>NC_140584.1:402613332-405013332 GCF_964204655.1 Triturus cristatus
AGTCTGGCTCTCGCTCTGATCCCTGCCTGGCCAGGCTGCTAGCAGCAGCAGCTGTGACGATTAATTCTGAGGTCAATAGCATTGTCAGTTCAGTCAGTCAAAGAACTTTATTTCGGGCACTCGTGCCATAAAAGTACATTAACAGATGAAAAACCACAAATATTTACACAGACTGATCAATATTTACATCCCATGCATTCGTATAAGGACTGACAACTACAGGAGGATTTAAAATTCATAAAAGCAATCATTAAAACACATATGCCAAATTTTACAAAAGTTGTTAAAAATGTATTTAAAAACACACAAAATATTGCTTATAATGATTTTGGCCATTTGATCCTCCCCTGTAATTACTTTAAAAGCCCTCACCTTATGTGCCACATGGCATTTAAAAAACGCAAAACGGCAAATACAATTGGAGGATCAGTATCATATTTAAGCACTCTGTGGGCCTCTTGACAACGAACAAACCCTAGGTTTTTACATAATTGGAAAATCAAACGTTTGCGGGGCAAAACATATGCAGGGCAAAACATATGCAGGGCAGAAAAACAGAACATGGGTTTCAGTCTCGGCCGTTGATTTACATACAGGACACACACTCAGGTTCTCAGGGGCCCATAGGCTGGTGTGCACTGCCAGTGGTAAATTCCCCAATCTAAACTGTAAGTACAATTTCCTAACCAACGGAGGGTAGATTACATCCAAGAAGGGTTCTTTTTTATATACCTCTTTGATTTGTAAGAACTCCATCGTCAGCCTGCCCTCTTTGGCACTTTCTTGTAGGGACAAAAGGTTGGATTGCCTATATTGATTTACGAGGTCCGACCTAGATGTCAAGGCACAGGAGAGCTCTGGGGATGACCATAGCTCCGGCCTACCAAGCCTAACGGAAAGGTTCCTAATGTGGGCCAGCCACGGCAATTTACTAGGATTTAATCTTGGCAGAAGCTCCTTTAGCTCGGCTATGAAGGAGGACAACTCTGGGGTTACCCATACCCGGTGCCAAAAGATCAGAGGTCTAAGGGCAATCTCTTCATCAATATGCCTCATGCCCAAATCCAGACAAATGGGAACTAGTGGTGTACTGCATGGAAGGCCTATAAGCTGTCTCATGAAGTTATTTTCCAGCTTGGAGAGATCAGAAGTAGAACAATGCCCCCAAAGCTCTGCCCCATATAGTGTAGCCCCCCTAGCTTGGGCCTTGAATATCTCCACCACAGGTGCTGCTGGCTTGTGTACAGATGTTCTAAACAATTTCATAATCCCGCCCACTGTTTGATTTAGCCTAAGTCTGGCTATGGCCATCTGGAATAGCATTGTCATTCTGTCCCTCCATACAGCTAGCGTCTCTATGTCCTGGAAGCAGGCCAAGATTTTACCACTCATAAAAAAGCCATCATTAGACACTCGCAGTCCAGGGAATTATAGGCCTATCTCTCTATTACCTGGTCTGGCCAAGGTGTGTGAGAAGGTTGTCACCAAACAACTCACTGAGTTTGTTGAAAGAGAGGGTCTCCTGCATCCCGCTCAGTCACGGTTCCGAGCTGCTCACAGCACGGAATAGGTGCTGGTGGAGGTGGTGGAGGCCATCCGGGAGTGCTTGGATGCCGGCGGGAGGGCAGCATTGATTCTGCTTGACCTCTCAGCGGCGTTCAACAAGTTCCCACACTCTCTTCTCCTCTCCAGACTAGCCAGGATAGGTGTGTCGGGGATGGCCTAGAACTGGCTCAGGTCCTTTCTGGAGGGTCGGGCTCAGCAGATCTGGTTGCCTCCATCTTCCTCTCTTCTTCAGGCTGTGACTACAGGAGTTCCTCAAGGGTCCTCCCTCAGCCCCCTTCTTTTTAACATTTATGTGACCCCCCCTGGTCCATCTGGCTGAGAGCCTGGGAGCTAAGGTGATGGCCTACGCCGATGACACCGAGCTGCTCTTTACCTGGGACAGTGATGACAATTCTGTCACTTTGGCTCATCACTGTCTCGCTTCCATTTTTAGGCTTGCGGCTGCACAACTAAAATGTAACGAGGAGAAGTCAGAGATTCTCCTGTTTGGAAAATTCCCTCCCAGGTTCCAGGAAGCTATGTGGCCGCCTGATTTTCCCCTGCCCTCCTCAGAAAGGAAGCCGGCGAAGAATCTGGGGGTATGGTTTGATGAGAGCCTTTCCTTCTCATTTCACATCACGAAGTTGGCCGGTATCTGCTTGGGTCTTCTCAAGACTCCACTGCATCTAGCAGCAAGAGAAACGGTCACCTGTGCTCTCATCCTGTCACGGCTGGATTATGCCAATGCGCTTTACATTGGCATCCCTGGCTACCTGATAAAAAAGCTCCAGGTAGTCCAGAACTCGGCATCTCCACCAGACATAGCGTGCGTCATCACTTACGCTCCCTTCACTGGCTTCCCGTAGCAGAACGGGTAAAGTTCAAATTGCTGGTCCTAGCCCATCGTGCCCTGCATGGCGTTGGACCATCCTATCTGTAAAAGCGGTTTACCTTCTATGTGCCCTCAAGACAGTTGCGATTGGCATCCCACCGACTAGCACTGGTTCCCCGAATTCAGTTCCAGAGGCTGGGAGGTAGGTCTCTGACTCGAAGGGCGGCGGCAGCGTGGAACGCACTTCCCCTTGCACTATGCAATATTGAAGACCTGACAGCATTCAAGAAAAATCTGAAAACGTATCTTTTCGTTTGCTAGTTTCCTTGCTCCCCTTAAGACATCGCGTCGGGACACTCATGAGTAGCCGTGCGGGTTGTAAATGCAAATTACAAAACATTACACAACAAGAAGGCATGGCCACCAGCAATATGGTCACACCACAAGAAGCAGGAGGCCTAGAACAAAGAATGCTTGAAGGCATATTGAAAAAGCACACTGGCTGCCAACACAAAATGGCACTAGCCACATGGTCTCAACAAGAAGCTGGAGGCCTAGAACAAAGAACGCATGCAGGCCTATGGCAAAACGCACAATGGCTGCCTACACAAAATGGCCACTAGCCACATGGTCACAACAAGAAACTGAAGGCCTAGAACAAAGAATGTTTGCAGGCCTATGGCAAAAGCACACTGGCTGCCTACACATAATTGCCACCAACCACATAGTCACAACAACAAGAAGCTGGAGGCCTGGAACAAAGAACGCATGCAGGCCTATGGCAAAAAAAACACACTGGCTGCCTGCACAAAATGGCCGCCAGCCACATGGTCACAACAAGAAACTGGAGGCCTGGAACAAAGAACACATGCAGGCCTATGGCAAAAAGGCACACTAGCTGCCTACACTAATTGGCCACCAGCCACATGGTCACTCACAAGTCACTTCAACAAGAGGCTCAAGGCCTGTAAAAGAAACAACAGATTTAGGCCTAGGGGCAGTCCACTGACTATACAAAATTACCCCTGGCCAGTGGACACATGGCATCTGTAACAAAGGCAAATGGTGACCTGTGGCAAACACAAATACACACACACTGGCAAGACAAAGGAGGCATGGTAAAACAGAGAAAACATCATTATTTCAACAATGCCAAAAAACGAAAATGATTGGGCTAAAGAAAATGTTTACAACAGCATACATACTTCAAAGTCATTACCCCCACCTAGTCCTATACACTGTTTGAATGAAAAAAACATTAAATACCAGAAAAAAGCTAATTTTGTATTTCAATCCAAATACATCCTTGGTCTAAATTTTGTGAACACCGCAGAAACTGTTGTTTCATGCACCCATGACTAGCACTGCACCTCCTGGCTGGAAGGCCAATTGGCTGACTAAGCCACATAGTGAATTAAATCAATATTTTAAATGTTTTAAAACATGGAAAAAATGTAGTAAACTGTGAAACATGTTTCCTTCACAAAAGAAGAAAATAAAATGCAAAGAAATCAGTGATCACTAGGCCCCTACTGAAACAACAGCCCACCCATCACAATACATTTAAAAAAAAACATTAACAGTACAGATAAATCCAGGTGCATGGTCCCAATCAAACAAACAGCAGTTTTTCAACTTACTTGTGATATCTCAAATGCAAAAGTCCTCAAATGAAATTCAATGGGATATGCAACAGAGCAGACACAAAGAGTGATCCTTCCAGCTCCAAATCCAAATGAAAAGTGACCAGGAGATGGAGAAAGCACTGGGAGGAGCCTTCTGGACAGGAACAGGAAGTTGGAGACTCTGTGGCATTTCCTAGCAGTTGAAAAAAAGTAAAAACACAAAAGAAAGACTCCTCGCACAAAAAACCACAGCCGAATGTCAATTTGAGGAGGTTTTTAACTTCAAATTGTTAGTTCAGGAAGATTTTGATGGATCGCGAGGAGAGAATCTTCCCCAGATTGCAGCCGTGATAGATCCTGCGCGTTCGGGATCGCGTACAGCAGAAAACATCTGTCGTAAGTCGCTGGCATGCCCGAATAACGTGTTGGAGACCACAAAATCTCACAGGAGCATGCAGCAGCTGGCAAATCTCGTGGCACCTGCGAACAGCCCTAAAACTCTTGTGGGCGAGCGCTCGGCAAGTCGCTCCCCATAAACGGGAAATGACGTTTTGAGTGCACGGAAAAAAAAACAAGTCCGCTCTGTTACGCAGTGTGGATTATCCATGGTAACTCTGCATTCTCCGCAGAACGCGGAGTTGCCGAATTCCGCAAGCGGAGCAGAGTTTTACACCCGGGCTTAGTCTGGATCCCTGCTGCTGATTTTTGTTGTCATGGGCAAACACAGATCATGCGTGTGCACCATGGGATCGGCCTTTCTTTTTGTACCAGGAGGGGCACTGGAAGTGCTACCCTCATTTTGGTGAAAGGCTACTACCATTGTCAGGAGTTAAGAAGCATTAGCTCAGTGGTGGCAGCATAGCGTGTAGTGTTTAGTAAAAGTTAATAGGCCTTTTTACCCATGTCTGTGGAGTGAAGCCTACAGGCTCACTCATTTACACTTCTGCTGCTGTGTACAATATGGTGATGAGGCATTGGTGGGCAGTGCATGTGTGAACTATACATGTGCTTAATGTATGTGTGCCTGTGAATGGTGTATGCACTGCTGTGCAGTGTATGTTATATGCATGTGCAGGGTGTATATGTGCCTGTGAATGGCAAAATATATGGAAAATTATGGGTTCCATTTTTGGAGGCCCAGGGCAAACTGGAGAAGCATCAGCAGGGGCATAGCTTAGTCAATCAATCAATCAATCAATAGTTCTTGATTCGGATGTTAAAAACACCATAAAAGCACATGTACACAATACAGAGTCTCATTCATTCTTTTTTTTAAAAAGCAATTAAATCAATCAGAAAAAACATTTGATAAAGATAAAACAGAATAAAAAAAAGTCATATCACCTAACAGATACATCACTTCTAAACGGACGCAGTTTAAACCTGATCTTTAGTTAATCTTAGTCTCAGTGCTACTTTGATAAAGTTCAATATACAACACAGAGTCAGTGGGTCAGCTGCCCTTTGTAAAAACAATAATGCTGAATTCGCCTGAGTCAATTTAGCCCTTTTCAGTATATCAATTAAAAAACTTCGCCTGGGTGTGGAGTAATAAGAACAGAAAAATACAAAATGAAGGGTGTCCTGCGGAGACCGATTGTCGCAGCCGCAGGCACCCTTCTGCTCAATCGGTACCGTGTACCCTTGTGGGTCCGCCAATAAATAAGGTAAAAGATTGAGCCTAAAACGGGATATTAAAAATCTATCCTGTGCATTATACAATAAACAGAGATAGGGTTCCATTCCCAATGTGCTCTTGATCTGACTGTGCAAATTCACTGACCTCTTGGACCCTTCTTCCATCATTCTAGTTGAGTTCCTTTGGGCCACAAACAGACTTTTTACCATTAGTTTGTCCTGGGCTCTAATAAATGATGGATTGGTGAAAAGTTCTAAGTGACCCAGCTTCTCTAAGGTAACCATTACATATTTAAACCAGGGTATCTTCATACATTTCTCTCTTCCTAGACAGTCGCTCAATATTAGTCTACTTAACTTCGCTTCTGTGTTTAACCAAATATTGAGCCACGCCAGGATCGGTCTGAGCTTGACCGTGTCTTCGATATATGGTCTCCCTAGCTCTCTATGGACGATGATCGCTGGGGTACTCTGCGGGATTTTAAGTAAGGACCGCAGTATTTTATTTTCCTCCCGCTGTAGTTGTGTGGTGCTAACAAAGCCCCAGACTTCAGCTCCATACAGAACTTTAGAACAACAGATGGAGTTATACAAATGCAATACTTGTTCTGGGGACCATCTACCTAGTCTGCGCCCATAGCTGGTCACTGCACCATTTGAAGATATCAGTTTCCCACATCTCTCTTCTACCAGGGATGTAAATTTTAATCTCTCATCAAACAATATCTCTAGGTAAGAGAAGAGTTGTACACTTTCCAGTGTGTGAGACCCAATTCTGTGTATAAATGTGGTCCAAGATTTTTTCCCTGCCCTCATCACGAATGATTTGCCCAAATTTACTGAGAGGTCTAGGGATCCCATGAACTTCACGAAGCCATCGATTAAAATCTATAAGCTTTTCGGGGTGCGGGCTAACAATACGGCGTCATCAGCGTATAGTAAAACTGGTATTTGGCGCGTTCCAATTCTCGGGCAGTCAGTGTTTAAAGCAATCAGGGTCTGCTCTAGCTTATTGATATAAAGGGAAAATAAAAAGGGCGCAAGAATGCATCCTTGTCTTACCCCGCTTGAGCACCCAAAAGCTTCAGTAAGGCCCCCTTCATTGTTATAGCGTACCCTAGCTGTGGTATCTCTGTGTAGCTCCCTGAGAATGGTGATCAATCCCTGATCGATACCAAGTTGGGTCATCATTAGCCACAATTTCTCCCTATTTACATGATCAAAGGCAGCCGCCAAATCCATGAATCCTAAATAAATGGATTCGTTACTTGTTATGGTATACTTGGCGACTAGCATGTATAAATTAAGACATTGATCACTAGTGGATCTCCCAGATCTAAATCCATATTGAATGTCCAAAACAATATCATTGTCCTCGGTCCATTCAATTAATCGATTGAGGATTACCCTTCCCGAGATCTTTGCGGAGACATCAATGAGAGAAATAGGCCGGTAGCACTGGGGGTTATCCCTATTACCCTTCTTAAAGATGGTAATAATGGTAGCAGTTGACCATGATCGCGGCAGACCAAACATAACTGCTGCATTTATTACCCTGGTCATTAAGGGGGCCCACAACTCCACATTGCTGATAAACAAGTCAGGGGGGACCCCATCGGGGCCTGGAGCCTTATTTTTTGATAGGCCCTCGATTCCTATGGTGATTTCAGCTAGGGTGAACTCTACCATCTGGGTCTCTAATGTGACATCCTCCACAATGACAGTGGTCGTCTTCTTGTGATTGTACAGACTCTTAAAGTGTGCGACCCACTGCTCCGGGAGGATGTTTGCACTGATTTCGGGTGTGTTGCTTTCATGAAAGCAGGGTTTGTTAATAATACTCCAAAATTTAGAAAGATCCCTAGATTCAGCCGCTTCCCTTAAATCAGCCCACACTTCTCCCTGTAAAACCAATTTTCTTCTTTTTATTGCAGCCTTGTATTTTGCTCTACACTCAGTAACCCTGTTGTTATTCCTGGGCCTTTGTTTTAAACAGCTTTTTAGCTCTCTGAGTGCGCGAGAGCAATCATTATCAAACCATGTCGGTTGAATTGGGGTTCTTTTTACAGGTCGAGTGGTCAAAAGCTTATCCACCAGGCTGGTGATCTTCCCGAATGCACACAATAATTGAGGACCCTCAATTGCTAAATCAAGACAATCTTCAATTGGTTGTTTCCCTTGGTCAATCAGATCTCTATAGAATGCTACACCCTCAATCTTGGCCCACTTGAGCCGCCTTCCTTGGTCTATTGCCCTCTCATGAACTCCGACCACTGTGCGTATCTTGGCTACTGCCTGATACTGTAATTTCATTATTAGGGGATTGTGGTCACTGAATGGATTCCACTCTATTCCAACCGCTATGACCATGCGCTTAAGGGATCTAGACACCAAAAAATAGTCAATAATTGACGAGTACCCTCTACCTTTAAAGGTAGGGGGAAGGGAGCCATCACTTCCCATAGCCATCATATCCATGGTATGCTCCATGTTGTGGCTAATCAGGAGTTTGCTCAATTCTCTACCTGCTGTTGTGTGGGCAAAATGAGGCCCCTTAACTGAGGGGCAGCGCGACCAGTCAGAATTTATGGGAACCAGGAAGGAGCATAAGTGGGTATTTAGGTCACCCATAATTATATAATGTGGATACATTACTCCATTTGCTTGTGAGTAATCCTTGCTCAATAAGGTATCCAATATTCCCACAATATCCTCTTCCTCGTTTGTTTCACCCGGGTTATATATGTTAAGTAGTATCAGGCCAAGACCTTGCCCCTCAAACCTTACGGCCTGTATATTGCGAGATGGGCTTAATATATTTGTCCACTTGCCTTTTATCCTTAAATCCACATATAACGATAAACCCCCAATGGCTCTGCCAGATCTTGATTTTAAGGCTGGGGTAAAAAAACATTTAAAACCCTGTATATGGTAAGGGCTATTTTCGGTTACCCAGGTTTCCTGGAAGCCTATTATCTCGAATTCTGTGATATATTCTCTCCACTCCTGGATATGAAATTTGCTTGCCAAGCCAGCCGTGTTCCAGGAAATAACATTTAAACCACCCTCTGGCTTCCTTGCCTGGTCCATTTGTTGGGGAGTAACTTGTAACCTGTCAAAGTCTCCTGTCACCCTTAACTCCTCGCTTATACCCTCCTGACCCTGGGGTGTCCCACCTTCATCTAGCTCCCTTGCCACTTTGTTAATTCCCATCAAATCACCACTGGTAGCAATTAACTGATCGGCTGGGTCAGCCTCTCTTCTTTCTTGGGGCAATACCAGCGGATCTGAGTGGATCATTTGGGAGTTACCTTCTGTGGGTGCGACCTGTGCAATGATCAGTTCGTCCACCCTATCTCCCAGCTTGTTGACCTTACCCTCCTTACATCTGTGTAACATTGTCGACTCGGAGTAGGTTAGTCAGTCATTAGCTTCTAATGACATAAGGGGGGCATACCTGTTTTCCCACCTGACCTGGTCAGCTTCCCACAGCCTCAGCCTTTCTCCCTGACAATCCCGAGGTTCCTGGGGGTTTAAACGAGTTAACTCCCCTTGGCCACCCTCATGTTGACTTCCTATGTGTTGGACATTTAGGTGGGGATAGAAGTAGTCTAAGGGTAATGGTTTTATGATTCTACTGGTAACCCCTATATCCTCTCTGAGTATGTGTTTGACTACACTACTATCCCTGAAATTGATAATTATACAGTTTCCTGGAATATCTTTATTCCTATTTCCGAGCCAGTTCACCCTTCTCACTAGAAGAATCTCTCCATCTTTACCGTGTGGCAGGGGTTTATGGCAGCCCAACCAGTGGATAACCTTATTTTTTAATTCCTGATGGGACTCCTTCTGGTCGACTTTAAGTTCTGGTGCCCCAGCCAGGATAACAACTAGTGGGCATGCTTCTGGTGGTAGATTTAACGTTGGGAGGGAAACTGTGTCAGCTGACCTTAGTACGCTCGTTGATTGTTGATTGATCTGATTCATGTGAGCTGTGCTTCGAGGGTTTGGGTAGTTCCTGGATGACACATTGGAAACTTGCCCTAGCACTTCCTCTTGTTGAACCTTCCCCTTAGAATTTGTGGGCTTGGTCTGCGGCAATGTGTGAGTCTCACGTGCTAGAATCTGCGTGACTCGGGCTTGGTTCACCTCTGAGTTATTGAATTGTCCCTCATTCGCAGGGACACAACTGATGCCACTTGCGCTAGGGGTAGAGACTGTTTCTGGAGCTGACCTAAATACCCTTTCCCTGCTTTTTATTTAATTAATTATCTTGTCCAGTCTACTGGTAAGTGGTCTAATCTGATTAACTATAAAAGTTTCTAATTGAGATTGGAAGTCTGCCATTATTTGAGATAACCATAGTGGTGGGATTGAGTATTGTTTAGGCTCATCATCCCTTCCTGGCCCTGTGTTGGTTATCGTTTTTTGGGGGGCATTGCGACTTTTTGATTTGATGGGCCTACCTTTCGCTGGGCCGGCTTTACGTTTCCTACCTGTCTCTGGTGGTAAACTCCTGATATGGGCCCCACTATCCCTCTCCACAGACCGCTGAGCACAAGGGAGATCCGAAGCGTTCATTTCTGGAGGTGGGGGAGGGGAAGAATCCAGATTATCACTCACTGTTATTTGGGCCGAGGTTGGTGTGTTTATTAGTGGTGTAAGGGATAAGCGTCTCTCCGTGCGTTCAATTTCGCTAGAAACCGCCCCTATGGCTTTTTGCAGCATTCGGTCAATTGCCGTTGGATGAATCTGCTTTGGCAATAGACCCTCTACCGTGGGGGGCGGATCTGGCTGGGTAGGTTGCCTCAACCTAGATTTGGTTGAGCGTGTTCTAACTGTACCTGCCATACCTTTGCTATCCTTTGGTGAAACTGCCAGGGGCCCAAATCAACTTGACACCCACAACTTACTTCACCCTATCCCTTGCCTACACCAACCATTAAAACCTTCTATGCCCCAAGGAGTCACCAGCTCCTTTACTTAATATCGTTAACCCCTTCAAGACAATCCCACAGTACTAGAAAGGACAAATGGGGCCTCAGGGGCTTAACGCGTCCGTAATGTCAATCCAGCCACCTTGCCTCTGGAGTACACTGCCACCGCGTTGACCCCAGTAAACAGAAAACAGTGTTAAATCTCCGATCAGGGGTAATTCCAACTGAGACTGTTCTGACGCCACAGTACTTACAGTTCTCAGCGTACACGCTGCGCGATGATCGTGCTTTGATTGTCAGTCTTCCTCGTCACGAGAACGATGTGAGGGGGGTGGCCCAGCCCTGCCTCTTCCTGGCGATGACGGCAAAGGACGGGCCCGCCCTTGGCCCGGGCTTCGCCCGGGCGCTGCCCGCACGCGTCCCGCGCTGCGGGAGGCGTGCAGCGAAGATGTAGGCAGGTGACGCCTGCCACTGACGTCACCTGCTGCGCCGCTCCGGGGGACCTGGGAGATGAAGTATAGCGCCAAGCCGTTGCCCTCACGGCGGACCTGGAGGTCTAATTGCAGGTGAGTTCCCCTTGCTGGTAGCTGCCGTTGCCCTCACGGCGTCGGGAGGAATGTCAGGCTCGCGCCCCCTTGATCTGCGTCCCGCGCTGCGGGAGGCGTGCAGCGAAGATGTAGGCAGGTGACGCCTGCCACTGACGTCACCTGCTGCGCCGCTCCGGGGGACCTGGGAGATGAAGTATTGCGCCAAGCCGTTGCCCTCACGGCGGACCTGGAGGTCTAATTGCAGGTGAGTTCCCCTTGCTGGTAGCTGCCGTTGCCCTCACGGCGTCGGGAGGAATGTCAGGCTCGCGCCCCCTTGATCTGCGTCCCGCGCTGCGGGAGGCGTGCAGCGAAGATGTAGGCAGGTGACGCCTGCCACTGACGTCACCTGCTGCGCCGCTCCGGGGGACCTGGGAGATGAAGTATTGCACCAAGCCGTTGCCCTCACGGCGGACCTGGAGGTCTAATTGCAGGTGAGTTCCCCTTGCTGGTAGCTGCCGTTGCCCTCACGGCGTCGGGAGGAATGTCAGGCTCGCGCCCCCTTGATCTGCATAGCTTAGTCAATAATGTTAGGGGGTGTGATGCTGAGATTCCCCCACAAGCAGAAAGGTTTACCCAACTAAAAACGATAGGGCGGGCTGGCGCCACCGGCTGGTGATAAAGGAAAGTATTAGGGGCATTCATTTTTAGTTATCTGGAAAGGTAAGGCCAGCGAGTGTAGAATCTCTGTGCCTGGACTCCAGCCCAGCGATTCCACAGAGCATGTATGCCCAGGAGAGCAGGCTAGTAAGCCCATACTTAACATCAGCAGACAAGGCTTAGCATGGGCAGTGAGAGCAGACCTTTTAGTACCCCAAGTCCATGTGCATGAAGTCTGAACACCTTTATAACGCACTGACAGGCATTGTGAGAAATTCATTCTGTCTTCAGACCCCTCTTCAGAGCTCTAAATCATGCCTATCAGGAACACTCAACTACATCAAGAACCCCCAGATGCCTAGAAGTGACTTGGTTCTCTTAAAGAGTTATGTTGCATGAAAAAAACTACAGAAACACTACATATGGAAAAATCTAATTCTCTTACAGAAGGCAAGATGAAGATACAATGTAATGCAGACTATTTTTGCCTGTAAAGAACATGAATTTAGGACCCAATAGGGACCCATTTCAAAGTTTTTAAGTACTGACACATCCAAGACCTGGCAGGATCCAACCCACTTAAAGCCATGCAGCTGAAACACTGATGAGGAGCCCATTCAAATCCATGCCCTTGCGCATCACACACATCTTCATAGGTCACTCTTCAATCCCAGGCCCATCTGAGAGGTAAGCGAGCTACAGGAATATCAACCTAGATTCCTGGCTCATCTCAAAGTCCGCTTGGTCTCATGTGGTTTTGTGTGCCCCAAGTTCCAACCTCATGCACCAAGAATTAATGACAATGCAGTGCCTTTAAAGTAAATTGTTGAGAGAGAAAGGAATACCCATCTGTTAGCTGAACTGCACAATGTGTAAACGGAAATTCTGGGGTCAATCCCGGCTTTCCCACTTGAACAAATGGTGTGAGCCTAGACAAATATTTTATTTCAGAGAGCCTCCTTTTTCTTAATTATCACAAATGAGAGTGCCACCAGATGCATGTGTTGAGGAAGAGTGCTGTACAAAACCTCTAATGTTTAACAGACTATAATGTTGCTCCATCTACCATAAGAATCTAAGCCACGTATGAGGTGCACATAACAACTGACCTGTCTCTGATTCCATTAGTGGCATTGTCATCAGGCGGGAGTTGGCATGAATGTTTCTAAGTTCATGTTATAAAAAAATTACTTTTAATAAATTCCTCTCAATGCAGTGATATAATCTAAGGGACCACGGGGAAATACATCCGCATGTTAAAGAAATACACTTTTTTAAAGTGACTTTGTCATTTTTTATACATGATGTATGTTGAATGACTTACATGCCAAATATATCATGGCACGGTTTGTGCATGGACTTTTCCAGCCAAGCCCAACCCTTGGCTCAGTTCTGGTGGGACTTACCCTGTTAATATGTTGGACTGCTTACCTTGACCCAGTCTGAAGCAACAGTGACTTAGCGTCACTGTTGTTGCAGACTGTCAATCTGACTGACACTGCCAGTCCAAGACCAAGTAAGTAATAAATAAGGTGGTGTCCCTCCCCATATGCTCCTCCCTTCCAAAACTATGTCCCTGGGCACATATTTGACCGTTGGTCTAGACGCCCTACAGAGAAGCCAAGGATTGGATGTGGATGGTGTTTGAACACCTCCATGACCAGCTGATTATACAGTGAGAATCTTGTACTGCCTTCCTCCTCATTTCCAAAACTCTCACTTTTTGCCACATCATAAACACCCACCCAGAACCTGAATTCAATTAAGTACCTAGAAGTAAGTCATTTCACATTAGGTGTTATACAAGAGTCCAATATCACATGGAAAAAAACTACAGAAACAGCAAAAAGGAAAACAGAAATACTCCTAGGTATTAGAAGATGAAATTTAGAAAACAATTATAAACAAGAATGGCACCCATGACATGGATCACCAAAAGGGTTTTTACAGTTATTGATACCTTTAAAACTGAGGACATGCTTACAGGGTCCAGTAGGATCCTCTTTAAAGCCCAGGGCCATATTATCAAGGAACGGTGATAACATTATTGCTGCTTTAGTGGCAGGAAACTGCCGCTAAAGCGGCGATAATGGGCTTGATAATATGCCGCAGAGAATTCCCATAGAAGCCAATGTTGACACCAGAACATGGGCTTCTATGGGAATTCACAAGGGCATATTATCAAGCCCATTATCGCCACTTTAGCGGCAGTTTCCTGCCGCTAAAGCGGCGATAAACGTTATCGCCGTTCCTTGATAATATGGCCCCCAGATTTTATTAATTAGTGCAGCGTCTGAGGCCTGAAGCCCCACTTATAGCCCCGACTGGAGTCATAAATAAGATGACATGACATGATCTTGGTAAAGGTAATCGATGTGTCCCGAAAAGATGCAGTGGCTTGTAGGCAGGAGAAAGTCTGATGTTGTGGTGGATAAAGTGAAGAATTAGTGGAGCCATCCTGGCAGAGAGTGTGTGAGTGACAGGCAGAGACCTGTAGCAAAAGAGTTCAGTTTTACATCAGACCCATTGTCTCTAGCTCTGGACCCTGCCTGCACGTCACGCCCTGGAGGTAAACACGGGCCCTCCCATTGCTCTCTTCAGTGAGTTGACTTTGAAAAATTGACCTGATCATCACCAGGCCACAATGACCCAACTCTGAGAAATTATTAGGGAGGTGTTCCACCCCAAACACCCCAACTTAAGATAAGCCCCTGAGGATCAGGAGGTAGAGGAATCCCCCCAGAAGGATTTGTGGATTGCTGCATTCCTGTATGACAGGATAAGCACTATGCGGTCTGGAGGGCATGCACTGTGCAACAATGCATGAGATACATAAACTGTGCACCATCGCACAATGTTCGGGGCCCAGCACTGCACACCGACCACTGCACCGAGTGTAAGGGCAAAGATGTCAGACCACTGAGGGTTGTGGTAGGGCCAGCACTGTGGCGCACTGTGCACTTTGGAAGGACATGTATTATGCATCCATGAGGGTTGTGGTAGGACCTAAATTCTGCAGTACTCTCCAGTTTTAAAGAGAAGGGATAGTGCAGCTCCGTGCAGTATTAGAAGGCAAACAATATGCAGCACAGTGGGTGGCAAGAACTACGGGGCACTGTGCAGTGTGGACTGTGGAAGGCAAAGTCTACACAGCTGTGTTAAGTCCTGTCTCGTTATCTCAATTGTATTTTATTAAGCGCTCTTTCAGTCATGGAGGTTTTTTGATGCTAGCTGACTTTAGCAAAGGGCACAAAGGATTGCGCAATCACCGGGGAATGTGTGGAGAGATTTAAAGGCAAGATTTACAGAATTTATCAGCAGTAACCTGATGGTTAGTGGAATACTGTTCCAAGTATGAGGAGAGTGGTAACAGCAAACTGGACCGCTCTGGCATTGTCTCTGAGAGCAAGGGGTCATGTGAAGGCGTGGACCCGTGCTTGATAAGGCCTGGAAAGGCTTGTACCACAGTAACGCAGACATGTACCAGTCTAGGAGTGAGGCGCGCATGATTTTGAACATCACTTGTGCAGCTAACATGCACCAGCGGCCGGGTGTAAGTCATGCTGAGACACATTTGTGGGACCCACAGGTAAGTCTAGCCGGAGGTGCTCTGTTCAGTGGCGTAACATAGGACCCAGCAGCCTCCGTTGTGCGGCACGCCTCCAGGCCCAGGTACCCCACAGCAGAGTACCCTGACCGGAGAGCTCCTCATAGAAGCCCCTCCATGCACCTTACAGGAGGGCCCCCTCAAGTTTCCTTACCCACTGGTTCTGTTCCTGTCTGCAGGAGCTGAGGCTGCCAGTTCTGCTTTGCTAACGACACGAGGAAGTGGCGGTGGTGGCAGTGACTTGCTTTGTGATTCCTCTTTCCTGCTCAGGATTGCAAAATGCTTTGCATTTGAAGCCTGATTGTTTATCAGCGCCATCCCAGGCACGGCGACCCTCCGGTGTGCTCCCGCCATGAACCCACACGCGGCCACCGTCTTATCAGGGAGAGATGTTCAGGAGACAGGAAGTGAGGTGTCGTCTGCTCTGGCTACTGCCTTGCCAGATTACCTCTGCTCTGCCCACTCCAGCTTCATCAGGGTGACACACATTGAGCAATTAGCAGCTAGTGAGTTTGTCGCAGAAGATTACACATGGAGTGTTATTTGAGGGTTGGAGGGTCGGGGTGACAGGCAGCATACTTACATCCCAATATATTGAGTCCGACGTGCTGATAGCTCACATGCGCTTCTGAGCAAGTGGCAGTGTTACCACCCAAGTACATACCACTAATAAAGCCCACTCTGTGGCATTGTGTCCCCTTGAGTTTGTCTGGTCTGGTCTAGAGTATTGTGTAAAGCTCTTCTGTCCTCGGCTGAAATATTGTGCCCAGCTCTGGAATCCTTCTCCCATGTATTGTGTTCCGTTCGGTGGCTCTAATCTGGTGTACTCTGTCCAGCACTTGCGACGTCATCTGGAGTCCTGTGTCCAGTTCAGGCGGCCTCATCAGGATATTGTGTCTAGCTCTGGAAAAGTATCTTCACTACTGGGTCCAATTCTGGAGATCTCAAATGAAGTACTTGGTTGCTTTCTGGAGGCTGTAGGCGAAGGCCTTCTGAAGGTTTGTGGCTTGTTCTGGCAGTATCCTGTTGTGTTGTGTGTGTCTCCAGGTCTTAAGACCTTCTCTGGAGTGTTGTCTCTAGCAATGAGGCTCATATACGTAGATCGTGTCCAGGTGGAGAAGCCAGTAATAGGCAACTGCCTTTCCAGCTTAGTTTTCAGCAGAGTTCATATGAAGAAGGGCCCCCAAATACACCTAGGTATACCATAGAGGAAAGTGAAAGAGGTATTCGATTCTTTAAATAGAAGAAAATCCGGACACTAGGATTCACTTGCAAAAAAGACTGTTACAAGAAAAAGGGTTCATTGTATTAAACAAAAAAACAAAAAAGATAAGACTCAAAAGTAACATTAGAAACGTTTAAAGAGAAAAAGTGGGAAATTCATTCAAGACCCTTCAAGCAAAGTGGGTAGAGATGGAAGTATTCACATCGGCCTGGTGTATAACCAAAGGAACAACTATTTTAGGAGAATAGGGGTAGTAACGCTGGAGTCATATATTGTATGCTAAATTTGCCTACTGGTCAACATCACCAAGGCATCATACTGCAGACTTTCACTTTCATTTCCCAATCATTCGCATTTTTGAACAAATCTGAATGGAGTACCAGATTCCACTAGTCTGTGATAAGAAAGCCCAGGGATAGAACATGGCTTGCGTGGTGACATCATTCATCTGGTAACCATAATTGTGTAGGTTGACAATGTAGTGTTGTCTCTTGCTTCCAAATTCGAAGGTCCTCTGTAAGGCGTATTTATTTTATTAAGCATATTTATATAGAAAGGGCAGTGGAGAATGTCACTCTTAGCATAGGCAACAACTATACAACTCGTGGATTGTAGCTAAAGACATTTTGGGCTTATTAGCATTCAAAGGACCAATAGTGTCAGAAGACAGGAGGTAGAGGAAGAGGGAGAAAGAAGATTTCATGGCAGAATTTCTAAAGTGGTAAATAGGTTTTAACCTGAAGGTCATTAGGTTTCTGCTGACGGAGAGCAGGAATTCATTTGATCCTCTACCCTAAGGAACTCTGCCCCACAGTCTCAGAGCTAGATACTAGACGGGTTTATTCAGAGTTTTTTTGTCTCCCTGACTTGGCGATCTCGAGTATTTGTCGGAAATGCTTTCTGATTGATTTTAACCCGCTATTAACCCTGTGAATATGTGTTGATCTTTTTAATGGAACATAGCTCTGAAAGGTGAAAAAGCATTAATTTGAATCACGCTCGCTTTCAGAAAGCATGTCCCTTCTTCATTGGCTTGTTTAGCAGCTCGAGATGCTCGCCCCCTGGTATCCCTTGTTCCCTTGTTCCAGTGAAGCTGCCCTGGTTTCCTCGTCAAGTTACTGAACAGAATATTGCCTGGGATCCTAAATTAATTGGTAGTGTTGCACATAACTAGGGGTCCGTTTCGAGGATGATGTTTTTGTTTACATCGTCTCAAAATATGTGAAAATGCTCAAGGTATAGGTACAATTTATATCTTCCATTCAGGCAGTTTAATATTGATTGTTCTAACGATGACATTATTAAATGGATTAAAACAAAGAAAGAAGAAATACAGACACTGGAAGAAGATTATTGTTTCACTTCAAAGAATTTACCACCTCGTCAGATTTTTAAATTTGAATATGTGCATCAGTAGGCATGGTACCCCTGAGATTCTATTCCAAACCAGGACTATCTTCAGATATCTACAAGAATACGATGCTAGCACTGACTGATCACCTCAGGTTGGGCACTGGGCAACTTGAGAACTCTCGGCTTGGGTCAGAGGTTGGGTGTCGTATCATTTGGATTTAACTAGGAACTATTAATAATAATATGTAATTGTAAGCATTACATGGGAAACATCTAGAAGTCTATACAATCAAAGTTTGTCGGCTGAGAACAAAATTTTACTGGTGGTTTACATTTTTTTGCTAGTCTTGGACTAGACGGTTTCTAGTCCCTTATGCGACCTTTGTCAGGAGTATGTTATGGTAGAACACCAAAGGTAATAGTCACTGGAGACCAAAAGATAAACTGTCTTCATATAGAGCAAGTATTTGTTTCAAAGTGATGAAGACTGATAAAGAGTTACCTATTCTCATGACTGTGGGAAGAACTCTACTACTTTTGTGTCACTCCAAAAAACTGACCTTGGACTGTTACTTTATTAATGGGAATATGTAAGTACATTGAATAATACAGCCAAAATATTAGAATGCTCCTCACTATTGGCTCATGATTACAAAAGTTACAGTGAGACATTAATGGACAATACATTTTATCCCGGGCACATTAACCTGCTGGAAAAGAGGTTCACATCACAGGACAATTATAAACAGAGACCTTTAATCTGGAGATGAAAAAACATGTAATCAATGTAGATCAAATTAGAAAATGTCCTTAAAGTTCACCACAGCAGTTGAGAGTCAACTATTGCCCATGCCAATCACAATATTACAGAAAAGGATCTTCCCTGACTTTCTTTTTGCCTGCAGACATGTTGCAACGGTGATTGCAGAAATACTCTCATCTTTAGTTGATTCTGACACTCAGTCAGGTTGCTGGAAGACTACCGTCCCCTTCCTGCATATCGCAATGGAAATGCCCAGTCAGAGGTTCCCCTTTTTGAGTATTCTTCACATACATAAGGTCCAGCCGTTGTGTTTCAGTATAAAAGTATTATGGAATCAAGTTGGTGAAGGCAGTGGTATTGAGTCTCTTTGCTGAAGACCCAACCTACACATAACCCAAACCATGCAAATGTAGGCCCAGGAAATATAAACCTTCAATTAAAATGCTTATATTGAAGAATATTGTTAAGATAACTGCCCATATATATTGATGCGGCATCCTACCACATTCGTTATTTTAGAAACTTTATTTTATAATACCATGAATCCTTTTCTAAGATGTTTCCATAAATATGTGTTTATAAATTTACTGACATTATCATCCGATTATTCTGTACTTGTGTTTTTTAGGTCTCGCCTGGCATTGCAGCACGCATGCGCTACACACTCTGCGAGGGCTTCTTGGAATCAATACGGTTTCAGAAGACGAGTTTGGGCTCCGTCCCTAATTTCCAATGGTGTGCGTCATCTGGCATTATTAATTATGCTAAACAGAGTGTGTTGATTGTACCGGAGGCTTTCTAGTCCTTACTCGTTACCACACTGTCCACTTTTGGCCCCGCCCACCCGGTCTGGATACTTTACTGGCGGCGTGATACTGTCTCCTTTAATTACTGGGTGAGCACTATATTTTTGTCGGTCCGGCTGTGAAGCGCGATGCTTTAAGTTGTATGTTTTTTAAAACTACTTTAACGATCGCAGCGCCCGCTAGGGACACCGCGCTCAATTTATTCAGTTTATATTTTTTGTGGCACTTTATGTACCGCGCTTGTTTATTTCATTGATTGGCCACGCGGGCCGCTTTCACAACGCTTGTTACTTTAATGATTTCTCCTACTGCAAGCATGACAACATGCTCTGGTTACATTTAGCGCGCCGTGTGCGCTTTCACTTTTAGAGATGGCTCAGTTTCTTCCAGATGTCTGTGATGTTCATAGCACCTGACACGAAGCCCCTTCCCACACGCATGTAAAGGAGCTTTATTTGTGCATCCTATCTCGCTAAAAGCGCTTGTCTGCAGCTTCACAATTACCATATCAGTTCTATTGCGGAGGTGAAGCCCCACGTGCACTATTCTGTACACAAGAGAATGACTTTAATTTCCAATTGCGCAATTCATGCGTAGGCCTCGGCTTTAAGTGAAATGATGTGATAGAAAAATGAGCTACAATGCGAAAGAACGAGAGATAATCCAACCTCTATTTGTGGTGTTGCGGCTGAGTTTTCTTTAACCAGCTATATTTGTGGTTACACTGTATTAATCGCAAGTAGCAGTTCTTTGCTTTGAGCTTCAGAAGGCACGATGTCACTTTCGAAGCAGTGTAATTAAGAGAGGCAAGTAGGCAACCTTTACCCAATATCTGGCACTCCATGTACCGACCTCAGAAAGATGGAAGGCTGAGTCTGCCGTTCCAGAATCCGATCTCGGTGCCGAGTAGCATGCGTTCAACTCACTGAGCTGCCCAGCTGGGAATTGAAACACCGTCTAATCATAAACCCAATGTGATTACTGTTACACCACTCACATCACATGGCTGAAGACAACAAGCATTAAACATGCAATTGGTCTCACCTTTCATTAAGTTAAAGCCATTTGCTTTGCTATACAATACCATTAGCAAAGCAAATGGCTTTAACTTAATCAAAGGCAAGACCTATTGCATTTTCAATGCTTGTTCTATTCATGTAACTCTCCGATGTTCTCTACCCCTACAATCCTTGCCAAACATCCCTTCTACCTGCACCTGTGACTATCTTTAGTGAGGGCCGAGCAGCCTTAATCTGCTCTGTAAAGCCTCGTCCACCCGGTAGCACCCCTTGCCATCCATCTGCTCTACGACACCTCAGCATTCGAGTGCTCTATAAATATATATATAAATCCTATCCTACAGAGATAGTTGTTTCTTTACATCAGAGCTCTTGCCTCCTCCTACTCCACTTCTTTTAGTTGCACCCACCTTCTTATACCCTGCCCGCATGACTCCGCTTTGGGATCAAATGTATTTCGTCCTTGTCTTTCATACACCTGTCTAATGTTCCTCCTATCGTATCTGTGCTGGGAGATTCTTGCACCCTCCTCCTTGCCCTGACTCCTTCAAATGACGTGGGCCTGAGCTGTGCATGCCCACCTCTTCCAAATTTGGCTGCATTCAATTCTGCCTTCATCACTGGGGCGCACATCTCTGGTGTGTGTCTGCAGTGGTGTGTCAGCAGTGGTGTGTCAGCAGTGAAGTGCTCAGCAGTGGTGTTTTAGCAGTGGTGTGTCAGCAGTGAAGTGCACAGCAGTGAGGTGCACAGCAGTGGCCTGTCAGCAGTGGTGTGTCAGCAGTGGTGTGTCAGCAGTGAAGTGCACAGCAGTGGTATGTCAGCAGTGAGGCACACAGCAGTGGCGTGTCAGCAGTGGCGTGTCTGCAGTGGTGTGTCAGTAATGAAGTGCACAGCAGTGGTGTGTCAGCAGGGGCGTGTCAGCAGTGGTGTGTCAGCAGTGAAGTGCACAGCAGTGAAGTGCACAGCAGTGGTGTGTCAGCAGTGAAGAGCACTGCAATGGTGTGTCAGAAGTGGCATGTCAGCAGTGGTGTGTCAGCATTGAAGTGCACAGCAGTGGTGTGTCAGCAGGGGCGTGTCAGCAGTGGTGTGTCAGCAGTGAAGTGCACAGCAGTGAAGTGCACAGCAGTGGTGTGTCAGCAGTGAAGAGCACTGCAATGGTGTGTCAGAAGTGGCATGTCAGCAGTGGTGTGTCAGCATTGAAGTGCACAGCAGTGGTGTGTCAGCAGTGAGGCACATAGTAGTGGTGTGTCAGCAGTGGCGTGTCAGCAGTGGTGTGTCAGCAGTGAAGTGCAGATCTGTGGTGTGTCTACAGTGGAGTATCAGCAGTGAAGTGCACAGCAGTGGTGTGTCAGCAGTGTTGTCAGCAGTGGTCTGTCATCATTGGAGCGCACAGCAGTAGTGTGTCAGCAGTGGCACGTCAGCTGTATTGTGTTAACAGTGGTATGTCATCATTGTGGAGTACAGCAGTGGTGTGTCGTTACGGACGTATATGGCTAGAGTGGCACGGGTCATCTGGAAAACCCTATAGGGCAGCCAGTGCATGCATCTGTTGTGCACACCTAACTTGAAGCGAAGTGAAATGACGTGTGTTCGCAGGTGTGCATGGATCTACAATTGTGTGCTCTTTTTATGGTGGTAACAATGAATTCCCAATCGATTTTTTTCCAACAAGGTAGATATGCTGTCGGGCCAATAAGCCAACTGGAAAACAAATAAACAGAATCAAGTATTTTGTCTATTTAAAACAGGAGACTGACGTATTAAATCTAAATAGACAACATCCTTAAACGGTATTCCAGAACTCCTAAAATAGTTCTGAGGCAAACGAATAAACTAGCGCATTGCGGTATTCTGCATCGTGAATTCCAAAAGATGAACAGGTAGCGAGTGTCTGTCCCTGATAAAATATATACTCGTAATGCCATGTCAGGATCACGGCCTCCTCTGCAATTCTCTTCTTGGGATGGGGCAACCAACAGTAATAGAAAATGCTGATTGTTTACCCAGTGATCTAACAAAGTGCATAACAAATACATAGTCGGGACAAGAACAGAAGAAAACAAGCATTGAAAATGCAATAGGTCTCGCCTTTGATTAAGTTAAAGCCATTTGCTTTGCTAATAGTATTGTATAGCAAACCAAATGGCTTTAACTTAATGAAAGGCGAGACCTATTGCATTTTTAATGCTTGTTTATCTTACGAATTATAATAGTGAGGAATTTTATACCCACAGCATGATTGATAAGTTGAAATTGTGTGGTTACAAATTTGCTGTTTTGTCTAGGTTTTTCATGAACCTTTGCTGTGTTTTTGGATTGGTGTCAGAGTTTCACCGTGGTAAATGTCAATGAATCTGGATGTGGCAGGAAAAATTAACCTTTGTTTTGTCTTGAGTTTGTAGACTTCCTGGCTTGAAGAGCATTTGACCTAATGTGGATAGGGAGATATTATTTCAAGTAACTTTAGATCAGCCATGTGGTGGGGTGGTTCCACGAAGAGCTTTAATTTTTTATCAGGGTTGATGATGATGCCCTTATGGACTTCAATGAAAATGATTACAAGTTCCATTCATAGACATTCAAATGTCTGGAAGCCTGTTAATTTGCATTTGTGAACTCTTTTCTGCATTATGGAGACCGTCTCCTATTTCGTCTACGCAATCTAAATGGAGAGTTTAGTAGCCATCAGGATGTTGTGTGTCCATAATTGTTAGTACTTTGAGAATGAAGCATATATCATTTAGGATAAGGAAGTACAGGTTGAGTTTTTCAATGATCAGCCAACCAGCTTTCGATCGCCAATGCACAGTTTGCAAATGAAACTGGATCAGTAGTTGTGCTTGATTTTAGCTTCAAAATAATCCAAAGATTAAGTATCCACATGATCAAATTTAAGCAGAAAGAAAGCACATGTATTAGGTAAGACTGGGCATCAATATAGGCTATTCTGGCGATACTTTGCAACCTCTGTGCCAGAAGTGCCACAATCCATTCTAATACGATGTCACCAGGTGCTGGTTTTTGGAGTCTGCTCAACAAAGTGACCTGACAGTAAAGAATGCTACCAACAGGTCCAGCATGACCAGGAGATAGATGGAGTAAACATCCAGCATATTTCTCAGGCCGCCCGTGACAGCCACTAGGACTGACCCTGATCCGTGCCCTTGGAGAAAGCTAGTCTGAAATAGATGCGGAAAGTAATGGGATTCTGAGCATCCACTTAAGCAACTTTTCGGTAAAATAGATTTTTGAAATGTGGTGGTGGTTTGCAGGGTCTAATTAGCAAGGTTGTACACACGACAGGTGCTTTGAGATATTTGCAGCAAACAAATAAAAGACAAACTATTCATGAAAGCCTCTAGGTACCTCAGTAACATGTTAACCTATGCCGCAGTCAGATAGGGCTTTAAATAGTTAAAATGTGATGTTTAGCTCCCAACGTCTGTGAGGGAGCAATGCATGCCCACCACGAGACTTTCTCCCCCACAACAAGTGGCCTGCCTGCCCCATTGTTCATGCCTCATCTTGCTAAAATGTATTTTTTGGGACAAAACATGTAAGAAAGATAACTCTCTGAGGAATGACATCACGGTTTATAGCGGAGAGGATGTTGGCTGCTGTGTGGTTAAGATAAGGAGCTCGGAGGTCAGTCATGAGTTTATCTGTAACTTGTCCAGGATTCTTCGACTCTATGCTGTCCAGTCCAAGACTCACTGTCACCGCCAGTAGTAAACCCCCTCACTACGTTTTTTCTTATTTAAAAAAATAAAAAAATAGTGTCTTGAAACCTTAAAAGTTCTTATGTAAATTAACATTTTGCATGGCTGTCAAGTTTCCTAGGTCCATGCGTGTCTAGTTAGCCAGCCCAGGACCTTTCTTTAAATTCTGAGACTCGCAGTCTTGTTTAACTCTGCATTAAAACTAGGACTACAAGTCCCATAATTCAAAGAAAAAACTGGGACTGGACTAACTAGTAACGCGTGGACCTGGGATAATTGAGGTCGTCTGATCACAGGGTTTATACATCCCCTTACTCCAACTAACGACGCCTGGTGTTCATCCTAGACCCCTTCAAAAGCCCACGAAGGCGCACAAAACGAGCACGAATTGGGGGTACGGGATGACTCCCCAACCCTTTAGGCAGAACCGTCAGCAATCTAGTCCACTGCTAGCCCACACTTTTACCCCACCCCACGCTAAACACAGCCACTTCATGAGTGTCTCGACAAACTGCACAGCCATGGAACAAATTACACAGGCAGTATTTGGAATTACAGGGAAAACAAGCATTTGCAAACTGGCCCTGGTCCGATGCAGAAACGGAGCTAGTAGCCGCCAACTCACGCCTGGCTCTAGCGTCCCACTGGCTCTGATCCCTGCTACTGCTGTGCTGCAGTTTCGCTTCGGTGCTGGCCATTCCCAAGCCCGAGGCTTGCACGGTGTCACTGTATAACGCGAGCCACAGTGTGGAGCGAGGCAGATGTGAGGCGCGCTGCCGGCAAGCAAATTTTTTACGAATGCTTCCATTGCAGCTTTACTAAAGCAGTATTTTTTTTTAATGCATTGCCACTTTACTCCTTAAACAGGGCTGGGACTTGTGAGCTGCGGGGTACCACAGGGTTTCAGCACTAAAAACATCAACCCATAAGTATACATCCACTACCCGAGGAGTGCGTGCATGTCTCTGCAGGAAGCGCCTCAAGACTCAGAAAGCATTTTTTAACTTGTGCTTTCTCTGCCTCCCGATGTGAATTGTGAATACGCCACTGTTTTGTCACGCATGCGTACGATGTAAGACATCACGAGCATACGAGACAAAAGAGTGTGAATTGAACCACCAATCACATGCCAAACAAGCATTTCTTAATGCAATAGGACGCGTTTTTACCGAAACCTATTGCATTGGAAATGGGAGGGTGGGGGTCCAGGAAGGCACGAACGGGAGTGGGGGGGGGGCTAAAGGGGGGGCAAAAAGTCACGGACTGCAGGAGGGGGAGGGGGGACAAAGGGGCAAAAATAGTTTTGGAGTAAAGGGGTCAATAGCCAGGGAAGGATATAAATGACAACATGGCCGTCAGGAGGAGGAACTAACAACATGAAAACAAATCAAAATGCAGCATTTAAGATTGAAGCCAATGAAATACATAGACGGAAAGGGAGCGGAGCTTCCCCCCACAATACTGTATACAGCATCTCTCGACGAGACAGCGAATGCACTGCCTAGCCGAGACCTAAAAAGGGCTAAATAGAGAAAAGAAGCTGTAGATGGTCATGACATCCACAAACGCTAGAAACCCCAGTTGGGCTAGTAGACGGCGAGAATAGGGCATTAGCCTATTGAGGGACGGTTGGAAAGGGAGGTACACAAACAAAAGATCTCTAGAACAATACTCGAACCCTGTTTTTTCCTACATCGTAAGCGGTACCAATCGTTGCCCATTGGTCAGAGACCCCCGCATAAGTCCAAACTGCAGCATATCATTCTAAACCTGATCCTTGGGTGTCGGATCTTGGGTGCGCACGGATCTCGGGCACCAGCAGACAGTGGGAAAAACGCAGGGTGAACGACTCGCTCTCACTCACCTTCTTTGCCGTCGTACATGTTGGTGGTGTGCGGGGCCTGGGGGCTGAGAGGCGATGAAGATTTGTATTGCGGCAGAAAGCTAACTGCGCACTGCTTGGTAGGCAGCCACCACTGCCGGCTGGGGAAAACTAGCACAAACACTATTGCTTCACAGGACATGACGTTCCGGCACTTGTTTGTGACGCATACACTCTCTCCCAGTGAACTTGCTTGCGCACCAACACGCTGCTCTGGCCTGGACCAGAGAGTGGATGGGATGTTGTACTTCTACTGCGTTCAACGTTGTTGGTGTACTCACTACTATGCAGCGGAACTAGCGGGGTGCTGTGCTAGACACCGTTTTCAATGTGATTCTGCAAATATGCAAATGGCAACGCTTATCGCGTGCCGTGCAAATGAATTTTTCTGTTGCAGTTTAAATTAAAGCAAAGTAGACGAAGTTCGGGCGTTGCGAATGAAATGAATACTGATGAAATAGTGTGAGTGACTGAAAGATTGCGACTGAGTTCATGCATCACCTGTCAGGTTCAATGACTGTGCCATGCATCAGCTCGTCTTCCAGAGGCATTGGTCTGGTAGGATACAGTTCGCTGATTCTGCCCCGGCCCTGCTTGTGCTTATGATGCATCGGCCTGTCTCCGGGAAGGCTCCTGATGAACGCAGGCCTCTCGGTTTCACACCGTGGGCCTGAAGAGCTCTGGCTGGATGGGCGGGCCTAGGGGGAGGGAGGGAAAGCGAAAGCACGCCGGAGGGAGGGAAAGCGAATGCATGCCGCCATGCACGCGTAGGGACAAAAAATGTGCGCGCGTGTGCACATCCCTACGCTAATTAAAGTAAACAAAGATGGTGTCGGGCTGTCCACATGCGCGTGCATTTTTTTGTCCCTACGCGTGCATGTTTAGCTTTTGTGGATGGCAAGAGCAGCCATCTTTGTCCATCTAGACGCACGTACATTCAGCTTTAGCTGAATCGATTGCAAAAGGTCCTCGCATGCCGAATGCAGCGCATTCGCTGTTTTCGCCAGGCGAGACCTAAAAATGTTAAAAACGAAAGGGAATCCAACAAACTGAAAATGCGCAAGTACCCTGGTGGAAATCTTTAGAAGTCTGTTTTGGTGCGCGGAGGAATGACGGCTTAAAAGGCTCGACAGAAAGAGGCCACATTCCTCCATGTTTTGAACAACACGCCCAGTTCAATGAGAGAGCTCTTTTGTCACAACATACCGCATGCCCTCTTGTGTTGGATGTTTGGTTGCTGCAAAAAAACCAACAACCACGAAGAGTCGCAATTTACTATCTTAGCTTATTCCTAAATTTAAACCCATGCATCTAAACAGAGGTTTAGCTCTTTGCAATCTGCAGCTTTCAAAAGAGATACAATTATTAACAAGCATTGGCATAGCCAATAGGTCTCGCTTTTGGGACCTTCTAAGTATTTAGTTATGCAGCACAAAATCCTTGCTGCAACCACATCAACTGTTGCATGGCTTAACACCTATAAGGTCCCAAAGGCGAGACCTATTGGCTATGCCAATGCTTGGTGTGGTTGTGTGTGTGGTTGTGTGTGTGGTTGTGTGTGTGTGTGTGTGTGTGGTTGTGTGTGGTTGTGTGTGTGTGTGGCTGTGTTTGTGTGGTTGTGTGTGTGTGTGGTTGTGTGTGTGTGTAGTTGTGTGTGTGGGTGTGGTTGTGTGTGTGTGTGGTTGTGTGGTTGTGTGTGGTTGTGTGTGTGGTTGTGTGTGTGTGGTTGTGTGTGTGTGTGTGGTTGTGTGTGTGGTTGTGTGTGTGTGTGGTTGTGTGTGTGTGTGGTTATATGTGTGGTTGTGTGTGTGATTATACGTGTGGTTGTGGTTGTGTGTGTGGTGTGGTTGTATGTGTGGTTGTATGTGTGGTTGTATGTGTGGTTGTGGTTGTGTGTGTGGTTGTGTGTGTGGTTGTGTGTGGGTGTGTGGTTGTGTGGGTGGTTGTATGTGTGGTTGTGTGTGGTTATTGTTGTGTGTGTGGTTGTGTGTGGGTGCGGTTGTGGGTGCGGTGTGGTTGTGGGTGTGTGTGTGGATGTGTGGTTGGGTGTGGTTGGGTGTGCTTGTGTGTGTGGTTGTGTGTGTGTGTGGTTGTGTGTGTGGTTGTGTGTGTGTGGTTGTGTGTGTGTGTGTGGTTGTATGTGTGGTTGTGTGTGTGGTTATTGTTGTGTGTGTGGTTGTGTGTGGGTGCGGTTGTGGGTGTGGTGTGGTTGTGGGTGTGTGTGTGGATGTGTGGTTGGGTGTGGTTGGGTGTGGTTGGGTGTGGTTGTGTGTGTGGTTGTGTGTGTGGTTGTGTGTGTGTGTGTGTGGTTGGGTGTGTGTGTGGTTGTGTGTGTGGTTGGGTGTGGTTGTGTGTGTGTGTGGTTATGTGTGTGTGGGTGTGTATGTGGTTGTGTGTGTGGTTGGGTGTGGTTGTGTGTGGTTGTGTGTGGGTGTGGCTGTGTGTGTGGTTGTGGGTGTGGTTGGGTGGTTGTGCATGTGGTTGTGCGTGTGGTTGTGGTTGTGTGTGTGTGGTTGTGTGTGTGGTTGTGTGTGTGGTTGTGTGTAGGGGTTGTGTGTGTGGTTGTGTGAGGTTGTGTGTGTGTGGTTGTGTGTGTGGTTGTGTGGTTGTTGTGTGGGTGTGTGTGTTGGTGGTTGTGTGTGTGTGTGTGGTTGTGTGTGTGTGTGTGGTTGTGTGTGTATGTGGTTGTATGTGTGGTTGTGTGTGTGGTTGTGTGTGTGTGGTTGTGTGTATGGTTGTGTGGTTGTGTGTGTGGTTGTGCGTGTGGTTGTGTGTGTGGTTGTGGTTGTGTGTGACAGTAATACTAAAAGCATCTTAAAATAAAGGAACACAGGTGCAGCAAAGCATTAACACAACAACAAAACAAACAAGATCACTTAGCGAAGACTGAGTGCTGATAACGGATACACACAGCCCATCATCTTAAGAGTTCGATTGCAGCGAATGTGCACTCAAACCTGCTCCCTCCTTGTGAGTTGCACCTCATATTTCATGAGTTGTAACTGCTGCACACACCACAGCGCTTTGCGATCTAAAGCGCTACATAGGTCTAATCGATTAACCAGTCGTCAACATGACGTGCTTTGAAAGAGAATGTGCCAAAAGTTTCCAGCTTCCTCATCATGTCCTCATGAAAGCGCCAACAAAAGGACTCTCTGAATGGTGCAACGGACATGAAGCAGCTGCTGCTATCAGAAATAAACACTGTGAACGTTGTCCAGTTTCACAGTAACATTTCTTTAATGTTCTTTAAGTCACAAAACAGTAATACTAAAAGCATCTCAAAATAAAGGAACACAAACATCGAGTTTGTGGAAAGAGAAAGCACATTGTAAGTCAAACCGGCGCAGCAAAGCATTAACACAACAACATGTTCTTTGATGTTTGATGTTCTTTGAACGAGAACATCAAAGGGGCGCCGCAAAAGTGATCGGGGCAAAAGTGAAAGTGATCGCGGGCGCTTAATGAGCATGACGAGGTTTGCCAGCCTCTGCTCCTAAGCGCGCGCCCGCGCACATGCACTGTAGCTCTAGGCTGGCCATGGTAGCATTTTTTTGAGCCCTCACAAAAAGTCTCGCCAGGTCAGCGCATGCGCCGGGTCAGGCGAGACCTAAAAAGAAAGAGTAGTTTAGTTATGGTTTATTTTTAAATATACATTCACATTTCTAGAGAAAGCCATGCAATAAACAAATAAATACCCGAAGCTGATGGATTACCATAGCCCATACTACCTTTTTTCTGCAACCTTCTTTTTATGATTGCACTTAAAAAGTCACGTTTATTAATTTTTTTTTTTACTGATTGTTTACCCCGTAAATGTGATTGGCTTAGAAGCTAGCGGCAATATATTAATCTGGGTTCTAAAATTAACCCTCTCCATGTCCTGAAGCTGATGCCAGAAGCTGTTTATCTCTCCCTGTGTGCTGTAGTCACTGCATGCCTTCCTATTGTCACTTTCACATCCACACCACACTGTTCTCTAACCTTTGTGTCTTTACAGCTATTTCATTACATGAATGCATTGTAATAGCTCTGATTCTGCTCTCAAGCCAGGTTTGTACTGCACATCGTTGCAGGCTGCTCTGTTCAACGAAGTCTCTTTTGTATGTAAGATATTTTTGTTTCACAAACACGTCTTGATGCTAAAGCAGAAATGTCTAATGATGTTATAACTGGGATATTATTAATTTACAATCCTCCTAGTAGTGAATTAATCTGCTTGTAAAGGCAGACTGAATCTTGCAGCTTCCCAGTCAAAGATTTCATTCATTTACATTGCTGATCATCTGCAAATACATTTATGTCTCCGTCCTTAGGAAATTGTGCTTTGGAACACACACGTTCTCGAGTGTGAAACAAAAAGATTCTCATCAATGTATAATTTTTTTATTCTTGTTCTAAAATGTCGAATTTTAAAACTGCTTTGATTTTTTAATATCAAGTTAATTTTCATTTTCTACCATCATGTGGTGTCAGTCTCACATGTGGTCAAACGAGACTGACAAAAGTTATACATGGTACACATGATGCCCTCCACTTACAATGTAGGTATAGTGTGCGTTACATGTGCTCTCAGTCATCTCCGGAAATCTGTGCTGTAAAAACAAGCATTGGCATAGCCAATAGGTCTCGCCTTTGGGACACATATAAGTGTTTAGTTATCCAGCACAATATCCTTGGTGCAACAACATCAACTGTTGCATGACTAAACACTTATAAGGTCCCAAAGGCGAGACCTATTGGCTATGCCAATGCTTGTTCTATGTTGTCTCCTATTCTCTTTATTTTTCTTCTTTTTTCTAATTTAATGGATTCTATGCCTACTTTGCTTAAAGGGACTATAAAGATTTTATTTCACTGAATAACTAAATAAGCTAGTTCAATATACTATGTTTGATCACCACTATTCCTTAGTATGTATATTTCATATCCATTTTTTATCAAGGTAAATTATACAATGCGATAATACTTCCTGCTGAAAATGGAACTACATAGCATTGATAAATTGCTATTGTGTGTTAATTATCAATAAAAACAATGGGCCTCATTTATGAGTTTTTGGCTCTGGGCAGTGCCGTAAGGAATCTTCCTGCGCTGCCTTGAGTCAAAACAAAAGGGCAGGAATGCTCCATATCTATGTTATACGGTGCATTCCTATCCTTTTCCTCTGCACAGCGCACAATGGGCTGCCATGCGCCAACGCAGGCACCTTGTGCCATGATGCAAGGGAGCCTGCGTTGTGGGGCTGATTAATTGTGTGCAGGAAGGGACATATTCCTGCAGAAAATCACTCAATTCAGGCAATTTCCTCTTTCTATGTGTGCTGCAGAATGTTACATTGCTGTTCCTCATCTCTTATTACTTAGTTCCATCGCTAATCAGCTTTTCCTAATTAGGTGTTTATGGAGTTAACCTTTGGAATTTGTTTTTACCCAAAATTCCGGTGCGGCATTTCATGGTAAAATAAATAGCACAACATTGTGTGTAACACCAACAACAGACACTCACATTCTGTTCATTCACATTTTTCCGGTGCTCCCGCAATATGATTTTTACACATGTTGCATAATGGAGTAATCTCAGGCATTTCGCATAACAAGCGTGTCTGAATTTTGCCCTCCCTGCAGGGTCACCAGGGATTTTGGCTTTTTTATTGAACCTTATTTTTGTTGGCTGTAGAACTCTGTATCCTTTTCCCCTTCTAATCAGTAGTAAAGTGCTTTCCTTGTGAAATATGTTAAAATTGCTATACACATAATTGACACATTAACCAACCAATCCAACAAGCTTTATTTGACGTACAAGTCATAAAAGCCAATTACATACATTACATACTCAATAAAACACAATACAAGTACAAGTTTTAAAACCGTGATTTGTTGCTTAAGATCTTAGGTCAGATTGTTGTGAGAAATAAAATGGTTTAAAACAGCTATAAGATGCTAAAACATGCAAAACAATTATAATTCATTGTGTAAGTTGGTTCTGAGAAACAAAGTTAAATCACAGGCATTATAAACATGTTCATGAGTTACATGTGTACCAATTAAGATAAAAATTAACCAATAAAACCATCAATGTGCATGGAGTGCCTTCGATCTAATAGCCCAGGACCATCCCAGAAATTTTGCTACTACAATGACAATGGGGGCTGAGGTGTTTGTGCGCAGTATTCTTTGTGCGTAACCACTCCTTCTGGTGCCCAGTGTCCTGCAAATTGGCGTCAGCCACGATAATCGCGGGGCATCATATGCAGGGCAGACAAACAACAGATGGGCCAGTGACTCCAGTTGCGCCTTACAGGTGGGGCATGCTCTATCGCCCGCTGTGACCCAGTTTGCTGTGTAGGACTTACTTGGTAGTGAACCTACGCTGAACTGGAAATATAGCTTCCGATCATGTGCTTTAGTTATTGGGTCCCAATACTGCTCCAGGCTTGGGGATGGTTTAAATTCTATGAATCTTCCCATGAGTGAGGACGTGTCACCTTTTCTATAAGGGTTATGGGTCACCAGATCCCAATATTTCTCTTTTAGGATCTCCTTGGAGGGGAAGGGGGCACAGGAAGGGTTTGCCCAGAGTGTTGCCATGCCCATACTTACTAAGGATGCTCTGACCTCCCAAAGCCATTTGATTTTGTGAAAGCAGTCAGCACTGATTAAATCTTTTAGGCCGGCAGCATAATTGGCACATTTAATTTACTTATAAATCCTTAGTATGTGAAACTACATGTACCTGGGCCCTGGAAATTAAATTCTACCGGTGGGCTGCATTGTGCAACCCACTAAAGTAGTAGTAAGACATGTCTTCAGGGTGTACCATTGGAGGCTGGGTGTGTGACTTTACACTGCTATTTCACACTGGCAAAAATAAATTTTTTGCCAAGTCTAATCCAACCTTTTGATACATATGTCACCCCTAAAGTAGGCCCCAAATGCCCATAGAATAAGGTGTATGGTGTTTAAAAAGCATAATATGTATAGTTGATGTTTTACATGTCCTGGCAGAGAAAAACGTACAAAGTCGCTTTCATTGTGGGAAGGCTATCCCTCCCATAGGTTAGCACGAGTTTACACTATTACCTTTAAAAAGTGCTCAATTTAGATTGAGAAATGAAATGAAAATAAATTGATAAAGTGTGCATATAGCAGATGTGTCAAGGTGCTGTAACCACTAAAAACCACCTAACCTGGGACGGTCAAGAACACCTAACCTAGAAGAACTCAGGTCTCTATGGAGCAAAGAGCCGAGGGCCATATTATCAAGGAACGGCGATAACATTATCGCCGCTATAGCAGCAGAAAACTGCCGCTAAAGCGGCAATAATGGGCTTGATAATATGCCCTTGTGAATTCCCATAGAAGCCCAGGTTCACACCAGAACCTGGTCTTCTATGGGAATTCTCCAGGGCATATTATCAAGCCCATTATCGCCACTTTAGCGGCAGTTTCCTGCGGCTAAAGCGGCGATAATGTTATCGCCGTTCCTTGATAATGTGGCCCCAATTTTAAGACACTTTCTAAAGGCCAAGTGATTTTGCATGCCTGTTAAATGGAATGGAAGAGTGTTCCACAGTTTAGCTGTGGCCACTGAGACGCAAATATGAATGCAGTTTCACGTGCATCAACAAACTCTAAGAACTTGAACCGATTTTTAATTAAGGAACGATCATTATCAGATAGTCTCTAATCTTGTATCCTGTCCTTGTGCCTCCAGTATCTGCAACCTTATCCTTCTGATCAACGAAATCCTCCCAGGCAGAACCAGAACTGGGGGTGGGTGGGGGAGTCCTTTACCTCAAAGCCACGTGGGGTACAAGTAAGCAATCGATCTTGAAAAAGACCACTAGTGTCAAATAGAGAACATCCCTGACTCTTAACTTTATTACCCAGTTCCCACAATTGAGCACGAGACTAGGGAACCCGCAAATCTCATTCTGGACCAAAGCGGGCAGACGTTTGGGGAACAGCACAGTTCGGGCATGGACGGGCACAAATGGGCTTGCCTTTGGTGTGCCTTCAGTGTGCCAGTGACGTTCCCGGTGGTTGAACCCACTTCTGATTCCCTGATAAACGCTGGCATGAATAGGGGGGGGTGTTCCTAAGTAATGACGTGTCACATCAGCACAAAAACGAAGATGGGAGAAATTAAAATCGAAACTGGAGTCTAGCAACTCTAATATGATCTCAAAGGTTTCCCTATGAGGAAAATCAACATGGAAATAAAATGTAATTAAATAAACAAACATGATGACTGGGTATTTGCACGTGTACTCTGAGGGAACCCAAAGCATGACAAATTACTGGAGGTTTTCCCCGGCTGCCTACCTGGTTTTTGCTTGCTCTCCTGCTGCCTCGCTGCTCCTGTGGCCGGGCTTGGCTCCGCCCTCCCCTGCCAGCACCGTCAGCGGGACGAGGGACCGGCCGGGCTTGGCTCCGCTGGTCCTTGGAACTACTACACCCAGGATCCCCTGGGCCAGGTCGCCAGTTGATCACACGCCAGGAGGCGCATAAAGGCCAGCCTGGTGCAGAGCCCCCTGTTTTCCCCGGCTGCCTACCTGGTTTTTGCTTGCTCTCCTGCTGCCTCGCTGCTCCTGTGGCCGGGCTTGGCTCCGCCCTCCCCTGCCAGCACCGTCAGCGGGACGAGGGACCAGCCGGGCTTGACTCCGCCGGTCCTTGGAACTACTACACCCAGGATCCCCTGGGCCAGGTCGCCAGTTGATCAAGCGCCAGGAGGCGCATAAAGGCCAGCCTGGTGCAGAGCCCCCTGTTTTCCCCGGCTGCCTACCTGGTTTTTGCTTGCTCTCCTGCTGCCTCGCTGCTCCTGTGGCCGGGCTTGGCTCCGCCCTCCCCTGCCAGCACCGTCAGCGGGACGAGGGACCGGCCGGGCTTGGCTCCGCCGGTCCTTGGAACTACTACACCCAGGATCCCCTGGGCCAGGTCGCCAGTTGATCACACACCAGGAGGCGCATAAAGGCCAGACTGGTCCCTCGTCCCGCGAGGACGTGCGCGGGAGAAGCCCGGGACAATGGGGGGGGGCGTTTGTGGCCGTTCGAGGCCGGATGAGGCTGGGCTGGGCCACATCATTTACTTTTTCAATTCTTTGTTTGGCTGGCACCTGAGGTAGGAGTGCTATAGTTTCGACTTTTGTTTGCCCTGCTTCTTGCTGTAGTAGGTGCGTTGCGGGTTGTAAAGCACCCCTACAATGAACAAACGGAAAACGGACGACAGGGTGGTTGGTACCCTGGACACTTTCCTAAAAAGAGCGGAATCCGTCCTAATCCATGAAATTGAGGCCACTGAACGAAGACTTTCTTTAGACCCCAGGATTCTAGGGGGGGGGGGACCACGTCATGTGCGCTTTTACATACCATCCGGTCATCACCTGAAGCAGCTGCTCCGGCCATTTGTACTCAGTCTAGGCTGCCTAGTCCAGTTACTACTAACATTGAGCACCACTCGCCGCCTCCACCAAGTCTCCCGTGCCTTCCTGCTGGAGTAACAACTAGAGGGATGAAAGTGGTGGGGAGTTCTAATAAAGCGCCACAGAAAAAAGCAAGGAAGGGGCGTAGTATTACAAAACAAAAACCTCTTTTTCCATCTACTGCCACGAATGGGGTATTTGTTTTTGGTAGCTCAAGGTCTGTATCTTCTGACAACCCTTCTAAAGTTCCTACAGACCCAAATTACGCCGTGAGTGAAAATGACCCTTCTTTTGCTTTTAAGGAGCAATTAGTCGCTTTACTTGAGCCACTCATCAAAAGACTGAACACTGTTGACCATAGGCTAGCTAGGATCGAGGATGCCTTGGCACGTATACCACATGAGGACCAGGCTCTGTACTTTAGGGCAGCCACTACTGGTAACATCCAGGCCTCGGTGGGGGATATCCATAAGGACCAGAGTGGTGCCAAGGTACAAGCTAAACCATACGTGGCTGGGGTAGATACAGTTGGAAGTGTAAGGACCATCCTCCCAATTGGGCTAAGCAATGTTGAGACATCCTCTAGCCAAGGTCCTTCTGTACCAAAGTGCCCTCAGAGGTCGAATAGTAATAGTGCCGTTGGTCATAAATCGAGGCATTCTTATCTCCACCTGCCCCCTGAAGCGATCCCCTATATGATCATCTTGTCGAATGTTCCCCCCCTTCCCCTAGGCACACAAGAACACTGGTCCTATCTTAAAAATAAGGCCCTACACTATCTGAACAAAGTGACAGACATTGGGGACGGCTTATTTGAGGATTTCAAAATGGCTAGGCGGATTGAATGGGTTGGGCAATCCGCTAAAACCTTACAAGGGGATTGTGTCGTTTTGAGTTTCAGGTCCCCGGGTTAGGTCCGTCATATTCTAGAGATGGTTGGTCATGCGCCAGTTGAGGGGGCACCTATTGGCATACTCCCCCTCAGTTTCTTTTATCAACAGAGACACAGGGATGCCCGATCAGCCCAACGTAATTATCCTAAGCCAGACTTCTCTATCCAGCTCAATAACCGCTTTGATGCCATCTCTTCACTTGAAGATATAGATTGACAGAGGGTTGGTGTCCTTGGGGGAGCAGTGACAGGAGGTCCTGGGACAGGAGGAGCGCTATCTACTACCAGTCATCCTAATACAGTAGACCTTATGGTCCATACCTTGGCTCCCTCCACTGCTGTAACGATCCCGGTTAGTCGTTTTTTGGCCCCAGATGTTGTTACTGGGTGCCTGTTTCCTATTCCACAGAAAGAACTTATGATTATTTCTTCGTGGAATATAGCGGGTCTGGAATCAAAAGTTGGGTCATTAGATTGGTCATCCTTCATTAACAGAGTGGATATATGGGCGTTCCAGGAAACCTGGTCAGTGGACAACGTGTTCCATGCGGGTTACTTACATTTTTCAAAACCGGCTATTAAGGGTGTAAGGGGGAGACCGGTAGGTTGCCTAACATGTTGTGTAAGGCAAATCGAGGGGATAACCGTGGTTGAGATTCCCTCCGTCAATCCCGATATCCTTGCTATAAGAGTAAGATCTTCAGGAGGCCTTGATCTACTCCTGTTTAACGTTTACGTTAGAGGTCAACCGGGGGCAGGAGTTCTCAGGTCATTGCAGCCCTCGAGAACCTTTTAGCGGTGGGTGCTCATAACACCAACTCGATTATCACTGGAGATTTTAATACATGTTTTGAGCCGTTGGACTGTGACGATGGAAGGCTTAGCGAGGAGGTGGATTCTCTTTGGGGTGTGCCTCAGCTGGACCTCCAACCCATTAAAAAATGGACCGAGGCTGCACTCCAGGTTAAAGAGTTGTGCCTGGAATGGGGTCTTTGGGGTCTTAGGGCAACCAACGGCAGGACCAAGTCTGATGCCTTGGGGATGGCGACCTTTGACAACGGCCGCCACAAAAGCAGGATAGATTACATCCTTGTAAAAGTTGAATTTTGGCATCATGTCCTAGACATGGAAGTACAATCTCGCCCCGAAAGCGACCATAATCCCCTGGTACTAACTCTAAAAGGTTTGATCTTTGGCCCTACTGCCACTTTGGAGTCCGACAGCAGTTCTAACCATGTAATACTGGGAAATGATCTGAGAAGGGTTCGTTGGGATAAGGTGGCTCTCAATGAAAAGAGTGTGCTAGAAATTAGGGCATTAGTGACAGGATCAATGAGGAAAATTAACGACTGCGGCTAGCAGGAGACACTCAAAGCTTTACTGCCAACAATCCATACTGAGCTTTTTAGTAGGTTGAAAAAGTATTTTATAAACACCAAGCCGTCTAGAGCGAATCGTAAGTTGGAACCCATCTCTTGGTATAACGACCTATGTAGGTCTACTCACAAGGCCCTTGTGAAAGCCATTAAATCTAGGAACCACACTTCCATCCAGCAGTCCTGGGCACTTTACAAATCCACCTTAAAAACTGCAAAAAGAGACTGGGAAGAGGAGCGTTGGAAGGATCTGTTGTTGGCATGTAAAGGGAGGAATATGACCCAGTTTTGGGACTTGATAAAACGGGGGACGGGCAAAGGTTGATCACCCCAAACAATAATGTGGATCCACACCACTGGGTTGCCTTTTTTGAAGCTCAATATCGCCAGGGTACAGAGAGGGAAATCACCTCCCCAGCTATAAGTATAGATACTCCATTGACGTTTAGTACCAAGGAGGTTGAGGTGGTACTAAGGAATATCCCAAGCGGTAAGGCACCTGGGCGCGATTGCATTCCCCAGATTTATTTAAACAGCATGGTGATCTCTGGGTTCCCTACATTACAACCTTGATCAATTCTCTGGCGGGGGGAACTCCTTTTCCATCTTCTTGGTCTGGGGCGGATATCATCCCGATTTACAAGAAGGGGGACCGTTCCGCTCCGGCCAATTATAGGCCCATCAGCCTTATTGATGCTCTACAAAAAGTCATCGCCCGGGTCCTGTTGGGTAGGATTCAAAATTGGATGACTAATGAAAACATTTTATCTCCCTTACAAGTAGGGTTTCGGGCTCACATGAGGACTCTAGACCAAGTTTTTAGATTTGTCATGCTCTACTGGAGGGAGGTCATTTTAGGTAAGGGCATGATTTTCGCAGCTTTCGTAGATTTAAAATCTGCGTTTGATCTTGTTCCTAGATCTAAACTGTGGGATGTTTTGTTGGGACTGGGGATGCCCAGGGAACTGGTGGATTTTGTGGTTAAACTCCACAACTCTAACTATGCACAGGTTAGGTGGGGGAAACCAGGGGAGGTCACCGAGAAATTTAGTGTGGGGAAGGGCGTTCGTCAGGGGTGCGTCCTGGCCCCAACACTTTTCTCACTGTTTATTAATGGGGTGGTACAGTACTTTGATAACTTCCCCACGGACGCGCCCATGTTGGATGGCCAAAGGGTACCTTTGCTCATGTTCGCTGACGACACTCTGATTTTATCAAAAACGAGGCAGGGCCTTCAGTTGGCACTGTCTCGTTTTGAGGAGTTTTGTAGCGACCATGAGCTAGCGATTAATGTGGGTAAGACCAAATTTATGGTACTCCATGGGGCGAGGCCTGTTACTGCAAGAGTCTATATGAGCGGGAAGCTCCTGGAACAGGCAACGTATTCACCTATTTGGGTATCACCATAGGAGAAAAATTGAGCTGGTCCCCTCAGGCGAAGTTACTTGCATTGAAACATTCCCAGCTAGCTGGGGCGCTGATAAAGGAACACAGGCTCTCCCAGACCAAGCCAATAGCTCCTGTTGTAAAAATGTACAACCTGAAAATCATACCAGCTATTCTCTATGGCGCTGAGATATGGGGTTATAGTAATTTATCCGATTTAACACTGGCCCAAAATAAGTTTTTAAGATCTATTGTGGGCCTTCCCCGATCGACCCCCCGTATTCCCCTCCTTCTTGACCTGGGTTGCAATGCAATCGAGGACATTGTTCATTTTAGAATGCTGGCTTTCTGGAGAAGTCTTTGGACGGTCCCAGAATTACTCCCTTTTACCAACGCTTTACTTGAAATAAGGGGTCTGGACCGTTCAAACAAGATTTTATGGCTCTCCAGAATTAAAATCCTTCTTAATGAGATGGGGATGAAGGACGTATGGGTGTCTCCTGAGTCGGCTGTATTTCCAATGAAAGTATCATATAAAGCAGCCTTCTGGGACTTGATCAAAAAACGGGGGCACTTCACCACGGGTGGTTTTCCACTGACAAGAGCTTTTTTGGACTTCAAAGATGTCCCCCGGATGGAATGCTACTGGGATTTGATCACGAAACCTAGAGATCGCAGGTTGTTTCACCAGTTTCGAGTAGAAACTATCCCGCTTAGGAAATTCACCCGCAACTGGTCAACCGGTAAAGGAGACAAGTGTCCATTCTGCCCAGACCTTGTTGAAAATATTGACCACCTTTTATATGTTTGCCCTGCTTACCGTTTACCCAGAAGCGTGTGGCTTAAACCCCTGTGTAGAAATTTGGGTACGAACTCAGCAATGATTGCTAAAAGTCTACTGAAAAACGGTGGCGACTCCACCATTAAATAGGGGTCGCCAAGTTTCTGAGTTGGTCCTGGGCAATTCGTGAAAAAGAAGGATGGTGATGTTCGTCAAGTCAAGATCATTTCCAGGATTGTATTTCCGCGTGTCTAAAACCATATGTATGTATATATGCAAAGTCCTTGGAACTATGAGTTCATTCCCATGTACTCTGCACTTTATTTCCATGCACTACATGCACTTTAGATCGTGACCTCCTGGCCCGTTATTGGGAATGCCCCTTTTTTTTTTTTTTTACCCACTTCAGCCGTCTTTCCGTACCTTGCTCTTTATAAATGTTTTGTACCTTATCATATTAGGTCCTAGCTTATTGGTTTGAGACCAGAAACACTCTTACAGGGACTTTGCTCTTTTGCACATCGTTTTTTATAATGTCTTTGTTTTATATCGCTGCATCTTTAGATTATGGTCATAGGGACTGACATCAGGAATACTTTAGCTTCTTTTTTAAACTGTGTAACTGAAATGTATTGTTGTATAATATGATCACTTTTAAGGCATTAAGTTGTCGAATAAAGTATTCTTGATATTGATTGATATACTGGAGGCATAAGAAATACCATCCCTGACGGTATTTCCTCAGTAAATCCTCAGTGTTCAGCAGTTGAAGTGTCTGTGTGAAAAACACGCGATCTGAGGAGTTACCACAAATGTCTTAAGCCTGATGGGGTTGGCATCTCCCACCACTGGCCCCACAGGGGTTATGATAGGACTCCTTGAGGGTAAGCTCTCTCGGGGTCCTGGACAAAACATCAGCGGAGGGGTAGCCTGCTAATGTGTGGGCTGTCTAAAGGGATGTGTCTGGTCTCCTCATCTAGGGAAAGTCTGTTGCCATGGATATGATGGCCTAGATGCCCATAGAAGTGGACAACTGATGCATGCCATAAATGAGGAGCACTCTCCTAATAAAAAGCACATCCTGTCCAAAATGTCCTCCCCATCTCTAGACCTGTTACCACACGAAGTCTCATCTCTACATTGAGGGAGGCTTCAAGAACTCTTCAGCCTAACTGAAGATCTCTCATGACATTTCGATGAGTGCCACAAAAACCCAGCTTTCCTGAGCATTCCAGTGATGTATACATTGTAATGTGTTTTGTGTTTTATTGTAATTGCATGTCATTTTTATGGTGTTTTTGCTGACTTTTAAGGATGTAATTGATTGATTGATTGAAATTGTTATGGGATAGCCTTAAACTCAACTTTCTGTTGTATTCTGCGGGTCAACTTAAACTTTCCCTTGTGCCCATAGACCTCCAGATTACTTTCTCCATTTCTCTTCCCTCATATACACTTCTATCTAAGCCAACAAATACTTTATTTTGCTCCTCCCAAAACAAAGCGGTCCTTCCTTAGGTTAGCATCTGCTCTTGGTCAGAAAATTGAAATAACATTCATGATTAACTGCTGGCAGAGCAATCTATGACTAGGCGAGAATAAGAACAAGACAAAATGCACTCCCAATTCCCTGTCAACAAATGTGTGTCCACTGACACAGGAATGATAGACTAGGTGAGCTGTTGGTATAGACAATCGCTTGGAGTGTAGGGAGTAAGTGTAGAAATGTACTCGCTGTGCCATTTAAGGTCCCCTCAGTGCTATTGCTGTGCTTGCCTGTGGTTTGAAGATAGTGTTTAGTATGATGCAACAAGATCAGATAGCACTGCAGACCCTCTCCTATCTCTTGGCCACAACAAACAAAATAAATGTGTCTTAAAAGCGGAAACGTTTTGCAACTGTTGGTTGACAATTACTCACTGTCCTACATGAATGTACACATAGGCTTCTTCAGACAGAGAGTAGCTTGACGCCACTTAATTGCAGGACTGTACTATACAAGTATCTTCTTTCATTCATTTATTCTATCAGGAGCAAGACTATGATTTTGGTGGAAATAGAACAGAACTGGGGTGACATTAAACCCAGATTGCACATAAAATGACCTAGTGGCCACAGAGAAGCAAGTGCTAGGCAGAGCCTGCCAGGAACCGTTGAAGATTTTGAGTATTCTAGGCAAAATTTTATTTTGCCTCTGGAGCCCACCCCAAACATTAGAGGTCTTAAAACTTTTTTGCTCTGAGCCCCCACTAAGCAAAATGTTTTGAAGTTAGGCTCCCCTCCAAAACTATATGGCAAGGATTTGGGGAGTGGGAGGACGAGGGATGATCACAGAAAGCGGGGATCATGAAATTATTTTTGGGCTGCTTTTCTGTAGTTTGTAACCCACACTAAACGGGAGCTTATGAAAAAGCAATATCATCAAATAAGAACAGAATTGACCAAAACACTACTGCACATAATTGAGGTGCTGTGGGCCCCAATGCACTAATGATGGCTGCAGCCCTGAGACGCAGGCTATCACCTCTTCTTTCACTCCTTCCCCACCATGTCTCACCATCACTTCAGTCTTGAGACAAGCCTGGTCTCTTTCTGAAAGAAAATTAGCTACTAAATATTGCACCCCTTTTTTACCAAGGGTACCATCTGCACTAATGCTGGCAAGGAATATGGGCCTCCAAGCCTACTTTGTATTGCAAAACATTCATAATTATGATGCAGTGGACCCCTGGGCAAAAGTGTCACTGCACCGGTTTCACTAATGATAGGTACTGCCTTGTTGTCGCCTCAGACGTTTGTTAACAACAGGGGCTCCCATCTCACACCACCCCTCTCCTTCCCATCTCCCAGCGTCCCTTTCCCCCTCTGATGCCCAACTCAAGGTGTCTCCTCTGCTTAATTGTTCCCCTCCCTTGGGCCATTGTTTCAGGACTCAAAGAAACACTGGGGAAGCAAGTATGCCCTGCAACTGCAGCTCTGTGAAGCAGGCTCTCTACTCTGCCTAATAAACAGGGTCAATACCTCTAGGCCAGATGCCCAAAGCAGGCTTTCTGCTTCTTTGTGTGAAAACAACTTTAAAAAAAAGCACATTTAGCTCCTCCCCTGCTGCTTGGGCCCTGTTTTGTACGCAACAATGGTGACCTGGGCCCTAATTCTAGCAAGGAAAATGCACCCTTGTTCTTTTTTATAGTAAGACTGCCATAACTTGGGTCCAGTGCCCACCATAACATGGGTCCAGTGCCCACTCCCAGAGGGTGGGGAGAGCTCCTGTGCTGTGAAATTGATAGTAGAGAACTAAAGAAGAACGCTACCTTCTCACCAAGGTGCCTGCTACCTGAAAGAAATGTAAATGTGTGCAATGGTTAATCATCAAATATAAAGGCTGCTTTGGAGCCAGTGTAGCTTTTAATTAATGCAGTCACTCATCTTAATGGTGACAAATATGTATTCTGTTTGAGATGTACTATATGTGTCTGTTAAAAGGATTGCACCCTTTTAACGGACCCATATAAAAATATTTACACTAGTGATAGTCTGAATGCTTATAACTAAAATGTGTATTTTGAAAGCACATGTTTTTTATTAAACTGTATTTTGCAGCAGCCTGTTTTATACAGTGTAATAAGCTTTACAATTATGACATTCACAGTGCTTTCTGTCACAAATTGGGACCTCATAGCATTATAAACAAGTCACTATTCCTCACTGCACCAATCAGGATTTAATTCTGTGACTCACTGGTCACACACAAATACATCTGCAGTGATCGCATTAGCCAACTGAGGTTTAATAAGATAAAACAGTATATCTCCCTTTGATTAGTTTAACTTACATTTATTTTTAATTTGAGGTGTGTGCATGTTTTTATATGGTGAACAAAAAAACAATAAAATGCAGTAGTGTTTCTTCTTTTTAGCCATATCTTTGTCATTGACTCCACACTCACTGGCCCTGCCCCATACCAGTCAGTAGTACTCATTAGTATCATCTTTCATTTGCTTGTTTTCAAAGTATTCAGTTGCTTGTGCTCACTTATTGAACACAAACAATATATAACATTAATAGATGTTGCCATCTTATATTGCTGTACAGTGTTGCTGTAACACTCTTATGATGTATTATGTTTTGTGTGATTGGTAGGCAGTTAATCACCATTTCTACTGTAAATATAGTTAGACATTACGAGACTTCGTTAAAGTGCTATGTATTTACAAAAACTCACATTTCTGACAGAACTTTAACATTGTTATTGCAACTATGATAACTTTGTTGTACTGTACCTAGCCTCAGCCCTAAGCCACTTCTTTTCAGCTAGACCATGGCTGTTTGTCCGCATCTATCCAGAGAACCAACACCAGAACTGACAGCAAAAACCAGTACTCAGAGCAAACACCAGTACTCATAGCAAGCACCAGTACTCACAGCAAACATCAGTACTCATAACAAACACCAGTACTCATAGCAAACACTCACAGCAAATACCAGTACTCATAGCAAGCACCGGTACTCACAGCAAACACCAGTACTCATAGCAAGCACCGGTACTCACAGCAAACACCAGTACTCATTCCAAACACCAGTACTCACAGCAAGCACCAGGACTCATAGCACCACCATTACTCACAGCTTTCATAGCTCTCTTTAATACACAGAAACACCTACACACACACAAAGAATCAGAACCAGAATACATTTGTTGTACGATTAATTAAAATAATTACAACAGCGTATCTTTCAACAGTAAAATGCAAGTAAAATGTGAAGAGAAAAACACATACACACTTTTCCCACTGGAATACAGAGGAAAGCAATCTAACCCTTAAAAGAGGAATCAACAATTCTTTAACGCTGTTTAAATGCTGCATCTATGGGAAGGCAGGAAGGAAGAGAAATCACTCTCATATGAGTGCAATCAGATGTTTATCTACTGGTCCTAGAATCTGTGAGATAAGCAATTTTCCATGATGTAATTTAAGTGTGTTTCAATGTCTAGTTCACAATGCCTCATGCAGTAAAATTGTAAAATGCTGTGTTAAGCCAACTAACGCTTTCCAGGAATATACTAAGCATGTCCTAATTAATGAGGCGCCTCTCAAGTAAGAAGAAAACTCTGCAATGCCACCATCTGTCCCTCTATTTTACAGGGAACAGGCAACGTTTTAAAACAGAAAACAGCAATAACTTGTCACCATTTAATACTATATCTATAAGCGACCATATCAAAAGCATAACGTCCTCACACTTTTTTATGGGCTATAACTGCTGCATGTAAATGAAGACAGCCTGGAAACGCACCTTTTAGTGCTTGCAGGCTATCTTCAGTTATGTGTAATTGCAGAGCCATTGGCGCCTCACTGGGAACACATCCACAGTCCCCCAGGGGGGCGCGCCCCACAGTTTGAAGACCTCTGCCATAAAGAGAACAAGCATTTGCAATGCAATAGGTCTCCCATTTACGCGAGTTTGAGGTATTGACATTGTAAATGACAATGCCTTTTATTTATGTTTTGGGTTTTAAAACATAAAATACATTGTCATTTAGAATACTAACAGCTTACACTCTCTCAAATGCGAGACTTATTACATTGCAAATGCTACTCCAGAGTAATTGAAATTCTGTCCAGGTCTAGTCACTATGTGAGCACCGTCAAAGTCACAGGTGTCTGCGAATCTATGTATATAGCACTATGAATAGATGAACATAGGTGTTATCATTAACAGAGCTCCATGTGAGTTTTGATTAATACCAGGAGTGAATTATGAAACAGTCTGTGCATTACTGTTCGGTAATATCACAGTGGTTAAATAAAATGAGGTCACAATAGTGACATGTACCCACCCCTGCTCTAAACACTGTTCCATCTCCCCTTCGCCCTCCTCACTAATAGCGCCTTAATGGCACTTTTGTGTACTTGAGTTGGATCATCAAAAGTTTTAAAGAAAAGTGAACAGCCTCTGGGGCTGTGTTTTACGGTACCCTGTATTTCATTAAATACACGCATGTAAATCCAAGAACATGGTGCACAATCTCCGAGGGGTAGGGGAGATGCGACATGGAGGAGATGGCGTCTTCGTTTAATTGAATGCACATGAGGAAGCCCTCAAACCTGTCGCCGAGTGGAACAGATAAAAGGAAGTATCTCCCCCCTACGCTGCAAGATGTTTTCTCTCACCAGTAAAATATTTTGCTTTAATTAGTGGGGAGAGATGCCCCTCCCCGAGCAGGGATCGGACTGCCCACATTGTCAGGGCTCCTCAGCTGCCTGGCTCAAGCGCAGCAGCCGGACAGATGAGCTGGGCTCACATTTCTGACTCACCCTCCAACTCCTGCCCCACTAAGCCCTCTCATGAGTGAGCCCACATTCACAGCTTCCTGTGGGCTAAAATCATGCTCCTTGAAAAAAGAAGCAGGGGGAGGAGGAGTACGAGTCAGCCTAGGAGATGAGCGAGCTGAAGCACACGGGACAGCTAATAAATAAATAAATAAATAAATAAAGGCGCATGGGCATATGCGAGGTGGGAGGGGGCTGCTTTGGAGGGAGAACAAAGGACTTTTGCATTGGTGCAGTGGGAACGGAGCATACGTGCACACTGTATGTTTCAACATAATACAACAATGATACTTCAAGAATGGACGAAATACATGGTCTCTTTGTTTTGTATCCTCGTTTTGGTAGTCTTGCTTTTGTATAAGTTGCATTGGCTAACAGCTTTTAACTTTGACAATTCTTGTTTTGTATTGACATGGTCTGGAGTCAACAGGAGCAGCGATGGCCCGTATAGGGCGTGTTACCGGGGCGGTGACGTGGGGCAGAGGAGGGGCAGGGTGGGGGGTTGCAAAATGCGGCATACGGCCGATTGCAGGTAAGTTACGAAGGAAATAAAGAAAACGAATTTCGTTGCGCGCGCAGCATCGCCAAATACTTCTGTAGTAGCGACAGGTCCAGGAGTCTACTGAAGAGCTGGTGTCTCAGGTCCGATATTTATATATGGTACCTCCTTTGAAGTGGGAGAAGCTTCTATGTGTTTGCCTTTGAAGTGCACAGGTTTCCTGCCTCCCCTACCCTGACTCCGGACTAACTACAGGCGGTATGCAATTCTTTGTGTGAAACCAGGACACAGCCTATTCTGGCGCAAGTGGGCTGTGCCTAGTTCCATCCTCCTATGCTGCAAGTGATGGCCCAACTAGGCACCCCTAAGTTCGCTAATGTGTGTGGCTGTTTAGGAGGAATACACAAAGACCAACTGCAAACTACACCCAGTCATGTGACCCAGAGACAGGCTGCAGGCAACAAATAGCTGAGGCAGAAAAATGCCATCTTTCTAAAAGTGGTATTTTAAAAATTGTAATTTAAAATCTGACCTTAACATAAAAGAGAATTTTTCATAACAATTCCAAAGACACCAAACATGAACCCATTTGGAAGCTACAGCTTATCAAATAATAAGGCAAATCCAATGTTATCCTTGGAAAAGGTAGGCCTTGCAATAGCGAAAAACGAATGTAAGTGTTTTTCACTATCAGGACATGTAAAACTTAAAAGTAGATGTCCTGCTTTTTAAATACACTTCACCCTGCCCTCTTGTGGTCTAGGGCCGACCCTAAAAGTGACTTAGATGTATTAAAAAGGAAGGATTGGCCCTGACAAAATGTTTATTTTGCCAGGTCCAAATTGTAGTTTAAAACTGCACAGGCAGGCTGCAATGGCAGGCCTGAGACATATTTAAAGGGGTACTTAAGTGGGTGACACAGCCAGTGCTGGAGGCCCATTCGCAAAAAGAACAAATGATGGACGGAATGCTGAATCAATCGAATATTCACCGCCAGTCACAAATCTGGATTAAATCCATCGTTTTTTTTGCACGCCACGCCATTCCAGTTGAGATCCAGCCATATGCAAATCAGTTTTGACTCTGTTCCCCATGGGAACAGTCCAGCCTGAACTGCCAGGCCAGGTCCTACCTGGACCAGAAACAAGCATCCTAGGATCGGTATTGGGGTTTCGCCCCTCATCAGTCAGGAAAGATTTACAGGCCCTGGGGTACACATAGCTTTACAGGCCCTAGGTACACATAGTACCACTTTACCAGGGACTTATAAGTAAATTAAATACCAGTTGGGGATAAGTCAATGTTACCATATTTTAAGGAGGGAGCGCATGCACTTGAGCACTGGTTAGCAGTGGTAAAGTGCCCAGAGTCCTAAGGCCAGCAAAAACAAGATCAGCAAAAATGAAGGCAAAAGGTTTGGGGGAAGATCACTCTAAAGCTGACAGGTCTAACATCTTTCATTACAAATATTGAAGACAGGATATCCACATCATGCGTACACCTTTACTCCAGCTCTGCCCTTGTTTCACACCCATGTGGCAAAGTGGCCACAAGTAGCTCCTTACGACCTATCACTTCTCAAAAGTCAAAACTATCTTTGACAAAGTCCATTTTTCAGCATTCTTTATAGCAAAATGTTTGCCCATGCACACACAGACATGCTGAAACAGAAAGAGGGAGGGAGTGGTGCAATAGGTGAAGAGAGCACAGCAGCAGGGACATGTGTACAAATTTCAACTTTAATTATCACCCTCATATTATCTTGACTACTTTGGATCCAAAATGTTTATTTCATCACTAAAAAAACTAATTTTGTATCCAACATCAGCTTGTCATTTTCCAGAATATAAACGCATTGTCATAGCTTCCTTTTCGGTAAATTAACTCACTTCTCACTTTAAAAAAAATATTCGACGGCTTGTCCTTGTCTCTTGCAAGCTCCTTCTTCTCATCCTCCTCAGGGTCTGATACAAAACCCATTCTAGAAATTTCCTTTGAGGATCTTTCTCATGCACCCTTCAAATGCTGGTATGGTTTCACACGTCAGACGAAAAGGGCATGTGCCACATACGAGCATTCAGCCAATGTTTAACCTCCGCCACACAACTCGTACTACTAGTCAATCAATCAATCAATCAGACATTTGTAAAGCGCACTACTTTCCCGTGAGGGTCTCAAGGCGCTGGGGGAGGGCAGGGGTGCTGCTACTGCTCGAACAGCCAGGTCTTGAGGAGTTTTCTGAAGGTTAGCAGGTCCTGGGTCTGCCGTAGGAGGATGGGGAGGGTGTTCCAGGTCTTGAACGGCGAGGTGGGAGAACAATCTGCCGCCGGAGGTCGCTCTTCGGATGCGGGGGACTGTGGCGAGGGCGAGGTCGGCGGAGCGGAGCTGGCGTTTGGGGGTGTAGAAGCTGAGTCGTCTGTTGAGGTATGTTGGACCGGTGTTGTGGAGTGCCTTGTGTGCATGGGTGAGGAGCTTGAAAGTGATCCTCTTGTTGACGGGTAGCCAGTGCAGGTCTCTCAGGTGGGGTGTGATGTGGCTGCGGCGAGGGATGTCGATGGCTGCCTGTGCTAAAGAGCCTGCCATTGTGAGCAATGTTTTCCCAGACGCTCAGGTGTGCAGCACAGATGAACAGAGCCAAAAATGCACCTCTAGTTAGAAGCAAAACCTAGAATACGAACGCATCCGGAGTCAAGAGAACCAGGCCACACACTCAGATTGAGTGTAAAACAGGGATCAGTAGTGCCGAAGGATAGAGGCTATTGTTAGCAACATACTATGGATAAATCAAAGCAAGGAACAAACAGACTTGTAATGGATCATGTCAGCTCTTATGTTTTGATATATTTTCAGCATGGTTGAAGAAGGCAAATAAACATTTATTGTTATTTTATTTTCTGTAATTGTAGTTTTCAATTTTCTTAGTTGTGATTTTCCTGCTATTTTTTTACACTACCGGAGTCCAATAGTGGATTAAGAGATAAAAACGGGCTTCAGAGCAATTGCCGCATTGGATCTATCCTTAGAAGGCCCGAGTCATGGGGGCATGGCTGAAACTCCTGGCTTCCTTTTTCAACTGTGATGGCAGCCTGCACATGAAGATTGTTTTTATGTAGAAAGCAGCGCAACACAAGATCTGCTGTGCCGATGAGCACAAGTGTGTGTTTGAATGTGTGGCTTGCCATAATAAAGAGGGGCTTTAGTGGAGTTTACAGGATGCAGCGAGTCTGTGCAGAGCACTTCCCAGAGGCAGAGACAAAATCGTAAGAAGGGAGCCATCTTCTGGCAATATGAAACTGCATTTGTAATTATTCACAAATGTTATGGAAATATGGCACCCTACAGTGTTCTGGCTTATTTTAATAGGCAGAAACTGATTGGGTTTTAAGATTGCTTAGAAAGTTACGGCACCTGCAAAAGAGATCTATGTGCATCAAGCAGGTTTCAGACAATGACAGTAGTGAGATAACGCTGGTGGTTAATGCACTTGCTGGAGATATCTGTGTGCAATCTTTGGTCTCAGGCTTGAATCCTCATGAGACAGGCCAGAGTTTAAATGTGTCTACTGCATGGCACAGCATGTAACACGTGGGCCTTAGCTTCGAACTGTCCTCAGGTTAATAATTTTGCTGTGGAGGTCTTTGTGTTACATGCAGATGACAAATTACAATTCTATTTCCGGGGTCAGTGAGTTCTTCTCCCACCTCAATCAGATCCACGTAACCTGCATGGCATACGTTTGAAATATCAAGGCTGATGGCTTGGGATTGATTGTATGGTAATCAACACTCACTTTTATTGGCCAAAGTCTATTTGTATTGCCTCGTGTAAAACGGTTAATATTAGTGTGGTTACACACATAAACAGATATACCTAACATCCTTGCAGAGATATCACTTTTCTGCACCTAACGTGTGGTGAGCTTTGGAAAGTCAAAAGCACTTTCAGTTTATGTCTTGGCATACTTGGAAAATGTATCTTTGATTTCTCTGGTGAGTGACTCTCTGAGTCTGGTTGGCAGGTGTGAGGTTCCAGCTGCGCGGTTTCACCTTCTACCGCTTATAGCTCTTGGACTTAAGCAATGGCTACACTGCAACAAAGGCATCTGCAAACAAGGCTACATAAATGCTGTCCGCTTGCCCCTCTGGGCTGCTTCTGCCCACTGCAAAGTGGAAACTTAACGTGCACCTGTACAACTGTGTCAGTGTGCACGCTTGTCCAACAAGCAGTTAGTGCCGGCCCAGAGGCTGGTTCTGGCTTACAACGTGCATCTGGAACCAGAATCCAACTGGTTTCCCCCAATGCCATCACTTGGGTCAATCCTTGATCTGAATTTTGTTATCCACATGGGTGTTGTATTTGTGCCTTTTAGGTCTCACCTAGGCATCGCATGCACGCTGTCTCTCTGAGACATGGTGTATCTACAAATTATTTATTTATTTGCAGAGTTTTATATAGCGCTGGCTAGACCCGAAGGTATCAGAGTGCTTTACATGAGGATTAGCAAGTTACAAAGATTACATCATGAGTTTCTAGAGCATAGCATAAAATAGACACAAATCCTATGGGGACTAGAAGGTAGAGGGGGAAAAGTAAAAAGGGGCTGAAATGCCAATCGGATCAAGCAGACCGGCAAGGGGGAAAGAACTTCAATGGAACCAAAAAGTCAGAGAGAGTCAAACGAACCAGCTGGGGACCAGCAATCACCACATCCAGTGTCACAGTGACTGTGCAAGATGAGAGGGGTGGAAGAGACAAAAGGGGGGTTGACTAGAGGTAAAGGACAGTCAGGCGACGCAGGGAGCAGTCCAGCGGCAAGAGAATCGGTCGAAGCCGCTAAGACGGTGGAACCGGGTCCTCATCTTGTTCTGCCATCCGCAGATCATCGGAGTATTTGTTGGAAAGGTGGGGGAAGAAGGAGACACAGCTGAGAGACGAGAAAACTATGCCCAATGTCCAGCTGGGTAGGTGACAGCCGAGGAGGTAATCCACAGCCAATCTCCTCTATAGCTGACCAGGCAGCTCCACCGGGCATCGAGCATGTTACTAGGGCTCCATGGTCGGTACAAAAAAAAAATTCACGTTTCTTCAGAGGTTTCGAGATCAAACTCCGGAGTAGGAGAGTCGAAGGACCGCAGTTAATAAGAACCCCAGGTGAGTATAAAGGTCAAAGGAGGGGGTATATTCAAGAGTATTAGGGCCAAAAAGGCAATCCCGAACCAGGAAGCTCCCAGCCGGAGCTCCTCACGTTGTCTCCTCACCTACAATATGGGCTTCAAGCACTGTCCATCTTTTAATTGACTCCTTTTACTGTTCTTCCTAAATACATGCTTTTCTTTGGTTAATATGCTTAGTAGTCCCTCCTTTTGTAACCTCCCATCAGGACTGCCCCTATTGCATGTGCTCTTACTCGTCAAGTTATTTATTACACTTTGTGAGCACTCGTTTTTTAGTGATTTTTCATAGCTCGTTTACGAGCCACAACAGCAACAAATTTCCTCGACCATAATGGACATTTTTTGCATTTTTGACCTTATGTAATGTATCCTGGTGCTCATGGAAAGCACTCAAATGCCCTCGGAATCGTGCAACTTATATATAAACCTGCATAAAATGTCAAGAATATATTTAAATTATGCTGTATTTGCAGCTAATTTATTTTCACAAAAGCTGTACTTTTGTTAGAAGTTTAAGGTTTTATATTGTATTAATTTTACAAAGCTTCATATAGTTGAATTGAACACGCCCCTTTTACAAAATGCATTCACTCGAAGGGAGCTTTTTGGTCTTAATTTAGGCAAGCTAACCGCAACTTTTTAAAAAACTGTAGGAGCTTTTTGTAAAATTTTGCAAGATATCTGCAAGCTGGGCTAAATTGCTTTTAAACAATAAATAAAAATACTTTCTAAAAATGCCTCAAACGTGCTTTCAAACTTAAAGCCTTTACTGTAGTTTTCATTTGTGTCTGCCCATTGTTTTAATAATGTAGCATTCATCTGCCTTTTCTGAGTGCTGTTGTAGATGGCTCTAAATCATGTTATCTCATGACATCGCTTTAGACGGCACAGGAAAAAGGTGGCTACGCAACACAATGAATGTCAGTGGGGAGGATAATTAATTTGAAGTCCCATTGAGAGACTCTAATCTTAACAAAATAGCGTATAATACGGTTGGTATGAAAGTGTACCAATTCCATTCTGATTTGGATGTAAATATGCTTTATATTTTATCATGCCTGGCCCATACATTTAAATTATGAAATTTTATTCTGACCGTATTTGCCTACATTTTCTTTCAAAGGCAATGGTTCTATTCACTTTTAGTAGCTGATCTCAGTGGGCTACAGTTCACAAAATGTCTGGAATGTGAACATTTGGTTTCTAGTGCCCTGTGGACCACGGTTCCCAGAATCCCTCTTGCAGAGACCGTCTGCCTCGAATGTCAAAGAACTCATAAATGCAAGGGCTCGGAGATTGCCCTTGGTACTGTTATAATCATTGGGACTGTATGCCTCTTGTTCTAATTTGCATAACGTGTAGAGCATTATCTTGATTTGAAGCAAGAAGATTTTGAAAACACTGGGGGAGTGCACTGTTCTAGGCACTCCTTAATGAGTATTCCGTTTCTATTCATCATCTTTTATTTATGTACCTGGCTAAAGACCATCAACGTGTCCCCAGTACAGAGGCAGTTGATTTATTATAGGAGTGGAGAAAGCAACATTACGGAGCCAGCTTTTTCAAATTGTCTCTTCTCTTTTTTGCATGGCAACAAGGGGTTGCAAGGTTTCTTTCCTCATGAAGTACGCGCATTTCTTGCAAAATCCCATGAGAACTACACAAAGTGCGGTAGCTCCAGGCTTTCATGGTGAAATAATGACTCTTAGAATGTTTTTATCACCAGTTCCCATTTGCATGCGAATGTAGTGATTTTTATAGTATTTCACTAGCAGTGTCCCCTCTCAACTTGTCATGAGGAAAGTATTTGTGCGGCAGATTTACTGGTGCATGGGAGAAAGATGCGTAAATCCTTCACTTTCTGTAAATTGGACAGAGAAAGTTGTTAGCACAGCGTACTTAACTCAGTTTCACAGTTCTCCAAGATATTTCTGACTAACCAAATGTAGTGTGAGAAAACTAAATGATCTGTGTATTAAGGGGCGCCGAACTCACACGGTGCCTTGCATTCCTTGTGCTCATTTTGCCTGTCACCTGTGCTAGTGGTGATTGCGGCCGCCACCGCCAACAGAGTCATTTGGGCATTTTCAGGGTCCCAGTCCCGACCGCGAGGGAGCACGTCGGCCAGGGACTACAAGTCGCAGCAGCCTTAGCAGCGCGCACGCCACGCATGCCAGTTTTGTGTGCCAGGAGGCGCTTAAGAAGTGCTCAGGGCTCCGGCAGCGCGGAGCCGAACTCACCTGGTGTCTTGCATTCCTTGTGCCCATTTTGCCTGTCATCTGTGCTACTGGTGATTGCTGCCGCCACCGCCAACAGAGTCATTTGGGCATTTTCAGGTTCCCGGTCCCGGCCGCGAGAGAGCACGTCGGCCAGGGACTACAAGCCCCAGCAGCCTTAGCGGCGTGCACGCTGCCCACGCCGGTTTCACACGCCAGGAGGTGCTTAAGAAGTGCTCTGGGCTGCCAATGTGCGGAACACGCGCGGGCATGCCCGGGCCAAGGGCGGGCCCGTCTGCGCCCGTCAGAGCCCGGAGAAGGCTGGGCTGGGCCATCCCCCTGAAATCCGTACCCATTTCTGGATATCGATTTGACAACTCGTGTGGGAAGGTATTGTGGTACATTGTCTGTAACCTATTATATAATCTTGGGTGTTTGTGGGCCCCCTTTTTGGGAAATAGCCCCTGTAATCCAATATGGATAAGAGAAAGGGAGTTTTGGGTACTCTGGACGCATTTCTAGTTAGAGCAGAGTCAATATTGACACATGAAATAGGAATAAATGAGCAGCGTCTTTCCTTAGACCCTTCTATTCTCCAGAGACGATTATCACTGGGTAATCCGAGAGACTTTGAACACACATGCCCTCCCACAACCCCTATAAATGGGCTGCTTACCCCTTCTGTGCCAGATTTACATTCTCCACCACCTGTTGCACTAGAAACATCTTGTAGAGCTACCAGGACACGGACTTCTAATAATTTGGGTGCGAGGAAGGTGGTAGAACCACCAGAAAAACAGAAACGGGGGGCGGGTGCACAAAAGTCCAAGAATGTAAAGGGATCTCAGGTGATTATCCGTATTAATAATGTGAAAGTTGATTCATCAAAAAGTAATTCTGTTGGCACTCAAACTGATGTGGTCCCATTACCTCTTTTATCCAGAAATATTAATAATGTGGATGTTATGAATGAAACCTCTGCCACTGCAGATTACTCTGCATTAGGTGTAGCGTTAACCCGTGTCCATGATATGGTCGAAAAGAATTTGGGCCTTTTATGGGAAAAACTTAAGTAGTGAAAATGTGGGCAAACAACTGAATGGACCAGAAAGAAAAGATTCAAGAGTAATGGTGGATAGTCCTAAATCTGTAGTTCCAGACAGGAAAACCAAAGAAAATCACATGTTAAAATCTACTCATGCTGGTACGAAAGGTAGAATGCAAGAAGTGCTTAAGGGGCTGAAATGTGTAGGTACACAAAATAATACTGATCGTGTAGCTCCAGGATATGTACCGAGTACCTTAAACAAGGATACAAGAGTTGATTTAACTAGTAACCGTTTGAAACCCAATATGGATATGTTGAGCTTACCTCCTGCCTCATGCCCTTATGTTTTAGTCTTGGCAGGTGTTCCCGTCCTTAGGGAGGATCAGAGAGAGATGTGGGTTGACTTATGTAATAAAGTTACTGATTGGTTGAAAAAACATAAAAGGTTCCACCCTTCGGATATAAAGGAGAGTTTAATGGCTCGTAGAGTGGGGTGGGTCGGACAATCGTCTAAGTAATGGCGACTGCATTGTGATTACTTTCCGCAGGCCACAGATGGTTCACTTTTTACTAAATTACTGTGAGTCAACTTGTAGCTTAAATACTAGCATCTGTGTACTCCCTTTGGGATACTTCTATAAACCTCAGAGTGTGTCTCTTGTAGACAAACCTACCCCGATTTCCATGTCTAATAGGTTCCAGATCTTGTCAGATTTAGATGCCCAAGACTGACAACTATCCATATTACAACATGAAATGGTTCCTGTGGATAATGTACAAGCCTCTGTACCTGTATTTTTTACTAATGGTCAAGCTGACAAACTTGTTGCAGATGACGTCAATGTAGGCATTGATGCAGGTACTTTAAATGAAGATGTAGGAAGACTCTATAAGAGGACCAGCCATCAGGACTCAACATGTATTTCAAATGAGTGGGAGAAAGCTATAGTATATGATTTTTTAGATGTACCGCCAGCTTTCATGTCTGATGAGAATGAGGTAATAGCTGAGACTATTTATCCACTGCAGAACAATGGAAGAGATACTCTTAATTGTAATTATAATTTCAATCTTGCTGATGATTGTCAGGGAGTTAAAGGAGTAACTGATGAAATGGAAGGAGTATTTAACAAGCAAAGCGGGGAGGAATGTCAAACAGAGATAAGATTGACATCATGGAATATTGCAGGGTTGAAAAGAAATCAAGGGGACGTAGTGTGGCAAAGAAAAATTATTTTACTACAAGAAACATGGGCTTTGGAAACGCCCCACAAAGTAGGATTCAAAACATATAGTGTAGCTGCCACTCCTTCGGCAAGAGGGAGGCCCTCAGGAGGACTTGTTATTTGGGTAAAAATTACTCTAGGTATTGGCATAAGTCAGGTGGACTTCTTAACCCGGGACATAGCGGGAGTGAAGATTATAACACCTGGAAAAAACGAACTGTATATAGTAAATATCTATAGTAGACCCAGTTTAGCGAGCAATAAATCTGTGGTTATTAAACAGTTACACCGGTTTTTATGTTCAATTAACCCAAGGGCAATGGTAATTGTGGGGGGTGATTTTAATCGTAAATTTGAGCCTGAGGCGGGACTTGAAAATATCTTCGAGGAAGAAGATATGGCTAATACAGTTAATAAGACTTGTCTCGGGACATGGACTTCGGGCTTTCAATGGTCGATTGCCCTCTGATAGCCCGAATACTGCTAGATTTAGCAGGAGCAATTCAAAGAGTTATATAGACTACATATTGGTATCGATTGGCATGTGGCCAATTTTACATGATCTGGTAATTGATTATAGATCTGAGAGCGATCATCTTCCCTTATGTCTGACACTTGCAGCTCATCTTTTTCATCCAGTTCCCTTGAAGAACGGAGATATCAATGGTAGTAACATTGAACCATTAATTAGTAACAACTGCAGAGCGTTAAAATGGCCTTCTATAGGGGGAAATAAGGTGGCTATGAAGCAGATTCATGATATTGTTGTGGAGACTATTTCCCCGTATGCTAATTTGTCTGCTTCAGAGATCCCAATCATCAATATACATCATGTACTAGCAAAAGCTTTGATACCAATATTAAGTAGGACTCCCAAAAAACGCAATAAGGGGACAACAGATGAAATTAATCTGGATAATCCCTGGTACAATAAAGAGTGCCGGGAGGCAAAAAAAGGAACTAATCCTGCCAACAAAAGCTAAAAATGTAGTGGTCTTAAGTGAGAAAAGGAGTAATTACAAGAGGCTGTTAGTCCAAACTAAAATAAACTGAGATGATAATATTTGGACAGAACTAATTAGTGCAGCTAAAGCTAAAGATCACTCGTGCTTTTGGCGCCTGATATCTAAAGGCATTAAAGCAGGTAGATATAATAAGGACCTATTTCTAGATGCTAAAACTTGGGAAAGCAACTTGTCTAGCCTATATTCAGCATCTATGAGTGACATAGGGTTCAGCCTACAAGATTATGTAACTGGCTTGATCATAGCACCTCTACACTTTAGTTTGGATGAAACATTGGCAGCTATAGACGCAGTAAAATCGGGGAAGGCACCAGGACCAGACAAGATGCCAGGGGACCTATGGAAAGATGATAAACAAGTTTGAGGCCCATATATCAATCTTTTATGTAATTCAGTCGCTGCAGATGCGCCCATACCAGAATCATGGAAAGGGGCTGAAATTACAACTATTTTAAAAAAAAGGTAATCGCCAAGACCCATCGCATTATCGACCTATTAGTTTAATAGATGTTTTACAGAAAATATATGCTCAGCAAATTTAAAAAAAACTAAATATTTGGATTGAGGAGAACAACATTTTATCTAAGTATCAGGCTGGCTTTAGAACTAAAACTAGTACCATTGACCAGGTCTTTGGATTCCTCTGTATGAGTTGGAAATACACAGTATTTAAGAAGGGCCATCTGTGCATTTCCTTTGTTGACTTGAAGTCTGCCTTCGACCTCACGCCTAGAAATCTCCTTTGGAAATCCCTAAAAAATCAAGGGTACCGGGGGAAATACTCCTGCAAATTATAAGATTGAACGAAGATAATTTTGCAAGGGTTAGATGGGGTCCAAGGGGCGAACTTACTGAACCAATTCAGGTAAACAGGGGCGTAAGACAGGGATGTGTACTGGCAACCACCCTATTTTCATTATATGTAAATGATATTCCTGAATATTTATTGGGCTGCGAACACGATTCTCCCAAACTAGGAGGGGGGGGGTTCCAGTACCTGCACTCTTATTTGCGGATGACACTATTTTAATTTCCCAAATGCCCAAAGGTTCACAATGTTTAATAAACACTTTTGGGGTATACTGTGAAGCTAAGGGTCTGGAAATAAACTCTAGTAAAACAAAATATATGGCAATTAATCCACATAAGTCTTTTAAAAAGACCTTAACTGTCAAAAGCCAAAAGCTAAAGTATGTGCACAGTTTTAATTATCTAGGTATTACTTTGGACATCAAAATGACTTGGAAACCGCAATTGGAGAAAAGTAAGTCTATTTTACTCCATAACGCTCTACCAATAGTAAAGAAACATGAGAGCAGTTTCTCTAAAGCGGTATCCCCTGCCCTTGAGGTATATAAGTATAGGGCACAATTGGCATCCCTATACGGGGCAGAATTATGGGGACCTTCAAGCAGTAACACGTTTGTGGTGGGAGAAAATACGTTTTTTAGAAAATTGTTATGCCTTCCAGTGCACACACCGCTAATACCTATTGTAATGGACCTAAATATACGCCGTATTGACTACCAGGCAATTTTACGACAACTATTGTTCTGTGTGTGACTGTGGTCAACAGCAGAGCTCGTCCATTATAAGGAAGGGTTGGAGGAAATTCTAAGGTTAAAAAATGGTCTAGGTTTGCCATGGCTGAAGCATGTCCATGCTTGGTTCCATAAATTAGGACTCAAGTATTTTAGGAGGAACCTGCTGGCCTGTCTATGGCTTCGAAGAAAGTACTTAAGCTAACTTTTTGGGCCTATATTCGAGACAGCTTCCATCATAGTTCAGCCACAGGTACACTAACAACACGGTTTCTCTCCATGAAACCCACTTGGAGTTTCAAGCCATTTCTGGACGAGGTGCAGCCACAGTTAGCGAAATCTTTATATCTGAAATTCCGATACAGTGTATTACAGATAAATTCAAATACATCAAAATGGGTCCGGAAACAAGGGAATGAAAGTTCGGATTGTTGTGTAGTATGTCATACGGGTGCTAAAGAAAACGATATACATATATTGTTCTTCTGCCCAGCCTATACAAAATATAGAAAAAAATGGATCAAATCCATTTGCCAATTATTGGGTATAAGATCCTGTTATGAGGCAGAAAGAATATTGAAAACTGACACATCTCAAACTGTATTCTTCAGTGTTAGTAGGTACCTGTTTGGCGTAAGTCTAATAAGAAAAAAGGAAGGTTTGAAATTTTAATTTAATATTCCAAAACCATACTGGTCTTTGCACTTGCACTTTATTTAGTACATGAATAATACTATTATTATATTATTTATGCTGTACTAAAAAGGAAACATTCTGTTGGAACATCATATTTGGTATATATATTTTGCTATGTATTATTAATATTTTAAAGCCTAGGAAGCCTTCTTTAAGGAACCCAGATATAATATGTTTGGTTTCTGGTATTCCATAATGAAATTTGCTGTAACTCCTCAATGTTTTTATACTTCTTTAAAAAAAAAAATCTAAATGATTTTTTTTTTTTTAAGAATAGATTTGAAAAATGATTTTAAAAATGTGTTGGTCTAGAGGTACCTTTTGAAAGATTATGACACAAAGTACTTTTATTGTGACATATAATTTGTTAATGTGTATATTTTATGGTTTGTTAAACCGAAATAAAGATTAATTGAAATCAAATGAAATGTATTAAGAACATTCAACCGGTATGACAGTTTAATGCAAAACCACTTTTACATAAGAAAAACGAGTCGTGGGCCTAGTTGCGACTCTTCCTTTCAAACTAGTGGACCGTAGATATAGACCCTTTATGCTAGGCTTGCTGATTATCGGTCCTTGAGTGATAATGTGTACACGATTAAAGACTATATGGAAATCCCAGGAAGAAGTTTTTTAGCTTTCTATGCAAAAAGGTTATGGGGAAAACTGTGCTTATTAACACACGCACAAGAGGAAGAAAGATAAGAATAAATGGGGTGAATCTAATATAATCAAAATACTTTATTTCCATGTGCGCAAGACTACATGTATTTCTTAAGATGGCTACATCAGTGTTTACTAAACTGTGTGTCACAAGATGTTTTTCTGGTGGGTCCCAAAAGTCCAAGAAGTATAAAAAGAACCTTTAAATTCTGTATTTCTCTTGTCACTATTGCTGTGCTTCAAGACAGAGGTCAAATGTGAAGCAATGTCTCCTAATAAATTTCTGTTTTTCTAACATGAGGATTGATGTTTACAAACTGTCCATTTGCAGTCAGAGAAAGAAAAGTAGACTGAATTATGGGATTATCTTGTAGGGGTACAAGTGTGTGAAAGGAAAGGCTGTAGGAGGTATTTTTTTGAAACACGACAAAATGTAAATGAACTGTACCATAATTCAACTCAACAACACAATTACACGACATACATACATACATACATCCAAACCACACCACAGAATTCCACTCCATGCCACAAAATTCAACTGCACGCCATATAATTAAACTCCACTACATACCACTCCACAACACAAAATACCAATCCACATAATTGCACTCCACACTCATTACCATAAAATTACTATCCACATAATTCAACTGCACCCCCCCAATATGCCAATAATTATGTTGATTGTACCAGAACACGTATTATGTCATGTGTGCCCTCAATGCTAAAAATTACATACACTGGGCCAGAATTTTGCTAGTGATTGCACATATATCCATAGCACCTCACAGCTTAGGCCCCACCTACCTGAACAGTCTCTTCTTCTTCCACCAACCACCCAAACACCTGCACTCTGCAGGACTCCTACTCTCATGCAACCCACACATACATAGAGCCAGATCTGGAGGACAGGCATTCTCTCACATCGCTCATAAGCGTAGAACGACATCCCACTCCACATCAGAGCCTCCTCCTCTCTTGAATTTCAAAAACCCTGGCTTTTCAATTAACTGACCTATCAAAGGCAGGGCTAGGCACACATCTGTTCAGTGCCAGGATACCCTCACCTCAGTCTGCCTCTGAATCTGGAATCTGTTGATTCTCCCCTGGTGTGCGTCCACTGCTCATGTTGTAATTCAGGTACTATTTCCCAACCTCCACCCTCCTGTTGTTTATGTCCATCCCTCCCCACCCACCCACATTAACCCCTTCCCCGCTCATGACGGAACCGCTCCGACATGAGCCACGGTTGCCGTGTGCTCATGACGGAACGGTTCCGTCATGCCACGCCCGTTGGCGGCCGCTCCGCCCACGCGGCGCTGTTTCCCCGCCTGTGCGGGGGGACAACGCAACTGGGCGGAGTCATGACGGAACCGTTCCGTCATGAGCACAGCTCAACCGTGGCTCATGACGGAGCGGCTCCGTCATGAGCACAGCGCCACCGCGCTGCCCCCCGCACCCCCCAGCGCCGCGGCGGAATTCCCGCCGCGGCGAAGGGGTTAAGAAAAAAAAAACATTAGAACAGGCAGGAAGAAGTTGTCAGCATTGCAAGGACAAAAAAACTAGAAGACATTCTTTATGTTAATTCTTTTTTTAATAGGGTTGTTCAGTTGTACATAATGTCTTCTTGGTTACATATAAGGTAACCAAACTGCTATGAACACTTCTCTATTATAACTTTCACAGCAGCCATGATGCTTTACAACATAGCTTAGACATTGCCAAAGCAATTAGCTCTGGCTAAACACTTATAAGGTCCCAAAGGCGAGACCTATTAGCTATGCCATGCTTGTTTAATTTATATTTCAGTGTGTCACTAGCAAGATATGGAAAATCCTCCAATAAACAGACTTGTGTATTTGTACTTAGGACGGGTTGGCACATGCAGAGGATGTGTTGTAACCTGTTTCTGTTTTTTCTGTTTTGTTCTTTAAACTATGGGAACGTTCGATGAGATTATTATTGCCGGAAACATCTTGCAAAAGAACATTAGGAAAGATGTTTTGGATGCCTCTTCATTATTACCTTTACTGGCATGGAAGCATGTCTGCAAAGGGAAAATACTCACTGGTGCTAGATACTACTGGATGTACAATGCAAAGCCTTAAACACCACATTCTGTATGTATGTACTGTAAAGACCTACAAGTCCTTGAACACTATATTTAGAAGGCGGCTGCAACCTGTAAATTTGCATAACAGTTTATATTGCACATATTCTAACCCTGAACTGAAATGAGATTTGAAGGTTTAGAGAAATGGTATGTTGAGACTAGACAAGCCAAGCAGGAGTCTCTGACTTAAGTTGTTTCTTCACCTCCTTTTTTCATCTCTCTCTCTCTTTCTCTCACACACCCACACACACATATATACGCATGCACACATGAATGTTAACAATATTATATTTAATTATTAAAAAATTGTTTTAAATTAAATAATGAACTTAATGCAAAAATGTATTGCACTTTAAACTTTCATTCAAAATGTTAAAATAAATTAAATTAATTCAACACACAACTTTAAACACATTTTGCAAAATAACAAGTATCAGGTAGTGAGCGTTGGATTTCTTTAAATTATTGTTTAAAATTTTTTTATAAATAAATGTAATATATGTATATTACATATGTATTTAATACTCATTTAATTTCATGAGTTAATGTGAAGTCACACTGTATTTAATTATTATTTTTTCCATACTTTCCAATGGGGCGATCTCTGCCTCTGTGATGGAGATCTCCACCTATCTATGAAAAGGTATTATAAGTAAATGTAGTAGTAAATAAACACAATTATGCGAGAGTCCACCCCCTGGCGTTAGGGATAAAAAATAGTAAGTGTACACCTGGATGTAAATCTACACCCAGACATGGTAAATAGTAAAAACTTGTACATTTACACCCAGGTGTGGGAGTAGATTTACACATGAGTGAATCTATGGATGTTAATAATATACCTTTGTGAATCAGGCATGTTGTGTATCTACAGTAAAGTTAGAGTGGCCTTTTTGTCTTGCTGTTGATTTAACTGCATTCTTGTCTATCTTAGTTCTTTGGTCCTGATTCAAAGGTTTTCCTCCTTATTTTTGTGTGTGTCCTGTCCAATCACCGTATTTTGATTAGATGAGTTGTAAACGTTCACTGCTTAAATCAGATCCTTGTATTTCTGTGCATAAGGTACTATTTTCTATCTCTCTGAGTGTCACTTCCTGCTTCTCTACCCCCTCCTTTGCCTCCTATTCTGTCTACAAATTATTAGGTCCCAAGCACCTACTTGCTAGGCTCATTCTGATCACACCTGCGGCTGGCAATAACTTAAAGAACAGTCATCTTTGTACTGATTTAAAACTATTACACGAGGGCATGCACACACACATGCAAAAGCCATCTTGGAAATTGTTTTCTTTTGTTTCCAAAAATACATTAAACAAGCATTTGCAATGCAATAGGTCTCGCATTTTTTAGAGTTAGAGCTATTGGCCTTGTAAATGACAATGTATTTTACCTATGTGTTTTGGTTTGGAATGTAGTGGATGTATGAACAGAGACGCAGCTGTAGCACCGTGTAGAGGTCTAAGAATGGGGAATTACCATTGGGAATAGAGATACGGCTGCAGTATTGTCTAGAGGACTTAGACTGGAGGAGTTACAGACGGGACCAGAGAAGTAGCTGCAGCAGTGTTATGGGGACTAAGAATGAGGAATTACCTCTTGGGACAGAGACATAGCTGCAGTACTACATAGAGAAGTTAGAATGAGGGAGTTAGTGACACGACCAGAGAAGCAGCTAAGAGTACTGCCTAGAGTACTAAGAATGAGGAATTACTACCGTGACCAGAGACACAGCTGCAGTACTGCCTAGAGAACTTAAAATGGGGGGATTTCTGACAAGACCAGAGAAGCAGCTAGCAGCACTGTCTAGAGGACTAACAATGACGAATTCGCACTGGTTGCACAGACACAGCTATTGCACTGTCTGGAGGATTTAGAATGGGGAATTACCACTGGGACCAGAGAAACAGCTAGTAGCACTGCTTAGAGGATTTAGAATGGGGGAATTACTGATGAGACCAGAGAAGCAGCACTTTCTAGAGGACTTAGAATGGGCTAATTACTGACGAGAAAAGCAGCAAGCAGCACTGTCTGGAAGACTTAGAATGCGGAATGACAACTGGGAACAGAGACACAGCTGCAGCACTGCCTAGAAGACTTAGAATGGGAGAGTTACTAATGGGGCTAGGGAAGCAGCTTACAGAACTGTGTAGAGGACTAATAATGAGTAATTAACACAGGGAACAGAGACACGACTACAGCACTGCCTAGAGGACTTAAAATATGGGAATTGCCAACGAGACCAGAGAAGGAGCTGCAGCACTTTCTAGAGGACTGAGAATGAGGAATTACCAGTATGACCAGGAAACCAGCTAGCAGCGCTGTCTAGAAGACTATGAATGAGGAATTGCAACTGGGAACAGAGATCAGAGAAGCAGCTGAACCCTGTCAAGAGGTCTTAAATGTGGGAATTACCGAAGTGGCCAGAAAAGTAGCTGTAGCACTGTTTAGAGGACTTAAAATTAGGAATTGTTTATGAGTCCAGAGACACAGCTGCAGCACTTCCTAGAGGATTTAGAATGGGGCAGTTACTGACGGGACCAGAGAAGCAGCTAGCAGCACTGTCTTGAGGACATAGAATGAGGAATTACTGACTGGACCAGAGAAGCAGCTAGCGGCAATGCCTAGAGGACTAAGAATAAGGAATTACCACTGGGAACAGAGACACAGCTACAGCATTGCCTAGAGGACTTAAAATATGGGAATTACCGACGAGACTAGAGAAGCAGCTGCAGTACCTTCTAGAGGACTGAGATTAGGAATTACCATTATGACCAGAAAACCAGCTAGCAGCACTGCCTAGAAGACTATGAATGAGGAATTGCAACTGGGAACAGAGACACAGCTACAGCATTGCCTAGAGGACTTAAAATATGGGAATTACCGACGAGACCAGAGAAGCAGCTAAGAGCACTGCCTAGAGTACTAAGAATGAGGAATTACTACTGTGACCAGAGACACAGCTGCAGTACTGCCTAGAGAACTTAAAATGGGGGAATTTCTGACAGGACCAGAGAAGCAGCTAGCAGCACTGTCTAGAGGACTGCCAATGACAAATTCGCACTGGGTGCACAGACACAGCTATAGCACTGTCTGGAGGATTTAGAATGGGGAATTACCACTGGGACCAGAGAAGCAGCTAGTAGCACTGCTTAGAGGATTTAGAATGGGGGAATTACTGATGAGACCAGAGAAGCAGCACTTTCTAGAGGACTTAGAATGGGGTAATTACTGATGAGAAAAGCAGCAAGCAGCACTGTCTGGAAGACTTAGAATGCGGAATGACAACTGGGAACAGAGACACAGCTGCAGCACTGCCTAGAGGACTTTGAATGGGAGAGTTACTAATGGGGCTAGGGAAGCAGCTTACAGAACTGTGTAGAGGACTAATAATGAGTCATTAACACAGGGAACAGAGACACGACTACAGCACTGCCTCGAGGACACAGAATGAGGAATTACCACAGGGGTCAGAGAAGCAGCTGCAGCACTGTGTGGAGAAGTAAGAATGAGGAATTACCAAGGGGACCAGAGAAGCAGCTAGCAGCATTGCTTAGAGGGTGTAGAATGAGAAATCACCACTGTTAACAGAGATACAGCGGGCTAGCGGACTTATAATGGAGGAGTTAACAATGGGACCAGAGAAGCAGTTGCAGCAATGTCAAGGGGACTAAGAATGAGGATTGACCACTGAGAACAGAGACACAGCTGCAGCAATGCCTAGAGGGCCTAGAATAGGGGTGGGGGTTTACGGATGGGCGCAGAGAAGCAGCTGCAGCATTGTATAGAGTACTTAGAATGAGGAATCAGCACTGTGACCAGAGACACAGATGCAGCACTGCCTGAAGGACTTAGAATTGGGGAGTTACTGACGGGACCAGGGAAGCAGCTAGCAGCACTGCCTACAGGACTGAGAATGAGGAATTACCAGTGGGAATAGAGACACAGCTGCCATACTACCTAAAGGTCTTAGAATGGAGGAGTTACTGACAGGACCAGAGAAGCAGCTAGCAGCACTGCCTAGAGGACTGAGAATGAGGAATTACCATGGTGACGAGAGATACAGCTGCAGCACTGTCTAGAGGACTTAGAATGAGGAATTACCGATTGTACCCGAGTAGCATACGGCACCACTGTCTAGAGGACTTAGAATGAGGATTTAACACTGGGACCAGAGAAGCAACTAGTAGCACTGCCGAGAGGACTTAGAATGAAGAATTACTGACGAGACCAGAGAAGCAGCTAGCAGCACTGCATAGAGGACTTAGAATTAGGAATTACCACTGGGGCCAGAGAAGCAGCTGCAGCAGGGGGTAGAAGACGAAGAATGAGGAATTACCACTGAGACCAGAGAAGCAGCTAGCAGCATTGTCTGCAGGACTACTAAGGAACTAATGAGGAATTGTCACTGGGAAAAGAGACACAGCTACAGCACTGCCTAAAGGACTAAGAATGTGGAATTACCACTGGGAAAAATCAGTTTGGAAGCAAAAGAAGCACACGACACCATTAAATCAATATAAACCAATGTTCTGCCGAGAATCCTTGGCAACCACAACCGTTTAGACACCTCATACCATTTGTCCTGGCAAAGCACACACCCATCTATATAAAGAGAACAAAAAATATGATGGAAAACCTTGAGCTACCGCTGTGCTAGGCATCCACAGGATACAGAGGACAACTAAGTCTGTATGATCAAACAAGTCATGGCTCAAATGACTAGCTATACCGAGACTACTTGGAAACAAAAGTATACTCTGCATGATTGATATGTCAGTCTTGTTATGAACTAGTAGAGCACAAGTGAAGATGGAGTCCCTTAACTAATGTACAACGTGAAAACTAAAGATTTGAAGGACTGTGTTTTGCTTTCAAGAACAAGTAAGCAAGATTAAATAGCAAACTGAACGGATTAAAAGATGAATACCACATGCATGAATAAGCACATTCCATTAAATTAAAACAACCATGAAGTTGTTACCCAAGAAATAATTCCACAAATTAACACATACACTGCAAGTTAGTGACATCTCACATGGCTTGCATTTCTATCAGCTTGATGATAAATGATTTAACCCCTTCGGTGCTCATGACGGAATGGTTCCGTCATGACCCACGGTTGAGCTGTGCTCATGACGGAACCATTCCGTCATGACCCCGCCCGCGCAAGATTCCGCCAGCACAGCGGCGGAACCTGCGCAGCATCGAAGGGGTTAAAGCTCCCTTCTTAGTTACATCAACACAACAAAATACATACGTAAGCAGTAAAGGTCTCAATTCTAACAGATAAAAGTACCTAATTTCACAAACACCAAGAGATAAAGTATAGAAATATGTAACCCATCATTATCTTACCGCTGAATGTAGAACATACATCACCATCTCGTAATTCTGAGGCTTCACAATTCCGATTATGCAAAAGATATGCAAGGTAGATTGTCTGACACACACGCAAGATGTCACTACGCAAAATGCTTCACGCTGAGAGTTTATGCGTGTCACAAATAAGGATAGGGGTTGTATGCACCACAGAACACTTGCTCTACCTGAAGCCTACCGCTGCAACAACAAAAAAGCATTGGCATAGCCAATAGGTCTCGCTTTTGGGACCTTATAAGTATTTATTTATGCCGCACAATTTCTTTGGCTAAACACTTACAAGGTCCCAAAGGCGAGACCTATTGGCTATGCCAATGCTTGTTTATAATTTTCATGTGTTCGTCATTTTTTTGCATAGGTTTACGAAAAAGAAATAAACAGCACATTTTTCAAGGTCAGACCTACTGGCTTTGACAGTGCTTGTTTTTAAATGCAGACAACACTTTTGAAATAAACAAATGCAACTACTTACCTCATCTACTCACTGCATTAATCAAAGAGGGATACTCTAAGTCATAGAGCATTATCAGTGCAATAATTACTGCAGTTTGAGCGAACCCTAAGTACCAATATGTTCAAAGCACCAGTCGAGTATTACATAATTATGACATCAAATGATTTCTGAATAACGTTAGTTGTGAAGCAAATAAAGTCTTCACCATTGCATTGTCTGGTTGTGGTACGAGCAGCATCAAATGTGTATTGAGTGTTGTGGTGCGCTGTTCATAATGAATGCAAGTGTATAAAGCACAATTTGTTATGCACTAAACTGTTTTTACATTATGCTGGAAAGCCCAGGAACCCCGTGCTAAGTGCAAACCTACAAAAACAAATCCCACACATGGCCTGTAACCTTTTTGAAACACTATTTGTTTGGGAGACACAAGCACTTTTGACAAAAGAGTTGGCTCGAGCCAACTTGGAACAAGGGAAGCTCACAATAACATCCAAAGAGTCGATCAATGTAGTTGTTTTTTTGGTGAAAATCGCCGCCTAACACCCGCCCTATGGAGTGCTTAAGTAAAACGTAAACAGGATTTCAAAAGTGAGCAGTGAAAGCTACAAGTAAAGCGTCCATGCTTCAGAGGAGGGACAAACAGATGAAGAGGAAGTAAAGCCCACACAATCTAATAACGAGCATAGGCTTAGCCAATCGGTCTCTGCAATGGGACTGCCTAACTACAGAGACGGCAAAAGGGGTGTTGCGGCGGGGAATCAACCAATTATCACACAAGCTGCGGACAAAGGCTAGCAAATATGTTACTATATTTAAAATATTTTTTCAGGCCCCAAAGGGCGAGTGCTGTTTTAAAAAAGTAAAAATTGGGAATGCTATTAAACGTAGAGCCTTCAAAATGTTTTTAGTTAGAAGTGTAAACAAGAAGAAGCAGGAATAAAGCACCTATGGGAGAGAGGCGGGAGGCATGGGAAGAAGAGAGGTGGAAAAAGCGCCAAGCGCCAACCGCCAACTGTAGCGAAACCATCACAAACCCAACCACCCTCCCCACTGATGGGCCAAAAAAGTTATCAAACTGCTCTGCACAAGCACACACGGATACACAACTGACACAACCGCGCCTGACATACTGCGAACGACAGCCAAGGAGGAACGGAAAACCGACCCGCAGCTGTAGCCTCCATATCTCAAAATGTTTTAACATTCCGGGTGCAACCCAGGCAGTCAATGTTTTCTGACAGCTTGAACATGCGTGAGTGGACAGACACGCTAGCCTTGAAAGGGCGAAATCAATGCACAACATCACTCAGCATTCTGAGAGATCCTCTGGAAAAGCTCCTGCCCTGAGTCCTCATGCATGCATATCTGACTGCAATAAGCATTGCACTGAATGAACATGACAACAGTTTTCACCATGATGAGGATGTCAGTCTTCATTCTGTGCTCAGAGGCAAACAAATGCTCCTTTTCCGGAGCTGTAAGCGTGCGAAAGTATTTTTACACTTCAACGTTCCTTACTCAGACTGCGAGCTACGGTTTTGCATGACGCGGCAGACATGTTTAACACCTGTTAAACTGTGTTACAATGGGATGAAATCAAAGTGACAGAAGCATATTTTGGTGAAAATTGTCAAGCAAGAAAATGAAAGGGAAGTGATACGGCGCTCGGAGCGAATGATTAGCGGGATGAGATAAGAAAAACAAGACAAGCCGAGCGGAGCGTGGCGCGCGCGCTTGGCGGGGGCGGTGGAGCGCATTCCAGGCGGGGGAGCGGACCCTTTGAAGTACGGTGATAAACGGATTGCATGGCGGCACGATGCACGTGATTGTGCGTGTGCTCGCCATGCAATCCGCTTTTGGGAGCACTTTTGGGAGCCCCTTACTAGAGTCTTGCTGTGCGATCGCTTACGCGAAAGCCAGGCGAGACCTAAAAAGCAGCTGTGCAGGAAGGACGGCAGCAATGACGGGAGGGGGGTGCAAGTGAGGAGGCAACAGATAGCCAACAAGTAGCAGTGCAAGGAAACTCCCTTTCAAAACAAGCAGCGGTGCTGGAAGGACACCAGCAATGACGGGAGGGAGGGGGTACGGGCAAAGAGGCTACAGATGGCCAGAGCTGGCCTACCAAAAGAAACAATCAGTGATGTCCACTGGGAGGGAACTAAGCACCCAAAGGTGGGACAGATAGACACTATTGACCAACGAGACTGAAGGGATTTCGAGAGGCAGGACAACCAACCAACCAGAAGCACTGAACATGTTGAGAAGCCCATAGACTGAATGCAACATGCCTCGCAGAGTAGCGCATGCACTGTCCAGGCTCGACATAAATACGTAAGGCTGGATGAACCACTCACACCAGACATGGGATCACTTTGTGATCCATAATCTGTTGGGCTAGGGCTATGCCCCACCATTCAATTTGGATACAGTGGAAGAGGTGATGCCCCCTCTCACCTTCCTCATAAAACAATTTTTGAGGTGCCCTAAATGTTCACCTATGCTGTCTGGTTTACAGATAAACAAGGGAGGCTTGGACTGAGTGGGGGGGATGCATGAAGTATGTCGACCCCCAGATCCATAGGTGCCTACCGTGCACTGCTGTACCCTCCCACATATAGCCAATAACATCCACTCCCTGCCCCCCTGCAATGGGTTTGGCTCTGTTGGCAGCTTAGACAGTCTTTTGTGCAGCTTTAGCAGGAAAATATCCCAGAACATCCAAAACCATCAAATCAAGAATCCATCTAAACCAGAAAGGTTGTAAGACCCATGGCTGCCGTAAAAAGTTTGGAAGGTTTGCTGGAATAACCTGAGGTTGAAGTCTTATCAGAGAAATCAGTAGGCTCGTACAAGGGTCTCTGGTCACTAGTACCACTTGTGCAGAGCTCTACTGCTCGTAGGGGTAGCTTCTCCAGACCTGTGTTTCTCTTTGCATTCTAGTACAGGCAGTCCTGCATTAAGAATCGAGAACTACAAAACTACAAGTACCAGAATGCAAAGAAACAGACAGGACTGGCGGTGCTACCCACTCCATATATTGAGCAGCTTGAGATCTATTCTAGTACTGTAAAAATACCTTTCTTGTGAGAGGCTGACCGAGTAAGTCCTACAGAAAGAGAGCCAGCCAGGGCCGAACAGGGAACACAAACCGGCCCTGGCAATTAAGTCGCACCAGCCACAGGATGCTGGTGGGAAACACTGCTGCTGCTTTTGGTACAGGGGCCGATATTTCAGCACTGCTGCAAACCGGACCGCACCATTCTGGCCCACCGGGAAACCGCCTGGTGCCCGCTACGGCCAGTACGACCCTGGAGCCAGCATCTAGTGTGGTGCTACTAGCCATTACCAGTGCTTCCATATTGAGCACTAACGTGAAATCTTATGTGGGGCCATTTTGCATGGAGTTGGGCCCAGCAATATAATACTGAGATGAGGCATATGGTGAGTGCTGCAATGCACAATAGACATCATAGTGAAGCCAGTAGGTGCAATGGTACAGACACCATCATGTGTTGTGCCACATTCAATGCTATCATACATGCTCGCTTATGTGTGACCAGATCCAGTGCTGCATGTGTGAGAGCTACCATATTTTTTGAGGTGACACCTAATGCTCCCATGATGCCCAGTAAGAGAACTACTAACTTTTGGGTGAAGACAACAGAGTTAGACCGAGCTGCGCAGTGTCATAGTGAGCAAAATGGGATGAGCTGCTAAATATAGCAGAAATGGCACAAGTGAAACACACTGCTACCAGCTGTAGCAGGCACAAGAACCTGGACTGCTGTGTCCCTCAGAAGATGACAGTTGGATAGGTCAGTGGAGTACAGTAGCAATTCATATAGGACGAGCTGTCTGCTCGGGAGGATGTGGGTAATGGTCAGAGCTGCCGACTTTGGACTGGGGAACCAGGCACAAGTCTCTGCATCGACTCAACATCCTATGATTCTGGGCAAATCACTTAGGGTCTGATTTCGATTTCAGCCAACGGGTTACTCCATCACAACGGTGACAGATATCCCGTTCGCTGAAATCTAAATGGCAATATTTCCTATGAGATTTAGATTTCAGCGGACCGGATATCCATCACCGTTGTGATGGAGTAACCCGGCTTGCGAAATCTAAATCAGGTCTTTCTGTTGTGATGGAGTAACCCGTCTGCCGAAATCGAAATCATGTCTTTCTCTTCATGCCTAAAAATGAATGTGTTCCTGTGTAATGTAGTTAGTGCTCATGTAAAGCGATCCAATACCTTTGGGTCGAGTTCACGCTAAATAAAACTGCAACAAAACCCAGAAAAGCCAGCAGACGAGGGTCATGTAGGCAGCACAGTAGTAACCAGCAAGGGAAGGCCATGTTGTAGGTTCTAAAGTTGGTTTGGCAGTGGTGCTCCACAAACCGGCCTGGCGGTGCCGTAGCATTTAGTTGGCTCAGGTGAGCTGGGATATACATTCCGTAGGTCTGGCTGCAAAGTACAGAGGTAGTTGGTGCAGGTAAGCTGGTGCATGCAGTAGGCCTGTCTGGCTGCTTGATGTAGGTGTAGTGGTAGTTGGTGCAGTTAAGCTGGTGCATGCAGTAGGCCTGCCTGGCTGCTTGATGTAGGTGTAGTAGTAGTCGGTTCAGTTAAGCTGGTGCATGCAGTAGGCCTCTCTGGCTGCTTGGTGCAGCAGTAGTTGGCACAAGTAGGCCGGGATGCTGCAGGCAATAGCGGCTGGCACACCTAGGCAGGGCTGCTGGCCACAGTAGCAGCTCCCTGCCGGCCTGTGGTTGCTGCCAGGCTCAGGCCCGTCACTTACCTTCCCAGCAGCTCATTACTCCAGGCCCCGGCAGCCGCTGACAGCCCTGTCCTTCAGGCCAGCTGCTAAAAGCTGCCAGCAGATGGAGGCCGGAGCCCGGGACAGGCAGGAAAGGCCCGTCTGAGCTGCAGCAGAGCCCCCACCGAGGCAAAACTGTGTTAGAGAGAAAAATGCATTCTGTACCTGAATGATGGAGGGGAGGTTTTAGCAAACACTTTAATCTGCAGTTGGAGATCTCCGGGGCACGTGTATGCTCCAGGACCAGTTGTTACCACAATTTGGATGACGCAGGGGGAGACCCGGTGGCAAACGTCGAAAAGATGCATAGAAGCAACAGGACGGAGCTAAATCAATGCCCAGACTTCACTGGAAGAGAATCTAGAAACTCAGGAACTGCCACATGTGCGGGAACCAATCTGCTGTAGGCGGGCTCGCGCCCCTGGAGAGTCCGACAATACATGCTACATCTTCATGCTCGAGAGACAGCATCGGGCAGAAAGGCAGTAGACGATATGTCCTCGATGCTTTGCATCACAATGAGCTGTATTATATGAGGAAAGCACAATAGAAAGCTAAGAACCGTAGATCTAAATGTTGAACTAACAATTCTAGTGTCTGTGTCTTGGACAGAGTTCGTCCCCAAATCCGCACCACACGGGAGGCTTCCACCGCTTGAGGAACAGAAGCTGCCGGAGAGACATCCACCACACGTAGGCGCGCCCCCTGCTGGCCATATCCATACACCCTCCCTCCTTACCGAGAGATCCACACGCCGAGAGGCCATATCCACCAGGCCCTTGACGTATAAAGTAACAAGCTGCGTATTTCGGAGGAAGAAACAGGTTCGAGTCTCGGCCTCGCTCGGCATCCTGTAATTCTGGGGAAAGCCTCAATAAACAATTGCGACCTCGTGTAATGTACCTGGTGCTCAGATAAAGCGCTCCAGTACCTTCGGGTCCAGTTAGCGCTATATGAAACTGCAACAACAAAAACAAGCATTCGGCCGCGCGGCCGAAAACGAAAGTAATAGCGATCGCGATCAAAGCGAAAGTGATCGCGATCGCTTGGACGGGAGCGCTGTGTGGCAAGCACGCGAGTGGTGCGCGCGCAGCAGTGATTGGCGGCTGCGCGCGTGCACGTTCACGTGCACTGTAGCTTTAGGCCACGGCAGCACTTTGAAAAGCCCAGTTATAAAATGTCTCTTTCGAGACCTAAAAATGGTTGTCATTAAAGCACGTGAATGCATACACATGCATGGCAGCCATCTTTGAAGGATTAAAACAAACGTAAAACCATTCTAGGATGACCACCACACTTATTTGTGCGAATAATTGGAGGCTATCTTCGATTTATTTTTCTTAAAACAAAAACAATTTCATTCCAAGATGGGGGACAGGCAAGCATTGGCAAAGTCAATACTCTTTAAGGGCAGGACATTTTAGCTTCACCAATTTTGTGTTAACATATGGTGAAGATCAAACATAAATAAATTTGTAGGCTGGTCTCCTTTTAAGAACCTCTTTGTTCTGGACAGGGTTCTTCCTCCATGTGCAGTCTCCTGGATAAAGAAGGCTTGCAAAATTCTTGTCAGGAGCATCTGGGATTTTCTTCATTCTGTTCAAATGTACAGAAATAAATACAACAATCAACAATTCAAACCCTCCTTTTATGTCGCTTCTTTGTTACCTATTACTGGCTGGTCTTCCCTTCTCTAGTTTATGGTTGACTTTCCCTGGCTGCTAGGGAATGGTTAGGGGAACAAACATACATGTGAAGGACAAAGCCAGGAGACCAGTAGCTTGGGATTCCCCTGACTCCATCCCTTTGCTATTTTCCTGTGTCACGGAGCCATAAAACTTGGATATTAGCGACCTAAAACATAAAGACTAATGGGATTCTTGGACTGCAACTGAAACAAATCATCTTTCATCAGGCACGGCCAGTCCAGGTACGAGCGGTGGGGCAGTGGGGCCGGGGCGCAGCGGAGGGGAAATCCACAGATGGCGAAATAGGGAAAATAAAATATATATTTTTTTAAAGACTTACCTTGCGCTCGCTGCATCGCCAAGTCACTGTCAACTTAACCCTCTTCGCCCCCCATCCCCTCCCCACCGCTCTTACCTGGATCAGCCATGCCTGCCTTTCATGACGTTTTCAGGAGTAAACATTAAGAAGTTAGCCATCGAAGAAGATTTTAGTCTTCTAATTGGCCAATCCTCAAACATTTAGCCTTTTCATGCTAGGTCTTTAGCAGGCCTGCACACAGTAATCAAAACGGTTATCTTTACCTACCCATGAATGCAAACACACACCAGACGTAGAGATTACACTTCTTTCTACTGGCTCCCTTGTCATACTCAATGATTCATTTTTCTTCCGTGTATGGGCCTAGTAGGAGACTTGGTAAACGCTCATATTGTGTGAATTGCTAGGTCCCCCATTCACCAACCCTTGTAAGGTAGAATTTGTCCCTTTAATTCTCAAACTTCAGCAAGGTATTAAGGGGCATATCAGCAAGCTGGCGATAAAAAATTATCGCCGCTTTAGCGTCCGTTTTCGGACGAAAAGCAGCGATAATTTTATCGCTCAATCATCAAGGTCACGCTAACGCGTGATTCCTTGCTTTAGCTTCCTTTCCCATAACGCCCACCTTTGCATCTCTAATGAGATGCAAAGTGGGCGTTCCGTCCTAGAATAACTGGAGAAATGTCGCTAACCAACATTTCTCCAATTATCAAGGGAATCGCTAACAGGCATAGCGATAAGAAAAGTAGCGCTAACCACAGTTAACACTACTTTCCTTACGCCTGCTTTCACCCTGACTTAGCCAATATATCCAATGTAAGGTGGATATAATGGCTAAGTATGCCCTGCCTTATCAGCAAGCTAACGCCAAAATGTGTGAGATTATCGCTGGATTTCCAGCGATAATCTCACTTTTGGCTGTTAGCGCGAGGAATTTTATCGCTTTTGACATAAGCGTTGCTGATAGCACGCTATCTCAGCGATAAAATTCCACGCTAGCCGGCGATAATTATCCTAGCGCTAAGTGCGCTTAGCGATAATTATCGCCGGCCCTTGCTGATATGCCCCTAAGTGTTAAGCCTATGGAAAGAGCATCGCCCCATTCATTGCTTTTCAAATAGCCAAAGCATTGATTAGTTCACTAGTACTTAGAAAACTGGATCAATGTGGTTGTAAAGTAGTGGGGCACCCCTATGCTCCTTCTCCCCACAACACCAAGTCTTGAACTTTCTATCAGAACCCTATATAATCTCACAAGGCACAACCTTGCCTTTTCCTACTGCCAACAGGCTGCCTGGCTCTCTGCTGAATTTAGTGCCTTGTACAGGCTACTGGCTCCTGTATTCAAAGCTGACTATTGTGCCTCCCCCTATTACCTCTCTGAAACTATCCTCTGTTATCCCCCCACTCCTGTCGCAAGAGCTGGCACCTCGAACCTTCTGATGTCACTCAGATCACACTGTGCTACCCCAAGATTATGTTTTTGACATGCTAGGACACCTTCACCAGAACTCACTCTTTCCTGAATTCTCTGTGGATCCCTCACTCCAGCCGCTCAAATATGGTCTAAAGAATCGCATCCACCGACAAGAAAGCAAAGAGTGAATAACACCAGAAAATCCGTCAGCAAAGACAACAACACACAGATCTTTAACCTTTTTACTGGCACAATACCATATAATTTTCTAAAGAGGCATATTTTTATATTTAATAAGAAATGCAAACATTGGCTGGCTTTCCTCGCCAATTAACCTCCATTCAAACATGTCCATTACACATACTACAGTCTTAATTTGGCCTATAGTAAACACGGCCTGTGATTGTTGAGTTATGCTTCGAGTTTCTTCTTTTGTAAAGCATTTCTGTTTGAAATGCTATGACTGCTAAATATGCAAATTATCATCAGTGATAGATTTCCAAGATTTAGCACAGTACCTTTGCAAGATCTGGTACTGTATTACAGAGGGTGCATCATTGACCTGTTTTTTTATGCCTCGTGCACTTTGGTATTACAGAATGTGCCTCAGACTAGACCACATTCTGCTCCAGTGCGGTTCCAAGTGGGCTTCCCCTCATTGTAGTAGAAGTATAGGCCCACCCAAATGACAGCCATCCTTTGCCCCTAGGGCAAGCAGGCCATCTGAAGGTGCACTGATTGTGCACCACACATGAAGTAGTGAACAGTGTGAAAAGGGGCCCAGGAGTTCCATGGACTTCCCAGGCATCATCCCCACAGTCGCACACTGTACCCATCTGTTGAGGGATCCCTTCTCGGGCCTTAAACAATTGCTAATTCAACTGCATTAGTGGATGAAGCAATCGGTTTACACTGCCAGTCTGCATTTTTTCTTGAGCTGCCCAAGCATAGGCATACATTCACACCTGCTCTGGGCGCACATTTGTTATGCAGTATGGTGGACTGTCCTGTCTGCTCTCAGTCCACCCAGTTGAGGGCATGCGACTCAGGCAGGGATCGTGCACCATTTTACATAACATGGCCCCTGGTATTAATTGGAAAGGTGACAGCTAATTTTCATGGAAGGTCTGTTTGTTAACAGACTACCATAGCCCCTCCACCAGGAAATAGAGAATATATAATGGGGCACTTGTATCCACATGATGCACTATCAAGAGAACCAATGGGGGCACTAATAAAGCTTCATGTGTCTGAAATTGGAGGGTACAAAGATTACAAATTCATCCACTGAAAGCAGGTGATCTACCTCATGCTGCTTAATATGGCCATCAACAAACTCTCAATCTTGGGTGACCTCAGAGACCCTCTGTGGGACCCCTTTGAATATCTTCTCAGGAAGGGACAGTGAGATGCCAAGGACAGTAGCAGCTGTTGGACTTGAAGAGGAAAGCAGTAAAGCCCAGGAGATGCACAGCTGAGTCAGACAACTAAGAAGCAACCCTTACTTCTAACATGTCATGGGACCACCCACTACAGATGCATAGCATGCACAGTAGCATGATTTGCTAGGGAAAAACATAAACTCTTGCAAGGTGATCCTCATTTAATGTGTTCATACAATATTGCTAGTCATACGAAGATGATCCTGCAACTGAATGAGAACATTCAATTCCAATGTGTCTATGACTTTAAGGATGCAAAGAAGGATCAGTCAATACATATACTCTCTGTGTGAAATGTGCATGTGCTATTACTCAGTATGTAAACCTGGCAATGGATAGGATGATGCAGCATGGTTAAGAGGCTACACCCACCTTCTTTCTAACTAAATGTGTTCCTCTTTGATTAGGGATCTCTCAGGAAGGGCACATCACTGTTACTACATTTAGAATTACATCATGGGTGATTACTTCCATTTCCACAGGGCAAGGGTGTGTGAGTGGCTGTATGGGAGAGTGAGTGGTTCTGTCAGTGACCGTATGGGTGAGTGGATGGATGTTTGAGTGCATATGCTGGTGTGTGACTGGGTGTGTTAGTGGCTGTATGGGAGAGTGAGTGGTTCTGTCAGTGACAGTATGGGTGAGTGGGTGTGTGTATGAGTGCATATGTCGGTGTGTGATTGGGTGTATGAGTGGTTGTATGGGAGAGTGAGTGGTTCTGTCAGTGACAGTATGGCTGAGTGGGTGGATGTAGGAGTGCATATGCCAGTGTATGAATGGGTGTGTGAGTGGCTGTATGGGAGAGTGAGTGGTTTTGTCAGTGACAGTATGGGTCAGTGAATGATTGGGTGGGTGAATGAGTGCATATGCCAGTGTGTGACTGGGTGTGTGAGTGGCTGTATTCAGCATATTGTATTGTATGTTTATGATGGCGAGATTGCTATTACATTACTGGTTGATGAGGGGCAATCCCCCTCTTTTCAATCCAAAACATAAGGGAGCTGGCCATAAGTGTTGTAGTGTCAGATTTGCACAAGCTTAACCATCTGGATTCAACAGTAGGGACGGCAATATCCTTGCCTTCCTAAAGCGTGGCGTATATTATGCTGATCTGCAGAAGGCCCAGGGAAATGGGAGTGGGATAAGAGGTAAACAGAGACGCTGAATACCTTCACACTGCCTGCTCTTACAGCTGCGCTCAAGCTGTCCTGCAGAAGCATTGATTTTTAAAAAGAGAAATTACTCTTTAACTGCTTCACCTTTTAATTTCCAATTCACTAACCATAATATGACATTTGATATACCTTCTGACAGACTCTGTATTTTTAACTCTCTTTAGGAAGTTGGAACCTTGGGACTTACTAGAGCTGATAGAGAAGTGTGGCTCAATGGTTAGAGCGGCAGACCCTGATGCAGAGGTCTGGCCGGAACCAGGGTTCAATTCCCCGCCTCGGTGGGTCTTGGGCTCAAAATTCCACGGACCTGACAATTCTCGCCTTGATGCCTATTCCAATCATGGAGTCCCACTCTGCAACTCTGGGCAATAGCTTGCTTAATCTCCACAACGGCCCCCACAACGCTAAGGATGCCTGGCCTCCACCTTGGGGGTGCCCAGGAGTGGACACCTCACAGGGAAAGCGGTATTCGTACAAGCGCCTTGAGACCCTTGTGGGTGAGTAGTGCGCTATACAAGTATCAATTTACATTTACAGCTGATACACAAATGTAAATTCTATTGTAGATTGAAAGGAATATTTAACAGTTGTAACATAAGGAACACACACAATTATTGAGCGATTCATATAGACAATCAGCAGTCACTTCCCCATCATTGTTAAAAACCAAACACTATAATGGGACTCAAGAAAACATATACAAATATGCACAAATGAGAGGAGCTTTCTTGCTCCTTACATTAAAGAAATGGCTGGTTAGAGTTCATATCCTTTGGAAAGGATGACGCCTATAAACAATATATAAATACGACATTTTAAATCCTTGAATGTAATTTTATCCTAGAATACATCTCCATATATTAGAGTCTTTAATATGTCCGGACACAGAATTTTTATTCCAAATCTGTCAACAGGGTTTCAGCTACAGCAACTAACGGCCTGATTTAGAATTTGGCAGGGGGGTTACTCCATCACAAATGGGACAGATATCCCATCTGTCTTCAACCATTTGCCATTGGATATAATATTTGTAATAAAGTGGATAGCATATCCGTTACATTTGTGACTGAGAAACCCACCAAACACTACAACAAGTCTCATATTTTAATATTTTAATCAAGAGGTCCCTGGTCTAAGCTAAAAGATTCTCGGGGATGGAGATGCATGGTAGTGTTGCTTTGAGAGGGGAAACAAGACCAAATAAAAGTCCCACTTCTCTCAACCCGTGTAGTGTATTTACAATTGTAAATACACTACACGGGTTGAAACGTGTTGAAAAAAAATATTTAAGGTCCCTATTTCATTTTTAAACCTGCACTCACTAGCACACACCTACCCACACACCCTCACTCACAAATGCGGCAACTCCTTAAAAGAACTCCACCAGAGAGCCCCTAACCAAGGGCCCGTGAGGGACTGCAGCGCCACCCCCACGAGGAGCAACCTTGCCCAATGATGATGCTATACATCCGCGAGGGTGTGTGAGGGCACTCAGTACCACCACAAGGAGTACTCTCTCCTCACTCTGCACACTCACTCTACCCTTGGAGACATTCCCTACTATTTACAGCTCACCTGCTGGCTGTAACTCCCCTCTCATATTATAGGAACTGTAACCATCCGTTGGAACAATGTATGACTTTTAGGAGCATTGGTTCAGGACCTTTTTCTAACTGCTCCTAGTCCCTCCTCTTATTGATATTGAATTTACAATGTCCCCAGTATTGTGCAACTCGGCCCGTGGGCCTAAGGGTGAACAACAGTATGCACAGACACGCTCTTTATTAAAATTGCAGAAATAATAACTAGCCTCAATGAATATGGATGTTTTCTCCAATATTTAAACCACTACTAAGTAAATATTGCTAAAGCTGTTGCTCCAGAAAGACACCAGCCCATGGCTAATGCTTCTTTCTCAAGTAAAAGTAAAAGCACATGAGCTGACTGAGGCGAAACCTAAAGAGTGGTCCCCAGAGAGCTACCAGTACATCTAGATTCACAATGTCGCCTGGGAGATTTTGAGTCCCCTCCATTTCAAAGACTGTATTAGCTCCGTATAAAGGAAAGAGTACGTCTCATGGCCCTCACCCCGGCTTTAACAAGTTGTAAAGTGAAGATGCAGGAAATCAATGTATGATCAATAGCTGGTTTATTGGTAGAGGATAGATGAGGCACAGCACGCAGCAAAAAGCCAAAGACTTACAGGTCAACTGTCAACCCTGGAACATAGAACATCAAACGTACACGCAGGTACTATGTTCCATGTTCCAAGCTGAGGGAAAGGAATAAGGGAAACTACAAAAGAAATAAAAGAAAGAATGTAACACAAGTGAGAGGAGAAGCCCTAGAAAAATGGAACCCAAGAATTTCTGACACATGCCTGGCAGGGTTCTAGGACATAGTGAAGAGGGTGTGCTGAGAACTCCTAAGAGATCACAAAACCACATTTGAAAATACAATGCTGCAGGTAGAAGGCAGAAGACCATAGAATAAACGTCCCGAGCAAATTAGTAAATGTAAGAATGTGGTTATTTTTATTTTTTTTAAAGTGGTCCCTGAGAGAGGTGGGTAAGCACTAGGGTCTGTGGCGGGTATCTGTAACTATCTTCTAAAGCAAATTGTTATATACTTAGGAATCTTTCATGGCACCTTAGCTCAAAGCTGAGCAGTTACATGTTGACAGGAGGTGTGTGGTTTCCATGATGAGGCCTGCTAGTGTCTTTTGCAAAGAAAGGTGGCTTCCTCTTTGATGTCTCAATGCTTGCTTATATTTTGCAAGATGCGGTCTTCCTCCATTTTTCTGTTTTTTAAACCTACCAAACTGTTTGTTGTTAATTTTGTTGCTTCCTTTCTGGGGTTAACTGCAACACCAGGGAGGAATACCTTAAGTGTTGCACCATCCATCCGACACATGTCGCTAACACTTAGATTGGCAAAGGAAGATAACCAGAAGATAATATTTTAAAGAGGCGTTGTGGCGCTTTGGGTACACTGAGATTGACTTTGATTAGCTTCGTTCAATATAGAGGTGCACTACAGTGACAGAATTTCTAGAACAATGGCATGATACTGCTAGGGAGATATGAATGTTTAGAAGTGTGCAAGGCAATGCAAAAAACAATCCCTGTGAATAATTTGCATACTTTGTTCGGTGCATTTCGGGAAATTCCCTTAAAATGTGGTGAAATTACTTGGTCACAAGGACATACCACGAGCACAGAAAAAAATCTTTTGAGTCCGCCATTTTGTGAATGGGGCATGACACCATTGACTCCTACCTGCACCTGCCTGAATTCTATACCCCTCATCCCTCTACAGTTTTAGCATGTTCTATAGCATCTGTTTTTTTAAACACGGTCTTGGTCTACCAGCTCCTAACAACTTTTTTGTTTTTTTGCTTTAGGTTTAATTTTTATTGTTTTTAGTCTTTTTGTCATCCCCTCTCCCTCAGTTGCCATTGTCAGTACATGAGAGGGGTCCTAGGCCGACAATAGAGGTGTTACATGCAATATTTTTTCGGAAGAGGAGATGGCGGCTGTTATTTCATATGTGTCTCAACACCTCCTCCTTATGTTGGCAGTAGATGGCAGGCCCAGTAAGGACTAAAGTCTTTTGGAACAGAAACTTCACGGGGCGTGAATGAGGCACTGAATGATCTGCAGAACTGACATCATGCGCTCCCAGTGGCAAGTGGAGCACTGCTGGGGAAGCATACATGACATGCTGGAATTTCTCAGCATCGACAAGGAGGTAGGTAAGTGATGTTCAGCATGTTTTACTTTTTTTAGGACTGATAATGTAATTGTAAGTACTGGTACTCCCACTACTTTGGATTCATTTCATTAGGAGTCACTTAATGGAAGGTGTAAGTGTAAGTCACTATTATAACATTTGTGTCCTTAATCATAAATGTATTCACTGAAAAAAAGTATTGGCTACAGGGACGTTATAGTTAGGAAATAGAATTAAAAAACATAGAAATTCACAGAAAAAAAACAAAGGTTACAAGGATGTTATAGTTAGGCTCACATTTCACTCATACAAAACCAAATAAATCCAGCAGTTATACTTAGCTGAGCTAACTATAACTAACAATAATTTAAGCCCGCAATACACTGCTTATGACCTCACATATTACATCACTCAAATAAGCATACTAATCTGAAATTAGCTGTGGACCTGAGTCCTTACGTAAGTAGTTTGGATTTTGAAATTTAGATATTGTGAAAGAAGTTTTCTCTTTACATAACAAGAACCATCGACCAGATTGTTGAGGAGGACGGGTTCCAACTTTCCCAGCAGTCTGGGAGTTAGAAGAACGGACAGCATAGCCAGCACTGGACATGATCTGGATGTGGATGGGCGCAGAGGGGCTTGCCTTTGGTGTACCTTCAGTATACCTGCAGCGCACCTGCAGAGCACCTCTGCTGTATATCTGCAGCATGAGTCTCCTTAACTAAAGACTTAAAAAGCTGGTCTCTAACAACTAGACTGCTAACCCAAGCAAATGGCACCCAAAAAATGGTCCAGTGGAGCTGAGTAAAAATGGCCCTCCACCCGACAAACATACATGGAAGAATACCCACAAAAAGTGCACTGTCAATGAGCAACATACTCAACTAGGAGCAAAACAACAATAGCATCAGAATTTTTCCCAAGGATTTCCCCCAACGTTATGTGGCGTCAACTTAGTCTTTGTAAAAAATCGGTGGTTAATCTAAGCAATTTTAAAAACACATGTCTGCAGTAAATCTAAAAGCAGGCAATTATACAATCAGGCTAACAATTGTTGCAGAGTTTAAAAGTAAGCAAGATGATGGTATAATGCATCATCAACCCATTTTCCATATATGAAACCGGCCACTAGTTCACAACTTTATTCACCCTATGTACAAAATAATATTTCATCTTTAAAATATACCTGATATTTGCCATTCTTTTTGTGCATGTTGTATAACAGATTGAAATATATATTCTCTTAAAGTAAAAATGCAGTCCCTCTGTGCAATTTCATTAAAAATCCTCACCTCTGTGCAGTAAAGATGCTTAAATATTTATAGTAAATGGGTTCACAATTTTTGGTGGAGACAATGGTAAAAGTGCAAATATAATATCATATATTAACATTAAAAGGAAATGTTGCTTGTGAATGTGTATTATTTAAGAGACTATGCTCAGCCAGTCGACGCACTTGCACTTATATTCCCTCAAGGCAATGAGAACAGTTTGTTGCTGCTGCAAAGGGCTGCTAAAATTGCCTTTCCTTTTTCCAACTCTGATAACGTTGTACTTTGTGCAACTCACAAACTTTTAAAATTTGATGAAGTTTCAAGTCGGCCAACTTTTCACATCCCTACTATAAATGAGTACTGCACTTCGGGTAAAAGAGTTGGGTTTTGGGGAATTTCCAATTTCATATTTGGTTTAATAAAGTGAATAAGAAGGAATCTGTTCACTCTGGACTTCCTTATCCTTTCCTAGGAACAGCCACACGTGTAAGTAGGAACACAATAGTAAGGAACTATGCATTCCATAATGGATTGAGTGAAAGTTCTTTTGTTATGGGTGTTTATATTCTGATGGAAATATGACAAGTACCAAGGCAAGGTTTTTGTACTCAGGGTTGCAGCTGAACCTCAGCATATTTTACAAATATTTCAACACTTATGACTATTGGGCTTACCCAGAAGACCGGGTAAGCCCAAACAACAAGTAGTACCTACTACCCCTTTGCCAAGTTTAACGGCCATAGACAAAATGTTGCAAAAAACAATAGGGGTTGTTGCTACGGCTATACAGAACACTGAAAGACGCCTTTCGCTTCCACCTAGCCTGCCCCTATTCATGCAACATGATAACTCTATTGAAAAATCCCTCGATTCATTACTTGCCACATCTTACGCCGGGCTCCCGGGCACAGTCACTAAAGAAAACCATGTGAATGGAAACACACCGTCCCATGATCATCTGCCCACGGACACTAGGTTATCATCAACTCCTATTATGTCCGATCCAAGCCTAAATAGGGGCATAGACTTTTTGCCATCTCCAGCAGCTAATTTGTCTCATACAGAAGGGATTGACCTATGCCATGACTCTGACGCTTTGGACTCAGGTGGAGACAAAACCCCTAGTGGACTAATACAAACAAGGGGTCAAAAAGCAAGGAGGCTAAAAGCTAAGAGTAAGCGGAAAAATATTGAGCCTGCATTAAACAAACAGAAGGGTGGAAATAGCCAATCAAGGAGGTCTGCCGTTCCTGTAGTACCAGACAAAGCTAAACAGGACGGCTTATTTAGTAGGATGGACTCCTCTACTATAGAAATTAATACAGTGTCAGGGGCTCAGGGATTTTGGGGGAGACTGGAGACACTGATATCTACCCTTTTGGGCCCCCTGAATCTACATGTATCAAATATTGAAAAAAGGATGAATGTACTGATTGATCATGTATCTAAATTAAGTTCAGGGCACCTTTTAGAAATCTTGCCTTCTCCAGGGGCGAGTATTATCATCGATGATGTACAAACAAACCGGCCCAAAACGGTTAATAAAGTTAATAAGAGTGCCCCCTTGCTCCCCTCTAAACCAAGCACAAGTAAAAGCTTACCACCTGTAGAACACCATGCTAAACGGGCACCTAAACCAATACCCCCTAAGGTTGCCACCCCCATAGAGACGGCTCAAACTGATCCATTAAGTAACATGGCACACCTTGGTCAAACTAACACTGATGGCCGACCTGACCCTTCTCATCCCTCACATAAGCCGGATCAGTCTATATCGACCATTGCCAAGCATATTCCGGCCCGTATCAGTCTACCTCCAGAGTGCGGCCCTTATGTACTGGTTTTAGCTAATGTCCCCAAGCTAAAGAAAGATCAAGAGGAAAATTTTGTCAGCCTAAAAAACAGAACCCTCCATTGGCTATCCAGACATTGCCAATTTCCAATGGATGGTGCTGGAGAGATTATCCATACCCAAAGAGTGGGGTGGGTGGGCCCTTTAAGGAAAAAGTTCGAAGGGGACTGTATAATTATAAATTTTAAGTCCCCTCTATGGGCCCAATGCACATTAGCCAAAGCCCCACAGCCCTCCCACTGGGATTATAATACCACCCTTCTTCCCCTTGGGTATTTTTATAGGCATTTAATAAATCCGAACCCTAGCCTGGGGACTTATTTTCTAGGACATCGCCAGGATACTAATATCGATTATAGAAATAATCATCGATGTCACCAACAGGGCCAATATTTCGACACTAGAAATGGCTTTCTGTCGAGTAATGTGACTGCACCATCTGTACATCAAATGTCCTACCCCCCCTTCGTAGCCGCACCTCAGCACATTCTTAGGGAGAGGCCCTACGTAGCGACCAATCAAAATATTCACCCGGATGAGCTCGAGAGGAGGTATATGTTTAATGTTCCAACATATAACCGTTTCGAACAAGCTTTTTCAAACCTAGAGGAACTCGATTGACTGGGGGAAAGTGCTAGGATCAATGAATATATAGAGGTCAGCGCTGAAAATGAGGAACTTTTAGACCTTGCAAACATTATCATACCTCAACCTATGGCCACACAGCCTACCACTGTCAAATCCCCAGTTGTATGTGAGGACGTAACATTAACGCCACAAACTAACCACAGGCAGACCACCAGTGTTAAGCATCTAGGCAGTCCAAGCGGCTACGATCTGTCCATCCTTAGCTGGAACGTTGCAGGCATTGAATCAAGATTGTCTGACCCCCAGTGGGTCCAGCTATTGGACGGCAAAGATATCATTATGTTTCAAGAGACTTGGGCTATAGGGAATGTGTACCTAGAGGGCTATCATTGTTTTAGTGTGCCTGCTTCTAAGCCCGCTCATGGTCGAGCAATGGGAGGACTTTTTATTGGGATCAGAATATTGGCTGGTGGCACTTTTAAGGACTTATCATTCGGGAACCCAAACATTCAGGTTCTCGAATATAAACGAAAGACCATGATTTATTTAATCAATTTTTATAATAACGATTTTAATTCGACACCAAATAGGAATTACGCAGCACTTTCTAATTTATTGGTACACCTTGATACGAATATGAATATAGGCCCAGGCGAGAAGTCAGGGATCCTTATTGGGGGTGATTTTAATGCAAAAATCTCAGGTAAATACCAATCAGAGGATAAAAGTTGCCCCGATCTAGCAGATCGCAGAGGTATTGAGCTTGTTAAGATTTTAAATGAACACATTCTCAGTAATGTCATGGAAGCAAGCCAATCCCCAAGGTTGACCCGCGCCCCCACGTTTAGAGGGAGAGATTCAAAATCGACGATTGATTTCATTTTTACATCCCCCCACCTAACAGACTGTGTTACTGATTCAAATGTGGTAGAGACCTTATATGGAGATCATAATCCCCTTACAGTCACCTTGTATTTGGGCCCTAGCCCAGTATATGCCAAATTTAACGGCGCAAGAGACATCACGCCATCGGGTGACGGTCTCCGTCTTAAATGGAGGGGAATTGACTGTGAAGCCCTACTTGATCGCGTAAAGAACGATCACCTAGCTTTGGTAAACTCCTGTCTATCAATGGATGGGGATTGCCACAGAATAGTTACCGATTTTGGTAAACTATGTGTGGCAATTAAAAACTATTTGTTAGTCCCCATACCCACTGAGACGAAGGACCCTAGATGGTTTGATTCGGCTTGCTCTACGGCAAATAGGGAATTACGTAGGGCATTAACCACCAAACCAAGGAACACAGCGGAGGTACAAACAGCTAGGAAATCTTATAAACAAAAAATAGCTGAAAGGAAGGCGGCACTTTTGATGGAACAGTGGGAGTCCCTGGTTGATAGCGCCAATTTGAAGAGCAGCGGGCAATTTTGGTCCGCCGTTAGGAAAATGCGCGATATGGGTAAAAACTTATCCCCTATTGGCTGCAATATAACTGGTCCTACCTGGGAAGCCCACTTCTCCAATATTTATGCTGCTCCCATTGAAGAAATAATCACCCCGGATCTGAGACAGCTGGGAGATTTACGGTTTGATCTCTCCGAGGTGGCGATAGCCGTTAGAGAGAGCCTTGGTAACAAGGCCCCTGGACCAGATGGCCTACCTATAGACCTTATAAAACACAGCTCAGATTTATGGGCACCAATCTTATATAATGTTTTTAATAGTTTGTCAAGAGCGTCCATCCCTGAGACGTGGTCCCTTAGTATTATCGTTCCAATTTACAAAAAGGGCGACAGGTCAGACCCAGCAAACTACCGACCAATTTCGCTTTTGGACAATACCTTAAAAATACTTGGGCGAGTTATTTATAACAGGGTGGTAGAGTGGGCTGAAGATTCTGACCTATTGGATCCATGTCAGATGGGATTCAGGAGTGGGGTGGGCACGGTCGAGCAATGCTTGAATCTAAAATTAATAATTGATAAGTATACCGTTGCCCGATCTTCCCCTATATACCTCGCTTTCATGGATCTTTCATCCGCATTTGATTTGGTAAACAGATCAAAATTGTGGTCAATGCTTCTCAGTTATGGACTGGACGAGCCCTTAGTACACTTCTTGGCGCATCTCCATACTGATCTCAGGGCACAAGTTAGGATTGGGTCGGGAGGAGAAGTTTCTGGTGCTATAAAAATTGGTAGGGGGGTCAGACAGGGGTGCGTTTTAGCACCCCTGTTGTTCATCATTTATATTAATGGCATAGCAAAGGCTTTAAAACAAGTAACTAGAGATGTCCCAACTGTTCAGGGGCACCCCTTGCCAGTTCTATTATACGCAGATGATGCGGTCCTTATGGGCCGCACCCCTAATGCCCTCCGTGTGCTTGTGGAAAATTTTGTACATCATATGGAGGGCCTAGATCTGCGTGTGAACTTTAAAAAATCTTTTGTTATGTCATGCGGACCTGGTAAAAGGAAACTTAACACCATCCATATCGGGTCTGACAAACTTGACTCTGTGAATTCTTTTATATATTTAGGGGTGGCCTTCGCTGCGAACAACTCGTGGAGTGGGCATTCTGCCCACGCCACGAGCAAGTTCTCGAAGGCCATCAACTCAATACTGAGTCTCCCACGCCCTAAGAAATTAGGTGCAACCAGTGCTATTTTAAAATTTTTTAAATTACAGTGTGTTCCTGTTGCCACCTATGGGGCTGAAGTTTGGGCTACTGCTAAAAATCCCGGCATCCAACGAGAAGAGACACGTTTTTGCAGAAAAGTTTTGGGTGCCCCAATTTCGTCTTCTGAATTTATCTGCCACAAAGAGCTAAACCTCCCTTACGTCTGTGATTTCATTAGAAGCAGACCAGCTTTATTCTGGTTGAGAATTTGGAGGAATAACGCAGCCTCCCTAACACAAGACATAATTAAAGACTGTCTCAAATGCGATCACGGGCTTTTAATTCCATGGTTAGCTGGAGTTTCAAAATCATTAAATGCCGTGAACAAAGGTGATCTCTTTGTAGATCCCTCCAGAATTGGATGTCAAGACAAGGTAGAGGTCAAACAAGCACTATATGCACTTTATGAGGCAGAACGGTTGGAAAGGGAAATATCGAAAGCTACGGTTACCAGATATATTGAGAACGACCTGCCCAGGCAACCTCTCCCACTTTATCTCATTCTTCCTATGACTAGTTGGGAGAGGTCTCTGTTATTTCGATTAAGGGCAGGCTCCATAAAATTCATGTTGGGTTTCCCCTTGGGTTATAATTCTACTATTGACCGCAACCCTTGCCCCTGTGATGGCACCAGTAAGCAGAATGATTTACATTTTTTATTTTTCTGTAAATTTTATTTAAAATATATTAACTGGTTTTTAACACCCTATTTTAGAAAATACAGACCCCTCTCTCTTGTGGAGTCTCGTCAAATGTTACTCTCCCTGGACTCTGAGGAACTGATTTTTCGCACTGGCACTTTTTTAAGATTAATAATCCGTGTACGCAATATGATGGAAAATCCCTGAAAGATTGTTGTTTTAATTCCTTATAACTTTTAGAGATATTGTGTTGTGTATATTGTAATGATGAATTGTTTTTATGTCTGTACTTTTATGAATTCAAGTAATTCGAATAAAGGTCTTTTGATTGATTGATTGACTATTGGGTTCAATAGCTTTCGGAAACATTGACCTTAATCCTTCAGCTAAATTGTCACCAATATTAAATTTCACCAAAATATTGAAACATTCTCTACATCCTCATTCATCTCCACTTCAGTGCATTACTAACTATTTTCAACCATCACTGACCTCAACTTCAGCAGCTTTCTGAAAATATTTCCCTTCAGCAACTATCAAAAATATACTCAGCAATACCAGCCCTCAACAACCACCAGCAACGCCCATACCCACTGACCTCAAACTTAGCAACTTTAACACATTAACCTTTAGTACCTGCATCTTCACCTTCTGAAATATTCATTTTCAGTAACCTCCAGAAATAATCTGACCAACACTAGATCTCATCGAGCTACTCAAACACTCTCCCCAGTAACGGACCTCAACTCCAATAATTTAGCAAAACATGTTCAATTACATGGACCTTAAATTCAGCAAACCTTCTTACACACTCAGCTTCAGTAAACTCCCGAGATAGTCTCTGCAACAATGGACTAGAATTGTCTACTGAGACTTTTGTGTGAATCACGAACCTCAACTTCAGCAATCTTCTGAAACAATTTCAACAATTGTGGTCCTCAACCCAGGCAACTTCCTGGAAACATTCCACTTCATCATCTAGAAAAATGTTCAACTTTTATCGGTGTCAGTCACTCAAACATTCCAAACATCCCGATGTCCTTGCATCCATGGAAGAATGTGTTTTTCAATGTATTCAGTACAGTGCTGCACAAAGCCCCAACCTGAGGCCATACTGTCTTTCTACTTACTGCCTCCAGGACAAACTATCATGCCAGACCCACCATCTCCGCCACAACCCTACCTATATCGCAGATACTGGATTCCGCAACATTGTTGACCATTTGGTTACCAGCATCCATTATTATCCCACAAGCCAGTGTTACTGAAAGGAGGTATGGCTGGTGGAGGGGGAGAGGAGAAGTCAGTAACTTGTCAGTTATGTGTCACTGACTCTGCCTCAACTCCGACAGCTTTACTGGGGCAACAGTTATACCGAAAACATCCGCATTCGTCGATTGTAGAATCTGCCTGTGATATAGAAAGATTGAATCAAACAGTCTGGGCAGGTTTCAGTCCACTATGGGATCCAGCCTGCCATGCATGCTCTGCTACATCATAGCAACGTGTTTGCAGGAGTAAACACTCAGCAGCATGTCCATGGAGAAGCTGCATCTCTCATGTCTCCTTTATCGTTTATAGTTCTGCCTCTATCACGGTCACTCAATTTGCACTCCCCAAGCGGTACAGACGGGCCCCCCTTGGAAGACCGGAGCCCATTGCTTGTTTTTGATCATCTGAGTTTGACTGAGGGCAAGAGAAAGAAAGGTAGTAGAGAAGAAAAAGTGAGGAAGAGAGAGACAGGAAAACGGTGACAAAGGAAGAAAGCAGGGCTGAAAAAGAGCCTGCAAGAGTGAGATATGGCGACAGTATTTGTAGCACGGACTGTAGGCTTCTAAAAGACTTTGGGTTCATGCACCTCCTCTTGAAAGTGTAAGTACCAGCATTACTCCATCATACCAACATGTTTAGATGATAGTTTCCAAGCTTCGGCCATCCACAGTCACTCAACTTGCACTCCTCCAACTGCAGGGGCATGCCTCAGGACAAAGATGATGCACCAACATAAACAGCATTGACGCATGTCTTTGTTGTTGTGCAAACTTTGCCCAAACTCTGACTTGTGCATTGCCCAAGCTCAGCATCTTCTTGAAAACAAGACTCTCACTTACACGCAGAGCTCACAGACTCGGAGAGGATGAGAACTTTCTGTCGTGAGCGTCATCGCGTAAATAGCTAAAGGAAGTGAGGCAACACTTCTGGGCACTATGTAACCCTGCGCTTCGGTTTGTCTGCACGATTTTGGGATGCTGACTTAAGGCAGATAAACACTTTGAGGTAAGTGCTCCCAGGCAGAGGTACGTGCTGAAAATCTAAACCTTGCGTGCTGCTCAGGTGGAGTTTTCACTCTTTTTGTAGTTTTTTTCTCTTTCTGTTGTCTTATTCCTCTAGAGTGAGAGGGGAAGTTTAGAATTTATTTTGTAATTATTACTTTCTGCTGCGAAAGGGGATATTAATCCCTCTTATACTTCACCTAACATTGTAGTTTTCTGGTTATAACCTCCTTTCAATTTAGCAGTAATTCATAATATTAACTACAAACCATCCACCTAGGTCATTGTATCAACTACTAGGATTATCATCAAGGTAAAAATACATAGGGATGTACTCATTTATTATTCTAATTCCACATCAACTCGCCTTTACCATACAGTGCAAGTCAGGATTGGGGAGTTGTGCAGCTGAAGATTGATATCTTGATTTTCATCAGGTATCGCAGGTGTGATACAGGCTATCCCCCACACAATGTGGACTGTGTCTGTGACTGATGAACGTCTTTGAGCACTGTTGGCCTTTGATTAATGTGGCCCTGCTATGAGCTGCGGCTTGGATTCTAAGATTTAGCTTTGAATTTCTGAAGATATAACACGGGGGCCTATCAGTAAAAATGTGCATTCTCGCGGCTTTTGTGTTTTGATGTCATGTCAATTGTGGAACCTCCTACCAAAGGGGCTCAGTAGGCGGATTGGTGTGTGGAATCTGGGCTCCGCATGTGTGGTTTTATTTTATTTTAACTATTAAATAAATCTCGTTTGCTTTAATCCTGCAAAAATAAAGCTGACTGTATTAGTAATGCTCTTACTAATGTAAACCTGTTGGCTCAACATTATAATTGTACGAAAGCGAGATGTTTTAATTATTGGAATTTTCAATCGAAGTCCGTGTCATGCCTGTTTCTAATGGATGCATAAAAAGGTACAGAGGGCTAGGCACATCGTTTGCTTCCACGCAGTGTACACCCCATTACCGAATGGGCTCATTCGAGTGATAGACCCCACACAGACATTTCCCTCCAAATTGAGTCTATTTCATTACCCATCAAAGTTGGCTCGTAGTGAGGATAAATAGTAGGGCGGGCACACAAGCACACATTCACTTCTACACCTCCACTCAAGAGCATACATATACCCACACCCACCAAATGCACAGTCGTCACTCCCTTTTCTAAACTGGCAGACCTATGTCAAAATTGTGCGTAAGAGAGCTAAAAATGTTTTGATTTTTAAATTGGTGTCTCCCTCGTGCAAGTTTTAAAAAAGGAGTGTTAAGCAATCACCCATGCTTCTCTTTCCTTTCAACATGTTTCGGCATTCAGATATTGCCACTATGGTTCAGGTCCCTTCCTCAGGACTGCAGATAGACCAGATCAAATATTTTAAAACAGTCCCTGGTGAATGTTATATAAATGCAGTCAATATATTCTTTTTTTAAGTAATATAGGGCAACAGCAGTAGAAACACTTCCCCATCGCAAAGCAGGTACACCTTAGGCAGAAACAGACCAAGTTTCTCTCCTTCCGAGGGAAGGTAGAGCTGGGGTGGCAGCAGAGCACAGTTTCTCCATGGTAGGATAGGTACCAATCGGGCAGTATTAAGTGCAAGCTTTGCTTCCGCACAGAAAAGTACAGCATAGTAGTGGCAAAAATAAGTTTCTCTGTCTCACAGAATGGAGTAAGTGCAATCTCCAAATCCCTGCAAAACAGATCCAGCACAGGAGACCAGTCCAAGCTATCATAGCTCACAGAATATGTACAGTTAAGGCATGATTGCGAGGTAGGTCACAGAGAGGTTTCTGGAGCAGGTACATAACTCACTGAGAGGAGTGTATTGGTGGATGAGTTAGTAAATATGCAAGATCTGACATCATTCTCACTTAGGTGATATTCCATATTAGAACTGTGATGGTCCGATCACCTTCACTCAGGGGACGTGTGTTGGTGTTGACTCCCTGGTTTTCCATGCCTTGAGAAGTGGCCATTACCTAGCAGGGCATTGCTATTTGGAGAAGCCTCTGCATAGTTTGAATAACCATGCTCACCGATATGCACACAGGTGCCAACCTCTTCAAAAAGGTTTTGAATGCACTCGCACAAGGAGCTGTGCAGTCCCAGTTTTGATGCTGCATTTTTTTGAAAATGTTGCGGGCTGACACTGCTCTAAAGGTTGAGAAATATGTATAAATGTTACTCCTCAAAATCCCTCTCTGTCAGCATTTAGCTCCAGTGCACGGCCAATCATTCCATGAGATTCTGTCCAGGTTCATGGGCCACAAATGGATTACTATTCCTACTTCTGGCTGTAATAAGCGATCACTAAACATTTTAGAGAAGATATCTATATCACCATGTTTATGGCATACAAACCTCTCAACTAATACATTTCCCCATTTCCAGCACTAGGCTAATTATCTGCACGTTTGTTTACTAACCATCATTGTCAGCCTCCACCTGCCCACTCCTGAGGCTGACCTCTGATGAAGACCAGAAGCCGCACTGCACCGGTACAGCTTGTATAATGAACATTTCAGGCCATCCGGATCAATGCAGGAGACCGGTGAGTGGGCCCAAGGTTTTTAGAAGAAGCCTAAAGATGCGCTACTGATTGTCGGGGTGCTAAATAGCAAGGCTGCATAGTCTTGTTCCTCCTCAATCCGCCACCAGACACTCACTGCCCATTTAACTCAATCTTTCAGGTTTTTTTAATCCCTGTTTTCTCCCTTTGTCACAGTTTTTCTGGTTTTCTCTTCCTCCTTCTTTCCCCTTTTTGACTTTTTCTCTCTCTTGCTCAGGATCAAAGTCTTATGAGGGAAAAGAAGTGCTGGTCCCCAAAAATGAGTGCCCAGTACCACTTCCCTAGCTAGATTACTCTTAGCTAAGCCTAGTCCGTGTAAAGCGACACTGACCAGTCGGGACCTCTCGCTGTCCCATTTTAGGTGTCCAGAATGTCACTGTTTTGGGAGCCAAGGCTCCTAAAAATTGTTTGGCATGTGATCTGGTTCGGTAGTCAATTCTGAGATGCCTTTAAACTGCTTTCTCCCTTCCGGTCATGCGTATAATTTTCTGTTAATTTGACCTACTCAAGAACAAGTCTACATGCTAATAAATATGTTCGTTTATAAGCTGCTGAATTATGGCTGCTAGAGAAAGCAACGTGGCACATGAATACATATTTAAGTAGTTAAACTATCTGGAACCCTGGTGTAATGTTGGGGGGCGTGTGTGTGTGTGTGTGGTCTTTTCTTCAGATTTAGGACATGTCTCAGCTAAATGAATCATATAAGATATTCACTATGAACTAACAATTTAACAGCAGTAAATATCAAAGGCTATTTTTCACTTTCTTGCTCTATGTTTTTCTGTCACATTAAGAACGAATGTACGTATCGATGACAAAAAGAAGAAAAAACGTTTTTGTTTTTTTAAAAAACGGGAACACCGCTTTAAAAGTAAAAAACCAGAAAGGGAAGCAGGACTGCAGCAGAGTCAGGGGCACTTCAGGCAGCAGCCTGCTCTTAAGAGACTCCAGTCTCTTGTAAACTCTTAAGAATTCTGTATAGGCAGATAGAATTTAGATTTCTCCTTTTGACATTGTTAGAGTGTCTAATGCATTTCTCTTGAACTGCTCTGAAGCAAACAGTGGAACGCCAAGCCTTCTACTGTCACAAGGAGAGACTAGATGTACTATTCAATGCATGCTTTGCAATGAAGGGGGGTGGGGGTGGTAATCAATAAATGAACACACGTTTACTATTTCTAAAATGTTAACTCAAAGTCTCTTTTGTTAATTGATTTGCAGGAATGTGTCAAATGTCTGATTTTTATATTGATTTTGTGTTCAAACCCATAGTCCCAGATTTATTGTTTTTTTCTAACCCAGCGAGCTAATTTACTGCCATGCGTTGTACATGGGGCAATACACGGCGCAAAGCCACATCTCCTAAGACTGGCTACTGCTGTCATCCCATGCTTTGGGGCTCTAACACGGCTGCCTTACGTTAAGCAAGCCTACACCATGTTGCAGATGTGAGTGTGCATTGACTAACAGAGGATTTGTACTGGAAGCACAGCCTTCCAGTAGATACTCATATGCATAGGCAAGCTCGGAAGAATCCAACACATTGGTAATGTGCTGTACACTATTGCACACATGAAATGCATCTTTTTCTTTAACTTTTGAGAAAGAAACAGGTTTCCACTTGTTAAAGCCTACTTCAAGAAAGTGTTAGTTTTCAAAGCAAAGCCCAGTCTGGCTATCTTTGTAGATCAGGCATGGCATCAAAACCCATGGACTTTAGCCCTAATGTACCCCAGGAACGACCCCTTGATTCAAAGAGGTTTTTAATAGACGAAGAAAAAGGCACCCTTCTTACACAAAAATAACTTTTGTACTACATAGTAAATACCATGCTTTACATTGCTTTGCATGAGCTCAAAGCCTCAGTAAATCTGGGCCAGAGTGAGGACAGTGTGCAAGAGTGGTGGATGTGTAAGAGTGCAAGTGGTGAGTGAGAGGTGATCGCAGCAAGAGCAGTGTAGATGTTCCTCACACACAATATAGTTATTAATGGTTGAGATTCTACCTTGCAAGGTGTTGCAATCATGGTCATCTTTCTCCCCAATTTCCAAACAGGATCTACAGTGAAAAATCTCCAAAATAAAACCATCAAACCACCTTCGAGACGCCATTCCAGGTTTTATTAGCAAATCTCTTGCCACACACCTACTCCCCCCATGGACCACCATAGTCAACTCCTCTCTCAAACAGGGTCTATTTCCAGAACAACTGAAAGTGGGTCACGTCATCATCATCGTAAAACTTCATTCGATTTTTGATAAAATCATAAGAGTGTATATCTCATTGAGCACCAGAAAATATATCAAAATAGGCATACATCAGTTAAAAATACATTGAATAGAAATTGAGAAAAAAAGTACATCAGTACATTAGAACGGATAATTAAAAATTAAATAAATACTAAAATTACCATAATTATCCGAAGAGTCCTAGTTCCTGAAATTCCAATACTTAGTAGCTTACAAATAGGACGCCAGAAAGAAAATGTGATACAAAAAGCACAATTTAGGGGTTGCTAGCAGCTGTAAGAAAACATATGCCGGTCTAATTTGTCTGAAGTTTTCATAAATCATGAGAGGCCTGATATACCTATGTCAAAGATAAGAACATTCATGGCAAACAAGTAATACATGCATGGTGTCACAAATCGAGATGTTATCACAGTCGCAAACAGGCATATTAGATGGTTTATACCAAGCCCACTTCGGAAACAAAAACTGGTGAAAAATATCCAACCTCAAAAAGGTCAGAAGGCGACGTTGCCTTTTATGTGATTAAACAAAGAGGACTAGCTTAAGTTGACCTGAGTGTTACAGTACTCAAATTTAGTTCTGTCACGGCCACCTTGTTGGTGTATTCATGAAGCCCTCACCCACCAACCTAGTTGGTGGCATGCTTCATCATCGGGCCCACCCAGTGACACCTAGTATGTCCCGGGTGTGCTACGACGCCTGATTACAGCGGAGCTGGTATATTGCTGAGAGTGCAGTGAGGTTGGGTGAATTGTGATTTATAACGGCTTGGTGGTGGTCCCAGTACCCGAGGGTAAATTAAATTTTAATAACTGGGCCGTCACCAGTGGTTAAAAGTAAGGCTACAGGACGCGTGAGGGTGGCGAGTTACTGCCCCCTGCGTCCTTCAGATGGTTGACATGTTTCAGCCAGTGCCTTAGAGTGTTCTGGCTTTCCTCAGGACCGTTTTTTTAAAAAAGGTGTGGTGAAATAAAACAGACTTAGTGTTGTGGTACAGACTATGTGACTACAGACTATGTGATACACTCACTAAGGCGTTTTTCTATATGTGAGAGGGAAGCGGTAAGGGGATGACCAGTCTTTCTGGTCAGTGCCTGCCTTGTACCTGTTGTCCCGCCGTCGTCCTCCCCCTCTCACATATAGAAAAACGCCTTAGTGAGTGTATCACATAGTCTGTACCACAACACTAAGTCTGTTTTATTTCACCACACCTTTTTTTAAAAAACGGTCCTGAGGAAAGCCAGAACACTCTAAGGCACTGGCTGAAACATGTCGACCATCTGAAGGACGCAGGGGGCAGTAACTCGCCACCCTCACGTGTCCTGTAGCCTTACTTTTAACTGGCGGTGACGGCCCAGTTATTAAAATTTAATTTACCCTCGGGTACTGGGACCACCACCAAGCCGTTATAAATCACAATTCACCCAACCTCACTGCACTCTCAGCAATATACCAGCTCCGCTGTAATCAGGCGTCGTAGCACACCCGGGACATACTAGGTGTCACTGGGTGGGCCCGATGATGAAGCATGCCACCAACTAGGTTGGTGGGTGAGGGCTTCATGAATACACCAACAAGGTGCCCGTGACAGAACTAAATTTGAGTACTGTAACACTCTGGTCAACTTAAGCTAGTCCTCTTTGTTTAATCACATATAAACCCTCGGGGACTCGGACTAGCTAACTAGTCCTCTCTCTCCCTCTTGTTACACACAGACGTTGCCTTTTAGGCATGTTCGGAGGGAGAGGAGGCTCTGACCAGGACATACTTGTGCATGGTCTGTTTTGTTGAAGCAGACCCTAGCTCAGTCCAGGGCTTATCTCTGGTAACACAATCCAGAGCTGAGATCTCCATAAAGACCAAGTGGATAGAGTCCCTTTTTGCCCTGGTGTATTTAGATATTATGAGGTGTAAATTTGAGTTTTGCTTGACTGTTCCTCGCCCGGGTCTGAACCTGTATTGCAGGTCGGAAAGGATTCCCTTCTCATTATTCCAGGTAATGAGTCTTTCCAAAATAATATTCCCTATAATCTTCACTACAACGTCGATCAGGGAAATTGGCCTTTAGCATCCAGCATCCGCTCTGTCTCATTTTATGGATATAGGGACAATAACGGTCTCATTTTATGGATACAGGGACAATAACGGACCATTTCCGGGCCTTAATGGTCGCATTTATGTGAAGAATTAAAACTGGAACGAAGAGATGCACTAGTGATTTTACCAAGTCGCCTAAAACCCCATTAGCACCAGGGCCCTTGCCCTGGGGTAAGGATGAAATTGTGTCTTTGACTTCCGACCAGTGGATAGTAAGTGTGTTAGTGTTGTTGATAGGGTGCGGCAGAGTCTCGGATCCCTCACAGTCATAAAGGGATGAAAAATTATTTACCCAAGCCTGGGTCAGGACAGAGACAACCTGGTCTGACAGCCACTCTCCCTGAAAGAAAGGGTGATTCAGAACCACCTAAAACTTGGTGCTATCCTTTGATGTTTTGGCCGCTACCAGCTCTTCCCACAGCTCTTTCCTGAGCTGCAGGTTTCTATTAGCAATAGCTGCTTTATTTGCTGATCACACCTTTTGACCTTGTCCCTACCTGGTGGGATACTTTTGAGCGGTATCAAAAGCTTCTTCTTTGCCCTGGTGCCGTTTTTATCAAACCACCTACATGGCGTGGATGGACCTGCTCATCCTGAGTTGGTAAGTGTCTGTTTAATATACTCACAGATGGAGTTAAAGGCTCTGAGGATGTCAATATATGAGGCCTTAAAATCAAGGCAAATTCTAAACTCCTCCTGGCATGACAACAACATATTAGCATTGAATTTTCCAGGGATAACATCTCCCCATTTAATCCTACGACCTATGTCTTTGGAGATGACTAAAGTTTTGAATAGGCCGCTTATTTCTCAGGACTTCTTCTCCCATACAAGAATGGCAATTAGGGGATTGTGGTCACTGTTCAGGTTCCATTCTGGGGAAAAACTAGACAAAAGAGAAAAAAGCCCCCTAGATACAAAAATATAACTAATAATAGTTGCTGCTCCTTGACCCTTGAAGGTGGAGACACTGTCTGGCTGCTTAAATGCTCACATAGAAAGATGGTTAAGTAAATTAAAATTAGCAGCCAAATCATTTAGACCATTCCCTTGTGCAGAATGCTTAACATGAACCTGTTCCACAGGGATACCTTCTCTCTCCTTAGGGTCAAACAGGAAACAATACCCGCACACACGTACATTAAAGTATCTAGACACAATCAGCTCAACTTGTTCGGTGGCAGGAAAAAGAAATAAAACATCTAAAAACCCGCCCACCTCCTCCTGAATCCTTGAGTTCTTTTTCCTCTGAATAGGATTATATAAATTAACACACAGAATAGTTAAATGATGGTCTAAATTCAATAGGACTGCTAAAAAGTGAGGGACATTGGTGAAAATCATCTTGGGGTTGCAAACCAAACCCAAATTCACTAGTGTAACTAGGCCCCCGCTGGCTCGGCCACTTGTGGATAAAGGTGCCCATTATGCTAAAAGACGCATAGCCCTCCAGAGTTCATTCCCTGTTGGTGTCCTATATCTCCTGTAAATTAATCATGTTGTGGGATTCAAGAAAACATATTAATTCTGGGTCTCCTATTTTTCTCTGGATCCTCGCTTTGTTGCAATATAGGACTTTCAACAGTCTAGAGGCCCAGCTGTCGTTCGCACTGGCTGAGGTGGAATCAGCCCATTGTACCCCAGTCAATCTTGATCATTCGACCCACTCAGTGCTTTAAATCAATTGCACAAGGGGATGGTATGGCTCTGCAACTGGGCCAAGTTATAACTTGCCGAATTCCTTAGGAAAAATGTACCCCTATGGCTAGCCCCTCCCTTCCCCAATGGGGTTTGTAGAAGAAGCCAAGAGGAAGCATAGAGATTGGTCCAGGGGAGAAGGGGAGAAGGGGAGAGATGAAAATTCTCTCAAAATAGAACCCACTGTAAAAGGTTTGGCAAAGATGATCATGATGCAATCATCATCCGTGGCTTTGGGGCTACTCTCGATCCAACCTATTTTCCTAATCATAATTATTTCACCAAATAGCCACTTTTAATGAAGATTTGCAAGTTTCTCAGCTAGCTAGTGAACCACCTTGTTTTTAACTTGATTGTAGGATTCTGTTTCAGCTGGTTTCAATTGAGGTACATTATCCAGAACTAGTATATAAGGTGTACAGGCTGGAGACAGTTGGATGGCCTCATTGGGAGCAGGGGCTAAGGAGGTTCATGCTGCAGTTTGAGCATTGCTTCTCCATCTACTAGGATCCAGATGTCTTACGCGGGTGTTTGGAGATTTAGGACCCCCTTTCTCCTCAAGAGGGCTCCCTGGGCAGAAAGTCTGCTGGGGAGTGAGAGGTATCTCTGGGTGCTTAGGGCCAATGTCACTAGTTGCCCCTGAACCTAGCCCACTCCCCATTCTCCTGATATGATATAGGTGATGAATTGACTGCAACCTGGCTAATTACGCTGGAAAGCAGGGTAGGGACATAAGAAGAGATTACCAGGTAGAGACCTTTGAAATTGGAGGGGGCCAGCTGAGCACATAGTAATCCAGTTTCTTTGCTAAGGGAGCCTACCATTCCTTCTTATTTAGAAACTCTCTGTTAAAGGTTGTCTAAAAGTCCAGTGATATTACTTTCCAACTTTAGAAGAGATTCTTATAAAATGCATTGTTCATGTACTACTGGTGGGCTACCTCTTTTCCCTCCTCTTCCATTTGATTTGAGTGGACTTTGATCTAGTTCCTCTATGTTTGGCCACGCCGCCCCTTAACTCGATGAATTTCAAGGGCCACAATTGTCCAGTTGGTTGGCAGAAGAGAGGTTGGCCTGATTCGAGGCATCGGGATGAGGATGGCTCATGACTGGGCACTGGAACTGGGTCTGTATGACAACATCTGAACCTTTAAGAGTGTGGTCTGCCAGAGATGGAGAGGCACCCAATACCTGTTGGGTTTGGACAAGTATTTCCTCTACATTGTAGATTTCTTCTGTGAGAGCACCCACTGCATTGTTCAAAAAGAATGAAATGGTATTATTTGTACTGGGACTCTTACCCCCCACATTAGTGGACTCTACTTTCCTTTCACCCATGATTCTTGTCTTGCATGTCTTGAGAGAAAAGGCACAAGAGAACACCCATACAGAACTGGTACCAGTACCGGTACAGACATAATTTTCACAAGGAGATTACCCTTATTCTAAACAACAAATGACAAAAACAACTCAGAGCATACCCCTGGCACACACAGGTGATATCTACTGGTCAACCAAAGGATGGTGCTAAAGGCCAGTCTCTCCAGAACCACAGCAAGGACAACATGGCTGAGAAGATGTGGATTGAGCGTCCATTCAAATCAGAGTCTTAACTACTTCTTAGCAACTTCTGTCCCATCATCCATCCAAATACTGTTTGTCTTACGCCCAGGAGTCAGCCAAAATTGAGCTGCCAATTCACATTTGCTTCAAGTGTCCCAAAAAAAAAGAGACAAGCCAAGGAAGGTGGCCCTGCCCTCTTCGTGTGGCTGGTGCAGGATGGGCGTTGCAGTAGGAGGATGGGTGCTATACAACGCACAACAAGGAGAACCCAGCAGGAGCCCCTACTCCCAGGTAGCAGGCAGTCTGGGACACAAAGTCCCATGCAGAATCCTCAGGGTTCGATGAAGCAACACAAGGTGCATGGAATAGGACTTGACTGAACTGGACGTCGCAACAACAAACAGCAAAAGCAACAATACAGTAACCAGGTATGAAAGTACCTTGTAAGTCTATTAGACTATTAGTCTGTTTAAAACTCTGCATGTAGAGGCAGATAAAATATGTAGTTATGGGGTATAAACACAAAAAGCAGAGCATCATCAACCTGTAGCTGCCACTAACCTCCTACCCTGATCTTGTTGATATTTTGGCCACTGCCTCCACCATCAGCAGCCCATCGTAGGTAAACTGTAGAATCCCCTGTCAAGACACCATCGTAGCGCCAATACAGACTCTGTGCTCAGTTGCTCAGGATTACGTTAAAGTGCTCCAAGTGACTCTAGCCCTAAAGCGCTTGAAATGGGTTGCCCTTCGCCATGGCACCAAAACGGCGTCACCGTTAGTAAGGGGTCTCTCAAACGATTTTGCGAGTGTAAATCTGCCACTGGCACTGAGAACCCCAGGGATGCCCATGGCTCTCCCGGGCACAGAAAAATGCCCGCCGCCTTGCCACACACCCGTACTCACTCGGCTCCTCACGTGAGTCAAGCACAGTGGCGGTATCAGCAGAGGTCGAAGGCTGCAAGCTGCTAAACACGGCCTGAGAAGAGAAGCCTGACGTAATTGATGCAGCTGGGCCAAATGGCCATAACAATCCCCATGACGGTTCAGAGAACATGAACAACTACTGCCCAGTCTCCACATTCCCATATTTTGGCAAAGTCATTAAAAGTCGCAGAGGGTCGCAGCACACTTCACACATTCGAACAAACAACCTCCTAAACACTCTCCAATCAGGTTTCTGCCAGGACCACAGTACAAAAACTGTTATCCTCCAAACAGTTAATGACTCCCTTAGAATCCTCGACTTCAGTAACTCCTGCATCCTGGTCCTTCTTCGTACTCTAAAACAATGCATGGATGTGAAGGCACAGACCTCAACTGGTTCTCCTCATCCCTAACCAACTGTTCCCAAATTGTGAAAATGGGTAATTCATTCTCGAGACCAGGCTCTATCCTCTCCCAAATCCTCTTTAACATCTACATAGAACCACAATGTGTAATTTTCAGCATCTTTAGGATTCACTTCCACCTCCATGCCGACGGAACCCAAATACCCTTGAAAATCTCCTCCCCAGAAGACATTGGCCTGCTTTCAAACACACTCTTAAAGATTCAAAACTGGATTTCCAACCACCATTTTATACTGAACCCAACTTAAACTACATTTCCCTTGATTTAGCCACTGAAAGCAAAAACTTAGGTACAAGAATAGATGGCTAACCTTCCCACGTTGAATGGCTGCCCCACCATTGTGCAGAGTGCCAGATCACTTGATATCATCCTTGACAATCATCGCAATCTTCACAGCCACATAGCAGCCATGGCCAAATGTGCACAACATCAACTTTGGCAGCTTTGGGGCATCAAACAATTGATTGCCGCTTCGCTGTCTAGAGACCCTGTTTGCTGCCTTTGCTCTTTTCGAGGACTCCATTGTCCAGGGGGCCAAGCGGGACGGAATACTCACCGCACCTGGGTCACCTGAGGCAAGGGATTTAAAAACTACTCGCCGCTCCGGCTGCGCGGGAGCCGCTTCGCTGTCTAGAGACCCTGTTTGCTGCCTTTGCTCTTTTCGAGGACTCCATTGTCCAGGGGCCAAGCGGGACGGAATACTCGCCGCACCTGAGTCACTTGAGCCAAGGGATTTAAAAACTACTCGCCGCTCCCGCTGCGCGGGAGCCGCTTCGCTGTCTAGAGACCCTGTTTGCTGCCTTTGCTCTTTTCGAGGACTCCATTGTCCAGGGGGCCAAGCGGGACGGAATACTCGCCGCACCTGAGCCACCTGAGCCAGGTCTTAAAAAACTTTTATGGATCACGCTCTGTGGGACGCGCGCAGGCGCGCGCCGGGCGAAGCCCGGGCCAAGGACGGGCCCGTTTGAGCCCGTTCGAGGCTGGAGCAGGCTGGGCTGGGCCCCCCCTCGTTGGTGTACCCCCCGCAGGACTAGCTGCCTCAAGGATTGAGAACACTGGTAAGAGGACATATGCGATCTTTTTGGCTGACACTTGGCTTTGATTCAAGCTGCTCGAGCATCCTCCCATTTGAAGACGTACTATGGCTACTGGATCTATGAGGTTGGCCTCTAAGGGTTGCAGTGTGGCAGGGAGTCTGGATAATTTTATCACTCGTGCTAGCAACGTCCTCGCTTATGAGATTGCCGCTACAGAACACCGCTTATCCATTGATCCACTATTAGGAAAACGCTCTTCTTTGGGAGGTATTATGTCCGCACTTTCCCCTGAAAAGGCCATGAACTTGCTTGCTGATGGCCAACTAGTCGAGCCATTGCTAACAGATTTAGTCTCTACTGTTGGTTCCATGCCATCCAAGCCCACTGATGTAGAGCTTATAGAGACTAATGTAATAGGCCCCGAGCTTCTCCCATCTGCTCCAATCTTTACAAACTTAGTAACAACAAGGTCTATGACGGACCCGTCTGTAAGAAGCAAGGGGCCAGGAGTGAATTCATCAGTAGTAGAGGGGAAGAAGCGAGAAGGGGGCCCCACGAGGAACTCTAATAATAAAAAACAAAAAAGCACGCCCAGTATAAAACATGGCCCTAACTCTTTAACCCAGGAAAATGGCCTACCCAAAGACTCTATGTTGGACACTATGGCTTCTATTTCAATTGCACCGATAAGGGAAGAAGATTCGCAGTGTTTAATTAATGATGCTTTTTGGGCAAAAATGGAAACTTTAATCCCTGGGAGTTTATCTCCTTTAACTAAGCGACTATCCATATTGGAAGAAAAATTAACGCTGACTCTTAATGCAATTGATTTGAATTGTGCAGTGACGGCACAGTTGAGTCAGAAGGCTCTTTGTCAACAAACTGTTTTATCGCGCGTTGAGACGGGTCAAGATCTAAACCCCCCTAGCAAGCCACGATTAATAGAAAGGGATATAGTATCAAATAAAGATGGAAATGTTGCTTTTCCACTTATCTCCCAAGCCGCGCAGGTTTCTAATGATATGAGTGGATCAGGGTGATCTTTACAACATCATAAACTATCACCCTCCACCCATGTCAGTAAAAACACATCTACAAGACAAAAAGCTATACCGAGAATTGACCTCCCTCCAGAGTGTAGTCCCTATGTCGTAGTCTTAACAGGAGTTCCTGAACTCCCTCCCGATAGAGCTGAACCATACATGTCTTTGAAGCACAAGGTAATTCATTGGTTGAACTTAAACAGACCCTTGCCGCCCCAGATAGATGGGGAAATTATGATGGTACGCAGATTGCCGTGGGTAGGCCGGAGTGTGAAAAGTGTAAGGGGAGACTGCATCGTTGTTAATTTCAGGGACAAAATGGTGGTCAAATATTTGGGAGATGGGGGGTGGACCCAAACAGTTGACGGAATTCAAACCTCCTTCCTACCATATTTCCACCCGTTGGAAGTATTCAACCATAGGATGGGCTATGAGAAATTCTATGGGGCCATAGGGGAGATGGGTACGAGGCCATATGGATTTGTAGAGGCTCATCCCCACGACCCATGCCCCACTATACCATGTCACAATAGGTACAGTTCGCTCCAATTTGTCGATTGACTGTATCCAGTTGTTGATGCTAGACCCTGTAATGCCACCCAGGGGGAGGCTCTTGACCGGGTGGGTTGGCAGGTAGCCCCCCAGGGACAGGCCATTGCACAGAATGACGGTGCGACAATATGGGAGGAAAGGAATGTCCCAAAAATATGGGGAGGGATTGGAGCTCCCCTGACCCCAGCTTGATTCTTGATCAAGACGAAAGAAGTACAAAAGGGATATATCAACAAACAAGGGTGAATACGCTGGAGGCACGATATTTTAAGATAAACGAGACCCATACTGATATCCTTCCCAACCATCTGATGTCCCCTAGGCTTCCCTTACCACCAGGGACAACTGACAACATTAGGGAAAACATAAGAAACCCCTTTGGAAACAACACTACCCTGCAAACCATATATACTGATATCCATTGTTTAAATCATGGAGAGGGTTTAAAAATGTTATCCTGGAATGTGGCAGGCCTCTCCTCGCTGATGGACTCCCCGGACTTGGGGGAGTTCATCGATGAGCATGATATTTGCCTATTCCAGGAAACAGGGGCATTGAAGGCTTATCACTGCCTAGGGTTTGTTACCTATTGGGAGCCGGCAGTGAGGGCTACAAGGGGGAGGCCATCTGGTGGGCTGAGCATATGGGTGAGAACACATCTGGGCTGCGTAATCAGGAAAATCAACACTGACTCAGCAGATATTATGTGTTTAGCCATGGTTTTTCGTGATAACCATGAGCTGAGTTTGATTAACATTTATTCTCGCCCAGTGAACTATGGCCAGGTTTCCAGTACTCTCACTAGTTTAGAAGAATTATTGTGCACATTTACTAATCAAGATCAATTGATTATTGGCGGCGATTTTAATTGTCATTATGAACCTCTGAATGGGTTGTCCACCCCTGTCTCACAGGAAGAGGACCAAGTTTGGGCAATCCCCCCATGCAACTCATATTCCACGAAAGGTTGGACACCTCTGGTTCTCCAACTCACCTCGTTAACCCTCACTTTTTCATTAAGGGCATGTAATGGAAGGCTCCCTGCAGATAATCCAGGCAAATTTACATTAGAAAGGAATGGACAAGCCTCCATTATTGACTATATATTACTCAATATGGGACTGTGGGCTAGGATCCTGGAGTTTCAAGTAAAGCAACGCAGTGAAAGCGATCACAATCCCCTTGTTGTAACTATGGAGGGCTTTGGGAATAGCTCATATCAGGGCAGGGACATCGACCCTATAACAATAAAATAGTCACAACTTGCGGTGCTCGAAGAGTTAGATGGGAGAAGATTGCCCAATCTCAAACGGAGATAAAAGATATGTACAGGGAGATTTATCCCCTCTTGGAGCGGGTGGTGGACCAGGTTGCCTTGGGTGAGGGTCCCCCAGAACAGGATAAGATAGGCTCCACACACGAAGAACTTTGCGGTATCCTGGCGGGTCACTTCTACCGGGAAATTAGGAGGAAACCGGAAGCCACGAGGGGGAAAAATGCATGGTACAACAAATCTTGTAGGGAAGCGAAGATAGCTCTTTTAACAAACTTAAAAAGGGGAAATAAGATATTGATCAAGGAAGCGAGGGAACATTTTAAGAAAGCTAGGAGGAGCCTAGCGCGCAACCAAGATGGCCGCGTAGGCTTGTGGCTCCCGGGGGCCTCCGCAACCTCCCACGTCTATCCTGTCATAATCCTGGTTTTCTAGACGGGCTTTTGTGTATGATCTTGCGCTAAGGTGCCACTCGTTTTCCAAATCGAAATCGGACTCCGGGAACCGGACTGGTGGCGATCCGAAGTTTGCGGCCTTCTCCGGCCTTGGTCCCGAACTCGAGTTGGTGAGGTGCCCGGGTGCGAAGTGAACAACACCGGCATGCCAGTCTGGGCCTGCCCCGTACCCCGTACTTTCACTTTCGGTTTCGAGTTGACCTGCGGAAACTGACGTTGGGACTTCGGGTAAGCAGCGCCGAGGACGGAGTGCATGGCCTGATTCTCGAACTGTAAACGGGCCTATTTCAGTTGGTGGCCCGGATCTCCTGCATTGGTCGCCTGGTCTTCCTCCGGGTGCTGGAGGGTGCTGACCTTGGTGGTCGCTGATGATGGCGGCGAGAGTGGACGGCGACAAGCTGAAACCCAAGTCTACCCGGAGGGGAGCTTATACCCAGGCCAACAACATGGACCGCTATGCGCTGTCAAAGGGATCCCCTAGTGGATCACATAAATCGCCTGAGCGGCCCAAGGAGGCCTCGGGCACATCGTCCGAATTGACTCTGCTGGATGTCATGGGGGCCATTGAGGAGCTGAAGGCGACTGTGAACCAGCAATTTGATACCCTGGCTAATAAATTGGACTCGGTGTTGATTGATGTGAATTTGGTCAGAGCGGACCTGTCCAAAACAAATGACCGGGTCGACTCATTGACTCAAGCGGCGTCGAGTCTAACTGTGGATGTGGCCGCTTTGCAGACGGAGGTACGGAGGTTGCGGCTCGCCAGTGACCTGACTGATCGTCGCCTTGAGGATTCCGAAAGCAGGGCCAGGCGGAATAATGTCCGTATTATTGGGGTGCCTGAACGATCGGAGGAGTCTGCTGCGGATCTTTTTGTGGAGGATCTAGTGGTGACTCATCTGGCACCCAAGGGACTGAGCAAGTTCTTCGCTGTGGAACGGGCCCACAGGATTCCGGGCGGTGCGCCCAAGGTGGGTGCTCCCCCGCGGCCTATCATTGCCCGGCTTTTTAATTTTCGGGATAGAGATGCTATCCTTCAGGCATCGAGGGTGGCTGTGCCATTAAAGTTTGAGAACTCTAATGTTAGCTTTTACCCAGACTTCACGCAAGCGGTTCAAAAGCAACGGCTGGGATTTTTGGCCATCAAACGGCGCTTGAGGGACATGGAGCCGAAATATGCGATGCTATTCCCGGCTAGGCTGCGGGTTGAGTTAGAGGGTCGCTCGCATTTCTTCGACCGGCCGGAGGCGGTTGGAGATTGGCTGGATGCCCTACCTAGGGGTCGAGGTCGGGAAGGTCGGATGGCGGAGAGCGGAGAGTGCTCAGCGGAGTAGGAATAGAACTGGGATCCTGGCTATGGACCGGACTGGTAACGATTTGCACCTGTGGCTGCACTGGACTCCAGTTTGTAACACTTTGCCCTTTGGTGTTTGGAGGTTGCGGGGGGCTTGCTGGGGCCCTTTCCTCCTTCTGGGGTTTTTCTTGTCTTCTTTGTAGCGAGTTTCATGTTGGGGCGACAGGCACACTGCACGTTGGGGGGGCTGTTTGGGCTCACGCAGGGGTGCAGGGAGGGGGGAGTTTTGTTGGGGCTGATGGGGTGGGGTTGGGGTTTGTTTGTTTGCACCACAAGGCGGGGTAATGTTTTCTGTTGTGTTTTTATGATTGTGCTCTCCGGGAGGGGGATATTTTGTGCTGGGGGGGATGGGGGGTAAGGGGTTGAGACTTCTTTCATGGAATGTGAATGGGCTGGGGGACAGGATAAAGCGGGGGTGGTCCTGCAGTTCTTGAAACGTATTTCGCCAGATATTGTGTTTCTGCAGGAGACGCACCTAATAGGAAACTCTTTCCATACCATGAACAGGCGGGGATATCGCCTTCTGGCCCATTCTGGTTTCACCTCTGGCTCGAGGGGAGTGGGCATTTTAGTTAGGACCTCTCTCCCGTTGGAGGTGGATGAGGTGCTCCACGACGACAGAGGGCGCTACACTGCGCTGGTGGGGAGATGGGAGGGTAAGCTGATTTCGCTGGTTACTGTCTACGTGCCGCCGGACCTGCAGACGGCCACCTTTGCTGATTTGGGGCGCCTGCTACTTGGGCTTCCGGGGGGGGTTTTGGTCTTGGGGGGGGATTTTAACGCAGTGGTTTCCGGAATTGAAGATCGGCACCCCCCTAGGGACCTCCCTCGGGCCCAGAACTGGCTTGGGGGCTTTCTGGATACCCTGGGACTGATAGATTGTTGGCGGTTGAAACACCCTGGACAAGCACAATATGCCTTCCACTCCGGGGCCCACGGTAGTCTTTCGAGGCTTGACTATATGCTAGTGCCTGCGGCCCAAGCTGGGATGATTGGGGAGGTGCGACATTTGGCCCGCGGTATATCTGATCACTCCCCTCTTTTGCAACACTTAGATATCGCCTTGGGGGCGGTGGGGAGGGTGGCGCCGATCAACCCCTGGTACCTACGAAACCCCACGATCCGTGCAGACCTGGTTAGGTCCCTTGAACACTATTTTAACGACAACGTGGGGTCGGTGTCTTCTGCCGTCTCCCTTTGGGAGGCCTTTAATACGGTGCTCCGGGGCCAGGCCCTGTCTCTCATCTCCCATACCAAAAAATGCGAGGCGAAAGAGGTGGTTCGACTAGAAAATGAGATCACCGAGTTAGAGAGCGATTTGGAGCAAGGTGTTACGGATGACAGACTGCATGTGCTGGGGCTTAAACAGGCCGACTACAAGGCGCTGGTTACTGAATCTGCTAAGAGTATGAGCAGGGAGCAACAGGGGCGTTTGTATGATATGGGTGATAAGGCGGGGAAGTTGATTGCCTGGTTGGATAAGAAGGAGAGAGCGAGTCGAGTGGTGCCGGTTGTTGAGAGGGTGGATGGTGTGTGTGTGACGGACCCCGGTGATATTGTTGATTGCTTTGCGGAGTATTTTCACGGGGTTTACTCTCCGGTCTCTGAGCGATCGGAGGAAGACTCCCGCCTGCTGCTTAAAGACATTGCTTTGCCGTCTCTATCTGATGAGGATATATTATTGATGGACGCGGCCCCGTCGCTGGATGAGATTGCTTTGGCCATTCGCTCTATTGCTTCTGGCAAGGCCATGGGTCCTAATGGCCTTCCCATCGACTTATATAAGTTGCGCCCAGATAAGATTGCGCCGTATCTCCGGGACATGTTCCTTGAGGCACGGGCGGCGGGCTCCCTCCCCCCAGACCAACGTCTTGCTACTATTGTTGTTATCCATAAGGAAGGGAAGCCGCGGGATCGGTGTACTTCTTACAGGCCTATCTCTTTGTTGAACGCGGAGCCCAAAATCCTTGCCAAGGTACTGGCCAATCGCCTGATCCGGGTCGTGGACGACCTGATTCATCAGGATCAATCCGGTTTTATACCCCATCGCAATACTGCTTTGAACCTGCGGCGACTGCATGGCGTCCTCGCCAGAGCGCCATTCATGCGTGAGCCGGCCATTTTGGCGTCCCTGGACGCTACCATGGCGTTTGACACCTTGGAATGGCCGTATATTTGGGCAGCATTGGCGAAGTTTGGGTTCGGCCCGGGGTTCATCGGTTGGGTGAAATTGCTTTATGATAACCCACTGGCACAGGTGGTGGTCAACGGACGGGTGTCGGCTCCTTTTGTTTTGGGTAGGGGCACGCGACAGGGATGTCCGTTGTTGCCTCTTCTCTTTGCGCTTTGTTTGGAGCCCCTTGCGGAGTGGCTGCGGTGGCACCCTTCGATGCGTGGCCTTAGATGGACGCCGGAGTACGAGGATCATGTCTCCCTATACGCGGACGATATCCTCTTGTATCTTGCATCTCCGCGCAAATCGCTCATTGTATTGGTGGATGTGTTGAGCTCCTTTGGTCGCAACTCCGGATTGGTCATTAACTGGGCTAAGTCTTGTGTGTACGTTCTCTCCGGGGAGGCCCCCCCCCCTTCCGCGGGGGTGCCCTATCCAGGTTGTGCAGTCGGGGTTTAAGTATTTGGGAATCTTTATAACCCTAGACCCGGTGGCCCGGTATGAGCGGAATCTTCTCCCCCCCCTTCAGCGCCTAAGGGCGGATGTGGCGGGTTGGCGGCGGCTGCCGCTCTCGCCGCTCGGCCGGGCGGCGTTGTTCAAAATGATGTCGCTGCCGCGCTTTTTGTACGCCCTACAGAACACTATGGACGTAGTGCCGGCCCGCTATTTTTGGGAGGTGGAGTGTCTTCAGCGTCGATTGTTTTGGGATGGGCGGCCGCGGATCGCTCTTGCCAAACTAACCCTACCGTGGTACGATGGGGGGGTCGCTCTCCCTGATATTAAACGGTATTATTGGGCCTCCCAGTTGGCTGCTGTCAATCACGGGATGTATGGGCCTGCTTTGAACCCGGCTTTTGAGATGGAAAAATTGTTATTGCCAAGCGGGGATTATAATCGAGCACTATACTCGGGGTCCCTTGATACGCGATTGACAGGCCCGACGCGGGTCGCGGTGCAGGTGTGGCATGCAGCCAATGCGGCGATGGGGTGGAGGGATCGCTTGACTCGGGCAACGCCATTGTACGCTTCCCGGCGTTTGGGTTATCTGTGGACTACGAAAGGCTTTGAGAAATGGGATATGATTGGTATCAGCAAGGTAGGGGATCTCTGGACGAAAGGGAAATTTAAGACGTTCGACATGCTGAAAACCGAATATCAATTGAACGATAGGGAATACTTTCGGTACGTTCAGGTTCATCACGCCTTGTGTTCCGTATTCCCGGACGTTGCGGCTATTCCGGAGTCCTCCTCGTTGGAAGATAGAGTATTGGATGGCTATGTGCCGGATAGCACCATTTCGCTGATTTATAAGAAGCTTATCAATGATCGAATGGGTTTGATGACCTCATTGCGGGAGACATGGATTGCCGACGGTTTGGAACTTGACGACGAGGATTGGGTGTCGGCGGTGGCCTCCCCGAAAGAGGTGGCTATCCCGGCCCGCTTGCGTTTTGTCCAGCTTAAGATACTTCATAGAGTGTACGTCACGGGGCCTGGTTTGATGCGTATGGGGTATTCGGTGGATGGTCTGTGTAAGCGTGGCTGTGGACTACTGGGGACTTTCCTCCATATCCTGTGGGAGTGTCCGGAGGTGACTCGGTTTTGGTGTAGAGTGCATGCGGTGTTAGAAGAAGTCACGCATGTTGCCTTGTTGCCGGAGGCACGGAGATGTTTGCTGAATGTCTGGGAGCCGACTGATTACAATGTAATGCAGACGCAGTGGGTGACTCTGGGCTATATGGTAGCGAAGCGTGACATTGCACAACTGTGGGGCTCCCAGAGGCCACCAACGGTCTCAGCGTGGAAGGAACACATGGACTGGTGTATGTTCAGAGAGAAAACGGTGTATGTGGCGAGAGGCAAGCCTGGGAAGTGGATCAATTGTGGGGTCCTTGGAACTCCTATCGTGGAGGTATTTGCGTCCCGCCCCAGATGCGAGAGATGGACGCTGCTCTGTCTCCCTAGCCCGCGCATTCCTCTATGCTCCTGCGACATGTGCATTTGGTCTCTTCTGCCTGCCCCCCCCCCCTCTTTCTCCCTGGGTTTGTTTACCCCTTCGATACGGGGAGCACATGTTACTACTATTGACCTCCTCTGCCTTGTGTGTGTGATGTTTTTCATTTTCTTAAAAATATGAAACCTTTCTTTGCTTGTCTATGGACTGCGGCTGCGGCTGGCTGAGTTGATTAGCACTCTAGTGGCTCTCTTATTGCTTCACCGATGTGGTTGTTAAGATGTGTCTATGCTTATAGTGTGCATTAGCGGCCGGCCTGTTGGTTGTAGGCCCATACTTGTATGTCTCTGAAACTGTAATAAAGGTTTTTAAAAAAAAAAAAAAAAAAAAAAAAAAAGAAAGCTATCAAAGAAGCAAAAAAAAGAATGGGAGTATAACAGATGGGAGGAGATTTCTATTGCGTTAAAGAAAAGGGACTCTAGGTCATTCTGGAACTTGGTTAAAACAGGGACATCTGGTTCTCAGTATGCAGTACAACCTAACCTAGGGGAAGAAATCTGGTGTCGACACTTTGAAGATCTCTACGCTTCTAAATCAACAGACTCAGAGGTCTTTGTTCCCCCGCTTAATGAAACCTTATCCCCTAATTTGGGTGAGGTCCAAATCTGTACGCTTGCAGAGGTAAAAGTGGCTCTGAGTAAAGTTTTGCCAAACAAAGCCCCAGGCCTAGACAGGATCCCAGGTGACCTATACAAGAGCGAGCCGGTCATCTGGGTCCCCTATCTACAGGCTCTTTTTAATGCAATCTTTGCTGGAATGCCGCCACCTCCGACATGGGCCGGCGCTGAGATCATTCCTATCCATAACAAGCATTTGCAATGCAATAGGTCTCGCATTTATACGAGTTTGAGCTATTGGCATTGTAAATGACAGTGCCTTTTATTTATGTTTTAAAAAAACCAAACTTAAATAATAAGCATTGTCATTTACAATGCCAATAGCTCAAACTCGTATAAATGCGAGACCTATTGCATTGCAAATGCTTGTTGTTGGATTGGGTGAGGATAAGGTTATTCCTAGAAGGTGATGTTACAGAGGTCTAGCCCTCTCCTGGCCTTGCAGTGTGTGGCTTCCCCTTCCTGTTGGCTTGTGGTCCCATGGTTTGGAGTGCAATGTAGGCCCTTGCGGTGCAGTGTTGGGGGCAAACTTTCAGGACCCCCCTCAGTCCTCCAATTCAGCCCAAGGCCAATGCAAATATGTGAAATATTGCAGACTCACAGGACTCTCTTCTCATTCTGCTGCCCTCCCTTGTATTCCTACACTCGAAACTTCCTGTACTGCAATGCAAGTTAATGGGGAAAGTCAATATCCTCCCTCTTTTCAGTTACCAAATGTTGACATGCATGTTTCAACTAGTAGTCGGAAAATACGCCCACATTTCACTGCAACCATACAAATAATGTTTTCAGACCTAAGCTTTTCGCTGGAAGGTAGCATGTCCACTTAAAGTACTCGTTGCTTCTTTCAGAGGCTGCGAGCCACGATAGGAACGAACAATGAGTCAGTACAAGTGTGCTCGAATACTGGGCCGCGGGAATGTGCGCATGCGCGGGGTGGGGGGGGCGCGCGCGAAGCCGTTCCAGTGCCGGGCGGGAACGCGCAGGCACAGGCACCTTAAAATACACGTCTGTCTAGGAACGGGTTTGGGAGCACTCCAAAGAGAGACAGCGCTTCCTGACAGTCTGATGACTCACAACAGCGAAGTTCGTGTCCTCTGCAGGAGCACGAGCTAATCAGAGAAAAATGTTAATGGGCGGGAGGCGGGGAGGTGTAAATACACACTGCGAGAGCACAACCTGGAGAGCAGGTTTAGGCAGGAGGGGGAAGGAGTGTTCATGCTGGGGCCAGCCAGGAACAGCAGACTGGTGGGGGAGGGGAGCGACGACGCCTGTTGGACAGAAGAATGGGAGATTAGTGTGTATGTGTAGAAGACAGCACCGGCTGGGGTGTTTCAAACGACCCCAAACGTCCTGTTGCTCTCCATATAAAAAGACGTGAAAGACATGCATGCTGATAAAAGAGATTGGTGTCGTTTTCGAGAGAGGATGGAAAACAGGGGAAGTGGAAGTGTTTTGTGTGGGCGGGAACAACAGTCCTTTTCCACTGGAGAGGGGCAGCGTACTTGTGTCCAGCTCAGGGAGTGAGTGTTTTGAGGCCTTTAGAGGGGTCATGTGTAGAGAAACTTGTTGAACTATGCTCGCGGGTACTGGTTATACGCGATGGGCAGTGATATGTGGGACAGTTTTGCATTTTTGTGTAGACGAGGTGGGCCGAGCTTTGTGTGACAATCTAGAGGTTAGCGTTGTTTATAGTGTGTGGGGGTGATTGTTTTGTATGCCAGTGTGTAAACAGATGTGTGTGTGCAGTAAGGGAACAATCTTTTCAGCTTGTAGTGACAGAGGAGGCACAAATGTTCAAACCCGCGCCACACTGCAGCAGGCATTGAGATGGGACACAGGGGCACGGGTTGGGTCTTTGCTGTCCATCCTTCTCTGGAAAAAGCTGACTAGCCCTTGAATCACTGTGGCAGAATGTCGTGTCTGGCCCTGGTAGTGACATGTGTTTGTGGAAATGCGGACTGTTGTCTGTGTCTACAGGGAGCGCCAGTGTTATGTGTCTGTAACGTGGAGCTGCGACATGGTTCACACCGTGATGTGGTTAGGAACATAAGAAGCTCCTTATGGGGTTGCCATACGCAGCGATGTGCTCTAGCCAGTGTTGGCTGGCAAATGGCATGTACATTTTGCGGGCGCTTTGATGTTCGCAGTGGCCGCGCGGCTCACTGAGAACATCAAAGCGCCCGCGAAATGTACACGCAGGCTGCCAAATGGTGCGCATGCCCGGCGCACATGCACTGTGTGAAAGTGATCGCGATCAAACATCAAAGTGGCCGTGCGTCCGCGAAAGTGAAAGCAAACGGTGTGCAGGCTGCCAAATGGTGCGCGCGCCCGGCGCACATGCACTGTATTTGGAGGCTTGAAAGCACTCGTTTGCACTTCCAGATCCCCCATTTACAAAAGCCTTCGCGAGAGCAGCGCTAAAGCGCTGGCTCAGGCGAGACCTAAAAAGGGCTCTCCCCTTGACCCGGCAAACTATAGGCCGATTAGTTTAATTGACGTGGCACAGAAGATCTTCGCGCGTATTTTATTAGGGAGGCTTCAAGAATGGATGGATGACTCAAACATTTTAACACCACTGCAGGTGGGCTTTAGAGCTAAAATGTCAACAATAGATCAACTGTTTAGATTACAGATGATCTACTGGAAATCTATTATTTTAGAAGGAGGCAGCCTATATCTTTCTTTTGTTGATTTAAAGTCTGCCTTCGATATGGTAGATCGTCGACAGTTGTGGGAGCTGCTGAAAGGGATGGGAGTGCCCCTTTATCTATGCCATTTTTTAGAGTACTTACACAAAGATACCTTCGCCAGAGTTAGGTTCGGCCTAAACGGGGAATTAACATCCCCTTTTCGAGTTGAGAAGGAAGTGAGGCAGGGCTGTGTACTTGCCCCAACCCTCTTCTCTCTCTTCTTAAATGGGTTGGTCGATGAACTCTTGGATTTAAGAGATGTAGATGCACCCAGGCTGGCAGGCAGGAAAATACCTGCACTAATGTTCGCAGACGACACCCTGCTTTTGTCCAAGACGCCCATGGGGATGGAACGAGTCTTGGATGGATTTGCTTCATTTTGCGGGAAAAGGAACCTGGTCATTAACATGAACAAGACCAAATATATGGTTCTGCACGCGGACACTACAAATTGCCCTATTCCAAAATTGGATGGATTACATCTAGAACGGGTAAGCATTTTTGATTACCTGGGCTTAACACTTAATAACAAAATGGATTGGGGTTCCCAGATATCAAAGGCTAACCTCAAATTCACACAGATAACAGGGGGCATTTTAAAGATGCATAAAGACAGCTCATTGAAGTTAATTAGCCCACTCGTAGAGGTATATAAGGCCCAGGCGAGAGGTGTGGTGGTCTATGGCGCTGAACTTTGGGGCCACCACCCAGCCCAGATTTTAACAAAGTCAGAAAACCGTTTTATGAGACAACATTTGGCACTACCTATGAGCACCCCTATGCATCCACTTAGGGTGGATTTGGGTATACACCCAATAGCTGACCTGGTAGCTTCACGCCCGGTCATGTATTGGCGCCGATTATGGAGCACTCCTAAGCTTGACAACTTTAGGGAGGAACTGAAATCAATCTTGATTCTCCCAAAGGCAGGCGCCATCCCGTGGCTTGCCTATGTCAAAAAATCCCCAAGGGCAATTGGGAGAGAAGATCTCTGGCATACACCTGAGGAGTCATGTCCTGCCCTACCAAAAAAGTCCCTGGCTAAAGCTCTAGAGGATCACAAATTGATGCAGATTCTACGGACAGAGAACAGAATTAATCTGACTTTGGTATTCCTCGAGGTGAAAATTGGATATAGCTTTGAGCCTGTATTGGATTTGATCCAACCGTTACTTGCTAAGAAACTATACATTCAGTTTAGACATGGATCACTCCCTCTATACTCTAGGACGAATAAGTGGGCAGGTTCTAGCAGGCAGCCTTGCCCTGGCTGTTGCGCTGATGAAGAAACAGAGGTCCATGTTATATTGTTTTGTATGGCTTATATGAATCCCCGCAGAAAATGGATCATTCAGCTTGCTAAAAACCTGGGGGTTAGAAATTATAGAGATCTTTATAGGCTGTTGAAATATGATCCATCGCCTGTATTTGTCACAGTGATTGCCAAATTTTTATTCTCAATGTGGCTGACTAGAAGACGCTTAATACAATGATGAGGTATTTGCATGTATCATCTTTTTCACTTTAAGTGTATTCTTTAAGTGTATACTTATTTTTTTAATTTATAGTTTTAATGTTGGTTTCTAAACTACTTTTATTGTCTTAAAATTGTGATGTTTGAACTTTTATGGCTAACAGCCAAAATAAAGTCTTCTGACTGACTGACTGATTGTGGAAAAATACCTCAAAAAGTGGTGCAGTCTCTTGTTCTCTCCAGTCCAGATTATGAAATTGCCCTTCTCTCAGGCATTCCTAAAGTTCACCTAGGCCCACTGAAAGCAACACTGCATGAAGCAGCATGCTTCATTTTAGGTCACAAGAAATTTGACCACATTTACCCTGCCCTGCACACCCTCCGATGGCTTCCCATTGAAGCGTGGGCCCAATTCAAAACCGCCTGCATTACCCACAGGGCGCTTCACTCCTCTTCACCCTCCTATCTAAATGAGAAACTCAAAATCCCTGGAGCAAATAGGGGTTCCATAAAAGCCCAATTCGTGCTTTTGGAACCCCCCCACCTTCAGTCAAGAATGAAACATAAACCAGTTATATTCGGGTAGTGCCACAAGAATCTGGAACTCTCTTCCTCCCTCCCTCCCTCTACCTAACCACTTGCCTAGTCACCTTCAAAAACGACCTCAAACTCCTCCAATTTGACAGACACCTTAGTTAATCACCCTCAACCATACCTAAGTACTCTCTTCACCTGAATCTAAACTAACTTTGTTATGTGACCCAACCATCTAAATCGATGCTTTAACTATGTACAACCTTTGACTAACCTTTGTAATTGCATTATGTGGTAACTCCTGCACACATCTACTGATGTAAACATCCAAATTTAATTATTGCAACTGGAACATGCTGTAACCTATGCATCCCACTACTGATGTACAGTGCTTTGATGTCTTCGCGCCATCTCTGCGCAATTAAAATTGCAAAAATAAAAAATAAATTAAGTAAGTTACAGTTACAAGACAGAAGGCTTCAATACAAGCCTTCTTCACAGAGCCAGCCTCGTTGCAAGCCTTGGTCATAGAGACAGAACAGCTGCAAAAATGCCTCATACATTCGCGCTTTTACGTCTGTACGCCAAGGCTTCACTCAAGCTCGCATTATTTAACATTTATGATGCTCTTTTAGCTGTAAACATCCAGGCTTTGGGCCTTTATTTTGCAGTTTTATGTTACAAAATTGTTGGCAAAATATTGTCTGACATAAATATCATGCCCTAAATATGATCTTATTGGGTGTACGTTGTATATTATTAATTCCAATGAGGCATTAATTTTATAAACAATAGTCCGGACACAATATGTTTGTAAGACGCATTTAGTCCATGTCATTCTGGTACCAAAAAGTGCTTTACCAGGCATATTTGGATGACATGCAACTAATCATCCATATGAAGGACGAACTTTACCCAGCAATGTTTTAAACACTCCTTATTTGTCATTGCTAAATGGATGCAATATAGATCTTGAGAACAAAATTAGATAAGAATGTGAACCTTATCTTTGGCAATGTACCCTACTCCTGGCATCAGGATTGGAGGCCTATGCAACTCCGGCCCCCCGCCCCACTATTCCAATGAAAACAGAGCATAATTTAGAGTTATTTTGTTATGCTACCCTTCAGTTTAAGACCTCCACTTTTTCAATCTTGTGAATCATCAAGAAAACTCTACCCCCGCTTCATTCTGACTATTAAAAGTGTGGGGAAGGCAACTGTCTCCTCTCACCTGTGCTGCTTTAACTCCCTCTACTTTGGACTTCCTAAATATATGGTGCAAGAAGCTGCTGGTCAGCTTAATCTAAGACTCAGCAGGTGCACGCACATCTCTACTCATGTGGAGCCCTTTTACTGGTTGCCCATGACCAAGCTTGGCCTTTTTAAGTGTCTTTTGTTCCATCATCGGCCCACATAGAGGGCTACATTTTCCCATCACCATTTTGTGAAATACTGTGCAGGATACAATCTCTGTTCTTCACTTTCCCAACTTTAACCCGTCCCCATAACTAAAGAGGCTTGATTGGGGGCCCAACGCCTAGAACTGTCTCCAACTATCTCTCCGTTTTACAGCAAATCTTGCCCTTTTCCACAATAAGCATAAACTTCCTCTCCCTCCTGTCTTCACCTTCTACTTTAGAAAATAAACACAATTTTTCCCGGGTATAAGTAGCATTGTATCATGTTTTCATTAACATTGTCATTCAGATACAACACGTACAGTATAGGCAAGGTCTGGAGGGCTGGAGGAATGGAAGTACAAAGTGCCATAGAAGAAACGAATAATTGATGGTCAAGTGGAGGTCAGTAAAAGTAGTAACAACAGATCACTTGTTGTCACTTGGACACAAAGACTTCAGCACTGAACTTATCAATGAATGTATTTGCCTATTAATTAAGCCTAGTCTAAGTGCACCAGGTTTCAGAGATTTCCACCAGCGGGGTGCTGGTCTGAATCTGACCCAATCCGTAACGGTTGAATTTAATTCACCTCTGGTGACTTGTTTAGACTGCCTTCATGTGAAGAGGTCTCAGTCTCAGCCTAGTTGCAGATGTCCTCTTCACTAGAAGCACCCGAGGCACGGTCTTCATTGCTCGCAGTATCAGTAGAGAGGTCATGGAGTAAGGGAGTACAAACAGTGGTCAAAGAGCATTAAACAAATGTATGGGATCTATGATTCTGAGTGTAGTGGGGGCGGTGTCAGTGAGTGCAGGGGTGGAATCAGTGCTTACTTTGTGCCGGTGCTTAACGGTGCTCAGCACCGGCACTTCATAGCCAGCACCGGGGCTTATGACTGTCTGCCACATGGTAGTGGTGTCTGCCAATTTAGGTACGAGCACAACAACTTCTGTTTATTCTTTCAATTTACTATTATTAGTATTTGCCTCCAAAGCCGTTTTCATAGCTTTGGGAGCCTGTAATAGTATGAATTGTCACACTTTTAAGAGTGTGCTGTTTAATAGTGTTTTGGTGCTGTCATTGGCAGCGCTGCCAGGGGCAACGGATGGTGCAAGCTCTAGTGTCCTCATGTCGAGAGCACCGGCACTACGTTTTTTACAAATTAAGCACTGGGTGGAATCAAACGTGTGGCTAAAAAGAAAACATTCTTTAGCTATTTTGTTGGTCTTTTACCTTGAGGTAACTGCATTTTAAATAACACACAACTAGAATGAAAAATAAATGCAAGTTAAAGTGATCAGTGAGAGATGCACTATTTTGCGTTATGAAACGTTCATTGGTTAATGTGAGCACAAAACATGTTTGTGTATGTAACAGAGAACCACAGAACTGAATTCTGGGTGGTGCAGTGGGGCATAGTGACTTGTGTGTGTTTTAGTGTAGGCATCGCAGGCTTCTTCGAACAGCCAGGTCTTGGGGCCATTCAGAAACCCGGAAGTGAGGTGATGGTCCGGAGATGTGCAGGGAGGCTGTTCCAGGTCTTTGCTGTGATGTGGGAGAAGGAGCGCCCACCACTTCTGCTTCTGTAAATGTGGGGAGTATGGGCAAGTGAAAGGGAGGCAGAGCATAGTCTTCTCAATGGTTGGTGGAAATTCAGGCAGGGTTTAATGTAGGCGGGTCCATGTTTGGGTAGAGACTTGTGTGTGTGAGTCAGCAGCTTGAATTGGCATGTCTTCTCTATGGGGAGCCAGTGGAGTTTCCTAAGGTGGGGTGTTTTCTCTTTTAAACACATTAGTTCTGCAGTCTACATCTAATCCAATAAATGAAAAACTTAAAAATGAATCAAGCTATATTATGCTGTACTCTTATATGTAAAATACACACAATTGATAGACGGAATGCCGAACAAATGCAAACATTCACACCCAGTCAATAGATTTGGGTTAAGTCCATCATTCTTTTGCTCACCCTGCCACCCCAGTTTAGACCTGGCCATATGCAAATCAGTCTTGACCCTGTGCCTCATGGGAACAGTCCAGCCCGAACTGCCAAGCCATGTCCTTCCTGCACCGGAAACAAGCATCCTTGGGCCGGTTTTGGGGTTCCACCCCTCTTCAGCCAGGATAGCTTGATTCCAGTGGCACAGTGAGCCCAGGACCCACGTCTGGGCAAGCCTGGCGCACTTAGGGCGAGAAAGCAAAAGACACACAATTGATGAACGGAATGCAGAACAAATGCAAACATTCACCCCCAGTCAAGAGATCTGGGTTAAATTCATCATTCTTTTGCTCACCATGCCACCCCAGTTTAGACCTGGCCATATGCAAATCAGTCTTGACCCTGTGCCTCATGGGAACAGTCCAGCCCGAACTGCCAAGCCAGGTCCTCCCTGGACCGGAAACAAGCATCCTAGGACCGGTTTTGGGGTTTCAACCCTCTTCAGCCAGGATAGCTGATTCCAGTGGCACAGTGAGCCCAGGACCCACGTCTGGGCGTACGTGGCGCACTTAGGGCGAGAAAGCAAAAGACACACAATTGATGGACGGAATGCAGAACAAATCTAAACATTCACCCCCAGTCAAGAGATCTGGGTTAAATCCATCATTCTTTTGCTCACCATGCCACCCCAGTTTAGACCTGGCTGGGTCCAAACTAGAATGGCATGGTGAGCAAAATACTGGGGTGAATGTATGATATTGTTCTGCATTCTGTTCATCAACTGTTGTTTTTGTACTCTTATATGTGGCAGTAATAAATACATGTAGATTTTGAACAAGCACGACAATCTGATCACAATTTATGAAACAATAAACATGCATATGATCCACTTTTATTAATCCCTGGCAAATGCACAGTATTACATGCATTTAATGCACCCCCTCACAATCTAAACGTATAGAAGATTAATCAGCAGTCCCGATGTCTCTGAAAAGGAAAAGGTTAATATGCACATATATATTTCTCAAACCACACAAATGATGCACTTTCTATACTTTTGGTGCACCACATCTTATCTGCAGCGGCATTTATTTATTTTTTTGTTTGGACTGGCAGGAAGAGTTAATGCCAGAACGATGCTTATAGGCTATCATCTCTGCGTCGAATGGGCTGCCAGTCAAGAGTTTCTGATGGCACAGCCTAGCAGAGGCTTGGTCATCAGAAATCTTTTAGTTCCACCACATCTGAATGAGACAGAGTATAAGAGGAACCGGACCCCCACCTCTTTGCCACTATACACAAGGCCTATATTTCTAGATGGCAGTGAGGCATATCGGCATGTTGAGCTAAGGAGGCAAGAGATATTTGCCTGCAAAAGTTTTAAGCTGTCTTTTTTTGTTTTTAAAAAAAACACTTCAATAACATGTTTTTACGTTGATTTTGCTGTCACATGGCGGATCTTGGCCCACTGCTCGTTTTTGACATTTAATTGAGTGACCCCGCTGTCACAAGTTAGGCAGTAGTACAAAATCAAATCCAGAATCTGCTTTAGACCCTGATCACCTACTGAACTTGTAATTCCAAGAACCTTGTCATTCACTCGTCACCCCTTGCAACACCAAACGACGCCGGTTAAATATGGCTGTGACATGGTCCAAGTTTATGTTAACATGCTGAGTAATCCACCAACCGGAACCGTATCTTGGATGTCATACTTACTCCGAGAAGATTGTCACTCCTTAAAAAAATCTTGATGTTAGCGAGACACCCGGACCATAATTCTTTTTACACCAAAAATCATGGGCAAATACTGTTGCTATTTCTCACTTAAATTGCAGAACCGTTAAAATGGACATAACCTTCCTTCAGCTCCAGAAAAGTATAAACAAATGTGTCCCTTCTGAGTGATCCATCATATAATTTTACAAAATGCCCTTGAAATACATAAAATAGAACGATCAGATTTATGGGATAAAAAAAACGAAAGGGAGTCTTACACAGCTGGGAGAAAACCCTCAAATGTAGTGTGCCTGGAGTAAAGTAGGCCTCTGTCACCTCTATTGTACGTGGGACACCACATCCCTCATACGGGTCCTCTCAACCCAAGGCCTTCTCATATCTGTGAGGCAGGAAGTAGAAGGGGAAATGTAGGCACCACCACCACGTTTTAGGGGGGGGGGGGCGTTTTGCATTATTGAAGGGACCAGGTGCAGTGAGCTTTAACTCCGTCGTTCAGTTCTTGATATGTCACAGACCTCATCAATGTTCAAATCATCCCTGTAATTAGATACGCTAGGATGTGAGATGCAAAGAAGAGGGTTCTAGGCTTAAGACATTTTACACGGTACATTCAAAATTAAAAGGGAAAATAAATAAATTCGAAAACATAGGAAGGCGATTTCGATATTCTATGTTTAGTAAGCTTGAAAGGAACGGACTGATGCAAAAATACCGGGAAATGTGTTTAGCATGCTGAACGGCACTGGTGTGGCAAATGTACCGCTGCTTCAAGAGCAAGACTGTAAATAGAGGATAAAGAGCAAAGAAGTAATTTGACAAGAGACTCTGAGATAATTTGCGAAGGAACAGTAGGGTGTGATAGCAGGTAACACATAAAGAAATCCTACGTTTATATAATACAAAATGGAGTGGACAATTTGTCGATATTTCAAAAAAAAAAGGGGGGGATATTATTGTCTGTAAATGTTTCTATTCCTTTACGTTTGATGTCGTCGTCTTTTTTACTTCAATTTTTGAAACAGTATTTGAGCCTGCATGCAAGCAGGTTCTTTGAGATCTAGAGGTGGGCGAGCCAACAAATTTACAGGGAGATCCGAGCCAGAGCAGATCCAAGGGTCTGGCTTGGCTCTAGGAGCCAGTGCACAAAATTATTTGTAAGTCATGCAACAAATATGTTAAAATATGATGAAGTTGCTTCAACATTTTTAGTAAGTGCATTCTTTAACATGTGGATGCATTTCAGTAATGCAGAATATACCACTGCATTGAGAAGTATTTATTATAAGTGATAGTTTTTAAACGATAACCTATAAGCATCCTGCCCCACCTGCCCTCCTGATAATGCCGTCAGTGAACAAAGATGCAAGAGGGTTGTCATGTATATCCCATACAGGTGGTGTATATTTTTATTGCAAACACAAGGAGATGATGGATGCAGTGCTGAAACTTTTCAGACACTCCAGCATTCGTGGCATAGTGAGCAAAAGAACGATGGATTAAACCCAGATCCATGACTAGGGGTGAGTGGTTGAAAAGTGTAAGCACTCTGTCAATCATCTTGTTGTGTTTGCTATGCTAGCCCTAAGTGGCCAAGGGTATGGCCAGATGTGGGTCCCTTGCACACTGTGCCACTGGATTCAAGCTAGCCTAGCTGATATGGGGTACTACCCGGAAACCAGTCCCAAGATCCTTGTTTCTGGTCCAGGGAGGACCTGGCCTGGCAGTTCGGGTTGGACTGTTCCCATGAGGAACAGGGTCAAGACTGATGCCTCTCTTATCAGTTTCCCCATGCCAAAATACTTTTAACATCTGCCTTGGTGAAACTAGTTTTTTCATAAAGTTTTACTTCTTTTTGTCTTGCAGCAGATTTGTAAAGCAATTTGTCAACAAGACAGTTTAAGTGATTTGCTCAGAATCACAGGATTTTGGGCACTGAGACTCAAACCAGGATCCCCAGCTCTTGAGCCATCAGCTCTGGCCACTGTGCCACAGCCTCTCCCGTGTTAATTGTGGTAATAAGTCGTCCCTCAGTATTTGAGAGAACGGTTAACTGCGCAGCCATAATACACCGCTAACTCTTATGGAAAGTCACATAAATTATTTACTTTTCTCAATGTTCTGCTGCATTTTTTTCAGTAAATACCATAGCCACAATTGTATATTATTTTTTCTCCAACTTTGAAAGGGTGATATTTATAAAAAAAAGAATCTGCTATAGATATGATTCATTTTTTTTTTTTTTTTTTTTTTTTTTTTGAAAAAGTTTTTATTGAGCAACAATTCGGTCACAAGTATGGGCCTACAACCACCCGGGCCGGCCGCTAGGTACATAAGGAAATATACACATATCAAAGTTGCAATCTGTTCCCAGGGCACTGCCCCGCAGTGGCTCAAGATAGTTCTCGAAGAACAGCAAGCGTAGTCCAACAGTAACAGAAACAAAAAAAAAAAAAAAACAATAAAAACAAAAGGCGAGTTACGAGGGATACCAGTGCGGTTCAGGCTCCCCCCGGGAAACTCCAGTCAGAACATTTGAGCAATCCGCTAAAGAGAGGAGTACCGGGAGGCCGGGGACGGAGGGGGGGGGGAAAGGGGGGTCAAGGAAGATGAACGTCCCTATGTAGTTGTTACAAAAAGCGCCAGGAACCGTCGAGGGTCAGGGGGACATGGCGATATCAGTGTCTACCAGGGGGGGCGTACAGATGCCTCCGCGATACGCATTCCATTGGCCCCAAATTCTACCCCATGCCCCCGGCTTGCCACGGGCCACATACACTGTCTTCTCCCGAAACATACACCAGTCCATATTCTCCTTCCATACTGACACGGTGGGCGGCCGTTGAGCGCCCCAAAGTTGCGCTATATCCCTCTTGGCAATCATGTTCCCTAGGGCCGCCCACCGAGTCTGAGCCGCGTTGTAGTCATTGGGCTCCCACACATTCAGGACACAGCGACGCACCTCCGGCAGCAGTACAACCCCGGTGACCTGTCCCATAACCGTGTGGACCCGGCGCCAATAGTCCGCCACCTCGCGACACTCCCAAAGGATATGAAGAAAGGTGGCGCTGAGCCCGCAGCCTCGTTTACAGAGCCCGTCGTCGGAAAATCCCATCGCGACCAAGCGCGGACCCGTAACATACACCCGATGGAGAATCTTGAGCTGTACCAACCGGAGACGAGCCGGAATGGCAACCTCCTTGGGGGACGACAGTGCAGACTGCCAGTCTTCGTCATCCAATTCGACCCCATCCCCAGTCCAAGCCTCCCGAAGGCGCACCAGGAGATCCGCCCGGTGATTAATCAATTTTTTATAAATTAAAGAAATAGTACTATCAGGGACATGTCCGTCAAGTACGCGGTCCTCGAGGGGCGAGGAAACAGGGATCATGGTCCCCTCCCCGAAGACCGAGAGCAGGGCGTGTCGAACCTGGGCGTAGCGGAAGAACTCCCTGTCGGTCAGCTCGTATTCGGCCTGGAGCACCGCGAAAGTCTTGACCGTACCCTTGTGCCACAGGTCTCCCACTTTGCTGATACCAATCGTGTCCCACTGGTCAAACCCCTTGGTGGTCCACAAGCTGCCCAGGCGGTCGGAGGCAAACAAGGGAGTAGCACATGTCATTCGCTCACTCCAGCCCATGGCCACAGTGGCAGCCCTCCAGGTCCGCACAGCAATCTTAGTAGGACCCGTAAGGGTCCGGTCAGCCAGGCGGGAATAAAGTGCCCTGTTGTAGTTCCCGCCGGGAAGCAGGAACTTGTCCATCTCATACGCCGGATTCAAGCCGGGCGCATACATGGCGTGGTTAATGGCAGATAGCTGCGAGGCCCAGTAGTACCTGCGAATGTCAGGAAGCGCGATGCCCCCGTCATACCAGGGGAGAGTGAGCTTAGCAAGAGCTATACGCGCCCGGCCGTTCCACACCAATCTCCTCTGCAGGCTCGCCACCTCCCGAAAGTAGGCCACTGGGATAACGTCGAAGGAGTTCTGGAGTGCATAGAGGAACCTGGGAAGGGACATCATTTTAAACAGCGCGGCCCGACCCAGCGGGGACAGGGGCAGCCTGCACCACCGGGCCGTGTCCTCACGCAGTCGCCGAAGTGGACGCAGAAGATTCTGCTCGTAGCGAGCCACCGGGTCCAGCGAAACGTATATCCCCAGGTACTTAAAGCCGCCCAGAGATATTTGAATCGGGAGCCGAGGCGGCAGGAGAGGAGGACCACCAGCGATGGGATAAACGCAGGATTTAGACCAATTGATCGTGAGACCCGAATTGTTCCCAAAGGAGGTCAGAACGTCGAAGAGGACGTTGAGTGACTGCCGCGGTGAGGTGAGATACAGGAGAATGTCGTCCGCATACAGCGAGACCCGATCTTCAAAGCCCGGGCCCCACCGGATCCCTCCAAGCGAGGGCTCCCAACGGAGCCAGGCAGCGAGTGGCTCCAGGGCGAGAGCAAAAAGCAACGGGGACAACGGGCACCCCTGCCTCGTGCCCCTGCCAAGGGCAAAGGGCCGAGAGACCCGCCCATTCACCACCACTTGAGCCATGGGTCCCGTGTAAAGGAGCCTCACCCAGCCAATAAATCCCTCCCCAAAGCCGAATTTACCCAAGACGGCCCAGAGGAATGGCCACTCAATAGTGTCAAATGCCATCGTGGCATCCAAAGAGACCAGCACGGCCGGCTCGGTGAGGAGCTCCGCCCTGGCGAGGACCCCGTGCAGACGCCGCAAGTTAAGAGCGGTGTTGCGGTGCGGGATGAAGCCGCATTGGTCCGGATGAATAAGGTCGCACACGACACTCAACAATCGATTGGCCAGGACTTTCGCCAGGATTTTAGGCTCTGCATTGAGCAGTGAAATAGGCCGGTAAGAGGTACAGCGGTCACGCGGCCTGCCCTCCTTGGGGAGAACGACTATAGTGGCCAAGCGCTGGTCGGCCGGAAGGGAACCCGCCGCAAGAGAGTCGCGGAACATGCGGCCGAGGAAGGGCGCAAGCTTATCAGGACGCAATTTGTATAGTTCAATGGGCAGACCGTTAGGACCCATAGCCTTGCCCGAGCGAAGGGAACGAATCGCGGTCGCTATTTCATCCGACGATAAGGGGGCGTCCAGCCGCTCCCGGTCCTCAACGGACAGGCCGGGCAGAGCAATATCTCTCAATAGGAGGCGAGAGTCATCTTCGTCCCTGTCAGTCACCGGGGAGTACACCGCCCGGAGGTGGTCAGCGAAGCATTCCACAATCTCATCCGGTTCAGTCACACACCCACCATCCGCAGCACGCAACTCGGGGACCACACGATTCACTCTCTCCTTTTTGTCCAGCCACGCAATCAACTTTCCCGCCTTGTCCCCCCCGTCATACAATCGGCCCTGCTGCTCCCTATACATAGTTTTGGCCGCGTCAGTGACCAGGGACCTATATTCGAACTGTTTCAGGCTAAGGGCATGTAGCCCGTCCGGAGTAATATTCGCCTCCAAGGCCGACTCCAGCCCCGAGACGTCAGTCTCCAGCTTCACCACCGCCTCGCTCCTAACCTTCTTGGCCACCACTATCTGGGCGAGGGCGTGTCCGCGTATAACAGCTTTAAAGGCTTCCCAAAGGGACAACGCAGACGACACCGACCCCTCGTTTTCACTGAAGTATTGGTCCATGGCCTTAACCAGGCTGTCACGAGTCACAGGGTCCCGCAGGTACCAGGGGTTAATAGGAGCTATCCGCCCTGCGGACCGCGGCCCGGTGTCAAAGAGAAGCCACAGCGGAGAATGGTCGGAGATACCACGCGCCAGGTGTCTGACCTCTCGAATCCGACCAGTCTGCGCCGCTGGCATAAGGAAGTAGTCTAACCTGGAGAGACTCCCATGCGCCCCCGAATGAAAAGTGAACTGGCACTGGGTCGGATGCAGTAATCTCCAACTATCCACCAAGCCGAAGGTCTCCAACATCCCACCCAGCCATGACTGGGCAGCGGGGAGGGTCCTCGGTGGGTGACGATCCAGTTCACCCGAAACCACAGAATTAAAGTCCCCGCCCATGAGCAGGAGGCCGTCCGGGAGGTCAAGCAGCATTCGACCCAAATCAGCAAAGGTGGAGTTCTGGAGGCCCGGGGGGACGTAGACTGAAACCAGGGTAAGGGGCTGCCCCTCCCACCTCCCAATCAGACACACATAGCGCCCTCTGTCATCCGAGACTATCCTCGTGATCTCCACCGGAAGGGAGGTTCGCAGGAGAATGCCCACCCCCCTGGAGCCAGTTGTGAAACCAGAATGGGCTACGAGGCGGTATCCCCCTCTGTGCATCGCATGGCAGACATTACCGACCAAATGCGTCTCCTGGAGAAACACCACATCAGGAGTCAAACGGCGCAAATATTGCAGTACAACACCCCGCTTAATACGGTCCCCCAACCCATTGACGTTCCACGACATAAGCCTCAACCCGTCTCCCCCCATCCCCTCCAGTAGAGCAAGAAGCCCCCAGCCCGCAGCACCGCTCCCAAATATGGATAAAAATCAATTCCTCGCCCTGTAAACAAAAAACACACAACTAAACAACCCCTCTTCCCCCCCAACCCCACCCCAAGTCCACCACCCCCCACCCTGCACCCCTGCGGGCCTAAGACCCCCCCCAACTTGCAGTGTGCCTGTCGCCCCGCTAACCCCATTCTACAAAAAGACCCCGGAGGAGGAAAGGGACCCGAACCCGCCCGCACCCCTCACGGGTCCTGGTAAAACACAGTATGCAAAAGAAGTAAGACCCAACTGTACAGTGCAAAAACGCAAAAGCAAGGACCAAAGGTCAGTCTAAGGGGACCCGTCACCTGCGGTGCCCCCAGAGGGCCCGGGCCGGCCACCCCCGTCCGGCAGCGAGTCCAGCCAGTCACTTGCGGCCACAGGAGTGTCAAAAAAGACTGTCCGCTCTCCATGCTCCACACGAAGTTTCGCCGGGTAGAGCATCGAATACTTCAGGCCTAGCTCGCGGAGACGGCGCTTCACCCCCTGGAATCCCATCCGCTGTTTCTGGACCAGTTGCGTGAAGTCCGGGTAAAAGTTGACGGTCGAGTTCTCGTAGCGGACCGGGCCACGGGTCCGTGAAGCCTGCAGAATAGCATCGCGGTCCCTGTAGTGGAACAGTTTAGCCACGATAGGCCTCGGGGGGGCCCCCGGCCGCGGCCGGCCGCCAGGAACCCGATGGGCCCGCTCCACAGCGAAGAATTTACTTAGGCCAACCGGGGACAGCTGCTGCAGGATAAGTTCCTCAACCACGAGGTCCACCGGGCGGCTGTCGGAGGACTCCGGTACCCCAATGATACGGATATTGTTGCGTCGGGCCCGTCCCTCGAAGTCCTCAAGCCGCCGGGCCATGTGGTCGTTGACCACTCTAATGTCCCCAAGCGCGGCCCGCAGATCCGACACCTCCGCACCCAAGGTGGAGGTCCGTGTATCAAGGGCCTGGACCTTCTCGTTGGTTTTAGAGAGGTCGGCCCGAATCAGGGTGACGTCGATCGCGACAGTGTCGATCTTACGGGCCAGGGCCTCATATTGCGTCGCGATAGTTTCCCTGATGCCCTCGATGGCGCCCATAATGTCCTGTAGGGAAGGTTCCGCAGCGACGGTCGTGCCTCCCCCCGCAGCATCCGGGGAGAGGCCAGCAGCGCCAGGGGACCCCCTGCCCTGGGTATAGCGGTCCATGTTGTTGCTCTGGACCGCTCCCCCGCGTAGTGAAGCCTTGGTCTTGCGCCCCTCCGGTCCCCCTTTGCCCGCCATGTGAGCGCCGTCACTCAATGGGACCTCCGATCAAGGGGTGCACGGGTGCCAGAGAAAGGATCACAAACTGTCGGTGTAGGGGTCGGAGGCGTCAGACCCGTCAGTAGCAGATGGAAGCAAACCTCGGGCAGAGGCCCAAGAGGCACCCCGCCACCTTGAGCACGCACGCCAGCTGATCTCCTGAAGGCCAAAATCGAAACCGAAAGTGCTGAATCGGTGACTGGCACCGCGCTGAGGCCGCTGTTGTTCAATTGCAGCCCGGCCCCACGGGTCACCTCCACCCCGGCCTCCTCCGTCAAGTGGGTCCCAAAAGTTCCGGCGACGATAACTCAGGATTCCCAGGTCCGATTAGAATTTTGGAAAGAGATATATAGTCAGCTGGTCTTCTTCTCTCAGATTCCATACACCAACTCAGGATAGTCTCAGGATTTATTCCGAGGAGCAGAAAGGGTCCGGGGAGCCCTGTGCTCACGCGACCATCTTGGATGCGCGCTAGGCTCCTCCTTGATATGATTCATTTTTAATGAAGAACGGATATCGTGAGTTATGTCTTCCTGCACTATCTTGTGCTGTTTCAAAAGTCATGCAGTCTGTGCACGAAAATCACGAACATGTGGCAGGGAAGGCTCCATTGAGTTGGAACAGTCCACATCAGTGTTGTGTTTGCAAGCTGTTGACCCACTGCAGCCCAGCTATGAATACTCATCTGTGACAGAACGTCTACACTAATCACTGATTACTCTGTGAATCACCAGGTACTCCGAAACCAGCTGTTGTCAGGCACGGTATAGGTGGCAACCAATTGCGTCACTGCACAAATCTAAATTAATGAGAACAGGCACGATTGTGACAAGTGAAGATTCATTGATGGTCTTGCCACAGAAGCCCAGGAAGCAGCAAACCATGGAAACCTCAAAGAACTATACGACATAACAAGGAAACTGCTGGGAAATGGCTCTCTCTGAAGGGTCACCCCAATCTTTATAAAAAGAAAAGGTACCACCTAATTGCTTTTAGGTCCAAGAGGAGGGGGAAACAGCAACATTAAAGGAGAAACCTCTAAACTGACCTATATTTCTTTATAATCTGGCCTCTTAAGGCTCAATAACAGCAACCAACCCAATATCAGTGACATACAACAACATTAATTCAAAAATATAGTTTTTATTGTTAATTATTTCATCTAAAAATATTTTATACTTTTGTTGTAATGTTACTGCCATTCATTATTGATCAAAGACATTTTTCATCATTATCTACACTTACATATAACACTTGAACAGATAAACAAACAGTTGCCAAGATACCACCAAAACCTCTAACATATTGGTATGCAAAAATACTGCATTAATTTTAGCATTTGATATCAGCACTTGAACAGTAGATAGATACTTGAACAGTAGGTTAAATTAACTTTGCTTTTAATTATTCCATGTCTTCATCTGTAACTGTGTTGAAGGCAAGGTGATTAACATTTCAACTCTAAAATCAAAATACAATTAATAAATGCACAGATAACCCCACACTCAACCATTATCACTTCACTCTCACCTATCATACTGTCTCATTCTCACTAGCACTCATACACATTAGAGATGCAATCTCAGCGGAGATCCTGAGCAGCTTGACAGAGACAGATCATATAATTCTTTGGGATACATGTATCACCCATCAGATTCCTCAGGTGTATATGTCTCTGAGAGGACTCTCCACATGAATAATTATGGTCTACGCGTGTTTCGGTGGGACATCATTTAAACCACCTTCATCAGGACCAAAAATAAAGTCAGCTAGATCTCTAAAAAAGTGGACGAGGGGTATCAAAAGATAATTTCTGTAGCCGTTCTTAATAACAATTGACCGATTAGGGCCACCAGGCCTTTGAGGGCCTAGTACTGATGCTTAGCGTCAAGTTAGGTGATGATTCATTCCAATTTACCATAGAAAATGTCATGGACTGCATTAATTGTCCAAGGTGATTAAGTGTTTTCTTTTTTAGTATCCTGCGATTAGTTAGACACCTGAAATCCGAAAATATGGCGTATCTGTAAACGAATACGCACTGGCCCGCGCTGCCAGCGTTTTCCCGTCATTCCCCCCAATCTTTAAGCCTTTCTCCTCCTCTTTTTGCTGATTATTTTTGTTGGCCTTAGAACTCTGAGCACTTTTTCCACTGCTGACTAGTGCTAAAGTGCATGTACTCTCTTCTCTAAACATGGTGACATTGGTATATACCTAATTGGCATATTTAGTTTACCTATAAGCCCCTTGTAAAGTGGTAAACCATATACCCAGGGCCTGTAATCTAAATGCTACTAGTGGGCCTGCATCATTGGTTGTGTGACCCTGGCAAGTAACCTTTTAAACCTGTCTCAGGCCTGCCATTGCAAGACCTGCGTGTGCAGTTTACTGCCACTTCAACTTGGCATTTAAAATCACTTGCCAAACCTTAGACTACCCTTTTATTACACATAAGTCACCCATAAGGTAGGCCCCAGGTAGTCCTAAGGGCAGGGTGCAGTGTAAGTAAAAGGTAGTACATGTATTTGTAGGTTTTACATGTACTGGCAGTGACACACAGCTATATTCATATTTCATACTGGGAGTCCAACTCCTCTCATAGGCTAGTATTGGGAATGTCTTAAAATACGTTTAGGCTATAATTCCTGATTAGAAAGGAGTAGCTGCCTCATGTTGGATATCTTTGGAATGGTAATGATAAATCCTCTTTACTGGTAAAGTTAGATTTACCATTATTGTTTTAGAAAAGCCACTTTTGGAAAGTGGGCATTTCTTTGCTCTTACTGTTCTGTGTACCTTGCAGTCTGTCTCCAATACATGTCTGGGGTGGGTGACAGTTACACTTTGTGCATTCCTCTAGACAGCTACAAATACAGAAAGTGTGGGTGTGACACAGAACCCATCTGCATTCCTTTACATTCTCGTAGCCTTTCCTGAGCAGGAAGAGGAAGGGGAAACTGACTCTTACACCTGAAGAGGCAGTATCATGTTCCCACACAGCTGATCGATGAGATTGCCTCAACGGATTGCCCTGCTCCTGTTCGCCTGCCCTACGAAGGGGCTTCAGACCGGAGGAGGAGTGCAACGGGGGCTGGAGTGCGGGAACGGGAGCTGGGAGAGTGCAGGATTACACTCCCCAACATCCTAGCGGCATCCAGCGCAGCCGCCACCTTCTGTCCTGCGCAAGGAGGCGCATTTAAAAACGTCCAGGGGTTCCCGCAGCGCGGGACGCCCTGCTGCTGTTCGTCTGCCCTATGAAGGGGCTTAGGGGCTTCAGACCGGAGGAGGAGTGCAAAGGGGGCCGGAGGTGCGGGAACGGAAGCTGGGGGAGTGCAGGACTACACTCCCCAGCATCCTTAGCGGCATCCAGCGCAGCCGCCACCATCTGTCCTGCGCAAGGAGGCGCATTTAAAAACGTCCAGGGGCTCCCGCAGTGCGAGACGCCCTGCTGCTGTCCGTCTGTCCTACAAAGGGGCTTCAGACCGGAGGAGGAGTGCAAAGGGGGCCGGAGTGGGGGAACGGGAGCTGGGGGAGTGCAGGACTACACTCCCCAGCATCCCTAGCGGCATCCAGCGCAGCCGCCACCGTCTGTCCTGTGCAAGGAGGCGCATTTAAAAACGTCCAGGGGCTCCAGCAGCGCGGGACGCCCTGCTGCTGTTCGTTTGCCCTACGAAGGAGCTTCAGACCAGAGGAGGAGTGCAAAGGGGGCCGGAGTGCTGGAACGGGAGCTGGGGGAGTGCAGGATTACACTCCCCAGCATCCCTAGCAGCATCCAGCGCAGCCGCCACCATCTGTCCTGCGCAAGGAGGCGCATTTAAAAACGCCCAGGGGCTCTCGCAGCGCGGGACGCCCTGCTGCTGTTCGTCTGCCCTACAAAGGGGCTTCAGACCGGAGGAGGAGTGCAAAGGGGGCCAGAGTGCGGGAACGGGAGCTGGGGGAGTGCAGGACTACACTCCCCAGCATCCCTAGCAGCATCCAGCGCAGCCGCCACCGTCTGTCCTGCGCAAGAAGGCACATTTAAAAACGTCCAGGGCTCCCGCAGCGCGAGATGCGTGCAGGCGTGCCCGGGCAAAGCCCGGGCCAAGGGCGGGCCCGTCTGCACCCATCCGCGTCCTATAAAGGCTGGGCTGGGCCATACCCCTTAATTCATCCTGACTGACTCAGCCTTATGGGATCATCTCCTGATCAGATCAACTTCATAATCGCATGATCAAGGTACATCGTGTGTACTTCCCCTACATATAGGAGCTATGCCCTTATATCTGTTAAATAACCCTGTTCTATATATCTGAGTATTCCTAGCTGAATCAGAAAGTAACTTGTTTTCCCCCTTTTTGCAATCTCCGCAACTTGAAGATTAGCCTATTGATAAACTATTGGTAAATAGGATTTTTTATAACAAAGTGTTCCTCTATTTGATTAGCTATGAGTAAAAGGAAGTTACCTAACGGAAGGGGGGCTTGCAGAGGTCTAATACAGCTGGCTCAAGCAGGACCATAGATTCCTTTTTGACGAAAGCTGCTAATGTTATCTCAAAGAAAATAGCCCTAACTGAAAAGAGATTGTCTATGGAGCCTGAGAAATTAGTTCTGGCATCAGTGAGGGAGGATGAAGGCCGACTACCATTGGAGACACTGCAGGAATGATATCCCTGCTAATGCCCAGAATACCACCAGGTCAATGTGAGGAGGAGGGTGCTGGCACCCATATTTTTAAAACTGAATGAAATTGAGTTGAAAATTAACTCTTTTATCACCATGTATAAACAATGTCCCTCTCTTAGTGACATAAAAGCTAGGGGGAGGGGGCACTCCTGTCTGGAACCTGGTGGTATGATTCAAGTACCACAGATGAACAGCTCTCAAGATAATATCGCACCACCCCTAATTAGCAAATCTAATACTAACCATACTGTCTATAAATCTGGGGAGCCCGCCACAGCCCATACAGAAGGTCAGGGAAATACTAAGGCGGGTCCACCGCCCACATACCCCTCCTTAGCTCCAAACATGGCCACAGGCAAAAATGTTAGCACCATCGATCTTCCCCACCAATCAGCGCCTTTAGTTGCCATCTTAACAGGGGTTCCCACACTAACTCCTGGCGCTAAGGAATCAACGTATGCATAAGACGGTTCATTGGTGTAACAATAATGTGGAAAAAGGCACACAGTTTACCACTGACATCATCATGGCTAGAAGGGTGGGTTGGATAGGCCATGGGACCAGGAAATCTGTGGAGGGAGATTGTATTATTGTTAATTTTAAGAATCCTATTCAGGCCAGAGTAATGGTAGGCTGCCAAGTCAGGGATGATATTAAGTCCCGAATTAGAATAGCTTCTTTATTGTCTTTTTATCCCCCTAAACTGCCCCGACAAATCCCGACTGGCAGTTTCCACTCAAGCTGGCTAAGCCCCCCCCAACAAAGAAATGTGAATTCAGGGTTAATTCTGACTAACTGTTTCTTACCTTTAGACTGTCCGTTGAGCCTTGATGAAAATGACTGACTATTTCCTGTGGTTACAAACACCCCAGGTAAGTTGCCGTCATTAAATACCCTTATTAACCAATGTGTCTTTGTGGTTACACCTCCCCCACTTCCACTGCTGAATAATGTACCTACTCCCATTTCTACCCTGGCCAATTCTGTAGATTCTACTGTGAATGTATTGTCCTGGAATATCGCAGGCCTTAGGTCTAAACAGGGTAATACCCCCTTGGAACAGTTTCTTAGTACACATCACATTATTGCTTTACAGGAATCATGGGAATCTGGAAATTGTTTTTACTTGGATGGTTTTACTACGTTTTGTAAATATGCTGTCCCCTCAAACACGGGAAGAGCCAGAGGGGGTTTGCTTTTAATGTTCTCACTTAAGCTCTCTTATCAAGCAAAGTTGATCGACTGTCGCTCACCCAATGTGTTAGCAGTGGCATTGTCACGCAAGAATTTTCCCACTCTGTTAGTGGTAAATTTGTATAACTCCCACACCAGATCACATGAGACAGAACATCTCTCAACTATGGATGCTCTATTAGAAAGCTACGGGGAAGGAAGCCAAGCTTATCACGACAAACTAATTCTTGGGGACTTCAACATCCATCACTGCAGCCTTAATTGTATTCCTACACTGGAGAAGGATGACAGGTATGATCTGTTTAATCATTTTGAACACACACCATCCGGTATTTACCTAGAAAGTTTTCTAGCAGACCATAATTTGTTATGTCTACAGCAATCAGATGCTTTAGCCCTGGTCCCTACCTATGTAGGCAATGGTAGTTCTAGTGTTATCGACTTTATTATGATATCTGTATCACTAGCACCAGTTGTCAACAACTTAAGTGTCACCAGGAACTGCCTTAGTGATCATAATCCCTTAACACTGGATGCCTCTCTGTTGGCCGCATTTGAGGGGAGGGCCACAAGTCAAATTGCTAACGAAAATATTAGCACTAAACATCAAGCAAGTAGACTGAAGTGGGGAAGGATTACACCAGTGAGTTTCATAGGTAATTTGTATTCAGTATGTGCCCCGGAGTTCGAAGTGTGTATGGACCCTGCTTCACAAGATAAAGATACTCTTGAAGTTTTTGACAGCATTATCAGGCAGGTGGCAACTGATCTAACCTCTAATACTAGAACCAGCTGCCCAAAAATCAAAAGGTGGTTTGATAAAATGTGTTTGGCTACCCACAAGGAACTAAAACAGGCCCTGATGCAAAAGCCAAGGGATGCTATATTGATTAGGTGTTGTAGGAAGGCCTATAAATTAGCAATCCAGGCAAGGAAGCAACAGATAAGGAAACTGGTCTGGGAAGAACTTAGTAAAGCCAGCGTCCTGGCTGACTACTAGATTTTGGTCGGTGGTTAATAGCCCTTATTTTTCAGACACACCTAATTCTAGTAGCGATTGCAAGATACCAGCTGAGCTCTGGGTCCAGCATTTTAGTAATATCTATAGCGATATAAACTTGGAATCTGCCGCGGGACAATCAGTTCCCGGCCCATCTAGTAACCCCCTTAATTTTAACATAGACAAGGTTCTAAAAGCTATAGTCTCTACCTCAGCAGGGAAGGCGCCTGGGCCAGACGGGGTACCCGCTGACCTTTATAAAACTGATCCAAATGTTTGGGCCAAGATTTTAACCCATGTTTTTAACACAGCGTGCATTAAGGGTTTTCCCCCATCATGGGCTAAGGCGGTTATCCTCCCTATATTTAAAAAAGGTGCCCGGGACGATCCCGCCTGCTATAGACCAATTTCCCTTTTAGACTCTGTGGCTAAGATACTGGGAAAAGTAATTTTGGATCGTCTTACAGGATACCTCGATCAGGCCAATATCATCTCTGATTTGCAGTATGGTTTTAGGTAGGGGAAAGGGATCCTGGACCAGTGCTTAAATCTGCATCTAGTTATTGGAAAGTACACTTTTGCCAAGAGAGGAGTTTTACATCTGGCTTTCATGGACCTAACCTCAGCTTTTGACTATGTCAACAGGTCTAAGCTGTGGTTAGTGTTACGTGACCTAGGAATAGATGCGGAGTTAGTGTCCTTTTTGCATACTGCCCATGAAAACACCACAGCAGGAGAAAGGTATAACACAGATGGTAGTTTGACAAATTCTTGGGAAGTAAAAAGGGGGGTTCGGCAGGGGTGCATTTTGGCACCTCTGCTGTTCACACTTTACATTAATAAATTGGGTGAAAGCCTAACAGCTTGTTGTGAAGAAATTCCCAGAGCCGGCTCCAAAATGATTCCTGCACTTCTGTACGCAGAAAATCTGCTGGCTAGAACTGCATTGGGCTTACAACGTCTTTTAAACTGTATAATAGGGGGGGAGGAGCCAAGATGGCGACCGGAGCAGACGCTTGAGCGCCCGGCTCCGTCGGTCCGTGACCTCGGACTACTATCCTGATGCCCATCCTCGCCGATTTTCGAGGTGCACCGTGTGCGAAGATGCGCTGACCGCGTTGCCGCTTTCCCGGAGTCTCAGCCCGCCCAGATGCCCGAGTTCTGGGTGCTTTTGTCCTCTGCACCGAAACCCTGCGCCATTACGGCCTTCGCTGGCCCCCTGGAAGCTCCGCAGTTGCCGGACCAGCTAGCGCTAACCTGAGCCCCGCGGTCCCGATTTCACCTCGCACCACGGATCGTTGCCGGACGAGCCCGGAGAGGGACGGCCGGACACCTTCTGCACCCTGTGCCGGACGGGCTGGAGCTGTGGGGTGGGCCCCTGTGCGGCGGGTCCCCTGCCCCGCTCTGAGTACCGCGCTGTGGGAGGCAGCTGCCCCCTTCACCTATTGCCTAGCCAGCGGCGGAGGGACCCTGCGAGAAGAGAAGCGATTGTCGGCCTTTCCCGTTGCGGCGTAGACCTGAGGGGAATTGACTACTTGCTACGACCCCCCCCCCGGCCATTGCACCGTATAGCGGCAAAACATGGCGTTTAGTGCCTGCTTGCGGTTGGGGGGCGATACTCCGGTCTCGCCCGCCGCCCACTTCGCCCCCTCTCTTCCGGACACCAGCTCCACTGTGCCGTCCCGGATTGCTGCCGCTGTGGGGGCCCAGCCTCCGCTTACATGCGGCTCCGTTCTGGCTGCCCTGCGGGACTTCCAACTACAGATGTGCGCTGGCCTGCAGGCGCTGAGTGAGCGGTTTGACCCCATACTGTCGGCCGCGGGTCGTGAGCGCACTGTGTGCCATCTACAGGGCGTGGGTCTTCCGGTGCTTTTGTCCGCTTGCGGGGACGCAACGGCGGTGTGTGACTGTGTTACTCTGGTGCCTTCACCTGGCGCTCCCGGCGCCCAGGGTACACCGCTCTACACCTCAACTGCGGATGCTCTGTCCCCCTGGTCATGGCTGCCTGCTTCATTGTTGCCTGCCTCACCGCGTCCACTGGACTATCCTGTTGAGAGATGCCTAACGGCTTCGGGGAGCCGTCCGCGGTGGCCCACTGCTGACTTTTTGTGGAACTCCTGTACCTTACTTGCCAGGTTTGGATTTTATGTGGTGCAAAGAGGGACCTTAATCGAGGGGCGGCGGCCATTTCGTGATCCTACTTCACCATCCTTTCACAAGCGACCATCTTGTTTTTGTTTGTTTGGGACACGGGGCCTTCATGCAGGGGCTGGTTTAATCCCAAGCCCGCGATCGGGCCAGGGCTAGACTGACTTCTAATGCCATGGTTTATGGACGGGCTGGCCTGGGACTGGAACTGTATGCATGTTATGCGCGCACTCGTTGCGACTTGTATCCCTTCGCTTACACTGTGGTGCCATGGTATCTTCGCATGCCGTTTTTTTTTTGGCGTAGTGGGCTCTCAGTGTGTGGGGGCCATGACTGGCTGATGGTTTGGGGCGCTCTGGTGTCCCGTGGGCTCCTCCCCGCCTTCTTTTCTGTTTTCTTATTTTCTTTCCTCTATTCCTACTTTCTTTCTCCTCTATATTTCGGGTTCATTGGGCGACAGGCACTATGCTGGGGGGGGGTAGGCCGTAGCCTCCGCATTGGTGTAGGGTGGGGGGGTAATACTCTGTTCTTAATTAGTTCTATGGGCCTTTTTTCCTTTATGTCTCTGCGTTCTGCTTTCTTCGATTCTGGGTCCGGGTGCGGGGTGGATCGAGTGGGGGCGGCTCCGGAGGGGTGCGTACTTGCCCATGTGACTATCCTGTTATATTTCTGCACCGCCTCACTGTTTGAGTTTTTGCTTCAATTGTTGTTCTTCCTGCTGTTGCTGCTCTCCCGTGTGGTGAGGCTATCTTGCGGACTCGAATCTCCTTTGTTCCTATCCTTCATTGACTTTTTTCTTGATAAACTTATCTAAAAACTTAAAATTAACCTTCACTTCTCCTTCCCCGAGTGTCAAAGATATCTCCAGTATGTGATCCATAACTTGTTGTTAATCCTGACTGTTGACGCACGGGGGATTTAATGTGGGTATCAGTGCTTCATTGTATCGTGGCCGGCCTGAAGGTTGTAGGCCCGTATTTGTTCTTTCAAGATGCACGAATAAAGGTTCTTAAAAAAAAAAAAAAAAAAAAATAAACTGTATAATAAGTTTTATGTAGTCACTAGATCTAACTACGAACTATAAGAAATCACATAGTATGACCATAGGTTCAGGAAAGGCGGCCAAGGCCAAATTTTACTGCACAAGGGCAGAATTGACTAGGGTCCCCATGTTTCCCTATCTAGGGGTAGTTTTTAATGAAAAAGGTTCCTGGCGTCCGCAACTTCTACTTAAAAAGAACACCTTAGCCAGAGCCGCGGGGGCTGCCTTGAATTTTGCAAAGAGATTGGGGTCAAAAGAAACCACTGTGGAAATTTAGCGTGCAAACTGAACATTATCTGCGCCATCTTGCCTCTCCCCAGCGCCACGCATAGCAAATGCACGGCCGCCATTTTAGGCACCCCACTCTCTCTCCCCGCTCACTCTCGATCGCCAGCGCTTTCCCCCGGCGCTGCGAGCATCCCCCGCTCGCCGGCCACCCCCGCTCTCTCATACAGGCCATAAACCCTCTCCTTCTGCGTGACCCTGCTACAGGAACCACTTCCGACCGACAACCCATACATGGTCATGCCTCTCCTTTGATAACCCCCCTTCCTCTGCGCCCCATTGTCTGAACTGGTCCCAGGCCATCACCTAGCCCTGCGGATGCAGTTTATTGCCCCTACTGTAAGGGAAACACCCCACATCAAAGGGATTACAGTAGAATCAAAGCCCCTACCCCCTGAGACCCGGCCGGTTGCACACACCCCCGGGAATTAGCGGAATTCCCTGCTGCGCGATAGCCATCTCCCACTGCGGGTAGGGTGGGAACCTCTACTGTAACCATGTGTGGGATCGGATCTGAGCCGGGGCTTCAGGGGATATTTCCCCGCACATCAAGGGAATCTCAAGAATGTACTATGTATAATAAAGCAATAAACCAGTGTATAAGAGACCAGGTCTCAGAGATGCAGTTAGAGCACCTCGTGACGATACCTTGCTGTCTGATCTGATGTGTTCTGCTCCGACGGAATAAAACCTTGTTTCCTGCCTTCCAGTCTCCAGCGCCTGCCTCTTTTATTGGTAAATTATCGAGTGGTATGAGAGGCGATTACCGCCGGGCAAATACTTGAAAGGATACCGACTGAAACTGCCGCTACCATTTAACAATTGGCGTCCCAAACGTGGGGCCCATCAGCGACACGTGGATCCAGTGGGAGAGGTCCCGACGACAGAGTGAACGACTGCAACGATCGGGAGAGCTCCTGCCCAATAGACCCTCGTCTGGCAGCCGATCATCCGAACTTCACTGGTTCCGAGCAGACCTCTCTCGAGTGATCTACGGTCCTGACTGGGAACCATCAGGAGTGCCGCGGCAAATACGGAGAGTAGAGGACGATCGGGCGCTGGAGGCGGAAGACGAGAAACTGTCCACGCGGTCCGGGTAAGGTCGTGATACACGACAAATTGAGAAATAATTGATTGATTGTTTAATGCTCTGGAAATACTAGTATTGCTCATTGATTGTGCTCATTGATTGTTCTCTTTGAGATATTCGCTGTCTACAAACGGGGAGGAGTAGAAATACTCTCTCTCTCTCCCTTTGCAGATAGTGAAGGGTAGGTAACGCAGACTTTTGTCCCCGTTGAAACCCGTCGTGCCTATCTTTATCTCCCCATTGATTGATTGTCCGAACATTGATTGTTTTGAAGAATAGTGCTTTTTGAGATATTCTCTGTTTGCAAATAACGTAGAATAGGAATATTCTGTCTAGTCTTTGCAAATAGTGAAGGGTAGGTAACGCAGACTTTTGTCCCCGTTGAAACCCGTCGTGCCTATCTTTATCTCCCCATTGATTGATTGATTGATTGTCCGAACACTAGTTGTTCGATATTGGTTCTTTGGAGGTATTCTCTGCTTACAAATAACGAAGAATAGAGATATTCTGTCTAGTCTTTGCAAGCAGTGAAAAGATAGGTAGTGCTGACTTTTGTCCCCGTTGAAACCCGTCATGCCTATCTTCTCCCCACTGATCGGTAGTTGGTTCTGCCCGGAACGCTTATTAGAGGTGAACCATCCGGCTCCACTGGAAGGCACCCCTAATAAGGACATGTTCACTAAATATGGACTAGTCGCCGTAGCCTATAGCAAGCTGTGGCATAAATATACCAAGAAGGACCCCGAAAGTCAGTGGCCACTGATGGGATCCTTCGACGACCATAAGATAGAAGCGCTAGAAATAGCTCTGCGTAGCAATAAGACGACGCCTACTATGCTTGACAGTATCGGCATGTGGCGCAAAGAAGCAACGCAACGGAAAAAGAGGGAAGAAGTAAAAGCAGAAAAGGAATTACGAAAGGCAGCTCACCTTGCCGCTAGAAAGTTAGAAGAAGACATAAAAGAGAGAAGGGAAACTGAACTAAGACAGGAACCCGAAACCTCAGGCCAGTACGCTGTTAGGACCCCTTCTTTGCTCTACCCTGAGTTGTCCTCCAAGCAGCGAACGAATGACGAGTTACTGTTAGGTCCTCCGATCATTTACATGCCCCCTCCGTATGCACCCTCCCAATCAATAGTACAACACCCACAACCCCCGAACACGAGCGAAAGCAGTACAAGGGCCTCGGCCCTCACGGCCTCCGCGCCGGCTGAGCCTCTTGTGCCGAACCCAACGTCAACCACAACGCCAGTCGACCATGAGATAGGAAAGAAAGAGTCCACCAGAATGAATCGACTAACTAAGAATGAACGAGCAGGAATTGACAAGATAGTAGGGACGCTGGTGGAACGAAAAGAAAGTGAGGAGTATATAACAGACGTGTATAACTCGTATGCCGACAGCCGCAGACGACACTTCGTCGTACGGCTCTGTTATCACGCCCTGAATGCATATGAGGATAGGTACCACGATAAAGGTCCCGAAGGCTTAGCGGCCCTATATAGGAAGGTAGACATTGGGGAAGAAAGAGAGGGCGATGTAACGAACCTCTTCACTCGTACACTCGAGGTCTACCGACACCTTAAAGAACATGGACAGACCACCAAAACAGAAACCCCCATAGCAATTAATCCCCAGGGAGGAAGGGCCGATGCCATGATGCCCATTAAAGAGGCTGCCCCCTACTGGGTCCCCCCACGGGGTCAGGGAACACACGACGACATCAACAACCCAGATGCGAAGGGAAGGGTTGTATATAACTGGGTCTATCAGCCGTGGGACCGGCAAGATATTTTGACTTTTAGAAAGACTCTACCCGACTTAAGAAAGAACCCGACTGCCTTCTACACGGAATTGGGTACAGCCTTAGGCTCAACGATAATGACGTTAGCAGATATCGACTTGTTCTTTGGGCTATGTCTGCCGGCTGATGTGTGGAAACAAATCCGGAAAGTTGACCACGCTGAGCCGTTCGGATATACCTGGGTACAACTCGATACCATAGATAAACAGCGAGAGCCAGGACAGAAACCCCCGAAAGCCATCTTAGAGCTCCCAGACAAGATTGTACAAAAGCTGAAGACTCTAATCCCAGAAAGAAAGGTAGATTGGTCGATAGTGACGGCTTGCCGTCAGAAACCCCAGGAAGATGTGTCTGAATACTTCTCCCGATTCGAGACTGTGTTTTCCGATTACAGTGGCCAAGACATGACCACCGCAACCGGACACCACCTCTTTGTCCAGAATTATGTAAAGGGTCTGTCACAGGAAGTTTCCCAGAAGCTACAGACCAGCGAGAGTAGTTGGGCAGCCTCCAAACCCGCAGCGATTCTCCAGATGGCCCAATACTACGAAAATCAGAAAAACGAGAACGATAGGGCATCAGAGAAGAAGAAAAAGGAACTGAAGGAGAGAGTAATGATAGCACAGTTGCAAGGGGTGACCATAGGAAGGGAACCCCCGAAAGAGAATTACCAACCAACCGCCCCTAGAAAGCTACCCCCTAGAGACCATACACCTGCACCCTACAACGGACGGAGAGACTTGGATGGGAATCAATGCGCGTTCTGTAGAGGGTTCGGACACTGGAAATCCCAGTGCCCGGTCCTTCTGGAAATGAACAAGAATAGGGACCCCAGAGACACAACATATGACCCCAGAAACAGAGGACAGGGACGAGGGCACACGAACAACACCATCAACGACAGGCCAGGCAGACCAAACACCTTTGATCGCCCCCGACAAAACCAGTATCAGCAGTCCGACTACGAAAGCACCCATGACTTCGCATAGGACCGCCAGGGACAAGGGAGGGATCCAGTCGAACTCCGTGTTGACCAGCAAGGTCCTTCCGTTACCGCTAAGGTCTTGGGCACAAAATCTCCATTCCTGGTAGACACTGGGGCGACACGTAGTGCGTTATCTAAACGACTGATTCCTAGGGCACCCTTGTCTGGCTCACACGTAACCTCAATAGGCTTTGATGGAACGCCCTCCACTAACCCCTTATCAACACCAATCTCCTTTGACTTAGAAGATAACACCACTGACACGACCTTTCTGCTCTCCTCCAACACCCCCGATGCTATTATGGGACTTGATTTGCTAAAGCATTTTCGAGCCACCATCAGATGCTCCCCAGACGGAGTTCGAGATATCCTACACGATAACCCAGATCTGTCCAGACCCTGACACACGGCGTATGCTCTCTATAACCGATGCTGATATGTCCCTACTCGACACATTACCTTCACATCTATGGGCTAAAACCGACTCAGATGTAGGGCGCATGGTGATCGACCCGGTACACATAACCGTCCGACCGGACGCAGTGCTCCCGAAGCTTCCACAGTATCGGATATCACCCGAAGGCGAGAAGGCATTGGTGGAAATCATCGAGTCCCTGGTCGAGGCAGGAGTGGTGGAAGAAGTAGTCAGTAATGTTTGCAACAGCCCTATCCTACCCATTGTAAAGAAGCAAGGCGAGGGGGATGAGAAAGCCTACCGTTTCATTGTTGACTTGCGAGAGGTTAACAAAGTAGTCATACCCCAGTACCCCGTAGTCTCAGACATCACCACCATCCTCACCCTGATTCCATCCAAACTTCAGTCTTACCATAAAGCCTCTGCTTTCCCTGCTGGCTAAGGATGTCCCCTTCCCCCTCCCCTGGACACCTGAATGTCAATCCTCCTTCAAAGAATTGCGAGACGCCCTCTGCTCGGCCCCAGTCCTAGGAACCCCAGACTACACTAAACCTTTCTCCCTCTACACCCACGAAAGGGAGGGATGTGCGTTGTCTGTCCTAACCCAGTCCATAGGCCCTAAGCAACGCCCTTGTGCCCACTTCTCTGCCACTCTTGACCCCGTAGCCAGAGCTTTGCCTGCCTGCCTTCGAGCAGTAGCCGCCGCTGCTGTCTCTATCCGGCAAAGTGAGGGGATCGTGCTCTCGAACCCCCTCACAGTATTGGTACCCCATGCTGTTGATACCCTCCTGAACCAAACCAAGACTCAACACCTGACTAGCGCACGACTGACTGGGTATGAACTGACTCTGCTTGCGCCCCATATCACATTGAAACGATGCACCACTCTGAATCCAGCTACTCTACTACCTCTCCCTGACGCTGACCCCAATGCATCCCCTATACATGATTGCGTGACCCTCACCGACGAACAAACCAAGAGTAGGGTTGACCTCCGGGATACTGCCTTCCCGGACCCTGACGGAGAACTGTGGGTGGATGGCTCATGCATCAAGCTCCCTGATGGCACCACCTCAGCTGCCTATGCAGTCACCACAGCTCGAACAGTTGTTGAGACAGCCCGCATCACACAGCGATCCGCACAGGCGGCTGAACTAATTGCCCTCACACGAGCCTGCATCCTGGCAGCAGGGACAACCGCAAACATTTACACAGACAGTCAGTATGCCTTTGGGGTAGTTCACCACTTCGGGCTCTTATGGAAAGAGAGGGGATTCCTGACTTCTCATGGCACACCCATCCTGCATGGAGATCTAGTCTCTGCCCTGACCGAAGCAGTCCTCCTCCCCACACGGATAGCTGTGATCAAATGCCAGGCACACAAGAAGGTGACAGACATTATAGGTCAGGGAAATGCACTAGCTGACATTACTGCCCGAACCACAGCCGAGAATAGGTCCACGACCCGCATGTACGTGACCAGGTCACAAACTGAGAAATGGAAGGATGCTAGGGAAACGATTAGGGATATCCAACTAGCCAGCACACCACACAAATTAACTGAATGGGCCCGGGTGGGATTGAAGGACGATGACGGTTGTTGGCGAACTAAAGACTCGAACAAATGGTTACTACCCGACTCATACTTGATCCCCATGCTGACCATGGCACACTCCCCCGCACACATAGGGTCTGCCCCCATGATCGAACTCATCTCCAAAGTCTGGCACAACGACAGAATACCAGACTCAGCCAAACGTCTGGTCCAACAATGCCTAGTATGCCTCCAACACAACCCTGGGAAAGGAACTGCTGTACCCCGGGGAGGGTTTGGGGTCCCCAATCACCCCTTTGAAGTCCTACAAATGGACTATGTCCAGCTAGAAAGGTGCCAAGGTTTAAAGTATGTGCTTGTCGTTGTGTGTGCCTTCAGCAAGTGGGTGGAAGCCTACCGGACCCATGACAACACCGCTATGACTACTGCAAAAGTACTGCTGAAGGAATTCTTCCCCCGATACGGCCTTTGTCGAATTTTGTGGAGCGACAATGGCCCCCACTTCGTAGCCGAAGTTATCCAACTCATCTTAAAAGGGTTGGGTGTAAAACAGAAGTTCCATGCGGTCTTCCATCCCCAATCTGCAGGCCTGGTTGAGCGACACAATGCCACATTGAAGCTTAAGATAGCAAAAATAGTCGCCACCACAGGACTAAGATGGCCAGACGCTCTCCCACTAGCATTGCTATCAATGCGTTCCACCCCCACCAAACACCACTTAACCCCCTACGAGGTCGTCTTTGGGCGGCCCATGAACCTTTGGACTGCACCAAAACCATCATCCATCCACGACGTCCCGGACGTCCTCATGTCTGACTATTTGTATAACCTAACTAAGACATTGTCTGTTATCCACCAGCAGGTGCTGCACGCCATTCCCGATGTTTCCAGGGGCCCGGGACACGACATCCAACCCGGTGACTTCGTCTTAGTGCGTAACTTCCAGCGCACCAAGAGTTTGGAGCCCCGGTGGACGGGCCCCCTGCAAGTCCTGATCACCACCCGAACAGCTCTTCGAGTGGAGGGGAAACGCAATTGGCTGCATGCACACCACTGCAAGAAGATATCACCGACCCTGACAACCACGGACAACATCACCGCCCAAGAGGAACTTCTGGACAAAGACCGACCATCCCTGAGCCGCTGCCCGGATACAGAGACACTTGAGTTGATTGAATATCCCGATCCCACTGTGCCATCCAAAGAAGGGTATAACTTGCGACGAAAGGAGAGAACTTCGGCTAAGCAGACCACAGGCTAAGTGGAAATCTCAGAATGGTAGCCTAGGCACCTCAAAGGCCACCAGGAGAGAAACTAAAACAAAGTCTGTGGTTCTGCCCGCTACCGAGTCTCTTGAAGGTGATGGAAGCGCCCGACATGAAGATGATGGAAGCAACCGGACGTCCAAAGATCCACTTCAAAAACCCAAAGACTGACCGAATGCACAGCTTTAAGACAATAGCACTTTTCATTTCCCTTCTCTTTTGCCTTCTCCTCGTGGTCACCTTCTGGATCGTGGAGGAGAGCACACCCGCTCATAAGACATTGCTGACTACCGTTCAACCTACCACCACGAAAGAACACCATCTGATCTCACTTTCACCCCAACTCCGAGAAAGGCGTAAGGAGTTCTGGAATAACTCTTTTGTGCAGTTACTCCACCAACACAATCTTGCCACCAACGCCACTAACTGCTGGATCTGTGGATTGCTGCCCCATGCCACTGGGCACTCAATCCCCTTCATCCCTTCACCTTTTTCCGTCCATGGTTCCTGCCTCGCCTGGCTGATCCTCCTGCAGGAGAGCTACAAGGACAATGCCACTTCCGGCAGAACCATGTCACACTTCTACCATGGGTTCTGGCTGAACAAAACTGGTAGAACCTCCGCCCTCTTCTGCCCTCTGAGATCGAACACTTCCTTTCACATGGACATCCCCGCCAAAGAACGAATTGAAATGCAAGTGTTCAACAATCCAGCCAGACCCACCTTCTCTTACCTCCGAAAACGGACAGCCGCCACCCTAACAGTGGCCCTGTCCGTCATCAACATCACTGGATCTGTATGCCTCGAAGGCCTGGGGGCACAGCTGGTGGGCCACAGCTCCTGCCTCATCACCCGAACATTGGACTCAGTTGACCCACCTTCCTTTGTTGCCTCCCCGAATATGTACTTCGTGTGTGGTACTAAGGCCTACACCTGGCTCCCGAAAGGTTGGGGAGGCACCTGCTACATCGCCTTTGTCCTTCCTCCGACGTATGTGGCTCCAGCAAACCATCACCGACAGAAACGTGCCAAAGACATTGTACAAACCGACTCCACCAGAGCACAGTTCATGGACGCAGTAAAGGGTCTTGTTCCGCTCTGGGGTCCAATGGCAAACAGCCGTGCCATCCGCCACTTAACCCAGGCAGTCGAAACAGCAATGAACATTACAGCTGGCGCCCTCGCCAACAACACCGCTGAGCTTCAGGCCGTCCGCCTGGTGGCTCTCCAGAACCGCCTTGTTCTAGATGTGGTTCTGGCTGACCGCGGAGGAGCATGCCGCATCATTGGGTCCAGCTGTTGTACCTACGTACCGGATAACTCACCCTCAGTCTACAAAGCAATTGAACACCTCCACAGACTGTCCACAGAGGTCCATCAAGAACAAGAAGAATGGTCACTGGGGAGTTGGTTTTGGGACGCTATTAAAGGTTGGGGATGGAGGCTGTTTTCATTTATCCTCATACCAATCATGATACTATGTGGATGTTGCTTGGGGATTCAGTGTCTGCCACCTTTATGTTCGTTTTTTATGAACTGCATCTGCCCTAAGACTTTGGACTTTGAAACTGAGCGGATGAAAGCTCTGAATGAGGTGGAGGTACGGGGTATTATGGGGATAGATCCAAACTAGGCAAGCTGGCGAGACATGTTAAAAGGGAGGACTGTGGAAATTTAGCGTGCAAACTGAACATTATCTGCGCCATCTTGCCTCTCCCCAGCGCCACGCATAGCAAATGCACGGCCGCCATTTTAGGCACCCCACTCTCTCTCCCCGCTCACTCTCGATCGCCAGCGCTTTCCCCCGGCGCTGCGAGCATCCCCCGCGCGCCGGCCACCCCCGCTCTCTCATACAGGCCATAAACCCTCTCCTTCTGCGCGACCCTGCTACAGGAACCACTTCCGACCGACAACCCATACATGGTCATGCCTCTCCTTTGATAACCCCCCTTCCTCTGCGCCCCATTGTCTGAACTGGTCCCAGGCCATCACCTAGCCCTGCGGATACAGTTTATTGCCCCTACTGTAAGGGAAACACCCCACATCAAAGGGATTACAGTAGAATCAAAGCCCCTACCCCCTGAGACCCGGCCGGTTGCACACACCCCCGGGAATTAGCGGAATTCCCTGCTGCGCGATAGCCATCTCCCACTGCGGGTAGGGTGGGAACCTCTACTGTAACCATGTGTGGGATCGGATCTGAGCCGGGGCTTCAGGGGATATTTCCCCGCACATCAAGGGAATCTCAAGAATGTACTATGTATAATAAAGCAATAAACCAGTGTATAAGAGACCAGGTCTCAGAGATGCAGTTAGAGCACCTCGTGACGATACCTTGCTGTCTGATCTGATGTGTTCTGCTCCGACGGAATAAAACCTTGTTTCCTGCCTTCCAGTCTCCAGCGCCTGCCTCTTTTATTGGTAAATTATCGAGTGGTATGAGAGGCGATTACCGCCGGGCAAATACTTGAAAGGATACCGACTGAAACTGCCGCTACCATTTAACACCACTGCCTGCATTATTAAAGATCTACAATGCAAAATGCATCCCAATGCTTACGTATGGGAGTGATATTTGGGGTTACAAGGATGCAAAGGGGATCCAGGTAGCTGAGAATAACTACATGCGGAAACTCCTTGCGGTCCCCATCGCAACCCCTGGTTTTAACCTGCATGAAGACCTAGGAGTAGGATACGTTTTAGACGAGATTGCGGTTGTACCACTGCTGCTCTGGCTCAGAATTTGGGCATGTCCAACGCCAAATCTAAACCAGCTCATAATTGACGACTGCCTCAGTTTGGATGGGGCCTTACGCATTCCCTGGCTGAACTATATAAAGGAGCAGACTGGATGGCTTGGCTGCCCTGATCTGTTCCTGAACCCAGGGGCACTGGGCAAGACTGCTATCAGAGAAGTTCTAAAGCAGTTTTTGGACAAGCGGCAGATGCTTAGGGAGGAGGTGGAATTAGCAAACCCATCTGTGAGAAGATTTGTTATATTTAGCATGGGCCCACGGATGCAGCCTTAACTAACTTATGTTAACAGAGCATATCACCGCTTTGTTTTGACAAGATTTCGTCTGAATCTGGTTCCTTGGCTCCTGGCATTTCCCCTAGGCTATTCGAAACCTGATTCACTTAAACCCTGCCCTTGCAACAATTTTTCAGAGCAGGACACTTTACATTTTATGTTTTTCTGCACCTTTTACGACTCTCAGCGTAGGTATCATATTTTACCACTGTTTAAAGACCCCCAGTTTGTCCAAGTGAGGCCAGCCCTGACTTATCTTCAAATGTTATCCTCTCCCACAGTTTGCCTGGGGGTTGCAAGCTTTTTAAAAGCAGCTATTAGATACAGGAAAAGTTTGCTGGCATTAGAGTCAGTATGTTCGATTACTTAATCTGCACTTTATGAGATAGCTCTAATATACTCTGGTCATGTATTTATTGTCTGTTTGCACTTTATATTGCTGCTCTATTTGTAGACTTATAGATGTATGATGAAACTGTTAATTGGTATGACGTTTTATCTGTTTTGCATAAGCATTTTTAGAATATAACATTTTAGTGTGTTCTAAGGTCTTATGTATTAATATTTTTTAATGAATTGTGCTTTTATGACTCAGCTGTCGAATAAAGTATCTTTTGACTTGACTTGACTTGATTGCCCATCTCGATGAAAACGGAGAGCACGGCTCAACAACAATGTAGTACTTGCATCATGAAGGGGTTCGACACTGAAGCCTTCATTAACTGCACAGATTAGCGTCAATGCTTCGCCTCCGTTCATGAGATTGACAACGATACAGTGCCTCCTCGACTCCGCCTTGCATCGTGTCTTCAACGGCAAAACTTGCTCCATCCGATACTTTGCCAGTGGGACCTGTATGAGTCCTGTAGCTAGTACAGGGTGAGCATGTTATCTTTTAGTGTGTATCTAGCCTACTCTGACAAGGTTTGTGGTCCCTACTTGTACAGGGTGCATGCCTCTGCCAACTAGAGATCCAATTTCTAAAAGAAACTCTCCGGCAGATACAGCAAGCCAGAAAAAAACTGTTAAAGGCAAAGCTGGGAAGACAATCATGGCTAACAAAGACCAACAACAAAGATGGGTGGAGCATTTTGAAGAACTGCTAATCCAGCCAGTGCCACAGTATCCACCAGACATACAACCAGCTGACAAAGAGATTTCCAAGAATGGTGACCTGAGAAACATCACAAACTACAGAGGGATAACTCTTCTATCAACCCCAGGCAAAGTGTACAACAGAGTTGTCCTGAACAGATAGAAGGAACAAGTTGACACTCAGTTACGAGGCCAGCAATTGACTTCCGCCAAGATAGTTTTTGCATAGACCAGAATACAACACCACGCATAATCATTGAGCAGTCAATGGAATTAAACTCCCCCCTCCAGATCAACTTTTTTGACAATGATAAGGCATTCAACACCATGGACAGTGAGATCTTTTGGAAACTCCTCCACCACTACTGTGTGCCAGATAAAGTCATAAGGATCATCAGGAACTCTTACGCAGGAATGACTTGCAAAATACTCCATGGAGGACAACTTACAGAAGCCTTTGAAGTGAGGACCGGAGGACGCCGGGGTTGTTTGCTCTTGCCTTTTCTCTTCTTGCTGGCCATAAACTGGATAATGAAGACATCCACAGCAAAGAGATGGAATGTGATCGAGTACACACCTTGGATGCAGCTCAATGACCTGGACTTTGCAGACGACCTGCTCTACTCTCCCATACCTATCTGCAGATGCACGAGATGAAATACAAAATGGCAGCCACATCAGCACAACTTGGCCTCAACATTCATAGGGAAAAACCAAGATTCTGAAGGCTAACACGGCCAGCACAACTGCAGTCACTCTTGCAGGTGATGCCCTGGAAGAGGTTCGGGCTTTCACCTACCTGGGCAGATGAAAAGACAAGAAGGACGGCACAAATGCTGACGTCAAGGCAAGAATCAGAAAACCATAGGCTACCTTCATTCAGCTAAAGCAGATCTTGAGCTCCAAAGATCTAACGCTGCAAACCAAGATCTGGCTTTTTAACACCAATGTAAAATTGGTCATTCTCTATGGAGCAGAAACTTGGAGGACAAAGGTGACCACCACCAAAAAAGTCCAGATTTTCATCAACACCTGGCTGAGGAAAATCCTCCAAATCTGCTGATCAAACAACATCAGCAACAACAACCTGCGACAGCAGACTTTCCAATTCCTTGCTTATGAAGAAATCATGAAAACACTCTGGGGCTCTATAGGGCACATCCTCTGCAAGCCCGCATCAAATACCACCAGACAAGCCCTCACCTGGAACCCTGAAGGGAAAAGGAAAAGAGGAAGGCCAAGAAACATGTGGCATTGAGGCCTCAAGGCTGACTGTAAGGAGATGGGTTAAACCTGGAGTCAGATTGAAAGATAAGCCCAGGGCAGAGAAGACTGGAGAGTCCTGGTTGATGACTTATACCGCAGGAGGGGTAGTAGGCATAAGTAAGTAAGTAAGGGCCTAATTTAGAGTTCGGCAGACAGGTTACTCTGTCATAAACGTGACGAATTTCCCGTCTGCCATATTCCAAGTGCCATTGGATATAATGCACTTGAAATACAGTGGAAGCGATATCCGTCACATAGTAATCCATCCGCTGAACTCTAAATCAGGCCCTAAGTCTTAACCTGTGGTCCAAGGACCCCTGGGAGTCCACAAGGCCTACCCAGGAGACCTGCAACTATTTCACAAAATGAAATAATATTGAAAATAATAAATTAACATTTATAAAGTATATACAGATAAAGCATCAAAAATGAACATTTGAAAAACATCTTCTATATTTGATTTTAAATTAAACAAAAAATTTCAATATTTGAGAATTTGTTTGGTTTATACTTGTTTTGTATATTTTTATGTATTGTTTTTAGTTTTAAATTATAGGAATTTCTTAGACTGGGGGTCCCCGACTACCAATAATGACTCAGTGGGGGTCCACATAGTCAAAAGCTTAAAAACCGCTGCTTTGTGTTATTTCTTATTATCATTTTATACTTAGCTGGCTACTGCCTTGAGCTGTACAACCTGATGTTCTGTTCTTGGTCCTGAGTAGGGCTTTGTTGTATGCTCATAACTGTTCCATTGACGTGTGTATATTAGACCTTGTTTAAATTGACAGATATGTGTCAGCACGCAAGTTAGTTCAGTGAACCAATGTGTCCGCTGCAGAGGTCTTTGAGTGACTTTGAGTCCCTAGGTTCTAGTTCTGGCGGGCCCATTCAACCTTTCATCCTTCTGATGTCGATTACATAGTTTCCAAGTAATGTACCTCTAGTACGCACCTGTTGTTAGCGCCTACTGCCATGTGCTATAGAAGAGTGCGCTATACAGGCGCGCGCATTTGTTTCTGTGTGTGCGCCTTTCTGTCCATACCCCCATCATCATTTCTCTTCCTGATAGTCAGTGAGGCGGACTGTGTTCGGGAAGTGTTTTGCAATCACCTCAGACTCCGCGCAACCGACAGCGTTAGTTCTTTGAGGAACCAGCTTTCATCACGGCAGGCAAACACCGGCGTCCAACCCTGAGTGGCAATGCCTTCTCCGACCCACCTGGCAGCAGGGCACCTGTCCGTTTCGGATACACCTGTCCACTGAGGCGGCGATGAGATGCGTGAGCGCATCCACAGGTGTCCACGCGGCGTCTAGTCCTTCCGGAGCACGTACAGACTCACCCGTAGGCAGGTCACTGCAAAACCATTCCGAGTGCCGTGGACATGAATGAGACGTGTGTTCTATCGGAACGTAAGTGGCGTGGCGTGGCGTAATATTCCTCATGTGGTAAATGTGATGTAGCTGTTGACATAGAACTAATACACCAGGCTCAAAAGGCTGTCCGCGAGACCATCGCGTGGGTTTCTTGACCATGTTCCAAGCAGTTTTTATTCTGCTGGCAAACTTTTTGTTGTGGTTACTATCGTCAGGGTGGGGTTTTTTCAAATGTAATCTACATACGAAAAAATAAACGGTAGGTTGATTGTGTAGCGTTTTGTGCCAACCTGTGGGCACAACAGAGTGATGCGGGAGAACAGGAAAGAGAGAAGAGAAGGAACCCGAAAGAGGGGACGAGGAAGGATATTTATGGATGGAAATGTCTTTCCCACAACGCTAGCATCTCAGAAGACAGAGGAGAGCTATTGAGGAAGAAAGAGCGGGAGATGGGTGAACAGGTGACTTATGGTAGTAATAGAAGAGGGAAATAGACAAGCAGGGATTTCGGTGGGCAGATTGTGCCAGGGTCCCTATTACGCCCAATATGCATGTCCGTTATGTTACAGCCAAAAAACTGAGTGATTCGGCAACTAATGTAAAACACTTAAGGTGATCTATTTCAGCGATGCAGTCCCTGTTTGCATTTCATAGGTGTGACTTTAGCTTGCGTTTCTTAAGAATATTAGCTTTCTCTAGACGTGTATGTCAGAGGGAGAGATGGTGGGGAGATCTGCTGGTAGTACTCTTGGAACATACAACACCAAGTTTTGTTCCCCTACATTAGTTACCAGCTGAACATGGGGGTGATATTTTAGTACCTTTTCATCATTCATAATGCCAGACTGGTCTGGCCTTCATACCTTGGATCTAAATAGAAAACCTACTCCTTATATCAATATTTTCAATCCTCTAGCAAATTACTGTGAGAGACAGCGAGATTTGTAAAGCAGAGTTGTATCGTGTTTTCCTTATCCCTATGTGAAGTTTCTTCACAATAGACTCCAACCCCATCCATCATATGGATGGAGCCAATCTTCTACTTAATCCTTACCTGAAAAAATCATTTTTTCACAATATTAACAAACCTTTTGCAATTATTCTCAGACTTCTAGGTGAATGCAGTTTGTCTTCATTGTCTGTAGCCGTTTGTGGCTTCTTTTGGCTTCAGGCCAACCAGATAATGCATACCAACGTAACACTCATAACACAGAGCGAATTTGTACTAAGCTAAATCTATTACTGCATGTGTTTTTTTCTGCAGTTGTGTACAGGAATGAGGTGATGGTGTTCTGTGTCTGGAAATTGTTATTTGAATGTCAACTGTTTTTAATGCTGTCCTCAGGTAAATTCTTTCAATAGAATGTGGGAATTATACAGTAAGCTTGAAGTAAACCCATATTGAAGTCAAACATGGTAGTAAATTAGTATTGTTTGACTATTTCGATATCTCTGCATTCTTCTCGATCCCCTTTCCATTTTCATGACCCCACTCACTCTGTGATGAAGTGTCACTCATTGACATTCGGCCCAAGGCACTTCAGGGTTTAAAACTAAACTGCCCAGGTCCAAGGAAAATCGTGATGCTCCCTTTGCCACGAGGGGGAGAGCCTCAAGGCACTTTTGCCAGGCTGAGGAGGTCACACCCACAGGGCTGTGAAATCCTGAGCCTGTCAAAGTTCAAATCAGGCAGTCAGGAGTCTGCAAATTTAGCGCATGTCTAGCTCTTGGCTGCCTAACCTGACCCAGAAGAGTGCCTGTCAGGCCAACCTATGTTCAGCCTGATGGAAACTCTTCTTGCCTGGAAAAAGGTGGGGGTGTGGCCCCCTCAGCCCATACAGATGGGACACTGCTGCTTAACTAGCTAAATAATTTAGGGTGTTCCCTCTGTCAGAAGCAAAGATGAAAGGAGGGCAGTCATTAACCTGGAAGGATTTTCAGGTTTGGTTTGACAGTGCAACTGTCACTCGACCTTTTTACCCAAACAAATATTATCCTGATTATTCCAGTCACTTTGCATGTTTCAGATTGTTAGTCAGTATCTATCTACAAGCTTCAGACAATCAACAGCACCGTGACCTTCTATCGGAGGGCATGATGCCAACTATGATTTAAAAAGCAGAGAGGATGCGCAGGGATCCCATGAATGTATTCTGTTATATTCTTCATAGGTTTACACAAGCCTCTCTTTTATGAGGACGTGCATTTATATCTTCAGCAATAAATTGATCTTTAGTGTTCCCTGTCATGTGACGTCACATGCAAGAACAATGATGATGCTTGCCTTAACTCAAAAAAAATGAATGGCCTAATATGCAAACTATGCAGTTGCTTGAATTTTTGTATTCACAATAGTGTGTGTTTAATATGAAGCTGCCAAAGTGTTGAATCTATGATATTAACTAGCAATGTATTTTCAAGATAAGAATACATAGGGAAGTATAGATCTACTATTGTGGTATAACACCTCCTAGGTTCACAAGCAGTAAAGTGGCGTGACTCAGTCAAAGGGCTTCACATGCTTCCAGGCTCGCTCCTGGGGACTATAGCTGAGCAGCATGTCCTTGTGATGCTCTGCAGATATCGCCGTAATCGTTGAAATCTGAAGCCCCTCATCTAAAAGCTGGAGCATGCCTACCTAAGACATAAGTCCTTGAACATCTCTCCTCCCTCTCTCTGCTTATTGCAGGTGTTCTACGTGGACAGGATCATGGCAGTGCAGAGGGCCATAGGTGTGCTTCCTGGGAGCCTGCTGCTGCTCCTGCTGCTCCCCAATGGTAAGAAATTCGAGGATCTGCAACCACTTTGGGAAACTGAAGCGTTCTTCATTGTGAATGCCACGTTTGATCGTTTTTAGGGAGAGCATCGCTCTTTCAGAGGGGTGCATTGTATGGAATGAATGTGAAATGGAAAAATGGACAGGTAGTTGGATATACAATGGGCAAAAGGATGCATGCATGGATAGATAGACATAGATTGATACATGGGAGATGCAAAACAAGTGATGGCTAGACATATTGTAGATCAGGGTAGTCCATCCGAGGTCCATAAGAAGCAGACCTGCTCCATATTTATTTTCAGAATGTGTATATGGAGAAGTCTTGCCTATGGGCTTCTTACTTTTTGAACCTATTCCCTTTTAGTTTGGCCATTTTCAGGCTCCTTTTGTTGAGTTAGTCCGTGGAAGTCTTCAGTTTTTCAGAAACGTGGATACGTAATTTATCACTTCTTTATACATGCAACTGTATGACGGAAAGATAGGGCAGGCCTTGAAGAGAGAGAAATGTGGTTGTATATCTTCAGACCTTCCATGAGATGCACAGCAGCCTGGAGGACACTGTTCAGTGTGGTTGGGTTGAATCAAGAACACCTGTGCTGGACATTACCACTGTCTGGTTGTTGGTTGGCCAAGGATGGTTCTGAAATCTAGCCCAATGAGACAGGCTTGACTTTCTGTAACGGTGAGAACTGATTCAATTTTCTCAGCATTTTCATGTCCATGTGGATGTTAAAGGAGATGTAAGATTTTCGTTTGTTTGTGTTGAGTTGTGGTGTGAATTGTTCTAAGTTTACATTGGAGAGCTAGTATTACATTTATAAATGTGTGACATCATAGGCAGTGTGGATACATTCTTGATCCAGTTTAGTTTCAATGAGTAAATTGACATCCAAGATCAGATAACTGGCAAGGAATATTTTGGCATTGTCGATATGTTTGATTATGAAGATTTCCAGGTGCAATTGTACATTTTCAGTAAATTCAAGTGGTTACATATACAGGGTGCATATCACTGGGGAAATGACCAATCTATATGGGACATCGCAAATCACTGTTAGCTATTGAGTTCTCAAGGAGCCAGCCTGGAAAAGTTAGGTAGAAACAGAGGTGTGGGATACAAACTAGTGAGTATGGTACCAGTGAATGCAAGCATGATAATAGGATATTGATCAAGGCTAAAGACTGCTGACATTTCATAGGATTAGAAAGCAATGTATCCAGTATCTGTGAAGAGGAGTGTGACATTCAGAGGTGGGATGGTGACTGTCTCATTGCCGCAATGCATTGTGGAGTTTGATGGATATCCATGTAGGAGGTGATTCCTGCTGCTCTGCTCCTAAATTTGCATGGCAACGACTTTTCTATGACATTGTATATAAATGGGAAATGAATGACGGTAAATAGTTGGCTACATCTCTGGGGTCTAATTTGTATTTCCTGTGAACTAGAGGATGTGCTATGTTTTGAGGATGTCCGGGAAGAAGCCTTGTGTCAGAGTGTCATTGATTACATTGAAAAGTGGTGTAAGAGTTCCATTAAGGAGAGATTTTAACTTGGCTCAGGGAATGGTGTAGTCATCACATGTTGTTGCCTTGAGAGCACCAAGGATCCGTAAGTGGAGTTCAACTGAAAGTGTCTTACAGTTGGACTAGGAGAGCCTCTTGCGTGGTTTGAGGCATGGCGGAATGGAGATTTGTTTGTGCTGTCAATGTATTGTTTGTTCTATTAAGAAGTTGTTAATCACATTGTATTTATCATACAGGGGGTTGATGCAGAGTTTGATGGTTTTAAATGAGGCTCTGTCCATATTGGCGCATTGGTGATGGCAGAAGTATAGTATGTATTGTTGGCTACTGAGGTGTGATTTTGGCATCCTGATCTTATTCATTTTATTCTATTGCATTATCTTGGGATTGTTTTTGTGCAGTTGTTTCTCTTGTTTGTGGATAGAGTATTTACTATCAAACATCTATTTGGTGTATTGGAGAGGTGGTGGTTTTGTTTTCATGTTTCGGTTTCAGTGACGCTTTAATGTTGGCATTGGCTTTGAAGGTGTTAATTAGAAACTAAGAGAAGGCATTTATGTTGGCGGTGAGTTCAGTGTCAGTGAAAAAGCCTTGCTTGAATAAATAGGCGGGGATGTTTTGAAAAAGCGAAACTGTTGTTTATATCACTTTGGTTGCCCATTGTGAATTGTCGGTGTACAGTGGAAGGTGACTGTCCTGGGGAAATGGTTTGGTCTGTGGAGTACACTTGTACTGAGTGAGGCAATTTGAACTGATAATGAGGTCAGGGTTATTGCGTAGGATGTTTGTAGGTTTGATAACATGTTACTTGGTATTCAGTGCTTTTCAGGGATCATCAAGTCTGAATTATATATTCTTAGTGACATGGTCTTAGTCAATCAATCAACTCGCTGATAAATTTGTGATGAAAGTGTTTCCCAGGAGATGGTGTTTTTGTAAACTGGGTGTCTACAGATTAGGTTGAAGGATATTGTTAACGAGGCATGGATATAGAAGTGACTGGTGAGACGTTCATTGGAGTATTGTTAAAGTATTGTGGAAAGTGTTAGATTTTCCTGGGGCTATTACGAAATTAGTAACTGGATTGTGTGTTGATTTTGTATGTGGAAGTGTGGGTGGGCATTTTACTTGATGTGCCTGGGTTGAGGAATATGGTGGTGACTTATCCGAGGTACAAGAGTCGAATTTGAAGATGTTAGATATATTCAAAGGACCAAACAAGGATTACCTTTATCTTCACTCACTCGTAGCGTCAGATGCTCAGGTGAAGAGACACTGAGGATCCAACAGAAGCAGGGAGGATGGCGAGCGCTTACTTTTGTGTCCTTCTTTGGCTGTCATTGGTGTATGAAAGTGAAACATCTTGTAGCCTTCTTCTACCCATGTTGGATATAAATTGTGTGTTAATTTATCTTATTTGGTTATCCTGGAAAGCCTACATTTTTAAAAAATGTATTTTGAAAGTTTTCTAATATGACCCGTGCGGGTACGAGAGCACTTCACAATTGTTCAGAGGCAGCACCCAAATAAGGGAGGGTACAACACAATGTTGACCGATACATCAAAAACAATAATGTAGCAGGAGAGTAGTAGACAATTGATGTGCCAGGAAAGGTACGAAGGGAGGAGATGCTATGTTGTAGTGCAGAAATGTGTTCATAAATAGTACTTTAACTTCTTTTTTGAATGATGCAGTTAAGGGATTTAGTTTGAATTTAGAGAGCAAGGTGTTCCAAATTCTTGGGGCGATCTCAGAGAAAGCTCGGTTGCAGGTTTTCTTTGTAGGAATCTCTGAGGTTTCAGCAGTAAGGTGTTAGAGCTTCTGGAGAATCTGCTGCCACCAGAAAGTTTGAGCTTCTAAGCGAGGTATCTCAGGGTATTGAAGTGAAGGACTTTGTGAGTCATGCAGGCAATTTTTAGCTGAATTCTTGCTTTGTAAGGAAGCCAGATGAGGGATTTCAAATCGGGGGTGATGTGGTTGTTTCTTTTTGATCCTGTGATGAGCCTTGCAGCAGAGCTGAGAGAGGCCCTCAGAGGAGCCGTTTTGGATCTGGGCAAGCCGCAAAGGATTGCACTTCCATTGTCCAATCTGGGAATCACTAGGGCTTGCACTGAAGACTTGAAGTCATTGGAGGGGAGCAAGGGTTTTAATTTTCTTAAAATGTTCATTTGGAGGTCGCTCCTTTGATGGCATTACTGATGTGCTTCTGCATGTTAAGGTTCTTGTTGAGAGTTAATCCCAGTGATCTCGTTGAATCTATAACTTGTGGCAAGCAGTTGAGGGCTGTTAGTTGTTTCAACCAATCTTCGCTGACAGGTGATTGGTTGGGTGGGGCGTTTAGGAGGAATTTGTTTTTTTGAGTATTTAGTATGAAGTGGTTGCATGGCAGCCATTTGTGGGTGTTCTGTAGAGTTAAGCTGAGGGACCTGATGTTTTCAGGCAAGGAGACTTTCAGGTATAATTGGGTGTCGTCAGCATACATGTGGTAATGGATGTTGGATGAACCCAGAATTTCCGTTAGAGTTTCCATGAACCAGTTAAAAAGAGTGGGCGATATGGAGGAACGCTGTGGAACCCCTAAAGTGGCCAGAGTGGTCTGAGATAGGAAATGATTAACCTTGAATCTTTGAGTTCTGTTTTGGAAAACTATGTGAACCAGTTTAGGATTGATCTTGATAGACCCATTCCATGTTTCAAAAGTTGAAGTAGGTTGCCATGCTTGACTATGTCGAATGCCGAAGATAGGTCAAGGAGGATTAGCAGGCAAGATTCATTCTGGCCCAACATTTTTAGTGCATCGTCTACTATGTGAGTAATAACCGATTCAGTGCTATGCCCTGACAGAAGCTGGATTGGAATTGGTCTTAAAGGCGGAATTGTTCGATGTGGTTACAGAGCTTCACCAGAGTAGGAATGATGGAGATACGTCAGGAGTTTTTTGAGCCAGTGCAATCTGCCTTTGTTTTTTTCAGGCCGGGGAAACCTGCCCAGACTTTAGGCAGTCAGGGATAGTACCTTGAAGTAGGGAGGCATTAGCAATCTTGGTCCAAAGAGGGAGTATTTGATCTTGGTCCAAAGAGGGAGAATTCGATCTCATTAAAGAAATTGGGGCCGGTACAGGGTCATTGAAGTGGCTTGAGGGTTTCAGAGCTGCTTGAATTTTGAGAATGGCGCTTTCATTAAAGGTTTTGATAGAATTTCATGAGGCGTTGTTTTTGGGGATGTGCCCAGGTGGAATGAGGGATCTGCAGTCTGGGTAGTAGAGAGGCTGGCATGAGGTAGGAGAGGACAATGCCCCAAAGCCATCTGCAAACCATTTCTCATATTTTCTGTCTTCTCAAGAAAGAAGGAGGGAAATTCCTCACAGTTTGGTAGCAGACTGGATCCAGCTAGGAAAGGTTTGGGTAGACTATTTGATTGTATTTTAATGAGTTCAAATCCATTTTTAGGTCAGTTTCTACCTTGATTCAGTTGGTTTCTGAAGAAATTTGCTTTCGAGCTTCAAATACTTTTGTAGTATCTGTTACTCAAATGCTCAAGTTGTTCAAGGGACAGTGATGATCTCCACTGTAGTTCAGCTTGTCTCAGGTTATATCTTTCTGCATTGAGGCTACCACTGTACCATGGTTTGGGGTCTTTGGTGGACACTCTTTTTAGCTGTACTGGTGTAGAATAATCTCCACTAAACTACTGTAGTGGTTTGTAAGATCATGAAAATCTGTCATGTCTCCAGGAGGAAGCAGGATGATATTACAGAGAGATTTCAATTTATTGCAGTTGTTGGTTGATATGCTCCTTTTCCAGAGTTTGGGTTTCGTTAGTTGAGCTGTGTTTGTTCTCACAGGTTCAGTGATGAGGAATGCGATGGCGGTCAGTCCAGTCACAGGGGAGTATAGATTCAAGTTGAATGGAGTTGGATTTGCAATGATAAGATCTAAGGTCGCTGCCTTGTGGTGTGTGTGTCTGTTGCAGATTTGGGTCAGGATGAGGTAAGCAAGAAAGGTTTTAAAAATGTGAACTGCAGGGCCATTCAAATCATTCCAGTGGAGGTTGAAGTCTCTGAGGAAGTTTTCAGTGCAATGTTGTCCCATGTTTGTTGCGATGATTTCCATAATTTGTTCTATGAAAGCAAGATTATATCCTGAAGGGTGGTAGATCGTATGTAGTTTGCATAGTAGGCTGTTGCTGCATGCAATATCGAGGCATTAGTATTCGCATATGGATAAAACAGGGGATTGAGAATGTTTAACTAATAGGCTGTTACAGTGTATGGAAGCAATTCCTGCACCTGATCTGCTGGGTCTATCCAGTCTAGTGATGCCATGGTTAGGAGGGACTAGTATGTCAAGGATAGGAGAAGGGGAATCATTTAGCCAAGTTTCAGAGTCAGGATTGGGAGGTCAAGATCATGTGCAAGGATAAGGTCCGCAATATCCACCAGGTGTCTTGCCACCAATGAGCAATTGAGTAGCATGGATTTCAGATGGGGTTTAGAATTCGCGGAGGTAGTCTGTGTGAGGGTAACTCGCATAAGGTTGTGCTTGTTCACCACTCTATGACTGAGCCTTAGGGCTCGGTGTGGATTCGCAGAGACGGATTAGATTAGACCCTGATTGTCAATGATATCAGGGTGTACAGAGTTATATGGTAGGAAGAGGGAGTGGATATCTTTGTCAGATAGAGGGACTTCCTGTATAATCGGCCGCATGAGCGCCTTGGTTTAGTGTAATGTTCTCCAACTCAGGTGCATGGGCAACGAAAAATGTGAGGTCAAGTTGGTTGGGAGGTGTGTTGAAGAAATGGTGAGGTGGTTGGGGGGTTGGTCAAGAATAAGAGTATTCATCCTTGGACTCCTATTAGGCCACTGATTATTGATTATGTCTGTTGTGATGCGAATGAGTCTTTGTAAGTCTGCTTTGAATTCTTGTAGGTTTTGTATGATCTTATCCAGTCTGGATTCTAATGAGGTGTGGGAGCGGATTGCTGGATTTTGGAGCAGGTGGCATAGAGATAGAGGGGTGATGATGTCTGTGGAGTTGGAGTGCTGATGGCCTGAGGAAGACAGAGGAGGGGAGGATGGGTTGGAGGTGGAGGTAGGTTCGAGGCTAGGGGTGGAAAACCCAAGAGATGATTGAGTGGGAGTGCTAGGGATATGTCACTGGGTGTTTTTAGGGGATCTGCATTTGGAAGTGAGATTGGTAACGGCTTGTGGTGGGTCAGAGGTATACTCAAGGTGAGGGTGTGAGTAGCATGGCTATATAGTTCTGAAGTAATTGCTCTGGGTGTGGGATAAGACTGCGGTCTAAAGTGACAATTGTTTGAGAGGGGCTCAGAACCGTCAGGCTATGGTGGTGAGGTAGTGTTGCACTCAGAGTTAGGAAAGTCTGGAGCAGTGGTCGATTCGATATTCATTTCAGCTTTCTTGATGAGAGGAAAAATTGCCTCAAATATTTCTAGGTTGTGATCTGATGACTGGATGAGGATAGTACCATTTTTGTAAGTGGTGATGGTGACTTCTGCTCTAAAAGCCGATGTGTGAGCTACCGACAGTCTCAGACCATGGGGCGTTTTTCTGGATCTAAAGCTCAAGAGCAATGACAACAGGGCTTTCCTCCATTGTGCTTGTCTATTCAAATAAAAGTTAAGGTCACTTATTATAGCTCCTTTATTCATGGAGAAGTAGGGGTCAGAAAACAGGGTTTCTAGGTGAGATTTGAGGAGTCTATGTTTTAAAGTCTTGGATGCTTTTTTTCGTCAGATTCGAGGCAGGTACTTAATTTTATAAGCATAGTGGCCCGATGACTCCAGATTGTTGGTTATTCACTGTGGATCCATGCCAAAATCAAGCTGCAACTAGACAATAGGCAGGGTGGAGGGTGGAAGCAGAAAGAGATAAGGGATCAAGGTTTGATTGGATAGTTGCAGGTGGTTGCCTGTTGCTGGTATGGCGTAGACCTACTGAGGGCTGTAACCAAATCACAGGAAATGTGCAAGAACAGGTGGAGTTGGAGTCATATGGAGATTAAGCCAGTGAAAGGCACAGGCAGGGAGGACTAGTGGGAGTGAGGGGGATGTGTTTCAACTGATATTGTAACAGGGAGAAAAGCTGATAGGTCCTTCTTTACTGTCTTCGCATCAAGGTGTTTACCACTCTATGATTGCGCCTTGGTGCTCTGTGTGGATTTGCAAAGATGGACTGGGCACTGATTGTCAAGAGTTATATGATAGGAGGAGGGAGTGATTATCTTTGTCGGATAGAGGGACTTCCCCTCTAATGTATCTCAACCTCACGGATCAACATTGAACAACCATGTAATAGACAGTGAAGCATGTTTTATAGATTATGGGCACCATAGATGCATTACTCTATAATGTATGAATGACTTACTATAGATTAATGCAACATTAGGACATTTAAAGAAAATGTGTTTGTGTTGTGTCCTGATCTGTTAATCACAAAGGCAGTCACAAATGATTTTCATGGATCATGGAACAAATTGTAACTAATTCAGATCTTAACATTCGCAGAGGCATACATTTCACATTATGGAAATGCCCACATTACTGTGGGATTTTCCATATTCAACATATAATACGTATATGTGGGTATATCTGTCACCATGCATTGCACATATAACGTCTGATTAAAGTAATGGTATTATATTTGAGAGATGGAGTTCACCCCACGTTTCTTCCTTGTTCGTTTAAGAGTAAGTTAGATACTCCAAAAAATGTTGCAAGCATCTGGGAAAGTATTACAAAATTTGCATTGCATGTCCTTGACCACTCCTCTGTCTCACCCCTTTTTGATTGTTTCCTTAGATCTCTTACAAATTTAGATTAACCTGTACCATTTTATGGTAATCTTGTGCTCAACATATGCCTGAACATAGCATAGCATAGCAGAACATAACATGACATGACATACCATGAACTTGCATAAAGTACACAAGTGTGAATTATTTTTAAGGTTTTACATGCCTTGTTGATGTTTAGAATCTTGTACACGTTATCAGGCATTAATTATGACATTCCCAGTCAGATTTAAATATGTAAATCTCTGTGTGTATTTCGCAATCAGATTTTGATCTCATTTTGGAAAAAGGTAGGACAACACCTGTAGATATAGTTTCCACAATCCACAAACTCTCAACAAACCCCATTATGTGGCTAAAGGGTTCTGACCAATATCAATTTGAGCTGGTGTGTGCAGGTGGGGCTCACCGGTACTCATTTTTGGGGACTGACATCTATTTTTCTGCATCATACATTAACCCTGTACTAAAGACAGAAAAACACAAAAGGGGGAAAGAAGGAGGAAGAGAAAGTGGAAAAACAGAGACAAAGAAAGACAGCAGAGATGGAAATGGAACCTGAAAGAGTGAATGAAATGTACAGGAAGTGTCTGGTGACTGATGAAAGAGGCATAAGGTGGAATTCGGGCTGCACAGCCTTGGTACTCAGCACCAGTGGCGTAGGAAGGGGGGTGCGGTGGGTGAGGGCCGCCCCGGGTGTCATCACTGGGGGGAGTGACAAATTGGCAAAATTACGTGTTTTAAACACATATTTTTCCCATTTTGTCAAGCCGGGGGTGACAAGAAATCACTGAGGGGGGGTGACAAAATGGCAAAAATATGTGTTTTAAACACATATTTTTGCCATTTTATCAAGCCGGGGGTGACAAGAAACTTTCCGCACGGGGTACCACCTGACCTTGCTATGCCGCTGCTCAGCACCCCGATATTCAGATAGCACTTCTGCGCTAATCTGTGAGACCCGGCAATAATGTGTTATACAAATAAAGCAATTAGTCTCGAAATCTTACATTCAAACACCAGCCACCATTGCTCTTTGTGCTATGTCTTCCCAGCACTGCTGGCCCCAGTATAAATCAGCAACAAGTTTTCTTATGCATGTTCATTCAATAGATAACTTCCAACAATTTCTCTGCCAGCTGCTGGCCAGTTTTTTTCACGCTCCAGAATCATATCTACCCTAATAGACCATCTTTGGTGAAAGTTCCTTCTAACCACTCGCAAAAGGCTTTGTCTGGTCCCAGTTCTGGTCTATGGACTTCAGAATATTGGCTAAATATTAGATACCCAAACCAGCTGCTGTTCCTCCTATTTACATTTCTCCCCTAAATTAGAAGAAAGTGGAGGAATATTAATTAATTTCATTTCGATGTTACATACTTTGTCCCCAGTGTAGGTTGAAATTATTTTGGTACCCTTTGCCCACGTGGCCATGGGTTCTAAATGATGTTGCGCAGTATTACCCCATACACAAAAAACACAATGCCAGTTCAAAATTGAGACACGGCTGTGGAGAGGCTACTGAACAATTTTACCAGCTACCGTCTCTCACTTCTTTTTCAGGAACTACTTCCATTTGTGGAATAATAAGTGGGTTTTCACTTGTAACTAGTCTGTTTTGTGCATGGTGTATAATGTGGCGCTGACAAGGGTCTCAGTTCTCAATACCTGGCTCTTCTTTAGTGCCCACAACAATCACACCGAAGTGTCAAAGCAGAAGACGTGAGTTACCGATTCCCAGACTTCCAAAAAGTTCTGCATGGGATCTCAACACAAGAAGGAAGTGCTCACAGATACTCAAGCCATTTCCCTTTTGCTCTTTCAGGCATCCAGGCCTGTGGTCATGTAGCCGTAGAATCACCAGTCGTCCAATTTGGATCCTTGATCACAGCAAGCTGCATCGTCCATCATGAAAACTGCAGTGCAATTCAGGAGGGCATCATCCGCCTTCTGTGGACACTCGATGGTCACCCCGTTCCTGACACCCAACATGGTGACACATGGGGGACACAATCCAATGTGACCATTGAGAGATTTGACAGGCCCAAGGGAATACTTTCCTGCTACGTCGCTCAGAATGGAACACGTCAGCTGGTGGGCAGAGAAGAGATCCAAGCAGGCTGTGAGTACCCACACTGGATCATAATGCATAACCATACTATTATTCCCTGTGTTGCCTTATGGCTTGTTTACACCATGATTGGAATGCTCTTTTCGGTAAATCCATCTGACAGTCAGTTCTTTGCTCTGTGTTTTTTTTTTCCCTATGGTCGAAACTCTCTGGCAATCACAGTCTCCACAGCTTGTTTTCAAGCATCCCAAGGGTCCATATGGCACATTAATCTGACTATCTGTTTTGTAATCCACCAACAATATCAACACAGTATAGAGTCTGGGAACATTAAAATCTAACAATGGACTGTTAAATATATCACTAATTATGCTAATGTATTTAGAAAACTACTTTATAAATACACACTAGGCTGCCATCTATTAAATTAATTTGGAAGTGGTATGCCACATATTCAAAAGTGGCACTCATAGGGATAGTAATTGAGTTAATGCAAACCAATATGTGCACGTCTATATTTTCTATTATCATTAATAATAATAACAGTAATAACAACAATAACAATAATATTACAACTTATTCAACATGCAGAATAAATCAGTTAAAAATAGCAATGCCCCATTAATGGGAAAAATCATATTTTTTTTTAACTTTTAGAGGGAATTTGGTAATGTCTGTCTGCATAGGTCATCTGTAATCGCTTTCTCTACTTATAATAGTAATTGGCGGTAATTGTCATTTTGACCTAAAATATTATTTACAAAGTATGCTATGTGGTGTGTATGGCATCTATTCAAACAACCTTATTCTGGCATGACAAGAGAAACAATCTGTGCAATCATATAAAATAAGACATTAAGTACAACTAAGTAATTATACTCATTCCGGAGCTATTTTCTGAAATCAACGTATTTGTTTTATGCCTGTTACTCTTAAATGTGAGGGTTTTTTTTGCAAAGCAGTATATGAATGTTCAGTGACATAGAGAAAAGTGTCATCCATTTTTCTGATAGATTCATTTTCAACATTTTGTATCTTAATAGTGACAGACTATATTATGGCAGGACAATATTTTGTCACTTGATAGTGTGTCATGCATTTATTCCATTTTGCTCAAATAAAAATGCCGGAAGCAAAAACTGAATCCATAAAACTTTCTCAGAGTATGCATGCAAATCTGCGACTGGTGCTGTTTTCCAGATGCATCCTTAGAAATGTTCCCAAAAAGTATACGCTGAGTAGAGGAGGAAATCTTTAACTCCAGTTATATGCTATTTTTGTGAATCAGGCTTTGCATTTTCAAAACCAGTCCAGCTGATTTCTTTTATGGAATTCTACCCCAAAATATATAATTTAGTGCTGTAGTTCTTTGTCTTCTGTAGATGTAGATATATGCCACAATGTGTCTTGAAACATTAGACTGGTCTATATTTTTATTTTGTCATTTTTATATCATGAATTGAATGTTTTTGTAGCGTGATTGAACTGACAGCCAGATGCTCTTAACATGAATGCAATAGAAATGTCACATAAATGAATGCATTTATAAAAAATGAATTGTTAAATGTTTCCTTTTTTGTGTTTAGATGCTCCATCTAAACCAAGAGATCTAGTTTGCATCATGAATGTTACCGAGGACAGTTTGACATGCACCTGGGATCCAGGACGAGAGACCTACATTGACACGAACATCACGCTGGAAAGATTTCGGTCAGTGTTGCATCCTTGTGTCCTCATGTGATAAGTAAAGGGGCCATTTTACTTTACCGGAGACTGGTCATACCACACAACCTTTAGCTTTGCAATATTCCTTTCCCATCCAATAGAATTACCATTGTATTCTGTGATATCAGTATCTACGAAGCAGAGCCTAACAGGAACATTTTCAAAGATGTACTAGGATCCTATTTGGGAGTGATTAAGAGGTATTAGGTGCGATATAGTGGTAGCAAATGAGGCACAGTAGTAGGAGTTGTGGTCCGCTTTCTATACATGTAGTCTGGCATCAGCAGGTACGGGGTCTGAAGCCCGGAGTGGGACGAGTTGTGGTCTAAGAGAAGGTGGCATTGTGGCCCACTAGGGAAAGGAGTAGTCTAGTGGTAAGAGATGTGATCTAGTCCTAGAGAAGGTGATCTTTTAATTTATTGTTTATTTATTAGAAGGCAGACTGGCCAAGTGGAGTGAAGTGTGACTTTGAGGCAGGATTTTAGAGTTATTGGAAAGAACGTAAGATCCAGTGGCAGTAGGAATTGACTAATGAGTGGCCGAATAATTTAGTGGCAAGGGGTCTGATCCAGTGAAATTGTGTTCTGTTGAAGTGCAGCGGTGATGGGCTACTGGCAGACAGTGTGTTGTAGAAGGAACAAATGTGTCTGGTATGTGAGATGTAAATTAATGCATAAAATGTGACCTAGCAGCTAGTGGTATTATATAGCATTTAAAGACATGGACATGTGGCTGTGATCCTGCGACATTTTGTGTTGTTACGTGTTATTATCAGAAGGAGTGTTCTAGAGGCAGTGGGGTTGTTTCTTTGCAATGGTTGTAGTCTAGTGAGATGTGTGATTTTATTGTGTAGATGTTGTCTAATGGAGGGAGGTGTAGGCTATTGGATAAAGCATATGCTTCATTGAGGCATAAGGGCCATTGATGATACTCCTTCGATTCTGTTTTAACAGAAGATAATGAAGAAATGTATGTGTCTATCCCCTGTTGTGCACCCCTTAGTCACACTACCTCACTTACAGTAATGGTAAATCAATTTGTTTACAATTGTAAGTGTACTCAACGGCAGTTCCTTGTGTGTGTAGTACAAGAACATGTTTCATTCGCATCTTTAACATTGCGGCGGATGGTGCTGTACGCAGCACCCGCCGCAATGCCAAAGAGGCACGTCATGCATTGCTATGTTCAACGTGGCAGGCACCTCGCGGTGCCTGCCACCTTGGGCATGGCAATGCAGGGGGGTACCATATGTACCCCCCAAGTGCAGCCCTCCACCCCCCAAACCCCCCATGGGCCCGCAACAGGCCCCATGAAAAAAGACCGTATGCCTTTCGATGGCGGCATCACCGCCATGGAAAGGCTGCCTATTACTGCCATCCTAATCTGGTGGACAGTGCCTGCTATGCACTGCCACCATTTTGGGCTCCCTGGGCCATCTGCCAGGCAATCGGACGATTGCTGGCGACAGACGGTCTTTGCGTCCGCTGCAGACGCATTCCAGTTCCCATCGCCATCCTAATCTGGCGGTGGGAAATGTCCATTCGATGGCGGAAGGACTGCCACCGCTGGGCCAGCAGTTGCCACCGCCATCCCTGGGCTGGCGGTCCTTCCACCATCCTAATGGGGCCGTAAGTCTTACATACATTCTCATTCCTTGTTATAATTGCCACCAACCGAAACACATTATATAATCGTTGCAGTTGTAAGGTACTTAGAAATCCTCTGGAAAATAACATCTAATATTTAATGATAGTGTGAACACTGTACTTCAGCAATACCCATAGTAACTGAATGACTCCATCAGTGAGACTAACTGTATCAGCTGCAATATACTCTTGTAGATGATATAGCGACACCTCTGGCATTTATACTTCGAACATGAAGTATGTATTATACACTTTGTACATAGCGTGGAATGCTACAGGAAAGCGCAGAGGAAGGCTTATCTACATGAACATGAGCAGATATCCCACCATGCCAGAGAACATGAAAGCCTTCCTCAGTTGGGTTAGAACTTGACATGTGATCGTCTCTGTACAGTTCCACCAGTGCCTCAGAGGCAACCAGCCTCTCGGGAACCCCCACTTTCCATATTGGCAAGGTTGTCTCTTGACAAACATACTTCAAACTATTACTTTGCAAACACCATATGTCACTTTTTTTTTTAACAATTATGAATTTTACAATTCTATCGGGGTCAATCTTGAATCTGCTGTACCATATATTCCAGAAACCGAGGACGATGTGGGCTTCTCCAGGAGAAGAAAGAAGACTGCATTCCACAGGAAGGGCAGAGTTCCTGCACCATCCCTCGAGAATTCCTCAACCTGTACCAAAAGGTGGACATGTGGGTGACAGCCAAAAATGCCTTGGGCAGGGCAGAATCAGAACATCTGTGCTTGGACCCCATGGAAGTAGGTAGGTGGACGATGGAGTATAGCCTCAATGGCTGACCTAGGAAAGATGGGAAGGGTCAACTATCATTTCTCCATCTCAGAGGATTGCAGAGAAGGTCCCTTCCTTCCCCCATGTCAGAATTGCGACCTAGTGTCACAAATGTTCCTTACGCTTATATGTAGCACTACCTCTTCCCCCTGTAATAGGGCACCCAAAAGCTTGTTTTGTCTTTGATGCCTTCTGGGCTCTCTATAAAGGTTCCGCTGATTTTATACGGTTTTACTGGAGTACCAAAGCATATACGGTCACAGTACAACTATTTACTTTTTTAATTTTCATACATTCTACTTTATTAGAACACAAGAAAAAGGGATATGTTATAAAATAAAAAAAATATACTTCAAAAATTCAACACTCACCTAAACTGAAATAGGACATTTGAGAAATATTTAAGAGTAAGTCTTCTGTAAAGGGATGAAAAATTAAAATAAATAGAGTAAAGCTGTTAACTCTAAGTTCCATCACTGAACATCAATAATTTTGTAAAGACATCAGAAACTGGCTTTTTATCGCAGCTATCTAGTCCCTCTGCCTTCTTACAGCTTACCATTTGTGTCAGGATACCTCATTGGGGTCACAGTACTCTACAAGTTTGTTACTCTTCAATTTATTCATTCATTTGTTAGTTCCTGTTAGAAATTGAGTTTCTGGTTGCCAAAGATGTGCACCCTATCCAAACAGGAACCACAATCCCAGTTAAAGTAAGTCAGATACACCCCATAAATTAACCTGTGCTCAACCTCTGGTAGCTTGGCACAGGGCAGGGAGGCTTAACTTAAGAGGCAATGTGTATAGTGTTTGTGCAACACTTCAAACAGTAACAAATTGAAAAAAACACAAAAAGACTGCACACCAGTTTAGAAAAATAGATTATAACAAGACCAAAATGACACGAATCTAATAAGAAGTAGAGATATGAATTTTTAAAGATTAAGGGCCAGATGCAAGAACATTCAATTTTGCGAGGCACAAATCGCGACGTTTTGCGACTCGCAGAATGGAATATACAACAGTGTCTGAGACACTGTTTGCAATTCCCAATGGTGTCGCAATTGACCTGCCTCATCAATATTCATGAGGCAGGTCGCAAATTGCGACCCATTGAGACTGGCCAGCATTCACAGGGATGGTGGCCTGCTGGGGTCAGCAGACCACCATGACCGTGACTGCTTTTTAAATATAGCAGTTTTTTTAAAATGCAGCCCGTTTTCCTAAAAGGAAAATGGGATGCATTTAAAAAAGAAAAATTAAACTTTTCTGGGAACATTGCCTGCTCTAAAAAAATATTTTCACATCCATCGACTAAGGAAAGGGGTCCCCTGGGGCCCCCTTCCTGTATGCGAGTGGCTTACCACCTACTTGAAGTGGGTGGTAAACTGCGAGTGCCGCAAAACAATCGTACAAACAAGTGTGACTCGCTATTAGGAAGGTACGCCCGTGGCACGCACCTTCCTAATAGTGACTTTCAAACTCTATTTTGTGAGTCAGTGATTGGTTACCGACTTGCAAAATAGGGTTTGTACATACCACCACCTTTTTTAGCAGTCACAATCGGGACGATTTTCCATTAGTGACCACTAAAAACAGTCATACATCTGGCCCAAAAAGTGAAAAATAGCACTTGGAGACAATAGGCGCCTATAGGGTATCTGGTCACGCTGGGCCGGGGCAAAGTCAAGAGTTACGGCCAACTGTGATGGAGTGCCGACCGGATACAAGAGCCACACGAGTCCCGCTAAACTAAAGTATTGTGCTCCTGGTCGCAACATCAAGATGTGGGGTGAAGACAAGCTATGAGTCAGTGTTGATCCCGCAGTTGAAGTGATGTGCCGATTTTCTCCACACAACGATAGCAATGCTCTGGTTCTGAACACAAAGCACTGGATCCAAAATGCATTGGTTCAGAATTTGATGTGCTAGGTTTTCTCCATGTAGTCGAGGGGATGCTTCGATCATCTCTCCTGCAATAGCGGTGATGCAGTGGTTCCGATGCATTGTTTCGATTGTCAATACGCTGGTTCCAAGTGCAATGCTCTGGTTATGTTCTTGCAACAGTGGCAATGCATATATTCTGCTCCAACAGCAGAGGATGTATTGGTTCCACTGTAGCAAGCACCTGCATACACTTTCAGTGGACCAGGCACAGGAGTAGTGGGTAAGACTTTGATATCTCTAAGTCATTAAACAGGAGGCAAGCTGGTTCTTACTCAGCAGGGAAGATATTAGCAGCCAGCAGTGCAGGAGGGCAGAAAAGCAGTTCTTCCAGAGTATCAGTCCAGCAGAGTGGCAGTCCTTATAGCAGCACAACAGTTCTTCCTCCTGACAGAGTTTCTTCACAGGTCCAGTAGTGCCTGATTTCATGGGGTCAGAGACCCTGTACTTATATCCAGTTGTGCCTTTGAAGTAGAGGTGTCTTCAAAGAGGGGCTGTGAAGTGCACAGGGGTATTCCCTCCCAGACTCCAGACACAGTACAGGGGCTATGAGGCTCTTTGCGTGGGAAAAGAGCACAGCCTATTCAGGTGTAAGTATCCACTCCTCCCTCCCATCCTGCCCAGGATGACCCATCAGGGTGTGGATGGCCACATAAGCTCCCTCAGTCACACCTAATCTCCCTTTGAGTGTGGCTGTCTACCAGGATTTAACAAAGTCCAGCTGTCACCCACCACAGGGTGTTTTTGAAACAGGCTGCAGGCACACAGGGCTAACAGCAGAAAAATGCCACCTTTCTGGAAGTGGTATTTTTAAAAGGGTAGTGATAATGTAGTCTTTACTAGTGAAGATGATTTATCATTACCATTCCAATGATATGAAGCAAGACGGAGCTACACCTTTTCCATCAGGAATTACAGCATATAAGTGTAATAAGGAATTTCCAATGTTAACCTATGAGAAGGGTACGCCTCACAGGAGTGCAAAACGAATTTGGGAGTTTTTCACTACCAGGACATGTAAAACTGAAAAGTAAATGCCCTAACGTTTAATTACACAGCACTCTGCCCTTTGGGCTGCCTAGGGCCTACCTTAGGGGTGACATATTTATGATAAAAGAGGAGTTTCAGGCTTGGCAAGGTGTTTTAAATGCCAAGTCGACATGGCAGTAAAACTGCACACACAGGCTCTCTTGTAGCAGGCCTTAGACTTGTTTAAAGTGCTACTTGTGTGAGTGAAATAATCAGTTCTGCAGGCCCACTAGTAGCATTTAATTTACATGCCCAGGCACAGGTACATCACTCTACTAGGGACTTATAGATATGTTTAATATGTATATTGTGAATAAGTCAATCAAACTGTGTTTTAGGGGAGCACTGGTTGGAAGTGGTAAAATGCTCAGAGTCCTACGGCAAAAAAGAGAAATCAGCAAAAAGATGAGACAAACAGGCAAACAGTTTGGGGAAGGCCACCTTTAGGCTGTCAGGTCAAAGGGAATTAAACAGACTAATTTTCTAGTGTATCACAAAGTAACAGCTGATTTGTAGGCTGCACAAGTAAAGGATTATTATCCATTTTCACTTACCATTGTCATACTACTCTTTCTACTGTAGTTGTGAGATGGATGTTGTTTTTTTATCAAATTAGTCATTTAGTTTGAAATACACTTCCCTTGGCTCTATGAATTTTCAATTTATTTTTTAACAATTTGAGCAACAGGTCCAAAAATGACTAATGTTGGTGTTTCAGAAAGACACAAGTCAATCTGTAATTTAGATTTGAACAATCAATTTATAATAATGATTTTGTTGATCATTATGATTCCCTTGCACAGACTTGTGTTTGTAGACGATAATGTGTTTGTTTAGACATTTTTCAATGTGTCACCCATTGAAAATGTCCCTTTCCTTGATCTTTTGTCAGAGCATATTTTCTGGGACATACAAATGTAATCCACATCAGCCTTGCCACGCCTTTTGCATTTTCCATCTCTTTCAGTTTAAAGGTTTCCTTTTTTTGTACCAGCGAATGGGTACTGTAATTCTTAGTTGAATGTTTACTAGTTGTAAGCTATCACTCAATCTTGGGTTGGCTGTTGTGAATATTATATATTTTGAATCACTTGTGTTGGGTGAAAATATTCTCACCTATCAGTTTAGAGTTTACCTGGTACCAGAGCTTGTTATATGCAATAATTCTCTAAATAAAACAAGGCTGTTTGACGGCATGGGAAGAATAGGATACTTAACAACCTAGATGTTAATATGAAGTGAATTTCTACTCGCATTTATAAATTAATTCAAATTATTAGTGCCAATCCTTTTTGATGGCAAGTGCTATTTGTCTGGTAATTTCTTAACTGAGGGGTGACCAAAATTGGATCACAAGGCCTGGAACCATTTTTTGTTTTCATGCTAACCATAGAGTTTTTAACTGATTCCCTTACAGATTGTGTGTAAACACACCTCATGTGGATATCATTAAAATGCTGCTTTGCTGTGGCATTAGTTGGCAGTAGGACACACCTATACCACATAGTTACACCCAAATATTTCTGACCACCTGCTTTAGCCATACAGCACTTTACTTGGGTAAAGGCATTTTTTATTCATTTTTATATATCATTTTTCTCAGATCATCAAACACTGCTATTGCCAGTGTATTTCTGGTGTTCAGAAAGTTAGGGGGAAAAAATTCTCTTTTTTTAACAGTAATTTACATTTTTTTATTAATAAAAGAGATTTAGCAGATGGCTCAGATGAATGGTTTTAAGATATGTTTCAGTTAAATATATGTTGCATGAAATGACAAATGTTTATAGATGATACAAAGATATATAATATTTCAATTAGATTGTTCACTTTGGTTGTGTTTGGAGTACCTTTCGATTCATGTGAGAAACGTTCTCACACTACTGTAATTTTTTCTCCATGTTTGAAATTAGATTTTCTATGATAGCTTTCAGGACATATTTAAGGTTTTCATAACAATGACACCCAAGTATCTATTTTCTACCAATATTGTAATCATATTTACATTTTTCATTACCAATAGTGCTATCAGACAACATTTAGTACAATGTATCCTGTGAGAAATTGGCTTGTTGTTTGAGGAGAGTGTGAGCCATTGTCAAGCAACAGCCGCAATACTTGTCTGGGTGAACCACAAAAAGTCACTAAATTAACCTGTGCTTAACCCTATGCTAGCTTGGCACAAAAGCAGTCACGCTTAATTTAGAGGCAAAGTTTAAAGTCTTTATAAAGCAATTAAACAGTAATAAAGACACAATACAAGGAAAATCCCTTGCTAATTTAGAAAAATAGAGTACAATTTAATAAATTATTTGACACCAAAATGTAAAAAATATAATCAGTAGAACCGAATTTATGAATTTTTAAAGTTTAAAGTAAAAAATAGCTACTAAAAGATCAAAGCGTCAACCGCAGACAGCTAGTCGCGCGAGACCAGGACAAAATGGAAAGCTATGGCTGGCTGCGATTGAGCGCAGTTTGGATACACAATGTGGATTGGTCCTGGTCTCCACTTACCTTCGGACTTGGAAAATCTTTTGTAGAAAAATGTCTGAGAAGGAAAAGTTCAGTGGGGCAAAGCAATCGGCGGTGTCTGAGGAAGAGACGTAGTAGTCGGGAAGTTGTTGCATGAAGTTGCAGTGAAGATTTCTACATTCAGACTTAGGCTCTTTTTTGGAAGTGAAAACTCTCCAGCAGGACAAAGCTGCAGGCTGTAGCTGACTAGGGCTCAATGAGGCCTGATACCCCTTCTGCGAGGAGCGATTGAACAGGATTTGTTACTGCAAAGAAGAACAGAGTGGGAGCTATTGCGAAGTCAGGCCCTCCGGCAAAGCACCTTGGGTTGATCGGCGAACAGGTAGGTCCCAGTGTCCTCTTGGTTCTCAATGCACTTTTTATTCAAAAATCTTCTGTCTCAAGTTTTGGATTTGGGCTATCTGGGCACCATTTGCAGCACTTCCAACGTTCCAGGACTGGAGGGGCACCACTTGGCGGGTCAGGACGCACTCAGGCTGGCTCAAGGTGCTGGTTCAAGATGGTTGGAGCATTTTCTGTCCCTGAAGCTTTGGTCAGGAAGCCAGTCAAATATCCCTTGGAGTCACTCTGGTAGTCCTGAGATCAAGCAAAAAAGCTGTTTCAAGCACCAGGAGAGTCCTCTGAGGGCGCAGAGCAGGCTTTAGGAAGCAGGCCAGTTCTCTTGGAGCAGCACAGCAGCCCTCTGAAGTACACTGCAGGCTGCAGGCTGCAGGGAGCAGGGCATTCCTCTGAGAGTCCTCCACAGGTCCGGAAGTGAACTGATGAGTGGGTCTGAAGGTCCTAATTTTATACCTGGTGCCAAATTTGAAGTGGAAGAAACTTCTTCAGTTTCCACGTACAGATAGTGTTGGAATTCCCTTCCTCCCTGCCCTGGTCCCAGGATGTCTTGGGATACAAAAAAGGCTAGTATGAAGTTCATTGTGTGTGGGTTGAGGCAAGTGGGGCTGTGCACACCTCCACTCCACCCATCCTGTCCGGGTTGCCCAACCTGCTAAACACCCAGTCCTCTTTTTGCGTGACTGTCTGGGGTGAATGCACAAGAGCCAACTACACTTAGTCATGTGAACCAGGAAACAGGCTGCAGCACTAAATGGTTAGGACAAGAAAATGCCAACTTTCTAAAAGTGGTGTTTTCAGAATAGAAACTTAAAATCCAACTTTACTATTAAAAACGGTTTTAAACTGCAATTCATTAAACACTAAACAGAATTTTTCTACCTGCTCCCAAACAAAAGTTATCGCTCATTAAATGTAATAAAGTAGCCGAATGTTATCCTACTGGAGACGTAGGCTCCACAGTAGTAAAAAAAGAAATTTGTGAATTTTTCACTACGAGTACATGTAAAACCTAAAAGTACATGTCCAACTTTTTAAATACAATGTACCCTGCCCTAATGGCTGTTTAAGGCCTACTTTAGGGATGACATATACATATTAAAAAGGGAGTTTTAGCCCTGGCAAGGGGTTTATTTTGCCAGTTCGAACTGGCAGTTTAAAACTGCTCACAGGCTACAATGGCAGGACTGGGATATGTGTTAAGGGGCTACTTAAGTGAGTGGCACAATAAGTGCTGCAAGCACACTAGTAAAACACACAAGATGATGGACGGAATGTTGCACATTGGCAAAACATTCACCCCCAGTCACAGATCTGGATTTAATCCATCGTTATTTTGCTCACCACGCCACCCCAGTTCAGACATGGCCATATGCAAATGAGCCTTGACCCTGTGCCTCATGGGAACAGTCCAGCCCGAACTGCCGAGCCATGTCTTTCCTGGACCGGAATCAAGCATCCTAGGACCGGTTTCGGGGTTTCACCCCTCTTCAGCCAGAATAGCTTGACTCCAGTGGCGTAGTGAGCACGGGACCCACGTCTGGGCATACCCTTCCCACATAGGGCGAACAGCAAAACACACAAGATGATGGACGGAATGTTGCACATTGGCAAAACATTCACCCCCCAGTCACAGATCTGGCTTTAATCCATCGTTTTTTTTGCTCACCACGCCACCCCAGTTCAGACATGGCCATATGCAAATCAGTCTTGACCCTGTGCCTCATGGGAACAGTCCAGCCCGAACTGCCAAGCCATGTCTTCCCTGGACCGGAATCAAGCATCTTAGGACCGGTTTTGGGGTTTCACCCCTCTCCAGCCAGGATAGCTTGACTCCAGTGGTGTAGTGAGCACGGGACCCACGTCTGGGCATACCCTTCCCACATAGGGCGAACAGCAAAACACACAAGGTGATAGACGGAATGTTGCACATTGGCAAAACATTCACCCCCAGTCACAGATCTGGGTTTAATCCATCGTTATTTTGCTCACCACGCCACCCCAGTTCAGACATGGCCGTATGCAAATCAGTCTTGACCCTGTGCCTCATGGGAACAGTCCAGTCCGAACTGCCAAGCCATGTCTTCGTTGGACCAGAATCAAGCATCCTAGGACCGATTTCAGGGTTTCACCCCTCTTCAGCCAGGATAGCTTGACTCCAGTGGCGTAGTGAGCACGGGACCCATGTCTGGGCATTAAATTTACTGGCCCTGGGTATATGGTATACTACATGACTAGCGACTTATAAGTAAATTAAATGTGCCAGTGAGTTGTAAGCCAATATTACCATGTTTTAGAGAGTGAGTACAAACACTTTAGCACTGGTCAGCAGTGGTAAAGTACACAGAGTCCAAAACCCACCAAAAACAAATTCAGCAAAACAGGAGGGGATAAGGCAAGAAACTTTGAGATGACCCTGCAGAGAGGGCCAAGTCCCACAATCGTTATAATCCAAACTGAATGGTGCTAGGGATTGATCAGTCCTGAGTTGCTTTCCTGATGATAGAAGGTTTCACTGCTTGCCAAGGTCTTCAAGGTTATTGTGGCCAAATTTAACATGCATTGTCCCTCTGCCGATAACCTGGAGAATTGAAGTGGGACTAGATGTTAGACGGTGGATTCTTTTTAATGCTGCAGCAGGAAATTCTTAATTGCTGTTTTTCATGTCTCCACAAATATCTTTGCATGTGATGAAAAGAAGTTTAAAGATAAAGCATTCATGGATGGGAGCAGATGATTTTTGGTTAAAATGTTGCTAACACTATTTTGAATTTGTTGCAGACAGTCAATATGATTCTCATTTCTTTGTAGTGAGGATGTTAATTTATTTATTTCAAAGCAATTCAGCAGTTAGATTATTATGTATTTGCTTGGGTTAGCAATGACTTTCAGAAATGTTCATGACAAGGCAATCATTTTCTTAGGTAGTGAAATGTTCACTTTCCTCATTCATACTATAAGTAGCATATTGGTGTCATCCAGATGTGACTAATCAAGACAACTCCTTACAGTGAGGCAATGATTAATGTGTGAAAGAAGCACAGGAAGAGCAGTCTGCCTGGACAGAAGAAATAGTTCACCAGCAGTGCTTGAGAAGTGTGTCACTTTATAAGCTGATCCTCACTTCACCTGAAAGACGATAACTGAGCTGATGCACATCCCAAATTGCTCTGAGCTGCTTGTACAGTTAAAAATAAGCAAATGTGGATTAGCTTCAGAGGACAAAGATAACCACATAAATGTAACTGTGAAATGTTGCTTACCAAACATGTTATCATTGCGAAAAGTAGTAAATGGTTAGGTATAAGGTGTCCATATGACTTATTGCCACGTGACATATGGTTTCACGTCCCGGGCTTTGTTGTCACAAATGGCTTTCTCTAGTAGTTGTAGTCATTGTACTTCAACTCAAGTGAACAGAGACCACATCTTTAAGAGTACTGATATATAAAAGTCCTTATTGTGGTAAGTGTTAATGGTACTTTTTGAAAAATGCTAAGTCTTTCTGTCAACAAAGAAGGTGGTTATCCCTAAACCCCTCCTGCACAGCAGTCCTTCCCAGAACTTTCTAAGGCAACTTTAGGTGACTACCTTTCAGCAAGTTAGCTTACAGTGTACTCTGTGCACTCCTGGTATTGACATAGGTGTCCATTTAGTGGTTCAGTCACTGTATTCTAAAGCAGGACTTCTGAATTCTGAATCCGGGATTTCTTAGTGACATGCAGTGCCTGCTAGAGAAAATGTATATGCCATGTTTTTAAGTAGCTCAATGTAAAGGCTCAATACAGTTGTTTGCAGTGACGGCTCATTCATAGAAGCGTTGGGGTGTTACCACACCCTCGCCTCACCAGCCATCATATAAGAGACAGGTTACCTCCCATTTACAATTTTTAAATTAAAATGGTATGCCCCATATCATTATTCATGAACCTTCATAAACAGTCTTTCCTGGCATTGGGTAGGGCTTGGTCATGTACCTTGAGTGAACTGTGCATATCGGACTGACCGGTATCTTGCTGTGACCAGTCTTATATGCGCACTTCATGCTTCAGTAATTCGCTCTGTGTCAGAGAGCCGGGAGAACTCCAGCTATAAACTTTGGTTGAAGTTATAAGATTTTTCAAGACTTTTCAAGGTTATTGTTGTTTACTCTTTAATGTTCAGTCCCTGTCATGCACTGGATGGTCGCAATCTATTTTTTTAAAGTAAAAGATCAGCTTTAAGTGGAAAAAGGTTGTTTGTGTGCCATGTAAGATGAAAATAGTAAAGATTTCCTCTTCTTGGCAGTGACTACATCAGCTGATCTCCTCTGGCCCCTACCTCTGCAGCTGTTGGTTCCTCCTGGGATTGAGACTCATCCCCTTCCACTACCCCAGCTGTTCTGGGGTGGGCTCAGAAGACAAACTATCACATGAAGACGGAGGTGAAATAGGTTCGCCCGCACTCTGTAATTTTATGAAATGCAGCAAGTGAACATCACTAATCGCGAAACCAACTTTTGGGTTTCACTATACACCTCCATGCAGAGATATTCTTTTTTGCCCCCTAACTGGCATCAATACGCAAATGCTCATGTGGACTGACACCACATTCTTGTAGACATTACATATTATCAACATACCATACTGTTCCCAGGGCCGGCTTTAGAGCTGGTGGTGCCCAGTGCGACAATTAGTGTTGCCCCTCCCCATGACCTCCTCCTTCGGATTCCCTGACTACCACCAGGCAAAAGTGCCCCTTGTCTCTCCATAGCCCCTCTCTCACATATATTTCATTTGTTTCAAAGCACAGGTAAAGGCTGGCTTTCCTAATAAGAACATATCTCTACCCAAACAAACGCTTTTTAGCAACATTAGCAATAGATGATGAAAGACTGGGGGGAAAAAAATCATTACATCCTAACTATTTTCATGCAGTTTGCATGCAGCTCTTTGATGACAGTTCCTAACAGTCACTGTTCTATATTAGAGATGTATCTTATGTACTGCGGTAACAAAAGGATCTCTTTGACAAAAGCAATAATCCACTTAGCTATCAATACAAAATACAGATTTGTGATCTGCAAGGTACTTGTGCTTTGCAGCAGGCTTATTAATATTAACTCTCTGCGCTACTTTATGCCACAAAAACTCAGATCTCTCTCTCTAACAGGAGCATTAATCACAAGTGTTATGCTGGAGTTTGCCCGACTCAAACATTTATCTCCAGATTGACGACCTTTATAGCTGCATAAGAGGTAAAGGGAGAAAATTATCACTTGTTAACATCTCAATACAGTGTAACCATTCTGGCTACACAATAACCCACTAGACAACCTAATCTGAGTTTAGTAGGGTTTAATTATAAATTTAGAAAAAAATCAATATAGACCAATCTCAACATTACCATATAGAAATACAGAAAGACCAAGATCAGCCCAAATCTCCTGAAGAGATGTATACTGTATTATACAAAGCAGACAACAAACTCTATCAAGCAAGCTATCTCTCCCTACACTATCTTAAAAGGGGCAAACCTAAGCTAAGACGCATTTGGTAAAGGTGAAATTAGAGAGGTGTCAGCTGTCGGAGTCTTCAATAGAAGGCACTCCAACCAAGGGTCAGGTAGCATAAAGCCACACAAGCAGAAGCATAGATCTGCTCTCCGTGAAATCCTAAAATGACTTTTCTGTCCCTCACTATGTTCAGCATAAAATATCAACTGCATTCAAGGTAGATAATCCCACATGATCCCACATGATCATTGCCAGTGAATTTCCATGGATCCGACACAACTGGATACTTGCACCGCCTTTCCCATATGCAACTTGCTTCTTCCAAGGTCGTTCCTCTCCTCCATGAGAACTCGTCTCCTTGCTCGTTACCACGCTTCTCCTTGCCAACTTCATCTTCTCATACCTTGCTCTCTAATCAAAACAAAACCCTTCTATGCTAATGAATGAGGCTTTGTCCATACCTGCAGTGGAAACAAAATACAAGCAACTGCTTTCTGCATGGAAGGTTAAATGCGAATTACATGTTAGATTTTAACATGAGCATTAAATGAACAGGTTTCTCGAGGCCCACTCTAGTCAACTTTAACAGTGCACAGGGTTACAGAATACACGCACATTTTTACACACTGTATAAAGGCAGCTTCTTAATACATGTATAAATTGTAAAGAATTACAAAGGCGCAATTCTAAATGCACCTACATGAAATTAATTCTTGTTACACGTTTAAATGTTTAAACCTCAGTTTCCACAGACGCATTCTAATTTATTAAGCTCACAATGGGTCACATTTTATGTTAACTTCTCCCATCACAAAAATACATAAATATTACATAGTCCTTTATTAATCATGTTCTATACACAAAGTTTTTGTGTGGAATACTTTAAATATGAATATTCCACTCTCTTTAGTAACAATAATCACACAGAATATAGTGCTGACTGCTCAGGATGAGGAAGCACTCCTACGGTATCTCAGATGGGATCAAGACTGCACTGCAGTTTTTATTTTTATTTTTATTGCTGCCTAAAAGCTGGATGCACAACCCTTTTGGGATATTCCAAGCAGACTCCCAAGAACATATGGAGACTGGTTGATATGGGGCTCCTCATTGGTGGGGGGGTGGCAATCAGTTGGTCTAGGGGCCCTACACCCACAATGGCACAATGGCCACGTGACAAGCTTTATTGCAGTATGCAAACCGAAACTTTCAGCGAGTTACCCCCCCCCCCCCCAGAGTCGCCCCAAGAACTTCTGGGAGCTTTACACAACATACCTGTCTACCAGAGTAACTGACACGAACGAATGGGGTAACACCACTCCAGATAACACTAACCCTCCTCTTGTCAATTAACCTGCTTCTGGATTTCCATCACCAGCAGCGTGTTTGGACATTAGGTGGCCACAGTACCCCCTGTTTCACATATAACATACTTGAGCAGATGTTGGTGTTTAGGCTTTGGAATTCAGTTCAATACATGGGTTTGCCGCCTTTGTGCTTCTTTTATTTGCAGATGATCTGTCTGGTTTTTGGTATCTTTGTACATAACTGACTTCAGCAGGTTGTATATGCTTTTGTCACGATCCTACACTGTGCAACAAGATCGTTTGTATTTTTATTATTTAAAAAATTAAAATAAATAAATAAAATAAATTTAAAAAGCTGGATGCACAAGGAACTCTTTAGAAGATGTTTTTGAATTAAAAGTTATTGCTAAGCACAGCGCACCCCTCTGAGGTCAGCGCCTCCTCCCCAGGTCAGCGCTTAGTGCGGCTGCACCAGAAGCATCCCTCTAGAGCCGGCCCTGCTGTTCCCATCCAGTGGTGGGTCCTCCGCTATGGCGGGGGAGCATCGCCTCACTGCTTTGAGCAGAATGTGAAGGAAATATAAAATGATAATAACTAAAAGTTATTATCATTTTATATTTCCTTTCTTTGCAAGCGGATGGGTGGGCGGAGCAGCTCTGCTCACACAGAGCAGGGCAGGAGAGATTTGCCCACTCTTAAGTGCGCAATGACTGTTTGGTTGGCCCTCTCGGGCCGCCCAAACCAGTCATGTGCACTTTCCTCTTTCTCCATGCAGGCTGCATTACAGTCTGCATAGAGAACAAGCCCAGGCTCCTATTCCCTGGTTGAGCATCCCACCAGGACGCTCAAAACCAATCACAATGCTGCATTGCAGCGTTGTGATTGGTCATTGGAGCCTGGAAGCGTACCAATCACAATGCTGCATTGCAGCATTGTGATCAGTCAGGGGAGCCTGGCTTCCTGTCCCACGACGAGAGCAGGAGCAAGGAGGAGAGACGTTACCTCGCGCCCCCAGGCCCAAGCCTGCCCCCTCCCGCAAGTCATGCCTGCCATGACTTTTCCCATCGGAGGCTCATCGTCCCAGCTGTGGACATAAAGCACTTTAAAAATATTCAAACAGCACACCCTATGGTTTGAGTGTCCAGAGGCTGCATTGTACTATATAAATGGCGCAGTATATCTATACAATGCATATTCTATGTGCCCTCCTGGAACATGGACGGCCTCGATGCACTGGGTTGTTGAAAAATCCTGGGATTTTCACTTGTAATTAGCTGTCTACAGAATGTCAAGTGTTCATGTACATTTAAGGGTAAAGTCTGCCCAACTATCGCATTTATTCCCGAGTGCCTTTGTTACTGTAAAATATTATGTCGTTCGACATTGCGGGCCGAAGGCGAGCTGCACTGACTGTGGCTTGTATTCGTATGTCAACATTGCTAAATAACGAGGCTATCAGGCACCTTGTTGCTGCTTTTATATTGCTGAGGTGGACTTTGTTAGTGATTCCTTGTGTCAACAAACTGGGAAATGTTGAGTAGACATTTCCCAGTCTATAAACGGACCTCTTGACACTCACTGGGTGCCCGGAGTGACTGCCGCGGGGCAAAAACTCTCACAAGCACATCTATTGACTAGCACATACAAAAACGTTAAAGGGCAAGTGACAGAAAAAAAAGGCCATAGAAAAAGTACATTTCAGGTGAATAGCAGAAGAAGACTGCGATATCCTAACCTAGGATTCTCAACTGAAAAAAGAATTTCAGATCTGTGATTTCTGTTTTTTAGGTCTCGCCTGAGACAGCGCTTTAGCGCTGATCTGGCGAGACTTATAGTAAGCGAGTTTTGGAAGTGCAAACAGGGGCTTTTCAGGCCTCCAAATACAGTGCATGTGCGCCGGGCGTGCGCACCATTTGGCAGCCTGAAAAGCACTGCCTGATCACTTGCTTTGATGTCCTCAGTGAGCCGCGCGGCCACTGAGGACATCAAAGTACACACCATTTGCCACCCCCTTCTTGTTTCCTTTGATCCCTATCTTTCCCTTTCTCAATCTCACCCTCTCCCTGCCTTTTACAACTGCGGCCCGCACCACTGTGCCCGCCCCCACTCCCCCCTCCCACTCCCTCCTCGTTTAGTTTAGTGGGCACGGCCGTCTTTTACACGTTAAGCTGGGGAGCCGTTTTATCGTTAAACAAAGGAGCAGTATCCTGAGGGGATTACTTTAAATGCAACTTTAAAAAACTTGAAACTAAAGACATATTGTGGGCTTAGCAAGAATATAAAAGGCCTGCAGCCCACACGTTTCTTACAATTGGTTGGCTTTATTATTTCTCTCTTTTGCCTGTTCCTTATTCCATAGTTTTTTTTTTTTTTAAAAGCTTGTTTGTCTCTCGCCTGTAGCATAGCCCCTTACCATCACTCTGATTGGCTGCCTTCTCTTCTCTCACTGCTCATTTCTATGGTGCTTTTTTTTTGCTTTAGTCCTCTGTGCATGTGCTTTACAGGTCGGTCTCTCTCGGTCTCTCTCTCTCTCGGTCTCTCTCTCTCTATCGGTCTCTCTCTCTCTCTCTCGGTCTCTCTCTCTCTCTCGGTCTCTCTCTCTCTCTCTCTCTCTCTCTCTCTCCTCTCCGCCGCCGCGCCCCACCCCCCAACAAATAAATACTTGCTACCGGCACCCTCCACATTCTTTCCGTGCTTCATTCCCTTCTCATCTGTTTCTTCACCCACCCGTCATTTTCTTTTTTTTCTTTTTGTTTTTTCTGTATTTGTTATTCACTTCCCTCCACCGAACGGCTCTTGCTCATCTGTAGATTTTCTGGCCACAGTTTGGGCCCTCAAATCATAAGCTAGGTGTAGTTGTGTTCAGTTATCGCCTACCTTTAGGCTACAGTACTTAGATTTGAATCTGGAGAACAGCACTGCATTGATTTTGCATTAATGCAATGCTACCAGAGCAGGATCCGTGTTCTTTCAGGGGTGTATCATCTTTTTTACTTTTTGGTGAACATTCCATTTTTAGCTGAAGAAAAAACAAACCAGGTTAGATGCTGTCCTTTAGGTTTCACTGAAAAGTGTCTTACATTAAACAAACACAACACCAAGGCTAACCACCAATCTGCTTACCAGCTCAGTTTATGAGAATTAATTGAATGGACTTTTTTAAAGTCGTGGATTTAGCATGCATGTAAAACTCGCATTATCCGGTTACATTTACCTTTTGTTGTGGCTGGGATCCCTTTGATCTGGTGGCCCTGCGCGAGTGGATGCCGAGGGAGGTGCTCGGACCGTGGCCTGGCCCCCAATGTCCTTTTAAGCTTCATCCCTCATTATAATTGCTGTTGTTTTACCAGGAGATGTGTCCTGAGGGCAGAGCAGCCTTTGTATGTCTGCAGGGGGTGGGAGCGTGCTCTGATAGTGTCACGTGTAGGTCGGGGCTTTCAACCTTTTAACAAAGCAGTCAAACATATGAAGGCATTCTTTCTCGCACAGAGAGTCGAATTGGTTGTCGATTATTGCACCCAAAAATGTTGCATTTATTGAAAAAGACATTGTTGCTCCTGTTTAAATTATCCTTTACATATTTTGGCACATATAAAATGCTATATTTTTTTGCTCAGAGCCAGGTCGAGCCCAAACCTCCAACAAACACACACATTGTATAATTTGTAGATATGGTTTACAAGATAGTATCTTTTTTTCGGTGGCCCTTTTTTAATCAGAAACAATACTGTTTTCCAAGCTCACTCTAACCAAAAGACCAAAACGGAATCCTTCAGATAATGCCCTTCTGCATACAAACTTGCCAGCATTTTATTCTACTATTTTCCAACATTCTGCTTTCGGGTTTAAAAAAAATTCTGTATTACTTGCACAGATGCACAACTGCAAAAGGTGCCCTTAAGTTCCTCAACTAATTATTGTCCTCCAGACTGATGACATCTTGGTTGTGGAGAATGCAACAACAATTATGGAGTTGTTCACATACTTGTAATTTTCAGACATAAAAAGCAAAACACTATTCATGTACAACATAACACAATATTGTTTCACATTAAAGTGCTGCGTTCACTTTACCTACATGGGCAGCAACTAACCCCACTGTTAGCTATCTCTGCTCCTGCGTTGAGAGACCTGCTGCTGCTTGTGCTGTGATAAGACTTTCAAAGTATTTTGGTGATTATGCCTTACTGCCCGTTTTGAGGTCTCGCCTGGCTATCGCGTAGGCTATCGCGTAAGCGATCGCTCGGCGAGACTTATGTAGGGGCTTCAGAAAATGCTCCCAAAGGCTTCCCCGGCGGATCGGGTGGCGGTTACGCTCACAACCACGCGCATTCCATTTGCCACCAGCTACCAACACACTGCTGCACGCCGCACACTGCTGCACGCCGCACACTGCTGCACGCCGCTGCACGCGACACAGCGCTGCATGCCTCACACTGCTACACGAAACACTGCTGCACGCCGCACACTGCTGGACGCCGCACACTGCTGCACGCCGCACACTGCTGCACGCCTCACACTGCTGCACGCCGCACACTGCTGCACGCCGCACACTGCTGCACGCCTCACACTGCTGCACGCCGCACACTGCTGCACGCCGCACACTGCTGCACTCCACACACTGCTTTTATGCGAGTTTATTCTACTGACATTGTAAATGACAATGCCTTTTATTTGTTTTAAAACCAAAACATAAATAAAAGGCATTGTAATTTTACAATGCCAATAGCTCAAACTCTTATAAATGCGAGACCTATTGCATTGCAAATGCTTGTTTAATTTTAAGTGTAATAGAGCTTTTGGTTACAACACGACACAAGTGAATAGTTCCACAGGCAGCCTCTAGAGGTCCAAGGTACCAGGACCCAGCACACGAGTGCCACCTAGTGGCCTAGGGTGCCAGGTGCCAGCCCCTGGGCACCCTCTAGTGGCCCCAAGTGCCAGACTTGTCAGACTCAAAGGAAGAGGGGGTGTTGAGTGAAGCTTTTGTTCCTACCGCAGGCCTCATCTGTTTTTCCATATGCTATGAAATGCACTATTTCGTCTTCAATATTTCACACATTTCTCAGGGGAAGACCCCACCCAAACCACTCTTTTGTCAATTGGGCTTACTCACTTGTAACGGCAAACAGCTATGACGCCCCCACTTTCAAAATGTAGCGTAGAAAAATAGAGACCCATAAACACCATCACAAAATGTCATGACCTGTATTTTAATTAGAAATGCTAAGCCCCTTCACCACAATGTAACTCGCAATGTAACCCTAACTTTAATGCTAACCCCATCCCTTACACTGTTAGTGACACAATCCCCCAGACTAAGCTGCTGGCCACATAATATGATTCTAACAATAACTTGCTTTTGTAACATATTCCCCTAATTCCATAGTGTTGTCTTTGGTAAGCACTGTATGTAACAATTTTTGATGTTACCCAATGCCATGATATCAACGAATTGATCTTGGTAGGTAGGCTGAAAGACTAGGTTAGCCTAGCCTGGATTCAAACTTGTTACCTTATGATTATCTGATTTGTGCAGCCAGTGTTTAACTCGCTGAGCCATCTCACTAGATTTAGGTCAGTCCATCTCTGTAACTAAGGATATACTGCCTGCTGCTCATCGCACACTGACCTCCAATTGTACCCCTGCCTTCTCTTCTCCCACAGTTAAATTGGATCCCCCCACCATTCAGCGCGTCACGTCCAGCCCCCTGAACCCTGGCTGTCTGAACCTGGAATGGGCAAAGCCTGTCGAGGGATCCTGGATACAGCAGTGGTTTGAGCTGCGCTACAAGGCGGAGGAAGACATTACATGGCAAAAGGTAAGTGGGTATGCTTCACACATCTTTTCCACAAAAACATGGGGCAAACAGGCCTTTAAGGAAACCGTCTAACATGTGACTGACTGTGCCCAAACCATAGCAGCCGTTCACATGCTGTCACAGCCCCTGAAGGACAATCCACCTATAAATGATACAGACTCTTTTTTTCTTGCTTTAATGTCAAAACACAAAAAAATTGAAAAGTAATACAGTAACTGCACGTTCTCCTCATCTATTCAATTTGAGGGGTGGGAACTATTTTTCATTGATTTCTAATTGTTAAAAAAAAACTTTTACAAATGACTGAAGCAAAGATGGGGTTGACGGGGAAAAGAATTGTTGAGCAAGCAGCTCTGAAAACAATGTGCCATAGAGTTAGCTTTTGCAAGCCTCAAAATTTAAGAACCCCTCATTAAGGGTTGATAGAGATGGGAAGATGTCTCTGGAAGAGAAAGGAAGTGTTTTGACCAACACATATACATGTAACATGTGACCAAGATGTTATGTCTAAGGACAAACGGGAGAAAATCTTTACTTTCCAAATGAAAAATATATAAAGGGGGTGCCCTGATATATTTTGGGCTTCCAATAACGGTACTAGGCTTTGTGCGTAAAAGATTTAGGGGCTGATTACGGTGTCGGGCGGATCGCCACCGCCCGCATGGCGGTGGCGATCCGCCCGACATTTCCCTCCGCCCGCCACCCATTTCCCCCCGCCATATTAGTATGGGGGGGGACCCCAGCAGACGGAAAGACCGTCCACCGGTTTTCTGCCGGTTGACCAGTCGACCGGGCGGAAAAGGGGCTGGATATAGTGGCAGTGTCTGCTAGACACCGCCATCCATATTAGAATGGGCAGCAGTGCAGGGCTTTCTATGGCGGAGACCCCGTCATGGAAAGCCAGGCGGATTTTGCTTTCTGGGGCCCGTTGCGGGCCCCCAGGGTATTGGGAGGGTGGGGGGTGCACAGGTACCCCCCTACATTGTCATGGACAAGGTGGCAGGCACCGCATGTGCATTCCCAGCATTGTGGCGGGCGGTGCTGTGAGCACCGCCCGCCACAGTGCTGGGAATAGAGGATGCCACTGCCACAGTGGCAGTGGCATCCTAATTTCCGGTGCGGGACCGCCGCACCACTGGCAGCCGGTCCCAGCACCGCTAGGGTGGCGGGTGGACGAAAGTCCGCCCACCATCCTAATCGGCCCCTAAGTATTGGGAAATAATGTCAGACATTAAAGCATAATTTTGAAATTAAGAGTTATGGAAATACTAAGAGTAGCTGTAAAGTAGGAGTATTCAACAGTCAAAGGCCTAAAGAAAAAGCATTTGTCAATTCCTTCCTAGGAAATCCATCACCATTGGAAATATTGCTATTGTACAATCAGGCTCTTAATAGTCGAGGTGTGATTCACAAATCATTAGATGGTGTGCTTTTCGTGGTCTACCTAAGTGGAAGTTTACCTAAATCATGAGTGTTGCATTCTTTTGGTGATAAGACAATTTATATTTTTCACTGAAATACTTGGAAGGGAATGCCTGTGTATGAGAGTCACAAAAAGGGCCTTTAAAAAGTGATAACATTCAGCCTCAATGTATATCTTTCATTGGAGGTGGTGCACATATCTTATGGAGGAATATAGCCTGGGTACATTTTATTTCCCCGTGAATTTGAACTGGGCAGGATAATTTTGGGGTAGAAAGCTAAAATAACCTAATTGTTTGCCAAAAAATATCAGGAGTCTCCAAATAGTGAAATTATGTAGACTAATTCCTACCACTTGCTTGGGTTATAGTAGTTCCAATAATAGCCAAACAAAAATGTAGCACGCAAATACATTTCAAAAAGTGTAAACTCTGTGACAAATGCATTGTTTCAAATGTGTTTATGAACATCTTTGCATTGAAAAGCAGTCTGTGTTTTTGGAGAAATAACGTGCTTTTCAGGCATGAGTTCCACTGCCACTTGTATTTTATTCTGGATCAGGACTCTGGTCCGCACATATTTTACCTATGAGGAGGTGATGAATTTCTAGTAGGTGTGACTCCAGCAAAAAAAAAGCCTCCAAATAAGAAGCGACCAAAGGAAGTTCTTCAAGGAAATGAAAGCAAGGGTGGAACTGTCACCAAAGAAATGTTGAAATACTCAATCTGGTGGAAGGATAAAATCAGAACTGGAATAAAAAATACCACCCAGGGACATACACCCAACAAGTAAACATAGAGTAAATCAAAGACAGGACTACGCAAATGTCAGACTGGATGAGGCTGGTGGTCCTTATAGGTCATCAATATATGCCTAGTGTAGAATGTGATCATAGAGAAGCCATACTCACACAATATGTATTTCTACCATCAGGTTACAAACATCACCAACTCTGCTCTCCAGATGGAGCACTGTGGCTTTCGATTAGCGCACAAATATCACTTTCAAATGCGCTGTATCAAGAAATCCTTGAAGGGTTACTGGAGTGATTGGAGTGACACAAAGTACTTTCTCATGCCCGAAGGAGGTGAGTCCACAAGGAAAAAGAGTTATAAAAAATAAAGCTTGTCTGCCTTTGTATTTTTATTGAAAGGTCTTTGTGAGATGAGTATAGCGGTGCATTCAATGTTTTGTTTTTGTAAAACTGTAAAGTGTAGGATAGCTATTTACAAATGAAGGTATCTTAAATAAAGGTGTGTGTGTGGTGTGTGTGAGAGATAGTGAGAATGATAGAGAGTGTTTGTGTGATTGAAAGAGAGAGAGAGATTGAATTGTAGGCTGCACATTTTAATACTGTTGCAGATATACTTTATCATTCTAACAATAAAGAATTTTTTGAAAGATAATCCTTGATAGTGCCAAGGCAAACATGGTTCTTCAAACTAAGAATTCTAGGAGGTTGCAGCAGAAAATGTATTTTGCTCACTATGTGGGTGTGCTGGTTCCTACCTGCTTTCATGTACTATGTATCTATTGCTCACAATATATATACAACTGCTTTAGTTCAAACTTTAAAGAAAATGTTTTCTTACTAAGTGAAAAGAATTAACTAGATGTTCATACTTGGGATTCCAAATCATTTTTCATTAATATCAACAAAATTATAGAGCACAGAGGGGTCATATTAAACGATTCGTCATTCATCTGTCTACCGGTACATCTTACATTGATGAGACCTATAAAAAGGCGTCAAATATCCTGGATCAGGCTTTTCAAATATTTTCCATTTTCCCACTAATCATATTTTATCCTTAAATCAGTCAGAATTCTAAGAGTTTTACGATTTGCAGGTTCTATTGAACTTTCAATTTTGAGCTGTTTCAAGGGAAGCTTTTTCCGCTACCGGAGGTAAAATAAAAAAAATTGTATTTCCCTTTAATGAGTCATCTATTGCTAAAAGACAGTTTGGTCAAAGTCGTCAATGGTTAGTATTCAGTATTTATTTGCTAAATCTCTTCTTATGTCTCCAAATTTTGGGAAAATTGTACAGAGAATCGAGTTTGTTATTTAAACTGGAAGTTTAATTTAAATCTCATAACACGGGGTAATTTTTCCAAAATCCTTTAAATCACTTGGGAAACTTTATATGGAAAGTGCCCTGGAATAAATATAGATGTGAGCTTAGCATTCCTTTCTAAATCTCAGATGTTATTGTTCACCTTAAACACTGGCATCAGAAAGTGGATAATTAATTTGAGAAGGTGTTACCCCTACCAATGCAATAACCACACTATGGTTAGTTTACAGTACATTCCTAAGATGAACTCTTAACTCCTGGTTGCTGTGACACAAAGAGCAGGCAGTTTTCCAGTGAAATGTGTGTTACATGTAAGCAGTACCAAACAACATCAGCGTTAAGGAGCAAACACAATGAAATTCAATATTTAATTAACAAAAACACAAGATGATCAGAAGTGTTAGTGGAAATGGAGATGTGCATTTTTACATGCAAAGCACCAAGAAAATACAAAGCACTAAGTTAAAATCACAATTCAGGTATGATTAAGATCTAGGCATAATTTCAGGCCAAAAATAGTGGAACATGGGTTGCGTAGGATAATTAAGTATTAAAGGTCAAAGTGTTTACCTTGGGACTTAGACGTTTTTCTTGTTCTCAAAGTCCTCCAGCAGGAGCTTGAACCCTTTGACAATCCCTTGCCATTGGATCCTTCTAAAGTTTTTAGGTTTGGAGACAATAACCCCACGAGGTAAAAAGTAGAATCCAGAGCTGACAAAGTCAGTACACGGCTGGGGTAGATTTGCCACATTGCACCTATGGCCATTTGCTACAAGGTTGTGTGGGGTGCTGCAGCACCCCCAAAATAACCACAACGGAGCTGAGAATTGAATGAGGAATAACAATGCTTTTACATTTTGCTTTTATCATCCCACATTGGCTGTGCATTTAAAGACGAAGGCCAAACTATATCTTCTGACAAAATGATGCTTATTCTTTTAACATGGAGACTGATGTTTACTTTTCTTTCCATGACAGCAAAGTGAGATGTATTTATAAAGTGAACTTTGCAACAGTCTAGCTAGGGTACAGGAAGTGTGAAAGGAAAGGCTGTCTGATGTCATTTTCTAACACACAAAAACATTTACATACCTGTTAATAAAGTGTACAAATATTTCGAAATATATCAGCAGTTAGGAATGCACAAATGAAGCTCCTTTTTTGTAATTCTGAAGAATGATGGAAACAAAGAATTTCATAGGATCAAAACAAATCAAGACACTTAACTTGGTGATCTGCAAATAATAAATATTTGCTGAAATCCAATACCCATACATTATTGTTAGTACACTACAAATGTTTATCAGTAATACTTACTGCATGGCTGTGCAAATGTTGTGGTTATGTCAATAAATAATTTACTGACTTTAAATGACAGTGTGTTCCCACACCATGCTTTGGTAATATATTTGTGAGAGTGTACTCCAAGATGCACCATCAGCTACATACCACACAGTTACCACTCTCTTGCTGAATGGGCCTGTCTCATTTGCTATAATAGTTATTTATGTGATACTTGGGTTTTTCACAATCCCGAAGATATCCGGGACACAACAGTGACAACAGCACCCTCACTATGAAAACTTTTTCGAGCACCACTGCATGCACTGCATGGACTTAGTCACCTTTTAGGTTCTTGAAATCCTCGAGTGCGGTAAGGCTGAATACTTAGCCAAGTAGGGATCCTCAAGGCCAAATACCTTCACCACTAGATGCTGCTGAAGTCTTTTTCTGTACGATATAAAGCTTGCAACAGAAGAACCATGATATCTTGCCCACCAAGGATGCGAGCTCCCTACGGAAGCCTCAGCACTTCGTTCCAGTTCTCTGAAGGTCAAACTAATTACTAAATCCCACAAATGTCTTGTTTCTGGAAAAATGCTTCCCAGTCTCCCCACCGGCTCCTAGGTCCTCAAGGCAAGATTCCAGGCATCAGGTCTTTCTCCAGCCTGGACTCTCTTAGAGTGCAGTCTCTATGGCTCAGGTGGGCCTTCTTCGAGCAGAAATCCCTTCTGCTCCTGTGGCAGCAATAGGAGGCCAACCACTTGATCCTCGAAGAGCAGTTACAGCCCGGCTTATCTTCATAATCCAGGAATGTTCAGAGGTGATTGTGGTGAGATTGTATTCATATCCTGTGCACTAGCCAGTGACTGTGTGTTCTAGACAGTGACTGGAGAATTCCCAACACCCAGTCATGGCTACTTTCCCACCAAACCTCATTCTCCTTCTCAGCACGTCCTTTCACAGTTTACTGCAACCTTCCGAAAGTCCCTTATACTTGATAGCCTTAGCTATCCTCCATCCTCATGAGCACTGTCCTCCTTCCTAGCCCCTCTCCAAATACAGACTTGCCCTCCTTCTGGGTGAAGAGACAGAATGTCTAGTGTGGCTCTGGGAACAAATGAAAAAATACCACTATTATTTAATATGTAGCAATGAAAGGCCATAACGATAGAAGACAAGCATTGAAAATGCAATAGGTCTCGCCTTTAATTAAGTTAAAGCCATTTGCTTTGCTAATGGTATTGTATAGCAAAGCAAATGGCTTTAACTTAATTAATTTCCTGTGCGCTGCGCCGGGGGCTGGCCCCCTCTGGCGAGGGTTTAAGCTGCCTGCTTTGATGTCGATTTGGGACCTGCAGCACTTTGAAGCCCTCGATTAGGGCTAAATGAAGGCGGATTTGCTACTCTTTCTGCCCCACTGCACCATCGGAGCGGACTCAAACCCCGTGTCGGATTTGCTACTGTATCTGCCCCACTGCAGCATCGGAGCAGACCCAAACCCCGTGTAGCCCTCGGCAGAGGCAGAGTACACTCACGGAAGTACTCTTTTACACAAGGCACTGTGCGGCGGCCTGTGCACCCTCTGCCTCATGTACGCCATGTCACAGAAGCTGATCTAAATACGCATGGTGTGTGACTGTACATTCGTATATAAACAGACACCTAAATAAGCGCATGAATGCATTATACACGGACGCCTGCTTTTACGTATTTACTTGAGTATATACACGGTTAGGGCTCAATAAACACAGATGTAGACAGGTGCACACATACATATATACAGTAGTCTACGCACTCGCAGTAAAATGCATGTATACGATGCAATGTGCATGTATGCTTGTATATTCACATTAAATGTACATTGTATGCTCTATGTGCACATATGTGTGTGTTATTATATATGTAAAGATACATAAACACAGCCATACAATACACGCGTATTAGATATGCACGTGGGCCTTTACATCCAAACTTGTGCATACCCGAGCAGGTGCCTTTCTACACGGCTGTGCATTCAGAAAGCACCTATACAAACACGTATCCGTACGTGTATGCAACTGCAGTGAGTACACACGTGGATTAAAAATTGTGTAATTTGCTATAAAATGTAAGCATGCATTTTAAATATACATGTGTACTGTACATATGTTTAAATATACATGGCACGCTGCACATACTCACATGCAGATATGCGTGTGTTAAAAGCATACAGTACCCTACTATGTATTATTTGCTGTACAATTTAAATACTTTAAGGGGGCAGGCAAGACGAAGGACCCCAGGTCACAAGCAAACACGAAATAGAAAAGAACACTTTCCTTCGTATGCCGATTGTCTGGGCACAGAGGCTCTCCAGGAGGGAGCACACCACTGCCCCTGCCCAGTGCATTACATTTGTGCTAGGGCGAGCGAGGAGCACAAGTAGCGCGAGAGGGGAAGGGAGACTGACTACCGGTGACAGCCCTTTGTAAAACAAAGAGCACGAGCGTGCTGATTGGCCGGGCTCGGGATGCTTCGCGAGACTGAGAGTAGGGCGCGCGGCGTCAGTAAACGGATTGAAGGGGAGGGGGCTGGGCGGGGCACGCGCATGCAGATGTACAAAGATGTCTGCTCTCACCATTCACAATTAAAGTAAAAAAGATGGCTTGGGGCTGTCCACATGCGCGTGCATTTTTTTCCGTATGCGTGCATGTTTAGGTTTGTGAATAGCGAGAGCAGCCATCTTTGTACATCTCCACGCGCATGCATTCAGCTTTGGCTGAATCGATTACAAAAGGTCCTCTTCTGGCGGAGAGCAGCGCATGCGCTGCTTTCGCCATGCGAGACCTAAAAAAAGGTTATTAAAAATCCCCAGGAATTTTAAAAAGAGAGGTGTTTCACCTTATTAATAATATTTTCTGAATGTTGTATGGGATATTTCTGTCTCAATTTCACAATGAATTAAGATAGCATTTCACTCTTTAGGACAGTTACCCCTGTCAAGAAATATAATCATGATTTAAAATAAAGTAATTGTCTAAAGTTAATATGTTTTGTTTATTCCTTTTTTACTTTCAGACCAATTAAGTACTTAAACATTGAATGTTAAGCAAATAATTTGTGGAACTTCATCTTAATATTGTCAACACAAAAAATTAGATCTATGTCAGAGTATTTGTGATCCTGATTGTTGATTTTGATATTTCGCACTGCTTGCTTCTCCCTACTAAAATGAGAAATTACCCCATTTCTATGGCAACATCAGATATATAGCATACCTGGTGGGCGTAACACTGAATATTGATCTGAAAAATTACATCATCAATACGCGGAGTGCTTACTTAAAGATAGTTATTGCATACCTTCTCTAAACACAGAAACATTTCTGCCAAGCTAAATGCAGATGCAGATGCCCACTGGTAATTCCAGTTTATTTTATGAAATTCTTTGGGCCTGAATCACAACTGCACTGCTGAGTGCATTTTCTACTTTTCGGTATTCACAAACTGCACTTGGTAGTAAATTACACTTTTGTAGTAATTTACACTTTTGTAGTAAGTCCAGCGCCTGAACATTGCCAACCACTGGTAGTGCAACACCCCCCCATAGAAATTGACGGAGATTATACACACCTCCTTTTTTGCAACTGTGGCTCACACTTATGGATAATCTGCTCCATCCTCCTTGTATTCTGCCACTTTTCTATTACACTAATAGTGAGAAGTAGTCTACAATGGAATATTGGTATGGTAAAAAAAAATGCTAACCCTCGCTAGTAAGATGGAGGGTCAAGCAGCATTCTGAAGCAGACAGTGACATCTGGCGCATACAGGTGTCTGCACCAGCCTTCAGACAGGTTGTCAGTAGCTGGTAAAGTTCCAGCCTTGGCCTCAGGGTCCATCCTCACCTCAGTACCTCCCCATTTGTGATGCGCTGTTGTGTCACTAGCAAATGTAAACCCAGGCACTTTCATTTTAAGCCTTGCAGTGCCAGATACACATCAATCAACCTGTCGCCTCACTCTTTCCAAGCTCATCACAGAAATAGGAAAGGCTGGGGTGTGGAAGGGGGGAAGCTACGCATCGGCCCAAAGGGTCAATGGATCACTAAGAGCTGAAACAGGACCTGTGTGGACAGCCAAGGTAAGTAAAATAAACATATGCATTTTATGTGTATGCATGTGGGTGAGAGTGTGTGTGTGTGTGAGAGGGCATGTCTCTGTGTGAGCATTTGTGTACGTATGGACTTGTGTGATTGCATGTGTGAGTGCATGTGAGCATGCAAGTGTTAGTAAAAGTGACTGACAGTGAGTGACACTGGAAGTGAGTGATAGGAAATATGAGTGAGCCAGAGCGAGTGAAAATAATTGCGACTGAGTGACAATGAGCGAGAACAAGAGTAAATGCACAGGAGGGCATTAGAATGAAGGGACCATCAGAGAGTGAAAGGGAGTGAAAGTGACAGAATGTGAGAGAGAATGACTATATATAGGAATGTGCCAGAGTGTGTGATAGTACATGTAACTGTGAGTGAAAAAGAGTGAGTGTAGGAATGAGTGCATGTGTGAGTGAGTGACAATAAATGAGTATGTGTCAATGATAGTAAGAATGAGTGCAGTGACAGCGAGTGTGCACGAAGAGTGAGAACAAATAAAAGTGAATGCAAGTGAGGAGTTTAGAGTGTGAGTGAGAGAGGGAGTTAGAAAGAATGAGAAAGAGAGTAAATGTGTCTGAGAATGAGTGAGAAGGAATGAGTGAGAAATAGAAAGAGTCACTATGCGTGAGAGAGTGACTGTGAGTGAATGAATTTAAATGAGCATGTGAGTTTGTGGGTGTGTGTGTCACGCCTGCAAGTCTGCTGTTGGTCGTGGCATAATGGATGTAACTCTTGTCTTTAAGAGGCACCAATGGCAGAATGCTGCTGCTTGCATACTAAAGCTAATTAATGGCATAACAGGGACCTTGATAAAATACTGGTACTGTAACAAAATAGGGGCTGCCAAATTCAATGAAACCACCTGGAACCAGGAGCAATTAATATGTATGAAGAACAATGATTCCATGTGGTAAATCAACCAAATTGTTGTAGAAATAATACACAATTATGTATCCAATTGCTGGGAACAATACAGTTAAGTATTCAATTAATAAAAAGAAAAGTCCCCAATTAACGAAAAAACAGACAAGCACACACTTTGCGGATGTGACATATTTACTGCTATAAAAAAACGTGCTCAGTGCTTGTGGTGTTCACACAGTGATCAATAAAAAATAGTGCAGTGTATAAAAACAGCAAAGCAATAGAAACAAATCACTAGTATTCAAGGACACTGCATGTACAGTACATTATAGAGTAACTGAATCAATGAATGGAGGCCCTATAACTATTTCCACTACACTAGCTATCACCCAAGGCATTGAAAGATGGTTTACCTTTTGGCCAACTGAGCAAGTAGCCAGCGGATACCCTAGAAAACTGGTAAAGAGATCCATGAAGAGGGCTTGGTTATTCTGCCAGAGAATACTTCTTAATGTCTATGACAAGAAAGGAGACTAATGGTATTATATGTGTAACAACATTTGCATTATATGTGTGACAACATTTTGTACAACGAGTAATAAAATGACTAAGATCCTTAAAACGAATTGGGCCATGCCCACCTCCATTAGACTAACAAACTACTTGCCCATGGTCTCCTTTCAGAAAGGAAAACTTTCTGTCACCTTTCGATCCACGCCAGCATTCCATCTCCAAGGAAACATGCAGATATTGGTACTTATTTTGGTCAAGACCACATTGTTAGGCACTTTCGGTGTGGAAGTTGTTTGATGTGCAAATTTACAAAAAACTGTAAGGAGTTCTCACATGGTGGTGTTATTTGTTTCTAAAATACTGGTACCAGCATATTAGAAGTTATTCTTGGCATATGGGGCACCCATGGCAATATTCTGGTTCTGGCATACTGGTTGTGATTCTTGCTATTTGTGACACGTGGCAAAATGACAGGGCCAGCGTGTTGGATGTTATTCTTAGCATAATACAAGATAACTATGGCATATGGGGGAGGGTGTGCAACAATGACAAAAAGCAGAGCCTAACATACCAGGGGTATTTTTGACAATACTGGAGGTATTTTTTGGTTGTCTCTCCCAACTATGGAGCATTATGTATAATGTTGTTTTTTTATTTAGCTTACATCCTCTGATTGCTTGCTATCTCAGAAAGCCTTCTCCTCTTATTTTTCTAAAACCCTGCACCAAAAAATTATTTTTGACTTACTTCTGCCTAATTGTGCTCCTTTCTTTTTCCAGAGTCACCCTCTTCTTGTGTTCCATCCTCTGCCTGCCTTCTATTTCTCAGTTTACCCTCCTCTAAGTCTCATGCCTATCTGCCTTAACCTCTTATATTGTAACTCTGCAATTGGCTGAAGCCTCATTTCACAGATCACAACCTCTCCTCTTTAAAACCCTAACCCTGTAATCTATCATTACCTAATCTCCTGCAGCCTGTATGTCAGGCAACCATTCACCTGAAAACACAAGGCCCTCACTAAAGATCACACCCAACTAGTATTCATATAATCTATCACAAAGTAACAGGAGTAAATGCGTGCACTTTTTCACGAGAGCACATGACTAGGCACATGACTAATCACAGTAACCACTGGATTAACCACTGGCCTCGGGTTCCGGAGAAGCGTGCTGATTGCCATCAAGCTCTTCAATGGCTCATCAGGGGTAGTAAGTGCTCTACAAATACAATTACAATGAAGGTCTCCCATGGCACATGGACGGCAACAAAAGCAAAGGATTGGCACTGGCATAGTTTAGGCAATTCTTGGCATTCTGAGGTAAACAGGACAAAAACGTGTGCCTTGGATGGGGGTAGTTACTGACAGGTCAGCCTAGGCACATTTTTAAATAATGGGGTCAACTTATATGAAGGATGAGTCTTCGTTGGCTTGCTCTCCATGAAATACCTGAGTACTTACTGACTATCCCTTCGGAGCCTTTAGCTCACCTGCAAGTTGATGGAAAAGTGGTGCTTTCAAATGCATTATTTGACCAAGATTGTTCTACGTTTTCTCAGGAAGTGAACTCACCTGGGACTTCCTGGAAAGGGTTTCACTTGCTCACTCACTGGAATTGGGGGCAAGGGTTTGCGCTATTTGAACTTCATCGTTCAACCCCACCCAATTCCGGCGATGTTTTTAACAGGGGCGTAGCTGCTGGGGGGCTGTTTGGGGTGTTACACCCCCCCTTAATAAATGTATTTTCAGATGAATAGTTGGGTACAGGTGCTATCAGTCGGGTATATGAGGTGTCTGTTGGATTTCACCTGGGATTTTTCCATATAAACACTGACAGAAACACACAGGCACCCTCTCTCATCTCTGTTTTGAAAGCCATGAAAAAAAAATATTTTACAAAATATTGTGTTTCTCTCGTTTATAACTCCTATTAATCCGTATTCCTCTCCCTTCCCACTGCCTCTTAAGCCTCACTCATGCGCCCTGCTTGTCATACAGTGTGTTTTAGCATTATATTACAGCATGATGGTCGGGAAATCTGATGCTCACACCCTCCCAGTCCTGACCGAGCTACGCTCCTGTGTTTTTAATTATCATCTGTTTGAAAGCCAACACCACACCTGCCTGCGAGGTTTCTGTTCTTAACTTCCTGTCTAAGCGTGCCTCCCTGCTAAACGCTGCACTGTTTTCCGACAGCGCACAGGCGCAGTGACACATGAAACAATCATCTGCAGCCAGGCCTGAGCCTTCCTTCTCTACATACAACCTTTGCGCCTGGGCCTCTCTCTCTCTCTCTCTCTTCCTCGCCGCAAGGCAGGAAGAGAACCTCATCCCCAAAACGACACTCTGAAAACGCGCTATTTCAAAACTTAACGGCCTGAGGCAATGTTGGCAAGCTTCGGATGTGGAAAGGCCGTGCTTCCCTCGAGGTGTGCGGTGCATTGGGAGGGGTTGGGGGGCAGGGGAACCAAGGCTACAGGCCACGTTACTAGTAGGGTCGAGTCCCGGATCTGATGCCAGTCTGCAGGCCGACGGGCCTATGGGGAGGTGGCAGTAGGGTTGTTGCAGAGTCCTTTAACAGTGACATGTATGTGTGATGTGTATATAAATATACATATACATGTTTAGAAAATAAATGGGAGTCAAGGCGTCAATGGTTGCTGCATTAAACAAAAAAATTGCTTTTGAAAGTGCGTGTAAATGGTGCATGTTGGATGGTAGAGGGAGAAGGTGGGCGAGTAACTGAAAGTGCGAGCCAGACTACAGGATGACGCCTGGCTCTGGCTTAGCTCGAGGTCCTGTTGGAACCTCGAGCTCATAGCGAGCCGAGCTTTCATGTGGCTTCTGCATGCCTTCCTCCCTCTAACACGGCGGCCGCTCATTCTCTGTGGATTCTGGGCAGATCACCTAATCTCGGCATGCCGATAAACAATCCATGTGACTTTGTGTAAAGGAACTGGTGATAATGTAAAGCACCCCAAAATCTTCGGTTCGAGTTCGCGATATGTTTAAAAAAATGCAAAAATAGGCATAAATAAATCCTTAAAATAAGGAAAGACAAACAGATTCATTTTGGTAGCTGGATTGTACGAACTACAGCCAGAAAACTTTGATCGATCGCGGCTTCCTCACAGAAATTGCATATCAGGCAAATGTTTCATTTCACTCAAACTCTTTTTCTTCAAGTCCGTGCATGAAAACACTTTCAAACATGTAAGTTCAGAACAAGTAGCTCTCAGTGCGGTGCTATAATGTGCCCTGTTAATGTCAAAGCTTCCACATATTAAAGAAATAAACTTTTTAGAATTTTGAAGAGACTTTCTCACATTTTACGTGGTGTGTTGTATGATTTACATACCAAATATGTTCAAGGCTTGGCTCGTGCACGGTTTCGAGCTATCCCTGTTAAATTCTTGGATTACTCAACTCTATTGGACAGTCAAATTAAGTCTCCAACGTTAATGAGTTAATGCAAGGCGTATTAATCATTAGTGCAGTAGCACATTAAATGTGATTGTATTTTACTGCTTAACTAGGGCGGACAGAGGGCCATTTCTTTGCATGTGTTAGGGCAGAAGGCACCTAGATGCGCCACCTTTACTACGTCACAGTCGCACCTTCAGTCACTAAAGTTGTAGCCCTCTCCAAATACTGACCGTTAGAAATGGGTGTCTTTAGTTGGCAATGTTTTGCACCATTGTCCAAGTAGGGACCCTTCTTCTAAAGTCAGGGTAAGGAGGATACACTTCTAAAATAACCCCTGCTCACCCCCTTGGTATCTTGGCACGAGCAGACAGCCTTATCTCAGAGGCAGTGTGTAAAGCATTTGTTCACACATACAGTAATACAGTGAAAACAATACAAATGGACACCACATCAGTTTAGAAAAATAAGTAATCTTTATCTAAACCAAAACAAGACCAAAATGACAAAAATCCATTATACAGTAATACAAATATGACTTTCAAATGGTAGAAATAGTTCAGTTCAAAGCAGATGCAACACTTTTCACACAAAGTACCTTGTATGTGTCGCGCACACAAACAAAAAAGGTTGCAGGGACGGTGATGCGTCAGTTATTTACACGCAGGGAAGGTGATGCGTAGGTGCCTTGCTTCGGGAGAGGTGATGAGTTGGTTCCTTACTGCTGGGCAGGGGAGGTAATGCGTTGGTTCCCTACCGGAGAGGAGGTGATGCGTCAGTTTTTTTACTGCATGGGGAGGTGATGTGCTAGCTTCTTACTGCATCCCCCAACGATGCGGCAGATCTGGTGCCTTGATGCGATGTGACGATCCGGGACGATGCGTGGGTTCTTGCAACCGCACAGCAGGGCTTGTGTCAGAATCAGTGCAATGATCTCGGACTTCGGAGATCGGTGCAACCGATGCAACATGAGGCGATTCCTCTAGGCGCGGGCAGGCGCTGCGTCGGATTCTTCGGTGATGCGTCGGTAACAGGTACAGATGCTTCGTGCTTCTCGTCGTTGAGTTGCTTTTCCAGCTCACTACAGCCAAAACAACCTCCGGAGGCCCAGAATAGCTACAGGCACCTCTTGGTAGCAAAGAAGTTCAAGGGAGCTGGGGGTGAAGTCCTTGTGTCCCTGAGATGTCAGATTAGGAGGCAAGCTCTTGAAGCCCTTGGGAATCTTCCTCAAGCAGTGGATAAAGCAAAGTTATTTTCCCTTTCCTTGGCAGAAAGTAGCCATTGCAGGCCAACCCCAGACAGCAATCTGCATAGGGGCAAAATTCTTCTTCAGTTTCTCCAGCTCTTCTCCTTGGCAAAGGTTCCTCTTGATTCCCAGAAGTGATCTAAATGTCTGGGGTCTGGGCCCCTCTTTTTGTAATACAAAATCCTTTGTTCTCTGGTGGCAGAGAAGCTTTTTGCCCAGCCAAAACCCGTCCTGTCCTCTCTGGTGCAGATTCCTGGCAGGAGCTGGAGACATCATTGTACTTGGCAGACCGGGCCCATTCAGGTGTAAAAGAAATCTCCTCCCCCTACTCTAAATGCAGCCCAGGTCTATTCAGCTCAGCCCTAACTCACCCTAGAAATGCAGGACACACCTCAACCCCCCAAATGGCTGTCTGAACAGAATGCAAATCCCCAGCCCCTGTCACCCCAAAGCCAGACAGTCAATACACAACCTAGCACAGGCACACTGGATGGTTACGCAAGAAAATACATACTTTATAAAAGTGGTGTTTTCAAACCCTGAATGTAAAATTCACCCTCACTAAAATATGCATCTTAACATTCTAGGTTCAGGCATATCAAACTTTATTTTCCTATCTTGTTCTCATGGCCAGTAAGGCTCATAAGATGTTATGAGCAAACTCCCCATTCTATCCTATAAGACAGATAGCCTTACAATAGTGAAAAACGAAATTAGCAAGATTTCACTATCAGGACATGCCACACACATCTGGGCATGTCTTACCTTTCACATACACTGCACCCTGTCCACAGGGGTACCTTGAGTCTACCTTAGGGGTGACTCACATGTAAGAAAAGGGAAGATTAGGGCCTGGCAAATGGGTGCACTTGCCAGGTCGACATTTCAATACTAGACTGCACACAGGCAGACCTGAGACCTTGCTGCAAGGCTGCTTGTGTAGGTGGCACAATCAGCCCTGCAAGCCTACTAGCAGCATTTGGTTTACAGGCCCTGGGCACACACAGTGCACTGTACTAGGGACTTAATAGTAAACCAAATAAACCAATCATGGAAACACCAATCCATAACAACAATTGACAAAGGGAGCACTTGCACGTTCGCACTGAACAGCAGTGGCAAAGTGCCCAAAGCATCTAAACCAGCCAAATGAAGTCTAACACACAGCAAAATAACAATATACTGGGGAGACCCATGCCAATGATGCCAGGTCTAACACACACAAATACCTTAATAAATCTAAAACTGTCTGAAATACTTCTTGACACTGGTGTCTAAAGTAGATGCAAGAGGGCCGGTTTCATGGAAATGATTTACATAGTAAATGGTAGTGCTGAACATCTGGCATGGATCTAGCCCCCCCAGACTGTGCTGTAAAATATGAAAGGATACAGATACGCTTAGTCACAGAGTACTTATTTTCATTTACCACACATCTGCATCACTACTAAATGCTTCAGCTTTGGTATCCAAAACAGGTGACAGATCAGCAGCCCTTGTGACTAGGGTGCCCTCAGTGGAAGTGAAAGCTCCTCACTCGCTCCATGTTTACTGTGTCTACAGGATATCTACATTTCACCTGACATTTCATGTCATTGGCCATTGTGAATCAAGCTACTTCACACTGTCTGTCGTCTTGTTCAGATTGATTGCCTCAGTCTGTTCAGTGCCAAGATGCCCACGCTATTCTTCTGCCTCAAGTTCGATCATCACATGTTCTGCCTATGGGCCTCAGGTTTCTCAGACCTCATAATAAAACCTTTCCATGGGGGGGGCGGAGTCAAGATGGCGACGGAGTAGGATGCTCTCCTCGGTCCCTCCGGCGCCAGTTCGGCACAGCATTGATATTGCGGCCTCCCGGGGACCCCTGAGACCTGCATGGGGTAGCGCTGGGGCTCCTGTGTTAGGGGAGGGAGTTTTGCGTCGCCGCCGACCCCCCCGTGGCGCTGAATGTCCCGCCCAGGTTGAGGCCTGTGACGCGGCTGGTGAGGTAGCCGGGGCCTCGCCTGCAACTCGAGGCCGGAGCCGCGGAGCCCGGCCTCCCATCGGAGGCGGAGCCGACTGCCGGAGGTGGCGACGAGGTGTGTGCGCCCAGCGCACGGGAGCCTTGTCCTGCAGACGGCCTCAGAGGTGAACATTTTGGAGCATTGGCCCCGCTCCGGCAGAGGGGGCGAGGCCCGAGGAGATCCCCAGGCGAAAGCACTGCAGCGCCGAGGATCGAGCCTGCCAGCCAGCCCTGGTGAAGCGGCGTGTGGGGTCCGGACCCCTCTGGACTTCCGGGAGGTGGTGAGCGGATGGGGCGGTAGAGGCACTGCGGCCGCTGTGGGCCGGGTCTGACGGCGCTGATGGGGGCCTGGGGCGTGGGAGCTTGAAGCGTGCTCCGCCCGTGGTGGTGCTAGAGAGACAGCGGACTTGCGGAGCGAGTGAGGCCTGCTCTGGCCACTGGGACAGCTCGGGGAGCCACGACTCGAGGGACTCCCCCCCGGACACAGGCGATTCTGGTGTGGGCCCGGGGAGCTGCGTTAGGAGCCCATTGTGGGGGCGGTCGTCCTGAGGGCCCCCACTGGCGAACACTGTGAGGACGCATTGGCCCGATACCCTCGCTGTTGGACCGTGTCCCCGATGGGGTGAGTGACCTGAGGCCTGTAGTAGCGGGAGCGAGTGCAGAATCGCCCTACGGCCGACGGAGTGGCCATTTGCTGGGATCTCTGGCCTCATCAGCGCCTGCCTGCGCCTACCCCCCCCCCCACGCTTAGTACGGACTGGGGTCTGGGGTGTGGGGTCCTGTCCGGAGCCCGGTTAACCCCGCTCGCAGAGTCTCGCAGTAAGGCGGCGCCAGTGGTGGTGCCGGGAAGCCGGGCGACGTGTTGCTATCCCCGACCGGAGCGCGATGTCTTGCAAAACCCGAGGGGGCAAGACCGGACGGGATGGTCCGCAGCGGGGTACCACCCCTACGACGACGCCGGGCGCTAGTGCCTCTGCCAAGCCTCCTGACGATGATGCGCCTGTCACCAAGGCGTTTATGCTGGAACTGTTCAACGCCATCAAGGATGATATCACCAGCCTCCGCTCCCAGCTGGCCTCTGACCTGCGGGAGGTGCGTTGAGATGTGGAAAGTGTCGGAGAGAGGGTGGCAACCCTGGAAGAGCACGATTTGGGACTCGCCGGCGATGTCCATCAGCTCCAGCAGGATGTCCTGCGCCTCACGGAACAGAACTTGGACCTCCAAGCCCATGCGGAGGACTTAGAAAACCGGTCCCGGCGGAACAACATCCGCATTCGCGCGGTGCCATGGGATGGAGAGGCTGGAGACCTGAGGGGTTACGTGGAGGGCCTGTTTTTTGCAGATCCTGGGAGAGGACGATCTCCGCGAGATCCGGATGGACAGGGTGCACCGCGTGGGGCTCCCGAGAGGATCGGGGGCTCCCCCCCGACATTCTGGTGTGCGTTCACGACTACCAACTGAAAGAGCGTATACTTCGGAAGGCGAGAGGGCTTCCGTCGCTAGTGTACCGGGACCACCGCCCCCAGCTGTTTCAGGACCTGGCGGCGTCGACACTGCAGAAGCACCGTGACTTTCGCCCTGTGCCGTCCTTTCTGCGGGACCAGAATATCTCCTACTCGTAGGGTCATCCATTTCGGCTTATTTTCCGGTGGCACAACAGGCTGGTTCAGGTCCGCTCTCTACGGGCTGCTAAAGATCTCCTTGGTTTGGACGACGGGTCCCCCCCGGTGGAATGGGGGGAATCGCCGACGAGGCGGCGACAGCGCTCCTCCTCCTGGCAGCGAGTGGGGCGCCCTTCCGGCCCGGGACGACCGGACCCTGAGACCAGCGTACAGGAGCGGGGTGCCGCGGTTGCTTCGGTGGCAAATGTTACTGAGGCTGCCTCGCGGGACTCTTCTTCAGCTGCCTAGACCCTCGGGAGGCCTCTACTTGCTGGTCGCCGGAGGGCCATCCTCCTCTCAGGTACCACGGGGTATTGATGTACTTTGTGGGGAGACACCCTGGACCTGTTCATTGGAGAAGTGAGGGCGGAGGCTCCGCTTCATGGACTTGGGGGATACCCACAGTGGTCCCTAGTTTGGGGTTGTTGGGTTTTTTCTTTTGTTTCCGTTTTTCTCTGGTGAGGTACTGGTTGATGTGGTCCCCGGAGTGGGTGGGGGTGTGGGGGGGGTTGGTTCGGTTGGGGGAAGGGGGGGTCCAGTGGTGGCGGATGGGGGGGCGTGTGCGAGCTGTGCGGGGGTTGTGTGCTGTGTGGGGGATGGAGACCGGTCCTGGGGTGAGGGAGGGTGCGCGACCTGGCCCCAGACAGGGGAATGGGAGGCGGAAGTGGCTGGGGTTCACGTCCTATTTGTTAAGGCAAGGCGCGGTGCGACGACCGGTGGGTGAGTCGGCTGAGACGTATGACAACTTCGGAACTAGCCTTGAGGCTCCCTGGGCTGGGATTCGAGGGCAAAGGTTCCGAGAGGCGCTGCTGGTCCGGATTTGGAGAGGAGAGTTTGCTTGCGCGGGACGATGGGTGAGGGGGCTGGGGTGTGAGTGGGGAGATCTGATGGAGAAGAGTGAGGGGAGCAATACAGGATGCCAGTTACCTTAGGTACTTGGAATGTGAAGGGGCTGAACTCTCCCCAGAAGCGCCAAAAAGTCTGGAAATACATCCTGGATCATCACCAGGATGTGGTGGGGCTTCAGGAGACGCACCTATCCCGGCGGGACGAGTCACGCCTCAAACATCGGCAATTCCCTCTTATCTATAGGTCTTCGGCGGCGTCGAAACACAGGGGAGTAGCCCTGATGTTTCGCTCGACCCTTCAGTTTCAGCCTCTGGAGGTGCGGGGCGATAAGGAGGGCAGATGGCTCATTGTTAAAGGAGTGCTTCTCGACAGGACTTGCACGTTCCTAGTATTGTATGCTCCCAATGCTGTGCAAAATAGGTTCCTCCTGGAACTGCTGCGCTCAGTGGAGGACTTTGTGGAGGGCGGATTCTTTATCTTTTTGCGCGATTTCAATCTGGTCTGGGACAGGGACCTGGACTGTTCTCACCAGCGGAGAGCCGAGGCCGGCCTCTTCTCTGAGGAGGCACGTCAGCGGTTGGGGGAGCTTGGTTTATTGGACGGGTGGCGCTCTCTGCATCCCGTCTCCCGTGATTATACTTTTTTTTCCCACGTGCACAATTCTTACTCCCGCCTTGACCATGTCTTTTATAGCCAGTCGCTCCAGGGGTCCCTGAGGGAAGCAAAAATGTTTCCCCTCTCCGGTTCCGATCATAGCTTATTGGCGCTGGGCCTCCAGTGGGCACCGGAGGGCACGGTGCCGCGACGATGGTTCTTCCCGGCATCACTGGTACGGGACGAGTCTTCTTGCATGGCCCTCCGGAAGGCGATTCGGGACTTCTTTCACCTCAACCCGGTGCGGGACACCTTGATTTTCACTACCTGGGACGCCTTTAAGGCGTCGGTCCGGGGTAGTTGCTTGGCCCTTAATGCGGCGCTTAACCGGCAGCGGAGGGCGCTGGAGAAGGAGCTTCTAATATCGGAGCAGGCGCATAAGGCTAACCCATCCAGACAGACGTTGCGCTCCCTTACTGCTCTTAGGGGCAAGCTAAGGGCCCACTATAACAACAGAGTGGAGTTTACTCTCCTGAAGCTCCGCCATCTTTCTTACTCCCAGGGAAATAAGGTGGGGAGGCACTTAGCCCGTCAACTGCGCCGTAAGCGGGAGAGGGAGTACATAGGGGGCGTGCGGGATCCCGCTGGCCTGCTGCAGCACAACGACGCGACCAAGGCAGAACTCTTCGGGAACTTCTATGCAACATTGTACTCGGGGGACGTCCTGGACCCTACGGCTCAGGAGGACTATCTGCGCGCTCTTTCGCTCCCCGCGTGTCTTCCGAGTGGAATGAGCTACTCTCTGCCCCCATTACTAGGGAGGAAGTACTGGATGCCATTAAATCCTTGAAGCCCAACAAGGCACCTGGTGCGGACGGGTTCACGGCCCTTTTCTATCAGACCTTTGCGGGAGATGTCTGTGAGTTCCTGGTTGGCCTGTTTAACGATATGGCTAACTCGGGGGTGTCCTCTGCCTCCATGGCGGAGGCGGTCATATCGGTGATCCCCAAAACCGGCAAGGATCCCTCTGTCTGCTCGTCCTTTAGGCCGATAGCCCTGCTCAATCTAGATGCTAAACTCTACTCTTCTATTCTGGCGTCGCGCTTACAGGACTTGATGCCAGTACTGATTCACCCTGACCAATCAGGTTTCATCAAAGGGCGGCAGACTCATGATAACACCAGAAGGGTGGTCCATCTTATCGAGAAGGCTAACCGATTTCACATCCCGGCGGTGCTGGTTGGGCTGGATGCCGAGAAGGCGTTTGACCGGGTGGACTGGCAGTTTATGTTTCGAACCCTCCAAGCTTTTGGATTCTCAGACAGGTTTGTGACCATGCTTAAGGCCAACTATAGCAGCCCCAGATCTAGAGTCGCGGTTAATGGGTACATGTCCCCCTTTTTCCCGCACTCGCGGGGTACGCGTCAGGGCTGCCCCCTTTCCCCTTTGTTGTTTGCCCTGAGTATCGAACCTCTAGCAGTGGCAATCCGGGAACACCCGGATATTCGGGGACTGCCCTTCACAGGGGAGCAACATAAGATCTCTCTGTTCGCGGACGACATCCTCCTCTCCCTTGCAGATCCGGCACACTCTCTACCCCATGTACAGACGGCCCGGGCGCAATTCGAAGGGGTGGCGGGATTTCGGATCAATTATGGCAAATCTTACATCCTCAATCTCACGCTCTCATCGGCGGAGGTGGTCCGGCTTCAACCGCTCACGCCCCTATCGTGGTCCCACTCCTCCCTATTGTATCTAGGGGTCCGCTTGACCCCCACGGTAGGCAAACTGTACGCGGCTAACTTCCCCCCACTCCTGGCGAGTATCCAGGCTGACTTGCAGCGCTGGAAGCCGCTGTTTATCTCCTGGCTGGGCAGGATCCATGCGATCAAGATGACGCTCCTACCAAAGCTCCTATATCTCTTTCAGGCTCGCCCTATTGTTCTCGACGGGGACTTTTTTCGACGCGTAAAGACTCTCATGCTCCGCTTCGTGTGGCAGGGGGGCAGGGCTCGTTTTTCCTTTACCACTCTTCGGCGGCCGCGGACGGAGGGGGGGGGTGGGCCTTCCTGACATGCATCTCTACTATAAAGCTGCGCAATTGAGGGTCTTGGTGGAGTGGACCCAGCCAATCTCGGAGAAGCATTGGCTTCACATGGATATGAGTGTGGCGGGTCGCACGATCTGGGACCTGGTGTGGAAACCTAAGGGGGACAGGCCCAAGAATGCTTACCTTAGCACCCCCACTGGCACCGCCCTTAAGATCTGGGATACGGTCTCGGGGGACGACCGCTGGACTACTTTTCCATCGCCCTTCACTCCCATCCATTTTAATCCGGCTTTTCCGCCTGCGCTTCGGGAGGGAGGGAGGATGCCTAGCCCTCAAGCATTTGTTCCACGGCACTGCCCCGCTGACTTTCCCGAATTGTGGACGAGACTATGGGGTTGCTTTTCACATTTCACAATATGTCCCAAGCACCCCATACTCGGCAGCTATTTGTTCTAAGCTACCTCACACTGCCCACCTGTCTCAGCATCTTTTCTCCGCCCGCTACCCCAAGCTCATCGCCTTATGCATCCACGTTCCATAAGCACCACATACTGAACATCCATGATCTGTTCCAAGGTCCTAAGCATCATTCGTCCGCATGACATGTCCATAGGCTCCACTCCTGGCAACTCACGGCCTTGGTGCCTCAAGCCTGCTCCAGTGGCTGAAGGACACCCCCAGGGCCTGATCAAGGACGGCCGACTAGTGCAACCACACCAGGTGCTGACTTCGGGTGGGGGCGTTCTGCTTGAAGTGTATTATGATTTTAAAAACACCTGCAGTTTCATTTCTGGTCTCCAGCAATTTTCAAGCAACAATAAAAATGTCGAGATAACTCCAGTGATTAATGTTCTTCCAAGAGAGGGATCGGAGGTTTGTCTAGTGGAAGTTCAAACTCATGGTAAGGTAGCTCAGATAGCGGCAGTTCTCTGCAATGACGGAGGAGCGTCGCCCACTGGCGAAGAGCCAGCAGCTGAAAAATAAAACAATATTTTACTATTATTTTATTTTTAACCTGCTGGCTCAGCCAGCGTTGCATGGAGTGGCAGGGCCAGGGCCATGAGAGGGCGGAGGAAGATTGGTTCCTGTACTGTAAGTGTGCATGTGTATTTGGCCGGCCCTCTCTGGTCGGCTGAACACACATGCGCACTTAGGTTTCCCCAACTTGGCTGTATTGATCAGCCAGGCTGCAGAATCAGCACAGACCTCCTGTCCTCAGCAGAGCATCATAGCAGCCCACTCAGGCCAATCCTCACACTGCTCTCATGCTTGAGAGCAGTGCGGGAATTGAACAGGGAGTCTCAGCTGCTGGCCCAGGGAGCATAGGAGAACTAAGGTATGAGGCGGCAGAAGCAGCACCAGATACATTTTTATTTTTTATTTTTAAACATACACTCCCCCTCCCCGTGGTTCCCCCTTCCACGGTCCCCCCACCCAGCGGGTCGAGTACACAACACAGTTCTAAGATATGTGCGATGTGCCCGAGTCAAGAACTGAGAAGATATCAATCCGCACAGTGGCTGAGCTCCATCCCTCCCCACTAACCACTTGTGAGCTTAGTTTATTTTAGGCATCTCTGGGCCACACATCACAACCTGCCTGTAGACCACACCATTTAACCTTCAGCATTGGGTTGTTCCACCCATGCAATGGGCTAATCCGTGGCCACTCCAGCTTGCTCCATTGCTTACAAGAGACTCAGGGGGAAATCTTTCCTTTGTTTCAGCTCCGGTGGGAAGATTAGATGTCTGGTGGAAATCAAAACGCCTGGACTCAGAGAGGAGTATGGAGGTGCAGCTTTTGTGGAAGGTAATCTCGTCGCACAGAATTGTTAAACTTTGTCATTACATCTTATTATTGTATATCTGTACATGTTATGCCAGGCTACGTTAGGTTACGTTATTTTTCATTAAGATATTATATGCTCCATTGAGGTCCAGAGGTTAACTCATGATCTGCGTTGAAACGCCGAGCCATTTTGTGTCACCTATATTATTTTCTGCTATGTCACGTTATGTATGGTACAGTGAAGTAACTGGAGGCTCACACCATTTACTTTCTGCAACATGCGTTTATTCCTTCAAGGCTTCACCCACGACATAGAGCATCTGCCTGGTCTGAAGTTCGAACCGCAACTGCCTTTGCCATTCGAACCTTCTTTCCAGTGTACCCTCAATGCACGCGTACACAGTTAAACCACAACAAATAATGACCATTTCACTTCTAATACATTCCTCATACTATATCACCTCCCTCCTTTTCATAAAAACAAAAAAACAAAGAATCAATAAAACAAACCATGCTCTAAACACAGCTAATGCAGTTGAAATTCCTGATATAGTTACATGAATATTTTACAAAATCCTTGAACCTCATAGGAGATCTTCTGACCGATGACCAGACTCTGCCCTTGAGGCAGCATCTCCCACTACCGACACAACCTCTGACTCTGACTTTTGCAGAACTGCTTCCATACCCCCTCCATCACTGCTCTGCTACCCTTCTCAGATTGCAGCCAATGGGTCCATTCATGATCCTTCAATGCTTCCCTCTTGTGCTTAATGATCTTAACCTGATCTTGCATTACTTTCACCAGTTGCCTCTTGTTTCACCAAACTGGACTTTCCAGAAAAGCTGCTCCCCTACTGAATTTGCTAACCTGCACTGGGCTTGAAAATATAGACTCTCCTTTCCTTACCTTGAGCGGTTTCTTAATTATCACCCAATCCCCCGCTGACACACCCCTATCAATCAGATAACTTTTTTAATCAAAAACATTTGTCATCAACACCTGCTTCGCCTTCACCTTATCTGCCACTCCTCCAGCCCCTAAGTCCACACATGTACTCATCGTCTTCTTTTCCCCCCATCACGATGAAAACAAAGCTGTCTGTGCCTTTCTGCCCCTTCACAACCTTAAAGGAGTAGCTCAAGTGGTGCAGTGTGGCGATGTGTTATAATTCCACACTTTCTCCTTTAGAAATTCACCTACATCCAGACTGGATGCTATTGCCGCTTGTATCCCTTCCTTCAGTACTTTATTACCTGGCTCCACCAATCCATTTGAACTTGGCGAATATAACGCATCTTTGAGGTGCTTAATATCTTGTATACTCAAAAACCTGCACATCTTTTTGGAAACTAAGTGCGTCCTGTTGTCTGTGACTAAAGTCTTAGGAGCCCCCTCCAATAAAATATACTTTTCAAGAATTCAATTGTATTGCCTGTGTCTGGAGATTCCACAAATTTATAGTACATCCACTTTGTGTAATAATCCACCGCCAAAATCAAATACTTCATTCCATTTGATAAAACATTATATGGGCTCGAGAAATCCAACTCAACTTTCTCCCAAGCTGCCTCTGGAAATTGAGTCAGATGCAACGGTGTCTGCACAGTTTTCCAGTGCTTGTCTGACAACAAACACTCCGCACAATTATCAATCATCTTCCTAACCTGGGAATCCAAGGCAGGCCACTAATAGTGCTGTGTCACCTTCATACTTGTTTTGTAACTCCCTATCCAAACATTTTGCCTCAGGCCACTTGTGCGTGGTATATTCTATTACTTTGGCCATAATAGCATCTTCTCTGCTTGCATTTCTCCATTGACTCTTCAATATAACAGAACCACACTCCTCAAATGCATCCACCACCGCCACACATTCCACATCATCCTCAATGAGGTCCTCCTCATCATTCCTTCTCCATCAGTTTCCTGACAAGCAATCTGCGCCAAATTACCCCCCACCCCCGCAACTGTGTTTCATCTCAAAATTGTACTCCTGGAGCTTTGAGACCAGTATGGTAAGTGTGGCTGACATACTGTTGCTATTTACCTTACTAAAGATGAATGTTAATGGCTTATGATCCGTATATATTTTGAACTTGCACCCCAATATATACATCTTGAACTTTTGTGCCTCCCACACACATACCAGGGTTTCAGCTCTATTGTACTGTACTGACACTCAAATTGCTTTAGATATCGGGACGCAAACGCTACTGTCTACTGTCTACCTTCCACCCTCTGGCTGAGAACCGCCCCCAAATCTCGCATGCTTGCATCCACCATTATAACAGTCCTGAAAAACATGGAGTGCTTGAGTGGAGGTTTATTCCTTCAAGGCTTCACCCACAACATCGAGCTTCTCCCTGGTCTGAAGGTCGAACTGCAACTGCCTTTGCCATTCGAACCTTCTTTCCAGTATACGCTCCATGTGCGAGTACACAGTTAAATCACAACAAACAATGAACATTCCACTTCTGATACATTCCCCATACTACATACAATAATGCAAGAAAGCTTTACTGTGCTCTGTTATGCCTGACTATTGTAGTGATATATTATAAAGAAACAAGGGAACCCAAGTAAGGTCTGCCAGAGACCTTGGGAATTAAGCTATTTTTAAGAACAGTGGTCCCTAGAGAAACAATAGTAAAAAGTGGGGGAAATGAATATAGACCCAGACAGTACTATTTCCTCCTGTTTCCTCCTGAGGCGAATTAGCCGGGAGTTTGTTTGCTCTGATTTTAAAAATTGTGTCACCATTTACCTGTAAATTTTAGAAGCACGCCGCTCTTGGCACTTAGGAAACTGCTGGGAAGTCACTCGCTGCACAGCCGATTTGAGCGCTGTCGGTGCAAATCACTTTCCCTCACTACTCTCGCCGCCATCGACCGCGAGACGCGAGGCCACGCCCAAAAGAGGCCCCGCCCCCCGCCCTCGCTCCCCTTGATAGTATGTGCTTACACCGTACGCGCAGCGGACGGGCGCAGCGGGCACGCCGTCAGCGCGCCAAAGGCAAGCCCGTCTGGGCCCGTCCGGGCCCAGCCGGCCCTAGGCCCTACCACTATGCCCATCCTACCCAGGAACAACCTGATATACCCCCGGGATAAGCTGTTAGCTTTAATTCCCAGAAACACCCCTCCTGCTCGCGCACTTTGACGGACGGTAACCCCTTCATTAGATGTAACCTTTGTAACCCTGTCGGCCCGGACTCGGCACCTAGCGGACTGCAACTTGGCTTACTTAACTGCAGGTCGCTCGTGAAGCACGCGCACGAAATCAACCTTTTAATCACCAACCATGCAACAGATATCTTGTTTCTAACTGAAACATGGATTACGTCCAGCAATGGCCCCGACATAGTCCTTGCACTCCCTCCCGGGTACCTTATGTGTTCACTGAACAGATCAGAGGGAAGAGGTGGTGGACTAGCCATAATTTACAAGGACGTTTTTACTTGCAGAACTTCGGATGGCAACATCAAGGGATGTGAAAGCTGTAACTTTGCCATACAAATCTCCCCAGTTACCTCACTGTCTGGAACCCTTGTATACCGCCCTCCAGGCCATTTGGCCGAATTTCCAAGTAAAATCATCGATAAGATCTCCATTGAGTGCACATCCTCCTCCAACTACCTACTTTTGGGGGACCTTAATGTCCACTTTCTGGACCCGGCCGACAAGCAAGCGATAGAACTGCTACAGGACATCACCTCCACCGGCCTTGACCTAAAAAATCGACAGGCCACTCATGATAGAGGGCAATTGCTCGACCCCATATTTACAAACATCCCAGACTTGAAAACCCTTGATCACATCCCCCTCCCCTGGACAGATCATTTCCTGGTCCCCTTCGTATGGGCGATCAACTCTCCGCCCCCTCTATCCCCCAAAATAAGAATCCGGACAAGACGATGGCACAAACTGGACCCGGACGAATGGGCAGCCAAACTAAGGGAAAACGTCCCTCTTCCCTCTCAAGACACCATAGTTGCGGACAAAGAATTCAACACGTGGGTCACCCAATCCCTTGACACCATCCTGCCAAAAACCAGCTCCCTGAAACGCACCAAGAGAGTCAATCCGTCCCCATGGTACACCCCTGAACTTAACCTTCTGCGGAAGGCCTGCAAGAGGAACGAACGCTCTTGGAGGAAGGACAAAACGGCAGAGAAAAAAGATATATTTCGTACCTCTATAAATATCTACAAAAGCAGTTACGTAACACCAATTCTGATGGATACATCTGCCAGTGGATTCCTCACCTTGTGAATATCCCCTGCGCCAGCATTCCACGGAACTTTTCTTCCCCAGCATTCCACGTCGACGTGGGCGACGTCACAATACATCGGCTCCGCACGCGACTCCGTACGACGTCATCGGAGCCATAAGAAGCCCACGTCGGCGTGATGACGTCAGTTCCCTTTTTTCCGCGCCGTCGACGCGCAACGGTTTTTTCCCAGTGCTCTCTAGATACTTTGTAATCTAGTGGTGTATTCTTGTTAAAATCGGAATGTCTTCGACGAGGAAGTCGGGCTTTAAGCCCTGTAGGGAGTGCGGAGGCCTGATGTCCATGACGGATCCGCATCAGAATTGTTTATGGTGTCTCTCTTCTGATCATGATGTGGATGAGTGCGGGTGCTGTAGGAGCATGAATCCTAAAGCACTGAAGGAGAGGAAGACCAAACTCTTCATGAAGAAGATCGGTGAGGAGAAGAGAGGGAGGAAAAAGGAGAAGTCCAGGCGGGAGTCTTCGACTTCGAGGTCGTCGAAGTCGAAGAAGCACCATAAGAAGAGGAAGCATTCTTCTCGGCGTCGGTCCTCGAAGTCTAAGAGGTCGAGGTCGGCTTCGCCTCGTCGTCGTCAGAGCAAGATCTTGTCTCCTTCGCCTTCTCCGGATAAGTCTTCGAAGTCTCCCTCTCCGAAGCGGACTCCGGCTCGTTCCCCGACGCCGTCTCCGGCGCCGTCCAAGGCTTCGACTCCTGGTCGGGGGGAATCTGATGTGGAGCAGGAGCAGGAAGAGTCTGTCCCGGTGCCTGATGACTCCGTGGTTCCGGTGGAGGATTCGGAGGAGCCGACGCCGGTGGCTCCACAGGAGGATACAGGGGCAGTTCCTTATCCCCAATTCCCGGCTCCAGGTACGGATCCTTCGGGATTTCTGAATGCCATGTATGGCATTTTTCAGAGAGCATCCTTCCCATCCGGAGCACCAGCAGGTCCCGTGGGTCCGATGGCGTTTTCTCTGGGAGTGCCGCAGCAATATGCTCAGGCTCCTTTTATGCCTTTTATGCCGATGGCGCCTTCTTGGCAGTTTCCGGCGCCGGTTGGGAATCCGGCTCGACCTCGGATGGATGGTCAATCTTCGGAGCCTTCTTTGACGCCGAGGCCGACTCCATCGACGCCGCATCCGGCGCCGCCGACTCCACCTGTAGCGCCTCCGACGCCGATGCCTTTGGCTCCACCGACGCCGCGTACGACGTCGACGACGCCGGCTCCCCGGAATCGATCGAGGCGTGAAGCCCAAAGGGTTTTGGAGGAGGAAAGATTTCGTGCTGAGGTGGAAGAAGGTGAGGTCGACTCTTCTTCGGACGAGTTTGGAGGTATAGAGGTAGCAAGTGGTTTGGATACCACCCCGGAGTGGGAGCATGCTTCTGCAAGGTCTTCTCCACCACAGGAATTGGCGCCCTACCATGTTGTGATCAAGAAGGCCGCGGAGTTGTTAGATCTGCAGCTGCCCTCTGTGGAATACAAGTCCAATCTGCTCACAGAGGTGTTGCACTCCCCGACGTCGGCTTCTGAGCCTTTGCTACCTTTCAATGAGGCTCTCTTGGAACCAGTATTGGAGGTGTGGAAGAAGCCTCTGTCAGCTCCAGCAGTTTGCAGGCAGGTGGCAAGGAGATACAGGGTTGCGCCAGGAGACCCGGATTTTTTATCCACGCATCCTTCTCCGGAGAGCCTAGTGGTGCAGGCTTCATGTTCTAAACATGCTTCGGGTGCTTTCCCCCAATCTCCTGCTGATAGGGAGTCGAAGAAAGTTGATCAGGCGGCCAAAAAGTCTTTCTCCTCAGGAAGTATGGCATTGAAGTCATCAAATGCTACGTGCCTGCTGGGGCGTTATGTTCATGCCCTGATGGACTCTATAAAGACTCTGGCCCCTAAGTTACCTGAGGGGGATAAGTCGTCCTTCATGGAGGTTGTGGCGGACACTCAGGCAGCTGCCAGGCAGGTGATCCAGTCTGGGCTGGATACGGCGGACTCTGTGGCGAGAATTATGGGGTCGTCCATTGCCGCAAGGAGACAAGCTTGGCTCCGTTCCTCAGGGTTTTCTGCGGATGTCCAGGCCACGCTGGTGGATCTGCCCTTTGATGGACAAAAGTTGTTTGGGGAGAAGGCAGATTCTGCTCTTCAACGTTTTAAGGACAGTAGGTTAACGGCGAAGTCCTTGGGTCTGCAGGTTCCTGTGAGAGGTTCAACTTTCCGTAAGGTTAGGGGATTCGGAAGGTCATCCTTTCGCTCCTTCCGACAGCCACAACAACAGCAGCAACAACAGCAGCAGAATCCCCTCTATCGCTCCTATAGAGGGAAGCAAAGGGGTCGGAGAGGTTCTGGTCGTAACCCCTCTTCTTCCTCCTCCTCCTCTGCTCCAAATGAGGCTTCAGGGAAGCAGCCCTAGATCCCCCATCCCGGATCATGTAAGACCTGTGGGGGGTCGGGTGTCCTACTTTCTACGGGGTTGGAAATCTGTTACAACCGACCTTTGGGTTTTGAACCTCGTAGAGACTGGGTACGCCCTTCCCTTTCGGGAGTTTCCTCCCCCTTACCCTCCTTGCCAAGGTTATTGCTCGGAGGACCACCTGCTTCTCCTGCAGAAAGAAGTTCTGGCCTTGTTTCAGAAGGGCGCAATAGAGGTGGTTCCGGAGCAGGAAAGGGGTCAGGGATGCTACTCCCGGTATTTCCTGATCCCCAAGAAGGACGGCAGATTGCGTCCGATTCTGGACCTCAGAATCTTGAATTTTTACCTGAAACAGGAGAAGTTCAAGATGCTGACCCTTGCGCAGGTTCTTCAAGCGTTGCAGCAAGGAGACTGGATGGTGTCGCTCGACTTGCAGGACGCGTACTTCCATGTCCCAATCCTGAAGTCGCACAGGAAGTATCTCCGTTTTACGGTTGGGTCGCAACATTATCAGTTTGCGGTCCTCCCGTTTGGTCTTACTACTGCACCTCGAGTCTTCACAAAGGTGATGGCAGTGGTGGCTGCTCATCTCAGGAGGTCGGGGATTCCGGTTTTCCCCTACCTGGACGACTGGCTTCTGAAGGCAGAGTCCCCAGAGATGGTGCAGCGTCATCTGCAGGTGACAACTCAGCTGTTATTCGACTTGGGTTTTTCGATCAATGTGCCCAAGTCTCACCTGGTGCCCTCTCAACGCAACCTGTTTATAGGGGCAGTACTGGACACTACTGTGTGTCGAGCATTCCCTCCTCCTCAAAGGATTCTCGACATTCAGGAGATGGTCCCTTTATTCCACAGTGGAGCGGTTGTTCCAGTTCTGAAGGTCCTTCGCCTGCTCGGTCTGTTCGCTTCCTGCATTCTGTTGGTCAACCATGCACGCTGGCACATGAGGGCGCTCCAGTGGTGCCTCCGCAAGCAGTGGTATCAGCACAACGGGGATCTCGGGGAGTCGATCAAGATCTCCGGAGAAGCTGCAGCGGATCTGTCTTGGTGGAGCGTGGAGGGCAATCTGTCCCAAGGAAAGCCTTTCCATCTACCTCCATCGGTGGCCACAGTGATAACGGATGCCTCCACCCTAGGGTGGGGTGCTCATCTGGGGGATCTGGAGATCAAGGGTCTTTGGTCTCCAGAGGAGAGGTTGTTTCATATCAACCTTCTGGAGTTGCGGGCGATTCGTTTGGCACTCAAGGCCTTTCTCCCTTCCCTTCGCGGTCGGTCAGTTCAAGTCCTGACGGACAACACGACCGCGATGTGGTATATAAACAAACAGGGAGGAGTAGGGTCTCTTTGTCTCTGCAGAGAGGCCCTGCGGCTGTGGTCCTGGGCTCAGGACCATCAGATTTGTCTGATGGCAAATCATCTGGCCGGGGTGCTGAATGTGCGTGCGGACAGTCTCAGTCGGCAGTTCTCCGCCGACCACGAGTGGAGGCTCCATCCGGAGGTGGTTCGTCACGTCTTTCGGACGTGGGGGACTCCTCGGGTGGACCTGTTTGCCACCCGAGAGAACGCGCACTGCCCGTCATTCTGCAGTCTCCAGTTTCCGATGCAGGGGGCGTTGGGGGACGCGTTTCAGTTGAGTTGGGGTTCACGACTCCTTTACGCGTTTCCTCCCATACCCTTGATTCCTCGGGTTCTGAGGAAAATTCGCCAAGACCGGGCCCAAGTCATTTTGGTCGCCCCGGACTGGCCAAGAAGGGTGTGGTACACAGATCTTCTCCACCTCTCCTCGTGCCCTCCGCTCCGTCTCCCTCTGAGGGCAGACCTCCTCTCGCAGTCGGAGGGGCAGGTTCTTCACCCCCACCTCCAGAGCTTACACCTTCATGCCTGGAGATTGAACGGGGCAACCTGAGTTCCTTCTCTCTCCCACCTGATGTGGTGGACGTTATTTTATCGGCCAGGCGACACTCCACCAAGTCCATATACTCCTACAGGTGGTCTAAGTTTGTAAAGTGGTGTGGAGAGAGATCCATTGACCCTTTAAAGGCTCATCTTTCTGATGTGCTTCAGTTTGCTCTTTCCTTGGCTCAGCAGGGCTGTGCTGTGGCCACGGTCAAGGGCTACCTTTCGGCCTTATCGGCATTTCTGTGCCTTCCAGATCAACCTTCGTTATTTAAATCTCCGGTTGTTCTGAGGTTCATCAAGGGCCTTACAAACATGTTTCCTCCTACTCCATTTGTAATGCCTCAGTGGGACCTTAATCTTGTCTTAACCTTTTTAATGGGGTCCCCATTTGAGCCTCTTCATAATTGTCCTTTGAGGCTGTTGTCCTTTAAGGTGGTTTTTCTTGTAGCCATAACCTCGGCAAGGAGGGTAAGTGAGCTTCAAGCTCTTAGTTCCAAACCTCCTTTTCTTACCTTACATGCTGAAAGGATGGTTCTCAGGACCAGGGCTGCTTTCCTGCCAAAAGTTGTTACTCCTTTCCATTTGGGGCAGTCTATTACCCTCCCTGTTTTTTATCCACCCCCTCATCCTTCCAAAGAGGAAGAAAGACTCCATCGCCTTGACCCGAAGAGGGCTATGAGTTTTTATTTGGACAGGACCAAGGACTTTCGTGTTGATGACCAGCTTTTTATTGGCTACGTTGGTCGTTCTAAAGGTAAAGCGGTGCACAAGCGCACGCTGTCAAGATGGATAATACTGACCATCAAGATCTGCTACGCCCTGGCTGGTAAGACTCCTCCTGAGGGTATTCGTGCTCACTCTACTAGAGCTAAGTCTTCAACATCTGCTCTGGCCCGGGGTGTTCCTGTGGCAGATATTTGTAAGGCCGCGACTTGGGCCTCCCTCCATACTTTCGCAAAGCATTATTGCTTGGACTCTGAGATGAGGAGGGAGGGCCACTTCGCGCGCTCTGTCTTGCAGGACTTTCTGGTATAGAAAGGTGGACACCCTCCTCCGGGAGTGGGGACTGCTGTGGGAATCTATTCACAAGGTGAGGAATCCACTGGCAGATGTATCCATCAGAAGAACAAGTTACTTACCTTCGGTAACGATTTTTCTGGTGGATACAGTATCTGCCTGTGGATTCCTCACCAACCCACCCGCCTCCCCGTTGTCCACCTTTTGTATACTATGAAATAGGTCTTGTTTGAAATGCTTATATTTTCTCTTGTACATTTGTAGGTAATGCTTGTTTGATTAGCATTCCTTTGTTTTGTATGCTATGTATATGTATTGGTTTTTCTATATACTGTGTATACTTGGGTTTGTCGTTGGTTCACCTGTTCGCCTCGAAGGCACGGAAAAAATGGGTGGAACTGACGTCATCACGCCGACGTGGGCTTCTTATGGCTCCGATGACGTCGTACGGAGTCGCGTGCGGAGCCGATGTATTGTGACGTCGCCCACGTCGACGTGGAATGCTGGGGAAGAAAAGTTCCGTGGAATGCTGGCGCAGGGGATATTCACAAGGTGAGGAATCCACAGGCAGATACTGTATCCACCAGAAAAATCGTTACCGAAGGTAAGTAACTTGTTCATCTGTTTTCTATGAGAGTAGAATAAAAAATGCCGCATGTTCGGCCCAAGAAACCTTTGCCGTCCTAAAAGAACTCCTGCATGCCCCTGTCCCTCCTCTCAAGCCACTCGATCCCAAAGAAGCGGAAAGCAAATGTACAAATCTTGGCACCTTCTTTGACGAGAAAATAAAAAAAATCCTCCATGCCATTCCCCCCCCCGAACCGGGGTACACGGACAGGGCTCGCATAAACTCCACTACCCATCCTCCCCACCAACTTGACAACCCCCCCCCCCCCCCCCTGGACGCCTTCGGTCCAGTCACCACGGAAGAGGTTGAGACAACACTGGCCTCAATCAAAAGTGGGTCCCCACTCGACCCTGCACCCCTCCGCTTCCTGAAAAAAGTGACTAGCACCATCACACCCCCCCTCACGGCACTGATCAACTCCTCCTTCCTGCAGGGCACAGTACCCCCTAGCTGGAAGACGGCAGCGGTCAAAGGCCTCCTAAAGAAACCCTCGTTAGACCCACAGGACCTCTCCAATTACAGACCCATCTCCCTCCTCCCAGGCAACAGTAAGATCGCGGAAAAGATAGTGAACAAACAACTGTCACTATTCCTGGAGAGCAACAATCTACTAGGGGTCTCCCAGACAGGGTTCCGCCCAGGACAGGGCACTGACATCGCCCTCCTGGCAGCAGTGGAGAAGGCCAGAAGCATTCTGGACACAGGAGGATCAGTGGCAGTGATCCTCCTGGACCTCAGTGCGGCCTTCGACACTGTGGACCATCCTACCCTTATCCAACGACTGGGAGAAATCGGAGTAAGGGGCACGGCCTTGAAATGGCTAAAATCCTTTCTAACAGGCCGTTCTTTCCAAGTCTGGGAGAACGACAGCCACTCACCCGTTATCCCCCTCCGTTGTGGAGTACCGCAGGGCTCATCTTTGAGCCCTACGTTATTTAACGTTTACATGGCCCCACTGGATAAACTGGTTAACCCGTTCGGCGTATCAATAATCAACTACGCGGACGATACCCAGCTGGTGGTTACCCTCTCACACCCCCACCACGCCCCCTCGGACCTTCATAGCTGTTTCACTGAAGTCCACCGCTGGATGAACCTCTCATCACTAAAATTAAACGGCTCAAAGACCGAGATACTGATGCTCGGCCACAAAGGACCCTCCCTGCCGCCTCACCTCTGGCCCGACTGACTGGGCAATCCCCCCACCGCTAAGGAAGAGGTAAAAAGCCTAGGCGTTTGGATCGATAACGACCTAAGCTTTAGAACGCAGGCAACAAAAACTGCAGGAACATGCTTCGGACTCCTTAGAGCCTGCAGAAAGGTCTTCCCGTTGCTCCCAGCGAACGCCAAGAAACTTCTCATTCAGGGCCTCATTCTGGCGAGACTAGACTACTGCAATGCTATTTACTTGGGAGCTCCCGAAGCCACGCTCAACACCTTGCAGAAAGTCCAAAATGCCGCCGCGCGCCTTCTGACTGGTACACCAGCAAGATCATCTGCTAAACCAGCCCTCGAGTCTCTCCATTGGCTCCCAGTCAGAGAAAGAGTGGCCTTTAAGGCTCTCTGTCTGGACCACAAAACCCTGAACAACAATGGCCCTCCCCTCCTCAAGGAATTCATTATCCCTTACAAAGGAGAAAGGGCCCTCCGGTCCAGTGGAGAAAATCTCATCACAGTCCCCAGAGTCAAAAAAGCCAGGACCGGTGGCCGCCGCTTCTCGGTCCACACGGCCAAACGCTGGAACAACCTCCCAAAACGATTGAGATTAGAACCCAATCTTCTTCAGTTTAGAAAATCACTGAAGACCCTCCTCTTTCCTCATCCATAAAACTCCCCCACTGGTGATACCCTCGGAATTTCAGGTTTAGCGCTGGGATGCTCTAGGGTTACTACGCGCTCTACAAAACCTTTAAATAAATAAATAAATACTATATCTGTATAACTTGTCCAGCCGGACAGAGGTCAGATATTTAATATTTTGAATTCGAATAGGAACAATACAGACAAGACAATTTGTAAGTGGGACACAAGCCTGCATCCAACTAAATCAAGAGGGACAAACAATGAAGAACACAAAAGGCTCAGGCAAATCTGTAGGTTTGTTAAACACACAATTTTCAATGTAACAAACAAATTGCAAGAGAACACCTTTACACATTAAATAACAATTTAGAGTAGTGTATAAGGTGTATCGGGTGTCGACGGCGTTTCGATCCATATATACAATAAATGGATCATCATCAGGGCATTTAGAATAAGCATGCCTGTGTGCAATTGCCTGTAATAACTGAGGTACAATTAGGAGAAGGAAAAGGGTGGAGAAAAAGGAAATACAAATAATTAAAAGAGAGCACCATTTCAGGTACAAACATAAGAGTAAGATACGGACTAGTCTGTTTCATGTAGCAAGGTTTGGGTGCACCTCATAAATAGAGTACAATTACACATTTGCCTTAATGACAAGGTCTAAGGGAGGCCGTGCGAGTAGAGGTAAAAACATGGAAGGAAGGAAAATGCATGGCCATTCTGCGCTTGGCCGCGTGAAGGTGCCTAAGAAATATGAAAAGGCGAGCGATTCCGCTGTGAACTGGAAAGAATGAACGTGCGCGCCTTACGTAAGTTAAGCCATGAATAAACACTTACAGGGAGGCACATACATGTTGGCAACTCCCGTGTGGATAGTAACAAATATGGAACTGAGGGCACGAACGGTGAACAGCCAGACCTGAAGGAGGAAAAATAGAGGAGCTGTAGTAAGGGGGGAAGATGGAGTTAAATTAGATGCCAGAGAATGAGCAGGCAGGTGGTTACCAAGAAAAATACAATCTAAGGTGTAGGGGATCCGGACAGCTTAGAGTGTCAAAGGTAATGGCGCAGTATTATTGAGACCTATACAAACAAGAATAAGGAAAAAGTAAGGAGCGTGCAGAGCAATCGCTCTGAAATAGAAATTCGTGAGTGAAGGAAAAGAGGGCTTACCCATCCAGTGATGGGAAGGGGAAGGCGCGATGGCTTGAGTATCCCAATGTGGGAGGGAGCCACAGCCGCAAGCTCCTAATTCCAGATATAGGGTTGTGCTGTAAGGAAAGAATAAGGTCAGGCCTGAAGAATGGCTTGAAGAATGGTATCTTCAAGCGTAGTGGTAGGATTTGGGAGGGAGAGAGCGCTTACCTAGGTCCGTGTTCCTCGGTTGCAGACAGTAAATGCCGGCTTATGAGATGTGGGAAAGAGAGCCCTTAGCCAGCTGGGCTTTTATGGTGTGTGGTGAAGCGCGATTGGGTAGAAATGGTCATGTGGTCTCTGAATAGACATGACAGAGGGACAAGGGTTTTGTGGTTGTGTGGTGAAGCGCGATTGGATAGAAATGGTCATGTGGTCTCTGGATAGAGATGAACGAGGGACAAGGGAAAGTAAGAATGGTGTTGGCCATCTTAAGTTGGTAAGGAAGTGTCAGAGTGGTAGAGTGTTGAATGCAACTCTGATAGCGAGGGCGTGTAGAAAAAATAGATCACGGAGGTGAGAGTGAAAAAGAAAGAAAAGTGAAAAATGGGGAGCCACTTTGGTGAAATTCTATACAGTTGCCAGTGTACGGTGCTCACGTAACAAAAAGGTCAGAGCCAAGTACAATCGTCCATTGGAAGGTAGAACAATGCCAATGCCTCCAGTTAAATCCATAAAGTCTGAATGGAATAAAAAAGCACAGTAGAGGATAGGTGGAACAAAAACATGTAAGCAATAAACGGGCACGACCGCAGTGCTATATATACATTGGTGTCAAGATGGTTATACTTGCATCAAAGGTTACAGGTAATGTACAAATAAATCACAATTACATTATACTTTATATAAGTGTGGTCCAATCTTCAAGCTGGTTCAGACATGTGTGTATGCTGTTAGTCTTCAGGATACATTTTAATTCTTCCTCATTGAGTAGTTTGGAAATGCCCCCACCTCTTTGTTACTATCCATGTGGGAGTTGCCAACATGTATGTTTCTCCCTATAAGTGTTTATTCACGGCTTAACTTACGTAAGTCGCGCACGTTCGCTCTTCCCAGTTCACAGCGGAATCGCTTGCCTTTTCATATTTCTTAGGCACCGTCACGCAGCCTTCCTTCCATGTTTTTATCTCTTCTCGCATGGCCTCCCTTAGACCTTGTCATTAAGGCAAATGTGTAATTGTACTCTATTTATGAGGTGCACCCAAACCTTGCTACATGAAACAGACTAGTCCGTATTTTACTCTTATGTTTGTACCTGAACCGGTGCTCTTATTTGTATTTCCTTTTTTCCCCCCTTTTCCTTCTCCTAATTGTACCTCAGTTATTACAGGTAATTGTACACACGCATGCTAATTCTAAATGTCCTGATGATGATCCATTTATTGTATATATGGATCGAAACGCCTCGACACCCGATACACCTTATACACTACTCTAAATTGTCATTTAATGTGTAAAGGTGTTCTCTTGCAATTTGTTTGTTACATTGAAAATTGTGTGTTTAACAAACCTACAGCTTTGCCTGAGCCTTTTGTGGTCCTCATTGTTTGTCCCTATTGGTTTAGTTGGATGCAGGCTTGTGTCCCACTTACAAATTGTCTTGTCTCTATTGTTCCTATTCGAATTTAAAATATTAAATATCTGATCTCTGTCCAGCTGGACAAGTTATGCAAATATATTACTGACTGTGTCTATATTCAATCCCCCCCTTTTTACTGTTGTTTCTCTAGGAACCACTGTTCCTAAAAATGACTATTACAGTGAGCCAGCTGGCCACTACCATAAATTTTAGCAACACGCACCCGAGGGGGCGGGTGCGGCTCCGAGGTTATAAATAAAGGTGCTAGGAATCGCTCGGGATTCCAGCACTGAACGACACTGGTGTCTTGTGTGTGTGTGTGTCCGGTGTGGTGTGCAGCACCAGTGGAGGCCTACACCTGGGTGGGCCATCATTACAACTATGTACTCATCAACTATGCAACGCCTTTCCAACTTAAGGTGTGGGATGCTGTGGCACGTAGTGTAATACCGCGTCATGTTGTGTTATGCTGTGTGATGTTGTGTAATGCAGGGCTATACTAGATGTTTTAAGGCTCTCATCGACATTGTGACAACTTTTGGGCTTGACAGAAGTTTCGAGAAAGGATGAGGACACGTTTGTGTTTTACAGCACACAAGATCTTCGACAGAGTTGTATTCTTTGGACATGAATAAAAAACTTTGAAAACTATCCATGAGAGGGAGTTTCCACTTCTGTGCTAAAGCACACACCCGCTTTCACTGTGCTTAGTGTTTTCAGATAGAGCAGAGGCAGCTTTTTCTAGAGGACATTTTGTAGATTTTATGACGACCCCACAGAGATAGTCGTATATTAAGGTGCCGATTCCGATCCGGGTCGGAAAGCACTCCGGCCGAGTCGGATCCGGAGTGTTTTCCGACCAAGCCGGACCCCTACAGTCCAACCGAGCGATGCGCACGTATGCTGTCGGACTCGGTTCGGTCAGACTCCCATAGAAGTCAATGGGAGCCAGTTGTACGACGCGTACATGCGCTCCCATTGACTGAATGGGTACATCTCAAACAAGTGCGCCCCCTACAGTGGGTACGCGTCGGTGCCATCCGCGCCGTACATGCCTGTGTGGGGGAGACCCATGGGTCTCTTCCTGTGTGCGAGTCGTACGGCTGCGTGTATCGGGGGTTCCATCACGGACCCCCGAAGTCCGACTCCGGGAGCATTTGCGAGCCGGACACTCCGACTCGGTCGTGCTGTCCGATTCGAGCATCGTACTCGTTTGGTCGAGAATCGTCTCCATTGCGCGCGTCGGTTTGCGTGCGACCGAGTCGGACGGATCGGGTCGGAGCCGGGAACGAGTCGGTCGGAGAATTCGCGCATCTTCGCATCGTACTTCGTCGTCCGGACCCGTGTACGGTCGGAAAAGAAGCATCGGAATCGGATCCGCTACAGCCGAACCCGATTCGGTGCCCTTCCGACCTAGATCGGAATCGGCCCCTAAGTGTAATTTTAAAAAAAATCATTTTTAAGTAACGTTATGTTTCACTTTACAAAGAAAATCCCGTTTTATGTACATTTTTAATAAAAAAATTACTACATATTAAATAAATAAGAAATGAAAGATAAACACAGTTAGTCTATGTGTTTTCGTTTCCAGCATTTCACAGATTACTTTTTTACAGGGTGGAAGATTAAAATTGAAATGGAATTTTCGCTTAGGGATTTCCTCAAAATGAAAAATGTTTTTCATCATCTGCTAGGATTTCATTGTTATATAATATAACTGGAGAAATTACACTGATCTTGAATACTTGATAGATCAGTCATTGTTATATATTAGCTTTGTTAACTTGCTTTTTCTCTTTTGGAATGCATTTTAACCCGAATACACCACACTTGTAAATATTACGATTTTAATGCAATCGCTTTTTCATAGAAATCATAGAGCTTCCTTAAGGATCATGTCTTAAGAAAAAGATACAATGCATGTCTTAGCCCCAAAAATGCTGCCAGCTAAAGCTCAATGCTTTGTTTTCTTGCCCTCTGCAGGCCATGAGGAAGGAAGATGCCAGAGGCATCATTTTAGGATACCTAGTTTACTACACTGCAAGTGGAACAACTGAAGGAGAAACAGTGGTGTGCAATACCACAGAAGAAGAGTGCCACTTCCGGCTGTCCAATGGGCTTGAGAGGGTCTCAGTCCAAGCTTACAACTCGGCAGGTCTCTCACCAGCCACCGAAGTGCTCCTTCTCAACATGGACGGTAAGGCGATGCTGTGCTGCTCAGTTCTCTCATTGGCGGGTGGCTACTGTGAAATCAGGACAATCACTCTTAGCAAAACATGTGATTGGTTCGACGATCACTCTCATAGCCTTCCAGCGGCACCAGCCCTAGGGAGGTCTCCAATGTCAGTATCTGTCTCTGAGTTGAGTTCAGGTGTGAATAACAATTTTTCTAATGACCTGCAAGGCTGTGACGTCAATGAGGGAGCACCCTGTTATCAGGTAAACCACAAACAGGACTGGCTGTAGGCATGGGCATGAAGGGCCTAGACCAAAGGCGCCAAATTCAGAGGGGAGAAATATGCTTTCCTGGAAACCTGCTTGTAATCATTAAGTATTCCTCCAGGTTGCTGGTGCCCATTCATCCTCTTCAGGCGCTGCATAACTTATCTTGTTCCATTCTCTTAGTCTTCCTCCACTACCTCTCCTCCCCCTCCATCTTCTTCTCACCCTCTCTCATGGGCTATCACTTCTAATTTACTTTCTGAATTAGCAATTCAGGTGAGGGGAAAGAGGGGACCTGACCTGTGAACACAAACGCCCAGCCACCATACCACCATCAGCAGCAGCAACATGGAAGAGGAAGCAGATAATGTCAGTTGTAGACTTTCCATAACTCTTTGTCACCAGCCCACATCTTGCATCTTAACTCCTCCCCGCCCCACATACACTCATAGACAGCAAGGTGAGAGGTCTATCTTCTCGGGCATCGTATACAAATATTTTGTACACAAATTGGTCGCACACTGCTCGTCACACCAGCAAGTTGCCCCAAAGGACTGTGGTAAATGAAGTGGCGACGGCGGGTACTCCAGGCTAGAGATTACCCACAGGGACATAACACTTTGTTGCGGGTGACAACCAGTGATGAGGCTTGCAGGGGTGTCTTGTGCGTTGATTTACCTGGGGATTTTTTGTGCTTACTAAACAACGAAAAGAAGAGATAGAAACATGCAGATGTCTTTGGGGCAGGGCCGGCCTTTGCTAAGATAGTGTCGCCAACTAAACCAAATTGTGGTGCCATTCCTGCTCCTCAACTCTCCTAGGATTTCACTTTAACCTTTTCAAAGAGCAATATATTAAAGTATTTTGCTGCTTTATATTGCTCTTGCTGTGCTATACCTTTTCTATGTGATTGAGAAATCTTGGCCTGCTGCCTGACACTGTTGTGGCCATCATGTCTGGCTGAGGAAAATAATCACTGCTACCATCCTAGCTGTAGATAACCATATTTGTATACGATTTGTACACAAATTGGTCGCACACTGCTCGTCACACCAGCAAGTTGCCCCAAAGGACTGTGGTAAATGAAGTGGCGACGGCGGGTATGCCTATGCCACGATGTGTAAAGAGAACAGTATGTGTTGCATTTAGCCATCCCTGGACACGTGTTTCGAGGTAGTTGCCTCTCGTCAGCAGGGAGTAGGACAGTGTAAAGGGGTGCCGTGGCATAGGCATACCCGCCGTCGCCACTTCATTTACCACAGTCCTTTGGGGCAACTTGCTGGTGTGACGAGCAGTGTGCGACCAATTTGTGTACAAATTATTACGGCTCCCTTGAGCTAACGGGCTGACGAGCCTTGGATCTGCACCTGCGCGCCATGAGAGGTACTTGACCTGTTTTTAATTACATTTTGGCAGTCCACACGGCACCCCTTTACACTTTCCTACTCCCTGCTGACGAGAGGCAACTACCTCGAAACACGTGTCCAGGGATGGCTAAATGCAACACATACTGTTCTCTTTGCACATCGTGGCATAGGCATACCCGCCGTCGCCACTTCATTTACCACAGTCCTTTGGGGCAACTTGCTGGTGTGACGAGCAGTGTGCGACCAATTTGTGTACAAATCGTATACAAATATGGTTATCTACAGCTAGGATGGTAGCAGTGATTATTTTCCTCAGCCAGACATGATGGCCACAACAGTGTCAGGCAGCAGGCCAAGATTTCTCAATCACATAGAAAAGGTATAGCACAGCAAGAGCAATATAAAGCAGCAAAATACTTTAATATATTGCTCTTTGAAAAGGTTAAAGTGAAATCCTAGGAGAGTTGAGGAGCAGGAATGGCACCACAATTTGGTTTAGTTGGCGGCACTATCTTAGCAAAGGCCGGCCCTGCCCCAAAGACATCTGCATGTTTCTATCTCTTCTTTTCGTTGTTTAGTAAGCACAAAAAATCCCCAGGTAAATCAACGCACAAGACACCCCTGCAAGCCTCATCACTGGTTGTCACCCGCAACAAAGTGTTATGTCCCTGTGGGTAATCTCTAGCCTGGAGTACCCACAACAGAGGCACAAAGAGGTGGAAGCAATCTGCACCAGGCTGTCAACAGCCAGTTGGCCAGAGATCAGAAAAGAGACAAAGGGGTGACCCCCTTCTTAAGGACCCTCCACTCTCTGACAACATGAACTGTAGCCCCTCCCTTCTCCTCCCCAGTCTACCAAATGACAGTGATGCTGGAGGCTTAGCTGTAGCACCTCTCAGCAGAAGGTATGTTAGAATTATAGGGAGTCTTGCCTTCTTTGTCCTCACTTTATTATCTAGGTTCCCTCCATCCAGCACAGGAATGACAGTGATACACTTCCACTGTCTTGGAAAACAACCTCACCTCCATCTTGTGCACAGTAACAGGCCAGGGGTACCACACAGGCTACATGCACAAACATGATTAACATATATTTGAGATGTTAGCGCCAGGTATCTTTTGTATCTGCGGTTCCTCTGCTATAGAAACAACTTAGAATTGCATAAGATCACATACAGCATAATATGATTGCATGTTGACAAGATATTCATGTGCCTAAAACCCACTTTTAGTGAATGAAACAACTTTTAGTGCAGTGCTGTTCGAATAGCAAGATAACTCATTAAATGAAACTTTCTAAATGAAGAAGTCTGCACCACCTCATCTTGTGCCTTATACAGACCCTGTGGCAAGTTTGGATACTCCAGACTGTGTTTGGCCTAAGCCTGGCACACAGCAGACTTGGGCTCTTAATGTTTAAATGACCTCCACACATGGGCTTGCATATTAAGTAATGTTCCCTTTAGATACAACACACCTTTAAATCCTGAGATTACAGGCTATCTCAGAAAGTGTCCTTCCACTACATACCTAAACGCTGCTTGAAAAATTGGGTGTTTAGACAAAAAACAACGGAAAAAATATTGTGTGCACAAAATATTGTGTCAAGAATATGGAGGACAAAAATAACATTAAGTTAAGTTTATGCAGGTAAGCAAAGTTGTACTACAAATAAGTGCACGTGCATGTACCCTGACGATATGTATATTTTTAAGGTACATAGATGTGGAGTTAAGAATAGTAAATCTATAATTGGCTATTTTTACTTACCGTCTTGATATTTTGGTCTGCAATATTTTGTACATGATATTCTGTCCACACAATATTTTTTTTATATATTCTGTCAGTAATCCAAAAATTGGCCTTGATTTATAACTCTCGATTAATTCTTCTCGTTCATTTCCTCAGAATGACCCTCCTTACCTTCCATCTTTGCATGCCACCTCTTTCTGAGTGTAGCCTTCTCTCAGTAACAAGCCTGTTTGCCTTAATCTTTTATTAAGGGTCATATAAAAGCAATACACTACCACGTTCTTGTGTCGTGTTATGTGAATTTACAGAGTACGGCTAATCACCCATGAGGGCATCCAGGCACTGAGTAGGGCAGGCCTGATGGGTGAGGAGGAGATCATTCCTGTTTTGTCTGGAAGAGCCATGTCTTGAGGTCCGTTCGGAAGTCCAAGAGGGAGGGGGAGGTTCTGAGGTGTTTCGGAGGTCATTCCAGTCTTGACTGTGAGGTGTGAGAAGGGGCATCTTCCGCTTTTGGTTTTGATGCAAGAGAGGGGTGTTCTTGTCTGGTACGCTGATCGCAGGTGTCTGGTGGCTTGGTAGAAGTTGAGGCGGTGGTTGGGGTAAGCTGGACCAGTGTTGTGGAGAGCTTTGTAAAAACCTCATGCCTATAGTACTAACCAACAATCATTTATTGGCTCCAATGCTTCAAGGAAAACCCCCTCAAATAGTGTCATGCACGAAAGGTACTTCCTTGCTAAAGGTACTTTGGCTCGCAGTTGTTCAACATGCCTAGTCTAGAGCGCACCATCGTGATGCACTAGACATCATTTTAGCGAGATGAAGATTTAGGGGTAGCTAATATCAAATACATGTAATATTGTGGTGAGTATAACTTTGTAGTTGTCATGTGAGTGGCCTTCTTTTCCTACAAATGGCAAGGATTGCATCGGCGGTAAAACATGCATGACCCGTCCCAGGGAGTACCTCCGATGTGGTGTTTGCCTGAACAGAAGTTGCTGTTGTGAACTCTACATTCCTAAACACTGCTCTCGCGATCAGAGTGTAAAATACCTTAGTAGCCAGTGGAGGGCAGAATCGGCCTGTTTTTGCAGCACGAACAGTAGGCAGCGGGTAACCATTGCTCGCATTTGATTAGACATTAGAGTAATCACTATCAATATGAGGGAACAGACTCGCGCGACTGTTTACGTATATGGCACGCTTGGCCTTTTCGTAAGTGATCTCTTCTTAGCGGCTTTCCATAATAGATAATAGATCATGACTTCCGGTTGGATCGCCTCTTATTTGGTACACAGACCCTGCGCTGAATTATTTCAGGATTTTACTAAGAGAGTGTTCGGCTCAAGAGAGGAACCTTCAAGGTCAGCTTTGACAGTGGGCGAGTTCTCACTTTTATTTGCTCGAGAGCTGCCCTTTAAACCGCACGTGCCCAATAATGTTTCTAGCTGGCAAAAAGAAACTCTAGATTTTGTTAAAGAGGAGAAGACAGATATTATATAGGCGTCCCCTTTAAATGCACGCCATAGAATCCAGCAAAGAACATCACAAATGGAGACAGTGATGTCATGCAGTGACGCCAAGACTACAAAGGTCCCTGTCTCCTTGGGCACGGACTCATGGTCGCCTCAAGTCAAGTGAGAGAAGCGAGGAGCTTAAGAAGGTGATCAGAGTGGTGAGGATTAAAAACTTAACAAGGAAGGAAGGGTTCTGGCCCAACTGCTCCCCCTACCCCTACCCCCCACTCACGAGTCACCCCTCGGGGAGGAAGAATAGCAAAAGTCGCATGGGACGAGAGCGCCAGAGACACCAAGCAGAGCTTAGCGGGAAGAGGTGCACATTAGAGCAGCGAGGACAGAGATTACACCCAGACGACACTGAAGACAAACGTCAGTCCACCAGGCTGCAAGAAGCCAGGCAACAACAACAAGCAAATGGGTAAGAGTGGGAGGGGTCACTAATCTAAGCCAAAGCACTACTGTTCAAAAACCCAAACGAACAATACACGTTAAGGCAATGCAAGGAGCATACCAGGCGCTAAAGACTCCCAGAGTACAAGCCAACACTAACTGACTATCATTTCTAAGGCCGGGCCATCGATCAGCCGTCTAAAAGACAAGCATTGGCAATAGCAATGATCCTTACCTTTGGGACCGGTTGACTTTGCCGCAGTGCTTTTGTCGATGTTTGTAAAGTAAAGATCCTGTGCATCACGGCCAAAGAAACATAAAGCAAAACAAAAAGTGCAATGACGCAGCCGTAGTTTCCTCGTCATTTTGCAAGCGCATGCATGCGTGATCACTTATTAAGGTAAAAAAAGCTAAGAAGAATAAGCAGGATGACAGACCGGCAGCAATTTGCTGCCAGGTTCTTCCAGCAAATTTCTTTTTTTAAAGAATATATATTTTAAAAATATATATATATGGTGGACACGAGGAGCAACGGAGGAGCAATGACAAATGGATGGACTAGAGGACAAGCGGCAAAAAAGGAAGCCAGGGGGAGAAGCCACAAGCAAAAAAGCAACAAAGAGCATGGGGCAGGCAAGGAGTTTGGCGGGGGAGAAGTACATGAGGGAAAGAACTGGAAAACACATGCACTCTCATGGACTGCTTAAGCAAAAAGAAAAAAGTAGTTCGCTAAAGGTGAAATGTGAAGACAGAGCCAGCCAATCAGAGAGATGACAAAGAGGCAATGTTCCACAGGAGGGCCTAACACAACATGGACAAGCTGGGGAAAGAAAAACCATTCAATAAGAAACAAATGAGAGTGACAAGAATCCCAAAGCGTCCTGTAAGAATCATCAGTTCTAGGTAAGTCCATGATAGGTCCTTTGCAGCCACAAAGTTGTGTTGTCTGTTAGGTTTAACTTAAAAACCCAGGACAGGTGAGCTGAATATACTGTTTGTCACCTTTTTTCATTAACACAATAGGCATTTTTTGTAAGGGTTAGATTTGTCCTAATTTCATAAGACATCAAGACACAAGCCCTTCTATCTGCAAACTAGCTGCATGATTGAATGGCTTTTTACAAGATGTGATCATAGCCTCAGTCTGATTTTGAAGCACTAGACCCCGGAAGCTGTTGCCGCCCTTGCTGAGTGTGCACCATACCGCTGCTTTCCAAAGCTCAACTATTCAAACAGTGTTCTAATTGGAGGTACTATTTACAGGCTCATCGTTGGCTTGCAGAATATTTTGAAAATTAATATGGTAAGTGATGTTCATGCCTAGTATTATACATTTCTAATATATAAGACAAGATAATGAGAGATCAGGCAGCTGCCTCCAGGGGAGCCAGACACCCACGTGACCTGGGAAGGCATCTGTAGAATGTTGAAATACTACATCTGTGTCATGTTCCAGTATCTAGTCATTTTACTGAGTTGCACTGGGATTTGCTTTATTTCTTTCAGGTCCACCTCTGCCCCGTGTGCAGGCCGTTTCCAATGACGATCACAGCCTGCAGGTCGAGTGGGATGCCTCTGAGGCTTCTGTGAGTGGCTACATTCTGGAGTGGTGTAGAGTGGCTGAGGCCAGCCCCTGTGACATAAAATGGAAAAAGGCAACCAATACAAGTGGCAGAATACTTATACAAGGTAAAGAACTGAATTTGAACAATTATGGAAGCACACAGTAAGGGTTAATCAGGCCAAGGTCCAGATATAAGGATTCTATGCCCTTTTGTTTTATACTGTATTATTATCTTACACATATTAAACATGTCGGACATGTGACTACCTTTGACCGAGCCCTCACTGTCTCTGAAAGATGCCACCTATGATATAACTCACAATTATCAAATGAGCATGCATACATCTGATTTACACACTGTCACCTTTCAGCTTCTTTTATGAACGTCTGCCACTTCGGAGCCAGGATTGCTTTTCTTTCAATACAGATGAATGAAACTAGGGGAGAGGTATTTTGCTGCATTTTTTAGTTTGTGAATTTTCGCGTTGTTTTACCTTTTTGCTCACCAAAGTAGCAAGATGAGGGCTCTCAAATTAGTTCATACCAATGATTTAACATTATTGCCAATTTTCCAACTAAATTGTCTCTTGATGAGTTGTACCAGCTGACGCCATTACCCACTTCACTGGCAGTCATTGTTTTGCCCTTGAAAAGATGGGAGACCCATGCTGCTTTTCCGAGGCTCCAACCTGTCACCTGCCAGATACACAGAGGTGTGTGGAGCACATACTTTCACCTGCTGAGCAATAATCTACATGAAAACCTCCAGCCTCTTGGATCAGAGACCAACCCATTCACTGCAAATGTGCACTGACAAAAAATGCAAATGTGTTTTCTGTGTACGGATGTAATTGTGTGATATGGGGACACATAAAGTAGTTGTGGTGCAGTGACTAAGTTGTGTTTTGTGGAACAAGGACACTTAAAATAATATCTTGCTCCCCAATCTGACCAAATACTTACTTCATACGTAAATCACCTTTCTGTTCTTGCGTCAGTTCAGTATCCCCACAAACGGAGAGCACTTACATGGTATAAAGCACTACGTTCAATATAATATTGTATTCTATTGCATCGTTTGTACAATAGGTGATACCCAAAAGTGTTTCCAGATGGCCGAGTAAAAGACTACTCAATGTATTGCGCATGGTTTGTAGAGTGTGAGTTTACAGGTTAGCCTAAGTGGGAAGCATTTGAGTGGTGTGTGTGAGGTCAGAAGGGATGCTCCAGACATTGCACCAAACGTGGCAGTGTTCAAGCATGAATGAAGCAGAGACATACAAAGACTCTGCAAATACGTATCATCTTCAGATGGTTGGATAGGAAGTTATCAAGCTGTGATTGGTGGGTAGGGTGTGGTTATGTAGCTCAGCATAAGTGGGAAGCAATGGATGTTATGCATGAGCTTCGGAAGGGTGCCCCAATTGTGAGTTTTGGTGGTCCTGTAGCTGCAGCTATACTTCGAATGGGGCAGTAGAACGTAGGACGAAGGAGTATTAAATTCCATGCATCCCATAGAGGCAGCAATACACTGAATTCTCCAAGTCGTGGCCGATCAGGCATCCTTTCTGACCCTCCAGAAGGGACAGAAGGGCTTTTTATTAAAGTAATGTGTTGCTGTTTGCATAATTAACTAGACTGAATGAGATTTTCAATCGAAGTATTGGGGTCTTTCTGTAATTCTATTGAATCAGACTGAAATGTCTGCTACACATCAGTATCATAGATTGCCCTGCTGCGCCACCATGTGGTACTAGACTTCCATTGCACCACCAGTTGTAAGTGTTGATGTAAATCTGATGATTGTAGAATGCAGAAGGTGGTAAGGGACGCATGTCTTAGAGGGCTGTAGAATTCAGACTAACAAAGGTTTCTACATTGGGGAGGCAACAGCCCAGCATTTTGCAGGTATGTCCTGCAGTCGGGGGTCCTGTCTTGCTGCTGCTGCTGCTGCTGAGTGGCAGTGATTCTGATGGCAAGGCCAAGGGGTTGCCCTTTCCTAAGGAAATGTCACTGTACTGTGAGCCCTGTCCATCTGTAGAATGTAGTGTTTATTCCCAGTATATTAAGGTAATGTGGTAAAGCACAGATTAGATGCCAAGTATTCTAATGACATGGCTCAAACATACCCACTGGACCAGGTTGTATGCCAGTGGTTACTGGGCAGTATGCTTAATAAATATTGATATTTACCAATGGATGCTTCAAAGTTTGGACAATGTCATTCCGTTTGGATACCAGAGTTCATTTTCTAAACTTGTCTCTCAATATTTGCAATAGAGAGTAGTCAAGGATTGCTCGAGGAGGTGGTAAAGGGAATAGAAGTCAAATTTAGTAGGAATAATAATCACACTTGATACACTCGATCTCCAGCTGATTTATCTTTTAAGATGGCCTGCTTTAGGGGAGCGGGATATTGTATTAAACCATAAAAATGTGCTATGCAACTCATAAAAATGTGCTATGCAACTCATAAAAATGTGCTATGCAACTTATACCCCTCTGCTTCTCAAAAAAACAACTTCCGAAGCCTCTGCATGCGCAAGGTGTTTCCACACACACAATGTTTCCACAAGCATAAACTGCCTTGAGAAGTGATAATGAAATGTTGGCCACACAAATGTATATTCCTTTGCATTTGCTGAAACACAGTCATGGTACAAAGAGCAGGTTCGACTAGAAACTCAAAGCAGCCCTTGAAAAACTGCAGGATCAGACAAGCCCCAAAAAGCATGGCATAAAGGAAGGTAACAAGTATACCTGATGCTCTCAAGAGGAAACCCTGGCCCTTCCCCGAGAGCCTGCTTGCATGGAGGGCAGTTTTCACTCTTGTGCCATGTTTCAGCTCCCTGCCAGAGCCCCTGGGGTTCATTGTATTGGTCCCTAGCAGGTCTGCCCCTCACCTGGGGCAATTCTGCACTGCAGCACCAATGAAAACAGGTACTGAGGGCCTGTCCTGCCATGGGTGGGGACCGGGTGGATGCACTCTCCGTCCTCCACTGTTACAATCAGCAGATGGAGCTGGTGTGGAGATGGAGCGCCCTCAGCGGCCTCTCTAGAAGTGATTTCTAAGGAGGTGCAAACAAGGGGCTACAATAAATATATTCATTTAAACATCTTAAGCAGACTGTGAACTAAACATTACTAAGGTCTGTGGAAGGGGTTGTGGTCCTCAGAGTGTTGCAATCATTCCTGTTCTCCTGTTCACACCACTTTCTTCTGTAGTCTCTCCTTATGACACACCCTTTCCCTCCTGAAATCTTTCTGAAACACTCCATCTGCATATCTCACGCCTCGTCACTTTTCTCCTCAGCACCCTCTTTTCACTGTCCTGCAGTAACTTCTTTGCACTTCCTTTAGTTCGCCACACCCAATACACACTGCAACCACTCATCTCCAATCAGTATATTTTCTTAACTTGTGCCCTGTCAATGTTTGACAGCTGTGTACCTTCTTCACCTACTTTTGCTCACAATTTCAACTGGCATGCATGCCCATTCCTTTGTGCACACTGCAGAGAGGCCAAGGATTTGATGAGCATGTATTCTGAACCCCTTTGTCACCCACTGACCGGCAATATGAGAAATTCACACTGCCTTTGGCCAAACCACCATTGCTCTCAATAGTGGCCCATTATAAACATCCATCCACAACTTAAACTCAGACAGACACCAAGAGGCGACACTTTTCGCAGTTCGCAATATACATGAGACATATGTTAAATGAAAGAAATTATAGAAACACCATATCCTGGAAAAACCAAATACTTTTAAGAAATGCAAGAGTATTCCAATATTTTTTTTTTTAAGTAGGTATGTATTTTTTAAGTTATAAGGCATTTAAACTTTGTGATTTCTGTCACTGTGGTACTTTCACAAAGTTTCATAAACTTTTGTGAAAATACCAAGGTACATGACAGTAAAAATATTACAAAATACATTTCCCTACCTATTTCCACTTTAATAAAGTGGTACTAGGTAGGGACCTACTGCTTACCTATATCTAAGGCTCTAATAATGAACACAGCCGGAATGTAGTAAAACTAATAAGACTGCTTGTTCATTCTCTAAAAACAGCCATTACCCAATTATATACTGGCTTGTCATCGCCATGTATCATGGTATACTGCAAAGTTATCATGGTATACATAGCCGAAATTGAAAGGCCAGTTGTATTATTGGATTGGGGTACCCTTGTGCCATTCATGGGCAATGCAATACTTAAGTCATATTTATAAAGGAACCAAGGCCACCCTGCGTGGCCTTGCACTGCTTGGTCAATCTGGAGAAACGCACGAGAGTGCAATTCACTGTTTTGCCTTACTCTGCACACCATATTCTACACTGCTGCTAAATTTCACATACATCCGTATGCCACGCCACTGTAGCCACTTCACTATATGCTATTCTACTTTGCACCACTCGGCACTACTCCTCTTCACAGTATGAGACTCCACTCTATGCCACTCCAATGGACGCTACTCCACTGTATGCTATTCCAAGCCACTCCAAAGTACAGCACCCTGCTCTACACCACTCGACTCTACGCTTTTACAATGTACACAACACTACTCTACTCCAGTCCGATCTACGCTATTACACTGTATGCAACTCGACTCTAAGCCTCTTCCATGTACACCATGCCACTGTATTCCACTCTGTTATACACTACTCCTGTATATACTATTCCACCAGCCACGGTCCATGGAGGGAGTTCCGTGGGGCGTAAAAGTGGGGCGGGGGGGGCAGGGTGGAGGGTACTAAACACCGGAATATGGATAATTGGAGGTAAGTAAACAATTAAATAAATAAAACGAATTTAGTAGCGCGCGCTGCATCACATTTTGTGATGCAGCGCACGCTACGAAATTCGTTTTATTTATTTAATTGTTTACTTACCTCCAATTATCCATATTCCGGTGTTTAGTATCCCCCACCCTGCCCCTCCCCCGCCCCGCCTTTACGCCCCACGGAACTCCACTCTATGCTTTTCCACTGTATGCCACTCCCTTCCATGCTATTTCATTGTAAGCCACTCACTGTACCCTACCCCACTCTATGCCACTTCAGTATTTGGCATTCCACTCTACCCCCACTTCATTGTGCACTATTCGATTGGACCCCACTCCAATGTACCCCACTGTATGCCATTACACTCTGCCCCACGCTACTGTATGCCATTCCAGTCTACACTGCTCCATTATACACCACTCCACTATACGCTACTCCACTATTACACTGTATGCCACTCCACTGTACAACACGCAGCTCCATGTCACTTCACTCTACACTATTATGCTGTACACAACTCCAATCTACGCCAGTCTAATCTACGCTATTATACTGTATACAACTCCACTCTATGCCTCTTAAGTATATGCCACTCCACTGTATTCCACTCTGCTATGCACTACTCCTGTATATGCTATTCCACTTTACGCCGTTCATGTATGCTACTCCATTCTGTGCTATTTCACTGTATGTCCCTCACTGTAGGTTACCCCACTCTATGCCACTCCAGTGTATGGCATTCCACTGTACCCCACGCCACTGTCTGCCACTCCAGTCTACAGCACTCCATTATACGCCAATCTACTGTACGCGGCTCCACTATACGCTATTACACTTTACGCCACTTCACTATACAACACTCTGCTCTACACCACACTACTCTAAGCTATAAAACTGTACACAACTCCACTTTACGGCAGTCCACTCTATGCTATTACACTGTATGCAACTCCACTCTATGCTATTTCACTGTATGCCACTCCACTGTATGCTACTCCACTCTATGTCACTCCAATGTATGCCATTTCACTCTAGCCAACTCCATTCCATGCTATTCCATTAGACGCTACTCCACTGTGTGCTGCTACACTCTAACCCATTTCAGTGTACGCCACTCCAGTCTACATCACTTCACTGTACGCCACTGCACTCTATAGTACTCCGCTATACGCTATTCCAGTCTACGCCATTCTACTGTACACCACTCCACTCAACGCTATTCCACTGTATGCCACTCCACTATACACTACTCCACTAAATACTACTACAGTGTACACCACTCCACTCCATTCTATGCTAGTCCAGTAATTTCCACTCCAATCTACGCCACTCCACTATATGCTATTTCACTCTCCCCACTCCATTGTACAATACTCCAATCAATACCACTCCACTCTACACCACTCCACCCCATGCTACACTATTCTACTCTATGCTAGTTCTCTCTACGCTATTCTACTTTATGCCACTCCACTGCACTTCACTCTACGCCAGCCGCGGTCGGTAGTAGGAGTTCCTACAGGGGGGTGACGTGGGGAGGGGGAGGGGCAGGGTGGGGGGTAGTAAACTATGGATTACAGAGGTTTACAGGTAAGTAAACATATAAATTAATAAAACAAATTTTGTTGCGTGCACTGTATCCCCAAATGCGATGCAGTGCACGCAACGAAATTCGTTTTATTAATTTATGTTTACTTACCTGTAAACCTCTGTAATCCATAGTTTACTACCCACCACCCTGCCCTTCCCCCTCCCCACGTCACCGCCCTGCAGGAACTCCTACTACCGACCGCGGCTGCTCTACGCTATTCCACTGTACACCACTCCATTCTACGTTGTTACACTGTACACAACTTCAATCTTTGCCCCTCTACTGTGTGTTATTCCACTCTACCCCACTCCACTGTAGGCTATTACACTCTGTCCCACCCTACAATACACCTCTTCAGTCTAAACCACTTGACTGTACGCCACTCCACAGTATGCTCCTACACTATACGCTATTACACTTTACACCACTTGACTGTATTCTGCCTCATTATAGGCTATTACACTCTGCGCTACTCTACTGTATGTCTCTCCAGTCTGAGCTACTCCACTGTACGCTATTTTATTTTGTCACTCCACTGTGCGCTACTCAGCTCTACACTACTCCACTGTACTCTCTGCCACTCTTTATAACTTTGCTCTACAAATCTCTACTACACTCAATGCCACTCTACTAGACTCTATTCAACTCTACCCCATACACACCACTGTCCACTCTTGCACTCAACTCTATGCCTGTACACTCTATTGTACAACTCTTTACTCCACTTTCCAAAACTGTACGACACTGCACTCCACTCTACTGTATGAGGTGGCACTCCAACTTATAACAGTTTCCTCAACTCTATGCTATGCCACTTCAATGTATCCCACCCACCGCTACGCTAATCCACTGTACCCTACTCCACTCTACGGTATTCCACTCTACCACTCCACTCTTCTACACTCCACTGTACACTATTCCACTGTATGCTACTCCACTTTATGGCAATCCACTCTACGCCACTACAGTGTATGCCACTCCATTGTATGACACTCTCCTCCACTCTTACATAACTCAATTCCATAATAGTGTATCACTCATGGCACTCTACGACATTGTAATCCACTTTATCCCCGTACACTCTACCGTCCAACTTTATACTCCACTCTATGCCCGTACACTCCTATGTACAACACTCTATTCCACAATATGACACTTTTCTATACAACACTACACTCCACTCTACTGTACAAGACCCCACGCCAACTTATAACAGTTTATTACCTGCACTACTCCACTACACTACACTCCTTGTGGCTCTACTCTACATAACATAACATAACGTGTATTTCTAAAGTGCACGTTCACCCAAGGGTATCTTGGCACTGAATAACAGATGTTTGTACTCTAAGACACAGCAAGACACTCTATTGTACTTTACACCACATTAAGTTACATAACTCCACTCAACTCTACTCCACTGTACCAGACTATAACTCACTCTACGCTGCTATACAACAATGCACTCTATGCAGCTTCACTGTTTGACACACTACTGTACTCAAAGCAACTCCACTCTACAACACTCTACTACACTGTATGCCACTCTCCGACACTTGACTCATATCTGTACCTCATCACTCCACTGTACAACACTCTACTCTACTCTATCATACTCTACTCGTCTGTACCCAACTCTTTGTATGCCACTGTACCCCACTTTACTATACTCTGACACAGTGCTCCACTTTACTTCATTACTCCATTGTACACCGCTCCACTCTAACCATTCAATACTATTGTACTTTATAACACCATATGCCAATCCACTGTACCACACTCTACAACACTGTTCTGTACCGTACACCACTCCACTCTACAAACATCAACTAGATTGTATGCCACTCTACTCTACTTTAGTCTACATCACTATACAAACGTGTACGACACCCCACTACACTCCTCTGTGCCACACAGTACTACAATTTATGACACCACTTGCTTGCATGGTATGCACTTCACTCTACAGCACTCTACACCACTATAGTCTACGAAAGGACACTCCACTCTATGACACTTTACTCCACTCTACACTACCCCACTTCACTATACTCTCCTCTACTACACTTTATCCCACTGTTCACTACTGTACTAAACTCCACTCTATGCCACTCCACTCGACTGTATGCAACCCCACTTTACACCACTGCACTCCACTCTCCTCCACTCCATGACACTCTATGCTCATTCATTCTACGCCAGTGGACTACACTGTATGACACTCAATGACACTTCACTCAACTTCTCTCTACGATACGACACAGAACACCACTCAATGACACTTTCCTTCATTGTACACTACAATGTTCCACTTGATGATTCTTCATTCTATGATATTCTACTTCCCCCTTCTCTACTCTAAAACACTCTACTCCACTCTATGACTGTCTTCGACAACCTACTCTACTGTTTGGCACGCCATTCCACTGTACTAGTCTACAATGGGAAAAAACCTTTACAACGCGGTCATTAGACCACTATACCTTTGCAACACGGTTGATACAACGACCACGTTGAGAACGCGATGCCATTACTATGCAAGTCATTACATCGACTTGCAGGAGATGGTGCTCTAACATAGGGAATAGTATAATTTACTATTCCAACACCTTCCCTACTGTTGTGTAGGCTGGAGTTGGAATAGTAAATGATACTATTCCTAATGTTAGAGCGCCATCTACTGCAAGTCGATGTAATGGCTTGCGTTGTATTAGCATTGCGTTCTAACAATGCGGTTGTTGTCACAACCGCGTTGTTAAGTAACGCAATGTGATTGCATGCGTTGTAGCATGCTATATTCGTCTACGGTACTTGACTCCACTATATGGCCCCATGCCACTACACTATATAATACTTTACTACATTGTACAATATGCTACTACACACTACTCCACTCGATTCCAATCTATAATACTCAATTCTATGACAATAAACTTTACAACAATCTTCTCCACTGTACGGCACTCCACATAACAACGCTCCACATTAGACTCTATGATTTGAAACACATATTTATTACCTTCAAATTAGATAGATAGATAGATAGATAGATAGATAGATAGATAGATAGATAGATAGATAGATAGATAGATTAGATAGATAGATAGATAGATAGATAGATAGATAGATAGATAGATAGATAGATAGATAGATAGATAGATAGATAGATAGATAGATAGATAGATACTTACCTTCATATATTGTGGTAGTAGAAATTCTAGCTACGATATTTTTGAATGATGATATTTAAAACATGATATTCCAGTGGAGTACTCTTAAGGTATGACATTGATTTATGCAGAGCTTGGCCAGAACGTTTTGTGAAATGACCCTGCATAATGCACAACACACATTTTAGAATGTATTATGCTTTATAAATCTTGCCCTTTTGTTCCTTATTATTTGGTGTGCGTATCTTTCATGTATGGATATTTTATAAATAATAAGGGCATGCAAAAAAAGACAATCTACTTGTCTAATCAAAAAGGTCTTGTAGTGTCACTTCCAGCACAGCTTTTGAATGAAAATGTTTATTTGAGCTTTTGCATAACACAAGTTACAAAATGGTAGAATGACAGACTTCCTGCTTTTTGTCAAGGGACAGACCACACTTCGTTACCACTCTGGCATAATACCTCTCTATACTTTTGCCTCTTCTTTTGCAGAGAGCATTGAGCCTTTTGTGCGGTACAAGATATCATTGTATCCCGTGTACAAGAATGCAGTTGGAAAACCAGTACAGACAGAAGCCTACACCAGAGAGAAAGGTATAGTGCATGGGAACCTTTGCAGTGCCCTGGATGCATGCTTTAGGGCTGGATGAATTTCACGTACTTTCCTTGGTGGAAATTACTTGAAATGCAAAAGGATTACGTAAAATATGTGTTATTATGTGAAATGTATGTCTGGCATTTTGCACTATATTTTTTAAGTGAAATGCATCCTTGTATCCATTTTGAACACAAAAATTCTGTTCACACGAAAAAATAAAGCAACATTGTGCATGATGCAAACAACAGCTACTCATGTTTGGTCAGTTTACATTGTTCCCATGTTCCTTTGATAGGATTTTTACCCGAACGAAATCTCTGTTTCATATAATGGCTTAATGGAATAATCTAGGACATTTCGTGTAACGAGAATAATTCAAAATGCCAGAAATTATGGAAGATTACGCAGCATGAATGAAATTTCACCTATGCCTAGCGATTTAAGTGTACTCTATCCCTAGCTTCGTACTGATCATTCAAATCATTAAGTAAGAAACTGTATACTAGCAGTCACAAAATATTATATTTTTGAAGGTAGGGATGATGCATGTGTCACAAACAGTTGTGGTGATATAACATAATCCATTATCGATCATGGATTAATCTATAATACCACAATTTCTTATGACACATGCGTCATCCCTCATTTAAAATGGTTTCTAACTAGGTTCAAAGGCTCTTACCTAGATTGGATGCATCGCCACACTATGTGCTCCCTTTTAATTTGGATATTAGGTTAATGTTACCTTTAGCTAAATAGCCAGTTGCATCCTCACACAAAATATTATATGTTGGCACAAGGTCATGACATTGCAGTGAGCCATACTTCAAAGATTCACCGATTTTTCATTGGTTATGCATTTTATACAAAAGTGTTTTTGATCGGATTAGAAGAAAAGCTCTTACTTTAGTTGAATCTGTCTCCCGTGGCAGGGAAAGATCTGTTCCTCTGTGGATACATTTTTATTAGGTAAGCATAGACTTGCATATGTCCTAATTACTAGCCTACGTGCAGCTCATGCAGTTTCCCAATATTTCTATGGCTTTTCCCACGCATAGTTTTTTCACATAAATTGGCAATATTTTCTCATGAGCAATGAAATGGAGTTTCACCTCAGTTAACTATAAAACGGAATTACATCTCGATTTTGAAGCTGTATGGATCTTGACAATCATTTTATTCGAAACAAGTCAAAAAAACTGCACAAATCCGGATGTTAATATGAAAACTCATGCCCAAAATAACTCAGTGAAATGCAGGTAATAGTACCCATCGTTTTTGCAAGCATTACTGGAAGTTAGCAAGAAAGAACACACCTAGCACCTAATTGCACTTGCGCATCTTTTGAAGTTAAGCATTCTACCCAAGCCAACCTGGAATGAATAAAAGCAGTCCCGGACGTGTTTCGCTCTACTTAAATCTTGTCAGGGAACATAGGTTTGTCCAGAAACAAATGAAGCACCCAGTATAAACTTGGTGTGGATCGCACAAGCTAATTCTATGCTTAAAAACTGTAATAGAAAACCAGACATTTGAGGTGAGAAGTGACAGAGTGTCAGTGGTGTTGTAGGGTGTTCTATATAAAGGAGTTGCCCTCCACCGAAAACGTAGGAACTACCCCGGGCCGGACTGGGAACCAAAACCGGCCCTGGCAAAGTGCTCGGCCGCCCCCCCTCGTGGGGGGGTTGGGGGTGCCTCCGAGCTCTTTTCCAGGGCCGGGTTTTAGGCCGATTTTGTTACAGGGCCGATTTTGCAGCTATGCTGCAAAAACGGCCCCGTAACAAAAACGGCCCCCATGGGCCCAAAACCGGCCCCCACCCGTGCGGCGCACCGGGGGATTGCCCGGTGCCTGCTACGGCCAGTCCGGCCCTGGAACGACCCAGAGTTCCTTCTTTGCATAATTTATGTGGCACACTAAGCCTGATAGGGTATTGCTATATTTATTCACTGAAAAACCCAAAGGTTAAAGTAACGTTATGGTGAGGTTAAATGTTCCATAACAACATACAGGGCCGGTAGCGGGCACCGGGCAATTCCCCGGTGCGCCGCACGGGTGGGGGCCGGTTTTGGGCCCCTGGGGACCGATTTTGTTACAGGGCCGATGATCGGCACTGTGACAAAATCGGCCGAAAACCAGCCCAGACAAAGAGCTCGGCGGCACCCACAACCCCCCCCCCCCCCCCGGGGGGGGGGGGAAGAAAGGGGGGCGGCCGAGCACTTTGCCAGGGCCGGTTTTGGTTCCCAGTCCGGCCCTGACAACATAACGTGTTAAACTCTAAAAACAGCTGAAATTCACCAGTTAAGGTTATAGTTATCTCTCAAATAACTATAACGCATGCCCTAAGGTAATTATAGCTCGGGCCCCCACCATGCACTGTGATATTAACAATGATGCCAAAGAAGATGTCTTGAGTTATGTAATATTTAGGGTAATTAGCAGTGCATCGCAAGGACGCGAGCTATAGTTACTTTTGTATAGTATGTTTTTTTCAATTAATTTCTAGTGTTTTTTTTTAACATAGAGTAATATTTAATTACCATATGTTAATCTAAGCCCCTGCCTCGCTCATCCTCTGCAGGGCTTTCGGCCACCCCCGACATGCAGCCAACCCCATGCTAAGCAAGGCATTTGGGCCTGCAAGGAGGATTTGGCCACAGGGCCTGGCCCTAGGGACCCCACAGGCTTTTTTTTTTAAAGAGGATGGGAGCCGCATAACAGCCCTCCCCGAACATATTATGGCCCTCAGGACCCCATCCCCCAGGGCCATATATATATTAAAGAGGAGGAGTGGGCCACGTGGTACCCTCCCTAAGACTCCGTAGTCCCTGGGGACCCCATCCCAAAGGATTTTTTTTTTTTTTTTTAAATGGAGAGTGGAGCTACATGGCCCCCTCCCTAAGCCATATTCGGCCCTGGGGACACCATCCCCCAGGGTCTTTTTAGGTCAAGCCCTGAGCCAGCGCGCAAGCGCTGCTCTAGGGTTGATCTGGGGTAGTTCAGTACAGGAGAGAAGCCCCCGCCCACTACCCCGCCCCTAATTTTCATTGGCTTGTGTATTTGTCCTTCTAAATGCTGTCTTCTGATTGATTATGAGGCTTGTTAGTCCCTCCTTAGTACGTCCATGTCGTCATTTGATTCCTCCCATGGTTACTGGCCCCTTTACTTGGTTGTTGCACCAGACTTGTTCTATTTTCTTTATTGAGTTTCTCCGAACTCAAGCATGACGACGTGCTTCATTCAGCGGCCACGCCCACTTTCACTTTCGAGGCAGCGGGACAATGGCGGCTGTTTCCTTTCCAACCTCGCCGCCGATGGTTTTTCTTCTTATTAAAGATCACGAGAGTAAGAGAGTTTCATTTGTGGCCTTGGGTTGGAATCTTGCAGAGATCGGTTTAATCCATTAATTGATTCCCAAGTCCTTTCCGGAAAGAAGCTTGATGAATACATATGAAACGTCGTACCTCGCGGGGAGCCTAAACTGCCGTTCTCTCCACCTTTAACATAAACAAGTGTCAGACACGCTTCATGTTGTAACAAGGTAGCCGCGCTGCTCTTGTGCATTATTTATCAACAAATCAACCAATGCCCTTTTAACATGGCGGCTGGCCACGTGGCTGTTATTACATGTTGTTTTTCAACACAGTACCAGAAATGGGTTTATTGCGTGAATAGAGAAGCAGTGGGTGTTACAGGAGTGAGATTAACTAATCCGTCACTGAATGTACTTTTTTATGACTTGTGCTGCTGCTTTTCATTTTTTAATGGTATTTATTGTATTGGACTAACAGTTTTGATGTTTTCATTCTTTTAATTTTGTTTTAATAGTATATGGTGAATGCGGTAAATTATGTGGCTCGCTTACATGGGTTTTATAAAGTGAATGTAAACAATAAATACAGTTAGAAAGACTGATGCTCCTGTTGCAGACACTTGTGTGCAATCCCGCTAAGCCATCTCAACCTTTTATCCTTAAGAGATCGATAACGCGAGTGCCACTGTTATCAGTGCCGGTGCAGATTGCTGATTTAGGTTTAATACATTTCTGCGTGAACATATCAACCTCGAAAGTGAAAAAAACTATTTTTCTCCACATTTTATTTTCAATATTTCTTTTTCAGGCGCGGGTGTGAGAGTGCTGTTTTTATCTCGATTCCGAGAGTAATTGCCCCACTGTTACAGTGGGCCCCTAGATGCCCACTCACTACAGCAGATGTTCTTGTTTTGTGTTTGTAGTGCTGTCCATCTCATCTCATCTTCTCTTGCTTGCTTTTCTTTATGACGGCATTATTTGATCAGCAAGTTGACATAATCAAAGGTTTTACTGGGCACCGGACTTCAAATGCCTTTACATTGCACAAGCACAGTGAAGTTTTGCTCCAACACACACCACATCAACAACCCAGTGTAAAAATATTTGCACCTGCCGACTGACCGGTGGAAAAATATTTTCCCTGACCAATTGCTAATAAACAAATATTCTATATCACAACTGGTGCAAAAAACTAATTTCCACACCAGTGAATGATTGGAAATGCTGTATTGCACAAGTAGGGTAGTGCAATTGGTACGAAAGTGCACTGCCCTGGTGCAAAGTTACTGTGATCTGGTTCAGTTGCAGATAGCTTCTCCAAAATCTACATATAGTAGCTGCAATCATTATGATATATGTATAGAAATGTATAAAGGCAATGGGCAAATTCATTTGTGGCATTACAGTCTATAAAATAAAGCACATTCGGTTTTTGTACTATTGGTATTCTGAGCTCACATAGTTGAAATGGCATTCATACGCAATAACGAAGAAACAAATGTTTTGGTGAAATTAATTCTTTGTCTCAGATCATATAATTTAGTCAGGGAAGTCGCGATTCATCCACGTTTCTGGTTTTACTTTGTGCAAATCGACTTATTGTCTTTCCGTAGGTTAAGGCTTTACTTTATTTTTACTTCCTTGTGCATGGTTATACATTTTTATACGGCAGGAACTCTAGCTTTACATGAGCGTTAGTGAGATTATACTTTCACGTTCATTTTCTATAGGCAGGGGGTTAGGTGATTTGGCCATCAACACCACCTGGTTGGCAGCGCTGTCCGTAACGCAACATGCTGGGTAGACGGAGGTATGCAGACAGAAGTCACAGGAAAGTTTGGCTGGTTATGCACTCTAGCTGAATCACAGCCAGGATTCAGGCTCGAGCCTGTCTCGAGCTAACTGCCTCGCCACCTCGACTCAGAAAGAAGACCGCCAGGCAGCAGGAGGACAGGCCAGAGCCCCTCTGTAACACAGGGACAGAGGAAGGAGGCCAGCTCTCCTTACTGGCAGGGAAAACAAGCATTTGCAATGCAATAGGTCTCGCATTTTCAAAGCTTTGACCTATTGGTATTGTAAATGACAATACTTTTTATCATTGCAGGTTTTTTAAACACATAAATAAAAGGCATTGTCATTTACCATGCCAGTAGCTCAAAATCTCGCAAATGCGAGACCTATTGCATTGTAAATGCCTGTTTATTATCATACTGAGTTTTACAAACTTCTCTGTTCTAACACGTCAGGGAATCACCACCTGCTCTGCTAATGCACCTCGCTCATGATAAGATCACCATTTTTTTACTCTTGGTCAGAGACTTACCCAACTCTTCTTATGCACCTCATTCTTGATCTGATTCATCCTTCGTTATTCTTGCACGGAGGATCACACACTGCTCGGTTAATCAACTCAGTCTTTTTTATTATCATTTTTAACCTCACAACAAGAATATAACATTGAAAATTGTCGAGATAAAAATTAACATACATACTACCACGGAAGGCCCATGTATTGCGCATTTATCCCTTAGTTCACACGCAACTTGGTGTTAGAACATGACCAGTGGGTGAAGGCATTGGGGCAATAGGGATACCAGTGGTCGAAGTGGGGGAAAAAAGTAAGGGAACTGTGGGCGGAAATCAGAGGGTGGGAATAACCAGAGGATTGGCTTAGTGGGTAGTCAGAGGTTTGGCCAGAAAGAGCAAAACATCCCAAACTTTAGGTTGAGCATTCGAGACCTCTTGTATATACTTTAGTATATATACTCTAGTATATACTTTAGTATATACTTATATGTGTATGTACTTTTTGGGCTCTGGAGATCAGCCCTAGGTCGTGTCTGCTTCCGCTTAGGGACCTTTTTTTCTGTTCAGCCCCCTCTATTTAACTGTCTTGATAGAAAACGACCAGTAGAAGTCAGTAAAATACCAGAATTGCTTTCTGCTGAGGGACTATCTTTTTTTTTTACTGCCAGCTGCCTCTATTCAACTTTCTTGATAGAAAACGACCAGCAGAGGTCGGTAAAATACCAGAATCACTATAGCATTCTCTAGATTCCAGTCCATAGAAATTGTTTTCCACAAACACCCGTAGACAATAGTATTTTTTTCAAATCTTGTATTTTAAGTGATATGACCACCAAAGGCCCTGCTTTTATATTAAAAACAGAGCTTTGGACTATACCATTTCCCACTGAAAGGCAATAGGCAATATATCTCTCATGTGTTTTCATACCTGGCGTATCAACAGTTTGGCGCTTACTTTTCCTTCATGTTAAAGAACAGTAGATGTTTCAGCACCCAGGCTAATGTGCTGCAAAGCTAAATACATATAATGTCCAAAAGGTGCAAATGCGTGTTTTATTAAGGTGTTAAGGAGGAGAGGGGCCACATGGCCCCACTCCCTGAGTCTTGTTATTCCATGGGGACCCCATCCCTCAGTGCCACAATTAAAGTTAAAGGGGAGGAGGGCCACCCCCCCCCCAGCCTTGTTAGGTCCTGGGTCCCCATCCTCCATGACCACAAATCAAAATTAAGGGGTGGGTGGCCCGCGATCCCTCCTCCCAAGGTCGATTTCGGCCCTGATGACCCCATCCCATGGGGCCTGATGCATTTTTGAGGGGGAGGAGGGCAGGTAGCTTCCAACTCGGGCCAATTTTGGCCCTGAGGACCCCATTCCTGGCGCCCGGCACCATATTCATGGAAAGAGGGGGCACGTAACCCCATTCCCCAGGCTGATTTCGGCCCTAGGGACCTCATCCCCAGCCAAAAAAAGGTGGGTGTCCTGATGCCCACCCAGTGCACCCAACACTCTACTGTTGGGGCCCACAAGGGGAGAATCAAGGCCCCCGTGGCCCCAGCTGGCTCCCAGCATCCAGCAGGAGCAGGCATTGCTTTCGCCCACAGGGAGCAGGTAATAATGCTGCTCCCTGTTTCCGGGAGCGGTATTTCAATATGTTTTACTGCCTGAAACAGATCTAAAGTCAGCTCCCAGCTGGAGGGAACATTTTTCAAGCTCCTGCCCACTGGGTGCGGACTTGTTGTTTGCTACCGCTTGGCGGGAGATTTTAAACTGCCACGCCAAGCGAGAGTAAACACAGTTATCCCTGCCCATACCATTGCGGACAGGGAAACTGCTATGTCCTGGGGGGCACCATGGGATATAGCCTATGAGCTGGCCCTGGGGAATGTGGTCCCCAGGGCCATTAATGGGTCAAGGAGAGGGGCTGCATGGCCCCTCCCCCTTTGCGCAACCAGCAGCAGATTGGGGCCCCAGGAGCCAAACTCGGCCAGTGCAGGGGAATGTGTGCACCCTCCCTCTTTACAATGCGGCCGGTTCCCAGGATTTGGGGGCACCCGGAGCCAAAAATGGGCCGGGGAGGGGGGACACACACTTCCCTCCCTGAATATATAAATATTTGTTACCCTCAGGATCTAGCACAAACATAGGGCTTGAAAAAAACAAGCACGAGAGACCGCGCTTGTGTTTTTTTCCGTTTATTATTTTGCCACGGATCCTCTGCGAATTTGCAGCAAATTTTCAAACAATTTACTTTTTTTCAGTTTTTGCTTCAGGACTCGGGACCGAGTCTCAATTCCTAAGATGGCTGTCACCACTTCCTTGTTGAGGTGGTGGCAGCAATCAGATCTCAGTATGAGATTTGTTGGGATCCGCAGAGCCTAGCATCCCTTGATATACAAAGATTTTGAGGGTTAATTGCTCAAAAACTACTGAACGGATTTACTTCAAAATACAAAAATTACTCTTTCTGGACCTAGATCTAGCTTTCTGCCCCCTTTGGTGTACATTTGTTGAGCAGTTTAGTCTGTAGCTGTGTGTAAAGTTCCAATGGAAAAATGAATGGGAAAAACCTGTTTTGGGACTCCCCCTTTTTTCTCGCGCCCACTTTCTGGATCCATGCACAAAAGGCAAAAAAGAGCACATTTTTAGAAAGTTTCATCGTCAAACGGTGCCAAAGTTATTAGAAACACACAAAATGCATTTCCTATGGAAACATGATCCTAACTACAACTACTGTGGCAACCGCTATTGGGTAATATATATATATATATCAGCTCGTCAAGCCACAGATACCTCCAACTATCAGTGTTGGTGCCAGTGGCAGCAAGTGGCGCCCACAATAAATCCCAAACAAATCAATCTTCATCCCGGAAGGAAGAGGGACACCAACTGTAGTGCATTACTTTAATGTGCAGGCCAACAAAGACAACGCGTTTTGGCTTCACAGAAGCCTTTGTCAAGTGAAATCATCATACTCCAGAGCCTTAGAAAGTAACATCATGTTCACTTACACAAAGGATATACAATACATGGTGTAATACCCAAACTCAGCAGTTCTGCCAATTCATATAACATCAAATAATGCAAAACGTATCACAAGAGATTTCTGTACAAATATCAAAATAATTTAAATTTCAACGCATCATTAAACCATAATCAAAAGTACATAATAATGCAAAATAGAAGAAATACTATACATATTGTGATCATTGAGCATAGTATAGATAACATTGCCTAATAACCCATGAATAATATAATTTCTGTAATGAATTATAAATACATATTTATGAATAATATCCTTTGAACTCATAATTGGAAAATAGACAACTATCCTAATACACAACTCGGACACATTAGAGCACAAAGTTAATCATGTGCCATAGCAAATTTGAAAAGTATTTAACGCTGCCTCTTGCCTGGAGTGAGAAGGGCTGAGCTTGCATCTCTAAATCCCAGAGCAAAAGTTTCTCCAAGAGTTTGTTGGCTTGCCTCCTCTTTTCTGAGGTCTCAGGGATATCAAAGACTTCTTTCTTGATCCTGCAACCAGGACATGGACTCTGTCTGCTGTGAGTCCTGCTCTGCCAAGTGGTGCCAATCCAGTCCTGGGTGCTTGGAAGTGAGTATGAAGGGCTGCAACTAAGAAAATCAACGCATTTATGACATTGCACCTATTGGAACTGGCGCATTTCCCTCAACAGCAACCCATCAATACTGTTGCATGAATGTCGACAACACATCACCGACTGCACGATGCAGCGTCCCCTGTTTCTGACACATATCTGACTTTGCGTGGCTCAGCGTCAACGCATCACTTTGAGCTGCTCGCATCGCATACAGCCCAGCGCTTCATCGATGAGGCATCACCCCAATACTCAATGCATCTTGACTCTTGATGCATCTTCGACTTTGTGCAGTTCAGAACCGAAACATCACCTACATCTGCGGGATCTACATTGATGCATCGTCTGATTTGCGCCATGCATTGACCTTGACGTCGATGAATCCAAGGTACTTGTCAGAGGGCCAAGCCTGGTCACTGTATCTGGCCCGCGCTCCATCGTAGTTGACCTGAACCTTTGGATTTTCTCTGGTCAAGTGCGTCCAGATAACCCTGGTTGGTGTTATCTCTTTCTAAGCACAACAAAAACATTTTGTCTTTAAAAATTCATATCCTGACTTCTACTTATTGGATTTTTATTGGTTCGGTCTTGTTTTGTTGATAAAAAAAGAAGCTATTTTACTTAACTGGTGAGGAGTCTTTTGTGGTGTTTTGATTGTGTTATTGTTCGAAGTGTTTTATAAGGTACTTTACACATTGCCTCTTAAGTTAAGCCTGACAGCTCTGTGCCAAGCTACCAGAGGGTGAGCACGTTAATTTAAAGTGTATTACAGACTTACCCTGACTAGGATTGTGATTCCTGCTTGGACTTGTCCATACCTCTGTCAACCAGAAAACCTATTTCTAACAAGACCATTGTCCATTAAGATGGCACAATCAGATTTAATACATGAACTCGTCTGATTAATGTCCCAATTATGTCAAAAACATCAATACAAATCAAAATCAATGAATACAATCATCTGGTTGATATCCTACTTAAATCAGTATCAAAACAGTATAAGCGAACTGGATGGTGCATCAAATTTAGTATCGACATCCATGAGATATGGAAGCGTACATGTGTACATATAGATGTAGCAGCATCATTCAGTAAAAAAGAGCAGGGAGAAAATACTCGGTAGGGGAAATGTACAAGCCAAAGTTATCTGCAACAGGCGTAACATCTTCATCATCAAACGCCAATGTGTACAGATAATTTCTCATCGCTGTTCACACCATTGGAGTTTTTGGTATCAATATCAATGACGAGAAGAAATTCTAAAATCCCTAACTTCTTTTCACGATCTCGACCTCTGATGGCTTTAACAAATCTATCATACAATAAATACACAATAGATCACTATTGCTTTCGTGTTTCTGGAAAAAATGTCTTGCCACAGGATAAGACTGATCAACATATTTAATAGCCCGCATGTGCTCTAGAATTATTTTTCATACTGGCAACTTAGTGTTCCCAATATATGTCAATTCACAGGGACATTCCAATAAATGTACGACAAAACCAAATGTACAGGTAATATATTTTGATATCTGCTTAATCTAACCCTTGGTAGTGAATAAGGATCTTTATTCCTGCTATATTTGCAGGCTTTAAAGAATCTGTATTTGAAAAATTCTTTCTATGCGCTATGCCAATTAAATGCTTTTTTAGTCCTTTGGTGAAAGTGTACCAACATTTTATTAATGGATCGCTGCTTTCTATAGGTTATAGATGGATAACTACCTACCTCAGTACCTATGATAGGATCAGCAATTAAAGGGCCCCAATTTATTTAAATGATGTTCCTCAACCCCCTTGATTTCCTAATATAGATTGTAATAAATCTAATGGTATATTTATTCTTTTTATTAATTTCTCGTTTAGTATCCCGAAAGAGTGCTTCCTCTTGTTTGACATTCTGCATTTTAGGCTGTGATAAAACTCTGGCAATATATCCCTGATGAGCAAACTGTTTTAAAATATTCTGTTGCTCTTTCAAAAATCCCTTCTGTGTGCTACAATTGTGACTTGCTCTAAAGTAGTCCCTAAAGGGGATGCTCGAGTTGAGTGTTTTGGGATGGTGACTGTCGGCATGTAGGACACTATTGCCTGCAGTCTCTTTCCTATGTAATGATGTCACTATTTTGTTGTTTTCCACATGCACAGAAATGTACAGGTAGTGACTGTATTGTTTGCTCATTTTCTATGTAAATGTCAAATTTGGGTTATTTTATCCTAATTTATCAATCAATTCCTTAGCTTTGGGGATGTGGCCATCCCATATATGGAACATATTATCTCTGTCCCTGATCCATATTGGTATGTGTTTGGTGTATCGTTCATTGTCCTCGGTCCAGACCACCTGCTCCTCCCACCATCCAATGAAAAGAATTGCAAAGCTGGGGGAAAAACAGCTGCCCGTACGTGTTCCACAATACTGAAGATACAGTGTGTCCTCGAATAGAAATCTATTCTGCTCACAAAAAAGTTACTCTATAGATACATAAGGCCTGCTAGGCTGAAAAAAAACCTTTTTTTGTGCTGAATAGGCTTTATTATACTCCCGCCAGAATTTCTAGGTTTGCCCCGGTCCCGACTCCACATTGCCCCAGATGTAAATATGACAAAGCGGATGATATACATATGTTTTTTGAATGTATAGAATTGTGTTCATTTTGGAGGAATGTGGGGGATATTTTGACTCTCATTTTTGATATAGAATTGGAAGTTGATGTCAACCTTGTATTCTTTGGTTCAAACGACTCTATAAAGGAAGCACTGTTTAGAAAAGGGATTACTATTATATCTAATTATTTTGGCTAGGAGAGAGATATGCCTAAGGTGGAAGGATCCGACTCCTCCCAATAGAGAAGACTGGGTAAAAGCCGCGCTGAATATGGCTTGTTTGAATCAGGAAGACAAGACAGAAGTAGACGGAAACATCTGGTCCCCCCTATTAGTGTGGGGAGGTCGCTTGCAACTGATTAATCGGCAGTGCCATGAAGGCTGAATCCTGGTCCAATGATTACACCTATCCTCAACAGCGTGGGGAAGCCCAAGGGGGCAGCGACTAAGGCAGTGAGTCGAAGGGCGCCCAGTTTCTTAATTCTCGGCTTGTAAAATCTGCCTAGGTTTAAAGGTGAGATGAGGACAAAAAAAAAAAAAAAAAAGAAATCTATTCTGCTCTAGACAGTATGTCATCATGCCACCTGGTATCTGAGTATGATTATACGGGGAAATTGGTCTGCTGTGAAAAAAATACATGCACGCCATTACTACTACATCCTGTTTGCTGGATGTATATAGGGAACAAACATCTATAGCAGGGGTCTTCAAATTGGGGGACGAGCCCCCCCAGGGGGGCCTCAAGGGATTCCAGCCAAAAGAAGCATTATGCTAATTACAGTGCTTTGTTTTCAGCGAAACAAAATGAGTGCCCATAAGCCGCTCTGTCATTGGCCATCACAAATATCTTTTGTCATTTATATCCTGGCTGGTAGCAGGTGTCAAAAGGGAAGGGACTACAAATATTCTTCAAAGACCCATCCCCATTTCCAATAATTACACTGTAGATACTTTAACACTTCAGTAAGGGCTGCCTGACCAAAATAGTATGTTTATCAATTATGTATTTGATTGCATTTTTTAAATGGTAAAATAACTTAACTGCAATGTTCAAATAACTCTAGACATATTTAAACATTGCCAGTTTAATAGAATGATTGTGAGAAATGTTGGTGGTGGGCCCGATTATGGTTTTTTTTTCATGGCAGACGCGGCAATTTCATAAGTTTGATGACCACTGATCTAGAGTTATCATGGTGTACGTTTGCTTCCACTGACTATCATGTAGCCTTTGCAAAAAAAGCAGTACTTTCCCAACAATATGAACAAAGACTTGTGAAAGATAGAGTCAGGAAATTATCTTAAAAATCGCGGTATTCTTAAACAGGCCCCCGTTAGGTGAGTGACACAATGGGCCTGCCTGGCATGCTTTTTGGGATGTATGTAAATCTTAGGCAACAAATACAGACAAGGCACTCTGGGTTTGTCTACCTTTAAAAACTGGTACTCATCTGTGTTCAAGAGATGGGCCTCATGCTATGCCACAGCATATCCTAATAATCGTGGGTGGAATTTCTATATGCTATCCAATCTATAACCTCATAACAACACTTAACGGTCTCAGTGTATCTTTTCTGTAGTCATTGGTGTTCATTATGACTATATCCTCACCCTTATCAGAGGGTTTTATGACTATTTCAAGATCATTCATTCAACTTTGAATAGCAAGTCTCTAGTCAGAACTCAGATTGCTCCTGTATAAGAGCCTAACTCAGAGTATCTATATAATAGGGACAATCTGAGTTCTGACCAGGGAATTGCCAAATATTAGGTGTTTTTGTTAAATGACTGCATTACGTCTCCTTCTTTCTCTATAACTATATAGTACTTATTTGGTGTTTTTGACTTTTGCTTCCTGGCAGCTTCAATGTGCTATCATACGCATGTGGTAGCAAAGTTACATGTGGAATTTTATATAGTCATTTTTGATCACCTTTCAACCACTTTAAAGATGATAAAGCAGATTTAATCTTTCTGGAATTCTCTGTCCTACACCTAATGCAACGCCCGTCTCCTAAAACCTTTAGCACAAATGTAATATAATGTTCCTTGAGAGTCTGATTTTTAGAATGTAGAACACAGCCCTTTCATGTTTTTATTCTTGGTGTTTACATGCGTATCAGTGCATGTTAAGTAGAACAAATACTCTCCTCTGGTGAGGGCAGTCCGTGGACACAGCTTACCCTTTGCCTGTTCAGCATTATCATGTGAACGCGCACCAGGGATAGCAAGGGCAGAGGGGGAGACCATGGGACCTTCTTGTCAGCAGGAGGCAAGGAATGCGTGGATGAGATAGACTCTACAAGGGAGGGGCCACTCTCGGTTTGTTTCTGGCTGGGGGTCCAAGAGGACCTCGAGCTGAGCCAGGATCGAGCCAAGCTCGAGCCTTTAACGGCTCTCCCATTTCTCCTAAATTAATAGAATTTATCGAAGCCATGGGTGCTCAATGTATGCCCTCTTAAGGCCAGTCGAGACAGACATCTCTGCTCGATTTTCACTGAAAATTATTCTCTTAGACATGGAAAGTTGAATTACTCAGTTTTTTTGTGTTGAAGTTGACAGCACGGTTTTGACCTTATGCCAGCCTGCAATGTGTGTGTTTTTTTCTAGCCCGTGTGTATATGTTTGTTTGTGTCTGCACAGGAATTAGTAAAGAGCTGATCTTCAAATTGAAAGATCTTTTTGAGTCAAGAAACTCTTCATCCTGCCGCTAATTCTCAAAAGAGTTCACACTGTTGGTCTTTGTTCCTTCAGCTCCTTCAAGATCTCCCAAGCTAGAGGGGAAAGCCATCGGCAGGTCACACGCTGAGCTGGCTTGGGAACCAGTGCCAGTCGAGGAGCGAAACGGCTTCCTCACCAGCTACACACTGTTTTGGACAGATGCCAATAACAAAACATTCAGTAAGTTCTGTGGATGATTTTACTTGCCAGCATTTTAATGTGGGAGAATGCCTTACTCACAACATCACTAAGATTCACCGATGCAGCCCCCGTTCTTCTCTCCATAAGCCGCCGTTTCTTTGAGCAATGAGCAGCCTATCATTCTTAAAAAGAAGGAGATGTTGCTAAAAATATCATATGACACAATTCTTCAAGTGTGGCTGGAGCTTGAAAGGTGATGGCAGAGATGAGGCACAGTGGGCTTCCTAGTATACTAGAAGGCTGCGGCATAGGGTAGCGGCAACTCTCTCAGCCTCCCATTGAACTTACGGTTACGGGGAACATGGGTGTCGGTAACATAGTCATTTGTCTCTTTTTCCTATTTTCAAGCATTCCTGCTTCCTGTGTTCATCTAAAAACTGAAATTGATGCCAGTTTAATGATTTTTGAATTACAAAAGGGAGGAGGAGGATGGTGCACATTTCAGGGTCAGGGTAAAACTCAAGATGCAGATAAAAGCTATCATTAGAGTTGCTGTTTCCATGGGCAGCACCACCCATAGGCATCAGTATATTGGTAAGATTTACTTTCAGTATCCCTTTGAGTTGGAATACGGTTGTTCTTCAATTGAAGGAGAGCAAATTGTACTGAAGGCAGGGGTTTCCCATCTGACCGATTTATGCCTAAAATGCCACTTCCTGTCTGTTACTTGAAACTTTTCTTTCCGTTTGACCCTGAAGGTTTATCTTGCCTTCAATGTTCACCCAAGTGAAGGTGTCCTGGTCTAATGGTTTAGTTCTTTCTTTTCACTCTAGGGTCCGTTCTGGGGGTCTCCTCAAGAAGCTTTAATCTGGTGGACCTGGTGGAATCGAGCTCCTACAAAGTGCATCTGATGAGTTCGACCAGCGCCGGAAGCACCAATGGGACCGTCTTGATTTTGCAAACCACTCGGATGAGTGAGTGTCAGGTCAAATCGATCATATTCCCTGGGAGGGCTTTCGGCAAAGTATAGAAAGATAGCAGGGAGGAGAGCAGAGAAAGGCAACCAGGGTGTGGTGTTTACAAACCAAAACAATACAAGACTCCAGATATAGGCTTAAGCAGGTGCAGTTTATTCCAGTTACAGGTCTAGGTCCCATCTACCCCACAGACTTCAAGCCTTAAAAATTCCTAAATATAATACAGAATACTATGACATAAAAGATCCCACCTACCAGAGCACAGTACATGCCAAACAGGGACTTGAGAAAGGTGAGGGAAGAGGGGGGTGATGAAGAAGGTGAACACAGTAAGAAAGTGTGTGTCTGTGGGGCCAGATAGATAAGTGTCCAATCCATGCACCTACCTTATCCTAGATGAATGTGATGAACGTGTGACTGCTGAATTTCAAACAAGATGAAGCACCACTATATTGTCTCGAGTAGCTTTAGGACCAGCAAGGAAGTCTGTGCACTGAAGTCCGAGCAATTACTGCACAAGCCAAAGGGCAGCTTGGGAGCAAGACAGTGGGTAGTTTTCTTGGAATTCCCCTGTAGAGGAGTCATATTGTCCCTTTAAGACTCATGTGTAGCTCATGTAACAATGAGTGGTACAATATAACTTTGCTTGGTCTAAAAATTATGCCATGGAGAAATGTGAGAAGTGGGCTGAAGAAGAGTATTTTTAGGTTAGTTAAAATGCCCAAGATCTGAGAAGAGAGATGCAAAATGTTCAGGAAGGAATAACAGATGTGCAAGGTCATGAGAAAAGAACATTGGTGTAGTGAGCTGGGTGTTGAGGGTTAGACTGTAATGAGGAGGCATATTTGTGGATGTTAGGGATTGTGTATAAGATTAAAGGTGTTGTGTGGTAAGGTTTTTATTTAATTTATGAAGTGGTGCACACATTGACTTTTTTAATGCTTGGATAGATGTAGTGATTCAAGGATCACGATGAGGGGAGGCAGGGGGGACGTTACAAAGATGTTGCTGTAAGTCAAATTTTATTTTCAGAGTGTTTTCGAGTTGCTCAATGAATAAGGGGTTCAATTTGGGTGAGAAGTGACTGTGAATTTCGTTAAAGGGTGCTGGCAGAGGGAAAGTGTTTCCATTGGGTGACAGGGACTACAGGTGCATGTGTTGTGGGCTGCAGAAGGCAGCCGCCATGTGCAAAGTCAGAGTGATGTAAGCTGATGGTGCGAGGGGAGAGGATAGGTTTGATAGGCAACAGAATGAGATCCAGGTGAGTGTGTTGAGGAAGAGTGAGTGTTTGTCAGTAATGTAATGGAACGAGGGAAACAGTATGTGCAGCCACCTCTCATTGCTACACAAACATGTTCATAAAATAACCAGACAGAATAAGTGTAAACCAGAGTCAAGACCACACCACATATAGGATTAAGAAGGCTCAAACCTTAAGGTGTGTATAATAAAGCAACTGCACACAAAGTGAAGTAAACTAACTCCACAAGAGATTACCAGCCTGTGCCTCATCCATGATAGCAGTAGGATTTTAGGAATGCTTAACTTAGACTTCCACTGTGTCACTGTTCCTCAGCCTCAACATCACACTTTCAGCCATCTGCAGCGCTTCCGGATGTTCCACCAACTTCACCCCCCACAAGTAGTTCACCCTAAAATGACCACTACTTCCCATCCATTTCTAGAACATGTTTAGGTCCCAAAGAGTTTAGAAAGTTGGTGCAATCAGGTGACCCAGCCGATTCCACTAACTGGAATACAGGGTCAACAATGTCAACTCTACACTCAAGAGGGAGGGGCTCCATCTGTAAGATGGGGGAACTTAAATCCATATTTTCTAAGCGACCAGCTGCTGAAGCGGGTGGCTCAAATGTGGGGAGCTCTTAAGAAGATAGTCCACATCATGGGCAGGGGGCACTGTGAACCACAGTGACAGCACTGCGCAGGCTGGGCTCCCTGCTTTCTTCGGCTAGAGGATGTTCTGCTCTTCCTCCCCTCCAACAAGCTCCTTTGCTGCTGCTCTCACTTACACAATGTTCAGTTTGTCAGCATTTACTTTGGCCTGGGGTCAAATGGCAAGCCCACAGAAGAGGTGTTGGCAAGACTTGGAAGACCATTCATGCTAAGGCCAACTTGATATCACAAGTTTCTATCCATATGATACTTGCCCATTGTGGTAACTAAACAGTCCAGACCTTTGCTGCATTGACAGCTAGACCAATTCTTTACTGATCACTGTTGTTCCTCACATTAGTGCCTATGGACCCAGTGTTGTCTATGAATCTGGAAAAAAGAACCTCCTACAGCTAAAGATTTATCAAGAAAGCACAACCATCTATCCACATTTTGTTTTGTTTCTCTGCAGATGAAATTGAAGTCAGTATGCTGGGTCTGGCCTGTGCAATGATCGTGTGTCTGCTGGTGATCATATACCTGATGAAGCAGAAGTGAGTTTGTGGACCAACTTTCGGTGTTGAACTAACTGTTTACTTTTGAGTGGTTAAATATTTTCTTTGTCTCCCTGAAAGAATGAAGAATCAATTCTGGCCAAATGTACCAGACCCAGCCAACAGCACTTCAGGAAAATGGATTCCAGCTGAGCTACAGGAGGTAATTAGATGTATTGCAGCTTCATTGTGTTGCAACAGAGAGAGTAATTCAGTAGTAAGTGGGTTTAATACCAGGGAGAGGGTCAGAGACTTTTACTAATCAGGAGATCTCCCAATTCACTATAGACAAACCTGGCTAGAATGACATTTATCATCCCACCTTTCTATATAACTATTGTATGCAGTGGTGCAATGGGCAGGGAATTCATCAGACTAACTGGGATTGGTATTTCATTAAATGCATCATACATTTATTTACAAGTCTGTGGTCAATACTGGTGTACAGCATATTTACTGGCAAGCATAAGATACTTATAAGATACACGATTTGCAGTAAGTTACTTTGTTTTCGTTGTCCACTGTAAAACACTGAGATTACAGTTTTTCATAAATCATAAAGAATAATCAAGTATTTAATCTATCTGATCTGGCAAGGTTTGTCAAATCTATTGGATATATTGTATGTACTCCGTCTATTGATTGGTCTGTTGACATACATGCTGTTCTTCAATCTATCTTTTAGTCTACCTATTGACCTAGTCCTCTGTTGATCTAGCTAGTCTTTTACTTTTCTTATTCATCTACCTGCCTATCCACCCATCAGTGTACTAATCTACCTATTTGTGTGACCCTTCTGTCAAGCTGCAGGTATATGCATCAGTATGTCTGTTTGTTCATCTACTGATCTATCCATCTAATGATCACTCAATCAATCGATATGTCTGTTACTTAATCTTCATTTTTACTGCACTCTTTATTTGCTTTACACAACTTCTCACTGTCAGAAACTTGATTCTGAAATAGTGTCAGGATAGCATAACAGAGAAAAGAAGGGCACAACAATTTTAATAAACTTTTTGTATTTTTAAGGAAAATAAACAGCCCATCGACATGAGGGAGCCCCAACAGGTTATCACCTGTGACATCACCATTCTAGAAAAAGATGCAGCACAGCAGAAGAACAGATCCAGAGACCGCCTTGAGGATCCTCTGAAGAGCTTCATCCACATGCACAAGGAGGACATTCTAGGGTCCTTGCCTCAATTTAGCGACCATAAACCGAGATCCTATGTGAACACAAGCGAGTCTGTACAGTATGCCAAGGTAATAGTGGATAACTACCGGGGCCAGCGTGCACCAGCCCCCTTGTACCTACGCTCGGATTCCACACAGCCCCTACTTGGTGACATGACACCCAGCCCCAAACCCTATGAGAATCTGTGGTTCCACGGCACGCACCGAGAGGAAGATGGCTCTCCGGTCTTCCAGGAGGACATATCCTATCAAGAGTCAGAGTCCCTGATGGAATTCCCACTCCTGCAGGGGCTGAGGATTGAAGGAAGTGATGACTTGAGTGATTTGCCCGACTTTAGAGCTTTGGTATCCAACAATAAGTAATTTGACGGTGTGTGTGTGTAAGCAGCTAATCTCTTTAAGGACAACTTGGGTGAGAAGGTGTTCCAAATAAGGACTACAGAGAACCATTGGAGCTTAGTCACAGACATTTTAACAGACAAGGGTTAACTGGCTTATATGAAAATTAGGAGGCTTCCTTAAAAAACTAGCTAACCTTGAAACTTAATAGGGCAGGACATAAACAGAGCTGTGTAAGGACTCTGAAAGCTCAGTTTGACGGGTGCAGAGTCAGTCTGAGACCTTTTTTGCCACAACTGTAAGGTCCTTTCACGGACTCGGGTCAGCCTTAAATCTGTTACATTTCTAAATAAGCCCATTCACTTCTGCACATAAACGTGCTCCATTTTCACTGCTTCAATAATGCGAGTTAAGGCAGCAGCCTTGTGGCTTCACCTAATGGTGGCACCAAGTTACTGCGGAAAGAACCCCAAATAGTATTTTTTCAATATATAACATTTGCTCCAACAGGTAACATGCTACTTTGCCTGGGCCATTGAAAATCCTTGTACCGCTCCTGTGTACAGGGTTGTTTTTCTGGTTGTCAAAATGTTTTTGTACCTGTGAAGATAAAACATGCATCTATTCCCATAACAAAGCCTTCTGGGAAATGCTTAGATTAGGGAGAATCTCTTTAAGGCTGCCTGAAAGCACGGTACCCCATGTTGCATAAAACACTTTATGGGAACAATTCTGTGCATTTTACTAGATTTGTTTCAAAACTATCCACATACACTCAGAGCCAGGAAAGTCACAACTGTCCATTACAGACAGAGCCACGAAGGTCACAACTATCCACATAAGCACAGAGAAAGGAAAGCCAAACTATTCACTCACATGCACACAAAGACAGGAAAGTCGTAGGGTCAGTGGGGACTGCTACACGTTGTTCACTTTTTACCCATTGATTGAATCCCAAGCCAAGGATTCCTTGCCTCATTTTTAATGTGCGCTTCTAAGAATTCAATCCATTTTATGTAGCTCTGTTGCTTGTATTAAATTTCAATTAGTGGCACGTTTTGGCAGATAAAAAGAATGAGGCATAAATAAATGTATTGACTGGTCCAGTATCATGTCTAAGAAGGGAGCCAACATTTTTATTCAGGTTCCCAAGTTCCAAAGATAACAACTTGTCACTGGATCTCAACTTTTCCCAAGTGACCAGACCCAAGCCCCTGAGCTGTCCAATGTGTTAAGACAATTATAAATCCTCCAGCCTCAACAAAAATAAAAAGGTTCAGGCCTATATTACGCTATTATATGCTCTAATAACAATTTAGAACGTAAAAAGTAATTTACAGTCTGACTAGATATACCAACCCCATATGCATCAGTTTCTGAGATTTAACTTAAGCATTAAGAGGCTGGTGCAAATTCTTTATGAGCTACTATTCCCAGACAGCAGTTCCCAACGCCACCAATCAGTAACTACACAGAAAAAGAAAGATGAATCTGTTTTTTACTAACACACAAACAAATGCCGGCTTGTGCCTCTGTGACTTCGGCCTGTGAGACGATAAAGCGGTCCATTCACAAACTGCACATGAGGCCATTTGGGAAGGGACTATTTTTCGAATTGCAGATAAGGTCACATTGTCAGTTCTGTCATAGCAGATGTATGCTTGCTTTAGCAGCGAGGGTTTTTTTTTGTGGGCCTTGCCTTATTTGTATGTGGACATGGTCCAATGAATATAAGCGAACCTAAAGTGGGCAATTTCCCTGGGCCTCCACCTTTTGAGAGTCGCCCTGGAAAAGTGAACTTTCTCTCTATTTGATTTCTGTCTATTCCATTTGTAATCTAAAATTCTCTCCCTACCTTTAGTTCTGACTCTCTCTCTCTACACACTGACATCAAGGTTTTTGGAGTTCCAGGCAAGAATTCATTTAACAAACAATTAAAGTATAATTTAGTATTGTTGGGCATCATGTGGGCTTGATTTAGCAGGAATAAAATTCAAAGCTTTTCCAAACAGGGCCCCTAAAGTATGTCTTGCACAAGGCTCCCAAAACCCTTAAGATGATAGTTCCATTCTTATGTTTCGAATTGCCAAACCGTTTGGTTCTATCAAAAACAACCTCGAAGAGAACCTAATAGGCAAAAATATATTACAATCTTCAAAAATGTTATAGTAAAATTAATGGGGAAAATTTAAGAAACCTGTGAAAACTATGATGAACATATATATATACTGGTTATCTTGATTTAATGTTAAAAACATAAAAAACTGTGCTGACTGTATTTGTTAATTTTCAACATCCCTGCAAGATAGTTGAAAAGTCTAGGGTTTCTGTTCCAGTCCTGCACATTTCTTCCTATTTGCCCTCTGTGCCTTATGATGCTAAAATGTCTGTACGACTTGCCCACATCTCTCACAAGCCCCGCAGTCTCAAGATGCTAGGATCTCTGCACCCTTCCTCACCGTGCATCTGTCTTCCTTACCCGTTTGTGCCAATAGGAGCACACACACTGCTTGCCACATTCAGAGACAGGGGATAAGAGACAGCCCGATCTGGAAGACGAAATAACTCTGGACCAGAAGCTTCCAAATGAAGCCTTACAAGCAGTCAACGCTCAGCCGCAGTTGAGTTGCCACTACAGTACATTAGCGTTGCAGTATGTGCTAGCCTTTAGTGCTAGTCAAGACTACTCCTTAATATTAATTTATTGATGCCTCCCCTACTGTTATTTCTATTTAATGAAACTGTCATTTAATCCTGTTGTTTTAGGGCTTGCCTGCCCACAGCACATTACTTCACACTTGCTTGCGAGCAGTATTTTGTACAATAAAGGGCTTGTAGCCCATGTGTTGCTTAGCATCTGTTGGCTTCAATGTCACTCTTCTTTTCTGCGTCCTAAATGTCCGGCTCGTGCCAAGCGTCACTTTCTTTTCTTTCAGTGGAGTATGGACCAACCTCAAATTGCTCTTATTTAGTGTCAGTCTGCTGATCGTGCTGTGATTCAGGTACTATTTCTTACACTGCTGCATTTTTATATAAAAAAAATTATATCGCTTATCACCTTACACATATGAGTTTCAGGACACTGTCCCTGTTTCGCTACATTACACTATGCCACACCACTCCACTCTACACTTACTCCGCGCCACACTATTTCACTCTACTCTACACCCCTCCACTCTGTGCCACTCTGCTCTATGCCACTTCACTGCACACCACTCTATGCCACGCTCCTCTATGCCACGCTCCTCTATGCCACTCTATTCTATGCCACACCACTAGCTTTTAGCCATGCTGAACAGCAGCCACACTGCTGTACAACATGGCTAAAATACATTGGCAAAGATAATAGCTCATGCATAGGCAAGACCTATTGTCTTTGCCAATGCTTATTTATTTCCTCACTTTTATTCTTTCTCTCAACACGATGATTTCTCACACAACCATGTTTTCAAAAATATGTATTTTTCTTTAATATGCTTTCGAACATGTACAAGTATAGATTATTGCTGAAAATTAACACTTCAACATTTCCACAGGTATGTGAGAAGACCCATTTGTATATCTTTAAAATGGATATCTAGCTAAAAATATTCGGGTATCCTACTCATTAATATATGTTACCTCTCAGAGACAATATTACAAGGTTTCGTGTTACTCTGATTAAATCATATTTTAACATAATAATTCTAATTCTCCATCAGACTATCAGCATTCAAAAAATCGCACAGACTTTGTAGTCATTGTTTTAGCTACTAGGTGAATCTTTGTAGTCAATGCTTCAGCTACTATGTGAATCTATGCCTTCTTCAGGATACATATGCAATCTTGGCATCCATTAAAATCATAACATTTCTCGAAATGTGTGGTTTGGAAATGTGCAGTAGAGGAAGATTAGGATATGAGTGATGTTGTTGAATATCTTGATATTAACCTTGCGGCTGCATGGAGGGCTGCTTCTAGAGAGGACAGGTAAAGTTTAGAGATGTATTATGTTCTAATACAGTGTTTCCCAAACTGTGGGTCGCCATCCAATTTTTGGTGAGTCGCGAAAGTCCGAGCAAAAAACAAAGATGCCTTAGATTATGTGTGTATCTTTCACATTTGGTGCTTCAGACAGAAGTCAAATGACAGGATAAATGTCTTCTTAAAAATTGCTGCTTATGGAATTAGTGTTTACTTTTCTTTTTCCAACTGCAAAGTGAGAGGAGTTTTTACTGTGAATTATGTGACAATCTCGCAAGAATACAGGAAAGTGTGATTTTTTTTGCACCACAAAAATTAGATACCTGTAAATGAATTGTATTTATTCAACAGTTAGGAAAAGCAAAAAGAAATACATTTTTATTAAATTCTGAAATTCCAGGAAGCAGATATTTTAACAGGAATGAAGCAAATCAACACACTTTATTTGGTGATGCAATAATTAAAAATATTCACAGAAACCCGATTTCCTGGCATTATTATTTGTGCGCTATACTTTTTTCAGTGAAACAGCATGTCTGTGCAAAGTTAGTTGCCACTTCAATAGAAAATGTGATGTCTGTAAAGGACAGTGCACTACCACACGATGCTTTAGATACATTAAAAAATCCTCCCTGCTCATGTCAATCAAGGTTAGGTGGGTTGTGAAAGGTTTTTGTTCTAAAATGTGGGTTGTGGTTATAAAAAGTTTGGGAACCACTGTTCTAATAGGTAATCCTAGAATAATTAGTGATTGTGGAACTGATTTCAAATCAGCTTCAGGAATGAACGATTTGATCCTTTGTATCAGTCAGGTGTGATATTGTGCACCTTTGGCTTTGGAATATTTATGGCCAAAAACAACTATGTTTTATCTGTGCTGAATCCCAGTGACTCTGCACAATAGATGATTGGAGTCTTGCAGTCTAGTAAGTTAGCATTACTGAGCTATGTTTGGACAGAAATAAAACAGTGTAGGAGAAATAATGTTTTTCACAGTTTTCAGTTTCAAATGTTTGCCCAACAGCTAAAACTAGATATTGGTGAGAATCTTGAAAAAATACGATCAGTGTTTCCAGTTTTCAGTTACAACAAATTCTAATGAATAAAATACGACTACAAGGAATATTTGCTTTTTACAAAATAATAGTCTGAAAAGCATTTCTTTGGGAGCCACAGTTCCTCATACTGATAGGTGTGAGCCAGGACTACAGATTTATGCTATTGGTACCATTCGAGGGATGGGTTCTAACATTATTTTTTTGCAAGATATGGATGCCCAGAGATGGAAAATATGTGAAAGCAAGTCATCACTCTTTGCCTTTTGTATGATATTATTGGATTAGCAACCATACCCATACCAAATAATGTTTTTCATATTTTTTATATATAGCATACAAATTCATCATAATATCTGGAAAAATAAATCGAATTCCACCAAATTGTTAAATTCAATATTATCTAAAAAATAATTATGATTATTAATTGTTATAATGACCATATAGTCCTTAAATAATAACAATAAAACTTCATTGTATTCCTTATATATTGATAGATTATATGCATAATTTTCACTTACAATTTCAAATAATAATAGTTGTTACATCTTACATATTCAATGTATGTCATCAGTGAACATGAACACAATTTTATCATTCACATTGGTCGATATCATCTTCTTCTGACTATAGGCCCCATTACGATGCCGGTTGGTTTAGCGTCCGGCCGACATTGTAGCGGAATTGGGACAGACTGATAAGTAGCTGGAGGTCCCATCCGCCAAATTATGATGCTACTTTCGTGTAGGCAGTCGGAATCATAACTTTTTCAATTGCGGCCGCAGCACAGGCCACAATGGAAAAGCTGATGTTTTCAAACATCCATGTCCCATGTGCTGGCACAGAAGGCATGGATGTTTGCGGGGGCACCACTGGTGACCCTCTGGGCCCATAGTGGAGGCCCATTGGAGATGGTCGCCCCCAAAGTCCAATTCCGGCTGCCTTTTCATGGTGGCCGGACCGTTATGAAAAGGCAGTCAGACTAGGCCATCTTGATCCCTACGGCTGTGCCTGAGCAGGTACCACCCCTATTGTAGGGTATTACGTTCCGACCAATGGACCGACGGGCTCCGTGAGCCCATCGGAAGTGTTAGTCAGTCCCTCTGTCTGCTGCCTCTGACCGCGACGCATCTTAATGAGGCGGTTGGACCGCGGCACCACATGTCAGAGGGACACTGTTAGAAATGGGATTTCTGGTTGGCTAAGGCTGCAACATAAACCATAATATGCACAGTATCACATCAGGTGCAAAATACATTATACGCCAACCTCATAAGCCTAAACAGATTAGACCCTAACCTCCTAATCATAACTCACATTATGCATAAATCACAGTGGAGAATAACCTCCCAAGCATTAACCACAATATGCAAAACCTCATAACATAAACCACAGTAGAGGCATAAATCATAGTGCATAAAACACAGTACATGAATCACATTTCCTAGCACCACATAAATCACAGTAGGGCCTGGTGCCCTATCAACCTAACAGTTCCCCTGGCCTTTTCAAAGGGGCTCAAATCCCTATGTCCCAAATGTCAGGGCGGCTGCCAATGCATCAGAATTTGCAAGTGCGCAATTGCCCTGGGGCAGAGGAGTGTATCTCACTCCTATCTTATTAAAAATTGCCCCGAAAGAAATATTGGCCTAAACATTGCATCTGACCCTAATTGCCATGGAGCTGTGAAGAAAGTAAAGGGCCTGGCACCACTGTGCCTCGCCTCTTCTGTCCCACTCAGGGACTTCTCATCACTAACAATGCAGCCAACGTTGCAGCTGCTCTCTACGGTGGTGCAGCTGTGAATAGGCAAGACATGCCCGGGCACCGCGGTGCCCTCTAGACCCCTCCTGGGGCCCTAAGAACTAATGTGCACACTTTGCAGCTGCCTGCTACGGCGGCACAGCTGTGACTTTATCCCTAAAGGAGCCTGGCACCACTGTGCCCTCTGGACCCCCACGGGGTTCTAACAACAAATATGCCCCCATCGTTGGGGCGGCCCGCTTTCTTGCGGGACCGTCCAAACAGTAGCACTGGAAGGGGCACTGGCCCCTCTCGACCCGCTGGGCCCCCATGGGGGCCCTGGCAGCAATGTGGGTGACATTAGAGCGGCCCACTCTCCGGTGGGTCCACTCGAGAAATAGGCACCGATCCTGTGCCTTGAGTCTGCTTCCCCCCCTAGCCATCACTTACTCACGAGCTCTCTGTTGCGGGGAAGTCTCTTCATTCCTGCTCATCTCAGCGCATACGGAGGTGGGGTGGGCAGGCCCCGCCCACAGTCAGGCGCGGGTGCCTGACTTCCTGGTCGTGCCGGCCCCTGCGGTGATTTCACTCTTTCAGCCGCAACGCGGGGTAGGCACCCACTTTAAAGAAACGCACACAAGCGGGGTGGGCACCCGCCAACCATTCCAAGCGCGGGATGGGCACCCGCTGTTTCACTATTCATAAAGCGGGGTAGACTCCTGCTCGGCGGCAAAATGCGGGGTGGGCTCCCGCTTCTCTCCCCTCCGGGACACCCTCTGAAAGATCGCCCTCGTGCTCCTTTTCTTTGGCAAAGTTAAAATAAAGCGCTCACAGGGCGCAAGAGCTCCCAAAAAGTCCTGGAGATCAAGGGGGCAAGGCAGGGCACAGGGAGGCAAGTCCTCATGGTGATTTCTCCTGGGCCCTAGCAGCAGCACACCCCAGCAAGGTCAGGAACAGCACACCAGCACACAAACATAGGGTCACAGCCCCTACATTTATACTCCTTTCTCCTTTGTTCTGCAGTGTAGGGTTTGCAGGAACCAGATGCAACTGTTTCAGGGGCGATTTGTAGCACTTTGTTTTCCAAGCTCCTCTTCCCCTTTGTCAGGTGGGGGCTAGGTGATCAGACACACCACAGGGGGTGGAGCCAGCATTGTACAGGCTGGGCACAGTCCTATTCAGAGTCAGGGGATTACTCCTCCCACTACTCCCAACGCAGATGTCCCATTCAGCCTAGGGCTGACTCGCCCTGCCCCTCCTGGAGCCACACACACCTCCCAGCCCCTGTCACTCACAAGCAAGACATGCAATTCACATCAGGCAGGCAGACACATAGCACATAGAAATGCCAACTTCTAAAAGTGGCATTTCTCCCATAGTCATAATACATCTGCGCACACCATCGCGCAGCGTTTGTTCTTAAAATTTCATACATACTAAACTCGACCACACTGCTCCTCACAGTCCAGGAATTACCACTGACACACTGATCAGGGAATCCCCAATGCATTCCTATGGGAGGGCAGGCCAACCTTACCAAATGTACACAGAGAACGCACGCACTTTACACTGGACAGCAGTGCTAAAGTGCCCAGAGGCCTAAAGCCACCAACACCAGGTCACAGAAAAGGCTAGGAGAGGGCAAAATGTTTAGGGATGAACCTGCCAAAAAGGGCCAAGTCCAACAGACTGACACTCACAGGCCGTTGCTAGCGGTCCATCTGACATCATAATCGGACCCTTTGTGTCATCATTCTCTGCTTCCATTTGATTTTCACAGGCAGGAGGTCTGCACATGTCAGTGCACTTCAGGATATTTCGGGCAGCAGATGCATGTTGGCAGTTTGCAGTTCCTAATGCAGTTGCAAGCTAGTAGATCTAGAACAGCCTAAGGTGCTGGTTGCCCCTCTATCCAGTCCACTACCAGTTGCTCTGCTCCCTCTTGTAATCCAACTTCCACCCTCTCCCAATTGGACTAGGTGTCTGTGGATCATTCATAAGACATCCCTTGCTTATAGCAGTTTGATACTTTGCATGTTCAGCATGTTTCTTCAGACAGTCCCTGCAAGGTGGAAGTTGATGTCTGTCTATCTCACCCTTCTTTGAGCAGAAAAGGTGATATCTCAAGTCATTCATCTGATAAACCAAAGATTTTGATGCATACAGCAAGCATGAGAATTGCTTCAATTTTCCCATTAGTTCTTCAGAGAGATCCAGTTCAGCTGCAAGCTGCAAAAATGTTTCCTGTGTATGTCTGTTGGCAGACAGGATTTTGAATGCACTTGTTATTCTATTAAATAGGCAATGTTTAAATATGTCTACACATATTTAAACATTGGAGTTATGTTCTGTTACAGTTTTAAAAATGCAATCAAATACATGATTGCCAAACATACTAATCTGGTCAGGCAGGCCTTACTAACTCGTAAAAGAATCCCCAGTGTGATTATTAGAAATGGGTGAAGGGGTTTTGAAGACTATATGGAGTCCTTTCACTTTTGACACATACTTACAGCTAGGATATAAATGACAAAAGATGTAACTGGTTGCCCATTACAGAGTGGCTTACTGGTGCTCATTTTGTCCGCTTAAAACAAAGCACTGTTATCACCATCATGCTTCTTTTGGCCAGAGCCTGGTGCCCCCTGTGGGATCACTTGAGGCCCCCCTAGGGGGGGCCCACCCCCCAGTCTGAAGTAGGGGGGCCCACCCCCTAGTTTGAAGACCCCTGTCTTAAGGTATGAGAGTACATCCGCAATTTGAAGGTTCCAATTCTATGCTGTCACAATGATTATAGTGCTTTCTCTGTTGTCATGATGATTGTCCTGTCATTGCTGTCCACTGCCTTCTTCTTGCACATGTTAGAGAAGGTTTTTAGTTTGTTCATTTTCGTTGGGTCATGAAACTTCTTATTAGGTGGATTATTCTCAAGTCGCTTAAATCTGAAGTCTGTAGAACACTGTTCACCTATTTCATGCGCCTTCATAATGTTGGATCCTTTGTCTTGAGATGCCTTTTTTCCTGTGGAGAGACTACTGAGATCATGTGGCCCAATAAATGGGTTTATCCAGCTTTGAACCAGACTAACAGCTCTTGTAACAGTATCTTTTCCAATTCGTGACTTATGTAGGTCTGCGTGAGTAAAATGTGATCTGTTATTATGCACCATTTGCCTCATCTGACCCAAAAGGCGCTTCTGTGTTCAGCCGTCATATAATATCTTTTCACAGCACCCCACTTTAGGTTGAACCTTGTCGTACCACCAGTAGTCTTTGTTAACTGTTACCTCTATCGCTTGATCGACTGGGATTTGTCCAAACGGATTAACATCTGACAGTTGAACTGAAAAGCATCAGTTGATGCAGTTGTGGTGTATCTCTGGATGTTTCACTGCGAGTAATATAATTTCGGCATAGTATATAGGAAGATATCTAGCGTAGCTCATCCTGTCATACACAAAACACCATGGCATCATAGAGCATATGGCGTTAAGATGTGAATGCCCATTTCCTTCTCTAGCAGCACACAGCAGAGCCAGCAAGACATGTTCAATAGCAAGCGCCACCAGTAATGACAAAAAATCAAAAAAGGCAATGCTCTTACCTCCTTCCATCCATTTTGAGGGCCACTTCTCTGCACACCATCTGCCTTCCCAGAACAGACCAAAACCATCCAATCCTGCTGCATCCGAAAAGATTTGAACCAACCAACCAAAGTCATTTAAACCTTTTAGGGACATTAACCAAACTTCAAAATCTATCCGCAAATGCTGTCGAAATCTGAATTCTGTGGTGTAGCAACTTTTCTGCTGCTATGGCAAAAACAAGCTGGTGACAAAACGCCTTACCTGCCTTCACAACTCAGCATGGAAAATAGAGATGATGCAGCAATTGTTGGATCTAGCGCAGCTGGAGCTTATGTTCCTTAATTGCTTCTTCCAACAAGGCCACTATCTCCTTGACTTTCTGACTGGACAAACTGGCCTCCACGCTCACCTTATCCATTTCCTATACTTAAAAAGACCAAGTGGGTACTTGGGCCCTCAGTCTTCTCCAGTGCCAATGGAACACTCAGCTCATCTGCCATGTTCTGAAAACTTTGCAGTGCTTGTTTGCATGCAATTGTACCACCTGCACCAATAAACAAGAAGTCATCCAAATAATGAGTGACTAACTTGTGACCTGCCCTGAATTTAAAACACCACTGTAAGAAAGTACTGAATGTTTCAAAAAGCTTACAGGAAATCGCACAGCCCATCGGCAGAACTTTGTCAACGTACAACTGATTCTCAAACTGAATTCCCAACAAGGAAAAATCTCTAGGATGAATTGGGGGTAGCCTTAAAGCTGATTTCACATTTAGAAAACTCAGCACCTGGGCCCACCCTTCGCACCAAAGCCACAGTCACATCTACTGGAGAGAACTGCACTGCTGTATCCTCTCTAGCAATGAAATAATTCAATGACAACACTTTAGGCCATGACAGGTGATGCATTATTTGAAATTCTTTAACATTTTTCTTAGGCACCACATTCAACAGGGATACCATCAAATCTGGCAAAAGCCAGACTGCGAATGGGCCTGCCATCCTCACTTCCGCCACCTCTTTTGCCAACTTTTACTTCACGATTTGCGGCTGTCCCCTGGCTGATTCCAAATTATCTACAAACCTCCTCCTCCTGGGACCCTGATATCCCAAATGAAAACCTTCTCCAAACCCCCAGTTTGAAACCAAAGCATCTTCTCTGTTAGGATAAAACATAACCCAATAACTCAACTTATCAATCATAACTGGAAAAAAGACTTTCTTACCAGGCTGAAATGACCCTCCCACCCCTGCCTTTTCCACTGCCACTGAAATGTGCCTGCTCCCCAAAAACACTGCAAACTGCATGTTTACCTACACATTTTACACACTCCTGCTTATATCTGCAAGGATTCCTCTGGCAATAACCCCTGTTAAAACTCTAGCAAGGCCCAGGATCGGATCCCTGTCCCCTACCCCAGGCCCTCACCCTCCTCCCCAAGGTGGGTCACCCAAGAAAGGGTCGATAGAGCACCACCAAACCACTCGCTGTATGCAATGCAGGAGGCAGTCTTTGTGAATACATCCACTGTAGCCATAGCTCATTGTCTACCTCTACCGATGGCTTGTCTGGCTTCATCACCATCCTTGCCCTGAACTCCTCATCGTAACATAACCAGGCAAACCTTCCAAAATCCATGTGTGCAATTCTTATGATGTCCATATATTTAAATATTGACACTGATCTCTCAGGAATCTTTTCACAATAGACTCTTGCATAAATCAGAAATGCTGACGTCCAGGTGTCAATTGTTGTAGGTATGCGAGGCCTCCTAGCTAATACCCACTCTTCTTCTTTTGACCCCTCTTTTGACTGTACTTCTCTGTGCAACGAGATGTAAACATCTGAAAAGTCCCCGCTCCAAATTTTCTCCTTTTGTGCATTAGACAAATGCACCATCCGAGGCATTGATACCCCATGTATAGCAATTTCTCTAAACCCTCCGATTTACTTTTAGTTTCAGTCTCCTCCGACTTTGTTTCTTTCTCTTGTGCTTTCTCCGATGATACTTCGGTTTTACCGCTGGTCTCCTCCTTTATTTCTTAGTTGTCTTCCATACCACAGCATGCCCAACTGACCCCAAAACACACCAACTGCCAACTAAACCCCACCTCTGGCCTAAATTAGCCAATCATAATTCCTCCGGGCCTAGACTGCATCATCTGCCCGAAGTACCCCAGGGGTGGACATCCCACAGGAGCCCCCAGGAGCCCTCATTCTGCTGCTGCACATGCGGCATGATGCACTGAATGGGCCTGCAAGAGCCACGTCATTATGATCAATGCAACAGCCATATTAGTTGAGGAAACACCACTAGGAAGCCAATATTAGTATAGTTAGCACTCTTTTTTGGAGGAGCAACGCAAGTACTGCCCATTCAAGGGCTGTAATCATGACTACAAAAATGTGGACAGAGCCAAAGCCCCTCTGCTCATGGTTCTCACAGAATTGTCTGGCAGCAGCTGCAATATCGAGCCAGACCATAAAAAGGGCCTTTACATATGTTGTTCCTCAGGAGAGTAGATTATTTCCATAGATTCTTTAAAGCAGCACTCTGAAAAAACAATATTGGTTTGATAATCAGATAATATCAAACAAAGGGACCCTTATTTTTGTACTTTGTTGGAGATGCAGAACTGAATACAAGGGACAAGGTGCCACATGTACAAAATTCTAGAATTGTGATTTCCTAATTGCAATTCTTAGCGAATTGCAATTAGGACATCATAATTTCTGATGTAAGAAAGCTTACATCTTTGAAATAGAGATTCCTTGAGGGTCGCAAATGACCTATCAAGAATATTAATGAGGTAGGTCACAATTTGTGACCCATTAGGAATCGCAGCCATCACAGGGATGTGCCTTTCTGGGGTCAGCAGACCACTATGCCTGTGATAGCTTTTAAATAAAGCAATCCCTTTTTTAGGTCTCGCTTGCAGTGCAGCGCAAAGCGGTGCTCTGCCTCCGCGAGATATTTTGTGAGAGAGGACTTTGAGAAGAGGGCTTGAAGCACAGCCCCTCATTTCCATTGGCTGGCGTCACTGTTTATGCTAAACGGTGGCCTGCCATTGGAAATGAGCTTTCAGTCCCCTCCCCCCCAAGTCTCCGAGATCTCATAGATATGCACTGGTGGCCCTAGACTGATTGGGGCCCTCTGAAGCGTTGCCCCTCCCACCTACTACACTGCAAGGGCTGGCGGTACGCTCCGGCTGCTAGCTACCACCTTCGCAACTCTACCATTAAGCACCGTAGGCCCGCTGTGACGTAGGAGCTCGTCCCACTGTGGTGTGCAGGGCACACTGTTACTGTGGGGTGGGAAGGCTGTCTCACAGGCCAAAGCTCCCGTGCATCGGCGAGGAGGCCTGTGGACACAAAGGGAACCGTGGGGGAGAGAAGACGCTCCCGTATACCTTGCAGTAACATCAGTCATGTCAGCATCACTTACTGGGTTCGAAAAAGTCTCGGCCACTGAAAAATCGCTTGGATCACATTCCAGTCCACTGTTTTGTGTGGGTTTTTTTACCCACTGTGCACTCCAAATGGAGAAACTAGATGTAAATCAACCTTGGACCTGCTCCAGTATGAATAGTCAAACTACCAGGCTACGACTCCCCTGACTGGCAACATAGGGAAACGCAGACAGATTCTAGAAACGCCATTTACGCAGTTACTGTCTGCAATGGCACAAAACAAAAAGCTTCTAGTTTTCCTTTTTTCTAAGTTTAATTAAACTACTTATCTCTTGGGCAAGGACTAATTTATCAGCGGAGAGCTAGTCCAAGGTGGCTTGCAAAAGGTCCCTCCATTAGCCATGTAGAAGCGAGATCCCAATGTGGTCCCACCGAAGGAAGTCCCTTGACCCTTCTAGGTAGGTCGCTCCCCCTCCGCACAGCTCCACCTGTGTGCCCCTGCCCCAGCTGCCACTGCTGAGAGGCTCGAGGCCCTAGGCCGTAGGTTAGTATAATTGTAGTGGCGTATTGTTATTCAGTGTCTGTGACTGTGGTTTCTGTCTTCCCCCGCCGCCTTACTTGGTCTGTGCCCGTTCTTTTTTCCTCTGTTCCCCCTCGCTGTCCCCGTGTCTTTCTGCCCGTTCTGCCTTCTGTTCCTTTCACTGCCCCTGTAACCTTGTGCCCGTTTTGCTTTCTGTTCCTCTCGTCGCCCCTGTAACCTTGTGCCCGTTTTGCTTTCTGTTCCTCTCATTGCCCCCTGTAACCTTGTGCCCGTTTTGCTTTCTGTTCCTCTTGTTGCCCCTGTAACCTTGTGCCCGTTTTGCTTTCTGTTCCTCTCGTTGCCCCTGTAACCTTGTGCCCTTTTTACCTTCTGTTCCTTCATTGGCCCTCTAATTCTGTGCCCTTTTGCCTTCTGCTCCCTTCATCGTCCCTCACCGCTCCCGCTCCAGCCGCTGCGTCCCCGCCCCCTCACTGCCCATTCGCTGCCCCTGCCTCTCGCCTCCCACCTCCCAGCTGCTCCTCCCTCCCACATCCCCATATATGGCAGCCGCTGCACGGCAGCGCCACTGGTGCACCGAAGGCGCGCCTAAGGCACTCCCGTCTGCGCCCGCCTGCGCCTGGACTGCGCCCAGCGCCAGAACACCTGGTCCTCGCACCCGCCACGACGACCGCCGCCGCTACAATGCCAGCACACTGCACGCTCTCAACTCCGGGCGGACCAACACCTGCTTCAAGGCCGACTCGAAACGCACACACGGCCCCTTCACCTGCAGCTACACCAGCCTCAGAGCCAACGAACCACCCGCCAAGAAAGACCTCAACCACCTCTGATGCATCCTGCTGAACACCCGCTCCGCACGCAAACACACTGTCGAGCTCTGGGACCTGCTCGACACATCATCCCCGGACGTCGCCTTCCTGACAGAGACCTGGATGAATGACTCCTCCGCACCCGACATTGCCATAGCCATCCCAGACGGCTACAAGATCACCCGCAGAGACCGCACCAACGGAGTCGGAGGAGGAATCACCATCGTCCACAAGAACAGCATCAGGGTCTCGACCAGCACCGACGACATTCTCAACACTGCCGAACACATGCATTTCCATATCCACACAGACCCCAACTCCACCTTCAGAGGCACCCTCGTCTACAGACCCCCCGGACCCTGCCCCCAGTTCAGCGACTCCATCACCGACTTCATCAGCTCGCACGCCCTAACCTCCACCGACTACATCCTCCTCGGAGACCTGAACTTTCACCTTGAGAACAACGACAGCAACTCCTCAACTCTGATCAATAACCTCGCCAACCTCGGACTGAGGCAACTCGTCACAACACCTACCCACTCCGCCGGCCACACGCTCGACCCCGTCTTCTCCTCAAGCCCGCACGTCTCCTTCAACCACACCACCGAACTCCCCTGGACTGACCACCGCTGCATCCATTTCACCTTTCAGAAACCCACCACACACCACCGTACCCAACAGATCCGCCGCCGCTGCTGAAGCAAAATCACCGAATACTAACTACATGCAAACCTCGCTCTCAGCCCTCCCACCAAATCCACCAACACCGACGACGCTGCCCACAGCCTCAGACGCTGGATCAATGACTGCGCCAACACCCTCGCCACACTGAAGAAACCCCCCCACAGAGACACCAGCAAGAGGGTCAGCTGGTTCACCCCAGAACTCCTAGCCTCCAAGCAAGCCTGCCGGAAACTAGAGAAAAAATGGCACAGCGAACAGACTCCGGACAGCCACACAGCCCACAAGGACGCCATCCGCATCCACCATCACCTCATCAGGACTGCGAAGAAGACCTCCTTCAAAGACCACCTCAACAACAACGTACGCAATAGCAAGGAGCTCTTCAACATCGTGAAGGAACTCTCCAACCCCCAGCTCCAACTCCGACATCCCGCCGTCGCAAGCCCTCTGCGACTCCCTCGCCACTTTCTTCCACCGCAAGATAGCAGAAATCCACAACAGCTTCAACACCCAGACAGCCCCAACAGACAGCAACACAACAGACCCTCCGCACACTATCGACCATGACCCTCTGCTAGCCTGGGCCAGCGTGAGCACCGATGACACCATCAAGACCATGCACACAATCCACTCCGGCTCCCCGTCAGACCCATTCCCGCACCACATCTTCAACAAAGCTAGCAGCTCCATCGCACTCCACCTGTGCAACGTCATCAGTCTTTCCCTCGAGACTGCGACCTTCCCAGAGAGCTGGAAACACATCGAGATCAACCCCCTACTCAAAAAACCCAAGGCAGACCCCAGAGACCTCAATAACTTCCGACCCATCTCTCTGCTCCTGTTCCCGGCCAAGGTCATTGAGAAGATCATCAACAGACAGCTAACCCGATACCGTGAAGAAAACAGAATGCTGGACCCTTCCCAGTCAGGGTTCCGCAGCAACCACAGCACCGAGACCGCGCTCATCGCCGCCACCGACGACATTAGGACCATGCTGGACAACGGGGAGACCGCAGCCCTCATCCTCCTGGATCTCTCCGCTGCCTTCGACACCGTCTGCCACTGTACACTACGCGCACGCCTCCACGCCGCAGGGATCCGAAACAAGGCTCTGGAATGGACCACCTCCTTCCTCTCCGGCAGAACCCAGAGCGTCCGCCTCCCCCCATTCTGATCCGAAACCTCCAAGATCATCTGTGGCATACCCCAGTGATCCTCCCTCAGCCCAACACTGTTCAACATTTACATGGCCCCGCTCACACACGTCGACCAACAGCACGACCTCAATATAATCTCCTACACCGACGACACTCAACTGATCCTCTCCCTCACCAAGGACCCCATCACCGCCAAAACCTCCACGAAGGTATGAAGGCCGTCGCCGACTGGATGAAGATCTCGGACAAGACAGAGGTCCTCATCTTGGCTCCAACCCTTCAGCCTGGGGCGACTCCTGGTGGCCGATGGCTCTGGGGGCAGCCCGACACCCACCGACCACGCACGCAACCTGGGAATCATCCTCGACTCAACGCTCTCAATGACCAAGCAAGTCAACGCTGTCTCCTCCTCCTGCTTGAACACCCTCCGCATGCTCCGCTAGATCTACAGGTGGATCCCAACTGATACAAGAAGGATAGTCACCCAGGCCTATGCAAATGCCCTCTACGCAGGAGCCCCGAACAAGCTCATCAAACGACTGCAACGCATCCAAAACTCTCAGCACGACTGATCCTCGACGTACCACGACACGGCCACATCACCCCCCACCTGAGAAACCTGCACTGACTCCCCGTCAACAAAAGGATATCCTTCAAGCTCCTCATCCACGCACACAAGGCACTCCACAAGACCGGCCCAGCCTACCTCATCAGATGACTCTCCTTCTACATCCCCAACCGCCAGCTCCGCTCTGCTGACCTCGCACTCGCCACCGTCCCGCGCATCCGAAGAACAACCACCAGCGGGAGATCCTTCTCCCACCTCGCCGCCAAGACATGGAACACCATCTCACTGAGCCTACGACAGACCCACGACCTGCTGACCTTTAGGAGGCTACTCAAGACCTGGCTGTTCGATCAGTAACGCCCCCCAGCGCCTTAAGACACTCGCGGGTATGTAGTGCGCTTTACAAGTGACTGATTGTATTGTATTGGAAGTCCCGGAGAGACAAGGCCTCTCGCAGCCAAGTGCCACACCACAGGGGCGTCTATCTGATAAGTATCCTGTCCCATTTCGTGTACCGCAAAGCAGTGCGCCAAGCCAAGAGGAACGTCCTAGTGATGGGGGGAGGACCTGCGGTATGGGGGCTCCACACAAATAGGCCTGGAGCTGCGGGAAATCCATCGTTCGGAGTTCTACCTGATACGCCGGGTCGGACCAGCCACCTGCAAACCAGTCGTGAACCACGATGAGTCCCGTGGCCAGATAGTAAAGGTGAAGGTTGGTTACACCCATACCCCCGTCATAAGGAGGTATGCGGCAGTGAGCCAGGGACATTTGCAGTCTCCCGCCTCCCTATAAAAACCGGGTGAGGATACCATCAATCTCACGAAACCAGCTCCCCTGAAGGTGAAAGGTAATATTTTGCAGAATATATAAAAAACGGGGGAGAACCATCATTTTAAAAAGGGCACTTCGGCCAAGGGGGTTAAGAGGAAGAGATTGCCATCTCCAGAGATCCGCCTTGGCCTTGGTAACCAGGGGCGTAATATTCAGGGCCCATTCGAGTTCTGGAAGCAGGGCAACCCAAATCCCCAGATATTTGAAGGACTGCCTACTCAGGGGAATAGTCGTTTGCCAATCAAAGCAGGCACAGGACGGGTGGAGGGGAACCAGAGTGGACTTCGCCGGGTTGTGCCGAAGGCCAGAAACCCGCTCAAAGGCGGAGAGGGTGTCCAAGCACCGTGGGCCAGAATTCTTGGAGTCCGCCATGAAGAGAAGGACGTCGTCAGCATAAAGGGCGATTTTATCGACCTGAAAAGGGTCCTGAGGCCAACATCGGATGCAGGGATCTTGACGTATGAGAGAGGCCAGGGGCTCCATCACTAGCGCAAATAAAAGCGGCGAGAGCAGACAGCTTTGGCGAGTGCCCCTCTGAATGGGGAATGTCTCCGAAAGCACACCATTAATTAGGACTCTCGCTTTAGGACTGGAGTATAGAATACGGACGAGGCGCCAAAACGGAAGGCCGAAACCCAACACCTCTAGCACGTCCTCCAGATAGCTCCAATCAACCGTATCAACCGCTTTTTCAAAGTCAATGAAAAGCAGGGCCAGATAGGGAGTGAGATGATGGCGGTGTGCAAGGGCGAGCCATACGCTTTGCTTGGACTTAGCCCCGAGCCACGTTCCGAACAGTGGACTTGCCGGCCTCCCACAATGTACCCGGCGAGGGGACCGATCCTGTATTGATCGAAAAATATTGCCTCAGGTCCCGCCCGAGGGATTCGACAAAATCCTCATCCTGCAGAAACCAGGCGTTCATCCACCAAGTCGTACGAATGCCGTCGGGAGAGCTTCCGAGACGGAGGTAGACAGGGGAATGGTTCGAGATGCCTCGGGCAGAATAGTAGCCCCGGACACCAACTGGCAGTCGGGGGCCGGCAAGAGGAGCAGGTCAATACGAGAATGAGTGTGGTGGGCCGCCGAAGTGTGAGTGTATTGCTCCCGGCGGGGATTCCACACTGTTGGACCCGGCCTCGTGGCATGGTCCTTACCCCCATGGATTGTGCCCGTTCCCCGCCCCGGCCTTCACGGGCCACCCTTCTGAACTGCACCGAGGCCCTTCATCCTGAGCTGCACGAGGTCGCATACCCCTCGTGGCTCCGCCATCTTGTTGGCACCCACGTGACTCTGTGCACCAGCCAGCGCGCCCCCGCTCAACCCGGCCTCGACCCCAGCGAAGCCCCGACATCGAGGCACCACGAACTGGCCAGGGGGTGCCGCAGGAACCATTCATCGCCCCCGGCGGAGGACAGTATCGATGGGACCCCCAACTGTCCTCCCCTCTCGAGGTGTGATCGCCCTGCAACTCCCCTGGGCCTGGCGCCTCTCCTGCTGGGCATCTGGCCACCTCCACCCGGCCTCTCCGCCCCCACCGGGTGCCTGGGTCCGGACATCAAAGGGCTCCAGACCTATATCTGGGGCATCCCCGCCACAGATCGGCAGTTGTATCCCGGAGTCGAGAGCCCTGCTGATTGAATCGCGGCTGACCCTACGGAGAAGAACTCTTGTCGGAACCATCACGAGCCCTGCTGACTGCGTCGCGGCTCCTTCTTGTGAACACTTTGAAGCCACCTGGAACATCGGAGCCCTGCTGACGCTGTCGCGGCCCAACCTCGCTGAAACCTCCCTCGGAGCCCTGCTGACGACGTCGCGGCTCGAGCTGAGCAGAAACCATCTTGAGAGCCCTGCTGATTGGATCGCGGCTCTCCACGAACTGTACGCCAGAGCCCTGCTGACGCCATCACGGCTCGACCCCTCCGAGATCCGGAGGTCCTCCAGCTTGAGGATAAGAACTGGGCCCTGGGTACCCTCGTACCGCACTCCTGCCAAAGACTGCCCCGCTACCCCTACCCTTCCAAAGAGGCACTGAGACTTCTGGTGGATCCCTCGATCCCTTCGTGTAAATATTGACCTCGTAACCTTTTTATTGCTGATAAAGAATTGCTTATCCTTGAGACAACCTCCTTGAGTCCTGTGTGGTGGTGTTACTGGGCTAGTACGTGATAGGAGAAGGATCTCTCAGGAGACTTCTCGGCAGCGCTCGGCTACTTCGTACAGGGTGAGGGCCCCCCTTGGTGGTCTCGCCGACTCCTCGGGGTCCGCCTTCCAACACACAGCCTCCAAGCGTCACAGAGACCCAAGGCGGAGGGCCAATCAGAAAGGCGCTTAGCAGAGGTGAGATGGGATGCAGAGGAGGTACATGTCGTGTCGCGAGGAGGATGCATGACAGAATTGAAGTCGCCACCGACGACCGTCAGACCCTGAGGGAAGGTGGAGACTGTGAGTGTGAGGCGTCGAAGGGCAGAGGACATTGAGGTGGGGGAACATAGACGCACAGGAGATTAAGAGGATGCCCCTCGATCTTGCCCGTCAGAGCCACGTAACGGCCCTGAATGTCAGTCTCAGCCTGTGACAAAGTAAAAGGGAGACCCCAACGAAGCAATATGCCCCTCCCCGCCGGGAGCATCATGTGAAACCGAGTGCCAGACCCTGTCAAACCCATAACGGGCAAGGAAGGTGCAGTGAGTCCCCAGGAGGTGTGTTTCCTGTAGAAGGAGGCTGTCAGGCGTGTGGCGTTGGGCGCTGCGAAGAACTGCAGTTCGTTTTATGCGGTCTAATAGGCCATTGACGTTCCACGACACAATGTGAAGGGGTCTATTGAAGGTGGACATCATCAGAGCGGGTAGTGTGTGTGGGGGACAGTGCAGGTAGACCCGGGTCCCAGGGGAGGTAACATCCCATATCCGGGGCACGGGGTGAAGTTTGCGTGTTCTGATAAGGCTCATGTCTTTGTCGGTGACATGTGTGCACAGAAACCTACCAAGAAAAACAAAGAACGGCGGCCCGTAAGTGGCCAAAAACAATAAACAATTGGGAGACAATGGTCTACCCACCCTCCCTTGCCCCCCAACACCCCCCACCCTACACTTCCGGAATTGAAGCATCTGTCGCCCTGAAAAGGAAAACAACAAAACAACAACACAAATAAGTCTGAGTGCTAAGCTAAAACGATTAGCGGAACATGAGCGTGGCAGAGAGGGACCCCTCCATGTAGTCAGATATGACAATCGTTATCAGCTGTAGAACCAATTAAAGCAATTAACTAACTGAGGCGCAACGTCATATCCTGCACCCTAATACTCAGTAGCATAAAAGCTGTATGCCATACGCCACGCACAGCGGACGCGCGCAGCGGGCGCGCCAAAGGCAAGCCCGTCGGCGCCCATCCGCGGCCGTCCGCGGCCTGGGGCCATAACCTCTGCCCGGGTATTCACCCATACCAGAAGCTACAGCCGCAACACCTTACTGAAACTAAGAGCACCGGCAACCACTCCTTGCCTCTCTACCTGGAACCCAGCATGCGAATACACAGTCTGCCAACACTGTGGATTTCTACCTCTCCCTGATCCACCAATCAAAACCTTACGGCGGAATATGTTCCTCCTTAATTGCAGGTCACTCCCCAAACACACTATAGAGATATCTATGCTTCTAGAAGAGCTCCAACTAGACATTTTGTTTTTAACCGAGACCTGGCTCCACTCCGACTCAGAACCTGACCTTATTCAGGCTCTACCCCAAGGATATCAAATCCTGCGTGAAGACCGCATAACAGGAAGAGGTGGTGGCCTAGCAGTCATATATAAAGGCTCCTTTGGGTGCCGTAGCTCTACCAACCCTATACCTGACTGTGAAAGCCTCTCCTTCTCCATAGACTTCTCACCAACAAGTACGTTCACGGGGATACTTATCTCCTGACCCCCTGGGCCCGTGGGTCAATTCCTCTACTCCCTGCCTTATACCTTAGCTAATCTAGCCTGTAATATATCCAACTTTACCCTCCTTGGAGATTTGAATATCCATCTTGACGATGCCACTGATCACACCGCTCTAGAACTGTCTATCAGCCTCTCCGCACTTCAGCTCAAGCAGCTAGTGCAAAAAACCCACCCATGCCAAAGGGCATCTTCTGGATCCCATTTTCAGCAACTGCACAGAGCTCTCAGTAGGCACCTCTCTCCCTCTGCCCTGGACAGATCATGTTCTCATTCCCTTCTCCTGGTCAAATCCTCCCCCCCACTCTTCCCCCACTACAGTCACCCACACGAAACGCAACTGGCCAAAACTTTCCCAGTCTGAGTGGGTAACGAGTCTCGAGACCTACACACCACCTAACACATCCGATCCCACTCTAGCCAATGAAAATTATAATAAATGGATCTCGAACTCACTTGACTCCGGGCTCCCTTTAAAACGCACGGAGTCAAAACGTAATACTCGAACCGCTCCCTGGTACTCCCCTGATTTACGGGAAAAGAAACGTCTCTGCAAAAAACTTGAAAGGAAGTGGTGAATGGATTACTCTCCCTCCGCGAAAACAGCTTACAGAGCCGCAATAAGAACATACAAAAACGACATTCACATCGCGTAGGCAACCTTCTTTGAAAACAAAATCAATACAGCCGCCTCTAAACCCAAGGAAATATATTAAATCGCGAAAACCCTTCTCAAGCTGCCAGACAAACCCCCCAAACCCCTTAATGCACAAACCCGTTGTAACAACCTGGCTGAGTTCTTTTTCCAAAAGATACAAACCATCTACACCTCCTTTCCCCACATCCAACCCCCCATCCCATCCACCAAGCAGGGTGAGCTTAGACTTTGTACCCCAGTAACACTCAAGAATTTTCCACCTCTTGACCCCACCTCGCTTGAAATTATCATGCGTCAGGTGAAATCCGGCTCTCCCAACGACCCTGTGCCTCCATGCAATCTGCTGACAGTAATCAATCACATCCTACCCACTACCCTCAACCTGCTTAATGCCTCATTGTCCACCGGGACTGTCCCATCCCCCTGGAAGCAGGCCATTGTGAAGGCTCTCCTTAAAAAATCCTACCTGGACCCAGACAACCCAGTGAACTACCGGCCAATCTCTCTACTACCATGGCTAAGCAAGATCCTTGATAAACACGTCAATAGTGCTCTGGTTGAATTCCTAGAAAATAACCATCTACTCGACCCCTCCAGACGGGATTCCGTCCCATGCACGGGACCGAGACCGCCCTCATTGCAGTTACAGAAGAGGCAAGGAAGATCATGGATCAAGGAGGATCTGCTGCCATCATCCTCCTCGACCTAAGTGCTGCCTTTGACACTGTAAATCATACCATCTTACTGCAAAGACTCGCGAGCCTAGGAATCTCCGAGAGCGCTTTGGCCTGGCTCAAGTCCTTTCTGTCAGACCGCTCATTTAGGGTCTTCGAGGGTGAAACCATCTCCCCTAGTAAGCCCCTCGGGTGCGGAGTGCCACGGGGCTCTTCTTTGAGCCATACGCTCTTTAACATATACATGAGCCCCCTAGCTGACATTTTCCGTCCTTTTGGAATACAAATAATCACATACGCAGACGACACTCAGCTAGTGGTAGCCCTCAACCAGCCACCCACCGCACCCAACCATCTGAGGGACTGTCTGGAAGCAGTGTACTCATGGATGACATTGTCTTGTCTCAAATTAAACGGAGACAAGACCGAGCTGATGCTCCTAGGTAACCCCCCCAGTCCTACCATCGATCACCTATGGCCCACCTGCCTCGGATCCGCCCCCACAACCAAGGACTCCATCAAAAGCCTTGGCATATGGCTGGACAAATCCCTTAACTTTAGTTGCCAAGCAGCCAAACTCTCAGCTACGTGTTTTGGTCTACTCAGGCTCATTCGGAAAATCCTCCCTCTTTTACCCTTCCAGGCAAGACAGACTATGATCCAAGGTCTGATTTTGTCTCGCCTCGATTTTGGGAATGCCCTCTACTTGGGAGCCCCTCAGGCCACCCTACATAAACTCCAGGTCATCCAAAATTGCGCAGCCTGTACTCTCCTCCAGACCCCTCGCCGACTCTCCATCAAATCCGGACTGAAAAACCTTCACTGGCTACCAGTAAGGCAAAGAATTGAATTTAAAAGCCTATGCATCATCCATTGAGCCTTCTGGAAAACCGGCGCCCTTATTAATCATCCACTGGCCATCCCCTACATACCAAACAGACATCTCAGATCAACTTCTTCTTTCCTCATCACTATCCCCAGGATCAAAAGAGTCAGATGTGGGGGCCGATCATTCTCCTACAACTCGGCCAAACTATGGAACGCTCTTCCCCTTCATCTCCGATCAGAGCCTAGTCTGCTCCCCTTTCCTAAACAGTTAAAAACCCTACTCTTTAACACTTCTGATTAAGCTCTTAATTCTCCATCACACGTCTGTCCGTTAGCGCTGGGACACCTCAGGGTAGCTATCGCGCTCAATAAATCCTCATTTCATTTCATTTCATTCAAGTAAGTCTGGGTGCTAAGGTAAACAGTCAGCAGAGCTTGGCGTAACGAGGATGAACCTCTCCATGTGTACGGATATGAAATGACCTCTGCTGTAGGAGCGATGTAGGAAATAGTGTACAGATTCCATGCCGTTGGGCCCTGAAGATCAGACCCTCCATCATCCCCGGCTCCTCGAAATATGGGGCTCCTTGACAAGTCCGAGTCAGATAAGGCCGGGCATAGTGTCTCGGAGGGGTCTGTGGTGCGGCTCAGATCAATTAGGGAACCAGTCGAGCTGGGAGGTGCAGATCTCTGAGGCGATGCATGGGGAAGGGGCAAATGGGACAACGCCCCAGGTGACCGGGAAGGCTCACCGCGACGGTCACCCTTCTTGCGGGACCTAGTATGGCGCCTCTGGGGCTTGGGTAGGGTTGGGTGAGGCTGCATAAGCTCCCGTCGGGCAGGGGAGGAGACAGGTCGGATCTGGAGAGGACGCTCCTCCGCGAGCCAGGTCCAGGCCGCCTGGGGGTTATTGAAGAAGAACGCCTTGTCTTGAAAGACAACTCTGAGCCGAGCCGGAAAAAGGAGTCCGTATCGAAGACCCAGGTTACGGAGCTTCTGTTTAACATCATCGTAAGTTCGGCGTTGGGCCTGTACCTCCTTGGTGTAGTCTGGGAAGATCATGATCCTGCTGTTTTGGAAGGTCAGTGGACCCTGTGCCCTTGCAGCCTTAAGGATGGCGTCCCTGTCCCGGAAGTTGAGGACCCTCAGGATAATGGGCCGGGCAGGAGCTCCTGGCAGAGGCCGGGGAGCCAGGGAGCGATGGGCACGTTCGACTGCAAACCAGGGGGAGAGGGACTCTTTGGGTATCCAGGATCGCACCCAAGTTTCCACAAACGTGTAAGCACGGCCCTGCTCAGCCCCTTCGGGAAATACTATGAGGGGCAGGTTGTTCCTCCTCGACCTGTTTTCAGCATCTTCGGCCCGACGGTGGAGTTCCGAGGTCTGAGTCAGGAGAAAGGCCACTTGAGTCTTGAGTTGGCCTATGTCGTCCTCAGCCGTGGAGATACGCGATTCCGCTTCTGAAATTCGGGCTGTGGCGTTACGCAGGTCCTGCCGAATAAGGGCCATGTCCACCCTCACCTCGCCAATCTTATTTTCAACCGAGACCTGGGAGGTGCCAATTGCTTGGAGGTTAGTGGAGAGGTCACCCCAAACGGGGGCAGGAGTATTAGACGCCCCCCCCCCTCCAGGATCCCGATGGTTCGTAGTGTACTGGTCCATCGCCACCGAGGGTGAGGTCCATTCGCTACACAGGCAAGGGAGGCGGACAGCAATCCCGGAGAGGAGGGGGGGCCGACACCCAGACCGTCGATACTCGGGCCCGGGCGTCCAAGCCAGCCCCTTTAGGTCTCCGCGAACTTCCGGGATGAACCAGCATACATTCGAGGCCCCCTCCCCCCGCCCGGCCAGATGCCACGGTCAATGAAGGGTGCGCCCCCTCGTTGTCCCAGGAAGGGCGTCAGTTAGCCGCTTATGAGGGGGCCCAGGAAGATGGACCGCTAATCCGCACCACGGCGGGCGATGGTCTGGCCAATGCAGGGGGCCGGCACCAATCGATGGCAGCAGCCGGTGATGAACAATAGGCTCCACTGGGACGCAGACAGGTCCAGGCAAGTGAGCAGCTGCAAAGGGGGCCAGCAGCACGCTCCGTACCGCCTGACAGTTACGGCCGGGAGCGGGCCCACAGCAGCCAGGGTATCTTCAATCAGTGTAGGGGCCACTGGGAGGAGAGGAAGGGCCCGACCCTACGGGGGGTACACCACCAGCGGGGAGCCGATTCCAGGCAGGGATGGTGTTCTGCTTGGGTTTTCGGATCAGATAGAACCCGCTCATCAGAGCCTCTCTAACCCAGCCAGAACGCTACCCTCTCCCTAGGGCCTATTCACAACAAGTAACCACAGATATATACCACCTAAGGACAGGGAATTCCTACTATATGTATATATATATATCTAGACCTCTTATAATACAAGTGGCGGCCTCGCGATCCCAGACGGACCCAGGACTTCCTACCCAGACGGCAGCCTCAGCCTCGCGATCCCAGACGGACCCAGGACTTCCTACCCAGACGGCAGCCTCAGCCTCGCGGTCCCAGACGGACCCAGGACTTCCTACCCAGACGGCAGCCTCAGCCTCGCGGTCCCAGACGGACCCAGGACTTCCTACCCAGACGGCAGCCTCAGCCTCGCGGTCCCAGACGGACCCAGGACTTCCTACCCAGACGGCAGCCTCAGCCTCGCGGTCCCAGATGGACCCAGGACTTCCTACCCAGACGGCAGCCTCAGCCTCACGGTCCCAGACGGACCCAGGACTTCCTACCCAGACGGCAGCCTCAGCCTCGCGGTCCCAGACGGACCCAGGACTTCCTACCCAGACGGCAGCCTCAGCCTCGCGGTCCCAAACGGACCCAGGACTTCCTACCCAGACGGCAGCCTCAGCACAAGTTCATCCTATGATTACCATAACATACAACTATTTATCAGATCACACAAGAACTGCCAGTTTGAGCACAACCTGTTCTCTGGTTCGAGGGGCTCCTCTCTCCCTTATTCAGTTACCACTTACCTGATCAGGGTTAACATCTGTTCATGTCAAGTCACAGCTGACTAGAAGAATAGGCTACCCTCTTATACAAGAACACGCAGCACATGTTGATTCACTACAAACTGGATACTTTATTACTCATTACACATACAATCACATAACATTACGATATAACACATAACCTGCAAGGAAAAGTGTAAGATTAAGTTGTACACTCTAATAAGAAAGGGTCGACATCACCTTAGTAGTATGTAGCCTGCACTCAGTGGTCATCTAGGCTCCCTTCTCGTCTGTGCCTCGGCTCGCCTGGAATCACCCTTCTCCGAGTCACTGGGACCTCTTCCTTATCGGCTACTCTCTCCTCTCTGGCTATTCTGTTAGGAAAGCATCTGTCTCTCGATTCTTCTCCGCCTTCAAGATGGCGTCTGTCTTCCCTGGAATAAGTAGTAGCTCTACTGCTAACGGCTAGATGCCGCCTACGGACTGAACATGTAACTGCCTCAGACTTTCACTAATATAGAGGTGCATTTCCTCATGGAAAATTCCGGCCCGTAACCTGCCGCCCACCAAATTCTTGTACCTCCCCGTACCAAGGACACGTTCCCAGCCGGCCGGCCTGATGTAGTGTCTTCGGCATGAAGAAAAATACAATCCTTCGATAAGGGCCGGCCTGAACCGGTTCTCTCCAAGCGAATAACACCTCATAACTAAAACATAACTCTTGACCTAGAAGAATCCCAAGCTGCCGGAGCAGAAAGAAAGATGGAGTCTCTCCCGTTTGAGGCCTACCAGGCCTGAATTCAGCACGGCTCCATGAAATACCCTCACTACAGGACAGGTTATCCCTAATACTAACGGATCTATCCCCTAGGATATGTGTGCAAGCCCTGATCTATGGGGAAGAACACAGGATCATGTCGAAGTGCCTAGTAAATAGGCTCCATTCACTACTCTAACCCTTAGACTTGGATGGTAAGAGACTGAAGTCACACTAGTCACCCTTTAACACAAAAAGGCCGGGAAAATCGAGCAGTACATTTCACCCTTGACTTCAGTCTATTATACATTCATTAAACAGAACTAACATCGGTGGAAGAATAATATGAAACAAAACTAACTGATCTATGTCTAGTACCAAGTGTGCAGAACTGAAGTAGTGAAGGAATACACTGAATAAAGCAACAGATAGAAATCAAAACAGCGATAGTAATCAGAATACCTCCTAATATTTGACGTAACAAATGCAAATCAGGTAACCAATTAAAGAGCCAGTCAAACCAGCCCTGGTCAATGTGTTTTCTAACTTCTTCCGTCAAGTCATGTAACTTGTCAATATGAGCGCGAATGGATTGTGTACGATCAGACAAGTTAAAACAACAAAGACCCTCAAAATCAGAAAATCGTGTCCATGTTTAAGCAAAAGATAATCAATGGCCGCTCGATTTTGCAAGATGGCTCTGCGTTCACCCTGGGCGTCTAATAACATGTCAGACAGGACTGTAGAAGTATGATTAATGGATTTTACCATCCAGCAGGCCATTTTCCCAATAGATTTGGCATTATAAACCGCCAAAGCAGGAACACCAATAATTGAAATAGCCAGGCTAAGGTATTCAGACTTGGAATATAAATGCAAGGACGAGTCACAATCCTCCTGTAACATCACTGCATCTCGAATCACACGAGAATTGGCATTCGGATGTGACGAGAACATCAGTAAACTGAGTCTCGTAATGGCACAAGGGCCTCCAGAAATATTTGCGGGGACATATGGCCAGGAAGTATTACCACATGAGAAAAGCCATCCGGCAGGTAGTAACATCGTGCGATAATGACTGGGGGTAACTACCAAACTCTTGCAAGTCATATTGTTCTGGACAGAAGCACATGTTTTCGGTGTCCTTTGAAAGCACAAGGTTCGCTCATGAAGGGTAAAGGAAGTAGCACCTTTCAATTTTAGACGCAGACATTCAGAAATTGCACTAGGATTACACGTAAGGAAAAAACACAAATCTCCTTGTGTGATATTATAGGTAACTATTTGGGACTGAATGGGGGGTATCTGGTCTGGTAGTTCAGTACATAAGGGGCAATACGCATGGGTAGCAAAATCGCCCAGAAGAACATTGGGGCGAGCCTTTGAAATGTTGAAAATATGAGTCAAAGTTTCTAGCGAAGCAGGGACAGCAACCAGACAGGTTGCCAAGATGTCGTGTACAGATCTCATCGGTGTCAAACAGAAGTGAGGGGCATCAGTCACCCTTTTTGCCAGTAAGGTCCAAAAGTTCGATGACGAATCCCACGCAGCGAAGGAACGCGACACTCGGGTGCGTAACTCATCCCGGGTTGACGGGATCCCTCCTCTCTCGTCGAACCAACCCGAAAATAGTCTGACGCCGACACATCCTGCAGCAACAGTCCAAAGAATGATCTGAAAGAGAATCAAATACAGGCATTATTCATTCTCGTAAGTAACATTTGTCAGCCGGGACCGCTTCCCAGCTATCTTTCCCTGGTCTCATAACTAAAATGGTATTGTCGTGACCGGTGGCAATGACTTCTGCTTGTTCAGGGGGATTCTTAGGCGACTGCACCCAAACCCTGGCCCCAGGGTTATCTGTGGAGCCAAAACCTTTCTGGCCTCGTACAGTTAGCAAAGTTGGGGCAGTGCCTTTTGTGATCTCTCCACTGAAAACAGGCATTATGAGTAATTGAGCCACTCGGTCAGTTTGATGTATCAGTAAGTCAACCTCACTGCTATTCAGCAGGAGCACCTTAATCTCTCCCTGATAATCACTGTCAATGATTCCTCCAAGCACCTGAATGCCTTTTACAGCCAGCCCCGATCTAGGGGCGATTAATCCGAAATTCCCGGGTGGTATATGAACACCAACACCGGTTGCAATGATGACCCGATCTTTACTTTTTATAACGGTGTCATCCATGGCATGCAAGTCTAAACCTGCCGACCCTGGGGTCGCTCTACATGGAGCCAAAGCTCCGGGAGTAATTTCCCAGTACATCACAGTCTCTCTGATTTCATTTGGCTGAGCATTAACATTCGGAGGAAACAAACGCATAAGTGGAGATTCAGCATTTAGAAAAGGACGGTTATTCAAAATTAATAGCGCTTGGGGCAAAAAGTCTCGCCAATTCTTATACTTGTCATCTGTCAATTTGCGCAGTTGTTCCTTCAGCAGACCATTCAATCTCTCCACAAGACCCGAGGCCTGTGGATAATATGGGATATGAAATACCCAGTCAATATTGTTTTCCACACAGAATTCCTGTACCAATCTTCCACGAAAATGGGATGCATTATCAGATTGAATTTGGAATGGCACACCATAATACATCATAATCAATTCCAATGTTTTAATGGTATTTAATTGGGTAGCTTGCTTACAGGGAAGGGCTACCAACAGGCCACTGTATGTATCAACAATAGTGCAAACATATTGACAATTCCTACTCATGGGAAGTGGACCGATGTAATCAATCTGCCAAATTTGAGCGGGCAGTTTCCCGCGATGTAAATGACCTTTAACAATTTGGGGCACTTTGCGCTGTCTGATATGCTGACAAACGGGACAATGTAAAATAACATTTTTGATTAAATCTAGGGGAATATAAATTCCTCGATCAGCAGCCCACCTGCTAGTGGCTTTCTCTCCAAAATGTCCTGCCTTCTGGTGGGCCCATTTCGCCAATCCCGCAATATCAGAATCTTGCCTGCCCACCACTGCCTCAGCAATTTTAGATTTCTCATCTGCAATATTATGAAAAAATTTGTCAAGAGAGTTTATCGGGGTGTGAGCATCCACATGGAAGATTGTAACAGTACTCTGTGGGAGCATCTCCCAAATCTCCTGCCATAATTCTTTTCCCCACAATTCTTTTGAATGCAATTTCCAATTATGGGAATGCCAAGTCGGTAACCAAACTGCCAGTCCATTGGCAGTAGACCAAGAATCAGTGAAAATATGACATGTGCCAGGTAACTCTTGTTTCAAAACTTGATAAACAGCATAAAGTTCAGCAAATTGACTGCTCTTACCTTCACCAGTTGTGCTTAGCAGTTTTTGTGTGATCGGATTATAGGACACCGCCTTCCAGTGCCGTTTCGTCCCTATGAACCTTGCTGAACCATCCGTAAACCAGACATGGTTTCTGTCCTCTGCGGACAAATCATCAAAAGGTCTACCCCACTTGACAGGAGACTCCTGTACTAAAGGTACGGAACATTCACTCTCAGTCTCAGTCGATGGCGCTCGCGCCACCTGCTCATGTAAAGATGCAACTCCTTTTTGTCCCACACGCGCCCTGTCTTGTATATACCATTTCCATTTAATCACACTTGCCTCTTGAGCATGTCCAATTCGGTGAGTTTTCGGCGAACTCATAACCCACTGCATGATAGGAATTTCAGGTCGCAAAACTATATCATGTCCCAAAGTCAATTGCTCGGTATCCACCAGAGCCCAATAACATGCAAGTAACTGTTTTTCAAAAGGTGTATAACGCTCACCAGCATCAGGTAACTTTTTGGTCCAGAAACCTAACGGTACTCTACTCCTGCCTTGCTTCTGCCACAAACTCCAATTCGCATAAAGGCCCTGTACAGACACATTTAAATCCACATCACCATCACGTACGGGCCATAAATCCAAAGCATGCTGAATTGCCTCTTTTGCTAGGTTGAACGCATCTTGCTGTGGTTTATCCCATTCAAATGCATTCTTTTTACGAGTGACACGGTACAAGGGGGCTAATATTTGACTCAAATGAGGAATATGCTGACGCCAAAAACCAAACAAACCAATGAAGCTTTGGGCTTCTTTCCTATTCCTCGGAACTGCAAAATCAAGAATTTTCTGTTTAACCTGAGGGATCACTTCACGGTGTCCTTCATGCCAATTAATACCCAAAAATTTTACAGCCTGGGACGGGCCTTGTAATTTATCCGGGTTGATTTCCCAACCTTTCTCACGCAGGCACTCAATGACTCTGTCCAATTGGGTCTGAACTTCCTCTTGTGTTTCGCCTTGGATCAAAACATCATCAATATAATGACACATCTGAATTTGTGGATGAACCGGTACCTCAGCCAAATGCTCTGCCACCAGCCGGTGACATATCGTAGGACTATGCACATAGCCCTGAGGAAGACTTCTAAACGTCATCTGACGCCCATTCCACGTAAAACTGAACTGTTCCTGACACTCAGGGGCAATCGGAATCGAAAAGAAAGCATTAGCAATATCAATGGGCGCATACCATGTACCTGGATGTTTTTGTATTCTTTCAATTAAAGTAATGACATCCGGTACTGCAACAGTCAAAGAGGGTGTGTGTTTGTTCAATTCTCGATAATCAACAGTCATGCGCCAAGAATTATCACTCTTACGTACAGGCCAAACAGGATTATTCCAAGCAGAAGTAACTGGGGTTATAACACCTGCATCCACCAACTCCTGAATAGTGGTACTAATCTCCTCATGACCACCTGGAATACGATACTGCTTCTGACAAACCACTTTTGTCGCCTGAGGAACTTTTATGGGTGGCATTCTTAAACGACCAACCCGTATAGGCCTAGACGATATATAATGCGTAGTTCCAAATTGGTAACATCCATCATCTAAATGCAAAGTCATTCCTTTCAAAATATCAATTCCAATTATGAATTCTAAGAGTGGCACCACTAGTACAGAGTATTCTTTTCTAGGGATTCTACCTATTCTCATTTAAAGTAAAGTTTGAACTGCAGGAGTTTCCTTTCCACCTAATCCAGTAATTGTAAAAGGCTGACCTGTAAACTTCTTTGATTTTCCATGAATAAGAGTGGCCTCCGCTCCTGTATCTACCAATGCTCGGGCCCTTTGGATATTACGATGTCTCCAATAAATATCAATATCTACATAGGGTCTATTATCTCTGTGAGCCCATCTGTGTACTGGAGCTTGACCTATTTCCTAGTCATGCTTACTGCATTCTGTGTACCAGGATAAATCAGGATAAAGACTTTCACGTTTCTTAGGTATCGGTACCTCCTGTTCATATCCATTCCCAGTACGAAATGGATTCGTGTCTTCTGCATTGTACTGCGGGTTTCGATCGGCCAAACTATGACGATCCTCTCTCCTCCTCAACTCAGGGGATTGATCCCTATCATCTCTACGTCTGCTGTAAACATAATCATTTCTCCCCCTTTCTCTTACCTCCTCTCTCTCTCCGTCTCTCTCACGACGGGGGGACATATCACGTACATAACGTCGATCATCACGACGAACAGAGCGCCCACGGCGGTCGTCATCACCGCTACCGTCAGAACCACCACGATCACACTCAGTCGTCCGAACACGCCGGGCACCCTCCTTCCGATCCAAGCCACGTTTGCGAAACAACTCCCACAAACGAGCAGTAGTCTCACCGTCAATGTCCTCCCTCCGCACACCATCGGCCAGAAGACCAGAAAAGATATCACGTCTAGTAAGTTTATTGTCACCAGGAGTACGAGTGTCAGGCCGGGACTGACGTTCAGGTTTAAACCACTCACCCAACTCACCGAGTTGGCGTACCGATTCCAGTACCGTAGATAACACGTTACCAGTCTGATTAATCAATAAAGTCATCATGACCTGCTTATAGGCAACAGGGGAAGAACGAATGATACGATTCCGCACAGAAGATGTCAACAAACCATCAAGCAACCTGTCAGCAGTACCCAGAAAAATTGCCGTTTTCATCACCTCCTCCTTGAGACGTTGTGCAGCGTCGCGCAAAGTATACCACGGTTTGTCATTCACAGGCCAATCAGACTCAGTAGGATACTTTTGATTACAACCCTCAGTCGCCAATTGAAGTAAAGAAATTTGACCACCACCATTATAGTTACGAAAATGATCCTGTACAGTAGAATCCGAACTCAAGGAACAAAACTTCAAACAATCGCCATTATCTAACATAATGCCAGCAGCGCCCAGTTCATAAAGGCGCACCATCCATGTGAGCAAGGTCTCACCAGCTCGCTGCCGAAATCGCTGCAAAATATCACTAATTTCTTGTTGAGTAAAGTCCTCTAAAGAGTCTAAAGAAACACCCTGCGGAGCAGCGGGAGACTGCTGCAACTTCCGACGAAAAACTGGATGCGCCGAGACCGCGGGATGAGCATCACAAGGAGCTCGACCAGTACACGTAGAGGAACAATCAGTGGAAGAAGCATCGACCCCACTCGAAGAACGAGCGCAATCACGGGGTGCACTATCAGAGGTGCAAGAAGCAGATTTACAAGCACGGCCGGAGCGAGAGGAATCGCGCTTGGCAGACTCCTCACCCGAGGAAGGAGAATCACTCGAGTTCCAGATATTACCATCCCATTCATCAGGATTCCAATCCAGTCCGGCTTTCGCCACGACCAGACGCACCTTCCGCGTCGAAACCCGACCACGCCGATTCTTGTATTTATAACGAGCAATCCGCACAGCCGCTCTCTCGGCAATAGTTTGGTACGTCTCAAGTTTGTCAGCAAGCAACTTATTTTGACACCGTAACAAAGTATGAGCATTCTGGATCTCAACAAAGTTCGCTTCCAAATCCTTATGCAAGTTCTGCAACTTCAACAACCTCTCATGGAGAAGCCTGTACGCAGACAGAACAATCCAACCTCTGCGCCCTAAAATGGGAAGCTCATCACCCTTAGATACCGGCGCCTTCTGTAAGCAAGTAATCACATTAGCTGGCTCCGCCAGCTCCAAAAAAGAATTCCAATTCTCACTCAAACCAGTAGAATCAGCCCACTCACGGGCTAAGGCTTCATAAGGCGTTGAATCCCAGCCGGGAATATCAACGGGCAACTTAAAAGTAGATTTAGATTTTCTAGAAAACATCGTGAAAAAGAAAGAAGAAAAGAAAGAAAAAGAAAAGAAAGAAGAAGAAAAGCTAGACACACAAGTATACCACAAAGAATATACAAACAAAACCACGCACACGCCGAAAGCAAACACGATACAACACGACGCACACAGGTTTCGAAAACGGTTCGTGACGCCAAATGTTCTGCTTGGGTTTTCGGATCAGATAGAACCCGCTCATCAGAGCCTCTCTAACCCAGCCAGAACGTTACCCTCTCCCTAGGGCCTATTCACAACAAGTAACCACAGATATATACCACCTAAGGACAGGGAATTCCTACTATATGTATATATATATATCTAGACCTCTTATAATACAAGTGGCGGCCTCGCGATCCCAGACGGACCCAGGACTTCCTACCCAGACGGCAGCCTCAGCCTCGCGATCCCAGGCGGACCCAGGACTTCCTACCCAGACGGCAGCCTCAGCCTCGCGGTCCCAGACGGACCCAGGACTTCCTACCCAGACGGCAGCCTCAGCCTCGCGGTCCCAGACGGACCCAGGACTTCCTACCCAGACGGCAGCCTCAGCCTCGCGGTCCCAGACGGACCCAGGACTTCCTACCCAGACGGCAGCCTCAGCCTCGCGGTCCCAGACGGACCCAGGACTTCCTACCCAGACGGCAGCCTCAGCCTCGCGGTCCCAGACGGACCCAGGACTTCCTACCCAGACGGCAGCCTCAGCCTCGCGGTCCCAGACGGACCCAGGACTTCCTACCCAGACGGCAGCCTCAGCCCCGCGGTCCCAGACGGACCCAGGACTTCCTACCCAGACGGCAGCCTCAGCCTCGCGGTCCCAAACGGACCCAGGACTTCCTACCCAGACGGCAGCCTCAGCACAAGTTCATCCTATGATTACCATAACATACAACTATTTATCAGATCACACAAGAACTGCCAGTTTGAGCACAACCTGTTCTCTGGTTCGAGGGGCTCCTCTCTCCCTTATTCAGTTACCACTTACCTGATCAGGGTTAACATCTGTTCATGTCAAGTCACAGCTGACTAGAAGAATAGGCTACCCTCTTATACAAGAACACGCAGCACATGTTGATTCACTACAAACTGGATACTTTATTACTCATTACACATACAATCACATAACATTACGATATAACACATAACCTGCAAGGAAAAGTGTAAGATTAAGTTGTACACTCTAATAAGAAAGGGTCGACATCACCTTAGTAGTATGTAGCCTGCGCTCAGTGGTCATCTAGGCTCCCTTCTCGTCTGTGCCTCGGCTCGCCTGGAATCACCCTTCTCCGAGTCACTGGGACCTCTTCCTTATCGGCTACTCTCTCCTCTCTGGCTATTCTGTTAGGAAAGCATCTGTCTCTCGATTCTTCTCCGCCTTCAAGATGGCGTCTGTCTTCCCTGGAATAAGTAGTAGCTCTACTGCTAACGGCTAGATGCCGCCTACGGACTGAACATGTAACTGCCTCAGACTTTCACTAATATAGAGGTGCATTTCCTCATGGAAAATTCCGGCCCGTAACCTGCCGCCCACCAAATTCTTGTACCTCCCCGTACCAAGGACACGTTCCCAGCCGGCCGGCCTGATGTAGTGTCTTCGGCATGAAGAAAAATACAATCCTTCGATAAGGGCCGGCCTGAACCGGTTCTCTCCAAGCGAATAACACCTCATAACTAAAACATAACTCTTGACCTAGAAGAATCCCAAGCTGCCGGAGCAGAAAGAAAGATGGAGTCTCTCCCGTTTGAGGCCTACCAGGCCTGAATTCAGCACGGCTCCATGAAATACCCTCACTACAGGACAGGTTATCCCTAATACTAACGGATCTATCCCCTAGGATATGTGTGCAAGCCCTGATCTATGGGGAAGAACACAGGATCATGTCGAAGTGCCTAGTAAATAGGCTCCATTCACTACTCTAACCCTCAGACTTGGATGGTAAGAGACTGAAGTCACACTAGTCACCCTTTAACACAAAAAGGCCGGGAAAATCGAGCAGTACAGATGGTCAGACAGGCTCATCCCTCACGCACGGGCCGACAATCCCATGGGTGCACTCTCGGATGTAGTGCGAGATGGATCCCCTGTGCGCTGCTACCCGACACTGGTAGCCGGGGCCAACAAGTCCGGAGCAAGCGTCCACAGGGGGCCCCCAGCCAAGTCCCTCCAGTAGGAAGGGTCCGATGACGACTAGCAACGGGTGGATGAAAGGGGGATGACAGAGGGGGTCCGGAGCACTCTTTAGAGTGCGACCTACATCTCGATGCCTCAGGCCACGCCCCCTCATCCAAGCTTTATTAAACCATTTTAAATATCTTGGAGCTCTCTAGTACCTTTTGGTAACACACACTGTCAAATAATCTGTAGCTGCTTTGTTAAGAAGGAATGTTAACTTTTTTAAGGTGGGCAATCCAATTATTTTGCCTGCATCACTCTCCTCCTTTAGCGGGCTGATACTGGGCTTCATTCTAACTTTTCTTAGAAATTTCAAAGGGGTTTCTTTGAAACCACAATGTCAGCATACTGACCCACAAATAGTGAGCAACATACATTGGAGGCAATCCCTGCGTCCAGCAGCACTGCTTTTTGTTTAAATCTGTGACATGAGCAGCACAAGGACATAAGAGAGGGCTGTACTATTGTTGCTTTCTGGGCTGAAGAATAACTTCAGGTCAAAAGTACCTGTTTTACCTAAATAAATCTCTTTCTACAAACAAAATGTACTTCATATCAAAGCTTAACATTTTGAAATATATAAAATACATCTTTACTTGCATAACAATACACTTGACGATTTAGACTTATTTTGTTTTGCTCCTTAAAAAACTTTTTACCCCCAACTTCCAAAAATAGGGACTAAAATACTTCTGCGTCAAACAGGAGACCTTTGAGGATAAAGGTTCTCCCTCTGTACTTTTAGGCCCCAGAGGAGGGAGAGAGCAATGAAAAAGGAAATATAACTAACCTCTGAGCCGGCCTATATAATTTAATAGTAGATCTATTGAGATTCCGCATTACCAAAACAGCATGCCAAATATCACTTTAAAGTTTCACTGTCTTTATATAAACATATAAATCCTTTGCAATAATTAGGTTAAGAAAAATCTTTTATTTTTAATACAAATCAGGTCAAAATATATTTTTTTCTTTTCCGTTTTTTGTATATATACACTTACATTTTTTTATATTGTGCAGACATGTCACATGATTGGTATGACAAACAAATTAATCATAGCATCCTAGACATCCAAGACAATAAATACTACCACATCCTAAGCAACAATGTGAACATTATCAATCATTCATACTAGCATTCATTCACAAAAAGGAATTATTAAATATAAAAGGAAAAACAGGAGGAAAGGGATAAGCACCGGACCGCTAGGTTGGTCAGATTGGATTAGATTGGCAAGCTGGAAATCAACAATCTTCAATAACACTGATGAAAACAAAATCGCGGTCAACGCGCGTTTCAATGGGAGACCACCTTCTTCAGGACCGACTGTTGTTAGTTAACATTTTGTAATATGTACAGGGGAGGTCTGGATGTCTGCAAAGAAGACAAACAAAGTGGTATTGGCAAGCTGATACGGAATGCATATAATTTTGTAAAAAGTTTCCTTATTTGACTTTGGGGTATTTAGTAGACTTTAAATTCCTAAAGTGCCAAAAGATTTCGTAGAAAGGCTCCAAACAAAGTTATGCGAGTCAAAACAGAAAAAGGGTGGCAGAGCAAGGAACAACCATTGTTGTGAGGACCCATAGATGTTATTGAGATACGGTTTTAGGAAATGTGTTAGGAAAGGATAGAACATCCACCATAAATGACCAAAAGATCTAAGCAGCTGACCTTTTACTCAAAGAAAGGTGCACAGAGTGCACGATAAAATCAATCTGTACACGTCAGTTCAGTATTATTAATTTCTATAAGAGAAAATATATATGTTATAAAGACTGGTTATTTACGAACTTCATTAGCTAGATGTTGTATGAAATTGCCATCGTACCTGAAAGTGTCCACCATATGGTAAGGACTCACAAAGTATGGTGTATAATTTCTAGGTACGGACTGAAATCCCAGTCGTGAAAAATGCGCTGTAAAAAAGGATGTGAATGTTTTAAGCTTTTTAGACAAATGATACAAAGTACTAAGGTCTGATCTATACCAAAAAAAGAGAGGTTACCTTGCCTAGGCATGTGGCCATTCAAAAGAAACCAGGGTCTAATGTTCTCTGTCAGTAAATGGTGGGTTTTTCCTCTTTATTTGCAGGGCTAAGACGTTCCCTAGTATCTATGAAAAAGGGAAAAGGAAAAGTTTTTATCCATCTGTTGTACATATGAACGTATTTCAGAAAAACCGCTTTGCACTAGCAGTCTATGTTAACATGAAATATTTTACAGTGCGGTGTATACATAGGGAGTCTGGTGCATGTAATACTTTTTGTAACTGTTGGTTTTAGTCGCTTTTCTAGGTGCCATTGAAGTTGCTGATGGGTGTTGCTATGGGAGGCATTAGACCAGAGCAGTACCCTCTATGTAGTAACAGGTTATTAGTTGTAAATAGAGTAAAATGCGGCACGATCTAGCCATATGCGCCGAACGAATAGGGTATCTAGTGTTAGGTGGATAGGGCTGCCGCTCAAGGATTTCCATGTAGCGGTAAAATAGTGTGCCTTCTGGGAAACACACAAACTCACGTCGAAGAAACGACCCAGATATGTAAACGAGAGGGACAGGATATAAATTAGGCTCCCGCAAATAACTGATAGGTCTTGTTTCGAGGAACGTTAGTCCAAGACAATAGTCTCTATGTGACGGCAGGTTATTTCTTACAAACAGGATTCAAAAAGACCCACTTAGTCTAATGGAAACAATTCTACATTAGCTACGACAAAAGTGAACCTAGTCTGAATTTAAAAACTACTGTGCTTAGCAACAGTGCCGAACGGCTAGAGCATCTAGTATGGGATAGAATGAAGCTATGGCATAACATCCCCTGTGTGGCAGTGGTGGAACATACCTTTCGCAAACCGAAGTCTCGCCGAAAAACAAACCAGACAGGCAAACGGAAGTGTGCGATGTAATTTGAGCACGTTATATCTTTATCTAATTCTCGCGAGATGACGGGAGGTCCTACTCTAGTGCCGATCTTTATTATTATGTTTGAGCGCCATCTATTAGTGGAGTTAAGTCTAATGTCCTTCTAGGGGATCCCGGGTAACACGCTGATAAGCTGACATATATTATAGGGGTAACATGGTGGTTTAAGAAGAGAGAGTCCTTCATAGTGTAAAAAAGAAGCATTGTCGATCTAGAGAAGAGAAAAAAATAAATGTTGTGTGTTAGATGGCGCCATGTTTTTAATTTTGCTACATGGCGTTATTGTGTTTAAACGCCATCTTATAAAGAGGGCTGATAGCATTCCTTGTAATTTACAAAACAAGACGAACTTTGCCCGAATATGTATTATGTGTTATTGGAATATAAATGAATGTTAATTCAAAGATTAATAATGCGCCCTCAAAAGAAATCGGATATCATTACCGGTTCGAAGTGAGGTAAGGGTTGTCTATGTGAGAGAGGATATTGAGAGCATAGCTTATAGTACAAAGGTGTGTAGATTGTGGGCGCCATCTCTGAGGAGAAGGGATTTTTTTTAAGAGACAAAGGGGAAGGACACAGGTTAGGGTGCAAACAACAGCACAGCTGTTAGGCCATTGAAGAATCCCCATTACTCTTGATAGCTCAGCGGAAAGAGGGCAGATGTTGTTGCTATGATTAGAGCGGTCTGATGACGTAGCCTGAAAGGCAATGGTATCAGAGCAATGAAGAGGCTATTCTCCAACCTGAAATGTAGGTGCAGAAGAAAACTCATGATGATGATAGTACTACAGGGCATTCTAGAAATAAACATTATCTAGTACAAGTTAATACTAGGTGATGATCCAAGTTATTTCTTCATTAAGACCATGGCGGACTGTGTCACAGTGGAAAATCCAGAAAGTTTCTCAGTTTTTTCGCACCTTACTGATTTCTTGTCCTGGTCTAACAGTTATTTTCTCAAGGATAAGCCATTTGAGATCAAGTTCCGCATGGTTATGGTCTAAGAAGTGTTTGACCATGGGGGCTTGTTCTTTTCGAGTTCTGATGGCTGATTTGTGCTCCGAGAGCCTGATTCGGAATTCCCGTCCAGTTTCACCTATGTAGCCCAAACCACAGAGGCAGAGGATCATGTAGATTACGTTGTTACTTCTACAGTTAGTATGGCTTTTAAGTCGTCCATTTTTTGTGCCATATGTCCATGTTTCCGTTGTAATTGCTGAGGGACATGCATGGCATGTGCCACATCTATGGTTTCCTAGAATCCGTGGTAGGCTATCAATGGTGTTTTGTGATGTAGAGATGTTTTTTTGTTTCATTCTACTGTGGACAAGTTTGTCTCGCAGGTTGGTATTTCTTCTGAAAGCCAAAATAGGTTTCTCCAGAGTTTTGCAACTTTCATTGGTGTTTAGGATTTTCCAATTTTTATTTAGTATTTGTTGTAATTTTTGATTATAGCATGTGTGGTTAACCACACATACTAGTCGTGCCATGGGCTTTTTTTCTTGGCCTAGAATAAGAGAGTCCCGATTGTAATATTTGGCTCTTTTCATGGATTGTTTGATGAGGCGTTTGGGATAGCCTCTGAGTATGAGTCTTTTTTTCAAATCTTCCACATGTGTGTTGTAGTCATGTATGTTCGTGCAATTTCGCCTGATCCTGAGAAACTCCCCAAAGGGGATAGAATCCTTTTGGCAAGGGGGGTGGAAGCTAGCATGTTGCAGAATTGTATTCTTTGCCGTGGGTTTACGATAGAGGCTAACCTCAATGTTCTCATTGCCACTTTTGATCCAAATATCCAGAAATTCTACCTTTTCAGGTGAGTATTTCGCAGTAAATTTCAGACTGTACTCACTGTGGTTCAGCCATTCAATGAACTGGTTTAGGTCTTCTTCTGTACCTGTCCACACAAAAAAGATATCATCTATGAATCTATGCCATGTGTTGATGTTTTCATAGAACGGAGCCAATTCGTTGTAGATGTGCTTAAGCTCAAACTCACCCATATATGTATTGGCCACACTCGGTGCACATGAAGCACCCATGCTTGTACCCTGGATTTGCTTATATAAGTTTTCCTTAAGTTCAAAAAAGTTGTAGTGGAGAACTACATCCAGGCATTCCAAGATGAAGGTATTAGGTCTCTCACCCAATGATCTATTAAGGAGGGCTGCCACTGCCTCCAAGGCTCGATTTTGGGGTATGTTTGTATATAGAGACTCTATATCTAGGGTGACCAAAAGTTGACATTCTTTGTTGAAAGGCATACCTTCCACAGTGGAGATCATATGACCTGTGTCCTTGATGTATGACTGGTATGTTTTACTCAAAGGACAAAGAAAAGAGTCTACATATTGTGAGAGGGGCTCTGTCTGTGAATTGATAGATGATATAATGGGACGCAAAGGTGGGTCCAGTATACTTTTATGGGTTTTTGGGACCCCATATAAGGCTGGTGTAACTACATTTCTTTTATTCAGAAAATCCAGTTCTTTTTGACAGATATAGCCATCCATAAATGCTTTGGATGTGCTAGTTTCTATTCTAGTCTGAAGGTCTTTTAGGGCTGATCTCCGAGCTGGTTGGTAGTGTTCTGGTATGAGAAGCATGTTCTCTACTTTTTGAGAATATGAGCAACTATCCATGATCACTATGCCCCCTGCTTTATCACTGGGTTTAATTATAATGGAATTATTTTTGCTTAGGTCCTTGAGTGCTTTGATTTCCGGTTTCGTAAGATTAGGTGTGGGTTTGCGGACATATTTAGTAATCTTCTCTAGCATCAACATTTTTTTTTTCTCTTCTCTAGATCGACAATGCTACTTTTTTACACTATGAAGGACTCTCTCTTCTTAAACCACCATGTTACCCCTATAATATATGTCAGCTTATCAGCGTGTTACCCGGGATCCCCTAGAAGGACATTAGACTTAACTCCACTAATAGATGGCGCTCAAACATAATAATAAAGATCGGCACCAGAGTAGGACCTCCCGTCATCTCGCGAGAATTAGATAAAGATATAACGTGCTCAAATTACATCGCACACTTCCTTTTGCCTGTCTGGTTTGTTTCTCGGCGAGACTTCGGTTTGCGAAAGGTATGTTCCACCACTGCCACACAGGGGATGTTATGCCATAGCTTCATTCTATCCCATACTAGATGCTCTAGCCGTTCGGCACTGTTGCTAAGCACAGTAGTTTTTAAATTCAGACTAGTTTCACTTTTGTCGTAGCTAATGTAGAATTGTTTCCATTAGACTAAGTGGGTCTTTTTGAATCCTGTTTGTAAGAAATAACCTGCCGTCACATAGAGACTATTGTCTTGGACTAACGTTCCTCGAAACAAGACCTATCAGTTATTTGCGGGAGCCTAATTTATATCCTGTCCCTCTCGTTTACATATCTGGGTCGTTTCTTCGACGTGAGTTTGTGTGTTTCCCAGAAGGCACACTATTTTACCGCTACATGGAAATCCTTGAGCGGCAGCCCTATCCACCTAACACTAGATACCCTATTCGTTCGGCGCATATGGCTAGATCGTGCCGCATTTTACTCTATTTACATCTAATAACCTGTTACTACATAGAGGGTACTGCTCTGGTCTAATGCCTCCCATAGCAACACCCATCAGCAACTTCAATGGCACCTAGAAAAGCGACTAAAACCAACAGTTACAAAAAGTATTACATGCACCAGACTCCCTATGTATACACCGCACTGTAAAATATTTCATGTTAACATAGACTGCTAGTGCAAAGCGGTTTTTCTGAAATACGTTCATATGTACAACAGATGGATAAAAACTTTTCCTTTTCCCTTTTTCATAGATACTAGGGAACGTCTTAGCCCTGTAAATAAAGAGGAAAAACCCACCATTTACTGACAGAGAACATTAGACCCTGGTTTCTTTTGAATGGCCACATGCCTAGGCAAGGTAACCTCTCTTTTTTTGGTATAGATCAGACCTTAGTACTTTGTATCATTTGTCTAAAAAGCTTAAAACATTCACATCCTTTTTTACAGCGCATTTTTCACGACTGGGATTTCAGTCCGTACCTAGAAATTATACACCATACTTTGTGAGTCCTTACCATATGGTGGACACTTTCAGGTACGATGGCAATTTCATACAACATCTAGCTAATGAAGTTCGTAAATAACCAGTCTTTATAACATATATATTTTCTCTTATAGAAATTAATAATACTGAACTGACGTGTACAGATTGATTTTATCGTGCACTCTGTGCACCTTTCTTTGAGTAAAAGGTCAGCTGCTTAGATCTTTTGGTCATTTATGGTGGATGTTCTATCCTTTCCTAACACATTTCCTAAAACCGTATCTCAATAACATCTATGGGTCCTCACAACAATGGTTGTTCCTTGCTCTGCCACCCTTTTTCTGTTTTGACTCGCATAACTTTGTTTGGAGCCTTTCTACGAAATCTTTTGGCACTTTAGGAATTTAAAGTCTACTAATACCCCAAAGTCAAATAAGGAAACTTTTTACAAAATTATATGCATTCCGTATCAGCTTGCCAATACCACTTTGTTTGTCTTCTTTGCAGACATCCAGACCTCCCCTGTACATATTACAAAATTTTAACTAACAACAGTCGGTCCTGAAGAAGGTGGTCTCCCATTGAAACGCGCGTTGACCGCGATTTTGTTTTCATCAGTGTTATTGAAGATTGTTGATTTCCAGCTTGCCAATCTAATCCAATCTGACCAACCTAGCGGTCCGGTGCTTATCCCTTTCCTCCTGTTTTTCCTTTTATATTTAATAATTCCTTTTTGTGAATGAATGCTAGTATGAATGATTGATAATGTTCACATTGTTGCTTAGGATGTGGTAGTATTTATTGTCTTGGATGTCTAGGATGCTATGATTAATTTGTTTGTCATACCAATCATGTGACATGTCTGCACAATATAAAAAAATGTAAGTGTATATATACAAAAAACGGAAAAGAAAAAAATATATTTTGACCTGATTTGTATTAAAAATAAAAGATTTTTCTTAACCTAAATATTGCAAAGGATTTATATGTTTATATAAAGACAGTGAAACTTTAAAGTGATATTTGGCATGCTGTTTTGGTAATGCGGAATCTCAATAGATCTACTATTAAATTATATAGGCCGGCTCAGAGGTTAGTTATATTTCCTTTTTCAAACAGGAGACCTGCCTTTGCCATTAGTACGGTTAGGCTATTGATATGGTAGCACTGAGTTTGACTAGCCATTAGAAAAATCTAAGTGGCCAAGACCCAGAAAGGAAAGAAAGATCAGGCCAGTCATTTACATATTGTGTTTCTGTCTGTACATCCAAGTTTCGATATAATGTACTGTCCACATGTACAGCTGGGGGTTCCTTTACATTCTTTAATGTATTTTAAAGGACTGTAAAATATTCTGTATTTTTTTTTAATGATGTTATAATTTTACTTTATCAATTTACCTTTTGTAAATGTTTTGAACTGTTTCATACAATATTGTTGCTGTGTCCTTTGGCTTAAACATAGTTCATACATGCAGATGAAATGGAATACAAAACTAAATAAAGTAAAAATAAAAACTGCAATATTTACTCCCTTGGTTCATTCGTTCAAAGCAAATGTAATGTACCACCTCTGTCTATTAATGTAGAAAAAAAGGAAAGAAGTTAGAAATGAAGAAAATGTTAGACATTATACATGTAAATAAATGCTGCTGTCAATGCAAAATATTGATGTTATTGGGAGCAAATGTAGGGTTTTAAATACATGGGACAAGAGTCTCTGGAGCCCTGTTGATCATTGTACATTATGACAGGTGTGAAAACTGCCTGATTCAGAAAAGGACAAGAAAGGCAGATTTGTGCAAATGTGAAAAAAAATATTTTACCAATCATATTTGTTCAGGCTTGACCTTGCAACTGCCCCTCAACATACACAAGTCATTTCCTCAACAACTAACTAAGGCAAGCTGACTGAGAGGCTTAAAGGTGAAAATACACTACATGTTTGGCTTTCAGAAAGCCTTTAAGTAAAGAAAATTGTAAAAAAAAAACTGTAATGTATGGTTTGAATAAAATGCTGCTTCTAAGCGTTAAAAAATCTATTTCTAGAAACAGGAAGGGGTATTGGCTTCAAATCTCCAAGTTTCTAGAAAAACAGATGCCATTTCATCTTCCAACCTCCTTACTCTTATACAAGAAGGCTCTCTGCACACTCATTATGCCAGATGCGGAACGTCCTTAAGAGATTATGAACCAAGCTCATAGCTACTTTCAAACTAGCCCCCAGAAACAGTCCATGAGTAGGGCACAATTTATTATATGAGCCTGTTAGCGCCATGTATCTTTTCAAGTCAACTACAAGTTGCAAACATCTACATCAGCTCAGCAGAAGAAATATATGAAAAATATAAAATAGAAATCTGCAATATGGAACGCATAACCAAAGTATTACAACAAAAGAAGGCCACAGGTTGGTCTGCTCAGTAAAAATAGAAAATAAAAGACAAAGATATGCCTACTTGCGGAATGTCCTTTGTCTTCAATTTCTCAGGGTGTAAGCTTACCACTAAGACCCCGGTGTGAGAAGTTGGCCTGGTATATGCTGTTCACTAGTTAAAGTGACCACCTTGTACCATGCCAAGCAACCCTTATGGTGTGGTTGTAAGTCAACCTTTTCGGACTAGCTGCCCTAGTGGTAGCGTAGGCTAAGCAGTCTTGAGGCTAAACTCGTTAAAGCGTGTTAAGCAAGCTGTTTTACCATATGTAACCCCCCTTTATACCAATGAAAGGACACCACACAGATATATATTCAAAATATATATGTATTTATTACTCAAAGTATCCCCTAGACTCTTCATGAGCACAGGAGCATAAATCGTTAAACAAGAAAGTATTACAATATACAGAAGTTGCACTTTATATGGATAGGCCCTGGTGGCCGATCAAACCATATACTAAAATAGTGGTATAAGTACCACGAACAGGAAAGGGAAAAAGCCTAGGGCCTCTAGAATCGCTGGGCCTACAAGGAGCTAACTTCAGTTAGTGACCAGGAGGTCCACGGGTCGCGTGTGCAGTGAGGAAAGTTACACGCGGGCTCCCATAGGTTTTCAATGGGTGCATAAAAGTTCAAAAGTTACTGCTAGAAGGGTCTTCTGGATGGACTACGAACTTAAGACTTAAAACACAGACACTAGAGATGTTTCTCTACACTTGGGCACTGGAGTGCCAGCTTTACCTCACCCACAGGAAGCGGGTGCATAGGTCTCGAAGTGCGTCGGGTTTCGTCTATCGATTCAATGGAGCCTGATGACAAAGATGCTGCAGGCGGCCGGTCCAGAAGAGATGCGGTGGATCCAAGGGTGGATCGGAGTTGTAGAAGACCTGAAAGCAGAGGGGACAGTGTTCACAGTCACTAGCCAGTGACCGGCGTGGCACCAGGTAGGTACCAGGCGATGTCGGGTGCAAACAGGTGATAAGGTGTAGCTTGTCTCCGCAGCCACGTGGTCCCTGAAGGTCGACGACGTCCAGGAGTCGGTTCACGAGCTGTCCCACGCAGGCTCTCGCTGTCGGCGGTGTCTCAAACAAGCCTTGGCAAAAGCAGAAGTCGTGAAGAATGAAGAAAGCTGTTTACTCGGACCAGCAAGGTTAGAGGGGCTGCTCCTTTGGAGGGAAGCAGGGGCCAGTCTGGAGCAACTAGACCAGCGTCGTAGTTTTCAAACAAGGTCGCCAAAATGGCCACTAGCCAACGGGCCAGGGACCGGGCAGGCGCGTCGAGATGCAAAGTGCAGAGGGGCCCCACGCAGATCGTGGAGATGCTGGAGGGCTCACCTTTGGTGCAGATGCTGCCCGGGTGTTGGGCTTCTCAGGACCCAAAGCACAACTTGGAGGGAGCCTCTGTTGTCGCGCTTGCAGCTTGCCGTGGGTCTTTCAAGATGGCTGGCTCCACGTGTCTCGGTGCCTCCACGGGTTCCTTCTTTGCAGGGACTGTGGATCGGGCAGTGAGAGGTCTGGAGGGCCAGGTCTTGTCGGGCTCTAGACTCGGGCTCCGGCAGGAGGCGGCGGCAAAGCAGACGTCGAGTAGCTGGTTGGTGCTTGCGTTAGCAAGATGGTCACTCCCTGACCATAGGGGAGATTTCCTTCTGTCCTCTGTGCAGCAGAGTGTCGAAGTTCCCGTCTTCTTCTTTGTAGTAAGTTGATTCCAGGATGTCTGAAGTCTTAGGACACAGCTCCTATCTTTAAGCGGATTCTAGGGGCCGGACTACCTGCTAGGTCCCTCCCTAAGGGTGGGACCAGGAAGGGGGGTGGTTACACCCCCAATCCTTTGTCCAGCTCGCCCCAGGTCCGGGGCTGGTGTGCCCCAGGACCGGTTTGAACTGGCATATGCACCGAGGCTCCTTGTGAGCCTCAGGCATGTCTGATTCCATTCAAGCCCTACCTGACCAATACACAAAATCCTGTCTGGGGTGGTGCACGCACCTCCCCTGACAGGAAACCCTTTGTCCACGTCTCCCAAGCTGGAAGGACTCCCAGCAGCAGGAGGGCAGACTTGTGTCTGTGGTGGCAGCGTCCATTTTGTGGAGCTGAGGCTATGTCTGATTTTACCCGGGTTTCAGGTACTGTACATGTCGTGTCCCTCTAGAAGGGTGGAATGCTAACCCCGTCGCCAGAATTGGCGAGGGGTTAGTATTCCAATTCGTATGACACCTTACTCGACATGTTTTGGTAAAGCCAAACCAAAGATAGCATTTAACCGCGAGGTTCATAATGCACTTAAGAGTATATGGTATGACGATACCTGGAAACGGTAGAAGGAAGTTGTTCCGATCACTGCAGACAGGCTCAGCTCATGCCAGAGCACCATCTCACATGGAACCAAGCACTCTGCCTTCAGGATTGTCAAGGCCTGCCATAGGAGTGACTTATAGGTTAACATGTGTCCCATTTAAGGTTAGGTATAGGTATACTACACCTAGGCTTTCCTGTTTTCAGTTTCTATTTTTGGTGAATTCTGGTGGTGTTTTTTCAGTGTTATCCAGTGATTTCAAAACCTCAAAAAAACAGTGCTTTTCAGTGGTTACTCATTTTCGCCCCATAAAAAACAACTGAAACGGTGTTTTACCGGTGTTTATGGAACGCTTTGCTTTTGTTATTGCTTGCTTTCTTCATCGATGCATGGTATATAGACAGTGTACATACAGTGTATATGAGGTCCAAATACATTTTTACAAGTCGAAGGTGTCAAGATGGTTGGTAGAGTTGACGTGCTCTGATTTAGATTTATTTAAATGCCCGCTCTACTTGCCACTCCTTAGAAATTTCTGAACTTTTGGTTGCTCTGTATTTGGAAAATGGGATTACTGAGAGCTGAGTTTGGGCCATATCTGGTCCGTGATTAGGGATGGCACAGTAGTGCGTAACGCCTGCCCTGATTTACAGCATATTTTGGTATATTTTTATGTTTTTATACCACATGTGCTCTCTGAGGAGAAGTGAAATGGTATGAGAGCCAGGGTAAGCTCAGTGGTCTTGATATACACACTAAATATAGCCAGTGGGGTAGCTAGACCTACTGCCACCCAGGGCAGCCCCTAAGTTTAGGTGCAGGTAAGAGCAGGCAACAGACAGATTGTTCTCGGGGTGTGGGAGGGGTGGCAGCCAACTGACGACTTGTTCACAGGGGTGGGGTGGTGGTGTTAGTTAGTGAGTGAGGGTCACCACATTTACTCGTAGCCCTAGCACCCATCGCTGTTTCTCAATCAGTGGTGCAACAGGTGCAGTGGCACCGGAGCCAATCGGTCTGACTAACCTTCCATGCACCCTGATTACGGCTGCCTTGCTACGCATTTGAGGTAAGGGAGGTCCGTTTCCTCCCTTGCATGGGGGCCCACTGACGCTTGTTACGCCACTGCCACCTCTACTGAACCGGTGAAACCCAGGGCGGGGGCCAGTGGGTGCCAAGAAACGCCAGGGGGGATGGACGGCTCTTATAGGATAATTGAGGAAAGGCAGCAGCCTCTTTATCAACTCAAACACCCCCATGCATTCTCAAGAGCCGAGTTGTAATCCCCCTGCTGCACAAAATCCCCTTCATGCGCCCTAAGGCACTTGCCAACCAACGCTCTCCTGGAGGCTAAGCCAAACTTAAATACTCGTGCGCACACAAAGACACAGTAGGCACTAGGCAGGCACGCACTCAAATGCATCTAGATAGAACCGCACACACTTACATACAGGCAAAAGACATACACACACTCAGAGGCGCAACTAGAGCCAAATTTCGGGGGGGGGGGGCTGAGCAAAAATTTCGGGGGGGGCTGAGCAAAAATTTCAGGGGGGGGTGAACTTTAAGCAATAGGCAGAGTGGAGCTGCAGGGGCTCTTAGAAGGGGTGAAACAACAGCAAGGCCTCATTAACATGCAAATGGTCTTTTAAAGACCTGTGAAGTGCTCGGGTGCGGCTGCTTTTTTGCCCGGGAAGGTGTCTCATCCCGGGCTGCCACACACGACGGGGGGGTGTTGCGTGCCTGCACACACTCGCGCACATTCATACAGACCCACACACAGGTGCACTTTATGCAAACACGCGGAAACACAGACACACATTACATCGTTGTCGTACTCATAGATGCACACACTCACACAGACCGAAGGCATGCAGGCGTACATAAAGACAGGCGGGCAGATATATAGGCACCGAAACACCACACGCCAAACACAAAGATACGCCACGCACACAGACTTACAAACTCACACAGGTACACCCCACACACACAGACAAAAAAAGAGATGGATAAACGCCCAGAGTAATGACAAAACACAGGAACATAAACAGGCATGCGACACACGGCCTCCGTTTCCTGGAAGCCAGCACTGGGTGGGTGTTCCTCGCTAAGATCTCACGCCGCCACCAAGGTGGTCACAACGATTGACAGGACTGTGTGCATTCCCACCCATGAATGTGCAGGTCTACAATAAAACTTCAGACACCGTAACCCTGCAGTAGATTCGATTTCCTAATTCATAAACAATTCGGATATCGTTCCCACTAGAGGAACATTTCCGGTCCCTTAGGACATTGAGGCAACCGGGAGATGTATCCGCTTGCTCAAGATCACGCAACTTGCTGCAGTGAGAAAGAAGCTGGGATTCGAATCTATTAGACGACAGAAAAATATCTAACAGGTTCGAATCTCGGCTTCTTTCACACTTCAGCAAGTGTAGGATCCTACTTATGGGAGATCAAAGGTCTGCAAAAATCTAATCTCTACTATCATAGGTGACCCGAAACCTCCCTCACTTGGCTCCAGCTCCCTCTGTCAAGTCACTGCTCCCCCCATGCCCCCTTTACCCTTGTCAAGAATTCCTGTCATACAAGGGAAACACGCCCTTATGTAAACAGGAGAGCTGTTACATAACTCAAGGGAAACACGCCCTTATGTAAACAGGAGAGCTGTTACATAACTCAAGGGAAACACGCCCTTATGTAAACAGGAGAGCTGTTACATAACTCAAGGGAAACACGCCCTTATGTAAACAGGAGAGCTGTTACATAACTCAAGGAAAACACGCCCTATAAAGGGAGGAACCGGGAGGTACAAGGCTGTCGGATATTGTGTTTACACCGACGTACCTGCTTCGTGAAGAGCAGTGTTCCGGAGTGGTGCTCCAGTAAGGCAAGAACGGAAGTAGGTCGAGTCGTTACTCCCTGGGCCGTGTCTTGCCCCATCGTCACCTGTGAAGGACCCGGAAGCTCTACCGGTCAACCATTGAGCTTCGCTTTTTGACTCGGCTGAGTCCAAGCGCAGTGGCGCTTTTGCTGGTTGGAGTCGTAACTCCCAGCCCGACCAGAGACACAGGGACTGCCAGCTGTAACGCACACCAGGAGGTGTTTGCCGCGTTACAGACTCGGAAGTCCACAGGATCGATCGAGCGGCTGCTCTCGGTTCAGTCTTCTTGCTTGTGATTGGGGTATTGGTGACGCATCACCAGGAGGTGACTCCGCGTCCCGGTGCAGTCTGAGGAAGAGGTTGAGCGGCTGCTCCCTTCAGGTAGAGACCCCGGCTGGGTGTTTCCCTGACTCCTCGATTCTCCCCAACACTCTTCGTGCCCCTCACAGCCTACCGATTGGCATTGTCGGCCATTTCATTTCTACCCTCTGTTGGCATACGCCGGGATCGGCGTATATGCAGAGGACGGTTAGGACCATCCGTGCTGTGGGCTGGTAACGTACTTAGCCTGGAGGATTCCAGTGACTATAACTTTTGTTTGTTCTTTGTATTTTATTTGCCTTCATTAAAAGAACTAACCCTTCACAAGTGGTTGCGTCCTCATTGTCGTGTCTGTTAAACGATCCTGAGACGTTCAGGGCGTTACAAAATATCCGACCTTAATAACACTAACTGTCTCCCGGTCGATAACAGACATGGCAACACTTGATGATGTGCTGGCTGCTTTAGCGGCCATGCAAGTTGAAGTGGCTGCCTCTAGGCAAGAAACAGCCGATGTAAAAGCCAGACTGGATGCTATCCAATTGGACCCGCTCACGCCCAGCACCTCCCTCACGAACCAGACCCCTGCGGTAGTAGTGGAAATGCCGGTAGCCATCCCCTTGGCAACACCAGAGAGGTACAGTGGGGATCCTAACACAGTGCAGGTATTCCTCACACAAGTGGCGCTACATTTATCGTGCAAACCAAAGGCGTTCCCCACGAGTCAGGCTCGTGTGGCTTTCCTTATATCCTATTTGGCTGGAAACGCGGCACAATGGGCCGTACCTCTGGTGAGCAGGGACGACCCCCTCTTATGTGATTGGGGTGCTTTTCGCGAGGAATTCCTGAAGGTATTCGACAGAAGGGCTGACTCGTACACGGCGGACCGTGAAATGCTTGAGTTGAGACAGGGATCCAACGACCTGGTGCAGTATCTCAACGCGTTCCGAAGGCTGGTTGCGGAAACCAAGTGGCCTGTTGCTAAACAGACGGCGCTCTTCCATCAAGGGCTGTGCGATGAGCTCAAGGACGCCGTGGCTCATATTGACCCTCAACCCAAGACATGTGAGGGCCTTATCAACCTGGTATTACGGCTGGAACATAGGCTAAGTGAAAGAAAGGGGGATCATGGGAGAAAAGGAAAATCCCTCCCAACCTATGTGACGGTGGGAAGTCCTGAAACTTCCACCGCATCCAAGGGAGAACCCATGGACATCAGCGCAATACGAGCGAGCCTCACAGCCACGGAGAAAGTCACGCCGTAAACAAGGATTGTGCCTATATTGTGGCAAAAAAGGCCACTACGTACGTGAATGCCCTGCCAAACCGAAGACGTCACGTTATCGGGCCAACCGGTCGGTAACAGCCGTGGTGGACATACCGGCGGAAAACTAGAGGACTCCAAGACCAGAGAAGGGGCATCTCGGAGTCACTCATCCATCCCTTCACTTTCCAACTCGGTCACTAAGGGACAACGACACCTGTTTATCACGGTGCACGTGGGAGTGCATGACCAGTGGATACCCGTTGTGGCCATGGTGGATTCAGGGGCCACTGGCATGTTTATGGACCACAACGAGGCATGCAGGCTAGGGCTAGTGCTTCTTCCCAAAGCAGTACCCGAAGACGTCTATGCGGTAGACGGAAGGCGATTGGTGACGGGGCCCATCGGACAGCACACGGGGGTCCTTCCGATGAGATATGGGAGGAACCATTTGGAACAAATCGATTTTAACATCATCCGAGCGCCCCAATATGGCGTCATATTGGGATTGCCGTGGCTACAGAAACACAACTCCTTTGTGGATTGGCCAACACATCGCATCGAAATGACGTCACCGTATTGCATCCTGCATTGTGGAATAAGAACGGAATCCCTTGACGCAGATGAGAGCGGGAGTCAGACGGTGGCTACAGCGGCAGAAAAAGATGTGGCTCTCCCCCAGGCTTATCACAGTTTTGAGGATGTATTTGATGAGGTGAAGGCGGAAGTGCTACCACCACATAGACAGTTTGACTGCCAGATCGACCTGGTGCCAGGGGCCAGCGTTCCCAGCGGCAGGCTGTATGCCCTGACGGAGCCTGAAAACGTGCATCTCCGGGGGTACCTGGATAAACTCCTCAAGCTAGGATTCATCCGCCCGTCCAAGTCTCCGGCCGCCTCGCCACTCTTCTTCATCCCGAAGGCTAATGGGGAGCTGAGAGCCTGCGTGGACTTTAGGGCATTGAATGCGATAACCATAAAAAATCGGTACCCCTTGCCTCTCATCAGTGTACTTCTGGAACAGGTCAAGAAAGCTCGTATCTACACCAAGTTGGATTTGAAAGGGGCATACCATCTGGTGCGCATGAGGGACGGAGACGAGTGGAAGACCGCCTTTAAGACCAGGTTCGGCCTTTTTGAGTACCTCGTCATGCCGTTCGGTCTGTGCAACGCCCCGGCAGCCTTTCAGTACTTTTTGAATGAGGTATTCAGAGAGGAGTTGGATATCTACGTGGTCGTATATATCGACGACATCCTCATCTATTCGTCCAGTGTGGAGGAGCACGTACACCACGTCAAAGCTGTGCTCCAAAAGCTGAGGGAAAACATGCTGTTTTGTAAACTCAGCAAGTGTGACTTCCACGTCACATCCGTGGAATTCCTCGGAGTGATGCTGAGTCCAGAGGGACAGGAGATGGCAGAACGAAAGATCAAGGCGGTGAAAGAATGGCCGGTGCCCCAAAGCGTGAAGGACGTCCAAAGTTTCATTGGCTTCGCCAACTTTTACAGGCGGTTTATAGATGGATTTTCAGGAGTGGTGGCCCCAATCACACAGCTACTGAGGAAGTCCAAGGAGTTTGTCTGGTCCCCTGAAGCGAACAAAGCCTTTGAGGCCCTGAAAAGCGCCTTTGGTAAGGCGCCGGTGTTGGCTCACCCCGATCCGGATCTCCCCTACGTGGTGGAAGTGGACGCGTCGGATGTGGCGCTGGGGGCTATCTTGTCCCAACGCAACCACGACACAGGGGTGCTTCATCCCGTTGCGTACATGTCCCGCAAACTCAACGACGCCGAACGCAACTACCATATTGCGGAGAAGGAGCTTCTCGCAATCAAGGACGCCTTCACCGAATGGAGGCATTGGTTGATGGGGGCAAGACATGTGGTATCGGTGTACACGGACCATCGGAACCTACAGTTCATGACGGCCACTAGACACCTTTCTCCCAGGCAGCTGCGGTGGATGATCTTCTTTGCGGGGTTCAACTTCCGCATCACATATCGGCCGGGGACGGAAAACCGGAAGGCGGACGCCCTGTCCCGTCAATCTGCAGTTAAGGAACCATTGCCTGCAACCGAGCGTTCCATCATTTCCCCGAGGATGGTATTGGGGGTTATCCAACCGGATACTTTCCTGAGGGGAATAAAGAGAGGGATCAGGTCATTCGCATGGCGGAGGTGGCTCCTCAGTCACAGAGAATGGCAGCTGAAGGACGGGATACCCCTGAAGGGCAGGTGCCTATTGATACCCACGCCTAGGCTAAGGAAACAAGCATTCATCTGGTGCCATGACTCTCCATGCGCAGGTCATTTGGGCTTTGAAAAAACGGTGGCTAGCATGGGACGGCATTTCTGGTGGCCAACCATGAGAGTGGATGTCAGGAGGTGGGGACAGGAGTGTCCTACGTGTGCTACCATGAAGGCCGACCATGGCCGAACCCAAGGGCTCTTACATCCACTTCCGACCCCGGATAGACCATGGGATAGCATATCACTGGACTTCGTGGTGGGCCTACCGGTAGACCAGGGGATGACGGCAATACTGGTGGTGGTGGATTACTTGACGAAAATGGGGCACTTCATCCCCTGCAAGAGAGTCCCTACGGCCGGGGAATTGGCGTCACTACTCCTAAAGAATGTGGTACGACTGCATGGATTACCTGGGGTGATCGTGTCGGACCGGGGGTCGCAGTTTACTGCGCAATTCTGGAAGACTTGGTGCACTGCGCTGCATGTTAAGACCGCCCTGTCCACCAGCTACCACCCTCAAACGGACGGCCAAACCGAGCGCCTGAACCAAACGCTCAAACAGTATCTGCGATGTTTTGTGGACCAGGGCAGGGAAGAATGGGTCGACTTGCTATGGGTTGCAGAGATCGCCTATAACAACGCCACTCACAGCTCCACACAGTCATCTCCGTTCTATAGCAACTACGGCCAACATCCCAGGTTCTTGCCATTTCTACATCCGTTCAGAGAGGACAGGATTCCCGCCACAGCGGACAGGGTGGCACACATAAAAGACACGTTGATGCGCTCAAGGGCTGTCCTAATAGAGGCCAAGAGAAGATACAAGGCTGCGGCAGACAGGAAGAGAAGGCCCGGGCCACTGTACCGCACTGGAGACTACGTCTGGATATCCACAAGAAACATGAGGTTTCGAAAGAACAGTGTGTTCCATCCCAAGTACATGGGCCCCTATCGAATTACCAAGTGTATGGGTCCCGTGAACGTGAAGGTGTGCTTGCCCCAGTCATTGCGGATACACCCTGTCTTTCATGTATCATTGCTCAAACCAGCACCCTCCAAGCCGTCTGGGACACCTAGGCCGGTATGCGTGGAGTCGGAGGTGGAGTATGAAGTGTCGGGCATACGGGCGTCCCAATGGCGCAGGGGGAAGCTGTGGTACCTGGTTGCGTGGAAAGGCTATGGCCCGGAGGAGCAGTCATGGGAACCGGCTGAAGGGGTTCATGCTCCGCGCTTGGTCTCCTTGTTCCATCGGCGTTTTCCTGCCAGCGCTGGACCCGTGGGGAGCCGCTGAGAGGGAGGATGTACTGTCAAGAATTCCTGTCATACAAGGGAAACACGCCCTTATGTAAACAGGAGAGCTGTTACATAACTCAAGGGAAACACGCCCTTATGTAAACAGGAGAGCTGTTACATAACTCAAGGGAAACACGCCCTTATGTAAACAGGAGAGCTGTTACATAACTCAAGGGAAACACGCCCTTATGTAAACAGGAGAGCTGTTACATAACTCAAGGAAAACACGCCCTATAAAGGGAGGAACCGGGAGGTACAAGGCTGTCGGATATTGTGTTTACACCGACGTACCTGCTTCGTGAAGAGCAGTGTTCCGGAGTGGTGCTCCAGTAAGGCAAGAACGGAGGTAGGTCGAGTCGTTACTCCCTGGGCCGTGTCTTGCCCCATCGTCACCTGTGAAGGACCCGGAAGCTCTACCGGTCAACCATTGAGCTTCGCTTTTTGACTCGGCTGAGTCCAAGCGCAGTGGCGCTTTTGCTGGTTGGAGTCGTAACTCCCAGCCCGACCAGAGACACAGGGACTGCCAGCTGTAACGCACACCAGGAGGTGTTTGCCGCGTTACAGACTCGGAAGTCCACAGGATCGATCGAGCGGCTGCTCTCGGTTCAGTCTTCTTGCTTGTGATTGGGGTATTGGTGACGCATCACCAGGAGGTGACTCCGCGTCCCGGTGCAGTCTGAGGAAGAGGTTGAGCGGCTGCTCCCTTCAGGTAGAGACCCCGGCTGGGTGTTTCCCTGACTCCTCGATTCTCCCCAACACTCTTCGTGCCCCTCACAGCCTACCGATTGGCATTGTCGGCCATTTCATTTCTGCCCTCTGTTGGCATACGCCGGGATAGGCGTATATGCAGAGGACGGTTAGGACCATCCGTGCTGTGGGCTGGTAACGTACTTAGCCTGGAGGATTCCAGTGACTATAACTTTTGTTTGTTCTTTGTATTTTATTTGCCTTCATTAAAAGAACTAACCCTTCACAAGTGGTTGCGTCCTCATTGTCGTGTCTGTTAAACGATCCTGAGACGTTCAGGGCGTTACAACCCTTCTCCGCACAGAGGTGCCCCATATCTGCTGCAGCACTTACCGCGGGCGGGCAGGGCTCGGAAGCTGCGCACCATGTTGCCATCCCGGAGTTGTTGACGGAGCCCCCCAGGGCCCTGCTGCTGTCGCCCCCCGCTGTAGCGTTCGTAGAGTCGCAGCATGTGCTCTGACACCGTTTGATTAACATTTCATCCTTGTGGATGGTTTCATAAATTACATTTAAAAAAAAATTGTTTGAGAAAGAGTTTTTCATTAAAAGAAAGGAATTCTTGAAATCTTCGAATCCGCTGCATGTTGGCTTGGCAGGTTGCGGCCAGTGCATACACCCCCCCCCCCCCCCCCCCACCCCCTCAGCCCGGGCTGAAACAGCTTCGGGCACACACACAGCCGCGGCCCCCCCCCCAGTACTTCACAGACCATTCACTTGATAATGGGGCTTTGTTGGTTTTTCACCCCTTCTAGAGCCCCTGCATCGCCACTCTGACTATTGCTGGAAGAATTATCACAATACAGACTGTGGCGTGCACACAATAAAAACTAGCCAATCACAAGTGCAGTGCATTGTGGCGATTCCTCGGGGCTTTAGCTGACAGGGCTTCGTCACAACAAAGGAGAAAGGATTATCCATTGTGGCTTCTTGGTGTCAGAAAGGTGGCAGTGGACTGGCTCAGGGTGACCCCATGTAGAGACGCCGATAGTGAGCCGGTTCACATTTAAACGCCTGTAAGGTTATAAATACTACATTCCTTTGTGTTCTTTCTCCTCCCTGCGAGCGGGCGCTTATGTTCGCAGATCCGCTCTGTTTAGTGCAGAGTTGAAGGACTTGCGCTTGTATCAGCGAGTCATATTGCCGCCATCGCGCCGGAAAGTCTGTGGCCGATCCGCCAGCTGTTGTATCCTGCCCGAAAGCCATTAGGTGCCTCCGTAGAAGATAGTAGTTTACACTGCAGGGCTAACTAGGGCAAACCGGCATTCCCAAAGCGGGGATCTCGATATGTACAGCTTTGGCTCCCTCAAGTGGCCAAAAGGTGCAAATGGCCAAGTGGTGAATCCAATTTGGAAAATTCAGCGATACTCGGTTTAAACCGGGTCAGCTGATTTGCAATCGGTAGGGTAATCTCGGTCTGAGTCGGTTTTAACCGAAATCCGGACAGCCTAACTACACCTAAGTAAGAGGTGGTTACACCAACTTACCCCAGCTGAGTGATCAGCCAGTTGTGTCAAATTGCTAGGCCAGGCCAGGGGTGGCATAATACATGCTTCAGCCCCTGGTAGGCCTTAGATACACCAATGCCCTGGGTACCTAGTGTACACTGGTACAGGGGCTCACAGGGTGATCCAATTCCAATTGGTTATGTACCTAGGGTACATGGAGTCCATTTTAAAGAGAGAGCAGCTAGGCTGAGATCCTGAATCGCAGGATCTCAGGCCAACTAAGTCGACAAACCAGCTAGACACTAGGCAAAAAATTGGGGGTAACCATAGTCAGATATCCACCTTCCTACACCCGGTCTTTAGAGATCAGACTCTCCATACCATACAGAGAGAAGTGTCTGTTTATGTCTATACTCCTCTTGGTTCTGACACCTGGGTATATGGCTTACCAAACACAAGGCATCAGATCATGAAGGATCTATCTCAAGGACATTGATATGTCATCCCCTGGCCTGCGTACAACCTCCCTTTTTATGAGCATTACAAATAATGATTGCAATGCCCAGTCAAATCTGCTCAACTTACTTTAGCAGTAGTTTTGACCAATGTTTTTTGTCGACACATTGTTGGTAGATAAAAAGTACCTGTTACAGAAGCAACATTGTGGTTATAAACTCCAACAAACACTGAGGTCCTTCATTTAAAAGATGTTTTTCCAAGTACTAATCAGGAATTGCGATTCTCATATTACCATGACTAGAGAATCTGGATTTCATTAAAGACACGGAGGCTGACATTATACATTATTCCTTTAATGCAGTTCAAGCAGCCGCTTACATCACAATATTAAAAGGTTCCAGAATAGAACAATAGCAACACATGATAGGCATGAGCCATCAACAATCTGCCTCTTTTAAATGTGGAGGAAAATAAGTTCATGAAACTTAAAACATCACAACGATCTTCTGATGAGCAGGATGAAAGAGAAGGAAGAACGAAGGTAAAACCAAAGGCCAGACGACACACAGTTAAGGAGCGTTACCTGAAAAGAGAAATAAATAAATATCTCTTGAATGTAAAAAATAGTGTCAAGCTTATCAAGCTAAAAGGAACAAGAGATGAAACAAGTACTGTTAATAAAAGGTACAATAATAAACTATAACAAAAACAGCATTAAATCATTGTAAGACCACCAAGGGGTGGGATGGGCGGGATAATGTCAGCCTCCGTGTCTTTAATGAAATCCAGATTCTCTAGTCATGGTAATGTGAGAATCGCAATTTCATTACAAGAACGGAGGCTACATTAAGCATGTTGGTAGCTTTGTAAAACAACATCAGTCATATGTTCAATAGGCTTGAATAATGACGTGCAAAGGTGCTAGCATTTGACCAGTCAGCAGCTTTGAGAATGTTGTCCAACTTACCTCCAGTTCAGAGAGATTGACTGGCCATAGCACCCCTCTAAGGGAGTGAGTTTGAAATTTCTTTAAGTGAATACCTGCTAGACCCATAAAGTCTTAACCTATCTAGCAATAGAGGTCGAGGTTATGCCTTTGTGGGGTTTAACAAAGGATATAAGTAATTGGTTAACATCCTGAGGGCGAAGAGCAAACATTCTGCGATCATACTCTCTCATGCAGTCCACAACGCAAAGTGTTGGACATAAATCAAAACGTGGGTAAAAGATTGAATCAGACATAGTCTTTGTTCTTCTATAAATCTCAAATTTGATTCCGAACATGTTTTATTATCTATTCGTAATCTCCAGGGCTTTGACATCAGAGACCCTCCTGCATGAGATCAGGCATAGTAGAGTAGCCACCTTAATGGAAAGGTTTTTAACCCTTTCGCTGCGGCGGGAATTCCGCCGCAGCGCTGGGGGGGGGTTTGGGGGCAGCGCGGTGGCGCGGTGCTCATGACGGAACCACTCCGTCATGAGCCGCGGTTGAGCTGTGCTCATGACGGAGTGGTTCCGTCATGACTCCGCCCACTGCGCTAATCGCCCGCACAGGCGGGGAATTAGCGCCGCGTGACTCCGTGACTCCGTCATGAGCACACGGCGATCGTGGCTCATGACGGAGTGGTTCCGTCATGAGTGGGGAAGGGGTTAAAAAATTTTTTTTATTATTATTGAAAAGTTCAAGGATTAGTTTGACATCCCAAAGACTTTCATATTTAGGTTTAGGAGGTCTTCTTGAACGAATGCTTTTCATCACTCTCCAAACAATGACATTTTTACCTACCGTTTTACCATTGACAAGGACATGACCAGCAGAAAAAGCTGATCTATAGCAATTGATAGTTCTATAGCTGAGGCCTTTATCAAATTAACAAGGAAGTTAACTATGTCAACAATAGGTGCCTCCAAGGAATCCAGGTTCCTTTCCAGACACCAACGTACCCAGATTCTCCATATGTTGTTATATCTGTAGTGAGTGCCTGGGGCCCAAGACTCTCTGACGAGAGTTGCAGCCGTTGCCGAAAGTCCTGAGATTTCATTGGATCTCCTCACACTCTACAGGCAAGAAGGGTTAAACTCCTGTTCTGAATTAGGGAGCGAACTCCTCCGTCTACGTCTGCAAGAAGATTCTAGGGTAGGAATTAAGAAGAGGGGGTTGCAAGCTAGTTCTAGAGTGGTGGGGAACCATGCTTGGGATGGCCAAAAGTGAGTTATTAGGACAAGGAAGCACTGATCCTGTCTCACTATCTGAAGAACTCTCTGAATCATGGCAAAGGGAGGGAATGCGTACACCTTGGCTCCTTTCCAAGATTGTAGTACGGTGTTGACTGCTAGAGCACCCAGGTCGGGCATCCAGCTGAAGTTGTTCTCCAGTTGAAAGGTTAGTCTGCTCGTAAATAAGTCTATCTCTAGAGGGCCCAAGATCTTGTTTAGGGTACTGAACACGGAAACATACAGTTTCCAATTGCTGTGATCTAACAGGAATCTTGAGTACCAGTCTGCAGAGATTTTCGATTTCCCCGGAAGGTATTCCGCTTTGAGAGCGATCTTGTGTTCCAGACAGAACATCCAAAGTTTCTTTGCTTGATTTGAGAGGTCCGCATATTTGGTGCCTCCCAGACGATTTATATAGGCTACCGCTGACATGTTGTCCATCTTTAGAATGACGGACCGCCCCGGAGAGTGTTTGAAGCTCACGAGGGCGTAAAGCCCAGCTATTAGTTCTAAATAATTTATGTGGTGAGATGATTCCTCTTGTGACCAGATACCACCAGTGTCCTGATTGAGAAGGCAAGCTCCCCAGCCATGAAGGCTTGCATCTGACTCTAAAACAAGCTCTGGTTTTGAACCAAAGATTGCTTTTCCGTTCCACGCGTCTAGGTTCTCGAGCCACCTGGCTAGTTCCAATTTGGCTTCTTGATCCAGACAGATCCAATCTCCGTACCATAGGCCAGATCTTAGGGCTCTCGCCTTTACCCTTTGGAGGGCCCGATAGTTAAGGGGACCGGGAAAGATGGCTTGGATGGAGGAGGAGAGGAGACCCAGAAGTCTGGCTAGCTCTCTCAGAGATAAGTCTTGTTGTTTCAGGACGTGTCTTATTTCCTTCCTGAGTTTGGTAATCTTTTTGAAAGGTAGTAAAAGGAGACATTTCAATGTGTCTACTGTGAAACCTAGGAACTCCAGAGATCTGGAAGGGGACAAAATTGATTTTTCTTTGTTTATGATGAATCCTAAACTTTCAAGGAGATCCATCACAGTCTTCAGGTCTTTGGCTAGTTGTGAAGGATCTTGAGACATTATAAGAATGTCGTCTAAGTAAATGATTAAACGAATGTCCCTTATTCTTAGAGGTGAGGCAACAGCTCTCATGACCTTGGTGAAGCACCAAGGGGCAGAGGAGAGTCCGAAGGGGAGAGCCTGAAATTAGTAAAGGTGATTTTTCCGGACAAATTGAAGAAAGGGTTGGTGGGATTCAGCCATAGGAATGGTGAAGTAAGCATCTTTTAGGTCCAATTCGACTAGCCAGTCTCCTTCTAGAAGTAAATCCCTCAAGAGATGGATGCCCTCCATCTTGAAGTGTCTGTAAACCAAATATTTGTTTAGTTCTCTTAAGTTTATGACAGGTCTCCAACCTTTGTCTTTCTTATTTACAAGAAAGAGTGTGCTTATAAATCTTAAAGTTTCTAATGGGACCTCTATTATAGCTCCTTTCTGAAGCATAGAGGAGATCTCCTCCTCTATTATTTTTTGTTGCTCTGGAGAGAGAGGCATGTCGTTCGGGAAAGGAGTTTGTAAAGGTATGTGAGTCAAATCTATCATAAGCCCATTGACAGTGTTTAAGAACCAAGGATCTTGAGTGATCAATCTCCAATTTTGAAGGAAGTATTTGAGTCTGCCACCCACTTTTTGGGGGGAAGAAGGAGAAGGGAGAGGGGAGAGAGTTCTCACTTGCAGGGTTGTTTGAGATGAAGGTTCCACGGGATCTAAATCCTCTGATGCGTTGGCCTCTAATTCTCTGGGTGTAAAATTGAGGCACGTTGTACTGCTGATACCATCTTCAGAAACCACAGAATCTTGGAAATAGTCTTTGATTGAAGCGCCTAGAAGAGAGGCCCCGTCTTCTGGCTCGTCCAAAAAGGTTAGGATTGAAAATTCTGCTCATATTTTGCTGGGCCTTGTTCAGGGCGGTGAAAGTGGAGACGTATTTCCCCAAGGATTTAATGAGGTCTTCTCCAAAGAGTAAACCTTTTGGGTTTTGCGAGGGTTCTTTATCCGCCATGTCAGTTAGTTTTGGATTTATTTTAGTCAAAACAACTCTGTCTTTCTGCATTAATGCTAGCGTTGGCATTACCCAGTAGAATTAATGCTCTCTGGCTCCATCCCCTGATGAGACTGGTGTTGAGAGGGGTGCCATTGATGTGGTGGTCTTCTGTGGAATCTAGGATTCTGGCTAATGGTACCAGTACGTCGAGAAGACAGTCTTGGCACCCTTTCAGGGATTTTTCCACTCCTTTTCTTGGATCACTTCCAAGTTTTAATAGGAATTTAATGAGTTCAGGGTCTAAATTGGGGGTATAGCAGCCTTCATCCTCAGTAGAAGGTCTAGAGCATTCAGCTCTAAGGATGTTACGAGTGTCCCTTTCTAAGAGGTTTCTTATCCATTTTTTAATGAATTTTGCGACGTGGTCCTGAGGGAACCACTCGGAACTTCTTGGGTGTTTCATATTTAATGGGGAAAACATTTCTTCCCCTAAGGGGTCAAGGATAATGTCCTTAGAGGATGATGGGAGTTCCTCTTATGGATTGTAAAATTCTTGATCATCTTCATCAAGATCAAGGACATACTCATCAGGTGTGTCTGAGGATTCTATATCATTAGATTTGTTATCTCCTATATTGTAAAGAGCATTATGATATTTTGTGCCGCTAGGGACACCCAGATGTTTTGTGCCGCTAGGGACACCCAGATGTTTTGTGCCGCTAGGGACACCCAGATGTTTTGTGCCGCTAAGGAAACCCAGATGTTTGTGCCGCTAAGGACACCCAGATAAGTTGTGCCGCTAGGGACACCTTGGGAGCTCGAGGTGCGAGGACCTCCATTAGAAGTTGAGGTGCTAAGACCTCCCTGAAATGATGAGGTGCTTGGACCTCCTATATTGCTCTTATCAATGTTTTTACTTTTCTTAAGTCTTTTACCCCTTAATTCAGTGATCTTGTCAGAGTAGGGGTTTGGAAATATCTGAGATTTTGTTCTCATCAGGGAGTGACCTTTTAGAGGACATGATCTGACTTCAGGCCTCAAACATGCAGGACCTCAAATCCTTATGAAGGATTTGTTGCAGGGCTTCGTTGTCTATGTTAGGAGTAGGAGCAGAAGCCTTGTCTGAGTCAGACATGGTATATAGGAAATGTTAACTTGTAAAAAGTGGTAAAGCCCTTTAATGAAAGATAATTAGGGAGGATTTCCCCTAATAATAGTGACAAGGTTTATAGATGAAGGAATGTCAAGAGAATAATTCCTCTCTTATTATATAATTAATTTTGTTATAGAATGTTGAAAAGACCAGTTAAATGAGGATTTCCTGCTAAAACCCCTTTTTTTAATGAATAAGTTTGTAAAATAATAACTACTTGTGGATGTAATCTGAAATAATAAAAGGTAGCGATGCACAGCCATGTTGGAGTGCGCGGCCTGCATCGGTGGAAAGAGGTGAAAAACTGGAGTTAAATGAAGACATTAGGTAAGCTCATTATGGCATGAGGAAGTAGAACAAGGATGAAATTGAAGAATAATCGTTTACACAAAAAACAAAATATTAAGGTTCAATTAAACATCTAAAAATCTTTAAATATATTCAAACATTAGAAATAGTACATAAGCTGAAAGAAAAGGCAGGTTAATCTGGTCAGTCACGCAAGGATTGGACTAGGGAAGGGGGTGCAGGGAGATCTCCGTAAATTGGAGATCGGTATAGAGGCAGTAGGAAGGGGGGGTGGGGTTATGTCACACACAAGGGAACTTTAAAATAGAGATAAAAATGAATAATGGTAATGAAGGAAAATGAACTTATCTGCTTGGAGCCACATTTAAAAGAGGCAGATTGTTGATGGCTCATGCCTTTCATGTGTTGCTATTGTTCTATTCTGGAACCTTTTAATATTGTGATGTAAGCGGCTGCTTGGACTGCATTAAAGGAATAATGCATAATGTAGCCTACGTTCTTGTAATAAAATTTAGGGCCTGTTTTGTGGCAGGTCACAAATAGGGGGAGCAAACTGAGCATCATATTTTCAAGGTCCATCTTTCATTTTGAGAAGCCATCTCTGTACTAATAAGTTGCACCACAAAATGTCCAGTAAGAACGGGTTGGATTGCTATTTGCCGCCGCCGGTGAGGGTTAGGTGTGCAGGGATGGTTGAATGCAAGAGAGAGCAGACCACCACCAGAGTGTTAGCACTCCCGAAGGGAAACATTTTTCTTAAAGTAGCCTGTATTGTCTAAAGGAAGTGATACTGCTTTGAAACGTATATACATTTCCTATTTGCTCGGCTGAACCATTGTCTACTCCTCCCTATGCCGCCAGGCATTATGTTCAAAAGGGAAGCTGTTTAGAGGGGACAGCTTCCCCTCTGTGAATCACTTACCACCTCCGTTGAGGTGTTGGTAAATTATTTGTGACAGTAACTACAATCTCAAACAAATGATACATCCCACAAATTACAAATAAGAGAGGACGCATCCTTCTTTCATCCTCCTAGTTGTGATTCACAATGAGGTCAAAACCTCTTTGCAATTCAATGTCCCAGCCCTGGCTATGAACAACAGCGATACAGAGAAACCCAGCGGTTGCCAGGGTGTGTTTACCTGGTAACTGGTTGGCAGGAGCTGCAGCACTGAAGATGTCCTGCCCAAGAAGCTTTAACAATACATTTACCTTTAGATATGCTAATACAGTGTAATGCGGGCACCTGTAGTGAAAGGGTCCAGAATCACGTTATCCTAAACCTGCAGGCAACTCCTCTGAGAACTACCTGTCAACTATCCCCCACTAAGTCCCAAAAATAAGTTGCAATCATACTAACGTTGAATTCGAAATGTAGTAGAGGCCCCTAATGGGAATATATAATTGGTGCTTATTTCCTGGATTAAGTCTGTTTTTAAGTTCTCACATAAAGGCAGATAGAGGCCATGGGCATAGGGAGAACATGGAAGTCACGTACGAGGACCAAATTGCAAAACACACAATACTAATTTTCAAGTGCTGTTTACTCTCCAACGATACCACGTAACAGGGGACAGACCGTGAGAATAAGCGCTATCTCCCCAGGAGTAAAAATAAATGTGCACTGGGTTTCAGTTCAGTATTCTTAGCCCACAGTGGTATCGTTTAGAATCACTTCAAAAAAATAAACTCTTTGAAAAAACATGAGAGCAGTGCAATATGTGTGAAAAAGTGATTGTCCAAGAGCAAAGAATTTGGTTGCACGAAGACGTCAGACCTAAAAACACTTCTTCTGGTTCCAGTTTCTAATTTGCCCATAACACTACAACTGGGGGTGAGCGGGTTGTGAAGTTGAGACACAAGAACTGCCCAGCGCAGTAGGGTAGCTAATCAACCTACGTTTTTAGGTCTCGCCTACACAGCGCGCATGCGCTGCTTAGAAGACCTTTAGCCGTCGTACAACTCTTTTTGCAAGCACATACTCGTGCTTGTGGCGGCATACAGCTTGCGGGAGTGCACAGCGGAGCACCACAAGCACGAGTGTGTACTTGGAAAAAGAGCAAACAGCTGCTGCTTAGCACACGCGCGCGTGCACTCCCCCACCCCTCCCACTTGTTTTCTCTGTTGTTAGTGCCCCTCTCTCTCTCTAGATCCCTTCTGTCAATTTTCCCTCTATAGCTCTCTCCAGTAGTTGCTCTTCTCTCTTGCTCGCTCTTGTGATTGCCCGTTTGTATATGTCCCTCTTCCTATTGACTCCTTATTGTCACTATCTATTTTTTCTCTTGTGTCACTGCCCCTCTGTCTCTCCAGCCATTACACTGCTTGCTAGCTCAAACTGATCGCCGGCACCTCATCCTGTTGTTGTTCCCTCTTTCTAATGTTACTGCCTACTCTTTGTTAGGTCACTAGACCCACTCTATATATTCTATATTGTTTGATTAATAAAAATCATTACAATCTTCGAACAGCTTTAAAATTACAAATTTTAAAACAATAAAAGGAAAAAGGAAAAATAATTATTTTGTTTATAGTAAAAAAAAAAACAACACTGATCATGTTTCGTCCAATATAGTGTCTTGTTAAGTTCATTTACAAAGTTTTAATAATATCCTTTCTGCCACTGCGGACTTCCTGACTTGCTCCGTTCCTTGTAGTAGACCTTGGGAGCCGTCTGTCTGTTAACTTTCATGTAACAATTTTGTTACCTTGGTCATAAATTTAATTCCCCGACATGCCAAGATGGAAGAAGTGCCTCCTAGCCAGCTTATTACTGCTTGCCGGCAAGTGCGGATCTTTAACGTGATGAAGATGGCCCGTAGGTATCGTCTTCTTAAAACTAATAAAGCTGGACATGCACATAATAAATGCGTCAAAGTTTCCTTCTGATATGGGGGCGCTAGGTGGCGCGCGAGCAGAATGGCCGCACTGCTGTGAGGCTCCTGCAGCCCAGCACATATCTCCGCCTAATTATCCTTCTTGGAGCGAAGTGAAGGTACAGCGAAGGTGTCAGCGGGGCGCGTCCCTGCTGCTACGGCCCGGTGAAAAAAGCGTCTGCATCGGAGCGGTTTTGCCCGAGATATCCTGCGGCGAACATGGACCCGGACGGGAGAGAGTAGCGTTGCGGAGCCCTCTCCCGGCCTGTGTGACCACGAGAGCCCGGTGCTGCACACGAGGTGCCTGGGCCTGAGCGGAAGAAACGAGAGAGACGGGATCGTCGTGGGCGGACCTGCCCCCCCCTGCCTCCTGGTGCGGTACGTGCTGGGGAGGCCGCCTACTGAGACCCGGGACCGGGATTGGAGGGGATGGACGAGAGCGCTGCTGGGTGGCCCCTGGATCCTCACGGCGAGACCCCGGTGCTCCGGCGGCGGCAGCGGCTCCCCCCGGATTTTGGTGAGTGCTGGCTGGGGGGGCACTGCCTGACCGCTCCTTGGTTGTGCGGACGCTAAATGCCCCTCGTTGGGGGTCTGGCGACAGCAGCGGCGGTGGGGTGAGGAGCCCTGCGGAAGAGTCCTGGTGAAGGGGGTGCCCCTGCGGGAGGAGCGGTGGGACGTACTGGAGAGCTGGACGGCTACTGACGAAGGCACTGCCTGGAGTGAGCTGCGCCCTGGATCCCTGTTTGTAGTGCGCTGTGTTGGCGGTTGCCCTGTGCACCCCCCCGCGACGCTGTTGACCTCGCAATGCGGCCTTTGAGCCCGTTCATTTGAGTGGCCCTGGAGAATTGGATCCCCCCCCTCCTGAGTGTTTTTCTGGGCGTGCTCTTCTTTGGAGACCTGCACTGAGCCCCCCTGAGAGCGGACACGTGGAGGACCAGCACGGCCTGGAGGAGACAGCGACATCGAGGTGGCGACATGGGGAAGACGGATGCACGACAGCCCAAGCTGACTTTTGCGGCGCCCAAGAAAGGTATGCGCGCCTCGCAGGATGACCAGGAGCTGGGCGAGGAGGTAGGACCTCGGGGTGCCGGGCCTTTGGCGGCTGCTGATGTCCATAGCATACTGCTGGAGGTTCGACAGGGATTCGCTACTATGGCGGACAAGATGGACGGGATGTCGTCGCGCATCGATGCTATCACACACAAATTGGAGGGCCATGACGATCGGCTCACAGAAGCTGAGAGACGCATCTCGGACAATGAAGACTCCGCTGCCCGAGTCGCCACGCAGGTCAATCGCATGGAGAAGCTGTTGAGGGTGGTGGCTGCGAAGAATGAGGACTTGGAGGGGCGTAGCCGGCGCAACAATATCCGCGTCGTGGGCATACCGGAGTCCACCAATACGGGGAGGATGGAGGACTATATAGAGAAGATGCTGCTGGCTACTGTAGGGGCGGATGCCCTTTCGGGGCAATTCATTGTCGAGAGGGCGCATCGTGCACTTGGCCAGCGGCCACCCCCCGGGAGTGCGCCTCGCCCCATCATAGCGCGACTTTTAAATTATCGGGACCGGGATGCTACGTTGCGGATAGCGAAAAGCAAAAAACAACTGTCATACGAAGGCAACGCATTCACAGTATACCCGGACTTCACTCCGCTGGTCCAGGAGGAACGACGCAAGTTCACGGCGGTAAAGGCCAAACTGTGGCAGGCTCAGATAGACTATGCGCTGTTGTACCCTGCACGCCTTCGAGTAACTCATCAGGGTCAGCAGCGGTTCTTCACGTCGCCGCAGCAAGTGGAGGACTTTCTTAAGCACCTGAAGCGAACTGGCGCGCCCCCCTTCACCGTTGGAAGCGGACGCTGGCACACAGAAGATATAGTATTGCCTTCTTTATTTCACTGCTGGATGCATGTTCTGTCTGTGGGCTTATGTGACTCGCACTAGAGTATGGACAAGGAGGTGATGTGGGTTGATGGGCGGGGTAGATATTTGGTGAAGAGACTGTGTACTGATCACCGACCTGCTTGCTCTGAAGAATGACATTTGACCGGCTCGGCACTCTCGGTTCTGCCTGTGTCTGAGCCTTACCATGCTCGGTGGCCTGGCGGAGCGGGGAGGGAGAGTGCAGTCGCCTAAGCGATCCCCCATGGGTAGCCCCCTGTGGCGGCAGCCTGCATGGGCTGGGCCATGCGGGCTGGTCCTTGCCTTACTGGAATTTGTTTTGGGATTGTTGAGTTTATTTTTTTGTTGTTGTTATGTTTTTTGTTTGGGAGGGATAGGAGGGTGGGGGTATATCTCTGGTAAGTTGGGGATGCTTCAGTGGGAGGGGGGAGGGTTTTCACAGGGTGTTTATCAGACTTGCTTGTTCTTATCGGTTGTGGCCGGATTGCGATCAGATCCTTTGAGCATGGTTCTAGCTGACAGACCCAAGAGGGCAGCACAAATTGCATTATGGTACTGTGTGGACTTTCAGTTGAGGCTCTGTGTTTGGCGGGCATGGCCCTTGTTGACTAGTATGGACCGTGTCTACTTATGCCGGATGGGGTAGGGGACAAACTGCACATCCTTACTTGGAATGTTCGGGGGTTGGGGGATGCGCGCAAAAAGCGACAGATACTGGCCTATCTCGATCGGCATCAGGTGCATATCGCTATGCTGCAGGAGACGCACCTCAGCCCCCGGAGCCCCACTACCTTCGCCAGTAGATGGGCGGACCACCGAATTTTTTCCTCTTACTCCACCTACGCCCGGGGCACCGCTATTCTCATAAAGAAGCGGACTCCGTTCCAGCTGGCGGGCGCTGCATGGGACGCGCAAGGGCGTTACTGCATAGCCTGGGGTAGGCTGGGCTCTGACTCTGTCACCTTGGCCTGCTGTTATGGTCCCAATGTGGACACCCCTGACTTTTACTCTGCTTTGTGGGCTGAGATATTTGCGGTGGGCTCCAATCATGTTATCTGGGGAGGGGATTTCAATGTCACCTGTGACCCAGGGGTGGATAGGTCCCATCCTGCCTCGCATCATTATACCCGGGCAAGGGCGGCCCTTCACGACATACTCTGCACTTATCAGTTGCTGGACACCTGGTGACACTTACACCCGCATACGAGGGAGGGTACGCACTTTACAGCACGAGCGGCGTCCTGGGCACGCTTGGATTATGTCTTTGTGTCCCGTGGCATGGGGCCCGCTATAGCGCAGGTGCAGCACCTGGCGCGGACCTACTCCGACCACGCCCCTGTCCGCCTTACATTAGCATCGGCGGATTACGGCCCCCCACGAAATAGCTGGAGAATGCGCGCGTCCATCTTGCTGGACCCGGTTTTCCAGGATGGGCTGGGGGAGGAGGTGAGCGACTTTTTTGCTCGAAATAAAGGAACTGTTGAGCATGTCGAGACCGTCTGGGAGGCCTTTAACTGGCCGTGTGCCCGGATGGCGCTACTCGGCTCAAGTTTCGAGAGCAGCTCAATGCGTATATGGCGGAAGCGCAACGAGAGACACGCTTTCGGAGTAAATACTGGACGGCTAGGCGGTATGGGGAGGGGGAGCGGCCGGGCAAGGTGCTGGCGGACGTTATCCGGAAACCACGGCACTCCTCCCTTGTGCTGGAGTTGGAAGGCCCAGGGGCGGAAGTATACAGAGATACGACGAACAGCCTTAATGCTTTTGCCGCACATTATGAGCGGCTGTATACCACACAGAGGGCCGGGGTGCTAGACCTGGAGGGCTACTTGGCCGATGTGGCGCTCGGATGGCTAAGTGACCGACAGCGGGAGTTCCTCTGCACCCCGTTCCAATTGGACGAGGTGCGAGAGGCCATAATGCAGCTTCAATCCGGGAAGGCCACTGGCACAGATGGCATACCGGTTGAGTTCTATAAAATGTATATAGATCAGATGGCCCCTATACTGCGCGAGGTGTACGAAGACGCCCTGGAGGTTGGGCACCTCCCGCCGTCTATGCGGGAGGCCCTGATCATTTCCATATTGAAACCTGGGAAGGAGCCTCACTTGTGCGACTCCTACCGTCCATTGTCACTCCTTAACTGCGACGTCAAAATTCTGGCCAAGCTAATTGCCAACCGGCTGACCTTATTGATGGAGACTTTGGTTCTCCCTGACCAATCAGGGTTCGTGCCTGGGCGCGCAACCTCCCATAACCTGCGCACCTTTTTTCGGTGTTAAATAATGTTGCGCCTGAGCTACCTCTGGCGGCAGTATTTCTAGATGCCACGAAGGCTTTCGACTCCCTTGAATGGGACTACATGTCTGTGGTGATGCTACGTATGGGGTTTCCACCTCTCTTCCTATCTTGGATTTGGTTGCTGTATTGCAAGCCCATGGCCAAGGTGCTTGTTAATGGACGCGTGTCGAGTGCTTTCTCGGTTACGAGGGGCACCCGACAGGGATGCCCTCTGTCCCCTTTGCTCTTCGCACTCGCGGTTGAGCCCTTGGCGGCTAAGCTACGACAGCATCACAGCGATAAGGCGCTGCGCTGCAACATGAGACACATATTAATCTCCCTATACGCGGATGACATTACTTTGTATGTCCGAGAGCCGCATGTCAACCTGAACCCGATCCTCCGCGAGTTCATAGTGTTCGGGAGACTCTCTGGGATCCAAATAAACTGGAGTAAGTCGTGCGTCTTCCCCTTGACGGCCGCCGCGAACCGATTCCCGCTGGACTACCCCCTGGAGTGGTGCGAGGATGAGGTGCGCTACCTGGGCATTACGATCTCGAGAGACAGGGATGCGCTCATGCGTCTTAATTACGGCACGACTCTGATGCGCATCGCGGACTGCGTGACCCGTTGGATCTCCCTCCCGCTTTCAATGGCGGGACGTGCATCCCTGATAAAAATGGTGATTTTACCCCAGTTGTTGTACCTATTCCTCAATATACCGTTCTACCCCGGTAATTATTTTTTTAAAACATTGAGGTCTGAGTTTATACGCCTGGTGTGGGGGGGCAAGCATTCGCGGATACAATGGGCAGTCCTTACACGGCCGTACTCACAGGGGGGCTTCGGGGTACCTGACCTTGAATTGTACTGTCTCAGTGCACAGGCACATTATGCGTACTTCTGGGTACGCCAGCCGCGATATATGCCGCAAGTCGCGGCGGAGCACTGGCTGGCCCATCCCATCCCAATTGACGGAGCGCTTTGGGAGGTGCATACTGGCAGGGAGACACCGGGGACGACAATTGCCTGCACTGCAGCGGCATGGCAACGAATCTGTACCACACTAGATGCGCCTATGCTCTATTCCCCGTTGCTGCCCCTCGCCTACCACCCCATTATGCCCCTGCTGCAAGAAACGGTGCTCTGCAAATTTGCGAAACGGGTGCGCATTAACACATGGGGGGATCTTTACCACAATAGCCAATTTCGCACGCTAGAGCACATGCTTCAGGACTCCCCGAGTACTCCTCTCGATGCGTTCCTATATATCCGTCTTCGGCAGGGTGTACGATCTCTAACCCCCTGCTTCCCGGACGACCCTCCTGAGCTTGCGCCACTGCACTTAATTCTTAAAAGCGCGACGGCGAAACGCTTGGTCTCGTTGATATACACTACTGTTCACACACAGCGGCACGTTTCGGCTGCCCCGGCCCGTGCGGGCTGGGATGCGGAGTTGAGAACCAATCTCACAGATGAGCAGTGGGAGTATTGTGCGCTGCAGACAAAGCAGGTCTCGGCTAGCAGTCGACTGCGCATTGTGCATTATAAATTTTTACATAGAGTGTATTATACGCCGGCCAGACTGTGCAGATACAAGTTGAGAGAGACGGATAACTGTGAAAGGTGCAGAACGCCGAATGCGGATTTTCTGCACTTGGCTTGGGAGTGCCCGGAGATATATGCGTACTGGAGAGAAGTGTTTGCTGCCCTGGCTTTGATGATAAATGAGCGGGTTGAACCCACGCCTCTACTGGCAATACTGGGATATGTCAAACCATTGAAAGCTGCCTATCGCAAGTATGTAGCACTAGCGCTGCTGCTAGCAAAGCGACGAGTGGAGTGTCGCTGGAGCAGAGGGAGGGCGCCGAAATTTAAAGTGTGGCTTGACGATTTGCTCTATTGTCAGGAACAGCTCGGCACCTATGCGGACTTGCTGCCGGGGGCCTCTAGACCCGGCGATATTTGGGTACCACTGACAGGCTATTTGCTTGCACACCCGCAGGTCAGCACTGCTGAGAAACGCAGAGTGGAGAATGAGACTGGGGAGGGAGGAGAGGAGGGGAGGGGAGAGAGGCAAGAAGGGAATGAGCCACTTGACACTGCAAAGATCCCACTGCATTGCTGATGTGAATGAGATGACAGGGGCGAATGACGCTGAGATGTTCCGAGGGGAGATGGGCTGGGCCCGGGTGGATATGCTGGTGTGCTGTGCCTGAGTGACCATAACTGAATGACAGCTGTGCCGACTACTGACGAGAACACTGTACTGCTTTAATGCTCCTGACTACGATGCAATTGTCTGTATTGTTTAAACCTTATAAATAAAGTTTTAAAAAAAACAAAAAAAGAGTTTCCTTCTGATATCAACACAGTCTACAGTGGGGACTTTCGATTTGATGTTTTCAAGAGGGCCTAAAGTCCTTTGAGTGGTGCATGCCCATTCGATAGGCTACGAAGGCTTTCTTTAAATGTTGACTATAATGTAAGGCCAAATATCCCTGTGGTTTTTGATGAGTGTAAGAGTTAATTACTGTCCACGCGTGGCGCCGTTTCGTTAGAGTCTTTTTGTCTTCTAACAGAGAGTTCCTTTTTGCTGAGCCGTTTGCTGCTTTACAGAAGTACGCCTGGTCTGGTTTTTTTTTCCATACTTCATGTAGGTCCAATGTAGTCAGACAGCAGCTGAGGTAACTTCCCCATAAGGTGGTATTGGGCTGGTTTTCCTGGTAATTGATTTCCTCCCAACAGATGTTGTCCATTGACTCACTCGGAGCAGAACGGATCTTGTGACCCAATTTTGCAAAAATGGACATTGACCGGAATTTTTGGTTCTGTAAGCCAAATTCAAGGCGTACTTGTGCGGACGCGGCAGAGTACGGCAGATTAAACACAACTTTATATATTTTATTTTGTAGGTTGTTTAGAATTTTTGCCTCCCCTCCTAGCCACGTAGTTAGCCCGTATGACAAAGTAGATAACATTTGTGATGCCATTACCTTTAATAAGTGAGTATAATTCGGGCCAGCCATTTTTGATTGCAATTGCTTGTATGCGTAGATTAATGATTGTGCCTTCCCTTTTAGTACCAGAGAGTGCTTTTTTTTTTTAATCACCTTGCTCAAGGGTCAACCCCAGATACTTATATGAGTCCTGTTCGTCTAGGACTAAGTTGTTAATTGACCATTTAAATTTCAGTTTCTTCCCTTCCACTAGCCGAAGCACTTTTGTTTTTTCTTTGTTCAGATCCAAGTTTTCTTGTACTAGATAGGATGATAACAAATGTATTAAGCGTTGCAGACCTATCGGTGTTTTACTTAATAGTACTATGTCGTCTGCGTACTGCAGAATTGGAACTGAGACATTTCCAAGTTTCGGGGCATGACTCTCAATTTTTTCTAGATTGCGTCCAATGTGTGCTAAATATAGGTTGAAGAGACATGGGGCTAGGACACAGCCTTGTTTTAGACCATCCTGTGTCTCAATTTTTTTTGTTAGGCTGGTCTCATTCCCTTGTTTTACCTTTGCCCATGTATCACTGTATAAACCAATTATTGCGTTTAGTAAATTGTCCGGCAGCCCCGATTTTCTTAACTTTATCCATAGTCTTGTCCTACTTACGTGGTCAAAGGCTGCTTTTATGTCGACGAAACACCCGTATAGGCGATGGTTCTTTTTTTTGGCGTTCTCCATTAACAGTCCCAAGATGGTCAGGTTTGTGGTCGTCCCCATCCCTTGTCTAAATCCAATTTGAAAGCTAGGGATTATGTTATTGGATTTTGCCCAGTCTTGCAGTTCTTCCAAAAGACATGAGGCATAAAGCTTGGCTTCAACGTCTATTAAAGAAATCAGCCTGTAGTTCCCTGGGTGTTTTCGGTCCCCTTTTTTGTAAATTGGGTGAATGATGTTTCCTTTCCACGAGGCTGGTATATTTCCCTTTGTAAAAATGAAGTTAAATAACACTGTTAAGTGTTCAGCCCAGAACTCTTCATTGGTTTTAAAAACTGCAGTTGAGAGGCCGTTTGGTCCAGGAGCCCCCTCTGCTTTGAGTTTTTTAATTTGTTTTTTAAATGGGAACGGGTAGTCAACGTATCTTGATGGAAAACGTCTTTTTCGAGGATCACTTTTTCTTGCGTTCTTTCAGTGGAGCATGAGTCTTTTATGTTGTCATTTTCGATGTTAATTGATGGACCTTGATTTTTTTCAATTCTGTGAGATTCCTTTTTTAGATAAAGGTTCTTCACATAGTCTCCCCAGGTCCTGTCCCCGATTCCGGGGTCCTGTTGCAATACAACGCCTGAGTTTAATTCGTTAATAATGCCCCAAAAGTCTCGGGAGTTTGGTTTTTTGCTTGTAAAAAGCAGTTTTTCCCAGATCGATTCTTTGTATAATGCCTTTGCCATCCATAACTTTTTACGGTATTTTTTTCTCATGCTCCTAATAGTATTGTTGTTTAATTTGATTCCCTGAGCTGCCGTTCTTTGTTGGATCTTTAGTGCCCTGGTTATTTTTCTCTTTTCGAGTCTTAATTCAGAGTTATACCATGGTGCAGATTTTATTTTTCCGTCTCTTTTCGCCCCTAGCGGAACCGAATGCTTTTACTTCAGGTCCTCTAATAAATTTTCCCAGTTGTTTACGGGGTCTCCATATTCTAAGCTGCCAATTTTAGTCACCAAGTTACTGGCTGTGGACTGGATGTTCTTTGTTTCGCCTCCCCTCCATTTTATTTTCCGGAGGTTAAATTTTTTGGGATGTTGCTGGAGCGAACATAATTTTTCGGCACTGGGAACTGCGATGGTCAACTGTATAATTTGGGGGAAATGGTCACTTTCTATACGTTGGACTATTGAGTATTCCTCTATAGAGTTTATTATACTGGCACTTACAATTGTAAAGTCTATAATAGATTTAACCTTTCCGCTCGTATAGGTGAGTACCGGCAAAGAGTGACCTTTTTTTTTTACTGATTAGAATAGTCAAGCCCAGTAAATTTGGGTTACACAATGGGGCTTGTTTAAACCCGTTTACTACTTTTTTTTCCCAGTTAGGTCCACCCTTATCGGTGCTCAATAGGTTGCAATTAAAGTCTCCCGATATCATCAATGAGCTTAATTTGTTGGTTTTTTGCAAGGTTTTGATGAGTTTAGTTAGCGTTCCCATTTTTTCATTTTTTGTTTTTCTATCTGGGTGTATGTAGATGTTTAATAATAGAAGCTGGTGCTGGGGCTTTGTTGTAATTTTTGTAACTTGAACCCAATTTAGCCCAACATCCAGTTCCTCTAGTTCCCAGTTAAATTTTTGCGACACAGAAGTTGATAGGCCACCTCGTGGGTGCCCATATTTGGACTGCCTCTCTGCTAGTATGTGGTAATCGATGTAACCTGGAATTCCAGATGGGTCGAATTCCAGGTCTCTTGCAAAAGAATTATGTCGTGTTCGCATAAAAATGATTGGGTTTCATGATCCTGCTCCATGCTACTAAACCCGTGCACATTCCATGAGCATATTTTAATCATTGCCGGGTTTGTTTCTTCCATGTTTGGGTCTTGTATTTGTTCTCTAGCTGAGGCTTTTACGACATTTCTAGGAACTCTTTTTGCTTAGTGCCGATAGAATCCATGACCAGTCCTGATTACTATAGTGGGACCCACTTTTGAATGTCTGGTTTTTAAAGGTATTTTTGGGTCCTGGTGTTCTTCCCTGAGACGATGCCCGAGCTGCGCGTAGACACGTTTTTAACTCAGGGCTTCGTAATACCTCCTCCTTTGGATGACCTGAGCTGTTAAAGAGGGGGTAGGGATAGCTAGGACGCTTATGTTGCTTCAGGGTTATTCCCCAGCTCTTGAATGTTGCTTTGTGGGCAAAGATTTTAACTGCAAGCTCCTTTGAAGTCCAAGTAATGACCGAATTTTCGGTATCTGGCTTGGTTTTGTTTTGTTGAAACTCCACTGCTTCTATGTCTTGTGAGTTTATCCCGTTTAGTTCCGGGATTTCTTTGACTACTTTTATGATGTTACCTCTATTGAGGATGTCCTGTTTACCCTTCGTTGCGTATTCCGGGATAAAGGTCAGTAATGGTTCAATCTCGTCCTGATCTTTTTTTTGGTTTCCTTCCTGGTCAATTTCAAGATCTTTTGTTCTAATGGTCCGAGTGTTTGTGGTTGTGAGTTTTACCTGACCTTTGGTTGTGACATTACTCTTGTCCGTTACCTTCGCATTTCCCAGTTCTGGGTATTGAGAAGTTTGCGTTTGTTCATGGGTAACACTCTTTAAGATGACGCTCCTGCCCCTTCCATTTGCAGTGATCTTAAGTGGCGTCTGATCTACTCCTAGGTGGACAGGTTTAGATTCCCTGTTTAGCTTGCTTATTTTGTAGTCCGAGTGCCAGTTGTCCGTTTTTCGTACTTTCTCTTTTTTTTTCTCATTTAATGGCGCTGGGCTGACCTCTATGTTGGCTGTAATGTTTTGGAGGGCTGGTTCGTATATGAGTTCCTTGCTTCGAGAATTTTCCGTCAGTAAACTTGAAGGCACTGTTTGTTTTGCTGTCCTCTTAGTACTGTGAAAGCCTGCAAGTTGTCGTTTGCTCAGCTTCGACCCCTCAGAGATTATTAGTTCTGGTTCGTGAGTAGGTTCTACCGTTGTCAAGTTCTCGAACAAAAAACTCACCCTTTCCGCATATAATAGGTCCTGTCTTCTGGAGGAGCCGTTCGGCGAGACGTAATTCGTTTCGAGCCCTTGAATTACGTTTTTTGTAAAAATAGGGAAGAGATGTTCAGAGGCTGTGGTTTGTTTGTTTTTTTGTTGTTTGGGCCGTGCCTTCCCAGCTCTCTTCCTTTGTCTTTTTGTTAGTTGGTCTTGGTGCTCCAATTGAGGGTTGGGCAGTTTGTTTATTTGTACCTCGTGACTTTCTATTGCTCCTGCTCCAAACTCTTTATATGAAGGGGAATTGATTTTTCGGACCCCTTCGTTAATGGTACTCTGTTTTATTCGATGAGATGGAACTTTTGATGTTTCTTTCTTAGGGTTTTTATATGGGCTTCCTCGATTTCCCTTAGGCTCACATGAAGACTTTACTACTCCCAGGATATCTTTCAAAGTGTCTGGGAGAGACGCAAGTTTTTCAATTATACTGCCACATTCACAGTTGCTTTGTTTGACTTTGTTTGGGGTTTGATTTGTATTACCTGTAGTGAATTTGTCTGTGTTTGCGATTTTATCCATGTTTCCCTTGTTAACCAGTAATGTCATTAATGTGTCTGCCTTAGAGCTTATGTTTTCTATATGCTCTGCAATAATGTTTATTAGGTCTATTTGAACCTCCATTTTGTCGGATTGATAGTTAAGTGCTCTTATTGCCTGGTCCAGTGAACTAATGAGGGTGTTCCCCCAATGTGTGTTGGGTTGTGAGCTCCCTCCGTTCCCTAGAGGATCGTACGGATGTTCAGACTTACTTGCTGATGAAATTAATATAGGTTCCGATGAATGGTCATTGTCTGAGTTACTTCTATCCCTACTGGAGTCGTCAATCAAGATTCTGTATTCACTACTGCCAACCTCTGGGTTTCGCGGTGTTGATGCCTCTGGCCCCGGCCTGTGCTCCTTTGGATTTGGAATTGATGTTGTGTTATGACCTAATTGAAGGGCCCTCTTTGCTTTTGTATTAGTTGTCTCAGTCAGTTTTAAGATGCTTGATTCTTGAAGGGAATTTGCCCTAGCGTCCTCCCCTTCTTGTCTCTGAGTTGTCGGGCCAGCTGGTGCTCCCACTTTATTCACTTTACTTGGCTTGCCTTGATCTTTGTTACTTTTATTGTTTGTGGATCCTAATTCGTCAAACATGTTTTCAAGCGACTTCGATCCCAACGATGTCAATGAATGTGGGGGTGTTATATGTGTGCCCTTTGTATCTTGTAATCTTGTCGGTTTTGGGGTTTTGTTGACCGTGCCCGTTGAGAGTTCGGAGTTGTTGAATGGCCCCATTGGTTTATGGACTTGGGCCTGTACGGTCGCCATATTATTTCCTTGAGAGTTGGTTTTCTCTGAAAGGGCACTTAAGGTAGTTGTTGTGATTGTTCTTATGTGGTAAAATGGGTCCATAGGCTGATTGTCCTGAAAAAATGCCTCTGACGGAGCTGTAGGTTTTATCTTGTCAGGCTGAATTGGGCTTGGAAGATTTAAGGCCTCCTTAGTTGGTGCAAAAATTGCAGATACAGGGTCTTTTAAAAAAAAGAATTTGTTAATTTTTTGCTGCTGTTTTCCAGGGGTTGGGCCGGAATTATCAACTGTTGGCACCAAACCTCCCAAATCTATCCTCTCTCTTATCCCCTGTGCCACAGTCTCTCCCTTTGGTAGTTGAAAAGAGGATGGTCTCTATAGATGACTTTTTGTCTTTGTCTTTAATGATTTTTGTATCCAAGACCTTACTGATTTCCTGCGCAAATTTGCACTTGCCACAGATTAGTTTGTTTTGTTTTCTTTTTGTACTAATTGCGAGCCGTCTCTTGGGTTCGCCCTTTTAGTGAGGACAAGCAAACAAACGAGGTAGGCAACTTGGGTGGTTCTCTTCCCTTTGTTCGCCTGAGCCCTAGAATATGGGACGTCCGGCCGGGTTGAGCATCCGCTGCCTGTACGGGCCTGGCTGAAATACTCCACGGCCCCAGGGACACCCAGAGCACTAGTGCCAAGTGAAACCCGACTGGCACTGCCACTGCAAAAAACGGGCTGCGGGCTCAGGTGGTAATGATCCTGACACAACCCCGTACCACGAGAGTGCGGTGGTGATGGTATCAGCCACGGATGGAGTATGCTATGCTCGGGAACCTAGGTCAGAACCTAGGTCAAAAGCTGTCCCAGTCTGTCGCTGAATGTACCTCGACTGGGGGGAGGGGAGCCGGAAGGGAACAAAGTTTTGTGAGTGTATGTCCTCAAAGCTCTCAGGTCCTCGATCTGCTGGGTAGTTCTTTGGCCTTATGTGCCTGGATTACTGATTGGTGACTTAAGCGGATTTTAGCTGGCTGGCTGGCTGAGGCGGAATGTCAATAAGAGCTGAAAAATTAAAGGTATGCTTAAAAGGAAAGAGAAAGGACTGCTAATGCAGCCAGAATTTTTATGGATGTTTAATGGCCTGCTCACCGCTCACAGCTGTTCTACCGGCTTCTCTCGGCGAATGTTGGTGAATATTGGTGCTCCTTGCTCCTCGCCCCGTCCTTGGGCAGCTGTAACGGTGATCTCCGGATAAGGAGTAGGTCACAGCCGTGGCCGCGGCCGTGCCTACCGCCGGCCGGCCAATCTGCAGCGTTATCGCCGTTGTTGTCTATTTCTCCCTTCCCAAAGTATGGGGGCGGCTCCAGAGGCACAGGAATGCGGGGGGATGCGGGTACGGGTTCGGGTACGGGTTCGTGGTGCAGATACGCGGGGTGATTATCAACCACCGGCCGTTAATGCTTTTCTCCGCTCCGGCTCCCGCTGGTGCTCTGCTCTCTGGGTCTGGGCGAAAACACGGACTGGATCCACCAGGGAATCTGCTCTCTCCTGTGATGCCTGTGTGATTGGACCCACTCGTTTTCGTATCACTGGAACCGATTTTTAACACCCTGTTTTTCCTGTTACTACCCCCTGTTCTGTCCTCTACTTCTCTTGTCACTGCCTCTCTTTCTGTTTTGTCACTTCCTTCCCCTCTTCTACCACTGGCCCCCGTTTTTCTATTGACACTGCCGCTTTCTTCCGTCTCTGAACCTCTCTCCTGTTATCAAAGTTGTTTTCTTTGCCTCTCACGTCACTGCCCACTCTCTCTACAGTAATTTACCATCTTTCTTTGATCTTTGTGCCCCCACCCCTTTGCGGGCCCCTTTGCTGCAGTGGTTGCTTCTCTCTGGTCACAATTACTTTCTCTCCTATCACTGTTCTCCTGTCTCATTGCACTGCCTCCCTTCACCCTGATAGCTCTACTTACCTTTTGTAGCACCTTTCCTTTCACTGCCCCTCTCTTTTTTCATTGCCATATCTACTATTGTTTCCTCCTTACATTTAATTGTCCCAGTTGTGGCTTCTTACTCTATCTCGCTTGCATCACATCCCACCACCAGCATTGCAGTAGCCTATGCTCTCTACATATAGCACTGAAGTATCCCATGAACTCTACCTTCAGCTCTGCAGTACCCTATGGACTCTGCAAGTAGTGCACGCATTGCATGCAGCAATGTAGAATCCTACAAGCTCTAGATGCAAAGCTGCAGAATCATAAGGTCTGACTGCAGAGCGCTACTTTAAGTGCTGCACTTTAGTAACCCGTGAACTCCAATTGCAGTGCTGCTGTACCTTATGAACTTTAGCCTGACGCTTACCCATCTGCCTTGCTGCAGCACTGGCACATATTCTGAATTCTATTTTGGCCGCACTCTGTTTTAAAAAAATAATAATAATAATTTAATATTAAACAGGACAAGGCAAAATTGGGTGTGGCTTTTGCTAATCACTTCTTAACTGTAATCCCCCCCACTCTCTTTTTGTCTCTCTCCTTCTCTCGCTCTCCCCTCTCTAATTCTTTCTCTACTTCGTTCTCTCTCCTCTAAATCTCTTTCCCCCCTTCGTTCTCTCTCTCTCTCACCCATTTCTCTCTTTCTCTTTTTTAATATTTTAATTTAATCGCAAACAGGACAAGGCAAAATTGGGAGTGACTTTTTCCTCGTCACTTCTTAACTCTATTGCCCCCCACATTTTTGACTCGCTCCTTCTCTCTCTCTCCCCTCTCTAATTCTTTCTCTCCTTCATTCTCTCTCTCTCCTCTCACTCTCTTTTTCCCCCTTCGTTCTCTCTCCCTCTCACTCACTTTAGTAACCCGTGAACTCCAGTTGCAGTGCTGCTGTACCTTATGAACTTTAGCCAGAAGCTTCCCATCTGCCTCGCTGCAGCAATGATACATATTCTTTATTCTATTTTGGTCGCACTCTGTTTTTTTTAAATTTATTTTTAAAATGCATTCTCAAACACGACAAGGCAAAATTGGGTGTGATTTTTCCTTGTCACTTCTTAACTCTATTGCCCCCCCACTCTCTTTTTGTCTCCCTCCTTCTCTCTCTCCCGTCTCTAATTCTTTCTCTCCTTCATTCTCTCTCCTCTCACTCTCTTTTCCACCCTTCGTTCTCTCTCTCTCTCACCCATTTCTCTCTTTCTCTTTCTAACTCCTTCATTCACTCTCTACCCCTAACAAGGGGGTGAGCAGCAGAGATTATCTTTAGCCTATCGCTACATTGCACTCACTAAAATAATGGTTAAAAAAATAAATACAATTAGACAGTAATGTAGGGTGAACGGTAAGAATATAGTGAAAAGGAGTAATTACAAATGGGTAGAGCCAGTGTTTTAAATGGGTTGGTACTGTTTCAGGGTTAATTTGCTCAACTATTTTTACTTTGCTTTATTTTAATTTGCTCAACTAACGAAAGACATTGCAAAATATGTAAAACAACATATTTAGATATAGTTTCAATAATATTTAACTAATTGATATAAACCCATATCACATTAAACAAACATTGGCATAGCCAATAGGTCTCGCCTTAGTAACCATATAAGTGTTTACCCATGTAACAGTTGATGTTGTTGCACCAAGGATATTGTGCTGCATAACTAAATACTTTAAGACTGACTGGTTGCCTGACAATTTTAACTGTTTCACAGGGAAAGTAGCTCTCACTCTTTTAGCCCTTTATGGGCTGTGAAAGGGGTACAAATTGGTGGCTAGGCTGGAAAAGCTGCAAAACAGAACAATGCAGCTTCAGGCGCACACTCTTATTTCTTCCATTAAAGTTTAATGATTAAGCCTGTTTCAAAGTGCTGACATAATGTCAGATAAGCGGACAGAGGCACAGTGAGAATATGATTTCCCCAGGATCACACAGTTGTTATAAATAGTAGACCAGAGAATACCTAATAATCCTTTTTGCCGCAAAGTTTATACATTTACCACCATAGTACATTTTTTTAACCACGTGTTTACTAGCAGCTTATATATTGTTTTTAAATACTCCCCATCTTTTCAAAAAGGGAGTAGAGAAATAGGTTTAAAAAATGAATGCCCATGAACACACAATTTAGCCAAATTGGAGCATAGATTAACAAGCATTTGCAATCCAATAGGTGTCGCATTTGCGAGAGTTTGAGCTATTGGTATTGTAAATTGCAAGGACTTTTATTTATGTGTTGGTTTTCATAACAGATAAATAAAAAGCATTGTCATTTACAATGCTAATAGTTTAAACTCTCGGAATGCTTGCCTTATTGCATTGCAAATTCTTATTTTTAATGTGCTGGAGATTGTTGAAGAACGTTGGAGAAAATGCTGCAAGGCGAAAAGAGATCCAAAAATTAGAAGTCCACCCGAAGGCCTCAAGTAAGTGACAGCAGTTTCACCATGGCCTCTTGCTTGATGAATCTGGCCCCATGTTTCAGCCATATAATGCCACTGCAGCCATCTGGCATCTATGTCACCAAACTTTAAATGAGGTCCTTAAACGAGTGGGTATGTACTACAGCTGACATGATGGCTCAGTGTACTCCCAGCACACATGTTCAAACTCTGTGTAAGAAATCATTAAAATAAGCATTTGCGTACAATTGTTTTCCAAATTAATTCTCAGAAGTAAAAATGTGAATAAACCAGCATATTTCTCTTTCAAAAACACAAGTGTTGGTGCAAGCATGATTCGGATACATGTACGATATTTGCCAGAAGAAGGTGTTTTGAGTCAGTTATCTCTAAGGAATCTGAAGGCCGGCTCGGTTTCCAGCCCCAGAAGATGGGAAAGGTGGCAGCGTAGGTCACGGAAGCAAAAGCTGCGATCTGCTGGATCGAGGCTGGCTCTGACTTTCCAAACGGATTGCAGGGAAAGGTCAGGATTGTAAAGAGCTCTCTGTGCTGCTCTTGCAGTTCCCTGCGCTTCCTTTCTGTGTGCTGACATTTACTAGCCACGTTTAGAACCAGGGCGGCCAGGAGGCAAAGAACGGGGTTACTAACTCTAGGGAAGCACATGAACATACACCATCCTGGGCTGTGCAGCGAACAACATACACAGCTAAACATAACTCAAAATGGACTTATAATGCCACCTGCGAAAATACTCTTAACGCTATGGAGGCAAAATGTGCTAATGAAGCGCTTTAATTTCTTGTCTGGAGTAGGGAACCACTATATGAATGCAATTACAATACGATTCAGTCTTCACCTAGACAATGTCACCAGCGAGATATTATTTTTATGTGCATATACAGCCAGGCTAACTTTATAAAACCTACTGAAATGACAAATGCAAAAACAACAGTTGATGGACAGAATGCAGAACAATGTCATACATTCACCCCAGTACAGAGATCTGGGCCTAAATCCATCTTTTTTTTTGCTCACCATGCCATTCCAGTTTGAACCCAGCCATATGCAAATCAGTCTTGACCCTGTGCCTCATGGGAACAGTCCAGCCCGAACTGCCAAGCCAGGTCCTCCCTGGACTGGAAACAAGCATCCTAGGACCGGCTTTGGAGTTTCACCCGTCTTCAGCCAGGATAGCTTGATTCCAGTGGCATGGAGAGCACGGGACCCACGTCTGGGCATACCCGTCCCACTCGGGGTGATAAATGCAAAAACAACAGTTGGTAGACAGAATGCAGAACTATGTCATACATTCACCCCAGTACAGAGATCTGGGCCTAAATCCATCGTTTTTTTGCTCACCATGCCATTCCAGTTTGAACCCAGCCATATGCAAATCAGTCTTGACCCTGTGCCTCATGAGAACAGTCCAGCCTGAACTGCCAAGCCAGGTCCTCCCTGGACTGGAAACAAGCATCCTAGGACCGGTTTCGGGGTTTCACTCCTCTTCAGCCAGGATAGCTTGATTCCAGGGGTATGGAAAGCACCGGACCCACGTCCGGGCATACGGCTGGGTCCAAACTGGGGTGGCGTAGTGGGCAAAAGAACAATGGATTTAACCCAGATCTTTTGACTGGGGGAGAATGTCTGCATTGTCAGCATTCCGTCCATCATTTGTTTGCTGTAACACTTTTTGCCCTAAGTGGGATGGGTATGCCCAGACGTGGGTCCCTTGCTCACTGTGCCACTGGATTCAAGCTAGCCTGGCTGAAGAAGGGTGACAAACCCTGAAACCGGTCTCAGGATGCTTGTTTCCGGTCCAGGGAGGACCTGGCCTGACAGTTCCATCTGGACTCTTCCCATGGGGCACAGGGTCAAGACTGATTTGCATATGGCTGGGTCCAAACTGGGGTGGCATAGTGGGCAAAAGAACAATGGTTTTAACCCAGATCTTTTGACTGGGGAGAATGTATGCATTGTCAGCATTCCGTCCATCATTTGTTTGCTGTAACACTACTGAAATGACAGCATTGAAGAAAAGGTTTTTCAGCATTGTCGTAAGTGCATTTATTTAATTCCCTTTTGTTATTTGCTTTTAAAATATGTTTAAGTATATAAGGAATCACACATAACTCCTGTCAGATACAACCCCGTTTTCTCCCTCTCTGAAAGTGCTACGTGTCAGATTTTTGGGGGAAGTAAACAACAACCACAGGTGGAATTTTTGCTGAGTCCACTTCATACATCTGATATTTATAAAAAGCGCTTGCCATTCAAACACAAGTAACGTACGCACCAAGTCTCAGATGGATCAATATTTCTCCGGAGAGACGATCCCTCCTTTCAGATACTTCCCTTAAAAAGAATAACAAGGAGGGGGCAAGCTGCGATGAGTGAGAAGGCAGGGGAGGTGGTGTCAGACACGAGCAGGCTGGAGCCCTGTGAGTGATAGTAGGAGAGGGGTAGGGGGATTGAGAGCAGAGAGTGGGGTGGAGAAGCCGGTGAAATACACAACATAGAAAGTGAAAGCAGCGCTGATAAAGCCGCTTGCATTTTTCATCAGAGGGCAAATTTATTTTACAGCACATAATAGTGCTGGGGCTCCGTGCTCCATTTTAATGGGTTATTACCAACATACAAAAGAGAGTACATTAAATACTTCTAAGGTTGTTACCCACTTGCTTCCGAACTCAGTTTCACTTTCAAATCATAATCCATGTCTGCAGGGGTTGGGGACACCCTCGCTTTGCCTAGGGCTCCGCTGCTGTACCAGCATGTAACGGCAGGAGATACTCAGGGGGCGGGGATCTGCACTGTGCCTGGCTCTGCCTGCAGCATACAAATATAAAGCTGGTAATTTGCGGTGCACCACTGACGTAAAACTGTCGTGTTGGGACTGCATTGCTTTACTTGTCGGTTTCTAACATGTTATTAGCTCGGTTTCTAAAACCTTCAGTATCAGAGCGAATCCAACAGGCAGAAAACAGAGACGTCCAAACACAACAACTTTCAGGACTGAATGTTACAATGCACCCTATGAATAAATGTTTGGTACATTTTGAGATTCAGTATACCGGAGGTGAGCAAGCATCTTCCCGAAATTGCATGTTAGTTATGCGACGTACTAAACGGGTGATATTATCAATTTACTTCCATTAAGGACAAAGTAATTTTGATGTAAATAATAGGACAAACAGCTGCAATAAAAACATTAAGGTGGGTGACGTGCCCTTTTTTTGTTTTGCACGGCGCGGCTGCCATACTTTAAAATACTGCTCAACATGCCGCTCTGCAACTTTTATAAAAAGAGTTCGTCGACAGAACACATGAACAATGGGAGCGTAAAGTAACTGTACTTGGGCGGTGCTGTTGTCTGCAAAAACGAAAGTGCCATTTTGCTGCCTTGACCCATTCAGGAAGCAGCAAACAAGAGGGACACGGCTCTGAACCAATGGGTAGGCAGCAGGCGGGAGCTAAGTCATTTATCCACTACAAGAGGTCTTCCAAACAGCGCATGCGCACTGCATAGGCTCGGCCTAAAAAACACGTCTACTGGTCCTACCATTCCAACTAAGAATAGACCACCACAGCTGGGGGGCAGGGGGCAGTGCATGTAAACTGATTGTGGAAAGTTGCCCCCCACCACCACAGGCCTAAGACTAACTAGAGTTCTCAAATTAGCGGGTCCCAAGACAGTGAGTATGTAATAAAGGCCGTTTTTTTTCTGTAATGAATGCCGGAATTTGTAAACAACAGTTCCACAAGTCCCGAATTCGACAAAAAAATGGGGGCTTATTTACAAGGCCCTTGCGCCACCCGTAGGTACCTTTTTAGGTCGAGGGACCATCCGGTCTGCCGAAGGCAGAACCGGAAGTCCGGAGATTTAATGTTTTGGAGAAGAGGGGCTTGAACCAGCCCCTCTTCTCTCCTCTTCTCCATTGGCTGGCCTCTTGAATGCTGGCCAGCCATTGGAGAAGAGGATCGTCTCTCCGAACAGGCACTGTCCTTTTCGGATTCGGGGGCGTGTTTTTTGCTACTTTTCTAATTTTGGCAGGCCGGCCCTTTTTTCTCTGGTGGGCGTGTTTGTTTGTTTTTTTTTGGCATACAAAGGTTCGGCCATTTCGTGCGCGGCGGGACTGTGAACGGAGCATTTTTGTTGTTTGTCAGATGGTGAATGAAGGTTTGATTGCATAGAGTGGGCCAGTGACTTACTTTCACTTGTTTTTAAATGAACACAAAATGAATTCTGATGTGCCCAACCCCAAGAATGAAAAGGTATGTACCTAGAGATTCAGAGCCTTCTAAAAACTTTACTAGTAACGTATGGGCTGATACCTAAACGGCTCATAGATGGTCTGCTCCAGAAAACGTTCATTCTGGGAGAAATGTATATACTATTATACATATTTGGTTGGTGCTCCTACACTTAACACTGCTGAACCAAGAAGTGGTTATTCTCGGTGTACCGCCCATATTAATATCTCTCCCACAGTCTCCTTGTAAAGACTTTTCCTACGGAAACCCCCAATTAAATACCCCTCTCAGTGTTTTACCTACTTTCGCCTTTCACGCGCCACGTCACGTCAGGCCCCTGCGCACAGAATTAAGGAGCATGGCCGATGTCAGACTCCTCCCGCCTGTCGGATGGTATCGTCCAGGAATCGGAGAGAGCAGAGCAGATTTTAGTCCGAATACAAGGACGGTGGCTCGGAAGTTTCTAAACGGTTTTATTCTAGTCGAACTCTGCAAGAAAGAGGATTTGTAGTCCGGAAATAAGGCTGTGTCTCGGATGTCAGGAGTCGTAAACCGGAAGTCAGGCACTAAAGCCGTCTGTCTCCGCCCAGATCATGGCGGGGTTCCTGTGGTTGCGGGTTGCCAGTCGGAGAGCATGCTCCAGTGTCGCCAAGGTTGTGACCGAGCCTGGAGCAGGAGAGGTTGTAGCGCCGCCCAAAAAGAAGAGGTTGGAGAGGATAGGTGAGACAAAGGGGTATTGTTTAAAATATGGTCAGAGCTCATATCAGGAGGAAGTTCAGGAGGCAACAAGGGAGAGGTCGGCGTTTAGCGCATGCATACGGGCAGCATCAGGGGGTAGTTGTACAGAGCTTTCAATTTGCCAAGGTCAGTTCTTGAGCACCTTATCAGTTCCAGCTTTTTCCTTTGCATTTCGGGACCTGTACTTCTAGCTTCATAACGGAGCTGCAAATACCAGATAGTTAAGAACAAAATAAATGGACTGGATGCGCTACTTACACATGAACATGGAAACATTGAGAGCTCTACTGGCACTGAACTCAGTTGAAAGCAGGGACTTCTTTTTTACGGATCATTAGAGCTGATGGGGTCGCGTTCCTGTGGCAAGCAAAGTGGCAGCGTCACATTCAACAGTATCGGTCAGAACAAGTGATATGAACCTGCCGTGTGTCCCAAGCCTTATGTTGTGAATGTGAATTTGAGTTGTCCCGGGCTTTCAGCACTTAAAATACTGGAACCTACAACGTGAAATCACATTTTCCAATGGGCTTCGCTTTGTTTGCTTCCTATTTAGTGTGATATCAAGTGGACATTGGGAAATAAGTTACTGTATTCAAAACGGAGACCACTATAAGCTAATGTATAAGTACCATTGCAGCTCATCAAAATTACGGATCATCATCAAGATTCCTGGATGTGATTGTTGAGGTGACTTGATACATATCTGATGTCTATGCTCTAAACTAACTGCTTTTTTTCTGTAAAGAGGTCCTTGGTGCGATTAGAGCATTGCTGGACTTACCTATACCGGAGAAGCCAGCGATTATGATAGGGCCAAACCTGTCGAGACTTCAAGCTGTCAATAAGAAGGCTAGTTATATTATCTGAAAGTGTTAGTTGCATTGAAAATGCCCCTAACGATTAACTGGAAAAAATAAGGGCACAGAGAAAATAGAATATATTTGGGTTTGAAAAGATTATCGAGCAATTTGAAGGGTAAACACTATTTTTGACAGAATCTGGGGGGTTACTATTAGAATTCACATCAGAGGAGCACCAACATTACCTCCTCATCCATCTTCCTGGCCACAGTCCTTGTGTCACGAGCGAATGCACCTGTGGCTAGAAACTGTCACAAGGGCACAAAAACACTTGTTCCCCACTCCTCCAATATGACCAATTTACTGGAACTATCAGATGATTATCAAAAAGTCAGTTCGTCTCAATTCCTGTTCTTTTGTTCTCGCGCAGGTATGGTCATCAGGTAAGTAATACCCTGTTATTGGTCCCACCAAACCTCCGCGTTATGTTGAAGAACTCCTATCCACCTGCTGCAGTAAAATACGTTAACACCAGGGGTCTTATAACAGTGAAACAGTTCCGCAAGAGTCGCTGTAAATACATAAAGTCAAACCATGAAAAACACCAAGCGTTTCATTCAACTTCATTATCAATTGAAAATGACTACTGCCTGTGCTGCTTCCGTGTTACAGTTGCCTCTATTACATCGTTAGTTCGCACTTGTGCTATCCCCAGGAGTGCGACTATATGCATCGCAATTTTATTGCGAGTACTTCAGTTCGTATTATCCCTATTGCTATTACTGCAGCATCTAATGCTTGTGTGTGGGTTGCTCTATGTGAATAGCTCTGTGTAGGTGGCTCTGTGTGTGGGTGGCTCTGTGTGTGGGTGGCTTTGTGTGTGGGTGCAAATGCAATAGGTCTCGCATTTGAGAGAGATTAAGCTATTGACATTGTAAATAAATTAAATGTTTTAAAAACAAAAACATAAACAAAAATAATGTCATGAGCAATGCCAATAGCTTTAACTTTAACAATGACGAGACCTAGGGTGACCAACTGGCATTGGTGCGAATTCAGGACGGTGAGTGTAAAAATTCAGGACAAAGGGTCAAAATTCAGGACACAAATTCAGGACAGGAGGTCAAAATTCAGGACAATAGGTACGTTTTACAGACACATCAGAGGAGGTCGCGCAATAGTATATATGTAAGCCCAGCCATATCCAAACATATTCAACCATTTGCAAACCTATCCATCATGTATCCTTCCATCTATCATTTAAACTCATCCATCCCCTCATCCATCCCTTCACTCATCCATCCATTATCCATCCATCCACCCTTTCACCCTATCCATCTGTACACTCATGCATCCACTCTTCTACCCATCCATTCACTCATCCATCCAGCCATTTACCCTTTCACCCATCCAGCCATCCTTTCACTTACTCATCCATCCACTCAGTCACTCATCCTTCCACCCATCCACCCTTTCAGTCATCCATCCATCCTCCCTTTCTCTCCCTAACAACCCTTTCACTTAGCCATCCTTCCTCCCATCCATCCACCCACCCATCCATCTACTCATCCACTCATGAATCCATCCATTGACCCTATCACTCATCCATCCTTTCGCTCATCCATCTATCCTTTCACTCCTTCACTTATCTATCCATCCTTTTGTCCATCTACCCTACCTTTCTCTATTAAATCTTTATTCGGTTATATAGAAACAGTTATAACCATAAAAGTACATACAAAAAACATATCATCCACATTAAACTCAGTGTATAGAATTATTTAAAATAACAGCGATTATTTTAACCAAGATTTGTTCTGTGATGATAGATACACTTTAAAAATGTCACAACAGTTTTTGTGATAAGTACAGTATTCAAAAATTGTAGGTGCAGCATAGCAGGGCGACATCGTCTGAAACCAAGAGTTCTTAATAGTGGAATTAGCCATATATTACGGTGCTCAGCGTAAAACTTGCAGAACAGGACAGTGTGTATTGTTGTTTGAACCGAAGTTTCATCACAGGGACACGCCCCTAGAACCTCTTTCCATGAGTTACATTTAGGAAATGCTACGAGCCTGTGAAAAACATTCAGTCTAAAACGTGTTAACAAGAAGCGCTCGAATTGGGAATCAACATAGGTCAAGTATGGTTCAATGTACATTGTGGTTGCGACTATTATGGAGTGTTGAACAGATGTCTTACTTATCTCTTTGGTTAACCGTATTTCTTCCAAAAAGGAGAGAGCTATTGTTTTTAATTCTTTCTTAGAGATCTCGGACATTAGTTCAGGGTTAACATAATATTTAGACAGACCCAAATCAATAAAAAACTTCTTTACATAAAGCAGCCACTCAATTTTCCCTGCATGCTCCAGAGACATACAGTCTGCTGCAATCTCCTTAGTAAGGAAATTTTTTGATGATGTCCAGATACGGCGCCACAAGAGGAGGGGTTGAATTTTGGCCAAATCCTCAATGTGGGCCATACCAAGTTCAGCGTGACAGGAAAAAGTGGATGCGCGTTTGGAAGTCATCAAGAGAAATCTCATGAAGGTATTCTCTGCAACTTGCAGCGCAGTCATATTTTTATGCCCCCACAAGCCTGCCCCGTAGAGTGCGATTGAATGGCACTTCGCTACATAGATGCGAAGCAATTCTACGGGTGGTCTCTTTCCTAATTTCTGGGAAAATTTTATGAGTGCCGTTATTGCTCGCATAAGATGGTGTTTACGAGCTTCAATAGCCGCTTTCCAATTAAGTTTTTCATCAATCATGACTCCAAGATACGGGTATTGGGTTGTAGAGTCCAGCCTCTCTTTGTCTAGGAAAATGGACTTTCCTCTTTTCATATCCCTTCCTGCCACCATCACATAGGTTTTTTTTATATTTATTTTCAAATCCAGGGTGCCCATAAACGTCGAGTACCTATCTAGGGATTTCTGCAATTCTCGCGGAGTACGCGCTAAAATTACAGCGTCATCCGCATACAGAAGCGCTGGAATGAGGTGATCTTTTGTTTGGGGGAGGTCAAGGGCCCCTCTCAGCATCTCTACTTCCAGACCATTAGTGTAGAGTGAGAAGAGAAAGGGGGCCAAGACACAGCCCTGCCACACGCCGCGTTCCACCCTAAAGGACTCGGATACTTCACCCTTTGTTCCAAAACGGACCCTGGACGATGCGTTAGAGTACAATGCGCGAAGGAGATTTACCAGGGCTGGATCTATGCCCATTTCAGTAAGAACGGACCAAAGCTTTGAATGGGAAACACAGTCAAATGCCGCAGTAAGGTCGACATAGACCATATATAGTCTTCCTTCCTTTGCTGTGACATATTTTCCCATCAATAGGCTTAAATTTAATGCTTGTTCAATTGTACCAAAGCCCTCCCGGAAACCAAACTGAAAAACAGATAATATGTTATGGTCTTCTGCCCACTCCTGAAGTCGCTGTAATACCACCCTACCCAAAACTTTGCCAAGAGAATCTAGTAATGATATTGGCCGATAGCAGGAGGCCTCCTCTCTATTTCCTTTCTTAAAAATCGGAATCATAATTGATTGAGTCCAAGTTTCAATTAACCCGTGATTCATTGCCGCATCGAACACCCCCTTCAGAATTGGCGCCCACAGGTCAAGTTTAAATTTAAAAAAATCGACTGGTACACCATCTGGTCCGGGGGCTTTTCCAGATTTACTTGCTTTAACGGCATTTATGACTTCGTATAATTCAAAGGTTAATGGAATCGGAAATAAGACTTCTTGAGGACTATCATTCGTCTTTTCTAATGGATCCACTACTTGTGTTTTACTAAAGACTTTAGAGAAGTGGTTTACCCATGTTACGCCATCAATCGCCGCTTCAACTCTTGGCTGATCAGAACTATCCGTCAGGAAGGGGGTCTTTACCACCTTCCAAAACATCTCACCATTTTTTGCCTGAGAACTCTCATATAATTGATCCCATAAAGATTTTTTTAATTCCTGTTTTCTTTTTTTACAGGCTAGGCGGTAGGACCTCCTTAGATCACTAATTTCCTCTTGATCTCTTACGGGTTTTGTCAAGGCTTTTTTTTAAAGTTTATGGGCTAGGGTGCATTCATGACTAAACCACCCTCTTTTCTCGCCCTTTTCCCCTTTATTAGTGCGGGTTAAAAGATCTTTTACTTTTTCCAATATTGTTCTAAAATTGTGCAGTAATTCTAATTGGTTGGTATCAGTGTCTAAACATTTCCCAATTGCGGGATATGCCGCCTGGACCACCTTCTTGGTTAGTGCTTCTGGTTCTATCTTGCCCCAACCTATGGTGAAGCCATTTAATTTTGTAAGGTGGATGTTATTCTGAGCAAGAACAGTCATCATCGTATATGGGTTAAATTTCCCCACATCGATGGTCAAGGTAAAAACCAGGGCTGCATGATCACTTAATATATTATTTATTAATCTAAAGCCCTGAGCTTTATTTTCCAATGTAGCTGAGACCAAGAAATAATCAATTGTTGTCTCCCAGCCCCTACCCAAATAGGTAGGCTGTAACTGTCCTGAAGAAGTATTTATTTTATTTAAAATCACTAGGCCTAATTCTGACATCATTTCATTAAGAGAATCTCCTAACTTTGTGTGACTAAAATGAGTCACATGGTTATCAGTTTCTTCCCCCACCCCACAGATGTTACTATTTTTCACGCTGCAGGGGTGGTGATTAAAGTCACCGCCCCAAACGATGCTAGGGACTTCTGACTCTTGTGTTTTTCTTGTCAATGTGAGGAGTTTATTACGAAGTGCCCCAAACAGTTCTAGTCTCTCACATTCAGGGAGGTTATCATAGAAGTTTACTAGAAATACTACCCCCTTCCTTATAAATGTGAGTTTCAGGACCTGATAATTAGTATGGAGTCTAAGGGGGGTTACTTTTAACCCAGGTATGGTGTTTTTTATAAATATCGTCAAGCCCCCCTTTGCCCTACCATGAGGGCCCGCGACTGCCGGTGAAAAATATGTTTTATAGCCCATCAAATGTTGTTCATCGGTGGACCATGTCTCTTGTAAACAGATTACATGGTGGTCTTCAACAAAGTCCATTAAGGACCCATCCGTTATTTTGGGGCGTAGGCCAGCGATTTTCCATGACATAATTTGTAATATAATGTCAGATTCTCTTATACTAGAGCTTTTGTTTATATTAATAGTTCCCACTACAATGGGGTTCTCTGAAGCTCTTAATTGTACGGGCCCCAACTGTCCATGAGAGTCACTACAAATATTCCTCATTGGGGTAGTGACTATGCCACCAATTTGTAGAGGATTTTGTACCATTTGAGGACCAGTGTTTTCTGTTATTTGAGTTTCCACGTTTTCAGTTACAGGATCCTTAACATTAGAAGGAGGGTGACAAAATTCTATGGGTTTCCATGGTTGGGTATCTCCATCATTGAGTCAGTCTACATCTTCCAAACTATACAAAACTGCATAGGGATTAGCAGTAGGTATATTGAACCTCTGATGTGTGTAAGGATAGTTATTCCAAGAAGATGGATTTAAATCCTGACAGAACTGATGGTTATTATTCGGGAACCCATCACTTAACTGGGGATTGGAAAAGTGATTGCGAGGGGCTTGATAGGAGGAATAACGCTCTACTGCCCTCCGATTAGATGGGGGATCTTTTCTAGCGTAGGGTTTAGGATGGGAAATCAATTCTCTTGGGTAGAAGTAGTTGACAAGGTGTGTGGAAATTGCTTCCTCCCCTCTAGCTTCATACCAATCCCCTATGCATCTAACCGCTCTATGATCTCTAAAATTTATGATAATCACGTCCCCCTTTTTTTCCTTTGGTCTTGTTCCTACCCAGCATGTACGTCTCACCATGAGAATTTCTCCATTTATATGTGCAGGGAGGGGTCTATTATGGGTCAACCAATAAATGGTTTTGTTTTTTAACGCATAAAAGTCCTCCCTTACACCTTCTGGTAGTTCAGGAACCCCTGTCAGGATAATTGTGTATGGGGCTGATTCTGGGGGTAAGTCCACTCTTCTACTTGCCGGAATATATTGGGACTGTGGAAATTTAGCCTGCAAACTGAACATTATCTGCGCCATCTTGCCTCTCCCCAGCGCCACGCACAGCGAATGCACGGCCGCCATTTTAGGCACCCCACTCTCTCCCCGTTCACTCTCGACCGCCAGCGCTTTCCCCTGGCGCTGCGAGCATCCCCCGCGCGCCGGCCACCCCCGCTCTCTCATACAGGCCATAAACCCTCTCCTTCTGCGCGACCCTGCTACGGAACCACATCCGACCGACATCCCATACATGGTCATGCCTCTCCTTTGATAACCCCCTTCCTCTGCGCCCCATTGTCCGAACTGGTCCCAGGCCATCACCTAGCCCTGCGGATGCAGTTTATTGCCCCTACTGTAAGGGAAACACCCCGCATCAAAGGGATTACAGTAGATCAAAGCCCCTACCCCCTGAGACCCGGCCGGTTGCACACACCCCCGGGAATTAGCGGAATTCCCTGCTGCGCGATAGCCATCTCCCACTGCGGGTAGGGTGGGAACCTCTACTGTAACTATGTGTGGGATCGGATCTGAGCCGGGGCTTCAGGGGATGTTCTTTCAGGCATCAAGAGAATCTCAAGAATGTACTATATGTAATAAAGCAATAAACCGGTGTATAAGAGACCAGGTCTCAGAGATGCGGTTAGAGCACCTCGTGACGATACCTTGCTGTCTGATCTGATGTGTTCTGCTCCGACGGAATAAAACTTTGTTTCCTGCCTTCCAGTCTCCGGCGCCTGCCTCTTTTATTGGTAAATTATCGAGTGGTATGAGAGGCGATTACCGCCGGGCAAATACTTGAAAGGTTATCGACTGAAACTGCCGCTACCATTTAACAATTGGCGTCCCAAACGTGGGGCCCATCAGCGACACGTGGATCCAGTGGGAGAGGTCCCGACGACAGAGTGAACGACTGCAACGATCGGGAGAGCTCCTGCCCAATAGACCCTCGTCTGGCAGCCGATCATCGGAACTTCACTGGTTCCGAGCAGACCTCTCTCGAGTGATCTACGGTCCTGACTGGGAACCATCAGGAGTGCCGCGGCAAATACGGAGAGTAGAGGACGATCGGGCGCTGGAGGCGGAAGACGAGAAACTGTCCACGCGGTCCGGGTAAGGTCGTGATACACGACAAAATGCGAAATAATTGATTGATTGTTTAAAGCTTTGGAAATACTAGTATTGCTCATTGATTGTGCTCATTGATTGTTCTCTTTGAGATATTCGCTGTCTACAAACGGGGAGGAGTAGAAATACTCTCTCTCTCTCCCTTTGCAGATAGTGAAGTGTAGGTAACGCAGACTTTTGTCCCCGTTGAAACCCGTCGTGCCTATCTTTATCTCCCCATTGATTGATTGTCCGAACATTGATTGTTTTGGAGAATAGTGCTTTTTGAGATATTCTCTGTTTGCAAATAACGTAGAATAGGAATATTCTGTCTAGTCTTTGCAAATAGTGAAGGGTAGGTAATGCTGACTTTTGTCCCCGTTGAAACCCGTCATGCCTATCTTTATCTCCCATTGATTGATTGATTGATTGATTGTCCGAACACTAGTTGTTCGATATTGGTTCTTTGGAGGTATTCTCTGCTTACAAATAACGAAGAATAGAGATATTCTGTCTAGTCTTTGCAAGTAGTGAAAAGATAGGTAGTGCTGACTTTTGTCCCCGTTGAAACCCGTCATGCCTATCTTTATCTCCCATTGATTGATTGATTGATTGATTGTCCGAACACTAGTTGTTCGATATTGGTTCTTTGGAGGTATTCTCTGCTTACAAATAACGAAGAATAGAGATATTCTGTCTAGTCTTTGCAAGTAGTGAAAAGATAGGTAGTGCTGACTTTTGTCCCCGTTGAAACCCGTCATGCCTATCTTCTCCCCACTGATTGGTAGTTGGTTCTGCCCGGACCGCTTATTAGAGGTGAACCACCCGGCTCCACTGGAAGGCACCCCTAATAAGGACATGTTCACTAAATATGGACTAGTCGCCGTAGCTTATAGCAAGCTGTGGCATAAATATACCAAGAAGGAACCCGAAAGTCAGTGGCCACTGATGGGATCCTTCGACGACCATAAGATAGAAGCGCTAGAAATAGCTCTGCGTAGCAATAAGACGACGCCTACTATGCTTGACAGTATCGGGATGTGGCGCAAAGAAGCAACGCAACGGAAAAAGAGGGAAGAAGTAAAAGCAGAAAAGGAATTACGAAAGGCAGCTCACCTTGCCGCTAGAAAGTTAGAAGAAGACATAAAGGAGAGAAGGGAAACTAAACTAAGACAGGAGCCCGAAACCTCAGGCCAGTACGCTGTTAGGACCCCTTCTTTGCTCTACCCTGAGTTGTCCTCCAAGCAGCGAACGAATGATGAATTACTGTTAGGTCCCCCGATCATTTACATGCCCCCTCCATATGCACCCTCCCAGTCAGTAGTGCAACACCTACAACCCCCGAACACGAGCGAAAGCAGTACAGGGGCCTCGGTCCTCACGGCCTCCGCGCCGGCTGAGCCTCTTGTACTGAACCCAATGTCGGTTACAACGCTAGATGACCATGAGATGGGAAAGAAAGAGTCCACCAGAATGAATCGATTAACAAAGGATGAACGAGCAGGAATTGATAAGATAGTAGGAACACTGGTGGAGCGAAAAGAAAGTGAGGAGTATATAACAGACGTGTATAACTCGTATGCCGACAGCCGCAGACGACACTTCGTCGTACGGCTCTGTTATCACGCCCTGAATGCGTATGAGGAAAGATACCACGATAAAGGTCCCGAAGGCTTAGCAGCCCTATATAGGAAGGTAGACATCGGAGAGGAAAGAGAGGGCGACGTTACGAACCTCTTCACTCGTACACTCGAGGTCTACCGACACCTTAAAGAACATGGACAGACCACCAAAACAGAAACCCCCATAGCGACTAAGCCCCAGGAAGGGAGGGCTGATGCCATGATGCCCATTAAAGAAGCTGCCCCCTACTGGGTCCCCCCACGAGGTCTGGGAACACATGACGACATCAACCACCAAGATGCGAAGGGAAGGGTTGTATATAACTGGGTCTACCAGCCGTGGGACCGGCAAGACATTTTGACCTTTAGAAAAACTCTACCCGACTTAAGAAAGAACCCGACTGCCTTCTACACTGAACTGGGTACAGCCTTAGGTTCTACGATTATGACTTTAGCAGATATCGACTTGTTCTTTGGGCTATGTCTGCCGGCTGATGTGTGGAAACAAATCCGGAAAGTTGACCACGCTGAGCCGTTCGGATATACCTGGGTACAACTCGATACCATAGATAAGCAGCGAGAACCAGGACAGAAACCCCCAAAAGCCATATTAGAGCTCCCAGACAAGATTGTACTAAAACTGAAGACTCTAATCCCAGAAAGAAAGGTAGACTGGTCGATAGTAACGGCTTGCCGCCAGAAACCCCAGGAGGATGTGTCTGAATACTTCTCCCGATTCGAGACTGTGTTTTCCGATTACAGTGGCCAAGACATGACCACCGCAACCGGACATCACCTCTTTGTCCAGAATTATGTGAAGGGTCTGACACAAGAAATTTCCCAGAAACTACAGACCAGCGAGAGTAGCTGGGCAGCCTCCAAACCCGCAGCGATTCTCCAGATGGCCCAATACTACGAAAATCAGAAAAACGAGAACGATAGGGCATCAGAGAAGAAGAAAAAGGAACTGAAGGAGAGGGTAATGATAGCACAGTTGCAAGGGGTGACCATAGGAAGGGAACCTCCGAAAGAGAATTACCACCCAACCGCCCCTAGAAAGCTACCCCCTAGAGACCATACACCTGCACCCTACAATGGACGGAGAGACTTAGATGGGAACCAATGTGCGTTCTGTAGAGGGTTCGGACACTGGAAATCCCAGTGCCCGGTCCTTCTGGAACTAAACAAAAATAGGGATCCCAGAGACACAGCATATGACCCCAGAAACAGAGGACAGGGACGAGGGCACACGAACGACGCAACCAACGTCAGGCCAGGCAAACCAAACACCTTTGACCGCCCCCGACAAAACCAGTGTCAGCAGTCCGACTATGAAAGCACCCATGACTTCGCATAGGACCGCCAGGGGCAAGGGAGGGATCCAGTCGAACTCCGTGTTGACCAGCAAGGCCCTTACGTCACTGCTAAGGTCTTGGGCACAAAATCCCCATTCCTGGTAGACACTGGGGCGACACGTAGTGCGTTATCCAAACGACTGATCCCTAGGGCACCCTTGTCTGGCTCACATGTAACCTCAATAGGCTTCGATGGAACGCCCTCCACTAACCCCTTATCAGCACCAATCTCCTTTGACTTAGAAGATAACACCACTGACACGACCTTTCTGCTCTCCTCCAACACCCCCGATGCTATTATGGGACTTGATTTGCTAAAACATTTTCGAGCTACCATCAGATGCTCCCCAGACGGAGTTCGAGTCATCCTACACGATAACCCAGATCTGTCCAGACCCTGTCACACACGGCGTATGCTCTCTATAACCGATGCTGACATGTCCCTACTCTACACATTACCTTCACATCTATGGGCTAAAACCGACTCAGATGTAGGGCGCATGGTGATCGACCCGGTACACATAACCGTCCGACCGGACGCAGTGCTCCCAAAGCTTCCACAGTATCGGATATCACCCGAAGGCGAGAAGGCATTGGTGGAAATCATCGAGTCCCTAGTCGAGGCAGGGGTGGTAGAAGAAGTAGTGAGTAATGTTTGCAACAGCCCTATCCTACCCATTGTAAAGAAGCAAGGCGAGGGGGATGAGAAAGCCTACCGTTTCATTGTTGACTTGCGAGAGGTTAACAAAGTAGTCATACCCCAGTACCCCGTGGTCTCAGACATCACCACCATCCTCACCCTAATTCCATCCACTGCCACCATCTTTACTGTTATTGATCTCAAGAACGCATTCTTTTCCATCCCCATCCACCCAGACAGCCGTACCTGTTCGGATTCACTTTAAAAGCCCGTTCATACAGATTCTGCAGGGCACCCCAAGGCTACACTGAGAGTCCCAGTATTTACAGCCAAGCCCTCAAGAGGCAACTGGATGCAGTCCAACTACCCGATGGAGTGGTGTTGATACAGTACGTCGATGACATTCTTTTGGCGGCCGACACCGCTCCACTTGCCGTCACAGCCACCATTCACCTCCTCCGCTTCCTTGCGGAGAACGGTCACAAGGTCTCCAGAAAGAAATTGCAATTCTGCCAGCCCCAAGTAACGTATCTAGGCCACCTACTATCCAAAGACGGGAGGAAACTTACCCCTGACCGAATTCAAACCATTCTAGAAACCCCTTTTCCCAAAACTCAGAAGCAAGTGCGGTCCCTAGTGGGCCTCACCTCCTTTTGTCGACAGTGGTTGCCAAATTTCAGTCTTATCGTAAAACCTCTGCTTTCCCTGCTGGCTAAAGATACCCCCTTCCCCCTCCCCTGGACACCCGAATGCCAATCCTCCTTCAAAGAATTACGAGACGCCCTCTGCTCGGCCCCAGTCCTAGGAACCCCAGACTACACTAAACCTTTCTCCCTCTACACCCACGAAAGGGAGGGATGTGCATTGTCTGTAGTAACCCAGTCCATAGGCCCTAAGCAACGCCCTTGTGCCTACTTCTCTGCCACTCTTGACCCCGTAGCCAGAGCTTTGCCCGCCTGCCTTCGAGCAGTAGCCGCCGCTGCTGTCTCTATCCGGCAAAGTGAGGGGATCGTGCTCTCGAACCCCCTCACAGTATTGGTACCCCATGCTGTTGATACCCTCCTGAACCAAACCAAGACTCAACACCTGACTAGCGCACGACTGACTGGTTATGAACTGACTCTGCTTGCACCCCACATCACATTGAAACGATGCACCACTCTGAATCCAGCTACTCTACTACCTCTCCCTGACGCTGACCCCAATGCATCCCCTATACATGATTGCGTGACCCTCACCGACGAACAAACCAAGAGTAGGGTTGACCTCCGGGATACTGCCTTCCCGGACCCTGACGGAGAACTGTGGGTGGATGGCTCATGCATCAAGCTCCCTGATGGCACCACCTCAGCTGCCTATGCAGTCACCACAGCTCGAACAGTTGTTGAGACAGCCCGCATCACACAGCGATCCGCACAGGCGGCGGAACTAATTGCCCTCACACGAGCCTGCATCCTGGCAGCAGGGACAACCGCAAACATTTACACAGACAGTCAGTATGCCTTTCGGGTAGTTCACCACTTTGGGCTCTTATGGAAAGAGAGGGGATTCTTGACTTCTCATGGCACACCCATCCTGCATGGAGATCTAGTCTCTGCCCTGACCGAAGCAGTCCTCCTCCCCACACGGTTAGCTGTGATCAAATGCCAGGCACACAAGAAGGTGACAGACATTATAGGACAGGGAAATGCACTAGCTGACATTACTGCCCGAACCACAGCCGAGAACAGGTCCACGACCCGCATGTACGTGACCAGGTCACAAACTGAGAAATGGAAGGATGCTAGGGAAACGATTAGGGATATCCAACTAGCCAGCACACCACACGAATTAACTGAATGGGCCCGGGTGGGGTTGAAGGACGATGACGGTTGTTGGCGAACTAAAGACTCGAACAAGTGGTTGCTACCCGACTCATACTTGATCCCCATGCTGACCATGGCACACTCCCCCGCACACATAGGGTCTGCCCCCATGATCGAACTCATCTCCAAAGTCTGGCACAACGACAGAATACCAGACTCAGCCAAACGTCTGGTCCAACATTGCCTAGTATGCCTCCAACACAACCCTGGGAAAGGAACTGCTGTACCCCGGGGAGGGTTTGGGGTCCCCAATCACCCCTTTGAAGTCCTACAAATGGACTATGTCCAGCTAGAAAGGTGCCAAGGTTTAAAGTATGTACTTGTCGTTGTGTGTGCCTTCAGCAAGTGGGTGGAAGCCTACCCAACCCATGACAACACCGCTATGACTACCGCAAAAGTACTACTGAAGGAATTCTTCCCCCGATACGGCCTTTGTCGAATTTTGTGGAGCGACAACGGCCCCCACTTCGTAGCCGAAGTTATCCAACTCATCTTAAAAGGGTTGGGTATAAAACAGAAATTCCATGCGGTCTTCCACCCCCAATCTGCAGGCCTGGTTGAGCGACACAATGCCACATTGAAGCTTAAGATAGCAAAAATAGTCGCCACCACAGGACTAAGATGGCCAGACGCTCTCCCACTAGCATTGCTATCAATGTGTTCCACCCCCACCAAACACCACTTAACCCCCTACGAGGTCGTCTTTGGGCGGCCCATGAACCTTTGGACTGCACCAAAACCAACATCTATCCACGACGTCCCGGACGTCCTCATGTCTGACTATTTGTATAACCTAACTAAGACGTTGTCTGTTATCCATCAGCAGGTGCTGCACGCCATTCCCGATGTTTCCAGGGGCCCCGGGCACGACATCCAACCCGGTGACTTCGTCTTAGTGCGTAACTTCCAGCGCACCAAGAGTCTGGAGCCCCGGTGGACGGGCCCCCTGCAAGTCCTGATCACCACCCGAACAGCTCTTCGAGTGGAGGGGAAACGCAATTGGCTGCATGCACACCACTGCAAGAAGGTATCACCGACCCTGACAACCACGGACAACATCACCGCCCAAGAGGAACTTCTGGACAAAGACCGACCAACCCTGAGCCGCTGCCCGGATACAGAGACACTTGAATTGATTGAATATCCAGATCCCACTGTGCCATCCAAAGAAGGGTATAACTTGCGACGAAAGGAGAGAACTTCGGCTAAGCAGACCACAGGCTAAGTGGAAATCTCAGAACGGTAGCCTAGTCACCTCAAAGGCCACCAGGAGAGAAACTAAAACAAAGTCTGTGGTTCTGCCCGCTACCGAGTCTCTTGAAGGTGATGGAAGCGCCCGACATGAAGATGATGGAAGCAACCGGACGTCCGAAGATCCACTACAAAAACCCAAAGACTGACCGAATGCACAGCTTTAAGACAATAGCACTTTTCATTTCCCTTCTCTTTTGCCTTCTCCTCGTGGTCACCTTCTGGATCATGGAGGAGAGCACACCCGCTCATAAGACATTGCTGACCACCGTTCAACCTACCACCACGAAAGAACACCATCTGATCTCACTTTCACCCCAACTCCGAGAAAGGCGTAAGTAGTTCTGGAATAACTCTTTTGTGCAGTTGCTCCACCAACACAATCTTGCCACCAACGCCACTAACTGCTGGATCTGTGGGTTGCTGCCCCATGCCACTGGGCACTCAATCCCTTTCATCCCTTCACCTTTTTCTGTCCATGGTTCCTGCCTCGCCTGGCTGATCCTCCTGCAGGAGAGCTACAAGGACAATGCCACTTCCGGCAGAACCATGTCACACTTCTACCATGGGTTCTGGCTGAACAAAACTGGTAGAACCTCCGCACTCTTCTGCCCTCTGAGATCGAACACTTCCTTTCACATGGACATCCCCGCCAAAGAACGAGTTGAAATGCAAGTGTTCAACAATCCAGCCAGACCCACCTTCCCTTACCTCCGAAAACGGACAGCCGCCACCCTAACAGTGGCCCTGTCCGTCATCAACATCACTGGATCTGTATGCCTCGAAGGCCTGGGGGCACAGCTGGTGGGCCACAGCTCCTGCCTCATCACCCGAACATTGGACTCAGTTGACCCACCCTCCTTTGTTGCCTCCCCGAATATGTACTTCGTCTGTGGTACTAAGGCCTACACCTGGCTCCCGAAAGGTTGGGGAGGCACCTGCTACATCGCCTTCGTCCTTCCCCCGACATATGTGGCTCCAGCAAACCATCACCGACAGAAACGTGCCAAAGACATTGTACAAGCCGACTCCACCGGAGCACAGTTCATGGACGCAGTAAAGGGTCTTGTTCCGCTCTGGGGTCCGATGGCAAACAGCCGTGCCATCCGCCACTTAACCCAGGCAGTCGAAACAGCAATGAACATTACAGCTGGCGCCCTCGCCAACAACACCGCTGAGCTTCAGGCCGTCCGCCTGGTGGCTCTTCAGAACCGCCTTGTTCTAGATGTGGTTCTGGCTGATCGTGGAGGAGCATGCCGCATCATTGGGTCCAGCTGTTGTACCTACGTACCAGATAACTCACCCTCAGTCTACAAAGCAATTGAACACCTCCACAGACTGTCCACAGAGGTCCATCAAGAGCAAGAAGAATGGTCGCTGGGGAGTTGGTTTTGGGACACTATTAAAAGTTGGGGATGGAGGCTGTTTTCATTTATCCTAATACCGATTGTGATACTATGTGGATGTTGTTTGGGGATTCAGTGTCTGCCACCTTTATGTTCGCTTTTTATGAACTGCATCTGCCCTAAGACTTTGAACTTTGAAACAGAGCGGATGAAAGCCCTCTATGAGGTGGAAGTCCGCAGTATTATGGGGATAAATCCGAACTAGACAAGCTGGCGAGATATGTTAAAAGGGAGGACTGTGGAAATTTAGCCTGCAAACTGAACATTATCTGCGCCATCTTGCCTCTCCCCAGCGCCACGCACAGCGAATGCACGGCCGCCATTTTAGGCACCCCACTCTCTCCCCGCTCACTCTCGACCGCCAGCGCTTTCCCCTGGCGCTGCGAGCATCCCCCGCGCGCCGGCCACCCCCGCTCTCTCATACAGGCCATAAACCCTCTCCTTCTGCGCGACCCTGCTACGGAACCACATCCGACCGACATCCCATACATGGTCATGCCTCTCCTTTGATAACCCCCTTCCTCTGCGCCCCATTGTCCGAACTGGTCCCAGGCCATCACCTAGCCCTGCGGATGCAGTTTATTGCCCCTACTGTAAGGGAAACACCCCGCATCAAAGGGATTACAGTAGATCAAAGCCCCTACCCCCTGAGACCCGGCCGGTTGCACACACCCCCGGGAATTAGCGGAATTCCCTGCTGCGCGATAGCCATCTCCCACTGCGGGTAGGGTGGGAACCTCTACTGTAACTATGTGTGGAATCGGATCTGAGCCGGGGCTTCAGGGGATGTTCTTTCAGGCATCAAGAGAATCTCAAGAATGTACTATATGTAATAAAGCAATAAACCGGTGTATAAGAGACCAGGTCTCAGAGATGCGGTTAGAGCACCTTGTAACGATACCTTGCTGTCTGATCTGATGTGTTCTGCTCCGACGGAATAAAACTTTGTTTCCTGCCTTCCAGTCTCCGGCGCCTGCCTCTTTTATTGGTAAATTATCGAGTGGTATGAGAGGCGATTACCGCCGGGCAAATACTTGAAAGGTTATCGACTGAAACTGCCGCTACCATTTAACAGGACTGGGGTAACCAATCGCTATTCTCTTCATCTTTTATAGGCCTCTTCCTCACATTAGTTGTTCCCGGGGAAATATTAGCATTTTTGCTTTTTGTCTCATCAGTTACTTCTGGGAAGCCAGTTTTAGAACTATTAACTACCTTTTTCTCCCCGTCCAATTTTTTACCTTTCACTCACTCATCCATCCTTACATCCACCCATTCCTCATCTCTCCATCCATTCACCCTTGCACTTATCAATTCATCAATCCATCCATCATTTCACTCATCCATCCACCTTTTCACTCATCCATACTTTCACTCATCCATCCACCCTTTTACCTATCCAGCTACCCTTCCACCCATACATCCAGCTATTTACCTTTTCTCTCATCCATCCTTCCACTCACTCATCAATCCATCCATCCTCTCTCATTATCCATCTATTCAACCTATCACTCATCCATTCGCCCTTTCACTTATTCATCCAGCCATCCACCCATCCCTTCACTTACTCACTCGCCCACCTTTTAAATTTAATTTTGAGCTGAGCCTTTTTGAGAAGAGGCCCATCAAGAACTTAACCCTCGCTGCAGGAGCCATTCCAGGACTGGGACAGGATCCACCACGGGGGGGGGGGGGGGGGGGGTCAGGAGCCATCACAGGGGTGGGGGCAAGAGCCATCACTGGGGGGGGGGGGCAGGAGCCATCACAGCAGGGGGAACAGGATCCACCAGGGTGGGCATGCAGTATTCTAGTATCATCTTGGTCTCTTCCAGGGTGGGGTAGGGCTCCTCACCCCCTCCTGGACAGGACAATGAGAAGACAGGCTCTCTTTCCAAAATGTTAGTTTTGCCATCCCCCACTGTGATGTACAGTAAGCCTGGGCAAAGCACTATGCTATGCTCGCGTAGTTTGCGAAGTTCGCGCTACTTCGCACTACGCGAATTGCACGTAGCACAGTGCAAACACGCGTAGCGGTCATTTTTTGCTGGCTCGCGGTCCTCAACGTCAAGTTGGCGACCGCGAGCAAGCAAAATGACATCCTGGCGAGACTTTTTCCTCGTTCGCGATCAGCAACCTCAAGTTGCCGATCGCGAGCGTGAAAAATAAACCACCCGACGAGATTCTCAACGCGGGGAGGTCAGGTTTCTCATTGCGAGTGGTCGCGTATGCTCGCGACCGCTCGCGATGAGAAACTACCAGTCCGCGTTGAGAAAACTGCCGCTCGAGTAAAAATCTACAGAAAACTACAGCTCGCACTGTGCAAGATGCCGTTTTCAATGATTGCACAGTGCCGGATGCTTGTCCGCACTGTTCAATCATTGAAAACGGCATCTTGCACAGTGCGAACAGGGTACTACGCAGTTCGCGAAGTGCTATGCGTAGCTCGCGTAGTGCGAAGTGACTTTGCGTAGCGCTGCTTCGCAAACTACGCCCAGGATAATGTACAGTACTTAAAGGAGATACTCCACGAGAACTGATTTAACTGATTGTCCTTCATACTTTGTTAATCAGTGTGGGTGCGATTGTGACATTTCTTTATTTTATTACATTATGGACTGCATGCTTGAAGAACCGAGGTTTGCTTAAAGTTTAGTGACAGTAATTAAGCTCTGTGACGAGAACCACCACGTGCTGCCTCGTGTAATCAGGGCCGGTTCTAGGACGTTTGGGGCCCTGGGCAGAAAGGGAATGTGTGAGGCCCCTCTAAATTGCAGACACATGACCATTCAGGGCTGTTTGCATCTTAATAGATGCCCCTGCGCCTGAAGCTTCAGCCCCCCCTCTGTCACCTTCAAACACCTCTTAACAGCTCATTAAGGGCGGAAGGTGTGAGGGTTGCCATCCCGCTGTGCCTCTCCAATGCTGCTGGGTATCTGAGCTTTGGTACTGCATCGGAGTCTGTTACACCCGACCTCAACGGCATCGGAGTCAGGCCCGGCTCCAGGAATTTTTATATGGGTGGGCCAAGGGTGCATTTGGGTGCGCCACTGCGGGCTCGATTTGTCGCATATATGTCTGGGCAGGCCTGCTTCAGGGCCCTCCTTTATCTCTTCTTAGTCTTACAAGGCCCAGTAAATCGCACTCTTTTCCAAATCTCTTTCTAAATATTATCACTCTCAAAAACTGTTTTTTCTATGTAATTTTCCTTTGATGGGAAGAGGAGGTTTCTGAGGTGGTAGTATCAGGCAAGTGACACTACTTGGGCTCCCTCTGTTCGAGCCTTCATGGAGGATCCCTCTTCATTACTACCTCCACCTGGCCCCAGACTCCGCAACGCACTGCCTTGCAGGCTTGATTATCCACTACTCCTCTCCAGTGCACCTTATCTCACAGCTGACCTTGGGCCCCAGCCCCATATCAGGCATCATCGGGCTCCACTTTCATTTTTCCCGGTAAAAACAGTAAAATCACCTTCAAACTTAAAACATTGAATATAGCAGTAAATATAATTAGCATGCCCTTTAAAGTATGTTCCACAGTAGCCCTTATGACCCGACTGCTAATTAAATAAACTAAAACAGAAAGGCCATGACAGGGCCGGCTTTAGCGCTGATGCGAAAGTCTTTTTTGGCGCCGCACCAATAATCACTGCCATACGCCACAAGTGCCCCTCTGCTCCCCATAGCCCCTCCCCCTCATGACCTCCTCCTCAGATTCCCTCACTGCCACCCTCTACCAATGCCCCTCATTTCTCTGTAGCCCCTCCCCCTCATGACCTTCTCGTCAGAATCCCTCACTACCATCCTCCAGCAGTGCCCCTCATCTCTCCCTAGCTCCCCCTCCTCCCCCCTCCACCCATGACCTCTTCCTCGGATTCCCTCACTGCCACCCTCCAACAGTGCCCCTCATTGCTCCATAGCCACTCCCACTACCTCCTCCTCGGATTCCCTCACTGCCACCCTCCAACAGTGCCCCTCATCGCTTCATAGCCCCTCCCACTACCTCCTCCTTGGATTCCCTCACTGCCACCCTCCAACAGTGCCCCTCCGCTTTACGTAGCCACTCTCTCATATGCATTTCATTTGTTGTGTAGCGCTACTCATACCAGTGTAGTGTGTGTCAGTACTTTACACCACGCACACATTATACAGAGACAACAAATCATACAAGTATGTAATTCAGCCTACAGGGAATGTCACATAAGCCAATGAGGATTACATGGTGTACGAATCACGTCATCCATACTGGTGGGCAGTTATTTTAAGAGGGTTTGATCTGGAGAAGCACAAACTCAGGATTTAAAGAGTACTCCAGTGGTTAGGGGTTGGCTTTACTGATAAAAATGTATATCTGATCAAACATACTCATTTTAGCAACATTAGAATAATGAAAGACTGGGGAAGTTCTAACTATATCACAAAACAAAAAACGCGAAGTTCTAACTATACCATTCAGGTTTGCATGCAGCTCTTTGATGACAGTTCATTGGTCACTGTCCTATGTTAGGATTGTAACTTCTGAACTGCAAGTAACACAAGGATCTCTGTCACAATGACAGTAACCCACTGAGATTCCGCATAAAATACAGTTCATCTGCATTTAAAACTACTAACAGAGAAATGATTGCTCTCTCCAGCAGGATCATTAATAGCCAGATTGTTGTCCTGCATCAGCCATGATAACGATAAAAACTGATTAAATGAAGCACACACAAAGTACAGATCCTGCTGGGCCTGTGCAGATTTTAAAAAGAAAAACAAATAGTGACACATTCTCCTACCTACTCCATTAGTCAAACTTAGTGTCGCAGCCTGATCTGATATGCAGCTGCAGGGGTTGGGAAAGGTGAATAAAAATAAACAAACTTATTTTCTCCTGCGCTGCATAGAAAAAGAATATCCACGCAGCAGGACAGTAAGCAAAGGTTACCACAGCCAAAGAAAGGATTTGTCGCCTTCCGCCATGCCCCTGGTGGAGCTGAAGGGGTGAAAAAATAAACAAAGCCTCGTTAACATGTAAATGGTCTTTTAAAGACCTGTGAAGTACTCGGGTACAACTGCGATAATCTCAAAAACTGGCTGTGTGCGCGCGCATGGGGGCACACACACGAAGGGGGAGGTGGGGGGGCTTTGAAGCACTTGAGCCCCATGGCGTTGCGCGCCTCCCTTCAAGCCCTCACTGCAAGGGCCAAGGCTCCAGTTTACAAGACACATACATTTAGGGTGGTGCGACCAGTGCCTGGTTAAAATTACGGACAAATAGCGTCCGTTAAAGAATCCTTCACGGACAACGGACAGACGGCCGAAATTACGGACTGTCCGTGAAATTTACGGACGGTTGGTCACCCTAACGAGACCATTGCATTGTAAATGCTTGTTTCTATTTTAAAGGAGACGCCCCAGCGGCGCAAGAGGCTTGTAAAATAAGCTCCATGGTCGATTCATGGCACAGAGAACCTTGAGAACGCTCACAATCGCAAATACCCCTAACGTCAATACGCCGAATGCAGATAGCTGACACACATCCAAAATGCTGCGTTCCCACCCACCTCTAAGAACGCCTGTCGAGCGTGAGACGCGTTAGTGCGATTAAAAATACGCAAAAAGACTTCAAGAACGTCCATTTTAGATGAGTGTAAAACACGCCCGCTTCTCCAAAGGATAGAGCGGTTTCGCTATTTGTTCGACGGCCATATTGGATGTGGGTATAGTCAGCAAACCCTTTGAAATAAGGATAGGATCGCTGACGACGGCCATATTATGACTCGGAAATGTATCCAGTTTGAAGGTGGTTCTAGATTACGTCGGCGGCCATGTTATGTGCTGGTTAAAAGTATGCTCTGTCTGACACAATGTGCCTCACTAAATATGGCAGCCTCCATGCAACCGTAGGTTGTGTCTCTGGCGGTATCTTTTGACAGTGAAGATGTTTCTTGCCCGCAGAGCATTGTTTGCGATATGCCGGCCCCAGGGAAGCCTCTGTCTTTCGGGTCACTTCTTGAATAGTCCCCAGATCTCTGCTGCACGCACAGGGTCGGGCTCTAATGGAAGGACAAACGAGGAGCGAGGTGACTATTGGATGTGTGTTGATATGGAGAAATGCTAACATTACTATGGGGCGGTAATAAATTCACTGGAATCACGGTAATATGTCATAGCTCATAAGAGTACTTTAATACTTAATAAGGGCTGTCAACGAGGATAAGGCATAACCACCAGAGCTGCCGCCTTTGGGATTGGGGAACGGGGTTCGAGTCTCGGCGTTTGCTCATTCTGTGATTCTAGGCAAATCACTTACTCCCCCGTGCCTTCAAACAATGAATGTGTGCTTGTGCAATGTAAATGGTGCTCATGCATAGCTCTCCAATTCCTTCGGGTCAAGTGTGTTTTTTTGTAGTATTTACATTGTTATGGATGCATCTTTTATGGGACTTATAGCCTATAATAACGGTCACATTACCACTCTTAACAAATTGGACACTCCTCATCATAAGGGGCTTATTCCTGGCACAGTTGTCAGTTCATGATATAATAATGGCAGTGGAATACCTGTGGTCACGGCTTAAGTGGGATGAAAAAAACTGGGGAGCCTCTCAAAGGGGCGTGGCCAATGGAATTAAGGTTGGGGCTTAAACACGTAAGCAAAAAATCTGTGCTTAGCATAGTGTGCCGCCCGACTTGAATTTTGCTGCTTCTGTCAATGCATCCAGATATGAAACAACAAGTAACATCATACCTACAACAAGGCAGGACTATTGGCTTTGTCAATGGTTGTTAGTTGCATAAGATAAATAAGCAGCAACTATGGCTTGTATATAATATTGAAAAAGCTTCCACTTAAAACCCTGGTGACACCAAGACAATGTTGCTGCTCCTGATTTTCAAAAAGAGAAGAGAAATCCAGAGAGAAAATGACTCTCTTTAAAGTATTTCCCTTCCCCTGCAATGCTCACCTGGCATGACGTCATGCCGTAACTTCTCCACTAGTGAGAAGTGAACATGTGCACATCGATGTGCCTGCTGTCACTACACTCTGGTAAAAGACGGACCGCCTGTGTCAGGGCACAAAACAGAGCCCGTGAGAGACCCGTTTCAAGGCTCCCGTTAAAATGGGAAAGTATTATTTGATTGGAAAAGATGTGTATTTTCAGAAATTGGTTTGCTGATGAATACAAGAGGATGCAAATAGAAAACACATTTTTAATTGATAGTTTAATGATAATTGAAGCTAAATTGGGGAGACTTGCTGCGGTTGTTATATCTTTTTTGCCGGAGGGCACGTGATGCTTTGGCAGTTATTTGGTTAGTCAGATGGAGGCATTTAATACTAATGAGCTTTTTCTAGGCCTTTCTGCTGGTAATCTTGCTTAAAGTACTTTGGTGATCACTACTGATAAACCTGCTTAGGATGGTTATAATCTAATGTTAACAGATGTGCTAAGTGTTTTGCAGTGATCAAATTTGCTAGGCAGCGGCGGTTGACAACATAAAAAAATGACCGGGCACACAGACAAGCTTGCAAACACACATACAGTCACAATCATAAACACTCGCACACAATCAATCAAACAGCGAGTCAGGAAGGCAAAATAGATACGTTTCAGTTACCTTGCAGCATGTCCTCACGCTCTCAAGTTCGTGGCTCTGAGTCGTCCGAAGACGAGGTAACATAGGAAAGCAAACTGCACCTTATCCAATCCAAGGAAAACAGGAAGGGGTTAGTGGATCCAGATTTTTCTGCACTCCGTGTAATTGAGGATATTTTTTGGGCTTTTACTTGTCCTTGGCAATGGGAGACCCTGTCGACATTAATTATGAAACTGAATGATTTGCCAGGGCAAGTAGATATTTTTATAATCTTTTTTTAATCCTTTTTTGAATCCAGTATATTTTGTGATCAAGACTCCTTCTTCTTCAGGGTCGTTCAAAAGACGTAGTACAAACAAAGAACAAGAGATTTATAACAGTCGCCCACACGTGTTTCGACCCCATAAGTTGGCTTTTCAGCCTGGGACTTAATCAGGGCTGTTACATCAATTGTTATTCACAAGGTTAACATGCATAGGCAATATACAGGTTTACTGCGAGGCCAAAATCATTTTATACAAATCAGCAAAGTTGGCCATCTAGGACAGATTTAAACACAAAAGTTAATTCAAAATAAAGAGAGAAAAAACAGGTAGGTAAAGAAAGAAAAGGAAAAGGATAAGATATGAGTCATAAAAGAGAGTTCCATCCAGAAAGGAGGAAGGAAAAAGATGACCATAAAAAGATATGCATATATCAATTGTATTAAGCCGTCAAGTAAGAGTCACATACAAATGGAATAACTAATGAAAGGAATATATACATACAGTTAGGTTGTGATATAGTTGGAAGTGATGGGCATAAGTCCATAGATAGAAATAGAAAACATTTTGAAAATGCCAAAACATTAGCACATACCTTCTTATCAAAATTCAGTGTGTTTAAGTTAAAATATAGGTAACAATTACTCCTTCATAGTGTGGAGAAAACTATTATGTCTGGTGAATAAGTGATATTAGCTTAGTCAGGTATTTCTGTAAGTGCAAAAGAAAATAATTTCACAGGTGTGAGACCTTGAAACGCGGTCCTTTATACAGAGGATTGCCCGTGAGAAAATCTAAAGTCTGGCATAATTAAATGGTATATTGGTGCCATAGTGTAACTAATTTGAGGGAGCCACACATGCAACGTGGGATATTTTGGACATATGGTTTAGTGTACAACCAGTCACCCAATCTACTGGGTAGAAATGCTTACCGTAGGTTAATCATAAATTGTTGTTTCTGTATATAACAGGTAGGAAGGAAAGAAAGATACAGATGTTTATCGGGTACCTGCACAACTTAACTGGGATATGTTATCACTTGTGAGACACGTATAGTGCATACCTTACAATGTTCAAGAAGTGTCCCAAAAGGAGACGTTCTTTTCGTGTTCAAATGGTGAAGATATTCTGAAGGAAGACATATTTATTTATCAGCGGATGCAAAAAATTGTTGGGTCTATGTTATGTATATGTAAAGGGGGTCCCGTATGCAGCAAGGCCTCACGAGTACTGTGGGTGTTCGAGAGGTCTTAACTGTTGTCTTATCCAAGGAAAGTTTTCTGTTGGCGCGGGCAGTCTACGGAAAGGAGTGGCCCTTCTATTTTAAGTTCAGGGACGGAAGTTCGTCTCCTTAGTGTTCATGCACACTTCCAGGAATCGGAGGTCCTGTGTCTGCGGACGCGTCATCTTTGAGTGGGTTTTGAGAACTGAGTTGTAATAGTTAGGGCAAGGCTCCCAAACGTGCAGAAGTGAAAAAGCCTGAAGCATGGGTTGCCATAAGGAAACAAATATATTTTTATGTGTAGTATATATTAAATGGTAACCCTAATCCTATGGGCCTATATTGTTGCAAGAGTGAAATTGATATTCACCGGAGATGAGTGAACAGACTCTGTGGGGAGAGTAGAGGTATGAAAGCGTACAGTTTGGACTCATTAATAATGTCGTAGTCTAAGACAGACATATTTTCTTAAGAAGAAGAATAGTAGTAATGGTCATATATGAACCCTATATTCATTAATCCCTAGTAACCTCTGGGTCATACCCTATACCTATTTACGGGAGTAATGTGGTCAAAAATCCTATCTGGGTATGCACAGGGGTGGAAATAATCATCTATAGATGGAAGATTAATTTGGTATAGAATCCCTTTTTCATATGTTCTTCTCATACTTAGGACAAAGTATTATGAAAAGGTGAATCAGGAAGGAGGTTAATTCAGGTACTTAGTGGTCTTAGTGATTATTAAGGTTCCTTTGGAACAGTGTGTAATTTAAAAATGTTGAAAAATTTAGGGGGAGGACAGTAAGAAACAGCACGATGCAAACAATGTGTGAACATAATGTTATAGATTGATGTTAGCATCCTCATTCATCACCCAGCCAGTATTGCATTTCTGCATCCTTATTAAGTCCGTTCTTGACTGTGTTACATTGGAGGATTAGTTCACTCTCTCTTCTGCGTAGCCTCAGTTCTCGATTGACACCTCATCTGGCCTTGTGGGTTATTTCAGTGCCATAGAAAGTGAAAGTTTTCCTGTGTGCATGCGTGTCATGAAAATGGTCCTTCAAAGGTTGACCTGTAATGTATTTATTTATGTTCCTTTAATGTTCTTGAATTCTGATTCTTAAGGGTCTGACTGTGCTTCCAGTGTAAGGGTGATTGCATGGACAGAAAATCACATAGATCACAAACTTGCTATTACTGTCAATCCATTCCTTGATTTTAATATGTGGTCATGGAGATATGTAAGGTGTTGTTGTTTCCCACTTTGCAGATATTACAATTATGACATGTGTGGAACCCCACTGGTCTGTCTAAGAAGGTACTGACATGTTTCGTCTTGTCCACAAATTCCGATTTACAAAGCATCCTTTTCAGGTTTAGAGCACGCATGAAACTCACTTCTCAATATTCTCGAAGGTGATCCTTAATTCCTGGTGTGTATTGTAATAGATGCCAATGGCGTTTTAGAACTGTCCGAATATTTTTGTGACCGTTGTGATAGTGTGTGATGTAGGAAATCTTATTCTCATTTTTGCTTAGTAATTTTTGTTTGTGACTCAAGTTGGTAGATTTGTCTATCATAGAGATGGTTTTCATTGTGGATAATAGCTGGTGTGGTTTATATCCTTTTTTCTCCAACCGTGTCATTGTTTCTTTTCCTTTTTGCTCAAAGATTGATTCTTTGCTGCAATTTCTTCTGATTCTTAGAAATTCACCCGTGGGTATGTTTGTGATATTATGTGTTGGATGACAGCTGTCGGCCCGTAGGATGGCATTTACTGCTGTGTCCTTTCTGTAAAGTTTGCTATGCAATTTATGTTTGACATAGAATGTCAGGTCCAAAAAGTTGATTTCGATCTTGGAGAAATTTTAAGTCGTTTTAATCTTCCAGGGGTTATCTTCCAATTTCTGTAAGAATCTCAGTAGGTGATCTTGTGCTCCCTGCCAAATGCAGAGAAAGTCGACGATATATCGACGCCAGAAGATATGTTTTGTGAAGTCTGAGAAGACTGGATCCCATAACCAATATTTTTCGACATAGCTCATGAAAAGACAGTCATATGGTGGCGCGAATTTTGCGCCCATCGCGGTTCCGCATTCTTCTTTATATATTCTTTGGTTGAAGCTGAAGATGTTATGTGTCAAGCAGAATTCCAACATGTCTAGTAGCATTTCATTTGCCTTGAGAAAGTTGGCTGGTTGGGTCCAAAGAGACTGTTTAACTGATTTGAGCCCATCTCGATGTTCAATGGAGGTGTATAGGCTTACAATTTCAATGGATGCTAGGAAGAAATCAGGTTTCCAAATGACGTCTTGTAGCTTTGTCAGAATATCTTTGCTGTCTTGTATGAATGAAGGTATATTCTTCATTAGTACTTGCAGTTTTCTATTAATGTATTCACCTAGTCTGCAGCAGGGTGAATTGAAGCCTGATATAATAGGTCTTCCTGGGGGCGGGTGGTTCCTTTATGTATTTTGGGCAATAGATAGAAGGTTGGCATTGTTGGCTGTTGGATAAAGAGGTATGTTTACTCGTCAAAACTAATGAGCTTAGATGTATACCACTTTTCCAATTTGTATTTTATCAAATGTAGAATTTCTGGAGTTGGTTCCTGAGTTAGCAGTTGGTAGCATGTTGTATCCGATAGTTGACATTGTGCTTCTAAGATGTAATCATCAATGTGTAGTGCTACAATGTTACCTCCCTCATCTGCTTCCTTGAGGATCAAGTCCTTCCTCTCCTGCAGTGCTTTTATCACCTTTCTTTCTTCTGAAGTTGTGTTTTGTGACAAAAAAACATTTTTTTCTGAGGTATTCTTTTGTTTTCTTTTCTCCAGGTCATGTGTTACTCCTAGATGAAAGGCACCTATACTGTTGCCTGCATGTAATTGTGGGCAGAATATGGATTTGTTTGTCAAGGACGTGTGTTCTGTTGGCGGCTGTGTTATAAATCTCTTGTTTTTTGTTTGTACTACGTCTTTTGAATGACTCTGAAGAAGAAAGAGTCTTGATCACGAAATGTACTGGATTCAATAAAATGATTCTAAAAGATTATAAATATATCTACTTGCTCTGGCACATCTTTTACCTTTTCCAATCCAGATGCTGCTCATAGCAGCATCTGGATTGGCTGGAGTAGGCTCCCTCAGCGCTCCAAAAGGCACTGGAGTCCTGTGCCGGCTCTCTAACCCAGCTGTCTAAGACAGCTTGGTTGGAGAATTTGAATTGAGCATGTCGGTTCGGCCGTAGCATGGTAGCCAGCCAAACCTGCATGCACAATTCACACTGAAGGGGCCACTCCTCATTGCTGCCAATCACTTGGCAACAATGAAGCATTGACCTAGCCCCCACACTCCGTTTGACAGAAAGTTTGAAAAGTAAAACGGTAATAAAAACATTTTTATTACCATTTTATTTTTCCAGATTTCTAGCAGCAGTGTGTGGGGGGCGATGCTCCTCCGCTCGTATGGATGCACCGTCACTGTCGCTAGGAGCTTCTTTATAAACTAAAAGTGCCCACAATTGCCCTCTATCTCTAATCCATGATCCAGGAAAGTTGTGAGATGGGTATGCTTTCCAGAGACCAAAGAGCCGCCAATATAGTAGTGATTCACAAGTAAGATAGACCACCGGAGGACTGTGCCTCGTACAGACCCATATCATTACTAATTGCAGAGGTCAAAATATTAGTGAAACTCTTGGCCACATGTCTGATTCAAATTCATCGACCACTATTACACCTGGACTAATCCGGCATTATGCTGGGTAGGAGTACTGCACTTAACTTGCATTAACTGCATAGTTTCCTTGGTCAAGCTGAGCCGATCCTAGGAGATGCTCTTATATTGTGTTTGGATGCACATATGGCCTTTGACACTGTGGAGTGGCCTTTGACGCTCTGGAGTGGCCTTTTTTCTATGCAGTATTGGAGATGCTCATATTTGGCCATTGCTTTCTCGCCTGGATCTGACTTCTATACTCTGATCCTCTTGCCCCGGTAACAGTTAATAGAGGTACGTAGGTACGTCCGTAACTGTTCCCTGTATGAGGTGGCACGAGTCAGGGCTGTCCTCTTTACCCCTGGATTTCTGCTCTTGTATTGGAGCCACTCTTGGCTTTGGTGCAAAGTGACCATCTGATAAGAGGGTTGAGGTGGACCTCAGGTTGGGAAGATAGAATCTCCCTCTTTGCAGATAATATTCTGCTCTATGTTGCTGGCCCTAAAACCACACTTGACACAATATTGAATATATTCCCTCTGTACCGTAGGTAATCTGGATAAACTATTAATTGGAAGAAATCTGATATACATACTTAGCAGGCAGTTCTGGCTCTGCCAGCTGCTGTGAGACCCAGATAGATAGTGACTTTCCGATATTTGGGTATCTTCATTCACTGGAAGCCACAAGTCTTTTTGGAACCACCTCTTACAAAATTACGGGCGGATGTACAACTCTGGAGGGCATTACCACTGTCTCTATTGGGACGGGCGGCCCTATACAAAATGATGGCTTTGCCTCAGCTTTTGCCTGCTCTTCACAATAACCCCATACCCTGTCCCATCATTCTGTTTTCAAGCCATTGATAGTGCAATATGTATACTTCTTTGGGTAGGAGGCCCCCCTCGCATCGTCCTCCAGAAACCTAAACCAGGAATGAAATGTTTTATATGGGGAGGGGGGGGGCCCTCCCTGACATACAAAAGTATTATTGGGCGGTGCAATTGACTTCTATTCATCACTGGGTCCACCCCCAGGATGACAAACCAGCATACAGGATGGATAAGGACAACATGCGACCAGGGGTTATTCGCAGGGGTCTTCAAACTGTGGGGCGCGACCCCCAGGGGGGCCGTGGAGTGGCGCCTTCCCAGTCACACTTCTGCCCAGGCCCAAGGGCTTCAGCCCCCCCACCACACTTCCCCCGTCCTGTGTCTCAGCCCGGGCTGCTGCAGTGAAACTTGAGCTGCTGGGGGCTCAGCTGGGCAGTGTCTGGATTCCCATCTCCGGCACCCCCGTGTTTTTCACAGGTCTTTAAAGACCATTTGCATTTTAACATGCCTTTGTAAACTGCTTACAGAGGCTTAGGTTTTTTTGCTGGTTCCAGTACCCCCTGGGTTCCCACTGTGCCGTTTCCTTACATTTGGATTTTACATTCACTGCCAGTGTGAGAATGCATTTCATGGAAAGGAATACAAAGTTGGCTTCCTGGGGGCGCCCTGAGTGAAAGTTTATTGTGCTTTTGAAGCACCTGCTGCAGCGTTTCTTTCCCCGGTAATTACCAGGCCTCACATAAATGTCAAGATAACTTGTTTGATTAATTATCTTCCTGGAGAGAGATCAGAATGTTGTATAGTTGAGGTTTTGACTTGGGTGAAGTTAGTGCAGAGGGTTAATATGCCTGCTGCAAAGAACGTGTACCAAGTAGATTACAGAGTGCGTAGGATGTGAAGAGATCAGCAGGTTACTGCTTTTAAAATAGACATCCTTTTGTAACTTGCAATTTATAACTTAAAGTCCTAATATAGAATAGTGAGCTATTAACTTTCATCCTAGAACAGCATACACACTGCAAAGTATACATTATTAGAACATTGATTAATGTTGCAAAAAGGGTTAAATTGGCTAGAAATTGATTCTTATTATTAAAGGAAACTCCCAACTCTGCTGTTTCTTTTTCGACTCTGAGTTTGTGCTTCTCCACACCAAGCACTCTTGAACTATACTGCCTACCAGTATGGATGACATGTGACTCCTATACTTTTAGTCCTTTGGCTTATGTAACAATTCCTATACACTGATTTACACACTTATGATTGATTGTCTCTGTGTAATGTGTGTGTGATGCAAAGTGCTCGGACACCCTACACTGGTATGAGTGGCACTATATAACTAATTCAATGCATCTGAGAGTGTGGGGTTATGGAGACTTGGTCACTGTTAAAGGGTGCTAGTGAGAGAATCCATGGTGGGGGTGGTCATTGGGGGGGCACCAACAAACATTGTCGCACAGGGCACCACCAGCACTAAAGCCGGCCCTGGGAAGTATGCACAGATAAGCGCTGAAAATACCGCTTTAGGTGACTGCTTTTTTTTGTACCGACTGGGCCATCAAAATAATCTGCTGGTAACCCTAACCATAGGACTGGAAGTTTGTTGCAGGATCAGCACATTATTTATTTCCTTCACCCTCGATCACCGATTAATGCCGCAATAGTTTAACTTAGATCTTAAAGTCTACGCCCCGTCAATAACATGCTGAGTTACTTCATGGGTCTGGGAATGCAACCTGCATTCAGACAACTCATTCCTCATTCTCGCCCTTTATTGTCACGCTCACCTTGCACTCACAGTGATCACAATGCACTCACACTGATCACCATGCACTTGCACCATTCACCCGCTCACCTTGCACTCACAGTGATCACTCTGCACTCAAAATGCACTTGTCCTGCTCACACTATACCTCAACCTGCAGTCACACGAGTACACTACTCATCCTGCACTCATGTGACACTTCACTCACCTGTCCCTCTCACTACTCAATATGCAACTCCCTCAAACAAGCCCATCAGTAATCATACATTCATTCATCCCATTCTGAACTTGCATCCGCACCCAAAATGAGAGAGGACAGCAAGGGAGTGAGAGAATTTGATTGAAGAGGTCAGGGATGAGGAGAAATGTGAATTGCCGAAGAGAAGTGTGGACACGCAAGAAGTGAGTGTGATCCAAAGGTGAGGGCTTCTATTAGAACAAAGGGGAGATGTGAAAGAGGAATGGGGGGACTGGAGAGGTGTAAGATACAAATAGACAAAAATTTGAATGAAGAGACGAGGTGAATGAGAAGTGCTGAGGGGCACGGGAGGTGACAGGGCCAGAGAGGCCATGAGATAAATGTGAGAGACTGTTAGAGATGAGGGCAGTGAAAGGACAGAATTGCAAGAGGTGATTAAAGGTGAAGTCAGAGGTTGAATGGGGAGAGTTCAGAAGTTGTAAAAAGGGGTGAAAGAAAATGACCTGCAAAGTGAGAGAGGGATCCGGGGTTAGGAGAGGAGAGAGGGATGGAAGGGAGGGGGTGAGAGGAAAGCTGCGTGGGTAAACGGCTTAACTCTACACAAAAGCGCCAGGGTTTTAAGGGACCCCTGCTTCTTCCGGTCAGGGCCAGGTGAGCTTCTAATGTGGCAGCACGTATTGCTGCAGAGTGGAAGGCCCTTCACAAAGGTTGACTTGAAATCTTTCTGATGATAATTGCTGTATTTTGGTTATAAATGGGTACTGATTGGGTGAAATCTTTCCTCAGCGTTACTGTGTGTAACAAATATCAAAATAATGAAGCAATGCTATCCCAAAATACGCGGCATCACATAACCTCATTTACATTTTCATCCCACGCAATTTAGTCAACAGGTTTAGACATTTTTGTCAGAAGGGGGGGTCCTTACGCCTCAAAATGTTGACAGGGGGGTCTCGGCATCCAAAAGTTTGAAGACCTCTGCCTTAGAACCATACATAAGGTCCAGGTGCTTCACCCTTTCCCGTTCCTACCATGACAACGCTAGCCCTTTGGCACACCGCACTACACGCTATGGGTTGGAGAGACAGGATAACCCCACTGTGGTGCACAGCGTAGTTGGGCACCGTAGCTACTCAACAAGGCTTTGATAAGTGGGATTTTATTTGTTTATTCAGAGTGGGTAATCTGTGGAGGCAGGGCAATATACTTCCTTTTACGAAGCTACAGAGAGATTACCAATGGGCATCCAATAAAACCTTCCATTATTTGCAAGTTTGCCCCGCTCTACAAAAAGCAATCCTAAAGGGGGACGACCTCCCTGAATCCTCTTTGCTAGGAGATAGATCGCTAGATGACTATGTCCAGAGAAAGGCAATCTTGCTTAGTTATAGCAAATTGTTAAATAACCCTCCAATTCCTTTGGCCAAGTTAAGATTGAGTTGGGAGCGAGACTTGGAAGATTTGGAAGACGACGAATGGTCTGAGGCACTTGCTGGCCTAAGAAAGGTGGCTATACGCTCACCATTTCGATTAGTGCATATACAAATCCTTCATCACAGTTATTATGCCTGTACTACATTGATTAAAATGGGTAAATTAGGCAACACATCCTGTCCCAGGAAGTGTGGACAGGAGGGCACATGCTTTCATATGATATGGAGCTGCCCGGCGCTTCAGCAGTACTGGGGGAGGGTGCTGGCCTTTCTTAATGGTGTTTGTGGGACTTATTTAGGACTATCAGCCAAATGGTGCCTCCTAAATGTATGGGCAGAGACCGATTTAACCCTTATGGACCAACTTTGGTTCACACTGGGACTGATGGTGGTGAAGCGGAAAAAAGCATGTATGTAGAGGTCTGACTAGAGCCCGAGTTTGAGGGCCTGGAAGAGAGACATGGATTGGTGTATGCAGGTTGATATGGTGGTTTATATGGGAATGGGCTGTCCGTCTAAATGGATTAAAATATTAGAAATGTGGAATGCATATGGGGGCGGGGGGGATTATGCGAGCCTATTGTGGACACTACACATGGAATTCTGTAGCAAGAAGGACCCTGATTTAGTTACTGCATTGTTTGTTCTTGATAATGCTATTGATTGTTGCCATGTTTCTACAATGTGGAACATTTATACGTGTCCCTGTGTCTTCATATTGTGATCAGGGATGTTAACTGTCACCACATGCTTCTTTGTATTATTTTTCAATAAAAAGATATGTTAGAATAAATAGCGTTTAGCTCTGGAGGAATTCTCTTGAACAGTAGTAGCTCTTATTACAGAAAAGTTTGGCGACCCCTGGTCTAGGGACATTGACATCCTATGACATGTGAGTCGTCCGTGGTGAAATGCTGCTTTCCCACCACCATTTCGTTTGACATCCTAAAGAGCCATTGGTGTTGAGGCAGTCTCTTTCCTGCTCTTTTGCTCAGAGTGTCCCCTGCTTCACATTGATCACTCTGATCTACCTGCAATATGTAGAGTAATCGATACAAGTTCAAGTAGGTATATTAAAATGGTGGTTATTTGTATGCCCCAAGTGCTAATAAGATCTGCTTCTCTTGTTCTCTTTCTTTTATCTTGCTCCTTGAGTGCACAGTCTATATGTATATCAGTGTAAATGCAATAGAACGTAGAGCAGACTGTGACATAAGAGGTTAATGAGCTGAACTCAAAGGTGGTACTACATAACTCACACTACTGCATCCTCTCAATCAACGAACAATGCCATAAAGCAAATAATCCAAAAAACAATACAGGAAGCAGTGAAAACAAGCATTTACAATGCAATAGGTCTCGCATTTACGCGAGTTTAAGCTATTGGCATTGTAAATGACACTGCCTTTTATTTTATGTTTTAAAAACTAAAACATAAATAAAAGGCATTGTCATTTACAATGCCAATAGCTTAAACTCGCGTAAATGCGAGACCTATTGCAATGCAAATGCTTGTTTCAATACCAAGCATTGTGGTTATTTGCTTATAAGCTTGCTTGGTTCTCTTCTGTGTGCATCGTGTTGAAGCTTTTGCAACACTTTTACAGCTTCTCTGTTGCTTAAATGATTCAAAGTGACGCAGAAAACGGAAGGATAATGTGGTTCATGGCTAAATGCTTATAAGGTCCCAAAGGTGAGACCGATTGAATTGCAAATGCTTGTTGATTCCTGTGAAAGACTGGTGTCCTTACCTCGGGCCCATAATGTAAGTTGGTGCATGTATCTAGACTAGGAGCTGCGGGTTTAAGGAGATGTAACAGTTATGTGATGCAAGGCCGATATGGAAACAAAAATACACATAGCTGCAATATTCTGAAGCCAACACTGGATGGCAGCAGACTGCACAGCAAGCAATCCACAAAACCACACGCTCCAAATCACAGATGTCCGTTTAACATCACCAATGATACAGTGCTTTAAATGGGCCGGTACTGTCCGGTACGGAGTACCGGCACTTTTTTATTTTGAGAGCGAGAGTACCGGCACTTCTGAAGAGAAATGCTATACTGTTAATTGGAGAGTACCGGCCCTTTTCAGAAACAAACAGGTACTCTGGTACAGATTACCTGCACTTCTATTTTTCCATTTCAAGCACTGCCAATGAAGGAAGCTGCTTGTACTGCGGCTCCTGTTCTGTGCACGTCACAATTCAGCCTCTTAAGGATCAATACTCGGGAGTTGTTTGAAACAAGCAATGGTGGCTCCATTGCTCCAAAATCTACGGCCGATTCTAAAATCCTTTCAAATGATCATCCTCCCTCGTTGCTGTACTTTGCCGCCACGATCTTAGAATCCGCTTACAAAGTACTCTCAACCTCGATGGATTGGGCACTGTGGGGCGGCGATGAGCCACTGTGATGGGACTAAAACTGAACTGCTCGTTCATCTCAACAACACTGAAGGCATTATGGACAATGGCGGGGCAGCTGACCTGATCCCCTTGAATTCATCAATGGTATTTGACATCACATTCATGTGTGTAGCAGGGGTGGCAGGACAAACCGAGTAAACGAATTCAAAAGGTTATGCGACAGCGTAAATAAATGGTGAGGAATCATAAAGAAGTGGGAAAATATGTATAGATGGCAGGGAAACAGGCAACAAAGATTTGTGTTCGAGTACTGAGCAGTTAACACATTAAAAGTATATAGTTGAGTAGATAGCATTTGTACAGATATGAAAATATTTCACAGGAAGACCCAATGAGTAGGGCAGGGAAACAACATTCACCGAATGTTGAGAAGGTAAAATCTCAGATTTGTCTTTCCCCATGCTACGAAATAATGCACAATATTACGCCACAAATTCCAGCTCCTATGAGCATGGGACAACACCAGACTACTTCGGCCACCATTATTGGCCAAAACAGACGCCAATCAGGACATTCAAAACAAAGCACACGGCCAGCATTCAAAACAAAGCACATGCGCAAAAGAGACAAGGTACAGACATCCCGTATTTTGTTCTTATACAGATTTGGGGGCAAGGGAACTCACAAAGGGATACAACACACCAGTAAAATGCAACAAGCATTGGCCGCAATTTCGCAAGACGCATGGCTGCGATTTCACAACACGCGCTGCCGCAAGACGCGCTCTGTGGAGGGGGAGGGGCACGCGCGGGAGAGCGAGAGGAAAGCCATATGCCGCCTCTGTTCGTAAGCGTGCGCCTGCGCACATGCACGCAAGCTGTAGGCCGGCGGCTCCGGCCATGGCAGCATTTTTTGAAGCCCTTACTAAACGTCTCGCCAGACCAGCGCATGCGCTGGGTCAGGCAAGACCTAAAAACTAAAGCAAACTATGAACATAAAACCAGAACATTTTACTCATATACATAATCCTCATAATTATTCAGTGGTTTTATCATCCTTCTCTGAATAATCCTCTCTTTGCGCATTTATGTTCTCACCACTGTAATAATAACCCTCTCATCTCTTGGCTCAGCAAAAAAAAAAAACCCACCCAAAGGCTCTTCACCAATACTTTAGTTTGCCTTCTGTAGTCCAGTGGAGAACACTTATTTTCTTGTTCTCTTCTGATGATGTGTCCTATCCATCTCTATCTTTTTCTCATAATGGTGGTGTCCATGCTCTCTTACTTATATCTGGTGAACAGTTTCTGTTTGGAGATGGTTTGGGGCTAGAAAATGTGCAATATCCTTCTTAGGTTTTTGGTGTGGAAGGCTGACAGATTGCCATGTTGCTCTTCGTCATCCACCAGCATTCTGATCCATACAAGAGTGTAGACAGAGCGCAGCTCCGGTAAAGCCTTAGCTTGGTCTTGGTGCTGTGCTGAGATGACCTCCACACTTTGTTCTACATCTGGGATGCATTCCTGGCCTTGTTCTGTCTGCTCTTAATGTCACTGCCTGCCCCTCCATAATGTCTGATAGTACTGCCTAGGTAGGTGAATGCTTCAGTTGTGGCTAGGTCCTCTCCCTCCACCTTGATTGGTGAGGGATTTGAGAAGTTGGCTGGCATGACTTCTGATTTCTTCGTGTTGATCTTCAGGCCCACTTGCTGAGCATATACGGGAAGGCTAGATTTTTTTCCTGAAAAGGCTGGTGTATGAGAGAACAAGACCAGGTCATCCACATGGTCCAGATCCTCCAGTGTAGAGTAGAGCAAAATGTCCATTTTATGCCTCTGGCTTTGGTCTTCTGTTGTGCATTGTGTCACCCACTCGATGTCTAGGTTGAAGAGCAACGCTGACATCACTCATCTCTGTTTCATACCAGTCTTGACTTCAAAGCTATACTCACTATCCCCCACCTGGTAGGTAAAAGTGTCATGACTTGATGAGGGGAACGATCTACTGAGTTTGCCATAGGCTCTCAGTTTACGCCAGAGACTGTCACAGTGGATACTGTCAAAGGCTAGCTCACAATCAGAGAAGTCGATGTATAGTTGTCTCTGGTACTGTGTGCACTGCTCTATGGTGTTCTATAGAGTAATAATCTGATCAACATACCCTCTACGCTTGTGGAATCCAGCCTTTTCTTTACTTAAGTGCTTGTCCACGGGGCGCTAGGTGGTGCCAGACCAAGATGGCCGCACCGCTGTGAGGCTCTGGCAGCCTGGCCCGATGATCCTGCATTTATTTGCCTTTCGCACGATCCCCGTGCGCCGTGAAGCTTAGCCTGTGTGGAGAGTGATTACCGCCACCCTCGGTGCAAGTTCTGGCCCGATTGAAGAAGGGGCGGAGGCCCGGTGGCCTCGGACGCTTCGTGAGGAGAGGGACTGTGATCTGCCCTGGAGCGGTGAGGCGGGCGCTGTGACTGCGCTAGTCCGGTGCGGCCACGAGGGGCAAGGCCGCGAGATACTTGCGGAGCGTCTATACCTGTGAGTGACGTGCGCTGCACCCGTGAGCCTGGAGGCGGGGATCTGCGCTGCCTGGGGGCGAGCTCCGTGGCTTTGCCATCCTACACCTGAGGCGCTGGAGAGCGGCTGGCGCGCTGCCTGTGTGCCGCGCTTCCCTGGCGGACAGGGAGACTCCCGAGGTCACTGGGGAGGACGCGGTGGGGCTCCGTGAGGCCTGCGGCTGAGGAGACTTGCTTGGAGCAGATTTACTGTGGTGGCTGTTCTTCGATTGCCGGTGAGGGGGCCTCCTCTGCCTGCTTTAGAGCTGGGGCTCGCTTGACATCCTTGCCGTGAAAGCCTGCCGTCGGGCCTTGGGGCCTCACGTCTGTGGGGTGGCTGTTGGCGCCCCTGCGCTCAAGAGGGGCCGTTTGCTGCTTGGGAGGCGCTCTGGTGCACCGCGACGAAGTCTGTGTGCTCATCTGTACTGGGGATGTCTTGCTGCCTTGCATATTTTGGAGCCTGGAGGTAAACTTTGCTGCACTGCCACACGCGGGGCGCCTCCACTGCGGCCTCCGTGTACTTTCCTGTCGCCTCCTGCTAACTGGACGTGGGGAAGATGTGAGGCGGCTGCCACTGGGTACTCTAGGAGCCTGGGACGGATCGCGTGGCCGGGGTGAGGCTGAATGCTCTGGCTGCCCCCTTGATCGCTGGCATGTGGCAGGGGGTTGACCCTGTTCCCCCCCTGTTTTGGGCGAGGGCACGCTATCGTGGGTCCTGTGGGGCTCGTGGTGGAGGACCTCCGTGGCGCTGTTCGGCCCCAGGGCGCGGCATCGGAGTGGGACGGGCGACTGGTGGAGCGCTGACACCCCACCGGTAATTGGGCCCTGACTGGCCTGGGCACGCCCGTAGCGATGGGAAAGACGGATGGGCGGCAGCAGCGGCTTCATTTCGAGACTAAGAAGGTGGGCACTCGCTCGATGTCGGAGGAGCCCCCTGGGGGTGAGCGCGAGCCCGGAAAACGAGGTCAAGGAGATGCTCAAACTGCTGCAGCAGAGTGTGAATGGTCTGTCTGGGAAGATGGACACTATGAACACCAGGCTCGATTTCCTTGTGTTAAAGGTGGACAAGCATGATGAGCAGTTGAAGGAAGGGGAGCAGCGCATTTCGGACAACGAGGATCGCACGGGTACCATGGACAAGCAGCTGAAGCAGATGGACCGCCTCCTTAAGGTGATAGCGGCAAAGAACGAGGATTTGGAGGCCCGCAGTCGCCGGAACAGCATACGTCTTACTGGGATTACGGAGAGTGCCAATACTGGACGGATGGAGGAATATGTTGAGAGGCTCCTCCTGACGACGTTTGGTGCGGAGGCATTCTCGCCCCATTTGATTGTTGAGTGAGCCCATAGATCGCTCGGTCCTCAACCTCCGCCGGGTGGGCCGCCTCGGCCTATCGTGGCTCGTATACTCAACTACAGGGACCGGGACGTGGCCTTGAGGAAGGCGAGGGAACAGCAAAATTTGCAATTTGAAGGTACTGCGTTCTCCATCTTCCCAGACTTTACCATGGCTGTGCAGGAGGCGAGGCGCAAGTTTGTGGCCGTGAAACAAAAACTGCGCACGGCTGGCGTCGAGTACGCCCTTCTGTATCCGGCGAAACTGCGCCTCAGACACCAGGGCCGCACGACTCTGTGCGCAACCCCCCAACAGGAGGAGGACTTTCTAAAGACTCTGCGGCGTCGCTCGCCTGGCCGGCCTGCAGATGGAAGAGGGTGCGTGTTCCCCCTCGCCTGCCCTTGAGGAGCGGGGGGGGGGGGGAGTGAGCATCTCCTGGTCTCCTGGCCCATATGTTGGCGATGTCTCCGCTGCTGGATTGACTGTTACATTGATGTCGGAGGTGAGCTGCTGATTCGGGGGTGGTATTGAGGACTCCTAGTTGAATAGGCCCAGGACTTCCACTCTTACTGGGATTTAGACGGGGGGTTTATCAGTGACTGATCCTTCTGCCTACTCGCTTTTGTCGTTCCCCTAGCACTCCCCCTATTGTGCATTGGATGAGATAGGGGACACGTGCGTACTTTGATGAGTGGCCAGGCCCCCTCCCACTGCTCCCTCTCCAAGCTCCTGCCTTCTTGTAGGGTAGGCGGCCACCATACAGGGAGAGGGGTCAGGGAGGGCTATCTGGGACCACAGGCGCCCCCATCATGGGCAGTCCCCTACAGTGTGGCAAGTTTATTGTTTCTCAGTTGACTCGATGGTTGGGGTCACCAGGGGGTTGGGTTGGGGCGGGTGGTATTGATGCCGGCACGGTTGGGGTGCTGATGTGGGTGGGACGGGACGTCAGATTTGCGATGGTCGTTTCGCTGGGTGGATGGTGGTGGGGTGGAGGGATATTGGCACTTGTTCAGGCAACTACGGAGGTTGTAGATCACGGAATTCATGGTACCCATTCCTATGGAAGGGGGATGGCAATGGGAGGTTGGCCTCTAGGCAGTACTCCCTTGGGCCTTTTTTTCAACACAGTGTGCACGCACACCCTGCACTGACCAAATTGAAGCTATTGACCTGGAATGTTAGAGGGCTGGGGGACCCCCGCAAGCGGCGTCAGATACTCTCATATTTGGATAGGCATCATGTCAGTGTAGCGTTCCTCCAGGAAACCCACATGGACCCTAGGGCTGACCCTACGTTCGGGAGCAAATGGGCCCCGGAGCGAGTGTTCTCGTCCTATTCCACATATGCCAGGGGCACAGTTATCCTCGTAAAACGTGGCTCTCCGTTTGTGTGTGCGGGACAGAGGCGGAGTAGAGATGGGAGGAGTTGCATGCTGTGGGGCACGCTGGGCACGCAGTCTGTGGTGCTGGTGAATTGCTATGGACCTAACGTGGATGATCCCGATTTTCTGCACTCACTCTGGGGACAGATCTCGGGGGTGGGGGCCACACATGTACTATGGGCTGGGGAATTTAATACTGTCAGTGACCCCCGGAGGGACAGATCCGGCGCACTTCCGCACCATTACACCAGTAGCTAGGCGGCGCTGGCTGGGCTTCTTACACACGAAGGACTTACCGACCTCTGGCGATACACCCACCCGGATGGGAGAGAGGGTACGTACCACTCGACGGTGCATGTGGCCTGGTCGAGGCTAGATTACTGGCTGGGGTCCAGGGGGATGTGTCACTGGGTCTGTGCGGTGGACCACCTTGCACGCACGTTTTTGGACCATTCGCCTGTGTGCCTCACACTTGTGATACCTAACCTTGTTGCCATACCCAGAAGCTGGCGACTGGTCCCTGAGGCGCTCTTGGACGAGGTCTTTAAAACTGAACTGGGGGAAGAGATAGAGGAATTCTTCGACCGCAACAAGGGTCGGTGGCGCAGGTAGGCACGCTCTGGGAGGCCTTCAAGGTCACAATTCGGGGCACCTGTATGGCCAAGAGCTTTGGAGTATTGAGGGACCTGCGGCGGCGTCTTCACTTGCTTGAGGGGCAATTAAAAGTACTGGAGCGGGACCTTTGGCGTGAGGACTCGGGTGAGGGGTGGGCTAAATTGCGGGATACCATTACCGACTACTCCTCCACTGCTGAGCGGGAGGCATGGTTTAGGGGGAAATATGTTACTGCCAGGCGCTATGGCGAGGGTGGCAGGCCGGGGCGTGCTCTGGCGCGTGACATCCGGCGTCCGCGATACACCAATTATGTGCTTGAGATAGAAGATGAGCAGGGTGATAGGCACAGGGATTGCTTGGAGATTCTGAATACCTTCACGACCTTTTACGAATCCCTGTACTCGTCTAAAGGGGTGAATACACAGGATTTTGCGGCATTCTTCGGGGACATCACCTTGGGGTATCTTAGTGGGAGGCAGAGGGAGTTTTTAGCTACCCCATTTACTATGGAGGAGATCCGGGAGGCTATTGCCCAGACTTCTATAAATTATATATGGACCATCTCGCACCGGTCTATTCTGAGGCGCTGGAGGCGCAGGTGTTACCCGCTACTATGAGGGAGGCCCTAATTATATCTTTGTTGAAACCCGGGAAACCCCCTGACAAATGTGATTCATATCGGCCCCTATCGCTAATCAACGTGGATATCAAGATCTTAACTAAAATGGTGGCGAATCGATTGAATTGAATTGGTGCTGCCTGACCAGGCAGGATTTATCCCTGGGAGAGCAACGTCACATAATTTGCGCACTCTCTTCTCGATGCATCTCCCTCTGGCCTCTGTGTTTTTGGACGCCACCAAGGCATTTGACTCGCTTGAATGGGACTATTTTCATGCGGTCCTGCGCAACATGGGGTTCCCGGTAGGATTTTCTGCTTTGATAAGGCTGCTGTATACCGCGCCAGTGGCTAAGGTAATGGTAAATGGTCACACCTCTCGCGCTATATCGCTCTCCCGGGGTACGAGACAAGGATGCCCGCTGTCGCCTCTGTTGCTCGCGTTAGCGATGGAACCTTTGGCGGCGCGGGTGCGGCAGTATCATCGGGACAAGGCGCTCAGCTGCCCTTTGCGTCCAATCCTCATTTCGCTTTACGCGGACGACGTGACTCTCTATGTGAAGGACCCACAAAATAACTTAAATCCGCTGCTACGGGAGTTGGTGCGATTTGGGGGGCTTTCGAGTATCCACATTAACTGGGCTAAATCCCAGATCTTTCCACTTACTGCGGCTGTCACGCGTTTTCATGCTGACTTTCCGTTGGAGTGGTGCGACTCCACCGTGCGGTACCTCGGGGTGCAGGTTTCTGCCGACCGGGAAGAACTTATGAGAGACAACTATGGGCATGCAATTGACGCACTGAAAGACACGGTTACGCGCTGGATTGCCCTACCGCTGTCCGTGGCGGACAGGATATCCCTTATTAAAATGGTGATCCTTCCGAAAATGCTTTACTATTTCACTAACATCCCCTACCACCCGGGAAGGGTGTCCTTTGCTACCCTGCGCGCTGAACTGTTGCGACTGGTGAGGGGAGGGAAGCAGGCCCGCATCAAGTGGGAGGTCCTGGCTCGACAGTATGCTGCGAGTGGCTTGGATCTGCCAAATTTTGAGTTATATTATCAGTGTGCCCGGGCCCACTATGCGCACTATTGGACGGGAGGGCCGCGATACACGGCGCACGTGGCCATGGAGCATTGGCTGGCTGATCCCGTGCCGTTGGATGGGGCATTGTGGCGTAGCACCTCCCAACGGGACCGCTATCCTGATACTGTGGAGTGCACGGGCCGGGCTTGGGTGTGGATCATGAAGCGTACGGGTGTGGCTTTGTTGTACTCCCCGCTGCTCCCGCTAGTGTATCACCCCCGTATGCCTTTGTTGCAGGAGGGAGTTTTTCATAAACTGAAGCAACACAGAGGGCTGCACACGTGGGGGGACTTATAGGGATTGCAGATTCATCACGCTGCAGCAGCTTTGCTCGGACCCTCCCCCTAGCGCCATGGAGACCTTCTTGTACGTCAGGCTCCGTGCCGGAGTTCGGGCCGATACGCCGGACTATCCCTTAGAGCCGGCGCTGTCGCCGCAGTTGCATGCGGTGCTGCGGGCTACTACTGCCTCTCACCTGGTGTCGGCCCTATACCGTTCAATCTACTCGGAGACGGAGTATGCGCGGTGCACTGCACGTAGCAAATGGGAGAAGGAATTGGGACAGCCGCTGTCTGACCGTGACTGGTTGTTTAGCTGCAAACAGACGGAGCAAGTTGCTGCAAACAGTAGGCTCCGTGTCACGCACTATAAGTTCATTCAGCGTTACTACTACACCCCCATGAAGCTACATCGGTTTGGGCTGCGGGAGGACACTAGATGCGACAGGTGCGGGGTCGAAGGGGCGGACATGCTGCATCTGGCGTGGGCGTGCCCCTCTGTATATTCGTTTTGGGCTCTGGTGTTTGATGCGGTGGGGAAAATGATTGCTGCCCCTCTGCCTCCGACCCCACAAATGGGCATCTTGAGTTGCACGGAGAGCATACCGGCTCCCCTTAGGAAATTCGGCTCCTTTTGTTTTCTCCTTGCCAAGCGCAGTGTGGCCTGCAGATGGGGGAGAGGGCGGGCCCCAAAGTTTAAGAGCCGGCTTGAAGATCTGATACGTTGGCAGGAAAAATTAACATTGTATACGGACCTTTTGCCGACCGCCTCCAAACCCCGCGATATTTGGGACCCTCTAAGGGGGTATCTGCTTCAGACCCCTCTGACACAATTAGACACCGTGGCCTCTGCGTCCTGAACGGGGGGCTGCGGCACCTTACCTACCTGGCGGGGTCCTCTGTGCGGGCGCGCTGGCGGAGGTCATACCTCAGTGTAGATATACTAGTCGAGCCCCTCCCTATGGTATTTTCCGATATTCTACTTGGGTGGTATATTGTGATGCCATTGATTGTTTCGGACTGCATTTCGTGTTGCCTGGCGTTATTGCGCTTATCTGCTTTTTGTTCACGTGGCCGGCCCTGGTGGGTTGTAGGCGGCATGCTGTGTTAATATTACAAAATGTGCTGCTTTCTAACTAATGTACATTGCTGCCGGCCCCGGTGGGGTTGTAGGCCGAGAACAGCTGTGTCAGTATGGTTGATTTTTTGTCAATAAAGGTTTTGGAAGAAAAAAAAGTGCTTGGCCACGGCATCAGAAATGCGCTGTATAATTATTTTCACCAGGATTTTACTCTGGATTGACAGAAGGTTGTTTCCCCATCAGTTGTTACAGTTGGACATAGAAGCCTTGATTCCAGTCATCCAGTACTTTCTTTTCCTCCTAAATCATTGTAAACCGTGGTTGGAGGATCTTGGCAGACGTTACATGGTCTGCTTTGAACATTTCTGCATTCACGTTGTCTTGGCCAGGAACTGTTCCATTCTTGAGAGATCGGATGACCGTGATTTCTTCCATTGTGGTGGGGCGGTGTTCACATCCCAGTCTGTCTGTGCTTTTTGGATGTCTGCTTTGCTTGCTGGTCTTTTCAAGATTTTGTTTAAGTACTCAGTCCAGCATGCTTGCTGCTCTTTTTCTGTTGTGAGTAGCCTTCCTTGCTTGTCCATTATAGAGGTGTTGTATGTTGCATGAGATTTACCGCTGACTATCTTTATGATTTTCAAGACCTGCCCCTGTTTTCCTCTGTTGGCTGGCTCCTCTGTTAGTGGGCAACGTTATCCACATAAACCTGCTTGGCTGCTCTCGTCATTCTTTTGGCTGCTCTGTTTGCACCTATGTGCTGTTGCTTGTACTTCTCCTGCAGCCTCACAGATTTTGCCTCCATGAGGTATTTTTTTACCCTACTGTCTTCAATAGCTTGCCATGTGTCTGGTCTTATCCATTCCTTCCTCTTCCATGTCTTGGTCCCCAGGCCTGTTTTACTGCTCTTCACATATATTGATGGGACCTGTTCCCATTTCTTGTTGACCGAATCTGCAGCGGGCTTAGACTGATCTTTAGTGTCTGCCAGGATTTGAAACCTATTTTTGAATTGTAAGCCTAATTAATGCCTTCTAAGTCTTAGGGTCCTGTAATTTTGCCACATCACAGAGCTGTCGTCCTGATGTTTTGTGTTCAATTTTTATGAGATTAAACGCAGGAGCGCTCACTAGAAGGTTATCACTGTCGACGTCTGCTCCCTTCCTCACTCTAACATCCTGCAGTGAGTGTCTCCAGCAGCTGCTTATCAGGTGGTCAATCCATTATCTGTCTCTGCCATTGGGTGAGCACCAAATTAGTTTGTGAATATCACAGTGGGGGAACGGAGTCCCTCCTATGACCAGATCATTTGTCGTGCAAAACTCCTACAAATCCATTGTCGTTCATTGTTCCACAGTCTTCCCTTCACATGGCTCTGCAATGGTTCATTTTGTAATTTCCCACTTTAGCATTGAAGTCTAAATTCACAATCTTCAGGTTGTGGTTTGGCATGGCTTCAAGTTCAGCTTGCGTCTGTAGTGAGGACTCCCTTAATACGTACATACATTGTTAAGTTAGCATAACCACGTTAGATGTTAGAAAGCCATCTTGCCGCTTTTGCGCACGGCACTGCGTTTACATGTTATTGCTTAAACAAACTGCTGACTCGAGCTTTGCCTCACACGAAAGCAATCTGCTGTTACCATCCCGAGCTCTGCGCAGCGACCTTGGTCTGTACATGGCGTGACAAAACAGTCTGGTTTGTTAGACAATGCATGTTTTCTACTTTTCTACTCTAGGTTGATCGACCCACTATTTAGCCATAACACACAGGCAGCTGCAAATACCTGAAAGTTGGTGCTTTTAATATCACAGACATCATGTTTATTATTCAGACCGAAGACGACCCTTCCTGCGAGAAGACTCCTGATGCTTCTGTGATGTGATTTCACTAAGCTGATCTTTGAGGTATGGGGTCCCCTATTCAAGCCTAAGAGACCTTCTATTAGCATAATAATAATATTAGCTTCTTAGTAAAGGGAAGGTGGTAGTATCCACTGTCATTATAACATGATCACCCCTTTTATATTCTATGGTATTGTAACGATGCTGATGGTTTTGATTATAATCATTTGTCTGCTTGTATTAGCCGAAGTACTGCATCTTAGGACACGTGGTCTATAAAAATAAACTCTTTTTATTTTCACCGTGTCTCTGTTGATTCTTGTTGTGGACTGATGTGAGCATGATATACGAACAGGTATTTCCGATTCCCACCATTCCTGAGAGTATACTGAGTCGCTTGTTCTGGGTTGTCTTTTCATTGGGACCGCCGAGCCAAATCTCGGATAACGAATGGGACACTTATGCTAGCCGGATACTGGGTTCTGGGTTCTGAGGTGAGTTTCTGGTACACCACAATTCACTGAGGTCCTGGGGTTCTACGCATAGTTCTGTGTATAAGCAGAATCCCTGCAACATGGCGCACCTAACGTTTGGTCTATGAGTTGAAACGCCTTAGTAGTGCTTATATTAGTCCACAACACCCTCATTCTTGTTTCCGGATAACAAGTCTGACGGATTTAAACCTACCTATTTCTGTTGATATAGGTTTCTTCAAGCTTGATATTTAAAAAGGTTATTGAACCCTTGTGCTACTGATAGCTTCGAGTGTAGCTTGTCCTTATGTCGGTGGAAATTGCGGCGCATAGCCGTGCAGCTCTGAAACGTCATTTGACGCAGTATGGGGTGCCGGACGCTGGCATGAACGTCATCTTTGTGGTAGGAGCCGATGCGGCTCATCCTTTTGAGTTATTCTACTCTTGGGTGACGATTCCGGCAGTGAGTGGGGACGATAATACCTTTCATTCTTACACTGCCACTGCCGTGCCCGCGAACTATGCGCCGTATAGGACACAGGAAATACCTATATCTGCTTGGCAGCATCAGATTTGGTTTAATGGCGCCCTTCCCCATGTGGTTATACCGCCGAGAATGGGCCCTTTATCAATTGCGGGGGCCACTTGGCCGGTACTAGCCGGATTTACGCCTCATCCCCGTTACCTCACAGTGACGGTGGCTGAGTTGCGTGTATTGCACACTGCCCTTATAACAGTATATAGGGCATTGGTGCAGTGTCGCGCAATGTGCAGGCGGGGGCACGTGCGGTTGCGGTACAACCTACTGATCACCACGCGGTGGTCATTAGTCCTGTTATGGTTAATTCTGTTATGGGCAAGCGCCCCCAAACTAGGGATGATTTCCCCTTTTGGCTTGCTGAAAAATTTGACCAAATAGAAGCGGTATACCCGAATACATCTCCTGTGGAGAAACACAGGATCCTTACCATTAGTTTGCCTAAAGACTTGGTCCCCAACGTAGATGATTGTGTTAATTGGGGTAAGGTCTTTGCAGCGACGTACGCGCAGTGCTTTGGCACTCCGTCTATGTTAATGCTGCCCTCCGTTATTAAACGTGTTCAAGAGAACCACGGTGCGGAGTCTGCGATAGAGTTAGGGATGCGGCTCCTCGGACAGTTTGACCTGGTGGCTACCATGATAATGGGTAACCTTAAGGGTGATGCTTTGCAGTTCCAGGTTCGTAATGAACTAAAGAAAGTTGCTGAAGAGGACAAGCCGCAGGAATTTGCGAAGATAATCTCATGTGCATACAGAGATTTGGGTCGTAGCTCTTTAGGAGTTAAGCCTGTGATCAATACTCCCGATATTAAACAGCAGGGTAAGGCGGAAACCTCTGGTAAGGATGACCGGCCAAGCTTTCCAAAACAAAGTTGGCGGTCTAAACAACGGGGAAAGCAGCAGCAGAAACAGGGCTCTCGGCCTGCCTCTCCCGTTCAGTGAACGCACTTATGATCTGCGAGATCGTGCTACTATTAAGTCTCCTGATAGGTTTCAGGTTTCTGAACAACGTTCTCCTCGTTCTTCACAGGAAACATCGGCTTCACAGTCCGGTGGCGGAGGCGGTGGCAAAGGTCGGGGTGCTCCACAACCACGTGAACAGCCCCGACAGACTGAGGGTAAAGGCAAGCAGGACGAATTTGCACGACAAAGACCCCCGTTTCAGAAGAAGAAAGTGGCGGCTCTGACGGCAAGGTATGCCTCAGATAGTGCGGACACAGCTTCGGAACCGGACATGGGCGCTGACGCTACTGGACAGCGCAGCGGAAATTACCATAGTCCGTCAAGCTCTGCGTCCATTTCTGGCGGTGACAGCAACTGATATCTTGGTTACTGTTGAAACAGCTGACACCAGAGTGGCTCCCCCTGACAGACTTTATGAAATAGTCTTATTAATTGAGGGTGACATACAACGTACAATAAAGGGGATTTTTTGGGATAATCTGACCACCACCTATGATATCCTCCTAGCGTAGGCGGATTGGCCCCCAGCTTTCATTTTAGAGGCTCCTAGAGGGGAGGAGGTAATCCTCCCGTCCTTTGCGCACACGGTGCCTAAGGACCAGGCTGAAGTGTACGCTGGGGAGTGGGCGCTGGCGCTTGCGCCAGCGGTGTATCGTACTCAGGTGGGGTGGGACCGGTTGTCCCCCTGCCATGAGATTCCATTGCGGTCTATGCCCCAGCCTCAACCCCAGTATCCCATGCGTCGTGAAGCTAGACCCCACGTCGCGGCAATCCTTGAACAATTGGAATATCAGGGTGTTATTGAAACTTGTGTGTCCCCTATGAATAACCCTTTATTCACTGTAACGAAGCCTGACGGCTCGTACCGTTTAGTTTTGGTTTACCGGCACCTAAACTCCCATTGCCGGACCTGCGCGGTACAGAATACACACAGCTCGGCTCTTGTCGACAGTCTCGTGCGTAAAAGATTTAAAACGACACTTGACATTTCCAATGGCTTTTTTAGCCACAACCTGTCCACACTGAGTAGCCAGTGGACGGCGTTTACTTCGGGCGGCAAACAAAAGCAGTTTACGAGATTGGCCATGGGTTACAAAAATAGCCCTGGCGTCTTTTCCGCTCGCGTGGTTTCTCTCTTAGAAAGAATCGACCCCGACGCATACTCCTATGTTGACGATATCTACCTCACGGATGATGAGCTGATGCCACATCTGTCTTGAGTCGACAATATTATAGTGAGTTTTGCTGACTATGGCTACAAATTCAATTTTGCGAAGTCTCACATCACGGAATATACAGTGTTGTTTTTGGGCTACGAGCTCAACAATGAAGGTAAGGGGTTAGCTCCCCACTTTCTGGAGAAGTGCGCATGCTTACGTGCTCCTACAACACTGAAGAAATTGCAATCTCTGCTGGGCTTTCTGAATTTCGGACGTAGTATATTCCTGATTATGCCCAGCGTATCAAGCCGCTTTACGCCTTGGTACAACCTTCTTTTTCGAAGTCTAGCTGGCAGCTAGAACACTCTGCTATATTACAGTCTTTACAGGCTGATCTTCTTGCTTCACAGTACTTGCTGACGCGTGATAACCGCACTAACCTGGTAATTAGAATAGTACCAGGCGCCGTGGGTTTCACGTATTTGACGTTTAATGAGGGCGATACAGTCCCCATTGCGTATAAATCACACTTGTACACCTCTGCTGAATTACGTTTTTCCACAGTCGAGAAAGTTCTGACTGCTGTGCAGATGGCGATCCTTAAGGAACGCGCACTGACGCATGGGAAACAGATTCTGGTTGTGACACCGTATCCTGCCCTAGAGGCAGTGACTAAAGCTATTGTACCAAATTCTAAAGCTTTGCATCCAAGGTGGATACAATGGGCCTCCTTTTATTGTGTCCAGTCCTACAATGACAACTTACACTTCTGGTCTCAAAATGATTATCGAGATAGCAAAGGTAGCACAATTAAGCATGAACTGCTTTGGGTTAGAGTCTCAACTTTAAAGAACGTCTCCCTCTCGTGAATGTTATTCACACTCTTGGTCACCAACGACTTGGTGTCCATGCTGTCGGCAACAGCTTGGCTGACGAGGCAGCAAAAACCGCAGTGGCTACATACTTAGTGGCAGCAGTTACAAGATCCAAAAGTAAGATTGATGATGACATCTTGGCAGCTATTGCTGCTACAGAGAAGGGAAGTGATTACCCGAAGGGTTTTCCTTCTCGTTATTTTTATCATTTAAGTCCTGATAACGTCCCATTAGTGAGGATTAACGACGTTGGTGACAGAATTATTCCCAACGCGGACTGCAGACCATCTCTGATACTAGCGGCGCACGAGGGGTTGGCGTCAGCTCACGCCGGTGTGTCCGCTACTATATCTCTGTTACAACAACGTTACTGGTGGTTTGGTTTATATAAACAAGCGTGCGCTTATGTTCTTGATTGTGACATTTGCCAACAGATTAAACCTTCTACTGTTGCGCGCCCACCACAAACACAGTTGTACATATCTAATAAACCATTTGGTTTTGTTTATTTAGATCACTGCGGTCCTTTTTCTTCTGATACTGCGTACAAGTATATCTTGGTTGCAGTGGATTCGTGCACACGTTTTCTCTGGGTATGGCCACAAAGGAGTGCTGACTCACGGACTGTCATCAGGGATTTGCGTGTCTTTGTGGGAACTTTTGCGTGTGGTACCTTCCATTCTGATCAGGGCCCTGCATTCGCCTCTAAGGCTTACAAGGAGGCTATGAGAAATTTGGGGGTCCTAGTCAAATTTTCGTCCCCCTACCGACCTGAGGGTAATAGTGTGGTGGAGCGAATGAACCATGACTTAAAGCAATCATTGACAGCACGTGTTTTAGGCACAGGCCGGAACTGGCTAGCCCATTTGTATAACGTCCAACGTGCACTTAATAATCTCCCTAGAACAGAGGTCTTCAAACTTTTGGATGCCGAGACCCCCCTGTCAACATTTTGAGGCGTAAGGACCCCCTCTTGACAAAAATGTCTAAACCTGTTGACTAAATTGCGTGGGATGAAAATGTAAATAAGGTTATGTGATGCCGCGTATTTTGGGATAGCATTGCTTCATTATTTTGATATTTGTTACACACAGTAACGCTGAGGAAAGATTTCACCCAATCAGTACCCATTTATAACCAAAATACAGCAATTATCATCAGAAAGATTTCAAGTCAACCTTTGTGAAGGGCCTTCCACTCTGCAGCAATACGTGCTGCCACATTAGAAGCTCACCTGGCCCTGACCGGAAGAAGCAGGGGTCCCTTAAAACCCTGGCGGTTTTGTGTAGAGTTAAGCCTTTTACCCATGCAGCTTTCCTCTCACCCCCTCCCTTCCATCCCTCTCTCCTCTCCTAACCCCGGATCCCTCTCTCACTTTGCAGGTCATTTTCTTTCACCCCTTTTTACAACTTCTGAACTCTCCCCATTCAACCTCTCACTTCACCTTTAATCACCTCTTGCCATTCTGTCCTTTCACTGCCCTCATCTCTAACAGTCTCTCACATTTATCTCATGGCCTCTCTGGCCCTGTCACCTCCCGTGCCCCTCAGCACTTCTCATTCACCTCGTCTCTTCATTCAAATTTTTGTCTATTTGTATCTTACACCTCTCCAGTCCCCCCATTCCTCTTTCACATCTCCCCTTTGTTCTAACAGAAGCCCTCACCTTTGGATCACACTCACTTCTTGCGTGTCCACACTTCTCTTCGGCAATTCACATTTCTCCTCATCCCTGACCTCTTCAATCAAATTCTCTCACTCCCTTGCTGTCCTCTCTCATTTTGGGTGCGGATGCAAGTTCAGAATGGGATGAATGAATGTATGATTACTGATGGGCTTGTTTGGGTCAGTTGCATATTGAGTAGTGAGGGGGACAGGTGAGTGAAGTGTCACATGAGTGCAGGATGAGTAGTGTACTCGTGTGACTGCAGGTTGAGGTATAGTGTGAGCAGGACAAGTGCATTTTGAGAGCAGAGTGATCACTGTGAGTGCAGGGTGAGCGGGTGAATGGTGCAAGTGCATGGTGATCAGTGTGAGTGCATTGTGATCGCTGTGAGTGCAAGGTGAGCGGGTGAATGGTGCAAGTGCATGGTGATCAGTGTGAGTGCATTGTGATCACTGTGAGTGCAGGGTGAGCGGGTGAATGGTGCAAGTGCATGGTGATCAGTGTGAGTGCATTGTGATCGCTGTGAGTGCAAGGTGAGCGGGTGAATGGTGCAAGTGCATGGTGATCAGTGTGAGTGCATTGTGATCACTGTGAGTGCAGGGTGAGTGTGGCAATGAAGGGCGAGAATGAGGAATGAGTTGTCTGAATGCAGGGTGCATTCCCAGACCCATGAAGTAACTCAGCATGTTATTGACGGGGCGTAGACTTTAAGATCTAAGTTAAACTATTGCGGCATTAATCGGGGATCGAGGGTGAAGGAAATAAATAATGTGCTGATCCTGCAACAAACTTCCAGTCCTATGGTTAGGGTTGCCAGCAGATTATTTTGGTGGCCCAGTCGGTACAAAAAAAAAACAGTCACCTAAAGCGGTATTTTCAGCGCTTATCTGTGCATACTTCCCAGGGCCGGCTTTAGTGCTGGTGGTGCCCTGTGCGACCATGTTTGTTGGTGCCCCCCACAATGACCACCCCCACCACGGATTCTCTCACTAGCACCCTTTAACAGTGACCAAGTCTCCATAACCCCACACTCTCAGATGAATTGAATTAGTTATATAGTGCCACTCATACCAGTGTAGGGTGTCCGAGCACTTTGCATCACACACACATTACACAGAGACAATCAATCATAAGTGTGTAAATCAGTGTATAGGAAATGTTACATAAGCCAAAGGACTAAAAGTATAGGAGTCACATGTCATCCATACTGGTAGGCAGTATAGTTTAAGAGTGCTTGGTGTGCAGAAGCACAAACTCAGAGTCGAAAAAGAAACCGCATAGTTGGGAGTTTCCTTTAATAATAAGAATTGATTTCTAGCCAAATTAACGCTTTTTGCAACATTAATCAATGGTCTAATAATGTATTCTTTGTAGTGTGCATGCTGTTCTAGGATGAAAGTTAATAGCTCACTATTCTCTATTAGGACTTTAAGTTATAAATTGCAAGTAACAAAAGGATGTCTCTTTTGAAAGCAGTAACCTGCTGATCTGTTTACATCATACGCACTCTGTAATCTACTTGGTACACGTTCTTTGCAGCAGGCATATTAACCCTCTGCACTAACATCACCCAAGTCAAAACCTCAACTATACAACATTCTGATCTCTCTCCAGGAAGATAATTAATCACACGAGTTATCTTGACATTTATGTGAGGCCTGGTAATTGCAGGGGAAAGAAACGCTGCAGCAGGTGCTTCAAAAGCTTAATAAACTTTCGCTCACGGCGCCCCCAGGAAGCCAACTTTGTATTCCTTTCCATGAAATGCATTCTCACACTACAGCAAAGAATGTAAAATCCAAATGTAAGGAATAGGCACAGTGGGGACCCACGGGGTACTGGAACCAGCAAAAAAACCTAAGCCTCTGTAAGCAGTTTACAAAGGCATGTTAAATGGTCTTTAAAGACCTGTGAAAAAACACGGGGGTGCCGGAGATAGGAATCCAGACACTGCCCAGCTGAGCCCCCAGCAGCTCAAGTTTCACTGCAGCAGCCCGGGCTGAGACACAGGACGGGGGAAGGGGGGGCTGAAGCCCTTGGGCCTGGGCAGAAGTGTGACTGGGAAGGCGCGACCCCCTTTGCATCACTCCACGGCCCCCCTGGGGGTCGCGCCCCACAGTTTGAAGACCCCTGCCCTAGAAGGTCTCTGGGTGGGCGGACCCCGTACATGATGCTCTTCGGAATCAGAATGTTTGTTCCGGACCTTGATGGTCTAGACATGGCGGCGTCGACCGCACCCTTTGACGTAGATGATCACTGTGCTGTTTTGCAGACTCTACAAGAAGCCAGAGACACTCTTTCGAAGGAACACTTGCCCTCCACGTCTGAAGCTGAGGTTCAGATTCCGGTAGTCGGCTGGCTACCCCGAGTTGGAGACCTGGTCCGTGAGAAGGTGGAGAACAAGAAGGAGTTCGGCCCCTCTTACCGTGCACCGGTTCCAGTGCTTGGAGTGCAGGGTACAAGAACAGTCATTTTACCTCCACTTCCTGGTCGAAAAGACAACAGGTACATCTCCATTGACAATGTCAAACTTCAGCGAGTGGCCGATACTTCTTAGTCTGACTCCAGCAGTTTCATGCCAGACGATGCAAAGAAATTCAATGTTGGTTCCTGCTTCTAACACCTTGTCTGATGTTGCCATCGAGATGCAGTCAGTTACTGATCCCCTGTTAATACCACCGGCTGGTGGTCTGCCCGACGAGACTGAGTATGCTTATCCTACAAATGGTCACTCGCCTCTTTTACAATCTACGGCGCTTGACCAGTCCCGTTTCTCCTTTGACACTCACTCATTGCCCTCCACTCCCCCATCGAACATTGCTGTTTTTGCTAGTTGGTTTAAGAGACATTTTTTAGTTTCCCCTTGGACATACATCTGGCTTTTACTCTTCAGTATTTTTTTGTTTATGTCCATTGGATTTGTAATAGTGTTTTTCCGTCTGGTGGATGGCCACTATCTCAAAGAGAGATCAACAATTAGAATTATCAATGGAACTTTGGCCCCCCACTCCTCGTCCCACATCATGAAAAGGGACCAGACTTTTGTGAATATTACTGCCTGGCCCGTCCTGGATGGAATCACGTGGGATGCTGTTAAATTTCAAATTCATGGGCCTACAGAGGTCATTAATGTACCTAATGTATTTCGTGTTTCTATGGGTGATGTAGTTAAGCAGAACATACGTACTGATGATTGGGATGTCACGCCATTGAAGCACTGTTTTCGGATTTGAAATATTATGCCGCTTTTGATGCTGAAGATTTGTATGAGAATGCGGCTAATTATGCGGAACAGTATTGTTTTCAGCATTATGGCAATCACTTTCTGCATAAAGCAAACACTTTTCGTAATTTTGTAAATTTTACCCAATGGGAACACTGTCCCACCCCCTCTTTCGGCAGTTCACATACATTAGTTGATAAGTATACTTATTTTACTGATTTCAGTGTTTCCGACCCGGCATCCTTTTATTTTAAGGTTATGCCTGAGTCTGCCACAAAGGTTAGACTCACACACACCAAGTTACTTTATTCTAAGTCCTTTATGGACGAGTTGTCAATCAAAGGTTATGATCTATGGAAGGCTACTATTGATCTTAAGTCGGTTTGGAGTTCCAAACCGTGGCAGGTTCAGGGAACTGAAGCTTTGCATCGTGCCTGTCTCGTACCAAATCATATGTTGTTTTTAAATTCAACCATCTTCCAAACCACCTGTTTCGGATTGGCCACTTCTAAACAACTAAAGTCACCTTCTGTGCCGGATCTGGGTGCTTACCCCAATTGGGATAACCACACAGATCTGTCCCTTCCTGCTTTGCAGTCATTGGTTTCCAATACATCTTTCAATATTTCGAAATTTAGTAGTGATGGATGGTTAGTTTGGCAAAGCAGTTCTGATACCTGTCAACGTTGTTTTCTAGGTCTGAAACCGGGGTATACTCAGCAACGAGTGGACCCTCGGTTTGAGTCGTCACATACAGTAACTACATACTCTGTAGGAAAATTATGTCAATCCTGGTTGCGACATTCCACCTTGGCATCTGTCAAAGTTCATTTATCAAGATTACATGACACAATAGATTTGAATGATTTTGTTAAAGGTCCTGTGGGTGGCAGATCCAAAAGGTGGGCGTATGCTATTTACAACGAAGTATGGAAACTGTCGCAAATTGAGGCAGCTTCACGATTGAGAGCTATTGATCAGGCTAATATGGAAAAGGTATTAGCAGTTATTGATAACAGCATTAGCACTCTTTCTTCCCGTATTTATACATTGGACAATATTGTTTCTTCAATTGTTGATATTGTACATGATGATGTGTCTGTATTGTATAATGGTCAAAACCAGTTGCGTTCTGTTATGCAGTTTGCATGGACATTACAAACGTTAAAGGCAGGGAAGGTCCCCTGGGACTATTTGAATACAACATCTTTATTTCTTCCCTTTAACCTTACTGAAAAACAGCAGTTCATGTCCATGAAAGATGCTACATATTCATTGTTACATATTGAAAAATTAGAGCCTTTACCTTTCTCTGTGGCGGAATTGGATTCTGCCGTGTGGTTATTACATGGGTTGATCACTCTCCCGTTCGCGCTTTTCAAGTTTACGTCCTGCATGAAACACTATGCTCTGGGTAGATATGAACAGCTGGGTACCGCTTTCATACATGAGGTTTGGTCCCTCCCTTTTACGTATAGATGTACAAGGGACGGTACTGAGGTTTATCTGAAAGGTGAGGAATGTACAACGACACCTGATCATTCTGTGGTATGTAGGCACATTCAGTTACACGGTGCATGCAATGTACAAGCCCCGAATTTAGCCTGCGTCCTGAAGGGTATCCCTGTACCAGTGATTACGCCATCTTTCACGCTGCTTGCAAACGGTAGTTATTTAATTTTGAACAATGAAGCTTGCTGCGGGATGTTAGTGGGAATCCCGTATATAGTAACTGTATCGCAGAGAGTGGTCTGCTGCAATAATGTTCTCTTTCCACCCCCGCATGGGCGGCTGGATGTTTCCATCTGGCCTTCGATTCCGAAGGCAGAGTTCAACAAGATGAGCAGAATAAGGGCGCTATTGTCCCAAAAGGAGGTGCCATTGACCTCCTCCCGTGAAACATTCGTCCTTCACGTTGCAAATACGCGCACTGAGGTGCAGGCGCTTTTGAATACTGACCTCCCCCTGCATTTTGGAGCTTTGATCCAAACAATTTTCAATGCCTCATCCACGACAGGCCTGGCTCATTTTTTTAAACTTGTGGGCACAGGCCTCGTGACCTCTTTCCAAACTATTTTTGGTGTGATTCCGGCATTTTTTCATTCTATTTTCTCGAGCGTCTTTGGAGGTGTCCCGCTGATTCTGGCGCTTGTGGCAGGAGTGCTACTTTTACTTTTCATACTACGAAATGGCTGCTCTTTCTGTGCCACACGACAACCTGTCCCGTCTGCATCTTCTCCGTGACAGGATGCTTGAATATTATGGTACGCTGCCATTGGCGACTTTGAGCCTGGCGTATGGATTATCCTTCCGGTATTCCTACTTCACCTGCGTGCAACCTGTCTTTCACTGCCTAGATTGTCCCTTTGAATGGCCTCTGGATTTGTGCTTGACCAACACGGTGTCTCCGGTGCCGGATTATGATCGACTGATGAGGCCCTTAGTGTCTCACGAGTTTGCCTGTTCTGGTGTTCGGATTATGGCCTGTGGTGCGGCGCATGGTATCCTGGGTAATTGGGACATCGCAAGGGCTGCCTATGATTTCTTGAATATGAGCTATCTGGAGGAACAATTCGGTTGCCCTCTGATCGTGCTAGAGGCTCCGCTTATTGAAGAACATGTATGTTCCTTTTCTTTGATTAATTGGATGGCTGAAACTTTTCGTGGCTCTGCAAACGATTTCTTGTTGGAAGCAGTTGCCACGTATGCTGCATATACGTTCATGGATTGAGTGAACTGTGGTCCTCTAGGTTTTTACTCCCGTATCTTTACCTGTGCCTTTGGACTGCTGCCCAAAGCACCATTTTTTAATTTTTTCCCATCACACGTTTGTGGTTTTTTTATTTTTTCTCCCCTTTTCGTTTTTCTTTTTTTCGGCTTTTGCCTGGACTATAAATTGTTTTTTAATTGAATACGACTTGTTCTGCTCTGTCGAAACTGAACTTTGCATTCTCTATATTCTTGCATACTGTATAGTGCTTCGATCAAGGGGGCATGTAGTGAGGACTCCCTTAATACGTACATACATTGTTAAGTTAGCATAACCACGTTAGATGTTAGAAAGCCATCTTGCCGCTTTTGCGCACGGCACTGCGTTTACATGTTATTGCTTAAACAAACTGCTGACTCGAGCTTTGCCTCACACTTAAGCAATCTGTTGTTACCATCCCGAGCTCTGCGCAGCGACCTTGGTCTGTACATGGCGTGACAAAACAGTCTGGTTTGTTAGACAATGCATGTTTTCTACTCTAGGTTGATCGACCCACTATTTAGCCATAACACACAGGCAGCTGCAAATACCTGAAAGTTGGTGCTTTTAATATCACAGACATCATGTTTATTATTCAGACCGAAGACGACCCTTCCTGCGAGAAGACTCCTGATGCTCCTGTGATGTGATTTCACTAAGCTGATCTTTGAGGTATGGGGTCCCCTATTCAAGCCTAAGAGACCTTCTATTAGCATAATAATAACATTAGCTTCTTAGTAAAGGGAAGGTGGTAGTATCCACTGTCATTATAACATGATCACCCCTTTTATATTCTATGGTATTGTAACGATGCTGATGGTTTTGATTATAATCATTTGTCTGCTTGCATTAGCCAAAGTACTGCATCTTAGGACACGTGGTCTATAAAAATAAACTCTTTTTATTTTCACCGTGTCTCTGTTGATTCTTGTTGTGGACTGATGTGAGAATAATATACGAACAGGTATTTCCGATTCCCACCATTCCTGAGAGTATACTGAGTCGCTTGTTCTGGGTTGTCTTTTCATTGGGACCGCCGAGCCAAATCTCGGATAACGAATGGGACACTTATGCTAGCCGGATACTGGGTTCTGGGTTCTGAGGTGAGTTTCTGGTACACCACAATTCACTGAGGTCCTGGGGTTCTACGCATAGTTCTGTGTATAAGCAGAATCCCTGCAACATATCCCTGCATAGCACTGGATAATGGTGGCGTTTATGTATCTGTCTTTTAACCTGGTTGTCATGTGCAGGACTCGGAAAATCCACTTGCCCATTTGCTATGCCGAGCCAGATTTAATCAGGACGAGATCTTGTTAGTGCCGACTCACCAGGGTGGGCAATAAATGTGCCTTTAATTCTTATTATCTTGTCTCATTTGCTCGGCTTTCCAGACAAAGGTCAAAAGTCAGTTTGTCTTCCTACATTTAGTTTGCCATCCTACATTTACTTTTCTTTCTGTGATCGAAATTAGATTATTTTGTAAAGTGAACTGTTTGACAATCACGCAGTGCAAAGCACGTGAAATGAAAGACTGTAAGATTTCCTGTTTTTTTTCTAATACAACACTGAAATATTTAATAAATGAAGTGTTCAAACATTTAAAATATATTTCGCTAGGTATAAAGACACATTTTTGTAATCCTGTGGTGAAAAAAAAAAAAGATTTTTATAGGATCAAAACAAATCAGAACACTTTACTTGGTGATGTGCAAATTTGAAATATTTTTGCTAAAGCCCAATTTCCAACCACTGTTTATGCGCTATTTAGTTTTTTTATCAGTAAAACTACATGTTAGTGGGAAAGTTTTGTGGCCATTTTGATGGAAAATGTGCTATCTCTAAATGACAATGCACTACCACATCATGCTTTAGTAATACATTTATCTAAAGTGAGTTTTTAAACATGAACTGGGAAATATTCCTGCTCCTCCCCAGATGAAAATGCTATTAATGAGCAAAGAGGCAAGCCAGGAATCATGTGTACCATATATGTGGACTCTATTCTTATCATACATGGAGCAAACGTTTAGTCTAGTAAATAAAGTTTTTGTACACCCAAAATAGTGAACTTACATATTTGAGGGTGCTCTCCTGTGTGATCATGAAGAAAAATGCGGCTCCATAAGACAAAATATTTGCTGAGGATCCCACAATTTGAGACCAGTTTACGGGTCAAGTACATTACAGTTAGGTTGAGTAGATAATTAAAGTTACTAGACCTGCAGGTCTAGTAACATTGTCATGATTTTTCTAGCCCTGATGTGTCTGCTGTTGACTGGCTTCCAATCAATTGGGCATTTCTCTGTCCCCTTGCCCAGGATGATGGCAACACCTTTGTGATGATTGATATCGTCCATGCCTAAGTGCAATACTGTCTCTCCTGTGGTGGCTTTTATTCTACCAGGACCAGTCCACATCCTTTAATTGACCCCCAGAATGTGTAGGGTGTAGCTCCTCATCTCTTATCTTACTTGAGACAGATTTCTGGTGTCATACATAGTCCTTGCGTTCAATAATCTGATTTTGGTCTTGCACTTGGTACTCGTAACTTGCGTCACCCTGTAAGTAGTTTACTTGTGGCTTTGACTACTGTCAGTCATGCATGTCTGATGCACAGACTCTGAAAGTCTCTTGTGCCCAGAAGATTTAGTAGTTCTTGCTGCTGTTTCTACAACAAATGCTTTTTTTATACAACAAGGTTGTTAGCCTAGTGCCCATCCTAGAGGACCAGTGGATCGGACTTCGTTTGATCTCTACCCTTGGACCTATACAGCTTGGGCGACCCTGCCAGAAGACTATGCTCCTGCCAGCATAGCTCTCCAGATTACTGTGACAGGCAACTCCTTGATCACTTCATGGGAGCGATCCTCTGAAGAGAATAACCCACAGGGGCCTACTCAGTGTTTCCTCAAATTTCCTCCACCGACCACTGGCCTGTTCAAGGCTTGACCATACATCCAGGACTACTTTTCGAGTTAGAAAATCATCGTCTCATAATGTCAAAGGGACTGCGACCTGTCACAGTATTGCATGTAGTCCTATCAGCCTGTAATGTTTTCTATATTTTGAATTTTTCAAGCTATATTCTCATTCATAGCTAATAGCTCTCTTAAGACGTCTTTTGAATCTTTCGATCATCCCAGTGCCACTGGGATTGTACAGCGAGGTAGACCTATGTGTGATTCCTACTAAAATTGTATCCGAATGTACTTTGTTAATAACACGCAAAACAGGTCATCTGAGAAAATTGTCAGTTAACACAATAATGCACTTGTGATCAACACTCATGGGTAAACCCCCTTTTTCCAGAAAAAAGTTTTCTAAAATGTTTGAAGGCCGAGACTCAAGCTCTTCCCATTCTATAATGGAGTATTTCCCCTTTGATGGAAAAAGTGGCCAGGAAGCAAAACGGATAAGACACCTTGCCATTTTTGCGTAAGAACTGCTTCCAGTCATTTGTTGATGGCATCTGTGATAACCATACTGTCGGGCTGCAGATCAAAACCTTGTAGGCCTGGAACATTAACATTTTTATTTTTGGTTAAAGCAAAATTCCACTCAAATACATTTTGTTTGCACATCCACTTCCCTTCTTCAAATAAAATTCATCTAACCCTATAAAGGTTTGTACATAATTTTTACTCTGGAGAGCGGGTATGTTCTTTATGGCCTTATTCAAATTAGACTAAGGTTTAATCCTATTACTGCAAATTTCGTGACCGAACTATGTCACACTTTTTGAGCAAATTTGTTGCCTTTTGAGTATTTAAGAGTCAAACCACTGTTCCTCTAAAAATTCAATATCTTTCCTAACCTTAGATCATGTTTCTTTCAGTGCCTCCCAATAAATATTGCCGTGTAAATATACCTACCCGAGTGCCAAATAGCTGAACGTTAGTTTTTGGAACACCCCAGCTGCAGACTCTATGCCAAGTGGCATACACTTGCACTTGAAACACCCGGTAAGGAGTGCTAAAAGAAGTATACTGTGTTCGTGCAGGAAAACATGGTGGTGTACCCTGGATGAGCTAAGAGTGGGAAACCAATTTGCTCCTGACTTATGCCAGCATTTCTACAAACTTGGTTAGATGACATCTATCCGTGCATGTTTTGTTGTTAAGGTCACATAGATCCACACATAAACTGTTCTTGCCATATAAGAAGAGGAGCAATCAGTCGGAGGCTTCGATAGGCTTAATAACATCAGCCTCAACAAGTTCCTTTACCTGCCTTGTTATTTAATCTCTCAGGACAATTGGTACATTCCTGACTTTTTGAATTTTCGGGCATGCGTGTTTCAACACAATTTTGCTTTCAGACCCTTGGAGTTTAGCAGTACATCCACCCAAACTTTAGGACGTTTTTAAGGCATGTCCTTCCCTACAGTTTCTCCTTCATCAATTATGAGAACTTTTATTTCTATTGGAATCTGAAAAAATAATACCGATGGACCTTTTTTGCTGTGTAAATTTTTCCATATTCCTGAAACCCAGCATATCCGTGGACTCCTGCTGTACCCTTCAGTGTTAATATCCAGTCTGAATATTTTTTAACACACAACTTAGTACAGTGGTTTAGGGAGGACCAGAGTCTGCCCCAGTATTAAACACCTCCTTTCATTGTGTTGCAAGACGGTTGTTTTTGTTTTTTTAAGCTACATTGCCCAGGTTTAAAATAATATTTTCTTTAAGACTTTGTTACATGTGGAATTAGCCTTAAAATGTTGCTCATCAACCTCAGTGCTCTTGATATTTAGGTCTCGACCTTGCTATCGCGTAAGCGATCGCAAAGCGAGACTATAGAAAGCGGGTTTGAAAAGTGCTCCCAAAAAGCGGATTGCATGGCTAGCAAGTGCACAATCATGCGCATCGTTCCGCCATGCAATCCGCCTTTTGGGAGCACTTCAAAGGGTCCGCTCCCCCGCCCCCAAGCGCGCGCGCGCCACGCTCCGCCGGGCTTGTTTTTCTCCAGGGCTTAACAGCCAGAGTCAGATCCCGGCACATGCGCTCATAAATCTTGTTTTGGTTGTTGTGTGTTTTTTAATCGGCCAGCAGTTCCTCGGGTGCATCAAATTCGTCTGGTAAAATACAATAAGCACAAACATTTTACGAACGTCCTCCTTAGTACTTCTCAGCATTGTTAATACTGAAGACTCATACTATGGAAGGAAATGTTTCATGGACACCAACCCTGAAATGTAATGTGGACAAGATACAGTGCAAGTAGTTTCTTCAAACCGTTGGTGATTAAAAACACTTCTGCCTCGCGGGTAACGAGTTCGAGTCCCGCCTCAAACCACCCCAAGGTCAGTAAAGAAATACAGTAAATTCGGTAATAGTTCCTCTGTTGTTTACAGCTCGGGGTAGGACAGTTGTCGCCGCGGGTGCTGTCTGCTTATTAACGGTGCCGGCCATAACCTCCACTGGTCCCTTCACTGCCATGATTGACTTTACTAAGCTTTCTCGAGGGAAAAAAACGCGGCAGCCAATGCAGTTCAAACTTTCACTTTCGACTTACAACAACAATAATGTCACGCCCCACCACTTTCATATGTCACCAGCCACCACTGGGACTCAAGTAAGTTCACACCGCATTTCCTCTATCTTTACTCCCCTTTTCATCTACCCTACTTCCATTCACTTTTAACATTTTCACTTTCCTTCTCCCACCGTCTGCTTTCACTCCCTCCTCAGTTCTCGCCTACACTTTTCCTCCAGCACGTTTCCTCCCTCCCCCTTTCACTCCCTATTGAGGTCATGCTTTTTGCACATGCCTTCTCGTCTGTCTCGTGCCATGGGCAGGCTGTGTTGTTTCCTGTCCTTAGTCATAGGTAAGCGGGGCTTATGTAACTGTAAACCAGTTCTCTGCATGCAATGGGTGCCCTAAGCATGAGTCAGTGTGTGTGAATTTGTGGGTGCATGCATGAACGCGTCGGTGTTTGTATGTATGTGCGAGCATAAGTTAGCTTGTGTAAGTATGGGTTTGTCCGTGAGTGTATCAGCGTGTGATTAAGTGGTGGGTGTGAGTGTCGCCTGTGTGCAATTTGGATGTGTGTCCGTAAGTTGTGTGTGCCAGCGTGCGTGTAAGCACGAGTCCGTGTGTGCACAAGTTATGGTGTGTGTGTGTGTCAGCTTGTGTGCAAGTTGTGTGTGTGGAAGTATGAATGTGTGCATGAGTGTGCCAGTGTGTGCGCAAGTTATGGTGTGCGGGTGTCAGCATGTGTCAGCATGTTGTGTGTGGGAGAGTGTAAGTGTGTGTGCAACTTGTGTGTGAGTGTCAGTGTGTGTGTAAGCACGAGTCATTGTGAGTGCAAGGTATGGTGTGTGTGTGTGTTCCAGCCTGCTGCGTTGTGAGTCTGTCTGCCTTGGCAGTACCCCGTCTCTTCTCCGATCTAGGCGAGGAATGCGCTCTCCTCCCACATCCTCAGCCAGCCTCCTCCGGCACTCCCTCCCACTCCCTCCTCCTGCAGCCTCTTCCTCCCCAGGGACAGCGGCCTTCCCCTAAACATCCCCAGTCGGCCCACAACCTCAACCAGCCTCCCCCGTCACTGCTCCCCACCACAGCCACACCCTCCCCTGGCCCATCTCCAGGGACACCACCCCCCCCCCCCCCCAGCACGCCCCAATCCGTCCAGCACTGCTCTGCAGCGCCTACCCTGGCACCCAAGGCGCAGGAGGAGGGGGTCCTGCACCTACCGTGGCACCCAAGGTGCTGCAAGTGGAGGTGCTGCGCCTACCCTGGCCCCCAAGGCGCTGGAGGTGCTGCGCCTACGCTGGCCCACAAGGCGGTGGGGGTCACCCTCTATACATTCCATCTTGCATTTTAAGATCCTTTTTTCATATTTTTATTCATCCATTTTTTAGGTCTCGTCTGAGACAGCGCTTTAGCGCTGCTCTGGCGAGACTTATAGTAAGCGAGTTTTGGAAGTGCAAACAGTGCTTTTCAGGCCTCCAAATACAGTGCATGTGCGCTGGGCGCGCGCACCATTTGGCAGCCTGAAAAGCACTGCCTGATCACTTCGCGGCCCCTTTGATGTCCGTCAGTGAGCCGAGAGGCCACTGAGGACATCAAAGGGCACACCATTTGCACTGTGCCCGCCCCCACTCCCCCCTCCCACTCCCTCCTCGTCAACTTCAGTGCGCGCTTGTTTTGTGAAGAGCTCGGTTCAGTCACAGAGCTCTCTGCCTTCAGCTTCCAGACAGTCTGCCTGTTGCGTCCACCCTACACGTCCTCCTCCCATTCCCTCTCCCAGCAGCTTGTTGTGTGTAATGCGGTCTCTGACATAGCCACTGAATATTCGAACACACATCTGTGCATAGTCTGTCCTCGCGCCACCTCACTGTAATGCTATTATTGTCCTTTGACCATCGCGTGCACTGTACCTGTGTGCACCCCTCCCTCCAGGCTTTGGCCTCTCCAGGCCGTGTGTCTTGTGTGCTGTTGTCAGCCCACTCCAGCGCCGTGTCTTGTGTGTTATCAGCCCTCTCGGGGCTGGGTGCCGTGTGTGTCGTGGTCAGCACAGCTCAATCACGGCTATCTGAAGTGACGGCACTTTAAGCAAACAGGCAAATACTGAAATGGCACAAAACAAGGACAGAACAGCTGCGGAGACCCAATCACTCCAGCCGACTGAAGCCGGGCACACGGGCACTTCGATAACAGGGTGTGAAATGTTTATTTCCAAACGAGCTGCAATTACCGTTGTCACTGCAAAAACAGTGCCTGCTTCTGCTGGCCTGGGGTGCGGCGCGTCACGTGCCAGACTTACTACACTGTAATCATAACAACAGAAGTAACGACAATAACACGAATGATAACCGCAGTGAAAACAAGAAAACACAATACAGTCTTTCTATGCTCGAAGCTCTGTTGGTAACAGGTGTTGTTTCTGTTGATTCACACAGAAATCCGCTCAGAACTCAAGCGCTGAATCGTTTTAAGGCGCTACATGGAAACCGGATGTCCACGAGTGATGTGCACTACTGTAGGGGAGGGGGTTTCCGATGACGCATCGTTGCATACCCCAGTGTTTCCCAGTTCTTCTGGCACAAGTTATTGTAACATCACATGAAATCTAACGCATGTTATTCCCACATACAGCAGATGCTGAAATGCGATTTCCGATTTGAACCCTCTCTAATAAACCGAGATGCGTTCCCTCCCCCACAACGCTTAAGATTTAAAGCCACACACAGGGCAGGCCTAAGAATCAAACTACATCAACTCGATTTATCGGAGTATTAATGCTGTTGGAATGAGAAGTATTACAAGTTGCCCTTTGAGAGTTCTAAAACTAGAGACTCGTGGCTCTTTCATTATAGTTCAGTTTACCCGGGCGTAAACCACCCGATCATGCAATATTTACGTCCTGTTAAAAAAAAAAAAATCGCAGTCAAGCCGTGAGGAGGGGTTGCCACTGTGTTTGGATGGCCAAAATGTTCACAAATGTTATGTATGTGGGTTTTTGAAAGTGCTTCCCCTGGCATAGAGCTACAGTGCACGAGGCGTGCACGCGCGCAAAGCAGCCATATGGCTTTACGTCGCTCTCCCTCGTAGCCCCTCTCCGCCCCCTTCCCTGCTGCTATTTCACACCAGTTCACCAGTTATCAGAACTCGCGCTTCTCTCCCCCACACCTTCGCGTCTCGCGCTGGAGAAGTGAGTATTCTAATAACTCAGCACTGCTGTTGGAGCAGCAGAAGTTACATGTCATTGGTGTATTTACATAAGCAGCAGTTGCACATTAATTGGAACTTCAAGCACGAACGTTGTGCAAAGCGTTATAGACAACATCCCCGTTGGTGTCCAGCGGTCTGCAGTGCTCAGTAGACTTTGTGCCTCGAGCTGACAAACTGTGTAGCAGCTGCACATGCACCTCCCTCGAGCACGGCACTGGCACTAGTTGCTTGATCCCATATCACTACGGGATTCACTACCAATGAATGTGACTCTTTTGCACACATGAAAGCTTTTTCTAACCCCACGGACCTCCCTTTAGTACTTCTGTTTGGTTCATCTCCATGCATGTACCTTCACGCTGTAAGCAGTGAACTCAGAAGCAGAGCAATGGAGAGGATGTGGCGCTATGGCCAGAGCTCCTGAGTTTGGAACCAGGTTTGAGTCTTGACGTAGGCTTAACATCCTGCGATTCTGGGCAAATCACTTAATCTCCTCTTACCTAAAAAACAAATTGTGTCCAACTGTAATGTAATTGGTGCTCATATAAAATGCTCCACTGCCTTCGGGTCATGTTTGCGCTATATAAAGCACTGCTAGAAGTCGATAAAACTAAACCTAGAAACCATTAGCCAAGCTAGTAGAGTCATTACAATGTGCACAAGATCAAGAGAATTTAGCACTGAAACAGCAAAGCCGTTCCGTTACCTTACTGTATTTTTTTTTCTTAAGGTATTTTTATATACTGAACTCCTGCTGACATCCTAATGTAAATATTTACTATAGATTGGAAAACATAGCTGCTGTATGCTTCCCACCTCTTTCGGTAGGAACAGAGGCTGATAATTTGCAGGACCTCCTCTTTGGCCCAGTTCATAACTTTTCCATAGCTATCGTGCACGCGCGCAAAGCAGCCATATGGCTTAACGTCGCTCTCCCTCGTAGCCCCTCTCCGCCTCCTTCCCGCTTCTCTCCCCCACCCCCTCCACCATCGCGTCTCGTTTCTTTTTTCCACAGTCCACAATGTTTTCCGCCATCATATCGCAACAGTCGCCCAAATATAGATGACTGTCTTCATTAGTCAACCATATATTTTAATAATGCAGCCTCACCTAATAAATAGTCTTTTGATTATGTCTGCATACCAATATGCGAATGGTGGGCTAGAAAGCTTTCCAAATAGTTTACAATCGGCCTCTTTTACAGTATTACGGCTAAAACCATAAACGTAACACTCTACTTCGTTTTCCTCTTACTCGGTATCAGTCCTACAAGACTTGTTAACCACGCAAGAAATGCTTGCTTGTCAGTACAGCTTTAAATACGAAATGCTCTCCTACTACAAAGTGCAGTGGTTCAAGTGTTTCCAAAATGTGACAAGCATATATTTGCTGCAGCTATAGCATTCGGTGGGCCTTTACCCAAACTGAGCCTATGCAGTTATTTGTATGCCAGGCAGTTCTGTTGTAATACCTCGAATTTTCTATCAAATGTAGCCTTTGTTGACACCAGTCTTGTATGGAGCTCCACCGTCGCCTCGTTTCATCTGAGAGATCTGTCTGCAGATTGCACTGACAATTATTTGATCCTGGTGGTGTGCACTGTAGGATATGACATTTGGGAGTATCATTATCTTCCCTTGGTGTAAACAGGCTCCCACTAGTCCCAGCTCCAGGCATTTTTATGTGTATTCTGGGTTATGGACTATTTTTAACAGGGCACTGTTTGAATCTTAATGTAGGTTATACATTTCCAATCTAGTATACTCTCTTTTCTCTAAAAGTCCTCAAAACGTAATAATACATTTACTTTAAAGCATCCGTGCACTGTACCATGTACATTTTTAAAACCTTGGCCCAGTTTATAATCTGTTTTGTATCATTGATGCTACATATTTTCCTCCCCCAGTCCTGCTGTTTTCTGTGCAGCATACATGTCACTATCTGTTGAAGGACTCCGCTGTCCCATAAGAGCAGCACAATACAGTAATTGTATCAGTATCCCTTTATGCACTGTGCGATGCATTCTCTGTACCTGGCTGTAGTTTTTGCCACAAAAGAGCACACACGTTAACGCTTCAATTCTTCGTCTGGCTTTTCCACAGACCTAACAAAGCCCCGGCCTCCTATCCGGCATTATAGGTGCACCAAAATGACGATGAGATTTTCAATTAGAGACTTATTTGGTAATTTCGGGGCATTAGAGCTGTCCATGCTTGTGGCCAGACATCTGGCATCTGACAAAAGCATTTCCACTATCCAATAACACACTGCTGCATTACACACTGCTGCACGCCGCACATTGTTGCACGCCGCACACTTCTGCACGCCGCACACTTCTGCACGCCGCACACTGCTGCACGCCACACACTGCTGCACGCCACACACTGCTGCACGCCGCACACTGCTGCACGCCGCACACTGCTGCACGCCACACGCTGCTGCATTACTCACTGCTGCATGCTGCACAACACTGCTGGACGCAGCACACTGCTGCACGCCGCACACTGCTGCACGCCGCACAATGCTACACGAAACACTGCTGCACGCCACACACTGCTGCACGCCGCACACTGCTGCACGCCCCACACTGCTGCACGCCCCACACTGCTGCACGCCACTGCACGCCTCACACTGCTGCATGCCGCACACTGCTGCACGCCGCACACTGCTGCACGCCGCACACTGCTGCACGCCTCACACTGCTGCACGCCTCACACTGCTACACGAAACACTGCTGCACGCCGCACACTGCTGCACGCCACACACTGCTGCACGGTGCACACTGCTGCACGCCGCACACTGCTGCACGCCGCTGCACGCCACACAGTGCTGCATGCTTCACACTGCTGCACGCCGCACACTGCTGCACGCCGCACACTGCTGCACGCCTCACACTGCTGCACGCCTCACACTGCTGCACGCCTCACACTGCTGCACGCCGCTCACTGCTGCACGCCGCTCACTGCTGCACGCCGCACACTGCTGCACTCCACACACTGCTTTTATGCGAGTTTATGCTACTGACATTGTAAATGACAATGCCTTTTATTTGTTTTAAAACCAAAACATAAATAAAAGGCATTGTAATTTTACAATGCCAATAGCTCAAACTCTTATAAATGCGAGACCTATTGCATTGCAAATGCTTGTTTTTTTTTACTGTTTACCATTCTCATTTGGCCCATATTCACACATCAGCTTTTATTTTCATAATACATCATACACTACACTCTATAGGTCTCCATTACTAAAAATTCGAGCTTTTAGTGTTGCATTATTTGTTACGTCAAAAACTCAAACTTTTACTAATGCGAGACCTATTGCATTGCAAATGCTTGTTTTACTTCTGTCTTTCGGCATTCTTTTGAAAAACGACCAGTGTTGCCGACCTCATGGCACCTTAGATTACTCGTTGGTCATACCTTGCTAAATGAATACTGCTATCACATATGTGGCATCTTGCACTCTTCACACCTAAATTACAGTGACATCCCTGCTAAATGTATTTTGTTTAGAGACTGTGTGTGGGTATATGTATATATATATATATATATATATATATATATATATATATATATATATATATATATATATAAATATTATATACTTTTCTTTTATTGAACCGCCAATTTTATCTAGAGCGCTTCTGTAGCATTACCAGACTCAAATTGTATGGCCTTTGTACACCTTGCCAACGATAGTCCTTCTATCTTTAAATCCAGAATCTCCTTGCACGTGCAATCTTTGTTGTATGCTAGGGTTACTTGCATGCATGACTTTATGACGCCGACTGAACTCATCATGCAAAATCTCAAACTTAAAGTAAATAACCAGTTTCTTTAATGCCGACATAGTCCTTAACTGTTGCAACCCTTTCCTGCTTTCTGTTAAAAAAGAAAACGAAAGGGGTACCTATACAGCACTAGGAGCAAAATGAGTGTTAAAATCAGATAAAGCTTTGCTAAAACCGTTGGTATCCTATGTACCTCTTTTTATGGCATACAGTTTGTAAATTCTCAATCCTTCAGGATCTAATGAATGTAATAAAGTTGTTTTTCCGTTCAGCAGATAGTTTGTTTTCCACGCCCATTGTTGATACTTCCATTCCAACCATTTAATATTTGTTTTTCCTGATATTGCATAAAACAGTTGCAAAGGGTTGACGTTGAATTATCGGGTGCACATATATCACAATAAAAGTGGAACTAGTTCTAAGTCCCTTCTTCAACTGGGTAATTTGGTCTAGTTCTTAGTCTAGTTCACTGATAAGTCCTTATACTCAGGCCCTTAAATCTGCAATTCTGTGCCAACACTGAGTTTATTATGTTGAATTCAGTGCACAATAACCCACTGGTGAACAGATAAAAGGTTGCTTGATGCGAATCACCCAAAAATAATCTTCCCGTCCAGCAGCCAGAGATTTTTGCAACCTTGACCACCAACCATTGCAAAAGGAGAAGTGCAGATGCATGTTCTGTATTACTTGTGTGATTTTTCCCTGACCTCAAGATTTTTGATTTCCTTCTTCTGAATCTCTCTGTGAGTTCCATGCCATCCCTTACAATTCACAGCCACTAGATAAACTGTTGACAGTATGTTTATTGTGATGCTGGTCGTCGCTACAAGAAAGAAGCGGACTACATATTTCCACGGTTAACTACAGCCACCCACTAAACTGTTTGAAATACTTTACAAATAATTATACATGCTAATTTTCACAATACAGATTACACGTTTTTTAGGTCTCACCTGGCGTGGGCTGCGCTCATGCGCAGTCTCGCTGGCGAGATTTAATGATTTGGGGTATTTTCTGTAAAGGGCATTAAGCCCTGCCTCTCTTTTCCAATGGCCGGTGTCACCGTTTATGCTAAACGGTGGCTAGCCATTGGAAAAGAGCTGTTCGTGACGTTTTCGTTTGGCTTTTTGAGCTGTCCCATTTGGACGGGCTCGTCTGCCTTCCTTGCGTCGTAAAAGGATTCTTATCTTTATGGGGCCATGTGTTTAAACACATGGCCCCATAAAGACAAGAGATCCGAGCTGATGACGTTTTCTGCATTTTGTATGTGCTATTGCACAATTCTGTCATTTCTTATTAAAATACTGTCTATAACTGCCGTGCAGAATTGGTAATTGCGTTTAAATGTGGTGAAGTTGGTAATTTTATCCCTAGGGATGCGATGGGCAGCGAGGGCACAGCGAGGCACACTACCGCTGTGGCACCCGTCCACCTGCCCAGCCCGAGCTGCAGAGCTCGGCATGTGCCGGAGAAGAAGCCAGGCGCCCAGGCTGTAGCGCGGAGTCCGGCCGTAGCATGGAGAGCGCCCGGAGCGGGCCAGGCGGGAACATGCCGGGCTGGAAGAAGCGCCCTTGCTGCACGGGGACTCTGTTAAAATATCTCTAGCCGGGTGGAGGCTCAGTTAGAATGTCTGTAGTCAGATGGGACCGAAGTCCGGACCCTGGCCTAGTCAGGCTGTGTTCGAATATCACCAGGCTAGAAGGTTCCTGAAGTCAATCAGAGAGACCTGATTAAGGATTTCCAGCAGAAGCCTTTTTGTTTTGCAGTTTTATATAGCGTGTGCTTTACATGAACGCCAGTTACAAGGACACATTCATTTTGGGGTTTTTTGTGTAGGCACAGGGAGATAAAGTGGTTTGGCCAGAATCACACATGTGGAGCCGGCGCCGAGATTCGAACTCGGTTCCCAAGTAGGCAGCTCTGTTTGGTACGCCATATCCTGTCCCCATTTGCCATTTAAAGAGGATGCAGGTAGAATGCTCTTATGCAGGTGAGATCCTTGTTGCTAGTCTAGTGGTAGCTCTGTTAGAATACCTCTAGCCCATGGGGGGCTCTGTCGGAATTATGCGGTCTCTAGTCGGGTGAGGTTCCAGTAGGAACATCCCTGGCTGCCTGAGCATCCACCGAGGGCATCCTTTGAGGATGAAGGCCCGGCTAGAGCGCCCCTTGCTGCAAAGGGACTCCGTTAAAATATCTCTAGCCGGGTGGAGGCTCAGTTAGAATGTCTGTAGTCAGATGGGACCGAAGGCCGGACCCTGGCCCTAGTCAGGCTGTGTTCGAATATCACCAGGCTAGAAAGTTCCTGACGCCAATCAGAGAGACCTGATTAAGGATTTGCGCATGCAGTTGAGAGCTCAGTTAGGCAGCCCCGGAGGGTGGCCGTACCAGTGCTGGTGCGGGCCGGCAAGCCCTGCCTCTGAGACTCTCATAGCTACAGCACGGCCTACACACCGTGGGCGGCATCCCCTATTCCTACAACACCTACCGGGACAACAGCAACAGCCCCCAGTACAACAGCAACTACAGCTGCAACTACTCCAGCCGCACAGGGCAGTGCGGGGGGCAGCCCCTTCATGAGCATGGGCAACCTGGACCGGCTGGACACTGTAGCGCAGTCGCAGGGGCACCAAAGGGCCTCCGTGCCACCCTGCCCGGGGACTCTGCAGGGCATCCGGGCCTGGTAGGACACCCGCAGCCTAGACCCCTCCTGGGCGTACCTTCATTAAGCCTGCCCCGTGCGGGAAGTGACAGCCCCACACTGTGGACAGAGAGAGAGGTGCAGTGGCAACCCTTGGCTCCCCACTCCCCAGCCTCAGGGAAGGAAAGAGGACAGGTCAAGAGACTGCTCGAGGTGGGCAAGAGTGAGGGGAGGACGAGCAAGACAGCAGCGCCCCCGGGCGTAACTGCCACAAGTTTGAGGACTGCCTCGAGCACAGACACTGCTGCATATCTATAGCTCACATGCAGCCGATATATATATATATATATATATATATATATATATATATATATATATATATATATATATATATATATAATCGAGAGACCGAGAGAGAAAATAAGTAAATAAATATATATGAATGTAAGAAACATTCTGCATGAAGACAAATCCGAACGCATTTTGGTATTGTGAAACCAAAAAAACAAAAGGTGTCAGCAAAACATGCCAAGGTCGCACTATGCGTGTGCCAGCAAGCAGCGCTGGGTGTCCTCAAGGAATGGGAAGCTGTACAGCACATCTTGGCTGGCCTTGGGTTTGTGGGAGTTGGAAACGACGCACTAAACGATTTCTGTGTCCTCCAGCAATTGAGGAAGTTTCACAACCGCAAAACAACGGTCCCACAATGTCAATAGAGTGTAATGTTTTACCTAAATAACCACACGCTGTATCTACCGGATGTATTTACAGTAAAAGCTAAACAAGGAAGTACGTGTTTCACGAACGACTGAAAATAAAGTATATCAAGGAAAGGCCTGGTTTCTTCGTCATATCGAGGCATAGATAGATTTTATAAGGGGATTGGTGACTGGAGAAAACTTCCGCACCAGGTGATAGCATGGGTAAAGGCACACCATAGGAGAAGCGTCACCTTACGGTGGTAGGGTGGTGTGTGTGGGGGGGCCAGGGGGCTGTGCATTCAGGTAAATATCATTTTTCAGCAGTAAAGTTTCCAGTTCCCAGCTTCTCTCCCCTGCCTTCCCCTCTCAAAATGACAGGGGCAGAAAAAGCTTGCTTGCTGCTTCTGTGAGCTGTGCCTTAGACCTCAGTCGCTCACCTGAGACTTCTCTCCCTACCTTCCCTACCCATACCCCTTTCCGGAGCAATTTTGTTTTACCTTGCACACTCAAGCACCCTCCCCTCTCGTGACCAGCGCCCCCTGTCCCTGCACACGATGCATTGCTCTTTACCGACCCGGTAATCGCTAGGCCTCGGCCCAAATGTTATTGTCTCAAAAGTCCGCAACTACAGAAATAAGTCCTATATTTACATTATTCTGAACGCACCGTCCACAGCACGTGGAGGTATTGCTTCAGTCCGGTAAATAGAACGTTTCTGAATAATGTTACGAAAGTTAGGTATATTATGTTAAAGGGAAATGTTGAACTAGTCATCAATAAATAAATACGGAGGCGCAATAGATTCATGTATTCTATGAATGCGAATCTCCATGCGCCGGAAATTATAGTTACTGCCATATTTTACTGCACAATCTGCGTCATGCAGGTGAAAGCCGTGTACTCGTTCAACCCTCGCTTTTATGCGGCATTCCAACTGCAGATACATCACACATATACATGAAACTCTCTTTATGTGTATATACAGACTTGTGTATTATAGTTTGTTTCTCATTAATACAACGTTCTAACACAGAAACACGTGCACAATTCGTCATAGAAACAAAAACAGCATGTGCAAATGTTAAAAAATATATATACCTCAACAATCTCGTTTCCACTGGATTTGTTGAAACTCATACACATACGCCTCTGTAGTTACCAATTACCGGGCCACAGCAGCAGAGAAATGAATTAAAGTTACAGAGCCTTTGAGGCAATTGCCTCGTATTTAAAAAGTGTGTAACAATGTCAACAATTTGTTTAATCGCATTCCCTCAAATGTTGGCTTATTGTTTTGCCACACACCGCAGTAATTCACAAGAAATACGGGACTACGTTGACTGGCGAGTTATAATTCGGGGATGTGATATCACCTTTCGAAATACATAAATTATGAAATACATACCAATGACAAAGGAAAGAAATGCGTAAAATATAAAAGATATATTGGATAACCTGTAATTTGATCACAAATGCCTCTCTGGGTTCTGTGGTATCTGCCGATTTGAATTTCATATTCATTGTGTTGCAGGAACTCTTAAATGAAACCATGGAAACAATATCCAGACAGAGAATCTTTGAAAAACAATATTTTACAGCAGTAAAAGTTTATTATAACTTCCTACTCAATGATACAGAAATGGATTGCGACACGGTGTTGCTGCAATGGCACACTGTGGAGTGTTATTACCAAGTACTAACAGCGCTGTAACTAAAAGTGCAATTAGCGCCATAAATAGTGTGTCCACACGTCATGCACTGCCACCGACCATGATTGGACATTTTCTGTTTTTCTTCTTTTTTTGCACTGTGCATTCGATCACCTGGTGGCTCTGTTTTTTCACAGGAAGAACTGCAGCATAGCAGATCAACATTCGTTCGTTCAGGATCACACAGTGTGATGAATTGAGGAACCCTGGATTAAACTCCGGTATCAAGGTTTCTTACGTCTGTAAATTCGCCTCTAGACCATAACTCATCGTGTGGCATGTGAGACGAGAGTTAGTGTTTCAGTTGTGTGCGAGAATCTATGATTTCCTTTGGTTGCAGGGCACCCAAATATTTTGTGTCCAGTGTTACACAACTAAGGGGCATATGCATCAACCAAACTAATACCGATTCCTTAATAGCGAAAAATAAGGAATCGCCATTAAGGAATCGGTAATTGGCATGCATCAACAGATTCGGTAAAATTTAGCGATTCCTTAAAAATCGCTAAATTTACCGATTCCTTAATAGCGGGGCACGCAAACGGCCCCACTAGCAAATAGCGAGTTCGGTAATACCGATTTGGCTAATAGCGAGTTCGGTATTACCGAATCGGTAATAGCGAAATCGCAAATTGCCGCGTCGCTCCGGGAACAGGCTGATGACATCACCAACCAGGAAATACTGCTGCCCCACCCACATAGCCTCGACAGAGGAGCAGACAGGAGCTGGAAAGAAGGACAGGCTGTGCAGAGTGAGGCCACACAGATTCTGCCAGTCACAGCACACATCCATCATGTCGCAGGAAGTGCCATCCAGCGCTGAATCTGCACGCAAGCGCAAGAAGAAGTTTTCAGACAGGGAGCTGGAGTACCTCATCGAGGGAGTGTCCAGCAAACACGACCGCCTCTTTGGCAAGCTGTCCCTCAAGGTGCCTGAGACCGAGAAGCGGCGCATCTGGCAGCGCATCCGTGAGAGGATCAATGCGGTTGGCGTCACTAGCCGCAGCATCGACGATCTCAAAAAACGGTGGTATGACCTCCGGAAGCGCGCAAAAGAGAGGATTGCTGAGAGGCTCCGGGAGGCAAGAAGGACTGGAGGCGGAACAAGCACTGCACCATCCAACACAGCCCTGGAGGACCTTGTGGAAGGGACGATAGAGCGGGAAGCCGTCGTGGGGGTGATCCAGATGGACACGTCCGGCGCAGCCACAAGTGCCCAAGGTAAGATGCATGCCTGTGCCACACCCAGCATAGCGTAAATCCATACCCATGCCCCCAGCCCAATCTCACTGTGTCTGCAGCTCTGGCACAGACAGTTCCACACATGACACTACTGCATCTTGGGAGTTGTAGTCTAGTCAGCCCAGAGTGCAGGCACAGGCGTAAATCCTCACACAACACATATGTTGTACATGGCTGTAGACTGTTCATTTGTTGGACCACAGAGGGACATTGATGGGTACAACACTATGTAGGTGTAATCATCCCACTAATCATGCACTGTTTCACACACAGATGCATCACCTGGGGACTCTGACGACAGCGACCAGCTGATCATCTCTGAGACACCCGTGGAGTCAGACCAGGAGACTGTGCAGGATGCGCACGCACCGCCAACACCTGCCACCCCACCAGCACCACCTCCACCAGCGCCACAATCATCGGCACCAGCACCAGTGCCACAAGCCAAGGCACCTGCGCCACAAGCCAAGGCACCACCACCTGCGCCACAAGCAACGGCACCAGCAAGCCAGCCTGCAGCCAGTGCAGCCACAATACCGCAGAGGCACAGGCACCAAGTTGCGCCCTTGCAGGAGATGGCAACCCCCCCCCCTCAATTGGCACCCACGCAGCGCACATCCACACCACCTGCTGCACCACATGGAGGCTCAAGACACGCACGGCGTCACAGGGCCCGTCGCAGTTCCGTCTCCTCAGCTGACCAGGATGTCCCAACAACCTCTGCAATTGAGGAGAGGATGCTGCGCACACAGAACCTGCAGGGAAGACATGTGGCTAGCATCAGCTGCAACATTGTGCGCCTAGCGAGGGAGATGTGCGCCATGACTGCAGCAGTCACCGACATGGGCTCCGCGGTCAGGGACATGGGCACGGCGGTCAGGGACCAGACCACTGCGGTTGCTGATGGCAATGCTCAGCTCAGGGAGGAGGTACGTGAGCTCACCCGTGCCATCAGGGAGGGCCATGAGTCCCAGAGGAGGAGTAACCGGCAGCTAATGTTGCGTTCTGCCGCCGCTACCAAGGCCATACAACGGCACAGCAACTGCACCGCTGTGTTGGCACGCCGCACAGTCTCCCTGCAGGTGGACCTTGGGCACTTCTGCGGTGATGTTGCCAAGTCACTGAGACACATCACCACTGCTGTGGAACAACTTCAGAGCAGCACATGCAGTGCTGCAGCATTGGGAGGGGATGACACCAGTGAGGCTGCCTCCAGTGTCAGCAGCGTGTCACTGGCAGAGGCCAGCACCAGGCGCCGAAGTTCGCGTGCCTCCACGGGGACAGGCCGTGGTGAGGGTATGGATGCACCTGAGCGGAGGCTTGGTGTACGTGGCAAGCGGCACTAGAAAATTGGACATGCTGCAGGTCCATGGTGGAGCAACCATGGCCATCCAATTATCCTGTTTGCACAGGCCTGACTTTAAGGAACCTTTTATTTACATTTATGCAATCGGAGCATGATTCACAATGCTAGTTCTGTTGCACAATCCTCAGTGCTACTGTGCATTAAACAGTTGCACCCAACACCAACTTGTAATGTCTCATTTTACCCAGGGTCAAAAATGATTTTGCGTTATGTCTGTCCGCCTCCTATGGCCCTCTGCTGTGTTTGGGATGTGTGCCGGTCGTCGTTGGGCGGGTGGTTGGTCAGCCTGGGGGTCGTCATCCCTGTCCACCTCCATGGGTATCCCCCTTCTGGTGGCAATGTTGTGCAGCATTGCACATACAGCAATTATTCGACAGCATGTGTCTGGTTGGTATAGCATTGCGCCGCCAGTCTTGTGGAGGATACGGAAGCGGCTCTTGAGAATCCCAAAAGTCCGCTCTATCACATTCCTCGTGCTGATGTGTGCAGTGTTGTAGCGATGTTCCTGCGGGGTTGCTGGATTTAGGTATGGGGTTAGTATGTATTCCCGCAGGGCGTAAGCACTGTCACCTAGAAGATAGAAGCATAGACTTAGCATTGGTGATGTACATACATGTGTGGTGTTGGTGTGGGGAAGCGTAGTTCTACTTACCTAACAGGAGTCCCTCTCCAAATTCGCCATTGAGTAGTCGCCTGTGCATTCCACTGTTGCGGAAGATGTATGAGTCGTGTGTGCTCCCTGGGAATTGTGCCACTAGGTCCGTTATGATGTTGTTGGCATCGCACACAACCTGCACGTTGATCGAGTGGTATGACTTGCGGTTCCTGAAAAGGTACTCATTTGCTGACGGAGGGCATATGGGGATATGCGTGCAGTCGATGCATCCAATCACATGTGGAAATTGTGCCACCTGGTAGAATGCCTGTTTTGTGCGGTCCAACTGCTGTGGGGTTGTGGGGAAGCTGATGTGTCTGTGGAGTATTGTCAGCATGGCATCTAGGAATTTTTGGAAGAAGCGTGACAGTGCGCTTTGCGAAACACCTCCGGCAACCGCAATTACCCCCTGGAAACTCCCTGAGGCCAGTAGGTGCAGGCTGCATAGTACCTGAACGTGCGCAGGGATTGCATTTGTCCGGTGGGTCTGGTGCTGCAGTAATGGTTCCAGGTCTGCAATCAGGCGCATGATCATAGCGCGATTGAGGCGATATTTCTGGTACACCTCGTCCTCATTCTGGCCGAGCAGGGTTATGCGCAGTCTGAACACTCTCTCCTGTACCCTTCTCCTGCGCTGTCCTGCTGCATTGATCCGCATCCTCCTTGCAAGCACGTAGAGGGCAGCCATTTTGGGGGAGCCAACAGGGTCTCCTGGGCCAAATTTAAGGGTTTAGTGATTGCCTCAATCATTTGCACATGTAGGAATTTTTTTTTTTTTTCTTTTTTTTTTTGTGACTTTACCTCCAGGTTTTGATTCCCCTTATTTAGCTCTGGCAAAATAGCGATTTTTGGGATTTTCGGTATTAGCGAGTTTTCTTGCATTGGGGTGCGATTCGTTATTTGCTATTGGCAATTTCCGGGAGCTAATAGTGATTTCGGTAATTGCGAATTCGGTATTTAGCGATTCGGTAAATTAGCATTTTGGGTATTAGCGATTCGGTATGTTCGAGGTTATTTATTTAGCGATTCGTTATTTGCTCGGGTTTTGGGTTGATGCATTGGGATTGGGTATTTTTAACACAATACCGGGAGCTATTACCGAATCAGTATTTTACCGACTGGATTTTGGCTTGATGCATAAGGGTGATAGTGTATTAGAAGGATTAAAGTGCCTCCTTCACTGTGCATAGATGGCATGTCACAGTTCATCCCTCTCAGAAGCACTGGGCCCTGCAGCCTTGTACGCCTGGGGCTAGTCATACAGGCTTACATGCGCAGCTGGGAGTATTTTATCCTGTACCGTCCTGTGTTAAGGGTGTTTACAGTGACTCATACTGTGTCCACTTACAGGAACAAAGGCATGCTTTTGCAGACCAGCTACAGTGCAACAGTACTACTGTTTATCATGCATGTACATTTACAACTCACAGAAACGGGGTCGCCCTTCACAGTTGGTGGGCGAGTCTGTAAGAAACAGCCCCATGGGCATAGAGGGCGAGAGAGCCTTTGCTGTAGTGTGGTTTATAAATCTTCTTTGATGAATGAGTATGTAGACTTCAGTGCCCAATCACGGCGGCAGGAAGTTGTGTGTCTGGTTCTGGTCACAGTGCGCCTCTTGAGGGGAATATTGTGCCTACGCACACTTCGGTGTTTTACGGTTTGTTACTTTCAACCGCATATACTCTTTTCCGCACACATGGGTACAAAAATGTGTAGTGTCCCAAAAGCATACTGCCCTAAAAATATTTCTGGTTGCCGTAGAATTTGTAGGGTTTCGACTGTGAGTGGGTTTCACTTCAGATGCAAATACCCGCAAGGGACGCCGGGCCAGTTCTGCAGAGAGTGACCGAGTGAATGCGGCTGCAGGGAGCGCGTGCTCCCCTCTCCTCTTGCTGGAGGTTGGTTTTTTTTTTTTTGACCACAAACTTTATTGGCATTTGTAAGGACACCGGGGAATTTGTCCCCATACACGGTACCAAGATGAAGAAAAGAACAGTGAGAAGTGGCATCCTTGTTCAGCCCCCCCCCCTGGTCTGCAGAACATCAGACTCCCAAACCCTCCCCCCCCCCCCCACCCGCACATCACACCCGCCCACGGTCCAACACAGATATGCAATATTTCCTATCCACATGAGCCCCATATTCCGATTACTCATCCACAATGCATAGGGCCCGGGGCCCCGAAGGGGGACCCACCGGGGCTCTGATTAGCCTCTCTATTGGGTCCAATGGCACTGCATCCCCCCGCACAGACAACACAATACCCCGATATCGCGCCCATCTCTTCCAGACTTTACCATGCTTACTCGGACAACCCCTTGCCAAGAATACCGCCTCTTCCGCAGACATGCAGCGATCTAGTGCTTTCTTCCAGGCCTGAACCGGGGGCGGGGCAGAAGACTTCCAATGCTGGGCAATATCTCGCTTGGCCAGCGTCAAACCCAAAAACAGGAGGTGTCGCTTATAGATGTTGCCCCCTATCTCCTCGGTGCAATGCAACAGTGTTAGGCGGGGATCGGGGGGAAGCTCCCAACCCAGCACCCCCCCAGGCAGGACAGAACCGCCGTCCAGAACGGGCGCAGCCGCCCACAGTCCCACACCGTGTGCAAGAATGTACCGTCCCCAGCGCCGCAACGGAGACTCGTGGGGGACCCAATTAAGTGCATGCGCCAAAGGCGGTGCCGGGTGTAATACGCCCTGTGCAGGTATTTGAATTGTATGAAGCGGTATTTGGTGGCCACCGCAGCATATCGCGGACCCGCTATAGTGTCTGCCCAGTCATCCTCCGTGAGCGTGGGGAGATCGCGCTGCCACGCCTCCTTGGTATTATCTAGGGTAGTGTTCATGAAGGTTGTCAGAGTCTGATAAATCTGGCGAATTTTGTGATCCCCGAGGTCTCCCATCAACAGTCTACCCTCTAGCGGGTGGAACTCCGGCAGAGTGTCTAGGTGCTGGATGCTAGGTGTGAGGGCATGCCGCAACTGGAGATATTTGTGAAACTGGGATTTATGCAGCTCAAAATCGGCCTGCAGCATCTGAAACGACTTAAGCGACACTCCCTTCATTACATCCCCCAGCGAGGAGATCCCTATCATGTCCCAATAGCGAAAGCCCTCCAGACTTGCCGTCTCCTTGAGCATGGTACCCTGCCACAATGGGGTGGCCCGCGTAAGCCTGCCGCGCCAGCCAATAGAGATGACCGATTGCCGCCAGATCCGGATCACCGTAGCACACGCAGGGGGCAACCGGTCCAGCGAGGAACGGCTATAAAGAAAATGCAGCAGAGGCTTCTCCGCCAATGCGGCCCGGTCCAATGCGTAGGCTGGATCCGCGGGGGAGGCATACCACCAGTCATTTATGACTAGGAGATGCGCGGCCCTGTAGTATGCCTGAACGTCCGCCACCGCTATGCCCCCGCAGTAGGTAGACTGCACACACGTCGCCAAGGCCACTCTCACCGGCCCGCCATGCCAGAGGAATTCATTCAAAAGTGCATTCAGCTGGCGGAACCACGCCTGGGGCACCTGGAAGGGGTAGTGTTGGAGATGGTACAAGAGACGCGGTAATGTCACCATCTTGAAAATGGCCGATCGGCCGTAGAGGGAGAGTGGAAGATGCGACCACACCCTAGTTTCATTGCGGACTTGGGTCAGCAGGGGCGCAATATTCAGAGTCCAAGCATGGAGGTTGTTTTTGAGGGGCTCTTTCTCATCCACATGCTGGTCCCACTTGTGTCCGAGAGCTCTCCCGGCAGCCATGCTTTGTGACTCTCCTGTCACTTAGTAAGCCGTAGCTGGGCGGTGTGCAGAGGGCAGCCGTGCCACAGGCTTCGCGATTGTTGCGGTGCCAAGGCGTGTGGATGAGAAGGCCCGGCGAAGTGGCATTGTCGGAGGCCGGCGCTGAAAAGGGCTCGGAAGGTATGAAGAATAGCTTTTTATGGGAGCCCCAGACAAAAGGTGTGTGCTGGGGTGGCCAGCTCGCTCTGCTGGCACAGAACAAACCCTGGGCCCCCGGATTGACGTTCCTTCGGGTCCCCCATGGAGCCCCAAGTCAGTGTTATTATTGGGGAGGTTGCTGAACACCGGAGTGGGCCCAAGTGTTTACTTTTGTTCCACTTTCTATGACTGCAGAGAGCAGCCGGGAGGGGAGAGGGTTACCAGCTGCGGGGCTTATTATCAAGGGAGGGGGCATTTAGCGGGGGGCTGGTAGAATGAATGGAGGATCATTCTTGTTACATGTCTAGCAATTTCACCAACACTGCGGATCCAGGGAGGGGGTGCAAGGGTTTGCATGTAAAACACAATCACCTCGGGGGGGGGGGGAACAGCAGCTTTATTTACGTGTCAAACTATTCGGAAACCATGCACTTTTGTTGCCACTTGGGGTTGAAGGGGACTGTCTGTACTAAGGCTTAAGTGGTAGTGTAAAACAATCTCATAAATGTTTACTTAAATGCCTTTAAATATTGCAAGTGGAACCTTCAGGAGTTTATCAGCTTCTAGGCTTTCTTATGGCAACCATCATATATCAGTCCTCCAAGGTCCTCGCTTACGCACACACCGTGATTGACTTTTTTCAGGTTGTTTTACATATCCGTTTTTAAAAGGACTCTTGAGTATACATATCTGCGGATTGGAGCTGGCGTGGACTACGCACCAGGCGTGCATGCCCCTTGTGTCCCCTACTTGCCCTTGAGGGTCGATGAATATGTGCGTCATTCTGTGGCCCTGACAGTTGTTAGAGAGACTCTGAAAATACTGTGATATTAGGAACGCTAACATTCTTACTGCAAATAGTTTTCATTTCGGGTTTTAGAGTTTAAAAAGGAGCTCACGCACCCTGAAAACAATTTACGAAAACATTTTAACTGACTAAGCTGAGCAGTGACTGCCTGATAACAAGCATTAAAAATGCAATAGGTCTTGCCTTTTATTAAGTTAAAACCGTTTGCTTTGGTATACAATACCATTAGCAAAGCAAATGGCTTTAACGTAATCAAACGTTACAACAAACAAATGATGGACGGAATGCTGACAATGCAGACATTCTCCCCCAGTCAAGAGATCTGGGTTAAATCCATCGTTCTTTTGCCCACTACGCCACCCCAGTTCAGACATGGCCATATGCAAATCAGTCTTGACCCTGTGCCTCATGGGAACAGTCCAACCCGAACTGCCAAGCCATGTCTTCCCTGGACCGGAATCAAGCATCCTAGGACCGGTTTCTGGCTATCAGCCGTCATCAGCCAGGATAGCATGACTCCAGTGGCGTAGTCCTCATCCTGGGCACCAGTCCCTCCGCCTGGGATGACTCCTGGTGGCCTGCAGTGCTCAGAACCCCCTCCCTCCCCACACGCACCCACCAACAACGCATGTAACCGCAGCATCATCCTAGACTCCTCGCTCTGAATGAACTGCCAAATTAGCGCCTTCTCTTCGTCCTGCCTCCACACTCGCCACCTGCTTCGGAAGATCTTTAAGTGGATCATCAGCGAGTCTAGGAGAACAGTCACCCAGGCACTCGTCAGCAGCAAGCTTGCCTACAGAAAAGCATTCTACGCTGGTGCCAATCAAAAACTCCAAAAGAAATTGAAGAGAATCCAGAACGCCCCCGCCAGACTTATCCTGGACATACCCGCTACAGCCACCTTAACTGGCTCCTGATCAACAAAAGAAACATATTCAAGCTCTTCATGCACGCCTACAAAGCCCTCCACAACACCAGACCCGCATACCTCAACCACCGCCTCTCCTTCTACACATCCACCAGACATCCCTGCTTTGCCGAACTGGCCCTGGCCACTTTCCCACGGATCCGCAAGACCTTGGCCGGTGGAAGATCCTTCTCCTACCTCACTGCGAAGACCTGGAACTCTCTACCTCTACATCTCGGGCAATCACCTTCACTGCCTCAATTCAGGAGGAACCTCAAGACCTGGCTCTTCGACTAAATTGCAGAAACCCCCACCAATGCGCCTTGTATCCCTAACTGGTGATTAGCCGCGATCTATAAGATCACTAGATTGATTGATTGAAGGGAGGGTGATGATATGACTACATATTATAAGGAATAACCTAACCATATACAGTATGCAACAACTTCAGCTACTTTCCTATATAGCCATGTCATGGAATTTGTTGGTGTCTTTCAAACATTCATATGTCCAGTGGCTGGTATTTATTACATGTATATTGAAAGAAGAGAATTATTTATTTCTTGTGTTGAATCTATACTCTATATGAAGTTTTCTAGTCTGGCTAGTATAAAGTTTTCTTGTGTGGGCTTGTGGGTGCTTTGAATTCTGACACAGTGTTAAGTATTCAGCAGCATCTTTTGCCGTCTGAGTTTCTTATCTAGCCAGATTTGAAACTTTTGTTCATCACTAGTATGTGAAAATCAGTAATTTTGAACAGCAGTATCTGACATAGATTCTCCTTCCTGCTTCACATATGATACAGTGATAAAGAAAGGGACTTTAATCTTTTTAAGATCCATAGTGTTTTGCTAAAAGATCCTGTTTTTATGCTCTGATTTCCAGGTCTGCCTAATAAAAGGATAGCAGGCCCTTAGCATGCCCGGGGACCCTCCCTCCTGATTTAAGGATAGAGTCTTCTGATTGCTTCTAAAAGTAATTTTTCATATTACTTTACCTTCTCCCACCGAAAACATTTGTCAGCCTTATCCCATTTAATGGCTACATTGTATTGCCGATATAATGTGTATTGACAAGATACTATAGCAGGGAGCCGGACTTAAATGAGCCAGCTCCCTGCAAGTCATAAACTCCCTGAACAGAGGCTGGGCTTTCCTTACTCGACATGAGTGCATGAGGTTGCAACTCATATGTTTTGCTGAATTTGAACTGCTGACTGTTTGAAGGGACTGTGAGAAGTTGGCCTGGCATATGCTGTCCACTAGTTATAGTGGACACCTTGCACCACTCCAAACAACCCTTATTGATGATAGGTTTAAAGACAACCTTTATTGAAAGCTATCCTAGTGGTAGCTATGGAGAGCAGCCTTCAGGCTAAGTCTTGAAGGCGTGTAAAGCAGCTTGGTTTACCAGAATATAACCTCTTGAATTACTAAATGAAAGGAGTTCCACACAAGGCATATATAAAATATTCTAAACACTCACTACTAATCTCTTTATGAGATTAGAGTTCAAGATACACATTAATACAGTTCTAAAACGACAGTAAATAGCACAATATAGAATGGGTCCTAGGGGCAAACCAAACCATATATTAAGAAAGTGGTATAAGAACCACGACTTGACTAGACACAGTGCCTAGAGCTCGTAGAATCGTTGGGACTCCAGGGAACAACTCAAGGTAGTGACACAGGAGACCCAAGGGAGACTTGTGCAGTGTGAGAAAACAGCCGCAAGCCCGTACTATTCTATGGGAAAATCTCGGTTAGATTTTTAGAAGTCAAGGACACTTAGGAGAGGACTTTGAGCAAACCCCTTTAGCCTTAGGAGGTTCTAGGGCCAGCACCCACGGGAGTACCGGAGTACTCGAGTTACCTCACCCAGGGATGCCTGGTGCATTGGTGTCAAATGGTGTCGGGAATCATCGTTGATTTTAATGGCGATGTGCTGCAAAGTGCTGCTGCCGGGAAGGAGAAAAGTGTCTGGTGTGATCCAAGCCTGGATCGACGATCAGAAGAACCTGAAAGCAGAGGAGACAGAGTCTGGGTCACTTGCTAGGGACCAGGGGCACAATAGAGGAATGCCCACCGATGTCGGGTGTTTCAGGTGCGAAGAGGTGAAGCTTGACTCTGCAGCCACGAGGACCAGGAGGCGTCGACAACGACCAGGAGCTGGATTCGAGCTGTCCCACGAAGGATGTGGAGTGCTGCGGTGTCGGTGCCTGGTTCTAGGACACCCCCGCGCCGCACGGCCACCAGCTGCTGCGTGTGCCTTCCCTGCCTGACTGCCTCGCTGCCGCCGCGTGACCACGCCCCCTGCCCCCGAGCGGCGTGGTCCGTGCTCGCCTGTCCTGCCCCTGTTGTTTTTGCTGTGTTTAAATTGTTTTTGTCTTTTTGTATTGCCTGTTTTCTAGTTATTGTAATTTCCTTCCTGTTTTGCCGGTTTATTTGCTGCCGTTCGTCCTCCCTCCCCGCTTCCCGCCACCGCCGCTAACCCCGCCCCTTTTTGCCTTCTGTACCCTCCCCGCTCCCGCCTCCCAGCTGCTCCGCCCCCCGCGCACTTGGCCATATATGGCGACCGTGCGACGCAGGTGAGTGTGACCTAGTTCTAGGACACCCCCGCGCCGCACGGCCACCAGCTGCTGCGTGTGCCTTCCCTGCCTGACTGCCTCACTGCCGCCGCGTGACCACGCCCCCTGCCCCCGAGCGGCGTGGTCCGTGCTTGCCTGTCCTGCCCCTGTTGTTTTTGCTGTGTTTAAATTGTTTTTGTCTTTTTGTATTGCCTGTTTTCTAGTTATTGTAATTTCCTTGCTGTTTTGCCGGTTTATTTGCTGCCGTTCGTCCTCCCTCCCCGCTTCCCGCCACCGCCGCTAACCCCGCCCCTTTTTGCCTTCTGTACCCTCCCCGCTCCCGCCTCCCAGCTGCTCCGCCCCCCCGCGCACTTGGCCATATATGGCGACCGTGCGACGCAGGTGAGTGTGACCTAGTTCTAGGACACCCTCGCGCCGCACGGCCACCAGCTGCTGCGTGTGCCTTCCCTGCCTGACTGCCTCGCTGCCGCCGCGTGACCACGCCCCCTGCCCCCGAGCGGCGTGGTCCGTGCTCGCCTGTCCTGCCCCTGTTGTTTTTGCTGTGTTTAAATTGTTTTTGTCTTTTTGTATTGCCTGTTTTCTAGTTATTGTAATTTCCTTCCTGTTTTGCCGGTTTATTTGCTGCCGTTCGTCCTCCCTCCCCGCTTCCCGCCACCGCCGCTAACCCCGCCCCTTTTTGCCTTCTGTACCCTCCCCGCTCCCGCCTCTCAGCTGCTCCGCCCCCCCGCGCACTTCGCCATATATTGCGACCGTGCGAACGCGCAGCGGTCACGCACAGCGGGCGCGCCGATTGTGCGCCGAAGCCGCGCCAAAGGCAAGCCTGTCTACGCCCGTCCGCGCCTGGACCGCGCCCAGTGCCAGGACCCCTGGACCCCACCGACGGAAGACGACCCGACAGTCCTACGACGCTGCAACACTCATCGCACTCAACACCGGCGGGACCCAGGGATGCTACCAAGCTACTCCGAAGCACACCCACGGACCCTTCAGCTGCCACGCCTGCAAGTTCACCTGCATCCGGACCTGCCCGGCACCAGCACCTGCCAAGCCGAACACCAGCAGCAACCACCTCAAGTGCATCCTGCTCAACACCCGCTCCGTCCACAGACACGCCATCGAACTCTGGAACCTCCTAGACGCCACATCCCCTGACGTTGCCTTCATCACGGAGACCTGGATGAACGCCTCTTCAGCGCCCGACATCGCCATCGCCATCCCAGAGGGCTACAAGATCACCCGGAGGGACCGCACCGCCAACCAGATGGGAGGAGGCATCGCCATCATCCACAAGAACACCATCCGAATCACGACTAGCACAGACAACACCCTCACAACCGCCGAACACCTGCACTTCCAGATCCACACCGACCCGAAGACCACCCTCAGAGGCACCCTGATCTACCGACCCCCGGGACCACGCACTCAATTCACTGGACGGACCACAGCTGCGTCCACTTCACCTTCAGAAGAACGACAATCCACTACCACCAGCAACAGGCTACTAGAAGAAACTGGAACAAGATCACAGCCGACCAGCTCGCCGCTTCCCTGAGCCAGCACCCTCCTGCCAGCTCAGCAAACCCCAGCCAGGCCGCCGACAACCTCACGAAGTGGATCAGCAACTGCGCGGACGAACTCGCCCCTCTGAGGACCCCGCCCAGCAGACCCGGCAGCAAGAAAGCCCCATGGTTCACCGACGAACTCGAGCTCCAAGAAGAACTGCCGAGCCCTCGAGAAAGTCTGGAGAAAGGAACCTACACCAGACAACATGACCGCCCTCAAACTCGCCACCCGGAAGCACCACCAACTGATCCGCGCCGCCAAGAAAACTGCATTCAAGGACCGGCTGGACAACAACGCACACAACTGCAAGGAACTCTTCAACATCGTGAAAGAGCTCTCCAACCCCAACGCCGGAAACAACGACATCACCCCTTCGCAAGACCTCTGCAACTCCCTCGCCTCCTACTTCCACAACAAGATCGCGGACATACACAACAGCTTCAGCACCCATCCGACGCACGTCACCACCGCACCAACGCCCCCCACCACCACCCTCCGCGCCTGGACTCCGATCAGCACCGAAGACACCGTCCGCATGATGAACTCCGTCCACTCCGGATCTCCGACTGACCCCTGCCCTCACCACGTCTTCAACAAGGCCGACGCTGTCATCGCACCCCACCTGCGGGACATTATCAACACCTCCTTCGACACCGCCACCTTCCCCGAGAGCTGGAAGCACGCCGAACTCAGCGCTCTACTCAAGAAACCTACAGCAGACCCCACCGAACTCAAGAACTACCGCCCCATCTCGCTACTCCCGTTTCCAGCCAAAGTCATCGAGAAGACCGTCAACAAACAGCTGGCCGCCTTCCTCGAGACGAACGGATCCCTCGACCCCTCGCAGTCCGGCTTCCGAGCCAACCACAGCACCGAGACCGCCCTCATCGCCGCCACCGACGACATCCGAGCCCTGATGGACAACGGAGAAACAGCGGCCCTCATCCTCCTAGACCTCTCCGCGGCCTTCGACACTGTCTGCCACCGCACCCTAGTGCAACGCCTCAGCAACGTCGGAGTCCAGGAGAAGGCACTGGAATGGATCGTCTCCTTCCTCGACGGAAGAACACAGAGAGTCCGCCTGCCACCGTACAAGTCAGAGGCCACCGAAGTCATCTGCGGCGTCCCTCAAGGATCCTCGCTGAGCCCTACCCTCTTCAACGTCTACATGAGCCCCCTCGCGGCCATCGCACACCAACACAACCTCAACATAATCTCCTACGCTGACGACACCCAGCTGATCCTCTCCCTGACCAACGACCCCGCCGCCGCCAGAGCCAACCTGCACGAAGGGATGAAGGAGGTAGCCGAGTGGATGACGACCAGCCGCCTGAAACTGAACTCAGACAAGACGGAGGTCCTCATCCTGGGCTCCACACCCACTGCCTGGGACGACTCCTGGTGGCCCCCCGCTCTGGGCACCGCACCCAAACCGACAAACCACGCACGCAACCTGGGCTTCATCCTGGACTCCTCCCTCTCCATGACCAGACAAGTCAACGCCGTCTCCTCGGCGTGCTTCAACATCCTGCGCATGCTACGGAAGATCTTCTGGTGGATCCCCACGGAGACCAGGAAGACCGTCACCCAGGCCCTCGTCACCAGCCGACTGGACTACGGCAACGCCCTCTACGCCGGAACCACCGCCAAGCTCCAGAAGAGACTCCAGCGGATCCAGAACGCCTCAGCCAGACTCATCCTCAACATCCCACGAAACAGCCACATCTCCGGACACCTGAGAGACCTGCATTGGCTCCCCGTCAACAAAAGAATCACCTTCCGTCTCCTCACCCACGCACACAAAGCCCTACACGACCAAGGCCCGAGCTACCTCAACAACCGAATCAACTTCTACGCTCCCAAACGCCACCTCCGTTCAGCCAGCCGCACCCTCGCCACCGTCCCACGCATCCGTAGAGCGACAACAGGAGGAAGGTCCTTCTCCTACCTGGCCGCCAAGACCTGGAATTCCCTCCCGGCCGACCTGCACCTGACCCAAGGCCACCTCTCCTTCAGGAAGAAGCTCAAGACCTGGCTGTTCGAGCAGTAACGGCACCCCCCCGCCCCCCTAAGCGCCTTGAGACCCAACGGGTAAGTAGTGCGCTCTATAAATGTCCTGATTGATTGATTGATTGGATTGGCCCCAACAAGCCTTGGCAGCAGCAACCCACACAGGAAGAGAAAAGATTCTTCGGTGCGGACCAGCAAGGTCCTGGGGACTCTCCAAGCGATGGAGAGTCGGGGCACGTCTGGAGCAACCAGGTAAGCCCAATTAAAGTCAAAGTGTCCTTCACAGGGATCCACCAGTCGACGGACTAGGGATCGTGAAGGGACCTCGAGAGAAAACACAAAGGGCCCACTCACGGAGCACTCGTGGAGTGTAGGCGGGCAATCTTCGTTGCAAATGCTGCTAGGGGTCAGGGCTACAAGTAACCCAAAGCTCAGCTGCAGGAGTCGCTGGCAAGCTGATGCTTCTGCAAAGTGACGCGGTGTTCAGGTGTTCGGGTTACACGGTCGCCACGAGGGATGGTTTATTATGTTCAGTGATTTGGAGAGATATAGTGAACCTATATCTCAGTAAGGTGTGCATGCACCATCTTACCCAGGCTGCAGTAGCAGTCCTGTGGTGTCATTTTGGAAGGTTTCCCAGGGGTGGCATAATACATGCTGCAGCCCCTGGTAGGTCTCTGGGGTACCTCTGCCCTGGGTACATAGTATACCATATACTAGGGACTTATAGGGGTACCCCAGAATCCAATCTAGAGTGTACCTAAAGTACTGGTAACCAATTTAAGGGAGAAAGCAGATAGGCTGGGGTCCTGAATAGCAGGATCCCAGCCAAACTAAGTCGAAAACCAGCAAAACACCAGGACAAAAGTGGGGACAACCATGCAGTCAGATTCCACCTTCCTACAGGGACCACTGTGCAGTTGCAGCTGTTTTTTATAGAATCCCTCTGTTGGAAAATGGCCCTCTCTGAAGGGTCACCCCAAACGTTTTACCTTACTCCTCCTCTTTTAGCTGAATTCTTTCTGTTGGCCTTAGGACTCTGAGCACTTTACCACTGCTAACCAGAGCTAAAGTGCATGTGCTTCTCCCCTAAACATGATTACTTTGGTGTATACTTGATTATCCAATGTGATTTACTAGTAAGAGCTTTGGAAAGTGGTATAGCATATACCCAGGGCCTGTAAGTCAAATGCCACCAGTAGTCCTGCAGCACTGATTGAGCCACCCACATAAGCAGGATTTCAAACCTGTCTCAGGCCTGCCACTGCAGGGCCTGTGTGTGCAGTTTACTGCCACTTGGACATGACATTTAAAACTAATTGCCAAGCCTTAAACTCTCCTTTTTACGCATAAATCACTCCTGAGGCAGGATCGAAGTCACCCTAAGGGCAGGATGCTATGTAAGTAAAAGGTAGGACATATACGTATGTTTTGCATGTCCTGGTAGTGACAAACAGGCGATTTCATTTTCACTACTCTGAGGCCTACTCCTTTTCTAGGTTAGCATTGAGAATTCCTTAATACACTTTTAAGCTGTAATTCCTGATCAGTAGGGAGAATCTTTTTCATGTTTCATATCTTTGGAATGGTAATGATAAATCTTTGTTACTGGTTAAGTTGGAATTAAGATTACAGTTGTAGAAATGCCACTTTTAGAAAGATACATTTCTCTGCACTTACTGCTCTGTGTGCCTGACAGCCTGTCTCCAATACATTTCTGGGGTGGATGACAGCTACACTTTGTGCATTCCCTCTAGACAGCCACAACACAGGAAGGATATGTGTGTCTGAGTACTCAGATACATACATCTACATCATGATTGCCTTGCCTGGGCAGGATGGAAGAGAGGGGTTAACACTTCACTTGAATAGGCAATGTCCTGTCCTCACACAAAGGACTGCCCCCCCCTCCCAACACATAGCCCTGCGTTGAAAGGGTCACTTGTGCACTTCAGAGAGCTGCTTTAAAGTCACTCCCACATCAAAAGAACTTTTGGGTATAAGTACTGGGTCTCTGACCCCCTAAAATCAGACACTATTGGACTTGTAAATAAGCTCTGCCAGAAGAGCTGCTGTGTGGCTTAAAGGACTCAACTGGACTGCTGATCTGGAAGACCTGCTTTTCTATTTGTTGCACTGCTGCTCTCTGACTCTGCTGAAAGAGAGCTGAACCCTGCCTTCTCTCCAAGTGATCTCCAAAGGTTTGTTTGCCTGCCTCCTGTTGCTTGAGACTTGGGGATATCAACATTTCTACCCCTGTATCTGGCTCGCTGGAAGTGACCCAGATACTTGCAGCATGAATTTTGGCGCATCTCCTGTCTGCGTGTTGCAGAACCGGCGCATCGACACAGTTGCAGGAGTAAAATCAGCACAACACCTTAACCAGTGCTTTGCCTCCAGAGATTGCTGCATCATACAGCGTATCGCCGCTTCAGCTTGGTGATTTTGATGTACCCCTCAACTACGTGGCAGCATCCGGTTCATCGCTCAACGCCTCTCAACTCCAGCACCCATCTTCAGAACTGATGCAACGCCTTCACTGCATGCAAAAGTTCGAAGCATCCTGCACATGCGGGCCTCAACTTTGACACATGTTGCTGTTTGTGACTAGGAAAGGTACTTTGTTCACTGAGGCCTCAGTGGGTCCTCTAACCAGCCGGTGCTCCATTGTGGTCGGCCCGAACTTTGACTTTACCCTGCTCCAGAGCGACCTAAAGTAACCTTTTTTGTGTTATTTGCTTCTAAGAGCTTTACGGCATTAGTTTTTTTTAATTCAATATCTCAACTTCTGTACATTGAATTTTTGTTGTTCTGGTCTTGTTTTGTTTATAATATAATCTATTTTTACAAACCTGTGTGGAGTCTTTTTGTGGTGTATTCTTTGTGTTACTGTGTGTGTGAGTTGCACAAATACTTTACACAATGCCTGTTCAGATAAGCCTCACTGCTCTGTGCCAAGCTACCAGAGGGTGAGCACCAGTTATCTTTTAATTTGTATCTAGCTAACCCTGACTAGAGTGGTGGTTACTGCCTACCTTATCCAACCAGAAATCCCATTTATAACACCCACCCACCTCTCACTCAAATCAATGCTGTTGTACAGTAGAGTGTAACTTCTCAGCTGGAAACAATTTCACTGTTTTTCTGGTGCTCATATTTTTTTTTTACAAAAATTCGGTTGATAACCTCTGTCATGTTGGTTGTGGCCAAAGTAATTTACTTCAGGGACTGTCCAGTCTCCGAGAGGTCCAGCTGTCCTCCCCCACACCACTCTGAAGTTTACTGTTCTCGTGACTTTTAAAAAGTTGGTGCAGGTAGAGTACACCTCCTGTGTACCACCCGAGCTTTTCCACCTGGTCCTGTTGTATTCATTTCAAAAGTCATGGGGATCTCACTCCTCCACATCGTCAGCCTATTAGTTGGATACCGGGAACCACAACGTTTTTGGGAGTGAGGTTTTGGCCTAGACAGTGAATAGTATCTCCTGTGGACTTGTAGTACTACCTTGTTTTATTTTTTAACATGAACTTGACTGAACGGCAGCTCACTTGAGGATACAGAGACACTACAAATACCACAGGCCACTGGGGTGGCCTCGCCCACTGAGGCGGAGGATATCAGACCTATGGTGGTGCCGAGAACATTGCCGCTCATTCTGTGTTCAAGCCGCGAGCCCCAGAAGAAGTGAGAGATCACGAAACGCGTCGGGCAGGATGGTTGACTTTCAGTGGGCCTGGCTGTTTCTCCGCATTGCTTCCTTCAATAAAATTGTGGCAGATACTTACCTGATGTTGGGCCTTTTCTACAGCAGGCAACTTTGTTGGTTGATTGAAAGCGGCTTGCCTGAGCCGCGGTAAAGTGCCCGGCTGCTTTCCCAGCAGTTTTGTGGTGATGCCGACTGGCGTAGCCATTTAAAGCATCGGGAGCCGGTATTGAAGGAGTTAACAGCTGGTGCGGTATGCTGCAACCTCGCACCGCAATCCACTTGGGTTTTATTTTTTAACATGAACTTGACTGAACGGCAGCTCACTTGAGGATACCGAGACACTACAAATACCACAGGCCACTGAGGTGGCCACGCCCACTGAGGCGGAGGATAGCAGACCTATGATGGTGCCGAGAACATTGCCGCTCATTCTGTGTTCAAGCCGCGAGCCCCAGAAGAAGTGAGAGATCACGAAACGCGTCGGGCAGGATGGTTGACTTTCAGTGGGCCTGACTGTTTACCGGCATCGCTTCCTTCAATAAAATTGTGGCAGATACCTACCTGATGTTGGGCCTTTTCTACAGCAGGCAACTTTGTTGGTTGATTGAAAGCGGCTTGCCTGAGCCGCGGAAAAGTGCCCACTGCTTTCCCAGCAGTTTTGTGGAGATGCCAACCGGCGTAGCCATTTAAAGCATCGGGAGCCGGTATTGAAGGAGTAAACAGCTGGTGCGGTATGCTGCAGCCTCGCACTGCAATCCACTTGGGTTTTATTTTTTAACATGACTTGACTGAACGGTAGCTCACTACAAATACCACAGGCCAGAAGAAGTGAGAGATCACGAAACGCGTCGGGCAGGATGGTTGACTTTCAGTGGGCCTGGCTGTTTCCCCGCATCGCTTCCTTCAATAAAATTGTGGCAGATACTTACCTGATGTTGGGCCTTTTCTACAGCAGGCAACTTTGTGTGTATGTGTGTATATGTGTGTATATGTATGTGTGTGTATATATATATATATATATATATATATACATTTGGGGTAAATGCTGATGCATAGTGATAGAAAGTGATGAGGTACAAGGTATGAAATTGCATAAGCCGAAATATGTAAGATACATTTGGGGTACAAATAGATATGTGGTGACATTATGTGACAAGGTGTACGATGACATTATGGGAAGATTGCCGATGCAGTATTGCGGTATTTACAGTATACAAAATACATATTGCTTTGCAGAGCACAGCTGCACTTGTACAAAATTACCTGTGGAGTAAATTAATAACAGCAAAACACATCGTAGCAATAAATACGACAAAACGGGCTGAAGAGAAGTAAGCACCGGCGTTGTAGGCCTGACGTTGCAGGGGTAAGGCCTCTTGTGGATGGGGGAAATAGAGGCACATATTTCCCCAGGGTAGTGATGCACAGATTTATTTCGAGGTAGCGGGGAGAGAGCACGCAGTCTAGGCAGAAGCTTTAAGGTGGGTTTAGGTATTTGTTGAAGAGGAGATGAATATGTGCCCTTAGATACCTTGCATCTCAGGCATTGTGGATTTTGTACTCACTTCATCATCCAGAGTAGCATTAGATGATAGTAAAACCCAATGAATTATTTCAGTTGTATTCCAGGTAGTTGAGAAGATACTGCCAGGGTTTTGATCGCCATCTTCGCTTCTGTCCAGTCATCTGCATCTAAAGTGCCCAATTATTCATCTCCTGTGGCCTTCAAATCTATTCGGAACTCTGCTTAATTATTTATTAATGTATGTACAGTTGAGATGCCCGTGTTTCCCAGTGTTTCTGCTGTTTATTTGCCCTTGGAGGGACTTTAATCAGGGAGTTTTTGTTGTCTTTGTTGGCATCTTGAATACTGGGATGATTAAAAACTGATTATTTTCAATGTCTTGTAATAAAATTATCCCTAACAAACGGTTGTAAGTCAGAAAATTATATTAGTCCTGGGGATACTGTGATTTATTGTATTAAATATTTTAAAATAAACACAAAATATTTTAAAATAAGGAAAGGTAGTCAAACTAAAACCTCTAAACATTATCAGGGGACACGGAGCAGATGGCCCAGTTGAGAAGTGGAACGAAAACTTATGCAAGAATCCTTGAGCAAGGAGAGCCGGGCCCACAGTTGGAGAATGAGCGGGTAGGCAAAAAGGAGAAGGGCCCAGAGCGCTTGTGGGGAGGGGGCATGTCGGGGCACGGAGCGACTGAAGGGCAACGATTTAAGGAAATGGAGGCTTGGCACATTGAGAATTGTGAGCTCGGTTGCTTATGCTGCTAGGTAAAATGGCTGGAATCGACATGGCCGTGTGTGGGTGGTTAAAAGATACGAGAGTGGAGCCCTGGTAAGCCCTTGTCGGGTAGGCGCCATGATTATTATTTAATGTTTCAGGTGCCAAAATGCACTGCATCAATTCAGGCGCTGACTCGAATCCTTCCATTTGTTTCATCAAAGCATTGTCACATTGTAGATTAGCTATTTTACTTATGAAGTGTTTACATTTAAGTTACATTTTTAGTGCTTTTCACGTCTGTTTTTTCTTGTTGTTGATTTTACTCTTATTATTTTAACAATGTTACACCCTTTCTTTCACTTTAAGGTAACTGCAGCAGTTTGCTTCCGTCAGTCCGACATTATGCGAAAGTCACAAGCAGAAAGCCTGGTAAGGAGGGCGCATATGGTTTCTTCTCGACAAGTATTTATTCCATAACAAATAATGTGAAAATGAGATTCATTAGGATAAAACTATACACTTCTGCTTGTACATTCTGTAAAGAGCCCTTAATGTTAAACGTCTGGACTGACATGTTACTGCTGAGGTTGTGAATGACAGCTTTTGGATGTTGTTGAGAATTGCTCCACATATTAACATCTGATTAAAAAGCAGTGGTTAGGTTTGAATTTGAAAACCGTGGGAGAACTGCTTGTATGTTTTTGTTTTTATAAAAACCAAAACGAAGTTGGAGAATACTACTGTTTCAGTGCCCAGATCGGCTTTTTTTTTTTTTTTTTTTTTACTACCTCTCCGTCTGGGTATTCAAGTTTCCTACCGGAGTTAGATCCATGATTATCAACTTTGAATATTCACATTTTACGAAAATAGTTGGATGCAAACAGAAAAAAATACCATAAGACGTGTTCATAAATGGACTGGGTTATGGTAGTTACTAGTCCAGCAGAAAAATCGAGTTGGTTGGAAGAACTGGGATAACTTATCGTACTGCGGAACTACATAAGGTGTGTGCAGTTCTGCGGATCAGTCATTGACCTGAAACTGAAAGTCGTGGTTCTCCTTTTGATTCCCTCTTGCAGCAAGTCCTTACTTCCTTTTGATTTGTTGCATCTCGGGTTGTGTCTTGGGCTGAAGGGGCTTTACTCTTTATTTAAGGTCAATGCCTAAAACTATTTGTGCATAATTGCCGTGGTTTTAAACTTGTTTCTCAATTTGACTTTGTGTACTCTGTTGAAGGACATGGTCTGACTTTATAGGCAATCACCACAGAATATGTTTTTCTAGTCCCAATGGCTTTTTTCGCTTTTATTTTTTAAACTCGCCCAAGGACAGTGGTATGTGTTTGCAAAATTTTGGACAGCTGGATTGGAAATGGAGAATACCTGGTTTCACAGAAAAAGTGACCTTCTAAACAGGATGCTTGAGTAAACTTTTTGTTCATGATCATGCACAATCCATGGTTACCTTATACTTCACTAATGTGCTTTCGTCTGTATAATATTGTTCCCAAACACGTAGGTCTTAATTTCTCCTGACCTGATAGTTCTAAGTACAAAGAAAGACAATCGGCTTTCAAAACAGTTCATATCCCTTCTTCTAATGTAAAAAGCTGAGGAAGAAAGTGTTAATAATCCAGCTATGTTTGCCTTTTTAATTCCGCTATGTACCAATTACAACCCCAGCAGTATCATCAACCCATGGGCGGGCAAAGGGTGGCCTGGCACTCCTGGTGTCTACGTTGGCCCTGGTGTCTGTTAAAAAGATGTACACTAATTCCCCCTATTTCCAGTTGGTTCTGCTAGAGTCCAATCTGAGTCCATATTTTTGTTTTGATGAACTATTCTAACAATATCTTTAACAGTAAACGCCATGTCGTCGTGGAGGACCTAGATAATATACTGAATAAATGTTTTAGCTGTTTCGAAGCAGAGTGTGTGTGTGTATGTATATATATATATATATATATATATGTTTATTTTTTTTCCAAAAAGATGCGGGTCCTTCCGGGATCAGTCCTGTTGCCAGGTGGTGCGTCTGCCGGCAGAGACCCAAGCCGGTACATAAACAATCCCAAATTTGTCAAAGTACAGATGCACACTCAGCAGTCAGTAAGCCACCACAGGGGTTTATTTCCGGAAATAAACCCCTGTGGTGGCTTACTGACTCCTGAGTGTGCATCTGTACTTTGACAAATATATATCATTTGGGACAATTTCCTCATAACAGATATGGTAATCAAATAAACAAACTATTATATAAGTACAGCTTAGATTTGTTGCAGCAAAGTGAAGATAGAAGAAAAGTCCCTCTGCCAACCTTTCGAAAGGCATAGGAGTAGCTCATTTGTAGATCCTATTATGCTCTCCGCGAATGTCGCTAATCTCTTTAGCTCACTGACTGTAGAAGTTACAAATTTCAGTGATCATCTTCCACTTCTACTTATTTTACCGGATAATTGCGAGAAATACCTCAGATGGCTGACCACATTGATATTGGTAAGAAAAATGTATACAGCCTAAAATTGCAAGGAATCCATGAAGCAGCCCTCTTGGAAAACGTGGTAAAAAGTAATAATGAGGATTTCGTAGTCTGCACTGACCTAGAGGCCACCCCAGATAATATTGTGTATTCTTTTAGAAAGATTACAATAACCATTGCAGAAAATCTAAAAAAGACCAATAAGGAGAAAAAGTAAGAGAATTGGGTCTGGTTTGATTATTACTGCACACAAGCAAACAAAGTTTAAAAAGACCCTTCAGCGTACACTGAGGGATAAAAAGGAAGTAAAGTTACTTACACTGAACTATAAGCAGACAATAAGCAAGCGAAGAAAAGTATGGCAAGAACGGGCATGGGTAAGCTTAGAGCAGGCAACTAGAGAGAGTACTTTATTATTCTGGATTATAATTAATTCCCCATTTCTAAAAAACAGCACAGACCTGAGAATTGAGGCTTTAGTTTCCCCATGGACTGGATAAGTCACTGTGAAGGTAGATTTAGCCGTTCGAATGATCAATCTATTATTACTGAGGGTATTAATTGTGCACTAACACTCCTTCCCCTTCAGGCAATTATCCTAACTGAGGTGGAAACTGCTATTGAAAAGTCATCCACTAGGAAAGCCCCTGGCCCCATTGGGGTCCATGTAGATACCTTTAAATCTTATCAAACAGTGTGGGCACCAATCTTGATGCAGGTCTCTAAGGATGCGGTGAGAGGGCCTATTCCATCCATTTGGACCAACTCTATAATAGTCCCTATTTTTAAACAAGCATTTGCAATGCAATAGGTCTCGATTATATGTGAGTTGAAGCTATTGGCATTGCAATGCCAATGCCTTTTATTTATAGTTTTAAAAACCAAAACAAATACAAGTTAATCATTCACAATGCCAATAGCTAAAACTCACGTAAATGCGAGACCTATTGCATTGCAAATGCTTGTTCTCGGTGGGAGCAGGGAGCGCCCCGGAGATGGAGGCCAAACAAGTGTACGGGTGGAGAGAGGAGGCAGGGGAGGACGTGCGTGCATGTGTTGGGTTTGTTAATGCTAGAAAAATGAACAGCTGGTCCCTTTATAATGCACCACAGGCAGAGGGGAGTGAGAAATAGGAGAGAGAAACGGAGGAAGTAAGGATGGAGGAAGGAAGTCAGGGGTTTGAAGAGACAAGTTCAAGAGTTGAAAAGAAAAATAAGTGAAAAATTTAAAGGCGTAAAGCCAGAGAACAAGCGACGCTACTTAGGGGCGGAGAGGAGGGGGGGGTTAAAAGGCCAATAAAGATGGTAACGGGCGAGAGGAGAAATGTGCTGGAAGGGGTGGAGAAAGGAGGACACAGGGAGTCTAACGTGAGGGAGCAGCAGACAAGGAGGGGGTGTAAGAGGACTGAACAAGGACATGGACTGGAAAACACGAGCAAACGGACGTAGCCCGTGCTCTGACCTTGCTGCTGCACCCCTGTTTGGCCGAGTCCGTGAGGAGCTGGAGGGCGCCCAACAGCAGGAGGTTGGTGGCTGCATGGCCGTGGCGGGAGCTTCCCTGCTGCAGCCGGCCCGCCATGCTGCTTCTTCCCCCACCGCCTTCCTCTAAGACTCCTTCAAAGCGCCACCGCATTTTCAGCTTCCTCAGCCTCCTCGCTCCCCGCGGGCAGCTGCTCGTATGCTGGCTGACTAAATTACATAAGCCATTTAGGTGGCGCAAATAAACACGTGCAGTGCCCGTGCACATCTGCTGTCCAGGCAGGCATGGCCGCCGAGAGCCTTACACATCACGGATAAATTAAAGCTATTGCTTGCTAAACTCTGTCTAAAGCCAGACATCCGAAAGCGCACCCGCAGCCCGAGAAGGGAGCAAGCCACTAGGACCGCACAGCAATAGAAATGCTGTACACGTGCACATCGCGTGTCTGTACTCGTGCACATCTCAGCAAAAGAGACGCCGTACACATCGCGTGTCTGTACGCGTGCACAGGTCCTCAGCAACAGAGACGTGTCTGTACGCGTGAACATCGCGTGTCCCCCTTCGGAAGCAAAACCCACAACAGTAGATCTTGCCAAGGCGCCAAGGCGAGCAGTGCATGCACTGCGTCGCTAGGCGAGACCTAAAAAGGGGACATGGGAGACGCCAAGTGTTATCACCCGATATCGCTTTTAGATTCATCTGTTAATCTTTTGGGAAGGATTATTTTCGGTAGATATGATTCTTGGGTGGCCGAAACAATGTTTTTAACATACTCCGAGTATGGTACACAGTGCATAAACCTTCCTCTCTTAATTTCCAAATACTCAGCAGCTAAGAAGTAAAATGTAAATCTCTGTTTCGCAGCACTTTTGATTGCGTTAATCATGCCAAATTGTGGAAGTCTTTGGTCGATATGGGCACTCCAGTGGAAATAGTATCCTTCCTGTCCCAGATGTATGCCACTCTAACTGCTCGCATGAGATTTGGATTAGAGGGAGAATGTACCCCAACCTTTAAAGTTACCAGAGAGATAAGGCAGGTCTGCGTTCTAGCCCCTCTCCTCTTTTCCCTCTGTATAAAGGGGGTTGACGGGAAGCTAAAAGAAATAACCGCTGATTTGCCCAGGGTAGGTCTGTGTCCAACTCTGGTTCTTGCATGAGCAATGTAAGCGAGTGGATGGACAACAATTGTCTTAAATTAAACGCTGCCAAAACCGAGGTCCTCATCTTTGGCAACAACCCTTCATTCTGGACGATGGAACAGTGGCCTCCTGAGTTAGGCCTTCTTTCTGAACCAACAACTAAAGTTACAAATCTGGGTTTCCTACTAGACAAGGAGCTGAAGCTTAAAGACCAAGTGAATACAATTACATCGGCCTCGTTTTGCTCTCTGAGGCTTGAAAAAAAGATTGAAACATTCCTGCCACCAAAGCTTTTAAAAACAGTAGTTAGCACACTGGTACTCTCGAGGCTCGATTACTTTAATAGCCTATATCTTAATCTTGCCTCAGCTCTATGAATATGCTTGAGATTTTGCAGAATGCAGCTGCACAAGTTTCTCTTTAAAATCCCTAAATTTTAATCTACTAGAGGAGCCATCAGGAAACTCGACTGGCTCCCAGTTAAACAACGTGTTAGGTTCAAGGCTCTCTGCATGGCCTACAAATCTGGGGCCGGCTCGGTTCAAGGATAAGCTCAAATGGTATACCACAAGGGGACGCTTCATTCAGGCTCAGCTATGAACCTGGTAGTCCCCCCCCCCCCCTCCCCCCCCCCCCTTTTAGGAGGACAACCTGGGGTGGGAAGAGCTTCTTCAGGACCACAGCCCTGCTTTGGAATAGCCTACCGTTGGAACTAAGAGCTACTCCCTCTCTACTTTCCTTTAGTAAGGCCTTGAAAACCTGGCTCTTCTCTCAGTACTAGGAGATATCGGAGTATTTGTAGGAATTAGCAGATCTGTAGCTATACCCGTTTCAATAGGGCCAAGACGCCATTGGGCATTAGTTTGCTCTAATAAATCACTTTCCTATTCCTATGTATCTGATAAAGGTCACTGATATACAGAAGAGATTCTACCTTACTAGATTTTGAATGGGTATTTTGCATCAACTTCTTGCATTCCCTGAAAGATGTGTGGTCCAAAAACTTACCAAAATGCCCAATCTACAATGCATTTAATTCTCTTTTGTAAGTTTTATTGTGATACTAGAAAGCGTTTTATATGACCACTGTTTTTATCAGAGAAGGTTTTATTCCATCAGGAAGCCTATACATGTTTGTGTACTCTTGAGCCAGATAACATCTGTCATGCCGTTTCAACTTTTTATTACCCGTGCTATCAACAAAATAAAGTCACTTGCTATGTATGATATCTTGGCTTATGAAATTGATTAAGGATGCCTGTATAAGAATCCTGTTTAAACTCTGCCTTTAAGGTAGAGAGTGCAGATTTTGCACATTTATGCTTTTTTATGATATTTTTAAATGTATTAACCTGCATATTTTAAATAAAGAGACAAAATAAATTGATGGTGTGCCCTATTGTGATGAATATTATTTTGTGCATCCATGTTTTATTCTGATGTCTTTTATGAATATTTTATTAGTATCCATTCAATTTTATACTTGATTTTATCCTATGTATTGAAATAATTTTAGTGTTTATTTGGAATCATGAAATGTTACATTTTTGTGTAATACACATATGTATTCTGTTTTCTTTTTTTTTTTTTTATGGATTTGAATCATATGAATAAAGATTTATATGACTTGAAATTACACTTTGTACTGGCTGGTCATTCTCAGGTGAAGAGACGTGTTACATGTCCCAGGCAAATTGAACCATAAACAATCTACACACCTATTCTTATTCTGAACACATTTCTAGTTACTGTGTTAGCAAGTTAATCCTCACACATGTTTGATTTAGTCTCCATAGGGTAGTTAAATTGGGAAACAAATAAACGTTTTCTATGGTGGCACGTAAACTCGATCTAACAGTTCTTAGAATTTAGTGACTCTATAAATTAAGCGCCCATGAACCTTAATACTACGTTTTTAGGAATTGCCTTTCAACCCTTGAGTGGTGAGTTCATTTGTGTGTCTTGGTGAAACTGCTTTTCTGGAGCAGTGTTTAATTTAAGTGAATTAAATGTATAGCAAAGTTGCTAGTTTGATAAGATTGACAATTCTGCAACTATATCTCTATGGAAGTTTAAAAACTAACCTCTGTCAGCAAATCACATCAACAGTTATTTGCTCTGACAGTTTTTAATGTGTGCATTAACAGGTTTGTCTGTTAGGGCCGCCTCTTTTGTGTGTCTTTCGTCGGTTCATCTGTTTCAATCAATGATGTTTTACAGAGTTTCCAAGCCAGCTGGATGACCTGCCCCCAACAAGTCTACAGAAAGATTACGCTGCTGTAAAAATTGCAGAATCGTAAGTATAAGTTTTTATGAACTAGATATCCTTGTAGAGATTCTCAGTCCTTGGAATCTCTTGAGAGATAAAAGATAGGCGGCAAGAAGGACGTCTTCTCCTTTGACAACCACATCATTCAAACGGACTCATGCCGTAGTTATGAGAGCTGTTGATAGTAGCTGCTCTCGACTATATAGACCTGACTATATAGACTTTGAGCTATGATCAATCTTGCCACACCTCCGACCCCTCCTCAAAAGCTTTGAGCGAAATCCCTGGTGTCTAACAAATGATTCATTCTCAAAAGTAATCAATATTGCCAACACTGGAATTTGGTGTACAATAACTTACAAAAAACATTTGGAAAGTACTTATAAATGCATGAATATAATAATAAAGAAAACTAAACTCTCCTCCAGGAGTAAAATTGTTGTGATCTACAAATGAGAACACAATACCTCGTTAGTGAACTTTTATTGACCATTGAGTCACATGAAAGATGTGTGGATTACACACATAACTACATGAGATACAAGGCCAATCCCAGTTTTGGTGTTTCAAGACGGCAGAAACAGTGTACCAAGAAATCAGCACTAAAGCGAAGAAGGATTTGGTTCTTTGAAGGCCCACATCTAATGTTGCAGTCCACATATAGTTGAACTGTATGGGGCTAAGGCCATATTTTTAACAGGGGAATCTTTCGTCCGGAAGTTCTCAGAGTGTAAATGTCTTGTGTCTGGTCAGTGCAGAAATGCTCTAAACAGCCTTTGGCGGTGGCTGTTGCCAGTTTTGGTGACTGGGCTAAATATACCAAAGCTGTGCTCTTACATGAGCTATTTGCATAACCAAGGCCTTAAGCAAACCAATTCAGCTTAATGTGCTTTTGGTTGTGAGACCGGCTAATAATGTACAAGATACAACTGTTCATTAAGTCACTCAAAGAGTATTTGAATGACTAACGTAAAAACAGGTGTATAAGCTGTGTTCCTTGCAGGGTATTGTTAAACTTAAAATCATTTAGGTCAAAAATCATAAATATGAAATGGGTCAGCATGGTAAACTACATAGTGGTTGATTGTACTTCAAAATAGAATTGACTTTAGTTACATTACTAATGTAATAAAATATCTGGCATATGGTCAAATGGACTGTTTACCATTACGATTGTGCATCAACAATAGTAACACAAGTATGTCTTGCATGTGCATTTAAATAATCTAAAGTAGGATCAAAAACGTATATCCGAAAATGTTGAGAAGTGACCCGCCCCTTTAACTAAATTTATGGGGGCATACATAATAAAAACAATAAAATGTGAAAATTAAAAAAAAGGGGCTAAATCTTTTAAACAATGTAAAGGTGACATCCTAGATTTATTGCACACATTAAGATAAAATGTAAAGCACTGAGAGGTCCAGGGTTGGTTGATTATATACTTAGAATTAAAATAGTCTTTCCTTGGGTCAGAAGACAGGCGGTTGTAGTTTTGGGGTCCTGCTGCAACAGCTAGTTAATCATGGCCTCTGGGAAATATATTTAAAACTGACTTCAGTATGATGATGGAATGTTTGTCGGCGAAAGCACGAAACAGCTATGAGAGGATAGATCTAGATACTAGGAACCTGGATGGGAATGGATGAAGATGTGAGTGGCAAGAAGCAGACATCGAGACAGGGATGGGAAGGTGCACAGAGCACTTTGCGATCTTTGCAGACTTTGACGGTGGAATCTGTGGCTGGTCGCACCCACATCAGAGATCTGTTGTTCCCTGCACTGTGCAAAGTATCCGAGGTTAACACTTGCAATTAAGTGTCTAAAGATCTGTGAAGTAGAATTGCATGTCTGAATGCACTAGTAGTAGCAACCAGCAACTCCGACATTTGCCTGGGGTAAGCATCTAGACACAGGACCTGACTTTCCACATTGCAAAGTACCTTCATACTCCCACATCTGTGGTCCAAAAACCCGGGCCTGGGCTTTTGTTTGGGCTACCAACAATCCCACACATTGTATTTGTGATTTGACCTTTTTTTAGTCGCTATTTGAGCACTGAACACACAAAGTAATTAGACTCGTCACATAGCCACACCCAAAAATAAATACACAATTGTTATCTCCTGAGAAACGAGGGGAGGGAAGTACTGCCATATACGTAGACCTTGTACTTGCCCCCTCCTCCTCGATAAACTGCTATTGGGAAGGTTACTGAGAGTGACCATCTTTTGAAAGACCTTTGTACTGTTTGGCACCTCTCAGCAGGTCAATATTCCGTTTAGCATGTAAATACCAGGAGAACTCAGAATCTGCATCCGCGGTTGCCGATGATGCCTTCCAGAGCTGTGGCCTGGAGTAACATTCCCTCACACTGTTGACACAATGTAAGGACATGACCAGAGCTGCAGCTTCCTGCCTGCTAGGGGTTGCAAGTATGAATTAACAAGCAAAACCGGGCCTGTCTTGAGGTTACCCAAACACAGTGCAGTTTGCTACAAAACCTTAGTCTGGTACCACATTGTCTCAGACCCTTGGTATGCAGATGGTTATTGCCTTTTGAAGAGTGCTCTTAGACGACAACAGGAAAAACAAAAGCCAGAGCGAGGCCTCTTCTATCACCCAATAGATCAATTCTAACTAAGCTGCAGTCCCTTGTAGAACTATTTGTAAGCTATTGAAGGGAGATCAAAAGACTAATTATGTCTACAAATACACGAATCCTGTTATGGTAGCTTTTCAGGTGCATATATAAAGAGTGCACATGTTGTCAGCCACCATCAAATGTTTGCATACATAACATTATTTTGAGTTTCTCTGATTAGTACATTTCAAAAAGAAAATTGAAGTCAAATCCCATTTCGCCAAGTGCAGAGTTGACTGTTGTCTGCTATCATCTTGGATCAGAATATGCGGTGATGAACTTTACTGTAATTTTCATATCATTAAAATATTTGGTCTATTAAGGGAGGTTCTTTGGAGCACGGTAGTTCATGTCTATGGAGACAAAAGGAGTGGTTCTTTGATATGACGGTTTGAAGTAAAGTTGTGTTCTGCCTTCCCTGCTACATATGATCTTCCGCAAACAAAGTGCTACAGTTTTCCTGGTTCAAGTTCATGCTCTGATCCTCCCCTTTACTAGACCTCTTGATTCTCTCTCACATTTGGTAGTGTTCATTTCCTCACTGCTCCGTGATTGCCTACGGTTATTCATAATGTTACTCAATGCTTGTAAACTATCCTTTGTTTGAAATCCAATAAAACTAAAAAAAATATGCATTTTTTTTTTTGTCTACTGGCAGAGCTGATGATATTGTCAAGCGGTTGTTATCACTGGAAATGGCAAGTCGGGTGAGTTTCTGTGCATAGATGCTGCTCCTTTCGGGTGCTAGACTAATTTTATCATATGTTTTCAAAAAGTACTGAAAATTGCTTCATTGAAACAGGTCATTTTCTGAAAATACGTCTTCTCATAAATGTGCAAATATGCATTTCAAAAGCTTCATCCATTGCCGCAGCTACAAATCCATGCTTAACAAGTCACAAATATCTGAAACACATAGTTTTCAAGTATTTAACCTGAGACTACTTCTGTTGTTTCCATATGTTAAACTTGTAACTAACCCCAATATCGTATGCTAACTGGTGACAATTTCTGTAGGATAGTCTTTCAGCAGTTAAGTTGAGGTGTGGTCTGATGGCTAAATTGTCAGCTGGTAAATCTTGAGCCCTGATCATGGTTTCATCAACAAAGCATTTTGGAGATATGGGTAAATAATTTTGTTTTTCTGTGCTTTAGTTTTTCAGCTACTAATTATCCTATCCACTAAATGTAACTCCAGGAGTAGGCTTGGGTAAGGAATTGCTTTCTGCTTAATTTCAGAATTTAAATGGAAAACTGGAAGGAGGACCACATGCTAACGTTATGCATATATATTTTATAGGTCCTCAGGATACGTTTGAGAATAGTGTGCTTAGGGGCCCTTTTTATCAAAGGTACAGCAGCTTGAAATATGAGCATTATTTAACCGAATGCTTCATTTTCCTGAAAATTTCAATTTCTACTCGCAACGCATGGGAAAAAGTCTATAGTGTTAGATACAAGGATTGGATAAATTATTATAGAAGTAGTGCAGTGCTGCTCACCGTAACACACTATTGTTGGCGAACTAAGACCCGTTACGATCTTCGAAAGGGCTGTGATTTATTTGGAGACTCTTACTGGGAAACTAATGACAACATTTAAGACCATTACTACTAGACATCAGTGAATGAATGCACAGTATCAGGCTTGTCATACTCAATTGCTGTGGTGCTTGAGGTCTCATAACCAGGCATTTGATAAAACAGCAGACTAGTTGATTTTGAGTGAGGTGCATTATTATAAGAAGACTATTTGTAGAGCAAAAATGTAGTATCAAGAACCGGAATAATTGCAGATTGTTCGCAATCTGTACAGTCCAGGAACTCCCAACAATTTTGGGCCTCTCCGGACCGGTGGCAAAAATTATGAAGTTTAGGATTTTGTCATCTTAGCAATGCACTGGATCGTTTCCAGTGGTCATGTTGACATGGACACCATTGATATTTTGTTAACTTGCAGGCAGGCTTGATGAGTTATTTTTGAGGCATTTTTCTTTATTAATGAAAAGGAATGAAAACACTGAGAGAATGGGCCCATATGATCTGTTCTCTAGTATACTGAAAACCGTTTTTTATATTATTTGTGCCAGTGCGAAGTATTCAATATCTTGTCATCTGGGGGTCAGAGTTGAATCGTGGCAACGTAGTACACTAGTGCCACATTTTAAACAAGTTGAAAGGGAGTTTCCCAAGAATTACTGTCTAATTGCCATTTTAGATTCCGTGTGTAAGGCATTTGCAAAATTTCTACTTAGGCTATTACTAGACTGGACAAACATCCAGTACTTTTACATTGGAGCTGGTCAGCGTTGACATCAGGTAACAACACTAATGATAACATATTGACTTTATAAATTATGATACCTAAAACACTTTCAAATTAGGATAAATGTCACACTTGCTGCTTTATAGATTAATGATTAATGTACTGCCTTTGTTTATCATAGATAGAAACACCCCGTGGTATAAAGTAAGGACAAGTAAAATTGACCAAAAATTACTTTGATTAATCCACAAGCAGACCTGGGTTAAGGTTCAAATGCTAACAACTGGTATACTTGAATTATCTGAATAATGGCTTAGGACAAGTGTGTTATTTCATATATATGTGTCTCCCCTACTGACTTTCTTAAATGAGTTCACTCTTCCAGTCCAGAATTGCACAGAAAACATGTAAACATGTTGATCTATGCAGATAAATTTGGTTGTAATAGATATTACTCTTATACCCTATAGCGTCTCTGGTGCACAATAATAACCATTTTAAGAATATTATAGAAAAGAAAATTGTTGTGTCCTTTGAAAAACCAAGTAGAAATCTTAATGTTATAAGAATAGGAATCTGACAGATATAGATTCTGATGTAACTACTTGGGTATAATATTTGATCTTAAGCTATCCCAAGATTTGCAGATAGATGCATCAAAACTGAAGTTTGCGAAGCAGAAGGGGTATTCAGAGTTTTCTTTTCTTTTTTTTTATTGTGGGTGCAATAATATCCTTACCTGTTTTTAGGGTATTTAATTAAAGCATCAACTTGGCCTTATGCAATGGCTTGGAAGTTGTGGCCGGTAACTTCTATGTGATCCGGAACATAATTTAGGCTAAGTCCTTGAGACTTTATTTGGATTAAGACAAGGCACTTCTCTGTCTACTATTGGATCGAAAATTGGGCTGTAGTAAAATCAATGCATATACTTATATAACTTGCATACAGCTTCAAATTAAATTCCAGTTACTCTTAAATAACTTTAATGGGTAGCTATATCTGTGAGTAAGCATAACCATTATGTGAAATACTTGGATTTGTTTCTGGAAGTCTATGACTTAAGTGTGACTTGGTTTACCTTTGTATATAAAAACTCTCCTTCAAAAAACCAGGGGAGGAGGAGGGTCAAATCAATTTCAATGTAGTTACTTTTATGGATGATACACAGCGTTTCAAGGTAGAGCAAGTGTTAGAACTGGGGGTCTCTAGTTGGCAGAGGTAGGTTCCTTTGACCAAATAGGGACCCTCGCTTATAGTCAGGGTAAGGAGGAAACACTGTAGATAACCCCTGCTTGCCCCCTTGGTAGCTTGGCACGAGCAAACAGGCTTATCCCCAAGGCAATGTGTAAAGTATTTGCACCAACACCCACAGTAATACCACACATGGGCACCACACAGGTTGTTATAAAGATATATATCTAAATTGGGCAAGACCAAAACAAAAAAAATTCCACATACACAATTAGCTTTTCTTTGCAATGTTCTCTGGTAGTGTACTTTTCATAAACAAACGTGTAGTTCATGTTTTCCTTGAGGAAAATATAAGGGGATCAAAAACAGTCTCAGAATAGCAAAATACGATACTTGCAGAGACTCTCTCTCTTTGGAAAGCACTCACAATACTGCTGATCCTGTCCTTGTTAACCTGTATATAGTTTCTTCGTCCTTAACAGGCTTTCTCTGCGGGGCTGCTCGCTCCTGTAGCGAGGGTTGTAAAACAAATAATATGCCCCCAAAAGATGCGGAATCACAACGGTAGGACTGACTCGGTTGTCGGCCACTAGGTAGGAATGCCCCCGGCTGGCCTCTGAGCCCGCAGGTATGAGGGAAAGCAGGCCCCCGGGATCGTGGAGAAGTAACAGGCTCTGTGGAGCGGGCCCCGGTACCGCAGCATGTCGGTTGTGCTGGTATGGGCTGTCAGGGAAGCTCCTGCCGTGGAGACTTCACTTCGGTGGTGCCGATCGGGGCACTCTCTCACTCCCACCATGCCCAGGTAGGGACACACAGCAGCGCTGGACCGGAGTCCGTGTGTTTACCTGTGGGGGGTTGACTTGCTGTCCTCACGTCGGACGTCCCACGGAGCGGCTCCGGCGCCAGCAGCTGTTCCTTCGCCGAGGGGAGACTCCGGTTGCCAGGCAACGCGCTGGAGCCGATCGGGTCATGGCTCTTTCTCTCCCTCGGCACGTAACTCGGGCTGGCGGCGGTAATGCTTCCTCACTGGTGATCATGATCAGTTCCCCAGCACGATCACACGGGCCAGCGGCAGTGAAAGCAGGCACGCAGCGCTCTTGTAGATCACCGGCCGGCAGCGGTGAAAGCAGACACGCAGTACTTCCCGGATTCCTCACTGCCACAAGCTTGGTGCTGGAACACTCGAGAGCAACATAGAGGTGATCACGAGGAAAGCCCCTCTCAGCAACACGGGCGCCACGCATGACATAAGCTGGGTGCAAGCGCACGCACACAGCAGTGACAAGTCGTTCTTTGGAAACTTTTGTATACCTGAGTTTCTACAACAGGAGGCCAGCTCTTCTCAGGCCCTTGGAGACGTTTCACTTCAGGACACCGCACACAGCAAAGTCCTTTGTTGCAAGCAAGGGGGACACAGCACACAGCAAAGTCCCCTGTGCTCTCCTTAGTAGAAACAGCAAACTGCAGGCCATCCCCAGACACACAGCAAGGGCAGTTCTTCTCCTCAGTCTTTTCAGTTGATCTTCTTTGGCAGAGATTTCTCTTGATCACGAAGTAGTCTAATTTTCACGGGTTTCAGCTCTTACTTTTAAACCCCAAAAGTCTTTGTTCTCTATGTGTTAGGGGTCCTGGACCCAGTTCAAACCAGTTCTGGGTGCACTCTGCCAGTGCACAACTTCTTCCTTTGTGAATGTGGGCCAGGGTCTTCAGACGCACCGCAGGAGGTGGAGTCAGCTTTGTGGAAGGCAGACACAGCCCTATTCAGGCCCAGGTGCTACTCCTCCCACCACTCCAAATTTCATGTAGGTCTATTCAGCCTAGCACTGACTTACTCAGACTCCTGGAGCCACCCCAGTCTCTGTCACTCTCAAACCAGACAGTCAATCCACCAACAAGCAGAGGCACACAGAAAGGTTGAACAAGAAAATAGCCACTTTTTAAAAGTGCTATTTTCAAACACCGAATTTAAAAACCATCTTTACTAAAAGATGTGTTATTAAATTCTGAGTTCAGGGATACCAGACTCCAATTTTCTATCTCACTCCTATGGGAAGATATGCAGGTAAACATGTTACACAGCATTCCCCATTCTGTCCTCTGGGCAAGATAGCCTTTCAACAGTAAAAAAAGAAATTGGCAGTATTTCACTATCAAGACATGGTACACACATCAGTACATGTCCTACCTTTCACATACACTGGACCCTGCCCAGGGAGGTACCTTGGGCCTGCTATAGGGGTGCATAGAAAGGGAAAGGTATGGCCTGGCAAGTGGGTGCACTTGTCAAGTCAAAATGGCAGTTAGCAACTGCACGCAGGCACTGCGGTGGCAGGCCTGAGACCTCTTTTTGGGGCTACTCATGTGGGTGGCACAATCAGTGCTGCAGGCCCACGAGTAGCATTTAACTTACCAGCCCTGGCACACTTAGTGCACTTTACTAGGGACCTACTGGTAAGACAAATATGCCAATCATGGATCACCAACCACCATAACAATTTGTACAGGGAGCACTTGCACTTTGACACTGATCAGCAGTGGCAAAGTACCCAAAGCATCTAAACCAGCAACAACGAAACCCAGCATAGCATCAAAAACATAGGGGGTAGAGGCAAAAAGTCAGGGAAAGCCATGCCAAGGATGCCAGGTCTAACAGCAAGCAAAATGGTTTAGCAAAATTATTTTGAGTATTCACTAGGTATTGTCTTTTTTTTTTTTTAAACCAATTATGTATTACAGTTCAGACTCACTTATTCTCCTTACAAGAGTATGTTGTCTAATGGAAGCATTTTAAATGGTGTGAATTGCAAGTTACATGGTATGAACAGAGAGATAATTTAATTTTATGTAACTGACGTTCAGTTGTGCTATCAAGACAGTTATTTAAGGTACCATTATAATAAGAATTGAATTAAAAATGTACCTGTTGCTGTTAAATTCACTCTGGTTTGGGTCATCTAATGAAATCTATATTTAATGTAGTAACATATCCAGATCCCTTGTTCAGAAGTTTGTGACTTGATATTCTTTACGTGCCTAACAAGTTTTAGATTCTGTAAGGTAGGACCGTTCATGCTTGATATATTTTTCATGTAGTTCATCTTGGATTTTATTATTTGTTCTGTGCAGAAGTTCTTTGTGCTGACTGCTACTAAATGTTTTTCTGCTTCATAGCAAAAAGGGAGCCTTCACAAGCAAAATAAGTCAGTGTTCTGTGTTGAGTAAAAAGCATATTGATATCTTTATATTATAGGAACTGTAATATGAAATACAGTTTGGGAATATGTAGTTCATGGCTTAATGCTCCTGCTTCATTTTTTTTTGTACACAGATATAATTATATGTAAACTGCCCCTCTTCCTTGAGGCTAGTCCTGCCACTTATCCCCTGAGTGCCTCTCCTCCTTGCTCTAGTTAGGCATATAAAGTAGATTTAGGTAGAAGACTGTAATGTTCCTTGTCGCCATTGGGTGGGGGCTTGTGAAGCTTCAAGTTCTGTGAGAAATACCTGTGACTCACCATTCTTGCTAACCTTCAATCGTGCTGGCTCCTGCAAGAACACATGTGCCCCAAAAGCTTTAAATGGATCTATTCGCTGGCGCAGCTTCCAGCGCTTGTCCATTGTTGTCTTAAAGAGATCCGAATAGACATAGATTGAAAGAGAATCAGCTGACAATGGAGAGCTTTCTGCTTTCTAACCACGAAGGCCCGGGTGTCATCGCCTTCGTTTCCTTCCGGTATTCCGAATAACCTAAGGTTATTGCCTGTTCTCCAGGTCCTCGACTTTGTTGAACATATGCCAGTTGGTGTTCATGCTATGTGACTACTTTAGTTGTTGCTGTGCCAACCTCCTCGACGCCTGCTCCTCGATGTTGGAACTCGGCAACATCCAAAGTTTAACTAGCCATTTTACTGGTGACCTCCGTAAGAGCATGCTGCATATTTTTATTGTGCCCTTTAACCTGAGCGTAGTGTTCCGAGGCCTCCGTTGTTTGCATCTGTAATAGCTCCAGAATGGCTGATAAAGAGGGCTTGGTTGCCTCCATAGGCCAACCCTTCTTTTTAAGCCCCTTTCCATCTACCTCAGAATTAACAGGAGAGGTATCCTTTTGTTGCGAGCGGCTAGAAGATTCCAGAGGGCCATCAGTCACATATCCAAGTCTAATTGATGGGCTCATAATCTCACTAGCATTAGAGCTAATGTCCATTACTGATTGTGCTGCGTCCCTTACTGGGGACGGATAGGACTGAGCAGAGCCACTTTTGGATAGCCTTGAGTTCAGAGTCTTTACCTCTCACTTAGAAGTGACCCACTTGCGCAGGGGGCTCCCCATAGCCCCCCGCACAGATCGTAGGAAGCTGAGATCAGGGCAATGGGCCACCTGGAGTTTGCAAGCACTGTGACGAACTTTCCCAACCTTCGTTTTAACCTGCCTTTTATCGGGAGCCCTTTTTTCTCTGTAGCCTCATCCTCTAGAAGTAAAATTCCAAGGGGTGCTGCCTCATGAGGGCCCTGTAGCATCTCCAAACCAGCCACCTCATCTATCGCAGCCGCCGCCCCCACCTCCAAGTTCTTACTGTGGGGCTGTGCCCCCTCTACCACGCCTAGCCCTGTGCCATCCGCTGCCGCTACACAGCCTGGGCCAATTATGACTTTGGTGCTTTGCTGAGGGTTCACAGGGCGCAAGCTCAAGCCCATTTCTGCCTCTCTGCTTAAATTAGGTGATCCACTCAGTCCAACCCATCTGCCTGCTCAGTGGGCCCCCGAAGTTTATTGAGGCCAGAATTCACCCAGGGCAAAAGATTACAGTCTTACTCAGACAGAGAATCCCCGACTAAGGGAGTCAATTCCTTCTCCATATTATTCAGCGCCATGCTAAAGTTAGAATTAGACCTGACATAGGTGCAAAACGAAAAGTTTTTACCTTGCTGGAGGTCAGATCCTGGCAGCTGGGGGAGAGAGTGTCACTCAGAGCCAGCTGCTGCCTTGCCCTCTGACACTGTGCTCAGGAGAACATCCACCAGCGAGGCCTCTATGGCTCCCGGCTTGCTAGCCTGCAGAAGATGACTTGCAGCACTTGACTGAAGTACCTTTAAACTGGGACGACCAACCCTTCTAGTAGTGACTTTCTGTTTTGAAAGGATTCTTAATTCGCCTTCCTCCGTGCTGTCTGCTGTCTGTTGGAGCTCGATAGCTGTAGAATTTCGAGCCCCGCGGCCACCTCGACCACCACGCTGCAAATTCACCCGTGGAGCGGCAATATCTGGTTCCTGCTTCCATACATTTTAGAATCCTGGCCACTGACTTGGTCATGGGTCTTCAGCCCTTCTAGTTATCCTGAAGACCCATAGAACTCCGCAGTTTAGTTAAATGATTGTCTTAAAAACTTCCAGATCAGAACCTCAAAATGTCCATATTAGATTTTGCAATGCCTTGTACTGACTGCACTTTTTCTTACTATTTTTCATTCTCGCCTGAGATAGCTCATGTGAAGTGATTGCTAGACATTTTGTTAGCTAAAAGGTGCTTTGAACCCGTCCATGGCATTCCATTCATTGACTTCATTGACAGTCGTATCTCCTTGCTCCTTATAGATCAGTGCGTGCCGGTTTCACTTTCTCTTCCTGCCCCTTCCTCTGCTCACGTTCAGATATTTTTTTTGTTGCTTGCACCATCCCGTCATCGGTGCTTGCACCCTCCCGTCGTCGGTGATTGACCCCCCTTTCCTGTTGTTGTTGCTAGCATCCCACCTTCATTGTTGTTTGCACCCCATTCCGTTGTTGCTTGCCTTCCCTCCCTCACCATCCTGTTGTTGTTGCTTGCCATAACATCAGCATATTTTGCACCCACTCCCATTGTTGTTGATTGCCTCTCCTCCCTCCCCATGCTGTCATTGTTGCCTGCCAGAAAAAAAATATGACGCTGCCAGTGCTGGTCGCATTATTGTGTCTAATTTTATCATTTTTAACCATGATGCACAGCCGTGCTGCTGTACAACAATGCTAAAATATTTTGACACAGCCAGTAAATCTTGCATAGGCGATACCTATTGGCTTTGCCAATGCTTGTTATGGGGTGGGCATTAACTTGCAAACTAAGTTAATTTCTCCAGCAGGATTAAAACTATTTCTGGTGTTTGGGCTCAATCATCTGGTGATATATTTCCCAGTCTTTTCTGAACAATCTGTTTTCTGTGATATTTGCAGTTACGTGCTCAACTTCAGTCTGTTCATCACGATTACAGATCAGTGCTCCTCATGCATTTTCTGTTTTGTTCATACTTTCGTATGGGTGGAGTGGTTTCTCAGACTCCCCAAACCAAATGGAGTAGTGATGAAGGCTACTTCATGAGTATTCTTTCTACCTTGTTTCCAACTTATAGCTACTTTACAGGCTAGGAACAGGTGCAATATTGGCAAACCATGGTAATCTATGAATTCAGATTGATAGCATATTTAGTTTATGATGGGTGAGAGGCCGTTTTTCACAGCTTTTCGTTCTTTGAATGCTAACGTACAAATAGTCTATCATTATTTCCGGTTGTATGATACAATCATGCATGCATAAATCACATATGCCTTAACAAGTTGGTCTGAAGTACGACCACATCTTTACCACACATGCTTTTACCACGCATGCCTATACAACAAATTTTGTTATAGGGGCATGTTTACTAAAGGGATATACATGGCAAATTGCATATCCTAGCCCACCTGCCCTCCGCCTTAACACTCGATACCCCAGCCCTGTAATCCACCATGCCAAAGTTCTTAAAACTACGCTGACCCCTCACCCCAAGACTTGACACTGGGCCTTTACCCAAAAAAAACTACCCCGACCAACCTATGCCCTAAAACCGACCCCGTACTGCCCTTAAAACGACCCCCTTCCCCCCGCCCAGATGCCCAAAACCCTGTCTCCTGCCAAAAACCACCCTCAGCCCAGCCCCCCACCCTGAGCTCTAAAGCTGATCTCTGCCCTGCCCTTAAAATTCCCCCTTTCACTTCCCCCTGCCCTGAGGCTTTAAACTCTGCCCCCTACAAAAAAAAAGTGGCCCGCCCTGAGCCCTAAAACCGACCCCAGTCCCACTTACCTGGTTGCGCCTGGAGCATCCTGTCCCAATGCTTCCTGTTCCTCTCCCTGCCCCTCTGGACATCTATACCGCTGTCTGCCTTGACCATGCATATGCGTGGTTAAGGCAGATGCGTTGTTTGCTTGCGGGAAATCTGCACGCGTGTCTCAGCCCACGTTGGAAAGGCGGTTCCCTTTCATTCCTTCCGCTCTATAGTCTGAGTATGTTCTTGCTTCAGGACAAGTTCTTGACTATTTATTTACAAAGCGTTGCAAATTCAGATTATCTCTTTGCCCACCGCTACACTGGATACTACTGTCAAACTGAATTCAACTCTTTCTCTTAACTTCTTAAAGAAGGAAGGCAACGTTAGGCCTGCCTAGGTTGATGGATGGTTAGTATAGGCATGCAGTTTATGGCAGTTCTGAGTTTGGATATATATTTCTATCCATTGCTATGCACAGCAATAGCAATAAAAACTAGAAGCATGTATTACATGCAGTCTTGTATTAAGATCCATTTGAGCTCTTTTAAGATTGTTTTCATGTTTTATTTATTTATTTATTTATTTGAGTTTTATATAGCGCTGGCTAGACCCGAGGTATCAGAGCGCTTTACACAATGTTCCACAAAATGACATCAATTACAAGTTACATCAGTTACAAGAAAATATTTCAAGAGCGTCGAAAGATGTAATAAATGGAGCTTAGAAGGGTAAGGAGTTGGGGTAAGATGTAGGAGGGAGAAAGGATGGAGATGGGATGGATGGAAAGACGAAGGAGAGTGCCCAAAGTCCGGCTGGGTAGGTGACGGCCGAGGGGGAAGTCCACAGCCCATCTCCTCTATAGCTATCGGGTAGCTCCACCGGGCATCAGCCAAGCGGCTAGGTCTCAATGAGAAAACCATTAGAGAGCAAAGAGGAGGGATAGATGGAGCAAAAAGGACGGAGAGACGAAGTAAGGTCTTCCCAGTGTCCGGCTGGGTAGGTGACAGCCAAAGGGATAGCCCACAGCCCATCTCCTCTATAGGTATCAAGTAGCCCCACCGGGCATCAGCCAAAAAGCTAGGTCTCCACGGTCCGAGGCAGGTTCACAGATTTGGTATACTGAAGGGTAGGCCGGATGGGGGATGTGTTTGAGGTCTGGACGAAGTCCATTTTTTTCTCAGAGGAGTAGCACAACGTGGTAGGGAACACTGTGGCAGTCATCTTGGGGTCAGGCAGTCCAAATGATTTTAAACAAGTGATCTTGCGATTGAGACGGGGGGCTGGTCGTCATCCCGTTGCGCTTCTGCATCATCGCTGGGGGGCTGTTTCCGCGCTTAGAAGTGCAGTTTCGTCTGTTTACCGTCAGTGCGGCCCATTGTTCTCCTCCCTCCTTTAGGCATGATCCAGGTCCCACGTAGCAAACAGTGATCGCCTCCAGTAGCAACAAGGACAAGATTGCATGGAGTCACAGGTAGGCAGTAAAGGAACGATTGTGCTCTCTGCACCAGGGTCTATGTGGTGCCACGCGTCTTCCACTCACTCGCAATCATGGGACTCATGGGGGCGCGAAGCATACACTGCAGTCCACAAGGTGCGAAGAGTTAGTGTGAGTCTTCTGCAGAGAGGTGTTCACATGTTTCAATCCCACAATTTGGAAGGTGCAGATGCAATTGGTTATGCATTAGTGAGGTCCACGGGCACTCCCCACAATCCACCGTCGCTGTGCTCAAAGCGTGTCATGCACCGCTGCCAACACGCATTCCATATGTCTTGTGAGGTGTCGCCTGCATTCCCTGCGCTCTGCACCTAATGTAGATCCGCAGTTGTAAGCAGGCTCACGCTTCTGTAGTAGGAGCCAGGAGCCCCTGCCCACACAAACACCATGGGATGTCTCGCAGGGGTCTCGGGCTGCCCGTTAGTCTATGAGGTAGCACACCACACACGCTGCGGTGCAGAAGCGGCCCAACTCTGCAATTCCGATGCACTCACGGGTAAACCGTACCAATGGATGCGTCCGCAATTTACTTGGCAGATAGAAGTGTGCCCTGGCCTCACCAGGCAGAGTAGCACTGTATGTGGGCCTCAGAGCAGTCGCCCCCGTATTCGCTCTACTGGGAGCATAGCAGCATTCATGTGATCCATGAGTACGAAATGTTGTGATAGCGCAGGCGTCAGAGATTTGGTGTATCGGAATATGATTTGATTTTCTTGTGATAAGACCGTCAAAGAGGGCGTTAGAGTAATTCCGTTTAGGAATCATTAATGTTTGTTATTAATCCAATGATTAGCTTTGAAAGGAGGTTCCTTTAAGTTCCTGGGGCTCAGGTTTCTGGAAAGGAGACATGTCTTTACAAGGGCAGAGAATGAGAGAAAAAGATTGGTGGTATATCGAAGGCTTTTTTGTTTTTTGGAGGTGGTGATCTTTGGTTCATGACGCATGCATAGTTGCAATGATTTTTTTAAGGGAACTATGGCTCTGATTGATGCAAGTATTAGTTATTCCGTTTTGTATGTTTAAGCAGTGCATGTTTTCGGTCAGCTTGATCATTGATGCCCAGCTGATATTTAGTTGAGTTGCGTGGACCTGTGGCTGCTGACGTTGTAGAGCTCTGCGTAGTTGACCCCAGAGATTGTTCATAGACTTTGAAGAGCACAGGCAAGGGTTTGGATCCCTTGAAGACTCCATACGGAACGTGCAGGAGGGGCAGCTACGGAGTATTGACACACTCTTGAGACTTGTTTGTTTCTTTAAAAAAAAAAAGTGAAACAAGATCAGATTACTGGACTTGTCATGGATGCTCTACGGAGATTTTAAATATCGTTACATTTTAAGCCTGTTAATCCCAGTGGAGCGCATACATTTAAGTAAATTGGTCACACCATAATGCCTTTGACAAAGAGTGTGGCTTTCTCCGTTCCATTGGATTTGAAAATCTTGAATCCATGATTGTAGTGATTAGTTGCACCCAGAAAGGTCTGCATGCAGATGGTGATAAGGATTTCCATAATCTTTGCAGGGAAAGTGAAAGCAGATACTGGAAGAAAGATCTGCACTCAAGATCTAACAAGCTAATGTTGCATGCAAAATTCTGTACCTGGCTAAAGAATGTGGTTGATTTCCTCAAAGAAGTGAGTGGAGCACCAATGTGCTGGGAAAAATGGACAGTTTTGATATGTTAAACTCTTTCGAGCATCTGGGTGAGAGACAAGTAAGAAAGAGAATGTAGAAGAGTGGTGCAAGTGAAAACTCCAAGGAGCAGCCGGTAGTGTTCTGTTTTAGGAAGAGAGTTCAGAGCAAAACAGCATCTTCAAGACATGAATTTCTAGTGTTCATTTCTTTGGGGGACTGAATTAAGGATCTCTCAGAGTATAACTGACTTGCAATGCAGCAAAATTGAGGATTTATGAGCTAAAGAAGGGTTGAAATGCCTTGAATGAGAGGGATGCAGAGAGAGCTTGGAGCATATTTACAGCTATTTCTAGAATTATTAATACCCTTTTTTTTTTTGTATTTGGAGGCATAGGGAGATAGCGATTTGGCCCAAATAAAAAGTCTAAACTGTTTTCCGAACTTAAGTCTTTAAATTACAGGTGTACCATAATACCCACTATGACCTTGTTTCTTTCTTAACTGCAGTTAATATTTGATGACTGCAATAATCATAATAAAACATGCACGGCTGGTTTGGTGTTGTCTGGAGTCTCACAATGTTCCTTTTTGATATTATTACACCTTGCGGCATTGACATTGTTGAGGCGTTGATCTGTCTACCTTGGGTCTTTTGAGCTGTTTCTAATGGTGACAGAGGTGCCCTAATATACCACCACTTTGAGTTAAAAATCATAATTCTAGATCCGCCACTACGTAAATGCTTCCAGCACCATTGATAGGTGTAGCTGATGTGCTTGTGATCACCTTTTCTTTTTCAGGGCTTGTCAAACCACTGAATAGCGCAATATCTTTGGGTAATATCCAGGAGCACAAAAAACATGCTGTTAATTAATTGCCATTTTGCCTCCCATATCCGTATTATAGATATACAGAGAACTAGACTGGGTTTTACCAGCGTGCAGCCCTATGTTTTTTGCTTGATTCCACTCTCCTGAGCGGGTGCATTAGTTCTCTAATCTCCCATAGTTTATCTAGCAGCAGGTGGTGTGTCATTGTGCACCCTTCCCTTCCAAGGACCAATGATGGAGCTCGAAGAGTCAATGCAACCTTTGCAGGAACAGTTATGTTAGTGTAAAATTAAATGTTCAGTCTTTCATTCTTCTAATGTTAATAGGAGGAGTGCTTGAAAGAGCTAAATGTTGTTTCGGGGGGGCAATTTAATTTGTACAGTATTCTGCATAAGTGCAATTTTTTAATTCTAATTTCCAGAGGGAAAAGATGCAAGTCAAAATCCAGCAGTTGGTGGATATGGTGAGGAGGAATCCGTATGACTTTGGCTCCACCGAGGTGAAAAGTGAGTAAGGTGGCTTTGTGGCAACCTGTGCTACATGGCTAAAACAAGAAGTGTGACATTCACAGTATATAAAACGGAACTAACTACTAACCATGAAAGTGGGGAAAGGATGGGGTGTAATACCCAGAGCTGCCGATTTCAGAGCTAGGGATGCAGGTTCTAGTCTCGGCGTCGGCTCAATACCCGGTGATTCTGGGCAAATCACTTAATCTCCCTGTAAATGAATGTGTCCTTAACAAGTGCTGATGAAAAGCCTTGTTTTGACGATTAAGTGTCAATTAAGTGCCGGAGGTGAACACCAGAAACCATAGGCTCAAATTAAGCACTGTAAAGTGCTAAAGGACAGCTTGTCTACTTGAGTTACTGTATATGCAATTTATTGGTGCTTTAGTTATCCCCATTGCCTTCCCTGCATTTTATTAGTTATTGAAATGTACTTTTCTGCCCTCACTGTGCTGATATCCCTTAGCCATACGTTTTGCTTTTACGAGTATTATACTATTCATGTTTCCTGCTTGCTATTCGAGATTTCTTCTGCCATGTCTGCAGTGTTGGTTGTACGAAAGTCCAATACTTTCACTTTGGTATGCATAGCTGCTGCAACCTACCTTATTTGATGAACGCTGGGTACCTGGTGTTTTCCTTCCCGGATAACTGCCAAACCTTAACATTGGTAAATACTGTGTGTGCTGATATCCCATCACCCATTGTCAGAGCAAAAATCAGATTGAATGAGAAAATTCTCCATATCAAATTTTGCTAGCTTCAGTGATTTGCCTGCTCTAGTGTTATGCAAATGTCTGGTTTTGCTCGTGTGCCCCAATTAACCATATTTTCCCGTGCGATTTTTCTTCTCAAAGAGATTTAATAAAAAACCATGTGAAGTAAAATATCTAAACTTAAATTGGTTATGTGAGAACCATTCTAGAAAAAGTGCTGTGTGTAATCGTATAAGGAGATAAACTTGTAATAGCTGCATGGTTATGAATTATGTTTAACTGAATTCAAAGTTGGAGTTGGGTCAGCAGAGCATGTCCCTGATCCAACCGCCTGTTGTCATTCTCTACAGTTGCAAAATTGACGGGCAAGATTCGAAACTACAAGGAGCATGTACAGAAACATCCAAAGGTAAATATATATTTTTTTAAATGTTGACTTTAAGAGTCCTAAAAAAGACGAGCTTTTTTATTGGGAGGTGATTGAAAGAAGGGTAGTTTTGCATAATGCATCTCTCAGCTTTATTAGAAGTTGATATTACCGATGATGTTTGCGAACCAAGCTTTCCTATTATCTATAGTGGCCTGGAGAGCCACAATGTGAAACTTTATAGCGCATCATTTGATATTGTAAGGGTAACGGAGAACCTTACAGGGTAATTTAGACCCTGGCTGAGGACCTAACGGGCGGTGGACATCCCACCAACTACAGTGATCCCTCATAGGCTGGCAGGGTTCTCCATGCCTTGAGTGAGGCTTCCAGTTTAGTAGCTTTACCGAAGACACTACATTTTGCTGAGCAGGCACCATATTTGTTCCACACGTTTAGGAAACGTCTTTTATATTTTCCAGAAACAATGTCTCAAAGTATGAGTTTTTCTTTGAAACAAAAATTCCCCAAAAATGACCCTGGCTCAAAGGGAGTTTCTCCCTGCACATGGGGTCCATTGATGCTCATGGTGGTCCTGTGAGGGAAATCTAGTGGCCCTCAACCCGCCCTAAGTAAGTCAGGGTGACTTCCAAATGGGTTGGAGAGTCTGCAGGTTTTTCGTACTGGGAGGCCCTGCGGGTTTACAGTAGTGACCTGCTGTGCAAAACTCTAGATGTTGCCCTTAGGCATCAAAGGCTAGGTTAACTTGCATTAAGAAATCAATAACTCAGATTGTGAGTGATGTCGTTGAATGCCTTGTTGAATGTAAAAATGTGAAAGCAATAAAAACAAGCATTGGCATATCCAATAGGTCTCGTCTTTGGGACCTTATAAGTATTTAGCCAGAGCTATTGGCTTTTGTGATGTCTTGCATCTATGTTCTTGAGCAGCTTGGCTGCTGTGCAGCATGTTGAATAGTTACAATAAAAAAGTGTTATAAGCATCTTTGTTACCTTACATAAAACCAAGAAGACATTATGTACAACCGAACGACCCCATTCAAAAGGAATGAACATAAAAAATGTCTTCTAGCTTTTTTTTGTCCTTCCAATGCTGGCAACTTCTTCCAGCCATTCTAATGCTTGTAATTTTTTTTTTGTTATTGGTATTGGGGGGAGAGGGAGGACATTAACAATGGGAGGATGGAGGCTGGGAAATAGTACCTGCATTACCACACTGGGGGAGAATCAACAGATGCCAGATTCCGAGGACAGACTGCACTTACGTCAATGGTGCACATTAGAAACTGTGTTGACAGTCTAAAATCAGTATAATACATACAGAAGATTTAAAGCCAGAGATAGAGAATGAAACACTGAGGTACGAGGGTGTGTGTGTGTAGGGGGAAGAAATAAACCCGTGATAAACAGGAGTTCCTCTCATACTAACTCATGAGTTCGTATGAGTTGAGAGCAACAGAATATAAAGAATAATATCGACTGGAAGGACAAATGGTGACGGAGAAAGAGAAACAAGAGTGAGAAAAAGCAAGAAATTGTGTGTATGTGCTTGAGAGAGTTAGAGGAAGTGAGAGTGAGAATGAGTGAAACAGAGGGGAAACAGCGCATGTCAGAATGAGAGTGACCACAGGAGGGATTAAAAGAAATAGATGATAAGTGCCTGGGCGATGGTCAGACAGAGTGAGAAAAGGCAGAAGACTAGAGTCGGAGAGAGAAAAGAGCAAGAAAGAGGAGAGGAAGAGTAGAAAGAGATAAACAGAGGAGGGGAAGAAGCGAAAGGCGATGCGCTGATGCTGAGGGGGTGCTCTGTTGCTGCTGTGGTGGGGCTGCGCTGATGCTGAGATGGTGCTGAGCTGATGTTGAGGTGGTGCTATGCTGGTGCTGAGCTGATGCAGAGTTGGTGCTGTACTGATGATGAGGAGATTGTGCTGTGCTGATGCTGAGATGGTGCTGTGCTGTTGTTGAGGTGGTGCTGCGCTGATACTGAGGTGGTGGTGTGCTTGTGCAGAGGTGGTGCTCAGGTAGTGCTGAGTGATGCTGAGCTGGTGCTGCACTGGTTCTGAGGTGGTGCTGTGCTAATGGTGAGGTTGTACTGCGCTAATGCTGTACTGGTGCTGTGGTGGAGCTGCGTTGGTGCTGAGGTGGTGCATTGATGCTTAGGTGGTGCTGCACTGGTAGTGAGGTAGATCTGCTCTGGGGCTGAGTGATACTGAGGGGTGGCGTGGTGGTGCTCAGGTGCTGCTGAGTGATGCTCAGGTGGTGCTGCTGAAGTGGTGCTGATGGACGCTGATTGGTGTTTCAGTGCTGAGTGATACTGAGGTGGTGCTCAGGTGGTTCTGAGTGATGCTTTGGTGGTTTTGTGCTGGTGCTCAGGTGATGCTGGTGCTCAGGTGATGTACTGGTTCTGAGGTGGTACTGTGCTAAGGCTGTAGTGGTGCTGTGGTGGAGCTGCATTGGTGCTCAGTTGGTGCTGCGCTGTTGGTGCACTAGTGTGGAGGTGGTGCTGCACTGATGCTGTGGAGATGCTGCGCTGATACTGAGGAGATGTTGCGCTGGTGCTGAGGTGGTGCTGTGTTGGTGTTCTGATGCAGAGGTGGTGCTGCACTGGGGGTGAGTGATGCTGAGGGGGTGCCGTGGTGGTGCTGAGTGATGCTCAGGTGGTGCTGCTGAAGTGGTGCTGAGGTACACTGACTGATGCTGCACTGATGCGGAGGTGCTGCTACACTGATGCTGAGGTGGGCCTGCACTGATGCTGAGGTGGGCCTGCACTGATGCTGAGGTGGTGCTGTACTGATGCTAAGTTGGTGCTGCACTGATTTTGTGGTGGTGCTAATGGTGAGGTGATGCTCAGGTGGTGCTGTGCTAATGCTCAGGTGGTGCTGATCTGGTGCTGAATATTGGTGAAGTTGTCCTCAGGTGGTGCTGTGCTGGTGCCAAGAAATGGGGAGGTGGTAATCAGGTGGTGCTGAGTAATGGTGAGGCAGTGCTCAGGCGGTGCTGTCCTGGGGCTCAGGTGGTGGTGAGCGATGCTGAGTGGGAGCTGTGCTGAGATGCAGGTGCACTGACGCTGAGGTTGTGCTGCGCTGGTGCAGCACTTTGCTGAGTTAGTGCATTGATGAGGCGGTGCTGTGCTGTGCTGATGCTGAGATGGTTTTGTGCTGATGCTGAGGTGGTGCTAAGGTGGTGCTCAGGTGCTGCTGAGTGATGGTCAGGTGGTGCTGTTGAAGTAGTGCTGAGTGACGACTGCTGAAGTGGTGCTGCGCTGATGCGGAGTTGGTGCTGAGGTGGTGATTCACTGGTGTTGAGGAGGTGGTGCTAAAGTGGAGCTGTGCTGGTGCTGACTGATTCTCAGATGGTGCTGAGTGATGCGGAGGTGGTACGCGGGTGGGGCTGATCACTGCTGAGTTGGTGCGCTGTTGCTGAGGTTGGTCTGTGCTGATACTGAGGTGGGGATGCACTGGTGGTGGTGCACTGATGTGGAGGTGGTGCTGTGCTGGTGCTGAGCTGATGCAGATCTGGTGTTGAGCTGATGCAGAGTTGGTGCTGAGCTGATGCAGAGTTGGTGCTGCACTGATGAGGAGATGGTGCTGTGCTGATGCTGTGCTGGTACTGAGTGATAGAGGTAGTGCTGAGCTTGCGCAGTGGTGGTGCTGATTGATACTGAAGTGCTGCGTGATGATTTGTGGTGCTTAGTTGCTGCTGCACTGGTGCTGATGCATTGGTGATGAGGTGGTGCTGCGCTAATGCTGAAGTGGTGCTGAGTTGCTGCTTAGGTGGTGCTGAGGTGTTGCTGCGCTGATACTGTGGTGGAGGTGCGTTGGTGTTGCACTTATGATGGTGCACTGATGCAGAGGTGGTGCTGTGCTGAGGTGTTGAGTGATGCTGAGGAGATGAGGTGGTGCTGAGTGCTTTTGTGTTGGTACGTTGATGCTGAGGTGGTGGTGCTGCGCTGGTAGAGAGGTGTTGCTGGGGCTGAGGTGGTGATGCGATGTGGCTTAGGTGGGTGCTGCTCTGGGGCTGAGTGATGCTGTTGCTCAGGTGCTGCTGAGTGATGCTGACTGGTGCTGAAGTGGTGCTGTGCTGATGCAGAGGTGGTGCTGAGGTATTGTTGCACTGGTGCTGATGTGCTGCGCTTATGCTGCGGTGGTGCTCAGGTAGTGATGTGCTGGTGCTGAGTGTTGCTGAGGTGGTGCAGAGTTATGCTGAGGTGGTGCTCAGGTGGAGTTGCACTGGTGCTGAGTGATGCTGAGGTGGTTCTTATAAAATACATACTTAATATTCTGCTATACGAGTGATCATTTGACATCCACTGCACATGTCCACAAAGAGTGGCCTTGAAAGTCACAATTATTGCAATGCAGAGACTAGGCCAGAATGGCCATGTGCAGAGTTTATATTCAGAGAAACAACTAATTTGGTTGCTATGAATCTCAAATGAGGGATGGAGTGGGCGAAGAAACAGATCCGTTATTTTCATAAAGATTTTAGAGGGAGTTACTTTGACACTTATACAGCAGTGGCCCCTTGAATAACCATCCTTAGTGCAGACAACCACTGAAAACATCTTTCACCTTGTCATCACCACCATACCACTCTTAAGACATCTGTGATTCTTACATTCCAGTAATTAGTGCCATAAACTACGTTCCAAAAAGCATCATACTGGCACATTTATATCATTTGCAGCTCAGGTTTACAAGCACTGTGTTCAACATGCATTTAAATGCAATAAATGTAAACTAAAATCCTTTACATAGTGATTGTTCGGAAATTCTGGGGTGAATCCAGCCCCTTTGGACTTGTGTTGGACACCGATCATCCATATGGTTTAACATATTAAGAAACTTTGAAAACAGCTGCGAATCACATGTACTATTTTACACCACTGGAATGTACACTTGAAATGTTGTTTTGTAGGCTGTATTCAAAAGAAACATTTAGACAGGATATTTGGTAGTTCCATGAGGTTCAGCACTTTATGTAATACCAAGAAAACGCCTCAAAGATGGAACTGCAGTTCTGTATTTACAAAACATATAGTGTGTGAGGTCCCCAATCAAAAATAGCTGGATCGATCCCATAGAGCTTACTATAATCAAATTGTGCTCTATCCTGTGGAACCTTCTAACAGACTCTGAAGACGACAGGAATCCCTACATCCAAAGATACCGACTTCAAATGCGTTAAGACAAAGCAACACTGGCCACCAATAGCAAGAACTTACCAAAAAATCAGCACAACAAAGTTACCTGGACCGGTTATAAAACTACGCTTTGAACTTTTTGATGCGAGAGAGGGAAGATGGAAATGTAAGAGTGTGAAAACAGCCTGTCGCTTTTGATCCTACCACTGAGAGGCATTTGCTCACATTCTCTGTGTGTGCCCGACGTTTATGACTGAAAGAAAACATGTTTGTCGTGACAGAAGAAAAGTAATGATTCGGGACTACAAGCTTGCATCAGGAAACATTTACACAGTTGTTATTGCTGTACAAGTATATGGTAACCAAAATTGCAGTGTTGGGTCTGGTTGCATCAAGTATATTATGCAAATAGTGCAATGTTTATAGTCCATGTGTTGGGATGCATTGGTCGCATAATGCAGATAGTGCAGTATTTCGAGTCTGCCTGCATTTATCACGAGCCACAAGCTTTGGAATGGTTATCCACTGTGTGGGTTGGTCTACACCAACCATGATGCGCATAGTGCAGTCCTTTCATTTTTCTGGTATGTCTGACTTCACATAATACAGGGTGATAAGGGTTAGGGTCTGATGGTATGCAACAAAGCTGCCATTTTCTGCCTTGGATCGGATATGGTTACAGCATGGAATGTGGCTGTTTACAAATCCTGTAGTCATGATGTTTGTTCGCGGCGACACTCGGGCTTTGTTGGGGCAGTATGTGTCGAGGAAACAGTACAACAGTCTGTTGCGCAGCACTGCGATTACCAGCACAATCAAAGTGCAGCAAGTAAATACGCATCCGGGAATAATGGACTTTACTGAAAATATAGGCAATGGGGAATCTCACTGTAGTAGAAAGCAGCTGTAATCCACGTAAGCAACATATGCAAACTTGCTCACACCCCTCACACACTCCGATCCCCCCTCCCTAAATCTTAGGAGTCTGAAGATGGGTAGCACATCAGCTGTGATTCCACTGGGTTAGCGCTTCCTACGAGGCTGTCTGGGATCAAAGAGCATGTGAAGTCACCACGGCCGGACTAGCCGTAGCAGGCACCGGGCGTTTCCCTGGTGGGCTGGTTTTTGTGGCCGTTGGGGCCGGTTTTGTCAACGGAAGCCTGTACACAGATTTAGCATAAGGCCAAGGAGTTTAGCCCAACATTGGAAAGTCCACCCGCTATGCCCTTAGTGGTAGTCACGAGAATGCAGACAGTGAATTGGGTGCTAGTTCACTTGAACACCCACACTTTTGCCACAAGATGGTACAGAGGTCAGTGTGTGAGGAATCGCCATATTCAATTAAGAAATTGCAGTTCAAGAGTGCCATTTATCCCTGGGCAATAGCACATGTCACTGTGATAACCGTTGAAGTTCATGCACCTTTTAGATTTGCACTGTGGGTTCAAATGTGAATACCTCTAGAACATCATGGGTTAGGAAGGTGCATTCAAGAGTTGGTTTTGGGGCCACCTGCCTCACGTACCACTCAGAATCCCCTGACCATCAGGTGAACTTGAGATAATTTGGAGGCAACTGGAAGGCATGCACAGACTACCCTGCAGCAAGAGCTGGGTCAGGGACAAAGGGATTGCCCTCATTTAATGTAGAAAGTGGTGGATCTCTCTCTGTTTCCAGTTGATGCAGGCAATGGTGTTTATAGACCCTCAAGCAGCTACCATAGGGAGAACCTTCTGCCATGGAGCTGGTGCAGACCCGCAACAAGTCTGATAGGTCCTCTTTTGTCAGCTGGGCCACAGCTGGATATAACTCATCCTGGTAGAATATGACCCCCCCCCCCCCCCCCCCTGCCTAGAAAAGAGGTCCTAGTACTAAGAGATGCTGATCCCATCAAGAAGAGGGCAAGGAACTCATAACACTGGTAGAGGCACTGCCAATACCCTCTCACCTGAACGAACAAGTGTACTTTCGGAAGTGAGGAAACCCGTACAGTCTTTCCAATCGTAAATGGATCCTTGGCAATATTATATATAGCCAGCCACCTTCATGAATGCGGGTGTCACTTAGGGTTCAGTGGAGTCCACCATACACTCTATTAGACATTACTTCTCATAGAGACTTCTAACCACAGATTCCTTGCATTTAGAATGGTCGCCAGGTGTCTCTCTAGATCCAGAAACATTTCAGCAGTACCTCTGAGTGCTGGTAAGTGGCAGTGCAGTTACGCACTAATGCTGTTCTGCTTTGGAAATGATGTGCTGGGCATATATAGATGCCATTCCTGTGCTCTGATGTCAGTTCCTTTCTTGTGAAGCAAACTAGAGAGACCCCACACAACAAGGGAACAGGGCTTGCTTAAGAATAAAATCACCAAAATTCCTCTCATAATCAAACCACACAAATCACTCCAACTCCTCTATACATACACCCCACAATTTGAAGAGTTCCCACATCCAAATACCACAGAAGTTTTGAAAATGTTCTATGGATGTAATCATTTTATAAAAATATTTTTCACATTATTATACTTTATTAAATATCACCTTCATGTTAACACATATATGTCACAACAAAAATAATACTAAACAATATACAAATCAATAATAAATGCAATCACAAAAGGGACAACAATTAAGGCATAATCATTAGTCTTCAGATACCAGCAAATCTGCTTATTGTATCAACGAGGGTCCATGAACATAACATATATCCCATAAAGAGATGCCCTGTGCACTGAAGAATTTGCTTTAATGTTCCATCGACGTGTTTCGGTTGGCAGTCTTATTGTTAACCTCCATCTTCAGGACTATATACATTTTTCTCCCCAATAATTTCATATAGCATCTATGGAAAAAAGATAACAATACATTAACAAATATCTCAAAAGTCTATACAATCAGTCAGATCCTATAAACAACAAACAATAACATAGAGAATGTCAATCTTAATAATGAATTAAAACCATATATATCCTACAACCTTATGTAGTGCTAGTGTTCTTATAAACAGATCCCCAGCCTCCTGTTCTTAATAACATCATCCAAACTAAACATTCCCCCATTCATACTGAAAAATAAGTGCATCCTATAAATTAACAAAACCACCACATATATACTATCCATAGTAGCCTTGTGCCAATCGAACGTAGCACTGAGACTCTCATTATATACAACAAATCATATAAATAATGCAGACTCACCCAATGGTGATGTCGATTTTGGGGCTATCAAGCTCCTCAAAAAAACTCCTCATTGGGGGAATATAAAGAGGCTGTCTCTCTTTCCTTTACTACTTGATAGGTTTAGGGAGACCTTCCATCATAAAATGTATGAAAACTATGTAAAAAACGTTTCTATCCCACTAAAATGTTCAACAAATCCTATCTACAAAATAAAATCTCACCTGGTTTAGATGAAAAGATCCACTGCACTCTATAGTTGTGCGAATAATCCCATATTCAGTAGGACCTTCACTGAACACCGGTCAAAATACTGGGGCCCTCTTACACGACAATCCTTCTAATTTAGTTTCCCCACATCTATAAGTAAAAAAAAAAAATATATATATATATATATATATATATATCACCAGGAATCGCCTCCTCCAACGCGCACCGTCAAAGCGCAGAGACGAACACGGACCCAAAGTAAGTGCTGAAAGTCTTTATTTACGGACAAGAACTTGACACAGCTGCCATGACGCGTTTCGGCCTTCAGGAGGCCTTGATCACATGACGCTGCTGTCAGAAGCCTGGCCTTTTAAAGTGCAAGTGCATATCAATTTCAATGACGTCATAACAATGGACATGGAAAACAGCTTGGGGATAACGCTGTAGGACAAGTAAACATGTCAAAATGCCTACATAAAAAAACATGTGTTTTCATGGTTTAGAATAATCCATATTATGCCTGTAAAATACACATAATTTCGGGATCAAGCAGTAATCTCAAAACGCAAATTTCACATTAGAATGCATAATTATTCCCCTGCTGTTCATAATTAAGCGGGGCAACCTGCTAAAGTGTCTGGTTAAATCCAGTGCCGAATAACCCGCATCTTGCCCCCATGTTAACCTGACTGATCATCTTGGTAATCCAAAGATTGTAACGTCCACTGTACCTCTAATCAAACATCAATGATATCCATGTTAAAACTTTTTTGTGCAAAAGGGTGTAAATAAAATATAAAAGAGGAAGCAAAAGACATAAACATAAACTAAAGCTGTAAAGTAAAAAAGAAGACAATTCATCCTGAGTAGTTATCAGTCACATCATAATAGTTCATTCATTATATTTTTTCTAATCATTCTGCTTATAGGAGAAACCTGTGCCCCACTGTCTAGTTGATAAATGACAGGAAGATTCATAAATTAATCAGAAAACAGCAAGAACATACAGTACAAACGGACATTCAGAGCCAAGTAAAGAAGTCCTCACTCGAGTTCAATCCATTGGGGACCTTGGAGTCAAGCTCCAAAATATACCTGGTCTCTAGCTTCCTAAGAGAGGCTTCCCTATCACCACCCCGCCTAAGTGGAGGCACTGCATCTATGACAAAATAGCACAGATGTTCCAGGCTACTGTTGTGCTTGTCACTGAAGTGCCTAGCCACCGGATAAGAAGCATCTTGATTGGTGATAGCTCTCATGTGCTGGTGTATACGCTTGTGAGCCTGCAACTTGGTGCTCCCAACATATTGCAGGCCACAGGTACACTCCAGCACATAGACTGCAAAGTCTGTCTTGCATGTAAGTTTCCTGTTGATCTTACAGGGGGTACTGGAGAATGGGGATATATAGGATGTTGTGCTCTTCCCAAGAACACACGCCTTACAAGAGGAGCATTTAATGAACCCCTTGCTGGCCTGTAGCCAATTACTGGTATTGCTGCTCAATTCCGGACTACTTTTGACCAGCATGTCGCTCATCGAGCGGGCCTTGCGAAAGGTTATGGCGGGAGAGTTGGACATGTCATTGCCAATTACCGGGTCCTGTCGAATCAGGGACCAGTTCTTATTGAAAATTCTACGCAAGTTAGAATGCTGGCGACTAAAAGTAAGAATCAGTCTTGGTACATCATTCTGTACAGAAGGAAGGCTAGGAATAGCTACAACCTTAGTGGGACTCAAAATCTGATCTCTAGCCAGAGATCTGGTGCGAGAAATGGCCTTATCAATAATTGCCGGGGCATAGCCCCTTGCCAGAAATCTAAGCCTACTCTGCTCCTGTGCTTCCCAACAATGTAGATCCGTACTACAGATGCGCCTTATACGCAGCATCTCCCCATAGGGAATACTGCGTATCAGATGACTAGGGTGGTGACTAAAAGCATGCAGTACGGTGTTCCCTGCAGTCGCTTTTCGGAACAATTTGGTTTGAAGCTTGCCCTCCAAAACAAAAACCTCAACATCCAGAAAATTCACATGTTCCTGGCTTAACTCAGCTGTAAATTGTAAATTTAACTGGTTAATATTGATGGCCTGAATGAAATCAGAGGCTGCTGTCTTTGACCCCCTTCCAGATGACAAAAAGGTCATCAATATAACGATGCCAGGCAATGATGTTGTTTGCCATGACATCGCTATAATCATTGCGGAGGACCTGCTCCTCCCACATGCCCATGTGTAAACACGCGTAGCTTGGGGAGAAGTAAGCCCCCATCGCCACGCCTCTTAATTGTTGGAACACTGTGTTCTGGAATAGGAAAAAGTTATTGTTAAGGCAGATGGTGATCATGGCTAGAATCATCTTACAATGGTCCATCATGTACATAGGTTCTGTTCTTAAAAAGTATTCCACTGCCTTAATCCCATCCTGATGCTGAATGCTCGTGTACAACGCAACAACGTCGAGAGTGATTAGCCAGTAATCTTCATGCCACTCCATGCCTTTTATCCTCCTCAAAAAGTCATTGGTGTCCTGTATGTAGGAAGAGAGACCCCTCACATGTTTTTGTAGAAAGAAGTCTATGTACAATGATGTTTTCTTCAAGATGCTGCCCCTGGCCGAAATGATTGGCCTCCCTGGGGGTTTGGCTAGGTTTTTATGTACCTTGGGGATAATGTAGAAGACTGGCATCACCGGGTGGTTTACTTTCAAGAATTTGAATTCGTCTGAACTCAAAAGACCTGCACTTTTCCATGCCAGCAATTTGTTAAAGAAATCACCCCACGCCGCTTTTACTACTTTCCATTCACTCCTTTTGTAGCATGACCTGTCATTCAGGTGGGACAGGGCTTCTTCCACATACATTTGTCTGGGCCATAAGACAACATTGCCTCCCTTGTCCGATTGGCGCACAATTATGTTGTCGTCTCCTTGGATCTTTTTCATCAAGTTACCATAGCCCTGATTCCAATGTAGTTGATTTCGCCGTGTTTTCTTGACGGTTATGCACAAGGTTTTTAACTGGCCGGTCACCATTTCATTGTAGACCTCGATGTTATCGTGAACCATGACAGGACTGAAGGTGGACTTAGGTTTGAATGAAGTTATGCCTGGTGTGTTGGTGATGGGAGCAACCTCGCTGATGGTGGAATCGCCCGTGTGGCCCTCTTCGTGCAGTAATTGAAGATCTCTGAGGAGATTAAAATCGCCCACGGTCCCCACCGGAGAACCTAAAGCTCCAGATAAAGTTAGTCCCTGTTTTGCTCTCATTTTATCCTTGTTCAGCTCAAAGAACTTCCTAAGTTTGAGCTTGCGCACGAACTTGTATGTATCTATGCGAGTTTGTGCATAGTTAAAATCGTCAGCTGGACAAAAAGAGAGTCCAATATATATATATATATATATAAATATATATATATATATATATATATATATAATCATATATATATATATATATGACTCTTTACTACCTCAAAATGAGAGCAAATCACCATAAATACCATACTGTTAATTGCATCACTTATCTATATCTGAAGGACAATTGCTTGTAGCCGTATGAATGTTTGTGGTTTCGATGTGAACTTTATATCCACTAACCAATACCTACAGATTAAAAAATAAGAGCTTAATTTAACCTGAACTATTGCACAGTAACCTGTACCTTCATTTACTGAGGGTTTGCCACCACTGTCTCACTCTTATTGAAATATCTCTGTACTACCCCATTTTTACTTACCTGAAAACGCCTTCACCTGTCCGTAGCATGTCATAGATTGTACAACATACCCAGCGTATTCATTGACCCTGTATATGCACACTCTTATCTAACCCCACCTGAGGAGGCTTCATCATCACATACATCACATGATATGTGATGTAATACAAATGTGACGTCTCATCTGTCGAACTAGGCTACATATTTAAATGGCTGACTAATCCTATCTACAATCTAAAAAGTCCCACCATGTGATATATATTCAACTCACACACACTGTGAATACATAAATATGTGGCTACTCACCTAAAATGACATCAAAACCCTACCCAATACCTAAAAACAATTTTCTAAATGCAGGGGACATATGAAACCCACATGTTCCAAAATCGGCCTACCTCGGCCGCCATCTTGAACTTACCCTATAAGGGTCAATAAAGAACCATTTTAACCGCTGTTGGGAGCAAAATGCGATACCATTCCTACCAATCAATATCTCATGTGACACTCCTCGCTCTGATCAATATCTTCTGAGATATTAAATTCCTTAAAAACACCTAAAACCTATTAAAAAAAAAAACAACAAATTCCCAGATTACCTTCTAGCCCAGTCTGTCCTATCCATTCGGCCTAAAATATAAAAACATAAAAACTAACCTACTCTTACTGGGAACATATCAAACCAAAATGTATCCAGGATGACCCTACCACAGACGTCATGTTTAAACGTTCCCTAAGGAAGTAAACAAAATGGACATTACAACCCTGCTCGGGAGTATAAACACATTTAATTTCTAACACAAAACCACACACATAATTATAATAATATTAACAATAATCATCACCAAAAAGTGACTCTCCTCAATATATCCCTTCCTAAAAAACCTTAAACGCTCCAAATAAGCTATGTATCAATTAAACGTTCCTGTGAAGGATTGTCTTATTGGAGTGTCAATTAAACGTTTCCATTCTTCTCTACTATTTAGTCCACATCTAAATGTAGTAAACTCCGCCATATAAAACTGTTCTCTGATTTTCCTCCTTTTATCCGTGTTCCCTCCTCTTTTCTTACCTACCAATTTCTATAATATAAACCAACAAAACTCACTTTCCCCATGTATCTCAAGGAAGTGATCCACTAAAGCTACCTTATTCTTCTTCATTCTGATGACTGACTGATTTACATTTATTCCTCCTTACTCAGAACTCTTGACGAGTTTCACTTACATACCCCAGCCCACAGAGGCAAATGATCATATGTATTAATTTTTATCTGACTATTCGTAAAAATCTTGGTTAAAGTTGTTACTCCCTGACAAGAAACCTTAACGTCCCTAATGCATTGTTCACAAATGGTGCAACCTCCACACATAAGTGCCAATCTTACTCTCTCTCCATGTTGACTTATGCCTGAGCAAACAGAGATGAACGGAGCGCTGAAACTTTTTAGATACTCACCCCTAGTCACAGATCTGGGTTGAATCCATCATCGTTCTTTAGCTCTCTTCGCCACCCTAGTTCAGACCCAGCCATATGTTCTGCATTCTGTCCATCAACTGTTGTTTTTGCATTTGTCACCCGAGTGGGACGGGTATGCCCAGACGTGGGTCCCGTGCTCTCCATGCCACTGGAGTCAAGCTATCCTGGCTGATGAGGGGTGAAACCCCGAAACCGGTCCTAGGATGCTTGTTTCCAGTCCAGGGAGAACCAGGACTGGCAGTTTGGGCTAGACTGTTCCCATTGGGTGCAGGGTCAAGACTGATTTGCATATGACTGGGTTCGAACTGGAATTACATGGGGAGCAAAAAAACGAGGGATTTAGGCCCAGACCTCTGTACTGGGGTGAATGTATGACATTGTTCTGCAGTCTGTCCATCAATTGTTCTTTTTGGACTTGTGCCTGAGCCCTGAGGTTTCTTCTCATAGTCTATGAAAGTGTGGGTTACTGTGCAATGGTTTAGGTTACATTAAGCTCTTATTTTTTTTAATCTGTAGTTATTTTTTAATGGATTTGAAGTTGGGACAGAAACCACAAACATTCATGAGGTCCTTAAGATATAGGTGAGGGATGTAATGAGCAGTATGGTAGTTATGGTGCGTTCACTATCCTTTTGAGGTAGTAGGGAGTCATAGTTTAAATTTTATATATATATTTTTTTATTATTGTAGATAGGGGGAGAGTATATTTGAAGGATTGTCTTATTGAAGTGTCCCAGTACTTGGACTTGGAGAGCATATTTGATGGATTGTCTTATTGGAGTGTCCCAGTAATTGGACAGCATCTTCTAATTTAAGCCAGGTGACATTGTATTTTGTAGATAGTATTTGTTAATCATTTTAGTGGGATAGAAGTTTTCTTTAAATATGTTTGTCTAAGAGTTTATGATGAAAGCTCTCCCTTATCCTATCAAGCAGTAAAGGAAAGAGAGACAGTCTCTTTATATTCCCTTCCATGAGGAGTTTTTTTAGGGGTTTGAGAGGCCTAATATCGAAATCACCTTTGGGTGAATCTGCATTTTATATATATATGATTTATTTTTGTATTGAAGAAGAGTTGCAATGCTGATTTCTATTGGCACAAAGTTATGATGGATAGTATGTATGTGGTGTTTTTTTTAATCTATATGATTAATTTGTTTTTCAGTATGAACGGGAGAATGTTTAGTTTGGAGGATGCTATTAAGGACAGTAGGCTTGGGATCTGCGTATAAGAAAACTAGTACTACGTGAAGTTATAGGATATATATGGTTTTGCTCCGTGTTTTTCGCGGCTGTTCTACAGTCTGAGGGGGGCCAGCCTGACAAACTGCCTTTCATCACCCTGCACTATCCTCCATCAAGGGCCATGAAGCCACTAAGCCGACTCCAGAGGTACGGTGATGGTGCGCAGAGGCAGTAGCGGGTAGTGGGCAGAGTTGCGGCACTGTACCTCGTGGAGCTGGCCCACGTCAGGCGGGTGCAGCTTGCGAGTTGGTGAAAAGCCACTCTCGACCACCCCTGCCTTTGCCTGCCATGCTTCACCCGCAGGTCTTCGTTCTTTTGTCGAATCTGTGCTCCCTCTCCTCCTCCTCCACCTCCTGCTGCTTCCTGCTGCCAGTTAGCAATAAGCCTCCCTGCGCCCTCTAGCATTGTGGGGGGGGGGGGTGGAGTACAGCGGTACGGCATATTGGGACGGCTGAGTGGAGCAGTGAACACCAGAGCCCATGTCCAAGAGCTGGGCCAATCAAAGGAAAAGCAGAAGGCGGCCCATGAATTGGAAAGCATCGCGCAGGCACCGGCAGTAGTCCTAGCAGGGGTCTCATAAAATCATCACAAAACCCTTGTACCAGACAGGACTTGGTGGTTCAATCACTCCTGCACTTTAGCAGACCAGACCAGACGGCCCGCTTAGACAGTCAAATCACTACATTGTGTGGTTCAGCAAGATGGGACCCAAAAAGGACCGCTCACTTACAACCCCTGAAGAAAAGGTCCGCTTGCAATCGCCAATAAAAAGGATCACAAGGAGCACAATTCTGCCATCGAACCCTAACAAAACCCTCCAAGCAGCCTGCAAAGGGGATCATATGCACTTCTGAAAAAAAAAAAAAAGTGGCAACCCCAGCACCTCCCAGGGCACTGTTCAGGGCTGTCAAATGGAGGAACCTCAGGACGAACCACCTCCTGGTTCTGACACGCACATTTTACAGCAAATTAGTAATACAAGTGTGAGTAGAAAGCCCTCCCCCCTGCCCGCATACTCCCAAAAGAGGACTATTTTCAGGTCCGGCAAGCTGTAGTGAGCAGGAAAATGGATGACTCTCTTTTTATCACCGGGTCACATATCTGCGACATTATACCCTTATCCAAAGAAAAGGCGTTCAACCCCTCAATCGACAGGAAATATGCGGCAGGATTGACAAAAGTAGAACACGCTCCAGTGACCATGTCACAAATCCACTGGACCAAAAGTCATGACCAAGAAGGCCAGAATACCGAGAACACCGAGCCTCCTCCATTAGCCTCAAGCATTGTCTTATCTATAGATGATTCGGCTTTAGATGCTCCAGTAGCAGGTGACCTTACTGCCGCCTTCCTCCAGAAATTGGGTCAAAAGATTGAAAAAACTCTGGAGCTAACACCAAAACTGATGGGGCTATTAGAGCTTCGACGGGACTCTAAGAGTGACCTCTATCTATCACACGACAACGCTAATGAAAATCTACAAATAATGTCCACAAATGAGACAGAGCATTACTGTGGCAATCATCAAAGATGGAGGTCCAAATAGACCTCCTGCAATCAATAGCAGCCCGCCTAGTTAATTTAAGCATTAGGGTGGAAGAGCTGGAAAACAGGGTAGTTCGGAATCTTGATACCAACCCTGGCGCATGCTCCTGCCCAATACTCCTTGATAAGTGGGCTTCTCTCCCTGAGGTCATAGAGGACATAGTATAGAGAGTCAGAGGAAGTAGGGACATGTTGACTTCCAGCACATCAGATGGCCGGGCCGCCCCAAACAATCACCACGCTGCTTCGAGCAAGAAAGAGGCAGTCCCACCAGGCCCGAAGTTAACAGACGATGACTAACAATCGCGTACAAAGGCCTAGGAGCCCTGTCCAAAGGGCCTGACGCAACTCCCAGCATACACAGGGTCAACAGCAGGAAAAGCGACGCTCCAACAACCATTACTTAAGATCTCTGCGCCCCAAGCACAACAGATAGGCCAGATTCCCCACCCCCCCATCAAGGAGAGCCAAAAAAAAGCTGAGGAAACCACTCAAAAACAAAACGGAGACAACCACAGCTATTGAATGCAGATCACTTCCCCTCCACAAAGTGATTCTATAAACAGACCGCTTTATCCAATATTTACAGCCAAAAAGGGGGGTAAAATGGATGCCTCATCTGGCCCGACCCATGGTGACCCCCAATAGCAGACAATACCGCTAAGACACACCCTTGCAAAGTTCCCTGAGACTCCTGCGCCAGACCAAGTCTTTCTCCAGAGCACGAAACAGCGGTTGGAACATGTACCGCACCGGTGACCAAAACCATCCAGGCAACGACAGCTATTTCACTGCCGCACTTGGATGTCCCATCGCAATCTCAGCCACGTACCAAGAAGCAGACAAGAGCAGTGAGCACACAAGGATGGAAAATCAGGAACCAAGCAGAAAAATACCTTGAAACATCCAGCAAGTACAAGCCCTGTGTTAAGCTTGTAATTCCTTGCACCAGGAATAGGAGATGTAGTTTCAACCACAGACTTCCCAATGTCCTAGAGGTGGTTCTTACCCCGGGATACTACACCACGGGACAGCATGACATCCTGAATCGGAGCAATATCCTCTGCCTTTTCAAACATCTAGCCACTCTGGAACAAATTCAAATGGAAGACTTGGAATGGGTTAGTTTTATGAGTCTCCAGGGGGATACCCATGGCTATTCCACAGTAGTGGGTCTGAAGCAAAAGAGACTCCAACAAGTAGTACTGGACGAATCACAACAACTCGCCGAGTGGGGCATAAATGTCCAGCTTCCGCCACAATAAAAATATCCGCATGTCCTAGCAGAGAATAGCGGGGACAAGGGCCCATGGTCCGTCCTGTGCGGGACCAACAGCCGTGTGGCTCAGAGTAGCAGTTGGACTGGCTCTAAGGCCCCCACGGGCATTAGGATCTTGTGTCGCAACAATCATCGGGCCATACACATAAGCCATCTTGCTCCAGATCAAACGGGAACATTAAGAATGCAGCAACACTATTCCTAACAATCGTGGCACCATGCCTGGCAAGGCGGAGCAAACCCCTTCCAGCAGCAACGGACTATAATCCCATGGAACATCGCAGGGATCAGCAAAATCACAAAAGGAGATAATATGAAGGAGTTCCTAGAGAAGGGAGATATACTATGCTTCCAAGAGACATGGGCCCTGCCCAGCACTCTATTGGCAGGGTATTACGAACATCATGTAGCAGAAACAAAAAGAAACCTCTTTGGTCGGCCGTCAGGTGGACTATCAGTCCTTATAAAACATGCCTGCAGCCTTGTGGCCACAGAAATCCAATCTACCATCCCTGGGATACAAGCTTTACTGATTAGAGGCCTGAATCTAATTCCCATCCGCTTCACGTCCTGCTAATAAACTGCTACATCAATCCAGCATAGACCATTTTGAAAGACTCTATGGATGCGCTGACACAGACACTAATCAAATATAAATCCCATCAGGTAATCATAGCAGGGGACTTCAATCAGAGGGATTTCGATAAAGCGAACTCCCCTCCCCAGTGCAAGGGCCGGGCAGAACCGCTCTACATTCTCCTCAAAAATCACAAGCTATGCACAACTCACACACTAAAGAAATCACGTTCGACTTCCTGGATCCGAAACCAACCTTTCGGAATGTCTCAAGAATCGACTATATCATAGTCAGTGAAACCATTGCAGCCGGACTGAAAGATTTCGAAGTAGAGGACAGGGCCGAAAGTGATCACAGGCCCCTGAGAGCTGTGATCCAGCTTGAAGTACCAACAGCTACCATCTTTCAACCAATAGGAGAGTCGAGAAGGGAAGAAAAGCATAAAGACCTCCGGAGGATAAAATGGTCTGAAAACATTGGAGAGATGATGCAAGCTTGGCTGGATCTGAAGCAGGAAGGCACTCCACCAATGCATGTATCACCTATAAAGGATTGGGAGAATATTGTAGAAGACCTCCAATTGAAGCTGGGAAACCCTCCACATCAACGCCCGTGCATCAAAGTGCCATCAATTGTAGAACGCAAATGCCCCCCAAAAGACATACTTGAAGGTAAACGGGCCCTCCGTAAGCCCTTAGAAGCAAGGAAAAGAGGGGGCCTACCAACTGAGCTCTAAGGTCAGCCTTAAGAAAGAAACAGTGGGAACACAAAAAGGAACATACAGAAAGGGAATGACTCCAAGTGTTCTCTCTGTTGAAAGAAAAGAACCGCTCCGGGCTGTGAAGGCACATTAATCAGTTGAGCAGTCGAGGGGTTCGAAAAGAAAACGGAGTGGCGGAGCATGATTGGTTAAACCACGTAACGCAATTATACTCGTACGCACCTTCCAATAAAGGTAGCTCTGAAGCGATGAGCTGGGGAGCGGGGCAGAGCCGGCTAAATAATGCAAACCTTCAAGATTCGAATGTCCCCTTTGACAATGGTCCTACAGATCAGAGCACCTGTGAGGAGGAGCATTGCAGGTCGCTAGGTTTGATAAACTCCGGCATGGTTATCACGACCTTCAAGAAAATGAGGAACGACAGAGCTCCAGGGCCAAATGGGTTACCCGCACCTGTATTTAAAATAGCGCCGTACTTCTGGGCAGCAATTCTAACCCTGCTCTTTAACAACATCCTTTCCACAGCTAGGACACCAGATTATTGGAGGGGCTCTATACTTGTCCCCAATTTTTTTAAAAGGTGACTGCTTGAAGCCATCTTACTACAGGCTTATTGTCCTTCTTGATCTTGAAGCAAAGGCTTTCGCTTGTCTCCTCCTGAAGGATCTGGAGTCTGGGGCACAAGAAAAAGGCATCATCCCCTTGTATCAGTCAGGCTTTAGGTCACAGTCATCGACTTTGGATAACAAGATGGTGTTAGCTCATTTATCAACCCAGGCAGTGAAGAAGAAAAGTCTTCCATTGTTCTGCTGTTTAATCGATTATAGCACAACTTTTGGCAAAGTGGATCGCAGAAGGTTATGGTGGAAAATAGACGACTGGGGAATTCCATCTAAACTACTGAATGCAATAAGATCACTATATGAGGATACCTGGGTGCGGGTCAAAACAAGCTCCTACACAGTGACCCCCAAAATTGCCATAAACAACGGGCTTAAACAGGGCTGTGTGTTGGCGCCCATCCTGTCCAATTTATACACCGCTGACCTGGGGGCCGCTCTGCAAGGCGCCAACTTAGTAGCGCCTAGGCTGGGAAGTGTGAGGCTTCTGGTACTGCAATATGCTGATGACACAGCAATAATGGATCACACCAAAATTGGTCTCCAAAGAGCCCTACACGCGTTGGATTGGTTTAATAAGGCTAACTCCCTGACAGTCAACCAGGGGAAGACCAAGGTAATCGTCTTCAGGAGATATCACCTCAAAAGGCAAGAACAATGGCTCCTGGGTGATCTGCAAATCGGCACAGTGGCTTCCTACAACTATCTTGGGGTCTGGCTCTCAGGACAGGCCAGTGCAAACATTCATTTGAAACATCTGACCTCCAAGGCCAATAATGTCACGCACCTGCTAAAACAACTGAGCCAACATGTGCTAAGTCTTTCGGCTCGACCAATACTGACTGTTCTAAAAGCAAAACTGCTTCCAGCTATCAGTTACGGTCACCTGGACTTCCCTGGGTCGTTGGATGCTTTTTTATATTTAGTCCAAACCGCATGCAAATTAGTGCTGCTTATTCCGAGGACAGCCAGGAAATCAAGGCAGAGATTGGAATTTGGCCTCGGGAGGCCGGATCTGACGTGCCAGGGAGACCTTATAAAGCTATACATAAGGATTGTGAGGGCTCCAGCAGACTCCTTAAGATATCAATTGAGATCCGCCTTCGAGGAGGTGGGGTCCGTCTGGCATGTCTGCCTTGGCCGCGCTATTAACACACTGAAGATAGAGGCAGCAAGCCTACAGATTTTGGAAATTATGCTTAATGCCTGGAAGAAAGCAGTAAATAAACAAGTCTGTGAAATATCCTTTTCTCAAGACATTAAAACCCTTCACTCAAGTCTTAACCTAGAGCCACTGAACAAATCCTACATGGCGGGTAAAAAACCTTCCCTACCGAAGTGAGGCCCTGACACCGCAAGCCCGAAGTAAAATACTTTTTATGAGACTTACAATGTTACAAATTGCTGATTTTAATCCAGCATGGGCACGTAAGGGGGAAAAGACAGAATGCAGGCTGCGCTCTTTCCTGAAGGAATCCTGGCTGCACCTCCTGTGCTGTTGCCCAAATTGAATAATGAACGTTGGCGCCTCCTTCGCCCGATCTGTATTGGTAATGGAGCAAAGACCTGCAGAGAAGCCTCAGCCTTATGTTTTTCCAAATCAAAGACAATGAATTCAGCAAGACTGGGGAAATTCACGTACCTGATCAGGATTGCCTTAAATGACTCGCAGGAATGAAATCCTGCTCCTGTAACTGACATGCCAAATCTTGTGAAGGAAGTAGGCTGGTCCCCGACAGGCACCGAGGAGTTCCGCCCTTTTAATCAGAACTATTAAGTTCGAGCATTTTAAAAATTTGTATCAATTTGTTTTCAATCAGAAATGAAATTGAAGTAACACTGGGGACTGCATATTGTGCCTAAGGGTAAACGGCTGAGCACAAAGCCAGGATATGGATGGGTAGGGGAGGGTGCTGGGGGCAGGAGGGAGGAACTGTCTAGTTCACTTATAATTCTTTTTTTAACAGCGTTTTTTGCTTTTACTGTAATGATTTTAATTAATTAAAAAGTTAATAAAATTCAACATATGGTTTTAATTATTGTTTTACAGTTTTTATGTTACTGGTTTTTGTTGATGCGATCTGATCGATTGTATAGACTTGGATAATATTTGTTAATGTATTGTTATCTCTTTTCATAGACGGTGTATGAAATTATTAGGTAGAAAAATGTATATAGCCCTTTAGAAGGTGGTTAAAAATAATAGGGCCCACCGAAATGCGTCAACTGAACATTTAAGCAAAATCTGCAGTGCACAGCGGGTCTTTATATGGGATATGATGTGTTCATGGACCCTCATTGATACAATAAGCAGATTTGCTTTTCTATGAAGACCGATGATTGTCTTAATTGTTCTCCTCCTTATTGTGATTGTATTTATTATTTGTTTTATATTGTTTAGTATTATTTTTGTTGTGATGTATGTGTTTCTAACATGAAATTGATATTGAACAGAGTATATGAATATGAAATATATTTTTATAAAAGGATTGCAGCCATGTATATTTTTAAAAATTTCTGTGGCATTTGGATGTGGGATTTCTTCAAATTGCAGGATGTATGTACGTATAGTGTAGTTTGAGTGATTTGTGTGTTTTGACTCCGAGGGTAATTTTAGTGTCGGTTTCTTTCTTTCCATACCATCAGATGCAGATAGGAGCTACCTCTCTTCCCTTTCAGACCCTTTGCCTCACATATTTAACAGTGTGAAGGGGAAATGTCACCTCCCAAAGTGACAGGTTTTAATCCCTGTAAGGACCGTTGGAAGCAAAGGTCTGTGACAGATCCTCATAAAGTTTGTCTTTGGTGCCTGGGGTAGTCGCAACTCCAAATTGTGTAGTGTCTGCATCGATAAACCCGAAAGCCATGAGGGACTGCGAGGCAGAACTCTAAACTGTCACGATCGCATGACCCCCTCATCATGACCTGTGGCGCACAGCCACCCAGGTGGAGGCAGGATATAGTGATTGTTACTGGGTAGGCAGGCCATAACATCGGACAAGTGGGTCCTGTAGATTTTCAGATGGGATACGCCTTCTAGGCACTTCATAGCCACTCCACCGCACCTTCTGCCATCCCCACAACAACTGATGGAGGATCGTGTGACTGTTTTGCGGCAGGAAGTGCAAGCCCTTTGGCCAAGAGGGCTATCGGGAGGTTGCGTGCACCAGAACTGGGTTGTGGTGGTTATTCCTGCTGCTTTGTGTAGGCAAATAAGGTCAGTAGCCTTTATCCGATTTTTGGACCTGTGCCCTCTCAATGGCTTCTTCCAGAAGGACAAATTCAGATGCTCCCCCTGGCCAAGGTTATCTCTGCCCTCGACCCTGGAGACTGAATGGTGGTGTTGGATCTGCAAGACACCTATTTCCATATACTCGTCCTGCAGGCCCATCAGCACAACTTGCGGTTTGTGGTGGGACAGGGGCATTTTCAGTTTGCTGTGCTCCCCTTTGGTCTCACCAGTGCTCCTCAGATGTTCATGAAAGTTATGGTGGTCTTCCTGCCATCTTTGGGGTTCACTATTAAGGTGCCAAAGTCCCTTCTGACTCCCCAGAGGCTCCCCTTCATCTGAGCCATTCTGGACACAGTTCAGTTTCACGCCTTTCCCTCGGAAAGGAGAGTCCAGGATATTCAGACTATGATTTAAAATTTTCAGGTTCTGGCTTGAAATTCTATACAGTTGACTCTGTGGCTGCTGGGACTGATTGCCTCCTGCATCCTGCTGCTAAAGCATGCCTTGTGACATTTGTAGGTTTTGTTGTGGTATCTAAAGTCTCAGTGGGTCTAACATCACGGAGGCCTCTCCAAACTTGACCAGATTTCGGAGGAGACTGGAAAAGATCTGCAGTGGTGGTTACTGGGCTTCGAACGGGTCGGTGGCAGACCCCTCTCCCTACACCACCCACAGCTGACACTGGTGACAGATGCATCACTTCTGGGTTGGAGCGGTGACCTGAAAGAGGTGGAATTTGGAAGCCTCTGGTCTCCGGCAGAGTCCCAGCTCCATATCAACCTTCTGGAGCTGAGGTCGTCCTCTTGGAATTGAAGGGTTGAAAGATTTCCTTATGTTCATAAAAGGGAGACTGGTACAGATGCTTACGGACAACTTCTTGCCATGTAGTTTTGCAACAAACAGGGTGGCTCCGCCCATGGACCCTGTTTAGGGAGGATCTACACCTTTTGGAAATGGCTGGACCATCAAGAACATTTCCTGGTGGCGAACCACCAAACAGGATCCTGAATGTCAGAACAGATCAGCTCAGCCATCAACATCAAGTGGATCACAAGTGGAAGTTGCGCCTCAAGGTGACACAAGATCTCTTCCATGAATGGGGGGGGGAGGGGGGGGTGGACAATCTTGACTCTGTCTGTTCACCACCCAGAGAACGCACAATATCCGCAGTTCTGCACATTGGAGTTTCCAAAGTGCCTCTCACTCGAAGACCAGTTATGTCTTAAGGAGAACTCTGGGCTCCTTACGCCTTTCTGCCGATACCGTTCCTACCTGGAGTTAAAAAAAAAGTCCGGACCAACCGGGTCCAAGTCATTCTAGTGGCCCCAGATTGGGCATGGAGAGTATGGTATCCAGAACTTGAGGACATGAGCATCTGTCCTCCTTTCAGGTTGTCCCTTCGGGTTAATTTGCTGTTGCAGCAGATGTGCAGGGTCCTGCACCCCAGCCTTCACAATCTCCACCTTAATGCTTGCGGATTAGTGACTGGTGAATACCTTCGACCTTCAAGGTGGTGGTTGTCATCTTGGCAGCCACATGTCGCTTGGAAAAGACCGTATACTCCTGTTGTTGAGCCACATTTATGGCTTGGTTCAACACATGACAGATTTGAATACCGCAGTCAAAGTTATCTGACTTTTTGTTGTTTGTTTTGTCTCTCGTCCAGCAAGGCTTTTCTCTTGCCACAGTTAAAGGGTACCTTTTGTCCCTTTCGGACAATTTGCGGTTGCCAGATCAGCTGTCATTATTTAAATCATCAGTTGTGGTGCTTAATTGAAAGTTCTGCAACATCTGTTTCCTCCCTCTCCCTTTGTCATGCCACAGTGGGACCTCAACTTGGTCCTCACATGTGATGTATACTCATGTTGAGCTGCTTCACAGCTGTCCCTTGTGGCTTCTCACTCAGACAGTTTTTCTCTTCGCCGTAGGATAGGTGCAGTGTGTAAGTGAGCTTCAAGCTCTCTGTGTCAACCTGCAATACACCACTTTCTTCTCAGTCAAACTGGTTCTACGGACGTGAGCATTCTTCTTGCTGAAAGTTGTGAGGCGTTCCACGTCAGTCAGAATATCACCTTACCAGCATAGGAGGAGAGACTTCATTGCATGGACCATAAAAGAGCACTCAGAGTTTACATCTATTGTACCAGAGAAGACAGGTTGGACAATTAGCTCTTGGTAGCGTTTGCCAAAGCATAAAAAGGCAAGGTCGTGCATAAGAGGACCAACTCCTGCTGGATCGTGCTCTATATTACTAACTGCTATGCACTGGCTGAAAAGCAGCCACTGGAAGGACAGTGTGCTCAATCCACCAGAGCCAAAGCTGCTTCCACTGGATTGGCATGCAGAGTTCCTTTCCTGGACTTCAGGCAGGCAGCTATGTGGGTGTCCCTCGATATGTTCAGAAAGCACTAGTGTCTGGATAGCCAGTTTCGTCCTGAGGTGCATTTCGCTCACTGAGTCCTACAGAACCTTTTGGTTTGAGTCTATTCACAGACTCCCCTCCAAATAGGTTCTGCTTTGGAATCTATTCAAAAGGTGAGGATTCTGCAGTTAGAAGTCTCAATCTGAAGGACAAGTTACTTACCTTTGGTAACTCTCTTTCTAGTAGAGACTCTTATGTAACCACACTTCACTAACCCTCTCATCCTCCCTTTTCTATGAATTGGACTCTATACATTAATAAGATCCCAGGTTTAGGAATCTGCACACTGGTTGATGACGATATGGTATGGTTGGGACTCTGCGTCTGGGGTGCAGGCAGCCGCGAAAGCAACTGATGTCAGCTCGCTGGATTGGCATCTATATAGGCACCGCATGTCATTTCCAAAGCGAAACAGCATCAGAGTGGAGCAGAACGGCGCCACCTACCGGCTTGCAGAGGCATTGCTGAAATGTTTCTGGATCCAGTATGATGGGGAATATTCAGAATGTGAGCAATCTGGAGTTAGATGGTCTCTACCAGAAAGAGCATTACCGAAGGTAAGTAAGCTCTTCGTCACACTCGTCCACAAACTTACATAGGCATGTACACTCGCCCTTCATACATGACTCTTTTAGGGGAGACTGTCATGCCCTTTTTCATGAGGGAGGCCAGTAGGTATCTCCGACTGAAGGATGCAGGTAAAAAAGCCCTCTTCACTATGATCTTAACTTACTAGTTAATTTGAGCCGGTGATTTCAGGTGGGGCCCACTGGCACTCATTGTTTGGGACTGGCACTTATTTTTGCTCATCAGACTTTGATCCAGAGCAAGAGAGGGGAAACACATGGGGGAAAGAAGGTGCTAGAGAAAGACTGAAAACTCATGACAAATGTAGAAAGCAGGAGCCTGCAAGAGTGAGATAAAGGGGCAGAAACAGTTTGATGGTGGATTAAAGAGACAAGATAGAATCAAGACTATGCAGCCTTATTATTCTGCATGCTGACATTCGCTAGCGTCGGCCGAAGGCTCCTGAGTAAAACACTGTGCCCAGGCACTTATACTTCTACAAATTAAGCACTGCACTATCTTTCCTGCTACCATTGTCCTTTTCTGAGAGCTAAGGCAGAGCGGGCAATAGCTACCCTCTAAAACGAGTTATCCCTTGGTGTGCCCCTCCACTTAAGAGCTAGGCTCTAGGATCTCAGGTTAGTAAAACTGTAGAGTCCTGATTGGGCTTGCTTGATTGTTGAGCTCACTGAGGGAAAATTGGCAACAAGATGCAGGGCAGCAAAACTCTGCAGAGCCATGTGGAAAACTGCCCCAACAGTAATATGAAGTTTGATGCTATTTTGAGGGTCTAACTTAAATCATCTCCTTATGTCTGGACTGCTTGTTATCCGGTGAGAGTAAAGTTCTAAAATGAAATACTCTCATCTAGTTTTTGGATCCAGTCGTGCCCAAGGGCACTAGTGGCAAACCACTGTAATTGTTAGATTTAGGGGCCAGTAACCTCTGACTGCCCTGGGACTCCGGATCCCAGGTGCCACAAGGGTGGTTTGATCCTAGAATGGAGGCTGATGAACCAAGTTATCTAGACATTGGTACTCCCCTGGCCCTTCACCGCTAAGGTGGTGCCTAATTGGAAGCCAATGTATTTGGCTCCGCAGACGGTAGAAGACGTCCTTGTTAGCAAGTTGGTCGCTGATCTGTGGTTGAAATGTGCCCCATTTGGTTGTAGGACTCAAAAAGGGGGGGGGGGACTGGGGTCGGAGTGGTTTTAATGGTTGAGTTTTAGGGCTCAGGGCAGGGGACAAGAAATGGGCAGTTTTTAGGTCGAGGGGCGGTTAGGCTGGGGCAATAGGTTTTAGGGGTGGGGCTGGTTTTAGTGCTCAGGGAGGGTCGGAGACGTTTTTAGGGGCTGGGGGGTCGAGTATTAAGGTCCAGGATAGGGGGTTGGGGAAGTTTATAGGGCTGGGGAGAGTATTATAGACCGCAGGAGGCCGAATTTTAGGGCTAAGGGCAGAGGTGCAGGAGTGTTTTTTTTTTATCACACATGCCCCTTTACCAATTATGTCTTTACCATGAAATTGCCTCGTAAAGACATGCGTGATAAAGAAGCGGTCATGGTTAAGACCGCGTGGTTCATTAATACGTTGTTGAGGCATATGTTGTTCCATCACATAACAATCTGCGCCACATTGCTGCTGATATGTTTTCTTGGTCGAGAGACTTTCATTGATATTATGTGAAGCTTGAAAAACAGGTGAACAAATATAGATCCACAAGGGAACACCAGAGGTAACTGGGATGGCTAGGTATCCGAAGTCCAGTTGGACTAATTTGGGTCTCTGGTTCCATATTATAGAGCCGCCGGCATAAGTGGAAGCCTTCACCTAGTAATAGGATCTGGCTGAAGTTTGCACCCATTGATAGTTTGTAGTCTTCGTGAGGTCACAACTTTGTTATAGAGTGTTTAAAGAAAAAGTGATGGCTCTGATATTTTGTCAACTTGTGTCTGTCTGCTGCTGTTGGCGTCACTTAGCTCAACATCTTCTCCTCTTTCAGGACAAAGTGCACAAGCGATATATGCTGATGGCCATTGACCGACGGAAGAAGCTGCTTAAATATCTGCGACGCACACGTTACGATGTGTTTGAGAGGGTGTGCCAACAACTGGACATAGAGTACACACTCCCACCGCAGTACTATAAACGAATCACTCACCGCTGGCTGGCAAAGAAGGCTTTCTGTCAGAAGGTATGGAGCAATACTCATCACATTCATGTGTCCTCAGCAGGGATTTCAGGAATTATAGGCTAATAGTAAAGACGTTGTTATTGCATTATATATACCTTAAATATAACCTTTTTTTTTTTTTTATTGTTAAAAAACAAAAAAGTGTTTCAATCGTTTAATATGTTTTGAATATAAATATGATGTATGGGATTCGAATAGTCGACAGTCGGCCATTGATATGGGGGTTTTGTATGGCTGAACCGCAAAGGGCGCCAGGAACTTTAAAGTTCTATGCAACCATAGAAATTTCTGAATTGTGCTATACAAATGTTGGTAGTATGACACCTGTCCAAATTGACATGCACAACAATGGTATTTGGTGCGCGTCTAATTCATTTTTAATTGAAATCAACTAACTGGAGTTTTGAATGCAATTTGCTAGCAGTCTTTGTTCTGAAGGTGTGTCTATCGCTTTTCATCTAAATAAATACTGATGCCTATTTCTTTCTGCAGAATTATTAGGAAGGTAGGAAAACTTTCTGCAGACTGCAAATAACTTCATTCAGTGTGTTGAGCGTGTTGAGTGTTTGATAGATTTGAGTTGGTGTTGAATACAAGGTGAATAAGCGAGCAGGGGCATAGAATGAATCGCAGCATAAGCTGAATAACAAACTTCGGCTGTTGGCTAAAAACGGGTATTTATATACTGTGCTATGCACTGGGACCAATTGTGACTTTGAACACTGATTAGCTCAATACTTTTTTTCTAGTGTACCCAAAAACATGTAAAGTATCTCTAGAGACTCTTTTAACATCCGCTTTAAGAACATTTTTACCTTTTGTCTTGTAGGTTTATCAGGAGAGGAAGAAACGAATGGAGGCTGAGAGGCTAAAGCAGAGTACAGTTGTAGCAGATTCATCAAGTGTAGGGACGCCAGTTTAAAGGATTGTGATGTAAAATGTTCTCCATCTCATTTAAGATACTAACGTTAGTGGCTTTTATGTTGTTTTACTGAGTATTACATCTGCATGCCCCTTCAGACAAAGAATAATAAATATATTTTCTAAAAAAACAGAAGATTGCTGTGTTATTTCCTGTAATGTTTGTTATTATGTAGCAAAAATATGCTTTAATATCGATTAAGAAGGTGTAGTACTTCGGGTGGCTCCTGATCTCGAGGGGGGAACATTTAATTAGGTGTGTTCGTCAACATGATAAGCACGTGTTTGAAAACGGCCTTCTGCACCTGGAGTTACTTAGTACAGAAATGACATACATTATGGACCTTATTTATACGTTTTACTAGTTACACTTGTACACCAAAACATGTTGAGAAAGAGCGAATATGTTTATCAGCTCAAGAAAAGAGGCTCCACTGAAAAAAAGAAAATGCCTAAGAGTCTGTGCCATTTTGTAAACTAGGTTTCAGTTGTTGGAGGATCTTTGCACATGGAAATCTAGCTTTTATGGTGCCATTCAAGCTAGAGATGCTTTTGTAACCTTTTGTTTTTGGTGCTAAGGAGGCTTCTCTATTTAGGTCTCGCCGGCCGAGCTCTCTTTGCTGTCTGTTATCAAATACTATTGTGGACAATACTACTAATTACAGTGGGTTCTGGGTGAGCCAATTTCTTACAATTGTTAAGCTTTCTTGACCATCAATTTTTTAGGTCGAGCCTAGTGGCAACGTGCATGCACTGCTCGCTCTGCGAGGCATGCTGTAGTAGAGTATGCTGTGGAAGCCTCTTCCACTCTCCACCCATATTTGTCATTGGCTTGTGTCATTGTCCTTCTTAAATGCTGGCTTCTGATTGGTAAATAGGCTGTTTAGTCCCTCCTTGGTACCGCCTTGTCTCCATTTGTAACCTCCCATGAGGACTGGCCCTTTTACTTTGCTTGTTACACAGTACGTCTTCTTTAGTCTGTAAGCACTGTTTCCTTTGAGTTTTTCTTACTGTAGGCACTACATGTGCTGATTCAGCTGTCCCAACCACCCCCTTCCTCTCCGTGTTCTTCGGGCAGCCTCTCACTGGAGCTGTTTAGTGCAGGAAGTGGCCGAAGCTGGAGCGCAGATTGCCTCCCAGGCGATCCCGTACCCGTCCCGTATTCTTCAGCATGTCAGTGCTCACTACCTCACAAGCACAATGTCACATACATGTCCCACACTCAAAGTGCACCCGCACCCCATGGTGGCAAGGCATGGCTTGTTTCTATGTGCAGAGCGCTATGCACGCTTTCACTTTCTTAATGGGGCCACGCACACCACTCGCAGGACGAGCCTCGCAGATCCCAAAATCGTTTTTTTTTTTCTTTTTTTTTTACCTTTTATTCATGGCGGGCGGCCGCCCATCTTGCTTTACTTTGCACGCACCATATGGCCGCTCCGAGTGCCTTTCCTTGCTTGAACGCCCCCCTCCCCCTCACGAAGTGCGCTCCTATGACTGGCGGGGGTGTATTTTATTAGCTGAGTAAGAGCATTCTGAGGGATGTTATTGAGAGGCTAATACGTAGGTATTTGTGGAGTGTGCGTTTAGCGAAATGCTATTTTGGTATAACGTGTTATACATGTGCTGCCGGTATTACCATTTTTTCTTTTTAAATTAAATCCTGCTTTAAAAAAAACTTTATCAGGGAACATGTTAACCAAGAGGGAAGAATGTTTCTCTTACCTAGCACACCACTTGTGCCTATGTACAAAGAGGCTGGTACAAGTGAAAGTCACAAGTTGTCGTGTAAAAAGTCGTAAATTGGTGCCTGGATGCGGTGTATTATTAACGTCTAACGTTATAAAGACCCCCTAATCAAAGGATGAGAAGGGAGGGTCATGAACGCTGCAAGGAGTCAGTGCGATAGAAGCGAGATAGCATTTTGCTGTTGGAGCACTCCCTGAACCCTAATTAAAAAAAATACTTTTCAGGTGCACCAATAAATTCAAAGAATAGACTCGTCCTAATGGCCGTGAAGCTGCTGCCTCCCCTCACCCCTTGGAGCCACCAGCCCCTGCGGATGGTTGTGCCAGAGACAGAACGGTAAGTGCCATGTGGTGCAGATAAAATCCAGTGAGTATATAACAAAGGAGGGAGAAAGATTCAGTCGAAAGAGATTCAATCGAAAAGAAGGGGGAGAGATAGAGAAAGGAATAATTCAAAGCAAAAGAATTTCCTATTTGGAAAAAGACCCATCACTCACCAACCTGGTTGGTGACATGCTTCATCATCTGGGTCCCACCCTGACCGCCGAATGCCGTCAGGGTGTGCTTCGACGCCTGGAATTCCAGCGGAGCGGGTTTTCGTGTATATGGTTGAGTGAAAACGTGAGTGAGGAAAAATAAAAGTGATATTTAAAAGTGTCAGCAGTGATCTTCCTAATAATTTAATATGAAGTCACTTGGCACAATTAAAAACTGTGAATAGGTATCGTAACTGGTATTAATGGCCAGTGATATCAGTGTTGGTATGTGTGTGTGGTCAACATGTTTCAACCTTTCTAGTAATTCTTAGGTTTTCGTCAGGACCAGGAATTTATTTGAGGAACGGGGGGGGGGGTCTGCACTCACTAAGGTGCACCCACACCCTGAACCTCTGTGTACTCCACCTTTATTAGAGAGTAGTTTGTTGTGCCTTCAAGCCATTCTTGAAAGATGATTCGGATCTGTAAAAGTAAAATCCGAAAAAGAGAAACTTTCTATTGGACTTATTCCTATTAACTCTCCATGCTCACTTATTATGGTATGCGATATGAAATGTGAGTCGTTGCATGCAATCTATTGCAGATTATTGAGGGTATTTATTGCATGCCTCAATCCATGTATAGGGCATGCATTGTAGATCTGGCGAAAAAAATAATCATTATTTAATATTCTCGCGTCACGTGCATTAATTGTGCCTGTCTACTGGCAATACAAGAAAGGCATACGTGATGATTCACACTGCTATCAAACATTTCTAGTGCAGTGCGCGTATATTGGTAGAAGTACAGACAGACAAACAGATAAATAAGGAGAGCTCAAGGACTCACGTTAAAAAGGCTAAATATAAAGCCTCATGGTTCCCGTGGGGAGCGTGGGCTCTGAACCATTGTTGTGATAGAGAAGGAAAAGAGATTTTCAGCATGATTTGTCTTACCTTGATCTCGTAAGGCTCTTCTATAGTTGGGATAAGGATACACTTACGTTCTCTCACCGGTACGCCCGTTTACACACCTACTTCGGGTTCCCACAGTTACCGAATGCTGGAGCTGTGGCTGTCACGGTCGGTATTTTAAAAAAAATGCTTCCGCCCTTGTGACTGGGGGTGTGGTTTCATTGGGTCATGGGGATCAAGGTAAAATTCAGTATTTCGTGAGGGTGATCAGAGTTCTGCAATAAAGAGGTGTTTTTGCAGATATTTTAGCTGAGTCATAGGGCTCAGCATAAAATTCAGTTTTTTGTGTAAATAATAAGGGTTCTGCAGTAAAGAGGTATATTGCAGAGAAATAAGGAACATTGGATTCTGATTGAAACCTTGGTGTGTGTTATAACAATGAACTGAGAAGAAGAGATAACAGGGATCAGATTCATCCACTGAGTACCGAATTCCATGGTATATTGTCGTTCAGCCCTGTTATGTGGGTTGACAGACGGTACACCCATCGTTGTTCCTTTTCAAAGAGTGTATTCTGACTTTCAACAGATTCAATAACAGTCCAAGTCATGTCATTTGGAGTGTGGTTATTGCTGATAAAATGTTCAGTCAATTTAGTAGTCGCTTTCTTGCATCGGATAGTGCTACGATGCTCTGTTATGCGTTGTTTAACTTTACAAGTGGTCATGCCTACTTAACGCAGATTACAGGGGCATGTTATGAGGTAGACTACATTGCAACTGTTACAATTGGTATGGTTTCTTTGTGTCCAGATCTTATTGTTTTCCAGTGTCAGTGTTTTGGTGTGTGTAGTGAGGTGACATACTGAGCAGTTCCCACAGGGATAGTGACCTGTAACTTTGGGTGGTCCCCAAACGCTCAGAACTGTGGCTGCATCAACTGCAGTGATTTTCTTCGGTCGAGTGTTAACCAGTGAGTCCTTTAGACTTCTCACTCGTTTGTGTGAGAATAAAGGCTTCTCCCATTGCAGATTGCCAGTGTTTAGAATTGACCATCTTTTTCTGATGGTGTTCGTCACCTGATTTGACATAGTGTTATCGGTTGTCACACAGGTGAGGGGTGGTTTCTGTATCGATCTACTGGTTTCTTCTAACCGGGCATCCCGGGGTTGGTTTCTCGCCCGTTTTTGGCCCTTGTCCAAAATACGCTGAGGGTAGCCTCTTTCTGAGAGCTTTCTGGAGAGAAAAGAGGCCTGTGTTTTGTAGTCTGTCAATTTACTACAGTTCCTTCTTAATCGAAGGAACTGGCCATAGGGTAGATTTTCTTTCAGTGCTCTCGGGTGAAAACTATCATATTGTAGTAAATTGTTTTTGGATGTTGGCTTGGTATAAGTTTTTGTTTCAAGTTTATTTTCATTGCGGATTTCCACATCTAAAAATATCATAGTGGTTTTATCAATGCTGTGTGTGAATTTTAGATGGGGGTCACAGGTGTTGAGCCAAATGATGAAATCTTGCAATGTTGTCATTGGGCCTTGCCAGATTGCCAGTACATCATCTATATACCTTCGCCAGAGTTTGAGGTACTTGGAGAAGGGTCTGTTAGTCCCGAGAATAAATTGTTCCTCAAAATCAAAAACATAGAGGCCCGCTACACTCGGGCCAAAAATACTCCCCATAGATGTGCCTCCTATTTGAAGGTAAAGTTGACCTTCAAATTCAAAATAATTCCTCATTAGGGCGAGTTCTGCGAATTTGAGGACAAAATCTCTTGGGACATTATGGTCCCAAACGGCGTTATCCAGGGCTTTTTCTAAGACTGCCAATGTAGCCTCTTGAGGGATATTAGTATAGAGGCTTTCTATGTCGAAACTGACAAGGATGGTTTCTTCATTGGTCTCGACAACAATGGGAGAGAATCAGGGACTCACGTATAGCGTTGAAGATGTGGATGCTATATTAGCAGAATCATCAATATTTGCAGACCCTACCATTGCCCATACCATCTCCCAGTCAACTGACTGGGAAACATTCTCTGAGAAGAAGAGAAACAGAACTAGGACCATTTTACACGGTACAATTCTAACGGAATATTTACGCAATAACACCGCTCTCCGGGGCCTCTTGGTAACCAACGCCCCACGTATCTTTCTAGACGACCCTGTCTTCAGAAAGGATTGGGCTCAGATAGCCTGGCACTGCACACAAGACTGGTTAGTGCTCATTATAAAAACTGCAGTCAGACTATCTGAAGCCTTAATGGTTGAAATACAACTCACTGAAAACCACATAAAAACGACCATCACAGGGTATAAAAAGAAACTAGAGGAAATTAATAAGGATCTTAAAGAATACAAAGAAAATCTCACATAACAAAAAATACAGAAGTTTCATAAAGACCTTAAAAAAATTCTCTTATATAAAATCATACCCCTACTCTGACCCAGACTATGTAGCTAGTTCCAAACAAGACAGAAGCACGGATCAATCCAGTGATGATTCCTCCACGAGCAGCGACTCCAGTTCCGGAAGTGGAAGAGGGAGACAAAGAGGACAAAACCAGTGGCCCAATACAAATTACAAAATGAATCCCTACCAAAATCCATACCCTCCTCCCCACTACACTACCCAATGTATGGTTGGAAACCCCCTTTTCAACAACCGTTTTTCCCACAAAACACCTTCAGGCCTCCTGTTTTAGGGAGGGGAGGGAGAGGGAGAGGAAGACAGAGAGGGAACACACAGGTACACTGGGAGGATGACGACAGTGTAGGCAACAATACCAGGAGCAAAACGAGGGAACAGGGCCCAGGAACAAGCAAGAGTTAGTAACTAACCTGTCCTCTAGAAACCTGACTGAGTCTGAACAAAATGTTCTAAACAGAGGATTAGGGTTTGTACCGACCCCTAACCTTGATAGATTCAAGTTGCATGCAGAATTAGCAGGTTTCTTTAGAAAATTGAGATTAAAAGCCTTTTTTGAAAAGGAAGCAGGTGACGCAGCGTCCACCAGTACCAATTCTAATGTGACTGGTTTTAGAGGGAAATCCACTTTCATTCCACCTCCCCATACTACTCCTCCTGAGGTTCTAACTTTCGAACAGGCGGTCTACAATGACATAGAGAAACTTTCCCTGAAAAAACCTTTTATGAATATGACTAAAACTGAACAGGAATCCCTAATAGCGCTATGTAATGACGACACCATTGTCATAAAACCTGCCGCTAAAGGAGATGGGATAGTCATACTGGACAAAACATCCTATCAGGCTGAGTGTAGGAGACTCCTCGAAGATCGTAGCAATTACAAACCCCTCACCTCGGACCCGACTGTTGCACTGAAGCAAGAAATCTCCAATCTTGTCAACAGCGCTGAGAAAAGAGGGGATATTTGCAAACAGGAGGCGAATTTCCTAACCAGTAACGAGGGTAAAATACCTTACTTTTATGTACTTCCTAAGATGCACAAAAATAAATCTCCCCCACCAGGCAGACCCATCGTATCAGGGATAGGCTCTGTCCTCCAACCCCTCTCTGAATATAGTGACTTCTTCTTCAAACCCATGATACATAAGACATCCACATATCTGAGAGACACCAAAGATGTCCTCAATGTATTAAAAAACATCGAGACCAATGAAGAAACCATCCTTGTCAGTTTCGACATAGAAAGCCTCTATACTAATATCCCTCAAGAGGCTACATTGGCAGTCTTAGAAAAAGCCCTGGATAACGCCGTTTGGGACCATAATGTCTCAAGAGATTTTGTCCTCAAATGCGCAGAACTCGCCCTAATGAAGAATTATTTTGAATTTGAAGGTCAACTTTACCTTCAAATAGGAGGCACATCTATGGGGAGCATTTTTGCCCCGAGTGTAGCGGGCCTCTATGTTTTTGATTTTGAGGAACAATTTATTCTCGGGACTAACAGACCCTTCTCCAAGTACCTCAAACTCTGGCGAAGGTATATAGATGATGTACTGGCAATCTGGCAAGGCCCAATGACAACATTGCAAGATTTCATCATTTGGCTCAACACCTGTGACCGCCATCTAAAATTCACACACAGCATTGATAAAACCACTATGATATTTTTAGATGTGGAAATCCGCAATGAAAATAACAAACTTGAAACAAAAACTTATACCAAGCCAACATCCAAAAACAATTTACTACAATATGATAATTTTCACCCGAGAGCACTGAAAGAAAATCTACCCTATGGTCAGTTCCTTCGATTAAGAAGAAATTGTAGTAAATTGACAGACTACAAAACACAGGCCTCTTTTCTCTCCAGAAAGCTCTCAGAAAGAGGCTACCCTCAGCGTATTTTGGACAAGGGCCAAAAACGGGCGAGAAACCAACCCCGAGATGCCCTGTTAGAAGAAACCAGTAGATCGATACAGAAACCACCCCTCACCTGTGTGACAACCTATAACACTATGTCAAATCAGGTGACGAACACCATCAGAAAAAGATGGTCAATCCTAAACACTGGCAATCTGCAATGGGAGAAGCCTTTATTCTCACACAAACGAGCGAGAAGTCTAAAGGACTCACTGGTTAACATTCGACCGAAGAAAATCACTGCAGTTGATGCAGCCACAGTCCTGAGCGTTTGGGGACCACCCAAAGTTACAGGTCACTATCCCTGTGGGAACTGCTCAGTATGTCACCTCACTACACACACCAAAACACTGACACTGGAAAACAATAACATCTGGACACAAAGAAACCATACCAATTGTAACGGTTGCAATGTAGTCTACCTCATCTGCATTATGTAGGCATGACCACTCGTAAAGTTAAACAACGCATAACAGAGCATCGTAGCACTATCCGATGCAAGAAAGCGACTACTAAATTGACTGAACATTTTATCAGCAATAACCACACTCCAAATGACATGACTTGGACTGTTATTGAATCTGTTGAAAGTCAGAATACACTCTTTGAAAAGGAACAACGATGGGCGTACCGTCTGTCAACCCACATAACCGGGCTGAACGACAATATACCATGGAATTCGGTACTCAGTGGATGAATCTGGTCCCTGTTATCTCTTCTTCTCAGTTCATTGTTCTAACACACACCAAGGTTTCAATCAGAATCCAATGTTACTTATTTCTCTGCAATATACCTCTTTACTGCAGAACCCTTATTATTTACACGAAAAACTGAATTTTATGCTGAGCCCTATGACTCAGCTAAAATATCTGCAAAAACACCTCTTTATTGCAGAACTCTTATCACCCTCACGAAATACTGAATTTTACCTTGATCCCCATGCCCCAATGAAACCACACCCCCAGTCACAAGGGCGGAAGCAGTTTCTCTTAAATACCGACCGTGACAGCCACAGCTCCAGCATTCGGTAACTGTGGGACCCCGAAGTAGGTGTGTAAACGGGCGTACCGGTGAGAGAACGTAAGTGTATCCTTATCCCAACTATAGAAGGGCCTTACGAGATCAAGGTAAGACAAATCATGCTGAAAATCTCTTTTCCTTCTCTATCACAGCAATGGTTCAGAGCCCACGCTCCCCACGGGAACCATGAGGCTTTATATTTAGCCTTTTTAACGTGAGTCCTTGAGCTCTCCTTATTTGTCTGTTTGTCTCTGTCTGTACTTCTACCAATATACGCGCACTGCACTAGAAATGTTTGATAGCAGTGTGAATCATCACGTATGCCTTTCTTGTATTGCCAGTAGACAGGCACAATTAATGCACGTGACGCGAGAATATTAATAATGATTATTTTTTTCGCCAGATCTACAATGCATGCCCTATACATGGATTGAGGCATGCAATAAATACCCTCAATAATCTGCAATAGATTGCATGCAACGACTCACATTTCATATCGCATACCATAATAAGTGAGCATGGAGAGTTAATAGGAATAAGTCCAATAGAAAGTTTCTCTTTTTCGGATTTTACTTTTACAGATCCGAATCATCCTTCAAGAACGGCTTGAAGGCACAACAAACTACTCTCTAATAAAGGTGGAGTACACAGGTTCAGGGTGTGGATGCACCTTAGCGAGTGCAGACCCCCCGTTCCTCAAATAAATTCCTGGTCCAGACGAAAACCTAAGAATTACTAGAAAGGTTGAAACATGTTGACCACACACACATACCAACACTGATATCACTGGCCATTAATACCAGTTACGATATCTATTCACAGTTTTTAATTGTGCCAAGTGACTTCATATTAAATTATTGGGAAGATCACCGCTGACACTTTTAAATATCACTTTTATTTTTCCTCACTCACGTTTTCACTCACCCATATACACGAAAACCCGCTCCGCTGGAATTCCAGGCGTCGAAGCACACCCTGACGGCATTCGGCAGTCAGGGTGGGACACAGATGATGAAGCATGTCACCAACCAGGTTGGTGAGTGATGGGTCTTTTTCCAAATAGGAAATTCTTTTGCTTTGAATTATTCATTTCTCTATCTCTCCCCCTTCTTTTCGATTGAATCTCTTTTGACTGAATCTTTCTCCCTCCTTTGTTATATACTCATATCTAGACCGGGGGTTCGGGAATCTCATTACCCTCACTCTCTCTATTGTTTTTCTGATAAAATCCAGTGCCCACATCTTTAATGGAAGACATCAGAGAGCGGGACAGGAAAAGGACCGTGCATGTCAACTTCTGCAAAGAGTCCTTTGAGGACATAGTCTCGACACCTCCTGATGCCAGAATCCCCTGGCACTCTCCAGGATGTTGGTAACTCTCTACCCACGGGCATTTTCCACCCTGACGAATGCGGTGCCTGTTCTGACTCTAGCAAAAATGTACCGCTCAACGCAGACTGTGCTGTTCATCGGTGGTAACAAGCATAAAACCTCAAAACTGAGACATTAAACTGGCCAAAGAGGATTTGCATGTTCCAATACCCCTTTTGAAGCAGTCAGTAATCAGATGGAAAATGTGGTCAACATCTGGCGCGAAGGATATTTGGACCGGGGTGTTTGGTGCCCGCATTTCCAGTCTGTCTAGATACACACACAAGATTCTTTCTTGCCACATTATTTTAATTGTGTTTCAGGGTTATATGGTTTTTGTTGGACATTTCCATCTGAAATGTTTACATATTTGGTTTTGCTTAGTGCATCTGTATTAACCGATATTTTCTAAATATTGCGCTTTGAAAACATGGAGTTGCAACTGTTATATTCCACATTTAAGTCACCAATAATCTTGAACTCGCCCTGGAGTATGGGCACATAAGCAATGCTATATGCACACACAGAAACAATACTCGCATAAAACACTCCGCTTTGAAGTGTAAATGCATAGCACACACGCAGCTACAGCAGCGTGGTAAAAAAATATGTTTTTGTTTTTTAACTCTTTTTTTTGTTTTTTAACTCTCCGTGGTGTCACCTGCATAGACGCGTTGTGATTGACAGCAATGACAGTACGAACATTTGGAAGACGGGGGAGGCAAGATGGCTATCATCTGAGGCTAAACCGGCGTGCAGACCGCTAGAGAGTCCCTGCTAGTATATACATGCGGACTTGAGGCGATGACTCTCGAAGTGGAAGGGAAAGTGGAACGCAGACCCCCGAGAGTATTGGAGAGTTATGTGCAGATTTTGAGACGCCTCAACAAACTGATTAGATCAGCTCCAGAGCACCCTCTCTTCAACTCCTACCTTATTGATACATCAGCTCCCGTAACAGCAGACGGCATGGGGCCAAAACCAGCCAGCGGAGCCTCTAAGGGGAAGACTGCTCGCCCCACACTCAAGGGTCATCCAGAGGTGGGAGAGGCCAGCATCGATGCCGCGGCGGTGACGGCTGTACAGGCACCTCGACACAGGCGCCGAGTTTAACAATCTGAGCAGCGCGAGCAAATACTGGTGAAGAGAGGAAGAGGCAGAGCCGCCGGGAAAAAGCGTCTGGCCGGCCGTATGGTGGTCGAGCTTCTGCGAGGTCCCGCAGTGAAGACTGCACTGACTGGCGGGGATGCAGTCCTGAGCAGCGCCGGCCCTGAGCAAGCAGTGGAAATGGCACGAGAGGCGGGTTGCACCCCTGAGACATTGGGAGGCAGTCAAGAATCCGATCCAACCTGGAAGGAAGGTAGGCCAGGGACGGATAACCCCCCTCTCCCACGGATTGTTAATGGGGGGGAGCAAGGCAGCACCTACTTATCAGGTCCTGGCAGCCTGACTATAAGCTTATTGGAGGTGAATACTGAAGGGGTGAGGGGTATTAGCCCCCGGGCTGGTGGTGGGCCAGAATCAACTTCAATAATAAGCCCAGCCTTTTCAATTTCAATGCCTCCAGTCCAACCTTTGGTAGATTTCAGGCAAGGTGGCTCACTCCACCCCTTAAGCTTAAATCTGACAGAGGGATGTCAGGGGGTGGAAGTGCCTGACAAGGTAGACTTGGAAAAGGAGCCAAGTGACTATTTCTTTTCTGTGTCGGATGGGGCTGAGTGGTCAGATGATGGCTCTGGCACCTCCACTGATATCAGCAACAATGATGGTGATCTAGATGAGGTTGATGGAGTTCGGGCCATCAAGAGAGGTAGAAAACCGGGAGATAGAGACTTCACCTGCGATTATACCCCTACAAACCAATTTGTTGGATCCTCATCTAGTGGGCCATCTGTCTCAGATATAAATGGACCAACTTCCCCCCCCCCTCCCGCCCCCCAACGCTGGAAGCCATCTTTCAGGCGATATTGATTTACCAGGATGAGACGCGTCAAGATGGTCGTAAAGCCCAATCTGCTATGCGAAAAGTGCATGGGGTGGTCAGGAAGTTGACCAAAACCTGCAGTGCTATTGGGGAGTGGAAGACGTATCTTGAGTCAAGGATTGTTTCCACAGAGTCCGACCTCACAGCCACCCAGGCACTAACTAAGTCCCAATTAATCGATATACAATGGAAGCTGGAGGAACATGAAAAAATCGCCAGACACACAACAACCTACGGGTGCTTGGTGTTCCTGAGGAGGTGGAGGGGGCAGAAGTCCACTCGTATGTGGTGGAATTACTAAGGGATGCCTTCCCAGAGTTAATGGATCGGAACTGGGCTCAAGACGTGCACCGCGCTCATCGTGTCCCATTTGTACAAAAGCAACCATTAAGGGAAGGAGCAATGCCACAAGCCATTCTAGTGTACTTTGGGAACATTTTACTGCGTCAAGCAATCTTCAAAAGAGCCAGACCCGAAGCAAGGAGGACCAGGGGTGGAGTCTCATTTTTCATTCGTCCGGACTTTTGAGTTTTGACACACTACCGTCAAAAGGCGCTGGCGGTTAAGGCAACTGATCAAAACTTTCCAGGACAAAAATGCACAAGCCTTTTATGGAACAATCCAGCTCAGCTAAAAGTAATTTTGGGGGGGAGGGGTGGGCAAACACGCTTTTTTGTATCGGAAATTAGAGCTAAAGAATATTTGGATAGCCTTACAGCATAGAAATGGCTAGACTAACCTAACCATAAGAAATGAGTTGACTATGGAGGCCTACACAGAAACATAAATGAAAGTGGTGAGTCGTCATTCTCAGGGAAAGCATGTATTTTGATATTGAACACAAGGGTGAGAATTATAGGGCTCTTGGTCTTGCGCGCCGCATCCATCACGCACAGACTACAGTCTGAGTGCTTCTCAAGCGTGGTGGTGGGGAGGGGGGGAACGAAGCTAGGTTCAGATGGGGAGGGTAAGTATGTGCTCATTGAATGTGGGAGGATTGAACGATAGAGAGAAAAGGTCAAGATTGGCAGAACTTGTGAGGATGAGTGCCTTTGATATTGTGTGCTTGCAGGAGACACACATTCCATGGGGGAAGAGGGGTCTGATGGGCATTGGGGGCTATAATATGCCGGTTTGCACGTCTCAGAGCTCAAATATTCGGGGTGTGGAAATCTTCGCAAAGACTGCCTTAGGACAGGCTAAACGCAAGGCTTCAGATGCACTGGGAATGTGGGCACTGGACGAGTTAGATGCGGGGCTTACAGTATGGTTCAAACCAAGATGATCCAAAGATCTTTGAAGACCTTGAGCTGGAGCTGGCAGCATGGCCCTGTCCATTAATTATGTGTGGAGATTTTAACATCTCCATGAACCCTCACCGTGGACAATTAAATCAAGGGATGTACCAAGGGCGAAAGCCAAGAGTGTGCAGGACTCTGACATTCCTCATGAGCAACCATGGCCTGGTCGATATCTAGTCTATTAAGAAGCCCAATGATCTGGGGTACACGTATTATTCCTGCCCCCATAGGAAGTATCTCAGGATTGATTATTTCCTAGCTACGAGGAATTTTTCTTAATGGAGTTGGAATTAGGAAACTCCCTAAGGTGATCTCTGACCATAATCCATTAACTCTGGAACTTGAAGTTAAAAGGTTCAAAAGAATTGGAAATAAATAGACCTTCGATAGGAAGCTCCTTGTAAATAGTATCTACATTGAGCATCTCAAGAAATGGTCACACAAGTTTTTTGACATCAATAGCTAGAGTGCTTGCAGAGGGATTGTGTGGGATTCTTTTGAGGCAGGCCTTAGGGGTGAAACGATTAGCTTTGTCGCCAGGGCAAGTAAGCTGCTTGAGGCAAAGAATGAGTAACTGATGTGTAACCTAGTCGAAGCAGAAGAAGAACATGTGTCATTAATAGCACAGGGGCAGGAGGTGGTCCAAATTCAACATCAAATAATCGCCCTTAAGGCTGAAATAAACACCTTGCTCACTCAGAAATCGGCAGAAGAGTTCCAGACCCAGCGAAATAACTCTTATGAATATGGTGAGATAGTGGGGTGGAGACTAGCCTTATGTACCCATCAGAAAACCACACAGAATGTAATATCTTCAATTAAGAAAGATGGCCAAACGTATACTGACACAACTGATATATTAGGGGTGTTTCAGGACTATTACCAACTGCTGTACAAGGAAGACACAGGAACAGCGGGAACATCGCAGGATATGTCTCAAATAGTAACTAATACAGACATTGGGACGGTTTTGAATATTTCAGCTAAAGATGATTTAGAGAAGTACATCTCACTAGAGGAGGTTCTGGTAGCACTGCAAGACTTGGCAATCAGGGAAGGCTGCTGTCCCCGATAATATCCCCCTTGAACTATACAGGATAATCAAAACTCTGAAAGCCCCCCTACTAATTGATCTTTTTAGGGGTATACAATACAGTGGGTACCCTCCAGAATCTTGGAAAGAGACAGATATTATTTTCTTCCCAAAGAAAGGAAAACCAATAGACAATCCATAGGCCGCTATCCCTAATAAACTTGGATACCACAATTTACTCGAATATATTGGCTAACCGACTAGGGAGGGTTATAGGACATCTGGTCTCTCCCTGGCAGCATGGGTTCATCCCGGGAAAAGTAACAACGGATCACATCAGGAGGGCTATATCACTATTTGACATCATAGCTGGTACTGGCGGGCAGATGGCCTTGATCCTCCTTGATGCCGAGAAGGCACTTGACTGGGTATCCTGGAGGTTTCTTTGAGGGTTACTGGAGTTAAAAAGCCTCGGACCACAAATCATAAAGGCGATTAAAGCTATATACTTAGATCCAAGAGCCTGGTTGCAATTGATGGGGAGAGAATCAGGAAACATTAATATCAAGGAACTAGACATGGATGCGCCTGCTCCCCCATTCTATTTGCTTTGTATATAAACCCCTTGGTGGTAAAGTTGCTGCGGAGTTGGGAGATTAAGCCAGTGGTAAGCAGGGGATATGAGACAAATACGCCGACGATATTGCTGTGTTTACTACCGATCCGACAGAGGCAATTGGGAAAATCGTATCTATATCTGAGGGATTTGAGAGTGCATCCGGGTACGCCTTGAATGAAGGGAAGACAGTTGTTATTTGCCCAGAGAATATAACTTTTAATGATTCTGGACGTGCAGAATCTGCAGTTTATCTTGGGGTCCGCATTAGCTCGAAGGTGGATGAATTTGGGAAAATCTACGGATTTAAAGCGGATAAATGGGCTGTATCTACCCATCTATAATTGGAAGAGGGAATTTTTTTTAAAGGACTGTTGCCTAAAATCTTATATTTGTTTCGATCAATCCCGCTAGCGTTAGATGAACGGATCTTGAAGACCTTAGAGTCTATCCTTTCTAATTTCATCTGGCAATACGGAAAGGTGAGAAGGTCACTTAAATATTTAACTCTTTCACAAGGCAGAGGGGGGCTTTCGATCCCAAATATTACGTTCTGTCACTGGGCGGCTCTCCTTCATCAGATGTCTACCTTGTTTGTAGTAGACATGGACAAGGAGGCTGAAAGTGAGGCTAGAATTCCAACAATATATGAGCTCGCTATAGAGAAGGAGGCCGCCGAGCTGCTGCTGAGACAAGTGGAGCAGAGCTATTCGAAAAAGGTTTGCTTCAAGGTAGTGTACGGTATTTGGAGTATTTGGAACAGAGTGTCAAAATTCATGGCGATACCCAAGTTTTGCCGATATGCTCCCCTGTGGTGATCCTCGCTCTTCCCACCCCTCTTCTACAATGCTATGGGAAAACAATGGGAAGAGCTAGGCTTCGTCACCCTTGGAGACCTTTACGTGGGAGAGCAAGGCTCCCACTTTTCCAGATTACAGCAGGGGTTCAGGATACCTAATAACCATTATTTTAAATATGTGCAGATTCGGGACATCCTCACTATATGTAGACCAGCTTTAAATTTGAATAGGATACCAATGCTTGAAGCAATTATTAGGAAGACTAGTAGAATTAAGAATATGTATAGCCTGCTGATAGATGAATTGCCAGATGATTTAGAAAAGACAGAGATAAGTTGGGCAAGGAAGCTGAACAACCCTGATGATGATATTTATATAACACTTTCATTAACTGCTAAAATACTTTTATCTACTTGTTTAAAGGCACAACGTTATAAAAATGTATTCAATTTATATTTTACACCAGCTAAATTATTTGATCGGGGTAAAAGAGCAGATAATAACTGCCCTAGGTGTTGGGTCGGACCAGCCACACTGACCCACATATTTTATGAGTGTGATAAAGTATCTCCTTTGAACAACAGGGTGGTCAGCTTCTGGGAAAGTCTGTTTGGTTTCAGGATTAATCTGATCCCTACTTTGCTGTTCTTGAGGTACGATAGCTCCCTGGAGATTGATACTGCACAGGAATATTGTATATTTGGCGGAACAGCAGTATTTAGGATAATGTTAGCCACCAGATGGAAGGATGCAAAGCCACCTACTTTTCAGATGTGGCTAGCTCGGCTCCTAGGGATATATAATCAAGAGACAGTGTTGTATGCATGTAGGGGCAGACTGGCCAGAATCCTTGGGGGAAAAATGTGGTCACGTATTTCAAAGTGGAGTAGTAAAGCTAGGGGGCCTTAATAATGGGGTAATATTTTTTTTTTTATTTTTTAAGTGGGGTGCTCCCTATTCCACTGCTATCCTGGATTATATATTGATGTAAAGGTCTTCTTTTCTTTTAATAATCATGAATTGCAATGTTTTCTTATTGAACTCTCTAGCAGTAAGAATGCCTATACTACATTTTGTAACTGCTCTTATTCTAAATCCGCTTTGCCTCTTTTTTTTTTGGTTTTGTAAGTGGTCTATTTGTATTTGCTCTAACCTATCATAATTTTATCATTTATACACCTCATTGATATTTATTCTTGTATATATATATGATGGTCTCTCAGTATGAATAATAAAAAAAGAAAATTTAAATAAAAGACAGTACAAACATTTGATCTACTTTTCGTTTTTTCCCCGTTTTTATTAACCAATACAGGCAAGAAGCTGATGATCCTTCATCCGTATATATGGGTAAAAATGAGTAACAATGGAAACTCAGAATTGTAATTACAATGACAGACCGGCCTCTACTTCACTTTATGTGGGGTTCCATCTTATATTCCTCCTCCACCTTCTGCCCCCAACCCGCGAAGTATTCTACGACTTCTAGCATCTTTACAAAAATCCCCAGATAAGGCTGCCGAAACCAGAAGAAAAGCTGCTTGCCTGGTCACCAAACTTCTAATTTCTTTTTTTTAAAAGCATCAGTGTTTTCAGGCTAGCACAACTGCGACCAGATCGGCCAGGGTAAAGTCTAGTCAACGTGGTTTACCTGGCTTATTGAGGTCTTGCAAATTAGGAACAAAAGATGCCACTTTAAAGAAATTTAAGGGAGTGTTGAACAGAAATCTTTAGTGACTGAGGACTCCGCACATCTTGGCTGTAGTGTTTTTCTCGCCCTTCATCAGTAGCAAGTAAGTGTTGTTGCTTAGGGTGGCCCTTTTTGTGTGTTTCTCCTTTGTACGGTGATGCAGTTTGGGATTTAAGGCTGACAACGGGCGTTGAGTATCATATTATACAATTGTTCCATCCTTTCCACAATGCATCATACCTCTTCAGGCAGACGATAATACATCAAAGAAAATGGGGTTGTGGTTTTTGGTTTCCATAATCTGTGACACCCTTTCCGCAGAGTTCACGTTCAGTTGTATTTCGGTTATGATTTGTGAGCAGTCTTTGTTTACATTTATTTATAGAAAAGCTCAGTTGTGACATCAATGGAAAGGGGCTTGTCGTTGTCTAGTGACCCAATCTCCCGTGCACCATTGTCTACAGAGTAAATCCGACAGTAATGTCTTAGTAAATTCTGGACAGAATTGAAATGTGTTTCTCAGAAAATAATTTGTATGACATAGATTGCACATTCAATGTTTAGAAAACACAGCTAGATGGAGTATCTGTAACATTTACTGGTTTAATATTACCAGCTTTTGTTATTATTGTGATGTAGCTTGGGCTGCTGTTAGTGCCCTTCCCACATGACACAACTGCTCTTTTTACTTTGATCTCATAAGAAAAATCTTGTTTTGTATTGTTAGATGTTAAATCCTTTGATATCCAATCATGTGTTGCTGTATTGATAGCCCTGGTATCCTTAGAGTATATCTTGAGCAAAATACCTGTACATGAAGTAGCAGACCCACTTAAACTTCTTTCTCAAACAAAATAAACTTAAGCAGTATCCCCAGAATTACCTTACTTTGTGCACGCTTTCGAACTCATTTTTAGCAGTTTTGGTCTGATCCAAGGTTTTGTATTAAACCTAATATTTACAAACCCCCTCTTACAGGTCAGACAAATTGCAATAGCGCTATGCAAATATAATGACTCTACTGCATACAAAAAAGGTTTTTCATTTTCAACACTATAGCTTTCAGAAATGCGAGACCTATTGCATTACAAATGCTTGTCTTTCATCTTATTCAATGACTTTCTTCTACTTTTGTTTCTCCCTCCCTTACACCATAGCTTCTTTGTCATCCTTTTGATTGGATGACTTGTATCCTTCCACTGCTTCCATTTAGGATCCAGACAACAACCTTTTTCTTTCTTTCAGCACACTGTGTCAGTTCATCTGGTTTCTTCCTTTGTCCCTCAAATCCTCTGTTGGTCTCTGCCTGCACATGTACTTAACCTATGTGGAAGGTACATATTGGAAGCCCTGCATCTTTTGCTAGATGTTTCTTTTACCAGTCATGGCTGATTGATATTCCCCAGTGTTGTGCACAAAGTACTCATGGCCTTGCTCAGCATATCCCCTGGACACTGAGGAACTAGATCTTCATTAGGTGATCAACACTGATGCTTATCCCAACCTCCACAAAGGGAGATCGGGGTGTTTGTCTTTCAGCAATAGTTCACACAGGGTGCACTTACTGGTGACTCATCTGTTGCTGCCACATTTGTGCAGCTCAGGGACCCAACCACACCAGCCGCCTAGTGCTCCATGCTCTACCCCTCATGCACAGTACAGCACTCCCCACCAAGCAGTTTGACAGTGCATCATCTCTTCTTCATCACTTCAATCCATTTTTAGGCCTACGTTTTTCCAAATCCTGCGTACTCCATTTTACTTTGCTGTTTGTAATTTAATACACACAGAAACAAAACACAGTCATACATGCCAATGCAAAGATATCCACTCACCCAGATAAACTTACAAACCAAGATGCATGCACTCACCCACACATATACACTCCGACACAAAACACTCATGCATACAATTGTATACACATTCCTATTCAGCATGATTGAAATTGCTATTGTATGCTAGTACACTGCCACCCCAGACACAGCTTGGTGCCTCCCACCGTGCATTGCCTAACTACTGCATGTGCGCTGTTGCATTCAAGTCTTATCCTGTGTGGGTTCCGAGGCTCTGTCACCATTCTGTTGTCCATGGCCAGATGACATCATGGAGGCTTCATGTACCTGGTCGCCCACCAGTTCCTTTTCTTTGTGCTATGTGCTCCTGCGCCGGCCGACCTGCTCTTGACCTGCCTCAGTTGGGGCTTCTGTGCTGTTGTCGCTGTCTCCGGTAGCTTTTGTTGACCCTCATCCTAAATCTTTGCGCAAGCAGTGAGCCACCTAAGTCGTATTGATTTGGCAGGTTTTTCTGGTCCTCCAGAGTTCATTGGAACCAAAAAATTAAGTCCCAGGTCTTTCAGGATGTTAGGAAGATTACAGTTTGACACAGCAAAGGATCTCAGGTCATCAGAAACAGCCCTTGGAGGGGTCAGGACTCACTTCTGCAGAACCCACCAGCTGGTCCAGTTGGAGCTCATCAGCTGGGCTCTTCAGGAAAAGGGGGCTTCTTGCAGCTTAACAGGAGATCAGCCAACTGATCCTTGGAGTCCACTTCTTTGTCCAGGGTACAAGTGGGACAGGTCCACCTCTCAAGTGTACTCACAGGCCTCAACAGCATGCGCAGTCGCCCTTATGACTACCATAGGTCCAGTAGTGTTCTGAAGGGGGTGCCCAAAGGTCACCACGTTAATGCCTGCCACTAGTCTGTGGGTGGGGGTGACTTGTGACTCCTCCCTAACTAATATGCAGAAGTTCCCTGGGGTCACTGGACCCACTTTTGCAGCAGTATATGTGCCCTGCTGCAAACAATCCCACAGTGTCCTTCTCAGCATAAATCCAAAATGGAAGAATCTTTCATACGTATGCAGAGCTCCTCTGCATAACCTAGAGGTGTGGCCATGGAAATGAGCTATCCCTGCTCTGTCATTAATCAAAATTGGTTCTGGGGGGAAGATCCTCTACCACTGGGATTGGTGCCAGGCTGACTAAAGCAACAAAGGGGGAAGGTCCAAATGTTAGATACATCTGCTTGTGACAGGGTCGGCCCCTTTGAGCCTAATTAAGTTAAAGGAAATTCCCAGATGGTCATCCTGACACAGTAACATGACACCTTCCCATGGCCTTTATCTCAGCTCTGGGAGTAAGTTCACTCTTCATCAAAGAGTCTGTTCAGCTATTGGGTGAACGCTCATGTAAATGGACTTCTAGAGGCTTTAGACCGCTAAAAGGTGACTTTTAAAAGGACATTTTGTAAAATATTGAGGACAAATCTGGCTTTACCAATGAATTGTGTTTGTAATAAATATGTTTAAAAGCCCAAGAATGAATTTTGGTGGAGTTTTTTAGGCAGATATTAAATTAAATGTATTATTCTACAGTAAAAAACGGTGATTGGGGCCTTGTCACTATAAGGCTATGTTTAACATTAAACTTTCACATGCCCTACTTTTAAATACCATGCACCCTGCAGTAGTGGCAATTAAGTCCTACTTAGGGGTGACTTATTAATGTTTAAAATAAGGGGTTGGGCCTGTCAAAAAGGGTTATTTTGACAAGGCCAAATTGCAGTTTAGTTTTAAAGCTGCAGAGACAGTGATGGGCCTGCAGTCATGTTTTTCACTGTCAGCTAGTGTTAGCATGTGTACTGCAGTTCACCAGGGACATTTTACATACAGACCCTGAGCACACTTTGTACCATATACTATAGACTCACAGGTAGGTTAAATATGGCAATTTGGAGTATAGCCAATGTTGAAATGTTCTAGGGATCAGAGCAGTGGGTTCCAGAGCACAGAGAAAAAAACAGAATCAGCCCAAATGTGGGTGATCCTACAAAAAGAGGCATTTTCTTAAACATAGGCATACAGCCCCAACACTATATTAATAATGATAAATTGAAGCAAGAATTACTCTATATGTACAACCAGCACACAAGCATCTACCTATTAAGACTCGCAAAACCGCAGTGTAAAACGTGAACATGTTGTATCCAAAAACCACTGAGGATCTCGTATTCAGATCGAAAGGTGATGTACTTTGATGGCCAACAGAGAAAGACCAACTTAAATTAGCATTTTGTATTGATTTGACTATACTAATTGAAGTCCTTGTTCACCTTTCTGTGGCCTCTTCACCATCCTATTTCTGCTCCCTGTATGCGTACTTTTGCACAGAGTTGATATATTTCTCAAAAGAAGGAAAGTCCAATTTTCTTAAAGAACATGAGATAAAAACATTGTGATGATGCTAAGGGTATGTTCTGATTATTACCCAAACTCCGAAAACTGTTGCTATGGTATTCTTTGGCATGTTTTACTTCAAAGTAACTGCTAATAAAGAGCTGCAGAAATATAAAGTCGTTACTTTGAAATCCCACCGAAGCAGGTTATTGTTAACGTTTTCATACATAAAAAAATGTGACAAAATACATATGAATACTGCCGTGTGACTAGCATCAACTTCGGTGCATAAAAAAGAATCCTTTCTACAGGGGTACCTTCTTGCGCTCTATGAAGCTTATATTCACGAACGATCTGGGTTGCTCCTGCACAACATTTACAACCTAGAGAGTACAAAGTACACTGCCATATCACTATTGACGTGCACTTTATGGACCTTGGGATTGCATGTTTTAGAAAATGTTCAGATGAACAATACTATTTAAAAATGCAGAACAAGATGTGTAGCAATACAACTTAAAACCGTGCATGAAACCGAGATCATGCACAGTACATCACACACCCCCATCAGTGTTAGTCTGAGTGTAAAGATTAATACAAATGAATGTAAGCTGTACTGGGTAACACAATGTATACAAAAAAGAGGGCTGGCTGTTTTAAATACCATCCCATCCCCTGAAAATTGGGCTGTGCCACCCTACGTCTTACCTCTTGACCACAAATAGCTGCACATTGTCAAAATCCTTTTGTGGATAATGCCAATATTTCAGGAGGTTTTGTTCAAGCCATTGTGTACCATTTGTTGCCTTTCTTGTTGGTCTTGTTTGCTTGCCTCTTATTCCGTCACTTTCCTTCTTCTTGGGTTTGCCCCAACCCTTGAGCATAGCATCTTTACCATCCTTTTGATTGAAGGACTTGTATCATCCACTGCTTACATTAAAAAAAGTCCTTTTATCTTTTTTCTTTCAGAACTTCTTGCGATTGCATGTGTTTTCTTGCTCTCTTCCTGGTAGGCTCTGTTGCTTCACCCACCCCACACAAAACAAATTGCCCATCCTATGGAAAATTGCAATTTAGGTACTAAAACTCTTCTCTGGATGGTGTCATAAAAGAATAGTTGTTAAATGTATTGTGTGGTTAATTAAAATCATTTTGAATAACAAATTTAAGGAAAATGCTACACATACAGTTTGACTTTCTTTGAAATGTATGAACTTATGTTTTATCTTAAAGTAATAGGATAAAACTCAACAGTAGTCTATGTATATTCTAGTTCTTTTGCAGCACCGAAATAATTTTGGGGGTTTTATTATTCAAACAAAAGCTTACTGTATCACAATAATTTTACATATCTCAATTTACCAAGTTTTTTATAACAGCTTGCAAATGTGATTTCATTCCTACAGCTTCCATGGTGAGATGACTATGCAGCCCAACTAATCCTGAATTCATAAATCCGAAGTTTCAGAAGACCCATTTTAAATACCTTGTGTGGATTAAATTTTGCCATGTCATGCTACAAAGTTGCTTCCTGGTATTCTAATAAACTTTTCTAACCCTATCAGTTTTGGTTTTTTTTCTTAAAATTGTACCCTGTCTAGAACCTATGACTACAGTTTAAGATTACTTCAGGTATTTAAAAGTTGCGCGTAAGACATTATCTTGCTTAATGTTTTCCATTCTTGGATGCCTTTTAGAGTAGCAAACCATTGCGCCCAAAGATTGTCTACAAGATTCTTTTCTCAAAACAATTTCCTGCAGATATATTTTCAATATCCTCTGTGCCGCATTCCTGATGCTGTAGCAGTATTTAAACAAGCATTGGCATAGCCAATAGGTCTAGCCTTTGGGACCTTATAAGTATTTAGCCGTGCAGCACATTATCCTGGATGTTGCAACATCTGCTGTCAAGGACTCCAGACATGACTAATTACAGTGGATACATTGTTAAGAGTCCTTCACTGGCTGCTCATAAAAGCCTTAGTACAGATTAAAGTTGGTTCTCTTAGTGCATCCACCTACGCTAAATTAAGTAGCATTAATGCTGGTTTCTTAAGGTGTATCACATTGTAGTTGCCTACATATTAATACCCATGACACGGTCCCGAACAACATTAGTAAAGTTTTATTTACCACTGCACTTTAGGTACTCTGCTAAGCTTCTTCTAGGACTTCGCATTTTATCACTATTTTGTTGTTTAAAAAGCTATCAGATACAGTCCATTTCAAACGCAATAATACAAATCTGACATTTGCCCTGTCAGTGGTCACGTCCGTTTTTGCGGACAATTTTAAGACAGACCACCGAGTACTGATATGAAGTTTTGAAAAGTCGCTTGCTCCAGATCATGTGGCTATCACAAACATTTTTTTTACTTTTTGTTCCAGGAGTAAGGGAAAGGCCACATCCATTTAGGAAGTAACATACTGCAGCGCGGAAAGTACATTTTCGAACTAATCTTTCACAATGGCAGTGAAAACTAGATTTTTTTAAAATACATTTACGGGATAAAAACCTTAACTGGCTGATCAGGCAGAGGCAAAATAGGGTGTGTAAAAAAAGAAAAAAATTGATGAACCACTGAGATGTAAGTAGCGGTAGGACATGACCAGTCACTTGTCATGTTCATCCACAACTTAAAGGCCGAATGAGCTTGGGTAGAATGACACATCTCAGGCCCATCTGACATGTGAAAAAGAGAAAAGATCCTTTGGGCCAAACTGTATTATCCGAACATACTTCGATTTATACACTTCATTCAAACCTGCTCCCTTGCCTTTCTAACTCACTCATTCATACTAGGGAAGATTGGATCATATATAATCAACAGAGTAAAATAAAATTCTCTATATTAAAATGTGTAAATTAATTTATTAACAAAATCACAAATGGAATAGGACAGAAAATTCATTGACATTATACCTTGCAACCTTGTTCGCCATAAGTTGGCAGGGTATGCTCAGACGTGAGTCCCTTGCTCACTTTGCCACTGGATTCAAGCAAGCCTGGCTGAAGATGGCTGAAATGCCAGAAACCGGTCCTAAGAAGCTTGTTTCCGGTCAAGGGAAGGCATGGCTTGGCAGTTCGGGCTGGACTGTTCTCATGAGGCACAGGGTCAGACTGATTTGCATATGGCCGTGTCTGAACATGGGGTGGCAGAGTGGGCTAAAGAACGGTGATGGATCAAACCCAGATCTGTTGACTGGGTGTGAGTGTTTGATTGGTTTTGATGCTCCGTCCATCACCACCCCCTTTTGCACCGCTTTGTTCGCCATAAGTTGGCAGGGTATGCTCAGACGTGAGTCCCTTGCTCACTTTGCCACTGGATTCAAGCAAGCCTGGCTGAAGACGGCTGAAATGCCAGAAACCGGTCCTAGGAAGCTTGTTTCCGGTCCAGGGAAGGCATGGCTTGGCAGTTCGGGATGGACTGTTCCCATGAGGCCGGGATGGACTGTTCCCATGAGGCACAGGGTCAGACTGATTTGCATATGGCCGTGTCTGAACTGGGGTGGCAGAGTGGGCTAAAGAACGGTGATGGATCAAACCCAGATCTGTTGACTGGGTGTGAGTGTTTGATTGGTTCTGATGCTCCGTCCATCACCACCCCCTTTTGTACCGCTTTGTTCGCCATAAGTTGGCAGTGTATGCTCAGACGTGAGTACCTTGCTCACTTTGCCACTGGATTCAAGCAAGCCTGGCTGAAGACGGCTGAAATGCCAGAAACCGGTCCTAGGAAGCTTGTTTCCGGTCCAGGGAAGGCATGGCTTGGCAGTTCGGGCTGGACTGTTCCCATGAGGCACAGGGTCAGACTGATTTGCATATGGCCGTGTCTGAACTGGGGTGGCAGAGTGGGCTAAAGAACGGTGATGGATCAAACCCAGATCTGTTGACTGGGTGTGAGTGTTTGATTGGTTCTGATGCTCCGTCCATCACCACCCCCTTTTGTACCGCTTTGTTCGCCATAAGTTGGCAGGGTATGCTCAGACGTGAGTCCCTTGCTCACTTTGCCACTGGATTCAAGCAAGCCTGGCTGAAGACGGCTGAAATGCCAGAAACCGGTCCTAGGAAGCTTGTTTCCGGTCCAGGGAAGGCATGGCTTGGCAGTTCGGGCTGGACTGTTCCCATGAGGCATAGGGTCAGACTGATTTGCATATGGCCATGTCTGAACTGGGGTGGCAGAGTGGGCTACAGAACGGTGATGGATCAAACCCAGATCTGTTGACTGGGTGTGAGTGTTTGATTGGTTCTGATGCTCCGTCCATCACCACCCCTTTTGTAAGGCTTTAATTATAAGTCACCAATGTTTGTAAAAGACATTACTACAGGGAGTATAGCTGCATAGCACCCCAGCTGTCTAGATATGCATTTTTTATGCTCCTGGGTTTACTCGCAGTCATGTATCTTGCTGTGGGATTCAATCAATCTAGTGCTTAGTACTGCGGCAGTGGTGTAGATAGAAGGCGGACAAAGATTGCACTGTCTTTTGCGCATTTGTTTTTCTCCTTCTGCTGTGGCTATTCTTTTGGATCAGGTCTAACTACAGTCCCTGACAATTGCATGCATGCAGTCGTGGGGAGCGCAGCACAGTGGGGGCTGACCGCCCTTATCATATAATGCCTTCAGGGCCGTCCGTAGAGTAAAGTTCCCAGGAGAGGAGGTTGTCAGTGGGAGAAAGAAGATGAGGAATGAGCTAACGAAGCACCGGCGGGTGGACGAAAAAACATTCAAACCGCTCCCCATACACGCAATAAAGTCGCATGAGACATACCCTGCTTACTTTGTAAAGTAAAGCTGTACTGCGCGCATCAGAGCCCTGCTTCCTTTGTAAAGTAAAGCTGTACTGCGCACATTGGAGCCCTGCTTACTTTGTAAAGTAAAGCTGTACTGCGCGCATCGGAGTCCTGCTTACTTTCTAAAAGTACAAATCCAGACTAAAATACATAATTTACCCAGGTAAAATGTCATATACACACGCCCTGCTTCAAATCTGCAATGCACTCCCCGTGCCCTCTCTCTGAAAGTAAACTGTAATGTACACGTCACATCCCTGCTTACCATACACAAGTAAACCGTGCTGAACACACCCTGCCCCTGCTTACTCAGCAACAGTGAAACCGTAGCGTGCACCCCCACCCAGCTTTCTTTCACAGATTGCTTCTGCAGCAACGTTCCATTTAAATACACGCAAAAGGTTCAGTTAAGACTCTGGATGCTGTTTAAGGACTGCTCAATGTACATGCACAAGAGCGTGAATTTGTTTTTACGGGCTTTCAGTTTAAACCCTTCAAAGCAGGAGGCGCTTGATCTTGCCATTTCAAACTTGCGAGTAGTCTGGCTGCACCTCCCAGTGTACAGTTCTGTGAGGCCGCCGAGGGGCAGCCGTGCAAAGAGGCTAATGCAACTGCCAAGGTGAAAATGTAATGTGGTGTTATTGCACTAAGATTGGAGGAATAGCACAGTGCAAGAAAAGTGTGAAACAGCTCACTCGAAGGACTTTATATCGATAAAGGGGCGGGATGAAAGTACAGCGCTTCCCAGCACACACAAAGGACTTTATATCAATAAAGGAGCAGGATGAAAGTACAGCGCTTCCCCAGGAATCACTCCACCATTACTAACAACAAGTAGATAGTAACCTGACCCACGAGGAATGCAGCTGCCATCCTGCGCGCCGCTGCTCGCTCCCGAGAGCAAAACGCCGTGGGAGTGACCATTAAAAAAGAAGGTGGGACATGCACCCGCCTTTAGCCATTTGTGTGCTTTCATTATTGAAAGACACACGCAAAAGCCAATCCTATGTGTGGGAGGAGTCAGACCCACACGGAGTAGTTTAGAGTACTTACAAGAAGCCTCGCAGAGCAGCGAATGCGCGCTGGCTCAGGCTCAGGCTCGACCTAAAAAGCAGCCTTCCTTGACAAATCTTGTCCTATCACGTTTACTAGCTAAATCTGGCTCTCGTTACTGGCAATGTATCTAAATGGCATATATTCAGAAGAAGATACTCTTTTCAGAAAAGCCTCCTGACCATATGTCAGGGAAGTTATTCACATGGATTATGTTTATAGTTGGAACTGCAAATTAAGTTTTGTGTGCAATCCATCCAACGCGAATGTTAATGACGCTTCTTTCTCTCCAAAACCGATAAATCTGGTCAGTGGTAAGCACCTGAATCAGTGATCAATATGCCTACATAGTTGTAAGATGAGATGTAAGATATAGGAAGATCACCCATACGCGCTTGTTTTTTGTTGCCACTCCCTTACTAAAAGTAATTATCTATGTTGTATCTATATTAATGAGAAGATTGACTTTTTAATTTTACGTGTGTATTATGCTTTTAAAGAACATGATGATAGACGTACATGTTCTATCCGTGATCAGCAAAGAAGTTGCTAGGAGACACCTGATGTTATGCAGTGAACACTCTGGATTTGATTGGACTGCTGTCACAGCGGTTCATATAAATCCATGTAAAAGTTTGTCATGCCCCCATCTTTGGGGATGGATGCTCACGCAAACATTTTAAATGGTTTTTTTCTTTTCCAAAAACAAACTGCCAAAGGAGAACTTTGTAGTTGAAAAAGAAAAAACGAATGGCTCAACACCATGAGTGTTTTCTTCCATGGTGTTGGGATATTTTTTTTAATTTTTACTTCTCTAACCCAATGGATATTAAAAAGTAGAAAAAACCAATCTAACCACCCACTCTAAATAGGGAGGACAGTCAGATGGCTTACCTCCTATTGCCCATACTGTTTCGAAAGGTTCATGCTGATAGAGTAAATTTGACTCTGTTGGCAGAAACCTGGCAGTCTGCCCAACTCTAAATCAGGTGGATGGATTGCTACCCTGTCCACCAAACTCTAAATCAGACCGTCAGTATTAGAATAAATCTGAGCTATTGACATTGAGGCCAGCCACCTTGCTTCCACTTAGACTTCCCCTTGATGTGGGGGGAGCATATGGGTTAAATACCTTGGCATATGCATAAATCAAGCAACATGAAGTGGTGAGGAAAAAGTACGGACTGGAGGTGGGCAAGTTACAAAACCTAGTAGAATATTGGATTTCTTTGCCTTTGTACATGGTAGGGCACGTCAAAATGCTGGTGCTACTCAAATGACTCTACTTTTTCAACATTCCAATTACTCTTACCTGGGCCTTTTGACCTACTTCAGATATTGACCAGTCTCACATGAGCAAACAAAGAGCCTTAGCTGAACTGGGAATCTCTGACCTTGCTCTCCCTGAGCAGCCTTCCACAGCCTTTTGGCTTGCACATGCATACATACCACAGGGTAGCTTTGAGGTACCTGATCTGGAGATGAATTCCCATGAGCACATTTGTATCTCTTCTAGTATTATCCAATGACCAAAAACGAAGCGAAAAGGGAAATGGTTAATCCCGCTCCTTGGAACACAGTTTTGGGCGCTCTGCTCCCAAAGCCCGGGGGTGATTGGATGATGGCGCATGCACACATTGATCTTGGTATTGATTCTTGTAGAGAGAGGATAACCCAATACTATATTTAGGGACACTTCCCTTCATAAAAGATCCTCGTACCCTCCCTTCTAAGAGTCAAAAGCTCAATCTCAGCCAACCCATCTGGGCTTTCTTGGAATGGGGACTTGCATATGGGTGGCTCCTTCTTAACCATATCCTAATTTAATTAACTGTGTAATACAAATGCGCTCACCAACGTTTAATACTATTATATCAATAACACTTTTCAAACTGGCTTCCCATCTCATCCTTGCAGCCTGATTGTTAAATTGTTCTCATCCAGCTAATAATTATTCCTATCCCACAGAATCTTGTCTCAGAGGTCTACAATGCAGCAATAATTGACAAAAAGGTGCCAGAGCTTCAGCTCGAAGGCTTTGAGGTCTCACCTAGAACCCCCCTCACAGACTAGCAATGATGATAGTGGTGCTCACAAACCAAAACAGTATCATTATCAGTAAACCCAGAATACATCACTATAAACTTCTCCACATACTTTACTACACAGTAGTAAAACTGCATTCATTTGGGCTACAGGTAGACAAAGGATACATGGTCTTCCACAGCCAAGAAGCAGAATTTACACATTTGGCCCGGTTATGCCCAAAAATTGCAAATTATTCAAAAGACATCTTCTCTACTTTATCAGACCTGCCAGTTTACTCACTCCCCTCTTAGCGCACGGCAGGGTTATGAAGAGAAATCCTGGCATTTACATTGAGTTTTGTGGAGTTATGGATGATAATAGAAAAGAGAATGGTGGTGACAAGGCGGGGCTAAAGCCTAGTACACAAAGTTAATGAATATGTTAACAGCCATGATTTATTACGACTCAACAGAAATGTATGTGCTATTTTAACCTGCAAAGTCAGTCCAAGGGATATCTGGAGCTCTCAACGCTTTTCCCTAGAGGAGATGCAAAACAGCATTGACAAAATCATGTGCTGGGACAAAAACCTTCACCATTCTCAATCTGACCATATTACCAGTCCTTTTCCTTTATTAGAAATATTCTTTTTGTAGCATGTGTTACTGTATAAAGTCATGCTTTGCATGCTCCTGCCATCTAGTTTTGGGTCTGAACATTAGAAGTTGTTTTATTCGAAGAATTTCGAGTCACGAGGCGGATGGGGACTCCTCCCTTCTCCCTCAATGCTCATGGGCCGCAGCTCTACCTTTAGAATGTTTTTTTCCGCCATCAGGTTCAAATCTGGAACAGCTCCGATATTGTCGCATCTCTGCGCGTAAGCTTGTGGCCCTGCTTTGATTCGCAGATTCCAGAGAACATCAGATTAGGCCTGGGTGGAGTTCGCAGAGTTCTGCTACGAGGAACTCTGCAAAGTGCCCAAAAATTCTGCAGTGCTCCGCAGAGTTCCGCAAGCAGTGGAGTGCAATAAGTTGCTCTGATTTTTAGCACCGGGAGTTTGTCCTGCGCTGTAAAATCAGTACGAACTGCACCATGTGCAGCGCAAAGGGGCACTGCTTCTTTCTACCGCTCGAGTAGATGTTCTAGTCTAGCGGCAGCTTCCTCAACATGTTGAAATCTCACGGGAGATGATCTAGCGTATGATTTTCCTCGCTCGCATTCACCAACTTAATGTTGATGAGCCATGCGAAAGGAAAAACTCTGCGCCGGTTCGCAGAGTTGTTTGTTAATCAGCGCTCTACGCAAAGTGGGCAAAACTCAGAGAGCTGAGCGGAATTATACACCCAGGCCTACATCTGATTCATACTGTTGGCAAACTAGAATTAAACAGATCTGACTTTTTTCGATAAATCATCGAGGACTTCGCCTCGGAGAGTGAGGGCAGATGATGCGAAATCCCTTTCGTTCATGCCCACATTGTAATTTCAAGTATCCCTTGTCTAACCAGAATGAGAGTTGTAACCTCTGCCTCGCTCCAGCCTAAAGGGGTGAAAGTACAGTTTTTGCAAAGCCTTTTATTGTAAAAAGCCACAGATGTTGGAGAGAAAGACGATGGGCACATTCAAGGATTCATCGTCACACCGTGGACTTTTTGTCAGAGCATGACCCTTTTGATGTCCAGGAGTCACTGCCAGTATCCTCGAAGTTTACCCCTACCGTTTTGTTCATTTACTACAGAATCATCTATAGGAAATGCTTTCAGTTTTATAACTTTGATTCCTTCAAAATGGCGTTCAGTCATCCACACTTCTGTCATAAATAAAGAATGTTAGTACTCTAGTTGTTCATTAGGATGCTGTGGGGAAGCTTCAGTAGAACCCTAGGAAATCAACTAACAGGTTGCTGCTGCTGTGGGAAGTGCATATCTTCGAATCAGACTTGGGGCCTAATTACGATCTTGGCAGATGTGTTACTCTGCCACAACTGTGACAGATATCCTTTGGCTGAAATATAAATCCGATAGCATATAATGGGATTTATATTTCGGCAGAAGGGATATCCGTGACCGTTGTGATGCAGTGACCAGTCTGCCAAGTTTGTAATCAGGTCCTTAGTTCTCACAAGGCAGAGGATGATATTGTGAAGTTATATCAAATGTGTACTCCTTTTAACTTCTGGGGCACCACCAATATTATCTGTGGCAATATTAACCTCTCAACTGTGGTTTATAAAATCATCAAATTCCAACAGAATATCAGCAATTTTCACTGGGTAAAATAAACTTCGAATACCCCATGTTAGAAATGGGATCTCTGGTTGGCTAAGGCTTGCGCCAAAGCCAGGCAGAGACCACTACTCTAGTCAGGGCAAGGGAGTTACACGCCAAAGATAACCCCTGCTCACCCCCTTGGTAGCTTGGCACGAGCAGTCAGGCTTATCCCGGAGGCAATGTGTAAAGCGTTTGCGCACGCACACAGCCACAACACCCCATGTACACCACAAAAGAAACTCCACACAAGGTTATATATAAAAATAGCCTTTGTATTGTCATAAATACATTAGAAACATAATCACATAATATACACTGTGCCAACTGGCACTAGGCAATATTCACCGGGGACTATTTACACACGACAGGGCCAATGGGGCCACTGTCAAAACCATCACAAATCACCACTTGTAAATGAAGCACAAATAGTAAATGTAGCTCACAACCAGTAACTACTGGTAAAGTTAGGTACTTAGCATGAGATCCTGCAATGTAAAACAGAGGATGCATAAACCACTTTGCGCATGAATCACCTTAGGCATAAAACTACATTAGGCCCAAACCTCATTAGCATCACACATTACGCAATAGGCATTTACAGTAGGCATCACAGGCATAAACCACCTTAGGAAATAAGTGGCCTAAAAACAGTGTGCCCCAATCGGGGGCACAATGCACTGAAACTGGCCCCAGGCCAACTGGCCTCTCACAGGGGCTCAAAATGCCGAATGTCCGGGCTGGCTGCGCATGCAGCAAAAGCAGAAGGCACAAAAGATCAGGCCTAAACGTGGCCGCTGCCCACTAATTGCTGGGCAGCTGTGAAATCACGAAGATGGGCATTGGCACCCTCTGTCCCCCACTAGGACTCTAACAGAATAAATGTGCCCCAAACGTTGCAGCTGCCTGTGCTTCGCAGGGCAGCTGAGGGAATGCACCAATAGTCCTGGCACTTACTGTGCAGCTCTGGAGAGTCCCAAGTCCCAAGACTAGCCAACCGTTGCACCTGCCCACTGTCCAGCGGGGCAGCTGTAGAGATAATGTGCACGGGCACCACGGCCGTGAGTCCCCCACTGGGACTCTTGAAAAACAAATGCTCCCCCAAGTTGCAGCGGCCCGCTCTCCTGCGTGGCCGCTGAAGGTCACCGGCACTGCCACCACTGTGCCTTGTGGGCACTGAGAATGCACCCGTTCCGCCCCCCCCTCACCAGGACTTCGCAGGAACTCTGCTCACTTCACCGTCCATGCGCAGGACTCCAGTAACACTGGGGAGGCTTCCCAGCAGCAGGACACCGTGCGGGGCTCCTCTCAGCTCACGGGGGCCCCGCCTTGATTCGCCGGATATCCTGACTTCACCCGGCTTTGAGGTGGAGCCCGCGAGGCTCCAGACTGCCTGCTTCCGTCCCTTCCTTCGCCAGCTGGAACTTCCTGCTCTCCTGGCCAGGCCCTGCCCACTTCTCGGCGAGGGTTGGCTGACTTCCTGGTTGGCCGGGGCTGCGGCAGTGACCACCTTGATACGGGGTAGGCTCCTGTTATTTTTAAATAAAGTCACTTATGGGGTGGGCACCCGCTAGGGGTATTTAAAAACGGCCAATACGCGGGGTGGGCTCCCGCCTACAAAATAGATTCACAGGTGGCAAGAACGCGGGGTGGGCTCCTGCTAAAATAATGGCAATTGTGGGGTGGGCACCTGCCTCCAAGGCACCGATGCGGGGTGGGCTCCCGCTCGGTTTTTCGCATAAATTAGCGGGGTGGGCACCCACTCAATTACAATAAGCAGAAGAGCTGCAAATCAAAAAGAGAAGCGCTCTTCAAGCGCTAGGGCAGAGTCTCCAGCACTCTCCCACACAAAGCGCAGGGTGGGCTCCTGCTTTGCCAGCGGAGCACGGAGGAATCCTACATGTTGGGTCTCCGTCGCAGCCTCACGCTGCCAACGCCGGCTTCTCCTCTGGTGGCAATTCAAAGCAAATAGTGTCCACGAGGCGCTCCTCCCAGCACTCTTTCAAATAAAGGCAAAGCGCTCCCAAGGCGCTAGAAAGTTTAAAGTCTTGGGGGTGGGGGGGAAGGCTGGACACAGGCAGGCCAGCACACAGAGCCCTCCAGCAGGGAGGCGGTCCCTAGTGGTGGTTCCTCGCAGGCCCCCCCTCAAGTCAGGAACATTGATGGGGTCACAGCCCCTTCTTTTATACACCCCTTTCCTTAGTGACACAGCACAGGGCTGGGGGAAAACCCAGATGCAACTGGTTTGGGGGAGCTTTGGAGCACTTTGTTGTGCTCAGCTCCTCTCTCCTTTGTCAGGTGGGGGATAGGTGTTCAGACGCACCACAGGGGGCGGAGCCAGCATTGTGGAGGGAAGGCACAGCCCTATTCAGGTCCCAGGTGTAACTCCTCCCTCCCATCTAGATGCAGATCTCTCTATTCACCACTGGGCTGACTCACCCTGGCCCCTGGAATTCCCCACACCATCCAGCGCCTGTCAATCAAAAAGCTAGACATGCACTCCCCATCAGGCAGGCAGACACATAGCACACAGAAATGCCAACTTCTAGAAGTGGCACTTCTCCACCAGTCACCATAGATCTGCGCACACCATTGCGCAGCATTTATTCTCACAAGTTCGCACATACTAAACTCGACCCTGCACTGCTCTCACACCAGGAATTACCATGGACAAACATATCCCCCATGCATTCCTATGGGAGGGCAGGCCAAGCTTGGCCCCCCTCCCATTTATTTTTACTACTGGGCCTAGGGAATGTAGTAGCCAATTTTATTGTATGGTTAATTAAAACCTTTACAAACTTCTAGAAAGAGATAAAAGTATACAGCAGTTTCTCTGCCCAGGGTAATTTCACTCCCATAGGTTAGTGTGGGGATGATTTTTGCTTTCATCACCTGGAGAAGGGGATCGAGACTTGGTCCTCGTAGCTTCAGTGTGATGGCTGGGAGAGCAAACATTAAATTGGAGCCCTTGTTGTTTATAGAGCATAGGTGAGATGTGAGTGACCTCTACTATCTAGAAGGGTGCTCAGATATTTGTAGTCCTTGCTGTGATGAAGCCAGGGGCTATTGAGCTGCCACTCACTGGCCTGATTTGGTTTTAGGCTGAATGCAATAATCTTGGCTTGTTTAATATCTACCCTAGCATATTCTTGGCAGTGTTGGCATGTAAGGTGGTCAGTTGCCATTGAAGGCCGATCTTTGTCTTGCTAAGGAGCACTAGATCATCTGCATATAGCAGGTTTGTCATATGTTAGTCTCCTAATTTGGGTGGGTGACAGTTTGCTTCGTTGAGGTGCTTCGACATGTCGGCTATGTATCGATTAAAAAGTAAGGGGGCAAGCATGCAGCCTTGCTTCAGCCCAGAGTTTGTGGGATCCTCTTGAGATACAAGAGTCTTCATCTAATTTGATCCGCACCCACGTGTTGGTATACAGCGGTTCTATTGCTCTTAGCATGGCACCTGACAGACCCCAGTCCCGCAGTTTGTGCCAGAGGGAACCTCCTGGGATGCTATCAATAGCGACTTTGACGTCCACAAAGCAGGAATAAAGTAACCTTTTACTTCTGAATGCTTTGTTACACATGAGGGCCAGGGACCTCAGATTCGAAGAGGTGCTGCATTTGTCTATGAAGCTGCATTGTTTTTTTTGTATGATCTCAACATCTTCTGCCCAGGCACTAAGATCATCGAGTAACAAGCTAGCGTATAGTTGGTGTCATTTTGATTAGGGCAATAAGATGATAGTGGCGGGGTCTGATGCTGTTCCTCCTCTGAAAATTGGTTGAATGATGGATCCTCTCCAAGAGTCTGGGATGGTGCAAGTTGCCAAGCAGTGTTTGAACAGGGGCGTTGGCACCTAAGTCCAACAAGCATTGGCATAGCCAATAGGTCTCGCTTTTGGAACCTTATAAGTGTTTAGTTATGCAACTGTTGCATGGCTAAACACTTATAAGGTCCCAAAGGCGAGACCTATTGGCTATGCCAATGCTTGTTCTTTACAGTATGTATGTAAAGCGCTCTGATACCTACGGGTCAAGCTAGCGCTATATAAAACTTTTAAAATAAATAAAATAAAATAAGAGACACTTGACTGTTAAAACGTCAGGTTCAGGACCTGTGGCACAAAGACAGGCAGTGCGTGGACCCTGCGGCGTAGACAGTTTATATCACCTTCAAGTGTTATAAATAAACTGTTCACATGGACTAAAAAAAACGAGCGCATAGAAGAGACTAAGTTTACAGTGAAAACAATATATAAATAATCGTGCTACATCTTAAGTCCCACGAACACAGGGGACAGCAGGAGTCTGAGCAAACGGCTGTGAAATTCCCGACACTTGAAAAAGGAAACCAGGCCGGGCTAATTAGTCGTAAACAAGCCAACCGAGAAAGACAGGAATCTATTCGTCTGCAGCATCTGTGGGATGCAAATCAGTGACAGCAGGACGCTGAGGTCGTTAAGGCAACAAAGGGCACCACTAAAGTAACTGCATCTGCCTAGACCACGTGCATTGAGTGGGAAGTTGCCTTTTAAATTAATATACACGCGAATAATAATTGACTCATGTTTTTATGTACTTTAACTGATAGACAACAAAGTAAAATACACTGCAGCTAACTGAACACATATGCATTATATGTGAAGTAAAAGGCGCTCATGAACAATAGAATGTAAAAGAATATACAAAGCACATATGGTCGTTTGGATTACATATAGGTGGGCATAAAAGCTACGTTTGTAAGAGGATACATGTTTGATGTTGGAAAGACACACATTAGTGGTGAGGCACATATAAAGAACAATGTATACAAATATGTTGTACAAGGCATATACATTGTGCGCACAGAAGGGAGATACGCGTACAGTGTATAAAGCACAGAAGTCAAAAAAACTGACTAGGTGAGAAAAGTGAGCGCAATGTAACAAAAAATGTAGACACTGAAAAAAATCACATTTAAAGTTTAACGTGCTTGCCAAAAAATGTGCAAAGCAGCACCGTGCAAGCGGCTGAACCTAAGCCACCAAACAAGCATTGGCATAGCCAATAGGTCTCGCATTTGGGACCTTATACATTTTTAGCTATGCAATAGTTGATGGTATTGCACCAAGAATATTGTGCTGCATAACTAAATACTTATAAGGTCCCAAAAGCGAGACCTATTGGCTATGCCAATGCTTGTTTTTTTATGGCCACCTTCACTATCCTCACTGTGTGTCCACACCGAGCGCATGTCTTTTCCCATTATTAATTACTGATGAAATGTTTACAAGGTGGTTTGGAATATTTGTTTATATGAACCCAATTCTTGAATAAATGTCATACTTTTCGTGTTTTCCTCGGTTTGCATTTGTGGTGTTTATAATGTACTGAAGGTATTTTATAAATATTCAGTTTTTCTATATTCATTCCCTCATGCACATTATTGATGCCAGATGTTAGTACCCCCGTCCATTGGGTTCTGCGGGGTGCTCCTGTGGCATCTTCTAGTTTTGGAGATTAGTGATGGAGGTGTGGGGTACACCATCCGTGCGAGGGTCCTCATGTCTCACCCCGAGGTGCCTTGAATGTACCTCGAAGCCTCTCACTTGCTTCAGTGATACACAGATGCGTTCTCATTAATAAGACGAGGCTTCATTTTGTGTCCCTGTGTCCTGCTCTTTGCTGTGGTGTTCGGTGCTCGGGGTGGGTTTGGTGCAGTTTCACACAGGGTCTTGTGATCATGTGATTGCACACCTGTTGCACGGATCACACCGCTGTACAGTGTAACCTCAGCTGTACATATGTTCCAGCCGTTCAGCTACTTGTGAAAAAACCTTCTTCTGGTAATGGTGGGACACCGCCCACCTGATGCAAGTACTGTCCAATGCAGGTGTTACTGAAAAGTAAAGTGCAAAATCAATCTTCAACAGTATCTAGCATTATTTATTACGATTTCTTTCAAATATAGGAGGTGTATTTCAGACACGGTGGATGTGAGGCTGTGGTTCAACAGCTGTGTCCCGGAATAGTTGCTTGCTTCAGATTGCACAGAACGTGACAAGAGCACACTGTGCATCAGTCATATGATAGGTTTATCCCCTGTGGTGAATGCGATGCTTCCCGAATCTTGCACAGCTGGTGAGATGACTCAAGATCACACAGCACGTTAGGAACGTGAAACCAGATTTGTAGTTCACTGCTGAAGGGCCAACAGTGTGGTGACCCCCGGGGTAATGACGTGACAGCGGACGTTAAAGCTGAACAGTTTGTGATAGAAGGTGAACCCGGCTACGAGCGGAAATGCATAAGGTGAAAAACAGCAAAGAGCTTTGAAAGTCACTGAGTTAAAGAACCTGCGTAGGAAAGAAAAGTCAAGATATTGGAAGTTTATAGTCCGTCTTCAGTGGGGAGGGCGCGTGCTTGGAGTGGGTCCTGCAAGCAGGTTTAAGGGCATCGCTTTGTGGTTCTTTAGTTCCATGTGTTGAGCCAGTCTGCCTCTCCTTGGGATTGTCTATCCGAAAATAAAATTGAATAAATATTGTTTGCGATGAGTTGGGCTTGTAGGATTTCTCTTGTAGAGGTCCATATAGAAATCCTGAAAGCAACAGTTTTAGCTACCTCTCGTGAGCGCTTTATCCCATTACTCTCTCTAACTTCTAGTATGAAGCTTTTTGCCTGTCACGCTCTGAGGAAGTTGGCCAGGAGTGTTTGGTTTGTTACTAAAACGCCAAGGGAGGGGGTGGCAAATGGTGAGCACTTTCGCGGCTGCTTTGATGCTCTCAGTGGCCACGCGGCTCACTGAGAACATCAAAGCGGCCGCAAAAGTGAATGGCAGGCTGACAAATGGTGCGGCCGCGAAAGTGAATGGCAGGCTGACAAATGGTGCTCCCGGCGCACTTGCACTGTATTTGGAGGCCTGAAAAGCACTAGTTTGCACTTCCAAATCCCCCGTTTACTAAAGCTCTCGCCAGAGCAGCGCTAAAGCGCTGGCTCAGGCGAGATCTAAAAAGCAAGCGCACACGAACCATGTTCAGAAAAGGGGGGAGGGAGATGCGAGCAGAGCATATGGTGAGCACTTTCGCCGCCGCTTTGATGTTCAGTGGCCGCGCGGCTCACTGAGAACATCAAAGCGGCCGCGAAGGTGATCACGCAGGCGGACAAATGGTGCGCGCGCCTGGCGGCGCACATGCACTGTAGCTAGAGGCCTGCAAAAGCCACTAGTTTGCACTTCAAAATCCCGCTTACTAAAACTCTTGCCAGAGTAGCGCTAAAGCGCTGGCTCAGGCGAGACCTAAAAAAACGGGGTTGGATGTGAATAACGCAGTGGGTAGCCCATTGGGGCCTGGAGCGCAGTCTTTCCGCAGCCTTGCCAGCTTTAATATTCAACATTCCTCCATTTTGCTGCAAATTTCAAGGGAAGCTGGAGAGTCAAACATTTGGGAGATGTCAAGCCTTCATAGATGTGATCCCCAGGACCTAAGAAGGCTCGGAGAGGCGGAGAGGGGCCACACTGGCCCCTCCCCTTTAATTTAAAGAATGGTGCTGGAGAATGGAGTCCCCAGGGCATAGCAAGGCTCGGGAGGGGTAGTAGTGGCCCTGGAGGATTGGGTCTCCCGGGCTTATCAAGAATCAGGGGGGCTACACCATCCCACTCCCCTTTATATTAAGTAGTGGCCCTGTGGAATGTGGTACCAAGGGCCTAAATAGGCTTGGGACCATGCGTGCTCAATAAACACCGCACGTATACCACCCCTCTAGGGGAAAGGGAAAAAAGGGACAAAAGAACCAAAAACGAAATAATCTACTGCTGGTATACTCTGGCACGGGAAGTCCTCGCTAGATAGACAGTCTCTCGCTAGGTTCCACCCCAGAGGCCCTGTAAGTGAGACATAAACAGACAATACATCAGGCGCGCTCTCTGCACCAACCTCCCCTCTCCCTGCGCTCCTCAGGCTTGTACACTTACAGAAACCAGGCTTATATCCTCTGTCAAGCAGGCAGGTTCTAATATATAACAGAGTGTCAATGAACTGTGTTAATAGTGAGAAAGTACTTATCTCCTAGGGTTGCAGAGTCCAGAGGGCTAGGACAGGATCCACGCCTGTTGTCCTTACTTGGTTACCTCACCAAGGAAAGGCTGCAGCCAAGCCCTGTGAGCGCAGCTTCAGGCCCCTCCCGGGTGTCCGTGGGGAGCAGGCACTGAAGTCACCCTCGCCCTAGACTGCTAGCGCCAGGGCAAATGCTAGGCTGCAGAGAAACAGAGAGCCGGCGCGCTCTCCGCAGGGTCGAGTCTTCGCGTTCGTCGACGTGCTGCAAATGGCGTGGACGTACTGGTGGTCCGGAGTACAGGCGCCCAAGCAGCTCTCTTAGAGCAACACGCTCCTCCCCAGATACGGCAATGGAACCTGGGCCACGAGCCCAGTGAGTGAGACTTGGAGCGGCGAGGGCGTAGGCGTCCACAGGGTTCCCTGCTTCGTAACGCGCTTCCGCTGCACGGGTTAATTAAGAACGGGCCAGGCGCCCGGTGGGATTTCCTCCGAAGGACTGATGGTTCGTCTTCCCGAGTAACGTACTCGTCTCTGGCCAGAGTTTCTCCGCTGGGGAACCCGGAAGAATTCCGAGTGGCAAGCCCCGCGATCCTGGTGGGTGGAGCTTAAGTAAGCCACTCGCGTCTTGCTCGAGGATTCTGGGAGCGGTAGTTCTTCTCCTCCGCGGCATGGGAGATGTAGTTCAGAATCCCCCTACCGCATACATACGCTACTCTGTGCCCCCTCTAGCTTCTCCGCACCCGTGACCTGACAGGGTCCCCTAAGCCAAATAAGACTTGGGAGGGGGGCCATACAGCCTCACTCCCCTTTCTTTAATAAAAGGCCATGGGAGATTGGGTCCACAGGGCCTACTAAGGATCGGGGAGAGTGGCTACTTGGCCCCCCTCCCCTATAAAAACAAAAGGATCCAGGGGATGGGCCCCCAGAGCCTAATATGGCTCCAGAAGGGGGGTACTTGGACCCCTCCCCTTTAAAGAAAAAGATACGGTCCTGTGGCCAACCCCCCGCCGCACAGAGCTGAGAAACAAAGCTGAAAGTAACATTATAGTTAGGTAAATATATCGGTGACAACATTAACGTTTTGAACTAAAAAAATAAGATATTTACCAATTCTAGTAAGCACAGCTAACTATAACTTGCACCCCCACCATGCACTGCTTATGAACTCACATATTACATCACTCATGGCATATGGCATGTTCTATGACATTATTTATGACATCACTGATGACATCATTGGACATAATTGATGACATCATCCAAGCTTCTTTTGTATACATTACTCTATAAACGAGTATTGCATTAGAGCTAAGAAAGTACGTGCAAACTGACTGAGAATGACATGAAGCATCATTACTGATATCATACATACAACCCCCATAGTTAAAGCAAGCTTTTGTTATGCGTAACATGGACCCTATATCATACACTTCATGGGTAGCCAAGTTCATGTTGACTATTAACCACAGATCAAAGGGTAACCTATCCCGTACATGGTGTTCAATCTGTATACAGTTCTTCAAGGAAAACCAAGTTCCTCAGGATACTGAAGCCCTGTTACATAACTAACACCCTATTATAGGGCAGTCTTTACCTGCATCAAACCCCTGACAGTCACTGAACCTATATTGAGAAAAAAAGGGGATATAAGTAAAAAAGTGGGTACTGTTAACAATGTTTATTCTATGGAGAGAATTTACTCTGTACCACACTGTTTGCAGGCAGTGGATTAGAAAGTAACTAGTAAGAACAGTGTATACACCATGCAAAACTTGTTCAAACAACGAATATTTACTTAAAATAACCAGGGTCTGAGGGCGTTGAAGACTATACTACCTGTGGCCTTCATACTATGTGAAAACATTACAGATAGCCCATTTTCTGAAATCAAACAAGCATATGAACATAGGTTAGTACCTGGTGCACACAGTCTTCAATGTAAAGTAGAAATTGTCAGGCTGAGATGATTCTGTCTAATATCACAAGGCTGCTTATAATACTTAGTATACAGATTCTTTGTCCTGCTGGAAACTTTTTCTGCACTACCAAAAATCTTGTTTGCAACATTAATGAACACAATTCAACTGTCACCTGCACACAGAGTTATTCTTCAATACCAAGACTTATAACGTGTTCAATACCTCTACATACCTATGATGCCTTAGAAGCACATGTGTTTTGTAAACACTTTCATCCATTAGCTGGACACAGACCGTAAAAAATTAGGTAGAAAAGTAATATGGAAGCTACCCGCTACTATGTTAAATATAAAACAAACTAACACATTCATTGAAAGATGTCATCAGTGATGTCATCAATTATGCCATTTGGAATGTCATGAGTGATGTGATAAATGATGTCTTAGAACATGTCATGAGTGATGTAATATCTGAGGTCATAAGCAGTGCATGGCGGGGGTGCAAGTTATAGTTAGCTCTGCTAACTAAAACTGGTGAATTTCGGTGGTTTTTTTTGTTCAAAACTTTAACATTGTCACTGACATACTTCACCTACCTATAACATTACTTTAACCTTTATTTTTTCCAGTGAAAATATATATATATATATATATATATATATAGAGAGAGAGAGAGAGAGATATAGATATATGTATATATATATATTTGTTTTTAATACATGAGACTGGCCACACAACTAAAGATATCTGTAGACCACATCTGAAAACGTGCTTAAGGCAGTACCTCACCTAAACACCCTTGCAGGGTGTGGCGCAACATGGGCTGTTATTACAACATCTTCCAAGGCTGGTTGTGGTTCTAGCCTAACCTGGCTTTAGGAAGTCTGTTATGTTGTGGGGGAAATTCTGAAATCCACTTTGTTGCAACTCCTCACCCACTGATGTGAAGAATTGTTAAATATATTTGATGATTCTTTTTGTATTTATGTAAACAGCATTAGAATAGTTTCTACCAGAAATGCAGCACAGATAACAACAATTGTATGTGTACATGTGGCCATCAGAGCCATGGATCTGCACATTTAGAGGTGAGCAGTGCTGTGGGCTTTGTAAGTGCTGTTAGTTACACGCACTTCCTAATCGCATCAATGCAACGGAAATGTATTCATTTTGGCCTGAGGCCTTCCATCTCAAACTTGTGTCCCCTAAATCTTAAGACCCCTCAGTATATGACCCCTCACATGGAAAGGTATCCATTTAAATGGTACTGATGGGTGGGCGGGTTTGGATTTCGGGTCTGTGTCTATGACTGGAAGGCTGTTTCTTGAGGTTTTTTTTTAATGTGGACAAGGATAGGATGCTACGGCGCAGTGGTACCCGGAGGCAAGGGACAGGGCCCTACAAGGAGTGGCTAGTGGTGAAAAAGGTCTGTCTGTAACCTGAAAGCGTTGAGACAGGGGCGGGCTTTGAGGGGTCGTCTGTGGTCTGAGTTAGATAGTTGGATGGGGGGGGGAGAGAGGTTAACAGTAGATGAGATATTCTTCAGAATGCAGAGGTAGCACAGCCTGGTGCCAGCATGCCAGAGAGTGCGGGTAGATGTGAGCTGAGGAAGGTTAAGGGTTGGGAGGGTGGCAAAGTTCAGAATCATGCCTAGGTTGGGTACGGGTGAGTCATCGGGGCACTAACGAGGTGGACAGGAGAGGGTGGGGAACGAGGTTCGAGTCCATGTGTTTCTGGGCAAATCATTTAATCTCCCTTTCCCTATAAAAATAAAACCTGGTCTTCTTATATGGTGCTCGTGTAAAGTCCATTCATGGCCTAAAGCCAAATTCGCGCTATATCAATCAATCAAGAGGCTTTATTCGAGAATTTCTCATAAAAGCAGTACACACAATGATAATTTTTAGAAAACATTATTAAAATCATACCTCATAAAATGTACAGACGATCAAAATTCGGAAAGCTAGATATAAACACAATGCATTAGCACAGTAACCAATATTACGTTCTTTTAATTAAATAGCTCCTAAACAATGACACTCTGCCTAATGGACAATGCCCACCCCAAAAATTTAGCGGTTGCTACAGTCACTTGAAGACAGGAGCTAGTGCAAATAATTCTCATAGCTACAGAGCTGCTGGAAGCACCTACATTTTTACAGGCCGGTGCTAACCAAATACATCGTGGGGCTGCATAGGCTTTGCAGGAAAACAAGAAGTGCTCAATGGACTCTTTTGTAATTCCACAGGCAGGACAGGTAGTATCGGTAGAACCCCTCCACCTCCCGGTTGAAGACCTTAAAGGGAGGGCACCTATCCTCAATTGAAAGAAAAGTTTCCTATCCCTTGGGTTAGTTATAATGTCCCAGAATAGTTGCAGTGTAGGGAGGGGCTTAACCTCCAAGAAACGACCAGACATAGAACCAGCATCAGATTTTCTCCATGCCTGCTCAGACACATGGGCCCAATACAGCTCCTTGATTGCTTGCTTGCTTGGAAAGGATGCTTCTAATGGGGTATCCCATAGCAGCTTTAGCCCAAGCACACATAACAATGTTCTAAGTTTACTCAACCATTGGATCTTATGGAAGACATCGGCCTTAATCACTGCTACAAAGCCCTCGGCATAATGCTTAAGTTCTGGTGTAGTCCAGAGCCGCCTCCAATATAAAATCGGGCGTAACCTTACCAGGTCACCTACTGCCTTCCTTCCCACATCATGTCTGAGGGGGATCAGAGGTGTGCTTTTAGGGAGACACCCCAATGCCTATCCTCTTCTGACCCAATACAGTCATCGCCTATATCTAGTGGTTCGAATGTATGGTTAAAATCGCCAGCAATTATGATATTATTAACCAGGGAGTGGGTCTCTAGGAGAGCCACCAAAGAAGCAAAAACTTCTGACTTTCCACCCTTGTTACCCCTGGCATATACATTGTATAAATCAAGGCGCCCTAACGGTCCCGAATCAAGATTTATAAGTTGGATATCCTTACTCCCGGTCTCAATAACTCTTATGTTAAAACACAGGTTTTGCCGAACCCAGATCATCAGACCTCCCATAGGTCGACCCTTTTGGCCCTTAGTAGCTGGTATAGAGTAATTCAAATAGCCCTGAAGGAACATGGGTTCGCACATCCATGTCTCTTGAAATAGACATATATCAAAACCATTAACAAAGTCAACCCAGTCTTGGGACTCCTGTTTGTGTGACGCAAGCCTGCAATGTTCCATGACATTAGACTTCCTGCCCCTTCCCCACCTTCGGTTGGAGCTTCCCTAACTGGAACTGAAAAAGGCGATGGCACCTTAAAAGTTGTAGTTAGGCCTTTTTCATCTACAGAGCAAGTCTCACCAACCATCAAAACCTCCTCCCTACAAATATTACCATGATCAATAATGGAATCGCGGTCAGTGAGGGGGGCAGACTGAACTATTTGTGTACTAGAGGGTTCAATGAATTGTGGCTTCACGTGGGTAGCACCCCCAATCGGGCGGGCCCACATGCCCCGCAAGGGCTGTAATCTTCAATCGCACCCTTCCATGCCAGTGAACGGATGTATGACGTTACAACGCATGCTATTACAACGCATACCTTTACATCGCATTTTTTACAACGCTAGTACTACTACAACGCATTACTTTACAACGAATTCTGTTACAACGCAAAACCTATTACAATACAGAAAAGAGCTGTTACAACGAAGTATATTACAACGCATACCATTACAACGCGATTTTTTTTTTTTTTTAAATTAAAAGTACAATAAAATCTGGCACGGGATGCAGGGAAATTAGGGGTTTTAGGGTGGGGAAGTGTATTAAAACGTGGAGAAGAACTGTACGTAAATCGACTAAAATGCAGTACCAAATTAATACTCGGGTATTAAAATTAATACTCGAGTATTAAAATTAATACTCAAAATTCCCCATAAAAATCAGTTTTAAGACATTTGTAAGTTTTTAAATAATAAGGAAAAAATAAATTACAGTGCATACACATTTTTAACATGAATAGATCGCCAAGTAAGTAAACTAACGAAAACATAACACACATACACGTAGGCGCCATTTTACCCATCTCACTTGTAAAACTTGTCCTACCACAGTTTCTATGTAAACAATACCAAAAGACATGTTCCAAAATGGATGCCAAAACGGATCAAATGATTAAAAACAATATTTCTTTAAAAGCATTTTTAAATTATCATTTTCCACAGTAAAACAAAGCATTAAAAAAAACACAACGAACGCAGTTTTTAAAAAAATTAATAGAGACACAGAGTAAAACTTATAAATACAAGTGAGACACCATTTTGCACTCAGTTGATTATCAACTAGCAGAGAGAGCAGACGTAATAAGCTGACCCTCTGTCACCTGCACTGCGACCTCCTCAGAGAGAGCACGGAATTCACTCGAGAAAGCCTAACAACAGAGCAATTACTAGTAAGTTATTAATATATATCTAAACGTTAGTTTTTTGAAAAATATATTTTCTTAAGCCACAAAAAATATTTTTTCAATTAAGAATAAAAACTGAAGAAATGAACTGTTTCCAATATATTATCAATAAAATAAAACACAAAATTAAAACAAGTAATTTATTTCCCTCAACCAGAAAATCGGAAGATTTTTACATTTCACAGCAGCTGAACCTATTTGGGCATCCCCACCACGTAAACGACTGACAAACTCAATTGTTAAGGTAAATGTTATTTATGTGTCATGGTTTTACTTGTAAAATTTATTTTTAAAAATTTCAGAAAGTCATGTATGCCAATGGTTTTTTTTTAAAATACTCAATCTCACCGCATAATAATCTAAATATTACCATGATGCTGGAGTAACAATTTCTACTAAGACTTCAGTTAGTTAGCACATCAGCAAAAGCGTTACATATTACTTTGAGAAATATTTCTAATCTAAGTCCAAGAATGTACAGTATTTTACTAGTTTAGTAATAGTTTGGAAATTACCTCTAATATTTTTGTTGAAAAAAGCATTAAATATGTAGTATATTTTCCCTCACCAATTGTTACTCATACTCCTTTTTCTTATTCCAAATCGTTTTTTTTTTTTTTTTTTTTTTTAACAACGTTGACAAAGGATCAATTATTTATCTTTTTTTTTTCTCAAACAGTGAACATCTTTTCCCCAAAACCTTTTAACCTCCCGCAAGCATCAGGATAAAGGCACGATAACAAAAAACCTACTAGAAAAGGTATGTTATTTTTTCCATTTTTTTTAAACGATACATTACTCATTCTTCCTTTTGCAATAAATCCTCCAGTATCGTACCTAATTTGAAAACTAATTGATAGTTTTGAGAAACAATATTCAATTTCTTCTCTAGGACAGAGCACCATCAGTGATATTTTTGTGTATGGTAGGGGTACATATCTCTATTTCTACTGCAGTAAGGTGCATTGATTAGGACAGTATCATGTAGTACTAGTTATATTGTATGTCTGTTTAATTTTAAAGATACTCAGGTACTACATTTCGAATCACCGTTAATTATCTTTTTATCCCCTTTTTTCCCCCACAGAAAAGAATTTTTTTCACAAAACTAAAATTTGGAGCCTACAAAGAAAAACATCTTCAGCGACCTCATCCACAAAAGCGAATTCTCCAAAACAAGGTATATTTTTACAGCACAGATTCTTTACCTCCTAAATATTTGACTAACTATCACATAGCTAATTTTCAAATAAATAATCAATGTAATTATGATTAAATTTTCCCTTTTTAGATTTATATTTCATGTCTAAAGGATGGTTTATCATTACGGAAATAATTATGTCCAGCAACTTATATCACATGTGCAATTTTTGTGGAATAATTGTACAAAACACATTTCTCAACATCGTACTGTTTTCTAATTTTTTTCTTTTTCCACATTTCCAGACATTTATTTATCCATTCCCCAACAAATCACCTCAAAAGTGTCTACACAAGCCTACTTACCAATACCACTGAACAAGAGTCTGCCAGAAAACCAATTCGGAAAAAAAGGTAATTTAGACCAACATTGTAAGTTGCAACAATTTTTAAAATGTACGATGCTGTAGAGGTAACAATTTACTTTTCCAAAATCTGAAAGGTGCAGCAGTAGAATAATTGTTGAATAGTGTAGGGGTATTAATTTTCTATTCTAACTCCAGGAAGGTGCATCAGTAGGGAAAGTGTTGGATAGTGTAGGGGTATCAATTTACTATTCTAACTCCAGGAAGGTGCATCAGTAGGGAAAGTCTTGGATAGTGTAGGGGTATCAATTAACTATTCTAACTCCAGGAAGGTGCAGCATTATTGAAAGTGTTGGATAGTGTAGGGGTAACAATTTACTATTCTAACTCCAGGAAGGTGCATCAGTAGGGAAAGTGTTGGATAGTGTAGGGGTATCAATTTACTATTCTAACTCCAGGAAGGTACTGCAGTAGGGAAAGTGTTGGATAGTGTAGGGGTATCAATTTACTATTCTAACTCCTGGAAGGTGCTTCAGTAGGGAAAGTATTGGATAGTGTAGGGGTATCAATTTACTATTCTCACTCCAGGAAGGTGCATCAGTAGGGAAAGTGTTGGATAGTGTAGGGGTATCAATTTACTATTCTAACTCCAGGAAGGTGCATCAGTAGGGAAAGTGTTGGATAGTGTAGGGGTATTAATTTTCTATTCTAACTCCAGGAAGGTGCAGCAGTAGAGAAAGTGTGGGATAGTGTAGGGGTATCAATTTACTATTCTAACTCCAGGAAGGTGCTTCAGTAGGGAAAGTGTTGGATAGTGTAGGGGTATCAATTTACTATTCTAACTCCAGGAAGGTGCTTCAGTAGCAAAAGTGTTGGATAGTGTAGGGGTAACAATTTACTATTCTAACTCCAGGAAGGTGCATCAGTAGGGTAAGTGTTGGATAGTGTAGGGGTATTAATTTACTATTCTTACTCCAGGAAGGTGCATCAGTAGGGAAAGTGTTGGATAGTGTAGGGGTATCAATTTACTATTCTAACTCCAGGAAGGTGCATCAGTAGGGTAAGTGTTGGATAGTGTAGGGGTATTAATTTACTATTCTTACTCCAGGAAGGTGCATCAGTAGGGAAAGTGTTGGATAGTGTAGGGGTATCAATTTACTATTCTAACTCCAGGAAGGTGCTTCAGTAGGGAAAGTGTTGGATAGTGTAGGGGTATCAATTTACTATTCTAACTCCAGGAAGGTGCATCAGTAGGGTAAGTGTTGGATAGTGTAGGGGTATTAATTTACTATTCTTACTCCTGGAAGGTGCATCAGTAGGGAAAGTGTTGGATAGTGTAGGGGTATCAATTTACTATTCTTACTCCAGGAAGGTGCATCAGTAGGGAAAGTGTTGGATAGTGTAGGGGTCTTAATTTTCTATTCTAACTCCAGGAAGGTGCAGCAGTAGAGAAAGTGTGGGATAGTGTAGGGGTATCAATTTACTATTCTAACTCCAGGAAGGTGCTTCAGTAGGGAAAGTGTTGGATAGTGTAGGGGTATCAATTTACTATTCTAACTCCAGGAAGGTGCATCAGTCGGGTAAGTATTGGATAGTGTAGGGGTATTAATTTACTATTCTTACTCTAGGAAGGTGCATCAGTAGGGAAAGTGTTGGATAGTGTAGGGGTATCAATTTACTATTCTAACTCCAGGAAGGTGCAGCAGTAGGGAAAGTGTTGGATAGTGTAGGGGTATCAATGTGCTATTCTTACTCCATGTAGATGCATCAGTAGGCAAAAGAAAGGATTGAGTACATGTTATGTTTTGTATACATATATTTTAAAATATCAGGCTAAATTTTTTCACTTTTCTCCTTTTTCAGATAATGTCTAGCCTTGGAGCAGCAAACTTCATTAAATCCAGGAAGGGCAAAAATTTGTTAAACCATGGTGGATACATATATAGTAAGGAAAGAATAAGTTTAACTAGAAATCATTGGAGGTGCGTGCAATACTACACTACCCATTGCAGTGGCAGAGCGGTTACTGTTGATAATTTGGTTGTGAAAACACAGAACATAACCACTCTGCCTCTGCAATGGATGTAGAAATCAGAGAGACAATAAATGAGATGAAAGCTATTGCAAGCACCTCCAATGAATCTACAGGATCCATTTTAAGGGAGGTTGCACAGCATGTCCCCAGTCATGTTGCTAGCAACATGCCTATAATACCCAATTTGAGAAGAATTATTCAGAGACAAAAGCAGGCAAGTAATATTCAATTGTCTACACCACATACATTTTCTGACATTAGAATTCCTCATGATCTTTCTATTTCTTTTTCTGATGAACCTTTCCTTCTGCATGACAATGAAAACCCTCAGAAACGAATTTTAATTTTTAGTACCCCCCGTAACCTTGCTAAGTTAGAAAGTAGTGAAATTTGGATGATGGATGGGACGTTTAAAAGTACACCCCATCCTTTCACTCAAATTTACACTATACATGCGAAAATTAACAATAGTGTAATTCCCTTAGTGTATAGTTTGCTACCTGATAAGACTTCTGCAACATACACTGAACTTTTATCAGTGATTAAAAGCAAAACATCTGCAAGTCCTCGAAAAATAATTATTGATTTCGAATTGAGCATGATCAATGTGATCACTAAAACGTACACGGATACCCAAATTCAGGGATGTTTCTTCCATTTTTCGCAGGCATTTTGGCGTAAACTACAGAAAACATCCCTAGTTGCAGAATATTCCCGGGATAGCAAATTACAGTTTGAACTTAAAAAATTAACTGCACTTTGTTTTGTTCCTCCCGATAGTGTGGACGAGTACTACACTGCAATTATAGAATCTGTTTATTATACGAGTAACGAGGAAAAATTGGCACCCATTCTAAATTATTTTGAGGACACATGGATTGGACACCTAAGCAGATCGGGTCGCAGGAGGAAGCCACGATTCCATGTGGAGTGGTGGAACTGCTACACGAGTTGTTTAGAGGGAGAGGCCAAAACAAACAATGCCATTGAGGGGTGGCATAACTCCTTCAATCATACAATTGGAAAACCACATCCTAACTTCTACTCATTTTTGGAAACTTTGAAGAAGGAGCAAAGTTTCCAAGAAATGAGATTAGCACAAACACTCGCAGGTAGTCTAAACCCACGAGTAACAGTCAAAACAAGGGAAATGTCTGAGAGACTATTGGCAATTCTACAACAGTTTTCGTTGTGTGTGGCTATAGACTACCTGGAAAATCTTTCTAACATTCTTTCTTTTTAAAACAATGAATTTGCTTACTTTCCTGCTTTGCCAAAAATTATACTAATTACAATAATTCAATTTGCATATTAAGTTTTTTTTTTTTTAAATTTTTACAAATTAACAAGTCGGGTTTTTTCCATTTTTTAAAACAAATCTTCATTTCATCCAAAATAAACAAATGATGACAAATTTACTGTTCCATAGTATTTGAACCATTTATCATTATCGGTACGCCATTTTTCAAATTACCGAAAAAATCCAATTTCAATTCCGTCAAAACCAATCACCAAAACTCAATCCGATGTATAAAATACAAATAAAACCATATTCCTTAATGCACATTGCAGCTGAATCATCATTTGTATTTCAACGTTAGATATTCTAAATATAAAAGTACGCACAATTTTTGAACAAAGAAATGAAGATCGACAGTACATTTTTTTCTTCGAAAACAAACAAATCAACTGTCTGAACCGTAACTTTTTATTTAGAAAGAGTTACATACTTTTTTAAAATAACTAACTTACTTTTAATGACCCGACATAGGCCTGTATTAATGACATTAATGTGGACATGCTTTCCAACTTTTAAAACATCTATTAGTTTTCCAGCAACCTCCCCTTATTCTTTCCTTACTATATATCTATCCCTTTAAAAGGTTTAATCTATAATATCAACTGAAAATATTTCCTACCTGGACGCAGATCAGCTTCCTGCTGCTTCCTCCTCCGATGCTCTGCAAAATGGCGCATTACGTCGACGCACACGTCCTTACGTCATCGCGTGCTTCTCTATTTATGGCGGACTACTTTTTTACATTCAACTGTAAATAAATGTTAATATATGTTATTAAAATATTTTTATTTTGTTATAAAAATGAAACTTACTTTGAAAAATTAATGAAAAAATATGTTTATTTTTTTCATGTTTTTTAAATCAAATAAAATTGTGAAATAAATAATTGTTTGCTGTCATTATTTTTAATTAAGTTTTATAAACTCCAATATTGTAATGTAATAAAAGTAAAATTACTAAATATGTTCCTTACCTTGGCTCTATTGTCTTTTCCTTTCAAAACTTCCTCTTACTTCACTTTCTGTACCTTCTTTTCTTGTTCCGCGGGTTGCATATACTGAGGCTGCCAAAATAAATGAAGGACAAACACGCTCATAGACTTAAATGGAAAACCGTGGGAAATAAATTTAAACAGTAAGTTATAATTGTTATTTCTTATTTTAAAATTTTAATAATGTTAAATTGTTATATTTATTACTGTAAATATTTTTAAATGTTTGTGTTAATATTTGTAATATATTATTATTTTATTTATATATTAAATAATTCAAAAATTCAATTCCATTTCTATATAAAAGGACACTTTCTTTTCAACATATAAATACTCTTGTCTTTTCATATGTGTTAAAAATACTCTAGTATTTAAAATTAGGTACTCAAACATTTTTCTTAAAATTTTAATATTATATACTCTTTAATGTTTTTTAAAACTTATTTTTTAGTAGATAAAACCAAACTAAAAATTCTAAAGTATTAATTTATCAGCAAACAAACCAAACTTTTCTACTAGTCACAATACTCAAGTATTAATATTTTAATAAACTACTCACTTATTTCAAATCAATATTGCATTTTTTAAAATTATTTTAATACTCAAGTATTTATTTAACTGCTAACCAACCAAACATTTCTACCACACAAAATACTCAAGTATTAATATTTTTATTAACTACTCACCTTTTTTAAATTAGAATTGCCAACCAAACATTTCTACCACACAAAATACTCAAGTATTAATATTTTTATTAACTACTCACCTTTTTTAAATTAGAATTGCTATATTAAAAAAATAATAATACTCTAGTATTAATTTTACTGCTACCCAAGTAATAAACAAGATAAATATTTTGCAAAAAAAATGCGTTGTAATAGTATATGCGTTGTAAAAGTACTTACCATATAACATCTTGCGTTGTAAATGCATGCGTTGTAAATGCATGCGTTGTAAATGCATTTTCAAATAATGCGTTGTAAAGGTATATGCGTTGTAACAGTACTTACAATATAATGGAACGCGTTGTAAAAGCATGCGTTGTAAAAGATTTTGCGTTGTAAAAAATGCGTTGTAATAGCACAGCGTTGTAAAAGTTGCGTTGTAAAGGTATTTCCCCCAGTGAACACATCAAACCTGTTTACTGTCTCCAAGGGTGTGAAAGGTCTCAAATGATCCATTCTCCTGTTAGTGGTTGTGTTAAAACTAGGGGGTACGGTATTCCACCCAAAGGGATCAGCAACAGGTACTGGGTATTGTGCTTGCACAAAATGCCCAGTATTGTACGGTGCTAAGAAATTTGTGTAGGTAGGTGCTTGTCCACTTATATAGGTTGGAGGGAACATAAGTGATCTGGGATAGAAGTATGTCAGGGCACGAGGGGTGATGCAGTTATTGCCATTGCCCATGGGCCAGTTTAATATGTAATTGACCACACGTGGGTCTCTGAAATTAACTACAACTACGTCTCCCTCAAGGTCTTTGCTTCTACCATCCAGCCATGGGAGTCGCCGAACATGCACTATTTCACCATTGATGTTTTTTGTGATTGGTCTGTATATACTGAACCAGTGCATGATTTTATTTTTTAACTGGGAGAACCCTTCCCTTTTATTGTCTGTCAATATAGGGACCCCCGTCAAGACAACCCCGAAGGGCACAGCTTCAGGGGGAAGTTCAACTAGTGGACCTTTGTTCATTGGTCCCCTTACGTGTCTGGTGCTTCCCCCCTCCTCCCGCGTTTTTCCTACAAGTACCTTTTCCATTCCCCTCGTGGGTTCACTGGCAGGAGTTACAGCTAGTTTGTTTGCCTGCAATGGGGGAAATAACATTTGTTGATTAGATTTTGCTAGATTGGGAAGTTGTGATGTAACTTTGGTGGGTTGGAATGAAACTTTAGAGGCAGAACTGGTTGGTTGTGCAACCAGGGTTATGGGTGGCACCGCCGTACTCACTGTGACCCTAGTTGCACCGTCCTTACTGCTAATAACAGACTCGATAGCCTCGAGTCGTTTCTCCACCCTCTTTAACCCCTCAATAATTGGTAGAATAAAAGACCTAATTAGTTGTTCCATGTTATCTGGTGGGACGGTGGGGAATGCTGCTTTCAGCACGGATTCAGCAGAAATGGCAGTAGGTACAATGGTACTAGCTTCCTTATCGATATGTGGAGGTTTAAGGGGGACTTCCAAGTTAGGCAAGTTGACTAATACGGCTACTGACGCCGGATCTGTTCTAATGGCCGGCTTGGAAGGCCTGCCAAAGTCGGTGTGACTAATGTTGGATTTTTGTTGTTCCCCCCCCTTTGCATCTTCTTTTGCCTGGTGGTGGGCCATAGAACTTATGCGGCATTAATTTATTCATCTTATTTCGGACAGATTTTCCCCTACTAGTGGTCAGGTTGATCGAATTGGCAGTTATGTTGACGGGACTGGGAAGGGGAGTATAACTCATGGGCTGTTCAATGGAGAGACAAGGTGTAGGTGTGCAATCACATAGCAGGAGTGGAACACTCTCTAAAGATGTAAGGTCGGCAATACCACTGAGACTTCCTCCACTGAGGGAGAGGGGGTGAGGCGTGAGATCTATTGGAGCCCTATTTTTCAGACATTCAACCGAGCGACGGCGCTCCGCCCTACGCTCTTCTAGTGTTGATTCCCTATCTAGATCGATGGGAACCCTTGTAAAGTAACTGTCGAGAGTGCCATTTAACGACCCCCCCGGCTTTTCTAGAATGACATTGTCCAGACTCTGGGCCATAGCAACAATGCTAACAAAAGATACAAATGGAAAGGAAAAAAGATGAAAGGGAATGAGCCCTGCCCGGCCTCGCTCGGCCTCAGAGGGCCTAACAGGGCCCGCCCTTTGCCCGGGCTTAGCCCCGGGCACTCCCGCGCAGCGGGGATCTAGATCGTTTAAGTAGGGCGGGGTTACAGGCCGTGGGCGGAGCAACAGGGAGAGCGGGCCAGGTGTTGGCAGTCGGTCTGGCAGGGACTCCTGGGAGATGGAGTCCCTGCTGAAACGCTCGCAGCCCTGCTGCACCCTTTAGCCACAGACCACGAGTCCTTCAGGCAGATTGCACTGTCTCTCACCCCAGGCGGCTAGGAATGGTGGTAGGTTTAGAATCAAGCGTCTTCCTCCCGGTAAACTAGTCTCCTCCAAAGGTTTAGACAAGAGGTCCCACTGAAGCAGGGCAGGCAGGTGTCTGTAATCCTCTCGGGCGGCCGTGGGCGGAGCAACAGGGAGAGCGGACCAGGTGTTGGCAGTCGGTCTGGCAGGGACTCCTGGGAGATGGAGTCCCTGCTGAAACGCTCGCAGCCCTGCTGCACCCTTTAGCCACAGACCACGAGTCCTTCAGGCAGATTGCACTGTCTCTCACCCCAGGCGGCTAGGAATGGTGGTAGGTTTAGAATCAAGCGTCTTCCTCCCGGTAAACTAGTCTCCTCCAAAGGTTTTAGACAAGAGGTCTATAGAATTTACTAAAAAAAAGAAAAGACAGGTGGGATTAGGTGACCCCCTGTGGTGCATGAGGTGATGTAAACAGAAAGGTATGCAGTTCCTGATATTAGCGCATTGTGTTTTAGAGTCACTCAGGTCCCAGGGTGATGGTGTGAAAACAATCAGGTTGATCGGAGTAGAAGGTACTCCTTCTGGAAAAGAAGACCCTCACACACCCAACAAGCGGGTGTCTTGCTTCATCACCGGGTCTTTGCTCCTTATCGGGCCGGCAGTGCAATGCCCGATCAGGCACCCCGAGGGGGCCTTCCTGTCGGAGATCTTTATTTCCAAACGCCGGTGAGTGAGGTGTGTGGGGAGAACAGTTAATTATGATAAATGGTGTAGGTGCAAGTGAAGTGAAAGATAAGTGTACTAAAACAGGGGAAGGTGATCCACTTCAAACAATTTTTATAAAGTATGGTCACCACCCTGATTAAAAACAATCCGCACATCTCTCACCATTAGGTATGTGAGTAATATGTGCTAAAGGGATAAAAAAGGTCGACATGTTTCTTGCCTAGGATTATATTAAATGGCAATTCTTCAGGACCAATAAACGAGCATATACGGCTACCTGCACCTTTTTGGTGGTGGCCACAACCTCTAAGAGGTGTCAATGGTGGCCACACGTACAGCACCCTAAAAACGTGTGGTACCGTGAATACCAAGAACACACAACCTGTGAAAGAAACACAAAGTTAAAATCATTGTCATATTAAACGATTCGAGGCATCAGGTTTACTTGAGACAACAAGTGATGTCAGACATAAAACCGTGGCATGCGTCGATTGTGAGCAGATATTAATAGGACTTTATAAAGGCAAACAGCAGAATCTCAATTGAAAGCCATCTCAAAAAATTCAACCCTGCGAGGTTGCATCAATTTATCGAAAACAGTCTAGCATAAATTCACCCTATTAGGCTGTGGAGAAAATGAGGCCAGGGTAGGAAGGCACTAAATGCTAGTGTCCTAAAGGGAGGAAGGTGGATAAAAAACAAACAAACAACAGATGCGTCAGGTCAATAAGCGTCAAGAGAACTCAATATAAGTTGGAGAACCTTTGTGGTGGGGTGTCTCATGGTATACATAGGCATGTAAAACTTAGAACTGTCACCCAATCATACGAGGGCGAAAGTTTGCTTCAATGGTCAATGAACACACAAACTAGAAAAAGGGTATGCTTGTACCTATGATGGTAAAGTACTAATCAAACAATGGTTGTCGCAACCAGTTATCCTGCACGTCAGCGCAAGCGCATGGCAATTGAGAATGTAACAGAACTAGTCTCAGCGTAGGTCAAGGAGGCAAACAATGGTTGAGGCAACCAGTAATCCTGCACGTCAGCGCAAGCGCATGGCAATTAAGAATGTAACAGAACTAATCTCAGCACGGGTCAAGGAAGCACTGATGTAACGGCCATAATGAGTGCAATCACATCACGAGTCCGACCATTCTCTCCTGTGCATTACGTTGTCAACTGAGACTTAAAAATGCGCACTCTAACTCAATGATCGATAAAACAACAAAAAATACTCACGATTTCGTTGAATAAACGTTACCGTAAACCTAAGACCCCGCCAGCCGCTCAAGTCTGGTGATAGTAAGGTCGACTTGCTCAAAAAAATGAAAGCCGGTCGGCGTGCTGCGTCAGTACGTCTGGGGCGGTCGCATGCGGTAGAGGCGTGGCTACGTCCCAACCACTAGGCCGCCAATCGTGACGACTGTCAGACGGGTGGGGACGCAAAAGGGGTTACTATGGGAACTCGTGTGTAGAGGGGAATCCCTCTCGCTCGCGTGCGTGTGACGCGGTCGCAACCAAGGAGGGCGTGGACACAAGTCAACCAATAGGTTGCTCTCCTCGGAATGAGTCACCAAAAAGGGGATTGGACAGGTGGTTGCTATAGAAACTTGTTAGCGATGCATACTGCCATACACGAACAACCAGTACATTCGTATGTGACTAAATCTAAGGCCCCCTATTTAAATAATTGTATCCAACTGAGCGCTATGTACTGCAGAGCTTAGTTAGTATCAGACACGAAGTGGTACAGTGAAAAGCACAGAGGAGGTCCGTAAAAAGGGTTGTCAACCCTGTTGCTAAAGATGGAGCTGAAGACCCACGAGTATGGAGATTATTACCTTTCGGCAACTAGTATACAGGAGTGAACCCATCCTACAAAAAAATGATGATCAACAGAATTGTTGCCAAGGGCCAGCAGTGGTTGTGAGGGGCATCGGAGAAACCTCAGTAAGTATGCCTTTTTGAGAAGAAATCAGGCTCATAAAATATTAAAAGTCAGGAAGATAGTAGCCTAACTCAAGTGAGCATGCTCCACGGGATGTCCTCATTAAGGCCAGTGGTATCAGCAGCCAATCTCAGGACCCAACGTTGTTCGAGCCTAAAGAGGGCTTTTTTAGACATATGGGGGTGAGATTCCAAAACCACCCATTGAAATGAGGTGGGAGCATGTCGTTCCAGGTTGTAATGGGTCGTCATTTTAGTGTTGGTCTTCGCGCATCTGAAATTACTTTTGTGTTCCAGCATGCGAGTTTTGACTGCACGCGTAGTCATGCCTATATATGGTAAGCCGCATGGCCAAGTCATCAGGTAAATGCAATTTGTTGAGTTGCAATTTGTATGTTTGTGGATTTGCCAGGTAACGCCATTGGTGAGTACCGACTCTTTGCTGGTGTGTGTCTGTGGGCACATAGAGCACGACCCGCAGGGGTAGTGACCCTTAACTGGAGGTAAATTCCACAGCAGTCTTTGAGACCCAGGGGCTGATTTCTTAGGCCTAGTATGTATTAGTAGGTCCTTCAGGTTACTCGTGCGCTTGAACGCGAACCTGGGGACTTCCACCCTCCAAGTTATCGAGGATGCACTAAGCAGCAGTGAGATTATTTCCAATACACCTGTACCATTCATAATGGAATGTGCGAGCTTTGCCTTGACTCAAAACTTCTTTGAGTATAACACACAATTGTACCACCAAACCCAGGGTACTTCCATGGGCAGTACATTCGCGCCGAGTCTGGCATGTATGTACATGTCAGCCTTTGAAAGTAGGGCCATCCATCATTCCACCAACCCCTACTCGGCGAATGTACTGCTCTGGAAAAGGTTCATTGACGACATCCTGATTCTGTGGAAGGGAGACTACACGAAGTGCACAGAATTCTGTACTTGGATAAATACATTAAATCCCTACTCATCCGCCTTGAAGGGGGTAAGATCTCCACGAGTCTATATGGTAAGCCCACAGATAGGAATAGCCTCCTCTTATTCAGCAGTTACCATCCCAAGTCGTTGAGAGAAAATCTACCTTTCGGACAATTTTTACGTATCAGAAGGAACTGTAGTTCTGTGGCAGACTATCAGAGAGAGTCTTCAACTCTTATGAATGACCTGATCAAGCGAGACTACCCCACACAGGTCGTGTCTCGTGCTCGCAAACGAGCGAGAAATAACAATAGAGAGAGTCTACTAGACGTCAACATTAAGGAACCTGATCAATCCTTAACCTGTGTTACCACCTTCACCCCTGATTCGAACAGGATTAAGGCGATCATCAAAAAACACTGGGGTATTCTCAACACTGGAGATCTAGATCTGGAAGTCCCCAGGTTCGCGTTCAAGCGCACGAGTAACCTGAAGGACCTACTAATACATACTAGGCCTAAGAAATCAGCCCCTGGGTCTCAAAGACTGCTGTGGAATTTACCTCCAGTTTAGGGTCACTACCCCTGCGGGTCGTGCTCTATGTGCCCACAGACACACACCAGCAAAGAGTTGGTACTCACCAATGGCGTTACCTGGCAAATCCACAAACATACAAATTGCAACTCAACAAATTGCATTTACCTGATGACTTGCCCATGCGGCTTACCATATATAGGCATGACTACGCGTGCAGTCAAAACTCGCATGCTGGAACACAAAAGTAATTTCAGATGCGCGAAAACCAACACTAAAATGACGACCCATTACAACCTGGAACGACATGCTCCCACCTCATTTCAATGGGTGGTTTTGGAATCTCACCCCCATATGTCTAAAAAAGCCCTCTTTAGGCTCGAACAACGTTGGGTCCTGAGATTGGCTGCTGATACCACTGGCCTTAATGAGGACATCCCGTGGAGCATGCTCACTTGAGTTAGGCTACTATCTTCCTGACTTTTAATATTTTACGAGCCTGATTTCTTCTCAAAAAGGCATACTTACTGAGGTTGCTCCGATGCCCCTCACAACCACTGCTGGCCCTTGGCAACAATTCTGTTGATCATCATTTTTTTGTAGGATGGGTTCACTCCTGTATACTAGTCGCCGAAAGGTAATAATCTCCATACTCGTGGGTCTTCAGCTCCATCTTTAGCAACAGGGTTGACAACCCTTTTTACGGACCTCCTCTGTGCTTTTCACTGTACCACTTCGTGTCTGATACTAACTAAGCTCTGCAGTACATAGCGCTCAGTTGGATACAATTATTTAAATAGGGGGCCTTAGATTTAGTCACATACGAATGTACTGGTTGTTCGTGTATGGCAGTATGCATCGCTAACAAGTTTCTATAGCAACCACCTGTCCAATCCCCTTTTTGGTGACTCATTCCGAGGAGAGCAACCTATTGGTTGACTTGTGTCCACGCCCTCCTTGGTTGCGACCGCGTCACACGCACGCGAGCGAGAGGGATTCCCCTCTACACACGAGTTCCCATAGTAACCCCTTTTGCGTCCCCACCCGTCTGACAGTCGTCACGGTTGGCGGCCTAGTGGTTGGGACGTAGCCACGCCTCTACCGCATGCGACCGCCCCAGACGTACTGACGCAGCACGCCGACCGGCTTTCATTTTTTTGAGCAAGTCGACCTTACTATCACCAGACTTGAGCGGCTGGCGGGGTCTTAGGTTTACGGTAACGTTTATTCAACGAAATCGTGAGTATTTTTAGTTGTTTTATCGATCATTGAGTTAGAGTGCGCATTTTTAAGTCTCAGTTGACAACGTAATGCACAGGAGAGAATGGTCGGACTCGTGATGTGATTGCACTCATTATGGCCGTTACATCAGTGCTTCCTTGACCCGCGCTGAGATTAGTTCTGTTACATTCTCAATTGCCATGCGCTTGCGCTGACGTGCAGGATTACTGGTTGCCTCAACCATTGTTTGCCTCCTTGACCTACGCTGAGACTAGTTCTGTTACATTCTCAATTGCCATGCGCTTGCGCTGACGTGCAGGATAACTGGTTGCGACAACCATTGTTTGATTAGTACTTTACCATCATAGGTACAAGCATACCCTTTTTCTAGTTTGTGTGTTCATTGACCATTGAAGCAAACTTTCGCCCTCGTATGATTGGGTGACAGTTCTAAGTTTTACATGCCTATGTATACCATGAGACACCCCACCACAAAGGTTCTCCAACTTATATTGAGTTCTCTTGACGCTTATTGACCTGACGCATCTGTTGTTTGTTTGTTTTTTATCCACCTTCCTCCCTTTAGGACACTAGCATTTAGTGCCTTCCTACCCTGGCCTCATTTTCTCCACAGCCTAATAGGGTGAGTTTTAGCTAGACTGTGTTCGAAAATAGATGCAACCTCGCAGGGTTGAATTTTTTGAGGTGGCTTTCAATTGAGATTCTGCTGTTTGCCTTTATAAAGTCCTATTAATATCTGCTCACAATCGACGCATGCCACGGTTTTATGTCTGACATCACTTGTTGTCTCAAGTAAACCTGATGCCTCGAATCGTTTAATATGACAATGATTTTAACTTTGTGTTTCTTTCACAGGTTGTGTGTTCTTGGGATTCACGGTACCACACGTTTTTAGGGTGCTGTACGTGTGGCCACCATTGACACCTCTTAGAGGTTGTGGCCACCACCAAAAAGGTGCAGGTAGCTGTATATGCTCGTTTATTGGTCCTGAAGAATTGCCATTTAATATAATCCTAGGCAAGAAACATGTCGACCTTTTTTATCCCTTTAGCACATATTACTCACATACCTAATGGTGAGAGATGTGCGGATTGTTTTTAATCAGGGTGGTGACCATACTTTATTAAAATTGTTTGAAGTGGATCACCTTCCCCTGTTTTAGTACACTTATCTTTCACTTCACTTGCACCTACACCATTTATCATAATTAACTGTTCTCCCCACACACCTCACTCACCGGCGTTTGGAAATAAAGATCTCCGACAGGAAGGCCCCCTCGGGGTGCCTGATCGGGCATTGCACTGCCGGCCCGATAAGGAGCAAAGACCCGGTGATGAAGCAAGACACCCGCTTGTTGGGTGTGTGAGGGTCTTCTTTTCCAGAAGGAGTACCTTCTACTCCGATCAACCTGATTGTTTTCACACCATCACCCTGGGACCTGAGTGACTCTAACACACAATGCGCTAATATCAGGAACTGCATACCTTTCTGTTTACATTGATTGTTGGGCATGTATGCTGGACCTACAATAATATTAAGCTAGTTTATTATTGCTAAAGCCCTCCCCTTCCCCCTTTCTTGTTTGAGAGTGCATGAGGTGATGCCTGAGGGCAATAGCATGGGCTGCGAAAGAGGACTGCCGGAGCCTGGCCGAAGGCTAGAGGTGCAAGAGCTGATTGTTGAAGATAAGCAAGGTCATTGAGAAAGATGTTTATTGAGAACTCAGATCACCATTGTCAACTGTGAAAATGGGGAACTGAGCAATCTGCTTTTTGGCTGCGTTAAGCATCTAGCAGAATTCGGCCATCCAGTGACTTCTGCTAGTAAGTGAAAACTGGAAGATAAGATGCTGTGGGGGTCAAGGGGGAGGGGGCATCTTTCCCAGACTTCCTTCACCATTCTCTCATCCTGTCTTACCACTCCTTCTATCCAAGTGGTTTAAGGAGGAATGACAGGGTCTGAGGGGCACAACATGCTTATACTGTTTCATTTTAAATAAAAAAGCTCCCCTACTTCTTGTAAAAAGACACCCCTCAATTCCTGGAGTTGGAATGCTCCAGCTGAAGTGTAAGGCAGGGAGTCTCCAGTGCTGTGTGACCGAAGGAGGCGCAGGTATCTAAAAAAAAGCCTTCCTGCCAGGGTCCCTGCTTCCCCGAAAGAAATGTAAATGTGCACAAGAGGTCAGTCTGCAAATGTGAAGGTGCTTGGAAGCCGGTATTGGCTTTAATTGATGGAATCACTTAGTTTCCTGATGGCACACATTTATTCTATTTGAGATTATCCAGCTAAACTGTGAAGTGAGTGCTTTTAAAAGGGAGTTCATAAAACAAATGCTTCCAGATTATACACTTTTGTTCTTTCTGAGAGGTGTTGCTCGGGAGCTACCAGCTAATCTGTGCTTTTAAAAAGCAGTTATAAAAAAGAATTGCACTATGTACAGTCTAGGTATTACTAAAATCTATATTTTGGAAGCACATTTTTTATCCTACGCCTTTTTAGTGCGTTTTGTAGCAGCCTATCTTATTATTAAAGATTTAAACAATGACTTACATGTTCATGGTGCTTTTTGTCACAGGCTGAGACCTCGTAGCACTCAACATACACAAGTCACTATTCTCCACTGCACCAATCAGTTTTCAATTCTGTTGCTCTCTATCTGTGTGTCTTTTCCTTTCTCCCCTGAAGTGCGCCGGGTATGCCCAGATGTGGGTCCCAGACTCACTGTGCCACTGGATTCAAACTAGCCTGGCTGATGTGGGGTGATGCCCCGAAACCAGTCCCAGGATGCTTGTTTCCAGTCCATTGAGGACCTGGCTTGGCATATCAGTCTGGACTGTTCCCATGAGGCACAGGGTCAAGACTGATTTGCATATGGCTGGGACTAAACTGGGGTCGAATGGTGAGCAAAAGAGTGAGGGATTTAACCCAGATCTATTGACTGGGGAGAATGTTTCATTTGCTCTCCATTCCGTCCCATGAGTTTGTCTTTTGCTCTCTGTTTAGAGACCCAGACCTCTGCAGTGCATTAACTAACAGAGCTTTAATAATGGAGGATAGGGCATTTACCACTGATTAGCATATCTTGCATTTCATTTTCATTTAAGCTGTGTGTTATTTTGTAAATAGTTACCTGAAGCTGAAAGACCGAAAAATGTAACAGAATTTTTTTTTGCCTTACCTTTGACCCCGCCCTCACCTTCCTGCACCCCGCCCCATTGCGTGCAGCATCGCAGTTCCAATACATTTTTAAATGCACTTCGACCACTGCAATATCCCGTCAAAGTGGTTATGTTGCAAGTGCCCAGAAGCAGCGAGAGCAGCACATGGCGACCTATAGATAAAGAGTAGGATAGGAGGAAGAACTCAAATGCCCCCCTGCTGCAGTTGTATAGAGTGGAAAGAGGGGCACTGCAAAGATCGAGCCGTGGGGAGGAGGGGGGGGGGCTGATGGGAGAGAGGTTGGCACAGATGAGGTGGCATCACCAAGGGACCGATTATGTGCACTTAGTAAGGGTGGCAGTGAACTGGGAGAGTGAGTCCTAGCGATGCCAAGAGTGGACATGGTTGTGAGAAAAAGGCGATTGGCTGGGTCAAAAACGGGAGAGATGTCCGCTATGATTAGGGTGACCAGGCGTCCCGGGTTTGCACGGACAGTCCCGGTTTGTCCTAGCTATGATGGCAGGGAGGAGGTGGTTTGCATGAGCAGAAGGAAGGAAGTCGCAGTATTTGGTCTGTGGACGCCCACCTTTGGGGGACGTAGGTACTGGAGCTGGGAGGGGTTACAAGGGGAGACTGTCGGGCACGTATTGTGGACTTTGCAGTGAACTGTTGAAGAGCTGAGAGGTGGCCGAGGAGAGGGGATTTGAAGACGGGCTGGGAAGTATAGCCTGATGTGTTGACCATATGGGCAGCCAGGAAGGTTTTTTATGTGTTGAAATGTAGCATTGCCAGAGCGGATAAGGAAAATAGTGTGAGAGGAATGTCAAGCCTCACAGTCTCAAAAATAATTGACGTTTGTCAAACGAATTAGAAGGGAATTGTGGAAAATCATTTGTGCTGTGGTGAAAGTCCCCGGCATTATAAAGGAAAGGGATTCAAATACATGGCCGTTTTATGACGTAACTGTGTGTGCTCCAAGCTTCCGTTGGTGCAGCAGATGCACCAGGGCTCGAAGCCCCGAGGGCGCTCTTACCCCGGGGCCCATGACCCACGGCCTACGCTACTGCCATGCTGATTATCCGAGTGCCTCTGGGTGCGGACATCCGACTGCCCCGTTCTTTCCACAGGGCCTGTGTTGTCACTCGTCTTTCCGGCCCGCGGGCTCAGCCAGAACCGTTTAACGATAAGGCGGTGACATCACACCGCGAGATCTGAACGAAAATGGACCACTGAAGGATGTGTGCTCTGGTATCCTTTCCACTTTCGCAACGATTTGCAATTTCCTCTTTCTCCCCACTTTAAATAGTTGCTCCTCGGTGGTCTCCCTTACAGCCCAGAGGCAGTCCAAGGGTAAGTGTCCCTGTCTTGTTTCTGGCTTGAATGCTTTTGTGTGTTTTTCGGCTTTGTATATTGTTTTTTGTTCCTAATTTCTAGTGATAGAAGAACAAATTTCGGGGGGGGGGGGGGGGGGCTGAATCTTTAAGCAGTAGGCAGAGTGGAGCTGCAGGGGCTCTTAGAAGGGGTGAAACAACAGCAAGGCCTCATTAACATGCAAATGGTCTTTTAAAGACCTGTGAAGTGTTCGGGTGCGGCTGTGTGTTCGCCGGGGAAGCTCTCTCCTCCCGGGCTGCCACACACGAGGGGGGGGGGGGGGGGAGCACTTTGATTCCAATGGGTGTTGCGCGCCTGCTGAACATCAAAGATAAATTACTTATTGATAGTATACCTTTTCAATTGTCCTTTGCAGGCTGACCTGACCATTGCCCCCAAAACTGGGACACTTATTTGAAATTAAGGAAAGTGTTGAATCACAGGACAGTCCTCTGATAACTGGGACTGTTCGGGGAAATCCGGGACGTCTGGTCACCCTAATTTGATTGCATTTTTAAAAGGGGTAGCTGAACTTAAGTCTAGACATATTTAAACATTGACAATTTACTAGAATAATTGTGAAAACCTCTGGGTGGCCGGATTATTTTTTAAATAAATTTTTTCACATGGAAGGGGTGGGGGGCACTGCATTAACAAGTTTGAAGACCACTGCCCTAAAGGGATCTCTTTGGTGAGCGGTGTCCCCGATTCTGACCCACACCCCGGTCTCTCTGAAACTGGCGATACAGGTTCACTAGGAAGGTAATGAACACAGTTGCTTCTGAAATAAGTAGTTACTTCACATTCCACCGGCACGAATATGCAGATTAAGTATGAAAAGGGTGTCCTGGATTCAATACATTTTAACACAGTAAGAAAATGTACTCGGTGTAGTTGTCTCTCTGAAATGTTTCCCGGCATGTTGTGCAAACCTGGGGGCTGATTCATGAGAGGCTGGCTCTGCATGGCCTCCTAGATATGGAGCAAGACAAAGCCGTGGAAGTCGCTTCCTTTCCTTGCTCTGCATCAAGGAGGCGTTCCATGGGCGTTGCGGAAGGATATTGCAGTGAGTACAAATAGCGCAGGGACACACCAGTGGGTGTTACCAGGCACTCTATAAATATAGAAATAAATACATTTTCCCCATGCAACAACCATGGATTTTGATGGTGCCCCAGATTTACTCAATCACGTAAACCTGGAGCAGTGCCAAAACCTTACGCCTCCCCGGAGTAGGCTTAATGAGGAGAAATATTTATTATTTCTCCTCGTTTTTTCCTCTTTACAGAATGTAGCACACATAGAAAGAGGAAAACTCCTCTCTGGATTGCTTTTGTGTAGGAAGGTGCCTGCAACGGAGGCATCATTGCATCATGGTGCAAAGGTGCCTACATTGGCTCTAGGCAGCAAATTGTGCACCAGCGCAGAGGGAACAGACAGGAATGCACTGAATTTGATAAATACACTGCATTCCTGCCTTTTCACGTGGGCGTAGGGCAGCGCAGCTAGAAGACTTGCGCTGCTACCCTGCACCAATTCCTCATAAATGAGGCCCCCAGTGTGAAGTAGCTCCATTTTGTATGTCTTAGTAGAGAGGGTGCAGTTACCAGTACCAGTATTGGGATGCCTACTGGTAGCTATGAGCTATATAAGTGCTTTAAGAATAGAATAGAATAGTTCTTGACAGTGAGAGCAGCAGTGTCAGAAACATCTGTTACCATCTCTCAAATGCATAGGCGTTTACTTAATCAAATCAGAGGAATTAATACATGAGTAGAACTCAATGGCCTTGAACCCATTGACCTTCAGTTTGAGCAGAGGTCTCTGCAGCAGCAGGCACAGTCAGCCACTGAGTTATCTTACTGACTTCATTTCACTTTTAGTCGTGGACGGCTGCGCCTGAATGAAAACCACAAACCTTTTAAAGGATCTCTTTGGTGAGGTTATTTTAAGTTGTTTCACAGCAGGGGCGGCTCCTCTACTAGGGCGGAGGAGCATCGCCCCACTGCGTTCTTGCTGGGCGAGATGCAGAAACATAAAATGGTAATAACTACTATTTTGTGTTCCTGCTTCTCGCTCTGCAAGAAAGCAGAAAGGTTTGGTTTGCTGCTGCGCTGCGAGCAAGGGAGGAGTGGTGTGCCCACTCCTGAGGGTGCAATGACTGTTTGGTCGGCCCTCTGGGGCGGCCTAAACCAGTCATGCGCACTCTGCTCTTTCTCCATGCAGGCTGCAATGCAGTCTACATGGAGAAAATTGCCTCCCCCGTAAGCCCTGGCTGGGCGGCGTCCCCACCAATCACAATGCTGCCATTGCTGTGTTGTGATTGGCTTAGGGGAGGGGAGGGGAGGGAGGCTGCCCGCTTCCTGTTACTGCCTGAGGCATGAAAGCAGGAGCAGGTGCCGAGAAAACACAGGACCTGGCCGGGTGACAGGTACGTTTTAAAAAACATTATTAAATTAACCCCCCCTCCTCTCCACGCTACCCCCCCCCCCGGCCTACCCCTTCTGCGGCAGCCCCCTGCGCTACCCCCCCTCCGCACAACCCCCCGCATCTCCACCCGCAATTAATGCCAGCCGCGACTGTTTCACAGGCATGTTACTAATAGGCCTAATTATATATTCCATTTGTGGCCCTGCCTTGTAATACGTTTTTTGTGACTAGAGTGCCAAACTGTGTAAACAAGGGCTAGATTTGTGAAAATGTGCTTGCTTTAAACCGCACCTGTTATTTCAATTTAAGGGTCCGTTCTGACCAGTGTAAAATCTCTACGAAAGTGATGTCGGTGGTCACTCAGCAGCCAGGCGCAGCCCCCGGGGTCTCTTTATCGCCAACAGGAGAGTGGGGCTCCAAAATGTTTGACTGCTGCGACGACTGCGGCATATGTAAGTAACTGCCGCTTCTGACTGGGAAATAGAACAAATGAAATAACTAAATGCTTTAACAGTGTGACTATATAGGGAGTTTCACAGAGTTGAAGCGCTATACATGGCAAAAGTGAAAACTCAGAAACAAGTTTTTTTTTTTAAATAGATTCGCGATCTGACTTAATAAAGACCAGGGGCCTCATTTATGAAGAATTGGCGTAGGGTAGCGCCACAAGTCTTCTTGTTGTGCTGCCCAATGTCAATGTCAAAGGGCAGGAATGCCCCGTATTTATGAAATACGGTGCATATCTGTCCTTTCCCCCTGTGCTGGTGCACAATTTGCTACCTAGCACCAACGTAGGCACCCTTGCACCATGCTCAATTGCAGACAGGATTGTTTTTGTGCAGGAAGGGGCACCTTCCTGCACACAAAAAATCCTGAGAGGCCTTTCCCTGTTTCTATAAGGAAAAAACAAAGAGAAATAAGAATATTTCCCCTCGTTACACCTGCTCTGGGGAGGCGAAAGGTTTAGGCGCTGCCCCAGGTTTACATGATTAAGTAAATCTGGGGCAGTGTTAAAATCTATGGGTGTTGCATGGGAAAACCCACCCCATCGGCCATGGAATGCCTCCTAGACACAGAGTAAAGCAATAATTACAAACCAAGGAGTCAACTCTGTAACCCTAAGAAGCAGGGTAGTTATATATGAACAAAAAATATAGTTTACTTGGGATAACCTCAGCCGAGAGAGGACTGGGCAGTAAACATGAATGAAAACACATCTTAATTAAAAGTATAAGTAAGCCTAACACACAGGTAACCCAAAACATCATATATCTGTAATCCCAAACACAAGTCAGAAAAGGAGTACACAGTTATTCCCTTAGTCTGAACAGATGACCAATAAAGAGTCATTATTTAAAAATATATATAGTTCAGAAAATTGAGGAATTGGTCACAAAGAGAATTTTAATCAAAGACACTGCATGGAAGCAACACAAATAATACTGATAACGATTATACAGAGCAAGAGTCTGCCATTATTTTCAGTAATTTAAGCAAAAGAGAACCATTCATTGATTTTGGCAACAGAAATGGAATTACTTTATGTGAATATACCAAATGATTTGACAGTCCATATTACATGAGTACAGGTCAACGTTTCAACCCAAGGTAAAATTGACCAGGGCCATCATCAGGACAATATGTTGCAAAAACAATGATACAATTTGATACTTAATTAATAATGGACCATACCAAATTAAACCAAGCAAAGCTAAGTCCGATAAATCAAGGAAATAGTGTAACTTGAGGATGTGCAGAGGGTAAAACCTTACTCAATGGTCACTTACAAAGCAATTAAACGTCAGGGAAAATACCGATGTTACAACTGGGAGAGCATAAAGCATGCAATTACAGTGCTCAATCAATTAAGGTACAAACAGCCTCCGTGATGAGGGGGCCAAACCCTAGTTTCCTATGACAATTAGATTACAGGATAAATATTGTTTCTACAACAAGGAGAGCAAAAACCAAACCCTGGCATGCAGTCGCGGTGCTCAATCGAACTAAGCACGAGCAGCCCTTGTAACGAGGGCGCCAAACCCTTGTGTCCTTTGTGGCACAAAGGATCACAGGGCCTAAACTGTGTGATCAGAGATCATCATAAAAAGCACCCATCAATTGTACAAGCAAACCCCAGGCGCTGCCCCAGGTTTATGTGATTAGGTAAATCTGGGGCAGCATCAAAATCCATGGGTGTTGCATGGGAAAACTCACCCCAAAGCCCATGGGCCTCCTCCTTGACACCGAGTTAGGCATGGCAGCGACATGCGCTGCTTTGCCTTACTCCATTTCTATGAGTCCATGAAGAGCCATGCAGGGTGGCTTTGCATTGCCTCATAGTTATGATTGAGTGGCTTGCTCTGTCTGAGCGTCAAAAAAGTGACGCCCCTCAGAAATAAGCCCCCCAGGCCGCTGAGTGCTCTAAATTGTGTTTATTTGTAGGGGTGCATTCCAGGGTTGGACTGGGGAAGAAAATGGGCCTAAGCACCAAAATAAATGTGCCCCCCGTTAGCGAGTCAAAAAGCAAACAAAAGTTGCCTATATTTGCAAATTGGGGCAGTTTTGAACTTGTAAAGACACGCTGTACAGGTGTTTTACAAAGAATGGCAGATTGCATGCATTTATGCTTGCTGCATGCACTGATTGTGGTGATATTATCAGGGAAATCAACAGTATAAACCAGCCCACCAGCCCATAAAACAGGCCCACAGACAGCCAAAAAACACGACCACCAGATTGCCCTATGGGCCAGTTCGACACACGTGTTTTTGCCTAGCCGCAACACGTCGCTTCAAAGATAGAGACTGTCCCAATATAGGGAATGTGCATTATGCATTCAGTACCTTGCGATGGCCATAAGGAAGGGGTATGTTTCAAGGTTTGCTCAGACCTATATGCCTATCTGATCAGCCTATTTCCTCACCTATTGATGAGCTGAAGTGCCCCTCTAGTCTCCAGCCTTACTCTGGCTGTGCCCCCAACTCTTGCTCCCCTTTGAGTGTCATGACCTTTTGCAGTTCTCTTTCTTAGCTATCCACCACTTGCACTTTTGCTGCTTATTCACATTTCAAGTCCTCAAATCTTCGTAGATTGTAAGCACAGGCACCTGTACCAGCGCTATGGATCTAGGGATAAACTGATGGAGAGAAAGATAACTCTACTGCTTGGGTGCACCAAGGAAGGCGGCTGCATGGAAGAAAATGAAATTATAGAGACCTAGAATTTTTTTCTTTAATCAGATAACATTTTTGGGAAATAAACAGTTACCGGGTTTTTTTGGTCTGGCAGTTGATACACCTTCAGGTGTTTCGCCAGACCATTGTGGTTAAAAAAATGCATCATACACATACAGAGAGAGGCCCTTCATCAGCATCCTTCATTCATTGGTCTGTTTAATTATGATTCGCATTTTGCTTTTACCCACCACAGCATACAGCATGAAACAGCGGGTCAGCCTACTTTATCCACTTTACATTGAGTGAAAGCATAAAACCTTTGCACATTGTTCACATCTGACTAAAAATAGTTCCTTATTCTTCAGTGTTAAACATTGTTGAAAGTTTGCTTTTTATTATATTTTTCATGCACCTCAGGTGCCCAGTTAAATGGGGATTTATTTTCCGTTTTATTGTTTTTAAAACCGGAAAAAATGCATAACACGATTAAAGGCTTGTTACTTAAAAATACAATTTACTAGGAAACGAGCCACCACAGTGAATGTATTTTTCATTTAAAATTTGTACTGCAAGCAAATGCCAGCCTTCTTCAGGCGGTGCTATATTTTCTTTGTTTTTGCTTTTTGTTCGTGGCTTGCAAAAAAATACCAAATTAACCAACACATCAGCTTATCAAGGCCAGACCTATTGGCTTTGACAATGCTTATTTGATTTGGAAAATAAACTGGTAAAGTCTCTTGAAAGGTAAATGTGACTTGGAAGACTTTATTGAAAACCTTCCACAATGTGGTCAAAATTCAAGATAAATGTAGGAATCCCAAACAACAGCTCTTACCACTTTCCATTTTCTATAGCAGGATCCTTTTTGTACATAGAAACTACAGAACCTGCCTCTTTTTGTGATTTCAGTACTGGAGGGCTTCAGGGTTGTATGGCCACAACCATGAAAGGCAGCAAAGAAATCCGAATAGGTTTATATACGTTTTCCAATATAATGTGTTTTCAGATATAGTCTCTATCTAGTGTTTATCAATTCATTGTAGCACAGTGTTTATATGATTTATGACATGTTTCTTTAGGAGGGTAGGTGATCTTTTAAAAAATATTTCTCCTTTTTTATGGAGAAGGTCTTCATTGCAGGCATGCAAAAGGCTTCTAGAGGTGGGGCAAGATGAGCCTTCCCCCACCCTAGAAGTGCTTCAAAGGAACAGACAAGTAGGAAATATGCCGAATTTCACTAGGGAGCCTTGCTCCCACAAGTGAGCACCATATAAGTGAATTATTGTAGAACAGTTTCTGTCCAGAAAAAAATCTTGTCCAAACCAAGGTGCAACAGAACATCAACGTTCTTTTCAGGGAGTGGGGATCAGGCAGATCCTAAAATAGACTGGGAGGCAACAGGAAGTGCAATTGACAAGTGGCAGATCCTGAATTATTTATCTTGCAAGTTCAGCGTGCCTTGGAATTTACATTGGCCGCTAGGAGTTCTGAGATGCAGCTTTGTGTTCTTTTCTAGAATGTTTGTAGCACCATTTAGGTCTAGTCCCTGGAGGCAGCATTCAAGTTATTGTGCTTATGGCCTTGAAGAGCTGCCTCTAAACCAGTTCTAGGAAGGAGTGCTGATGGAATAAAAATGTTGCCCAACATTTTTCATGACTGAGGTTCATCCCTGCTTCTGGGAGGATAGGCCTGTGAGTGGCTAAGTAACAGTGGTGGCTTTAGTGACCTTCTATATAGCTGTTGAGGCATACTCTCAATGTAAACTTCACACAGCCTATATACACCACTTCACTTTGCACTGTGGTTTCACAAATTTCAAAAGGCTCCAGTGTTTGCTATGGAAGGAAACTAATACACAGAGAACTTCAATCTCCAGGTCGATAGCTGTTGGTTAGCTTCACCACAGGCCAGACATGAATGAAAGTATCTTTGTTGATGGACTCCAATAAGAAAAGAGCCTGCAAGGGATCATCAGGAGGCAACAGTGCTTGTCCACCGTGTTTCAGTCAAACAACTTTATTCGGTCAATCGACCATAAAAGGTCAAAAAGAACAATAGCACCAGGGTCAAAGCATCTTATCGCAATAAAAGCTATAAACCAGCAATCACATAATTACTATACTCCCGCATCACAAGATACAGAGGATAAAAAGTCATGGGCAATAAAAAAATCAATTTTCCTAAAACTCATCATAAAAGACCCTGTCCTCCATGTTTATAGGTAGGTGTTTGTGGGCGCATGCCGATCCATGTGGTTGGCATGTGCCCCACAAAGGGTAAAAAGCACTGTATACATACTTCAGTACTGTACAGCAAATTGGGCTCAGAAAGACCAAGAAATTTGTAAAAGATCATACAGGTCTTTCACCTGGAAGTGGGTTTAAAACTGTATCTCTTAACGTTCAAATGTAATCTAAAGCCGAGAGTATCCTTTGACAACCTAAGAGTATGCTGCTATGTTATGTTTTTCTTTTTTCCAGGCTGCCTTGGGATGTGCTGTCCGACCATCCTAGGCTGTTATGTGGCACACAAATACGGGGAGCCCTTCCTGCTTGGCATTGCCCCTGGGGGTTTGACTGCCCTGCGGACCCACATGCGCCTCTCTTACGGAATCAGGGTAATGTGACTTTTTATACATTTAATATAGATTCCATAGGTGCGGTGAGACGCTTTCTTTAACCACATAAATATTATCCATGTGTGACAAATATAAGTAGAATGTTTGGCGCCAACAATGGCCGATCTTCACGTAGATGTTTAGAATGTGCTACGTCCTTATTGTCAACTTACTTTGATTGAATCAAAACCTTGTGATATGGAAACTGGACAAAGTGCTGGTTTAAGGTGAAACACCCTCGTGTGGGTTGTGAATGTGTGATATCTGAGGTTATTTGATCACGAAAAAGATACATTTGAATATATTCAGAATTTGATTTAGCGGGTGAAGAAAATAAATAGCTACTGGTTATTTGTTCACAACTTGGTCAAATATATTGAAAGCTGTTAATGTTTATAATTTTTAAAGTGCATGACTTCCATGAAAAGGCTCCCCGGCGCTTCCAACAAAACATAACTGAGACAAATCGGGAAAACTTAGAACAGCCAAGGCTTCCATTTCTTTCTACAAGCTGCTTCAATAGGACAGAGTCGTGGATCAGTGGGAGGGAATTCCAGAGTTTTGCATCCAGGAAACAAAAGGCTCTTCCTCCTGTCTAGTTTTCACCACCCTAGGTACTCAGGCAAATATGCAGTTTGAGGACCCCAAAGCTCCTGTAGAGATGTGGTTTGGTTTGAGCAGATGGCTAAGAAAGATTGGGCCAGTATTGGCAAATGCACAAAAGGTGAAACAAAAGCCCTGAATGTAATGCTCTTTCCAATGTGCAACCAATGGAGATTAGCGAGATGAGAGAAAAACATTGATGTTTTGGAACACGTAGTAGCAAATGTGCAGCTACATTTTGAAAAAAATAGAACTAAAAAACTGAACTAAACTAAAAACAATGATTGCCGAAAAAAATGGATTCTAATAGTTTAATGTGGATTTGCTGAGTGTAAATATTGTTGTAGAAGTAGAATAAATCAAATCTAGCATTTTCTCCTCCATGAGAATTAGCAAATTTCTTCCAAAAAAATGAACATTTAGTGAAACTCAGACAAAGGAGAAAAGATTGTAATCCACTAATTTCCGTGTAAATTCTCAGCACTGACAAAAAAACTGTAGTATATGGATTTTTTGGGGCTGCAGAATCCTGAAAGGAAAGTACATTTTGTGTGCAAACTCAGTAAGGTTGATTCTCCATTCCACAATATTTCCATTTAAAATCCCTAATAAGCTTCATTTTCTAACTGAAAATAATTTGAAATGTCTTTATTGGACCTAAAAAAGGGCTTCTGAACCGACTATTGATCTGAACTAGTATGTGTCAGTCACCCATAGGGCACGCGCCTGTTGTACTGGGACACATTTTTAGAGGCTTCCTTATTTTGGCAAATACCCCAGTTTTCCACAAAGGTCAGTAGGTTTCTGGTAGAATTATATAATTTTTATACCCTAGATTTCTGTCTTTTTGGCAAGATATAACGTGACTGTGTGGTGTGAAGATTACTATGCCCAAAGAGTGCTCTGAACTGTGTCTTAGCATGACTAGTTTAATCGTGCTTGTCTTACTTAACATATTGCTCACATTGTTTGTAAGAAATTATATGCCAAAGTCTTTTCAAATATCAATGTCAAATATGTCATGATGTCTGGCTGAAACCTGTCGGTGAATGTCAAACATCTTTGAGTGAGGCCTTTCCTTGGCCACTGGCCATCAGTGACACGTGAAGTGACAACCTTTCTAGATCATAACATTATTAGGAGCTTTTTCTTGGAATCACTGAATCTAAAAAGTGGGTGTTTTTCTCAGTGGTAATTTGCCTATCCTTAGTTACTGATTGAGCCTAAATCACTTCAGGAAAGAATTGTACATGCTTTTGGGAAGTTGGCTAGTAGTTGTATGATGATAAGGAGAACACCTTCTCTACTGCAAAATCTGTGTCAGTGTACTTCTTTGCTGCCCATGTCCTAAGGTTCCTTCAAAAGAAGAATAAAACTGCATTGAGCAAATGGTAAAAGTATGTTAATGAAATAATGCAAATGTAGAGTAAAACATTGGGAAAAAATAAATGGACATTAATTTGAAAATTGATGCATTTCTAGCATTACCTATATTTAATAGATTGTATGAATTTTTTGTACCAAAATGCTACCCAGAAACAGTAGCTAGAGGTGCATTAAATAGCATATGACATAGTTGACACTGGTTTCTATTAACGTTATAATCATAATGTGCATTTACAGTCCATTCTTGGTTACACACCCATTATCAATATGTATTTTATACATGCCATATACACTATAACCAGCTTAATCGTATTTTGTTGTTTTTCTTATCAACAGTGCAGATATTTTCATACATTTATAAATAGTGCTTGAAAAAAGTTAGATATTTAGCAGTCAGAAAGACAAGAACATTTTTATGCAAGCATATAAGCACAATGACGGTCTTAAGCTGGGATTCGGGGATGCCAGCTGTCTCTGTTTTAGTTAATTAAAAGGTTCTGCTCTGCTACTTAACACAGGCTTTCTTCAGGATATCGACATGGGTACATATTAATTAAGAAAAAGCCTCTAGCTCTGCTGGGCCATGAACCAGAGCCTCTCGGGGGATGTGGCTAAACATTTAGAGCATTACTTTGTCCACGGTTTTTTAGCTGATTGGGAAAGGGTTACTTGTGAAGTCTTTCAGTTGCGAAATACCGACTGATTTCGTTCCATCAAGAATTAACTGATTGCAACTGCCTTTGCAATTCTTGCAATGAGTGTGGTCGTGCAGCGTGTTGGGGGTGTCAGTTCCTTCCTGTCAATCTGATGACATGCAGTAATTCCAGTAATTTGTAAAATGGCTGAAATGGACAAAAGCCTGCAGTAGACTCTGTTGGACATTTGCCTATAACTATTTCACAAGGTGTATTGAATGTGGGCACTTATGAGTCATCCAGAGAGGCTGAATGGTGGTCAGATCATCCAGCATCTTTCAAACAGGTCAAGGCCTCTGAAGGCCTGTGGACTTTGGGAGGAGACTTCGTGGTCCAGATTCACAAAGGGCCTCCAGCCAGCACTCGTGGTGGAGGCTCAGCTGTCGTGTGAGAGTCCATTGAGCCCCAAGTGTGGAGACTCCCTCGTTCTCAAAGTGACTGACCCTTTGCCAGCTGGATCAGCCTTTCAGGCACACCCACATGTCTGTAAATCTCTTGATTTCTCCATACACAATCTCAACTTCTGATGGTAGGTGGCAGCTCAAAAAAAGACAGCAGCATTTCTAGACTGGATGCTGAAAAATACCACTGCCGGTTCTTATACCCCAGACAACAAGTTGAAGTTCTCCTGGCCCTTAAATAGCAGGAACTGTTGTTAACCAAGTTAAAATGGAGTTCATTGGGTAGTGGAATGGAGTTCATTATGCAGTGGAATGGAGTTCATTATAAAGTAGAATGGAGTTCATTATAAAGTGGAATGGAGTTCATTATGTAGTGGAATGGGGTTCATTATAAAGTGGAATGGAGTTCATTATAAAGTGGAATGGAGTTCATTATAAAGTGGAATGGAGTTCATTATGTAGTGGAATGGAGTTAATTATGTAGTGGAATGGAGTTCATTATGCAGTGGAATGGAGTTCATTATAAGTGGAATGGAGTTCATTATGTGCTGGAATGGAGTTCATTATAAAGTGGAATGGAGTTAATTATAATGGGGAATGGAGTTCATTATGCAGTGGAATGGAGTTCATTATGAAGTGGAATGGAGTTCATTATAAAGCGGAATGGAGTTCATTATAAAGGGGAATGGAGTTCATTATAAAGTGGAATGGAGTTCATTATGCAGTGGAATGGGGTTCATTATAAAGTGGATTGGAGTTCATTATAAAGTGGAATGGAGTTCATTATAAAGTGGAATTGAGTTCATTATAAAGTGGAATGGAGTTCATTATGTAGTGGAATGGAGTTAATTATGTAGTGGAATGGAGTTCATTATGCAGTGGAATGGAGTTCATTATAAAGTAGAATGGAGTTCATTATAAGTGGAATGGAGTTCATTATGTGCTGGAATGGAGTTCATTATAAATTGGAATGGAGTTAATTATAAAGGGGAATGGAGTTCATTATGCAGTGGAATGGAGTTCATTATGAAGTGGATTGATAGGTTATTCCAGTTCAAGATTCGAACCTGGAGCTCAATACACTCTGCTATCTTAGGCTTTGACCATCTCACACTCCTCTCAAGGGGTAGTAAACGTTATATTAATGCAATGTATGCACAATTTAAAGACCCACCCTAGCTTACTGAAGAAGTGGGCGCGGCAGGGTTCGTTATGCCGCCATTTCCCAATTCACTTGGTTTGACAACGTGCAACCTATGTCTGGTGTGATTGTTTTCATCATTTCTCCTTCTATTTCCTTTTTCTGCACCACAAACTCGTTCACTATTTTATTTGAGGAAGTGGTATGAGCTGATGCAAGGAGAGGGACAGAAAGGAATGTGCTTGCAGTCTGTCCTAATAAGCACGTAAGAAACTGTATTCAGAACAAACCGTCTTTGTCTAACAGTTTTTTCTCCGTTCATCACTTTATCAATGGGGCTGCATACAATTTTGTGAACTAATTTCAACTCCTGAAATGAGAATTAAATCAGAGGAGAAAGAAAGTGCAATCTCTAAATACTGAGGAGCAGCGCAGGTGCTGTTTTGCACGTAGCGTTACAGCAAACAAATGATAGACGGAATGCTGACAATGCAAACATTCTCCCCCAGTCAAAAGATCTGGGTTAAATCCATCGTTCTTTTGCCCACTATGCCACCCCAGTTTGTACCCAGCCATATGCAAATCAGTCTTGACCCTGTGCCCCATGGGAACAATCCAGACCGAACTGCCAGGCCAGGTCCTCCCTGGACCGAAAAACAAGCATCCTGGGACCGGTTTCAGGGTATGTCACCCTTCTTCAGCCAGGCTAGCTTAAATCCAGTGGGACGGGGTCCTGGGCTCACTGTGCCACTGGAATCAAGCTATCCTGGCTGAAGAGGGATGAAACCCCGAAACCGGTCCTAGGATGCTTGTTTCCGGTCCAGGGAGGACCTGGCTTGGCAGTTCGGGCTGAACTGTTCCCATGAGGCACAGGGTCAAGACTGATTTGTATATGGCCAGGTCTAAACTGGGGCGGCATGGTGAGCAAAAGAATGATGGATTTAACCCAGATCTCTTGACTGGGGTGAATGTTTTGATTTGTTCTGTATTCCGTCCATCAATTGTGTGTCTTTTGCTTTCTCGCCCTAAGTGCGCCAGGTATGCCCAGACGTAGGTACTGGGCTCACTGTGCCACTGGAATCAAGCTATCCTGGCTGAAGAGTGGTGAAACCCCGAAACCGGTCCTAGGATGCTTGTTTCCGGTCCAGGGAGGACCTGGCTTGGCAGTTCAGGCTGAACTGTTCCCATGAGGCACAGGGTCAAGACTGATTTGAATATGGCCAGGTCTAAACTGGGGTGGCATGGTGAGAAAAAGAATGATGGATTTAACCCAGATCCTTTGACTGGGGGTGAATTTATTTTGATTTGTTCTGCATTCCGTCCATCAATTGTGTGTCTTTTTTTTTGCATGTAGCGGCAGAGATCTGCTGACTGCACTTCCTTTCCTCCTCTGATTCCACTTCCTGTTTCACAGGTTGAAGGCGATTTTCAAGAGGATGTCTGAAGGGAAAAATTGCCAGTAGCTAAACTAGTGTTAGTATAAAAGCAAAATGCTATTTTTGGGAAAACATATTTGTTTCTGTATTGGTTTGTCAGAAGGCAGTTGGATACCAAAGATGAGAAACAGCTTGTAATAATTGAATCAGAATTGTGCAATAATGTAGGAACATCAACGGCAGTGCTTCATTTGAGCCGGTGGTTTCAGGTGCTCAGCACCGGCACTTAATAATGAACACTGGAAGTTATGACAGTCTGCCACAGGGTGGCGCTGTCTGTGTAAGTTAAAGATGAGCTGAGCAACAGCTTTGTATTCATTCAATATACATTAAAAACGATTTCTGCCGTCCAACCCATTCTTAAAGCTTTGGGGGCCTGGAATAGTCTGAATTATCGCACTTGTAGGAGAATTCTGGTTAATGGTTGTGTGGGCATTGTTGTTGGCAGCGTTGGCATGAGTAATGGGTGATTACAACTCAAGCGACCTCCTGACAAGAGCCCAGGCACATATTTTATTACAAATTAAGCACTGATGAATGGTAACGCAACAGTAAAAAATTCTCCACTTACTAGAGATATCTTTGGGGACTAGGAATCTAAATGTTAAAAAATCACATGAAATGCTAAACGGTAAGTAACATATATACTTCAGGAAGGCAGCTATTATAATGGCAGTAGCAAATAAAATAAAACATCAGCGGACCTATAAGAGGCCATCTTAACAGACAATGGCACCAATGTTTAGTGGCTGCATTGTTTTCTTATTCAATGTGAAGCTGTGGCTTCTAATCTCGACTTCACCACTTAATGACAATAACGTGTGAACCTGATCGATTCTTTTTGTTGTCCTACACTTAACTGTTCTTATCTGTCACCCAGGGATCTTTTAGTTATATGCTTACCCTGCATTAAACACAGTATAAGCAAACTGAACCTTAACATTTATTGTAAAAAAGGGTTCTTGATTATGGGCAGTTTTGCTATCCGTTCATCTCTCAAGGTTTTATTGGTATTGAAATGATATATACAAGGGGTGTCCACCGTAGGTCCAAATGGCACCGATCCTTGCAAAGGTTTCTGATTAATAACCAACTATGAAAGTGCTTTCCATTTAGATCAACTCTATGTGAATTTAGCTTATGTTGCTGTCCTGAAATCCTAGCATGGATCCTGTCCCCAGGATATAGAGTTGAAACTCCTGAATATACTAACATATTTTAACCCAGAATTACAGAGTAAAGAATTTAGGACCTGATGTACAAAAAGTAGGAACTGCGAATTCCAAATTGCGATTCTTACCAAATCGCAATTCCTTATGTAAGGTAACTTATGTTATGTTATGTTAATGGTTTTTATACCGCGCACAGCTGCCCCAGCAAAGGGGCGTCCTGGCGCCAAGAAAGGTAAACACAACATCACAAAATGCAGCAGAGTCAGTTGATTTTATTAAAAAGAAAAGTTTTGATGACACGTCTGAACCTGGTTAAATCTTCCAAAGCACAGATGTCATTAGGGAGAGCGTTCCAAAGCTTAGCGGCTACTACTCGGAAGGAGCGGCCTCCAATCCTGCTCAGCAAAAAGCGAGGAACAACAGCCAAATTCTGGCCCATCGATCTCAAAGAGCGAGAAGGGACATATGGAGTCAGAAGGTTCATGAGAATAGGTGGAGCCATGCCTTTCAAAATTTTAAAGGCCAGGCAGAGCACCTTAAACTCAATCCGCCGAGCAACAGGCAACCAATGGAGTGTTTGCAATGCTCTGGACACTGAGCAACGTTTGGGCAGCCCAAATATCGCTCTTGCGGCGGCATTCTGCACTTGTTGTAGCCGCAGAAGTTCAGCCTTGTTCGTGCCTGCTAGCAGAGCACTGGCATAATCTATCCTGGATAGTACCGAGGCCTGGACCACAAGCTGTCTAGTGGGGGCATCGAAGAATTTAAGCACCGGCCTGATGCCCCTAATAATGCCAAAACAAGAGGCAGCCACCCTCTTAGTCTGGCAAGTGAAGCTAAGTAAAGGGTCCAGCCAGACCCCGAGATTTTTTAACTCCATAGCAGGAGAGGGGATCATTCCTAACTCGGGGGGCCACCAGCTGTCATTCCAACATCCAGGTTGCTTCCCAAACACCATCATCTCTGTCTTCTTTGTGTTCAATTGGAGACAATTCTGGTTCATCCAATTGGCCACCGAGCGTAGCCCCATTCCTTGTGGGTCGCAAATTGACTTACCTCATGAATATTAATGCGGTACATCGCAATTTGCAACCCATGAGGAATAATTAGTGCAGAGAATGAGTTTTTATTCTTTAATCAATTGCTACACTGTATGAATCTGGATAATAATTGGGGTGAGTGACTATCATCTGAAGGAAAAATCACAACCTATGTCAGGATGAACCCTTAAAGTCAATAAATTAACTTAAGCTCATCCCCTGGTAGCTTTGGCACAGAACAGAGAGCCATTACAGTGATGGTGGCCTGCTGAGGTGAGCAGCCCACCTTGTCTGTGATTGCCTTTAAATAAAGCAATCTTTTTTTGTTTGTTTTTACATACAGCCTGTTTTCCTTAACCCCTTGCGTGCTGGGTGCCGTCCAAACCCTGCCCACTCTTTAATTCGCCCGCACAGCTGGAGAATTCGCACAGCGCGCAAGGGGTTAAAGACAAACGGGATGCGTTTAAGAAGAAAAAATGAAACTTTGAAGTTTCAGTTTTTAAGAGTAGGCACTGGTCCGCAGCACCATTGCCTGCTCTTAAAAATTATTTTTTTTAACATTCTCAAAGGTGAAGTGGTCATTTGCGAATGGATCACCATCAATTTTAAACTGGTGGTAAAGTATTACTGTTTGCAACCGGAATTCGGTCCCAAAACAGTTATACGGAAGACATGGCTTGGCAGTTCAGGCTGGACTGTTCCCATGAGGCACAGGGTCAAGACTGATTTGCATATAGCTGCGTCTGAACTGGGGTGGCGAAGTGAGCTAAAGAACGAGGATGGATTCAACCCAGATCTGTGACTGGGGGTGAGTGTCTGAAAAGTTTCAGCGCTCCATCCATCATCTCCTTGTGTTTACAGTAAACAGACAGCTCAGATTGTTTATGCTGGGCCCTCTTGTCCAGAGGAAAAGGTAAATTATAAGGATGTATTGGCCCTGACTTCAAACTATATGTCCTGAGCATCGGGTGATACGAAATCCTCACCTCTGATATAAGGGTCCGGGGGATGGGCATGCTGTCTGGGTATTCTAACACCTGGGCACTCTAGCACCTTTCTTAAGAAAGCAGTTCACATCATCTAATTCCTGACCAAATCAAACAAAGGCAAAGGTAAGAGCGAGCAACCACTGCCATTCGATCCAAATATATAAACAGAATGACCATTTGCCTCATTAGTCCATGTTTTTGCTTCATGTGATGTAAAATGGGAGAGTTTCAGTGTGCCGCCATGTGAATGGCATTCAGAACAGAATTTTGTAATACATTTTTCACTCTGTATTTGCTATCATAGGGGACTATCTGCAATGATGCCTTGTCGATGTGCTGCTGTGGCTGGTGTGAGATCTGCAGGATGGCACGTGAAATGAACAAGAGATCTGGAACGTATTAGGTAAGCGTGACCTCAAACCCTTCTTGTGCACCTGCTTCCCTTATATAGAACCTTTAAACAGTAGGGTTAGGGAAACTCCTTATGCATAAATATGGTAGCAAATCCTTGTTTATTCATATATTAGAATGAATGTAGACGTTTCAGTTTTTATAAATGTTGATTGACAATTCCGACTAACCAATCTTTTTTGTGAAGGTTTGTATATAAATTCAGTTAGCAATGCTAGCGGTGATAACTGAAATGCATGTGTATGGGGATTTGAAATCCCAAATGTTTATTTGGAATTTCCAAGTCACTTGACCTGCACTGGATTATAACTTTAGTCAAAGCCTTTAGCACTGCAGTACTAGTACATGGGTATTCCGAATTCCACTTTACCCGCCTACATCGGGATTTGCAGAGCTGGCAGCAAATATGTGGAGCGTAAAGAATCTCCCTAGAACTGCAAGTGAACACCATGTAAAACCATAACAAGGCTTAGCAAACAAGTGTGCATATCAGACACTGGCAGTGAGCCCTTAAGTAGGTTTTTAGGCGGGAGTCAGGCCACAGGGTGAGGTGACTAGCACTTTGAGTTAATGCCCCTCACGGTGAATAGAATTTGCAAATTGCAAAGTGGTCCTATATTTAGTCCACATGTTTTACCTTTGAATGGCTTCCGTACCTTTTAGGGTGAGGTCTCGTGCCAGTGATTACGTGTGTTTCCCTCAAATTTGTGATGATTTACCACAGTAAACCATACACTGGCAAAGGACCTGAAAGTCAGTCGTTAGAGCAATGAACCTATGGAGCACATGTGGTGGTCCAATGTGTCTGAGACCCCCAATGTTTTAAAATACTGATTTAATAAGACCTCCTGCACTCAATCCCATTTTATCAGAGAATTTGTGGATTTTTTTATTCAAGCAACTAAAAGCACAGGAGAGGCATTGAGAACAATTCTACTTTTTATGCTGGAAATCCATTGTGGCAAAAAAAGGGAAATGCACAGCATGCACACACATTTAAATGTAATCAAGTGCAGTTTGTATCCAATTGGATCTTCTATTGGAGGAGGGGAGAAAAGTGTGGCTTCTACATGAAGTATACTACCAGGGACATGGAAGTATTAACCTGAGAAACAAAAGGACTTACTGATATTCATTTTGAACAGCAGATACTTGATAAAGACATAGGAGACATTGCCATGTTCTATAGTTAAATGCATTAACTCCCAAAGTTCATTAATTAAATGCATGAAATGTGATTTGTATGGACACGTGACATCCAGAGGGAGACAATGGATTGGCTCTAATCCAAATAGTGACATTATGGACATGCTCAGCCAGAGAATTGATTCTGACAACATGATCAATTTTATTGAAGGGCTCATACTGGCAAAGAATGCAAAACATGGCAAATTTATTTGGTTTGCTTCACATATCAGGTCAATGGGGAGGGAAACCATGACTGGCTATTCATCTCCATCTCATCTAAAACCCATCTGGAAAGCGTTCAAAGGGTTTTATTAGATGAACACCTGGAATAAAGACCTTACAGTAGATTAGCAGGATAGGGCAGATTAAAGATGAACCTGAAATTGGACCCGTCTGACTCATACAGTCAAGGTTCTTCAGTAGAAATCATATGGAGGCTTTTTCAAAATCTGATTGAGCTTGGCCACAGATATGAGAGCTGGTCCTGAACTCACACCGCAGTTCATTGCCTAGAGTATGGACAACAAATCGTGAATCGATAATCGTAAATTGCCGATCTCAAACGTTTGGGGTGCGGACAATAATTTGAAAGTTCCTAACAGATAAAAGAGTAAAGCTGCCCACAATACTGTTCATCATTTGAGCAGCTTTGTAAAAAGGAGTACTTTGAGGAAAAGACAATGATTCACTAATTATTTCTTTGCCAATTGGACTGATTTTAGGAGAAGCAAAACACACCAGTAGGTGGCAGAGCTCCTGCCTGCAGAAGCCCTCTGAAAAATGAAAGGGCAGCATGATTGTAAATAGTTTTCTTGGGGGACGAGTGGCCTTTAGAGTAAACTTAATGTGATGCACTCTCGTCTCCTGCTGGATCAACGTGCCACGGCAATGCAACTGTCCAAGACAACCAAGTTTAGTTTCATGAGCAGAAGGGGTGACTGAATCCGAGTTTTGTTTAGCCTTCTGGTCTGGCTTCATTGGCTGCAGGACAAGGGGTCATTGTTTACTTCTGGTCCACGCTGCTTCCAGGTTTTGGCTATTACCAGAATGTGTGAACGGCCACTATCCGCGCCACCAGTAAAAAGTGAATTTGATAGATGATCCTCAGTAGCTGGAATCAAAACTGATTTTCATGAATGCATCACCAATTTACAATTGATCTGGGGCTTGTCAATCATCATTGTTCAATATAGATAAAAAGACTGTCTCTGACAAAGATAGCATTAAATGTAAGTCATTGAGAATGGGAATGGAGCAGCATCAGGTGACTGAAGGTGTCCATATTAGCAAACAGTTTTTTGTTGTTGTTTTCTTTTCTAAGGATGAGTCAGAGCTATCAACTCATACATGAATGGTAACAATGTTTAGCTGGACCATAAAGTCTGATATCAGGGCTCTACAAATAACCAATCTGCATAGCAGACAAAAGAGTAGTAAAAATGAACAACTGTCCATGGGAGAGCAGAAGCAGCTCACAATATTCTTGCAGCTGTTGCCAAGTTCCAAGCACACCAACAGACATGCAAATAAACCGAGTGATCTAGAATGCCATCATACATATTGACAGTAAGATTTCCATGATGCAGCATGAATGTGTGCACATGTCTGTGTGGCCAATCTGTGTAAGCATGTACGGATGCCATGATTATTGTATAGGCCATGCCAAAATTCAAATTCATACTTTCAATATGTACTTTTATATAGCTCAGTTAGGCTTGTGACTATACCTTGGCAACAAGAAAAATGATAGGCTAATCATTATTCCAACACACTGCGATGCCTCACCTGCGTGGCCCCACAAAGTGAGGGGAGCACAGCAGCGGCCTATGCAGGTAAGAACAGTGGGGCGGTGGGGCCGGGTTGGCGGGTGGGATTCGACAGACGACCATGAGGGAAAATTAAATAAATAATTATTTTTCCCTCCTCGTCGTCGTCTGTCGAAATTCCCCCCAACCGGGCCCACCGCTCTTAGCTGCACGGGCCGCGGCTGGGTGAGCATGGCACAAAGCATTATCTTTTCACTGCAGCCTAATCTAGTAAGGGGAGTGATGCCGCCCCCTGCAATTCTACTGTAAAATATACAATGAAAGTCAGTGGAACATGCTAATAACATGTTTCTGTATTTGTTGCAGGCTCCAGCTTCCTACTCAATTGTAAAAGAATGCGCACTCATGCATTCTTGTTGATATTGAAGTGAACAAATGACCATTATACTGCTTAAAAAGTGGATTATTGTCCACTGTGTCTCTTTATCACATACCAAATATATGTATGTACCAGTAATGTAAGTTGTTGCACTTTTTTGTTCCAAAACAATCCTTAACCTAAACATTCATTGGCAATACCAGTTGGTCTGGCGTTAAGTTAGTAACGTACGCATTGTAACATATGACAGTGATATAGTATCGTAAATTTTGATGCGGTCTCTGAAATATGGCTGAGACTGTATTGTATGGCCTTCCTCACTTACATGCAGTAGAGGGTTTGTGATGCAATAAGACACACATCAGCAACTGTTGTTTTTCCATTTCATAGCACTGTATCGGGAGTTAATGTTGCCTAGTTTGATGCTAGTGAATGTATTGACACCTGAAGTATAAGAGGTTGAGTTGGCCATGCCAGAATTTGACATGCAGATCTGTAGATTACAACGGACGTCTGCAATAATGCTGGATTCACTGAACCATCAGACCGACAGAACAGGCTGATACTGAAAACAGGAGCTTGACATCTTTCAGCATCATCTCCAGAAGATAGAATCCGCCCATCCCTCCCCAGAAACAACTGGTGGACCTGTGCACCTCAGCTGAAGAAGCTGGAGCTGCAGGAGAGAGAGAGGTAGTTAGACTCAAAACTGAGCCTGGTGGCCCTGCTTGAGCAGATGAGACCTGCTTCTTTAACAAAAGGAGAAGATTCTTATACTGCAAAATGCGGTGGTCAGTATTTACTTCTGGTTCACGCAGCTTCAAGGGAGCTAGGACTATTGGCATAGTGTATTGTCTTTGGAAGTCCAAATAATTCCTCCAAACCATTTGCTGAAGACGGTGAAACTCCAGGGGCAATGGCCTCACCGCAGACTTGCATCATCGTTGTGTGGACACTGTTGCGGGTAGGCTGCTAGGGGTATATCATGGGGCACTGCAGAGGGAGAAACTTCCGGACACCATGTGGGTAGCAGTGGTCGTGATGATACCAAAACCGGACATGGGCCCAACTGGGGCATCCTCATAAAGGACCCTTTGTATGTTAAACATAGATGTTAAAATCCTTATTGGTATACTGGTGGCTCGCCTGCTGGGCCACCTCCCAAACAAACAAACAAAAACATTGCTGGCAGGATATCCATGGCTTGAGTGTGTGCATGTCACAGAATCTGAAGGTGGTAAATACTGATGTACAAGTTTTTGAACTAAATATCTTGTGCTGTCACTTGTACCACTGCTGGCTTTGTTTTAGAGACATTTATACTTCCGAGCCTGTACTAAAAATAACTAAAACAGTATTCTTTTTTAGATAAAGTTGTTTGGAGTCTTATGTTGTCATATGTTCTGTACGGAAGAAACATTTCTGTCCACCTGATACCGTGTGCAGAAGGTGTTTGCGGTGTCTGTGGTGTGTCTAGGATTTGTGGCCTACACGGATATGTACTTGTGTATCTGCACCTGTATATATCTGTGTGTGTGTGTGTGTGTTAGTATTCAAGTACTTCTGCACATTTTTAAGGCAGCCCTTTTAAGAAGGCTCATCCAGGAATCAAAGAATAAGCCCTACTGCACAATAAATCGTGTGTCTGTTCTACCTTATACATGCCATGGCATTAAAAGGGTAGTGCCTTGCTGGCAACCTAACAAAGAAGCGCTTCCTTAGGGCTATACTTACACTCACCCCACAGCCATCAATCACTGGCATCACCAGTCAGGTGATCCTGTTAATAAACAAAAGCCGGGCGCACAAGTCCGAGGCCAGTTTTACCAACGTACCACTGGTGTCTGTCTGACTCATTATTGAGCATGTGGGCCTAGGGCCACCGATACCACATTGGTGATGAGGCGCAACAACCCCTCCCGCTACCTCAGGCGGGCCACGATGAGGCATCAACTGGAGTGCAGCCCACCTCGTATCGAAAGTGGTGAGATTCTTCGCCTGTGTTGGTGGGAGAGGAATTGCAGCACGTAAAGGCCTGTGCGCATGGGGTCTACAAGCCGATAAGACCCTGTGAATGATCTATTTCCTGGTCAAGATCGCTCTCCTATCTCTGGTAAGTGGCCTGCTGTGGCACTGCGTCACCCCATGAAGACCAGCAGTGAAGCTTTGTATCACCCCATAGATGGAGAAGGGCCCCACTCTGCCCATGTGAGGCCCTGCATGGTGAGGAGGTGAATCACTGCAGCTGAAGGAGTCCAGAAGAGCTCCCAGCGACCACCAGGCAAGGCGACGCTGCTCAGCTGAAGAGACTGCCATCTCAACTATCCTGGAAGACTGGAGCCTTGTTGCGTTGCTGTCATCTCACAGCGTCCCATGTGGTCACCTCTGAGAGCGCAGGCAGGGCAGACACACAGCAGCCCCTCCACAGGGAAGAAGTGCCCCTCGCCAACACACACTAGTGACAAAGAGGGCCCAGCAAGAGCCTACAGGCAAGTTTTAAATACTGGTGTGGTTCAGGTCGGTGGCTGCTACAGGGCACGTGTGATTCGCACAACAAAGAAAGAAAAAAAGAACAGGCAGGTGGCAACAGAGTGAGCCACTTGCCACCTCCCAAGCACCCATTGGTTCCTAAAGGGGTGGATACTGCATTTTGTTCCTTAAGTACATTATTACCTGCCTGTACCATGGGTAAAGAAAGGGGGCGAACCATGCATTGTGCACCCTACTGCCCAACAGCATAGAGTCCCCCAGCCAGGTGCAAAGAGAAGCACAAGAGCTGAGCAATCCCTGATCGCAACATATTGGACACAAAGAGAAAGAGTAATAAAATAAACACTGTTGACACAACAAAGGAAAGCACTACGGTCCAACTGCGCCGCTACCACCAACCAGTAGCCAGAAGGCTACAGAAGCAAGGATTGAGCTACCTTCACCTCAGCCCACAAACATAGAGGAGTGGGCAGCGCTGGGGCACTACCTATCTGAGGAGCTGCAGCGAGCAAAAACTGGGCCACTATCTTCCCGGCCTCACAGTTGTCCAGCTGAGACCCCAGGAGAATAAGAGAGTAGAGAGATGCATGACCCAGCTAGGGCGAGACTAGAAAAGTAGCAGCTATGCCTATGGTGCAGCCAGAGCGCTGCCAGAGGGCGCACAGGCACTGATCAGTGGCACAGTGTGTATGCCATTCCATCAAGGCATTCCAGCATCTGGCGTCCTGACACTGGACTGCTAACATCCAATTACCCCCCCCCCCCCCACCAGGAGGTGAGGAGAGGGTCAGGGGCATCAAGAGGCGCAAGAGAGAAGAGTGCTTAGACTCTGCTTCGCCCCCGATGTAGGATAGGAGGTATCACAGGCTGCCACCCAACAAAGATCCTGGATTGCACACCTCCCCTCTGCAGCTATCTATAGGAAATGAAACTTAGATCCTCTAAGAAGGCCTGGCAGACATGACCCCAGTCAGGACGAGGCCCAGAAAAAGTCAGGCTGGACTGAAAGAAGAAAGAAAGCACACTGCACCAGAAACTCTGGTCTAGACTCCAGGGCCCCATTGACCTGCAACCTCAAGGAACACTGTGCTACCCCCACAATTACCATGACTGATGACTGCATAGCCTCAAGGCGCAAGCGCTACACCATCCAGAGAAGGTGAGACCGAAGTAATGCTTGCCACTGTTCACGAAGCAGAAGTTCCAAGAATGTCCCAGAAGAGGTAACGTGATGCATGACCGGATGCCTCACAGCACTAGAGAAGAAGAAATGGAGAATGGGATCAGAGACTGCCCTGATTATCCTCAAGCCGGAGCCCAACACCTGAGGCCAGTGGCTAAACTGCCAGTATGCTTCCAGAAGGTCTAGGGCTTCTTTGCACCAGTGTTCATGTCCTATCTCACACCAGGTTAAATTATGAATGTGAGCGGAGTTGTCCTGTTGCAGCCAGCCTCACCAGCCCATGCATCCACTGCTGTTCTGCTGATTGACTCTAGAGGCTGATACACTCTGTGGTCTCCAGTTTCGTTTATTCTGGTTCCACAGGTTGGACCTATTGTACTTTCTTTTGGATTTTGGGAGAGTCCTGCTTGATACATGACGAAGCAGCCTCTCCTTAGGGCTGTAAATACACCCACTCCACACCCATCCATCACAGGGGTCACCAGTCAGGTGACACTATTGATAGCTTTTCTGTTGCAGAATCCATTTATAAAGTGGTTTCCAGCTGGGAGACACAGAGGCTGGAAGGGAATGTGTACATTACTGATACAGGGGCTTCCATTACATTTGGCAGTCTGGGAGAGGTACAGAATACTGCAAATATCATTTTATCATCTTTCATTTTCACATTACCGAGACCCAAAACTCTTTCGTTCTGTGTGGTACATATGTAACTTGAGAACCACACTCTGAAAATCGCCTCTCGACACTAGATGGTAAAGCGGCTTTGTGAGTTAAAAGCTCACTGCTGACGTTTGGGGGAACCCGATGATCATATGATGGATCTGGGTCCTTTCAGCCGTCAGAGGATTATGCATAAGAGTTCTGCTTTTGAACACAAGACCCATTGTGACATAATGCCAGGGGCTATGCAAAACTCATAACCTGTGATTGTAAGATTTGTCTACATAACACTTTTTATTTACTTTCAGTCCCACGTCCGCAGCTGAAACTGTTTCCTGCAGTTCTTTGTACTTTGCTGAGCGTGTGTTGTGCAGTTTATGACAAAAGAGCAAACTGAAAACAGTCAACATCAATCCACTAGAATTTGAAATTGTGGAAATTAAAGTGAAAGTTCAAAGACCTGTCTGCACATTCCAGTACTTTATCGTGCTTTAAGTGCCAGGTATTCTGCTCCAGTCGAAACTCTTTATCAAATCAGTCTTATAAACATATAAATACTCAAAAAAATATTTTTGTCAAAAACGAAATACAGCGTGATTGTTCAGCATATTCCCAAAAAGCTCATTTGTAAACATGTTTCCATTTCCAATAGATACAGGACAAAAGGACCATGGAGTGATGGCCTACAGGCTGTTAGAGATTCTAATCACCCATCCCGCAAAGATGGACTGTGCGGGTGCTCTCATCACCTTTGATAGACCGTGCATCATGATGGTACAGCAATCATAAATGTGGAGATTCTCCTCGCAATCCACTGGGCTTTGAGTACTCTCCACACAGATGGTGCGTGATCTAAAAACTCAGTCCACGCTATGGGCCAGATGTTCCACTGTTTTTAGCAGTCACAAATGGAAAATTGGTCCGTTTGTGATCGCTAAAAAGCGTTGCGGTATGAACAAATCCTATTTTGCAAGTCAGTGACTCGCAAAATAGGGTTTACGAATCGCTATTAGGAAGGGGCGTGCCAAGGGCATCCCTTCCTAATAGTAAGTCGCACTCGCATGTGAAATTGTTTTGCGACCGCATTTGCGGTCATAATACACTTGCAATTTACCACCTACTTCAAGTAGGTGGTAAGCCACTCGCAAACAGAAAGGGGTCCCCAAGGGACCCGTTCCCTTTTGTGAATTGTTGCAAAAATAGTTTTTAAGAGCAGGTAGTGGTCCCCTGGATTCCTTTAAGGAAAACGGTTTGCAATTGAAAAAAAAGAAGTTGTTTTTTTGAAAAAGCACAAACATGGGGTCTGCTGTACCCAGCAGGCAACCATCCCTGTGTTTGTAGGCCTTACTCAAAGGGTTGCAAATTGCGACTTGCATCGTGAATAATAATGAGGCCGATCCTTCGCGACCTATTTGAGAATCGCACACAGTGTCTCAGACACTTTTGTACATTCCATTTTGTGAGTCACAATTTGCGACTTGCAAAATAGACTGCTTATACATCTGGCCCTATGCTTAATGAGCACCGCCTGCATTTTCTCTGCATTGAGATGGCGATATATATATATATGTAAATATATAAATATATATGTTAGCTCAGAGGTTGCCCCACGTGTGAGAGGCACTCGGTTCACAGCGCTGAGGTGCAAGCCCTTCGTTAGATATGGTCGGCTTGCGTGTGCAGGAAGAATTAAAACAGTGGTTCCGTGCCTGACGCGTTTCGAAGTAAAGTCTTCTTCATCAGAGGCTTAGGCGGAATCATGACGTGCTCGGTCACTCCCTTCCTTTTATGTCCAATGTCACGCCCATAATTGGCAGCTCAAATGAGACTGTGAGTTGCATTTCGGGAAAGGTAGTGCCGTAAATTATTTACCACAAATGGATGCACTGATTTGCTGTTAGAAGAATTTCAGGCACTGGATGTGCCCCTGCAGACGTGTCCGACCTCAATCCTGCGCTCTGAACCCACTAAAAGGATCGGTGGATACCATTCCTCGTGGCCCCCTTGCTTCATTTGCGGGGGGTGGTGCACTCTCGGCGGCAGGGCCGCCGCCTAATATGTTAGCTCAGAGGTTGCCCCACGTGTGAGAGGCACTCGGTTCACAGCGCTGAGGTGCAAGCCCTTCGTTAGGTATGGTCGGCTTGCGTGTGTAAGAAGAATTAAAACAGTGGTTCCGTGCCTGACGCGTTTCGAAGTAAAGTCTTCTTCATCAGAGGCTTAGGCGGAATCATGACGTGCTCGGTCACTCCCTTCCTTTTATGTCCAATGTCACGCCCATAATTGGCAGCTCAAATGAGACTGTGAGTTGCATTTCGGGAAAGGTAGTGCCGTAAATTATTTACCACAAATGGATGCACTGATTTGCTGTTAGAAGAATTTCAGGCACTGGATGTGCCCCTGCAGACGTGTCCGACCTCAATCCTGCGCTCTGAACCCACTAAAAGGATCAGTGGATACCATTCCTCGTGGCCCCCTTGCTTCATTTGCGGGGGGTGGTGCACTCTCGGCGGCTGGGCCGCCGCCTAATATGTTAGCTCAGAGGTTGCCCCACGTGTGAGAGGCACTCGGTTCACAGCGCTGAGGTGCAAGCCCTTCGTTAGGTATGGTCGGCTTGCGTGTGCAGGAAGAATTAAAACAGTGGTTCCGTGCCTGACGCGTTTCGAAGTAAAGTCTTCTTCATCAGAGGCTTAGGCGGAATCATGACGTGCTCGGTCACTCCCTTCCTTTTATGTCCAATGTCACGCCCATAATTGGCAGCTCAAATGAGACTGTGAGTTGCATTTCGGGAAAGGTAGTGCCGTAAATTATTTACCACAAATGGATGCACTGATTTGCTGTTAGAAGAATTTCAGGCACTGGATGTGCCCCTGCAGACGTGTCCGACCTCAATCCTGCGCTCTGAACCCACTAAAAGGATCGGTGGATACCATTCCTCGTGGCCCCCTTGCTTCATTTGCGGGGGGTGGTGCACTCTCGGCGGCTGGGCCGCCGCCTAATATGTTAGCTCAGAGGTTGCCCCACGTGTGAGAGGCACTCGGTTCACAGCGCTGAGGTGCAAGCCCTTCGTTAGGTATGGTCGGCTTGCGTGTGCAGGAAGAATTAAAACAGTGGTTCCGTGCCTGACGCGTTTCGATGTAAAGTCTTCTTCATCAGAGGCTTAGGCGGAATCATGACGTGCTCGGTCACTCCCTTCTTTTTATGTCCAATGTCACGCCCATAATTGGCAGCTCAAATGAGACTGTGAGTTGCATTTCGGGAAAGGTAGTGCCGTAAATTATTTACCACAAATGGATGCACTGATTGCTGTTAGAAGAATTTCAGGCACTGGATGTGCCCCTGCAGACGTGTCCGACCTCAATCCTGCGCTCTGAACCCACTAAAAGGATCGGTGGATACCATTCCTCGTGGCCCCCTTGCTTCATTTGCGGGGGGTGGTGCACTCTCGGCGGCTGGGCCGCCGCCTAATATGTTAGCTCAGAGGTTGCCCCACGTGTGAGAGGCACTCGGTTCACAGCGCTGAGGTGCAAGCCCTTCGTTAGGTATGGTCGGCTTGCGAGTGCAGGAAGAATTAAAACAGTGGTTCCGTGCCTGACGCGTTTCGAAGTAAAGTCTTCTTCATCAGAGGCTTAGGCGGAATCATGACGTGCTCGGTCACTCCCTTCCTTTTATGTCCAATGTCACGCCCATAATTGGCAGCTCAAATGAGACTGTGAGTTGCATTTCGGGAAAGGTAGTGCCGTTAATTATTTACCACCAATGGATGCACTGATTTGCTGTTAGAAGAATTTCAGGCACTGGATGTGCCCCTGCAGACGTGTCCGACCTCAATCCTGCGCTCTGAACCCACTAAAAGGATCGGTGGATACCATTCCTCGTGGCCCCCTTGCTTCATTTGCGGGGGGTGGTGCACTCTCGGCGGCTGGGCCGCCGCCTAATATGTTAGCTCAGAGGTTGCCCCACGTGTGAGAGGCACTCGGTTCACAGCGCTGAGGTGCAAGCCCTTCGTTAGGTATGGTCGGCTTGCGTGTGCAGGAAGAATTAAAACAGTGGTTCCGTGCCTGACGCGTTTCGAAGTAAAGTCTTCTTCATCAGAGGCTTAGGCGGAATCATGACGTGCTCGGTCACTCCCTTCCTTTTATGTCCAATGTCACGCCCATAATTGGCAGCTCAAATGAGACTGTGAGTTGCATTTCGGGAAAGGTAGTGCCGTAAATTATTTACCACAAATGGATGCACTGATTTGCTGTTAGAAGAATTTCAGGCACTGGATGTGCCCCTGCAGACGTGTCCGACCTCAATCCTGCGCTCTGAACCCACTAAAAGGATCGGTGGATACCATTCCTCGTGGCCCCCTTGCTTCATTTGCGGGGGGTGGTGCACTCTCGGCGGCTGGGCCGCCGCCTAATATGTTAGCTCAGAGGTTGCCCCACGTGTGAGAGGCACTCGGTTCACAGCGCTGAGGTGCAAGCCCTTCGTTAGGTATGGTCGGCTTGCGTGTGCAGGAGCACATCCAGTGCCTGAAATCTTCTTTCATGAAGATATAAGAGTGAGTAACTAATTGAAACACTCGCGCAATCATTCAGGTCTTTAATTTGGAAACTTCAAGCTATAATAATTGACCTTGATTATAAGCGTTGTTTTATTGCCTGCCAACAGCATATGATTTTCACACTATGTGAAAACTACGAGTCTGTCTTCACATACACTTCATTTGTAGTTTAAAAAATCACGTGTGTAGTAAGTTAAATGGCCTCTAATAATGTATCTCTACGTCAGAGAACAAGGGTGCTACGCACTCGAAATGCGTTTGGCGAGCGGCTGATTGAGGAATAAAGAAATTTGCTCAAAACCACACAAGGCTTCGTTTTTCTTCCAACAATACTGGGGAAGACTTCAAAGATAATATATATATATATATATATATATATATATATATAGTAATAGAAATAGTCCAATCCGCTCTTCTCACGGCGGAGATGTAGGCACAGACCTCTCGCCTCCAATCCCAGAATAAGTCAGTCCACAACCAGAAGTGGGTAAAGCAAAGATTTAATACCCATAGTTGGAAAACAAAGATAGATTCGGACAAGTGTCCTCCATGACGCGTTTCGCTCCACGCAGGGAGCTTGATCACATAATATATATATATATATATATATATTTTTTTTTTTTGACACACCTCCATTGAAGTACAGGGATGCTTCACCATTGATGCACGCACTGCAGTAGAAATACTTAAGAAGTGAAGTAACACAACTGTTAGCCAATCAAATGCCAATAGAGAAGATGATCACCTTGGGGGATTATGCCGATTACATGAGCTCTAGCTAAATCTATAAAAACTCCTCCCTATTATATTTGTCAGAAAGTTCGCAAAGTAGAACTACATCCAACTTTACATGATATGGCGTCCTCATTAACAATGTCTCTATTGTCAGTTATTAGCAACAGAATTCTTCATAGGCGGGTTAACACAACTACTCTCCAACTAAATGCCAATAAAGACAATGATTTACAAAGAAGTGTTTGTTTATGAAAAAAATAATACTATTAAACACACACAGGCAAGGAATTTCCAACCCAGTTAATGTTATGTTTCTACTATGTATTTCAAATATGGTGAAACATTCATGTATTTCTATTTACACTGATCTATTTTTACCATCCTTGAAATCAATGTACTGTTCACGTCCTGTTGTTTTTGTGAGAATTCATTATTTTGTTTTATTTTGTAGGTTGGGAAGTGAAGCAAAAACCAAGACTTGACATTATGAGATGATATCTTCACTCAGCAGCAAGGAAATGGGAGGAAATGACAGCATCAAGAACTGTTATAGACCATGTCTTTATGGATTAGATGTTTTAGGAGCATGTGATTTGTAGTTTGTGATGTGTTATACATGAACATTGTTATTCTTTACTGTGTTACTTTTAACTGGCTCCTGTAATGAAACAATGGAAAGAGAAGACCTAAACCTCGCCTTTGTGTCCTTAATAGAATTAAACTTTCAGGCAGAACAACTAGGAAATTCTGCATTGAAACCTAATAGTGCCAATCTTAGCTACACAAAAGGGATTTGAAACAGATTGATGGATTCTGCAACTTCACACATTTTTACAGACTGAAACGTCTTTCAAATATTTGTTATAACAAACCTATGGAAGCATACTTTGTGTTATTGGGCCTGCGAAATGTCACTCATCAGAGGTTAGGCTTACGTAAATGGGCTGTTTACACGACATTTCCACATTTAAATTCTCTCATCTACTCTATAAGTAAATGCCATCTGCAAAAATCTTATATTGATCTCATATAAACTGTTTGCCAGTGCCAGTGCTAAGCACGAAGGCTGAAAAGTCAGTGTAGCAAGAGCATTTACCTACAGTGCTGCTACCGGATCTACCATGCCCAGTGTCGGGGCGAGGTCAGATGGTTGTAAGCCTGGGTAATGCATGCTTATCTTCTCTTGAAACTGGTGTGCGGATCTGCAGCCCTCTGTGTTCTTGTGATTTGGCAGTAGAGTCTTGAGGTCTGATTGTATTGATGCCGGGTGGACTGGGACTTGGGAGGAGAACTATTGAGATAGGCCCCATCATTTTAACAATTGAGAATCCCATGCCTGAATATTCTATTCTGAGACTCAGCATTACCCTATTCATAAGACCTAGATGTGACAGTGGCACCACCTGGCTGCTCTAGTAATTTAGGGCTAAATGTACGAAAATTAGGGGTAGTGATTTCCTAATTGCGATGTATTTGCGAACCGCAAATATGAAATCTCAATTCCTATGTATGAAACTCTTTGAGTTTCATTAGCGATTCGAAGTGGGTCACAAATAGACATACCTCATGAATAATAATGAGGTAGGTCGCAATTTGTGACCCACTACAATTCGCTGCAATCACAAGGATGGTGGCCTGCTGGGGTCAACGGACCATCATGTTAGGCCACTCTATCTGTGATTGCTTTTAAATAAAGCAATCTTTTTTTTTAACGCAGCCCGTTTTCTTATAGGATGCGTTTACAAAAAAAATGAAACTTTAAAGTTAAATTTTTTAAGAGTAGGCAGTGTTCCCTTAGACCACTACCTGCTCTTAAAAAATATTTTTTCAACCATTCTCAAAGGGGAAGCGGTCCCTTAGGGACCCCTTCCAATATGCAAATAGGTTAGTTACCACCAACTTTCAATTGCCTGTAAATTGCAAATGATTTGCGACCGCATTTCGGTTGCAAAACAATTGTACATACCATTCCAATTCGGTATTAGGAAGGGACTCCCTCAACACGCCCCTTTCAAATACCGAATTGAAAAACCCAAGTTGCGATTTGGTAACAAGTTACCAAATCGCAAATTGAGCTTTATACATCACAAAAAGTATTTTACAGTCGCAAACGGCCAAATTCGCAAAATCAGGCTGTTTGGTAACACAAAAATGCTTCATACATGTAGCCCTTACTGTTTAAGACAATATGCAGACTGCAGCACTTCTGTTTACTATTAAACAAAATTTAGAGGGACACACTGGCATCACAAAGCACACACACACACACACACACACACACACTGCACAGCATAGAAACGGGTAGACCTGATTTTAAGTATTCACCCTCCCATTTTTGCTGCAGCTCGGGCCTGTCATTGTGCCATTGGGTGAAAGAATGCCCTGGTTCTCTGGGTATGCGTGTCATAGCCATTTGCACTGACAAATGGTGGCGGGGAGGGGGAAATGCTTCTTTTCCACCAAAAAGACCTCTGTGTGTTTTTAGGTCCATGCCTGACAAGCCCAGGTTTTTTATTTGTGTTCTGGTGCATGTCATTCTAATGTAATATAATATATTACAGTTCTCATAATGAACAAACAATCGTGGACTATATTGCTTACTCCTGCTTTAATTAGGGAAACTTGACAGGTTCAAAGAGGCTTACATTAAAAAGCACCCTCAAATAAGAATAAGGTTCAATTTAGATCCATCAATCACTAACTTAACTAAAGTGCGAATGGAGCAATAGAAACTGTCTGCTGATATCTTGTTATTTAAAGATCAATCATGGGTACACATTGTTTAGAGGTCAAATCAGCTTCACATCCTTTAGAGGTTTACAAATTGATTATCAGTATTTGAGACAGTTTCCAAAAATGTGTAAAATTAACAATAATGAAGAAAGGGATCATTTATAATAAGAACACTCCACTTCCGATGTAAGATGCATTTTTTTTTCCTTTACATTATGGTACTTATCATTTTGCAGTTGTAAAACAAACCACAAGTATGTGAAGGGAAAAAAAGATTATACAAGCTACTTGGGACTCACATGGAATGATAGTATGAATGTTATGCATAAATGGAAAAAAAATTAATTTCCCAGAACCAAATCAGTTTCTAAATCACAGATGAAAGGATACACTCACGCCCAAGCTGGAGTAAGAGATGTCTTTTATGTGAAATTTGAGGCTACAGTGATTAGAATTCATCCGAAAAGGTAGATTACGCATTTTATTTGATGCATTTGTTCATGGAGTGAAGCATAAATCGTTATTTTTCTGTCTCTAAAAAATGTAAATATATAACCTACTGTAGATGATATGCTGCAATGTGACTCAAGGAAAATTCAAAGTTTCAAGTTGTCCCATGTATAGCACTTGTGAGTGATTAATATAATTCTTTTTTCGAGAGCTGTAGTCATTTTCGATTTGAAATCCTCATCCAATATGGCCGCTCTATTTGTACGCGAAAAAAACTGTAGACATTTTCACGTTTACGTCCTGCAATACGTCATGGGTATGAAGGAGGATAGGGACGCAGATTGGTTTTTGCAGTCTGCGTTGGCCTGGCAACTGTGATGTGGCGTCTGAGACCAAGAGGCCCTGTCAGGAAGACCCCGTACTAAGCCCTGCCTTCTGCAAGAACCCGCATCTCTAAGTCAACGCTGTGTGCTTGTCTGTCTACGCCGATAGAGCCACCGAAACCACCATGTCCTTACGAACACTGCCGCTTCTCTTCATTAACCTGGGCGGAGAGATGCTGTATATCCTGGACCAGCGGCTGCGGGCGCAGAGCATTCCGGGGGACAAGGCTCGGAAAGGTGAACCGTCTCCATAGTACACCCCACCCTCCTTCACCACCAAATGCAAACGTGTCCGTTTTCCAGTAGGGGATAGGGCACAGATAATTCCGGGGCATAGTAGTAAAATGACGTAACCTTCTCTCCTTCCCACTCCCGCCGCTATGAAGGTGGGGTCCTTGCACTTCAAATTAACCCCGCATCCTGAAACCCCAGTGGTCCGGCTGTCATGCTGATCAGCCCAATAAATATGGCCGACCCCTGGACTACACCCTATGGAAGTTCTTGCCACCCCCCTGCACAGTGAACTCCTTAACAGAGGGTACCATACTCATCACAAACACCACCTCACTTAAAAGCAGCGAGTATCAAAAGAACGCGACTCGCAAATGTGAACATCTTGACACGCCCCATCACGGTGCCTACTCCCCATCACAAACGCAGGGCTCAACTCTTTCATCCATTAGGAAAAGCTTTCAAATCTGAACCTACTCTAATACCCCTTTTCCAATAGACCGAGGTTTCACAAGAGGATATTTGCTGCTTCCCATGACTGCATCACCCCATTCTTCTGTGCGCTGCATTTAGTCGTCACTCTCCGACCACTGCTAGACTCTGAATACCTATAATAACCATATACGTCCCAGAACAACTCCTCTCCAACCAACATGCCACCCCCCAGCATCACAACCCCATCCTTCACTTCATGACAAGCAGACGGAGCACTGCGGGCGTGGGACAGATAGCCCTATTCGCCGAAACAGTACATTAATTTCCCATCACAGCATCTTTGCCCTTTCAGTCACAGCGACCATTGCAGGCACAGAGGAGGCAGCGAGACAAAAACCTGAACGGTATTTTCCCTATCTAAAACTGAGTGGCACACAACACCTGGGTAAAAATTTAGGAAAAACTCATGCTCACTCCCCCAATCCATCTCCCACAAACAGACAGATATAGCAACCTTCACCACAGTAAGCTCAACACCCATAAGGAGGACATCATCTAAGCCTATGACTAGCCTGACACTATTTAAAATTATCACGGCAGGGGACATAGGATCACCGAAGACAGGGCCCGTTAAAGTGCCACCTCATGCTACAACACATCTCACCTAAGTTTCTTAAGAGTGCCAGTTGAAGGTTTAGAACATCCTTATGGACATTGCCAGGACAGGTGAATTTGCTAATTGCACCGTCCAACACTGCACACGCACACATTATTTCACGAAAAAAAGCTCTTTAAAAGTGATCTTGTTCCCAAGAACTATCGTCTTACAGCACCTGACACCGTTTTTGCAACACCTCCACCTGTTGCCGTTTGAAAGAATATTGCAAGAAAGGAGATGCAAGACTTAGATCCCCCACTCACTAAAAACATTCCATAAGTAGTACATCCATCATAGAGCATGATGCTCCTGTCCTCTGGGGCCAGGGAGGTGGCTCGATTTTGAAATTCTTGTGCTGGTCTATTTCTGAATCTTGTCTATGAGGTCTTTGTTGTGCACATCGAGAATGGATCCCCACCAAATGCAGGGGGAGAGATAAATTACAAATAAAACTGAAGCAGAGCCTTCAAGTTAACACTGTTGTACTAATGTTGACCTTCTGGCGCTTATCAATTTTCGATTTGGCTGTGTTCTCTTTTTTTATAAGATTTGCCAATGAATGTTACAACTTTCACTGCTGGTCTTTCGAAAGATGTGACAGGCTGTCCTCTGATAATAATAAAATATAAGGATAGTGCCTCGAGTTCTAATTCTTCATACATAAATTGTTTATGACATTTACATTTATTTTATTTGTTTTACTCATTTGTATGGCGCAGCGAATCATCCCCAGAGGGATCTCTCAGCCACTGAGAGAGGGACACCAAATAGGGAGTAGAGTCTAAAACAGCCAGGTTTTGAGTAGCTTCTTGAACCGTGCGAAAGTAGAGCAGGCACAAATCTCCTCCGGGAGCCTAAATAATTTTTACTTTTCAGGGAGTTGTGGCCTACACTTCATTAATTTGGCAGGCAATGGGTTTTCAACACATCTGGCAATCAACATTTAGCCTGCCCTATTTTATTGAGTACTGCACTAGTGACACTATTAGAAATGTATGGTTACTGTTTTCTGAAATGTAGACGGATTGTGTTTAAGACAATAATCCTTAACTTACATAAATTAACTTTGGACCTAGTAGAAACAAGTGACTAAGACAGGAGGTACATCAGGAGGTCATGAGTTAAGAAGTGGTTGCGAAAGGAAGGCAGGAGGCCGAGTACGTCAATGAAAAGAAGAAAGTGAGGGTCACAAACCAAGTATTCTGGGTTGGGTTGAGTAATGGGTGAAAGAGAAGTTTTGTCGTCAATGTAATTTTATGTTGTTTGAGGAGTATCTTGATCTCTAAATGTAGCACAGTTTTGCCTTGCAGCCAGATAAAATAACATCCAATGATGCAGAGCCTACTTAAACATCAAATACAGGAGACCACAGGCTCCTGATGTCTAGAGAGAAGGAATTGTATGTGCTGCGTGCTGGTCTCTCTTTAAAGGGGTGATCCCAAGATGACGAGGTTTGCTGATCAATACACACTCAGACTATCCTGAGCGTTTCCACTGGACATAACATTTGTGATTTTTGTTGATTCGACCAGTGGTCCACACAAGGCCTCCTAGGGTGCTCTTGAAATTCATTTAGATGCTTTTTTTGAAAACATTTGAGATTGCACAATGTATGTGTGCTTTGGGAACCTTTCAGGGAATTGTTGCTGCGCCCAAACAGCTGCATGTATATCCGTGTCTGAAGTACAGTTATCAGTTCAGAGCTTTAGCTATGGACAAAGAACTTTTCAGCAATTAGATATTGATATGAGGGCTTATATCAATGACTCCAAAGGGAGCACTGGTCGTAAAAACGGTTGTGGCATTGGCCGAAACCTGCAACTGAGTGTTTATAGCCTAACCAGCATACCTTTACTCTGCTACACTTATACAAATAGTGGTGTGAATTATTAGCCGGCAGAAGATGAGTCTTTTTAGTCACTGACCGGGCCCAGCATTCATCTCATCATTCTTAGCTAGAATTAGTTTGGAAAGTTTTGCTGTAACTGATTATAAAGCTGTTTGTTGCAGGGCGTTTACAAGGCCTCTTAATCTACAGGATACTGTCAAACTTGGAATAAGGACTCAAATAGTTTATTTCAGAGTTAACTCGAAGGACAGTATTCATTCCGGTTGATGTATTCAATATTTTGGGAGTCCTTTGTAAAGAAATGGTTAAAGTAGTTATAAATGACTTATGGTCTTATCTCTAATTTTGCTGTGACCTCTTATGTAGCAAGGTCGAGACCTTTTACCAGTAAAAGCAACACGTATGTAGATATGTTTCAACTTACCGTTCTGAAATGTCCCAAAAATATATTTTGGGCCAAACCTTTGATAGCTTCTTCCGTTTGTCTACTTGGAGAATGTGTTCCTTAAAATGTCCTGTCTCTTTGTATTTTATAGCTGCTTTCTGTAGCCCGGTCCTCCCTTCCATAATTGCCCTGCTTTGGGCTTGTTTGAACTTGGTCGATCACTACAACGACGGTATTTCCCTAACTCTGATTGAAAAAATGATCCTAGAAATATACATACGCACTGAGAGGTCTGAAGTGCAGTCGCTGGAGTGTTTAATTTCTCTTTAGCACCTTGGCATCTGTATTCTTTTCTTAGCGGATCTATGAGGCATACTGGACCAAGGTGATCTGTTCTGTTAGGTCACTAATTGTTCACAATCTACCTGGGTATGTTCGGCGTTTAGGTTGAGGTGTTACACTTCTGGTACAGGAAGGAAATGGCAAGAGAAAATATAGTCATACAAGCAGAATCTGTATGCAAAGGTATACAGTGTAGGAAACGGGACTATGAACTGCAGGGCAAAGTAATTAATCAGTGTACGTAGAGCAATGGCGTAAGTGGGGCTGTAGTAATTAAACAAGAAGGAGTGTCCAGTGATCAGGCCTGATTCTGCAAGTATTAATGTAATGGGTTCACTAGTGATACAAGAGCAAAACACACACTTTTCAACTTCTCCCCATGAGTAAAATTATCTAGAGTAGACCACACGTGTAAAAGTTACAGTAAGATAAACAATACATGATGAACACAATAGGTATCCAAATGGGAAGAATTAGCCAGGTATTAGATCCAGAAACTATGACGCATCCTAAAGGGAAAATAAATACCACATAGAAGGTAAACATACTATATATATCAGAGATGAATAACATAGAGGTCCTCGCATAAGCAAGGCGGAAGGACTCTTCATGTGTGGAAATATTACGAAGAAGCATTATTCTGAAATGCTAGGAAGCAGGATAACATAATGTAAAGACAAGGAAAGGAAACACAGCAGTAAGCAGCACTGGCTATCAGGCAAAATGTTAGTCTCAGAGGTTCAGAACAGGCTCTTTCTTCTTTTAGAATGAGAATTTATTCTCAAGGCTTATCTGCGACCAAGACATACCGTATTTGGCTCTAGCTCGGAAATAAAGCAGAAAGCATACATTTATTAATAGTAAATACTTGTGCACTTTAAAAGCTGATTTTTGTCTGCCTTCCAGTAACACAAATCTAGTGTGATATCTTGAATCTACATTGATGTAAATGGAGTCTGATATTGAAAATTCAGGGAGCTGTATTTTAGAGTTTAATTAGTGCAGGGAAAGCAGAGTGTAGAATAATGAATGATGTTTTTATATCAGGACGTCTTTTGTAGTAACTGGTAGTAGCACACAGGCTTGATCAGTTGGTTGTATTGAGACCAAAAACACTAGAATAGCCCCTTTCCCAGGCATGAGCACCTGCCATAATTCCTTTGTTTTGTCATAGAAACCAAACAGTTTAGATATATATAATAGGATTTTCAAATTGGTACCAAGAATAGTAGTAAATTAAATCTATCCTCTTTAAACCTCACACAGACATGAAATTTTCAATACTCGACACACATTTCACATTTTAAAAAAGTTGAGTTTCTTCGGTTTTACATGCTTCAGTTTTTACAAGCAATTAGTGGTAAATGTAAGCATTCTTTTAATTTTTTTTACCCATAAACATGGAGTCGATCATACATGTTCAGAAGGCTGTCTACTCGTATGCCCTGCACGAGACTTTAGTGCTAGCCTTCTGTGCTGTGTGCCATGTTGCCCGGACATAGTTGTGTCTTTGGGAGTTGTCAATACATGGAAGTTTACCCTATCTTAGGAAGCCAGGTCTCTGAAGGCTGTGTGCTCTCACGGTTGACAGTGGGTTTTCATTAACTGTGGGAGGGTTAGTTTGAGAAGGTGAAGTGGGGCAGGATGGTGGGAAAGGGGAGGTGGCAAGAAAAATGGAGAGATTGTCCTGAATGTTTTTCTTGAAACCACTTTGTTTGTTTTATATGCTTCGTGTAGATGAATGGACAGATGGGGACAGGAAACGAGGTACTGTAACACTTCAGCTGCATGCTATAGTCCAAGAAACACACACACCCACTTGCAATGATGCTTAAAAACCTGTAGCCCAAAGTGTGGTAGCAGTAGTAATTGTTAGTGCTGGAAGCAGGATGCGAAGGTTTGTAATGCCAAGGTATAGATCACAAAAAGGTATGTGTGCCCACATATCAAGGAGCTTCTTTCATACCATCTTAACTTGCCCCCCCACACCGTTACTGTGTGATGGGCTTTTTCAGCCAGCATTGTGAATCACATAGGGACTAAGCACACCTACATCATTTCCTGGCAGTCAGGCTTTTTAGAAATGGAATGAACCATCTGCACACCTGCACGGTTCTTTCTTCATTTTTTGAAGTGTTTCTTCTAGTCATTGGAGTGACAAGGCAATAGGATACCGTTCTCACAATACAGCTTTGCAGAGATAAGAATGAGAACGGAAGGCATATAAGGTGATTTGTAAGGGTGGGCGTAGATCGCGAAGTAGCACTTCGCGAAGCTACGCAAAGTGAAGTTCGCACTACGCGAGCTATGCGTAGCACTTCGCGAACTGCGAAGTAACATGTTCGCACTGTGCAAGATGTTGTTTTCAATGATTGCACAGTGCGGACAAGCAACCGGCACTGTGCAATCATTGAAAATGGCATCTTGCACAGTGCGAGCTGTAGTTTTCTGCTGCTCGAGTAGATTTTTACTCGAGCGGCAGCTTTCTCAACGCGAACTGGTAGTTTCTCATCGCGAGCGGTCGCGAGCATACGCGACCCCTCGCAATGAGAAACCTGACCTTCTCGCGTTGGGAATCTCGCCGGGAGGTTTATTTTCCATGCTCGCGATCGCGAACAAGGAAAAAGTCTCGCCAGGATGTCATTTGCTTGCTCGCGGTCGCCAACTTGACGTTGAGGACCGCGAGCAAGCAAAAAATGACCGCAGCACTACGCAACACTACGCTACGCGTGTTCGCACTGTGCTATGTGCAGTTCGCGTAGTGCGAAGTAGCGCGAACTTCGCAAACTACGCGAGCGTAGCGTAGCGCTTCGCCCAGGCCTAGTGATTTGTTAACATAGGTTAATCTCTGAGGTTTAGTGGTTAATGCCGATGACATGACTGGGTTAATTGGCAAGCTGGTTTACAGTTATTGAAAAATATTCTCCCAGGGAGTCCTAACACTGGTGCTGAGCACGTCACCCTGCATTGAAGGCGAGGAACAGCTTCTCAGGAGAGAGCTTCTTTGACTGTGATGAGAAGAGTTGGCCTGCACTTGATAAGAGTACAATCACAGCTAACTGCAAGTCTTAAGGTGGTTTCACATGGCAAAGTGATGATTTCTTTATGTTGTATTGCTCCATAGCTCGACATTCTCAGAGGCTATTATGTTGGTCAGGTTGGTAGAAATATGTGATCATCGATGTTTGGTGGTGGGCCTTTAAGCTGGGCACAAGTCTTACAGAATAGCCTAGAGGTAATAGCATGAATATGATGGTGGGTGGAGGCGGATGTGGAGTTTCACGAGAGGTTGGTTTGTGAAGTTTAAAGTGCCTTTATGTCTTCTGTTCTGCTTTTTGGGAATGGATTTTAATTTTGGAGAAACTGCTGATATATTTTCCACCGTTTGGTCCCATTTGTGATTAACATGTTACTGTAGAATGCCATATTTTGGAACTTACTTCCTGTGGTGGTTCACTTTGAGTTGGACATATATATATATATATATATATATACCACCAATCCCGCTTTGTGGATAAAAACGGGCTGACACATGCTTGGGTTGCAATTCAGTAATTTAATGCCACCATATAGCACTTTTACAGTAACGCGAAGTCCTCTCTCGCAGCTCCTGGCAGACGCATTTCGGCGGATGCCTTCCTCAATGCCGGTTGTATGCTGGAAAGTTCAAAAATCTATATATATATATATATATATATGTGTATATATATATATATATATAATATATCTGCAGATGTTTCCTCCCTGCAAAGACCAGCACTAGGGCAGCAGATTTACCATGGTCGTACATTTTATGAACCATTGCCATATCGAGCTAGCTTGAATTCAGGAGGTATGCAGTGCCATTTTCATGTTATTTCAGAAAAGAATGTAGTTGAACTGGATAACATAATTCAATAGTAAGGTAACAACAATCAACACTTTACATTTCCACATGTGCTTTTTTTAAAGGTATTTCTTAATCATACATTATGATCCATACCAACATAGATTAAAGTAACTAAACATGACAAGCAGTTGCTTTATGACGATGGAGATAGAATAAGGCATTATAATGGTCCATGAAATAAATGTTGTGGAGGATAATATTTATTTGCCTCACATTTATTCCCAAATGCTACAGTACTTGTTTCATTCTCACTAAAACTACCTTTTCAGTAATACACCAAGCGGGAGGGTAGATGGGGGGGGGGGGGGGGGGGTGGAGGGGGCTAATTGTGTGGTTAACCAAGACTGAGAAAGTGACGCCTAAATGCTATATTTTGCATGTATTCGACCTGTCAGGGTGAGATCACATTCAGGGTAGAAGGGATCCGGCTCAAACTGAACACCCAGCAAAATGATGTTCTTTGATTCTGCTCTCCAAGCCTTTTGTCAGGTTTGGCTAGTGCTAAAATAATGAATCAAAAAGACCGAGTAATAAGAAGATTAAGACTCTTTAAAAAGATCTACTCTTTACATAATCTCAGCACTTTCTAAGGCACCTTTATTGTGTCATCTCCACAGTGACCTTTCTGTGTTCCTCAGTTTTGGTGGAATCTTCAGGAGGCAGCTTCAGAATATTAAAACGTTAGGATACTATTAATCTGGAGGCTGCAGGATGACCTCCACTAAGAAGATAACTCTTACCCAGGTTTGGCGTTCTTAAGCGTTAACGTTTTATTTTGTTCTGTTCTTGCTTCTACCCTCTCATAATCTCAGTCTCTAACCCTAAGGAACATTTAAAAAATGGTGTTCTGTAGGAAGCGTCTTAAAACTGTTTTCAAACATCTTGGAGAGTAGTGGAGCTTCTTCTTTGCTCTACTTCTAAGACACGTTTAGGGTGACCAAGCACTAATGAAAGCAACTTACCATAACATAGTTCATAGACCACTTCTCTGCTACGCCATTAAAGAAAGAGTTGTTTGAGCTTTCTGCTTCGCCCAAATTAATACACAGATGGCCAGAATAAGGACGTTAGGGGAAGTATCCCAATTTGTGTTCAGCTGTGATCATGGAAATACGGGAATTCTTAACAAATTTACACACCTGGACTTCATAAAGGAGAAGTCCCAGCTTTTTAAGTGTTTGAGATTTCATTCACCGTTTTGGTTTTAGATATGATTACTCTTTATTGAAAGAAATTATAGCTGAACACAGGCTGACTGTTGTAAGGTATATTCTCTACAGTGACCCTTTTCTTACCCTTGCAATAAGTATGTACATTTGTATTAAATGTGTTTCATACGTCACTATAGACAATTGATTCTCGATCGAGATGACACCATAAGTTTCAAAACTCAAAATAGCAGTGAACGATGTAGTAGGGGGCACTGATCACTCGGGAACCAAGCTCGGCTTTTCTTAAAAAAATGTAAAGGCAGGGAGGTAGGAGGCAAGAGTAAAATGAGATGTCAGTGATACATACAGTGTGACTTTCCCTAATTTAATATAGGGAAGACGAGGATGAAATGAGCTAAATTCTATTAGGGCAGAATCCCCGTCAGCTAGGTTGTTGGTAAATCGAACGTCATTGAAGAAAGAAGGAGGGAATGTCTATAAAAGCAGTGACTGAGCTTGAAAGGAAAGAGGAAGATTGAGCTAATGAGTGGACTGTGCTTCTCTTGCCAGGACAGCAATAGGCAGTCATTACCTCGAAGCAGAACCTATCTGGTTTATTTGTAAAAGTCGACCAAGAACCAACGGCAATACAATACAGGAAGGCAAATGCTTGAGTGGATGAGTCCAAGACTGACCAAGGATGAAGTTTGAGTTTAGCTGGATTGTCAATAGCCAAGGCAGCTAGCCACCAACAATAAAGGCTGCCCATGTCTGTTGTGCACACAGTATGCCACTGGTATACCCATTACTACTGTTTTCCCAAAGGCTGACGTGTGAATGAGGTATCAGAAAGCAAAACTGGTAAGCAGCACAATCTTCCTAAAATATCCAAGCGTACGTTTATTTCCAAGGTTTGATTTGTTCAAGTTTCACTTATAGTCAAGGGTTACCTTTTTTCTCTTCTGCAAACAGTCGTATGTGCATAAATGAATATTTACATAACTACACTAACTGATCGATTTGTGTAACTTTAGAAGCAGATTACACACTGATTTTTGTTAGATGAGTCACTTCTCTTTACCCTTCCTTGTCCTAGTTGCACCTGCTCCCCCTTTAGAGGAATACAAAATGAAAAGATAATCGTATCTAGTGTATTTAATTCAGCATGTGTAATTTATGTACAGTGCTGTGATATTATCCCGTAGAAAATATCTGGTAACATATAAACATACTGATGGAAAAACAAAATGGGTAACTCTCTCTTTATTTGTTAACATTGAAATGTGCACCTGTTTTGAGGAAGCTCTCTGCCTGTGATTAAAATGAGATGGGCATTAAATAGTTTTAAATAACATTTTTACGTCAAGCCTTTTGGAATTTAGCCTATTTGACTATCATTTGGATGAAAGCTGAGGTATGTACTTGATATGACCAAAGGTCATTAAACGTGACTGCCTGACATAGCTAGACTATGTGACATCATTGCACGATGAATTGGTTTCTGAAGCTGTACTGAAAATCTGCAAAAAGCTCAAGTAATGTATGGGATCTATTGCCACAAAGGTGTTATTCTTCAGTGCTCAAAAATTGCCGAACCTGCGCAGGTGCTAGAGCCAATGTTAGAAAGCAGTCCCTTAGAAAGTGAAAATGGCCCCCGCCAAGTAATTCAGTTCCCAAGAGCCATATACAACGAATCCTAAGCCCCCTCAAGTGTGACATTTAAATACTTGAAAAAACTAAGCAATAGCAAAGGCAACATCCATCATCATCATCAAGTTTATTTCGGATTCAGGGATCCTTAAAAACCACATAAATACGTAGACAAAAAAACATTAAAAGGAAAAAAATGAAGCGCACCTTTAAAACAGAAAAGTTGATAGATTTGGGAATTGTTTGCACATACACGAAGATATTAATAAAAGTGCCAAAAGTAATTTACGTCGCATAAAACATATAAAATAGATAAGTGAAAACAGTGCACTGCATTGTGATAACCCTTCAATCTGAGAATATACTGAGTATATAAAATACGTTTAGCTGATACTGTCATAGTCTCTCTTTTAGCGCCATCATCATATCAACATAAAGTGATCCATGCCTTACCAGCTTGTGCGACAACATGTTACATACTAGAGCATCCTAACCACTCCCCAAGAGTGCCATAGCAAGGAATACACAGACTTAGTACTCCAGAACGGTGGGACAAATACAACCTGATCGAAGTAGCTGCCTAGCCGCTAAACACTCATGATCGGTTACCTCACCATGGCCCTTTTACGGGTGAACCATGCCGAGGCCAGAAATTCAGAGACACCAATATAGATCATCCCATGAGTGGCCAACCTCATAAATCTTAGTGTGTGGTCGATTTTCCGCACGCCAGCGAGCGAAGACATAGGCTGGGCACAAGAAGAAGAATGGTGAAGTGTTTCTTCTTCTTGATTGCCGGTCATTGGGTACTAGTGCAATAGTGAGTGCCCCATCTGATGCAAAAGCAGTTAATTGGCAGTGCACCGTATCTAAATCGGAGGTACAACTGTTTGGCTAAAGGAAATGCTATCCTATCTAAAAAGGGTGTGAACAAGGGGTCAAATCTTTGATCCAAAAACTGTCCGTGCAACTTCCCAGGTTGTTTTTTTGGTTTTCCTAACCTCCTCTTCCCAGAGCAAAGATTTCAGTTTCTCTTTAAGAGTAGACCTGGTGATTGTGGGTGCGGATTCGGGTGAATCCTAAATTGGCAAGGTTTAGTTTGCAGAGCATTTCCTTTAAATGGCTAAGCCAACATATCTGGCTTGCATTTTGAGTCATGACTAAAATAATTTTTAAAAAGTCTGCTGCGTTGTGAAAACAAAGCAAAAGGGGATGCTTCCTATATACAATGCATTTGTGAGATAAAGAATTAAATGAGTCGGGACTGAGTGTAAAATAGTCATCCATGAATTTCAGTGCATGTGCTCCAGATCAGGGCATATAAATTCTCCCTACTTCCATGGATAGAGTAAATTCACAGATACACGCACATACACTCATCATACGCTTGGGCCCATTTCACTAACTTACACTCAATTATTCTATTAACACTGAACCTGTAAATGAAAACCTTCCTAAACACCCTGCATCTGCACCAAGGTCGATAAGACCTAATTGACACTGTCTTGAGTCATGATTTAAACAATAATAATCAACAATAATCAAAATGGAGTACTCAATAATTGACAAGAAATAACCACCAACACTGTATTTAAAATAATGGTAATTTATCTAAAATTAGTTCAAAGAAAAATCAATTCAAAAGCAAAATCATTATTCTCATAATTACCTATTCTAGCTAAATGTCATAAATGGGTCAGGACAGGTCTCTCAGTAGAAGTCTCCCAAGTCACCGTCCTCACAGCATCGATCCTCACCAATGCAAGTTCGGGAAGAAGTGGCCACAGACCCTCTCTAGGCTAACAATACTTATAGGAAATTTAACAAAAGAAAGCAACATAAAATGTTTTAGATATCCGCTGAACCGCTGAGCAGAGCGAGCAGGAAAGGATGTAACATCGCTACATTTGGAAAAATCTCCGCTCAGAAAAAACACAAAAATAAAAAGACGGAAGAAGGAAACTCAAATTTGCAAATGTTTCTTTCACGTTCACATTTCCTCGGAACCAGCATTATAATCACAAAGTTCATTGTGGCTCCCTTGTCCTCCAAGGACACTTGGACTCTCGCCCAGAGCTGCTGTCCTCACGGAAAACTTTTTAAACCAGGCGAAGACTGTGGTCAGATGACTCTCGACCAGGTTCAGCAAGGCCTTCTCATCAAAATTTCATCACTCGAATGTACGCTTTAAACGGCAGCCATTTTACGATAGGCCAAAACAGACCATCTTAATTAAAAGAAACAAAAACAACATTACCACAGCATAGTGATTAAAACAATGTTAACCCCACTAATACCCTTATGTGTATGTAATTATCTAGCCTTTGCAACACAGTAAAGCATTAGTACACGTTATTTCAAAAGCGTTTTGTACTTTAAAACAAACAACACTTAGCAACATCCATTTAATAAAACCTGCACATTATTATTAAGCAACATGAATGCATTCCCACGTGTAGTTTTCTCCTGTTAGTTCGTATTGGTTAATCAGAATTTCACACAAAAACAAATAATTAATAGTTACAAATTAAGAATTTTATTTCACAACATATAGACAAACTGGAGCTTCAAAACCCGATAAATTTTCAACAGAAAACTCTGCTCCAGCAATCCCCCCTTTGGTGATTTTATCACCAAATAAACAACCCCCCCAAAAAAAAAAAAAAAAGTAACAATTTAGTCCCATTTTAGGAGAAATTGGAAATGTCTTTTTCTTTTTCACAACACTAGACACCAGACTCCCTTTCATCATCCCTCTTTGTTTCCAAGTAAACACTCTCCCTCAATTCTTCTAATTCTATTTCTTGTAGATCTCTTTTTCTTTTATTTTTCTTTTCAATATTTCTTTTAATTAATTTCCTTTTCCCTCCCCTGTTTTTACAACACAAACACCCCAATCTTAGTATCAATAAAGCAACAATTACACAAGTCAAAGGAAACAATATCTTACCTATAATAGTACTACCTATTTTTGCAATAAAACTCTTAACAGCAACTATTTTATTAGCTATTTTAGTCCAGATACTCTCAGCTTCCAGTGGTACTAATTCTTCATGCAAATCAGTAATATTTTTGATATAGACCTTCAGGTCCTTGCTTTCATCTGGAATGTAAGTGCAACAATGTTGAACTTTCAGCATTCCACAAACCCCACCCTCCTTGGCTAATAGAATATCAAGGGCAAGTCGATTTTGCATAGACATGGCACGTACGGCAATCAATTCCGTATTCACCAAAACAAACCCTCCAGCAGTATTTGTCGATAAGCGATCCACCACTGTTGACAGTTTCCGAATTCCATATGCATTCAAAGAAATTCCCACTGCTGGAATTAAAGCTCCAAATATATCACCAACTATTTCTGACCAAGTTTCTCTCTTAAATCGCGTTAGTAAATTAATATGTTCTACATCTTCTATTCTATCTATATGAAAGATCTTTGGAAAAACCAGGCCCACATAACACGTGCCATACCAATGGTCAGGCAACTTGTAATAAGCCTTGTTCCCACAAACATAATACACTCCTGGGAAAACTGGATCCTCTCCTCCTTTGAAACCCCATCCTGTTGCAATGAAGTATGTATCATGACACTCACTAGTCCCAACAAAATATGTATCATATTGGGATTTCCTCCTTGTAATGCACAGCTTACCCTTCTGTGGTGCATCTAGAGCTAACGTTGGACTAGCCCCATTTCTCAATTCTTTTCCCATCTCAATGTCCCAAATTGTCTCACTCACTTTGTATTTCCCTGCCTTTTCATGCATACTCATTCTCCTTTCCTCTACCATGTTTAGGAAAGCCTCCTCTTCTTTTTTCAGACTGCAAGTTAAATTATTCTTGAAAATGTAATCTAATGTTAATTCTTCTTTCTCAATAAAAATCTCACCAAAAATGTTAGCTTCTTTAGCTGGATTCAGCCTTTTGTTCATAGGCAAGTGCCCAAAAATGTTATCTTTATTAGACATCTCATAATCTATTTTCCCTAACAAATAAAACACACTACATGAAATTCCATACGTAGCTGGTAAATGGTGATAAGTAACACCCTCTGAAACGGATGCAGGTAACTGCATACATACGTAGCAATCTCTTACTTCCATTGTCTTCACATATTCATACAATAATTTTGAAAAAACATTACTAGAAAAATCATTAATTGACCTATCTTTATGTATGTAAGTATTACTAATTCTAGTTGGAACTACTTTTTGTGAAATCTTCTCTACATTAGTCTCATTCTCAGTATGTATCTCAAATGTACCTATTGTAACTCTAAATGTAACTAATAAAGCTAAAACACCCCATAGTAGCATTAATAATCCAGTACAGCAGCAGCACATTCTACACCATCTTTTCAAAAAGGCACATCTACTTTGATTATTCTCTATGTTAGCCATTTTACTACTTTGACCTTGTCTTTTGACTTAGCCTCTACTACTCCACTACTGAAATTTCTTGAATTCTGGATTTTTCAAACAATTAATTTTCAGACTTTCTCCTTTTCACGTTCTCCCAAGTGATTTCTTCTGTTCACTCAATTTGGATACTTGTCATTCTTCACTTCAACTTCTTCAACATCAAATTGTATTAGATCTCCAACATCATCCTCAGTATCCGACTTTTCTCCAATGTCAGTCAAGATTACTTTCAGGATTTCACCTGTATCTTCTTCAACCACTTCACGTAAGGTCTCCTCTGGATTTCCTTGACTTTCTGCCTCTTCACCTTCAGACAGTGCCACGTACGTCCATTCCGGCGACCTATACTTCTGGTTAGGTTTTCTTATTCTTTTGATCTCCTCTGGTTCTTTCGACTCTTTTCGCTTTTCACCTTTTGCTGGATTTTGACTCGATACCTCATTCACTTGTTCAGCTTTCGAAGTATTTGCTCTTATCAGTCTATATCTCAGCTTCTTTATTCTGTTGTTAGGCCAAAGATCTCCTCTTACAACTTTTTTTGGTCTTGTTTCTTTATTATTTCTTTCTCCAATCCAAGTTCTCTTTCTCAGAACTCGACCCTCTGATTTTTCATTCTCACTTTCATCCGATTCTGTTTCAAATACCTCTTGTTCTTCAGCAGTTTTCTTTCGCTCCACAGTCTTTTTCACCACTGTTTGAGACTTCCCTATTTCTGTCCCTCCTCGGGTCTCCGACACGCAATCTTCTTGCTGTCTACTTGTCCCTTCACCTAGCTTATCAGGAATGTTCCCTACACCTCCTCGGGGTTCTTCCACAATCTGTCCCTCTCTATCTTCTTCTGACCCTACTTCTTCAGGTATAATCTCAAGTAGTTCTTCAACCTCCTCTTCTGATTCAAGAGTAATCTCTGTGGAATTGCTCTTTTCTTTTCTTTCTTCTCCACTGCTTGTTAGAACTTCAGTCTCTCTCACAGAATCTGATCTCCCTTTTGAAACTCTCAATGTTTCTCTTGAAGTTTCTCCTGGAAAGAAAGAATCACCTGACTCTCTTTCTCCTTCAGAATTCTGATTCCTTCTCACTGGGTCTGTTTCTTCATCATCACTGGAATCTGACTCTTCAAAATACTCCTTACCAGTCCAATCTTTTGGGTTTGGAACTCTCAGAGTATGACTTGCATGTACCCAGTTTTTCACACCAGCACACTTCACTGCAGTTGTCGTAGTCAGAATGACTTGTCTTGGCCTTCCCCACCTTGGAACCAAGCAATTTCTTCTTCTGTGCACTTTAATCCTCACCCAGTCCCCTGGATTCAGATCATGAGCTTGCTTCTTCTCAAGTGTGGTAGCGTCTTCTCCAACCTGGTGAAACACAGAATGAACTGCGTCAGCCAGGCCTTCACAGTAATCCAAAATCATGTCATCAGTTATTGTCATCAACTTATTGACAGGTACAAATGCATGACGCATTGCACGTCCCATCAAGATTTCATGTGGACTCAAACCAGTAGTTCTATCTGGAGTAGATCTAATTGTCATTAGCACTAGAGGCAAGACATCAGGCCATTTCATTCCAGTGGCTAAACACATCTTACCAATCCTGTTCTTGATTGTGCCATTTATCTGCTCAACCACGCCAGAAGCCTCTGGCCTGTATGCACAATGTAGCTTCTGCTGTATGCTCAACGCTTCACAAATCAAACTCATGAGCTCATTATAGAAGTGTCCACCTCTATCAGACTCAATCGTTACTGGAAACCCGTACCTAGGAATCAACTCTCTTAACAGTAACTTTGCCACTGTTATTCCATCATTTCTCCTAGTCGGATAGGCCTCCACCCATCTCGAGAACAAACAGACTACCACTAGAACATATCTCAATCTGTTCACTTGGGGCATTTCAATGAAATCAATCTGCATTCTCGTGAAAGGACCACCTTCTCTGCCTATCGTTCCCAGACTCACCACTGTCTTTTTCCCAGTGTTAAATTGCTGACAAATCAAACATCTTTGACAAATGCTCTCTGCAATCGTCCTGAACTTTGCATTGTACCAAGTCTGTTTAAAAGACCTGATCATCGCATCCCTTCCCAAATGTCCCTGGCCATGATACATCCTTGCCATTGTCGACAACATAGAATTAGGCATGACTGGTCTACCATCTCTATAGACCCAAACATGGTCTGTTTCTCTTGGGACACAACCTGCCTTGATCCAGTCTTTCTTTTCTTCCTTTCCTGCCTCATCCTGTAACTGTTTCACTTCATCCCACGTTTCTAGGACATTAGTAAACATCACAGAACAAAAAGACATTTCCCCTTCTCGTTCCCTATTAATCGAGTGATTATTTTTAGCACAATACTGTGCAATGTCATTGGCAAATCTGTTTCCAAGTGTTACAAAATCATCTCCTTGTCCATGAGCAGCACATTTTACAACTGCTAATTCTTTAGGCAGCTGTATCGCCTCAAGCAATTTTCCAATCACCTCAGCATTCTTTATTGGAGTCCCACTCGACGTCAAGAAACCTCTCTGTAGCCAAAGTTGGCCAAAATCATGCACAACTCCAAATCCATACTGACTATCAGTCATCACAGTCACTCTCAGATCTTTCCCAATTTCACAAGCTTTCGTCAATGCCACCAATTCAGCAACTTGTGCAGATTTCACTCCTTTCAATGGTGATGCTTCCATAACTTCTGAAACCTTACACACTGCATATGCTGCACTCAGCACACCCTCATCATTCCTCAGACATGATCCATCCACAAACAGCACATGATCACTCTCAAGTAATGGAAGATCCCTTATGTCTGGTCTCGGTGTTGTACAGTAATCCAGCACATCCAAACAATTGTGATCATCTTCTGTCTTCACACCCACATTTTCAATATCCGGCAACAATGTCGCTGGATTCACATTCACACGTCTCTCAAGAGTCACATTTGATGCTCCCAGAATGACTTTCTCATATTTAGTCAGCTGACTATGTGACATGTACTGAGTTCTGCTTCTTGTCAAAAGAATTGCCACATTATGAGGTACGAATACCCTTACAGGATATCCCATTATAATTCCCTCACTCTGTTCCAGACTTCTACATGTTGCAGCTACAGATTTCAGACAACCTGGTAAACCCACAGCTACAGGGTCAAGTGTCGATGAGAAGTACGCAATAGGCCTTCTCAGTAGTCCATGCTTCTGGATTAACACTGAAAGTGCACATCCATTTCTCTCACTGCAGTACAATTAAAACTCTTTTTCATAGTCTGGCATACCCAAAGCAGGGGCTTCACACATTCTGCTCTTCAGCTCCTCAAATGCTGCCATCTGTTCTCCATCTAGTTCCAATGGGTCTTTTACCTCACTCTTTGTCAGCTTAATCAATGGTCTTGCTATCAGAGAAAAGTTACTAATCCACTGACGACAATAACCCACCATTCCCAGGAACATTCTCACTTCTCTCTGAGTCTTTGGGGCTTTCATTTCTCTGATAATTCTGATCCTGTCATCAGTCACCTTTCTCAGACCCTTTTCAATATTGTGTCCAAGATAACGCACCTCTTTCTTGCAAAATTGCAATTTGGCTGGAGATACCTTTAACCCTCCATCTGCCAGATGATTCAGTAAAGCTATGGTATCTACTTCACAAGCTTCACGTGTCTTTGATGCCACAAGTAGGTCATCAATATACTGCACTAGTACTGAGTTTTCAGGCATGATCAAACTCTCCAATGACTTTTTCAATAACTGATTGAATATCGAAGGACTCTCTGTGTACCCCTGTGGGATTCGACACCATGCTAAAATACGCTGGCCAAACCTAAATGCAAAAATCGTCTGGCTGTCATGATGCAATGGAATTGAAAAGAAAGCATGACACAAATCAATCACTGTGTACCACTCAGCATCATGTGGAATCTGATACAAAATCACTGACGGATTTGGCACAATCGGACAACATGCCACCACAATTTTGTTAACTTTTCTCAAATCCTGTACAATCCTGAACTTCCCATTGGGTTTCTTTAGCCCCATTATCGGTGAGTTACACGGACTACTCAGTAGTTCTCTCAAAACTCCTTGCTGAATCATTTTCTCAATGATAGGAGTTATTCCTTCAATTATTTCTGGTGTCATTTTGTACTGAGGAATGTTAGGATAAGTAATTCCCTCTTTCACTGAAATTTTCACAGGATCTACATTATTCATCAATCCCACATCCTCTCCAGTAAAATCCCAAACTGTCCTTTTCACTGTGTCTCTCAGCTCTTGAGGCAAATCCTCCGGATCAAACACAGCATATGCACCAATCAACTCACTCTCTCTATTTTCTAGAGTCATTCGGTACAAAACATCCTCATCTGGTGTTTCAAAAGCTATTCCATCCGGCGTACAAAAAATTGTACAGTTCATTGTGCATAGCAGGTCCCTGCCTAACAAGTTCACTGGACTAGTGTCACAGACCACGAATCTGTGCATATCCGAAAATTTCCCTATTCGTACCCTTACTGGTTCAGTAAGACGTGTCTTGATTTGTGTATTGGCTACACCAACTACTTGGATTGCTTCATCCGAGAGAGGAAGATTTGTAATATCTGCTGACCTGACAGTTGATCTTGTCGCACCTGTGTCTACTAAAAAAGTAACACTTTCTTCATTTATTTTCCCATCTACAAATGGTCCTGCCTGGTCTATTTCTAGAGTTGCACCAAGTATGCACTCTTCCTCCTCTCCTCGGCACCGTCAATAGTCACCTTCAGACTCACTCCCTTCATTCTTTAACAAGTACTGTTGTACCTGGTTAGAACGCCTTGGTTTGTTTACCTGCTCATCATTGTAGAATCCCGAATCCTGATTGTACTTTTGTGACCCTCTATTCTGCGGCAAGGGCGGTTTTGGCTCTTGACTCTGCTGTCTCACAACCTTCTGTTGTTGCTGCTGTTGATTATTCCCTTCGTTCTGCACCTGTTGATTTAATGTTTTACTCTCATTATTCGCTAATGGTGGATTGGTACATTCAGATCTCCAATGTCCCAGTTGGCCACAGTTGTGACACGGGAACTTTTTCTTCGCTTCCTCAAGATTCCCCTTTCCTTTCCCTGCATATCTGGGCCTATTCCTTGGATTATTTGCCTGTTCCACCAACTGTGCTTCTTGTCTTTCCGCAACTTTCACTTGTGCCCACATTGCCTTTTCTTTCAGCTTTCTCTGTTTTGCTTCAATTTCATCACTGAAGTATTTTGCATGTCTCAGAATCTCATCTATTTTCTTACTCTGCCAGTCCACTGTATGCTCACGAATTCTCTCACTAATCTCAGGTCTCAGGCCATATACAAATCTGTATACAAAATGACTCCAATCTTTGTCACCCAGGTGTTCATCCCCACTGAATTGTTTAAAAGCCAGTATCAGCCTCTCATAAAAAGCATGAACTGATTATTTTGCTTCCTGGTGTGTTTGATCTATCTTAACCCAGTCTGTTTCTTTTGGAGGAACTTTACTTTTCAGGTATACAATCACCTGATCATACTTCCTCATTACCTCTGGATCTGGTGCTCCTGTTCTCTGATCTCTTGGATATTCCTCAGTAGGCCAACTCACAACTATTTTACACTCAGCCCACAAGTCTGCTGGAACAATTATATCAAACAGACTATTCAGGTCAATCCACAGCACTTTTGACAATTTCACAAACCTGTCTACCTGCCTATACCACTCGACGGGCTTTTCTCTCAATCGAGGGAAATCATTCGTAAATGATAAAATATCCTGTCTGGTCCATGGAACATGTACATATCCTCCTCCAGGTATTTCTCTCATAGGATAAGCATCCACTGTTTTCTCTTTTTCTCTCACAGGAAATGCTGAATAAGTCCTATCCACTGATTCTTCCCTTTTCTTGTACCACCTATCCTTCCACTTTTCTACATCACCCCATTTTCGCAATAAAGCGAGCATCTCTTTAATCTGTCCTGTTCTACCAGCACCATTCAAATTCTCAATATCCTTGTCCGTAAAATCCATCCTGTAAGACCTCTGCAAGGCTTTCACCTTATCAATGTCAACTCCTTGTTCATTCGCTATTGCTCTTAACCTGTCATGTGTATTTTTAGCTCTCCAGGTGATGTTTTTACACATAAATAACAATTCTCCATCATGATGATTTTTGAGAATTTCTGTAGGAATTGTCCGTGCAACAAGCTCCTCTAATTCTACACGTAACTTGGCCACATCAATTGCCTGTGAATCTTTATCCCTCTTTTGAAGAACTCTCATCCATTCATTCAAATCTTCAGCTGTTATTTCAGTAGATTTTCTCACTGGAACCACTTTCTTCTGTGGTTCTAAAATTGGCATCCCTGAACAACTAGCATCACTAGCATCCAATCTCGAATTAGACTGTACCTCTAATCCTTCACTACATGTGTCATGTCTGGATTGTCTCAAATCATCATTTTCTGTCCTTTTTCCTGAGTCTCCTGAGGGACCAGCCAAACTTGTCAATCTATTCCCAACATATGGAACCACCAAACTATTTTCACCCATCCTCTGCTTTTCAAAAACAGGCATAACCGGACCTATGGTTACAGGCACCGTAACAGCTTCTAGATTCTTTGTCAGCTCTCTAATCTTTTCAGTCAGCTCTGATGTAGTTCTGGCTAATTCTCTCGTATTCTCGTCACCACTTCTATTCTCTCTCTCTTTTCCCTGAAAGGATTACCACTTCTTAACTCAGGTGTCACAATCTCTGTCTCAATGATACGCAATGTATCTCTTATCGGAGAAACAACTGGTGTGCTCTCTTCTGGTTCTGGTCTATATGGAGGTGGTCTTTTGTAAATCATATCATTCAAAACCTCATCCTCATATTCATTAATTCCATATCTTTTCACTTCTGCCTCAGGAACCCTTTCTGTACCCTTCTCGTCAACTGTTCTCATAGGATATAATCCTTCTGACATACTAGCATCTCGCCATCTCTTCATTGGATCATGATGAGTTTCACGATCATGTTTCCTCCCAAACATGTATCTATAATTACCTCCAGACCTTTGTTTTTCTCGCTCATGTACTTCCTCTTCCCATTCCACTAAAGCCTCAAACTGTGTCGGCCTTGGTCTTGGGTCAAGACACAACATCTTTCCCCGTAAATTTCTCAACACGGCCAGATTAAATGAACCATGTTCTGGGAATGCTAGAACACCATCTTCTTTAGTATACCTAACCCAATTCTCCAACCATTTACAGGTATGATACCCATATCTCGCAGCCATGAAGGATGCAGGCGTTTTCGATGGAGGTAACAATTCACCTTCTCTTGTTTTAACATCTTTATCCTTGTCAAACCAATTTTTAATCTTTCCGAACAAAGATTTTTTCTTTTTCTCTTCTTGGTAATACATTTTAGCTTTTACCAAACTTTCTAATCCCTTCCGTAATACAACTGTACAGTACAATATTTTATCCAATAACAGCGCGCCTCACACCAACGCACCAATCCTGGAGCGTCTACGTCACCCTGTACCCCTTCCAATCCTTGCGCGGCTCACACTAACGCACCAATCTCAGCGCAAGCACTGTTCTGATCCAATATCCAATCAGAGCGCGGTCTGTATGACGTCAGCAGTCGCTGCAGTCTCTCCTGCTCCTGTCTCTTGTCACTAGTCTACCCCTCCTTTACAAAATCTTCTCAGTAGACTTCGTGTCAAATTCTAAAAAATCTATTAGTTACAACATATAAACATCTCCATTGTCTGTCTCGCTAACCACAGAATAGTAAAGAAAATCTATTTCACAAGAATCCCGTCTTTTCCCTGAAACAGCACTTACTTCTGTTTCACTACGGAATTAATACTCTCGTTGACACAGTAGCACATCCCTCTACTCTGCCCTTCTAACATGCATCCATTAACTGTTTCCTCTAGGACTGCTCCAAAGAGTCTTACAATCAACTAAATGCTCATACATCCACGCACTTTCATACAAGAAAATGTAGTACATACACTCAGAATCCTGCTTTCCCGAGAACAGCGAACAGTCTGTCCCACTACAGAATTATAACACACATTAACCAAGCAGCGTTTACCTCTGCCCAGTCCTTCAGACAAGCTTAGAGAATACCTATTACTTCTCCCGCAATAAGCTTTAACGGCGAACCTTACGGATCCCTGGGACTTAAGACCAGAGTTTCATAGATAACCTTCGCTACCATTCATACTTCTTTTATACCAGAAATATATCCCTAATAGTAACACACAACGATGTCACTGATTCCGAACCCAGACAATGTGACGCGCAACTTCAATTGTCACACGTTTTTCCTGCATACATACAGGACCAACAATCCCGTTTTTCCCGAGAGCAGTATATACTTCCCTCTGCCCTACTACGGAACTGCTACCAGCTCCCAAGTTCCAGAAGCACTACATAAAACTCAACACGACGACTCCAACATATAGTATTAGTACATATACCAACATCAATCAATAATCAATGAATCAAAAGCCAATGTACAAGCAATCTAATCAGATCAAGACAATCATCAATAACCATCAAATTCTGCTACCAGAAAATTGCTCCAGATCAGGGCATATAAATTCTCCCTACTTCCATGGATAGAGTAAATTCACAGATACACGCACATACACTCATCATACGCTTGGGCCCATTTCACTAACTTACACTCAATTATTCTATTAACACTGAACCTGTAAATGAAAACCTTCCTAAACACCCTGCATCTGCACCAAGGTCGATAAGACCTAATTGACACTGTCTTGAGTCATGATTTAAACAATAATAATCAACAATAATCAAAATGGAGTACTCAATAATTGACAAGGAATAACCACCAACACTGTATTTAAAATAATGGTAATTTATCTAAAATTAGTTCAAAGAAAAATCAATTCAAAAGCAAAATCATTATTCTCATAATTACCTATTCTAGCTAAATGTCATAAATGGGTCAGGACAGGTCTCTCAGTAGAAGTCTCCCAAGTCACCGTCCTCACAGCATCGATCCTCACCAATGCAAGTTCGGGAAGAAGTGGCCACAGACCCTCTCTAGGCTAACAATACTTATAGGAAATTTAACAAAAGAAAGCAACATAAAATGTTTTAGATATCCGCTGAACCGCTGAGCAGAGCGAGCAGGAAAGGATGTAACATCGCTACATTTGGAAAAATCTCTGCTCAGAAAAAACACAAAAATAAAAAGACGGAAGAAGGAAACTCAAATTTGCAAATGTTTCTTTCACGTTCACATTTCCTCGGAACCAGCATTATAATCACAAAGTTCATTGTGGCTCCCTTGTCCTCCAAGGACACTTGGACTCTCGCCCAGAGCTGCTGTCCTCACGGAAAACTTTTTAAACCAGGCGAAGACTGTGGTCAGATGACTCTCGACCAGGTTCAGCAAGGCCTTCTCATCAAAATTTCATCACTCGAATGTAGGCTTTAAACGGCAGCCATTTTACGATAGGCCAAAACAGACCATCTTAATTAAAAGAAACAAAAACAACATTACCACAGCATAGTAATTAAAACAATGTTAACCCCACTAATACCCTTATGTGTATGTAATTATCTAGCCTTTGCAACACAGTAAAGCATTAGTACACGTTATTTCAAAAGCGTTTTGTACTTTAAAACAAACAACACTTAGCAACATCCATTTAATAAAACCTGCACATTATTATTAAGCAACATGAATGCATTCCCACGTGTAGTTTTCTCCCGTTAGTTCGTATTGGTTAATCAGAATTTCACACAAAAACAAATAATTAATAGTTACAAATTAATATTTTTATTTCACAACATATAGACAAACTGGAGCTTCAAAACCCGATAAATTTTCAACAGAAAACTCTGCTCCAGCACATGCACTCCATAGGATGCAGGCAATTCATCAAACTGCCTATAGTATGAGATGAGTGAATGCTCCTATTATATGTATAGGGTAAATAACTGGTGACACTGTTTTACAGACAGCTGCTCTGTCAAAGCCGTACTAGTTAAGCATGTGCCTGTGAGCATAATTATATTAAACAGTAGAGGCTCATGTAATAAATCTGATGCAAACTGGGGATGAAACATACTCTTTTACGAGAAACCTACTTGTCTCGTCATAAATCAGACCTGTGAACGAACGGTGCATCACAACCGTACTGAGTTTAAAATTATGGTGGCAATCTGTTTGAATTATAAGGAATGTTGCTACATGGAAGCATTCAAACCTTCCATTGTAATTTTACAATAATAGTCCTTACCCAATAGTAAATGTTCTAAACTGTGCAGGACTATATAGATTTTAGAAAAGTGAAGTATCTTTTACAGTTCAATTTGTGTTTTATGCCTAGTGTCCAACATCTCTGCTAACGTTTTGGGTAATTATTAATCTAATTTTGCTAGTATCAATTCCTTAGAACATAAACGGGCTGGTTTTTTGCTTCATGTACTGCTGTCTTAAACTACCTTAATTAGAAAACAGTGCAAAAACATAGGGAGAATAAAGATGCAGACCAAACCGTTTTATCTTTGTCCATTTAAAACTTGCCCTTCCAAAATCAGGCAGAATTTCAAAGGGGCGATTGGTTTGCCTTACATGGTGTCTAAGGATGTCATTTTCCAACTTTGGAACCGGTTCAGCCTAACTTTCTTTTTAATATTAAGTCATTCACAAAATAAGCATCTACTCGACCACAGATGAAAATGTTTAACAATCAGTTGTGCTTTGCAGTTCCTTCAACTGTGTCCTGGGGCAGCTTTTGGGTTGGAAACTTATGCCGGCTACTGACACATGAGTTATGGAGAGACTGTGTTAGAGAAACAGTAGCACAAAATGGTTTCCTTAGGGCTAAGACCTGTCTGCCAATATCAGCATGAGAGAAAGGAGTTTTATAGACCCATATGTGCCAGAAAGGGAGGGCAGAGGGGAAATTATGTGCCAAAGGTGGCACATAAGATATAGGTACATTAATTGGCATGACATTCAGTAGTAGAGAGCATGACCAAGATGATTTATTAGCAGTCCAGCCTATAAAATAAACCTTACTCTAACTCGGGGGATTGACAGATGAAGTGTTTGGGACAAAGCCCTAAGTTTGTCTTGACAAAGTATATGAAGACCTTTTAGGGCATTGCCTCATCAACCAGGTTACGTAGTAACTTTGTGCATGCAGGAAATGCATGCTCTGTTAAGGTGGCGTGTGAGCTCAGTAGTGGGAGAAAGAGATTCAGAGAAGATATAATGGTCTGACCTGGGCTTCTCTCCACCACCATAACAGTTATCAGCCATTACGTAGGATGAGAACAATGATGGTGGACTACAGGAAGTTGCCTTGTTACTTTTATCTTCCGGATACAGGAAAGGGGACACCAGAGAGCGAAAAGTCAAGCCAGGTCAAGGAAGACTTGCAGTCACCTTGACCAAACATAGTCCGGCCGGCAAAGAGAGACAGATCAAAATGAGTGAACACTAAATTCTGTTGCACACTCAATGCTACCCCTGTAAGCCTGAACTGCAATAAACATCCCAATGTTAAGATATTTTTATCTTGTGACTCCTGGCTTTTTATAATAGTAGCCTCAATGATCTGTTTTTATAGAAACTGTTGTAGTCAAGTGACATAAACGTTGGAGGGTTGATTAGGCTAATAGAAATTTGGAAACGTATGCTATCCCAGGAACTCTAAAATCGATTGCCTAGCAAATATTCTGTTCTGAAACCAATTAACTTTAAATAGATGAACTTGTAAAATTGTCTCCTTGTTTGGTGAAAGATTCGTTCATTCTGCATGTGTTAAAATTACGTGTACTTTTTTAAACTACTGCCGAATGCAATGCAAACAGCGGATCAGTTATTCCATTGTGACTATTAATGCAGTCAAAAAGACACCATGTTTCTCATGCATTTTCCCATCTTCTTTTTTTTTTAGAACAGATTTCATGCATCAGTTTTGTTTTTCACATCTTCCAGCAGATAATTGTGTATTACCCTTTTTCTCACTAGAATTGCTGTATAGTTCCTTTCAGTGGTCTTCTTTTTGGGTTTTGCAGTAATGAATGACATCATCACAACAATGTTCAACAAGAAATTCATGGAAGAACTGTTTAAACCCCAGGAACTCTATTCCAAGAAAGCCCTGAGGACCGTGTTTGACCGTCTGGCCCACGCATCCATCATGAGGTTAAACCAGGCCAGCATGGATAAGGTATGCAGGAATCGGTCATTCTAGCATACATAAGTATTAATTTGGACGCAGCAGCTGTATGGGCCAGCCTAATAAAGGTAGGCAAAGGGAAGAGCCCTTGCAGCCCCAAGGACAATATCACTCATTACCAAAAAACACAAAAAATCGCATTACATAGTCTGTTGGCCATGTCATGGCAACCACTTGGCAACGGAAAGCCTTTGAATTGCGTTAACATCAATAAAACCTATTTAGAAAACACCCACAGAAATGTAATATTGTAAATAATCTTGTTGATTGAAGGCATTAAAGTATTTAGTCAAAAGCGCAAGTATAAATTCTAATTCTTGCTGTTCTGGACTGTGTTTTCAAATGACTCCAGGAGTTAAATAAAGGAGGCGGGGACAGAGAAGTGTGATTGGTAAAGGCACTAATATCCTCCTGTATTTCTGTTTTGTTGTTGTGGAAGATGGGGTTGTGTCTCTCTGAATCTGTGTTGTCTTTTTATATAAGAAGTACGTTCTTATGGAAAGAAGAAGTTCCCTTCCTAAGGTAGAAAATATATATTCATGGTACAATGTACCTACCTGCAAGTACTATCACACTCCGACCCCGATTTAAATGTTTTAATGAAAAGCTCTTTGTAGTCGAGAGACACCAATATGGCTGTAAATGTTACCTCTTTACTACTTAGTTTTCCTCCAGAGACATTCTGGTGCATAACTAATGAGAAGCAATGGTATTTTTTTAATAATGTCTCCAATTTGAAATTAACCCTTATTTAACCAGACAAAGCCAATTATTAATTTGTTGATATTGCAGGTTGGTTCCTCTTGTAGAGCAGTAGTGCAGTCAGGTATAGTCGATATGAAGTTACAAATAGATTGTAAGATTTTCATCTATTCCTAATTTACAACTTGGAGCCTAATTACGATGCAGTTGGAAAAAGCTGTAACTAAGCCTGGGCGGTGAACTCTGCTTTGCTTGCAGAGTTTTCTGCACTACGTGTTACGCGGAGTGGAGTTTTTTCCCTTGCTCGTGTTCATCAACGTCAAGTTGGTGAGCGTAGGTAATCAACCTCCCGGTGAGATTTCTCAATGCGGGGGTGGGGGGAGGCAGGCTTCTCATTGCGAGTGGTCGCGAATGCTTGCGACCTCTCGCGACCGCTCGCGACCGCTTGCGTTGAGAAACTGCCCGTTCACGTTGAGAAAGCTGCTGCTCCAGTAAAAATCTACTCGAGCGGCAGAAAAGGAAAGCAGGGACAGCTTGCGCTATGCATGGTGCCGTTCACAATGATTGCACAGTGCAAACAAGCATCCGGCACTGTGCAATCACCGCGAACGGCATCTTTTTTATCATACTCTGCCGCTCGCGGAGCTCCGCGTAGTGCGGCAGAGGTTTTTTTTCACTTTGCGGAGTTCCGCATAGTGCAACTCCGCGAACTCCGCCCAGGGTTAATTGTAATATGCCGGTTGGATTCCTTTCCGACCGACCCATTACAATGGAGTCTGTTGGAAAGGAATGCGAAAGGTCATTCTGACTGGGTTCCCTGGTCGGAATGCTGCCAGTAATTCCAAGAGCGGCTCTTTCCGCCTGAGGGATTACAATGTCGGGTTAACACAGCCTTTCTATGCTGGCCTTTCCGACACAGAAAGACTGTTGGAACTCGACTTTGGGGGCCCCCAGAAGTTCCCCCTTTATTTCGCAGCCTCCGGTTGGAGGCAAAGGGGGCACCTGTTGGTCCCTGCTCTTTGTGACAGGCACCTTGAGGTGCCTGCCACGGGGTGCAGGGATGAACTGCAACTCGCATTTTACAATTGGAGCATGTATTCCAGCCAGAATGCATGTTCCCATTGTAAAGTATAGGAGTGCGACCGAACAATGTTCGGTCGCATCGTAATAATGACCGAGACGATGTCAGGCAGAGGAAACTCCATCTGACATCGTAATGAGGCCCTAAGTCTTTTAAATGTCATATTTTGTAAGGGAACGCAAGATAATTTTTTTCATTTCCTTACAATTGACTTGTTTTAAAAACCTAATTTTTCCTTTGTCATGATGTATTCACAGTTATGATCTAGTTAAGAAGGCGCATAGGCCAGTTGCCTTTATACTTTTTTCTGAAGTGCAAACAATGAATGTTCTTCGATTGTTTTTTTTTTTTCTCCTGCTTTTATTCCCCAAATCATACACTAGAGCTGCAAGTTTAGTTTAAATACGGTTAAAAAGTGGCAGTGGGTGACAGTGTGACAAATAAATTATTATACACATGATATGAGGAGCAGAAGTAGGTTATTATCGCCTTTTCCCAGATGTAACAAAGGTTTACAGAAATGTATCGAAATAACACAACTATGCTAGATTTACATATTCTGTTCGATCACATAGACATTTTGAGCTATTTCAGCAAAACTAACGTGCACATCTGACTTAGTGCTAGTCTGTATAATATTTTAGAATCTCCACTAATGTAGTATCTTAGTCTCAGCTCTAGGTGATCTATCAGTGCTGCTCAAAACGTCTTATGTGTTTTTCACTCTGTAAAGGCCTGCGAAGGTTCCAAATCATTGATAAAAACACTGGAATTATTTTCCTTTTTCTTGGATATCTAGTTGCAGTTATATTTTGGAGGACCAGAGTTGGTATGTTAAGCAGGCCGTCCCATCAACGAAATATACACCACTGCTGTGATATAAAAATAAAAAAACATGTTAAAGTCTATGTATTTTGTGTTCCCCCGCCTTTGTTTATTCCCAGTTGCTATTTTTGTAAGTGTTGATTTTCTGAGGGAAGAAAGATGCTCACAAACAGATAATGTTTGCTCATAAGTCTATTAACCACAATCCAGCAAAAGCCACACAACGTGTGGCAGTAAAGTATACAGTCGATTCCCTACTGCCTGTGATGTAACAGACACTGAATCTGTTCCAATGACCTATTCTATTTCTGTTTTTTTTGTGGTGATTTAGCTGTATGACTTGATGACGATGGCATTTAAGTACCAGGTCCTGTTGTGCCCTCGACCAAAAGACATTTTGCTTGTCACTTTCAATCACATGGATGCCATCAAAGACTTCATACGGGATTCTCCCAGTATCCTAAACCAAGTGGATGAAACATTTCGGCAGCTAATTGAAGTAAGATAAAATGACTTTTTTTTACTTTAACACATGGCTCTTACATAACACCCATCAGAGTAAGTTGTACTCCAGTAAATAGTTAGCTTTGATGTTTCAATGTGGGTGAGGTGCAGAGATAGAATTTGGGGTATTGTCTGAATTTCATGATGTCCAGCTTAGCATGACCCTTGGATGAAAATCAGCAGACAAGGAAAGGTTTGAACCAAGGGTTAGATTTAAGATGGTTTGGGGAATTGGCGGGAGTAGTGCTATCCAGCTTTGCATAGATGCAATTCATGGAAAAAAAATGATACAGAATTTTCCTTGCATGGACACAGGCAAGATACATTTTGCAACAAAGCTAATGGGGTTTGGGATTCGGCCCAATTTGAGGGTCAGATATTTTACAGTCTCCCTTCAAGTCCAGCTTACATAGAATAACATTTCTTCTAAATTAGTTTTCAATATCCCACATCAAATTTTGGGTTTGTTATTTCACATGACATTTGGCAGTGTTAAATAAAACATTCTAAGTCTCACCTTTTATTTCTCCTAGATGTATAATTGCCTACCTGCTGGGGAGTTTCAGCTGATTAGACAAACACTCCTCATCTTCTTTCAGGACATGCACATTCGAGTAAGTGTCACCTCTTGTCACTCACTGACATGCATTTGTATACCCTTTTCAGGATTCACTCTACATGAACAGGGATATTAAGAATACAAAACCTCTGTGAATGCGTACAAAATAGTGTAACCTTGGTCCTTTGATCATTGTTTTTTAAATGCGTGCCTCTAAGCTCTCCAGAACAGAAATCATCATGAAGAATCTTCAGATCTTTTTCTAGCATCCTAAATTCAAGCAAGTAAGGTTGAACAGGTAAGGTTAGACCTCTGATCTAGTTCACTAATCATTCACAAACGTAGGAACTAGAGATGGGCAAACCAGCAAATGCCAGAGCTGAACTAAGGGTCTGGCTTGTCTCTAAGAGCATGACCTAAGCCAACTACAGATTTGGGATTTAAATCATGCCTGTCTCTCCTAACAATTATACCATTAGTGAACAAAAATGGAAGTTGGTTGTCTTGTGTCCTCGATACATGGATTATTAAACCTCAAGTAAAGCAGGTGCAGGAAAGGTTTTGTACAGTGCAGATCCTGAATTAAGGTATTTTGAGGTGCTTTTATGTGAAGATGAATTGCATAGAATCACACTGTGGTCATGCGCAAGCCAGAATCGATGCAAGGTTTCCTGTATCACAATGTGCCATAAGCCACTACTTGGTTCTCTTTTTCCCTCTCCAGTTTTGCATCAATGCTTAATGCATCACTTGTCATTTTTGAGGTGCTAATTCACTACTATGTCTTACTTAAATACACATAGTACATGTTAAAACACATTGACGCAAAAGCCGTTCTGGAAAAAAAAAGTTAATTTAAGGGAACACCAGCTACTCTTTTTTAATGTTGCCATTACCAGCTTCCCCTAACTAGAACTTGTGCCCCCACCTTGCTCAGTGTTGTCATCAACGATGTAATTCGCGATGTTATCAGTAATGTCATCAATTGCCTTATTGAACCTCTTGAGTGATGCAATCTGCAAGGTAGATCTTTACTACTAGTTAGTAAAGTAAACTATAACTTGCGAATTTGAGTGTTTTTTACTTTAAAACTTTACACTATAACTGACATTATAGTTAGGTGAAAGTGTCAGTTTATCCTTTGATTTTCAGTGAATTTATGAGTTGTTTTTTCATGTAAAGTAAGATATTATTACCATACCTAACTTTGCTTTTTTCCAGTGAATTTTTAGGGATTTTTTTATTTCCAAAGTTTTTATTTATTTTATATAGAGAAAGCAACATTGCAAAGTTTGAAACAATGTGTTGTCTGTAAGAACATAAACCAACTGTATTACATGTTGATGGGGACATCAGATATATTAAAGTTTCAGTGGTTGTGATATAAGCGGTTCCACCGATTTGATACATAATTAGGTACATCTAGAAAAGGGCAGATAGTGCATAATTGTGTGATTATACTACTGACTCGGAAAGGAGAAGAAGTGGGATAGAAAAAAGAAAGTAAGTGAGTAAAGTAGACCAAGTAGAAAGCAGAGCTAAAAACATAGAGAGGTGGTAAAAACAAGGGTGGGGTAGGATTAGGGGGTGGGAGTTGGAGAAGGGGCATCAAGAGGTTATTTCATTGAGTTGGGTGCATCAATTTGTGTATATGTCTAAGGAGGTTTTATCTTCTGTAGATAGGAAGCTAGGTTATTCCAAAGAGGTTTGGTGAGTGTAGCAGTGTAGCTGTTGAATGATAGAATATTTTCTAAGCTAATTATGAAGCAAACCCTCGCCCACCATGTGTGATGTAAGATGTTATTAGAATGTTTCCACTTAAATAGGATTGTTCTGAGACCAATTGTTAGTAGTAAATCTATGAGGGAAAGATCTTTGTCTGAAAGTTTGATTGGAGGATCCATTTACCAAGGGCATAGTATAATATTACACAGAAATCCTTCCTCCTTAAGGCCCAAGCAATATACAAATATTGGGAGACCGCAAAAGCTAAAAGTTCTCTTGCATCGGTCTTGAAAAGTCTCTCCGCTTCCCAATATTGCCTAATGCCCATGCTATTACATACTGCCAGCAACCATTTTTTTCGGGGTATTCTATAGTAGGGGCAGAATAACATAAAATGCGATTCTGTTTCCACTATATTTGGGCAGGCAAAAATTGTTCTTAGGGGATAGATTTGACCATTTAATAGTGTGCGATCTTAGGGGCAAAACCCCACACCTATATTGAACATACAAACTTTTTAGTTGATGCGGATACATCCTGTTCATGTAGGGTTCTAACCGTGGTAGGCTTTTATGATTAAGAAATTTGCCTGTATCGGTATTTGTTTCATGTGCTTCCCACGTTTGTGTTATAACTGCCTCCTAGTAGCACTGTTTGACTCTTGCAATATCACCTTTTGCTATTGAGTCTGGGGCTGACCATAAATTGCTCATACCAATTCTATATGATAGTTCTTGTGTATGTTTGAGCCAAGGTGTTCTTACTTTGCTATCAAGGGCTAGAAGGTGTTTCACACACTCTCTGTAAGATGTCAGTTCTTGTGTAGACCATAGTCTAACCCAATACAGCAAGGGTTTTAGGACAGCTAATAGATGGATGGGATTGAGGGCCAAGTCTAGGCGTATGGGTGTTACGGGCGAGCATTGGGGAAGTTTAAAAAGTGTTTTTAAAAACCTATTTTCAGTTTTGGTTAGCCTATCTGCATCTGCATACCCCCCAAATCTCGGCACCATATAATGCTGACACAACAGCCGTAGCTTTGTATATAGCCATGACCGGTGCAACCGGTCCTCCAGAAACGGCCTTATAGCGTCTAGCTATGGCGAAAGCTTTCTGGTGTAATGTGGTATTGCTTCTGTCCATCTGTGGAGCCCATGCTTGGGTGTTACTTAACCCTACCCCAAGATAGTCAAAATTATCAACTACCTCCAGGGGAAGGCCCTCATCACTCAAAATACTTCTACACTTCTTGCGGGGTTGATTAACATAACCTTAGATTTGGAGGGGTTCAGTTCTAACCCTCTTTCCCCACAAAAGGTGACGAAAGCGTTCAGTTGAGATTGAACCTAAATGGCATTCAGCTACCCCCCTGTTGGGGAAACTACATTGGCTCCCCATTTCTCAGCGCTGTGCCTTTAAACGGGGTGCCTCATTTTTAAATCCTTGCATGGCATCAGTCCTGAGTTCATTAACAGCATGATACTTAGGCATACCCCCACGCGCAACTTAAGGTCTGCCCATCTCTCACTCCTCTCCATCCCGGGGTTCAAATGGATACGTCAAGGAGGCCGCAGATTTGCCACCCTTGCTCCTAAATTGTGGAATTCTCTTCTGCAAGAAATACGGTCTTGCACAGACCTTTTGCAATTCAGGAATTCCCTGAAAACTTGGCTATTTGCACAGGTTTCGTTTTTATGTCTTCCCTGATAGCTTTTCGAGCCTTAGCGCCATGAAGCCACCTGGCGTACGTGCGCTCTATACATTTTTATTAACATTGACATTAACATTGAAGGCCCATAGGTGTACAGGAGATCAGCAGAGTATCGTCTGCGAACATTAATATTCGGGTTGGTATGCCCGCCATTCTAGAGGTATCATGGTTACATAACTTCAGCCTCTTTTCAGCGCCATTTATAAATAAGCTAAACCATGTTGGGGCTAGGACGCATCCCTGTCTGACCCCTTTCTTGATCTCTATCTTCAGTCATATCCCCAGTTGTGTTCCACTTTACTCTTCATATGTATTCTCATGGAGGAGTCTAAGTATCCTTAGTAGATCTCAGGGAATGCCATAGCCTTCCAGTATCTCCCACATTGTATTTCTCGGGACCAGGTAGAATCCGCACTTAGATCAATAAAAGCAACATATAGATGGTCACGCAACAAGGTGATATATTTCCAAGTTATCACCTTGAAGCGGAGGATCTGGTCCAAGGTGCTGATTTTCGATCTAAAACCTGCTTGAGGGTCTTCCAGAATGTTGTTTTGCTGCATCCACTCATTCAATCTGAATAAAACCTGTCTACAAAAGATATTTTGGGAGTTGTCATTAAGGCTTATCGGCCTATAATTTGATGCAATAGATCTTTCACCTTTCTTATAGATTGGTATAATGACCGCACCCTGCCATGATGGGGGAATCCTATTACTGCTTATTATGCTGTTAGATAGAACATTCAGGTGTAGAAGTGAGATATCTTATCTGTTTCACTGGTACAGGAACACCCTTTGTCTACGGCAGTGGTACTCATAGTACGGCCCGCGGGCCGCCAGCGGCCCGGCAAGCCTTTCTTGGCGGCCCGCGGACCTTGCAGATATCGTACCCAGACATGCCAACCCTCCCCATTCAGGCGGGAGACTACCGATTTCAAGGCTAGTCTCCCGCCTCCCGATTCAAGCATCCCGAAACCCGATTCCTCGGGGGGTTTCCGCTGACTGTGTAGAGCGCTAATTCTTCCAGCAATAATCAGAGTGGCGATGCAGGGGCTCTAGAAAGGGTGAGAAAGCAAAACAAAGCCTCATCAACAAGCGGATGGTCTTTTAAAGACCTGTGAAGTACTCGGGGCGGCTGTGTGTGTACCTGGAATCTGTTTCAGCCAGCAGGGCTGCCAGGGGAGGGGGGGGGTTGTATGCACTGCCAGCAACCTGCCAGGCCAGTGCACAACACTTGCATCACCCTCTCTCTGCCTGCCACTGCGCCCGATTCAAGGCCCCATTCTCCCGTTTTTTTTTTCAGAGAGGGAGGGAGAGAGAGGGAGGGAGAGAGAGAGGGAGGGAGGGAGACGGAGCTTGCACTCCGTGTCCTAGAAGAATCGAAAGTCACCTTCATAATAGCTAAGAAATATGGTATTGTATGGCAGGACTAGAGGTGAGGATCAAGCTACTTCAAAGACTGCCTCGAAATAAAACTACTTGAAAATGTAATCGGAAGATCATTATACCGTCCTTAAGAGATCCAGCGACCTAGGCTATAAAGAGAAAACCTTAAAAACCATCACCCCTCTTGACAAGTCTGCCCCAAACCAAATGTGACCGAAGCCTGCCTCCTGAATCTTCTGCCTTGCCGATATTGCTAATGTTGATGAAGATACAACTGTAAAGGGGCTGCCTCACAACTCTGGAACGTAAAGGGCCCCATTACGAGTTATGCAGAGAGGAATTAACAGATTTTTAAAAATTGTTAATTTGGAGAGGGAAGGAGAGAGGGAGGGAGGGAGATGGAGGAGGGAGGGAGACGGAGGAGGGAGGGGGAGAGAGAGGGAGAGAGGGAGGGAGGGAGACGGAGGAGGGAGGGAGGGAGACCGAGGGAGGGAGGGAGACGGAGGAGGGAGGGAGACGGAGGACAGAGGGAGAGGGAGGGAGACGGAGGACGGAGGGAGATGGAGGACGGAGGGAGACGGAGAGAGACTGAGAGGGGAGAGAGGGAGAGAGGGAGGAAGGGAGACAGAGGAGGGAGGGAGGGAGACGGAGGAAGGAGGGAGACGAAGGAGGGAGGGAGGGAGAAGGAGGACAGAGGGAGAAGGAGGACAGAGGGAGAAGGAGGACAGAGGGAGAAGGAGGACAGAGGGAGAAGGAGGGAGACGGAGGAAGGAGGGAGACGGAGAGGGAAGGAGAGGGAGAGAGACGGAGAGGGAAGGAGAGGGAGAGAGGGGGGGAGAGGGGGGGAGAGAGGGGGAGGGGGACATAGAGGGAGGGAGACAGATGTTTCGAAAGGTTTTTTCTTTACTCTAGCTCCGCCCCCCACTGATCCCGCCCCCACTGACTCCACCCCTACCAGTGCGGCCCTCGGCCACTAACCACACTGTAATTTTGGCCCCCGACAGAAAGTTTGTGAGTACCCCTGGTCTACGGGTTCACTAAATAAGGATCGACACATCTCATGAGAGGAGTCTCATCACTCAGACACTGCAAGTGCCGGAGGGAGGGGGCTGACAAGTTCAGGTTAAAAACAGTATTTATACATTTTTGTACAGTAAGACAAGCACTAGAACCCCTTTGTCATTGTTACATAATGCTTACACAACCCCTTTGTATAATGCTTACATGCTGAACTGTTGATTCCTGATAAACCCCTACCCACGTCACTTTCATAGATAGGCAAGGGAGATTACAGGCTAACAGATTAGACATCTGTTCTCTTTGGCCCTTCAGCACGGCAGGACTCCTTACTGTGGCACGCAAGAATTATCAGTACAACCAGCTTTCAGTGAACACATAACTTCTGACTTTACGAAGTCCCATCAAAAACACAAAAATGGGGACTGGTAGACAAAATGGAAGAGGAGTAGATGCTAACTTAACAGAATACATTTTTTACTGTTCGACAGTTCCTCTTTTTAGACTTTACTAAACACATTTTGGCTAATTAAATAATAAAATATATATATTCCAGATACATAAAACTTCATGAGTACAAAAGGCATAAAAGAGAACATACTAAAATAGTTAGTGATATAATCACCATGACCACCATATTCCTCCACTTCTAAATCTGATCCTTTTGCCTGTGGGTTACCATCATCATCTCGATAACATGCTATATTTAGCTCTTTATTATGACCTCCTATATCAAAGTTAAAAATCTTACTAACATGTGCTGCCCATAAAACTCCAAACCAAGAGCCATTGTTGGAGAATGGGAGTGGTATGAGAGGCGTTCCCCCTTTTTCCTGGTGTGCAGGCAACAATCCACAAACCCAACAATCAAAAATATTAGCAATACTATGCGTATAATGCAACATTTGAATGTTCAGGTGTAGGTGTTGGGCATACAAGTGTATGTATAGGAAATTCCTCATGTAGGAACCAAGCTATTACACAAATACTCATAACACTAGATAAACTTGCTGCCAAATAAATGAATGTCCATTTATGTTTAGTCTCTCTCGACGTAGGGTGTTGAATATCCGGGCGTTCTTCCTCCATGTTTAGCATCCAAAAATCAATAGTGTCTTTAACTGTATTGTCTCTTAAAAACGCTGCACAAAAAAAAAGTTCTTTTTCAAAAATGTCTATAGTTTATGTCCAATGCATATATCAGTCAATGGGGAATTTCAGAAAGAAAGCAAACATTTGAAACAATTAAACAGCATTTTCACCTCAATCAAAGTCCAAGCTAAAAAAGTAAAAACAAAAATCGTTGAAGACTTGCAGTTCGATGATAACTATAGCAATGCAAAATCAGTGTAACAAGTACTTCAAGAAAGGTCATCCACAAGTTCATCTGCAACAGCCTGAAGGATCGTTGAATAGATTGCTTTTTTTTTCAAGAAATATTTCTGGGCCAACTGGTGGAAAGTTCAGATTCTATTTCCATCCCTGGGCAGAGCAAAGTAATGTCCACAAGGATAGCATCAGCAGTTTTCTGCACCACAAATCTTCTTTCCATTCAAAGATTCTTTTCTCGTCAGCTCTTGACAGTTCTCAGTTATTTATTTCGGCATTTCTTGACTCTTTGTTATCAGCTTGCCATCAGGGTGGCTCATACAGTTCATACTTTGCATTACACAGTTAATTCAATGTGGCATTTTGTATTTTTTCCATGCAATTTGACCACTCCGGTGCTAAGAAACTCTGACAGAGCACCATCAATCCTTTGCACGTTTTCAATCCAAGCTTTTCACTTTTATTTTTACTTTGATCAGTTTCAGACGTTTCAGCTATGGGTGCAAATGATTTTTCAAGGGACCACTGCAGACTTTTTGGATACCCTTTCAGCCATCTTTTTCCTACCTCCACTCGTAGGCCCACAGCACTAATATTTTCCTTCAGGGGCTGCACCTGACTCATTCACCTCTTTGACACCGCTTTTCATCTGAGTCAGTTTTCACTTTTTGCTTTTCCAGTGCAGTTTGCTTTAGTGTTGCTTCAGACTGTTTGTGTTCCCTTACAGCTTGATTGACCCTCTTTTGTTGGCTTTTGACCACTGCTGGCATCTTTTCTTGAAGAGGAGCTGTTTTATCAGGGGGACACAGGACCATAGTGTGTGAGAGGCATACACCCAATTTGGAAGGCCGCCACATTTCACAACAGTCTTTGCCAGGATCATTTGGAACAGGCCTTCCCATTTCACAATATCTCTCGGATCAAAGTTTTGGCACCAACCATTATGCAGATCTTGTGTAGCCGCTGTAATCTGGTGAGAAACTGCACGCTCCACATCAGCCAGACCTTCACAGCAATGGCTAGTCTTTTTATCAGTGATTTTCACAAGTGCATTTGCATGTACATATTCAAGCCACTTCAGTGAGATTGAAACACAGTCTTTTGCAAGGTGTAACTCTGTGCTGTCTTTGTGTTGCTTTATTGTGTTTGAATCTTCAGGCAGATAGCCACAATCCAATCTTTGTCCAATCTGTTGTTCTGCACACATCATCTTTGAGACCTCATTATGATCTTATTTCAGAGAACCTAGCAATCTATACCTGGGCATCAGTTTTTGCAATAACACATTTGCTACTATACAGTTGTCATTTTTCTCATATTCTGTTCTGATACAACCTTGTTGTTTTGCGTATAAAATATTTTCTGGTACCTCTTTTTGTTCTTTACAAGTGTCAGCATTAAATAAACAGTATCCTTTTCAAATTTACCAGTGTAAATTCCATTGAATGTATATGCTAATAGGACACAATATTGTACAACTGAATTAGCATTTGTCTCTCCCATGACAATAATGACTCCCATTTGGTCAGTTATACTGCATGTTATGGTAAGGGCAATCAATTTCGAATTTTGGGCTGATGTAACTACTGAAAGCCATGAAGCTTTGACAACATAATATATAGGGAGCACAGAGTGTGCTGCTCATAATCGGTCATTGTTACCTTTCAAACCTGGGCAATCTACAAAATGGACATTGTTGGGCTCAATCAGACATTCATCCTTAAAGTCTCCCAAAACAACTTTACAAAGGAAGGCATTATTTTCTCACTCTTTGTGACTGACATTTACCATAGCTACTAAATTAGGGTAGCAGGGCACTTCTTTGACATTGGGGTCAAGGGTCATTGGGAAATATGTCACAGACCTTTGAACACATTCATGTTTCTGAACAGGCACTGAGAGAGTGCCGCCCTCCCTCTCACTGCAAATTGGTGTCTTTTCTTTAAAAAAAACTTGCACTCCTAGTGCCGGGGCACAACACTTTTTCTCTTTCAACTCTAGGAATGCTTTTGTGCAACTGTTGTCCAAAGGAAGCGGATCAGACACATCCTTGTGTGTCAGTCTCAGTAAAGGCTTAGCCACTAGGGAAAGGTTTGGTAACCACTCGCTACAGCAGCTAACCATTTCCAAAAACACTTCTTTCTGAATTGAAGGTGGATTCATTTGGTGAATTATTTCCACTCTCTCTGGTGAAACCTTTCTAGCTCCTTTTCTGATTATGTGTCCCAGACATTCATCTTCTTTGTGACAGAATTCCTGACTATTCTCATGCAATAGCACTGTGGCATGAACTTGACAAAAATCATTAACAGTAAGCCATTCTTCAGCGCATGGAATGTGAAAAAATATACTGGCTGGATTCAGTACCATAGGACAACCTAGAAAAGTTATACTTCTACTCTCCTGCATTATTCTGTTCTTTTCATTTAGTTTCTGTGAACCTGTGATCAGAAAGTTACACAAACTTCCAATCAATTCCATCAAAAATCCTTTACTCAGTTTATCTCCAATTATTAGTACAATTTCTGCAACTGATATTGTTCTTGAACACGTCATCTGGTTCTAATTTGAATAAGACATGTTCTGCATGTTTTATTAATCTATTAATCTGACATCTTTCTCTGTGAACTCCCTTACTTCTGTGTTTATTATTTCTTTCAAATCATAATGTAATTGTTCAACTGTCATTTCTACTACAGCTGTCTCTTGTTGGGCCATTTTAGAATGTACATCCTCATCAGGAATCTGATAATTAACATCATCTACTACTTTCTGGTGCGCACTACACTTGACAATAGCCACTCGCTTTGGTAGTGTTAATGCAGTCAGCAAATTTTGAACTAACTCTCCATGCTGTCTCCACAGTTGTATGCATTGTGGTAATAGCATAAGCTGCAGTCGTGGTGTCATCCAGTAGCTTAAAACAAGATCCATCTACATTCAATTCACCCTGAGCATCAGGCAGGGGCATGTCAGTCAGGTCTACTCGACCCTTTGTTTGTTCTTCAGTGGTAAACATACAGTCATGTATATCACTGTACTGCTCAGAGGGCAATGGCAACACAGTAGCTGGATTCAAGGTCAGGCAGCTGTTAAGTGTAATGTGTGGTGCTAACCAAGTGAGTTCATACCCGGTAAGATGAGCACTCATCAAATGTTGTGTCTTAGTTTGATTCAATAATACAATGGGGAACAAAAACCAATCAATTTATAATTAGGGCTCCCGGTTTTATGGTATTTATTTTTTTGTCATTTCCATCTGGATTTATCCACATTTATTTTTGCCACAAGCAAAAGACGACGCTACAGCTAGTATTTTTCCACATTTATTTAAATTGACAATGCACACATGCGCTCGGTTTTTTATTGGTCAACACTATACATTCATCTGAAAACTTTGCCATTTGCAGAATGTCCCAAATATGCTTAAAAGTGCTATCACAAGCCATTTGTCTCAGAGCCTTGCAGTTTCTGTCATAGGCAGAGTGCCACATCCACTCCCTCACTGAACACCATACTGCCCCACTGAGAGAAATTCACACTGCCTTCAACTACAATCCAATTTGATCTGCTATAAACACCTGGATGCGACTCAATTCAAATTACGCACTAGGCAAGAGCAATATGCTCGCTAAAGGAAATAGTTACAACACCCTGGAAAAAGCCAACATTCATAGGGAATGAAAGATTAAATAATGAAATATAAGCAGGAACAACATGGTGAACTTAACGCTTTTGCACTCACTATTCAGAAATCACTGAGTGCTTCTGCCAGAAAACTATAGGGCCCAGAAAGGACCCATTTCAATGTCAACTGCTTATATGCTTACGAAACATAAAAATATTGTTTAAAAAGACCACATTTGTGAACACAAAGCCGCCGTACACATTTTGTTTTCCAATCCACCCATCAACCAGGTATTGCTGTACCTCCAGGTTTGGCGCACTTCCCCATCGGGGGAAAACAGCGCTTCACTGGCAAACTCGGTAAAGTGACACTAATGTTTTTGGGGTTTGAATAAAACTGATCCGGCCACTTTAAGAACATTCAGTCTTGCTTTATTTAGTTATTGATTTTTCATATTTTGAACCTTTTATTTCCGTGACTGCACTTTGGAATAGAAAAATGTCAAAGGGGCATTTCCATCAAAAGTGGTTTTCTTTTTTGCATCCATTTCACAGGGGAACAAATGAACGTCAGGAAGAAAAAGAGGGTGAGAACCATTTCTTGAGTCACGCTTTCAGTAAGTGAGGAGGAGTTATACAGACAGAGAGGGAATAAGAGTAAGAAAGAGAGGGGGGGGGGGGCAGCTGCCAGCGGCAGAGCAGAAGTGGACACCTTCCTTTTCTTGTCTGGGCAGGAAGCAAGAGACGGAGACCTTTTCCTTCTCTGCTCCTCGCCCGTCCCCGAACAGCCACTAATGCCGAGCCTTCTCTGCAGGCCTTGGAAATTGTAAAACGCAGTCTGCAAGGAAAAGAGGGGTGCTGGTGCAATTAGCAGAGGCTAAGGGTGAAAGAACATCAAAGCCTCATTAACAAGTAAACGGTCTTTCAAAGACCTGTGAAGTACATGGGTGCGGCTGAGTGTGTGCCCAGGAAGCTGTCCCAGCCCGGGCTGACACCTCTTAACCCTCTAAGGAGTGGGAGACACCAGATGGTCAACGACAAAAGGTACTAGTATTTTCACGTTTTTATATATAAATACATACAAAGGAAAACTTGTTTTCTGTCTGCATTTATATGTAAAAATCCGTTTAAACGGAAAACAGTGAGCCCTAACCTATTTATAATCCAGTACAAGTCCTGCTGATTGTCTGATTGAAATGGTAGTTGCTGCCACGGCCTTCAGGCAACCAGGGAGTACCCTGGTCACATATACTTTTTGCATTTTATGGTTTAAATGTTTTTATTAATTTTGCAATTCACAAACAGAACCACGTACACATAGCTATCATCACGTAGTGCTGTAGTATTACCACTGGTCCAAGTGACTCTAGGGCGCGACCTCAACAGTGTGCGCTTAGCTGGTTAATATCATGTACATGGACTAACAATTAAGAAAGGAAAAAAAACCCGGGATCCCCCTCCCCTTCCCTCCATCCCCGCCCCCCGTGCTCCACGTCCATCACCCAAGCTATGCTAAACCCCCCACCGACCCCCTCAGCAGACCGCCCGTCATGCCTCTGTAAGGCGCAGCAACCGGAGATATCGGGGGCATTTGATTTCTCGGAATTCTATAGCTAATAGCGACAGAAATGGTTGCCACAACTCATCATATTTGGTTCCCTCCCCCGCCATGGTAAGTGCCAATTTCTCCATACCAAGGACATGCCACATACGGTGCAGCCAGCCTGTAAAGGTTGGGGTGTTAGGAGTGCGCCAATGTGTAAGTATGTTTTGTGTTGCAGACCCTAATGCAATGGCCATCTGTCTGCCCCTGCGAGATATTAGTGGGTAGGTCAGAGGATTGGGGAGACCCAGTAGAACATACGCTAGAAAGCGTGGGACCTCAGTCTCAAAGTGCTTGTCCACTTCATCCAGCACCTGGGTCCAATAAGGTTGAACGTGTTCACACTCCCATAACAAATGTACTAGATTGCCCACCTGGCCACAGCCACGCCAGCATGTCGCTTCTCGGGAGCGGTCCATTGCATGTAAGCGCTCTGGAGTATAGTACCAGTATGTCACAATCTTCGTAAGTGTCTCCGTAAGCCCCATGTGATACGCAGAATGCCTGGCCCTGTAATATATTCCATCCCACTCTTTGTGGTTGAGTGTCCTGGCCAACTCCCGCTCCCACCGCTCTCTGCTAGGATTGTGCGTGTTTGTGTGTTTGACCTGCAACCTATCGTAGTCTCTCTGTCTCCGGGAACCCAAATTCCTGCCGAAACTGAGCGAACAAGCTAACCCCCTCAGCGCCATACACATGATACAGAAAACGGCAACCAGCCGACCTCCAACCTGCAAAAGCTACCTTATCCATACCCGGGGTGAAATCAGGGTTGTCGACCAACGGGGTAAGCGGAGATGGGAAGGTTGTGAGTTTGTGCTTGTTATTAGTGGCCTCCCACACCTCCAGGGGGACCCGCGTAATGTGCGGGGCATACAGATTAGGGGGCCTATGGGGCTTGCGCAGGAAGGGAATTTCCTGCAAGGGCCGTGCCGCCACCGCCTGGTCCTGAAACAACCAGTGTTTCTCAGATTCCCATCTGCTCCATTCCAGCAGGTACCGCAATTGAGCCGCCTAGAAGTAGAGCCGGAGATCAGGGACTCCAAGCCCTCCATCTTCCGGGGCAAGCGTCACTAGCGTCCGTCGCTTTCGCGGTTTCCGACCACTCCAGATAAACTGGGCTAGGTCGGATTGCGTCTGCCAAATCCACCCAGCAGGAGGACGGAGAGGAATGGTGTGGAAAAGATAGAGGATCTGTGGTAGAATGGTCATTTTGACCGCTGCAATTTTGCCTAGCCATGAAAGGGGGTAGTGTTTCCACTGGCCAAGCTCTCGGCGGATTTTCCCGTGCAGTATTGCATAATTAGTATTAACCACTGCAGGGAGGGAGGGAGCCAGCTGAATCCCCAGGTATGGGATTGTGTCCGCCGCCCATTGGATGGGATGCAGGGTTTGCAAATATTCCTGGGTGAGACGTGACCAAGAAAGGTCTAGGGCCATCGATTTATTTGCATTCACCTTAAATCCAGCAGCTCGAGCAAAGGCATCCAGCTCTGCTAAGCAAGCCAGCAGTGCGCTCCTCAGGTCAGTAAGTGATATTAACACGTCGTCCGCGTATAAGCTAATCGTATGGACATAGCCACCAAATTTGATCCCCCTGACCGCCGGATTTTTCCGCATTTTCTGAGCTAGAGGCTCCATGTTAAGGGCGAAGAGAAGGGGCGACAGCGGGCACCCCTGTCTCGTGCCTCTTTCAATAGGGAATCGGGAGGATGTGTAGCCGTTCACTCGGACCGTAGCTGTGGGAAACTTATAGCAATTAAGTACATACGTGCGAAATCGTTCCCCCATCCCCACTCTTTCTAACACCTGTTTCAAATAGGGCCAGTGTACACGGTCGAATGCCTTTTCAGCATCGATGGCTAGCATCATGTATTCCCACGGCACCCGGGGAGCCTTCTCGATGAGGTGTAAAATCCGTTTGGTATTATCCGATGTTTGGCGTTCAGGGATGAACCCCGCTTGGTCCGAATCAATAAGGCCGGGCATATGGGGGGCCAAGACGAGCGGCAAGAATCCCTGTGTACAATTTAAAATCTATATTAAGGAGGGATATTGGGCGATATGCTCCGCAGCGAGATCTATCCTTCCCGGGTTTGGGGATTACCGCTATAGAGGCCTCTAAGAGATCACTCGGTATCGCCCCCTGGTCGGCAAAAGAGCCGGGTGAGAGGCGGGGCGAGCAAGGTGCAAAACTTCTTGTAAAAAATTGCGGAGAAGCCGTCCTGTCCGGGGGCTTTTCCCAGCTTGAGACGGGATATAGCGGCTATGACTTCCTCCGTCTGAATGTTTCTGTCAAGGTGGTCAGCCTGGGCCTTAGTCAGAGCTGGCAGGGTAACAGAATCCAAGAAGGCCGTTCCCTCAGAACTTTCTAACGGGCCCCCGCGTAAAGAGTGGCATAAAAGTCGCAAAATGCTTCTGCTATAGCGCCATCTTCCGACACGCATTTACCATCCGCTCGGGTGATCTCCTTGACCCCTTGTCGTTGACGGACCTCCCTCAACTTATGTGCGAGGAGGCGTCCGCACCTGTCCCCCCGGCATAGTATACATGCCTCAGTCGCAGCGCCGCAAATTCCTCTCTATCTTGATCAAGCTCCGCTAATTAGTGGCGCACGGCTTTAAGCTGTCGCCACACCCTCTGGGCTCCCGTCCTCTGGTGCATCTGCATCTCCCTATTGTCAGCCACAGAGACCGCGAAGAACTCCCTCTAACGACTGCTTTCAATGCCGCCCATTGCGTAGCAAGTGTGGTGTCCGGGTTTGCGTTATGTGAAAGGTAGTCGCCGATGGAGTGTTGTATGCGCTTAACAACTTCCTCTGGGTGTAGAAGGGTGTCCCCAAGACGCCATACTCTGACAAGCCGCGGTATGGGTGGAAGGGTGAGAGTGGCGAGTACTGGAGCGTGATCCGACAGGGAGGCCACTCCTGTGTCAACAGCGGTCGTGAGTACGCGCACTGGAGCAGATACTAAGAAATGGTCCAATCTAGCATAGGTCTTGTGTGCATTGGAGTATTCCCTATCAAGAGGATGAAGGCTACGCCAAAGATCGCATAGCCCCAGGTCATTTAAACGCGCGAGCCCCTTGGCTGAGAGTGCCCCTGATTGGTGAGTGCTCTGGCTGGATCTGTCCTTAATGTTATCGAAGACCAGGTTCAGGTTGCCCCCTAGAATGATATTGCGGTCTGATGTGGCTGTGGCTTTGGTGAGAGCGTAGTGTGAGAACCGTTCCAGGCCTTCATTCGGGGCATACAGGGAGCCAATAGTGAATGTCAGTCCACCTAAGGTGAAGCGGAATGTCAGGAGCCTCCCCTTAATCTCGGCCTCCTTAGGTAGGACCTCCCCCCGAAACTTCTGAGCCACCAAAAGCGCCACCCCAGCTGTTTTAGTAGGGCCAGAGGAGAAGAATTGAGTGGGAAATTTTTGGGACCGAAGACGGTAGCAGTCCCTTGTCAGAAGGTGGGTTTCTTGTAAAAGGCAGAGATCTGCTTGTGAGTTTTCTAGACATGACAGAACCACCTTGCGCTTCACTGGGTTATTGAGACCCCGTACATTGAGGGTTAGGATCCTAAGTGTGGTGGCAGGCATGTTTGGTATCTGGTAGGATCAGATGCGTAGATGAGGTGCCATATATGGCGTCGCCAGCGGGCAGGGTGGTCAGCCGGCCGAGGGCCGCGCAGGCGCATGGGGTCACTCTAACTCTGGAGGAAAAGTGGACGTGGAGCACCGAATTCCCCCCAAAAACATCCCCAATGAAACCTTGAATAAAGAACAGTCTGCAGGAATAACTAGGACCACATAGTCCATCACCCATCGGTGATCGGTGAAAAGGCATTGGGGTAGGTCCACCAACGGTGAAGAAGCCCTCCTGCCAACGATCTGGACATTAGTAAAGCAGTCAATCAGCTACAGATAGCGCCCAAAGTCATCCAGGTTTGGAGCTAGATAGTTCTGCGGAGACAGCCTCCAGAGCCGACCTCTGGCCTTTCGTGATTTCCGCAGTCGGGGCTTTCTTGGGACGGCGTCTGCAGCCCTGCTGGTGCCAGCGGGGCCTGGAGTCATCAGCCTCTTCTTTAAGATCCTCCTCTCCACTCTCCGCCTCCGGGAGGTCCACCCCCAGTAGTTTGCAAGCCTCGGACAATGAGCGTAGTTGGTACAGTTTGTTATCTTTGCGAAACACCAATCTAAATGGATGGCCCCAGCTGTAGGGAATATTGTGCTGCTGGAGGTGCATAGTGATAGGCTTGAAGATTCGTCTTTTTTGCAAGGTGAGAGCGGATAAATCCTGGTACAGCGTCTGGTCACGAAACTTCAGGGGATGCATTTGACGGGCTTTTTGGAGGATAGCTTTTTTGGTGCGAGAGTCCTGGACACAAACTAAAATGTCCGATGGAGGAGCTGTTGGAGCTCTAGGAGGGCCCACTCTATGTGCACGGTCTACCTGCAACTCTGCCTCTAGAGGCCTGCCCAGGATGTGATTGAAAAGTTCCCTCGAGTAGGTGAAAAGGTCTTTCGAGGCATCGTCCACTTTTACACCTCTGATCTGGATATTATGGCGACGGGAGCAGTTTTCCAGGTCTTCAAGGTGGGTTTGAAGGGCAACTTGTTGATCATGGAGCCTGAGGGTCTTCTGCTGAAGTGCCAATATCTCCGTGTCCCTCCCGTCGCTCTTGCCTTCCAGGTCAGGGACCCGTTCTCTAATGCTGTCCATGTCGCGCCGGACCTCCCTTATCTCTGAAGTGAACTCCTGCTTGTGTGTGTGAATGTCTTCCCTCAACGCAACAAACATAGATTCGAGGAATGCCTTGGTGATGGGCTCCGCGCCCCCGTCCCGACGTCTGACCAGAGGCACCCGCTTCTGTGTTGAAAGCCATTTGTCCAGCTGGTGCTTTGGCAAATAGGTCCTTAAGGGTCCTGTCCTGTCGTTTCCTGGAGGTGGACATAACCCTCTCTGACTAGACCCAAGGAACTGTGCAAGGGTCTCAGTGCCGCCGCATCCAACTCCCCCCTCAGAGGATAGTGTCTACCAGTGTCCCAAGCACAGGGCGGGGGATTTAGGGCGTCAGAGGGAGCCGGAATACTGCTATGCATTGCACAACCCCCGCTTCCACCAGTTTCTCCCGGGGTCCACCACGCTGACTGGGTCAATGCCAGTTCCTCTGTGCCGATGCTAAACCACCTTTCCCTGTGACCGTCCTCAACGCTTCTCGTCTCCACCTCCAGGGCGCACCACCACTGCGAAATCGGCCCGCGCCAGTCCAGCGCCGTCGCTAACGGCCCCAAATAGCTCCTCCAGCGGTGAGCCCCCCCCACTGCACCCACGTGTAACGCCTGTCCAAGCCAGGCCCGAAAGTGGGGCAACAATAGGGTCCAGCGGCTTTTCCCTTGCCCCCACCTCGCTGCAGCTCGACAGTCCTATGCTCTCCTGCTGTGGTTCCCGCTATATCAGGCGTGTCAGTGGGCCTGCACTAGTGTTTCGCAACAGGAGAGTATCAGCTACACCGCTGGAACAATCGCCCCGGCGCGCGGGTCCAGCGCCGGCCGAGTCGCCGCCCCAAATTGGTAGGCCCTGCTCCTTCTTTCGTGGATCCTCCCTGAGAACCCCGCTGGTGCGTCAGTCCTGCCCTCTCAGGTGGGGGCTGCCTCCAGCGCTGCCCAAGCTGGTATCTCGAGGCCCGGGCTAACAACCAGCCCCTTCGCTTTATCCCTACAAGGACCACCACGCTGGCCCCCTACACTGTCCTACAGCTTTTCAGGGACCAGGCCCCCTCTCCAATCACCCCAGAAAGCAAGCTGGCGGCCTCACCTCCATCAGTGGCAGCAGGGGAGACGTGCCCAACCCCAGCCGCCGCCGCTTCTCTACTCGGCCGCTGCCCCTCTGCACACCAGGCAATCAAATCACCCAACGAGGGCGTCGCCGGGCCTCTAGCGTATGTCCCCAGTGGGGGGGTGCGAAGCTCACTCACCGGGCCCACCGCCGCACAGGCCTCAGGTCCGCTGCGCCGATCTTACAAAATGGCGGACCGCCTCGTTCTGGGGCTCCACGTTGGACTCTAACAGCCGCCCATTCACTGCTTCGTCAGCGTTCGCTCTACCGGCGTCTCCGCCACGGCCGCCGTCTTCCCTGGGCAGTGTAAGGTCCTGCCTCCTGTCGTGCCAGGCTCTTGCCGTCCCGCCTGCAACTCCCGGGCGTACCAGCGTGGCCCTGTCGCCTCCGCGCGCCGGCCGCCCACCGCAAGGTCAGCAGTCAAACTGCGGCAGGCGCTGGCACCGTCTCCGCTTCAGGCTGACTCCACCAGGACCTCTCTAGCCCCCAGAAATAAGCCACTCGCGCCTGTAACGGCCCGCAAGCCGGTGCTGTGCAGATCGTCAGCGGGAGCTCGAGAGCAGTACGTCTGCTCACTCCGCCATCTTGGCTCCTCCCCACTTTTTGCATTTTAAAGTCTAACCCTTCTCTCATCACTTTCTAAACTCTCTTCTTGTGCTTTTAATTGTAATTCTTTAATTTTCTGTATAATAGTCTGTTCTTCAAATTTCTTCCTATCCTTTTCTTCTTTAATCTGTTTCTGTTTAATTTGTTTTCCCCATAACCCTATGGCATCAAGCATACTCTGCCTACTTTTTCTCTTAAAGAGCTGCACTTCTACATATTGCAATTTATCTAAATCAAAGGTACCATTTAAGTGGCCACTGTAAACTGGCATCTGCCTTCATATACTTGTTCCACAATGTGCTGAACAGTATGGAAGAAATACCATATTTAATGTACATTTCATAATTCTGAGTGCCTTCTAGAGGCGCTGGCTGTCTTTCTTCCAAAATTATTTTTGTGTTGCAACAACAACATAATGCACGAAGTGTGCTCAAAACAGGCATGTTTACCAAATACTTCTTAACAATAACGTTAAGAGACTCTTATACCAAAAAGAAAAGATGAGAAAATATTCTCACATTACCTGTCAAAGACGTTTGCAAAGGCCTTTGACTAACACAAAACCCAAAAAAGACAACCAATTCGATCCTACCTGATCGCAGAACTCCAACTCCCACCTGCCGATCCTCTGATCAATAGATCACCTCCAAAATGCCAACCGAAGAGCACCCTGTTGAGACACACAGCCGCCACGAAGGTCAGGTGGATAAGCTGAAAATCACCTTGAGAGCGAGTCTCAGTCTGCGGGGCGCCCCTTAGTGTTTCTGTCCTGTCGAAACTACCTCCTTCTGATCCAGCTGTGTCCTTCAATGGGGCTCCACGTTGCCGACGTCAATTGTAGAAGTGAGATATCTTATCTGTCTCACTGGTGCAGAGACACCCTTTGTCTACGGGTTCATTAAATGAGGATCAACACTGGAGTGGAACAAAACACAAGTTTATTACATCTCATGAGAGGAGTCTCATCACTCAGGCACTGCAAGTGCCGGAGGGAGGGAGCTGACAAGTTCAGGTTAAAACACAGTATTTATGCATTTTGGTACAGCAAGACAAGCGCTAAAAGCCCTTTGTCATTGTTACATAATGCTTACACAACCCCTTACACAACCCCTTTGTATAATGCTTACATGCTGAACTGTTGAACCCTGATAAACCCCTACCCACGTCACTTTCATAGACAGGCAAGGGAGGTTACAGGCGTTGGTGGGCTAACAGATTAGACATCGGTGCACTTTGGCCCTTCGGCAGGGCAGGACTCCTTACTGTGGCACGCGAGCATTATCAGTACAACCAGCTTTCAGTGAACACATAACTTCTGACTTTACGTAAGTCCCCGCAGAAACACAAAAATGGGGGCTGGTATACAAAATGGAAGAGGAGTAGAGGCTTACTTAACAGAATACATTTTTTACCGTTCAACACAGGTAGGGGGTCCAGATATCAGGTTCTGAGACATAAAGGTCTCCCGGAATGCCATCCATTCCAAGAGCCTTGCCCCTTTCTGTTAGCATTAATGCTTTGTGTGTTTCAGATAGAGTAAATATAGGAGTTACTTGCATAGATGGGGTGCGTGAAGAAATACTCACACTAGATGATTGAGCACCGCTATCCTCTTCTGGGGAAATGATCTCTTTGCTGTTACTATGCTGCTGGAAATCATAAAGGGCACTAAAGTGGGTGACCCAGGTGTCGGGCGTGATGGCAGATTCTAAATGAGTGTTTATTATTTGAGTTCCTAGTTACTAATTTCCAAAACCTTTTTTGCTCTCCCTTGTCTAGGGCCTCAGATAACGTTAGCCATTGGGCCTCATCCCACTCCCTTTTGGTTTTGGCTAAGATGATTTTATATTCATGCTTAATCTTGATTATTTCAGGTCTATAACCCTTTTTAATAGCACACAAAAGTTGTGACTTTCCTAAGCTGCAGGTCTTATTATACCAGATAGGCATTTTCCTTTTGGATGCTCCTCTTTTCTGTTCCCTCATGAAACATGGTTTTAGGCTGTTCATGATTTCACAGTGAAGGGTAATGAAATGATTATTATGGGTATTATATGGGTCAATTTGAGACATTTTAGTAACGAAAAGATTATAAAAGAGTGCCATCGCTTTATCATCTCCCACCATTTCTGTCCACTTGATATTTCTCAAATTATTTGATGTTGTAATTGGTGCAGTAGGGACAACTGCCTTCAGTTTTAAGTCTTTAAACCTAGTCATATAAAAAGATTCACTTAGTGCCTGATGATCGCTATCTGGCCTGTGAATAACTTGCATGCCATGTAAATCTGGCCAGTGATCGTTGTCCAGTAATATGTGGTCAATCCTTGATCTGCTAAGACCTCTACTAAAGGTAAATGAAGGAGGTCAATCCGATCTAGTATTACCATTTACTAATCTTAGTCCATGGTCTATGATAAGATTGATGATTTGGGTGCCCACCTTAGATATTTTAGTAGTTTTCTTATAATCGCAGGTGGATAATATTTCCTGGGGTCTAAACTCAACAGATATAGAAATGGAGGTGTTAGTATCACCCGCCACAATTTTTTACATTTTTGGGGTGATCTGCCCCAGAAGGTCATCGAGCCTACTTACGATCGAAGATTGCAGGTTTGAAGGTACAGACCTAATGTAAACATTCACTAAAATTATATGTCTGGGTCCTGACCGGGTTTTAATAGTGATTTGCAGGGCAAGAAGGTCTTTGGATTTAGTTGGGAGCATTTTAATCGTTGGAAACAAATCAATTCTCAGCCATATTAGGATTCCACCTGAGGGGCGTCCTGCCACTGATGGAACTACTTTTTCACTAAAAGCAACGAAGCCTGGGCGATACACAGATTCTGTCGCCCTGGTTTCCTGCAGTAAAACAATGTGGTGAGAATCAATAAATGAGCCCCACTCCGGGTCAGAAAGTTTAGAGTTAATACTTGCGACATTCCAAGATAATAGTTTTAGATGATTATCCTCCACTGCTCCTATGGTGCCCATGGCAGGCTTTAGAGAAACTACCTGGGTTGTCGCAAGGTCCTTTTTCTTGTTTTCAACAAGTGTTGTCCTAGGTCTTAAAGGCCCAACCTTATCTAGCACAGCATGGACTGAAGGCTCTTCGGCCACCCATAATTGTATTGTGAGGTACTGTTTGGGGGTAGAAGTAGTGAGTCAGTCAATATCTGAGGTGTTAGAGAGACTACCAATTTCTTTGCGGTTGTATCTCAATGTAGTAAGAGGGCAGTATTGAAGAGTTTTGACATGTAAATCCGGTACATAGAAAGGGGGTCTTATTTTTAAGGTTATTTGAGGATCTGTTTCAGGCCTGAATCGTAGTTCTAATGCAATTAGGCCCTCCGCTAGCGCCACGTCCCTAAAAGACAGGCCTATATAGTCACTCTCTAAGTTTCCTTCTGTAAACCTTCTAACATTTGTTATGTTCTCCCTTATGATTGATCTACTCCCCCTTGTATGACGGATCCAGTGTGTTACTTAATTCACCAGGGCCACATATGTTTCGGTATGGGGCCTCTCGAGCTTTGGGACGTTAATCATATATATGTCAAAGCGTTGAGCGCTATTAGTACCTCTAGTGATGCTGTCTCTATGTATTTTCCTTGCAGAGGGTGTATTAGGCTTATAATCCAGGGGTGCATTTAGATGGATTATCAGCATTCAGAGTGGAGTTTCTGTTTAGTCGTTGGTTATGGATGGGTGTGTTTTTGTGGAGCTCTGAATACAGTTTGTCCACCCTCTTTGTAGCAGTCTTTTGTGGACCAGTCTGTTCAGTTCTTTCGGCCTCAGTGTTCCCTTGTAAAGTTGCAAGTGCACATGGGCCCCATGTCAGTACATTGTGTCTAAAAGGATCCAGTTTATCATTTATTAGGTTGGCCAACCTTTCAATGATAGTCTTAAAGTTTTTAACTTCCTCCCTAACACTGTTCAATTGATTCATCAGATCCAAATTTGATGGGGAGGGACATCCTGTTAGCATGGGCTGTTTGCTAGTTAAAGATGTGGGATCCATTCCTGCAATTGCATGATTCTCCAGTGGCAGATATTTATTCGTGCAGTCAATGTTAGTAACAAAATGCTCTCCTATATCAGTTGGGAGGTGAGCTATAGGTACAGGGGATTTATGGTGATGCTGAGTCGGCAGAATTGGATTAGAGTCAGTGTTAGCTATATGCCGAGCTTGATGAACCCCAAAATAGGTAGCAATACTTTTGGGAGTTATAGCGTGTTTTCCAGTAGAGCCTTTATCCTTCCTCTTGCTTTTTGGGCTTGATGGTCTTGATTGGGGTGCCAGGAGGCCCCTACTTCCTCTATTAGTTCATCAATCTCATTTAAGGTGCAATTATCTGCTGCATGACGTGGGATTTTCCTTAAGCTACCGGCGCCTAGGTTTTTATCACATGCTTTCCTTTTGCCCATTGTTGGAGCAAAATGTGGGGACAATATATATATATATATATATATATATATATATATATATGTAAGGAGCAATTGACAATATATTATCAATATGAATAAACACTCACGGTTCTCAGGTTGCTGTTTCGATGGAGCCAAGGGCCCTGCCCTGGCTCTGTCTGGCGCAGACGGGCCTGCCCTTGTCCCGGGCACGCCCGGGAGCGTCCCGCGTTGCGGGAGACCCATGGATGCTTTCAGCGCCTCCAGGTGCGTCACTTCAGCGTTGTTTGGCGGCGGTGACGGCGACAGCCGCGTTGAACTCTGGGGGTTGGTGTTTCCCCTAGAACTCCTTGGTGCGGCAATGCGGTGGTTTGGAGGCAAAAGAGCAGCATGTTGTCTAAGTTGGCTTGCTTTTCTGAACAACTCAAGCAGGTCATAGTCACTGAGGCCGTGTTAATGTAGTCCTTCAGGGGACCAATAACATTTATGGATAGCCCAATATTTACATTGGTATACCGGGCGATGTTTTGTATGTTAGAGAGTGAGTCCAGTTGTTGTCTTTTTTGGTCCGAGGGATTGTATTTAAGGCCCAGAAGGAGTTTTCCCATTTCGTGTTAAGTATTTTATTTGTTCTGTTGTTTACTTTGCTTAGAGGTACATATATCTTGGTGGCCAAATAATCCTGTTTAAAGATTTTTTCTAGTTAGTTAATACAGTCAGAGTTGTGTGGGGTGTTTAATTTCCTTATGGCAGACCTAAGTCGCAAAAAGGTTTAGAAGACCATATTCGGAAGCATGAGTTTGGTTTGAAGCATAGCAGAGGATAGCAGGAAATGATTAGACTCATGCAAATCCCAAAATGTCTAATCTCTTTTTCTGCCCTATCTTTCAAGAATACGTTTTTACCATGTATTTTTATATCTGAGTTGTGCCATAGGGAGATCAAGTTTGAGTCTTTGGTTTTATGTTGAAATCTGTAGTCGAGAGTTTTGATGGCTTTAATGGTATCTTTTATAATAATGAGTGAGTTGGGGACATTTAAGTTTGGTATAGTTAGTGTGTTGAAAAATGAGTGGTTGTGTTAGCCCCTTTCTATTTACACCTAGTGGGGTGCAGAAGACAGTGTTGGATTGAACCACCAGCATGCTTGCCTCAACCACAGGGTGAAGTCTGTTGTCCCCTTCACCACGCTCGTGTTCTCCATGCACAGCATTCCTCAGTGAATTGTGTGACTAGCTTCTTACGTTTTATTAGGTGCAGTACGCAGTCTCTCTCACCAGCTTCTAAAAGGAAAACAAGCATTTACAATGCAATGGTCTCGGCAATATTATAGGTAGAGCTATTGGTATTGCTCATTATTTTTTTTATCATTTTTGTACCCCTAAATAAATGGCATTGTCATTTCTATTGGCATTAGCTTTTTATTTGCATATGTGATACCTATTGTATTAGCAGAGAGAGAGTGAAGTAGTGAGATAGAGAGAGAGATGGGGTTGGGCCCACTGGAAAGTTCCCTGGAGGAGGTCATAAAGTCATGGCTCAGGCAGATACGGATCCTACAAAGGAAACTGAGGTGTCAACTGGTTGCAAGGAACCTTTGAGAAACATTACTGATGGAATATTACTATATCTCATCTTGTCTTTAGATATCCACTTTTCCCTGCAGACAACTTCTCTCTCTCAATGCAATGGTCTCGGCATTGTTAAGGTTAAAGGTATTGGCATTGCTCATGACATTATTTTTGTTTATGTTTTAAAAACATTTAAAGAAACGGCATTGTTATTTACAATGTCAATAGCTTAATCACTCTCAAATGCGAGACCTATTGCATTTGCACCCACACACAGAGGCACCCACACAGAGCAACCCACACACAAATAGAGCCACCCACAGAGCCACCTACACACACACAGTTACCCACAGACAGACCCACCACGCATAGAGCCACCTACAAAAAAAAGCCACACACACAGAGCCACGCACACACACACAGACCCTCCCCCACACACACAGCCACCCACACACACACACAAAGAGCCACACCCTCACACACACACAGCCACCCCACACAGAGCCCCCCCCCCACACACACACACAGAGCCACACAGTTGAAGTTAATGTTTTACTCAATGTTTATATATTCCCATACTTCTTGTCAAATAATAACTGTTCCGGCAGGGTTAATGGTGTTACCTCAGGTTGAAAGGAAAGAAGTAGGTCTCCTGCACTTTAAACATCAGTTTAACTATTTCCATATATGGTCTGTGCATTATATTGTATATGAAGTTACTCTCAGTGGAAGCCCAACAATAAAGCTTTTTTTTATTTTTTTTTTATTAAACTGACCTCTCCCCGACGCTGTACCCACTGTGCTCAGGTTCAAAGTCCCCATACTTTCTTACATGACTGGACTGCTGTATATACTGTACTTTAACTTGCATAAATGTGAGGCGCTCTGACCCCCTTGGAGGCCGCCTGCCTTGGCGGCATATACAGTTTTCTAAATAAATACATTTTCAGCCGGGTAAGATAGGCTTTCAAGGCCATAGACCGCGGATTGGGCTGAACGTCCACTGGACATGTCCATTTTTAACCTGTAAATCACAGGCTTTGAGCCTGCTCGGATGGCTAATGCACCTGCAGATCAGCACGGCCCGCAGGTCACAGGTTTCAATGCTTACGTTTTTTTGCTCAATGAATCGATGCGGTGGCTGCTAAGATTTGTTTGGGTAACCTGCAGGTCACAGGTTTGAATGCAGACTAGCGGGGGCGGGAGAACCCCCCCCACCCCACACTTCATCAGTGACCTCAAAAGACGCAGCTGTGGCAGGCCGGGGGCGTGGTTGGGGAAAAAAGGGGGCAGGGAAGCACTTTACATCTGCTCTTCGCTTCCTGGTTCCTCCCCCTTCTGCAGGGGGGCTCTTGAGGAAGGGAGGGGACAGAAAGCGAGGAGGACGGAGAAGGGGGAGGAGGGTTACAGTGGAAAGACTGGATAGGTGAATAAGCTGGGGCAGATGGGGAACAGATGTGGTCAAAGTGAAAAAGTGCTGGGTAGGGGGTATCAGTGCGTTTCTTTGTGATCTCTGCTCCATGTTTTGGGGGTTCCGTGTTTAAAGCTGCCTCGTAACAGTGCCGCTGCTTCCGCTACTGCCCTGGGCGAATCCAATGCAGGGCCCTGAGGCTTCAGAATCGGCGCTAAACCAAACGAGAGGGTGGGGTGGGGATTAGAGATCGAGAAAGAGTAGCTACGATGTAGAGACAAGCAAAACAGATAACGCAATTGATAGAGGAGTGAGCAGGCAGACAGGAAGTATGACAGGTAAAGAAATGGGAGGCTAGACGTGTATGTGTGCAGGCAGGCTCAGACCAATGGTATAATTAGTGGCGAGCTTCGAGCAGCCTGGCCTTCCTCTCCCGAAGGAGGGAGTCCAGGGAGGGCCGTTTCCAGGGAGACTAAAAACAGACGTGGGACACAAATCCCTTACAATCCCTAGCAGTCAATACACAGTGCTCGGAGTGGGCGGAGACCTGACCAGCTCTGGACGCTTCACTACGAACAGTTAACAAAAGAAAGATCCGGTAACATTAATCAGTTCGAGGACATACACAGGACTCTCCAAGTACCCTAACTCCAAGGACATCGGACTTAAGACACACTAGTAAAAATCTGCAACACCGGTCTCCGTAAATCCTTACAGTAAAGGCTACTTACCCAGAGCACATTCTAAGAGCTGTTCATCGCGCGTCTATCGGTATTCCTCCACGCCGTGCCGCCGGCGAACTCTCTTGATAACTAGCCTCTGCACAAGCTCATTCAGTTACCGCCCCCTGCTTCTTGGCAATGATATCCCTCTCCCCAGCCCTGGCGTTCCTCCCTATATTCAGCTCTCACCTTCTGTGTGCAGTCCTCCGCAGCCGCAGGACACGGATGGCAGGCCTCGCTGGGAATGCAGCAGACCGGGTCTCTAAGGGGTGGAGGCAAAACCCAGTAGCCAAAGGCTACGAGTGAAAGGACGCGTAGGGGCGGCGGCTCCCAAACACACGCGAGGCAGAAGAGGCTCCAGTGGTCGCATAGCCAGGCCAAGAGCAGGCCGTAGAACCCGGGACATGGAGCTCGACATAACTGGTGGTAAGAAGGCATAAGCGCGCTGCGGAAGACAGGACACACGTGCAGAGGGCACAGGCCGGAACACTGCCTTTCTCCGAGGCGAAGCAGAAATGCCTCGGAGAAACGCAGTGGAGGTTTCGGATTCGGGGGCGTGTTTTCTTTTCTCTCCTCTTGCCATTGGCTGGAGGAGAGAAAAACAAAAACACGCCCCCGAATCCGAAAAGGACGGATGGAAGCTCCAAAACTTTTTCGGCTTCGAGGGCGTGTTCCTGCTGTTCTAAAAGGGCGTGGCTAAAAAGTGGAAAGAACAGCAAGGAACACGCCCCCGAATCTGAAAAAGACGGAGCCTATTTGGAGGGACGGCTCTCTCCTCCAATGGCTGGCCTCCGTTTAGGAAGCCAGCCAATGGAGGAGAGGCAAAAAGAGAGGCGGGCTAAGGAGCCACTCTAGGAAACATTAAATCTCGACTTCCGGTTCTGCCTTCGGCAGACCGGTAGTCCTCGACCTAAAAAATGTGCCGAGGGGAGTTCCAGCGTCCGTTCCCTGATTGGACCACTGAACTCAACCGCGTTGCTCCCAGAGCGGTCCTCACATTCTGCAGTCTCTGTGTCCTACGGCTTCACTGAACTTCGGGATGGCGCTGGGAGTTAAAGCCTCTCCTTTGTGTTTTCTCCTTCTCCTGTGTTCCTTCCTTAATCGGTTGATTCTTCACGCTCTTTCTCCTCTTCATTACGGCTCTCTCCTGTGTGTCTCCGTTGCCGCTTGTAACCTCTGTTCTGCCGTCACTCTTGACTCCGCCCCTTAAATCCTGGCACTCCTGCAAGGATCTTCCCTGGGTCTCCTGAGGAGCTAGAACAGGATAGGGACATCCTGTGTGGAAGAAGGCGGCAGGCATATCGAAAGTACTGGGATGCGTCTCTGGTTGATTGCACTGCCCTCTCAACAGGATTGGATGTGACGGTCATTTAGTCACCAGACACCAAGATAAGAAGTCCACATTCTACTGTAGCTTCCCTGTGACATGTAGGGCTTGGAACGAAAAGGGCTGTAAAGCAACGAACCAAGAATTTTAGGGTTTGAGTCTTTATGTAGAGCAAGCCAAGTAAGTGGAGTGTGATCTGTGAGCAAAATAAATGTACGTCCTAGGAGGTAGTATTGTAGGGCTACCATAGCCCATTTAATTGCCAGGCACTCCTTCTCAATAGTGGCATAGTTAATTTCTCTAGGAAACCAATCTCTGCTGAGAAATGCAATGGGACGCAAGTCACCATTACCGTCTGACCAGCGGCGTCACTAGGGTTGGTGTCACCCAGTGCGGTAACTCATGGTGACGTGCGGTCCGCACTCCCCTAGTGACGCCACTGATCGCTCGGTTGCGCACAGCACACTTCTCGTTAGGACATGGAATAGTTGCTAGGGAGTTTCGCAATTATCGATCACAGGGACTCCTTAACTGATACTTTTCCACATTCCCTCTTGAAGAGTTCCGAGAGCCTGACGCTGTTGTTGTGGTGTTACCTAAGAGCATGGCTCCGGGTGATTTGCATAACTCTTCGCACGTGCAAACACATTCAGCGCCATTTAACGCATAGCTGCTAACTCTTGTGTCTAGTTACTTTAGTTATTAAAAGAAGGGGCCGAGAGCGCGCGCACTGAAACGTGCCAGTATATCTTATGCAAAGAGGCCAACTGTTGCAGGGAGGACCTGGCTTGGCAGGTCGGGCTGGACTGTTCCAATGAGGCACAGGGTCAGGACTGATTTGCATATAGCCAGGTCTAAACTGGGGTGGCATGGTGAGCAAAAGAATGATGGATTTAACCCAGATCTCTTGACTGGGGGTGAATGTTTAGATTTGTTCTGCATTCCGTCCATCAATTGTGTGTCTTTTGCTTTCTCGCCCTAAGTGCGCCAGGTATGCTCAGACGTGAGTCCTGGGCTCACTGTGCCACTGGAATCAAGCTATCCTGGCTGAAAAGGGGTGAAACCCCGAAACCGGTCCTAGGATGCTTGTTTCCGGTCCAGGGAGGACCTAGCTTGGCAGGTCGGGCTGGACTGTTCCCATGAGGCACAGGGTCAGGACTGATTTGCATATAGCCAGGTCTAAACTGGGGTGGCATGGTGAGCAAAAGAATGATGGATTTAATCCAGATCTCTTGACTGAGGGTGAATGTTTAGATTTGTTCTGCATTCCGTCCATCAATTGTGTGTCTTTTGCTTTCTCGCCCTAAATGCGCCAGGTATGCTCAGACGTTATTCCTGGGCTCACTGTGCCACTGGAATCAAGCTATCCTGGCTGAAGAGGGGTTAAACCCTGAAACCGGTCCTAGGATGCTTGTTTCCGGTCCAGGGAGGACCTGGCTTGGCAGGTCGGGCTGGACTGTTCCCATGAGGCACAGGGTCAGGACTGATTTGCATATAGCCAGGTCTAAACTGGGGTGGCATGGTGAGCAAAAGAATGATGGATTTAACCCAGATCTCTTGACTGGGGGTGAATGTTTAGATTTGTTCTGCATTCCGTGTTTGTGTCTTTTGCTTAACTGTTGCCTGCCAGCATCTGCCTCTCATGGTGGCACTGAGCACCTGTTGTTCATCTTTGCAGTGCCACCATCCATCTTTGCGCTTTAATGCTCAAATTAGGCTAGTCGCTGAAGTTTCTGTCACTTAAGCTAATTAAACGCTAATCTATTTTGTACAAAGTAAGGCAGCCTTTTTTCGTTTCTTTTTTTTTTTAACATATATGTGCACAACAATCAGGGAAACGCCTTTAGTTTTCCATTTTTTTTTAATAGGTTAAGATACGTTCACTTTTTGTTTGACATCGCAGTAAGGTGACTATTTATATATGAGTATCTGGAAAATCGCAACGCGATGCAGAATCGAACCTATTGCAGATACGCGCTCATCCACCAGTGACCCTGACACTTGGACACCAGCAGTTCAGCTCTGGAATCACAGTAAGATTCTTGTCTCGTAAGTATCAATGGTCAACTCTGTTTTCCACATGACGACCACGGGTAAAGTTCCCGTCCTTCAAACTCTTCGTGATATCACTGTTGAGAGAGAGGACATGACTTAAACACATATTTGAATACAGAGTCGAGAGAAAATGAGACCCAAAACCTCGAACCATCTATTCGAATTCGAGAAAGTCTTATACGTAAGCCCCCTGGGCAAAAACCTCCAGAACGACAAACACTGAATACTATTTGCTATTCACCAAAGTATCCACTTCTGAACAAGTACCGAGAAACATTCTCCATTTACTTAAATCTGAACTACCACCGATACAGTTTACCCTAAACTTTTAAAGCGACGCCGGACTCATTACTAACCTTCTCTAACCGGCGTACCCATCCTCAATTAACGTGCCTCAATCACATGGTATCGCCCACAGAAAGTCAGTGAGATACACCACGCGAGATGTCCACATTTATACTGATCCGATCTCAGTTAGAGCGCGGGCGAAATCACCAAAACACATCACCTGGTGAATTCCCAGACACTGATGACGGACTCACCTACCTCTATTCCTGAGGGCGCCATCTTAGTTAAGTCTGCCACTTCTCTCAACTGTAGAGAGAGTACATGCGTGGTACATGGTTGAAAGTGTCAACGGACTATCGCAATCAGACCGACAACGCCATCTTGGGTGTGATGAACAAACTCCTAAAGTAATACCATACTTCAACCACATATACCTACTATCAATCTCTTATGCCTAAAATCATAATTCAGAGATAAGGCTACAAATTATTTGTGAAAAGATGAGAATCTTAGAAGAATTTTCACAACAGTGTGTGTCTTCCGGAAGCTCATAATCCAAGACTTTTTACTTTGCTCTATTTCTATCCCACCAAGTGTCCCCAGAGTGCAATGTACTGCAGGCAGCACTAGCTAATAGAATGGATACATAAAACCAAGTCCATTTAACTTTCACTTGACACTTCCCGAAAACCAACTTGCAGTTGTGTGGGAATGGAGTCTTCCTCAATCTAGTTTTATTTGAGGCTGGTAGCAAGCCAACCAGAGATTGCTCTGGGGACGCTCCTAAACTGCTAGGAAAGGTGTAGACCCTCCTGTGTCTCTAACAAGCATTGGCATAGCCAATAGGTCTCGCCTTTCGGACCTTATAAGTGTTTATCCATGCAACACTTGATGTTGTTGCACCAAGGATATTGTGCTGGATAACTAAACGCTTATAAGGTCCCAAAGGCGAGACCTATTGGCTATGCCAATGCTTGTGGTAGAGGGGCGTGGAGTGTTTTGGATAGCCTCTGATTAATTAAATTGGGTCCGAATGTTTCCTGCCTGAATATCGAATCCTAAGTGTTCAATGTGATCGGTACCAAAAGTCTTTTATTTCGGTTTTATCCTTCTCTTGTGTTCCTCCTTCCGTCGGTTGCTTCTTCATGCTCTTTCTCCTCTTCTTTATAGTTCTCTCCTGTGGCGTCTCCGTTCCCGCTTGCAACCTCTGTTGTGCTGTCACTCTTGACTCCGGCCCATAATTCCCAGCACTCCTGCAACGATCTTTCGGGGGGGGCTCCTGAGTAGCTAGATAGAACAGGATAAGGACAACCTGTGTGGAAGGAGGCGGCAGCCATATTGGGAGTACTGGGATCTGTCCCTGGTTGATTACACTGTGTGGATGCCATATTTGTGTTGTGGCAATGTTTCTGGCCTAAGGCCAGTTCCAGGACCTTCGGTCACAAGGCATAGTTGTTGATATGTAGTTAGAGGGGGATTGAAAGTGCAGCAAACCCACCCTGTCCTGGGCAAGGAGGATGGTGGGGTGTAATTAAACACCTCCTTCCACCATGGCATATTTTCAACGCACACCTTTGGGCAAGCTGGCGGAGAGCAGGCTAAAACTGGCTCCTTCCACAGTTAGTAAACAAAAGGGTAGGGACGTTAAATTGCCCTCCTGACGCAAGTAAATTGTAAATTATTTATATTTTGCTTACAACCCCTATTGAAGCATTGAAGCACTTTTTCGGCAAGTAGTACGCTACTCCAGAACCCAAGATGAGTAGTTAGTTGGTTAATACAAATTGTTTTTCTTTTTCTTGTGCATTAGTTGTGTTATGTTTGTGCTCTTGATTTCATGTGTGTTTAGTAGAGTTTGGAGGAAAGATAGATTGATAGGAATGGATTTGAAACGGGAAGTATTACGTTTTGTGTGTTTGTTAGTTGGGTGGCATGGGTAAAAAGGAGGGGTGAAAGTTTGAGATGATGTTTGAGAATTCATAGTAGTCAGGAAGGTTTGGGATGAGAGATGGAGGAGGGCGATTGGGAAGGCGGATATATATGCGGAGTTCACGGAGTGGCATACAAACTCAGCAGAATTCCACGGAGTTTCGCTCCGCCCTAATTATTATTAGCCGAACGTGTGCAGAGAGTTATAACGAATGCAGAGGTAATTAATCCTCCCTGTGCTGAGAGTGCTGTGGACCCTCCCATTTGACTTAGTGTACAGGAAATGACTTTTCCACAAATCATTAAACTTCTTGTTAGTGGAGGTCTCGAAGGCCGAGGAGAGAGTCTCGCGAAAAGAGAGTTTGCAGAAGACCGCGTTTATGCACATATCTCCTGCCCCTTCATTACTGTCACTCGCATTGGCGGAAGTTACTATCCGTATTTTTTCCCTTCCAGTGTCCAAAGAATGCTTACTTCCCAAAAACGTAAAGAAATTCAATCACAGATAGAACCGGTTACCTGCGTATACATGTTAGTTTGTGGGCAGGTTTGGTATTAACCTAAGGGATGCAGCAGGATCTGTCCCTCAAAGGCTGTTCAAACGTGCTACTCATCCCCTGATGCACTTCAGCACCTTATGAGGGGTATGAAGTGCTTTAAATAAAGCCATTACAAGACAATTCATGAGAGGGCGGGCTGTTTTCTTTCCTCAGTATCCTAGTTTGTGAACAGTCCCTACTGGTGCTGGATATGTAGGGTGACAGAGCTGACAGAGCTCCCCCCCCCCCACCCCTCTTGGAGGACACAGGGTGCTCTAAAGGCAGGGGTGATGAGGGCAGGGAGGAGCAGCACCACAGAAGCAAGCCACTTGACGTGCAACATGCATATCTAATAAGATCAGGGACAGTGTGTGTATGTGCAAAACATACCTGCAGTGTCTGTAACGTGTACATGGGGGAGGAGAGCATGTTTACATGTGGGATTTCCAGGGGTGCAGATGCAGACACCGAGGGTCCAAGCTCCCAGTTGGGAAACACCGTGTTCCCAGCAGATTCGCCTGCAGCCACTCCGTCCCAGGTGCTGCCTGGGCACCTAAGCCCTTCACCTCTCTGAGCCGGGAGAAGGTCACTAGCTAGCACATTGAGAATGAGACGGGGCGGGGGAGGAGGGTGTAGAGGAGGAGGGGGTAAAGATCAGCACCCACATTGGAGAGGAATATTTTTTACTAGCCAGCGAATCAGGTGAGGTCCGGGCTCTGCCTAATGATTGTGAGGGAGCTGGAGGTGAAAAGTTAATTACTGCTGAAGCAGCCTCCTCCCACCAGAGTAGAAATCCCCCGGGAATGCCTTGTCCAAGATTTCACCTTGAGGAGGCGGTGAGCTGCCTACCACATGGTTGCTGGTAAACTGAACTCCACTCCGACGGCGGTTAGAATTTGTTCCCCAACTACACATCTCCTTGCAGACCTCCATAAACTCCGCCAGAGGAGAGGAGTTTAACACCCACACCTAGATAGGTAAGTGGGCTACTGCCCTTGACACTGAGGTCACATTCTTACTTACAGTTTGTTGGACCTGACATCTTTGGTGTGGTTTCCCCAGCCTTTTGCCTTAAATCCTCTTCTTTCCTGACTTTGTTTTTGCTGGCCTTAGGAATCTGCACACTTTACCACTGCTAACCAATGCTGAAGTGCTTGTGCTCTCTCCTTAAAACATGGTAATGTTGGCTTACATCCACTTGGCAAATGTAATTTATTTATTTAAGTCACTAAAAAGACGGTAATGCTGTAGCCAAGGCCTGTAAATTAGATGCTAGTAGTGGGCCTGCAGCACCTATGGTGTCGCTCCCTTAAGAAGTCTTTCAAACATGTCCCAGGCCTGCCATTACAGCTGCTCTTTCGATCTGACAAAATAAGCCTACTTTTCTCCCCTACACTGCCCTTAGGCAAGGCCTCGGATGGAAAAATAAACAGATGAGCACCTTCCCAGCCCTCTCAATCAAATTTTCAGCAGCTATCCTTGTGCAAGGATTTTGCTGAAGCCATTTATTTGCACTCTGTAATTGCAGCACTTTAGTGTATAATCCATATCATCCAGAATGTAAGCATTTTGACATGGAAAATATACACTGTGAGGTTTTATATATAAAAAATGGACCGCACTTTTCTGATACATAGCCTATGTCCATGGACCCCGTTCAGTATTCATGTAGCCTGAAATGAGTGTCACCTTACTCACTGTCCATAGATATACACTGTGTACTTCAACTGTGGTCCATATGTCCTATTAAAAATCTTTTTAACCCCTGAAGGCATTTTGTTGCTAGATCTTCATGTCGCAAATGAAACACAGCACCTAAATATCATGCTAGTGAGCATAACTATAACTTTATATATTATTTATTGTGTTAATTGTTTCTGCACACTACTCGGCGAAGCAGCATGAGATAGGATGCAGACTCATTCTTGATTATACTGTCCACAGATGTCAGCAGTAAAGTAATTAGTATTCTGCAACATTTGATGCGGATTTTGGTGTCCTACATGCCAGCATTAAGGTCCTGAACGCAATTAATATGTGTTGATTTGTAATGTATTTTACGAAACATAACCCCTCCCAGAACGACGAGTGCCCTCGAGCTCACCGGCCGATCATGCACACCACCTTCCTTTGCAGTAACAGATGACACAAGCATTGGTGGTGCAAACTGCCGAAGCTTAACTTTATTCACATATTAACTTAAGAAAACACAGTACAAGTTTAAACATACATCACATCATCATTGCTCCAAATTGCCTGTAGGTCAAGTCCAGTAGTACTTAGTCCATAACAGCACCTTGCGTCAGCGCCCTGAGCGAATACCCCTTCCCAGCCAGGGTCTAGCACCTCTCCTGCGGCTTCTAGGCTACACCTTGCTGCCAAGTGTTGTGGGTGGCCCTCATGCCTGACCCGGGCTGCAAGTGCCATGACAGCCCTCTGCTGACCCATAGCTTGCGCCACGTGCCCCTCCCTAAGGCATCCAAAAGGCTCATGTTTGAGCGGCTCCACCATTGGCTATTGTGCTCCTTCTGCTGTCCCTTTGTGCTGTCCCCGCCTTGCCTGAGCCCATCCATAATCTGCAGCTGTGACGCCCGCGTTCTTGGTGTGGGTCAACTGCAAAGGCACATGACTTTGTGGGGCCCCCTATGCCCTTTTAACCCTAAGGCACACCCAGGGGGGTCTCCTGCCGATTGGTGGCTTCAAACCAAGCTGACCAATCGGTACCTGGCATTTTCACGGGCTCAGTTGCTGCCCGCTCTAGGTTTTCGCCCCCGGTAGGGGTTTGTCACGGGCCCTTACCGGTCCGGCTGCGCCTCCCCGGCTTGCGTGCTTTCTTAAAACATGTATTTGGTAGAAGCAACCACTTTGAAGCCTTGTTCTGACTTTGTCCGTATTCATACTTTTCTAATATTCACATGCGCCTTACTAGGATTTCCAAACATTCAACAAGTAGCTTGAATTCCAAACACAATTCCTTGTATTATGTCATTGCCATCAGGTCTAGCTAGTGCTGCTCCTTCTCCAGCCAGCGCCTTTGCCCCGTGTTTGCTAATCTCCTTTTTTGATACCGCATTGGACTTAAAAAACGAAGATTACATATTTCTTGCAAGTATTTCACCCTTTATCTTTGATTATTTTCTCATAAAATAGACATTTCTCCCAATCTATTGGTTGGACGTAATGATTTTATTCAAGACCCTCACTCATTTTTTGGTTGTGCCTAGAGTCAGAGCGCATGCTCTCCTCTGTGAGACTTGTTGTCTTGGAGTATGGAATAGAATCCCGCCCACTCTCCACCCATATTTGTCATTGGCTTGTGTCATTGTCCTTCGTAAATGCTGGCTTCTGATTTGTAAATAGTCTTGTTAGTCTCTCCTTAGTACCGCCTTGCCTTCATCTGTAACCTCCCATGGCAACGAGCCCTTTTACTTCGGATGTTACATGGTACGTGTTCTTAAGTCTGTGAGCAAAATTTTCTGCATTGAGTTTCTCCACCTGCACAACGTGCTTTGCTTACATTCACCCTACTTCAAGCGGTTATAAAGTCTGTTATAGTCCGGTGGGGGCAGGAGCAGAGACTTTCATGTGACAATCTCCAAACTGTTTTTTTTTGTCTACCCAAAATCTAAAAATGTCAAATTTTTCGGAATAAAATACTGAACTCTAAGTATTTGTTTACAACTATAATAAGTACTCGGTAACAGTCTTCATATTTATATAATATACAACCTCTGCGCCAAGCGGAATTCTGCCTAAAATTGGTAACAATTCCGAGCACTGTCTAACTGTCTTGGCAAAGCCCGAACTCGCTGCATGCAGCTCAACAGGTTTTGTGCGGCGTCCCCTTAAGCCCCCACTCCTGTCTGTGCTCCTCTCCCCTCGGGCTCCCCCTTTCACCTGGCTGTGTTCCTCTCCCCGTTCCCTTCCTCTTTCTTTGAAGGTATCCCCCACCTTCTTCCTCGCCTGGGGGACCTTTGTCTCACTTGTGTGCTTTGGCAGCAGCCATTGGTTTGTTTGGAACCCAGACACATTGCTGTTGCGATGTGCTCAGGAGGCTGTGGAGGGGACCTTAAGGTTTGCATGGCAGACGGAGCCTGCGATCCTAGATAGGTTGTGGGGGTACGGGGGGGGGCGTTTGGGGGAATCTTCCCCAGCTCTGATATTAACATGATGCACCCAGTATACCGTTGTGCCCAAATCATCTGTTTGAATGAATCCTTGTAGGAACCCTACTTTTTCAGGAAGGTACTGAGATATACTATTCTCTCTCAAAAGGCTCTGTTGCAAGAAACAAGACTTAAAATAGGGTTGTTAGTAAATGCTAGGTCCAATATGGAGGAAAAACCTAATCATTACCCCATGTTCTTGTAACCTCCAGGCTGGTGTACTCCGTAAACTTCAGCAGGTACTGAATTCCGCAGCTAGATTACAACTTAATCTTCCCAGACATTGTTCTGTTGCATTCAAATTAAGAGACCTTCGCTGGCTAGCTATAGAAAAGAGGGTCCAATTCAAGACCTTATCTCACTTTCACAGAGCAGTTCATCATTCGGGTCCGCTCAGTCTTTAAAAACGTTTTACTACTCAGGTAGGCTGTCTTACCCTTTTCAGATTTGCTCTTGAGGTTTTAGCGCCTTAAAGCTGTTCTTGAGCATTAGTCGCGCTTTATAAATCACAATCAATGTTAATTCATTAACATTGCTCAAGCTATCCGTCATTAATGAAGTGTTAAAGGACGAAATGTAATCAACTCAAATTAATTTCCAGTAGGTGGCTCAGCAGCAGAGGTGGCTGAAACATGCTTTTCTTTAATGTTCGTTTTATTTCTCCTACTCAGGACTGTTCTTCATTTCTGGCCTCCTTAAAGTCTTCCAACTGAGTGGGGCTGAGGAAGGCGGTGCTTTGTACGAGTGGCATTGCTCCCCGTTTTGCCTCTTGAAATCAAATCAATCAAGCTTTATTCGACTATTTGTAAAATAATCATAAAAGCACATTAAAATACAGTTAAAATAACATGTTAAAAGGAAATAGATTAGCCAGAAAAACTAGATGAACAGCAGCATATGAGAAGTCAATTAATTATATTATGCAGTTCAAGTTCTCACATGGAGATAGTCTTTCTGCAAAAGAAGACTGACCTTTAAAAATGTCGAAATGGATAAAATTACAAGTTCTTCCCCGAGGGATTGCATAACCATAAATGCGGGACGACATTGTCGCAAACCAAGTGATCTGAGCACTGAAAGTATCCACCTTTTCCTCTGAACTAGATAAAATTTACAAAAAAATAATACATGCATGGTGGATTGTACTGACAACTCATCACGTGGGCATCTAGTCAACTGTCTGGACCAATATTTCTGACTAAGTGACCTGTGAATGATGCCCATCCTAAAAGGTGTAAGCAAGAATCTTTCATAGTCGGAGATAACAAGATTTAAATAGGGCTGCATCTTAAAGATAGTCAAGATGTATTGGTGGGCGAGCACTGTAATTGTAGTAATCTCTAGGTTAAATATAATATTTTCGACATGATGCAGACAGCTATATTTAAAATATTTCCTATTTACATTAGTCATGGTGGTGGGGTTATCAAAATATTTCTGATGGCCTAGTTTGCACAAGAATTCTCTGACGCATTTAAGCCATCCTATATGAGATGCCCCAACTAGCCCACAACAGTCACTAATCATTTGGCGGTTTAAAGTAGTCTTCTCAGAAGTCCAGATACGATCCCAGAGGAGAATTGGTTGGATACTAATAACATGCGCTATATGCGGCATGCCTAATTCCATGTGACAGTTAAAAGTAGAAATACTCTCCGGTACAGCCAGCAAAACTCAAAAAAATCTATTTTCAGCAGTCTAAAGAGCGGTCACGTCTGCATAACCCCAGATACCCGCTCCATAGGTCGCGATTTCAACACATTTGGCTTTATAGATTGGGAGTAGTTCTGGGGTGGGGGGCGTTTCCCCAGTTTCCTATTAAAGTTGATCAGAGCTGCCAATGCCTTTGAGAATAACAGTCTCCTTAGCTTGACAGCCTGGGTCCAAGTACCAGAACCATCGAATAAGACCCCTAGATAGGAGAAAGTGTTGGAACATTCTAGACGGTTCTTCTCTAAAAAGAACGTGCGACTATTCTTGCTCCCTGTACCACATTTTATAATAAATGTTTTAGAGGTGTTGACCGTGAGGCCCACGTTAGACATAAAATTAGCAAAGCTAGATATTACTTACTGTTGAATGATGCCAATTGTGTGTATGTCCTCCAGAGGGTGGTTGAAAGGGGTTGTGCCCCTATGAGAATGATTTGCTTTTATTTACCCAGTATTTTCAGTTCTCTATGTTAATTTGAGAACTTGAATTACCTTCTCATCATTGTTGGATTGTGTTGTCATTTTAATTCAGGCACTCTTCTTGCAAATGTTGTGGGGTGTTAACTTGTAATTTTATTGCATCCTCATGCATTTCATTTCTATAGCTTAATTACATTTCCTCGTAGTTGTCTTAGCACGGAGTTTACTGGAACATTCTTATCTTTGTTCTGTTTGTCGTTGTCTTGACTGCTTGACTTTGATGACCTTCTCGTAGTCCACTCATGCTATCGTTTGTGACTGTGGAATGCCTCACTTCTTGGGGAGTGCTGTTCCGACCCCACTCTCACCCAATTGCCTTCCTAAATTCTGCCCATCGAGTGTCTGTGCTGAAGGTGTGCGAAGCCTTGTAATGCACAATCGTTTGAAGTTTATCTGCAGGCTGCAAGAGGCTGTCTATTTTGTCTGCACTTCCTGCTTGTGCTATAAAAGAGGCATTCCTTACCTACATGATGTTCCCATTGTGATTATTTCAATTGCAACATGGCCTCTTTTAGCTCTTGATCTTCTGCTGGAGCCTTCCCTCCTTGACCAGTAATGTCCCGTCTTCTCCCTTATTCGGTCTCCCAAACGCTCAAGATTTAAGGTATCTTTGATCAGCTTGTGGATATAGAGTAGTTGTTTACTGACTTGCTAGGGCTAGTCAATTGCTCTGATCTTGATTAAGGTACATTTTTTAGTACAGCTGAAATTCTAATTGCCACATATCCATCCTGTCCTCTTCTTACATCACCCGAACTGCCTTGATTACCATTTTCCACCCAGCTTCTTTACCAAGATAGCCTTTATGGTGTCTACACACCTGGTCCAATTTATCCTTCTTTGCCACTGGTGCATTATGAACCATGTGGAAGTTCTAAAGTTTCTCCCCATAAAGCATGTCATTTTCTTGACCTAATTTCCCCATGCTCACCCTCGAGTCAGATAATTCCCCGGGCTTTCATCCCTGGTCTCTCAATGTAACCATTCACTCTGTTGTATGACCCATAGACCCGTATGTCTCCTGCACATATTTTTAGGATTTCTTGGACCAAAATATCCAATACTGACTTCATCAGAGTTCTGCTCTGCACCTACTCCTGAATCTGACGTGGTGACCGATAGTTAATATTTAAATTGTTGCCTGGTTTCCTGTCTTGGCTCCATTGTCCTTTTGAATGTTATCAAATATTCCTCCATGCTCTCGGTTCGCCACTTGGTTCACCAAGAAATGTTCTGCTTTTACATTTTCCTGCAAGGCTCGTAAGCACATTTGGCATTGTATAATGAAACAAATAAATTGATTTATTTAGGACGCTTTGCCAATACAAAGCCCTTTTTTTTAAGTAAAGCCTGTTATGCCACCCCAATGGCCTCTTACTCAGATTTGTCCACAGCCCTCTTTTGTTAACACTTTCTCTGTCTCAGAAACTGGTAAGCTAAAATCCAGACTCACTGGCTTTCAATGAAGAGTTGTCTACCTTTTTAATTCAGGACTACTTATGCTGATATTATCTTTGTGCTGCTCGGTGTACCAATGCTGAATGCCATTTGCTCAGTTCCTTACCACCCTTTCTTCGTCTCCTGCCTCATTGCTGAAGCTGAGCGTTTTGCTTTTCATATCTGGACATAATTTAAAGAAGGATAGATGAGTGAACCACCAAAACCACTGGAGTGGCAGAGACCCCGCTATTGACTACCTGCTGTATCTATTGCATATTTTACAAAAGTCTTCTGCTGAAAAGGGAGCACTTTCATTACAATGTTGTGCTGGGCAGGCTACTGTGCTATGGTGGCTTCTCTATATTTTATTCGTCCTGCAGAAATAAACCCCCCAAAGCAGTAGTGTTGTTCAACAGAATAAACTAACTATCGCCCAGATTTGTAGGGAGGTCTAATGCTGGTAAACTTTACCTGTGATGGTCTGACCAAAATAGAGTGGCCTTCAAGTTCATAAACCCAGTAGCCATATGGCTATTGGGCATCTGCTAAACGTTTCCCAGTGGCAGAGACAGTTGAGGCACTGCTGTCTTTAACCGGGTGATTCTCCCACCCTTCACTGAGGCAGGGAGAAGAGCGTTGTGCCAGGGTGGCATACCATTAATTTACAGGAGGGCTCCCATTCTGACAAACTGTAAATGAGTCCCTTAGTCTTGAAGTGGGCCTGCTGCTGAATCCCTGTCCATTTAGAAATGTGGCTAGTGCTGTAGTTGGTAATTATTGTCTCTTGCCATCCTCGACTGTTCTGTAAACATACAGTCATTTCTACTGGATTTCTCACTTCTCACATTACATTTCTCACTTCAGATTGTTTATCTTGTAAAGATTCCAGCCATCGGTGGTGGCCACAAATATATTTTATCTATTGTCACGGTGTGAGGTGCACCAGTGATGCCAAAAGGGGAGGAGGGAGGGGGTTGAACTAGCGTTGCATAAAGCCAACATTTTAGGTGCCTGGCAGCTGCAGTTTCTTCGGGAGGGCGAGGGGGCATCCTCACTCTGCATGCTGCGGCTAAACGTGAAAAAAAAATGATTTAATTTCCATTTTATTTTACACGTATAGCAGTGCAGCAGCCTGCAGCCGGGATTAGGGCTGCTGCCAATTGGCAACAGAGTAGGACTGGAGGAGCAAGATGGACCCTCCAAAGTGCACAATTCACTTTGGTCGGCTCTCTTGACCCGGTCAAAGCAACATGCGCGCTTTGCAACTCTCCACTCATCTGTCTTAGACAGCTGGGTGAAAACCAATCACAGGACTAAAGGGCGTGAAGAAACACCCAGCCAGGACACTCCATCTAATCCTGGTGCTGCTCTCATGCTAGTGAGAGTAGCGCCAGGATTGGTTAGTGGAACTTCCTGAAGTCAGAAGCCCGCTAGGCCGACTGAGGAGGGACCAAAGAGGATGTCAGAAGTGCAGCAGGGAAGGTAAGTGACTTAATTTTTTATTATTTGCCACTGGCCTTGCCTGCATGCACCCACCCACCCACCAACCACTTATTTGCCTCCCGCCCCCCGCCCCCCGCACAGTGCACATACATGCAAGCCGCCCCTGGCGGCTGGACTCGACCACATTGCTTTTTCACGTTGATCTTTTTCTTGATTGTTTTAGTTGTATCTATTATTTTCGCACCATTAGTAGCTAACTTTCATATCCAGATGCTGTAGTAAGTGTATGCAGGACTGTGGAAGACTATGGGTGTCTGTGGAAGACTATGGTCAGTTGGTCTCTCATGACTTCCTTAAGAGTGGGGAAAGAAATTGCTGTCTCCACTTAAGGAATATGTACCTCGTCAAAAGTAGATGTTTTTGGCTACACGACTCATCGTAGACCAATCCCTCTGTTTCTCAGGTACAATCGTACCTACTACAATCATATATGTCAGCTTTATTTTCTCAGAGCCTTCAGCTGTGCATTTTCTGCTATAATGACACCAGGAGTGATAGTGAAGACTTTTCCCTTGATACTTGCAAAACTGTCAACCTTTCTGCAAAAAATCAGACCTCTGCTCTGCAAAAGAATATTCTTTTCTGTCTCTACTAGTACCTCTAAAAACATGATCAGTGTTTGTTCTCTCTCCAAAAGTAAAAGACTGCTCAATGAAATTTTAGATGGCACGGGAGAGCCAGATTATGGCTGCTGAACCTGGGAGGGGACTGGGAAACCAAGTGAGCATATCTGCGTTGCAAGTAAAGTCTGCAAGCAAACCTTCAGTCTGCAAAGTGGAGCAACAAAAACTATCTTCCCAGAAAAGAATCTCAGTTTCTATAGGAACAAGATGGGTGGCCATCACAGAGGGTGGGGAAATATTGGAACTTCAGCCTCTCAATAACAGGGAAAGGGATAGAAATGAACAACATTTGAATTAGTGTTCTTGTTGGAAAACCAAAGATCCTCTACGTCCAACCTGAATGCATTGAGGTGAATGTCGAACAAACACCAAATTCAATGCTGATATATACGGTTTTTTTCTGTGGAACATTTATTTTCTTATGTCTTGGAAGATAGCAAGAATGGTAATCTTATTTTGACTAACCAACATCATATAGCCCTCACTTACCTATTACGTTCTTCAATGATGCTGGTCACACAGTTGACCTCGTCATTTTCACAGAAACTATCATTGCCTCTATTATCTCTGCTTATTTAGGCTGGCTTGATCATTTTTTAATTCCACTTTTGTTTTTCCCGCAAGCATTATAATGAACACACAGATGTTAACTTTAAACTTGACCATGACTGGAGAAAAATGACTCCTAAAAATTTTCAGATTATATTGTAACATGTGCAAACTTCTGTGCTTTCTTGTGGAAGCTAAAAATGAACTTGTCAATAAGATCACATACAGTTTCAGAAAAAAAAATGCTGGTCTGCATTGTCAAAAGCCCAGCTTTGCTAGCTCTAATGTAGTGTACTTTTTCCTGTAAACAAGTGCAACATTTACAAAAGAAAGTACAAAGTGCTTTCTAGTCTCAGTGATTACTTATCATAAGGGCAAACAAAGGTAAGATAGCTTTCCGTCACCCCTGCAGATTACTGTTAAGTGGGAGATCACATTAAGTCTAATCATTTAGTTACATATATTAGTAATACTGATACAATTCAAAACATCAGTTTATTTTAAAAGGAGGTAATCCTTTAGGCACAGTTTTTGCAGCTTGATTTACTTTATTTAAAGAATAATATAGCGAAATGTGAATGGGTATATATTAACAATGGGTCTGTTTTTCACCAAGGGTTTTTCTAAGGTCATCACGAACAATGAAAGGAAACTTGAGTGTTTATCTTTTGTGATGACAATCATTCCCTTTGCTACTAGGCAGGGACTGCCCTTTTCTTTCCCTGAGAGGTACTTAAGGAAGGTTGATGACATCCGGTTGCAGAGTATTCTCACTTAATTGTTCCCATGTTGTAGGATATTCCTGCTGCTTGGAACCAATATCATCATTACTTGCTGTGACAGCCTTCACCTTGCTTAAAGGCTCTGTCTGTGCTGTAGCCAGAAAGTAACGTTTGATATAGAGCCTCCCACAACCGGTCCCAGGACTTTAGACAGAGGATCAACATCCCCTGTCTGGAAAATTAGTATAAAGCTGAGATCCAAACCATACCACGGTTCCAGTTCTAAATTCTTCTTGATCCAGGAAAGTAGTGCTCTGCTGAGCACTCGTAGAGCTGCTGTAATCCAGGGCTGGTGTGTGTATGGGCACCAATCTCCCAGGGGTGAGGGAACACCACCTGAAGGCTGCACAACCTGCTGAAGAACCTGTGCCTATCCATAGGAACTAGAAACCTACCTCCTTGTTCAGAGAGGAAAGGAGAGTGCCTGGCCCTGAAGGAGGAGAATTCCAGCCATGTTCCTAATGTGTGGGATACAGACAGCGGTGGCTCCCCCACTATGGCAGAGGAGCATCACCCCACCTGCCAGCAGCCAAAAAAATGAAAAATAAAAGGATAAAAAACCCTTGTTTATTATCGTTTTATTATTGCTCTCCTAGCCGAGGTTTGGGGGTGGGCCGGGGGGATGACAGACTAGTGGAGGAGTGGCTGCACTGCTATTCCGTGCGCATGATGGTCTGGCCAGCCTTCTCAGGCCGGCCAAACCGCCGTGCGTACTGAAACTCTCTCCAACCTGTGCTGCATTGCCAAGTTGGAGAGAGCAGGCACATGCTCCCTGTCTAACTGGGAGCGCAAATCATCTAAGTGGCTAAGAGTATGCCCAGACATGAGCCCCTTGCTTGCTGTGCCACTGGATTCAAGCTAGCCTGGCTGATTAGGGGTGTTGCCATGAAACTGGTCCCAGGATGTTTCTGGCCGAGGGAAAACCTGACTTGGCAGTTCGGGCTGGACTGTTCCCATGAGGAGCAGGGTCAAGACTGATTTGCATACGGCTGGGTCCTAACTGGGGTGACGTAGTGAGCAAAAGAACAATTGATTTAACTCAGATCTCTTGACTGGGGGTGAATGTTTGATTCATTCAGCATTCCGTTCATCATTTGTTGCCGCAGCACATCATAAATGTGGCCTGAATAAATATGACTGCATCACTCCTACTTTGTGGGAGCTCACTTGCTCCCCTTGACTGCCTCGCACTGTCTTCAAAACCAGCTGCATAATTTTCATGTCCCCTTGACTGCAGATGATGTTCCGTGCCTCCTGATATCGCTTAGCTGCCTTTGACACAGTTGATTATCCCACCATCATATGCACTCTCAAATGGGATTCACCGGCAATGGCTTTCACTGGCGCCCCCCTACTTTTCCAACAAACACCAGTTTGTTCACATAGCCAGCTCAGGTCCCAAAAGATCTCCATCACCTACAGAGTCCCATAGGGTTCCATACTGTGCCTTTTCAACCTTAACCTATACATGGAGCCACTTTGTTCTCTACTCGCAGATAACAGCATCAAAATTCACCAATATACCAATGATACACAATTCTACTTGAAAGCCTTCTCTGCTTTAGACATCCATTACCTCAAACACTGCCTGCACATCATCTAGACCTGGATGTCCAACTCATGCTTGAAGCTCAATCCAACCAAGAAGGAATTCATGTTATTTGCCAAGAACACCAAACAAGAAACAATACAAACCTGGCTCAATGACATGAACCTTGACAACTTCAAGTCCCAACTTTCATCGAATGCCACATCACTTGGATTTATCCTCGATTTCAACCTCACCCTCAAAGAACACATTGCCAAATAAACAGAAACAGCCTGGTTCCAGCTCTCTGTTCTAAAGAAAGTCAAACCATTTCTTCCAAAAAAGGCACTTCAGAACTAGTGTTCTGGTCCTCATACTTTTTCATCTGTATAGTGGTAACATCAGGGCTTGAAGACATATGCACCAAGGATCTGGAGCAAAATCCTCATATCCATTAGCACGACCCCAACAATACTCCAAATAGGAAAGAGTTCAAGGCTCACATCTTTAAAGAACACCACAAAACAATGCATTAACCATTCACAACCCAGTTACCATTCCTATCACTCTTTAAATTTATGCTCATCTTCTAACCTGTACAGTGCTCCACTGCCTTTTTTCTAGATTTGTGCTATAGAAAAACCACGTACATCAGGGCCGGACTGGGAACCAAAACCGGCCCTGTCAAAGTGCTCGGCTGGCCCCCCCGGGGCTTGGGGGTGCAGCCGAGCTCTTTGCCAGGGCCGGTTTTCGGCCGATTTTGTTACAGGGCCGATTTTGCAGCTATGCTGCAAAAACGGCCCTGTAACAAAAACGGCCCCCAGGGGCCCAAAACCGGCCCCCACCCGTGCGGCGCACCGGGGGATTGCCCTGTGCCCGCTACGGCCAGTCCGGGCCTGACGTACCTACATACATATATAGTAGTTACCACCAGCACTCATACCTGTCGGGCTGACAATCTCACAATCTCTGGTGGACTATGGAAAGCTTGCAGCCAGGGCAGGGCACCATTAGACGGAAGGCAAGGGAGTGGAAAAAACAAAGTTCAAGACAACATCTTTCTCAGTTTTTGTACCCAGAACTTGGAACATCATCCCTGTATCCATCAGCACCACACAAACCCTGTTCCATTTTAATAAAGCGAAGAGCGGAGAAAAAGGGAGAGCGAAGCAACAAGAGAAATATAATTTGCAAAAAGCTCAAGTAGGAAACACCAGTCTTTCCTCCAGAGGAGAATGTTGAAATAAATTAACTTCCTTCTTCTCTATAGTACACACCACAGCAGTCTCGGCACAGTTCTCTGGGACAGTCATTTTGCCGAAGGACCCACATTTTACAGGATGGCTTTGGTAGAGTCAACCTATGAAAACTGAATTTTTATCCTGATATTCGGACTTCAATCTCGCTGGGTAGCCCACAGATGTATAATCTATAGTCATTAGTGCTTTCTTCCTGACCAGTGTTTGTGAACACAATTCCAGAAATAACAACTTTGCATCTCCACATTTCATCACTTTCTTTTGAACTCAGAATTTGATCCAGTATTTGACTGCCATCACAGTGGCACCAGAACTTGTCTTGGACTGACTTGAATTGGGGAAGAGCCTGAAAGCTTATCTCATAGTTCTCATCCTGTTGCATACCCAATAGCTCAGGGAGATTCCTCGTAAGCTGCCTTACAAGATCCTCTCTGGGCACCTCCACTGGAACCCAAATATTGTGATGTGAGAGCTGCTTCTCAAGTTTCTTAAAGTCAAAATTCTCAACTCCAAATACCTAGGCCTCCAACAGCACCTGAAATCGAGACTTCACTTCTTTCAACTTTGCATCCATTCCTTTTGCACGGCCCTCGAAGACTTGCACCCTTCTTGTGGTTTCTTCCACTATTTTCTTCGCAGCCAGAACCTTGCAAGTCAGATATCCAAATTATTTTGCACTTTGTTTAGCACCATCTAGACACTTTCCGTTTCACGCTTCATGTCACTGTGAAGGGATTATTAGAGTATCGAGCCACAAGCCCCTCCTTAAGCCACCATCTCACATTTGGGGATCCGGTTTAAGTGGAAGCAACACAAGCGGTTTCTCAAAAGTCAGTGCACATGTGCAACTGCATGCCTTCCTGGGTGAACCTAGTTTAGCCTTCTAACAGTCTAACCGGCCACAGCCACATTCTGCTTGAGTATCCACGGTGAACACTGAGTATTCCTATATGCTGTGCGGTGTTCTGAAGGAAACGGGAGCTCGAGCAGGGATCAATGTTTAATTTGTAACAATGTAAGTGCTACAAGGTATTTCTAAGGAGACCATTGTCGTTTGTTCTATTCACTGTGCCTGCCAGAGCTACCAAATTCTAACCCTCACACAGTATACGTTTTTGAACTATTGTAGGTCGCTTCAAGTTGCACGACTCTCCTGAACCCACTGGTTTTATGAATTATTTGAAGTCTATTTCAAACTTTGTTGAGATCTGCTCAAATATAGACAGACAGTGCCTCCATATGGTAGACTGTCATAAATACGCTGAACCAAGTGCCGGTGCCTAACACTGGCAAACTCCTGCACAAATTAAAAGCCCAAGGGTCCCCACTGACCACAGCCTTCAATGAAGTTGGTTCATGTATGAAAGAGAGCAAAATTAAGGAAACACAGGGATAGTAGATAGGACAGTAGAAGGTAGGTTATATTGGGTATTGGGGGCTCTTGAGTACTGGCAACTGAACACTGGAAGCGGATTCATTTGGGAATCAGGATCTCATGGAACTAATGCTCTGATGGGCTTCAACTGACCATTTCTTTGATCATTTAACAAGTGAACTATGTTCATTTATGTAGTTCAACTCTGCTTTCTTTGAAAGCAGCATTTTTGTTTATCATCAACATTAATGAAAGCATCAGAGAGCTTCACATGTTGAGCCTGGGTCCATCACATGCAGTTTATAATGTAAATAAGGAAATCAATCATATTAAGCCATGGTTTCTACTACTTCCATTTTAATTTAATTATACTGTTGAGTTTTCAGTTATCCGTTCATGCCTCATCCTCTTAAAGCAAAAGAAGGCTTCATTGGCTGCTCAGTTTTTACATGGCATGGATTGAACAAATCTGGTTCCCACTTTGTTTGGAATATCTGAAGTCGCCAAGAGCGTGCCATCATTTAGCTGACAATCTACAGGGGAGATCTGTGATTCATTAGTGTTTGCTGTGAGGTGAATCTGACCCCAGTTCTTGAAGAGCTTCTGGCTCATTGTGCCTTAATGTTGGTAACTCCTACTACTTTACATAAACAAGTTCTGTGCAGGATGTCTACAGAAAGCCAACAACCTCTCTAAATCATTACATTTCATTATATCAGTGACCGGATTCAGAAATATCATGGTTTAGTTCAATACCATCTAGATTAGAGGGATATAAAATATATAATGACAAATTTGGTAATCTATTGAAACTCTATGTATCTTAAGGAACAAAGTCTTGCTAGGGACCTGTTTCTCAGCTGATGATAAAATGTATCTGATAAATTCACTTTTATTTCTGCCTCCCTCTTTTACCCTGCCTTCATGTGGTACCCTTGGATTGTTCCTTAACCTCTTGTTTCAGGAAAATCTGAGAGGAACTAAGGGCAAAATTAGCATGTGGCATAGGTTATGTCCAGAGGATCTTCACGTCTGGTGATGCCGGTCAGGACTTATTGAACTGCTGATGTCCACTTGGTTCCCTTCCTTGCATATGAATGTTTGTCAAGTCCAGTCCGGCCCACAGGAATATTTCCAAAGTTGAAGTATCGCTGTCAGTAATAGAGTATCTTATTAGACGTATTTCTACATTCAGCTATTCACACACCCTGCTACTTTGTTAGGTCATTGATCCTCTAAGAGTGCAGCAGTCTGAAAAATGAGGCCTCATGCAATATTTTAGAATTTCAACGAGGCAACTAGAATTTTGGGGGATACTTTGTCTGTTGATGAGGCAGTGTTCTTTTTTGAAAGCTCAAAATACCCACAGTGACAGAATTTAATGAGCAGTAGATGTCTTTCTATATAAGATGAAGGTCCAGCTGACTGATGTTGTGTTTCATCCTAGGTGTCCATCTTCCTGAAGGACAAGGTGCAGAACTCCAATGGTCGTTTTGTGTTGCCGACATCTGGCCCTGTCCCATGGGGAACTGAAGTGCCTGGGCTGATCAGGTATGTTTTTGACAAAGGCTCAGGAGAAGTTTAAAAAATAAATACTGTTGAAGAACACAGGAATCCCGGGATTCCCAGGTTGTAGTTTGGCAAATAGTTGCAGACCGTTTTACTTCTAGGATTTCAGAAAGTAAATTCAGATTTCATTAGCATAGTTACTATAGTAAAACACTGTTTTCTAATTTATCTCTGGGTGCATGTTTACAGAGTCACTGTATGTGAGGACACTGATCCAGACATTGCTTTTGAGAACATTTTTAATGTGATTTGGGATGATATTCATTTTTTGGTATTTCTATCTGGTTTGGAGTAATTTCAATTTTTTTTATTGATTCATATTAGATGTATGATTAAGGTTCTGTTATTTAATTAGAATGAAAGCTCGTGTGATGTTATCTTGCTCAAAATTTGCATTGTCACCGCCTGTTATATTGTTTAGTTTGAAGGTTTTGGGTTGTCATTGCGGTCATATCTGCAGAAGCTGTCAAAGGGCGTGATATCATTTGCGCAGCCCTTTTGATTTGGTTAAATAGTACTAGTACAGATTCTGCTTGTGTGTAAGACATTTTCAGTTAAAAAGCAATACCGGAGTATATGCTAAAAGGGAATAATTTTTCCGAGACCCTGCAAGTGTTGAGCGGAAGGATTTATTTCATATGTGCTATGTATGCATTTCGAGCACATTTCCTTCTTGATTACGAGAGGACATTAGGTATATAACATCGTATTCCCCAGCCCTATATTTTGCAGAAAGGGTGAAAGAAGAGTTTGCAAACCAGGGATGCTGATTCCAAGCCAGATTTTAATAATAACCACTGACTGTTTAGTGAGCTCCAGTTAGACTCTTTTTGTGAATTTTAGCTTCGGTGAATATGTTGAACATGTGGTGCTCCTGGATCTTTGCTAGACAACCCTAGGATTAAGTTTTAGTGGCAACTGGATGCGGGAATATGGTTTTGAGACTGGCATTATCCACAGGGTAATATTCGTTCCTGCCTTGTCCTAGGGCTACCACCTTTCCCTTTCCACTCCCATTGCTGCCTGTTTTCTCACTACACCCTAACAGGACAGGAGTATCTTTGAATCTGTCAGAGAATTTGTAGAGTCATTTTCTCAGATATGATTGTTCTTGTCAGATGGTGTTCTCAGCTGGACTATTAAAGAGGGTGAGGTCTAACATTTGGGTGGCTTTGTCGAATAGAGCTTTCTGTTAGTTACGTTGAAATACTAGACAGTTTTATGATGCAACTCCAATCTCTGTTTTGCTGCTCATTTAAAACTTTGCATTCAGCCAGGCATTTTAACTATCTATAATGGCAAAAAATGTGTTGAATCATGGAAGCTGGTGGGGTAAGTGGTGGTTAGACGGTTTAATCAAAGAGGGACAGTTGAAAATCATCTTGAACTTTGTCATGCACAACACAGTTGTGAGGAAAGTGTTATGATATCACTGCTCCTCAATGTAGTGGAATACAAGCCTAGAGTTTATTCTTCTTCTTCTTGGCACTAAGCTAACATGACTGTCTTGCTAGAAGAAGGCTGTCGCCTTAGGATTGGAATCCGGAAATTACCCTTGACATATTAATATGAGAACTAACAAGCCAGTAGGGCTCTGCTTCCAGGTCATGGCACGTTTCCTTCATAGCGCTGCTGTGAGAAGGTAAATTCACATCCCTTCATGCACTGTTCCCCCATCTTATTATGGATCAGAAGCTGAGTTTATCCACATCAGACGATGTGTTATTTGTTTAAATATAGTATTGACATTAGATTACTGTCCAGCATTTCTTGCTGAGATGCTTTTTTACAAAATCAATGCAACTTAAAAAAGCCCCATTGTAATTTAAGATCTGCTGTTTGTTCTCCTGACAATATTTGCAGTCTTTGTACAATAGGAGACTTGTTTGTATCTGTACGCAGAGATAAGAGAATGTTTAGCCACTAGGTGCGTACTGTGAAATTTATGTTGATAGCGGACAGTAATTTGTAAATATGTGCAAACTTATCAAAATTTATATCTAACTTTATGGAAGTTAGGAACAAACTTGACGATCAGCACAAGTTCTCACGTCCACAAATTGGCGGTGGACAGGTGGAGTTGTAAAATCGGAATTTGCTATATTTTTTGTTCTTTTTGCAAAAATGTTGCTACTTATTGTAAGATCATTTACATATCACTTTTATTTCTAAAGTAACGGTTAACTATTTAGTGAACAATTACAACTTATTTCAAACTCTGCAAATTGTTTTGTTTTGTAGAGAAAGCATGTAAACTAATTCATTAAAATCACCTAAAATAACTCTTAAACATGTTTTAATAGTTAGAATTGTTTAAATAACCCTGCCTGTTAAAAATATTTGCTTAAAAAAAGTAAAAAAATATTCTACTTTTGAAAGAGATTTTTCTGCAAATTCCAGGTAGGAGAAAGATGTTGAAAGCATAGCCAGGCAGGAACATTTGAGTATGGTGAGTGATGGGCAGAGATAGGCTTCAATTGTGTCAACATGCTGTACCTTAGCTTGCATGAGTTGGTCAAAAGAAGAGTTGGCATGCTTACCCTATATATGACATGTTGAGTCTGTGTATTGGGGGATGGTAGATAGTCCTTTCCATGCACTTGTATTCTGTTTTGCCTTATCACCCAAACCTCCCCTTGGTTATTTCAACAGAAGCGCAATATCGTTTTTTGTCCACAGAGCTTTCTTTTTTAGTACACAAATTAATTACCAAAAGCATTGTTTGATCGGTCAATTTTACCTCTGATCCCAGTAGACAGCAGGAAAATAGTGATTACTTCTCTATTCATGGCTAAACTGGACTACTGCAATGGGCTTTATCTCGGAATGCCCGTGAAGCAGATACCTAGATTGCAGATGATTCAGAATGCAGCCGCAAGGCTCCTGCTGGGGATCCCTACGTATCAATCAATAGGCAAGCATCTTCGGAGACTGCATTGGCTTCCAGTCAAGGGTCGCATTAAGTTTAAGGCCTTATGTGTTACATACAAGGCACTTCACGGTACCGGCCCTCAGTTTTTGAGACGATCATTAAACTGGTACTCCCCAAACAGATGTCTTAGGTCTGAAGGGGCAAAACTGATGCTCTCTCAGAGATTCTGTAAGGCTAATTGGGGTGGTAGAAGCTTCACTGTGGGTACTACGAAACTCTGGAACACCCTTCCCCTTCTCCATCAGAAATCTTCCATCTTTAACATCCTTTCGTAAAGCCCTAAAGACCTGGCTATTTAATGAATAGTGCACTAGCCTGCTTCCAGACTGTTAGCGCCACGGCAGCGTTTGGTATTCATGCGCTGTATAAATCTCAATAACATAATATGTTTGTGCACACTGATTTTGGCAATCAATGTTATATTCAATGTATTTGCTTCATTTATATTAGACCAATTCCATTTACTGCTCTTAGTAAGTCTGTGCTAGCTGCTGTGGATCTCAGTAATTCAGCTTGAATGTTATGGCTTGAAGGCTTTCGTGTGTATTCTCATCTGGCAGAAACCGAAAAAATCAATATTGGTTACTGTGCTAGCCTGTTGTCATTTATGTTTATTTTTTATTTTTACAGGATGTTTAATTTTGGCGGTGAAGAAGTGAAGCGAGTTGAATTCTTGAATGGTGGAAGCTATTCTAGTCCTATGAGAGAGGGCTCATATGATCTTTATGGAGAAAGAGTCCTCAAACTGGGAACAAACATGTGAGTCAACAGTTGATCTTTCAGAGAAATGTGCTGTTTTCTTTCTTTTTCAGGGCAATGAAGTTCACTACCCAGGACTTCTGCTAAAATGAAGTCAATTCTCCAGATCTCTTTGGCACCCAAGCAGGGTGAAGGATTGAATGACAACGTCCCTAAGACTATTATTGCGAACAGGGCATGTTAGCTTGGTTTACTATTAGATTTTTCCAATCCACCATCCCTTTAACTAGCCCTTAATGCTGCCTCTGACCAATGTGCGACGTTCCTACATGCAAGTGTGAGATCTATTCTTGGGACCTAAAGCCAAGCAGCACCACTGAGTGCTAGTAGATGCCACTTTTTTATCTAATGAATAAGTGGCGTAGCCATTAAAAGGCAACTTGACAAAATGTGATCATTTCTTAACTGTCAAACATAAAAGTGGGCAAAGACACATCCTAAGCAACCTTCCTGTTGAAAGTGTGATCTGAGTGAATTTTAATCTGATGAATGATTTAGCTGGCAGATTAGATAGCATTTTAAAGAGTTAAAAAGGGTAGTAACACTTACAAAAGCATTACAAATATCCAGAAATGAATACTAAATTCAAATAATGTACTTAAAATAGATTACAAAAAATTAATCGAAAGTAAAATATTACAAAATGTTTCTTTGAGATTATTCAAGGCTTTATATTAACTAAAATATGAATACATCAATAAAAAGCAAACAAAATTGAAACATCTACCTTTAAACTAAACATTTCTAAAACACTTTATAAATATATGAAGGGGGACATTTGGAGTGTGGCATACGCAGGACATCCACTGTAAACCTGAAGATGTCCTGCTATGCCATTCTTTTGGGTCGCAGCTCCTCTTATTTAGGGGTTTGGAGCGTTTCCTGGCTTCACCATCAGAAACCGTTAACCGGTTGACCATCCACTATAGATAGGGTGTTTATGTTTAAAGCGTCAGGTTGCATGTTTTATGTAAACCAGGCCTTGCAGCACCCTATTTTTCCTCCTTGCGAATTCCATGGAAATAATAGTGGTGGCAAACAGGAAAAAAAGACTCCCAAAAACTTCCAATACATCAGGGTCATTTCTTTCTTGATTTCGAGGAACAAACTGTGATTTGGGCGTTTATTTCTCAAATTAAATAAAGATTGCTGGTTGGCTGCCATTACATTGTGCCTCAAAGTCCTGCTGCCGAAAAGATCCTGTCTAAGTCAGCAGGAATCTCCGATATGGTAGATGGTTGGCTGCCGAACCATCAGAGGCAGGACCTTCCCAGCGACTATGAATTAGAATAGGAACAATTTAAAAAAGCAGAGCACTGCATGACTGGAAGTCAAAACTGCAGAACCACAGTTAAAGGTTTATTATTCAAGCAAAGAGTCCATATGTCACAGCCTTGATTATAGGTAGACTATTTTGACAAAACAGCTCGGTTGACCAAATGTTGACACGTAGATATAGAGAGAACAGCCGACAAGTGTTTCCTCGCTTAAAGCGACTTTTTCAAGGCTTAAACACTTGAAAACAAATGGCATTCAACAAAGCGACTTGGTCTGCACAGTTATCGCAGAGCCCGTGATATGTATCCACAAATAACTCCTTATTACCCGACCACAGAAGAGACCCGAAAGAATGCTCAGAAATGTAGCTGAGTACGGGCCCAGGTGCATGCCCTCCGGGATTATGATAACATCCCTTAATATTCAAAAAAAGTATAAGACACGGCCCGTAAGTAAGACCCAAAACTGTCTTATGTAAGCCAGGCCTTGCAGCACCCTATTTTTCCTGCTTGCGAATTCCATGGAAATAATGGAGGTGGCAAACAGGAAAAAAAGACTCCAAAGTGTTGAAAAAACTTCCAATACATCAGGGTCATTTCTTTCTTGATTTCGAGGAACAAACTGTGATTTGGGAGTTTATTTCTCAAAATAAATAAAGATTGTTGGTTGGCTGCCATTACATTGTGCCTCAAAGTCCTGCTGCCGAAAAGATCCTGTCTAAGTCAGCAGGAATCTCCGATATGGTAGATGGTTGGCTGCCGAACCATCAGAGGCAGAACCTTCCCAGCGACTATGAATTAGAATAGGACCTACTGTGTCCTAAATTAACTTATAGGTCTAAAAAAGCAATGTAGATTAATTAAAATTAAAAATAGTGATGCGCTAGATATTACATTTCTGTTAGTAACTTAGAGGATCATTTAGAGTTTTGTGGTGAAGGCTGCCAGGTATGTGAAGGATACTTCCTTCACTTCCTTGGCAGAGGACTGCCTGTACTATTGTGAGATCTCCTCCTGCCTACAAGTACGTATGGACTTGATAGACAACCTTTTTGTTTTCCGCAAACAAACTCCTATAGCAAGAGTTTGTTTCTGAGAAATAAGAAAATACAATGACTGTAAAAGGCAAAAAGCAAGGGCAAAAATCCTTGTGCATCAGGGCCAATGTTTGATATCCATGCCTGCGACCGCCATACCCAATATGGCGGTGCTGTACATGGAAAACTTGTAATGGCTGCCACACCCTAAATAAAGGGAGACAAACATCCCTTAGACTTGGTGGTCCTGTGGCAGGTTGGCTGCCATGTCAAGGGTTTCACCTCGCAGAGCCTGGTTAGTCTCCGCTGGTGGAGTCCTTGCCCTCCAAATGGGGTGGGTAAAAGTGAGTTTGGCAGCATAGATGACCACCTAAACAGAAAACGGTGGAAACACCTAGACCAGTTTCTAAAACATAGTTAACTATGATTGTTAGATACTTTTAAATATTTAAAGACTTCTAAATATTAAAAGTAATTGCTAGAAAGAGTCAATATAACTGGGGGTTAGCATCGTTATGCTAGGTCAAGACGGATATATACGTTCTATATTGTTTTAGATCAATAAAACTATTAGTAGAGAGTTGGCAGGCTGTCAATATATTCTGTTATTAATCTCCTGTTACGTTTTGGATTTTTTTTGTCACAGTTTCTCTATAGGGTAAGAGGGAGCAGGGAAATGGGAGGCAGTCATGCTCTGGGAAATTCCCATCAACCTACTTTGCTGGTGTGAGTAACTCCTGAGTGGCAGGGACACCCTGCTTTCCTATTCTTGATGACAAATAATGTATGGTCCAATCCAGATTAAGAGTAATGCTGTAGTCCTTTCAGGACATAGAATGGTGGAACACAGCACTGGCACCAAAACATTTGTAAATTCTAGAATAAACCTCACTTGCTACAAATGTCATTTATATATATGTTGCTCAGAGTAGTATTCCCTTGTAGGGCATCCGTTATGGTATCAGATGAGATGTATCCTATTCTCAATTTCGCCATATGATGCTCTCTATCTCGTATGCAAATCACAAACCACTGTACCATTTCAGCCAAAGAGTCCCTTCAAGGGGATGTCTCAAACTAAAAACAAAATCCATCCTTACTACGTGCCTGACTTTTTTCTCCATTTGTCTACAGTTGTTGTCGACAGGGTCAGACGATGGGAAAAATGGGCCTGGGTGCCAACATAAAAGTGGCTCCCACTAGTGAACCAGATACCTAAAAAAGTGACCTACATTTGCAAATTAGACCAACATGAACTTATAAAGACACACTGTTGGCAAGGTATCACAGATTGCATACATCTGTGCTTGCTGCAGACAATCCTTGTGGTAATGTCAGGGAAATCAACATAAAAATTCAGCCCACACACTGATTTATCAGACCAGCCTGTCAGGCACTGCCTGATTGCTCTACATGCTTGTCCGACCATGGTTGGCAGGTAGGATTACCTTGTGAGATGTGGGAGTTATGAGCAGCAGAAGGCCCTCTATCCATTCAGCAGAGTGTCATCCAGGAGGGGCAACACCGCTGGATGAGATGAAGGGCAAGCAAGGCAGAGTAGTCCTGATAAAGGGAATCCCCCCTAAATCATGAGTATGGTCCCCAGGGCTACATTTTCAATTTCTCCTCAGGTATAATTGTTTGTCTAAGCAATTAAGGTGATTACAATTAGTTGCTAAATGATCCTTTCTTTCACCATCCCAGGCTGACTGCCTTCTCCCGTAGCTGGTTCCCAGTCTCTAAAGTGTCTGAAACGCCTTGTGATTATCCTATATAAAGTTCTTCTAGCACGGAGATCTCCATCGCACGATTTCCTACGTTGTAATTTCAACTATGGTTGGACAGTATTGGGGGGGTGAGGGGGGGGAGAGAGGGAGAGTATATTTTTTTCAGTGTTTCATATATATATATACACACACACACACACACACGTGAGGGGCTGATGCAAAACGACGGGTACGGGTCCCATATTGAAATGTCAAAGTGGTGCCTCACAAGTCAGTGGGGCACAAGGAAATTGCACTGGACGTTCCAATTTCAAATTGGTTTAGTTTCGGCAACACGTTTCAACCTCAACAGGTCTTCGCCACGGCCTTATTTGCATATTGTGCCCCATCAACCATAGAAATGGCATACAAGGATGAAAAAACATAGAAAAACTACTGTCACGAGATTTTAAAGGGATGGATAAACAAGAATAATGAAACTCATAATTCCAGGTATGCCTAATTAATCCATGGGAAGATATATAAAAGGCATATTCAAATTGTTAGCTTAAAATGCACAGCTGGGGATGTGAATGTCTACATACATGCAAAATGGAAAATTTCACATGATATTCTCTAAAATTGTCATCATAGCTCCCTTACACAATAAACTGTGGTACGGATCCCTATTGTCGCAACGAGAGAAACTAGGAAGGGCACAGATTATGGCCAAGTGGCCTAAATACATCAAATAATGCAAATAATAATCTGAACATGGTTAAAATGTCATCTAAAAGCCTAATACCTAAATCTTACCTCTATGCTCTACCCTAGGAATGCATAAAGTAGAGCAACATGCGAACTAGATTTTCTGGGGAGAAGTGGCGCACTGCATACCTTGTTGACAGCTCAAACTGTTGTTATCAAAATAGCCGCAGAGGAAGTGTTCCCTGCGAAAAGCAAACATGTGCTGCAGTGGCAGCTCTCCGCGTGTACTTGGCTCTTATAAGCTTCAGCCGGGATGCAGCTGCTTCTCTAAATGCCAGCAATAACCAAGATCGTCTTCGGGTGGCATCTTGCAGGATAATCTGGAATGAAGGACCTCTCTATCTAATGAGTCGAGTGGTGGTCCTTCAATATTAAACGCTGTCAGAAATAGAAACCTCGGTCATAGTCTTAGGAAGGTTGCTTATAGATCGTAGGCACGAGAAATGGGGTCCTAGACATATCTTCAAGAAAATGAGCAAATAGGGGACTCCAATTCGAACTACGACTCTTGAAGAATTATTTAGGGATGTTTGTAGGTGGCCTTGACATATTCATGAGGGAACACATGTTCCAGACTGTGTGTCTCATCGGGTGTTATATCTGGGTCATTATCGGAATGCCTTGACACTCTCTGTCCCCTTCTCAGTTCAAAGAATGATAAGGACAAATTACATTCATGGTATTATTGTTTACAATGATATGATAGAATTTGGAGAGAGTGTAGTCTGAAATGGATTGGAGGGTCTGACCAGAATGGGGTCGGGCCTGAGGGACCTTACGTCACTCCCTTTATCTCTACCCTCCCCTGAACCCGAAAATTACCCATACCTCTATTTACACTACCCACCCCTCAATCAATCAATCCGAGATTTGTAACGTGCGCTAATCACCCCGAGGAGCATTCCGGCGCTAATCAACTTTAAACCCTAACATACACTTTAAATGCTCTTAATCTTCCTGCACCTTTACCCCCTTTTTTAATATCATAAAAAACTGTCATTTAAAACAATATTAACCTTTGTGGTACTTAACTGCATGGTAAAGGTCCAGCATGGTAAGTGGTTTTTCCCGAACTGCGCTTGCCCTCCTTCTGACTCTTAGAGTGGTCTTGTTTACAAAATGTATCTGATGCAAATTACGCATAGTATGTGATTCCCTTTTTTCATGAGCTATTTTTTCCATTAAGGGCGGTTTTTTAAAATTAAATTCCTTTAAGAAAGTTAGAGACTGTGCCCATTACCATTTTTTGACCCCCTCTCTCTCAGTCAGACTGAATCAGCCAGTGTTTCAGTATTCCTTTCTTTGGGCCATTTTAACTTTGACTTATCAGTAGCGGTAACTCCTCATCCTACAAGTTGTGGATATCCCATGCTTTAAAAACTTATATTGCACTATTCCTATACACCCTCTGGCATCTGATTGACTTCTTTCTGTGCTACAGGTACAGCGTTAGCCGTCCAGTTGAGACGCATATGTCAGGGACGTCTAAGAGTTCAGCATCACATACCAAAGTAAGTATTATTTAAATAAACATTTTATATCACTGTATTTGCATGCTTTGATTACAAATTAGAGGGTGTTGCTGGGAGGAAGTCATTGGGGAGGGCGAATTGTTAACATTGAAGTGTTCTCTTGTTCTGTGTAGTGACTGTAAGAATTATCCTGGGGTATGTTCGATGCGGCACTAGCAGCCCTGGGTGAGGGACAAGACTTTTAAGTTTCTGTTAAGGCATGTTGCACTTCACTCTCTACATTTTGCCCTGTGCACAATTGTCCTTTTGGTTTATTTTTTAATTGATGTTCATTGTTTTGGCAGCTGGGCTGGTGTGGTGTTGCTCAGTAAGGGAGGTTGTTGGTATTCGCAGCATGGTTACTCTTGGTATGCTTACGTGCATGTGTGCAAGAGCTGAAAGTTCTGGTTCTTTGTTTAGTGGAAGTGGTGGGTGATAGCTAGGCAAAAGAGAGCTATAATATAGGAAACTTTGCAAAGAAGGTCTTTGCAGGATTGTTTATTTATTCATTTAGGGTTGTACATTCTGTGCTTAACTTAGTACTAATTGAAGGTTGCCTGTTTTGCTTCACTCTCGCTTATTTTGATGCATAAAGAGAATAGTTGATTTGGTATGGAACAGAATAAGTTCTGCTGTTTCATTCCTCATATCCCAGAGGCATTTAACTGTATATAGTGACTAAGACATAGAACCTGGCAAATGCAACTTGTTGGTGATGTGGACTTTACCTAATTGTTGATGAAGATGTATTTTATGACTGTATATTCTGCCTCTGTTGGACTTGGCCCTTTCTGCAGGGTAATTCCCAAACATTTTTCCTTCACCTTCCTGGTTTCTGAACCCTTTGGCTTTTAGGACTTTGCACACTTTACCACTGCTAACCAGTGCTAAAGTGAAAGTGCCTGTGCTTTCTCCTTAAAACATGGTAGAATTGTCTCACACCCGATTGGCCTATTTAATTTGCTTCTAAGTCCTTTATAAAGTGGTACTACATGTGCCCAGGGCCTGTAAATTAAATGTGAATAGTGGGCCTGCAGCACTGAATGTGCCACCCACTTAAGTAGCCCTTTAAACATGTCTCAGGCCTGCCATTGCAGCTTGTGTGTGCAGTATTAGTATTAAACTACCATGTTGACCTGGCGAAATATTGAGTTACCTTATTAAATTTAATATGTGATCATTTCCAATTGGAAGCAAGTAGACAGGTCGAGCTTGATGTCTAACGAATTGCAATTAAAAGCACTCTTTAATGGCAAAGTCAGATTTGTAACCACAATTAAAAAAATGTCTCTTTTAGAAAGTTGACTTTTTTCTGTCCTGACCATTTGGTACCTATAACCTGTTCCTGGATTGTGAGAAGTTGGCCTGGTATATGATGCTCACTAGTTAAAGTGATCACCTTGTACCATGCCAAGCAACCCTTATGGTGTGGTTGTAAGTCAACCTTTTCGGACCAGCTGCCCTAGTGGTAGCGTAGGCTAAGCAGTCTTTGAGGCTAAACTCGTGAAGCGTGTTAAGCAGGCTGTTTTACCAATAGTAACCCCCCTTTATACCAATGAAAGGACACCACACAGATATATATTCAAAATATATATGTATTTATTTCTCAAAGTAACCCCTAGTCTCTTTATGAGCACAGGAGCACAAATCGTCAAACAAGATTATCACAGAATACACAGAAGTTGCACTTTATATGGATAGGCCCTGGTGGCCACTCGAACCATATACTAAAATAGTGGTATAAGTACCACGAACAGAAAAGGGAAAAGGCCTAGGGCCTCTAGAATCGCTGGGCCTACAAGGAGCTAACGTCAGTTAGTGACCAGGAGGTCCACGGGTGGCGTGTGCAGAGCAAATAGTCACACGCGTGCTCCCATAGGTTTCAATGGGTGCGTAAAAAGTACAAAGTTACTGCAAAAGGAATCTTCCGGATGGACTAGGAACTCAAGATTTGGAACACAGGCACTAGAGATGTAATACTACACTTGGGCACAGGTGTGCCAGCTTTACCTCACCCACAGGAAGCGGGTGCATAGGCCTCGAAGTGCGTCGGGTTGCTTCTATCTGTTCCGTGGAGCTTGAAGACAAAGATGCTGCAGGCGGTCGGTCCGGGAGAGATGCAGTGGATCCAAGAGTGGATCGGAGATGTTGAAGACCTGTAAGCAGAGGGGACAGTGTTCACAGTCACTAGCCAGTGACCAGCGTGGCACCAGGTGGGTACCAGGCGATGTCGGGTGCAAACAGGTGATGAGGGGTAGCTTGTCTCCGCAGCCACGTGGTCCCTGAAGGTCGACGACGTCCAGGAGTCGGCTCACGAGCTGTCCCACGCAGGCTCTCGCTGTCGGCGGTGTCGGCGACTTGATCGAAGCAAACAAGCCTTGGCAAAAGCAATTGCAGGAGGATTCGGAAATCAGCTGTTGGTTCTGACCAGCAAGGTCAGAGGGATTGCTCCTTTGGAGGGGAGCAAGGGCCAGTCTGGAGCAACCAGACCAGCGGTGTTTGTCGTAGATTTCGTCGCCAAGATGGCCACTAGCCAGCGGGCCAGCAACCGGTTAGGCGCGTCGAGTGGCAAAATGCAGAAGGGCCCCACGCAGATCGTGGAGATGCTGGAGGGCTCACCTTTGGTGCAGATGCTGCTCGAGGGTTGGGCTTCTCAGGACCCAAAGCACAACTTGGAGGGAGCCTCGGTTGTTGCACTGGTCAGCTTGTCGTAGTCGTTCCAAGATGGCTGGCTCCACGTGTCTCGGTGCCTCCACGGGTCTCCTCTTTTCAGGGACTGTGGATCGGGCGGTGAGAGGTCTGGAGGTCCAGGTCTTGTCAGTCTCTGGGCTCGGGCTCCGGCGGGAGGCGGCGGCAAAGCAGACGGTGATTCGCTGGATGGTGCTTGCGTTAGCAAGGTGGTCACTCCCTGACCACAGGGGAGATTTTCTTCAGTCTTCTGTGCAGCAGAATGTCGAAGTTCCCGTCTTCTTCTTAGTTTCAAGTTGATTCCAGGATGTCTAAAGTCTTAGGACACAGCTCCTACCTTTATTCGGATTCTAGGGGCCGGACTACCTGCTAGGTCCCTCCCTATGGGTGGGACCAGGAAGGGGGGTGGTTACACCCCCAATCCTTTGTCCAGCTCGCCCCAGGCCCGGGACTGGTGTGCCCCAGGACCGGTTTGAACTGGCATATGCACCGAGGCTCCTTGTGAGCCACAGGCATGTCTGGTTTCTTTCAAGCCCTACCTGACCAATACACAAAATCCTGTCTGGGGTGGTGCACGCACCTCCCCTGGCAGGAAACCCTTTGTCCACACCTCCCAAGCTGGAAGGACTCCCAGCAGCAGGAGGGCAGACTTGTGTCTGTGGTGGCAGCATCCATTTTGTGGAGCTGAGGCTATGTCTGATTTTACCCGGGTTTCAGGTACTGTACATGTCGTGTCCCTCTAGAAGGGTGGAATGCTAACCCCGTCGCCAGAATTGGCGAGGGGTTAGTATTCCAATTCGTATGACACCTTACTCGACATGTTTTGATAAAGCCAAACCAAAGATAGCATTTAACCGCGAGGTTCATAATGCACTTAAGAGTATATGGTATGACGATATCTGGAAACAGTAGAAGGAAGTTGTTCCGACCACTGCAGACAGGCTCAGCTCATGCCAGAGCACCATCTCACATGGAACCAAGCACTCTGCCTTCAGGATTGTTAAGGCCTGCCATAGGAGTGACTCATAGGTTACCAGGTGTCCCATTTAAGGTTAGGTATAGGTATACTACACCTAAGTAAGAGGTGATTACACCAACTTACCCCAGCTGAGTGATCAGCCAGTTGTGTCAGATTGTTAGGCCAAGCCTGGGGTGGCATAATACATGCTGCAGCCCCTGGCAGGCCTTGGGTACACCAATGCCCTGGGTACCTAGTGTACACTGGTACAGGGGCTGACAGGGTGATCCACTTCCAATTGGTTATGCACCTAGGGTGCATAGTTTTAATTTAGTAGAGAGAACAGCAGGCTGGGGGTCTGATTGGCAGGCCCACAGCCTCAATATGTCAAAAACCAGTGAAGCAAAAAGCAAAAATTTGGGGTGACCATAGGATAGCAGACCCTACTCTCCTACACAACCCCCCCCCAAACGCTGGGACATTAAACTAGCCTTGACCAGTCTCGTCTTCATGTCCTAAGTGGAAGTACCTGGAGAGACCATCTGCATTCCCATGGTCAGTACCTGGCCGGTGCTCCACTGTAAAGTCCATCCCCTGTAGGGAAATGGACCACCTAAGCAGTTTGGGGTTTTCACCCTTCATCTGATTTAGCCACAAGAGGGGCTTATGGTCGGTCTGAATCTTGAAGTGAGTGCCAAACAAGTATGGCCTCAGCTTCTTCAGGGCCCACACCACAGCAAAGGCCTCCCTCTCAATAGCTGACCAATTCTTCTCTCTGGGGGTCAACCTTCTGCTAATAAAAGCAATGGGTTGGTCTTGACCATCTACATTAAGTTGTGACAGCACAGCTCCCACACCCAACTCAGAAGCATCTGTTTGGACAATAAACTCTTTGGAGTAGTCAGGACTTTTCAGGATAGGTGCAGAGCACATGGCCTCCTTCAGGTCATCAAATGCCTTTTGACAGCTTACTGTCCACTGAACCTTTTTGGGCATCTTCTTGGATGTCAGATCATTAAGAGGAGTCACAATGGACCCATAGTTCTTAACAAACTTCCTGTAATACCCAGTCAAGCCCAAGAAAGCTCGAACTTGAGTCTGGGTGGTTGGAGGGGACCAATCCTTGATGGACTGTATCTTACTCTCCAGTGGTTGAACTTGGCCCCCACCTACAAGGTGGCCCAAATACACAACCTTACTCTGCCCTATCTGGCACTTAGTAGCCTTGATAGTGAGGCCTGCCCTTTGCAGAGCCTCAAGAGCCTTCTTCAGGTGGATCAGGTGATCCTCCCAGGTGGAACTAAAGACAGCAATGTCATCAAGATATGCTGCGCAAAAGTCATCCAACCCAGTAAGGACTTGGTTCACCAGCCTTTGGAAGGTGGCAGGTGCATTCTTCAGACCAAAGGGCATCACCACAAACTGATAATGCCCACCTGGGGTTGAGAATGCTGTTTTGGCCTTAGACTCCTCAGCTAATCTGATTTGCCAATAGCCAGCTGTCAAGTCAAATGTGCTCAAAAACTTTGCAGAAGCTAGTTGGTCTATGAGCTCATCTGCCCTTGGAATAGGGTGTGCATCTGTCCTGGTGACAGCATTGAGTCCTCTGTAGTCCACACAGAACCTCATCTCTCTCTTGCCATCTTTGGTGTGAGGTTTGGGGACCAGAACCACTGGGCTAGCCCAGGGGCTCTCTGAGGGTTCAATGACACCTAATTCCAGCATTTTATGTACCTCAGCCTTTATACAGTCCCTGACGTGGTCAGGTTGTCTGTAAAGTTTGTTCTTTACAGGCAGACTGTCACCAGTGTCCACAACATGGGTACACCAGTCAGTTTGACTAGGTATCAAGGAAAACATATGTGAAAATGATTGTAGAACCTGTCTACATTCAGTCTGCTGATGGGCAGTGAGGTTGCCTCCAAGGGTCACTCCTTCAACTGAGCCATCTTCAGGGTTCTGAGACAACAGGTCTGGGAGAGGGTCACTCTCTTCCTCCTGTCCCTCATCTGTAGCCATGAGCAAGCCCATGTCTGCCCTGTCAACATATGCTTTAAGCCTGTTAACATGGAGTACCCTGTGGGGACTCCTGGGAGTTCCTAGGTCCACCAAGTAGGTGACCTCTCCCTTCTTTTCCAGGATTGTATGGGGTCCAGACCATTTGTCTTGGAGTGCTGCTGGGGCCACTGGCTCCAACACCCATACCTTCTGTCCTGGCTGATACTCAACCAAGACAGCCTTTTGGTCATGCCAAGCTTTCTGTAAGGCCTGGCTTGCCTCAAGGTTTTTAGATGCCTTCTCCATATACTCAGCCATCCTGGAGCGGAGACCAAGTACATAGTCCACTATGTCTAGCTTAGGCTTTTTGAGAGGTAACTCCCATCCTTCCTTCACCAAACACAGTGGGCCTCTCACAGGGTGCCCAAACAACAATTCAAAGGGGCTGTAGCCAACTCCTTTTTGTGGGACCTCTCTGTAAGCAAACAGAAGGCAGGGTAGAAGGATATCCCATCTTCGCCTGAGCTTTTCAGGTAATCCTTTGATCATACCCTTTAGGGTCTTGTTGAATCTCTCAACAAGCCCATTGCATTGTGGGTGATAAGGGGTGGTGAACTTGTAGTTGACACCACATTCCTTCCACATAGCTGTCAAGTATCCTGACATAAAGTTGGTACCTCTGTCAGATACTACCTCCTTAGGAAACCCCACTCTGGAGAATACTCCCAGCAGGGCCCTGGCCACAACAGGAGCTGTAGTGGTCCTAAGGGGAATTGCCTCTGGATACCTGGTGGCATGATCCACTACCACCAGTATAAATCTGTGCCCAGATGCAGTGGGAGGATCCATGGGACCCACTATGTCTATTCCCACTCTTTCAAAGGGGACCCCCACCACAGGTAGTGGTATCAGGGGGGCCTTTGTTGTGCCACCTGATTTGCCACTGGCTTGGCAGGTAACACAGGAGCGACAAAACTCCTTTGTATCTTCATTCATATGAGGCCAGTGAAAGTGAGGGACAAGTCTGTCCCAGGTCTTGTTCTGGCCTAGGTGTCCTGCTAAAGGAATATCATGGGCCAAGGTAAGAAGGAAGCCCCTAAATTGCAGAGGTATAACCAACCTCCTGGTTGCACCAGGCTTGGGGTCTCTAGCCTCTGAATAAAGGAGCCCTTCATCCCAATACACTTTATGGGTACCTTGAGCATTCCCAGCAGCCTCAGCAGCAGCCAGCTGTCTGAGGGGTTCAAGAGAGGGACAGGATAACTGAGCCTGCCTCAAGTCAGCCCTTGAAGGTCCCCCTGTCCCCAGAAACTCAACCTGATCAGGTTCAAGCTCTTCAGGGACAGTTCCTTCAGGGTCCTCTAGATCAGCTTCCTGGGAAGGCTGATCATCACTCTGAGGCAGGGGGGAAGGCACAGCCTTGACCCTCCTGTTCTTCTTCTTGGTAGGTACTTGGTCCATTGTTCCAGGATCCAAGACCTGAGGTTCAGTGAGGCACTTTTTGGCCTGTGACCTGGTCACAGCAAGGACATGTGATGATATACCTAACATCTCTGCATGAGTCCTGTACTCCACTTCTGACCATAGAGAACTCTCTAGGTCATTGCCCAACAAACATTCTACTGGGAGGTCTGCACTAACCACAACCCTTTTGAGGCCAGTTACCCCTCCCCATGAGAAGTTAACAACTGCCACACTATGTGAAGTAGTGGCATTGCTGGCATTGGTCACCAGGTAGTTCTCACCTGGTATGTACTGTCCAGGATCCACAAAGCCTGGTGTCACCATAGTGACACTGGCACATGTGTCCCTGTAAGCTTGAGCCACTTTGTCATTAATTAAAGGAGTCTGTCTGTACTTGCCCAGGTTACTGGGGCTCACAGTCAGGGACAAATCAATGTCCCCATCACAGATCAAGACTGCCTGTGTAAGGGTTCTGTCTAAGTCAGAATCTCCTTCAGTTCCCATAGTGATTCCCACTACACCCTTTGTCTGGGGACCAACACTGCTAACAGTAGTACTGGGAGCAGGTGCCTTAGGGGCAACAGTGTTGGGGGCTCCACCCTTTTTGCAATCACTAGTCCAGTGAGTTGTATTTTTACAATGATTGCACCAGGGTTTCTTTTGACCTTCTTTCTTCTTTTTGGACTGTTGGGACCCACCCTCCTTAGTAGTAGTTTGGGGCCCTGTTGAAGACTTCTGGTCTTTAGGTTTCTGATCTCCACCCTTTTGGTCTGTTTTCTTCTGATCACCCCCTTGGCCCTGGTTCTGGTTCTTTTGCTTAACCCTGGTTCTGACCCATTTGTCTGCCTTCTTTCCCAATTCTTGGGGAGAGGTCAGATCAGAGTCAACCAAGTGTTGATGCAGTTGCTGGTTTTGACAGTTATTTAAAATCTGTTCTCTCATCATCAAATTATACAATCCTGTAAAATCAGATACCTTACTTCCCAGCAACCAACCCTCCAAAGCCTTAGTGGCACATTCAATGTATTCAGACCAGTCCTGAGTCTGTGTCTTTTGGGTGTCTCTGAACATTAACCTGTACTGCTCAGTGGTTAAGCCTAACCCATCAACTAGAACACTCTTCAGGACTCTGTAGTTTCTGACATCCTCTTCTCTAACAGTGAGGAGTCTGTCTCTGCCTCTTCCTTCAAAGGAGAGCCAGAGGATTGCTGCCCACTGATCTTCAGGAACCTGCTGTACTTTGCAGGCTCTCTCAAGAGCAGTTATCCACTTGTGGATGTCATCCCCACTTTTGTAGGGGGGCACAACCTTAGACAGGTTTCTATTGTCGAAAACCCTATCTTTGTCCTTAGGGACAATGCTGCCACCAGTGGGTATAGACCCACTCTCTTTATGCTGTCTAGCCTTGCTAAGTTTCTCTTCCATCAGGGCTACTTCTAGCTCCTGCTTCCTGATCCTCAGCTGGGCCTCTTGCATCTTGGCCTCATGTTCCCTCCTCTGAGGGGTGGTCATCCTTCTCCTGGAGTGACCTTGAGAGCCTCTAGAGCCATGGGAAGCATTGGAGTCACCTGAGCGATTCCTTTGCCTTCCCAGCCCTGTGTTAAGTCCACTGGGGAGATCCAGTGGGTTGAACCCACTGTCAGTCCCCAATAGCCTTGGTTTAGCTGGGCCAAGTATAACACTTGGCACTGGGCTAGTTCTCCCTTCATCCTCACTACTGTCAGTATCCTTTTCACTCTCATCCTCTGTGGTAGGCATCCCATCTAAGGGGTGACTATTGGGAAGGGGTACTTCAGTGGCATCTTTAGAAGGGGGGCCTCCTGTTCCTGTCCCTAAGGGGGCTAACTGGGAAGCTTTCTTGAGTGCTCTCTGATTCTCATCATTCTGTAAGAGCTCTCTGAGCTCAGCAGAGTTTGGGTTCTTGGGCTGTTTAAGGCCTCTAAGAGTTGCCAAATGCCTGAGCTCATTCTGATTAAGGGTAGCAAAGCTGGATGGTGCCCTCTGGGGGTCACTCTCAACAGAGATGGGTACAGTGGACCCCTCTGCCCCGGCCATTGCTCTTAAGTGTGGGTGGATGTGTTGCAATCTACCTACACTTGGGTTTACCTACTAAACCTATCTAGTAGTTGTAGTCAGGGTGTGCTACTCCCTTTGCTCTACAACAACTAAGTTCAGTAGAACTTATGTATATCTAATCTTGTTTTATATGTACCTACAGGTACCTATGTGATCTTTCGATTGGTAACCAAGAGATTACAATGGTAAAACACAGCAAGCTCAAATCCAACCGCTGCTCACCAATGTGAGAAGTTGGCCTGGTATATGATGCTCACTAGTTAAAGTGATCACCTTGTACCATGCCAAGCAACCCTTATGGTGTGGTTGTAAGTCAACCTTTTCGGACCAGCTGCCCTAGTGGTAGCGTAGGCTAAGCAGTCTTTGAGGCTAAACTCGTGAAGCGTGTTAAGCAGGCTGTTTTACCAATAGTAACCCCCCTTTATACCAATGAAAGGACACCACACAGATATATATTCAAAATATATATGTATTTATTTCTCAAAGTAACCCCTAGTCTCTTTATGAGCACAGGAGCACAAATCGTCAAACAAGATTATCACAGAATACACAGAAGTTGCACTTTATATGGATAGGCCCTGGTGGCCACTCGAACCATATACTAAAATAGTGGTATAAGTACCACGAACAGAAAAGGGAAAAGGCCTAGGGCCTCTAGAATCGCTGGGCCTACAAGGAGCTAACGTCAGTTAGTGACCAGGAGGTCCACGGGTGGCGTGTGCAGAGCAAATAGTCACACGCGTGCTCCCATAGGTTTCAATGGGTGCGTAAAAAGTACAAAGTTACTGCAAAAGGAATCTTCCGGATGGACTAGGAACTCAAGATTTGGAACACAGGCACTAGAGATGTAATACTACACTTGGGCACAGGTGTGCCAGCTTTACCTCACCCACAGGAAGCGGGTGCATAGGCCTCGAAGTGCGTCGGGTTGCTTCTATCTGTTCCGTGGAGCTTGAAGACAAAGATGCTGCAGGCGGTCGGTCCGGGAGAGATGCAGTGGATCCAAGAGTGGATCGGAGATGTTGAAGACCTGTAAGCAGAGGGGACAGTGTTCACAGTCACTAGCCAGTGACCAGCGTGGCACCAGGTGGGTACCAGGCGATGTCGGGTGCAAACAGGTGATGAGGGGTAGCTTGTCTCCGCAGCCACGTGGTCCCTGAAGGTCGACGACGTCCAGGAGTCGGCTCACGAGCTGTCCCACGCAGGCTCTCGCTGTCGGCGGTGTCGGCGACTTGATCGAAGCAAACAAGCCTTGGCAAAAGCAATTGCAGGAGGATTCGGAAATCAGCTGTTGGTTCTGACCAGCAAGGTCAGAGGGATTGCTCCTTTGGAGGGGAGCAAGGGCCAGTCTGGAGCAACCAGACCAGCGGTGTTTGTCGTAGATTTCGTCGCCAAGATGGCCACTAGCCAGCGGGCCAGCAACCGGTTAGGCGCGTCGAGTGGCAAAATGCAGAAGGGCCCCACGCAGATCGTGGAGATGCTGGAGGGCTCACCTTTGGTGCAGATGCTGCTCGAGGGTTGGGCTTCTCAGGACCCAAAGCACAACTTGGAGGGAGCCTCGGTTGTTGCACTGGTCAGCTTGTCGTAGTCGTTCCAAGATGGCTGGCTCCACGTGTCTCGGTGCCTCCACGGGTCTCCTCTTTTCAGGGACTGTGGATCGGGCGGTGAGAGGTCTGGAGGTCCAGGTCTTGTCAGTCTCTGGGCTCGGGCTCCGGCGGGAGGCGGCGGCAAAGCAGACGGTGATTCGCTGGATGGTGCTTGCGTTAGCAAGGTGGTCACTCCCTGACCACAGGGGAGATTTTCTTCAGTCTTCTGTGCAGCAGAATGTCGAAGTTCCCGTCTTCTTCTTAGTTTCAAGTTGATTCCAGGATGTCTAAAGTCTTAGGACACAGCTCCTACCTTTATTCGGATTCTAGGGGCCGGACTACCTGCTAGGTCCCTCCCTATGGGTGGGACCAGGAAGGGGGGTGGTTACACCCCCAATCCTTTGTCCAGCTCGCCCCAGGCCCGGGACTGGTGTGCCCCAGGACCGGTTTGAACTGGCATATGCACCGAGGCTCCTTGTGAGCCACAGGCATGTCTGGTTTCTTTCAAGCCCTACCTGACCAATACACAAAATCCTGTCTGGGGTGGTGCACGCACCTCCCCTGGCAGGAAACCCTTTGTCCACACCTCCCAAGCTGGAAGGACTCCCAGCAGCAGGAGGGCAGACTTGTGTCTGTGGTGGCAGCATCCATTTTGTGGAGCTGAGGCTATGTCTGATTTTACCCGGGTTTCAGGTACTGTACATGTCGTGTCCCTCTAGAAGGGTGGAATGCTAACCCCGTCGCCAGAATTGGCGAGGGGTTAGTATTCCAATTCGTATGACACCTTACTCGACATGTTTTGATAAAGCCAAACCAAAGATAGCATTTAACCGCGAGGTTCATAATGCACTTAAGAGTATATGGTATGACGATATCTGGAAACAGTAGAAGGAAGTTGTTCCGACCACTGCAGACAGGCTCAGCTCATGCCAGAGCACCATCTCACATGGAACCAAGCACTCTGCCTTCAGGATTGTTAAGGCCTGCCATAGGAGTGACTCATAGGTTACCAGGTGTCCCATTTAAGGTTAGGTATAGGTATACTACACCTAAGTAAGAGGTGATTACACCAACTTACCCCAGCTGAGTGATCAGCCAGTTGTGTCAGATTGTTAGGCCAAGCCTGGGGTGGCATAATACATGCTGCAGCCCCTGGCAGGCCTTGGGTACACCAATGCCCTGGGTACCTAGTGTACACTGGTACAGGGGCTGACAGGGTGATCCACTTCCAATTGGTTATGCACCTAGGGTGCATAGTTTTAATTTAGTAGAGAGAACAGCAGGCTGGGGGTCTGATTGGCAGGCCCACAGCCTCAATATGTCAAAAACCAGTGAAGCAAAAAGCAAAAATTTGGGGTGACCATAGGATAGCAGACCCTACTCTCCTACATGGATCACATGGCTAAATCTAGCTGGCAGTTGGGCTTTGTATATTGCTCTCAGACAGTGAGACAAAGGGAGGATAGGTGTTGGCAGGATGAGCCACTCTGAGTTAACGAGGGCGGGGGGAGCTGTCATTTACTACATTTGCACATCACAAAGGCTTTGCCTGAGCACTCTTTCAAAGGGGTTTGACCCTGGTCTTTTGTAACCCCAGACAAGCTGGGGCCAGGACAGGGAGGAAGGTTGATGCCGGCCATCTCATGGGGATGAAAGCCTTTAGAAGCCTCTTCCACTTCAATGTGGGCACCAGGTATAAATATTGGACCCTTAGACCCAACTCGTCAGTACACTTAAGAACCTGTCGACTCTGCCAGTGAGAAGAACTTCTGTGCTGCTGAATGGTAAAGTTGGATTTTTAACCACAATTCTGAAAATGTCACTTTAAGAAAGTTTACATTTCTTTTGTCCTAACCATTTGTTACCTACAGCCTGCTCCTGGATCACACGACTAGATGTTGCTGGCTGTTGGGCTTTGTATATTGCTCCCAGAGAGTGAGACAAAGGGAGGATAGGTGTTGGCAGGATTGGCCACTCTGAGTTAATGAGGGGGAGGAGCTGTCATTTTACACATTTACGCATCACAAAGGCTTTACCTGAGCATTCTTTTGTGGTCTTTTGTGACCCCAGACAAGCTGGGGCCAGGACAGGGAAGAAGGTTGATGCCTGACATCTCAGGGGGATGAAAACCTCTAGAAGCCTCCTCCACTTCAAAGTGGGCTCAAGGTATAAATATTGGACCCTTAGACCAAACTCTGCAGTACACTGAATAACTTGTCGACTCTGCCAGGAAGGACTACTGTGCTGCTGAAAGAACTGCCACTCTGCTGAACTGCTGCTCTGAAGGACTGCTGCCCTGCTGTGCTGAACTGCTACCCTCTTGCCTGGGTGAGAAGGACTGGACCTGCATCTCTAAACACAGGACCCCAGAGTGACTCCAAGGCCTACTTGGCTGGACTTCTGATGAGAAGCCTCAATGATATACCAGGCTTCCAACAACCTTGAACCAGCCCCTGGACTCTGCCATCTGTGAGTCCTGCCCACCATAGTGGTGCCACCCTAGTCCTAGACCCTTGAAAGTAAGCCTCAAGGTGCTCTCCCTGCCGATATGTTTTATTAATTAGATTGGCATTTTTCTTATGTTGTGTTTCTACTTTATTACTGTCTGAAGATCTGCATAAATATTTTACACATTGCCTCCAAGTAAAGCTAGACTACTCGGTGCTAACCTTCAAAGAGATTTAAGCATAGGTTAAATTGGGGTTGCTTGTGACTTCACCCTGGCAATGATTGTGGTTGCTGCTTGAGTATGGTTTCACCCCCATCAAACAGTAACCCAATTTCCAACACAATGTCTCTTCTTTCCAACGATGCCTTTATCATAATCTGTCTTTGCACTGGATGCCACTATTTTGGCCCCTTTATTTTGTGCACAAAGAAAGCCAAAAATCATGCTATCTAACAGGCTTTCTTCTCTTCTGGGGAGGCACTTTTCCATTTGAGAACATTGTTGTTACAGATAATGGAGCTGGTAGATGTAAAAGAGAGGACTTGAAAAAAGAGAACAAGAGGCATTGGGTAACAATTAAAAAATCCAAGAAGGAGTTTCTTTAAGTTGTCTGGACTGTGACTTTCCAGACTATTCCCATTCTCCTTTGCCTGTTCTGCTTTCGAATAGGTGAATGTAGAAAGTTGTACAGAGAACAGACATGTTTTTCTGTCGGCATTGCACGCCCCGTGCACTCAACTGCTCATGTAAGGTTTGTACAGATGCACAACTTTATTCATTACACTGAAATGCAAATAACCACTAAGGCATATATATTGCAGTGCCTTTCCCAATGGATGGCAGACCTCAGCTGTCACCAGGAGACCTGCTTCTCCACCATGTGGCTTTTGGGAACCAGTGCATTAGTTCTAGCAGCAGTGGGTGCTGATCTAGTATGGATGGTGCCCAGACGCTAAATGCAAGTAGACAAATTGCACTCATGGCCACGCCCTAATCTTGCCCTCTGCCCCCAACAGCAAGCTCCAACTGAGAATTGCTTTTAAAAATGCATTTTTTTGTGTGTATTGCGCCAGGAGGTGTAAAGTAGGAAATAAAAGGTGGCTATGGGAACATTTTGCAGTCATGCATGGCTTAATTGGGATACGTCGATTTCCCTTTTCAGCCTTGGAAAAATAGAATTGTATCAGGTTGACGGTCAGATTAGGCATCTATTGGACATATCTTGGCTAAAAAGGTGGCTCTTTGATGCCAGGTGTTTTAGCTGATGACACATCTGTTACTTGTAGTAATTATAAGTGCTGTATTCTGGTCACTTAGCCACCGTTCATTGACCATTACTGAATTATTATCTTCTTGTAGGAGAACGCTGCTCCAAACCCTCTGGCCAAAGAAGAGCTGAACCTCTTAGCAAGACTAATGGGAGGGCTTGAGATGAAGAAACCAAGTGCCGGTGACCCAGGATTCCGTTTGAACTTGTTCACATCAGATGAGGAGGAAGAGTAAGTCAACATTTGATTGTGTTGGAGTCTTGAGAAAGTATTTTTAAATTTGTATAATGCTTGAACTGCAAGTCAGGAAAGGCAAAGGGTGAATCTGTACATGATTCAGAAATCCACTACTAAAACAGCTGTGTTGACACTGAGAGCTTGTCCATTGCCATTCAGTAGTGCTTTAAGTTTTCTTGGCAGGAGATACTGGATCACAGCATAATATATGTGATCATTGAGTTGCAGGCTGCTATAATGTGATCAACCAATTCAGGACTGGTGCAAAGGTTTTTGCCACAAAGGGCAGTGGCAATCTGCCGCCCCATCTCTTGGAACCTTTGTGCCTGCGATACCATACACAGCTGCTTAGTGTTGCTTTATTGTAGCACTGGCTATGCAGTCTGTGGCTTCCCATGTGAACCCCACTAGGCAAACCAGATGTTACTTCATCAGTATGGGCAGATGCTCACTTATCCCTGGATCACGATCAGAATAAGCGACTATTACCTTGTACTTGTTTCTCAAGTACTCTTTTCCCAATTACTATATTCACATAGTTTTAGGTTGCATTGCTATTATCCAGTTGAAACAGATCATCATGTTATCGACTCTTGACTGGTGACCAGACACTACTGGGTGTCGATGTTGTATATTTATCAGCAGTGTCTTATTGGGAACCTAAAGCAGGCAAGACCTCAACAACAGACAGCTTCTTGAAGTTCCATTGTTTGCTGGACAGCTCCATCTTACCCCATCCAGGTTTCTGGCTAAATGTGTGCAAATGTAGAGAGGGAATCTGGAATATATTGTGGAGGTTGACATGTAAGTACTTTGGGGAAAAAGCACATCAGAATCCCGCTCTTGTGTTCCATATAGCTATGTATCTCAGCGGCAGGGGCTTCTTTCAAACCCTAATACGCTGATCAATGTCCATGTTGGCAAATGTCATTATGGAGAACTAGAAACTTTCGTCATTTAAACTTGTTTGACTTGGGGGGTGAAGGATGTTTTGGTGTACAAAAAAAAAAAGAACTGCTCAAACCTCTGTCCTATGTTTAATAGCTGCATTGTACTTGATCACAACTTCTGCTTTATTTTTAGGCACGCTGCATTAACAAGACCAGAGGAGTTGTCCTATAAAGTCATTAACATTCAGGCCACACAGGTAAGTGGAATGATTTCTTTAACAGGTTCCGAATTGTCTTCATGGGAGATTGCATCAGCAGGAAGATTCGATATTTGCACCCAATGGGGGATACCCTGGAGGCGGCCAATATTATGATGGGTGCTTCTGTTGACATTGAGCCGAAACCTCCGATCCTTTTAATTAGGCATATTAAACCTACTTAGTGGTGCACATGCATGAAAATAGTCATGCATGTGTATGGTATGATCCACCCGGACTGTTTTCTGTTTCGGCACAAACTTGCCGTTTGGGTCTGAAGTGGGATTACAACCCAGTTGCAAATTTCACGCATCTTTGTCAGGGAAAACATGGAACAAATAGGCCACATGGACTCCCTGCGAACCTCTGGTCTTGAATTGTTACAAGCCAGACCTCTTCTAGGAGATCTTGGGGGTTTTACCCCTGAAAAACTTTGAGTTAAATGGGATCAAATAGTGTATTTAAAAGCACAGCTTTCACATAATTTTGCTAAAAAGCCATAGTCTCTGAAAGGACTCTCATTCATATTCAAATCCTTTCATGATGTGCCAAGGCAACACAACTTAACGATAATGAGGAGAAGACTGCATTGTTTTCAGCATGTGCTATGGGTGCCCCACATGTAAAATATTAACGCCATTGTGCCAGGACCATCAGTTGATCCTGCAAGGCTCCCATATGTCATGGTTGCCCCCTTTTGCCAAAAGTACCTAAAATATGCCAGTGTCAGAATTTTGCAATTAATTTCATTAATATATCTTATGTCAAAGTTACCTTTAGTATGTCAGGGTCAGTATTTATCCTGGTGCCCCCTTCTCCTATGCCACAGTTTTGCTCTCTTATGTCAAGAAGTATCTCCAATGAGCTAGCTCCAAAGGTGCCCCAGTGCCAACATCTTCCTCAAGCCTGCCAGTGGCATCATATTTCCATGGGTGCCTCATATTCCAATAATTAATTCTGGTATGCCACTACCAGTAATTTACTTAAGGGTGACCATTATGCCAATAATTACCTCCAGCATGCGAGTGTCAGTATTTTGCTACAGGTGCCTGTAATGCTAACTATTGCCTCCAGTTTTCCAGCAGCAGTGTTTTTTATGCATGACTGTAAAAGTCAAGAATTACTGTCAGCATGCCAGGGCCACTGGCAGACGGCACATTCTTACACACACTCACTTACACTATTTTATTCATTCTCACCTATTTGCACTCATTCACTCTTATTCAGTATCTTACACTTGCTCTGATTCACTCCTAGTCACTGACTCTCAATCATCCTCGCTCACTACTTGCCACTGACTCTACCTCACTGTCACTGATTCTCATCCACTCACTTATGCATGCATGCACGCACGCACACACACATACTCTCTCTCTCTCTCTCTCTCTCTCACACAAACACACTCTCGCAAACAGCATACATTTAAAAATGTTTTTTCACTTACATCATGTGCAACTGGAGATCTCGTTCCAGCTCTTGGTGCTTCATTTTATATTAAACTAATAGTGAATAAGAAGCTATTATTCAGTACTAGTATAATAAAACATGGGCAGAAAACAAGGATAGAGCGCCGACGACCATAAGAGCAAGCAGTCTCAGTCTGTTTGACACTGACCTTGCTACGTCTGAGGCCAGGGGTCGCAAAGGCAGTGCCAGGGGTAACAAAGGGCATGCCAGGGGTTGCAACTGCGACCCCTAAATGAGGTCAATGATTATGCGGACAGCATTCAAATGCTCTCATGGAAAAATTCACTGGTTTATCAGAAAATGGAAATAATGAAAGTCGTATAATTTTTATTCCTCAACAGAATGAGTGTGCCCATGCATGCATAGAAATAGTGCTGCACTAGGAACCCATCAAGTTCATGCTCCTTTACACATTTGAAACTGAACAAGATTTAATTGAAAAGCATTTGAGCCCATAGTAGAGTAGAGGCAGTGGTGATAGATATTCCACATGCTATGTGCATTTGCATTTGAAATGCAGTCTTGAAGAAATTGCTGCTGTAAGTACAGCTGGAGAGATTCAAGAAGAGGCAGGATTTTTCAAATTCTAAAACCCACTAATTAGCATAATGATGCTGTTACTGGAAAGAACATCCCACATTATTTGACTCACCTGTAACCTAACAGCAGAGTTTTCACATTCACCGGTTTCACATTTGAGTAGTTCATTCAGTTTCTTTTTTTGGTTCCTACTGGGATTTGTAGTCCTATTTAACCTATAAAACTAGAACTACAAGTCCCAAAATTCTTAGTAAGTTGCAGGCCTGGATGAGCTACCTTTGCGTAGAACTAAAAGGAGTGAGAGATCCTTCACTGAAAATCCCATTATATGCTATGGGGCATATATTAGGGGAATAAACCCTGCGACTTCTAACTTAGATGGTGTGATAATATGCAATTTTTCTCTTTTCATTTTTCTTACCTTTCTTCTCCTTCTCACCCCTCCAGTGCTTCCTTTCCCTCCCTTTGTCCTTCCCTCTTCTTCCTTAACATCCTCCTCCTCTCTTATTCTCTTCTTTCTATCTGTTCACAGGGGTCTCTCACTCCCTCCCTTTCTCTTTTTATCTCTACACTCTCTGTCCTTTCTCCCCCTTATACTTCTGCTTCCGAATTTATTTTCCACTCTCCCTCTGCTCTTCCCTGCCCCTCTCTATGCCCTCTGCCTAGCTTATGTTATGTTTATGTTATTGTTCTGTTCTGTTATGTTATGATTTGTAAGGCGCACATATACTTGGGAGGGTATCCTGGTGCCTAAGAAAGGTAACTGGGGCTGCCATGACTAAGCTCAATTGGACTAGCCAGGTTTTCAGTTTCTTGCAAAATTCTAAGATCAGGCTGGTGTCTCTGATGTGTAAGGGGAGGTTGTTCCAGGCTATCAGAGCCCGCTACAAAAAAGGTGTGGCCCCAAGCTGTGGCTGTTCGGATTGGGAGGACTTGAGTGAGCAGGACGTTTGCTTGTGTAGTGCTTTGTAGTTGAGTGTGAGGAGCATGACGAGGGTATGTTTGTGTATAGGGAGCCAGTGGAGAACTTTGAGGTGTTTGTACATGAGAATGTGGAGTGGGAGTTTTAGAGTGAGTGGCAACTGCATTCAGAAGGACCAGGAGTCTTTCAGTGAGTTGTGAGTTGATGCCAGCGTTTTGTAGTCCATTCTGTTGGAGATCAGGGCCTGAGTGATGGGTCTTCAGGTGTTTAGTGGGAGCCATCTGAAAACTTTCTTGAGGAGCTTGAGGTCGTGGAAGGAGTTGACCTGGTGGGACATCGAGATATGATTCTTAATCGCAGTCCCTAGTTTCTTGGCTGAGTTTGATGGGCTGGGTGTCAGTTCTAGTTCTGGGAGTCACCTGGCTGAGGAAAAGAGACTGGTATCTTTTCCAGCGAGGACCACCTCTGTCTTGTCGGATTTGAGCTTTATGCAGTTGGTCCTGAACCATTTTGTTACTTCTGACATGCAGTTGATGAAATTCATCTGGGTGTTTGAGGTGTCATCGGAGATGGAGAGAATGACATGGGTATGGCTGGCGTAAGAGATGATGCTGAGTTCATGGGCTCAAATGATGCTGGCGAGGTGAGCCATGTAGACATGGTTGGAGGCATTTGAAGAGTACAGGGCAAAGCTGTTTGGGTGTGTCTTGTGATGAAAGAGTTGATTCATTAGGATGCTGGTCCACATATTCCTGTCTTGTGGAAGCTATGGATGAGGACTGAGTGAGAGACAGTGTCAAAGGCAGCCAAGAGGTTGAGTAGGATGAGTGCCGCTGTGTCCCCCTTTTCCAATATTAGACAGATGTTGTCGGTGGAAGGGATTATGGCATCTCAAGGTTGTGATTACGTCTTAATCCAGATTGGGAGGGTACAGGAGGTAGTCGTTGGCGAGGTGGTCAGCCAGTCACTTGTTGATGAGTTTTTCCAAATCTTTGGTTAGGTAGGGGAGGAGAGAGATGCGTCTCAAGTTCACCAGTGTCTTCGGGTCTACTGAAGGATTTTTGTAAGGACTTGTAAGGTTGTGACATGTTTCCAAGAAGGTAAACTGCAGTAAGTGAGTTATTAAGAAATGGAGAGAGAGCTGTGCAGATGGGTTTGAATCCTTTGGTGAAGATGAAGTCAGGGCAGGGATCTGAGGTGGCTCCTAAGTGGATGGAACGCACGGTGGTGATGGTTTCCAGATGGGTGATGATAGCCCAGAAGGTCAGGACACCTCAGTGAAAGGGAAACAGGCCTCATCAGTCCTAACATATAAATACTGATAAACACCTGAGCAAACACAAACTAAAATGCCATTCAGAGAAAGGAAAGTGAGAAAGAATGAGCTATTTTTATTTCTTCCTGAAGGGGCCAACACAATGTAACTTTGTTATACAATACAGCAACAAAAAAGACTCATTCAAAATTATTCTACTCAAATTTTGTTGTTTAGGGTTTAGACCTATAACAACTGATATATAGGTTTAAACCTAAAATAGGATAGCCTACTTCTAGCCTGAAAATATTGTGGCCTTTGTGTTGCATTGTCCTCCTGAGGGAATGAACTTTTTACTATAAAAAGTCCGCATGTGTGTCAGGTTTCAACTAAAAAGGCTTTATTGGCTTCAATGAGGTCTTTTAGCTCAGTCAATTCACATACTAGTATTTTTCAGGCCCCACTGTAGTGCATATGCATTTTCTTATTTTTAAATTAAATACCTCCCACTTGGTTAAGGGAAAGGGAGCAGTGTCTGGATTTGTTTTATAGTAATTTTTAAAACCTTCTGCATTGTAAGTCCTGAGTCATTTAATATTGTAGGTTGCAGTTTTCACATTGGTACCAGGGGTCAGCGTTCTCCCCGGGACATTTCAACAAGCAAGGGGCTGTGATCAGCTATAGACTTACATAAGTATTTATATTGTAAAGTGTTAGAGAATAGCATGCAATCTAATCTGACGTATTGTATTGTAATTGCATTTATATAGCGCTTACTACCCCTGACTGGGCATCAAAGCGCTTTTTTGGTTTCTCTGGAACCCAGAAGGATTAGTGGTGAATTAGTATAGTGCAATATGAAATTCATTTGAGCAGTGGATATGTTAGTCTGTTATTTGGATTGAGAAGGATAGTGGAGGGATAGAAGAGGGAAAGGTTTGCATTTATATAGCACTAGCTACCCCCTAATGAGGTGTTAAAGTGCGTTTTGGCGGGTAGCACGCTACTCCGGAACCCAAACCGGAGTGGTGGTATATTATTCTTGCGAAATATGAAATTTATTTGATCGGTGGACATGTTAGTCTGTTATTTGGATTGAAAGTATAGTGGAGGCATGGAAGAGGGAAGGGTTTGGATTTATATAGCACTTGCTACCCCTGATGAGGTGTTGAGGCACTTTTCGGTGAGTAGCACAGTACTCCAGAACCCAAACAGGATTAGAGGGGAATTAGTATAGGGAGAAATGAAATTATTTTGAGAAGTGGACATATTAGTCTCTTATTTGGACTTAAAGGATAATGGAGGGATGGAAGAGGGAAGGGGAGGTGGAGAGGGAAGAGTCAGAGGTAAGGGTTTAGAAAGGCTCGTTTGAGAGTTCTGAATAGTAAAAGATGTATGAGATCATGCAAGGAGGGGTAGAGGAAGGAAGAGTCTAGAAAAGATTATTACTCCAGTATTGGAACTTTCATAGATTCACATGCTTGAATGATTCCCCGTCATCTAGATCTTGACGATGGGGGATTATTCAAGCATGTGAATCCATTAAAGATTCCAATACTGGAGAACTGCATTTACAGGTAAGTAGCTTATTTTCTTTTGGAGATCATAGTAGTGGTATGGGGTTGAAATGAATGAGAGAGTTGAGAGCGGTATAGGGTGAGAAATAGGGTAGTGCATTGGAGAGAGTATTAGAAGGAGGTTTGAGATGAGTCAGATTGAAGGTAGAGGAATATTACAGAACTTTCCTCATAAACGCTTGTGGAAGTTGGTGGACAGTGAAGGAGAACAAGGCACAGGCAGCCATTTTAGAGAGCACACAAAAGCAGAAAACAGAGCTGGAGGAAGGAGTATGAGGGACACAAACCTTGCCCGTCAGGATAACTACAACCCAGCACAGGGTATTCCCGAGCGCTTTACCCTTCATGCCGGGACTCGCCCACGTTAATAGATTAGCTACACTCTGAAAAGCGCAAGCCCTAAGGCCACCCCAGCAAACACCCCTGTGCACAAATCTAAACTACCAGAGGGGTTTCATTTAAAGCCGTATCCACTTAATGCTGCTTGTGACGCTGCTGGCCTGTGTACATTAAGTTACCCCAACACCATCACTCATACTATTATCTATACATAGGCTTTCCTGTTTTCAATTTCTATTTTTGATAAATTCTGGTGGGGTTTTTTCAGTGTTTTCAAGTGATTTCAGTACCTTAAAAAAACAGTAGTTATCAGTGGTTACACATTTTCGCGCCACTAAAAGCAACAGAAAAAGTGTTTTTCCGGTGTTTATGGAACGTTTTGCTTTTAATATTGCTTGCTTTCTGCACTGATAGAACATGGTATATAGACAGTGTACGCCTAATGTATATGAGGTCCAAATAGATGTTTGCAAATTAAACTTATTGTAGTACACCATACAATACTTCTTCAGTAAGTCTTTGGTCATGTGCGCTCGCTCTTTCCTTCCCATGTAAACTTCTGTGAAAAGGCCCTCTCAACATTGGCACTTGAGAAGGGCAATGCCAAAACAGCCGGTACACAATTTGTTAACTCTGGCGACTGACATAGCTTTCCATGCCAATACTGGTGAGCTTGAAGATTGTGATTCTCAGGGCAGGTTCTGCAACATTTGCATTGAGCTAGGCGCTTATGCACTCAGAGTTATTGAAGCAGTCAAAAATGAAGCAGCCCTTTTGAAACTACGGAGGAAATTCCCCTTTACTGAAGGGATCTAGAACTTGTACAGAATACCACAGTGAGGTTTCATTGACTATAAATGCCATTGGTGGTGAAGGGACATTTCTATGCATTATTGCAAGCCATTTCTCATACATTGTTAAATAAAAGTTCCTGAATTGCTCTTCACTATTACTTTGCTTACCACGTGGCAAGCACTCTAACATGGAACATGTTGCAGTCACTAAAGGTGTCGCCCAGTCTACTCTCAAGGAGATGTTTCACAGCTACACCAATTATGCTGAACACTTGGCAGACAAGGGTTTTTTCAGACTCTAGTTTTTTTATTATGTCCACTACAGCAGTTCTGTTTTCCTGTAGAAATCTAATAATGCAATAGAGTGTACTTTTTTCACATCACTATCAATATGCCACCAAAGATCCTCACATTTCTAGCCTATGGCATCATCACTCACCAAAAATTCTGCAAACGGTTGCCACATGGATATTAAAACATTCCTATCCCCTTGGACTGAGAACCATCAGCTAAAGGACACAGTTGGGGTGACTCTTTCTTTGATGCCACGCCGCAAAGCACGAAATGATCAATATTTGCGTTTTAGTTCCTGCGCATAAGAAGACAGTGCACCAGAATAGATTAAAAAGTCAATAGCATCCCTAATTAACTCTGAAGATTGTAAAGATGCTTTCAGCATACCATCTAACAAGTGGCAAGGATCTCCTACAGGGAATCACTTCAGCTCGGGTATCAATTTTGACAGGTCATCACACAACTTTTTCATATACATAGCTGAATCACTGCAAATACAAACAATATCACTCCTATCTTTGTTGAACTCGGAAAGAACCTTTTTTTGCAGAGCATTCCAAGTGACACTGCTTTCCATGTTTTCCAAAAGTCTGGTGTCATGTTTTCACCACTATCCCAGATGCTTGGTGATAGCGCTCTTTTCATATATACCTGTCACTACACCTTGCATTGAATGTTTAAAGCCTGAGGTGTTGGCAATTCATCTACTATCAATACTGACCGACTAGAAACTGTGGGTTGATGTATTAATGGTTTTTACCTATCTCTGTGGGTAAATGTTTTGACAAATATTAGGAAAGATTCTTATGAAACCAGCCATTTTATAAGTGAAAGAATCAAATGCAGCCAAAATATCAAATTTGATTTTGATATTTCTTGATTCTCTACAGTTTATAAAATAATTAAACAAGACCTAAACATGCTTCTAAACCCTGCATCTTTAGATCAAAGACCACACAACTGAAAAAATCAAAAGGAAGAAGAAACAATATTTTAGTGGCATCCCTAAACAACAAACCTCAAGCAGAATGTTAGCCCAGTCTTATTTACTGCTAGCTTGTATAACAAAGTTACATTGTATTGGCCCCTTCTGGAAGAAAAAGAAAAAAATGACTTTCACTCTCTTTTTCCTTCCTTTGAATGGCATTTAGTTTGGGGTTGTGCAGGCGTTTTTTCAATGCTTATATGTTTTCACTGGTGAGGGCTATTTCTCTTTCAGTGGGGTTTTATCAGTTATTATAGGTTTAAACCTAAAACCCCACAGCCTATCAATACAACACCTGATCTCAGAAAGTTGCATAACTCCACCAAAAGGCTACCGTTTTGTGGTTTAAAGTTTTAAAACCTAAACTTAACAATGACATAGCAGTATAAACGTCCCAATATAATTAGGAGAAATACCCTGCCCACCCTGTTCTATGAACAAAGGCCTCAGTGTCGCGAACCTGCTCACTATTTGAGCAACAAAAATACATAATCAGGTTAGTGCATACCAGCCCCACATAGTTGGTTCCAACAACCACCAGATACCACGTATGCACAAACGAACAACTGACAGCGTGCTTGAAGGACCGTCCCCTTAATGACCATGATCCCCGTACATACCGGGTAACAGATTTTCAAGATATTCCTGGATTCTCAACTACTGCCCGTCCTTTCATTAGAATCATGACCTGATGCCAAGAATGGGACCCCTTTTAAGACCCAACTCCTACCTGATACCGGTGACTTTTCGTCTGATTGTTCCATACCCCCTCCCACTTCCATTCCGCTCTCCAGCCATACCTTCCCTTGGAGGCACACGGCTCTATAATCACATTTTCTTTGTAGGTTTGCCCCATTACTCCAGCCTTCTTACCTGCGGAGTCCTGGGAAAGGGCTGTGTAAATAGGAGTATTTTTACTGGCTGGGTTCTTACACGCCCTACATCAGCTAGGGACCAATGTAATGTCAATTGTGTCATGGCAGTGGTGTGACAGGTCTCATTCCATGTGTACAACACAGTTAAAATAACAACCTAACATACAAGTTATGCGTGCCCACTTAGCTTAACTGGTGGATAGTTTAGAGTTTAGAGAGAAAGGAGTGGCTGAATTGAGCTGGGGGCATTAATATTACCCAACAGTATTGCTGGGACATCCAGTAGGCCCTCCACTAGAACATATTTCCCATCTTTGCCCACTTCATTTGAAATCTGCTTGAATGGGACTCCTGGCATCACCCAGATACGTACACCTCTGGTGTAGGCAGAAAAAGTAGTGAACAGGCATAAACCACTCCACCCCTTCTGTAACCGTGATCCCTCAGCCCCCATCTGCAGTTAAATGGGACTCCTGAATGAATGAAATGCATATATATTGTGTTTGTTGTGTTCATTGCATCGTTTCCCTGGACATTCCAGCGCATGAATGTCATGTTTATTGGGCCCATGATGTTACCGTTGTGAGAAGAGGTAAGGAGAAATCTTGTGGAACTGCCATAATAGGACCACATGTTGCCATATTACAGAGACCCCATACAATGTATTCAGTTCTAATTTGCGACTGTTTCAGGCTGTGTGAACAACCCAGTTCTCCTCCCCAGGGCAGAAGGCCAACACCCAACTGCCCAAACTGATTTGTTAACCTAGTAAAAGCCAGGAGTGAGGTTGGGGGGGTGTTGAAATGTAAAAGCAAGCCGGGCTCTGTCCCAAGTCACTGTCTGTTTGTAAACATCACTGGAGTCTTCTGAGCGCGCAGTAACAATGCCTCACTGCCATGGTGCTCCATTAAGATGCACCAAGTCAACAATTCAATGAGCTACAGAACCAGCTAATGTGGGGAAACCCCTATCCAGTAACCAATACTGAAAAAATGAATCATATGTTGTATCGGAAAAAAATAACTGCAGTTTGCACAGCAAAATAACCTTAATTAGGTTAGGGCTGCCTTATGCTACCCAAATGATTTATGGGTTTCAACCAATGGAGTTCAATCTTGTTATGTGTTTGCTAATGGGGTACATGCTGGGTCACTACTTACCCACCAGTGTATAAGTGTATCATAAGTTTTAGTACTTAAAATTACGGATGATGAAAGATCAAGGTAGTATCCTGCATAATCTGCTGTTTGAGGAGTAACATGGGCTAGATGGTCAGTGCATATGCTTTTTGGAGAAGTTGCAATATCACCTTCCAATGAGTGCGAGTAAGAATCAGCTGCAGGCCTGTCGTGGTTTGGGGTACAAAGACCATATGCAGCGGCGAGCACAGCTCTCCTGCCCTCTTGTGACTGCACCAGTGATAGCGTGATACTCACCCCACATTGCCACTGATCAGAGCACCAATGCTCTAGGTCCAACCTTTGCAACAGAGTATTGCTCAGTCCAGTCCAAGGCATCTTAGGGCTCGGTAAAGAAAACAGAGCATTGCTTTGCAATAATTTTGCGCTTTGCGAGGAATTAAAGGGCATATTTCCGAACTAGGTCCCTAAGTTTAGGCTTCACAACCATGAACTGCGATGCTGCACCTCCAAAGTGTAATCAGGAAATATCAGTGTTCTACCTCCTTCAATCGTGTAAAGTCCTGCCTTCCTGGCCGCTTTCTTTATCTTGTCATTGTCATAGAAGTTCAGGATTTTAGCCATGATTGGTTGTGGCTGTGCACCGGTAGGGGGCGCTGCTAGTTATATGGCGCCAATAGTTATATGGATGAATAAATAATGTGTGCAATTTAGTTCTTTCGCTCAACACTCCTCAATGCGTCTTGTGTAGCAACAGGTTGGTTTATAGTGCTTTTATGACGGTTACTCTATTCTTGCGTGCCCAATAACTTGAAGATTAAGTGGATTGTTTCTGTGTTCACCTATTTCACATGTGCCCGAACGATCAGTGCTTCTTGTTGTTTTATGGAGCTCTAGTGTACTATCTAAATTCCACCAGCAGAGGGTGCAATATTGATAGATAACGAAAGAGAGCCCAGAGGTGAAGTAATTGTGGCAGAGCAGTACAATGTGCAGAAGCTGGGATAAGGGCCCTGATTTCTGTCCTTCTATTCTCTGCCTCTGCCTTGTTTTCTAGTTGATCCCCCTCCTAAATACTATGAGTGAATATTGGACCCTTCCCTGGAATATTTGTATTATTCTATTATTGGCAGAAAGTTGTTTCAAAACACTATGCATAGAAATGTTTCTACACTACTGTAATCCTATGTATAATCATTTGATCAAACTCAGATTTAAAGAAACCAGAGTGAAGCTTGGTGAGATTCAAACCTGCGATATGCAGCACACAAACGCTAAATTCAGTGAGTAGTCTTCCAAGGCAGACCTGCCTAGAAACTTTCTCACCTTGAACAACAGAAACTGCAGACCCACTCCTTACTCGTACCATCCACCAAATGGAAGTGCCCAGGAAGAAATAATTAGCAGCGCCAACTAACAAAATCGTCACTGAATTTGTAACAGTTGCCATGTCTCCCTCCTCCTCACTTCATTGTCAGGGTTGCCACCCTCCAGCTATTAGAAGGCAGGCAGTACACTTCCACTAATTATTGAGGCTTGTGCCATGGTGAAACAGGGGCATCCAGATCAATCCGGTTTTACTTTTAGTAATTAACACTGTGAACCAACCTTTCAAGGACACACATCAGAAGGCATCTGCCCCTGCATTAGCAGAATCTCATTTTCAATTTCCACATTATTTACCCCGTATTTTGTCTCATGTTCCCTTGATCATGAGTTGACTGCTTCCTTCAAGTGCAGCGTATAACTCTTGACATTTCCTTATACATTTGGTCAACCATTACTGTACACTTCAGATCCCTGAGCTGATCAGTTTGCCTTGCTGGAGTGGTGATCTAGCTGTAGCTCACTATGCTACTGTAGGCACTGTCTGTCTGATTCGAGTGCCTCTCAAGAGTACCTAATAGAGCACTATCTCACATGCAAATAATGTCTTCTTTCTACAGTTTTGCATCCTCAGACTGTATACTGTCTCAAAAAGCTTCTGCTACTTCCTAAACCCTGCATGAAAAACTGACCTTGACTTAAAACCTCTGGTTATTTCCTCTCCTTTTTTCTTTCGAATGATTGTCTCTGTGCTTTCCATCCCATATCCTACCCTAAGGGACATCAATGTCTGCCTTACTCTCTGTTATTGTATTTATTCTAATTGCACACATCTCATCTCATACATCACAACATTTCATTTGAAAGTCCGACCCTTGCAACTTAACTATACAGGATCTACTCCGGATCATTATTAACCTCACCAACGATCTGCCTGAATGTATATACTCCACTCTAATAATGACACCTAAAGCCTGTTGATTGTCTACCATGAAAAACTGAAGTAAATGCATGGACTGGCTTACTTGAGAACACAAGACTAATTCCAGTAACCAACAACAAACAATAACCAGTAACCTTGGGGTCCAGAGCAGCGTGCTGCCTGGCTTGAAAATATTCAGTACCTCTTATGGGGCAGTCCGCACAAATAAACACATTTATAGTACAATAAAATAAAAAGTAGTGTAGGGCTATCATCACATAATGGCTCTACATTTGATAAGTTAGTGTAAAACTGATGTGAATATGAAAATTATGCTGATTACTTTTGCAATTTACCCTTCCATTTTATTCTGTTTGTTTAGAGTGTGAGTTAAAAAAAAATATTGTTAGTGAAGTACCAATTCTATTGAACTTTAAAAAGTCTGTAATTAACAATAATCTGCATCCAGATTAAAGACACTTCTGATCATCATTGTTAGCCCTTTTGCTAAAAAAAAAAAGGGGGAAAGGTAAGGCAGAGAGACACAGAAAAGAGAATACAAATTTGTAACGAGAGGATCCCTGTACCACCGGTCTCCACGATGTTGCTCAACATCAAACAGTATTCAGGCTTCCTCAACAAGTCCCCACTGTGAAGGCAAGTTCCCAAGAAATGTATGGCCAAGTCTACTCATAAGAACATGCATTTCTTCCCAGCAAAGTCCACCTTTAGCCTCAATGAGAGATCCACTAATTCTCTGGTAATGCTGTCCAGCAAGCTGAACTTCGCGTCCTTGAAAACCTTTTTCCTTGTCAATGTCACCTGGCAGAGATTGGGAAAGAAAAGGAGTCTAGGATCTCCAAACATCACTGGTCCTCTCATAACTGATGCTTGCAGTATCCTTTCTCTCCAGCCTGTAGCAGTGTTGACCATTACATTGCTGCCTCTGCCATTATTGTCCCGCATCACTTTTTGTGCTAGTTTAAACACTTTCTCCACCTCAGATTGTATCACTTCCTCTTCCATGCCTAATGTTTCACCAATTACTGTGCACAGTTCAAGTCTCGGTCTATCTCCTGAGTTACTCAGCCCTCTTATTTGTTTTCCTCTGGAAAGGTTCTCTGAGCAGTTCGTGTCAAGCATTGTCATGCCCTCGATCTTCCTTTCCCCAAAGGCCTCTAGCTCTCTCAGTGCATCTGACGACCTCTGGCTCTCTAGTGTTTGCAGTCTTCCTTGTATTGTATCGCCATCTCTCTCTGTGGTCGCAACTCCATTCATCAGTCACTCTAATTTGTCCTCAACTGCTTTCTCTGCTCGTTCAAAGGTGGTTGGTTGTTCAGTAATTTCTGAGCACATTGCTTTGATGGCCTGTAACATTGTTATCTTACCTCGTATTAACTCCTGTTCTTCAAATCGCTCTGCTCAGCATTTACTGTTGCCTTTACCCTTGGTCCACCCTTATTGCATAAACTAAGTCTCTGGCTTAACTTCTACAGTTTTGTTGCTTTGACACAAATTAGTTCAGTGTACCTACGCTTCAATGTGGACAAACAGGTTAATGTAGTTCCACACAACCCCACTCAGTATATTGTAGATGTGGTGTCTGTCCTTTCTGGGTTACTAACAATCCTTTACAAAGGGTCAGAGATGCAGTGGTAAATCAAACCCAATTGCATTCTTTATAGTATCACAACCAAGCAGTACTTTAAGAGAAGGATACTTTATGATTGAACGTGCTTTATTTCAACAGCCTCATCCTGTTGCTTAACACTTTTGAAAAAAAACACACAGATTATTATTAAAACAGCACAAACGCATGTTGCTAACAATGAGAATAATGTGAACGTTTCTACCATAGTGGAAATATCATATGACAACACAACAGCCTAAAACCTACTTCTATGTGCTATGCTATGAGAGAAACTTAAAATACACAAACAGTACAAATTCTGGAGTTAGAGTATTACCTAAAATTTATAAATTATGCGCCATCTTTAAATTAGTATACTTTTATTTATTCTTTATCTACAAACCAAACTTAAACTACACAAAAATGTAATATTCAAAACGTATACCTTTAATTTAAAATGTATGCAACACGTTCACATTAGTATAACACGGGCACCTCAATACACAGTGTATTCAACGTGGTGGCCGCACTACCAGGAAACACATTGTTTTTTGTGTATCTTTACCTGTACAAATCAATAAAAATGGAAAACTGGGAGACATATTTATGGACGTTGTTGCGTTCCCAAACATCAGTCCCTCACCTCCTGCACTCCCCCGTGACCACTCGTGTTGGCCTCCGCCCTGGTGTGGCTGAGACCACAGGGTTGCCCCAGTTACTCTGGTAGATCAACACTTCCACCCCATCGAGGACTCTTCCCATTCAGTGGGCCTTAAGGGGTGCCACTGCCAGCCATTTCTCAAATCGTTCTTGCACAATTGAACCTGATACCGCAAATCATCCTGGAAGAGGCATCTCAGACACTACCCTCGGCCACTGCTGGGTTTGTCAGATGGTGGCCCTCTTCCAAGGCACCAGTGTCTCCGATATCCTTATATGTTCTCTGGCTGCTCTCAGGGCCCCTAAAGGATGTGTCAAAGCATACAAAAGATGCCACATGTTGGGCTCCAGCTGAGCCCGCCCCCGGATGAATTTTGTTGTACACATTTTATTGTTTTGAATAGGAGAACATACAACATTGCTGCATGCAGTATGAAAAATAAGACGATTATTATAAAATGTGCAGGGTTTTTCTTTTCCACTTATTTTGTATTCGTAGGATAGTGTGTGCATAGTTTTAATAATTAAACCATAAAAATATGGAGTAACTAGAATGGGTTAGGACTCTGTTTAGGATTACCCTTAGCACTGTGTGCATGTGTGTGTTTGTGATGTAGGCAGAAGCATTCTTATTTTTAGGGAATTGTGTGGGGGTGTATTCCTTTAGTTCTCTTCTGAAGTAGGAATGACACTCAGTTTATCGCATTTTAGTTGTTATTTGTGGGGTGGGCAAATGGGGGTGATTGTTTTTGTCAAGAATTCCTGTCATACAAGGGAAACACGCCCTTATGTAAACAGGAGAGCTGTTACATAACTCAAGGGAAACACGCCCTATAAAGGGAGGAACCGGGAGGTACAAGGCTGTCGGATATTGTGTTTACACCGACGTACCTGCTTCGTGAAGAGCAGTGTTCCGGAGTGGTGCTCCAGTAAGGCAAGAACGGAGGTAGGTCGAGTCGTTACTCCCTGGGCCGTGTCTTGCCCCATCGTCACCTGTGAAGGACCCGGAAGCTCTACCGGTCAACCATTGAGCTTCGCTTTTTGACTCGGCTGAGTCCAAGCGCAGTGGCGCTTTTGCTGGTTGGAGTCGTAACTCCCAGCCCGACCAGAGACACAGGGACTGCCAGCTGTAACGCACACCAGGAGGTGTTTGCCGCGTTACAGACTCGGAAGTCCACAGGATCGATCGAGCGGCTGCTCTCGGTTCAGTCTTCTTGCTTGTGATTGGGGTATCGGTGACGCATCACCAGGAGGTGACTCCGCGTCCCGGTGCAGTCTGAGGAAGAGGTTGAGCGGCTGCTCCCTTCAGGTAGAGACCCCGGCTGGGTGTTTCCCTGACTCCTCGATTCTCCCCAACACTCTTCGTGCCCCTCACAGCCTACCGATTGGCATTGTCGGCCATTTCATTTCTGCCCTCTGTTGGCATACGCCGGGATCGGCGTATATGCAGAGGACGGTTAGGACCATCCGTGCTGTGGGCTGGTAACGTACTTAGCCTGGAGGATTCCAGTGACTATAACTTTTGTTTGTTCTTTGTATTTTATTTGCCTTCATTAAAAGAACTAACCCTTCACAAGTGGTTGCGTCCTCATTGTCGTGTCTGTTAAACGATCCTGAGACGTTCAGGGCGTTACAAAATATCCGACCTTAATAACACTAACTGTCTCCCGGTCGATAACAGACATGGCAACACTTGATGATGTGCTGGCTGCTTTAGCGGCCATGCAAGTTGAAGTGGCTGCCTCTAGGCAAGAAACAGCCGATGTAAAAGCCAGACTGGATGCTATCCAATCGGACCTGCTCACGCCCAGCACCTCCCTCACGAACCAGACCCCTGCGGTAGTAGTGGAAATGCCGGTAGCCATCCCCTTGGCAACACCAGAGAGGTACAGTGGGGATCCTAACACAGTGCAGGTATTCCTCACACAAGTGGCGCTACATTTATCGTGCAAACCAAAGGCGTTCCCCACGAGTCAGGCTCGTGTGGCTTTCCTTATATCCTATTTAGCTGGAAACGCGGCACAATGGGCCGTACCTCTGGTGAGCAGGGACGACCCCCTCTTATGTGATTGGGGTGCTTTTCGCGAGGAATTCCTGAAGGTATTCGACAGAAGGGCTGACTCGTACACGGCGGACCGTGAAATGCTTGAGTTGAGACAGGGATCCAACGACCTGGTGCAGTATCTCAACGCGTTCCGAAGGCTGGTTGCGGAAACCAAGTGGCCTGTTGCTAAACAGACGGCGCTCTTCCATCAAGGGCTGTGCGATGAGCTCAAGGACGCCGTGGCTCATATTGACCCTCAACCCAAGACATGTGAGGGCCTTATCAACCTGGTATTACGGCTGGTACATAGGCTAAGTGAAAGAAAGGGGGATCATGGGAGAAAAGGAAAATCCCTTCCATCCTATGTGACGGTGGGAAGTCCTGAAACTTCCACCGCATCCAAGGGAGAACCCATGGACATCAGCGCAATACGAGCGAGCCTCACAGCCACGGAGAAACAGTCACGCCGTAAACAAGGATTGTGCCTATATTGTGGCAAAAAAGGCCACTACGTACGTGAATGCCCTGCCAAACCGAAGACGTCACGTTATCGGGCCAACCGGTCGGTAACAGCCGTGGTGGACATACCGGCGGAAAACTAGAGGACTCCAAGACCAGAGAAGGGGCATCTCGGAGTCACTCATCCATCCCTTCACTTTCCAACTCGGTCACTAAGGGACAACGACACCTGTTTATCACGGTGCACGTGGGAGTGCATGACCAGTGGATACCCGTTGTGGCCATGGTGGATTCAGGGGCCACTGGCATGTTTATGGACCACAACGAGGCATGCAGGCTAGGGCTAGTGCTTCTTCCCAAAGCAGTACCCGAAGACGTCTATGCGGTAGACGGAAGGCGATTGGTGACGGGGCCCATCGGACAGCACACGGGGGTCCTTCCGATGAGATATGGGAGGAACCATTTGGAACAAATCGATTTTAACATCATCCGAGCGCCCCAATATGGCGTCATATTGGGATTGCCGTGGCTACAGAAACACAACCCCTTTGTGGATTGGCCAACACATCGCATCGAAATGACGTCACCGTATTGCATCCTGCATTGTGGAATAAGAACGGAATCCCTTGACGCAGATGAGAGCGGGAGTCAGACGGTGGCTACAGCGGCAGAAAAAGATGTGGCTCTCCCCCAGGCTTATCACAGTTTTGAGGATGTATTTGATGAGGTGAAGGCGGAAGTGCTACCACCACATAGACAGTTTGACTGCCAGATCGACCTGGTGCCAGGGGCCAGCGTTCCCAGCGGCAGGCTGTATGCTCTGACGGAGCCTGAAAACATGCATCTCCGGGGGTACCTGGATAAACTCCTCAAGCTAGGATTCATCCGCCCGTCCAAGTCTCCGGCCGCCTCGCCACTCTTCTTCATCCCGAAGGCTAATGGGGAGCTGAGAGCCTGTGTGGACTTTAGGGCATTGAATGCGATAACCATAAAAAATCGGTACCCCTTGCCTCTCATCAGTGTACTTCTGGAACAGGTCAAGAAAGCTCGTATCTACACCAAGTTGGATTTGAAAGGGGCATACCATCTGGTGCGCATGAGGGACGGAGACGAGTGGAAGACCGCCTTTAAGACCAGGTTCGGCCTTTTTGAGTACCTCGTCATGCCGTTCGGTCTGTGCAACGCCCCGGCAGCCTTTCAGTACTTTTTGAATGAGGTATTCAGAGAGGAGTTGGATATCTACGTGGTCGTATATATCGACGACATCCTCATCTATTCGTCCAGTGTGGAGGAGCACGTACACCACGTCAAAGCTGTGCTCCAAAAGCTGAGGGAAAACATGCTGTTTTGTAAACTCAGCAAGTGTGACTTCCACGTCACATCCGTGGAATTCCTCGGAGTGATGCTGAGTCCAGAGGGACAGGAGATGGCAGAACGAAAGATCAAGGCGGTGAAAGAATGGCCGGTGCCCCAAAGCGTGAAGGACGTCCAAAGTTTCATTGGCTTCGCCAACTTTTACAGGCGGTTTATAGATGGATTTTCAGGAGTGGTGGCCCCAATCACACAGCTACTGAGGAAGTCCAAGGAGTTTGTCTGGTCCCCTGAAGCGAACAAAGCCTTTGAGGCCCTGAAAAGCGCCTTTGGTAAGGCGCCGGTGTTGGCTCACCCCGATCCGGATCTCCCCTACGTGGTGGAAGCGGACGCGTCGGATGTGGCGCTGGGGGCTATCTTGTCCCAACGCAACCACGACACAGGGGTGCTTCATCCCGTTGCGTACATGTCCCGCAAACTCAACGACGCCGAACGCAACTACCATATTGCGGAGAAGGAGCTTCTCGCAATCCAGGACGCCTTCACCGAATGGAGGCATTGGTTGATGGGGGCAAGACATGTGGTATCGGTGTACACGGACCATCGGAACCTACAGTTCATGACGGCCACTAGACACCTTTCTCCCAGGCAGCTGCGGTGGATGATCTTCTTTGCGGGGTTCAACTTCCGCATCACATATCGGCCGGGGACGGAAAACCGGAAGGCGGACGCCCTGTCCCGTCAATCTGCAGTTAAGGAACCATTGCCTGCAACCGAGCGTTCCATCATTTCCCCGAGGATGGTATTGGGGGTTATCCAACCGGATACTTTCCTGAGGGGAATAAAGAGAGGGATCAGGTCATTCGCATGGCGGAGGTGGCTCCTCAGTCACAGAGAATGGCAGCTGAAGGACGGGATACCCCTGAAGGGCAGGTGCCTATTGATACCCACGCCTAGGCTAAGGAAACAAGCATTCATCTGGTGCCATGACTCTCCATGCGCAGGTCATTTGGGCTTTGAAAAAACGGTGGCTAGCATGGGACGGCATTTCTGGTGGCCAACCATGAGAGTGGATGTCAGGAGGTGGGGACAGGAGTGTCCTACGTGTGCTACCATGAAGGCCGACCATGGCCGAACCCAAGGGCTCTTACATCCACTTCCGACCCCGGATCGACCATGGGATAGCATATCACTGGACTTCGTGGTGGGCCTACCGGTAGACCAGGGGATGACGGCAATACTGGTGGTGGTGGATTACTTGACGAAAATGGGGCACTTCATCCCCTGCAAGAGAGTCCCTACGGCCGGGGAATTGGCGTCACTACTCCTAAAGAATGTGGTATGACTGCATGGATTACCTGGGGTGATCGTGTCGGACCGGGGGTCGCAGTTTACTGCGCAATTCTGGAAGACTTGGTGCACTGCGCTGCATGTTAAGACCGCCCTGTCCACCAGCTACCACCCTCAAACGGACGGCCAAACCGAGCGCCTGAACCAAACGCTCAAACAGTATCTGCGATGTTTTGTGGACCAGGGCAGGGAAGAATGGGTCGACTTGCTATGGGTTGCAGAGATAGCCTATAACAACGCCACTCACAGCTCCACACAGTCATCTCCGTTCTATAGCAACTATGGCCAACATCCCAGGTTCTTGCCATTTCTACATCCGTTCAGAGAGGACAGGATTCCCGCCACAGCGGACAGGGTGGCACACATAAAAGACACGTTGATGCGCTCAAGGGCTGTCCTAATAGAGGCCAAGAGAAGATACAAGGCTGCGGCAGATAGGAAGAGAAGGCCCGGGCCACTGTACCGCACTGGAGACTACGTCTGGATATCCACAAGAAACATGAGGTTTCGAAAGAACAGTGTGTTCCATCCCAAGTACATGGGCCCCTATCGAATTACCAAGTGTATGGGTCCCGTGAACGTGAAGGTGTGCTTGCCCCAGTCATTGCGGATACACCCTGTCTTTCATGTATCATTGCTCAAACCAGCACCCTCCAAGCCGTCTGGGACACCTAGGCCGGTATGCGTGGAGTCGGAGGTGGAGTATGAAGTGTCGGGCATACGGGCGTCCAAATGGCGCAGGGGGAAGCTGTGGTACCTGGTTGCGTGGAAAGGCTATGGCCCGGAGGAGCATTCATGGGAACCGGCTGAAGGGGTTCATGCTCCGCGCTTGGTCTCCTTGTTCCATCGGCGTTTTCCTGCCAGCGCTGGACCCGTGGGGAGCCGCTGAGAGGGAGGATGTACTGTCAAGAATTCCTGTCATACAAGGGAAACACGCCCTTATGTAAACAGGAGAGCTGTTACATAACTCAAGGGAAACACGCCCTATAAAGGGAGGAACCGGGAGGTACAAGGCTGTCGGATATTGTGTTTACACCGACGTACCTGCTTCGTGAAGAGCAGTGTTCCGGAGTGGTGCTCCAGTAAGGCAAGAACGGAGGTAGGTCGAGTCGTTACTCCCTGGGCCGTGTCTTGCCCCATCGTCACCTGTGAAGGACCCGGAAGCTCTACCGGTCAACCATTGAGCTTCGCTTTTTGACTCGGCTGAGTCCAAGCGCAGTGGCGCTTTTGCTGGTTGGAGTCGTAACTCCCAGCCCGACCAGAGACACAGGGACTGCCAGCTGTAACGCACACCAGGAGGTGTTTGCCGCGTTACAGACTCGGAAGTCCACAGGATCGATCGAGCGGCTGCTCTCGGTTCAGTCTTCTTGCTTGTGATTGGGGTATCGGTGACGCATCACCAGGAGGTGACTCCGCGTCCCGGTGCAGTCTGAGGAAGAGGTTGAGCGGCTGCTCCCTTCAGGTAGAGACCCCGGCTGGGTGTTTCCCTGACTCCTCGATTCTCCCCAACACTCTTCGTGCCCCTCACAGCCTACCGATTGGCATTGTCGGCCATTTCATTTCTGCCCTCTGTTGGCATACGCCGGGATCGGCGTATATGCAGAGGACGGTTAGGACCATCCGTGCTGTGGGCTGGTAACGTACTTAGCCTGGAGGATTCCAGTGACTATAACTTTTGTTTGTTCTTTGTATTTTATTTGCCTTCATTAAAAGAACTAACCCTTCACAAGTGGTTGCGTCCTCATTGTCGTGTCTGTTAAACGATCCTGAGACGTTCAGGGCGTTACAGTTTTGTAAATAATTACTCTTTCTGAGGTCCCTTGTGCCTTTCAATTCTGTTACATACCAATGTGTTCATTATTTGGTTTATGTTGTGTTTCAATTCTTTCAACTTAGACTGTGAGGTATTGCTAACGAAAGAATGTTCTTAATTTTCTACAACACTGAACATTTTTGTTTTTCTCTTCAGGATCAACAAAGGAACAGTGAGCTTGCTCGAATTATGGAAGAATTTAAGAGTGAAGAACAGTCAAGCCAGAAAACTACCAAAGGAGAGGATCTGTTATCCATGATGGATGGCTTGTGAAGAACCGGTTTCCAATCTCCTTAGACCAAGTGGAACTATGGGAAATTCTCCCAACCTATAGACATTAAATTTCAAAAACCTGCTGAATTCAAGCCAAAAATATTTTTGTGATTTAAATAAGGCTTGTGAATTGTGCAGTGATACTAAGTTGTTTGCTGATGGACACATCCAAGAGTTTGACCCAGGTTTTGCATTAAGCTTCCTTCTGATCTCACTGCAATCCCTAAGATGACGTTTCTAGCACACTAGATATTTTATTGCAATTGGAGTAAAACTATGCCATTGCTAATCATTCTTACTGAAGGAATGTGTGGCTAAAGGAGGAAGGTTCTGTATCCGGATCTGGTGATAATTTAGCCTTGTGAATTTATGAGACAGAATGATTTGGAGGTGCCTAAATAAATTTGCGTTGATCTTGCCCGATATCTGGCTGAGAGCCTTAGGGATGGAAATCGTCCATAGCAGTGTGAGCTTTCTATACTGTCGCTCAATAGGCATCAACCCCACTTGGAGAGGGCAGATCAGGCAACATTTACAGAGGTTAACTTCTCTGAGACTGTGGCAAGCGTGTCCGTGCCAATTATCATGATGGTTTTTTTCCGTGCAGTGTACCCCTTTCTGCTTTCTTCAACACCTTCTTAGAGAGAGAAAGAGAAAGAGGGAGAGCGAGGGAGAGAGAAAAGGTAGGTAGGTAGTCAGGCTTTTCCAAAGCAGAAGACCATTGAGAATGTTTACTTGATTTGGTTGCGAGTAATTGTGTAGTTTTCATTTTGGGTACAGCCCAGGCGTGTCTAAGGTTCAGGAATGTGGGAGCCTTTCCAGATTTTCTGAATATCCACATAAGATACATTTTAAGACAACCTAATTGGACATCAGATACATCATTGGGGGCAGCACTACTAATGTTTGGACCTGTTTTGGAACCCAGGAATTCAGTATCTGAAGGAATTATGCAAGGGTAGGGCAGTAAAAAAATTTATACTTTGTCAACTTTCTTTGGTAAAGAAGACGAACGGTCTCTGCGATGTTTGGTGAGGTTAAAGAGTTGATGCCCCAGTGTCATTTTTTAGTTTCGCTTTTCTGCTAGACCATTTCTTGAAACAGATGGAGTTCTTATGAGGCAATTGCCTGAATTAATTTGCTCTTTTTTAATCAAATTCCTTTTTTGTCATAATAACTATTTTCTTGTAACTTAGTTTAGTGTGTTCTAAATGCAGGTGCTAAAGTCTAGTTCAAGATTCAAATTCACAAATTGAGACATTCCCTTGCAGTACTGTCTAAAAAGCATAGCGTAAGAGTGGTAGATGCTGAAGTAAAGTTATGCCAGGTCTACAGCAATACACTCTGATCTGTGGTCACAGAAACCGTGATCATGTGTGTGATGGCAGAGAACGCCTCCCTTGGCTTACAATATTTAGAAAAAAAAGGTTAACCGGACATAGCCTTATCCCACAGTACCGCCATGAAACCTCAGCCCCTTCCTACCCTCAAAAAGGCAAACCAGTGCCTTTCAGTGACTCCCTTATTTATAATAGTTTTAATGGGAGGAGGTATACTCTCTGTGCAAGCTGCTTAACTCCTTCTTATTCGAATTACTGTACTTCAACTTCTTTGTTTGTGTTCAGTCCGTATCTCAAGACCTTGTTTCAATTGTCATGTATAACATGACCAACACCATGTAGAACATGTATAGCATGACCAACATGGAGTGTGCCCAGACATTGATATGACTATACCGCTGTCTTACTTCTTGAAAAACCCACACGATTCCCTTACACACCAATTCCGAATTAAAGAGCTAGTGCCCCCTTTTCTGTCCATGCCTCTAGAAGGAAACACCTTGTCCTGAATTCAGTATAGTTGTTACATCAAGCACAGATCGTTGAACCTGCAGGATGTCAAATGTGCGCCCAGTGTTGCCCAGTATGATGATTAGATTCAGGAAAGACTTGCTAGGTGAGCAAGTAGGACTTGTGTTACAGTTGAAAATGTAAACTCTGCCATTACTCATCCTGAAGCATGTTAAAAATCCTAATGAGTGTTTCTCAAGACAAATTCCGGTATGAGCGAACTTGATGTTGTGGCTGAGAATAACTTTCTCCAGCTAGGAATTATAATGTTGTTTATATTTAAAACAATTTGGTTGATGAAGTACTCAAAAGAGACACAGTAGTAGTGCATACAGGAAATATAATGTGGCTCACAACTTCAAGAATCTCAGTTTTACTGACTGATACACCACTAGCCTTGGGCGAGTGTAACCAATGGACTGAAAATAAGTATGGACGAAGTTTTGAGTATTATAAAGTAGCCAGGGTTTCTACAGATTTAACATGATGGCGCATCTGTCATATCCTCAGAAAGCCCTTTTGGCTGTGAACAGACAAACTTCTGAAACAAAGTTTGCAAAGTTCCAGGTTTCAAGCCAGTCACTGGTCCGTGGCCATGCCTCAGATTAAGGAAAGCATCTGTAGTTGCAGGTGTTCTTTGTCAACGTTCAGAGGACATCTAGAGGAGGGTTCATTTTAGAGGGCTGTGGTAAAAGCCCACAAACTCCAACAATGAAATTGTACCCACTTAGATATAAGAACAAGTAACTCCACAATCTGTTCATCGAAACAGTTTCCTGGTTAATATGTGGCCTAGCAACAAGCTAAACGTCTTCTTGTAAAGTAGACCCCAAGGAAACAATCTTTTGCACTACACATCAGTCCACTCTGTAATGCTTTTGGCACTGATATCCACTACAAACACAGTGATATAATTGAGTGCACAATGCCATAGTCTCTATGAACCATTACAGAGATGATTACAGGAGTTAGGGGTTTGAGGTGAGTGTCTGTTCTGGAGAATGACACCGCAAATGAAGATCACACCATCCATAAGTGTTTTACCAAATACTTCACTTCTCTGAAGGCTAGGGGATCAAGTGTACCCATATCTGGATGACTGACTAAGCCAAGCTTGTCCAAGACTCAAATTCTAAATCGAATATACCACACAGTTTGTTCCCAGCATACATTTTTCATTCAGTGAGGAAGAAGTGCCTTTTTTCCTCGAAGTGGTTTATTTGTGAGGGAAATATTCTAGGTTCTAAACATTTAGATTTGTATGCTGCCGTGATCATTCCTTGTATTCGGGCCGCTTCAAAATTGCATTATTAATTTGACAAATGTTTTCATGAACATATCTCTGAACAGCAGGAGACGTGTAGCTGCACAAGAGATCCATCCAGAGCACAAATCTCAGAAGTGAATTCCGTATTAACATACACAGAATATAATAATTCTGCCATCACTGCAATTGTGTATGTGAAAAGGGTGACAGGTTTTGCAAATAATTAGAATTCATCTTGGTTGTAATTGCTTATCAAAATTCAGTTACGTGTGTCAGCAATGACCTCCTTTAAACTGAATATGCAGTAAAAACATTGCAGACCTTCCTTTGCATCATGTCATTTCGTGTATCTCTGGTCTTCCACACCTTATGGACTCCAGAATAAAGAGCACCTGGGTGTTTTAAAAATGTCCGATTGAAGGGGCGCATTAGTACCATGACTACTGTATACCATGTGTGTTCTGCCCTGCATGGGAGTTGTCACATCCCAAGCCATGCATGCCAGGCCCACTGCCCTGCAGCAGCTATCTGTAGATGCTGGCATTGCTCTGTTCACTCAAACCTGAATCCTTGATAGTGACGTCTGCGCTTGTAGCCATGCCTGGTTATTTCAAATGTATTTATTTATTTATTTTCCTCTAAAGGAAGTGGCTCTCTCTCACAACCTGACACTACTTTGCATATTTGATCGATTCCTGAGATCCTGGGATTTTGTAATTTCAGCATTCCCCCCTGTTTGTGGGTGCACTTGTAAAAAAAGCCAGAAACCCTTTTCCATGAAAGGATTTTTTATGCATACAAATAGAGGCATTGATGAAAGAGATTCTGCGATTTGTTCATTTCAGCATGCCCCCCTCATTTTGGGACCACTTGTAAAAAGCAAGAAACTCTTTTCCATGAAAGGATGTTTTAGGCATACAAACAGAGGCATTTCTGAAAGGCTTCCCTTTGAATCATTAAGCCCCTCTCTACTTTCCTGCTGCCGTCCTGCAGTACTCTCCAGTCACACTGCCCACATGCACAGACACACATACCCTTCCAAAAGCTAGCTGTGTGGCACAGGGTGGGGTATTTACCACAACCAATTAGTATTTTTAACCTGGGTGAGATATTTACCAGGAGTGCAAAATTCCTCTTACTCTTATTTCCTGACTTGGAAATGAGGCTTAACATCCGGAATTCGTTCTTAAAACTCCGAATTCCACATGATTACTTTTTTTTCTATGGGTCTGCTCCCTACCAAATTCTAGGTCATTTGACCCCCTGGAGTCTGTCAGGTAAAACTGTGAGGGCTGGATAATTATCATGCAAGTCCTGATTTTCTTGTGCAAACTCTGGTTTTCACAGGGACCAGTATTTAGCTCTTAACCTGTAATGAAGGTCTATATATTTTTGTTAACCCTAACTAGAGAAAAGCTAAATATATCTTAACAAAAAATTTTTGTTTAAGGAAACCTGCCACTTTTTTTGGGTCTCATGTATCATTGTATGCTCATTGGAGTGTCCTGAGTCGCTGGAATCTCCCATCATCTCAGTTTACAATCTGCCCTGCCTTGCAACTGCTGTTTTTGGTAATAGCCAAATAGACATATTTTTTGTGTGAAAACACTGTGAATGCAATTTAGAAGTTCAGATAGGCCATCTCTTGCCCGCATATTGTTCTTTGCATTAGTCAAAGCTGCCTCAGGACAACACATTTCTAGTTATCATCTGAACGCTCTTTCTACAAACTATAAAGCCTACAAAGTGCCACTGGAGCATTGGTGGTCAGTGTTCCAGTTGATGAGAGCCAAGAGATAGATACACGCGTTTGGACTACCCATCAAATGCTGCGCTCGATCAGATCATCTTCAAATAATTTTTGGGGTAAAGGCAAGTTCTTCTGAGCCCTCACCCCATATGCCTTTATTGCTGTGTTATGCTCTGCTGAGCATGCAAATCCATAGAAAACGCAAAGCTGGCTAGACTTAATCCATAATAATATTTCTCAAATCTAACTAGAATTTGTAGATTCTCTTCCGAGACTGTCTGTTCTTGGATAGAGGTGTGTGCCAAAAAAAGACTTAAATTGCACAGTAGGTTCTCAGTAGATCTTACATCAGGAAGTTAAGTACTTTTATATTTCCCAATATGTAGTAAACGAGCATATTAACGAAAAGTACTTCGATGGAAAATAGTCCAAAAACGATGTGTATCCATAGAAGATATGATAGCAAGAGTGATTTGTGAGAGCGTGCTCTACTCAAACCGGTTGGCATGTTACCATTTACAGTGCTATGAAAGGGCAAAAAATGACGTAGTAGCAGGCATTACATAAACACAAATTATTATTGCTGTTATTAGGAAGTAGTCCGTAAACTCATTTCATGTCCTCAACTTTTAGAAAACAGATGCACTTTGTTTCTTTAATCTGATTTCATACTTCCACATGGGTATGGAATGGTAGGTTAATAAACACTGGAAGGTGTATACCTTCTGATATACATATATGTTTCCATCCTTTAGGCTTCAATATCATTTTAAGCCCAGCATTCACAATGTTAACAATTGACTGAATCAAATGTAGGCATACGATTGATGTCTCCTCCTTAGCCAGTTAATCTTTTGCTAGAGGTGTGTTTGGTGTTGGCCTTTTGTTGTTACCTTCTAACATCCCCATAATAGCCATATCTGGTTATGTCTAGGCCTCTGTTTTTGAAGATGGGCAAAGCTAACAAGGAGTTATTTTGATAATGCTCTCCCTTTATGATCTCGGTGCAATAGCTTATCTTTACGAAAGTCCTTGTGCGTTTTGTCTTTTTTATATAATGGTGAAAGTACCCTATTAAATATCCCCCACTTTAGAACTTCAGTGCCACATCTTACTGGTGTAACAACTTCATGTACTCACTAGCAGAAGTTTTAATAGCCAAAGAAGATATGGATTCAGGTCATGCATGTGAAACTGACTTTAGGGAAAACATTATGAGTTGTGTAGAGTTCAAAATGGGAAAAAACTATTTAAATTTGTAGGTCTCGCCTATGACTGTGCATGCACTGTTGGTTGCAAGACATTTTGTTAGCTTACACTGGTCTTAGAGGCCACCAATTGTGTACCAGTTGTTCAATCAATCAATCAATCAGTGACACTTGTAAAGCGCGCTACATACCCGTAGGGTCTCAAGGCGCTTGGGGGGGGGGGGGTGCCGCTACTGCTCGAACAGCCAGGTCTTCAGCTTCTTCCTGAAGGAGAGGTGGTCTTGGGTCAGGCGCAGGACGGACGGGAGGGAGTTCCAGGTCTTGGCGGCCAGGTAGGAGAAGGACCTTCCTCCTGTATTCGCTCTTCGGATGCGGGGGACGGCGGCGAGGGCGTGGTTGGCTGATCGGAGGTGGCGTTTGGGAGCGTAGAAGTTGACTCGGCTGTTGAGGTAGCTCGGGCCTTGGTCGTGTAGGGCTTGGTGTGCGTGGGTGAGGAGGCGGAAGGTGATTCTCTTGTTGATGGGGAGCCAGTGAAGGTCTCTCAGATGTCCGGAGATGTGGCTGGATCGTGGGATGTCGAGGATGAGTCTGGCTGAGGTGTTTTGGATCCGCTGGAGTCTCTTCTGGAGCTTGGCGGTGGTCCCGGCGTAGAGGGCGTTGCCGTAGTCCAGTCGGCTGGTGACGAGGGCCTGGGTGACGGTCTTCCTGGTCTCTGTGGGGATCCACCAGAAGATCTTTCGTAGCATGCGTAGGATGTTGAAGCACGCCGAGGAGACGCTGTTGACTTGCCTGGTCATGGAGAGGGAGGAGTCCAGGATGAAGCCCAGGTTGCGTGCATGGTCTGTCGGTTTGGGTGCGGTGCCCAGGGCGGGAGGCCACCAGGAGTCGTCCCAGGCGGAGGGTGAGGAGCCCAGGATGAGGACCTCCGTCTTGTCCGAGTTCAGTTTCAGGCGGCTGGTCGTCATCCACTCGGCTACCTCTCTCATCCCTTCGTGCAGGTTGGCTCTGGCGGCGGCGGGGTCGTTGGTCAGGGAGAGGATCAGCTGGGTGTCGTCGGCGTAGGAGATGATGCTGAGGTGGTGTTTGCGTACGATGGCCGCGAGGGGGCTCATGTAGACGTTGAAGAGGGTTGGGCTCAGGGATGATCCTTGGGGGACGCCGCAGATGACTTCGGAGGCCTCTGACTTGTACGGTGGTAGGCGGACTCGCTGTGTTCTTCCGTCGAGGAAGGAGATGATCCATTCCAGCGCCTTGTCCTGGATTCCGATGTTGCTGAGGCGCTGTATTAGGGTGCGGTGGCAGACCGTGTCGAATGCCGCGGAGAGGTCTAGGAGGATGAGGGCCGCTGTTTCTCCCTTGTCCATCAGGGCTCGGATGTCATCGGTGGCGGCGATGAGGGCGGTCTCGGTGCTGTGTTTGGCTCGGAAGCCGGACTGTGAGGGGTCGAGGGATCCGTTCGTCTCGAGGAAGGCGGCCATCTGCTTGTTGACGGTCTTCTCGATGACTTTGGCTGGAAACGGGAGAAGCGAGATGGGGCGGTAATTCTTGAGGTCGGTGGGGTCCGCTGTTGGTTTCTTGAGTAGAGCGCTGAGTTCGGCGTGTTTCCAGCTTTCGGGGAAGATGGCGGTGTCGAAGGATGTGTTGATGATTTCTCGCAGGTGGGGTGCGATGACAGTGTCGGCCTTGTTGAAGACGTGGTGAGGGCAGGGGTCGGTCGGTGATCCGGAGTGGATGGAGTTCATCGTGCGGATGGTGTCTTCGGTGCTGATCTGGGTCCAGGCGTGGAGGGTGGTGGTGGGGGGGGGTGGCTGGTCGGTCGTGGTGTGCGTTGGTTGGTTGTTGAAACTGCTGTGTATGTCCGTGATCTTGTTGTGGAAGTATGAGGCGAGGGAGTTGCAGAGGTCTTGCGATGGGGTGATGTCGTTGTTTCCTGCGCTGGGGTTGGAGAGCTCTTTCACGATGTTGAAGAGTTCCTTGCTGTTGTGTGCGTTGTTGTCCAACCGGTCCTTGTATGCTGTTCTCTTGGCGGCGCGGATCAGCTGGTGGTGTTTCCGGGTGGCAAGTTTGTAGGAGGTCCTGTTGTCCGGTGTCGGTTCCCTTTTCCAGACTTTCTCGAGGGCTCGGCAGTTCTTCTTGGAGCTCTTGAGTTCGTCGGTGAACCATGGGGCCTTCTTGCTGCCGGGTCTGCTAGGCGGGGTCCTCAGCGGGGCGAGTTTGTCCGCGCAGTCGCTGATCCACTTCGTGATGTTCTCGGCGGCCTGGCTGGGGTTCGCTGAGCTGGCAGGAGGGTGTTGGCTCAGGGAGGTGGCGAGCTGGTCTGCTGTGATCTTGTTCCAGCTTCTGCGGGCGGTGTGTTGCTGGTGTTGGTGGGTCGTCGTTCTCTTGAAGGTGAAGTGGACGCAGCTGTGGTCCGTCCATTGAAGCTCTGTGGCGTGGCTGAAGTCGATGTCTGTGCTGGATGAGAAGACGGCGTCGAGTGTGTGTCCGGCGAGGTGGGTGGGGGTGGACACCAGTTGCTTGAGTCCCAGGTTGGCGAGGTTGTCGAGCAGGGTGCTGGTGCTGTGGTCGTTGTTGTTCTCCAGATGGAAGTTGAGGTCTCCCAGGAGGATGTAGTCAGCGGAGGGGAGGGCATGCGGGCTGATGAAGTCGGCGATGTCCTCGCTGAATTGCGTGCGTGGTCCAGGGGGTCGGTAGATCAGGGTGCCTCTGAGGGTGGTGTTCGGGTTGGTGTGGATCTGGAAATGCAGGTGTTCGGCGCTGGTCAGGGTGTTGTCGGTGCTGGTCGTGAGACGGATGGTGTTCCTGTGGATGATGGCGATGCCTCCTCCCATCTGGTTGGCGTTGCGGTCCCTCCGGACGATCTTGTAGCCCTCTGGGATGGCGATGGCGATGTCGGGAGCTGAAGAGGCGTTCATCCAGGTCTCCGTGAGGAAGGCAACGTCAGGGGCTGTGGTGTCTAGAAGGTTCCAGAGTTCGATGGCGTGTCTGTGGACGGAGCGGGTGTTGAGCAGGATGCACTTGAGGTGGGTGCTGCTGGAGTTCGCCTTGGCGGGTGCTGGTGCGGGGCTGGTCCGGATGCAGGAGAACTTGCAGGCGTGGCAGCTGAACGGGCCTTGGGTGCGTCTTGGAGTGGCTTGATGGCATTCTGGGACCTCATTATCACTCTCATTCTATATTTATTTGATGACTTGTGTAGGCTTTACTTCCTCACCATGTGTTAATCCCTCCCCTGAAGCTTGGATACATTACTATGTATTTACACTTCTCATTTTTTAGTGCTACTTTTTTTTACTTAAGGACTCTACAAGAGTGCATGTGTTTTCCAGCTTTCTCACTGTATGCTTCTCTGCCCCATTGGTCCAAATTGCTCTGTATCGCAGCGTGCTTCTGTGCTCCCTTACCCCGCTGCTCTGCGTTGCTATGCCTTGTCATTTGCTTGTCTACCCCCCAACTATGGTCTCGGCATTGTGTGCGCCTCTGCCATCATGTATTGTTTCCTTCCCCCTGTTGCTTCCCCATCTGTATCCTTGTTGCTCTCTCTCACCTTGTGCCTCTGTACTCCTCCCCAGTCTCCTTGTTGCTCTTTCTCGTCATGTGGTTCTCTGCTCCCCTCAGTGTCGAATTATCTCACTGTGTGCTTCTCTACCCCTCTGGTGTTGTTTCAGTACCCTACGTTGCTTCTTCCTCCCCACCTCTGTTACAGTTTTAGCTACCTCACCCGCGTCTAAATATTTGGTTCTGACCCTCCCTGGCGTTTTTTGTTTTAGTTACATATCTAACGCAGATCCCTAACTAAACATTATGTTTTTTTAAAGAGTTTGCATCGTTTTGTAGGCGCGCACCTACAAAAGGGCCCCGCCATCTGTGTCCAAAGTTTAAAAGTTTTTTTGCTTTTATAAATATTTAGCAACGCTTTGCAGCATGGCTTAACTTAATTGGCAAAGTAGGTCCCAAAGGTGAAACCTGCTGGCTTTAATACTTGTTAAAATGTGTATCTAATGCAGGGTCATTTTCACCTGTTTCAATACATTTGAAGTCATGAATAATCAGAAATGTAAATGCTCTTTTGAAGAGGATTGTAATCCAAATCTGAGGGCATTCACGATCGCAAACTAGAAATCTAAATTGGAACTTCTGAAAAATGTGTGTCCTGATGTTCCTTCAGTCTGTTTAGATTTTCCATTCTGATTTCATCTGATATCTAAGTTGGGTTCAGTAAATTTTAATATAAGGAGGACGGGTTGATAGCCAATTATAGCTACTTTTCAATACAGGCAACCAGACAAAGCTCAACAGTAAAGACTGGCTGCGGAGTGGCCTCAGAATCAGTCTACTGTTTACCTTTCTTCAATCAGCATTTTGTAAAAATACATCCCACCTAAATATCTAGAATGTTTTTAGCTTTGTGGCGATGAGGGGATTGATGATGAGTTTGTTTCTGCTGTAATTTTCTATTCACATTATGGAACTGTATGTCTTAATTATAATTACGTCAAAATTAAGCATTTTTGTCTGTTAGCTGTATAGGACTTCGCATTTTTAAGTCTTGGAGGAGTTCTTTGTTGGCGAACAGTTGGAAAGCTAGCAGAGTTATTACTAGAGGTACATAACTTCTCCATGCACTGTAGGGTGCAAGTAAACAAGAAAATAGTGGATTAAAGTACTGAGTTTAGTACAAATTGTATTTCACTTCATAAACTGATGAATACGACGTAAGAAGTTTTATTAGATACAAAAACATAATCCTTATGCCTTTTCGTTTCTTATCTCTCAAATTTATTTTTACTATTTTAGAAGACGTTAAGTTCAGTTTGAACGCAATATTTATAGTGGTTCTATTTTTTATGACATAAGTGTAATTTTGCATTTGAAATTAAGCTATTCTGCATATTTATTATTTGACTTTGATTTGAGTCACATTTATTTTTTAGAGATTGTTGAAATGATTGACTTGAACCATTTCACAATGTTTGTATTCACTGTCAGAAAAAAACAATACTGAAAAATAAAGTATCTCTGTTGGTAGTTGCACTCTGATTAAGTAGTCTTGAAATAAGAGCAATAGCAAAACGAATGCCTGAACCATTCCATGAAATCCGTAGGCTGTCTTTGCAAGGAGGCTTTTCCTGCTGCTTAAACTTGTGCTGGGTGTGCAACATGCAGTAGTGTCATCCCTCATGCTGATCACATGCCAGAGGAAGGTTTGGCCTATGCCCTCTACAAAGTATCCATAAGGGCCTCATTATAAGGCAAGAGATTCTCAGTTAATGTTTGCCCCGGCAGAGGGACCTCTGTAAGAACATTAGTATTGACCTTCAAGGGGGAGCAGGAGGTCAAGGACTTCGGCCACCCTACACATAAGAAGCACTCTCCTCAGTGGCAGGTCCGGGGGTGAGAAGAGACCAGACACAAACATATCTGACAAACTTCTAGCTGCAGATTCCTTACCTTATAATTATCCCCAGACATCAGACTGGATCCGGAAATTTTTCATGAGCAGTAAGTATTCCTGCGTGCTGGTGGGTGACGTCATTCGGCTCCACGTGGTGTTGTCTGTGCCAAAAGTGACGTGCGTGGTACCTATAAAGGCGCCACCCTGGTGCGCTGATGTCAGTTCTTTTCTTTCCACGATAGTCAGTGGCGATCCTGAGAGAGCTACTCCTTGTCACTTTTTGACTAACCTTTTTTCAATTTTTGTCAAAGTCTTTTTAAGAAAGTCTATTGCTGGTGTGGCAGGAATGTCATCTATGGAGGCTGGCTTCATGCCCTGCCGTGCCTGTCACTGCTCGATGTCATTAATGGACCCGCACTTTGTTTGCCTCTGGTGCCTCGAGCACGACCACAATGTCAAGATCTGCTTCAACTGTTGTGCGATGAGTCCAAAGGCCTTGAGGGATCATTCCCTCAATCTTCTGGAGGCTTGACTTGCGATGCCACGGCGGTCTCAATCCTCATTAAGAGGAAGGTCCCGAGATCTTTGTTGCACTCAAAGTCGTAGGCTCACTCGGGTAAGTCCCACCCCAAGAAGAAGAGTAAGAAGTCTAAGAGGTTTTCGACTTCACCTTGTCCATTGGCCAGTGAGATGAGGGAGCATTGGCTTTCAAAGCCTGGCTCCACGATTAAGCCAGCGCCTGGGCTGGTTCTGTGGCTCCCTGAGTTTCCACGAGCCTGAGCGACCTCTGCTCAATTACAGGAATTGTATGAGGCCATATGCCTCATATTTGAGTGGCCAGTTCCCACCGGCACACTTTCAGGCCCTGTGGGTTCGGAAGGGGCCTATACTGGATCCACACCAGCGGCTGGATCCACACCAGCGGCTCTACCCCTGGTGTAGTCAAGTCTCTTGTGTCCACGGATGGATCCGGACCGGCGCCGTTCGTAACACCTCAACCTTACCCAGCGCCTGACCTGATACTGACGCCACCAGTGCTGTCCCCATTCTGATCCTGACTCCGACACGGAGCCGGAGGGGCGTCGTCCGATGCTGACTCTGCCGCCAACTAGAGCCATACCTTCCAGGCCAGGGACTGAGCTTTATGTCTATGGGCTAGTACTCAGGGATGATTGGAAGGGGTCCCTGTACCTTGAAGAATACCAGCCTTTAGATCCAAACATGGACTGGTGTGAGGACTTGGCAGAGCCCAGTGGATTGGCATGCTTTCTACCCCTACTGTGAATCTGGAGGAGGGAGCATTTGCAACGGTGGTGAGGACGGCGGCCAAGGTCCTTGACCTTAGCCTACCCTCAGTGGCAGTCAAAATGAATGGCTTGACAGAGGTGCTTCAGCTGGGAGTGACCCCCCTCAAAACCACGTCTTCCATTTAATGAAGCCCTTATCAACATTCTGCTATGGACTTGGTCTAAGCCATGCGCAGGTGCTCCTGTGAACAGGACGATTGCCCACCGCAACCGTCCCGCCCCAGGAGACCCCAATTTCCTCAATCAAAACCCTAGCCCGTAGCGCTTGGTGGTTCAAGCCCCTACCTCCCGTATAAATCCTGACGCACCGGATAGGGAATCCAAGAGGCTGGAAACCTTAGGCAAGAAGAAGTGTTTTTCCATCAGCCTGGCACTGAGGTCCATGAACACTGTGTGCCTTTTGAGCAGATGCACCCATGCTCTATGGGATTCGGTTGCGCAGGCACTGTCCATGATTCCAGAGGAGGCTCGGGCCATACTCTCCCAGGCTGTGGTTGACGGGAGAGATGCAGCTAAGTTCGTGATCAGATGTGGACTGGATACCACCGACTCGCTCGGCAGATGGGGTTCCCAATCGTGGCCTTAGGGCACCACGCCTGGCTGAGAACAACTTGCTTTTCAGGGGATATCCAAGCATTGCTAATGGACATGCCATTTGATGGCTCTCGTCACTTCGGAGACAAGGTACACTCCGCGCTGGAGTGCATTAAGGACAGCAGGGTTACATCGAGGACCTTGGATCTTTCCATGGCCCCTTGCTGCCCCCAGTCCACCTTTTGCTCCTTTCTTGGCCATGGAAGGGGCTTCCAGTCGCTTCTATATCCTCGCAGCCAACACAGCACACAAGCTTCCCAGCTACTGCGTGGCCGAGTACGTGGTACCCAGAGACCCCCTAGGTCGGGCGGCCAGAGGTTGGTTCAGTCCACCCCCACCCCGGCAGCCACATCCTTCGAACCCTTATAGTTTGCCCTCTTGCCATCATGGGTACCCAGTGGGGGGCAGGATACACCATCACCTGCCCCACTGGGGGCCTAGAACATGAGACAAAAATTGTCTGGAGGGGCTACTCCCCTTCATGAGTTCCCCTCCACCCATGCCACCAGCTTGTAACACGGAGGACAATCTTACCCTGTTCCAACAGATGTGTCACTCCTGGGATGAGGCAGCCATCTGGGAAAAGTGGGATCAGAGGACTCTGGTCTTCCACAGAATCTGGACTCCGAATCCACCTTCTGGATCTCTGGGTGATCGGCTGGCATTGAAAGCCTTCCTACCCTCCATCATGGGAAGGCTAGTACAATTGCTCATGGAATAGCACCACTGCCATGTGGTACTGCAAGAAGCAGTGCGGGGTACGGTCGTGGATCCTTTGTCATGATGCCCTGCGTCTCTGGACATGGTTGGAACAGCAGGGCATATCACTGTTGGTTGAACACCTGGCAGGCTCTCTGAACACCAGGGCGGACAAACTTGGCTGAAGATTCGTAGCGGATCATGAATGGCGTCTCCATCCGGATGTGGTGCAAGGTCTCTTTCGGCAGTGGGAGAGCCTTTTGTTAGATCTGTTTGCCACAGCCTATAACATGCAATGTCAGCAGTTCTGCGCACTGGAGTTTCCAAGGCGGCTCTCGCTTGGCGACACTTTATGTCTCGAGTGGAGCTCAGGCCACCTGTACGTCTTTCACTCCTGCCCAGAGTTCTGAAGAAGATAAGGAACAACCGGGCCCAAGTCCTCCTTGTGGCTCCGGACTGTGATCAGGGAGTTTAGTATCTCGAGCTGTTGAGCATGGCCATCGGTCCTCCGATCAGGCTGCCCCTTCAGGAGGATCTTCTGTCGCAGCAGCAGGAGAACGTTCTCTACCCAAACCTGTCAATGCTACAAATTCTTGCTTGGAGATTGAGTGGCAACAGTTGACAGCTTTCAACCTTCTGCCCGAAGTTTGCAATGTTTTCTTGGCAGTCAGGCCTCCCTTCACCAAAACAGTATACACCTGCCGTTGGGGAAAGTTTGTGGCATGGTGTGCATAGAAACAGGTTGACTCTCTTTCTGCCCCCCTCTTTCAGGTCTTTCTGTTTCTCCTTTCTCTTGCATAGCAGGGCTGTGCTCGGGGCACCTTAAAGGGATATTTTTCTGCTATTACATCCTTTCTGCGGTTGCCTGACCAGGCATCCTGTTTCCAATCCCCTATTCTACATAGGTTCCTGAAAGGTTTGCAACAAATGTTTCCTCCTTCCCCCTACATCATGCCTCAATGGGACCTTAATTTAGTCCTGGCATTAGTGATGTGAACAGTCTTCTTAGGCTCCTTACCATCAAGACGGCCTTCCTGGTGGCAATGACATCTGTCCGGAAGGTCAGAAAGCTTCAGGCTTTGTCATCCAAACCCTAAATCTGAATATCTACCCAAACAAGCTGGTTCTTCACACTAGAACTACTTTTCTGCTCAAAGTGATAACTTCTTTTCATGTAGGCTTGTCCATTACCCTACCTTCAGTTTATGCTCCGCCTCATCTAAGGAAGAGGAGGGACTCCACTTCCTTGACCCAAAAAGTCCTCGACCCAAAAAGAGTGTTTTCATTCTGTCTTGATGCACAAGAGAGTACCGGGCAGATGACCAACTCTTTGTGGGGTATGTCTGAGTTAAAAAGGGAACGGATGTGCAGAAGCTGCCTATCTCCCGATGGATCGTGCTCTGCATTAAAATGTGCTACCCACTGGCCAAGAAGCAAACCCCTGAGGGCTTGTTTGCTCATTCAACCATAGCCAAGGCATCAACCAATGCGTTAGCACGTGGAGTCCCGGTCCTGGATATCTGCCAGGCAGCAATGAGGACTTCTCTGTGCAGACAGTAGTGTTCTGTGAACATTTGCAATCAGGCCTGTCAGGACAGGCACTTTGCCTGCTCAGTCCTGCAGGACTTTTCAGTGTGAAATTGTTTCGCAGATTCACCTCCTGGGAGGTATAGCTTGGGTATTTATTTTAAGGTAAGGGATCAGTGGCTAGAAGTCTCTATCAGATGAACAAGTTACTTACCTTCGGTAACGCCTTAACTGGTAGAGACTATCTAGCCACAGATTCCTTACCGGCCACCTATCCTTCACGCCGTGCAAATGGAATTCTACGGACAGGGTTTTTCCTTCTTTCAGGGCCCTAGTTTCCTCAACAGTGGTCAGTGTTCTTCATGGCTCCGCGCTCCTGCCGTGGAAAGTCGCAAAAGAAACTGACATCAGCGCGCTGGGGTGGCGCCTATATAAGCACCATGCATGTCTCTTTTGGTGCCGACGATGCCACGTGGAGCCAAACAATGCCCCCCACTGGCGCACAGGGGTACTGCTCATAAAAAATTCTGAATCCAGTCTGACACCTGGGCATAATTCTAAGGTAGGGAATGTGTGTCTATATAGAGTTTCTGCAGAAGAGGCATTACCGAAGGTAAGTAACTTGTTCATCAAGACGGCTGGCCTACTACAGGTCATAATACCAATTCTCCTCATGATAAGTTTGGCCAATCTCAGCACCCGTATCGTAATCAATGTCCTGTATTGTAATCACTGTATCGTAACAATTGTCATTGTAATCTTGGTGGCCGAACACAGTCGAAGTCGAACCGGCTCTGACTCAGCATATGAGAGAACATTTAGTGCCTCGTCTTCTGGAATCAAGGGCGCCTGCATCAGCATTAAAGAATCCGCCAGGAAAGCATTGAGTGTTCAGGCATCTGGATATGAAGCCAACTTAGGGGCCACAGTAGTTGTTTGTTGATGTGAGAAGTGAACTAGCGAACTTAAAGGGGGCCCACATGGCTTAGAGCACCAAAAACACTTACTTGAGCATTCAGTCGCTGGATTTTGAGGTAACGTGAGCGCTAATTATAGGATGCTGGGTTTCTGTTGCAGTACCCCCCCCCCCCCCCACTTTTTGCCAGATTCCTGATGCACTTTGACTTGATGTGCCCTGGGTCCCTGCCAATCTGGTTCCCAGGGCCTGTGTTCTTTCCCAAAACTGTACCTGTGTACCCCCAATTGGCACCCCTCTGGCCACATGCAAGTCCCTTGTAAAAGGTACCATGGGTACCAAGGGCACTGTGACCAGGGAAGGCCTCTAGGTATTGCAGCACATATTGTGCCACCCTTAGAGGTCCTGTACCTTAACACACACACACACACACACTGTCATTGCAGGCTGCATGTTTTGGTGTAGAGAAAAGTGAAGAGTAAACAAAACGAATAGCGCACCCACAATAGTGTGAGTCCTCCTGGGCACAATCCAAACCCTGTGCGGGGTCTAATTCAAGTTCATTCAAAATAAAGAAAGTAATTCAAAATTTGTGGTTAAATTTCTTGTGTATTTCTTATTCTTTTCTCAAAATGATATGAATTTTAATTTCAATCCATAATTCCAAGTTGGCAACAGAGTCATCCAAAATGCATTAATACATCCGTCTCATTTTAAGTATCCCAATGCATTTCTGGCATTTTGCCCTTCATCAGGGTCCAAATCTATGACATAAACAAAATTAAATACAATGAAGAGTCCTTCCAATTGGTAATGAGCAAATCCCAAAAATATAGTGCAATGTAGTTCTAATGGAACTGAAGTGGTATATGGTGATCACATGCCTCCATGCAATCGTTATGATAACCTAGGTAAGGTAAGGCAAATTAGCCATTAACCATTAGCATGCCAATATATTGAAAGTACAAGAAAAATATGCATGTGTTAATGAATATGCAACAAAAGTTACTGGGTGGTTCCACGTGGATACACATGCCACGTTTTTGGCAAACTTATAATATTTAAACGAGTGAGCGTGTAATTCCAAATGTGGGAAAATTACACAACTCAATGAAAATTGCCCGGTTCTCAGATCGCCACGTGATCGAGAAATTTTTTTTGCTCCCGAGGTAAAGACGGTGGTTGTGAACGAAAAGAAGTGAATTTACAAGTGCCCGTTGATAAACATAGGTAACGTCGAGTGACTCAAGACAAGGAATGCCCGGCGTTCGGCATGTCCTGTGTTACAATACTCACTCATGCGCCGAAAATAGCGTGCTTCTCAAACTACACGTTCAATTCACCAAAGTGACGTGCTGCTAATGCTGGTTAAAATGAAACGCGGTGCAACAGTGTTCATATAATCACCGGCTTCTCAAGATGAGAAAATTAAATAGGACTAAACCTAAGGTGTGTGTGATTGGAGGTCACCGGTGGCGGCCATATTGGAGTGTGAAGTAAACATCTAGAACCTATAGAATTAAGGAAAAGTATGTGCATAGGTAAATGGTAAACAATATCGAAACGTTCTAGTAATAACAACAAAAAATCAATGCAAAGAAACAAATTACTATAATGGTTTGAATCTTCCGAAAACGTGAAGAGTAGGCATGGCACACATTCCTGTGTGTCATGTCTCCAACCCACTGCCTGTGGTATAGGTGAGACACTCCTCGAGCTGGGTGCACTATACCGCTGGTGACGGTACAGTTGCATGAGCACCGTACCACTATAGTGTCTAAGTCCATTCTTAGATATTGTGAGTGCAGTAAAGCCATAAAAAGTATATGGTCTGGGAGTTTGTCATTACGAACTCCACAGCACCATAATGGCTTTACTGAATTCTGGGAAGTTTGGTAGCAAACGTTTCAGCATAATAAACCCACACTGATGCCAGTATGGGATTTATTATATAATGCACTCAGAGGGCATCTTAGAGATGCACCCTGAAAAACAATCAGCCTCTGGTGGGTTCCCTGACTGGTACACACCAGCCTGCCACCACAAGACATGTTTCTGGACACCTGGGGTTGGAGCTCTTGCTCCCTGAGCCCAGAAACCAAGCCTTTCCTGGGCAGAGGTCGTCACACCTCCCCAGGCCAGGAAGAGCCATCTGTGGCAGGGAAGCTTCAAAAGCCTTGTCGCCTTTGTAACACGACCCCCAGCCTCTCCTGCTATCAGGAGCAGGCTCCTGCCTGTCTCCCCTCCTTTTCTGCAGGAAGACAGGTAGGAAAAATGAGCACAACCCAGAAGGTGTCCCCACTTCTGCCAACCCCACCCCTCAGGTGGGGGAGGCGAGGTGAAACCCACTCTTCAGTGCCTGCGTTCTTGCAGATGCCAGGCACTGTCCAATCAGGATTAGGGATTGTGTCCACTCCTCCACATGGGGTGAGCACACCAAAGGTATAGTCACCCTAAGGTCAGACGCATAATATTCCCCCTAAATACAGTATTTTGGGGGCAACCCTGAATCAAGAAGTCAGATTCCCGTAACCTAAGAAGAAGAAAAACGATGAAGATGCCTAACAGAGGAGACTGCAGAGAAGAACTGACTGGCTCCCAGCCCTACTGGCCAATCTGCAGTTTCCAGAGATCCTGTGCCAAAAGTCACCTTGTCCTGCAGCCAGCGACCTCCAGAACCCCTGGGAGGACTGACTGCCTTCAACAAAGACCAGATCTCCTGTGAACAGTAGCTCTGTTAAAAAGAAATCCAACCTCAAAAGACACCCCTGCATCCAGCCGGCCTGTGCCCTGGGGAAGAGAACCCGAGGTGCGCCTACGTCCCGAGACCTCCAACTTACCTGCCCAGTTGTTGGTTCATTCCAGAAGTCTTCCTGGACCGAGCCTGTAGCCAAAATCCAAAATCGGCAACTCCCATTGAAAACAGGGCATCCAACGCCAAAACAGCATCCTGCACCCGAGCCCCCCTGTGCCGCTGTGAGTGCACCTTGTGTGCTAAACTGCATCCCCCTTTGCCCTAAGCCTAAGTCCAGGAGCTTTGCTCCCACAACCTTGTGGCCTGCTCGTGAGCAGCCACCAACCAGCGGACCCCTACCCCCCATCGGTTAATATTGGGCCTCAGCACTCTGCACCCGGCCGCCCTAGTGCCGCTGAGGGTGTTTTTCGAGTGCATCCTCGAACCTGGGGGAACCCTAGTTCTAACCCCAGAAACCCAACTCCCATAAATAAGTATTTACCTGTAAACCAATAACTTCATTTCCTCCCATAGGATTGCATTGACTGCTTTTCTTAGAAAATTCTTCAAAGTGTGGAGTTGGTTTGTATGAAACCTTGAAAAACTGCAACTGTACAAAAACTGATTTACTTACCTTTCTTCTAGGAAATGTCCCAGTGTGATATCTAGGCATATCACACTGAGTAGAGAAAGTAACTCAAAAAGTAATCTGAAAAGTAATGTACAAAGTAATATGAAAAGTAATTCAAACTGCTTTACAATCACCTGACTTACCTCTAACCAAACCAATTGCATTCAACTGCATTTCAATTGTATTTCAACTGCAATATACCTGCAAAATATTATTTCACTTACCTGCACCAGGCCTGGCTTGGTTCTAGTAATAAAAAACTAATTAATATTTTTATACAAACAAATTAGTTTGAGTTCATTCTTTGAGTGTGTGACATCATTTCTTGCCTGAGTGTGTACAATAAATGCTTAACACTACCCTCTGGTAAAGCCTTACTGCTCGCACACAATACCACAAATAGAGAGTAAGGTATTATCTAGTTTTACCTCTGCCTACCTTTGGGGTTCCACTGGACTCTGTACACACTATACCTTTACTTTGGTATAGTATATACAGAGCCAGCTTCCTACACTAATCCCCCACTAAGCTAAGCAGGCTGGGACAATATTCCCCCTTGACTACCAGGTTCCATTCTAAACAATAATTCCTGAGATTTTTGGTTAGAGCCATCAGCTTTGTGTCCCCTAGCTCGTTCATGTACCTGACTACCGAGGCATTGTTCATTCGCAGGATAAAGTATCAGTGGAACATTGGCAGACTCTTGGGCATATAGTGTCAGACTGCAATTTGAGGTAGTTGATGTTAAGAGATTTCCCTGATCATCTGACCTTGAACTTCCATCAGAGTTCTTCATCCTTGCGCCCTCCTTGCCTACTAATACCACCTAAAGATACTCACCAGTAACGGCTGGGTTGGGACTCGGTTCCCCCAGTCCACTGCCCGTTCAGAGGGCCGGGGACAGCATCAAACACCCTTAAAGCGCTCCCGCAGACCAACAGCACGGGATGCTCATGGGCGTGTGCCTAGGCGAAGACCGGCCAAGATGGGAACCATCATAGCCTGGAAGAGGCTGGCCCATCTCTCTTGGTCATTCCTTCTGGTAGTTGCTTCCTGTCTTCTGCTCGTCTTTGGGGCCTCCTTGATAACAGTCCATTATTTGCAACAAGTCGGCCTTCGTCTTGAAGGATCCTAGAGAGGGGGTCAGTCTTGGTTCTTTGGTATTCACTAAGAACAAAGGTTATTAGCGGCTGTCTCTTTGTACTACCAGTTATTAAGTGTGAGAAACCTCTCTAAGTCTCTGTGGGAACTGCATCTGGCACACCATGGGCAGTTTTATAAAAAAGGGCGATGAGCGTTCTTGACTAAGAAATAGAAATAGTTTTACAAAAAAAACTAATATCAGGAATCCTTGAGCAATTATTGATAGCCTTAGCCCCATACCCTTGTTATATTATGCTCGTTGATGCTCTCCTAATGCCATGTATAAGTTAGCATTCGCTGAGCCATTTTCTTTTTCAGACTCCATTTTTGTGTGAGGTTTGAAACTAATCCTTCCCTGTTCTGAGAAATACCCTTTGCTAAGTTTAGTTTCTGTAACGAAGAACTGCTTGTGCCAGTTCATATTTTTTCCTAGATAAAGAACCTCTCCCACCTGTCTGGCAGTTTGATCGCAGCACAGGATGGAACGGACATTAGGGTGTCCTGAACTGTGCAAGATATGAGAGTAGAAACCTTTTTTTTTTGTCTTTCGCTGTCCGGCCACATCTGTTTGGAAAATTCCATCGTGGGCGTGTTCTTGGCTAACCATGCACTGTACAAAATGTATCTTCATGCTTACTGTTCCTCAGTTCTTCCTGTAGTACTCTTACGAGACTGTGCAGAATGAGCCCCGCTCTGAGCGTATACTAATAAAAGATTATTGGTGTATATTCTCCACTATTTCTTTGACTCTTCATTCGGTATGGAAGGCTGAGAGGTGGTCTATGATGACCTGGGTGGCCCTAAGTGGGTCACTTCCTTCACCCTAACCATGTAGAATCTCGGGAAGCCCATATCTATATCTCAAACTCTATTAATCTTAACCTGATGGCGAGCTCAACCTGTCAAAACAAAAATGCTAAGGGATGGTTTAGCCACCAGTGCACAAAGTCATGGAGTCATCTTGTCAAGTTATTAAATCAATGCCCTAGGAATGCTTTGATGATACAGGAAGCAAGAACCTCCTATAAAAATATTAAGAATAGGAAAGAAAAACTTTAGGGAGAAGCTTGGACCAATCTTCTACAAGCAGCAGAGACCAAGGATAGTGCCATGTTCTGGAGAACAGTAAATACCCCAATATTCTTCAGGGGCGTATGCCTGGACTTAGAGTCCTCAATAACACCAGCTCAATGGGTAGACCACTTTGGCGCAATCTTTTCCCACCTTAGTGTAGAAGATGGAACTCTTAATCCTATGGTTGGGCAATTACTATGAGATATGGTCTTCACTCATGGAGAGGCGTTGAAGGCTCTTTCTAATAGTCCAAATGGCAAGGCCCCCGGCCCAGACTGGGTACCAATGAACACTTATAGGTTACACCCACTATTAACTAAAGTATTATATGCAGAGTGAGCCGGGTATGTTGCCCCCTCATGGTTTAGTTCACTTATTCTCATTTTTAAAAAGGGATCAAGGGACAGCCTCAAATGTTATCATCCAATCTCTTTACTTGATTCTTCGGCTAACCTATTGGAGAGATTACAAGTGTGAGCAGATAGAAAGGAAGTCCTTTTAAATGCCCAATATGGGTTCAGGAAAGCTTTGGGGATGGTTGAGCAATCGCTCAACCTGAACCTCTTGATGGGAAAATACAGCCTTGCTAATGAGGGAGCATTATATATATATGCTTTCTTGATCCTAGCTGTGTTTTTCATCTAGTTAATCACAGAGGTCTGTGGGAGTGTATGGATAAGTTAGGGGCTCCTAAAGAGATCATCTCACTGTTGCCTCATCTATATAATACCTTAACAGCCAAGGTAAGCTTTGGAGCTAAAGGTGAACTAACTCCAACCTTTGATATCGGGATAGGGGTGAGACAGGGGTGCATGTTGGCGCCCTTCCTCTTCTCCCTGTATATCAACGGTGTGAAACAATCACTTCAGGCCCTAGGAGCAGATACTCCCAGGATTAGGAGACGTCAAATTCCAATCCTATTGTACGCTGATGACGCGGCTGTACTGGCACATAACCCCGATAGCCCGCAGACCCTGATTAAATCCTTCATGGAATATATGGAGGGAAAGGGGGTGAAGATAAACATCACCAAAATGTTCACTAAGAACACTGGAGGTCGATCCCCAAGCAGGGATCTACCAGTAGACACCAGGGAGGGGGGGAGTGGTGCCTTGGGTAAGGGCCTTTGCTCCCCCATAATAATTTGGACCTACTCATTCTTCCTGCGCCCTCCCTGGACGGCAGATGGGACAGTAGCCCCCAACCTGCCCCCCCAAGGGGGGCAGAAAGCACACTAGACACTAGGGATTCTTTTTGTTAAAGCTTAGGGGTGGGGGCTGACCTAAAGGGGCACTATAATGGCCCCATCCCACCCAAAAATTAGCAGCAATCTTTCTGCCATAGTGGGGTTGCCTGTGTTAACCGCCCCTCCCATCTCATCTGCCGGACCACACGTCTCCATAACTGAATCACTACCTTGGTAGCCGGAGGTAATTGGTTCATGCAGCTACGACTATGCAACAAGCCGAGCAGTGGTTGGACTTCCATCATGCTTCTCTCAACCACGAAAGCGGGATCTGTTTGGGAATTGTATTACCATTCATTAATATTGAGGAGGTGGGAAGCTGAGTAATAGGCGAGTATATCAGAAGCCGCGATCCCACCACCCCATAAAAAGCTTAGTGAGAATTGCATTGATTTGTGTAAACCACGATTGAGGGATATTATAAAGATAATTCTGTAGCCAACATTGATCCGCGGTAGTGCGACCATCTTGAAGATGGTGGACCTACCATATAGGGATAGGGGTAGGGGGCGGACCAAGCCCCCACTTCAATTTTGATCTTAGGTATTAGGGGATTTATGTTGCGCATCCAGGAAACTGGTTGAGTGATATAAAAACACCCAAGTATTTAAAACAATTGGATGCGTGTGTCAACTGCGATGCCCACGTGCCCTGTCCCTGATCGCCGTAAACTGGGACTAATATGGATTTAGTTGGATTTGTGCAGAGACACAATGTTTCCCCAAACACTCCTGGGACCAGTTAAAGCCCCGGACCAGGGGGTCCCGGTGCACCCATGTCACCAAAGGTTCTATAGCATGTGCAAAAAGGAGCGGGGATAGGGGGCACTCCTGTCGTGTGGCCCTGCTGATGGGAAATAGGGCCGACAATGCTCCGGCCACTCACACAGAGGCAGAAAGATCGGTGTATAGGAGGCGAACGTAAGCTGGGAATCTCAGGCCGAAGTTAAGCGCTTGTAAAAGGAGGAATAGATATTCCCAGTCCAATGAGTCGAATGCTTTATTGATGTCTTTGAGTAGGATCGCCGCCAGATGCAAAAGCCTTTATGCCATGGCAAGTGCGATGTGCACCCGCCTGATGTGGACCGTTGTGGCATAAAGCCGGACGGGTCATGGTGAACGAGTTCCGATATGTATGGTAGGAGCTGATTTGCTAGGATTTTGCCTAGGAATTTTTGCTTCTATGAAATGGGGTGATATGAAGCTGGGACGTCGGGGGGGGGGGGGGGACGCCCCAGTTTGAGGAATACTACGATTTCGGCATGACGCCAAATAGGTGAGAGAATCCCCTGTTCGAGGGTCTGCTGGAGTGCCCTAAGCATGTGAGGACCCGTCTGGAAAATGCACCCTCTAAGGAATTCACTTGGGAACCCATTTGGACCAGAGGCCCGGCCAGGGCGCATAGCGTGCAGTGGGGTGGTGAGCTTTTCCATCGTGATGGGGGTATCCATTGATTGCGCACGTTGTTTGAAACCAGCTTCGGTGGTATATGGCATAGAAATTCTCTAATTAGATCTGGAGATATAAGTCCCCATTTCCTATACAAGTCTGTGTAGTATGTGAGAAATGCTTGGGCCACCACCTGAGGGTTTGTGCATAAGGTGCCGTTAGTTGCCTGAAGTACCAGTGTTGGGGTCTGTGACTGTGTTGCTTGACATAGGCGGTGTAGAGTCGCCCCATTGGTAGATTCTGTGCTGGGTTGCCTGCCACACCTGCTGGGGCTCATTCGTGAGTAGTTGGTTAATCTGTTGTTGTGAGAAGAGGAGCCAGAGGCTGGCCTGGTCTCCACCACCTGTCCGTATCTCATCCTTGAGAGTTCGCTGATGAGACTCTAGATCTACAATCTGTGTGAGGCGGTGCCGTTTTGCCCTGGCACGGTAGCTAATATCAACTCCACGTATGGTGGGCTTGAAGGCCTCCCATAGGATTATACCCGAGGGCGCGGACTGTGTATTTTGTGCATAGTAATCTGTGACGGCTTGGTGGAGGGTTGTCACGTACTCGGTGGTCCCTTAAATGCCAGAATGACATTCTCCATTGGGATCGCTGAGGTCCTATGTGTAGTTTGAGTGTCATGGGGGAATGATCAGAGAGTCCCCGCGGAAGGATAGAGGTGGACGCGAACCTGTGGATGTGTGACAACGGAAGGAACATGTAGTCTAGCCGGGATAGGGACCCATGTGTTGGTGAAAAGAAGGTTTGTTCGGTGTTGGTTGGGTGATATGCTCTCCACGGATCAGACCATCCCAATGAGGATGATAGAAAATGTAGCTTTGATTCACTCGTGGCACGGTCGTGATCGCCATAGCGTCATCTATCCATGGGTTGCATCGTATCGTTCCAGTCTCCTCCCCTCACAGAGAAACCGTCCAGTAGCGCTCCCCATAGATGTATGACTCTCTCTACAAAGATGTGTCCCATTGGGGGGGGGATAGAAACTTCCCAAAACTAGGGGCTCCCCGTATAGTGTGCCTTCTACTATAGTATACCGTCCACCTGGGTCAAACCAGGTTTGGGTACATTTAAAGGGTATCCTGCGATGAATAAGGATAGCTGTGCCCCATGACCCTGGGATGAATCCAGAATGGTATATTTGATTGAATTCATACCGTGCCAGGCAAGGGGCTCGATTTCCCATCATGTGGGTCTCTTGCATCAGCAATATGTCTACTTCTAGGGCCAGATGTATGACCATTTTTTTCAGTCGCAAAGGGAACTTTTGCCTGTTTGCGACTGCAAAAAAGCTCTGCCCAATGTACTAACCCTGTTTTGTGAGTCGCTAACCTATTAGCGACTCGCAAAATATGGTTAGCAACTCGCTATTAGGAAGGGGCATGCCAAGGGCGTCCCTTCCTAATAGCGAGTGCAAATGGCATGTACCATTGTTTTGCGACTGCATTTGCGGTCGCAAAACACTTGCAGTTTACCCCTCTTTTCAAAAGGGTGGTAAACCATTCTCAAACTGAAAGGGGTCCCCAAGGGACTCTTCCCCTTTGTGAATGGGTGCAAAAATATTTTTTAAGAGCAGGCAGTGGTCCCAGGGACCACTGCCTGCCCTTAAAAAATTAAACTGAAAAGTTAAAAAAAAATTATTTTAAATGCATCGCGTTTTCCTTTAAGGAAAACAGGCTGCATTTGAAACAAAACCCTACTTTATTGAAACAGCAGTCACAGACATGTTGGTCTGCTGACCCCAGCAGGCCACCATCCCTGTGATTACTAGCCATTCCCAATAGAGTCGCAAATTGCGACAGCCTCATGAATATCAATGAGGCATGCAATTTGCCACCCCATTGGGAATCGCAAACAGTGTCTGAGACACTGTTGTACATTCATTTTTGCGAGTCACAAATTGCGAGTCGCAATTTGACACAAATTGCGACTCGCAAAAATGAATGGTTGTACATCTGGCCCCTAGTCTTTTAGCTTTTTTTTTTTAACACTGCACCTGCTTGATTTTATCTAACATCCCCGCACATTCCAGGTCATAAAGTGGATCTCACCAGAATGAGTAATCCGCGTGTCTGCCATTGATTGTTACTTAGAGGTAGTGGTGTGTATGAGCATGGTGTGTGGGATCAGGTGGGCGTCTATGTCTGTGCCTAATCAACAATGAACAATCCCTATTTAAAGTGAACATCCCAACCCACCTCCCTCCACCCCCATACCTTGGAAAACTTGAAGTACCGGACGCGGTATAGACACTTACAGAACTCCAACGGGGATTCAGGGAGGCCACACACCAATGAAGCTCCAAAAACTCATCCCCCAACCATCGTCTGTTAAAGCGTTTGGGTGGGATTTGTGAGGACCAACCACGGCATTCAGTTCCCTGCATGAACCTGGTCCTAAAACATTCAAGCCACATTCCTTGTATCAATCTCTGACATTAGATAAGTAAAAGGTATAGAAAGGAATGAGAAAAGGAGGAAAATTAGAAACTCTAAGCATATGAATTATGAGTCTTCTTGCGTCTGGGAGCGGCAGTTGGATCTCGATCGGTGCCTCGGCTTTAATGAATGCTTTTTTGGACGATTTTGTCTAGTATTCTGGGAGGAGTCCGATTCCAGCGGTGGTGGAGTAATGGGCTTGAGCGAGGTATTATCATCAGTCCATTTCAATATCTCTTCTGGAGTATTGAAGAATAAAGTTTTGGACTTGTAGATTACCCACATCCGAGTGGGGTACAACAACATATTTTGGATGTTGAGATCTCTCAATTTGCGCTTGGCAGCCACAAAGGATTGACACTGCTGTTGTACAATCAATCAATCAATCAGTTACATTTATAAAGCGCGCTACTCACCCGTAAGGGTCTCAAGGCGCTGGGGGGGTGGGGGAGGGGGTCAGTGCTCGTAGAGCCAGGTCTTGAGTTGCCTTCTGAAGGAGAGGTGGTCCTGTATGGCGCGAAGGTGGCTGGGAAGGGAGTTCCAGGTCTTCGCTGCCAGAAAAGAGAAAGATCTTCCTCCGGCGGTGGCTTTGCGGATGCGGGGTACGGCTGCCAGGGCTTGTCCGGGCGAGCGTAGGGTGCGCGGAGGAGTGTAGAAGGAGACGCGGTGGTTGATGAGTTTTGGTCCGAGGTTGTGCAGGGCTTTGTGTGCGTGGGTGAGGAGTCTGAAGGTCATCCTCTTGTTGACTGGGAGCCAGTGAAGTTTCTTCAGGTGTCCGGAGTTGTGGTGGTGGCGGGGTATGTTCAGGATGAGTCGTGCGGCAGCGTTCTGGATTCATTGCAGTTTCCTCTGCAGCTTGATGGTGATGCCGGCGTACAGAGTGTTCCCATAGTCCAAGCGACTGGTGACGAGGGCGTGGGTGACAGTCTTCCTGGTGTCGGTGGGGATCCAGCGGAAGATCTTGCGGAGCATGCGGAGGGTGTTGAAGCATGCCGAGGTCACCGAGTTGACCTGTCTGGTCATGGAGAGGGATGAGTCCAGGATGAAGCCGAGGTTGCGTGCGTGGTCGGTGGGTTGAGGAGTGCTGCCCAGGGCGGGAGGCCACCAGGAGTCGTCCCAGGCGGAGGGTGTAGGGCCGAGTATTCTCTGTGTTCAGTTTAAGCCGGCTGTCTGTCATCCAGTTCGCTACTTCCTTCATGCCTTCGTGTAGTCTGGTTCTAGCTGAGGTGGAGTTGTTGGTGAGGGATAAGATGAGCTGGGTGTCGTCGGCGTAGGATATGAGGTCGAGTCCGTGTTTTCGTGCGATGTTCGCCCGGGGGGTCATGTAGATGTTGAAGAGGGTGGGGCTGAGGGAGGATCCTTGGAGGACGCCGCAGATGATCTCTGTGGCTGTGGATCTGAAGGGGGGGAGGCGGACTCTCTGGGTTCTTCCGGAGAGGAAGGAGATGATCCATTCCAGGGCCTTGCCTCTGATGCCGGCGTTGCTGAGGCGACGTATTAGGGTATGGTGGCATACCGTGTCGAAGGCTGCAGAGAGGTCCAGGAGTATGAGGGCCACGGTTTCTCCTTTGTCGGTCAGGGATCTGATGTCGTCCGTGGCTGCGATGAGGGCGGTCTCGGTGCTGTGGTTAGCTCTGAAGCCGAACTGTGAGGGGTCGAGTGAGTCGTTGATTTCCAGGGCGGTGGTGAGTTGAGCGTTGACGATTTTCTCAATCACTTTGGCGGGGAACGGTAGGAGCGAGATGGGCCGGAAGTTTTTGAGTTCGGTGGGGTCTGCTGTTGGTTTCTTTAGGAGGGCATTGAGTTCGGCGAGTTTCCCTTTCTCCGGGAAGGTGGCGGTGGTGAAAGACGCGTTGATGATGTCTCGGAGGTGGGGTGCGATGATGTTGTCGGCTTTGTTGAAGATGTGGTGCGGGCAGGGGTCGGATGGTGATCCTGAGTGAATGGAGTTCATGATGCGGGTGGTTTCCTCGGTGGTGGTTGGGTTCCAGGTGAGGATGGTGGTGTTGTCGGTGGCGGGTTCCAGTGGTGGGTTCGTGTTGGTTGTGGTGAAGCTGTTGTAGATGTCGGTGATCTTGTGGTGGAAGAAGGCTGCGAGGGAGTCGCAGAGGTCCTGTGAGGGAGGGATGGAGTTGTTTTCTGCGTCGGGGTTGGAGAGTTCTTTGACGATGCCAAATAGTTCCTTGCTGTTGTGGGCGTTGTTGTCTAGTCTGTTCTGGAAGGCTGATTTTCGTGCGGCGCGGAGGCGTTGGTGGTGTTGGCGGGTGGCGTTCTTGAGAGCAGACATGTTCTCCTCGGTCTGGTTGAGGCGCCAAGTCTTTTCGAGGGTGCGGCATTCTTTTTTGGAGTCCTTGAGGTCGGGGGTGAACCAGGAGTTTTTCTTGTGGTTGTTGGTGTTTGCTTGGGTCTTCAGAGGGGCCAGGAGGTTGGCGCAGTCGGAGATCCAGCTCGTGAGGTTGTTGGTGGCTTCGTTGGGGTCTGTGGTGCTGGTGGGTTGCTTCTGAGAGAGGGTCGATGTGAGTTGTTCCGTGGTGATTCGATTCCACTGTCTTCTTGGTGGTTGCTGGGTGTGGTGGTGCACGGTGGTCTTCTTGAAGCTGAAGTGGACACAGCTGTGGTCCGACCAGGCGAGTTCGGTGGTGTGGCTGAAAGAGATGTGTTTGCTGGAGGAGAAGATGGGGTCGAGCGTGTGTCCGGCGTAGTGGGTGGGGGTGTTGACTAGCTGTTTCAGTCCCAGGTTGGCGAGGTTGTCCAGTAAGGCGGTGGTGTTGTTGTCGGTGTGGTTCTCCAGGTGGAAGTTGAGGTCCCCTAGGAGGATGTAGTCGGTGGACGGGAGTGTGTGTGGGCTGACGAAGTCTGCGATGTCTTCGCTGAACTTAGTGCGTGGTCCTGGTGGTCTGTACATGAGGGTGCCTCTGAGGGTGGTCTTGGGGTCGCTGTGGATCGCGAAGTGGAGGTGTTCGGCGTCGGGGAGTGAGTTGTCGACGTGGGTCGAGATGCGGATGGAGCTTTTGTGTGCGATGGCGATGCCTCCTCCGGTGCGGTTGGTGCGGTCTTTCCGGATGATTTTGTAGCCGTCGGGGATGGCTATGGCGATGTCGGGTGTCGAGGAAGGGTTCATCCAGGTCTCGGTGAGGAAGGCGATGTCCGGGTTTGTTGAGTCGATGAGGTTCCATAGTCCGATGGCATGCCTGTGGACGGATCGGGTGTTGATCAGGATGCAGTCGAGGTTGTTTCCGGGGGAGTCGTTCTTGTCGGGTGCGATGTGTGTTCGTAGGCAGGTAAAGCGGCAGGTGAAGGATCCGTGGGTCCGCTTCGGGGTAGCGCGGTAGCAGCCGGGCATGCGGCCGGGGTTGAGGGCGGTGAGGGTGGTGGTGCCGTAGGTCAGGCGAGGGTGGCGGATGGGGTGGGGGTCGTGGGGACCAGGGGGACGGGTGCTGGGCGCGGTCCAGGCGCGGACGGGCGCAGACGGGCTTGCCTTGGGCGTGCCTTCGGTGCGCCAGCGGCGCCCCCGCTGCGCGCGTCCGCTGCGCGGCCTCGCAGCGGCCGCCATATATGGGGTAGCCGGGGAGGGGGGGTCAGCTGGGAGGCGGGAGGCGGGAGGGTAGGTGGGCCAATGGGATTACGCTTGAGGAGCGCAAAAACGGCGGGAAAAGCGGGAGGCGGGCGGCAGGAAAAACAAGGAAAAAACGGCTTTGGGAAGGTGGCGAGAAAACAGGGGAAGAAGCGATGCGGACGACGAGAAAGGCGGGAAAAGGACGAGAAAAAAGGCGGAGAAAAACAAGCACAAAGAGCAGGGGCACCGGGCGCACAGGGTGGGCCATGCACTCGGGGATACAGAAAAAAGGTGGAATTACATTCAACCAGGCAGTCTCTGAGGCAGGCACTCGAGGGTACAAAATAGAAGGAGGGAACCGGGCACTCTGGGGCCACGCACTCGGGGAACAAGGAGAGAAGTGGGAGCGGCAGTCACGGGGGCACACAGGCAGAACTAGGCAACACTGAGGCAGGCAAGCACTGGTGGCGCTGCGGAGGCGGGGGAGCGGCCTACCCTAAGGACAAGGGTCGCTACCTCTGCCTCGCAGCGGCCGCCATATATGGGGTAGCCGGGGAGGGGGGTCAGCTGGGAGGCGGGAGGCGGGAGGGTAGGTGGGCCAATGGGATTACGCTTGAGGAGCGCAAAAACGGCGGGAAAAGCGGGAGGCGGGCGGCAGGAAAAACAAGGAAAAAACGGCTTTGGGAAGGTGGCGAGAAAACAGGGGAAGAAGCGATGCGGACGACGAGAAAGGCAGGAAAAGGACGAGAAAAAAGGCGGAGAAAAACAAGCACAACGAGCAGGGGCACCGGGCGCACAGGGGGGGGCCACGCACTTGGGGATACAGAAAAAAGGTGGAATTACATTCAACCAGGCAGTCTCTGAGGCAGGCACTCGAGGGTACAAAATAGAAGGAGGGAACCGGGCACTCTGGGGCCACGCACTCGGGGAACAAGGAGAGAAGTGGGAGCAGCAGTCACGGGGGCACACAGGCAGAACTAGGCAACACTAAGGCAGGCAAGCACTGGTGGCGCTGTGGAGGCGGGGGAGCGGCCTACCCTAAGGTCAAGGGTCGAGGCGTGTGTAATCCGGGAGGATCATGATGTTTTGCGAGTCGTGGATCAGTTTATCTCTCTGGTTCCGGGCAAGCTGAAGGACTGCATCCCTGTCCATGTAATTTAATAGTTTAGCGATGACCCGACAGGGCTACGCCCCAGGAGGAGGCTTTGCCGCCAGGGCTCCATGGGCTCGCTCCACGACGAAGCATAAGAGAACGCAACCATTGTGTAATGAATTCCGTCGCTGACGCCCCCTCACAGCCCTCAGGAAATCCCACGATGCGTGGCGAGTTCTTGTGAGGCGATTGACTTTCTGTTGCCGTGTCGTAACTGGGTTTTCCACAATTTTGGCGTTCTACATATCAAGGTACTGTGTGATCGCCACCAACAGGGCCGAATTATCCGGGATTGGGCCTCCCTCGTCTGCCCCACCTGTTGCGCTGGTAGGGGCGGTTGTATATTGGTCTAGGGTGCTCTGTTTCGTTGTGGGTGCCGATGCCTTGTCCTTTGTCACATTGGCATTGAAGGTAGTCCCTGTCGACCAGCAGTTAGCCCACAAGGGCAATGGTCCTCAGGTGGGGTCGCCCAAGTGCGGTGGGAGAGGGAACCGGGAGTCGGACCTCACGGACTCGGTTTGTCCAGAGCAGCAAGCCGTACCGGGGCTACCATGGCCGCTTCCACCACCCAAGAACTAACCGCAGGCAGACCCTATACATGGATCTCGCCGGCCGGACCACCAACTCCCAGCTACTCCCCGACCCCTCTCCGATGTTCAGTCAATGGCTGTGCCGCGGGAAGGCACGGGCCCTCCGGGTCAGCAGTGGGGGGGCGGCCCGAACTACTTTGCACTCCCTGTCCGAACACCAGCGATAAAACGAGCCAGAGGATTCCACTCTTCTCAAGTAACTGTGGTGTCCTTCTCCTTAGGCCTCAATGGGTGCGCCTCGACCAAAGCCGTCCACTCATGAACAAGCTCCAACTGTTGCATGCAAAATGCAGCAGCGAGATTGCTCTCTGGTACACCAAAATGTATGCCAATTGCAAAGGAAATCAAAAAACTCTACTGGCTGCCTGTGAGACAAGCATTGGCATAGCCAATAGGTCTCGCCTTTGGGACCTTTAAGTATTTAGTTATGCAGCACAATATCGTTACTGCAACAACATTAACTGTTGCATGAATAAACACTTATAAGGTCCCGAAGGCGAGACCTATTGGCTATGATGAGGTGCCAAAGTTCCCAACTTCGTGCCGCATGCTGCCCCACACCTCAAAGCCAGTGTATTTTTCAGTGGTCATTGTTGGAAAGGGGAAATAATCCTGTGCCCCCCAGAAGACAACTTCATACATCCACTCCATTTTGTATTGTACAAACTGACTGTCACGCCATCGTTTTATTGTGCAAATAGCCATTCATTATGAAACATCAAAATTAAATTCACATCTCAGAGCAAATCAGACAGGTGGGTGGACTGAAGTCATGTTGCGGGTAGTCAGAAATGGCAATTTAGCCCATTCTTTGTGATGTGAGGTCATGCTATTTCCACTCCTGTGTTGACAATATCATCTTTACTAGTAATGTATAAAACCACCGTGTTCACCAAACAATTTCTGTTACAATGTTCTGTACTCAGTTTAAGTTCACCCGCGATCTTGATCCTCTCAAAATGGCTGACACAACCTTGCTGACATTGTCCTGGGGCCAATTATGGCCACATCTACTCCAAAGCACAGGCCTCTCATCCACCAATAAACACCCCTGCAACCCCAGCTACTCTCTTCTGTGCAGATGGACCGATGTTGTCTGGGAGACCACAGACCTGCTCTCATCACAGACTGAACTTTCCATGTAGCCAGGAGAAATAGGCCACAGTGCACCTCAAACTGTGCTCTTTCCACTTAAACAACATGAATAAAAATCTGGAGTTTCTCAGCATCTTTTCAAACTCAAAGAATTATGTGAGTAACCACCAAGAAGGTTAGAAAGCTCTGCAAAACCTCACTGGTTGCTTGTTTATGCAGAATTATCTGAAATTGCTCGGTAAGGTGTCCAAGATACATTAAAAATTCAATTAGCACAGTACAGCAAAGGTTTGCAAATGCATTTTGTCATTCTGCTTATTTAGTTTGAAACTGCAAGATCTCCATCGTACAAGTGCACATGCTGCGTCTGGGATTTTTTGGCAGCCATTTGTTTTGCAGTAAATTTAGCACCAGCTTAACTCACACTACCTCTGACGCGCATGCAAACGTACCGAGATTCAATACTCAAGTTCTGCTGAAGGATTTGCACTGGATTAAAATTAAGATATTGTACTGAAAATCAGTAGAATCAAAGAAATGTTACCAAACGAGATCACCTCTTACAGAAATGGAAATCTGGTCAAGGTTTTATCCTGTACCAAGAGAGCACTGAATACAAAATAAAAAATATATTGTCTCGGCAAGGGGGTATATCAATGTAGGTTTTCACACACCGACATTCCCACCCAATTCCAAGCATAAATGCCCACCCAAAGGCGTACAGAGTATTTCCAGATTCTGTGGGGTGCTCAGGACACTGTAATGGCCTAATTAAAAAGACGAAATAATGCTTATTTAACTGTATATTACCAGAATTTTGTGCTACAAAAACATCGTAGAAATAAAAATTGACAACGAAATCATAATGAATATAAGAATACATAGGTAAGTGTAGATAAACTATACTTAACTAAACTACACTTAACTCTGTATATATGAACCTGAGATACATATTTCTTCATGATACATAATGTGGAGCAGGCATGGCCGGTTCAGGTTAGAGCGTGTAAATACGATCAGGGCAAGCAGGAAAGAGTTACCTGTTCAGCGAGACACCACATCTGAGGATGTTTTCAATGTTGTCCACCAATGAGGAAACCTGACTAGCATTGGCCACGAAAGTGATCGCGATCACGATCGCTGTGAAAGCGAAAGTGATCGTGATGATGCGTAAAACACTCAAGGGATGCGCGCGCAAGCGCGCGTGCTTGTTGCGCATTCTAGCAAGCTATCTAAAAAGCTGGGGTGAAAAATGCTGCCGCCGGCCACAGCTTGCGCGCGCCCGCGCACATGCTCTGCAAGCTGTAGCCGACTGTAGCATTTTTTTAAGCCCTCACTTACTAAAGTCTCTCCGAGCAGCGCATGCGCGCTGACTCAGCGAAACCTGAAAAGGGTAAGTTTTAAAGCTCTGTGTATCGGATATAAGGCACTGCGGGGCACAGGCCCAGACTACCTCAAGCAGCAGCTGCAGTGGTACCAGCCCAAAGGAACACTTTGCTCCATGGTGGCAAATTTGGTATCAGTACCACCCATACAAAGAGTTTCATGGGGTGGGAGAAGCTTAATTGTTGGTGCAGCAAAAGCCTGGAACGATCTCCCCTTCCACTTGAGGAACACCACCAATCTCCTAACATTCAGGAAGCAACTGAAAACATGGCTCTTTAACCTGTCAATGTGCCTCCACCTCAATGCCTAGAAGAAAGCAGCTAGCGCCAGGACACCCTTGGGTAACCGTTCGCGCTTTAGAAATGCCCTTAACATAACAAACATAACATAACTCATGCCAGAATAGTGTGAATGGGGGATGCCAAGATGCAGGTCCGGCTCACCAATCTTCCACGCCGCGGGCCCCCCCTCAATGTACACCTGGCGGCCGCCGCAGGCCCAACCACCACCGGCCAGTCCCTGAGGGTCCAAACAGTCTCAGGTGTGCCACTTACCACATTGCGAAACCAGTCTCCAGGAAGCTCCACTGTGTCCCGGGGAGGGAGGCAGCGCAAAGTCGGGCTTATTTACGGCCTAGGGCCTCTTCTCTGGCTGCAGTGTGACCTCAGTGGGCCAAGGAGTATTCGTCCTCTACCAAGGACGGGGCAAGATTGCTCCGCAGCAGCTTCCATCAATACCGCCTCAAGGACCTCACCGGCTCCCTCCCTGCAAGGTGCTGCATGCCTGAGTCGGCGACTGCTTCATGGGGCCGCTATGTCTGCAGTCTAGGCCCATGGGCTCTCTCACAGCTGGCACTTTCATTACTGGGGACTCCCAGCCTCAGTCAGTGGCCGTGTGGAGATGCCTCTCTGTTAGGGAGCGACCCGGTCTCCCGCCTCCCCAGGTTATTTGGCCCGGGGGCTGCACATCAGTGGGCCGCACCGGCCGCTGCAAGTCTACAAAGTGTCTTGGGGCCACCCGCTCACTTCACGGCAACAAGAGCAGCTCTTCCCTCAGGTCCTCCCAGCTCACCACTGCATTCATGGCGGCACCGTCCCCCGGCCAAACATGAATTCGGTGCCTCGCCTCCTGGGCAGGCCCGCCGGGAGGCAGCAGATTTTCTTTGGGGGCAGGCCACCCTGGGCATCCCAAGGGGTCTTCCAGTCGCCGTCCGGCCGATTAATATTAAATATCTGGCACCCATGGAGTGGCCCAACCCCTGTTGGTTTGGAACCTATTCACCGGGGGGCACTCCGAATGTGAGCCACAGCGGCAGGGTCCAGCCTTCTCCAGCAACGTGGGCCGACCAACTCGTCCACCGAGTCCATCGGCCCCTGAGCAGCGTGTCCTCTCGGTGCCACCCGGCCACCCGATTTATCATGGCACCCCACTACCCATCCTGGCGGCAGGCACATCTTAGAGGGCTGGACGTGGCTCCACCCAGCCCAGGCCCTCTCGTCCGGAAAGAGTCGGAGTCCCTCCGGGCAGGCCCGCCTGGGAGTGCCTCCGGCCTCTAGGGCACATTAATTATTGGCTACTGCCCCGGCAACGACGCAGATCTTGCAGCATGTCCTCTAGTTTCCCTCGAGAGCAGCCAAGTTCATCGATGCAGGAGAATTAGTGAGGATATTTAAGGATGATTAGCACGGTGGGCCGGAGCGCTCTAAAAACCGTCCGCCATGTTGGCTCATCCAGCCACACCCCAAGGGACAGTCTTTCTGCCCCCCGGGAGGCAGATGGGAGTTATTACCCCCAATCTGCCCCTAGGCAGAAATGTGAGGAAAATGTGATGTTTGTAGCTATATTTGAGGTTTGCAGGGGCTACTGGGTAAGAAAACGATGGGGGATCCACGCAAGCCACAACTACCTGAACTCCAGCAGGTGTCTAGTTTTCTGAAATGTCTGGGTTTAGTAGGATTCCCTAGATGGCCGTTGAGCCCGAGACCAAAGACGTGGGTGACTCCTTCGCAAAACCAGGTTGTTTTGTGATAAAAAAAATTGATGTCTCCACAATAAGATTTGGGCTATTTCCTGTTGCAGGCACTAGGCCTGTTATGTTTCATATAGGTACCCTAATATAGGCCCAGGTAACATCATACCCTTTCACCTACCTCATCTCCCCTACACTACACAGTAACAAGCCTTTTAGGATTGAACTTTTACCTAGGTCTAGTCCTGGGCGCAGAAGGAGGGTTTCCTTGAACAATGGCGTTCTATGACTCCATCTTTAGACTGACACATTATGAATGAATATTAATAAGGGTTCTTGGAAACCAGGCTGGGGCTACACCACCTTCCTCCCCATATCTACGTACACGGTTCATCCCATACGTCATCCTCAAACCCAACAATGGCTAAATACAAGTAACAAGGGACAAAGGAACCTTAGATACTTTCTGTATAAATACAGCACCTCTTGCTAATGTTAGCTGGAGGGAACCAAGACTTCCAGGCCGACAAACCGACCAGAGACGCTGAAGCTCCTGCATGCAGATGGTCAAGCTGTCAGTGGTCTAAACATCCCTTGCGGGGTGTCCAACTTGAGACCAGGACGGGGTCCTACACTCTCTCACTTCAGGTAATGGGGCTAGACTAAACCTAGAGGGATTCTTGGCTTCACACCTACTCACATGCTAGGTACACTTAGGTACATCAAGATAAGCATCGTAGGAGTATGCGTGCTTTCTTTTATCATGCATTTTAAATCCATGTATGTGTTCATGACTACTGCAAAATGGTAGAACTGTACTATCCTTTTATATTCACTGTACTGCTGATCATATATATCTGCTACTGTCTAATGGTTGTCTCAGCACATATATTTTACACTAGAAGAACAACTGTGCAACTAAGTGAGCACGAGTGACTGAGCGAAAGGTAGTACATTGTTTCCACAATCCTGGGGAATCAGGGTTGTCATGTTCTAAGGTTGCCAGAAACTATTCTCTTCCTGATAAAAGGAGATTGTAGTGGAAATGTGAGCTAGCTAATGCAAACAGGCTAACATACGCGGTGGGGGTGCTCAGAGTTAGTCTGCCACCAATACTATGTTATCCAAACGAGCAGGTTCTGCATGGGTACTATAGGAACTACACGACATGGCGCCACCAGCATTGGTTTGGTACCTATTTAACAGTTGAATCTGAGTAGTTCAGTTGTGCTTTTTCTCAAAGACCCCTACTCACCACAGACATCTGGAGGGGGTGGGCACAAACTCCGCCACAGCTGAGTAGGCGAAATATCATATTTATTGGCTGCTGGTTAATCAATCTTGACAGGACACAGTGTTCCTAAACAATTGTGCATAAAGCCTTATCTTAGTTCCCTTGAACAAACTTCTTCATTGCAAAAATGACTGAGAGCGAAGATAACCCAGTCTTGTCTCGACGCATCTCAATAGGGGAAGAAGATTTGACTGGAATTCTAATTGCACCTAAATAGAGACGTACAATCACCCTAAAACTATTAGAAAATGGCTTACAAGCCAGGGGTGGTGTAGTAGCTTTTTGTGATTGAAGCACACAAATCAAACAAAACAGAAGTATTCTACTCATGGGTTACATTCCCAGCAGCAGATGCAATAACACATACATTTCACTCGTACACAGAGGGAGATGCACCAGATGAATATTGTCCGTTCAAAGACATAGAGATTCCACTCACTTAACAGGAACACCAGTACTGGTTTAATGGTGCCCTACCCCACTTAAGAGGAGGAGTAAAACTTGGTCCTTTAGGAAGACCAGGAGCAACATGGCCGATATTAGCCGGCTACACACCTCATCCTGACATTGAAACAATGTCACAGCCAGACTTACTCACTCAACACAAATAATTAATTAACATTTATAGGAACATGACACAATTCATCATGAGGACTTTCACAGTCCAACCAGCAGCAGTTGCAACAAATAGAACTCAGTATCACAGTACAGCAACTAAAAATCACTCCACAAACATTACACGCAGTAAAGGGCAAAATGCTCACAAAATGTGAACAAATGCCATTCTGGGTAGCTCAGAAAAGAACTTGGTTTGAGGCAGTATTCCCGATTACTACCCCATTTGAAAAACACAGAATGCTAACAATCTGCTTGCCCATGGGGATAACACCACAGTTAGAGGATTGTACCACTTGGGGTACAGTCTTTGCTGCCATATATACCAGAACACATGGTATTCCTTCATTAGCGGTGATACCCGATGTATTAAGACAAAAACAGAATGAGTACGGAGCAGAGCCTGCTCTGAACTTAACAATGAAGTTACTAAATAACTATGACCAGGTATCAGCCATAATACTAGCTAATATTAAAGGGGAAGCAGCTTTAGTGGCAATCCACCAATACCTAAGGGAGTTCAGTCCATTAGACCAGCCACACGAACTACCCAAAATAATTGAAACTGCGTATGCAGAATTAGGCAGAGACACTTTGGGTGGGAAAGCTTCAAAACCACAACTGATGGGCAGACCTGAAAAGGACACTTCTAAGCAGACACCTACTTCTTCTAAAAAGAAGTGGGATAATGAAAAACAACAAAACTTTACAGAAAAAAGATCTCAATCCCGAGGTGGATCTCCTCCACAGGAGTACTCTGAAAAGAGGTACAACCTTAGGAATAGGGATAACATTAGGAAACCTGACAGGTATCAGGATACTGATATACGTTTCTCTAGTTCCTTTCAGGATTCATCGAAAATCTCCGAGAGGGAAGGACGGCCAGAACACAAAGAAGAGCGTACAAAGTCCAGAGACAAGCAGCACGCTCAAGACTATACTTCCAAAAAAGAAGAAAAGCCAAAATCAAAACCTCAGTTTAAAAAGAAGAAGGTGGCAGGCCTGAAAATCAGACATGCCCAGAAGTCTGAAGACATTCCTTCTCTGAATGGGGAATGGGCTCTGACGATGCTAGACAGTGCAGCAAAAGCAACAATAGCTAACCAGAACCAGAAGGAATTTCTGGTGACAGCGGACTTGAATGATTACATCACGGTGGAAACACCAGATAAAAGGGTGAGTGTCCCACATAAGTTACATGAAATAACACTCTGGATGGAGGGGGACAAGCCCATAAAAATAAAAGGTCTCTTTTGGAAGAACCTGTCATCTGATAATGACATCCTGTTAGCTGAACAAGATTGGCCGCCAGCATTCGTTATGGAGTGCCCTAGGGGAGAAAATATAATTTTTCCAGCCTTCTCTGACCTCGTTCCCATTCATCTTGAACACACATATGCACGGGAGTGGGCAGTAGCCCAAGCATTATACAAAAATCATGTTGGATGGAATGAGAATTCAACCCACCACGTGATACCTTTAAAAGTTTCACCAAATGCTCAGAAACAATATCCAATTAAGCAAGAAGCTAAAAAACAGGTAAGGGAGATCAACTTGAATATCAAGGGTTCATTGAAACATGCACCTCACCAATGAACAATCCTTTGTTTCCCTTATCAAAACCGGACAATACATATCGTCTAGTTTTAGATTACAGACATTTAAATACTTGCACTACGACATTTGCTATCCAAAACACACACAGTGCAGCATTAATGAATAACAACACTTGATATCTCAAATGGATTTTTCTGCCAAAATTTAGCGCCTGAAAGCAGGTATTTGACCGCAGTTTCAGCGTTGGGGTCCCAGCGACAATTTTGTTGTCTGTCTCAGGGGTATTAAAACAGCCCGGGGTATTTGCAGCAAGGGTAACTGAGTTACTCCAAAAATGTTATGAAGAAGCATTGTCCTATGTGGATGATATTTGTCTGATGGACGATGACTTGGAGAGGCACTTGACCAGGGTGAGCACCATTATTATGAGATTTGCCTCTGAGGGCTACAAATGTAACTTTAAAAAATCAAAAATAGCTCACCTGAATGTCCTATTTTTGGGATATGAGCTGTAAAGTGAAGGGAAAAGTCTGGCAGCCAACTTTTTGGAAAAGTGTGCGCTGCTCCAACCTCCAAAAACATTAAAAAATCTACAGTCAATACTGGGATTCCTAAATTTCGGCAGAACATACATTTTGGATTGCGCAGAAAGAGTAAAACCTTTCTACGACTTAATAAAACCTGACTTTTCAGTTTGACATTGGACACAGGAGCACACAAATATTCTATGTTCACTACAAGAAGAAATGATAGCTTCCATACACTTACAAACACGCGTAAACGTATGCCACTTGGTGATCCGTGTAATAGCGGGTCAAAGCGGGCACACCTACTTAACCTTTAATATAGGCGATCAGTACCATTCGCATACAAATCACACCTGTACACAAACGCAGAAATACATTTCACTTCAACAGAGGAAATCCTGACAGCAGTTCTGACCGCTGTAGCAAGAGAAAGAGCACTGGCTCAGAGGAAAAGCATAATTGTCCTAACCCCGGTACCGGCTTTACAAGCTGTTACAAACGCTAACATTCCAAATGCAAAAGCCTTACATCCGAGATGGATACAATGGGCTAATTCTCTTACAGCAACGGACGTTGAAAACAGATTTGATCCAAGTTTAAAAACACAAGCATTCCTGCAATACGAACAAGAATATCCTTTACCAAATGAAATATTGCCTCTCGATCAGTATGAATATATTATTTACACTGACGGATCTGCTCAACCGGCCGTAGGGAGTAAGCAACAACACAGCGCAGCATGTGCTATCGTTAAAGGTTGCATGCGGGATGGTAAGTTCCATCCAAGTTGCACCAAAATGCAATCTCTAGTAGACTGCACGACTCAGTTGGCAGAGTTAAAAGCACTAATACTGGCTCTCGTAAATACGGATCACGAATTCCCCACACTAATTGTCTGTGATACCTTTTACTGTGTGCAATCGTATAATGAATATCTATATCATTGGGAGCAAAACGGGTTCAAGGATGCAAAAGGTGGCACAATTAAGCATACAATGCTATGGGAACAGGTAGTAGAGTTGATAAACGAACTACCAAGGGCTCACGTGATACATACACTGAGTCATCAGCGTGATGGCGTTCACGTTGAAGGGAATTATTTGGCTGATGAAGCCACAAAGGGGGCTGTATGCATTGCTTCTGTAGCTGCAATCACTCATTCAAAAACGAGGTAAGACGGTGTTATTATGGTCACTGTCATTGCTTCGCACAAAGGCAGCTCAGCAGTACCAAAGAAATTTCCACTCAAGTACTCCTACAAGTTAGATGCAAGCAACATTCCATATGCTCAAATTCCTGGAGTGGGGGATAGAGTAATACCAAATATGGATCACAGACAAGGTTTGATTGTTGCAGCACATGAGGGTTTGGGCTCTGCGCACTCAGGTGTTACAGCAACTATTTCTTTATTGAACGAGCGCTATTGGTGGCCAGGTCTAACAAAACAAACTAAGGACTATGTCTTGAAATGTGTCATCTGCCAGCAGATAAAAGGGTCCACCGTAACATGCCCGGCACAGATACTATTATTAAAATCAGACAAACCTCTTGCATGTGTGTATCTGGAACACTGCGGCCTCTTACAATCTGATGGGGCTTACAAGTATATCTTGGTGGCAGTGGATTCATGCTTCAGATTCCTATGGGTTTGGCCTCAGCGCTCGGCTGACGCTCAAACTGTTGTAATAGATTTGTGAGTCTTTATAGGGACATACACAGTTGGCACGTTACATTCTGACCGTGGACCGGCGTTTAGCTCTCGGGCTTCCAAAGAGGCCATGGAAAGTATGGGCATAGCATTGCAGTACTCCTCTCCGTACCATCCTGAGGGAAATTCGGTTGTGGAGATGAAAAACCAGGACCTAAAGCAATCTTTAACAGCTAGGGTATTAGGCAAGGGCGGTAGTTGGGTCAATCATTTATATGGGGTACAGAGAGCACTCAATAATCATCAAGAAGTTCTCTAGGGGGTGTCAATCCATATGAGGTCCTATTTGGGACAAGAATGTGGGTACCTGATCTTGATTGTGAAGGTGCATTGGCGGATGAGAAACCATTTGATATCCATGATCGTTTGGCTGTTTTACAGGATCTAAATGAATCCAGGAAACAACAAAGTAACATCCACAAAAAACAGACCACCACTGGGGAAGTCAAGGCAGTCACGGCAAGACCTATCTGGCTCCCAAAAGTTGGGGATCTGGTCAGAGAGAAAATAGCGGACAATAAAGAATTTGGATCATCATACAGAACAGCTGTACCTGTCCTAGCAATTCAAGGAACAAGAACTGTACTTTTGCCGCCTCTTGCCGGGAAAAAGGAGAAAAAATGTGTCTCAATCGACTTAATCAAACCACACTATGTGGCCGATACTAAGCAGTAGGCCTCGTGGACTCCACAGTAGCAGACTCCCTCCTCTCGCTATAATCCAAGAAGTTCAAACAGAAAGACTCATCACTTTTGAAGAGCCTCCTGTACGGAATCAAGGACTATGCAACAATGCTATGGAACTCATTCCCCTTGAACCAGAAGTTCAACTTCAAAATCAAACTCAAAATAATAACCAGGTTGCAATTAGACCAAATACAGACATCTACGTCAACATGCCTCGACGTGAGCAAAATGTGATTTCAACAAATCCCGATGCAATTCCAACAATTGAACGAACTGCTTCTGGCTACTTCACGAACTTTGATATATTTTCCTTAAATCCAAGTGAACTGGAAACGACGCCAGCCCAACAAACATACAAGCAACAAATCAAGAACTTTCTGCACTTTCTTAAAAAGATATACCTGGTATCGCCTTGGGTAGAACTCTGGGTAACTACTGGAATACAGTTTTTTCTTTACTGGCTAGGCTTAGTTATAACTTTTAGCATGCTTATAATGGAAGATACCTTCAACAAAGCTCTACAGCCCAAAAGGTCAACCTAATCCTGAAGCCACATCAATCATCACATCGTGAACAAAGAGACTTGTCATCAGTGAACAGTACAGCAGTTCCTATACTGGACGGTATAGTTTGGGACAAAGTTGATTTCGATATTTTCGGCCCCCGACCAAACTTTTAAAAATTTCTCATGTATTTAAACATTTCGTTAACTGATATCATTACCTCCAGTACATTTTCTGATGAATGTGACTCTGAAACTGTTAATAACATGTTATCTGATTTAGAAAAAACTGCTGCATTTCCGAACACTGGAATGTTAGAAGGTACTTCAGACTTTTACACATTGTATTGTTACCAACATTATGGTCATCATTTCCTACACAAATCTATAACACCTGAAAATGTTTTGAGTACCATCAATGGGAACATTGCCCTACACCACCAAAAAGTTGTTAGCAAACATTTGCACAGAAATGTTAATATTTTTCAGGGTTTAACACCACTGACCCGACCTCATTTTATTATAAGGTTACACCGACATCGGCACTGAAAATTAGCTGACTAACACCAAACAGATTTACTCTGCTTCCTTTATTGCCCAACTGTCTGAACAGGGTTTTCACCCATGGAAGGACACAATAGACTTAAAATTAGTCTGGGGATCTAGGGACTGGCAAGTCCAGGGAACAGAAGCGCTATTTAGAGCATGCCTCATTCCACAGCAGATGATATTTCTAAATGACACTGTGCAACAGACATCTTGTCTTGGATTAGCCAAGAACAAGGACCTGAACACACCCTGGTTTCCAACACCACCACAGAGATGGCAACATTCAGCTACAAAGGAAGGGGCTACAGTTGATGACATTTTACAGTACAATAGAACAGACCCAAATTGGAAAGAATGAGTGGTTTGGCCCTTAGACACAAACATATGTCATAAAAGATTCTTGGGTATTACCAAAGGGTTTAGTATCCACAGGCCAGACCCACGCTATGTACAAAGAGATCACCCAGGGGTAGTGACATCCTATAGTGTTGGGAAGTTGTGCCTTGATTGGCTAGAAACCTCAACACTCACTGAAGTGAAACAACACTTATCCTTACTCTCAAAAGACATGCATCTTAGGGAGTTTGTACTAGATCCCAGAAAGACACATCAGAAACGTTTCATATATGCTGGCATTTACTCTGCCTACAATGAAATTTGGAAAATATCCCAACAAGAGGCCGCAAAGAGAATACAGGAAATAGACCGTATTAACTTAGAAAACTCGTTAGCTGTGGTAGACAATGGGTTAACAACTTTGACCTCCAGGATATATTCTTTAGGCAACTTTGTGTCTTCTGCGATAGACATACTAGAACAAGGTTTGGCCATATTACAACACGGGCAATCTCAGTTACGTTCTATTATGTTATTAAGCTGGACGCTGCAATCTTTGCGTGCAGGCTATGTGCCTTGGATTTTTATCAACAGTACGTTTCTGTTTTCTGAATATAATCTAACAGATAAACAGGTTGAAATAGCACAAAGGGGACCTAAATATACAATGCTGCGTATTGAAAAACTGGATAGATTACCATTTACAGTGGCGGAATCACCTTCTACTGAATGGCTAATCCATGGCCATATAACTCTACCGGTCACTACCTTTCAGTTTCAATATTGCTTTGAGCAAAGGCAGGCAGGCAAATATGAAAATATGGGTAAGGAATACATTAAGGAATTCTGGGAATTACCATATAGATTTCGATGCCGGAGTGGGGAATGAGAAGTGTTTTTAAGTGGTACAAACTGCAAGAACGCTTTAAGCGTTTCTCTCAAGTCCCAGGACATTTTATTGCACGGAGCATTAATGATTTGATAGCGAATTTGTCTTGCCACATGAAAGGGACCCCAGCTGCCGTGATTACGCCAGCATTTGAGCTGCTCTCGAATGGGAGTTACTTGATGCTGAACGATCAAGGTTGCTGTGGTATGCTTCCGGGCATTGCCTATCTGGTCACTGTGAACTCCAGGGTTACTTGCTGTATGCAAGTATTGTATCCCGGCAAAAATGACAGTCAGGGAGGCGCCGTTATGGCCTTCATTGAATGTTTCTGTTATACAATTTGATACTTTGAGCAGACTCAAAGCCATGCTTTTACAGCAAACTGTACCCTTAACCTCCACTCGAGAGACCTTTGATCTTCAAGTCGCAAGGACCTCCACCGAGATACAGACGCTTATACGTACAAACTGCCCCTTTCATTTCGTAGAAATGGTGAGTCATATATTTAACATGTCTGATACGAGTGGTATTGTACACCTATTTAAGACCATAGGGTCAGGATTTCTAAGCACCTTTCAGACGATCCTCGGAGTTACCCCAAACTTTATACACTCTGTATTTGGAAGCATTTTTGGAGGTCTACCTCTGATCCTGCTCTCAATAGCCAGAACCCTGATTGTCATTTACCTGCTTCGCAATGGATGGCCCAATCACCAACAAGATGGCAAAAGCTCTCCTAGAGCAGAAATACCGTGAATGCATGGTACAACATCTAAGCACACCTCGCCTAAGGGAACTGAGCCCCTCTTGGTTCCTATCGTTTAGACCAGTCTGGATGGACTGCATCTTACCTGTTCTTCGATACCTGTTTTGCGGAGATGAACGCATGTTGGACCTCTGTCTGACACTCGCAACGGACACGCCTGCGAACTTAAACTCCAGGCTGGAACCCTTGAGGTCCCACGCTCGGCAATGTCCTCAGCGTATTCCTATCCTGATGGCTGCATTCCTCGAGAAACCGCAGGTGCCTTTTGCTACATCTGGGTTGAGCATCAGCTCATCCACTAGCACTACCACCATCACCACTAACACCCAGGTAGCGACTACAGCACCAGCTGCCTCTACACCAACTATTGGCAGTACTGAATATCATCTGTGCTCCATTGATGTAATCTGCGAGGTGTTACAAGGTCTGTCCCCTGCGGCAGCAAGCAACGACAATGTTGCGTCTCCGAACCAGGGCACTTAATCTATAATTGGCTCATTGTGTGCTGGCAAAGAATTCGGATTGTCCTTTTCGTTTCCAACTCAACTACATTTGGAACATTTCCTAAAATAGACACTTTCACTAGAAAAGCATGGCCTTCTAAAACGCTTGTGGTTCGACTTATATAATCGAACTCAACTAGTACTTTTGCGACAATTGCAATACTGACTCAATTTTTTTATCCCCTCTTAAAATGTTTTTAAAATAATTTTATGCTTTAACAAAGAGGAGTGGGTGTTATATTTTATATAGGTACCCTAATATAGGCCCGGGTCCTTTCACCTACATCACCTCCCCTACACTACACAGTAACAAGCCTTTTAGGATTGAACCCTTACCTAGTTCTAGCCCTGGGTGCAGAGGGAAACCTAGCAAACCTATACATTTTTTTAAACTAGACACCCAGGACAACCCAGGAGGGGTGACTTGCGTGGCTCACACCAGGTTCTGTTACCTAGAATCCCTTGCAAACCTCACACTTTGTAAAAAAAACAAAAAACATTTTCCTCACATTTCTGTGATGGAAAGTTCTGGAATCTGTGTAGATCCACAAAATTCCACCCACCCAGCATTACCCAAAGTCTTCCAATAAATATGGTGCCAAACTTGTGTGGGTAGGCCTAGTGCCTGCGACAGCAAATCGGCCAAAACGCAACGTGGCATACCACATTTTTACAGTGAAAATTGACCCTTTTTTCAAAGTGCCTAGTTGTGGATTTTGAACTCTAGCTCTGCCGGCACCTAGGGAAACTAAGCAAACCTATACATTTTTAAACTAGACACATAGGGGAATCCAGGATGGGGTGACGTGTGTGGCTCTCACCAGGTTCTGTTACCCAGAATCCCTTGCAAACTTCAAACTTTGTAAAAAAAAAAAAAACATTTCCCCCACATTTCTGTAATGGAAAGTTCTGGAATCTGCGTGGGTCCACAAACTTCCACACACACTGCATTCTGTAAAGTCTCCTGATAAAAATGGTACCTGGTACTTGTGTGGGTGGCCAAGTGCCCGCGGCAGGGGAGGCCCAAAAACATATTGTGGAGACATTAAAATGATCTATCACAATACGACATGGATTTGCAAAGGGGCTCACCTGGGATTTTGGCCCCGCACTCGGCGGCCATCTAGGGAAACCTACCAAACCCAGACATCTTTGAAAACTAGACACCCACAGGGAGTTCAGGGAGGTATGGCTTGTGTTGCCCCCCCCCCCCCACGTTTTCCTACCCAGAATTCCCTGCAAACCTCAAATGTAGCTGAAAAAATCTACTTTTTCTCAAATTTCTGTGTGGGAAAGTTGTGGGATCACTGGGCTGACACAAATTTCCTTCCACCCAGCATTCCCCCAGGTCTCCCGATTAAAATGTTACCTCACTTGTGTGGGTGGGCCAAGTAACTGCAACAGGCAAGGGCAGAAAGACTGATCATGCCTGTTTTTGTGGGAAGAGAGCAAAGGCCCTTTCCCAAGGGGCAGCTCCCCGCTCCCTGGTGCCTAGTGGGTGGATCCCTGCTTGGGGATCAACCTAGGGCAATCCCCAAGCAGGGATCCACTAGAGAAGGGTATCATTGGAAAGAGGAGATTCTCCCCTTTCCAACGATAACGCTCCCATGATATTCAGTGCTGAGAAGGGTATCATTGGAAAGAGGAGATTCTCCCCTTTCCAACGATAACACTCCCATGTTATTCAGTGCTCGGGGGCTGAGATAGCCCCACGATCACCAAAACAATGAACCTGAAACTAAGTTTTAGTTTCATTTTCAATGTCATGACGTCAGCGACATGCACGTGATCGTCATTACATTGAAACAAAAAAAGCCTCAGAGGTTGGGGAAGCTCTTCCCCACCTCCCGAGGCAAAAATTTTAAAAAAGGAAATCCCTCTGCTGTATGCAGCAGAGGGATTTTGTGCACCTGTGCACGTGACAGAATGGTTCCATCATGAGCACAGGAGCACTGGTGTTCATGACGTAACCGTTCCGTCATGAGCACAAAATGGGTTCTAACCCTTCATTGGCTGCCATTTAGGAAGCACAGCATTTTCAAGGTACACGCACACACACACACGCACACACATACCCACACACACCTCCCTTAGGCAAAGCTAGACCATACCATCTCCATTCCCTGGTCAGCTTTGACCAACCTCTAAGAAACCTCAGATCTTTAGATGGGTCATTGGCTACCCTCTGGCAGGCTCATAAGGGCAAACATGTGGTAGCTAGTGGGCCCCCCTTCCATTGGAACAGGCTCTCTGCTTCCCTTCGATCTTGCAAGTCCTTGCCCCCATGTAAAAAAAAGAGTTAAAACATATCTGTTTAACTTTCTCTTATGATAGTATGGGATTACTTTCTTTTCTGCCTCTGATCTGATGTGCTGTGTTGCCCTTCAGCGCTAGGATATTCTTTCACAATTATTTATGCTCTAGAAATTGTATTAACATAACATAACAAAAAAAAAATTCTACATTTTGCATATAAAATTAAAACACTGCACTTTACAGAATCTTACTTTACTTTACCTACTTTATTCAGGCAAATGGCCATAAACGAAATGCAATTAAAATAAATGGGAAAAAATCACAATACAATACAACTAGAAAGAATACAAATATCTTGCATAAAATATTCATTGACGTATCCACTATTGGCCTAAAAACACAAAGAAGATGTGCAAAAACTTCACCATAGACAAAAACCTATTATGATCCGTTATGCCTAAAAGTAAGTTTTATAAATGTTGTGCTGTACTAAGGGTGTTAGAAAACTTCGGACCAGAATAACACGCTTTAAAACGTGGGTAGCCCCGTAAAAATCATTGCTAGGCGTGTGCGAACTACATTTAACACATAGGGCATAGGGATTTATCCATGGTGAAACAAGGTGGTATGGATACAGGAATACATAGGACAGATAACGAAGAAAGGGAAAAAAGCATTTTTTTTTGCCGAATTGGCAAAATGCTCGCCCCAAAAAATTTAGCAATGGAGAAAACAATGAGCGGGGACGTGTCAGCTCTACATATCCTTATCGCTACCTGGTATTGAAAGACACCTAAAAAGCGGCACAGAGGAGCAACCCAATGCCTACGCTGCTTTTAATACCTTGGGAAGAATAGGAAAAGGTGATCATCACTTTCTTCAGCATTTCTGCAGACAGGACAAATTTTGTTTCACCTTCTTGACTATTCCATTTAGCTGTAAAGGAAGCACGCAGTAATAAACCTAGCCTGACCCTTATATAAAGAGCTTTCAGGATTGGGGGGCGTCAATATCATTCATTTAGATATTAAAATAAGAGGTGGATTGAATCCTATGATACAATCAGTCATTTTTCCCAAACCCACCTGTTTGGAGAATTTACTCTCCTCAAGCTCTCAGCAGATGATCTTCACTCTCATATTTGCGGAAGATGGAATAGTTTCAGGGAACAACCAATTCTCATATAGCTCCATAGGGTATAGGGACTGTTTTACATAGTCCAACCAGGGTAACAGAACACCTCGATGGGATTTATGAAGAACACCTCTTAATCCCACCCTATAATCTGCCAGCTCAGGCATAAACCAAATATGTGCCCAAAACAGAATAGGTTTGAGATGGGCTAGGGGTACAATAGACCGGAAGCCTAAGTCATGTCCCAAGTCATGTTTAAAAATCAGTGGCGTACTTTGAGGCAATTTGAGGGCAGCTTTAAAAGATGTATTCTCAGCCGCTTCCAGGGCGTTTAAATTAACGTAGCCAGAGTTTGGCTCATATGTAGTGGCGGCTAAAGCTTTGGCCCTCCAGACCTCGAGAAGGGGGAAATGGGATGGAAAGAAAACTTGTTACATTTTTTTAGAATTGCTTCCGCCCTGTGCTTTAGTATAAGGGTACTTTGGAGGACCTGGGAACCCCAGATATTTTTGAACTAGAGCGGCGAGTGCCAAGATAATAAAAATCTAGCACTTTCTCCAGCTCCTCCCCTTCCAACATTAGTGGTCCCTAAAGCCTCTGTGTGGGTGGATGGCATAAAATGTGTCTGACTCGCGTGGATTGCCTGCCCATGATCTAAGCAGAATAAGTTGAACTTACTCCAAATATTCTCTAGGCCCGTGTTTCTTTTTATATTAATAAAGTATTGTTCGAGAATATTAGCATGGGTATTTTAGTTCGCCCAATTTACAGAATCATTTTTCCTGGTGCTTGTCTACACTAGTCCCAAACTAGGTCTGACTCAGTTTGGAACTCCTTTGCAGGCACCTACCTGCACATCCCCTTCTGATGTGCCTTTATGTGCTAAACAATATTGAGACGAGCACCAGCTCTCTCCTCGGGTAGAGGGGAGGTGTTTGTCATATTCCAGGTGCCAAGATGTAAATGCATCATCATGGGGCAGCCTGGCCCTCATCCTTGATCCTGCATACATGATTAGGCCGCAGGCTGCAGGGTCATGGTTGTGTGTCTTGGCAATGCAGCACAGCACCTCTAAGGAATACGAAGTCCAACTGCTGAATGCAGCACATTAACTTCCATGCTAGTTACAGTCCTCCTGGGATGGCATAGCCCCCTCCTGCCTGCTTTCTTCAGACTCATAACACCTAGGACATCAGTGACTGTGTTCAGTCAGTAAGTCTACTGAATTGTGTCAGATGGCCTAAAAATGTCAGTGCACAGTGTAGCCTGTAAGTGCTGGGCTGCAGAGGAAGGGTCCGCGAGAGTTGTGTTAGGATTAGGTCAAACTGGGCTAGGCTGCTTTGCTGAGCAATCTGGTCTATGTTACGCTTGCTGGACCTAAGAGACTTAAGCTCTGTTGTACTAACTGGGCTAGATAATGAAGCTTTGGCTGCTAGGTGATGGCCACGGTCTTTAAAACATTACCCAAAAAGATGAAGGTACAAAGAAAAGTCAGTAGTGATGATGCTCTGTCACTATTTTTCATTTTGCCGAACATATATTAATATGCACTGCATATACTAACAAGCTTTAGCAAAGCCAATAGTTCTGGCGTTGTCCACCAGCCTTTTGGCAATTCCGTTAATAAAAAAATAAAAATGACAACGCAAAAATGTTTTTGGGTCTCAATAAAGCACACATTACTATAGTAATCTTCCCTAATGAATTTCCCAGATTTTCTTAGTCTGGCAATTGAATCAAACAACATTGTGTGTGGATGTGCTCATTGTGAAATTACAGCATGCCTTAACTCATAGTGAAGTCAGTCAATATCTGAAGTGAGTGACGCACTGCTCCTTGATGCATGCTTGAGTGAGCTGGAGAAAAATATGAATGACGCAACCGCTAACAAGTGGATGAAGTGAGGCTGAAAACCCATATAGGTAACTATGTCACACTCATAATTTTAGTAAAATCAGAAGGTCTTGGCTAACACAGACCTTTAATAGCCAATTGTTCTATCACTGGCTGCCATCCTCTTGCCTTTGAGAAAGAAGAGAAGGAAGGAAGGAGAAAGGAAAGAAAGAGAAATGAAAGAAAGCAGGAATTAAGGAAAGAAAGAAAGCAGGAAAGAAAGCAAGAAAGAAGGCAAGAAAGAATGAAAAAAGCCCAGAACAAGAAAAGAAAGCAAAGAAAGCGAACAGGAAAGAAAAAAGAAAGGAAAAAAGCAAGAAAGGAAAGATAGAAAGAAAGAACAAAAGAAAGTAATGAAGAATAAAGGAAAGAAGGCAAGAAACCAGGAAAGACAGAAGGAAGGAACGATTAAAAGAAAGTAGGAGAGAAAGAAAGAAAGCAAGAAAAAAGGAAAGAGAAGGAAGGATTGATAGAAAGGAAGGCAAGAACGAAAGCAAAAAAAATCTAAAGGAAAGAAAAAAGAAAACGAAAGGAAAGAAACAAAACAAAGGAAAGAAAGAAGGAAAGAAACAAAAACGTATTACAAGTGCTGTAAGTTAAACACGATAAAGACTAATTTCCTCCCTGGCCAAAGTTTATTACAGAACCATTGATGAAATTGAGCCCAGAATAAATGTGTGCTGAAGAATTTTCAGCTTATGAATTCACATCTGTAATACCAAAACTTTTGGTTTGTTTACAGCATGCATAGTAAAAAAGAAGATAAATTAATTCATAACAGTTTCAAATGGGCACACTCTGTTATGCTATGAAATGCCAAAAGGCAGATAAACAAAGGACACTTTAAACAAATTTACAAAAGCATTGGCAGGAGACATGACCTGATAAAGCGAAGAATATGACGTGTACTCACATCTGGTAGAAAGGTCCTGCTTTCACCTTGGGCTCTAAACACAAGGATAACACTAAAGTAGTAATAAAGTAAAAACAAAAACACTGGTCTGAAGGGCACTACCTCGTGTGCGGATGTGCTTATTGTGGAACAGCAGAACACAGCCACTCAAAGTAAAGTTAACCAGCGGCTGACGTAGGCTAACCCACAGCCCCATGCTGTGTGCTGTAGTGGGGGAAGCAAAATGTGAATGATACAACCGACCAATGGATGAAGAGAGGTGGCTGAAAGCCCCTTTAAATAAGTATATTATACCTATAATTTTATTAAAATCTAAACGTTTTGGCTAACACTACACCTAAAACACAGAAGGTGTGAATTTTCATGATAAAACTGACCATTGTTAATATGTGTTTAAATTAAGTTATGTAAGTCAACAAACGTTTACAGTTCCTGACAAGAAAAGAAGAGGTCGGGAGAAGCCTGAAGTGTCAGATCAGGGAATCTAATTTGTCAGGAGCAAGGGCCCTCACACACTTCAAGGGATGTCATGTTTCACCATCAGGCAGCTCCTAATTGGGCCAGGGCTGCAATGCACAATGGGCCCCGCTGAAGGGCTCTTTGCCGAAGTTCTTTTGTTTTTGCTGATGTGAAGAGTGAGGTGCTGTGTAGGTGTGGGAATGTGAGTGGGCTGGTGTAAATGTGAGGTTTAACAATAACTAAGGAATACCCAAAGCAATTTTGATATATGGGTCCCTTGTTATAGTTAAAAACAATGGCTGACTAGAAGTGGATACAATGGTCCAAACGAGCACAAAAGGTGATTGTCGTGTCCACTCACTCACAATGACGACAGACACGGAGGGTTCTCTTTCATGTGCTTTATTACGTTCCTTACACCAGCATGGCTTTCCCTCTACTGCCGACCCGTCCTCCTGCCCCGCCTCTTCCTGTCATCCCAGTCCTCCCCTATCTCCGCCCATACCGCTCCGCCCACACAGCCACTAGACCCCTCGTCTCTACATCTCCCCCTTTGTTAGCAAAGAACGGGGGTCACCAAGAGTTACATCTCCTCAATCAGCCGCTTGGGCTGACGGATAGTTTGCCGTGGACGGAGTGTGCGGCCTTCAGGCACTGTATCTGGTTCAGCTCCGGATGTCTGTCCCATGAGACTGTCACCCTTGCTCTGTGCCTCGGGTTGCAGAGTTTTCGGAGGTGTAGTGTGCGACTCTAGAGTCTCTTGCAGAGCCGGGCTGCACTTCTGAAAGTGGGACACATTCCGAGTTACACGCCTGGTGTCCGACTCCGCTGTCAGCATGGTGCCTTTCTGACGAGTGACCGTCAGAGGTTCCGCTCTGAACCTGCTGTCTGTCTTCTTGGATTGTTCTTGTTTGACAATCACGCAGTCCCCTTCGTGGAACGAGAGAGAGCGAGCCCGCCGTCTGCCATCTGTGTACGCTTTCATGCTTTCTTTGCGAGCTTTGTCGGTGGCTTCCACCTCCCGATGAATACGGTTGGGAGAAATGGGTCGCAGCGCTCCCTCCCAGGTGGGTATCCGGGTCCTGACCGGGCGCCCCAACAGAAGTGTGGCCGGACATTTGCCTGTGGTGGCATGCGGCGTCGTCCGGTAGGCTCGGAGTACATCATTGAGGGCTGCCTGCGGGTCTCTTTTGTCCAGAGCGGCCTGTTGGAATGTCCTTTTTAGAGTGGCCATGAACCTCTCCGCTGTGCCGTTGGCCTGCGGCCATAGAGGTGTTATCCGTCGGTGTCGCACATTCATGAGCGTCAGGAAATCACTGAATTCCCGGCCATTGAAAGGAGGCCCATTGTCTGTTTTCACTTCCGCAGGTATGCCCCAGGCTGCAAAGACTTCATCCAGGATGGTGAGCGTGGCAGCTGCGTTGGTGGATGGGACAAACCGGGCAATGGGAAACCTTGAGTACTCATCTATTATGACTAGCACATACTTGCCCGATGACATGGGGCCGTAGAAGTCCATGGCCAGTTCTTGCCATACCCCTGGTGGCAGGGGCGTCATCTGAAGTGGAGCGGGCGGGTCTCCTTGCCTTACCACTTGGCACTGCAGACAGTCTTTTAGAGTGTGCTCTACCATTTTGTCTAGGAAGGGGAACCAGACACGTTCACGAAGCGCTCTTTTCGTCGTGACTACTCCTCGATGACTTTCGTGTGCCAGGTTGACGACTCCCTGTCTTAGTTGTTGGGGTATTACAATTCTGGTGTCTCGCAACAGTAGGCCATCAGGTGTGACGGATAGTTCTTCGCACACATTCCGGAATGCTTGCCACTCCTGACGCCTTGTGGTATCACCCCTTTCGTCCTCCGACTCTTCGTGCCGCCACCTGTTCGTTCGGACCCTTCGGATCACTTGCTGCAGCATGGTGTCTTGCTGGGTGGCGTCCAGGATGGCCTCTAAGGGGACCGCCGGTGGCCGCGCTTGGTCCACCACAAAATGGACATACTCGTCTGCCATGGACGGTGTGTGACCCTGTGAGTCTTCCGGGTGGCGCGACATATAGTCAGCCGGGTTGGCAGCCTTCCCTGGCTTGTGCACGATTGTGAATGTGTATTCTTGCAGACGGAGTCCCCACCTCTCGATGCGGGGTGGCATTTTGGACCGGGGGTTGCCATAGATGGTGACGAGGGCTTGGTGGTCTGTTACCATAGTGAAATGCTTCCCGTAGATGAACACGTGGAAGTGCTCACACGCCCACACCACTGCAAGGCTCTCCTTTTCCGGTTGGGAATAGGCTTTCTCCGTGTCGGAAAGGCTCCGGCTGGCGTGCGCCACAATGTGGCGATGGTCCGTGTCCTTGTCATATTGAGCCAGGATGGCTCCTAGCCCGACGGGGCTCGCGTCCACTGTTATTTCAGTCTTGCGATCTGGGCTGAAATAGGCCAGGCTTTCCACCGAGCCCACAGCTCTCTTTATGTCCCGGAAAGCCTGCTCGCATTCGGGAGTCCACTCAAAGGCCTGTCCTTGCTTGGTGAGTGTGCGAAGTGGGTGACTGATTGTGGCATAGTCCTTGATATACCTTGAACAGTAACTCACCATGCCAAGGAAGGATCGCACATCACTGGCGTCAAGTGGACTCTTGGTGCTGTTCAGAGTACTCACTTTGGCAGGGTCAGGTTGCATTCCGGCTCCTGAAAAGATGTGGCCAAAGAATTTCAGTTGCGACTGATGAAACTCGCATTTCTCCCTGTTGAGCGTGAGGTTGGCCTCCAGGAGAGCATGGCAAACCCTGTCGAGGGCCGTGTCGTGGGCCTGGAGCGTCGCCCCGTAGACTAGAATGTCATCGCTGTAGTTCAGCGTATTTGGGATGTGATGTATCGTTTGCCGGATAGCTTCTTGGAATATTTCAGCGGCTGATGAAATGCCAAAATTCAGTCTCTTGTATCTGAACAACCCTAGGTGCGTTGCAAATGTTGTGATATAGCGGGAGCTCTCGTGTAGCTCCAGCTGATGGTAGCCTTTGTTTAGGTCCAATTTAGAAAACACCCTCGCCCCATTGAGGGCGGCGATCATGTCACTTAAATGGGGTCCGGGATGACGCTCTCTCTCAATGGCGGTGTTGGGCATTCTCATGTCCACACAGAGTCGTACTTTCCCTGGTGTGCCTTTCTTTGGTACGATCACGACTGGAGATACCCACGGTGTGGCGCCCTCCGTCCGTTCGATGATGTCGGCGTCCAGCAGGTCTTGCAGCTCATCCTCCACCGCTTGCTGGAGATGGAACGGAACTTTCCGCGGGTGTTGGGCAACTGGGCGGACCTGGTTATTTATGTGAAGGCGGATCTGGCCTCTGTTCATTTTCCCGAGTCCAGAAAACAGCTTTGGGAACTTGTGCACGGTGTCACTTTCACCGGTGACGCGGTACAGGATCTCCACTAGTTTCAACCGTTCAGCGGTTGGCAGACTGAGGAGACAGTCAGCTTCCGGTCCCTCGATGACGTGAATCACGGCCGGAATAGATGTTGTTCGGTGCCTTAGTGTCGTAGAAAACTTCCCCAAGCATGGGAGCAGCTTCCTGGACATCCAGGTGTAAACACGCACATGTGCGGGGTCAAGCCGGGGCCGAGGGTTCATTTTCTGATATTCGGTCACTGGGATGTAGTTGAGGGATGCCCCGCTGTCCATCACGAACTTTGTGGGATGCGTGCCAACGCAAATGTCCAACCGAGGGTATTTTTTGAGCTGATCGGGATCTGCTATCATGTTTGCATATTCTACAGAGTATTCATGTTCACTTGAAGGTGATTCGGAGTCTCTTGACGGTGATCTTCTAGACCATCTCGAGGACCGTGACTCCCTGCTGGACTGGGAGGATTTGGAGGAGGACTTCCGGCGGTCACGTACCGCTCGCGCGTGGTGGCGGCGCATCTCACCTCTTGGTGACCTCGTGGAGGCTTTCTCTTTCTCCCGGCGGTAGTCTCCGCACATGGTCTCAAAGTGATTGTTGCGACCGCACTTGTGGCACTTCTGTCCCAGGGCCGGGCACGTCCCGATGTGTGGGAAGTCGTACCCGCATCGGTAACATCTTCTCAATGGCGCCTTCTTCCCATGATCCTGACGCCTGCTTCTCTTCCCTGAATCAGGCCGTCGATGACCGGGGCGACGGTGATGTCTCGATGGCGGCCGAGCCTGTCGTTCCCGCTCTCTCGACCACCGGCGAGGGCGGTCGGTGCGTACTTGACAGACTACCTCCTTGCGGTCCACGCGTCCTGCCTCCATTGTCTTGGCTTGCTCTTCAGTCTGATCATGGAGCCTCGTGATCTCTTCTATTTCATCTAGCGTGTGACTCTTTTTTAGTAACTTCCTGCGTAGCGTCTCGGACTGGCAGCCGTCGATCACTCGTAGGCGAATGGCGTCGTCCGTCGAGAACTCGTCGAACTCACAGTGGCGCGCCAGGCGCCGCAGCCTTGTGATGTATGAGCCCATGACTTCATCCTTTTCCTGTCGCGCTCTTTGGAATACGTATCGTTCATAATCTACGTTCTTCTTGTGCACGAACTTCCGATCCAGGGCTGCGCGCACATTCGCATATGTTCCCGCGTCCGCGGCGGGGAGTTCCTTTATCATCTTGCTGACATCCGTGCCCACGAGGTTTCGAAGTGCGATCAGTTGATCCTCGTCCCCTGTCACCTTCGAGCCCTTAATGTAGTCCTCAAAGTCTTCTATCCACTCTTCCCAGCGAGGGCCCATGCTGCTCCCAACCACGAGCGCTAGGGGTTCTGGGGGGCGCAGGTGCGACAGTCCCATGATGATCGGCTTCGCATCCTGGCGCGCTGGAGAATGGGCTGGGGACCCATGATTCGACATCGCGGTGTGCGTGTGATGCGCGCAGCGTCAGCGCAGAGCAGGCCCAGGGACTCCCTCGTGGAGTCTTGCGCTCTATTCAGGTGGGTTCCCACGTTCTTGTATTTCTTTTTTTTTTTTTTTTGTATTTGCCTGTGCTTGATGAAGTTTTCAATGTTGCCTGACTTCAAAATGGCCGCCCGGGCCTATTCGTATGGGGCGTCTGAGAGTCCGCCTGACTTCAAGATGGCCGCAGGCTGAGGAACGTGTGTAGACGTCCCACGTGGTGCCGGGCTCTCGATTCATTCATTCCGGGGGCAGCACGCTGCTTGGACGGCCCCTCTCATGGTCCGCTTCATTTATTATTATATACTTTTCACTCACGGCTTCACAGGCAGGCGGGCGGGTGGAGTCCTCGAATTCACTGCTCCAGTCCGGCCGGGGAGACGCGCGCGTCGGCGCTTTCACTTTTCCTCTTGCCTGCTACGGAGGCGGTCCTCTCCACCGCAGAGCGCTCGCTCCTTCAGCTGCTTGCCACGGCGGCGGTCTTCTCTACCGCAGAGCACTCTCTCCTTCAGCCGCAGGCTCTCACACGCTGTCACGGGTGGCGGCGCTTTCGCTGGTTCCTTGCTACCAGCCCCTCGCCGGCTTTCTCGGCGTGCTGGTGTTTCGGGAGAGCATGGCAGCTCGATCCCACCCTCGTCGCCAGCTGTCGTGTCCACTCACTCACAATGACGACAGACACGGAGGGTTCTCTTTCATGTGCTTTATTACGTTCCTTACACCAGCATGGCTTTCCCTCTACTGCCGACCCGTCCTCCTGCCCCGCCTCTTCCTGTCATCCCAGTCCTCCCCTATCTCCGCCCATACCGCTCCGCCCACACAGCCACTAGACCCCTCGTCTCTACAGTGATGTTTAAAAAAAGTTCAACATGTTTCTTGCCTATTTACTGTCAAAGTGATCATGGCAATTCATCAGGACTGAAATCCTAATCTACTGGTGGTTGGGTCGGTAAAAGGTGCCTGTTGCTTAAACCATACCCGATAAAAAAATCGCACTAGTATGTAGTATACCTTCAATATTAAAAATCAAACTAGGAAAAATAGAGAATACAGGAAAGTGGATCCACAATAAGACATTCAATATCATGCTGTGCGATTGAACAGGTGCATGCTTAGGTAATCTCCACCCTAATAGTGCAGGTGTGGATCAACCAAACGAAAAAATAACCTTAAAAAGAAGTACACACACCGACAGACAGATACATAACACACAACGTAAGCCCAGATGTATAGTTAGGCGACCGGGAAAAAGGTGAATGCCTATGTCCCAAACATAGATGCTTACCATGTCTGGGGATATATTAAACCCCAACAATAAGTGGCAGAGAAAAACGCTCACCGGCGTTAAGTAACCTGAGGAAAAACAATCGTGTCAAGCAAATATGAGCAGGTAATTTAAAATGACTGCAGGGCTGGTTCAATGGAGCCGGTCCCAGGAAGTGAATACCCATGGTATGCTTAGAGCATGATTAGTGGACAACCTACCCCGTAATCTGCCACTAAGGATTATGAGTCTGCAATAACACCGCCCCTAAACCGTGGTGGCTGGTATCAGTGACTATGACAGATGAATCCAGAGGTTCAAAAGGCTTCAAAGGAATTTCCTTGGCAACTTCCTTTTTGATAACATCAAATCCACAGTCTGCCGCCTCACTCCATACAACTTTCTCAATACTTTTGAGTACATTTCTCAAATTACAAGTCCTTTCAGCATACTTAGGCACAAAACTGGAAGAAAATTTCAAAATGGCAAAAAATGGCCACACCTGATCCTTGTTCGTGGGAACTGGAAATTCCGCAATGGCCCTCACCAAACTTTTCTTCGGTTCCACCCTTTGTCCAGGAATTTTGCAACCTAAATAGTCCACACAGTCAACCGCAAATTTCCACTTATCTGCCCTCAATGTCATGCCTTTGTCTTTCAAAGCAGTCAAGACCAATGCCGCAGATTTGTCATGGGAGGATGAGTCTTGACCGAAGATCAGGATGTCGTCCTGAAAACACCGGACATTGGGTATACCCTTGCACAAAGCCTCCACTACTCTCTGAACAACAGAGGCCACAGCCAAACCAAAAGGCTTGTGTTTAAATCTAAACGCACCCTCAGGTGTGATGAAGGATTTCAAATGCCTTGATTAATGTTTGAGTACTATCTGGTGATACGCAGCTGTCGTGTTTAAGGTTGTAAACACTTTGGCACCCTCAAGAGAGTTCAACATATCATTTATGTTGGAAGGGGATTCCTATCAACCCAGATCCTATTGTTGAGGTCTCTTAAGTCAATGCACATTCTCAACACCTGATTGGGTTTTCTAGCTAAAACCGTGGGGGACAACAATTTGGAAATTTCAATGGCTTCAATGATGCCTTGCTCACACAACTTACTTAGTTCCTTCCTAAGTTCCTCCCTCAGAGTTGATGGCACATCTCACCTTGTGCACCACTGGAATTGCCTCAGACTTCAATATGGTTTGATGGGAGGAACATTTAAGCTTTCCCAATTTTTCTTGAAAAAATTCTAGGAATGCCCTGACCCACGAACAATTATTAACAGTTGCCACACACTCATTCTTCAACAACACCTGTTCAGGGCTATTTGGATCGAGGAGGATTCCCAACTTTCTCTGTTCCAGCAATCCCAAAATACACGATCCATCCTTAGCCAGATACGTAGTGAACTGCGCTTTGTTTCCCTTAAAATTAAACTATGTATCAAACTCACCCACGACCTATAAGAATTTCACTCCATACATAATGGGTCGTAGATTGCATTTCCTGAAGTCTGAACGTAGATATAGCACTTGCTGTGTTGCAGGGTTGTGGCCGTTGTGTAATGGGAGGAATGCTATAAATACACACATTAACAAGTACAGGTGTGCGGATCACCATTTTCGCTGGAAGAGCTGAGGCTAGAAACAGTGAAGTCCTCACTTGAAACAATGACGTGCACGAATCATTGCGATAAGCAGACAAGAGAACAAGCATGTTTTTCATCTTGTCGTGTCGTTGCTAAGGCAACATAGCACGTCTTGTTGTGCCATCTCATAGAGGCCTCATTGCGAACGCACAGCTCACAACAACACGCAGAGCCCAACGTGCATGTCATGGATAACGCCAAATGCTACTACAGCTCCAGTGCTTCCTTAAGCCATCTTCTTTCTTTTTGATACGAATAATTTCAACAGTATATAACGCGAAGTACAAACACGGGTCCCGTGACCATTTTGAAGAACGACAATTCCAAAAAAAGTATTCTTCCTCGTTTCCTCCAATTACTTCTTGTAGTCTCTTCTTGGAATCAAAGCAAAAGGCACATTATAGGGTGGAGAATCACAGGGACGGATAATATCAGCCTCTGTGTCTTTAATAAAATCCTGATGTTCTACCCACCCTAGCTTTGGATAATCTGATTTTTATGGCAAGGCACGGAGGCCAATATTATGCATGTTTAAAGCATTGCCATAATATTCCTTACTGAAGAATCCACAGGTTTAAAATAGAATTTCTTGAATACTGAATCTGATGACCAATCGGCTGCGGCCAAAATCCCAGTTAGGGCTTTGTTACTCCTGTGGAGTGAGCCCCAAATTTAGTCAGATCTATTCATGCTCTCTCCATAACTTCTTTGACCCAATGAGTTAGAGTAGGGGTGGATACAGCCTTATGAGGGTTTTTAAAAGAAATTAAAAATTGAGGATTTGAACTGCTCCTGAGGTTTTCAGTCCTTCTTTCATACTCACGTAAGCACCTCACCACACACAGCTTTCTACATTCATCTAAATTAGGGTAAGAAAATGTCCTAGTCTTAGTTTTAGTTCTCGTTGTGACACAGGAGCACACACCCTCCGGTACGAACCTACGTCCCGAAATATCAAGAGCCCTGAAAAAAAAAATCTAGCACTTTCTCCAGCTCCTCCCCTTCCAACATTAGTGGTCCCTAAAGCCTCTATGTGGGTGGATGGCATAAAATGTGTCTGACTCGCGTGGATTGCCTGCCCATGATCTAAGCAGAATAAGTTGAACTTACTCAAATTATTCCCTAGGCCCGTGTTTCTTTTTATATTAATAAAGTATTGTTCGAGAATATTAGCATGGGTATTTTAGTTCGCCCAATTTACAGAATCATATTTTCCTGGTGCTTGTCTACACTAGTCCCAAACTAGGTCTGACCTCGGGTGGAGGGGAGGTGTTTGTCATATTCCAGGTGCCAAGATGTAAATGCATCATCATGGGGCAGCCTGGCCCTCATCCTTGATCCTGCATACATGATTAGGCCGCAGGCTGCAGGGTCATGGTTGTGTGTCTTGGCAATGCAGCACAGCACCTCTAAGGAATACGAAGTCCAACTGCTGAATGCAGCACATTAACTTCCATGCTAGTTACAGTCCTCCTGGGATGGCATAGCCCCCTCCTGCCTGCTTTCTTCAGACTCATAACACCTTGGACATCAGTGACTGTGTTCAGTCAGTAAGTCTACTGAATTGTGTCAGATGGCCTAAAAATGTCAGTGCACAGTGTAGCTTGTAAGTGCTGGGCAGCAAAGGAAGGGTCCGCGAGAGTTGTGCTTAGGATTAGGTCAAACTGGGCTAGGCTGCTTTGCTGAGCAATACTGTCTGTGTTACACTTGCTGGACCTAAGAGACTTAAACTCTGTTGTACTGGGCTAGATAATGTCGATCTGAAGCTTTGGCTGCTAGGTGATGGCCACGGTCTTTAAAACATTACCCAAAAAGATGAAGGTACAAAGAAAAGTCAGTAGTGATGATGCTCTGTCACTATTTTTCATTTTGCCTAACATATATTAATATGCACTGCATATAATAACAAGCTTTAGCAAAGCCAATAGTTCTGGCGTTGTCCACCAGCCTTTTGGCAATTCCGTTAATAAAAAAATAAAAATAAAAATGACAACGCAAAAATGTTTTTGGGTCTCAATAAAGCACACATTACTATAGTAATCTTCCCTAATGAATTTCCCAGATTTTCTTAGTCTGGCAATTGAATCAAACAACATTGTGTGTGGATGTGCTCATTGTGAAATTACAGCATGCCTTAACTCATAGTGAAGTCAGTCAATATCTGAAGTGAGTGACGCACTGCTCCTTGATGCATGCTTGAGTGAGCTGGAGAAAAATATGAATGACGCAACCGCTAACAAGTGGATGAAGTGAGGCTGAAAACCCATATAAGTAACTGTCACACACATAATTTTAGTAAAATCAGAAGGTCTTGGCTAACACAGACCTTTAATAGCCAATTGTTCTATCACTGGCTGCCATCCTCTTGTCTTTGAGAAAGAAGAGAAGGAAGGAAGGAGAAAGGAAAGAAAGAGAAATGAAAGAAAGCAGGAATTAAGGAAAGAAAGAAAAGCAGGAAAGAAAGCAAGAAAGAAGGCAAGAAAGAATTAAAAAAGCCCAGAACAAGAAAAGAAAGCAAAGAAAGCGAACAGGAAAGAAAAAAGAAAGGAAAAAAGCAAGAAAGGAAAGATAGAAAGAAAGAACAAAAGAAAGTAATGAAGAATAAAGGAAAGAAGGCAAGAAACCAGGAAAGAAAGAAGGAAGGAACTATTAAAAGAAAGAAAGAAAGTAGGAGAGAAAGAAAGAAAGCAAGAAAAAAGGAAAGTGAAGGAAGGATTGATAGAAAGGAAGGCAAGAACGAAAGCAAAAAAAATCTAAAGGAAAGAAAAAAGAAAAAGAAAGGAAAGAAACAAAACAAAGGAAAGAAAGAAGGAAAGAAACAAAAACGTATTACAAGTGCTGTAAGTTAAACACGATAAAGACTAATTTCCTCCCTGGCCAAAGTTTATTACAGAACCATTGATGAAATTGAGCCCAGAATAAATGTGTGCTGAAGAATTTTCGGTTTATGAATTCACATCTGTAATACCAAAACTTGTGGTTTGTTTACAGCATGCATAGTAAAAAAGAAGATAAATTAATTCATAACAGTTTCAAATGGGCACACTCTGTTATGCTATGAAATGCCAAAAGGCAGATAAACAAAGGACACTTTATACAAATTTACAAAAGCATTGGCAGGAGACATGAACTGATAAAGCGAAGAATATGACGTGTGCTCACATCTGGTAGAAAGGTCCTGCTTTCACCTTGGGCTCTAAACACAAGGATAACACTAAAGTAGTAATAAAGTAAAAACAAAAACACTGGTCTGAAGGGCACTACCTCGTGTGCGGATGTGCTTATTGTGGAACAGCAGAACACAGCCACTCAAAGTAAAGTTAACCAGCGGCTGACGTAGGCTAACCCACAGCCCCATGCTGTGTGCTGTAGTGGGGGAAGCAAAATGTGAATGATACAACCGATCAATGGATGAAGAGAGGTGGCTGAAAGCCCCTTTAAATAAGTATATTATACCTATAATTTTATTAAAATCTAAACATTTTGGCTAACACTACACCTAAAACACAGAAGGGCTGATTTTTCATGATAAAACTGACCATTGTTAATAGTGTTTAAATTAAGTTATGTAAGTCAACAAACGTTTGCAGTTCCTGACAAGAAAAGAAGAGGTCGGGAGAAGCCTGAAGTGTCAGATCAGGGAATCTAATTTGTCAGGAGCAAGGGCCCTCACACACTTCAAGGGATGTCATGTTTCATCATCAGGCAGCTCCTAATTGGGCTGCAATGCACAATGGGCCCCGCTGAAGGGCTCTTTGCCGAAGTTCTTTTGTTTTTGCTGATGTGAAGAGTGAGGTGCTGTGTAGGTGTGGGAATGTGAGTGGGCTGGTGTAAATGTGAGGTTTAACAATAACTAAGGAATACCCAAAGCAATTTTGATATATGGGTCCCTTGTTATAGTTAAAATCAATGGCTGGCTAGAAGTGGATACAATGGTCCAAACGAGCACAAAAGGTGATGTTTAAAAAAAGTTCAACGTGTTTCTTGCCTATTTACTGTCAAAGTGATCATGGCAATTCATCAGGACTGAAATCCTAATCTACTGGTGGTTGGGTCGGTAAAAGGTGCCTGTTGCTTAAACCATACCCGATAAAAAAATCGCACTAGTATGTAGTATACCTTCAATATTAAAAATCAAACTAGGAAAAATAGAGAATACAGGAAAGTGGATCCACAATAAGACATTCAATATCATGCTGTCCGATTGAACAGGTGCATGTTTAGGTAATCTCCACCCTAATAGTGCAGGTGTGGATCGACCTAACGAAAAAATAACCTTAAAAAGAAGTACACACACCGACAGACAGACACATAACACACAACGTAAGCCCAGATGTATTGTTAGGGGACCGGGAAAAAGGTGAATGCCTATGTCCCAAACATAGATGCTTACCATGTCTGGGGATATATTAAACCCCAACAATAAGTGGCAGAGAAAAACGCTCACCGGCGTTAAGTAACCTGAGGAAAAACAATCGTGTCAAGCAAATATGAGCAGGTAATTTAAAATGACTACAGGGATGGTTCAATGGAGCCGGTGCCAGGAAGTGAATACCCATGGTATGCTTAGAGCATGATTAGTGGACAACCTACCCCGTAATCTGCCACTAAGGATTATGAGTCTGCAATAACACCGCCCCTAAACCGTGGTGGCTGGTATCAGTGACTATGACAGATGAATCCAGAGGTTCAAAAGGCTTCAAAGGAATTTCCTTGGCAACTTCCTTTTTGATAACATCAAATCCACAGTCTGCCGCCTCACTCCATACAACTTTCTCAATACTTTTGAGTACATTTCTCAAATCACAAGTCCTTTCAGCATACTTAGGCACAAAACTGGAAGAAAATTTTAAAATGGCAAAAAATGGCCACACCTGATCCTTGTTCGTGGGAACTGGAAATTCCACAATGGCCCTCACCAAACTTTTCTTCGGTTCCACCCCTTGTCCAGAAATTTTGCGACCTAAATAGTCCACACAGTCAACCGCAAATTTCCACTTATCTGCCCTCAATGTCATGCCTCTGTCTTTCAAAGCAGTCAAGACTAATGCCGCAGATTTGTCATGGGAGGATGAGTCTTGACCGAAGGTCAGGATGTCGTCCTGAAAACACCGGACATTGGGTATACCCTTGCACAAAGCCTCCACTACTCTCTGAACAACAGAGGCCACAGCCAAACCAAAAGACTTGTGTTTAAATCTAAACGCACCCTCAGGTGTGTTGAAGGATTTCAAATGCCTTGATTAATGTTTGAGTGCTATCTGGTGATACGCAGCTGTCGTGTTTAAGGTTGTGAACACTTTGGCACCCTCAAGAGAGTTCAACATATCATTTATGTTGGAAGGAGATTCCCATTAACCCAGATCCTATTGTTGAGGTCCCTTAAGTCAATGCCCATTCTCAACACCTGATTGGGTTTTCTAGCTAAAACCGTGGGGGACAACAATTTGGAAATTTCAATGGCTTCCAATGATGCCTTGCTCACACAACTTACTTAGTTCTTTCCTAAGTTCCTCCCTCAGAGTTAATGGCACATCTCACCTTGTGCACCACCGGAATGGCCTCAGACTTCAATACGGTTTGATGGGAGGAACATTTAAGCTTTCCGAATTTTTCTTGAAAAAATTCTAGGAATGCCCTGACCCACGAACAATTATTAACAGTTGCCACACACTCATTCTTCAACAACACCTGTTCAGGGATATTTGGATCGAGGAGGATTCCCAACTTTCTCTGTTCCAGCAATCCCAAAATACACGATCCATCCTTAGCCAGATACGTAGTGAACTGCGCTTTGTTTCCCTTAAAATTAAACTATGTATCAAACTCACCCACGACCTATAAGAATTTCACTCCATACATAATGGGTCGTAGATTGGATTTCCTTAAACTAATGTCTTTGAACAATTCAGATTTTCTACAGATAGGGTGGGTAGAAAATCATGATTTAATAAAGACACGGAGGCTGATATTTTGCATATCTCTTTAATTGCAACTCACAGCGGCAACTACATAACAATGCAAAGAACTTACAGTAGGAACCTATTAGAGTTCTGATGGCAACTTGGTTCCCTGTATGGCAGCCATCTGCTAGAGCCTTCGTACGTGGGCCCCCTAACTTGTTTACATATCTTAAACCTGAAACGTTGTCCATTCTCAAAAGGACACAGCATCTCACTTGCTCCTTGATAAAACTCTTCACTGCAAAGGAGCCTGCCAACAACTCCAGGAAAGTTGATGTGCATCTCTCTCTCCTGACTTGTCCATTTTCCCACTGTCGTTAAGAAACCACATCTTGCTCCCCAACCGTGAAGGCTGGTGTCCGACTCTATAACTACATCCGGGCTCGGTCCGAAAGTGGCCCTTCCATTCCATGCCTCTAAATTTTTTAGCCACCATCTTAGTTCCTCCCTCGTCTCTGAGACTGTATGAACTTTTTCTGAATATCTCACTCCTCTGTTTAAATATATAATCTTTAACCTCTATAGTGCACAATAATGTAGTGGAGCTGAGAACACTGCCTGGATGGAAGTGGAAAGAAGACCTAGAATTCTTGCTATTTGTCTCAGGGTTAACCTCTTTGCGTATCTTCCTCACTTTCTCCATGGCCAACCTCAATACACAGTCCGAGGTCCAAAACTGAAAGCCCAAAAACACAGTCTTCTGTTTTGGTTCTAAGCAAGACTTTTTCCTGTTCACCACAAACCCCAAGTCCTCTATTACTCGAACTGCTAACGTCGTATGATCATGTGCCAAATCCTTGCTCTGAGACATAATTAGAATATCATCTAAATAGACTATCAACCTCACTCCTCTTGTACGTAACTATGCTACTATGGGCCTCATCACCTTTGTAAAACACCAGGGAGCCGAAGTTAGGCCAAAGGGAAGGCTTTTGACCCTCCACATGGTTCCTTTCCACTGAAATTTCAAGAAAACCCTCTGACTTAGGCAAACAGGGACCGTCAGGTAGGCATCTTTCAAATCTAGACGGGTTAACCTGTCCCCTTTCCTTAGGAGGTCCCTTAAAATGTATATTCCTTCCATCTTGAAATGATTGTATTCCACACATTCGTTTAATTCTTTGAGATTTATCACGCCTCACTCCCTTGTCTTTTTTCTCGTCAAGAAACAGGTTGCGCACAAAACCTGCAGAGGAATCGTCTGATCTTTCTCTTGCTCCCTTTTCTGCTAACTTTAGAACCTCTTGGTCTACCAATTTTTCATCCGCCCTTGCAAACCTCAAAGGGGTTGGTCGTCTTACCTGGACCAGCGTCCCCACAAAATCTATCTGATAGCCACTTACTGTTTGTAGCATCCAAGGGTCAGAGGTTATCTCCTTCCATCAGTCTAAAAAATGGGCGAGTCTGCCACCTAATTTTCCCTGAATAGATAAAAGGTAATTTGCTAAACATACCTTGTTGTCTTGGTCTTCTATCTCCTCTAAAATGTCCTATTCCTATTTGTCTCTGGGGTAAGAAACTAGGCGAGAAGTTGCCTGATGACAGGAAGCCACTGGGTCTATAACCACGCGAGAAAGAGCTCCGTGTAATTCCAAAGCCTTGGCCGGGAAATCGACCCCGCATTCTCCTAGCCGTTCCAAAAACCTTCCTGATATCTTTTTGCACCTTCTGTATGGAGTTAAAGGCTCCTGCATACTGAGCCATCTCCTTCAGAAACTCTTCCCTGAAAAGGAGCCCCTTCGCCTCTTTACCTGATTCCTTTCCTGCCAGCTCCGCTAGCTTGGAGTCACTCTTCATAAGCAGGCTTTCCTCTATGGCCTCCAAATATGCTTTGAAATCCCCCTTCCATTGTTCCCACTCAATGAATGGAGACCCAGGAGTTGTTAAAAAGGAAAGAGAAGAAATTATCCTCAACTGCATGTTTTAAACAAAAACAAAACTCACAGATTACTATACAGAAAAACTGACTGAAAAACTGCAGTTACCGGAAAAATATGTGAACAGTAAACATTAGCATATAAGGTAATATAGAAAACCCACACATGTAATATAATGGCACATAATGCAAAAGCAGGAAATGGTGGGCACATCACCGCTGAATAGCACTGAAACAGGAACAGTAGAAGAAATAAAGAAAGGTGTGTGAATCACCATGAAGTACTGTGATCTGCTGCCAACGTATCCTTTTCCTGAAGTCTGAACGTAGATATAGCACTTGCTGTGTTGCAGGGTTGTGGCCGTTGTGTAATGGGAGGAATGCTATAAATGCATACATTAACAAGTACAGGTGTGCGGATCACCATTTTCGCTGGAAGAGCTGAGGCTAGAAACAGTGAAGTCCTCACTTGAAACAATGACGTGCACGAATCATTGCGATTAGCAGACAAGAGAACAAGCACGTTTTTCATCTCGTCGTGTCGTTACTAAGGCAACATAGCACGTCTTGTTGTGCCATTTCATAGAGGCCTCATTGCGAACGCACAGCTCACAACAACACGCAGAGCCCAACGTGCATGTCATGGATAACGCCAAATGCTACTACAGCTCCAGTGCTTCCTTAAGCCATCTTCCTTCTTTTTGATACGAATAATTTCAACAGTATATAACGCGAAGTACAAACACGGGTCCCGTGACCATTTTGAAGAACGTCAATTCCAACAAAAGTATTCTTCCTCGTTTCCTCCAATTACTTCTTGTAGTCTCTTCTTGGAATCAAAGCAAAAGGCACATTATAGGGTGGAGAATCACAGGGTTGGATAATATCAGCCTCTGTGTCTTTAATAAAATCCTGATTTTCTACCCACCCTAGCTTTGGATAATCTGATTTTTATGGCAAGGCACAGAGACCAATATTATGCATGTTTAAAGCCTTGCCATAATATTCCTTACTGAAGAATCCACAGGTTTAAAATAGAATTTCTTGAATACTGAATCTGATGACCAATCGGCTGCGGCCAAAATCCCAGTTAGGGCTTTGTTAATCCTGTGGAGTGAGCCCCAAATTTAGTCAGATCTATTCATGCTCTCTCCATAACTTCTTTGACCCAATGAGTTAGAGTAGGGGTGGATACAGCCTTATGAGGGTTCTTAAAAGAAATTAAAAATTGAGGATTTGGGGGGCGTGGCCAACCGGGCAGCGAAATGGCCGCTCTGTGAGCGAGCTCCGCCGGCTGCACCAAATAATCCGGGGAACAACCTTTACAACGCAACTTTTACAACGCACTACCATTACAACGCATTTTTTACAACGCATAATCCATTACAACGCATGATATTACAACGCATGACACTACAACGCATTTTTAAAAACTACCTTTACAACGCATTCCATTACAACGCATACTACCATTACAACGCATACCATTACAACGCATAATATTACACTATACTATCCAACACTTACCCTACTGATGCACCCCCTGGAGTTAGAATAGTAATTTTTACCCCTATACTATCCAACACTTACACTACTGATGCACCCCCTGGAGTTAGAATAGTAATTTTTACCCCTATACTATCCAACACTTACACTACTGATGCACCCCCTGGAGTTAGAATAGTAATTTTTACCCCTATACTATCCAACACTTACACTACTGATGCACCCCCTGGAGTTAGAATAGTAATTTTTACCCCTATACTATCCAACACTTACCCTACTGATGCACCCCCTGGAGTTAGAATAGTAATTTTTACCCCTATACTATCCAACACTTACCCTACTGATGCACCCCCTGGAGTTAGAATAGTAATTTTTACCCCTACACTATCCAACACTTACCCTACTGATGCACCCCCTGGAGTTAGAATAGTAATTTTTACCCCTATACTATCCAACACTTACCCTACTGATGCACCCCCTGGAGTTAGAATAGTAATGTTTACCCCTATACTATCCAACACTTACCCTACTGATGCACCCCCTGGAGTTAGAATAGTAATTTTTACCCCTACACTATCCAACACTTACCCTACTGATGCACCCCCTGGAGTTAGAATAGTAATTTTTACCCCTATACTATCCAACACTTACCCTACTGATGCACCCCCTGGAGTTAGAATAGTAATTTTTACCCCTATACTATCCAACACTTACCCTACTGATGCACCCCCTGGAGTTAGAATAGTAATTTTTACCCCTATACTATCCAACACTTTCCCTACTGTTGCACCCCCTGGAGTTAGAATAGTAATTTTTACCCCTACACTATCCAACACTTACCCTACTGTTGCACCCCCTGGAGTTAGAATAGTAATTTTTACCCCTACACTATCCAACACTTACCCTACTGTTGCACCCCCTGGAGTTAGAATAGTAATTTTTACCCCTACACTATCCAACACTTACCCTACTGTTGCACCCCCTGGAGTTAGAATAGTAATTTTTACCCCTATACTATCTAATACTTACCTTAAATGTAATTTAATATTATGCGTTGTAATGGTATGCGTTGTAAAGGTAGTATGCGTTGTAATGGTAGTGCGTTGTAAAGGTATTTTTTAAAAATGCGTTGTAGTGTCATGCGTTGTAATGTCATGCGTTGTAATGGATTATGCGTTGTAAAAAATGCGTTGTAAGTGCATGCGTTGTAATAGTGTGCGTTGTAACGTCATACATCCAAATAATCCTTCTTAAAATCCTTCTCTGAACACACTCGGCGTCCTGATTCCTGTACCGGAGGGTAGCGCGACACCCGGAGCCTTGTTGGACGGACTCTGGTGGCTGCCGGGGGCCGGGTGATCGAGGTGTGCCTCCGGACGCCCTGACGCGCTGATCCTGAAGTGAACGCCCGCCTCCGCGGCGGTTGTAGGCGGACGGGCCAAGCTACGAGGGCCCGGGGCTGAGAAGGCCTGATGTGCCTGAGACGCTGTGAACTCCGGGCTGAGTTGGTGGCGAGGTTCGGGGCGCACGGATCCGCTGACATTGACGAGCCCCAGGACCCAGACAAGGATACCTGCCTGTCGGACTGAAGGAACACCTGCTATCTTGCTACTGGCCGTGGCTGGGGGCGCCTCGGACGCCGCGGGCGCCAATTTATGAGCCTCGAGGAGTCGCGACTGCGGCCGACTGCGGCTGAGGGCTTGCTAAGCTGGACTGGTGGCGAGACCTCACCGAAGCAACCATTCTACGGAAGGGGCCAGTGTCTACATGGGCGGCTGTGGTCGTGGGGGCCGCTGAGCGTGTGACGCGGCCCGAGCCCTCGTGAGACTGGCGTTGTGAGCGAAAGGATCCAGATGATGGCTGCGGGGCTGTGTAGATCATAACTACGAGCTGCGGACTAACGTGCGGAGTTGCAGGTGGCAGAGCCGGTGAGTGGCTGGGCGAGTGCGGCAATTTCCCCGTGGGCATTGGCGTGATAAGGCGAGGCAGCATTGAGCCCGACTGCACGAGCTGACAAAAGGGTGTAAGTCGTGAGGGGGACGCTGCACGGGCAACCGATCCTACGGCACTCCGCGTGGGGTCGTCCGCGGCGGCCCGGCTGCCCAATGGGGCCCATCTGAGTCTGAGCGATGTGGTGAAACTACCCGTCTGGCCTGCTCCGGCTGCTCTGGTGGCCTCAAGCTGTACCCCTGCTGATCTGGTGTCTACTGAGCGCGGATCGGGCGTGGGGGTGACTGGGCCCCTGTGTCACTGGCCGTGACCTTCGTCACCGTGAACTACAGCATAACTATTCTGACTAGTGCTGGGGCGCCCTCCTCGTACGTGATCAGTGCTGACATATCGACATGGGGGGGAAAAACGAAGCGAGGCAGTCTCGGCTCACCTTTGATCACAAGCGACAGGCTAAGCAGCCGGCGGTGGACCAGGAGGCGGCGGAGTCCACCTCGCAGGGGACAGGGCCTGATGGCGATTACCGATCATTGATGTTGGAGGTCAGGTCGAGCCTCAAGAGCATTGACGCCAAGCTTGACGCCATGGCCTCTCAGTTGGAATCTGTCAAGCAGCAAGTGGATTCGCACGACGCCAGACTGGACAGTCTAGAGGCCGGGCACACTGAATGCTGCGAGTTCAGGCACGAAACCAAGAAACAACTCACATCCGTGGAAAAAGAATTGGAATTCCTCCGGGCCAAGACGGATGATTTAGAGGCGCGGTCACGAAGATCCAACATCCGCATAACGGGCATACCGGAGACGACGAACACTGGTAGAATGGAGATGTACGTATCCGAGCTGATCCACGAACTCTTTGATCCGGCGCTGTCCCCGATGTTCGCTGTTGAAAGGGCGCACAGGTCATTGGGGAAAAAGCCGCCGGTGGGGGCGACGCCGCGCCCTATCCTAGCTAAAATCCTGAATTTTCAAGACAGAGACCTCATCTTACGCCTTGCTCGTGAAAAGGGCAAAATCACCCATAAAGGAAACAACATCTCCTTTTACCCTGATTTCACTCCTTCTGTACAGGCCGCCCGGAAGGAATTTCTACCTGCTAAAAAATTACTGATCCAGGCTGGCGTCCAATATGCACTGTTATATCCAGCAAAGCTGAAGGTGTCACACGAGGGTATCACGCATTACTTCACTGAGGCCACGGCGGCGTTGAAGTTTGCTAAACAACTTGGAGGTGCTGTGACGATAAGAACATCACCGCGTGCGGAGGTAGTGGACGGCCGTCTGAGTGACAATGACTGACCCGGGTGGGTGTAGGCTGCATTTTCTATCCTCAACGGATACTGTTATCTGTGAGTGCAGTGCCAGCCTCTTCCCACCCGCAGGTACACTTGTGGTCCGGTTATCAGTTTCTGAGGTGAAGTGAGGGGCCTGCCTCTGTCATTTGCGCTGTGATGATAGATAAACTTACAGCGCGCGGCACTCCACGAAGTGGGCTACAGCCCGATTATTCAGAGCGACGCTGGTGTGATGCGGGGACTGTTATAGTGCAGCCACCCTGTGCAAACGGGGGGTACGCTTGGAGCACCACGCCCCATGGGGTGTCTCCCATTGTTTTTAGGTTCAAGTTGCCAACACGCCTTGCGTGTCTATGGGAGGGATCTGTCACAACCTGTTTGGGGGGTTGGTGAGGGCGGGGGGAGGTGGGGGGAGTTGTGTTGGTTTATGTTATGCACTGTTTGGTACGATGGATATTTTCACTTGCAGTTTACCATGATATTACCCTATACATGGCACGAGGTATATGCTAGGAGGGGGATGCATTCTTTACACAGAGGCGGTGGAGCTGGAACACAGAACAGAAAGTGGGATGGCAGGCGTTAGGTTAGTAACGTGGAACAATAGAGGACTTGGGGACTACAAAAAAGCTAGACTCATGCAGGGATATCTCACTCGTCATAAAGTGGATATCTGCTTCCTGCAGGAGACACACGTGAACTCCACTCCTTCACTTAGACTGAAGCACTCGCGCTGGGCACGAGTGTATTCCTCCATTTATTCTAATTATGCTAGAGGGGTGGCGATCCTCATACGTAATGGGCTGGACTGGAAGGAACACCACACTCAATTGGACAAAGAGGGCAGGTACGTGATTACGCACGGTGTGCTTCAGGGGAGGGAGCTGGTGCTGGCGGCAGTGTACGGACCTAATGTGGATGACCCTGACTTCTTCAAGGAGCTGTGGGCACAGATTATGCTAAGAGACTGCTCCTCGATTATCCTTGGTGGGGACTTTAATGTAGTACTTGCGGACGCAATGGACCATAGGGGTACAGGGGGGCCCACACACATCAGAGCGAGGCAGGCCCTCTTAGATATCATGGAAGAGGGGGAGTTGTCGGATGTATGGAGAGCAAGGCACCCTACTGATACCATGGGGACGTGCATAACGAGCCAGCACGCGGCTTGGTCTCGCCTAGATTACTGGTTGGTCTCGCCGGATGTGGCATCCTGGGTGATTGAGGTGGACATTCAGGCCAGGTCACTCTCCGATCACGCCCCTTGCCTGTTGGTCGCAAAGGTACCTGAGGCCCCCGCTCGTGCATTCTCCTGGCGGTTGCCCCCGCATGCGCTCACAGACCCTGTCTTCACTGAGGAGATTAGAGCGGACATCGTGAAATATTTCGAAACCAACACTGGATCGGTGACTACTGAGGCAGTCCTCTGGGACGCATTTAAGTCGGTGATCCGAGGCCAGTGTATCTCCAGACAGGCAGGTGTCCTTAAAGCAATACGCGGCACTTTGGGCCGATTGGAGGGGGAGTTAAAGGAGTTGGATGTGAAATTCTGCTCTGACCCTTCACCCGGACTGGCGGAACAGATGAAGGCTAAGTTACTGGAGTTTGGCGTTGAGGCGCAGCGTGAGGTGAAATTCCTGGGAAAGCAAGCGGAGGCCCGTAGGTATGGAGAGGGGGATAGGCCTAGCAGAACCCTGGCGCGGCGTATTTCCCCGCGCGCGCAGTCAAATTTTATACCGTCCATAACAGATAAGGAGGGAGTGCTCCGGCTGGGGCACGAAGCAGTTCTTACTGCTTTTGCTCAGTTCTACTCGACCCTTTATACCTCTAGACAGACAACAGCGCCGGCATCCCTGGACACCTTCCTAGATTCAATTGCCATTGTCTGGTTTAATGACCATCACCGTAGGTATATGGATGTCCCGTTCACTGCCCGGGATGCCGCACAGGTGATCAAAAGCATGCCCGCGCTCAAGGCCCCTGGCCCGGATGGGCTGTCTACAATTTTTTACAAGACATATGTCCACGAACTGGCCCCTAGACTCCACTCGGTCTTCGCTGAGGCCCTGGAGACTGGCTCCCTGCCGGACTCGATGCGCGAGGCGCTGATAATTACGCTATTAAAACCTGATAAAGATTGCCAGCTACTGGACTCGTACCGTCCATTATCCCTCATTAACGTAGACGTCAAAATCTACGCCAAACTGATAGCGGACAGGCTTCAGCCCTTGCTGCCGATGGTGGCGCTACCCGATCAGTCGGGGTTTATCCCGGGCCGCGCCACATCGCACAATCTTCGAATGATATTTTCCGTATTGCACTATTTACACCCCTCCATACAGGCAGCGGTCATTTTCCTTGACGCCACGAAAGCGTTTGACTCGCTGGAATGGCCCTACCTGTTTAGGATTCTTGGCAGGATGGGATTTAGCCCCCTCTTTATAAACTTGATATGGCTACTATACGCTGCTCCCAGGGCGCGAGTGCGGGTGAATGGGCTGATCTCCCAGCCGTTTGGCATCTCCCGAGGGACCAGGCAGGGATGCCCTTTGTCTCCGCTGCTATTTGCTATTGCCATGGAGCCCCTGGCGGCTCGGGTCCGCCAACACCACACGGCCCGGGGCATCGGCTTTAGCTCTCGTAGCTTGCTGATTTCCTTATACGCTGACGATGTAACGCTATATGTAACTAACCCCGCCGAGAACCTGAACCCGCTGCTGCGGGAGTTTGTCCGCTTTGAGGGACTGGCAGGGGTATCCATTAACTGGTCCAAATCTGTGGCGTTCCCTTTGACGGAGGCCACTTCTGAGGTGGAATCGGACTATCCCTTGCGCTGGGAAACTGACCCGGTCAAGTACCTGGGGGTCTGGATTAGCCGTAGCCTGAGCGATTTGTGGACACTGAATTATGGTAGGGCGGTGGCCTGGCTGGAGGGGAAAATCGAAATTTGGAACAAGCTCCCCCTGTCCTTGGTTGCAAGGATAGCCCTGACAAAAATGGTGGTCCTTCCGAAATTTTTGTACCTCTTTGTAAATCTACCGTTGCCCCTGACTGCGCAGTTTCATGCTCGGGTGGGTCACTGCTGTTGACGCTGGTTTGGGCTGGTGGTCAGGCGAGATCATCCTGGGTGCTACTCACCCTCCCGCTGCGGCAGGGGGGGCTGGGGGCCCCGGACATGGCTCTATATTCACTGTGTGCACAAGCACAATTTCTGCATTTCTGGGTCTTTCCCACTCCCTATCAGCCGCATGTTGCGGTGGAGATGGCGGTTGCGGCTCCCTTACCCCTCAGCGTGGCAGTGTACGGCCGGTCGCCTCGCCCGTCTGGAGATGTGGACACGGTTGCCCTGCTCCGTTGGACATGGCGGGAGCTTCAGAGAAGGGCGAGACTCCCTCTCTTGTATGCGCCGGCAATTCCCTTGCGGAGTAACCCATTGATTCCCTGCTTACAGGATAGTGGGAGGGACGTCGTGATTCGAGGGAAGATCCTGCATACTTTCGCAGACATTTACCCAGATGGTACCTTCGGGGTTCCCGTGGAGAGCGAGGGTGACCCACCGGAAACCTTCGCCGACCTTTTTTCCCTCCATAAGCTTAAAGAATCATGCAAAGCGCTGTGGCCTCATTTCCCGGACGAGCCCCCACGACTCCAGGCATTACAAAACTTACTCTCGAAAGCATCCCCCAAAAAACTCGTGTCCCGGCTATATAACTGTATGCAGGAGCAGTCCCCTGTCGTTGTACCTTCTTCCCTGCATGCATGGAATGCGGAGTTGGAGACCCCCCTGTCTGAGGAACAGTGGTCCTTCTGCTGCGGGCAGCTGAAGGAACTATCGCCGAATTATAGGTTGCGCCTGGTGCATTTCAAGTTCTTACACAGATACTATCGTACACCACGATCGTTGCATCGTATGGGGCTCAGGGAGGATGATGCCTGCTGGAAGTGTGGGGCCGACAATGCTACTTTTATGCACGTGGCATGGAGCTGCCCGCGACTAGAGGAATACTGGGTAGCCATTTTCAATGCTGTTGACCAAATTCTACTTAGAGCTGATGAGCCGTCTCCACACTTGGGGCTACTGGGCTATGTTAAAAATACCCCACCAAAGGCTAGGAAACTGCATGCGCTACTGCTCCTATACGCTAAGAGACAGGTGGCTGTGAGGTGGGGCCGTAGGTCCCTGCCTAAATTTACGGACTGGGTGAAAGATGTGACATATGGTAACACACAACTTGAATGCTATTGGGAGACGATGCCGGTTGCTTCCCGACCCAGGGACATCTGGGAGCCCTTTCTGCAGTGGACCCGGGAGGGGGCTGGTTCCCCCAGCTCTGCACGTTCATTGTCTGGAGTGGTTTCTGATGATATGGGTTGACACTGTTGTGGAGGGGAGGTGCTCGCCTGTGCTGCTTTACTCTAGACGACTTTGCATGTGGTTGCGACTGACCGTGGGTGGTGACATTGAGGCTGGGCCCCGTCATGAGTGGGGGTGGCATGTCGAGAATTGTTGGTCCTTGAGTCCGGATACCATGGGCGAAAGCCCGCTTTTAGTACGCTATGTCGTGGTCTGCCACTCAAATATGATTGCTGTTTCTGTGTGCTCCTTCATATGTGTTGATTCCTTTGCAGGTTTTGCTCCTCAATTGCTAGAGTGCTATGTTAGGTTTCTGCTGCTTTCCGTCTGTACCTTTAGTTGGTTTGGTTATGGTTAAGTAAAAGTGTAAAACGATAATTGTCTATATGCTGCTTTTAAGTACCCACTGGTTCAGATATTGCCTGCTTTCACTGAGGCTTTGTATGTATATAACTGTAATGTAATTGATTTGCTGACCTGAATAAACAAATTAAAAAAAAAAAAAAATTGAGGATTTGAACTGCTCCTGAGGTTTTCAGTCCTTCTTTCATACTCACGTAAGCACCTCACCACACACAGCTTTCTACATTCATCTAAATTAGGGTAAGAAAATGTCCTAGTCTTAGTTTTAGTTCTCCTTGTGACACAGGAGCACACACCCTCCGGTACGAACCTACGTCACAAAATATCAAGAGCCCTGACGTCTGAGTCCCTGCTAAAGGATATTAGACATAACAGCATAACCAATTTTAAAGAAAGTTGTTTAAGGTTTCAGAATTCATTATCAGTCCAACTAGTTCATTTTCTAAGAACAAAATCCACATCCCACATGGATGAATATTTAGGTCCCGGGGGAACTTTAATTCTTATGCTTCTCAGTAGTCTTTTCACAACATCATGTTGACCCACAGTCAAGCTATCTATCAATTTGACCGTTCTGAAGGGTATTAGACATAACAGCATAATCAATTTTAAAGAACGTTGTTTAAGGTTTAAGAATTCATTCTCAGTCCAACTAGTTAATTCTCTAAGAACAATGTCCACATCCCACATGGATGAATATTTAGGTCCTGGGGGAACTTTAATTCTTATGCTTCTCAGTAGTCTTTTCATAACATCATGTTGACAAACAGGAAAGCTATCTCTCAATTTGTGCCCTGCTGAAATCGCAGATCATCCAACATTAACTGTACTATAGGGCCTGCTTTCGAGGAAAATTTCCATCAAAAAAATCACCAACTCTACCAGAGGTGCTGAAACAGAATCCAAACCCCTCACAGTACACCTACAAAACCATCTTCTCCAGACCACCCTTTACGCTTTTGACGTTCCTGGAGAACATGACTCTCTGATGAGTTTTGAAGCCTCCATCGATAATCCTGACACTTGCCAGACTCTCCCGAAATCAACCAGGCCATCAGCCTTAAATGGCCCTGCAGAACCAAACGGTGATTTTCCCCTGAAGTGTTTGTTAACAAGTTCTGGGAATCCAGAAGAAGTGGAGGGTTGGCAATCAACATCTCCATCGAATCTGGATATCAAACCTGGGATGGCCAGAAAGGGGTTATTAAACAATCTCTGCTAACTCTTTTTTACCTTGATTAATACTCTCTGAATCAGCGTAGCTCCTCAGATTCCCTGTCTTGCAGGAAGGCATCTACTGCCTCCGCCCTTGGATCTGGTTGCCAACTGTAGAATCTGAGAAGGTGAGCATTCACCCTGTTTGCAAAAAGGTATATCCCCAGTGGGCCCCAACAGGAATTTACTGACGAGAACACCTCCCTGTTCATCCTCCAGTTGCGGAAATCCTTCAGCTTCCTAGAGTTCCAATCCGCTATACTATTGCTTATCCCAGGCAAATACTGTACCTGGATCATAATGTGTCGGGTTCGCGGCGATTGCCGTTCCCCGACATTCCGCTAGGACACAAACAAAGCGCCGGGATACTCACTTCCGGGCGGAAGTTGAACCCCGGTCTAGTTCTCCCAGTCACTGCAGGTCAATGAAGCACTTCTGGCAGGGGCGTAACAAACACCCCCGCAGCCCCCGCGGTGCGGGGGGGCCCCCAGGTGAAGGGGGCCCCCTCAGCTCTTCCATAAAGAGCTCGGAGAGAAAGGCTTTCTGTAGAAAGCAGGTGCAGTCTGCAGCAGGCTCTGAGCTCCTCGCTCTGACCCAGGGCAGGACTGAAGAGAAACAAAGTAACAAGTTACATTGTTTCTCTTCAGCCAGAGCCGGGCGGAAAAGGGATGGGGGTGGGGGCCCCAGAGAGAGCATTCCCCACTGGCATAGCCTCTGAGAAGGGAGGAGGCAGCACAGAGCTGACAGGGGCAGGAGAAGGACTGCAGCTCCAGGAACAGGACTCTGCTGGGAGCATTGGAAGGTAAGCAAGCAGGGCCGGCTTTAGGGCGGTGCAACCGGTGCCACCGCACCGGGTGCTGGCTTCCTGGGGGAGCCGTGTTTGAAAGTTTTTTAAACTTTTGAAGCACCTGCTGCAGCGTTTCTTTCCCCCGGCAATTGCCAGGCCTCACATAATGTCAAGAAAACTCGTGTGATTAATTATCTTCCTGGAGAGAGATCAGTGTTTTGTAAAGTTAAGGTTTTGATTTAGGTGAATTTAGTGCAGATGGTTAATATGCCTGCTGCAAAGAATGTGTACCAAGTAGATTACACAGTGCATGTGATGTAAACAGATCAGCAGGTTACTGCTTTCAAAAGAGACATCCTTTTGTTACTTGCAATTTATAACTTAAAGTCCTAATATTCAACAGTGAGCTATTAACTTTCATCCCAGAACTGCTTACACACCGCAAATTATACATTATTAGAACATTGATTAATGTTGCAAAAAGGGGTAATTTGGCTAGAAATCGATTCCTATTATTAAAGGAAACTCCCAACTATGCTGTTTCTTTTTCGACTCTGAGTTTGTGCTTTTCCACACCAAGCACTCTTAAACTATACTGCCTACCAGTATGAATGACATGTGACTCCTACACTTTCAGTCCTTTGGCTTAAGTAACATTTCCTATACACTGATTTACACTCGTATGATTGATTGTCTCTGTGTAATGTGTGTGTGATGCAAAGTGCTCGGACACCCTACACTGGTATGAGTGGCGCTATATAACTAATTCAATGCATCTGAGAGAGAGTGGTTATGGTGACTTGGTCACTGTTAAAGGGTGCTAGTGAGAGAATCCGTGATGGAGGTGATCATGGGGGGGCGCCAACAAACATTGTTGCACAGGGCGCCACCAGCACTAAAGCCGACCCTGTAAGCAAGCACTGGAAATGCAATTGGCTTCGCAGTCTCCCTGGATGGCACGGAGTGTTTCCTCGGTGGCCTGCAGTGGCTCAAGAATGTTTGAAAATGGATATACGTGTACAAAATGACAGAGAGTACTTTTTTAATAGTTCAATATAGCGCAAGCTCGTCCCCAAGGTATTGGAGCGCTTTACACGATCACCAGTTACATTACACAAGGCCACACTTATTTTTAAGCACGGGGATATTAAGTGATTTGCCCAGAATCACAGGATGTTGAACCAACGCTGAGACTCGAGCATGATCCCCCCAGTTCCAAAGCCAGCATCTCTGGCTGTTATGCCACATTTCATTTGTGTCAGTGGCCTTCCCAGTTGCAAAGGAAGGGAGAACATGTCTGTGGTTGTTGCCCATTTTTGAGCGACATTTGAGACCAAGTGCAAAACTATCTGGAGCCTTCAGCAAAATTCTATTTTTTTGCTCCCTCCTTGGAATTAATTGGTAATATTTGATGCTTTTGGTGTCAATTTGGCACTGTCTGGTGCTGCTGGCACCCTCGGCACCTGCCTAGTATTATTGACTCACTTTATCATCAGCCCTTTTATTTACTTTTAGACTCTGGCCATGGGCATACGTACCAATGGTGCCGCATGTGCAGTGGCATCGGGCCTAGGAATGGGAGGGGCACACTGACTACAGTTGTCTTTCAGTACCCAACCAGGAGCCAGGGGGCACTTTCACCTCCTTAAATGAGGGCGCGTGAGGCTCGTGCTACGCCACTGACTCCAGCTTAACTGAAAAACTCACATTTTAGGGGCCTCCGAAGTACTATAGAGTTGAGGAAAGTCATTCCCAGGTTCCACAGCACAGAACCTTCATTTTCTTTTTTTAAAAACATTTTAGGTATTCAGTTTCCGCCCATGCGTGCACTTTTTATTTTATGTTTGTTTTCCTATGAATTCTATTTCTTGCTATTCACATTGGTAATATTTTTAATTGAAGAATCCAATAAAGAGCAGGTTATAAATTGGTACTTAAAGTCTAATGAAACATAGAACGAGCCCAGATCAGCAACGAAATGCTAAAAATAATAGAGATATATTCAGGTAAATAATTGGGACTGGAGTGTAGCAAACAATCACCAGTCATATGGGAGAGCGTAGGACACACATAAGAAGGGAAGGACATTATGGGTGGAAGGGGAGAATCCATGTAAGATGTCATAGGTCTGACGTTGGTTGCAGGACTATTGGCTGTACCAATGTATGTTTCTTTTGCTGTGGTTTATTATGACTTTATTGTTCCAAGATGGCTAATGGATGCTGAGAGAAGAAAGACATGAAGAAATCATTGAAATACGAAAGGGTGTAAATACAGTGGGTGGACAGTGGTGTATGAGAGACAATGAAATATGAAAGGGTGTAAATACAGTGGGTGGACAGTTATGTATGAGAGACAATGAAATACAGGGTGTAAATACTGCAGGTGGACAGTGGTGTATGAGAGACAATGAAATACGAAAGGGTGTAAATACAATGGGTGGACAGTGGTGATTAGGAGACAATGAAATACAGGTTATAAATACTGTAAGTGGACAGTGGTGTATGAGAGACTATGAAATACAGGGTGTAAATACTGCAGGTGGACAGTGGTGTATGAGAGAATGAAATACGAAAGGGTGTAAATACAATGGGTGGTCAGTGGTGTATGAAAGACAATGAAATACGAAAGGGTGTAAATACAGTGGGTGGATAGTGGTGAATAAGAGAATGAAATACAGAGTGTAAATGCAGTGGGTGTACAGTTGGATATGAGAGACAATGAAATACTACAGGGTGTAAATACAGTAGGTGGACAGTGGTGTATGAGAGACAATGAAATACGAAAGGGTGTAAATACAGTGGGTAGACAGTGGTGTATGAGAGACAATGAAATATGAAAGGGTGTAAATACAGTAGGTGGACAGTGGTGTATGAGAGACAATGAAATACGAAAGGGTGTAAATACAGTGGGTGGACCGTGGTGTATGAAAGACAATGAAATACTAAAGGGTGTAAATACAGTGGGTGGACAGTGGTGAATGAGAGAATGAAATACTACAGGGTGTAAATACAGTGGGTGGACAGCGGTGTATGAGAGACATCGAAACACTACAGGGTGTAAATACAGCAGGTGGACAGTTGTGTATGAGAGACAATGAAATACTACAGGGTGTAAATACAGTGGGTGGACAGTGGTGTATGAGAGACAATGAAATATGAAAGGGTGTAAATACAGTGGGTGGACAGTGGTGATTAGGAGACAATGAAATACAGGTTATAAATACTGTAAGTGGACAGTGGTGTATGAGAGACAATGAAATACAGGGTGTAAATACTACAGGTGGACAGTGGTGTATGAGAGACAATGAAATACGAAAGGGTGTAAATACAATGGGTGGACAGTGGTGTATGAAAGACAATGAAATACGACAGGATGTAAATACAGTGGGTGGACAGTGGTGAATAAGAGAATGAAATACAGAGTGTAAATGCAGTGGGTGTACAGTTGGATATGAGAGACAATGAAATACTACAGGGTGTAAATACAGTAGGTGGACAGTGGTGTATGAGACAATGAAATACGAAAGGGTGTAAATACAGTGGGTGGACAGTGGTGTATGAGAGACAATGAAATACGAAAGGGTGTAAATACAGTGGGTGGACCGTGGTGTATGAGAGACAATGAAATACGAAAGGGTGTAAATACAGTGGGTGGACAGCGATGTATGAGAGAATGAAATACAGGGTGCAAATACAGTGGGTGGACAGCAGTGTATGAGAGACAATGAAATGCAGGGTGTAAATACAGTGGGTAGACAGAGGTGTATGAGAGATAATGAAATACTACAGGGTGTAAATACAGTGGGTGGACAGCGGAGTATGACAGACAATGAAATACAGGGTGTAAGTACAGTGGGTGGACAGTGGTGTATGAGAGACAATTAAATTCTACAGGGTGTGATTACAGCGGGTGGACAGTTGTGTATAAGAGACAATGAAATACTACAGGGTGTAAATACAGTGGGTGGACAGCGGTGTATGAGAGACAATGAAATACTACACGGTGTAAATACAGTGGGTGGATAGAGATGTATGAGCGACAATGAAATACAGGGTGTAAATACTGTAGGTGGACAGTGGTGAATAAGAGACAATGAAATACTACAGGGCGTAAATACAGTAGGTGGACAGTGGTGTATGAGAGACAATGAAATGCGAAAGGATGTAAATACTGTAAGTGGACAGTGGTGAATAAGAGACAATGAAATACAGGGTGTAAATTCAGTGGGTGGACAGCGGTGTATGAGAGACAATGAAATACAGGGTGTAAATACAGTGGGTGGACAGTGGTGTATGAGAGACAATGAAATATTACAGGGTGTATATAAAATGGGTGGACAGCGGTGTATTAGAGACAATGAAATACAGGGTGTAAATACAGTGGGTGGACAGTGGTGTATGAGAGACAATGAAATGCGAAAGGATGTAAATACTGTAAGTGGACAGTGGTGAATAAGAGACAATGAAATACAGGGTGTAAATTCAGTGGGTGGACAGCGGTGTATGAGAGACAATGAAATACACGGTGTAAATACAGTGGGTGGACAGTGGTGAATGAGAACCAATTAAATACTACAGGGTGTAAATACAGTGGGTCGACAGTGGTGAATGAGAGACAATTAAATACTAAAGGGTGTAAATACAGTGGGTGGACAGCAGTGTATGAATGACAATGAAATACAGGGTGTAAATACAGTGGGTGCGACAGCGGTGTATGGGAGACAATGAATTAGAGGGTGTAAATACAGTAGGGGAACAGTGGTGAATGAGAGACAACGAAATACTATAGGGAGTAAATACAGTAGGTGGACAGTGGTGAATGAGAGACAATTAAATACTAAAGGGTGTAAATACAGTAGGTGGACAGTGGTGAATGAGAGACAATGAAATACTACAGGGTGTAAATACAGTAGCTGGACAGCGGTGAATAAGAGACAATGAAATACTGGGTGTAAATACAGAAGGTGGACAGTGGTGAATAAGACAATGAAATACTACAGGGTGTAAATACAGTAGGTGGACAGCGGTGAATAAGAGACAATGAAATACTGGGTGTAAATACAGAAGGTGGACAGTGGTGAATAAGACAATGAAATACTACAGGGCGTAAATACAGTAGGTGGACAGTGGTGAATGAGAGACAATGAAATACTACAGGGTGTAAATACAGTAGGTGGACAGTGGTGAATGAGAGACAATGAAATACTAAAGGGTGTAAATACAGCGGGTGGACAGTTGTGTATGAGAGACAATGAAATACTACAGGGTGTCAATACAGTAGGTGGACAGTGATGAATGAGAGACAATGAAATACTACAGGGTGTAAATACAGTAGGTGGACAGTGGTGAATAAGACAATGAAATACTACAGGGTGTAAATAAGGTTGCACGACATAGACCATGAATGAAGACAGAGCAGGGAGTAAACACAGTGGGCTCTGAAGTCGTGACCCGCAGCTGTCCTGCAGAGAACTGTACGCCAGTGCCCCATAGCCAATTACAGACCCCGCGTCACGCATAAAGGTCAAGCTATGTTTATTCTCTAAAATTTCTCCCCATACTTTCCTAAATAAGTAACCATTCCGGGATGGTTGATATGCATTTGACTTGTGGAAGGGTACACGGGACAGATGGGTGTCCTTGTGTACTGTGGGAAAGGCTGTGACGAGAGTGGGTGGACTGTTAAAGAGACAAACAAGGAAGCCGTTCATATCTTGTTCTCTCTTTTCCATAGTTGCCTTTGTGTAGAAAAAACAATCACTAGGTAAAGAGGGGAGCTTGTCACGGCCACTAGTGAGATTCTACAGAGCTACCCCATTTCAACACCAGCAATGTTCCATGATTGTGTACTTAATAAATAAAATAACCTGACATAATGTTGGCCCTGCTATAATAGTGGCACATATCGGCCCAATGTGCTCACCCATGGTATAATGGAGCCCAAACCGCGTAAAATGCGGGCACTGGCATAATAGTGGTAATTCCTGTCTGATTGCGTGGTGCACAGCCCTCATGCTTGCTTCGGCATAATGGCGGTAATTCTTGGCATAAGATTGGCGCATATGACATGCAACTATGACACATAGATATTCAAGGCGGAATCTATCATGTGTTTTAGTGGTTCATGACAATAATTGAACGTTTTCACATAAAAGATAACTTCTTTATTTAGGGAATTTTAATTATTTTTCAAGAAGGCAAAGCTGGTATTTAATAGCAAAACGTGTCTCCTTTCATAAACTGACAAGCTGATATGTTGGAGACAAATGACTGAATTTATTTAAAGTTGAAATTTGAGTGGTTAAAGGGCCCACTTGGGAAGGCCAACCCCGAACACTAATCTTTCACTTTGGTGTGCTTGCTGTACTCACTTGCTCCTTCAACTTGGTTCCCAGCTTTTCGTTACACCACTTTTAGGATTCACCAGCCGCCACTGGTGCATGCGCAGCAGGCCCCTGACCTGAGAGCTCCTGACTGAATCCGTGAGCGTGGGGGGCCCCCTCCATATTCTTTGCAGGGGGGCCCCCTCAAGTTTCGTTACGCCACTGACTTCTGGGGGAAACGCTTATAACTTGCGTTCCCCGCCGGATCGGTGCTTCAAATTCTTCTATCGAGGCTTACAGGGAAGGAAGTTCCGGAGTGCCGCCGTTGCTCAGGTGGCTGTTGGTTTTCGAACTTGGTTCTTTTCCGCTGTGGCGTCCGCGCTGGAGCGCCATCCCCTGTGGGTTCCTTAAACCCTTTGACATCAGCGCAGGAGCGCGCTACTCTGTTCTGTGGCATTCGCGCTGGAGCGCCATCCCCTGGGGGTTCCTTATACCCTTTGACATCAGCGCAGGAGAGCGCTACCTTCTGCTGTGGCGTCCGCGCTGGAGCGCCATTCCCTGTGGGTTCCTTACACCCTTTTGACATCAGCGCAGGAGCGCGCTACCTTCTTCTGTGGCGCCCGCGCTGGAGCGCCATCCCCTTTGGTTTCTCGGTCCTTTGGCTTCCACGCTAAAGCACCTTCACCTCTGGTTCCTTTGTTTGTGATATCCGCGCAGAAGCGCTACTTTCTCTGGTACTGGGGAGCGCTATGCAGCCCGTACACTGGGTGCTTATCCAGAGGCGCTGTATCTAACTACAAACCTTTATTTTCAACGCCCTTGCAGAAGAAGATTTCTGATCGAACCGGAATCCCTGATTGAACCTGAGACCGCAGAAACACTGGTGAGTCCTGGCAATTGTGTGTGTTTTAGGGAATAGAGGTAGGGCATTCGTGGGGGTTGTTCCCAATCGGAATCTCCTTTGTTTCCCCAGTGGCCCTCGAGATCTCCTGTTCGCTTCAGACCACAACACTACGCCCTCTTCTGGCTGCTACCCCGGCGTCCATCTCATCCCTGTTGGGTTTATGTCCTAGGGGGTCAGGTGGGTACTAGGGTGGGTGCTCCTGTCGTCTCTGCGGAATCGCTTCACAAGCAAAGGTGAGTCTTGTGGGGTACCTGACAGAATTTGAAGCCCACGTTAATTATTCCACCCAGATGACATGGGCGACCCGGAGGTTACCTTGCAGGACATAGCGGTCATGCTGGCAACCATGCAAGCCGAGAACCGCAGTCTACGCCATGATATAACGACCCTACAGGGCCAAATGGCATCCAGGGTCACCAGTCCCTGGGGAACCACCTCTAGTCCTAGAGTCATGCAAGAAGGGTTGTTGCGACCACCGACCTTCACATTTGGGGGGCCCTCCGCTGCCACCGATCAGAGCCCTGCCATCCAAGTCATCGCACCCCATCCGGTACAATTGGCACCACCTGAACGATTCTACGGCGACAGCACCAAGTATGGGATCTTCATCCATCAATGTCACCTCCACTTCATGGCTAGACACGCGGCTTTTCCCGATGATGCATCGAAAGTCGCATACATTTTATCGTACATGGGAGGGGACGCCGCTCAGTGGTCCATCTCTTTTGTGGAAAACGACGATCCCATGCTCCACCACTTGCCTACGTTCAAGGAAGCCATGCGGCGTATGTTCGCTCGCCACACCTTTGTGCAGGCCGCAGACAACGAGCTGCTTAATCTCAAGCAAGGCAGCCAAGACCTACTGCATTATATCACCCGCTTCAGCCGGCTTGTCATCGAGGCTAATTGGCCAGAGGACAAAAAAGTGTCAGTATTCTACCGAGGCCTGCGTGATGATCTGAAGGATCTCATCTCCCAGTTGCCCAACCCACCTGAGGAAATAGGTCCTTTCATCGATTTAGTGGTAAAGATGAACTTCCGACTACAGGAAAGAAGGACCGATAAAGGGAGAAACAGTGACAACCGTTTCTTGTCGATTGGTGACAAGGGCACCGAAAAGGCCAAAGACGAAGCCGCTCCTTCAGGCGACATCCCCGAACCCATGCAGATCGGGGGCATAAGAGGGCCGTTGACCAGTCAAGAGAGAGAAAAAAGGAGGAAGCAGAACCAGTGTTTGTATTGTGGGAAGAGCGGACACTTCGTCAGGGAATGTCTGGTGAAGCCCTACAAAACAAGGGGCAGGAGGCCGTTTGCGTTACCCATCACCAAAAGCGAACCGATGGGAAACGAGACAACCCAGTAGACAAGGGGATCCGTCCTCTGGGTTCTTCGTATAACGTTTCAGCGATCCCTGCAGTGATGGACGGCAGTCATCACGTAGGAATGGATGTCACCTTACGTAATCAAGCGGGCAGAACCTGGTTGGTAACCGCAATACTAGATTCCGGCGCGACAGGCAGTTTCATTGACACCGGGTTTTTACGTACCTTGGGCATAGCCCCAGTGTCAAAGGAGCAACCCGAAACGGTCAAGGCTGTGGATGGAACAGACTTGACTTCCGGCCCTATCAGGCATCAAACCGAGAACATGACCATGTCCTTTGCCAACCAGCATGCTGAGGCTATTTGTTTCGACGTCATCGACGCTCCTCAATTTAAGGTGATACTAGGGTTGCCATGGTTAGTGAAGCACAATCCCCGAATCGATTGGGTAACCAGAACAGTGCACCTGGATTCGGAATACTGCTGTACCACCTGTTATACGACGGACAATCCCATGGGTGCTAGCTCCATACAGGCTCGATACCTACCAGTAGAAGGCATGGGGATGGTTTCCCAAGCAACCATACCGGAGGAGTATCAAGACCTAGCAGAAGTGTTCGACAAGAAGGGGGCCAACACTCTGCCTCCTCACCGATCGTTCGACTGCCGCATTGATCTGATCCCTGGCTCCACGTTACCATGCAGCCGCATATACTCTCTCACTGAGAAAGAGAACATCCACCTTCGTTCCTATTTGGATGAGTATTTAGACAACGGTTTTATTCGCCATTCCAGATCTCCGGTTTCTTCCCCTCTTTTCTTCGTATCCAAGAAGGAGGGTGACCTGAGGACTTGCATTGACTTTCGGGCGATGAACGCCATCACCGTAAAAAAACGGTACCCCCTACCGTTGATCTCCAACCTCTTGGACCAAGTAAAAGACGCCTCAGTATATACTAAGCTCGACCTGCGGGGTGCTTACCATGTAGTCAGAGTCCGGAAGGGAGACGAATGGAAGACCGCCTTCCGGACGAAGTTTGGACTCTTCGAATATCAGGTCATGCCTTTCGGACTCTGCAACGCCCCCGCAGCGTTCCAGTACTTCATTGATGAAGTATTGAGGGACTGTATTGACGTTTTTTGCATTGTCTATATAGACGATATCCTGATATATTCTCGTAACATCACCGACCACGTGCATCACGTGCGTTCCGTCCTCCAACAGCTAGGGAAACATAGGTTATACGTCAAGCTGGAGAAAAGTGTTTTCCACGTCACATCCGTTGAGTTCCTGGGGCATATCATCACTCCAGCTGGCATCCACATGGATAACAAGAAAGTGGAAGCCATTCTGACGTGGCCTTCTCCGGAATCCGTGAAGGGGTCCAGCGGTTCGTAGGTTTTGCCAACTACTACCGAAGGTTCATCACAGGCTTCTCCGCGCTGGTAGCTCCTATCACACGCTTACTACGAAAAGGGGTGCCATTCGAGTGGGATCTGAGCGCAAATAGCGCCTTTCAGGAATTAAAAAGACGATTCACTATAGCCCCCGTGCTGGCGCACCCTGATACTGAGCAGCCCTTCATCGTGGAAGCAGATGCCTCTAAAGAAGCCATTGGGGGTGTGTTATCCCAACGAAACACCAGCACAGGACAATTGCATTCGGTGGCCTTTTATTCTAAGAAACTGCAACCCGCGGAACGCAATTACACGGTGTCTGACCGTGAACTATTGGCCATAAAAACGGCGTTTGAAGAATGGCGCCACTTCCTGAAGGATGCAAAACATACTGTGACCATCTACACCGACCACCGGAACCTTCAGTTTCTCCGCTCGGCCCGTGCTCTCACTGCCAGACAGTTGAGATGGACATTATTCTTCAATGAATACAACTTCTTGATCACGTTCCGACCCAGAAAGGACAACGCCAAAGCGGACGCCCTTTCACGGTTAGAAGAACAGGACGGGAAGACCGAGACCCCCGAGCCGGGGCCCATTATCGCAGAAGACCACTTCCAGGGGGCTATTACATCTTTGGGCTTCTTATCTCTGGTAAAACGTGATATGGAACGCGCCGATCCGGTGATCCTGGCTCAAGACCACGAAGGGACGACCCGTGTGAACGGCTTGCTGTTTAAAGGAGACCGGTTGTGCTTACCTGGAGCACCTAGCCAACAAGGTGCAGTCCGCATGTGCCATGACCACGTCCTCGCTGGCCACCCTGGTTATCAGAAAACACTCGAGCTCTTACAAAGACAATTCTGGTGGCCAACTCTGGTGTCCGACACAAGAACCCATGTAAAAAACTGCACCGTTTGTCTCTTGGGTAAGAACAGGTCTGAACCGTCTGTTGGTTTACTGCGTTCCATACCAGTTCCGCCCTTTCCCTGGCACACTGTCTCAATGGATTTCGTGGTTGAGCTTCCCATCACCAAGACCGGGCATACCACTGTTCTCACCATAGTCGATCACCTATCCAAGATGGCGCACTTCGTACCCTTGTTGAAGTTACCCACGGCAGCGGAGCTGGCCTTGGTTTTCGTGCACGAGGTGGTTCGCCTCCATGGAATTCCATCCGTGGTCATTACGGACGGGGGCTCTCAATTCGTGTCCCGTTTCTGGAAGGAAGTATGCAGACTCCTTGAGATTGATGCGCGCTTATCATCGGGGTACCACCCACAGATCGACGGTCAGGCCGAGAGGACGAACCACACCATGGAACAATATCTCCGTTGTCTGCTACTGACGGTGGAGAAGGAATGGTCTGAGGTGATATGGTTGGCGGAATACGCATATAACAACAGCAAGCATTCGGCCATTGGCATGTCTCCCTTCTTTTGTCTCCACGGTCGTCACCCTCGCACCTCTGCCTGGGAGGTGCCCCGGGACAGTCAGTTGCCTACGGTGCATGCTTATCATGAGTCCCTACACCGACTCTGGCAGCAAGCGCGATTTGAGTTGGCCAAGGCTAAGGACACCTACAAGGCGCATGCCGACGCTCATAGACAGAAGGAGCCGGAATACCACTTGGGCAACAGGGTGTGGCTCTCCATTCGGCACCTCAACGTGCATGGTCCCTAAAAACTCTTGCCTCGTTTTGTGGGTCCTTTTGTCATCGAGAAGGTGGTCAACCCGGTAGCCATGAGACTCTCGCTCCCTCCGCGGATGCGGATCCACCCAGTCTTCCATGTCTCCCTTCTACGGGCGGTCTGCCCTGAGGCTTCCATCCCCTCTCCTCCTGCTCCGGTGGTGGTGGAGGGCCATGTGGAGTATGAGGTCAGGGCCATCCTGGGGTCCCGCCGGGTCCGGGGTAAGCTATTCTACCTGGTGGACTGGAAGGGTTACGGTCCTGACGAGCGTTCTTGGGAGCCTTTGTCCCACGTGCGCCATGCCCCCGCGCTGGTCCGTGCCTTTCATCTGCGACACCCCCTGAGCCCTCGCCCTGCTTGCCCTGTCTGAGGTTCGGGGTTGCGGTGGGGGGGGGCCTGTTTTGGGAGGGGGTTCTGTCGGGTTCGCGGCGATTGCCGTTCCCCGACATTCCGCTAGGACACACACAAAGCGACGGGATACTCACTTCCGGGCGGAAGTTGAGCCCCGGTCTAGTTCTCCCAGTCACTGCAGGTCAATGAAACACTTCCGGGGTAAACGCTTCTAACTCGCGTTCCCCGCCGGATCGGTGCTTCAAATTCTTCTATCGAGGCTTACAGCGAAGGAAGTTCCGGAGTGCCGCCGTTGCTCAGGTGGCTGTTGGTTTTCGAACTTGGTTCTTTTCCGCTGTGGCGTCCTCGCTGGAGCGCCATCCCCTGTGGGTTCCTTAAACCCTTTGACATCAGCGCAGGAGCGCGCTACTCTGTTCTGTGGCATTCGCGCTGGAGCACCATCCCCTGGGGGTTCCTTATACCCTTTGACATCAGCGCAGGAGAGCGCTACCTTCTGCTGTGGCGTCCGCGCTGGAGCGGCATCCCCTGTGGGTTCCTTACACCCTTTTGACATCAGCGCAGGAGCGCGCTACCTTCTTCTGTGGCGCTCGCGCTGGAGCGCCATCCCCTTTGGTTTCTCGGTCCTTTGGCTTCCACGCTAAAGCACCTTCACCTCTGGTTCCTTTGTTTGTGATATCCGCGCAGAAGCGCTACTTTCTCTGGTACTGGGGAGCGCTATGCAGCCCGTACACTGGGTGCTTATCCAGAGGCGCTGTATCTAACTACAAACCTTTATTTTCAACGCCCTTGCAGAAGAAGATTTCTGATCGAACCGGAATCCCTGATTGAACCTGAGACCGCAGAAACACTGGTGAGTCCTGGCAATTGTGTGTGTTTTAGGGAATAGAGGTAGGGCATTCGTGGGGGTTGTTCCCAATCGGAATCTCCTTTGTTTCCCCAGTGGCCCTCGAGATCTCCTGTTCGCTTCAGACCACAACACTACGCCCTCTTCTGGCTGCTACCCCGGCGTCCATCTCATCCCTGTTGGGTTTATGTCCAAGGGGGTCAGGTGGGTACTAGGGTGGGTGCTCCTGTCGTCTCTGCGGAATCGCTTCACAAGCAAAGGTAAGTCTTGTGGGGCACCTGACATAATGTTCCTGCTTAGACAGAAGTGCCAGAACTCCTTTGCCAAGTCTGCTAGAACCTTCGTTCGCGGGCCCCCTAACTTGTTTACATTTCTTACAGCTGAAATGTTGTCTATTCTCAAAAGGACACAGCATCTCACTTGATCCTTGATAAAACTCTTCACTGCAAAGGAGCCTGCCAACAACTCCAGGAGAGTTGATGTGCATCTCTCTCTCCTGACTTGTCCATTTTCCCCCTGTCGTTAAGGAACCACATCTTGCCCTCCAACCGTGAAGGCTGGCGTCCGAATCTATAACTACATCCGGGCTCGGTCCGAAAATGGCCCTTCCATTCACTGCCTCTAAATTCTCTAGCCACCATCTTAGTTCCTCCCTCGTCTCTGAGTCTGTATGAACTTTTTCTGAATATCTCACTCCTCTGTTTAAATATATCGTCTTTAACCTCTGTAGTGCACGATAATGTAGGGGAGCTTGGAACACTGCCTGGATGGAAGTTGAAAGAAGACCTACATTCTTGCTATTTGTCTTAGGGTTAAGCTCTTTGCATATCTTCCTCACTTTCTCCATGGCCCACCTCAATACACAGCCCGAGGTCCAAAACTGAAAGCCCAAATACGCAGTCTTCTGTTTTGGTTCTAAGCAAGACTTTTTCCTGTTCACCACTAAGCCCAAGTCCTCTATTACTCGAACTGCTAACGTCGTATGATCGTGTGCCAAATCCTTGCTCTGAGACATAATTAGAATATCGTCTAAATAGACTATCAACCTCACTCCTCCTGTACGTAACCATGCTACTATAGGCCTCATCACCTTTGTAAAACACCAGGGAGACGAAGTTAGGCCCAAGAGAAGGCTTTTGACTGTCCCCATGGTCCCTTTCCACTGAAATTTTAAGAAAACCCTCTGACTTAGGCAAACAGGGACCGTCAGGTAGGCATCTTTCAAATCTAGACGGGTTGACCAGTCCACTTTCCTTAGGAGGTCCCTCAAAATGTGTATTCCTCCCATCTTGAAATGATTGTATTGCACACGTCTGTTTAATTATTTAAGATTTATCAAATCTCATTCCCTTGTCTTTTTTCTCGACAAGAAACAGATTGCTCGCAAAACCTGCAGAGGAATCGTCTGACCTTTCTCTTGCTCCCTTTTCTGCTAACTCTTGAACCTCTTGGTCTACCAATTTTTCATCCGTCCTTGCAAACCTCAAAGGGGTTGGTCGCCTTACCTGGACCAGCGTCCCCACAAAATCTATCTGATAGCCACTTACTGTTTGTAGCATCCAAGGGTCGGAGGTTATCTCCTTCCATCAGTCAAAAAAAAATGGGCGAGTCTGCCACCTAATTTTCCCTGAATAGATAAAAAGTAATTTGCTAAACATACCTTGTTGTCTTGGTCTTCTATCTCCTCTAAAATGTCCTATTCCTATTTGTCTCTAGGGTAAGAAACTAGGCGAGAAGTTGCCTGATGACAGGAAGTCACTGGGTCTATAACCACGCGAGAAAGAGCTCCGCGTAATTCCGAAGCCTTGGCCGGGAAATCGACCCTGCATTCTCCTAGCCGTTCCAAAAACCTTCCTGATATCTTTTTGCACCTTCTGTATGGAGTTAAAGGCTCCTGCATACTGAGCCATCTCCTTCAGAAACTCTTCCCTGAAAAGGAGCCCCTTCGCCTCTTTACCTGATTCCTTTCCTGCCAGCTCCGCTAGCTTGGAGTCACTCTTCATAAGCAGGCTTTCCTCTATGGCCACCAAATATGCTTTGAAATCCCCCTTCCATTGTTCCCACTCAATGAATGGAGACCCAGGAGTTGTTAAAAAGGAAAGAGAAGAAATTATCCTCAACTGCATGTTTTAAACAAAAAAAACCTCACAGATTACTATACAGAAAAACTGACTGAAAAACTGCAGTTACCGGAAAAATATGTGAACAGTAAACATTAGCATATAAGGTAATATAGAAAACCCACACATTTAATATAATGGCACATAATGCAAAAACAGGAAATGGTGGGCACATCACCACTGAATAGCACTGAAACAGGAACAGTAGAAGAAATAAAGAAAGGTGTGTGAATCACCATGAAGTACTGTGATCTGCTGCCAACGTATCCTTTTCCTGAAGTCTGAACGTAGATATAGCACTTGCTGTGTTGCAGGGTTGTGGCCGTTGTGTAATGGGAGGAATGCTATAAATGCATACATTAACAAGTACAGGTGTGTGGATCACCATTTTCGCTGGAAGAGCTGAGGCTAGAAACAGTGAAGTCCTCACTTGAAACAATGACGTGCACGAATCATTGCGATTAGCAGACAAGAGAACAAGCACGTTTTTCATCTCGTCGTGTCGTTACTAAGGCAACATAGCACGTCTTGTTGTGCCATCTCATAGAGGCCTCATTGTGAACGCACAGCTCACAACAACACGCAGAGCCCAACGTGCATGTCATGGATAACGCCAAATGCTACTACAGCTCCAGTGCTTCCTTAAGCCATCTTCCTTCTTTTTGATACGAATAATTTCAACAGTATATAACGCGAAGTACAAACACGGGTCCCATGACCATTTTGAAGAACGACAATTCCAACAAAAGTATTCTTCCTCGTTTCCTCCAATTACTTCTTGTAGTCTCTTCTTGGAATCAAAGCAAAAGGCACATTATAGGGTGGAGAATCACAGGGACGGATAATATCAGCCTCTGTGTCTTTAATAAAATCCTGATTTTCTACCCACCCTAGCTTTGGATAATCTGATTTTTATGGCAAGGCACGGAGGCCATTATTATGCATGTTTAAAGCCTTGCCATAATATTCCTTACTGAAGAATCCACAGGTTTAAAATAGAATTTCTTGAATACTGAATCTGATGACCAATCGGCTGCGGCCAAAATCCCAGTTAGGGCTTTGTTACTCCTGTGGAGTGAGCCCCAAATTTAGTCAGATCTATTCATGCTCTCTCCGTAACTTCTTTGACCCAATGAGTTAGAGTAGGGGTGGATACAGCCTTATGAGGGCTTTCAAAAGAAATTAAAAATTGAGGATTTGAACTGCTCCTGAGGTTTTCAGTCCTTCTTTAATACTCACGTGAGCACCTCACCACACACAGCTTTCTACATTCATCTAAATTAGGGTAAGAAAATGTCCTAGTCTTAGTTTTAGTTCTCCTTGTGACACAGGAGCACACACCCTCCGGTACGAACCTACGTCCCGAAATATCAAGAGCCCTGACGTCTGAGTCCCTGCTAAAGGATATTAGACATAACAGCATAACCAATTTTAAAGAAAGTTGTTTAGGGTTTCAGAATTCATTATCAGTCCAACTAGTTAATTTTCTAAGAACAAAGTCCACATCCCACATGGATGAATATTTAGGTCCCGGGGGAACTTTAATTCTTATGCTTCTCAGTAGTCTTTTCTCAACATCATGTTGACCCACAGGCAAGCTATCTATCAATTCCAAACCCCTCACAGTACACCAACAAAACCATCTTCCCCAGACCACCCTGTATGCTTTTGAAGTTCCTGGAGAACATGACTCTCTAATGAGTTTTGAAGCCTCCATCGATAATCCTGACACTTGCCATACTCTCCCGAACTCTATACCTACATCCGGGCTCGGTCCGAAAATGGCCCTTCCATTTCATGCCTCTCAATTCTCTAGCTACCATCTTAGTTCCTCCCTCGTCTCTGAGTCTGTATGAACTTTTTCTGAAAATCTCACTCCTCTGTTGAAATATATTGTCTTTAACCTCTGTAGTGCACGATAATGTAGAGGAGTTGGGAACACTGTCTGGATGGAAGTGGAAAGAAGACTTAGAGTTCTTGCTATTTGTCTCAGGGTTAACCTCTTTGCGTATCTTTCTCATTTTCTCCATGGCCAACCTCAATACACAGTCCAAGGTCCGAAACTGAATGCCCAAAAACACAGTCTTCTGTTTTGGTTCTAAGGAAGAATTTTTCCTGTTCACCACGAAGCCCAAGTCCCCTATTACTCGAACTGCTAACGTTGTATGATCGTGTGCCAAATCCTTGCTCTGAGACATAATTCGAATATCGTTTAAATAGACTATCAACCTCACTCCTCTTGTACGTAAACATGCTACTATAGGCCTCATCACCTCTGTAAACCACCAGGGAGCCGAATTTAGGCCAAAGGGAAGGCTTTGACTCTCCACATGGTCCCTTTCCACTGAAATTTCAAGAAAACCCTCTGACTTAGGTAAACAGGGACCGTCACGTAGGCATCTTTAAAATCTAGACGGGTTAACCAGTCCCCTTTCCTTAGGAGGTCCCTCAAAATGTGTATTCCTTCCATCTTGAAATGATTGTATTCCACACATTCGTTTAATTATTTGAGATTTATCACGTCTCATTCCCTTGTCTTTTTTCTCGACAAGAAACAGATTGCTCGCAAAACCTGCAGAGGAATCGTCTGATCTTTCTCTTGCTCCCTTTTCTGCTAACTCTTGAACTTATTGGTCTACCAATTTTTCATCCGTCCTTGCAAACCTCAAAGGGATTGGTCGCCTTACCTGGACCAGCGTCCTCTCAAAATCTATCTGATAGCCACTTACTGTTTGTAGCATCCAAGGGTCGGAGGTTATCTCCTTCCATCTGTCTAAAAAATGGGCAAGTCTGCCACCCAGTTATCTCTGAATAGATAAAAAGTAATTTGCTAAACATACCTTGTTGTCTTGGTCTTCTATCTCCTCTAAAATGTCCTCTTCCTATTTGTCTCTGGGGGAAGAAACTAGGCGAGAAGTTGCCTGATGACAGGAAGCCACTGGGTCTATAACCAGGCGATAAAGAGCTCCGCGTAATTCCAAAGCCTTGGCCGGGGAATCGACCCCGCCTTCTCCTGGCCGTTCCAAAAACCTTCCTGACATCTTTTTACACCTTCTGTATGGCGTTAAAGGCTCCTGCATACCAAGCCATCTCCTTCAGAAACTCTTCCCGGAAAAGGAGCCCCTTCGCCTCTTTACCTGATTCCTTTCCTGCCAACTCCGATAGCTTGGGGTCAATCTTCATAAGCAGGCTTTCCTCTATGGCCTCCAAATATGCTTTGAAACCCTCCTTCCATTGTTCCCACTCAATGAATGGAGACCCAGGAGTTGTTAAAAAGGAAGGAGAAGAATTATCCTCAACTGCATGTTTTAAACAAAAAAAACTCACAATTACTATACAGAAAAACTGACTGAAAAACTGCACAGTTACCGGAAAAATATGTGAACAGTAAACATTAGCATATAAGGTAATATAGAAAACCCACACGTAATATAATGGCACATAACGCAAAAGCAGGAAATGGTGTGCACATCACCGATGAATAGCACTGAAACAGGAACAGTAGAAGAAATAAAGAAAGGTGTGTGAATCACCATGAAGTACTGTGATCTGCTGCCAAAGTATCCTTTTCCTGAAGTCTGAACGTAGATGTAGCACTTGCTGTGTTGCAGCATTGTGACCGTTGTGTAATGGGAGGAATGCTATATATGCATACATTAACAAGTACAGGTGTGCGGATCACCATTTTTGCCAGAAGTGCTGAGGCTAGAAACATTGAGGCCCTCACTTGAAACAATGACGTGCACGAATCATTGCGATTAGCCGACAAGAGAACGAACACGTTTCTCATTTTGCCGTGTTGTTGCTAAGGCAGCATAGCACGTCTTGTTGTGCCATCTCGTAGAGGCCTCGTTGCGAAGGTATCACAACGCTTCACCTGGGCCTGATGCACAGCTCACAATGACACGCAGAGCCCAACGTGCATGTCATGGATAACGCCAATGGCTACTACAGCTCCAGTGCTTCCTTAAGCACGAGTGCTTCCCAATCTCGGACTCCGACTGAGCCCAAATACCACAAGTCACAACGGCAAGGACAGCAAACACCAGGACAACATGAATAACCTCCACTTTGAGGTGCCGCAAAAGCTCAAACCAGGAAATGCAGCAACATCCAAAATGGCTGACAGGCTCCAAAGTCCTTGAGCCAGGAGTACCCCGGTCGGTCATGAACTCCCACTCGTTGCCACTGAAAGGAGAAACACACGCTGGCAGTAGGTTTCTTCTTCTTTATTAAGTCCACACAAGTAAGTGAGAACATGACCGACCAGGCAGGGAAACTGCTATAACTGCCTGTCACACTTCCAAACATAACATTCCAACCATCACTAGATTCTAACCAGAATCCAGTCCCAGCAGTACTGCAAGAGATGGCCAGGAAATTAAAAATTTGCAGAGCAATCAACTGATAGGATCTGGGAGCGGGGATAGTCAGACACTTCGGCAATAGCTGTGGGAGAGCTATAATGAGCTGACAGCCATCCAGAGGAACATGGCTACGTGAAAGGATTAAACGACCTGCAAGCTAGCACGGACATTTGATGAGGAGCTTAATGATGAGCTGGGAAGTGCTTCTCAAGGACATGCACGTACAAGGTATCGCATGTGAGTAAAATACTGTACATTTTATAAAGTCACCAATGTGCATAGACAATGCAAGCAATGCTGCTATCAAGCAACAACAGGCTCGGAATGCCTAAGGTGTGCGGCAGTGCGGGCATTTGAAACAGGCGCCTGATAGAGCATGACGGTGCTCTAAAAATTGTAGGGGTGCATCATAATCACGGATAGTCTGCACCCACATATATTCTTGTGTTGTATTAACGTGTGATTGTTAGAAATGTGGTGAAATAATGATGTGATGTTAAATGATAGAAATGTATTGTGGGGGGAGTGGTCTGGCCACGTAGGAAGATGGCCGCCTAACTGTGAGGCTCTGCTCTGGGTCGGCACTCAAATGGATTGAACATCTATTTGCAGGTGTCTAAGGATGTTATATTGGCATTTCTGAGTAATCGGAACATTGAAGCTGTCAGCTGTGAAAATTCCGTCCTGCTAGACCATCTCTAACTGGCTTTTCTGAGGTGTGGATACATTGTGGCTTGCCGGGCCTAGCAGAATCCTAGGATCCCCGGTGCTTGCGTAACCTGAACTCCCGATGACCTCACTGCTAATTGGGCTGTGACTCCAAAGACACCGGATGGGGGAAACATTCCCGGTCAAAAAAACAGCCCTTTTTATAATCATCTATAACTGAAGTGTTGTATTCTGAGGAAAAAACCACGTCACAATTCCCTTTTATTATACAAGACTGCTAATACAACATTTTTAAGCAATACTGCTCCTTTCATTTTATTAAGTTGCCTTTTTAAGTATTTTTCCACAGTTCCTTTGCCAGGCCCAGCAGTAATTTATGTTCTCTGGGTTAAGGTTAAGCTTTTTTCAACTGCTTCAGTGAAATAAGAAACATTGCTTCAACACACGGCTGCTGGGCCCAGGAATAATTTATATTCCCTGGAGCATGTGTGACTTGTATTCCTGCTGACTCCTCTGCTAAATGGACTAAGAATGGAACAATGTGAACCTGGATATAAGAAACAATCTTTATTTATGAAAAAAGGCAGCTTTACTTTTTGCTAAAAGTAATCAGTGTACAGACATGTGTTAAAAAAGGAAGTGAGTTGATAGCACATTATATTCACTGCTTACCTGCTAATTGGGCTACAAGTGTTGCAGGCGTCAGTCCGGATGTAATATTCCCGGTCTCATATTTTATATATGATGAATGATGACTCCCCTTGAGGCGTAACATAATCAAAGTGCAGGACTGCGCAATCTGCATGTTTTCTCTCACATGAGGATTGTTACTGAAAGAAAGTGAGGGAAATCATTGTTGCAGTGATTTTTCCAGCATTCCCTGAAGGTTTAATGCTATCTGCATGTACATCAATATGCATCAATGCTATTCATATAGTGCAAGCTCCTCATTTATTTTTCTCCTCACAACTTAAGTCTTTACAATATTCCATTTAGACATATGTCTATCAGCTTAAGAGCTCATTTTTGTTGGTCATGCTTTTCATGTTCTACCACAATATTCAAATTATATCATCAATATTTATACACAACCTATTTTTCTCATGATAATTTTCATTAAAATAAGGAGATTTTTCAGCTGAAGGTTTACTGGTTGCTTACTCTACTAATCTACATAAAACGGCTGCGATATTTTCCTCAATGCTTTTTGACTCCAATAGCACTTGATTATATCTTGCTTTGTGGAATCTGGCTCATATGTCATTTAAGTGCTAATTCATTTAATATTCTGATAATTATTTATTTATTACCAAATGAAGATTACTCATCTTGGTGCCTTACATTCGCTCTACTTGAAGGGTTGTTTGTCTGCAGTTTTAAATATTCCCCGACATTTGAAGTTAGAAGTGAATGTCTAATAACAAGAGTGGAAACAAACCTTCTCATTCACCTTTATTTGCTGATGTATTAAAACAACCACGCAAGATGTCTGGGAAAAACTCCACTGCATCAACTTCTAATAAGGCACATAATACTTCCTCGGCGGTATCCAATGCTGCCATGGGGATGTATGTCGTTACAACGCACACTTTTACAACGCATGCACTTACAATGCATTTTTTACAACGCACAATCCATTACAACGCATGACATTACAACGCAGGACACTACAACGCATTTTTAAAAACTACCTTTACAACGCATTTCCATTACAACGCATACTACCTTTACAACGCATACCATTACAACGCATAATATTAAATTGCATTTAAGGTAAGTATTAGATAGTATAGGGGTAAAAATTTCTATTCTAACTCCAGGGGGTGCAACAGTAGGGTAAGTGTTGGATAGTATAGGGTTAAAAATTACTATTCTAACTCCAGGGGGTGCAACAGTAGGGTAAATGTTGGATAGTATAGGGGTAAAAATTACTATTCTAACTCCAGGGGGTGCAACAGTAGGGTAAGTGTTGGATAGTATAGGGGTAAAAATTACTATTCTAACTCCAGGGGGTGCAACAGTAGGGTAAGTGTTGGATAGTATAGGGGTAAAAATTACTATTCTAACTCCAGGGGGTGCAACAGTAGGGTAAGTGTTGGATAGTATAGGGGTAAAAATTACTATTCTAACTCCAGGGGGTGCAACAGTAGGGTAAGTGTTGGATACTATAGGGGTAAAAATTACTATTCTAACTCCAGGGGGTGCAACAGTAGGGAAAGTGTTGGATAGTATAGGGGTAAAAATTACTATTCTAACTCCAGGGGGTGCAACAGTAGGGTAAGTGTTGGATAGTATAGGGGTAAAAATTACTATTCTAACTCCAGGGGGTGCAACAGTAGGGTAAGTGTTGGATAGTATAGGGGTAAAAATTACTATATTATGCGTTGTAATGGTATGCGTTGTAATGGTAGTATGCGTTGTAATGGAATGCGTTGTAAAGGTAGTTTTTAAAAATGCGTTGTAGTGTCATGCGTTGTAATGTCATGCGTTGTAATGGATTGTGCGTTGTAAAAAATGCGTTGTAAGTGTAGTGCGTTGTAAAAGTTGCGTTGTAAAGGTTGTTCCCCCTGCCATGGATCGTCTTTTCCAAGAAATTTCAACAATCAGCTGTCGGCTAACAGACATGGATATAAACATTTCATCTCTTACCTCAGAAACTAAATCAATACGAGCTGACAAAGCACTATTCCATGCTAAAACGGAGGGTCTTGATGAACGTTTGACAATTGTTGAAAATAAAATCGCTTCAACGCAGTCTAGAGATGAAGAACTTCTCTTTCTGCGTAGTAAGTTAGTGGATTTAGAAGACCGCAGCAGAAGAGACAATATTCGTTTTTTTGGATTTCCAGAAAAAATTAAAGGCCAGAATACCAGAGCCGTTTTGTGTGATGTACTCCTTAAATTAGTTGGCATTCAGTTTGATCCACTGCTTGAGATCCAGAGAGCACATCGATTAGGTCCTCCACAGCACGGTAAAGACACACGTCCAAGACCCCTTATTGCTTGTTTCCTAGGGCATAAGCAAGTTCGACAACTACTGATAGCAGCACGTACTCAGGCTTCCTGCTCTTTTGACGGTTATGCAATACGATTGACAGCTGATTATTCCCGTGACACCAATGAAAGAAGGAAAGCGTTTCTCTCCATGAGACCTCAATTGAGGAAATTGGACATTAAGTATGGTTTGTTTGATCCAGCACGCTTTCGTGTCTCTAAGAATGGGGACACCGGAGACTTCTACAATCCAGATGACTTACAACGTTTTTTGGTTGACATGACATCTCAAGACATGGACACGCAGTCTGCTCCTACCCCTGCTCCTTCTCGTAATCCTCAAGCTATTCCCACATCTGTGGATGACATGCGTCGCAATCTACATGAATCCCGTCAAAGAGGCAGAGAATTTGAACGGTCTATTCGCAGTCAAGATGATACATCTTCCGCCTTAAATACTGTCTCCACCTTAACTCAGCAACAACGTCGAGATAAGTCCCGTTCTCCTCTAAAGTCTGCCTCTAATGAGAAATAATGTTGATGTCATGGCTCCTATATAACTTATTAAGGCATAGGTTGCAGCTACTTTTGCTTATGTCTCTCTAATTGACAGATATAGATGAACTCTGTGCTGTTTTACTGGTTAAATTCTCTTGTCCTTTTGGAATGTTCTGTTTATTTTCCTGTATTCATGAATCGATAGTCACAATTCTGTAGCATTTTACATATATTAGTCATCAAAATGTCTTAGTATTAACTTTTCATGCTTATCTTTTATTAGGGCTATTATTTAGGTTATGGATTTCGATTATTCACTACTATTATATTTTTTGATGATGTCCTTTACAGGTTATTAGTGCATGATTTATCTATCACATGCAATATAGTTATTTTATCTATGATGTTGACTATTTGACCTATTCTTAGATATTTATATATTTCAAATCCTATATCTTTATCAATATTTAGTTTACTATGACTTAAATCTTCTAATATATTTCCAAAATGTTATATTATAAATGTTATGCTCTCTTAATATGCTATCCTTTAAAGAGCAGATTTTATATCCCTTCATATTCCTTACCAGCTTAGTTCATATTTTCTATTTTTACTTTATTTTATTCTTTCAGGGTTTTTCTTTTCTAGCTTCTCATATCAATGTTATTGGCCACTTTAAATTGATTTTCTTTCCTTATTTTTTCTCTGTTTAAATGTTCTAACCCTGGATTTTCCTTATTAATGGAGTCCCGGCCCAGAGCGGTGCTCTAGTGAGCCCAGACCCGCGGTTAAAAGTCTATTGTTATTCTATTATGCTCTTTATTATTCTTTTGTAGTCTATAAATCTTTCTTTATTTGCTTTCTATACTTTATCTTTATTTATCTTTCTTATTGGTGGGTTTTTTCCTTTCCTCTTCTATACCCATTTCTATCACATCTTTTTGCAAGTCTCTCTCTTGTTTTTATTTTTTATTTTATTTATTTATTTTTATTTCTAACATGGTCCTTGCTCATGATTTATGTGCTATATCCTGGAATGTCAATGGATTAACACACTATATCAAACGGAAAAAGGTTCTTTCCTATTTACAATCTAAAAAGGTGGATGTGGCTCTTCTTCAAGAGACTCATCTTAATACACTCGAGTCTGAAAAACTTCGTAGAGATTGGGTGGGTAAAGTTATCCACAGTAGTATCAGCAATGGCACTTCTTCAGAAGCAGGCCCTACTCGAAAATGTGGGGTAGCAATCCTTATCAGAAAAACGTTACCAGTTTGTGTACTTAAAACATGGGAAGACTCACAAGGCAGATATGTTTTTGCAAAAATGTGCATTGGTAATATTCATATATGTGTGGGTTCAGTTTATGCTCCTACTGGTGCTAAAAACGATTTCTTTCTACGTTTGAATCGTTTGCTGTCAGAGATTAATGCCTCACAATACATCATCAGAGGCGATTGGAACCTGGTGAGAGATCCAGTGTTGGACAAAACTGGACCTCTTGATAAGAATAATGCAGCGGACAGAGCCCTTATGAATGATATCATTGCAGACAACGGCCTTATAGATCATTGGCGCTTATCACACCCAACTGATGTTGAATATACATTCACATCTCCCTCCCATGGCACCTTATTGAGATTAGATTACTTTTTAATTTCTCAGAGAACGGTCCAATCGATCCAAGATTCTTGTATTTTGGAGGCATCCATCTCTGATCATTCTCCGGTCCTCTTGTGTCTACAGACTGGGACACCCAAACCAGGTCGTAAACCCTGGAGAATGAACATCCAACATCATAAAACACCCCTTGGTAAAAAACAATTGCAAGAACATCTTCATGATTATCTCACATTTAATCAAAATTCAGTGGATTCTCACAGGGTCATATGGGCTGCTGCTAAAGCTGATATTCGTGGTAGACTTATGCGAGATGCAGCCCAGTTCAACAAACAAAATATTGCTAAACAAAATCAATTGGAACAGGACATTACCAATTTCACACGTTTATATACTAAAAGCCCTACTTTACAAAATCGAAAATTACTGGAACAATCACGCATTGCATTAAATTCTCTTTTCACCTCTAAGGCGGAATATGCCTTACAAAAAATGAAAGGGAGGCGTTATGAACAGAGTGAAAAAGCGGGTAGACTTCTAGCAGCACAATTGAAGCAAAGAGAGGTTGCTATGGCTATCCCTGCTTAACAATCCTCTAAGGGTTCCTTGTTAACATGTCCTCAGGATATTGCTTTTTTAAATGGATTAGAATTACCATCTCTTTCTGATGAAGATAGATCCATACTGGATGAAGACATTAGTAAAGAAGAGATTTCTCACGCTATCCTTAAACTTCCTTATCACAAAGCACCAGGAGAGGATGGTTTTCCAGTAGAATTTTATCGCTGGTCCGGAGATAAAATTATAGACGGTTTGCATGTGGCATTTCAAGAAGCCGAACGTACTTCCACCTTATAATAAAGCAATAAAGCAGTAATAGCAGTTTTACCAAAACCAGGAAAAGATCCACTTCTTTGTAGCAGTTATCGTCCCATTTCACTTCTTAACTGTGACATTAAAATTTTAGCTAGTATTTTTGCTTCTCGTCTGAGCAGTTATTCCCTCTCTCATTCATAATACTCAGGTGGGCTTTGTACCTGGTCGATCTTCCAGAAATCATTTACGCTCCCTAGCCCACACTCTGCATACTGCTAAATCTTTACAGGATGATGCTTTGGCATTATCATTAGACGCCGAAAAGGCATTTGATAGAGTAGAGTGGGATTATTTATTCCTAATCTGAGAAAAATTTGGTTTAGGAGAAGAAATTATAAGAAAGATTAAATTGTTATATGAGCAACCCACTGCACTGGTCAATTGTGGAGGATTTACTTCTGAAACTTTTACTATACAGCGAGGCACCCGCCAGGGATGCCCCCTCTCCCCGCTTTTATTTTTATTAGCCATTGAACCTTTAGCGGCCGCTATTGGGCAATCTTCCAATGTGGTAGGTATTTCCTTACCGGTGGGTGAATCTAAACTTTATATATATGCGGATGATATACTGCTCACTATTACTGATTTAAACAGATCTTTACCATCATTACTTCAAATTGTAGAGGAATTTTCTTCTTTTTCTGGGTATAAAATAAATTGGGATAAGAGTGAAGCACTTCCCATTTCAGATGGCACCTCAAGGGATGTGATACAGGGATATCCATTTCATTGGCAACCTTCTCGGTTAAAATATTTAGGTATCTTGGTAAATAAGGGATTGGATGCCATGGTATCAGATAATTTAGGGCCTTTAATCATTCAGATACAATGAGATTTTGATAAATGGAAAGCGCTGGGTCTGTCTTTATGGGGTAGAGTTCAGACGGTGAAGATGGTTACGTTACCGCGCTTTCTTTATATTCTTGGTATGCTTCCTCTTCATGTTCCCTTATCCACATTGCGCCTTATAGATTCCAAAATTAAATCTTTCATATGGGGTTCTATTAAACCTTGTCTGGCATTCTTTTCATGATCCACCAGAGCAGATAAATCCGTAGGTTTGGTTTTGTATTAGTTCCTATGTATTTCTACAATCTCGTCTTGAGGTGCTTGTATATTCAGTTGTTTTTGGCATTGTAATAAACCCCCTAAACTGAAGTTGGATTCTGTGGTCTTTGAGTCCTGGGGGATACTGGAAAGTTAATTGTGGTGATGTACTGTTTCTCTCCTTTACACTTCACAGCAGGTAAAAAGAGACATCGACCTAGGGTTCCTTGTTAAAATTTCCGTAGTTGAACCGAGCCTTATCAGTTGGTAGCGAGAGGACAGTTACCTCTGTAGGACGGGGAGAAGTTAGGGAAGAGCTAGTTACAAACCCCATAAAGCCCAAGAGATGGTTGCCCAGAAGATCAAGAGAGGAGAACAACGGTGTTTGGCGGAGACCGACAGAGAGTGACGGTGCGGCATAAACAGCAGTTCGTGGAGGAGTGAGTATGAATAGGGATGTTGTTAGATTGCGGTGATGATTTGATTGTGTGATGTCTTGCGGAGTTGGAATGAGAGTTGAATGATTGTGGTTTTGGACTGTGAGCGCATGCGGTCCATGTGATTTCTTGATATCAGGCTCGATGAGTAGCCTAAGATCCCGGGATAGATAGATTGTGGTGTAGAAGACACCCAGGGCCGTAACTGTCGACCATTGATTGTGGGAGTCGTGAGACGTCATCGACAAACCCACCCGAGATAGGGAACGAGAGAGTGAGTGTTTGAGTGACCAACGCAGGTTGTGGGTTACTGCATGTATAAAATCGAGTGATTGGATCCTATCAACTATTGATGTGACCGTCCGGCCGTTCATGGGCAGATGGTCGAGGGCAGTTGTCCGGTTGTTCGCGGACAGACAATTGTCAGATTGAGGTAGACAATTACGAGTGACTGTCCGGTCGTATGGTGGATAGACAGTCGATCAAGTGATTGTCCGGTCGTTTTGTGGACTGACAGTTACTTGTTGTATGAGTGAGACGTGCGAGAGTGTTCGAGATGAATTATGAAGGAGGGGACCTGCTGCGTGAGGAGGAAGAGTGACGTCGAAGTGTGCCTCGCTGTGATAGGTCGGTTAGTGTAAGGCCGCGCTGGTATTGGTGGATTGATATCACGAAGTAAAAAGAAAACACTGTGGGTAAAAGAGTTGATTTCATCAAGAAATGTTTTAGGGTATTGCGAGATTTTTGTAGGGGAGACAGAGGAGTAGTAACTCGAGTGGGGGAAGAAGCACCACCTGAGGATACCCCAGCTCATTACATGGCTACGAATGTATGGATCCATACTATACTTTGGCTTCAGAATTGGCCAAAGATGACTGAGAAGGAGGGAGATTTGGCTTTCCCACTCCATGGCTCATTCAGATTTGATGTGTTGTATTACTTGAAGTCAGTTATGGCTGCATTGCGACCTTTGCCTAGACCAACACAGTTTGAGGCGCTGAATGCATGGATAAGAGCAGCGCATGCGAGGAAAAGAGATCGAAGTTAGGATAGGGTGAAGAAATCGATCAGGGCATTTCAGGATGCACGGTGGGATGCAGTGACGAAAAGATGGAGGATAGACACTATTGAGGGAGATAGACTATTTCCGTTACTAGTAAAGGTAGGAGATGCCGAGAAGAGAAGAGGAAGATGATAGCGACACAGATGACAGTTTTTTGGAGAGGTTGTTGGCAGAGCGTCCACCTCCATATAACCCAGATTCGGAACGAGGAACGGAGCTTCTACAGGGGATACAGGGGAGACGCAGATGAATCCTACTGTGGGAGTAAGAGGAAGGATTTCAGCAGGGACAGAGAGAATGAGGACACAACCACCGAGGGGAGTGGAGGCAAATGAGGTTAACACAGTTACCAGACTACCGGAAGCTCTTACAGTACTGGTCACTATTGGTCCCATAGTGTCAGTATACGATCCAGATCAGACAGGAAATGGAAGTTTAGTACGGTCAGTAATGGGAGAGGGTACTGGTTCTGGAGGGAGCGGGACAGCGAGTGGAAGTAGTCACCCTTCGTGGCCCATAGAATCAAGTACGCCGTTGCCATCTAAAGCAGATTCCTCTAGGGGACAGGTAGAACAAAGAGCACCAAGGACAGGTTCCTTAGCTGACTCACACTTGGACTTGAGAATGTGGGAACCCCCAGTGAGACGACCTTTTGGAAGGATGATGGGAGGTAATAGTCCAGGAGTTTCGGGGAGTCAACCTGTCTCACGGAACTTGGTGGAAGGGAATCAGCAGGAAGAGCAAGGTAGCAAGAGTGGAGAGTTGAGTAGTGTGTCAAGTCGAGGAACAATTAAAGCTGATCTGCGGGCTAAGGTGCTGGACATGGTGAGATTGAAGGTAGAAGTGGAGGAGATAATTAGTGGGAATTTGCCTTTGGAAAGGATCGAACTCTATGAGCCAGATGAATTGTTGTTTGTGGCAAAGGATGTAACTCACAAGGCAATGATAGCATATGAGAAACTGTTAGAGTTGGCACAGAGGTACGACATGGATTTGACTAAAACTAAAATGTTACAGGGGAACCACAGGTTAAATTACAGTGATCAGGAACTAGAAGAGAAAAGAGTAATAGGTTTGAAAACGCACATTCGAGAATTGATCATAGGGATACGTGTGTGGAGCATGCTTGACAAGTGGGAAGAAAGATGGTCAAAGAAGAAGAGTGCCAGGAAGAGTATAGGGGAAACACCACCTCTAGGAGGGGGAAAAATGAGAGTAGAGGCCTTTCCGTTGCGAGTGGTGCAGAGTGGAGGGTATGTGCATATGCCTTGGAGTAGAGGTGACTTAGCAGCGTTTACCAATGATTTTCCTCAACTGAGGGAAAAACCTATTGAGCGGTACAAGCAAGTTGATTGGTTTGTCAAAATTTCAAAAGTATTGTGTGTTGATTTGAATACATTGTTTGATATTGTGGTACCAAGTGATTTGTGGTCAGCTTGTAAAATTGCTGTTGATTGGCCGTCTTTAGAGCCTGAGCGAGATTCTGTTACACATGGTCCTTCACCTGTGGTTATGAAAAAGTACGAACAGGTAATCACATGGTTGCAATCTAAGATTTCGCCACAAGATATTCATTGGGTTCAAATAGACAGAACTGTTCAGGAGCCAAAGGAGACTGTATATGTCTATTATGAGAGGCTCTTGCAAGCCTTCAAGCAGTACAGAGGGTTGGATATGCTTGACCCAAAGGATATGGGACAGTTCTTCTCTAAATTTGTGTTAGGATTGAGACCAGAAGTTAGCTTTATGATTCAGCAGCACTTGATTTGCTGGCAGAATAAATTTGTGAAAGAAATCCTGCGGTATGCCAGATACTGTAGTGACGAAGTGGACTCGAAGCATAGAAAGCTTAAGGATAAGCTGATGCTGGTCCAAATGCAGAATGCAGAAAAGGAAGATCAGACCCAGACCAACGGAGGAACGTTAGGAAGAAGGCAGGGAAATAATCAAGGAGGGCCTCAAAATGCATCAGGATAGGGAAAAGGGAAACCTATAGATCCTAAGACAGGAATAGATGTTGATACCTTAAAGAAGACTACTGCATGTCATAACAGTCACAAGATCGCATTGGAAGCGTGAGTGTAGATCGAATCCAGCTAATCAGATCCAGCAGGAAGAAGCGGTGCAGACGTCTGAGGTCGTCAATTCAGTGACGAGACCCAGATCTGTACAAGGGGGGACAATAGGTCCGCAGGGACAAGTTCCCCAGCCACCGAGAATCCCATAGAGAACTCAAACTTATCAGCAGATGCCTTTTATTGAGACCTTTGATGAACTCGGTTCAGACCCATTGCAACAACGTTGTCTGAGGGGGGAGGAAGACTGTACTCTTGGAGCAGTCTTGGAGGTGGATCAGAGAGGACCGTATGTAGAGGCGGATGTTGATGGTCACCCAACTACCTTTTTGGTTGACACGGGTGTCACCCACTCTACTGTGAGATCTGCAGTAGTTCCCAACTTACCCCTCTCAGGACAAGCGAACACGAAAATGACTAATCCATTGACTGAACCAATACCTGTAAGAATAGGGACCTTCCATGATCAACACCAATTTGTGGTATGCGACTCAAGTCCGGACTGTCTGTTGGGTCGTGATCTTTTATGTAAATTGAACTGTACCATCCATTGCACGCCGAAAGGAGTAGAGCTACAGACTAGTGATGATGGTGCTACATTTAAGGTGGTAAACCAGAATTTGTGTATAGAGGAATTTCCTATGCTGACAGTTAAGGAACTCCCACTCGAGCTGAGGAACTCCGTCTCTTTGGACGTATGGGATTTCACGGGAGAAGAGATAGGACTGATCAAAGGAGTTGAGCCAGTTAAGATCCAAGTCAAACCTAATGCTGAGTTCCTTAGAACACCTCAGTATAATCTGTCATCGGAGATGATTGCAGGAATCAAGCCTGTAATTGAGTCTATGATTGAGCAGGGAATCCTGAAGGAGATAATGGGGAGTCCATGTAACTCACCAATCATGGGACTGCAGAAGCCGAGCGGGAAGTATAGGATTGTGCAGGACCTGCGAAAGATTAACACGATTGCGGTTCCATGTTGTCCTGTGGTACCGATTCCTTCTGTGATCCTGTTTCAGATCCCATGTGAAGCTGAGTGGTTCACAGTGATTGATTTGTGTCAAGCATTCTGTTCGATACATCGGCATGAGGAAAGCCAGTTTTTGTTTGCTTTCTGGCTGGAAGATCGTGTGTTAACATGGTGTCGTATCCCTCAAGGGTATACAGAGAGTCCATCGATCTTTAATCAGCTGTTGAAAAAGAATCTTGAGAGTCTCGTACTGCTGCAGAATTCACGTACAGTACATTGACGATCTTTTGATCGCATCCGAGACTGAGGATGCTTGCAGGATTGATACCGTTGCCTTACTGAATCATCTAGCAGAGAACAGACACAAGGTGTCACAGAATAGGCTGCAGTACTGTTTACCCGAAGTGCAGTACTTGGGGCATCGGATCGAGAAAGGCAAGAGGATGGAGCCACCAGATCGAATTGAGGCGATCATGAACATGACTGTGCCGACCACTCAAAAGGAGGTTAGGATGTTTTTGGGGATGGTAGGATACTGTTGCCAATGGATCCCCAATTTTTTCTTGAATGCAAAGCCTTTAGAGAGGCTGACGCACAAGGATGTGAGTGATCCAGTACTGTGGGATCATGACTGTTTGGTTGCGTTTTTTGAGTTGAGAGAGAGCCTATGTCGTGCTCCAGCTCTGGGGATGCCAGACTATAACAAATCTTTTTCACTATTCTGCTATGAGCGAGAAGTTTGTGCCTTGTCAGTCCTAACTCGAAGTCATGGAGGAGTCCGTAGACCAGTTGCCTACTTCTCAGCTACTTTAGATCGAGTAGCTTCAGCATTGCCCGGATGTCTCAAATCCGTTGCTGCAAGCGGTTTCAGCATTAAAAGATGTGAGAGTATTGTTATGGGTCATCCACTTACTGTATTTGTTCCACACTCAGTTGAGCTCCTGATGACGAGGACTAAGACACAGCATATGACAAATAATAGACTCACACACTAAGAGCAGGTTATACTTGCCTCAGAGAATGTGACACTGAAACGTTGTTCTGTCTTGAATCCTGCTACTTTATTGCCTTTGCCAAATGTTGATGATGAAGATTGTGAGGACCATGACTGTCTCGATGTGACTGAATTTTGCACCAAACTGAGGCCTGACATTGTTGATGAACCTCTACCTGAGTCTGATGAAATCTTTTTTGTAGATGGTTCATGCTTAAGAGACAATGTAGGTCACTTGAGAGCAGCATTTGCTGTGTGTACCATTTCTGGCATGGTGGAAGCTGCTTGTTTACAGGGAGTATACTCCGCACAGGTAGCTGAAATGATTGCTCTGATTCGTGCCTGTTTGGCTGCTGATAAATCTGAATCACTATTTACACCGATAGTCAGTATGGGTTCGGTGTGGTTCATGACTTTGGACAGCTATGGTCACAGAGAGGTTTCCTCACGTCATCAGGATCTCCCATTAGAAACGGAGAATATGTAAGACAATTGTTAGAAGATTTTTATAACGGCCACAAGAAATTGCTGTGGTAAAATGTACAGCCCATGGGAGGGGAAATGACTTTGTCTCTCTGGGAAACAGGTATGCCGATAAAGTTGCATGTTTTTGCGCTGAACAGGGATGCAATTTTACTGGAGACTATACAGGAGAGAGCCCAGAAAGAATTGAGCTCAGCATGATGTTAGCCATTGCAAACACTTGGGATGAGCTCAAGCTTCTGCAGGGAGAGGCTTCAGAAGAGGAAAAGACTGTGTGGATCAGAGCAGGATGTGAAAAAGGAGATGAAGGGATTTGGGTTTCAAATGATGGTCGAGCAGTGTTGCCAGATGATTTATTGAGTCCTATGGTGAGACAGATCCATGGAGCAGTGCATCTTGGAAGAGATGCTATGGTGCGAGTGTTCAGACGGAAGAGGTATAATCCACGGTTCCAAGCATTTGCTGAAGCAGTGTGTCATAGGTGTGTTACGTGTCAGCAGATGAATGCTGGAAAGAAGACTGTGGTCGCCTTGACTCATATTGGGAGGTCTGGAGGGCCTTTCAACAGAATACAGCTTGATTTTATTGAGATGCCTAGCTAGGTGCAATGGTTTGAGATATATCTTGGTTGTGATGTGTGTCTTCTCACGATGGGTGGAAGCTTATCCGACGAGAAGGTGTGATAGCCTTACGGTAGCAAAGTTGTTGCTTAGGGAGTTGATACCACGGTTCAGATTTCCCACTTCATTGGAGTTGGATAGAGGAACACATTTCCACAGTGAAATCATGAAATTACTTTGTGTTGATTTGAATGTTGACCAGAGGCTGCATTGTAGCTATCGACCAGAGGCTTCTGGTATCGTGGAACAGATTAATGGGACTTTGAAAATGAGGATGGCAAAAGTGTGTTCATCTACATCTTTGAAATGGCCAGATGCATTGCCACTGGTGTTGATGAGTGTTCGCAGTACACCTGATATGAGAACAGGTCTCTCACCCCATGAAATCCTGATGGGGAGAGCTATGCAGTTACCAGCAGTGCCATCAACAGCCTTAATAAACATCACGGATGATTTGATCTTTGACTATTGCAAAGGACTGGCTGAAGTGGTCATTTCTGTGTCTCACCAGGTGGAAGCTGCAACTGCCCTGATCTTGGGGTACCTCTGCCATGACCTGTGTCCAGGTGACTGGGTACTAGTTCGCAAGCATGTGAGGAAAAGCTGCCTTGATGCCGTTGAAGAGGTCCTTACCAGGTGATTCTGGTGACGAATACAGCTGTGAAGTGTGGAGGCTTACCGAACTGGATACATGCCTCCCATACTCGCAGTTTCAGAACCCCTGGAAGAAACAGCCCCTCTTGTAGAAGAAAATCCAGCTGTGGCAGAGAGGCCACTCAAGAGGGTAAGCCAAGCTGTGAGGGTTGTTGATGAAGCTGGTCCACCAGAACAAGCTGAGGAGGGTTATGCTACACAAGATCCAGGTATTGACTCTGAGGGAGAAGGTAACGTTGCAAATGGTATAGAGTCAGACTCAGCTGAAGTAACTGGTGTGCAAGTTGGTCGGGGCAGAGGAGAAAGGCGGATGCCATAGAAGAATCGTGGCCTGGGAGACAAGGAAGGCTGAATCTGAGACTAGCTCCTGAGAGAGATCTTGCTCCTGTGTCAGAGACTTCTGAATCTGATCTGAGTGAAGTGGAGTAAACTCAAAAGGGTTTAAGAAGGTTGAGGAGAGTAAGTGTGCCTTGTCAGAAATATGCCACCACGGAGTGGACTTATTTGGTAACAGATGCCGGGAGTGGTGGGGCTCGGAAGACTGAGGTCTTCGCGAGTGATCAGCAGAACACCCAAGTTGAAAATCGAGGTGAAATTGATAGTCCCTGGACTGGAAATAGAGGGAGTGCTGACAATAACAGTTCCGAGACCTCCAGTTTTAAGCACGGTGCGGATTCTGATCCTACAGGAATTGTCTTTTCCGCCTTTTGCTTATCAGCCACCAGCTCGGGTGATCGCAGCTGTTCGTCATGAAATACTGCAGTGGGTGCTAATCGTATTTGGATCTGAACTTATAAGAGACTGTGAATGAACTGCAAACTGTAAATAAATGTCTCAAAGAAGATTACCTAGGTCAGAGTGGAAGAAGAATACATTTAGGGGTTTTCCTGTAGAAGAAGAAAGAGGGCTTGGGAAATCTTTGGACTGTGTATATAAATTTAGGGGAACTGAACTGTGAACGAATTCCCAGGATTTCAATGAACTGTGTTCCAACTGGTTGAGCACCAATCTGAGGTGGAAGGAAGAGACTTTGTGTATTCTCTTATTGAGCAGAACTGACAAGTCGAGGATGGAGTCTGGGAGTTCGAACCGTAGGTCTAAGTGTGTGATAGGTACATTTATTGTAGGAGTGATAGTAGCAATAATAGTAGTTGTTGTATCTGTAATCATTTCACACGATGCAGAAGTTGGGGAAGCGGGGGTACAAGGGACGTCCACACCTATTACTTCTAGCACACAAGAGGGTATCATAGAAGCTGAAAAAGCTATGCTAGATCAAACTAGTTGTATGTTGCATGTAGATTTGTCTAGAGGTGATTATACGCCTAATGCATATGCGAAGCTGCTATATGAGTATGTAAGTACGATGAATGTGAGAGACGGTTATGTGTGTATGCAGTTGCCTGCGTCTGTGGAGGAGGGTATCCGATATCATCATCTTCCTTTGACGCATGGTATTACTTGTAGTTTATTGCTTAGTTTGTTTTACAAGGGTCACTATGAGTATTACTTTTCTAATAATGATATAGTGCTTTCAGAAGTTCCAGCTTACAAGCATTTCAACAAGTATGATTATTTTAAAAAGGAAGATAGAATAGGGAAGTATTTCATACCTACTGTAACCCTAGATACAGCTTATGCACACCGACACAACTTAACATGTTCACTAACAGATGTAGAAAAGAAATGTATGAACCAAGTAGAAGATAGGCATAGACAACTAATAGGGAATCGTTACAATAAGGGAGGTACAGTTGAGTGGACCAAGGAGGAGTTAGCTCATAAGGCAAAAGGGAGTAGTGGTCCAATTGCATTGGATTTTGAGCAAAGAGGAAAACTGTGTGTGAGACAAGTACAAACTTATTATGATAAGGTCTATGTAGGAGAGAGTGTATATGATCATATTTTCACTATTGAGGCCTCAGCAAAGAAAGTTTTGCAGGATGCAATACAAGTGGTGCCTAATGTGCATTTTGTGTGCGGGAAAAATGCCTATGTGCGGTTGCCATTGAATTGGTATGGTACGTGTAATGTGGCAGTAGTATTTCCCAAAATCTATCATGTGGAGGATTTGAACCATTTGGAAGGTTGATTACATTCTAGAAGGAAGCGAGTTGCGAGTGCAGAAGAAATTGTAGGAGATGTCTTTGGAGCATTGATACCAGGTTTAGGAGGGGTGTTGAATGATGTCAAGATTAGAAAGTTGTCAACCATTGTGGAAATGTTGTCCGCAAATACAGCTCAGTCGTTGTTACTTGTAGATGGAGAGATGGTGTCGATAAGGGCTATGGTGATACAGAACCGTCATGCTTTAGATGTCTTACTGGCAAAAGAGGGTGGAGTCTGTAAAATGCTGAAGGTCCAACAGTGCTGCACTTATATACCTGACAACAGTAAAGATCTGAGGAGGTATATAAGTAACATTACTGAGATACATCATGAAGTGCATGACCTAGCCACAGAAGGAATTTGGGACAAGGTAGGAAAAGGATTTGGTACGGTAGGGAGTTGGTTTGTATCCCTGGAAAAGGGAATTATTGGCTACATCTTGAAATTTATCATTATAGTGGTGGTTTGTGTGATTCTGTTGTGGGGATTGGTGAGGATTTATAAGTGGCATAGGGCAAATAGAGTTGAAAGATCTCTTAGAGAGCAAGAGCCAAGGATGGAAATACTGCAGGACACTCATTCCGAAAATATTAAGAGCCTACAGAAGTTCCGACAGGGAAGGATGGCTACAAGCTCTGTTTAGGTTGGTTCTTTCTCCAGGGAGTGTGATTTATTGTGATGACACCAGTCATCAGAGGGAGGAACTGATAGAGTGTGATGGTGCTCTAAAATTGTAGGGGTGCATCAAAATCACGGATAGTCCGCACCCGCATATATTCTTGTGTTGTATTAAAGTGTGATTATTAGCAATGTGGTGTAATAACGATGTGATGTTAAATGATAGAAATGTATTGTGCCATGCAAAGAGAAACAAAATGACATTCATGACTGAAATTGTAATCCTTGCTATGTTGTAGCCGCCTAATGAGAACAGTATGTATAATAGAATTCATTTTTGATTAAATGTGCACCAAGATGAAGACTGCACGAAGAAATAATGAAAGATGCTTAATATGTAATAATTGTAGATGATTGTATTGCAAAGCCTTATTAACTCGAGTGTATAATTTGATGCGTGAAGGCCTAAATGAAATGTTCATGTTGGAGATGAAAGGCCTATTCGTTTATTCCTACGTTGGCCAAACTGTGTAGGCCCGAAAATGTATTTTCCCTGGTGTGCTCCGGATTCCTGCTTCCACGTCATTATTTAAAACCTGCATTTTAACGGGAGGGCGGGACTGCGAGGACCAGCTTTACCCGCGGCCGGAGCAACATCGCCGCAGCTGGGTCCTCTTCTCGGCACCTCCCCCTGATCAACGCCACGACTCGCGGCCCCCGCTGCGCGGGAGCCGCTCGGAGTATAAAGCTCCAACTAAAGGAACAATTTGTGTGCCCTGATTGCTACGGATTCCTGCTTCCACGTCATTATTTAAAACCTGCATTTTAACGGGAGGGCGGGACTGCGAGGACCAGCTTTACCCGCGGCCGGAGCAACATCGCCGCAGCTGGGTCCTCTTCTCGGCCCCTCCCCCTGATCAACGCCACGACTCGCGGCCCCCGCTGCGCGGGAGCCGCTCGGAGTATAAAGCTCCAACTAAAGGAACAATTTGTGTGCCCTGATTGCTACGGATTCCTGCTTCCACGTCATTATTTAAAACCTGCATTTTAACGGGAGGGCGGGACTGCGAGGACCAGCTTTACCCGCGGCCGGAGCAACATCGCCGCAGCTGGGTCCTCTTCTCGGCCCCTCCCCCTGATCAACGCCACGACTCGCGGCCCCCGCTGCGCGGGAGCCGCTCGGAGTATAAAGCTCCAACTAAAGGAACAATTTGTGTGCCCTGATTGCTACGGATTCCTGCTTCCACGTCATTATTTAAAACCTGCATTTTAACGGGAGGGCGGGACTGCGAGGACCAGCTTTACCCGCGGCCGGAGCAACATCGCTGCAGCTGGGTCCTCTTCTCGGCCCCTCCCCTCGCAGCCCTTTTTCTGTTTCCCATTCATATTTCGCCTACCTCACTCGCGCTAGCGGAACGCGCGCGGGGCGAAGACCGGGCAATGAGCGGGCCGTTTGAGGCCGTTCGAGGACAGGAGAGGCCGGGCCCGGGCCTACCCCCTGGAACACCCGAAAACTGTGACAAGCTGTGGCGAAGTGTGAGGGCTATCACTCGCGTTCATTCCTAGAAATGTCTTCAAGAGAAACAAGGAGCAAAAGTGCTATGGCCCGTGAACCCACATCAAAGGGAACATTGGACAATTATTTCGTGAAAGCTGGGTCTCTGCTAATCGAGGATATAACGCTTCTAGAAAGACGAATATCCCAAGAACTGGACTGGGTGCGGAGATCGTCCATGGGCCCTTTGGCTCTGGCAAAGTCACCCGTGGTAAGCACAGATTTCCCTATGTTGGACACAGGGGTGGATGGCTCAACAAATCCCTCTGAGGCAACGGACATATCAATTTGTATTTCCCAGTCAAATAGGAAGGATTTTAATGATTTTGCTGATTGTAGTATGTTAACTCTCCCCCCTGCACAACCCCACCCCATGCCTATTTTAAATCCTACCCCAGATCTTGGCAATGATAAACCCACAAGCCCTGAAACGACACATCGAAAGGACACTAGAGAGGGAGCTATCCAGAAAAAAAGAGGAGGGAACACGAACAGGAACGAGCGAGAGTTAAATCACTCAAATCCCTCCCTGAATCCCCTGCAAAAGATTCCATGCCCAAATGCTAGGGAAACGACGCAAAAAGGCAGAGCTAAGACCCCGCGCCCCAATCTACCGGGGGGGGCAAGCACCCAAATTAATGCAAACCTCCCCGACACCAACGAGGAGGATGTCACCCTGGCAGGTATAGGCACTCTTATAAGTAAGCTCCTAAGTCCCCTGGAAAAAAGACTTATAAAAATAGAAGCTAGGCTCACGGCCATAGAAAAATCATCAGTCCAACTAGCTGTTAGCCTGAAAATAATGAATAACGGTGGGACTGAGGCTTCAGACAGGGCAATAAAAAGGGGACCCTCTCAGCCCGCAAATGGCACTAAAAATGCTATACATACAGTGCACCAGGTATCATCTACCCCACCCCCAAGTACCAACACTCAGCCGAAGGTAAATGTCTCACAAAAACATGTAGCACAGTCGAATCACTCCTCTCCCCCACAAAACAGGGTAAATTCTGCAGGGCTGAGTGACTGTGCCTCAACCAATGCACCAAATAGGGGGGAGTTTCCGATGGGAGGTGTGAGTAAGAGATTAGACCCTGGTCCAATACACCTTCCACCAGAAGCAGCCCCTTATACTGTCATTCTGGCGGGGGTACCAGAATTGAATTCCGCCCCCAAAGAATCTACTGCTTCTCTCAAAAACAAGGTCATAAACTGGCTTTGTACACATAGACCACTTCCTGAAGGTGTATTGAGCCCTGTTCTCATGGTACGAAGGGTTTCATGACTAGGTAACACTATTAAATCTATAAACGGTGACTGTATTATAGTCAATTTCAAGCACTGCAGGACTGTCCAGCATATATGTGGATGGATCCCAGAGCAAGAAGGGACCTCTGTTCAATCTCTACCCCTCTCTTTCTTTTACCCTCCCATAGTATATGGCAGAGAGGACGAGAATTGGGAGGACCGGCCACCAAGACCACCCGGGTGGGGAGACCCCAAAAGAGGGGAAAACCATCATTACCCTCGATCTTTACAACAAGGGCACTCGGAAACTCAAGAACAACATACATATTTCGATAGATTGGATGGAGGGCTGTCAAGAGGAAGGAGAGAACCACTTATCCCTCAAAGACAGGAGCTAGCCCACTATACCTCCAACCTGGATGATGGAGGATGGGAAGTCTGCCGTAGGAAAAGTGTCAAGTGGGGTGCAGGTGGGCAAAACTATTATTCCCGGAGACCCCTTCAGCAATGCCAGCAATTTTATTTCCCAATACATAATAGGTATAGTCAATTAGATATGGTAGATTGACTACCTATTCCCACGGGCAGGAAGTCCAACCCTCTAGCATGGGAGGTTGTGGACGAAACTAGCTTAGAAGCAAACTCGCCCAACACCCCCAAACATCAAGAGGGCTGGAGTAATTCCATTGGTAAACCAGGACACAAATCAACGCGGGAGTCTGCATATCGAACTAGTCTTGGAATAAAGCTTCCCGATAGTCTAGAACACCATGGGTCCTTGACCAACCCCAACGGCAGAGCAGGTCAGATTGCGGGGGACGAAACCATCCCCCCAACATGCTTAGAGATCGTGACCAGCAATAAAGAGGACGCCCACATAATAACCACCATCATGAATGATAGGCCACCCATGCTTAAAATATTGTCATGGAACGTGGCGGGTTTGGGAAACAAATCTGAACACCATGAATGGATCGAATACACCGACTCCAAAGACCTATGCATGTTCCAGGAGACTTGGGAGAGGGAGGAACACGCTAGGCAGGGATTCGCTGTGTTCTCCATTCCTGCGAAATGGCGAGGAAGGGGACGCCCATCCGGTGGACTTGAAACCTGGGTTGCAGTCCATCTGGGATGCAAAGCTACGCGCTTTCCAGTAGCATCAGATGACATACTCGTGGTTCTACTGGAATGGTCTCGTAGCTGTAGACTAGCGCTGGTAAATGTATACTCGAGACCGGTTACCATCTCACAGGAGTCATCCACCATCGATGAATTAGTGGATCTATTGTCCGAACTTCCCAAGGGTTTCCCTTTTTTAGTGGGTGGGGACTTGAATTCTCATTTTGAGCCCCTGCCAGGTCTCCTAGACGGGGATCTCCTAGAGGAAGAGATAAGATGGCGAGTATCACCGCTAGTATCCCCCCCGCCTAAAGCTTGGACCCCACTGGCAGTACAGATTACAGCCTTAACTCTGAGATATGGGGTTAGGGCTTGTAATGGGCGAACCAATTCTGACACTCCGAGCAAACCGACGTTCAACCGCAAAGGCAGCGAATCAAGATTAGATTACATTCTAGTGCAACTATCATCTTGGACACATGTCATAGATTTCAGGGTCACCGATAGAGAAGACAGTGACCATAATGCCCTGGAATTGGATTTTCTCCTTCCTGGACTAGATCTCGGGGAATTAGAATCACCCAAAACAAATCCCGATCTAGTCCTCGAAAGCAATAGGAGAAGAATCAAGTGGGAAAAAATCGCAGCAAGTTCAACCAAGCTCCCGCAGTTTTATAAAAATGTTATTCCTATTTTAGAGAACATGGCGTTTTTAAATGATGAACCAACCAGAGGGGATACCCATAATCAAATCTGGTTGAACCATGAGGAAGTCGTAAAGAGTCTGTCTACAGACTTATTTATTAATGGCCCACGGAGGGGGGATGGAAGGAATCAGTGCATATGGTATAACGCAGCGTGTCGCAAAGCCAGGAGTGAACTATTATTGAGTATTAAGAACGGTAAAAATAGGCTGGAAATCCGAGCTAGGCGACGCGAATTTAAAAAGCTGGTTGTCAATGCAAAAACAGATTGGGAGCAGAACAAGTGGGAGGAACTTGCTAGCTCCCTAGCGTCTATGGACTCACGGAAGTTCTGGCGAACTGTTAACCTAGGCTCCGGGGAACTTGCACCGGCAATAGAGCCAAATATTTCTGCAAAGGCTTGGCAGGAACATTTTCAGTCTCTGTATACAGAGGAGCCAGGCCACGGGAGTTCTGAAACCATTCCGTCGCCGCACTCTGTGGAAGGGGACCCCTTCTCACTTAGAGAAGTCTGGGCGGCCATAATAGGCTTGTCAACGGGAAAGGCGCCCGGTCTGGACGGCCTTCCTGGCGATCTCTACAAACAGGAGCCGGACATATGGGCCCCTTATCTCCTAATGTTATTCAATGCGATTCTAGGGGGCATGGAGGTCCCCTGTACTTGGCTTGGCGCAGAGGTGGTCCCGATCTTTAAAAAAGGCTCGCCCCTGCTCCCATCCAACTACAGGCCCATCAGCCTAATAGATGTGTCGCAGAAACTCTTCGGGAGGCTCATTTTAGATCGTTTACAGAACTGGATAGACGAAGCTGCTGTCATGAGTCCCTACCAGGCAGGTTTTAGGAAAGGTGTCTCCACCATGGATCAAATTTTCCGCCTCAATCTTATTTATTGGAGGACAGCATTCGTCGAGGGCGGCAGCTTGTACACAGTATTCGTGGACCTGCGGGCCGCCTTCGACTTGGTGCCCAGATCCAAACTTTGGAGCGTTCTGTGTGACCTGGGTGTTCCACCAGAGATCCTGGCTATTTTGATCAAACTGCACCAGGATAACTTTGCGAGGGTCAGATGTGGCAGGGCGGGGGGTTTAACTGAAAGATTCCCCGTTGACGGGGGGTGAGGCAGGGTTGTGTACTTGCGCCCACCCTATTCTGCCTCTTTGTCAACGGGGTAGTCGCTCATCTGTCTAAGCTTAAAGACATTGATGCCCCCAAATTGAATGGCAGCAGGGTCCCCGCCATAATGTTTGCGGATGACACCCTGCTGCTGTCCAAATCCCCCATGGGTATCCAACGGACAGTGGATGGGTTTTTGGAATTTTGTACTGAGAGGGGCTTAGAAATCAACGCCTCTAAGACAAAGTTTATGATTCTAAACCCTACCCCCTCATCACGCCCAAACCCTCTCCTGGGTATGGTGCGACTGGAGAGGGTCTCCACATTTGAATACCTTGGGGTAACCCTGAACGAGAAGATGACATGGAGCACACACACGAATAAGGCAAACCTGAAACTAACGCAGAAAGTGGGGGGCATCTCAAGAATGATGGGCAAATCCATATATCGCCCACTCGGCCCAATAATACAGATTTATAAATCTCAGGCTCGAGGATCAGTTGTCTATGGGGCAGAGCTTTGGGGCCATGTTCCTGTAAAAAATCTAACATCAACAGAGAATAAATTTCTCAGGCAACTAGTGGCCCTCCCCTCTAGCACCCCAATGTTTCCCCTGAGACTAGATCTAGGTCTAAGGCCAATCGCTGAGGTCTTAAGTTTGAAGCCCCTAGCTTTCTGGCGACGAATATGGAGTAGCCAGGACCTCGGTGACTACAGATGCGAGCTCCAGGAGTTCCTGGCCTTACCAAACGCCAATAACATTCCCTGGCTAAAATATATAAGGTACACTTGTGAAGGTTTAGGCCTCCCGGAACTATGGACTCACCCTGCTAATTCCAGTAGGAGGATCTCTCGAAAGGCACTCACACAACTTTATTTTCAATCAAAGTTGACCACTGACATAGCAAATACACGTGCGGGATCTTTGACCCATACATTTATTCAACTGAAAGATTCTTATCATTTGGAAATTGTATTAGATGGTATGGGTCCTGTGTTGACAAGAAAACTTTACTTACAGTGGAGGTATGGCTCCCTACCTTTGAGGGCTTTTACTAGTTCCTGGTCCTGTACTTCTACGACAGACCAGTGCCCTGCCTGTATACATTCCCGGGAGAGTGATTTGCACGTGGTCCTTTTTTGCAAAGCCTATCGAAGAGCAAGGAGGCTCTTGCCTATCCTTAAGAACATGGACTTTAGGAATTACCGCCCTGCATTCAGAATCCTTAAAACTGACCTGTCACCCCCGACTGTTTTCGCTGTGGCAAAATATCTAACGGCCATGTGGCATGTTCGGTCCCGCATTCTGAAAGTGGGGGGTATTGTATGATCCTTAAGATACTGGTTTATTAATTCTTGTCCTCTTTAATGCTTCACTCATGGGCCTTTTCTGTTGAAAATTGAATTGTAAATGAATTTGTCTAGTGTATTGGAAAATTTTATTTTTAAACAATTGTCATATATTTGTATCTTTGATGATCAAGATGATCGAGAATAAAGATTATTGATTGATTGAGAAGTAGTCAGCGAATTCCATGTGTATGCAAGGATGTTTTGTTCTCACGTTTCAGTTGCAGGTGGAAGAAGCTGCCTTTGTTAGTTAGAACTAACGCCTTTTGTTTTAGGAGTTAGGCATGGAGGAGATGTGCAACAATGTAAGCAACGAATCGATAATTGGGAGCCTGTGAACATTTTTGCATTTTGTATTAGGGAAAGTGCCCAGAGGGAGGAAAGGCAGAAGAAGGAAGGAGACAGGATGAGTTAGGATAAGGGGTTCGAGGATTGATTTGGGAAGAGAATTTTAGAGCGAACTCTTTAGCTTTAGTCATCTGGTTTTCATTGTGAATGTGCTTCTTAGGAAGTCTTCACAAGCTGACACCTTTTTACTGACTTTGTATGGGAGATGCTAAGTAGGGATGTCACCTTAGAGATAGTGTAGGGATAGTCTAATGTTTTTTCATTTTTAGAGACAGATGAAGTCGGACTTAAATGTTGGAGCAGTCCTCGATTGTGTTCTATTTTTAGAGTTGTTCATTCTTTTCATGATCCACTGGAGCAGATAAGTCCGTAGGTTTGGTTTTGTATTAGTTCCTATGTATTTCAACAATCTCGTCTTGAGGTGCTTGTATATTCAGTTGTTTTTGGCATTGTAATAAACCCCCTAAACTGAAGTTGGAGTCTGTGGTCTTTGAGTCCTGGTTAGCACTGGAAAGTTAATTGTGGTGATGTACTGTTTCTCCCCTTTACACTTCAAAGCAGGTAAAAAGAGACATCGAGCTAGGGTTCCTTTTTAAAATTTCCGTAGTGGAACCCAGCCTTATCATGCCCATAAACACAGGGAATAAAGGCTCGAGCCAGGGTGGGTCCAACTGCCAACACAGCACTGGAAAGCACTGTCCCAAAAATAATTATTAAAATGTTACCGAACTGGGACAAAGCCATCCAAAGTATTCTACAGATTATATCTGGATGGTTGAAAGTTGTAGACATATCCTTTAAAAGTTCTCGTGGGCTCAATGTGTATTAACAGATTCTCCACAAGTCTGTTGTGGCAAAAAATGAAGTGACAGTGACACGCAAGCAAGAAAGGTTGACTCAATAAAAGATTTATTGGCGAAATAAACAATACATAAATTAGAAATACATAGAGCCCAGAAGACACATTCAGATCCCAACCACTCTGCTTAATGTCTCACTAAATGTTCTAACATAAAAATGTTGCATGTCATAGTGGAACATCACTTTGTCACAGCTGCAACAAGAAACTACATATACATCACACACTAAATAAAGCTGAGATTAGATATCTCGTATCTCAGTACCATGCTAAAATGTACTCACTGGGACCAGGATCTGTGTTGGTAGCAAGTTTCTAGCCAGTATGTGTAGCAGATTCCAATATATACCACTGGAATTTCAAAGTTTATCTAAATTTGTCTCTCAAAGGTTACAATAGCAAGCAGTGAAGGGTTACTCAATGAGGTGATAAAAGGACTAGAACTTAAAACACAGTATGATTAGTAAACACATTCAATAAGCTCAATATCTTTAACATGTCCTGACTTAAAATAGGGGGTTTAAAATAAAACACCCAAAAATGTGATACTCCTACTCCCCAGCAGCCCAACAAAGATCTTCCAATGTCTCCACACATGCAATGTGTCCTGCAAACTGGTCCCTAAGAGGTCGTCATCATAGTGTCTACAAGAGGTGTTTGTAAAGAAACAGCAAGAAGATTATGTGTAGGCAAAACCTTGAGCGCATTTAAAGCTCCCCCCTCCCTCCCTTTTATAATACCGACCCGTCAAGAAAATACACATGACAGCAACCGATACAAAACAATGTAAAGGGACTATCAGAGTTAGAGACAAAACAGAAGGAAGATTATTTGAAGAGTTTGTTTCCGCTCACAATAAAAGAATAGGAGTACACGGCTTGACCTCACGTAGGCGCGTCAGAGGTCAGATGACGCATACGTCGGGCGACGGCATTTTCAATTTTGGTAGCGCGGGATAGAATTTGTGCTTCCTGAGAAGTTGGGCTGTGGCACTGCTAAAGAGATATCGGCATTTTTTGACGTTCATGCTGCGCGCTCATACCCCGGAGGAAGAAGAGAGACTGACGGGTGAGCGAGCTTGAAACCCCACCAGGGCTGACACCGACAGCTAAGGGCTAGTGAGGTGAGATCTTTGGGGAAACAGCCCTTCACCACCAGGAGCGCCCAAGGGTAATGTGAGCGTAGGACGGAACATGACTTTACGGAAGCAGGGCTTTTTCTCGCGTTTCTCATTCCATTCGCCAGTGCTCATCAGAGTGTTTTTTTCCCCCCGTGTGTCTTGGGAGTTGTAGTTCTGCTAATCGCACTCTCATGTCCAACAAGTTCCGCGACAATTTCGGATTTGATGAGCTGCGCCCACATGGATCCGATTAAGTGATCGCTCGGTGATCCCCTTTGCCTGAAACAATTTACCCATTAGAAACTCTGTTTAACTCTGCTGATACTCATTTATTACCATGATTACATTTCATATGCATGCTTGACGTACAGTCTTCCAATCCCATTCAAACTAACATTGACAGTCTTCTTGCACACGTAATCTCAACCTATTATGCAACTCGGAATCTTGCTTCTCCAAAGGGCATTCCATCTTAAATGTAGGCAGCTACCTAAAAGAACGGGCAATATTGCCGTAATTTTCGAGCGTTAACTAAAACATGCAAACGTTTTTCCATTGTGCCTTTTGCCACTTTCTTAATGTGGTCTTGTTAAGAAGATTCACGCTTGGATGGAGTAGAAAGATTCCTTTATTAACATTACCAACACATGCTCCGACAGGGGAGGAGCGAATGACGACTTGCTAGATCGGCGATCAGCTGTCAACTGTCAAGGAACAGTTGGACAGCTGATGACCTCACTGGTATGGTGTCCGCGCAGGGACACATGGGTGGCAAACTAGAACGGTGTCCCGAGTGGGACATAAGAGGAACGTAACACATCTTCCCCCTTTGCAATCAATGTTAAAGTCTGAAAACTATGGAAAGGTTAACAGGTCTCTGACAAGGTGAGGTTCACTCACAAACAAAGTCTTTGAGCTTAACCAGTGCTCCCAACAACCTCCCTGCACGTGTTCTGCGGACTTGTGGTGAATTCCCTTCAAGCGGTGTAGGTGGCAACTTGCGCCGGTTTCCCTTAACAGCCTGATTTTCGTTTATTGTTATTGATGGTTCCATGGTGGTTCTTGTGTTGCTTCTTCCCACAGTCTTGGGTGTTGTAGGGAACTCATAGTCAGACTCGTAGTCCGAAAAGTCTATGGTTGTCTTGTTGTCTTTGGCAGCTGTACATTGATTATCCATGTAGATTTCTGGACCGGGATCCTTCTTGGATTCTGATTCAGTGTTTGCTGGATACTTGTGTGCCGACAGTGCTGAGAAATGCCACACTCTTCCGTCGCTCAAACGTGCTGAGTTACCATAAACGTACCTTACAGTCAAAGGAGGGGTATATCTATTCTGTGTTTTCCCCACGTGACCACTCCTCCTCACCTTGACAAGATCTCCCACTTTGATTTCTACATTTTTGCAGCCGTGTTTTTTGTCATAGTAATCTTTTGTTTTGTGCTGGGCTTGCATAAGTCTCTCTCGATTGCACTGGCTGACCACTCCACTCTTTTGGCTGCATTTATCCACCCCACATTGTCTTTTGATAGTGGAGTTCTACCGCGCATAAGTTCAAATGGGCTATGACCCGTGGTGTCACTTGGTGTAATGCGGTAAGCCCACACAGTTTTTAACACTTCTTGTTTCCAGTCGAGATTCTTGTTCGCAGCCAATTTGATAGTGCCCTTCAACACTCTATTAAATCTTTCGACTGCACCATTGGCAGCGGGGTGATACACAGATGTGGTTTTATGTTTAATATTGTGTTTTTGTATATAATTTTGAAAAATGTGAGACATGAATTGTGCCCCATTGTCACTAATTATTTGCTTGGGTAGACCTTCCCTTGAAAATGTCTCATCCATAAATTTCACAAGGTTGTGTGCGTCTGGCTTGCTGGTTATCTTTACTTCTGGCCATTTACTGAAGTGATCTTTAATTACTATCACATACCATTGTTCCTGCGCTTCAGTAATGGGGCCCATCACATCAATCCCTATTCTTTCCCACGGCATGGTGGGTGAGGCAATGGGTTGTAATGGTGGTCTGAATGTGACTTGAGATTTGTCTGCGTCCATGCACAATTTGCATTCTCTGATAGCTCTTTCAACGTCTCTGCTCACACCAGGCCACCAGTACATGTTTTTTACCCTGCTTTTCGTCTTAGCAATACCTAGATGCCCTTCATGGCATATTTTAAGAATTTCGGTGCGTAACGACTCAGGTGGTATGAATCTTCCACTTCTGATCAAAAATCCATCCTCCTGGCACAATTCATTCTTGACTTCCCAAAAATGTTTTAGTTTTTCTGGTAGCCTATTCTTTGCTGGCCACCCCCCATTAATTTTTTCCATCACTTGAACGATGGTGTCATCTTTCTTCTGTTCAGCGAACCATTCATCTTTTCCAATCCGACTGTCTTCATCAAAAATGTTAGCAATGCACATTTCTTCATTTACCTCATCAGTCTGCTCCCTATTCTTCAAAGGCATTCTGCTGAGATAGTCGGCCACGACATTCTTCACCCCTGGTATGTAATGTACCTTGTACACAAAGTGAAATAAGCGTACAGACATCCTCGCCAACCTTGAGGATGCAGTGTATAATCCTTTGGTTGTCAGCACTTTGACTAGTGGTTTGTGGTCTGTGCACAGGTGGACCATCCTTCCCCAAATGTAGTGCCTGAAATGCTCCAGTGCCCATACACACGCAAGTGCTTCGCGTTCAATCACGGAATACTTTTCCTCCGCTGGAGTTAGTGATCGCGAGGCGAAAGCCACAGTGTTCTCATTGCCCCTGGAGTCTTTTTGGGTTAGGACTGCACCAATACCCTTGTTACTGGCATCAGTTGTTAAATAGTTTTGCAAGGTTGAATCATATCCTTGCAATGGTAACGCCGTGCACATGTCGTTCTTTAGGTTTTGAAATGCAGTTTCACAGTCCCTGTTCCATTCGAATTTGTTCTTAGTTTTGAGCTGTTGTCTAAGATCATAAGTTTTCAATGCAAAATTTTTGATAAATTTGGAGTAAAACTCCACCAGTCCTAAGAACGATCTTACTTCATCCTTGTTGGATGGAACAGGGGAATCCTTAATTGCTTGTAACAATTCCATTTTTGGGCTAATACCTTCACCAGTTATCTTATGGCCCAGGTAATTTACAGATTTACTTGCAAATTTGCACTTGGCATGTTCTGCGGTAAGACCTTTACTTTCCAAGATTTCGAGAACTTGCTCAACTCTTATATCGTGTTCTTCCTTGGTCTTCCCCATAATCAGGATATCATCCTGAAATAGTAAAATACCTGTTACTCCCTTGAAGACATGTTTCATAAGTCTTTGAAACATAGCTGCCGCTGAGGCCAAGCCAAAAGGTACTCGGGTGAACCTGAAACAACCCTGTGGAGTAATGAAAGTTGTCAATGACCTGCTGTCACGATGTAGAGGCACTTGGTGGTATGCGGCCTTCAAGTCCACCGTTGAAAACCATTTTATACCCTTGGTTGCAGCTAACATTTCGTTTATTTTTGGAAGTGGGTACTGTTCTACGACAATGTTCTGATTGAGGTCTCTTAGATCGACGCAGAGCCTCAATTTTCCGTTGGCTCGTTTGGCAATAACCAATGGTGCAACCCATTCTGAGGCATCGATTCTTTCAATAATCCCTTCGTTTAGAAGTTGATTCAATTGAGATTCTACCTCCTCTCTGATGGCAAATGGGATATTTCTTGCTTTATGTATTACGGGTGTGTTAATTAATTGGTTTGAGTTGTATTTTATGTTGATATCCTTTAAGCTCTCCTACAGTCCCACTAAATACTTTCGGGTATTTTTTGAGCAAGGAGTCTGCGTAGTTCTCGTCATCAAAAAGACTTAGAATGGGATCCTCTCTGCTTGGATCAAGGATGATTCCCAAACTTCCCTGATCCATCCACCCCAATACAGATGGACCAACTTCAGAAACATATAGTTTACTGTCAGAGTCGCGACTTTTGTATTGGAAATTGAGTCTCTTGTAACCACATACCTCAATTGGCTCTCCAGTAAATGACCTTATTTTTATATCTGGTTTCTCTAGGTCATTACCCAGTTTAGATTCAAACTTATCCTTCCATACTTGTTTGTTGACTATGGTGTACGGTGACCCAGAATCTGCCACAATGTCAATATTTATTCCTCCAATCGTCATGTGACAAATTGGTTTTCTTGTTCTGGTTATCTTTTCTGTTGTGTTTATTACATTTACGTTTTCGCCCCTTTCCTCATCAATATTTAGTACGTACATGTTAACGTCATCATAGTCATCTTCATTTTCGCTTGAGTTCCCACTGTACTCCATCATTTTAATTTTTTGCGGTTTTCTTTTGTTGCAAGCCTTTACATAATGACCTTTAACCCCACAATGCGTGCATTTAATTTCTTTGGCTGGACATTTAGGATCATTTGCCAAGTGAGAGGGACTCAAACATCGATAACAATGAATTTCGGTTCTGGTTTCATTTTTCTTGTACACTTTTCTATAGTTTTTTTGATTTACGTTGGTTTTGTTATAGTTCTTTTTCTCAACCACTTTCCCCACGACATCACCTTTATTTTTCTCTTTCGTTTCCGCCAGAACTGCCTTGGCGCAACGCCCTGTAAGTTCTGCCTTTCTGGCAATATCAATTATGTTCTGTAAAGGATACTCTCCTTTAGCCCACAGATTATCTTGTATGTTGGAATTAGATCCTTGCATTACTATCTGATCACGTATAAGTTCATCATGCAAGTCTCCAAAGCGACAATTTAATGCTAGGTTTTTCAATGCAGACACGTAGTCGTCAATAGATTCGTTGTCACCTTGTTTTCTGTGGAAAAATTTGTAGCGGTCTACTCCGACGCATACTCTGGGTTTATAGTACGTATTGAGGTCGTCAATGGCATTACTGAAAACGTCACCTTCATTTTCAGCCCTAATTTTTTTGTTTATAGCATTATACACTTTTATGCCGCCGGCCCCCAATGAATGCATGAGTAGCTTATACTTCCTTTCAGGTTTAACTTCGTCATCTTCTTCCAGTGTGGAAATGTAGTTTAAAAAATAATCTCTCCACTCTTCCCATCTGAGAACTGGCTCATCCCCTGCTCTTAAAAATGTCTCGGGAGGTGCGAGATTCCACACGTATCCAGATGCCATGACACTGAATTATGTAAAACTAGTCAGTCAGAGTATGACAGCAGAAGTGTAAGGCAAGTACACGTGAAGTAAGTTGGTGAGTGTGATCCTTAAAGTAGGAGATGTGAAATGCTTAAATGTGAAGGGAATCACAGTATCTGCCAAACAATAAAGAGCAAAAGGGATTTATATTGTACACAACATGCCAGTAGATATAGTCAATTTGAGGAATTTTGGGAAACACCTACTACTTGTGATGTTCAAATGGAATGTCCTGGTTACACCGTGTAAATCTTCCTCGAACGCGCGCTGCACCGGTGAAGGTTTCGTTGCTAAATTCGGTGCGCGCGTTGAAATTGACTAGAGATTCCAGGATCGTAGCGTAGTGCGTCGTAGGCAGGGCGATCGTCATCAAGGAACACTAGACAGCGTAATGCAGGAAGGAGGGTTTTCCAATATGGCGGCACGTATCACGTGGGAGCGTGATGACGTATGTAGCAGCTGAGATGCAAGTCTGTTGACGAATGACAGTTGACGGATGACAGTTGCAGCGGTTGAGTGAACCGTTGAATGCAGTCAATGAAACGAAGGTTCTCCTCACAATCACTCAGCTACTGCACGATTAGTAGATCAGACAGTTATAATATTGCCAAAATATTTTCTTAACGTGAAAGCGTCACATTGGCAAATATTCACCTCAGATGAAGCTGAATGTTCCTTGTAGTAGTTTATTTTCTCTCTACTGAACACGACCAAGATGTGAACAAAGTTCATAGAGATGTAAAGTTCTTCAATCACACTCTGTACTGGGTGAAATCCTGTCGAAATTCAATTAGTTTTAGATTAGAAAGTCCGATCCATGAAACTGCAAGCCTCTTGTCAGGAAAGTTTTTTTTTTCTTTATCCGACGAACGTGGGTTCCGTGTTGGCACTCGTCGCCAAGTTGTTAAGAAGATTCACGCTCTGATGGAGTAGAAAGATTCCTTTATTAACATTACCAACACATGCTCCGACAGGGGAGGAGCGAATGACGACTTGCTAGATCGGCGATCAACTGTCAAGGAACAGTTGGACAGCTGATGACCTCACTGGTATGGTGTCCGCGCAGGGACACATGGGTGGCAAACTAGAACGGTGTCCCGAGTGGGACATAAGAGGAACGTAACAGGTCTTCTCGAGTTCCACCTAGTTTCACATTTGTCTTCCATTCAAATTTCAACTACAGTTTTGCCAGGCACATTAAGCTTGCCCAAATACACTTCATACATCAACTTTCTGACAGATTAACAATGACTAGTCTAGCTCCACGTCTCCGCCATATTGTGTCCTTGACAACTCCTTACTTTCAACACGCAATAAGGGTCGAATTCTTGACTTCTCATATCACAGACCTTGACAATTGTGTTCACCACCAATTGAAGTTTGCTGGTCAAGATCGTTACCTATCCGATTCTTTGCATTTTTTCATTCTAATTTCCAGGTGCAAACCTGGAAACTCGACAATGTAAACCTTTCAGCTGTGATTAACACTATTTATGGAAATTACAGCAACGCTATTTAATTCATCACACTGTCACCCTCTGTAAATCGGAGGCCCCTTTCTAAAATGAGCCATCATAGTCCAACCACCTCCTCAGTGAACCGGTTGTCACTGCCAAAAGTAATTTAGGAACTCAAAATTCTCACTCAACTGAAAGCCCTGCAAAAGGAATACAGTATAGCAATCACGACTCCTAAAGCGAACACCATTCAAAAATAAATTGCTACTTCTCTGAGTCCCTTGCATTCTCATGTAAATATTCACGCAAATGCCTGCTTCTCTTTCAGTTCTGTACCGTCACAATCTGACTGACCTCAAATTCAGTAAATTCTTTTCTTCTTTAATAATCAACGCTATATAGAACAAAAGCATTCTCAACCAAGTGCACAACCACCAACTCTTTCCACAAACTGTTTTTGTGGTGCACCTAGTCCCAAATTTCCAGAGAATAGTTATCCAACATTATAAAACTACTGAAACCCTCAAGTTATTATCAAAACCTGCTTACTGCAAATATCAAAACGAACGTGCATCTTTTGAATCAATCTGGTGTTTGCTTTTCAGCGCATCATTCACAAAAGGAGTCTAATCCAAAAAGCCTAATAACTGGCCGAATCACTATTTTACTAGGGGGGGGGGAACATGTACCTCAGCCAGTTTGTGAGTTGACAGTCTACCTTGACTTGGCAAAGAAACTTTCATATCAAGCGATAGCACAACCACCATCTCCTTGCTGTTTTCTAATATGGGTTTCATGCTCACTCATATTTCTTGATCTATTATATATGAGCACAGTTGAGCACCACATTTTTAACTACAGCAGAATATGAAATTGTTTTTTCAATAAAGGGCTTGATTTTGTGTTTGAAAGGAGTTGTGTCTTTAGGATGGCAGATAACATTAAAATCCGCCATCCTGACTGTACTAAGTTTGTCGAATTTTGAGATGACCACTGGCTCAGCAGGCATCTACGTAGCCTGAAAAGAACCGCTGTCAAATTATTTTCTTCCTTTCGGAAACAAACTTCCAATGCTAGAGTTTCTTTCTGAAAAATAAAAAAGAAATGACCCCACCACTTTGAAATTTTCTACAAGAGTTTGGGGGGGGGTCTTTTTTTTTTTTTTTTTTTTTTTTTGTCCCTCATCACCAGGCTTTTCCTAGCAGTGAAACAGGAGGGAAAATATCAGTCCACAAAATATACTGGGCAATAGGATGGCTTTACTCGAAGTGCCCAATCTCCATCAGAAGTAAGCTTACGGCCTGCCTATCTCTAATTGAGGTGCACAGAATACCCTGTCTGTATACTCAAAATCTGTCCCGAAGACCTTAATCATTCTTTTCCATCGTTTCTCATTGTTATCAATGAGTGATGATTGGTAGCACATCTCATGCAGTTCATTAATGGTGTGTGGCATAAGGCAAAGACTCTATTTTAGCTCTAACCTTGTTTAACCTTCTCCTTGAACCACGCTGATCTTGAAACTACAGTAGTGCATGTTGGTTAACTTCTTGATGTTGAAGCCTCAGAAAAGAGTTACTTTTAATCTCACCCAACCTTAAAAACCAATGTGACCTGGCAATTCTAATTGAAGTCATGTTGGAAGGTTTCTTCCCGGCCCAAACAACCACAGAAAAGTAGCGGGGTTTTACTTTGGACAATGTTCTGTCATAGTTTTCACCCATCAACAAATTAATTGAAGAGCTCCTACCCCGATTATATTCCTTGCGGATTTTAGCAAGCTAGTGCTGGCAGATATCCCTCTGTCCTCTCTAACCAGCCTAAAAGCTCTTTTCCACTTAACACCCAGACTACTCTCGGAGGAAATTTGACCACTTCTCCGCAAATGAGAAAGGTTTAAATTGGCTAGGAACACCTTTTAAATCTCTTGATTTATAGAGTTCTCCACCTGAAAAACCCACCTCCTGTGGCCAACTTAGATTCTCTGACAGACGGCTGGGCCATAATAAGAACAGAGTCACTGGAAACTCTGAAATTCAAAACCTCCCAATCAATCTTTCGCTATGGAATTATACTGTCGCAGCAAAGAACTAAATCCCACACCCTGTCATCTAATGTGTATAAACTCCAGTACATTCCTTACCTTAACCCCTTCCTGTGCAAAACCGTTCGTAATCTTTGCCTTTTGTCTTTGGTGCTTGGACAAAGACTGTGAGACTGCATCATGTCAATTTTGTCAGTGCATTCACCTCAAGGCCTTGACTGATTCAGACCAAACTTCATATGGCTTCTCCGAAGGTTTTAGATAGTCTTTAAAGCATGGGGCAAAGTCTCCATCCAGTCTGTGGTTTAGGTGTTGTGCTATCCCTCGCCTTAGGACGGGGGCTCACTCGGAAGTGTCCATATGAAGAGAGGAGGCCTTAGAGACCCAAAAAGGACCACCATTATCATCATGCCAAAAAGAAGAGGAGAGAAGCATCATTTATCTACATCCTCTTTAGTGTTGATACCTGCTCTGTAATCTATCCAGCAGGTTAACTTCCTTTACCTGTTGTGTCAGTATCCCAAATGGAGGCTTTTAAGGAGGCTATGATGAACATTTTCAAAGCTCCTCCTTCTGAGCGACCGTTGATGATTTTGTTGATACCAGGTGCTTTGGTACTAGTGGGAAACAGTGATCCAGACGCCGCCTACCTGCTGTGTGACTTCCCTTGTCGCCCTGTGCTGCCGGGGGTCCTATTTCGTTGCTGCCATCGCTTCTGGGTGTCCTCTTGCCTTCTCCCCCCCCCCCCGCCGCTTCTACATCTACGGCCGAGAGCGGGGGGAGACTACAGACCCCAGACTCCACAGCGCGCCCTGACGTCACCTACGCGCCCGGAGGCGCACAAAAGCCAGCGACCCATTCCGCGTCGCGGGACGCGCGTGGGCGGCGCCGGGCTAAGCCCGGGCAAAGGGCGGGCCCTCTACGGCCCTCATCGGCAGGAGGAGGCAGGGGCTGGGCCAGAAACGCTACACGAGCCATCTCTATCATTATTTCTCAAGTAAGGCGAGCCTATACAAGACTTAATTATAGTTGTATTTATGTTTGTCTGAAATATACGTTATAATTATAACAAGCTATGCCTAAAAAACTTGGTGAAGCCCAACAAAACAAGATTAATAATTATCTTGTTCAGACTGTACAGAAAATTAATATGCAAAGGAGGGAGTCCTTGGGGTTGAGCCAATCTCCTGATTTGCTTTGTCTGTCTCCACCCATATTAGATACTACTCTGACAGATGAAACCATTACGCAAAATGCTTATAGCGCCACCACGTATGTTGATATCTCGCCCCAAATTATATCTGGTTCTCCGGATAAGGTAATCCCGGCCTTTGAGGGTTTACCCGCCGAGGGCAATGCAGATAACTACAGTGAAAATGACTTTGATCAAGATACACAGACTCAGGCCTCTGCTCTTGACCAATCTCCTCTAGGTCATGTAGTCAGACACAAGCAACATTGTACAAAGGTTCTCCCTAAGCGGGGTGGTTTACGATCAGGGACAAAGCGGAAGAAGGCTATCACCCCAAAACGCATACAAGTGACTCACGCTGAGGATCATCCTACTTGTCTTATTGAAGAAGCTCTTCTTGATAAAATTGCAGATCTTATCGAGACTAAAATCAGCATCATTGTTAAACCTCTCTTATCTAAGATTGACAAACTGCAAGCTGAGGTTAAGAAGCTGGGTGCTTCTCAAAATATAGTTGCAAGTGGCATTGAAAATATAACTACGTTAGTTACCAGTCTGGGCAATAATTCTAGGGGAGTTGTCGCCGGAAGTGCTTTGGGGGCTGGAGAAGGAAGTGAATTACTTGGGGAGAACTTATTGCCACCAACCCTGTCTGCTATCAGTGATGGCCCTATACTATCATGTCCCCCAATAAACCCAACCCCCCCCCCCCGGCTAAAAATCCCCCAGCGCAAACACAAGCACAAGCCCAAACTTTTACTACGGATCCCCTGCAATTCATCATTGAAGCCACACCTGTGGTTTTAGTGCTCGCAAATGTCCCTCCGCTGGAAAGAGGCTTGGCGGAAAGTTCAAATTCACTGTGTAGCAAAGCCCTACATTGGCTAACTAGTAATATGCGGTTAGCTCCCGGGGGACAGCATCATCTTGCAAACGCAATCAGATCAGCAACTAGGGTTCCCTGGTTGGGAAATCGGCCAAAAAAATTCAAAGGTGACTGTGTGGCTGTGAGCTTTTCAAACCAACACGTTCTTCCTAACATTCTCGCAAATATCCTTCCTCCCCAACGAAGACAAGGTACTGTGGTTCCCCTTACTTTGAAATTCTTTTATGGGGAACAGCAGAATGTATCTATCCCAAGGACTCCTGCCCCAGGGTGGAACACTAATTGGGTCTCGCAACCCAGATGGGGACAAGTTTCAAGGAATAACGCTTCAGTTCATCGCCACCATCCTTTTATGCTTAATCCTGATACCCAGCCTCTGGAATTGTTTAACCGCTTTATGCCACTATCTTCTATGGATCATAATGACTGACTTTTGCCAAGTCACGAAAATGACGTAGAGGGACCACATCTTGCTTTTGGCTCGTCAGCACAGTCCTTTGCAGGTACCAGGACCTGCAAAATTATGAGCTGGAACATCGCTGGGCTTAGATCCAAATTCAAAGACAAGATCTGGTTGGATAAAATCAGGAACTATGATATTCTTGCTTTTCAGGAAACTTGGGTAACGCTAGATTGTTTGGCCTTAGATGGCTATGCTCATTTCTTTGTACCTGCAGACCCAAGTAAAGCAGGAAGAGCAAGGGGCGGTTTGGCTGTATATATTTCACTTGACATCAAAGGTAAACCTAGGCATATCAAGTCTAAATCTAAAAACTGTTTAGCGGTAGAACTGACTTCACCAAATTGTAACCCCATTTTACTTGTTAATTTTTATAATTCCCCGACCAGTCAATTTTTTAACGAGCACTTGTTATCCCTTGAGGACCTCTTATCCACTTATATTGAAAACAGTTCTCATGGGTATGAGGTGATCCTCATGGGAGATTTTAATATTCATCCCTGCCTGGCGGGCTGCCAGAGGGAAGCTGAGAAATTTTCTTTGTATTCCTCCTCGCCACATTTTGAACACACACCTAGCGGAGAGGCTTTGGAATTGCTCTTGGCTACCCTCAATCTTTATGAATCATGTACCTGTTCAAATGATCTGAGGTTACCGACATACGTGGGTAACGATTCTGGCTCAATCATTGATTATATTTTTGTTTCTTTAAGATTTCTACCTGAAATATTTACTTATAAGGTAGAAACTTCTGTTTTTAGTGATCACAACCCTGTGATTTTAGAGGTTTTAGCTCAAGGCGTCTTGGGAACTAGGAAGATTGACACACTGTGTGCGACAGACCTTGTGCTAAGAGATCAAAATCGGAGGCTCAAATGGGAACAAGTTACCCCAATAACTTTTCTACAGGAAACTCTGCCCAAAGTCGCCGGTGAAATTGCTATCTGTCTAGATAATACAAACCCCAGTGTCACTATGGTCGAGGCCTTCAGTGTTATTTGCCACCAAGTCAACTTAGATCTAACTGTAAAGGCAAAATCTAATAAAATAAAAGGTCCTAAATGGTTTGACACAAACTGTTCTAGGGCCCATTCAACACTTCTCAAGGCCCTAAAACTTAAACCTAGAGACAGAGCGCTGATAGCGCTACTGAGGAAACAGTACAATCTAGCTATTAGCAAGAGGAAATCTGAAATAAAAGACGAGGCCTGGAATGATTTATTACTGCCCGAGACACAGAAAGATAGCGCTAAATTTTGGGCAGTTATAAATCACCCATATTTTGTGGGACTAGATAATCAGAGAGCTGATTGCATAATTCCAGACGAACAGTGGGTGACACATTTTAGTAACCTCTATAGCTATACTCACACCACTACAGAACGCGAAACTCCTCTCCTAAAATCGCTAACTCACATCTCTCCTTTTACTCAGGAAGAGGTGAAACAAGCAATTAAAGACACACTCTCCAAAAAGGCACCGGGGCCAGATGGGGTTCCTGCAGACTTCTTTAAGAGCGCTCCTGAACTTTTAACTAATATTTTTAATGCTACAAGGGAATTTATTTTCCCCCCTAGCTGGGCAAATTCGACCATTGTGCCAATCTTCAAGAAAGGACAAAGACAGACCCGGCCTGCTATAGGCCAATCTCTCTTATTGATTCGAGCGTTAAAATCTTAGGGAGAGTCCTCTTAGGTAGATTGACCTTGATTTTAGAAAGTAAGGGTATTTTATCTAATGTACAATACGGTTTTAGAGCCAATAGAGGAACTTTAGACCAGTGCCTTAACCTAGAATTAATTTTAAACAAATATGTAATCGCTAAGGGGGGTTCACTATACATGGCCTTTATGGACCTCTCCTCAGCTTTTGACCTGGTCAACAGGTCAAAGCTATGGGGGATCCTTTTGGCCGTGGGACTCGACCCCCCTTTGGTTGCATACCTAGCTGAGCTACACAAGGATCTTATGACCTCAGTTAGAGTCACTAGGGAAGGAAGATGCACTCGTCATTTTAGGTCAGAGAGGGGGGTTAGGCAAGGGTGTATACTCGCCCCCCTCCTCTTTACTTTATACATAAATGACCTCGAGGCGGTAATGTCAAAATCCCATATTGACATCCCGCGTGCAGGTGAGACAAAGATACCCGTCCTCCTGTACGCGGACGATGCTGTTCTTTTAGCACGCTCCGGAGTTGCGTTGAACAAACTTCTTACTTCCTTTGGAGTTTTCATGTCATCTTTGGACATGAAAATTAATACAGAAAAATCACATGTAATGTTTGCTGGACCTGCAGGTAGGAAAAGAAAGTCGCTAACTTTTTATTGCGCGGGGAAGGAGGTTAAGAGAGTCCCTTCTTTTCCATACCTAGGCGTGACCTTCGATGAAAAGGGCACATGGGGCCCCCAGCTTTTGGTTAAAAGCAGCGCTGTCGCTAGAGCGGCCGCAGGGCTGCTAGGTTTTGCTAAAAAACTGGGCACCCGCCCCATGGAAAGCATCATCAAAGTTTATAAAGCAAAATGTTTGTCAGTCGCCCACTATGGCTCTGCTATTTGGGGATATACTAGCTCTGCCAAAATACAGAACGTAGAAAATAAATTTTTGAGATCTCTGCTTTCTGTTCCCCAATCAACTCCGATTTTTTCATTGCATACAGAGTTAGGCTTGGGCTACATATCTGATACCCTAAAATTAGCCCCAGTGATTGGCTGGTTAAAAACTTGGCTCAACCAGGAGCTTACTCTAAATCATATTATTTTAAAAGATTGTTTAGCCCTGGATAGAGCCCTTAATATTCCATGGGTAAGACATGTGAAAACCCAGCTTACTTTAGCAGGTCGTCCGAAGCTTTTCTCATCTCCGGATGGAATAACCCATGAAGATTTAAATTCAGTCAAAAACACTCTGTTAAATTTATATACTCAGGAGAGGGAGGAAACAGAGCTGAAAAAAATCATGGTAAGGAAACACTGTATGCTTTCCTCTGCCCCAGGAATGGAACCATACCTTTTGTTGGTTACAAACCCTTACCACCGTTTTCTCTTAACAAGATTTCGCTTTGATTTAATTCATTTTATACTGGGCGATTTCAGAACCTGGGCTAGACCTGATGATGCTGAACCATGTGACTGCGATCATTTTTCTACGCAGGACACAATGCACTTTATTATGTTTTGCGGTCATTATATTGAGATTAGAAAAAGATACTTGTTCCCTATTTTACGTAATCAGGGCTTTATTCAGGTAAAACCAGCCCTGCTGTTTTTGCAACTTCTTCCTAACACAAAAATAGCTTTTTCAGTTGCTAGTTTTTTAGTTGCAGGAGCACGTTTAAACAAGCATCGTATAAGGCACAGGCACTTTATCGCTGAAAAAGGATTTCTCTTTTTACTCATTCACTTAAATGAGTTTGTGATTTAAGAAACCCTTCTTTTTAACTTTTTAAAATATTTATGCATATTTTATTGTAAAATTTTGTTTTTCCATAATGATTGTTTGTAATAATTTGTGATCTGATGAAATGGTGACATGTACTTTTGCTCGCTCTTTTATGATTTTTAATAATCGAATAAAGATAATTGACTGACTGACTACTAGTGGAGCTCGCAGCTTTGTCACCTTCTGTTCTGTTGCTTTTTGAAAGAGAAGTGTTCTTTAGTCTTGATCTCTACTTTTAAGATTCTGTTCTGGCTTTGGTCTGTCGATTTTATGAAACCTCTGAGAGCAAATCTTGAGGTTTGCTCATGAAAAAGTCACAGTATGTAGAGAAGAATACTTCCTAAAGCTATAAATATAGAAAAATAAAATTTCTAAAGCTACAAAGGAGTCCTTGTTTGCCACGATGCACACAGTATTTAGCTACAGCATTAAAGCTTCCAAATTCTTTGACTCTGGGTTCAGATGAGATTCATTTAGGAGGGATTCCATACTCCCTTGGACTCTTAATACGTCTTTACTGGTAGATCTTAGGCCTACTAGTTGGTCCACCCTGATCCAGAAGGTTCTGCTTCAGCAAGTGTGCTTTGTTGGAGTTTTTAAAAACGCGGGTGAGACTTTCAGCATAGATTTGTATTTGCAGGAGGATAAGGCTTCTCTGTTAACAGATTCTGAAAGGAAAGCTTACTGTGGATGGTTTTCCATCATTCAATGATTCTCTCATGAGCGAGGCCAAGGAGCCTTGGTCAAATACTACACCTACTCCCCTAGTGCCTGAGGCTGATTTAAGCACATAAGGTGCAGTTCCTTTAGACCCCACTGCCAATCTCTTGGCACATCCTAATTCAGAAAGTGTAATTGTGCAATAACAGCCGCACTGCGCCCATTCCCGGAACCGTACCATACTTGTGTATCTGCCTTACTACACACAGCCAACAGTCATTGTATTTTTGTGGTGGTTGTTGGCCGCAGTTTTATTACTCCTTACATACTTCGTATTCGTACAACTCCCCATGGCACCTTCTTGGGGCCGGGGTCATAAATCATTATCGTACATTATCACAAATTGGGTATCACTCGGTGTCATTTGGACATCATAAATCATGGGTCATAAATCATCGGGTATCATCAATCATTCTGCCGCAATCGGCCATTATTTTGTTGTCCTAAATCACTCTGCCTGCATGGGTAATGGGGTACAACTGGTCCACTGGCTATATACGGGTATAAGGGCGCACGCCGCGACCACATACTTCACTTCGAAGACAATGGGCAGAGGAGTCTACCACGGAAATCACAAAGCATGGCAGGGTATGTTAGAACACCCAAAAAGAGTTTCCCGTAATGCTAAATTAAAGTTCATTCAGGCTATGATCCTTCATAGGTCATATCTCACCCCAAGCGGATACACCGCATGTTCCCAGACGCTTCACATTGCTGCCCCCGCTGTAAAGGGGACGAGGCAGATTTTCTCCACATGCTGTGTTCCTGTCCGTGTCTCCGGGACTACTGGGAGGGAGTACGGCAATCCCGGAGCGAAGTCACACAGCTCCCTGTACCGGATGACGCCCTAACCTGCCTCATGGGCCTCCGTAGACGCTCGAAGGTCCGACTGAGGTTTGTAGACCTTGCCCTCATCTTAGTGATACGAGCTCTCACCATGAGGTGGAAATCCCCTAGATGTCCAGCGGTATCCAGCTGGCAGGATGACCTGATTCAATGGGGAAAGGCCGACTGTGCAGCCCTTCGGAGGGAAGAAGAGAGGGGGCTCCGTAAACCACCCATTTCACTGGAATGGGAGGCCATGCTGCATGAGCTTGAATCACTTGACTTATTACCCCCAAGGGGCACCCCAACCTCATAACACATAGTCCAGGCGTGACTCTTTCATGGTAGGTTTCGGGACTTAGACTCTTACATCGTACTCCATGCTCACTACGGATGCTCCAGTACGGCACTGCGGGCATCCCCCATTAGATTACAATAGACACCTACCGACCGACCAGGAGCAGGGGGGGTGGGTTAGGGAGGGCGGGGACTTGGTTGAACCTGTTTCTTTTTATGATAAATGGAAATGTTACTACTTTGTGATGTATATTCATCTGCCATGACTCTGCAATGATTTGATATTTACATTGTCCACTGAGACCATTTATTCTTCATTTCCTGTTCAATAATAAGGAGATACTATGGCAGCCTCACTAAACATATATGTTGTATCCATTATAAGGAAAAAAAGACTGTTTATTTGTAATTTTCATTGCATCGGCTTTGATGTGAAGGTCATTAATAAAGTATATTTAAAAAAAAAAAAATTAAAATCATTCTGCCTGGTCATCATAAATCAGCAGCCATAAATCACGGTCATAAATCCTCGGGATGTCATAAATCATTCTGTCACAAATCTGTCATCACTTTGTTGTCCTAAATCATTCTGCATGGGCATCATAAATAATCAGCCATAAATCATCGGTTGGCCATAAATCACTGGTTTGTCTTTTGCTCATTTGCATCTCCTATGGTCGTAAATCACCCTGACAGCTCGTAGATTGTTCTTTGTTGTTTTCCACGCACCTTGTGTGTTGGGGGTAGGCTTTCCCCGGAGTTAGGCCCCAACTCGCTACCTTGCTAGTCTCTTTTGTGCTCTGCCGTCTGGCGGGGCTGGGCTGCGGGTGCTGTCTCCGTTTGCTACCCCGATTTTTGTCAGGCATACTCACCCAGCCGTGAGGCATTAGTATGAAATCAAACAAAATTGGGAGATAGTCAGATAAAGCTTGTGGAGGCGTGATACAGCATACATTACTTCAATAACCTCCTCTACTTCACCCATGCTCCAGGCGGGCTCCCCCGGTAAGTGCCACTGCGAAACCAGTAAGCCTGACTAGTATCCGCCAGGCTGTACTACCCACTCCCTGTACTTATTTCTTACTCCTGGTGGGGGGGGGTGGTGGTAAAACCAAAGCACTGCTGGGGGCATGGGGGCCCATACCTGTGCATATATAAAGATTATTAATGTGTTCCTGCAACTCTGGATGGGCTCCCCTCATGTGCCCTTGACCAAGGGTATTCTGGCGCTGAATAACAGTTGTTTATTGTTACCCACTCGATGGTACTGATTTTTCTTTTCTTTTTTTTTTTTTTTTCCTCAGCAGGATGAACAGCTGAGGGGCCCGCCGGGTTTGAACCAGTGGTCCCGAGGCAAGCAAAGGCCCCAGCACCAGGCGCATTAGTCTACTAAGCCACCAGATCAGGTTTGTTGCTAGGCTTACCCAAGGTCTCGCGCAAGTAACACTTTTTCCCCTCTGTCCTGCTCATCGGCGCGGGTGGCACGTGCGCTAGTCCATCTAATAGCATGGGCGCCCCAGGTCTCCATCTTACCCCTGACCTTGGGGACAAGGACACTACCAGAAACTGCCTTTGACATTCTCTATTCCAATTGGACATTTTCTTTACGTACCCCCCAACTCAACTGTCCTTATTTCTTCCTTGGAAGGATGCATTTACGCGATGGCGCCACCGGGTTCCGTGTGCTGCACACTGCTGTGACCAGTCTAAAGCAGCGCGTGCTCTAGCCCCCGCTGTTGCCAATAGCATTAACGCTCAGCCCAGAAAAACCTCAGGTGACTGCTGCATGGTTGAACAGCGCAGCCGTGCCTCCGGAGGGGCCTAGCTTGCTGCTGGCTGGAAACTGCCCACCCCTTCCCCGTGAAAATCTGGAAACTTGCAGTGAGTTATTGTAAGCATTAATAGGGCTATAAACATCCATGTTTTTTTTTTTTCTTTTCTTTTTTACATTCTTACTGGTTGTAATGGGGCGCAGAAACAGCTAGGGGCTCAGGGGACCTAGCACTCATAATCTCGCGTGCTTGTGTGTCACGTTTGTTATAGAGTGGACGTGAAGCGCTTCACCTGTGTGTCAGTTATACTACGCAGGCATGGCATGCAAGTAACCCAGCTCGCAGGTCAGCTGCTTTTGCCTTGTGCCCGTTACACAAACTTCTTAGCCTTTCGTGGACTGGGACTGCTCACGTTGAAGGAGCTGCAGTGCATACGATTAGCTTTCACCTGCTTATTTTTATTACCATAAATATGTTTTCATTGCGCTTTCACAAGGGGGTGGCACAAGGGCCTGGCTCTGTATAATGGGTTCCTTAGCTATCATAACCTGTTACCTAGCGAAGTCAGGCAGGGCGTTGGGGTGCGAGGGTCGGGGGAGGGGGGGGGTCTGACCCTTGTCCTGGGTGTGCCTCTGCACCTGAATCACCATACGTTACCCTTGAGCTACGAAACTTGGTGTGAGTTTCCCACCCTTATCCTCTGCATCCTTCACTGCCACCTTTTATCAGACCTTAAGCATTCTACCGCCCCCCGCTTGGCGATCACAGGATGTTTGAGCCTCCCGATGTCCATTTCCCCTGGCACTCCTGCAAGCCATTAGCATTTGCCGGATGGATTTTTATTTTGGCAGCCTGCCTTGAACGAGCCGCACAGCTGGGGAAATGGCAGGTGAGACCCATCCTCCCTCGCACAATAACCAAGCGAGCAGCTAAGTGCGGCAATTTCCTCATAATGCCATGACCGCTAAACAGCTGGTGTGAGGCCTTACTCTGTCTGCTTTATTTTCCTTTTGGGAGTTTATGTGGCGCGGCCTTGACCTGCCGGTATCGGACCTCTGTACCAAAGCGCCAGTAGCATTAAGACAGACCATCCACCCAGGTCGACCCCTAGCCAGCAACCCAGCAAAATAGAGGTGTGGCTATCTTATCGCCTCAAATATTTCTTAAGCGCGTACAGCTCTCGCACTGCAATATTCAGTCTCCACGCAGGAATACATCCGCTGCAGCGGCCGGCATGGCATGTAGCCGAACAGAAACCGGTATTAGCGCATTGAAACTTGTCAGCATGGCAAGCAAGTCTCATCCCTTCAACTCTCACCTGCTTAGCAATCCTCTTCAACTGGCTAGCATTTTGTGTTGATTTATAACGCTCCTACATTTTGCAGTCGCTGCTTCTATCACATGCTGTAGCTTTTAGCAAGTATTCATTTGTAGTGAAACGTTTCTTTCACCTTAGACAACGATCCTTTTTCAAAATTAATACTATATATATATATATATATCGATGAGCAACAGGTTAGTCAGTAATTGCTCTGAAATAGCCACTCCAACAACATGGATGGCACAAATTAAGGGTTTTAAGAAGTGTTTTACTTGTAAGGCTTGCAAATTTGGACAAAACAAGACTCATTACATTAGTCCTTTTAAATCTGAACCCGTCCTGATCAAGAAAAGGATGACTTGTAAAACAGAATTTGCTGTATATGTGCTGGAGTGTCCATGTGGGCTAAAGTATGTGGGGAGCACCAGGTTACCGGCCCACAAGAGGATACTCCAGCACATTAGAGTAATCACTGGGAGGGATCAGGCATATCCCGTCGCTAGGCATTTTGAGCTGCTTCATGATAGTGACCCTAATCTTCTCCACTATTATGTAATAGACACGGTCCCACCAATGAAACGGGGGTAGGGTAATCGTGAAGGCAAATTACGCCTCTTGGAGACACGTTATATTTTGGAGCTCAATACTAAAAATCCGGCTGGATTGAATGCTAGCGAAGACTTTTTTACCTGTTTATAGTCTCTTTTATACTCTTCTTAATATGGGTCCATACTATGACATATTTGTGATTTAAGACAGTTTTTTTCAATATACAGTGATTAAAGATGGGATAAATGAGATCTGAGGAAATCAAATAAGAATCATTAATAGACAGTAATGTTGAACATCAATATAAATCCCATATATCTTTTATACTGTTTTTAATGGGGAAACTATCTGGTAATTTTTAAGAAAGGAATATATCCTTTTCACATTTTGCACTATTTGCACAAACTTTTCAAGTGGTTATGTTTTAAGATTTAGGAATGGGGTGAATGGCTCAAAACAATGGCCCACTTGGGCTCTATCTTATAGTCGATAAAGAAAATGATTGATTAATACATTGTTTATGAAAGTGTTGGCAACATATTTACTTAGAATTTACTGAAATGTATGCGAACAAATTTAGGGAGTTCTACTTAGATACCTAAATAATTTATTGATGTCGCGATACGCCTATATTTGTTATTACAAAATAGGAATAACATAATTGACAAACACAGAAAAATCTTTTTTTATATATTCAGGTTTTTATATATTTATATATTTTTTGTGTATTTATATTTATATATTATATATTTATGTATGAATAGATTTTTCTATGATATAATGCGTATATGACGATATGTTTTCAGTATTTCTTCTATGTTTATGTAGTTGCCATAACACCTGAAGGCCATTTCCTGTTTGTTTCTTTAAATACCACTTTCTCAGGTAGCAATGTGTCATGTGATCAAGACCCGAGTGGGGGTCGAAACGCGTTATGACGGACTGGCTGGGCAACTAAATAAAGCACTTTGATTGGCACAATTCTTCTGGGTCCGCTCTTCGTCTCTATGTCTGAGAAGGCACTGGCAGTGGCGATTTGCATTCATATATATATATATATATATATATAATCTCCTACTGGCGTCCGCCAGTAGGTAGTTATAGTTAGGACCTATTATCCATAGGAAATCCGCAACATTCTATTTTAGAATAACTTTGGCGCCGGTTGACGAAGCGTCGCGAAATTTTCAAAACTCGTTGCCTGCTCCGCTCCTATCCTGAAAGTCTCGGGGTGATTCGTCAAGTGGGGGCCGAGAAAAAAGGGGGGTCCTAAAACGTGTTTTCCCCATGCAATTTTCCATAGGGACCTTTTAGTCGCAGTTACAACCCGAACTGCTGAACGGAATTACACCACATTTGGCAGAAAGGTAGACCTTGGTTCAGAGTCGTGCCTTTTGCTTAAATGGTGACATCCGTTCAGTAGTTCCTGAGAAAATCACATGTATATCTTGGCGGACCCTAACCACACATCTCATCGTGAGATCTGATTGGCTGTCAGCACTTCATCCAAGAAGTGGTGGCAGCCATCTTGGGACAAATATACATGATCGCACCTCATTAAAAAGCATTGCAGTTAAAATAGAAGGTTTTAAGACTTTAGTTACATTATAAATCATTTGTTGATGGTACCTTACTCATTTTAGGAATTGTGGTATGTTCTAAGGTGATTTTACCATGTGAAAAAGCCTTCTGCTGAGATACCATGAATCCTGTTTGAGAGAGAACTATTTTCTCATGCTTTTCCTACAGAGGTTTGGAAGGTGATCTATAAGCTAAACGGAGAGCATATTTTCTGTAAATTCACATTATCTTTCTCAGTCATGTGAGAATGAAGTCTGACATTCTCAATAAAACATGTACATCCAACAAGGGCAGAGACTGTCAGTTGATTCCTTTGTGTTCTACTGCAGCTTCCCATAGTGTTCCAAAGAACAACTAGAGCGCTAACAGTCCTACTTATGATAAACGTATGGCACACCTGAAGCCATCTAGATTGGAATAAAGTGGTAACTCTTAAAACATTTAATTTAAAAAGGAACAAAATGAGGGGGTTCATTTTGCCATAGAAAATATGATTAGTGCTGCAGAAAGAAAAATTAGGGCACATTTTGAGTGACTTTTCAAATCCTCTTCTATTTCATAAAAAAATTCTGACATGTAGACTGAAACATGCACTTTGAATACCAGCAGCAGACTTCCCTGGTGAGCAGTAGCTTTACTACAGTGATCTTATGAGCAACTAGAGTGCTAACGTTCCGAATTTATGGCAAATGTGTGACACATCTGAATGCCTTCTTGATGGAACCAAAGTAAACAAGCATTGAAAATGCAATAGTTCTCGCCCTCGTTTAAGTTAAAGCAATTCTGTTTGTAATTAGGTGGCTTTTTAGCTTTGCTTTTATTCGTGTTTTTCTAACGTTCATGTACATAACATGCATATGTATGCATGCATTTATATTTGTATTTATATAGATATGCAGAATATATATATATATATATATATATATATATATATTATGTTTATATAGATACATGCATACATATATATAAATGCATATGTGTGCATGTAGAGAGAGGTAGAGAGTAGTAGAGAGAGGTAGAGTGTGAGTAGAAGAGTGTGAGTAGAAGAGTGTGTCAGTGTCTGTCAGTGCAGCTCTGCTGGCCTGGTTCTCTGGCTCTGAAGCAGCTCTGCTGGCCTGGTTCTCTGGCTCTGAAGCAGCTCTGCTGGCCTGGTTCTCTGGCTCTGAAGCAGCTCTGCTGGCCTGGCTCTGAAGCAGCTCTGCTGGCCTGGTCCTCTGGCTCTGAAGCAGATCTGCTGGCCTGGTTCTCTGGCTCTGAAGCAGCTCTGCTGGCCTGGTTCTCTGGCTCTGAAGCAGCTCTGCTGGCCTGGTTCTCTGGCTCTGAAGCAGCTCTGCTGGCCTGGTTCTCTGGCTCTGAAGCAGCTCTGCTGGCCTGGTTCTCTGGCTCTGAAGCAGCTCTGCTGACCTGGTTCTCTGGCTCTGAAGCAGCTCTGCTGACCTGGTTCTCTGGCTCTGAAGCAGCTCTGCTGACCTGGTTCTCTCCCTCTGAAGCAGCTCTGCTGACCTGGTTCTCTCCCTCTGAAGCAGTTCTGCTGACCTGGTTCTCTGGCTCTAGAGCAGCTCTGCTGACCTGGTTCTCTGGCTCTAGAGCAGCTCTGCTGACCTGGTTCTCTGGCTATACAACAGCTCTGCTGACCTGGTTCTCTCCCTCTAAAGCAGCTCTGCTGACCTGGTTTCTCTGGCTCTAGAGCAGCTCTGCTGACCTGGTTCTCAGCCGCTAGAGAAGCTCGCTGACCTGGGTCTCTGGTTCTAGATCAGCTCTGCTGACCTGGTTCTCTGGCTCTACAGCAGCTCTGCTGACCTGGTTTCTCTGGCTCTACAGCAGCTCTGCTGACCTGGTCCTCTGCACTCACGATGCATGCACCCGACTTCGCGAAAATATATTTAAAAATATGTTTATTAGAAGTACAAATATATTATTTTTATGAATATCTTAGATAATCTCTTGCCCTAATATGTATATTAAAGACACCTACATATCATTTTGGAACCTAAATTTTTTTTGCGGGAGTCGCGCACCCAGCGCGCCGCAGCACGTATATGATGTCACACGGGACCCGCAGTGGATCCGTGCTTGGGGATCACCACAGGAGGGCGATCAGTGATAGCTAGCGAAAATGCGTTTGCTTACATTATTTACATTACTTGTACATTATCCCGCAACGTGTGTTTTGCTGGGTCCACTGGCGACAGTGGAGAACGCTTTCCTCTAATTGCTCATGCCGTAAAAGTTTATATTTAAAGTTTTACAATCCACTTATCACCATTTTGTTTCTCTGCTTATAAAGTGGTTTCGAAATGTGCTCAATATACGTGCCCGTTTCCTAGAGAGTGTTCATGTTCTATGCCGCTGGTGGATTAGGTCGCAGTCTCACTGGATTCGAACTTGCGACCTTTTGGTTTTGCCCATGACGAGCTGGACTCGTCATGGAGCACAGTCGCGCTGTGCCCATGACGAGTCCAGCTAGTCATGAGGCATTCCCTAGGGAATCCCTCTGGTGCAGCACCAGAGGGATTCCCTTTCTTCCAAAATAGCCTCGGGAGCTGGGGAAGAGCTTCCCCAGCTCCAGTGGCCCCCCCCTTTCACTGTAATGAAGATTGGCGCGCACGTCTCCCCTTTCCAATGGTACCCCTCCCCAGTGGATCCGTGCTTGGGGATCACCACAGGAGGGCGATCCCCAAGCAGGGATCTACCCACTAGACACCAGGGAGGGGGGAGCGGCCCCTTGGGCAAGGGCCTTTGCTCCCCCCATGTAACTTTGGCGCAATTTAGTCTTTTTAGCCCCCAATCTGCCCCCCCGGGGGGGGCAAAAAGCCCACTAGACCCCAGGGAATTTTTTTTATCAATAAAAATAGGGGTGGGGGCTGCCCAAAACGGGCAGGCCCATGCCCCCACCCCACCCCCCAATTACTACAGTCTTTATGCCCCCCCGGGGGGCAGATGGGGCATTGGCCCCTAATCTGCCCCTTCGGGGGGCAGAAAGCCCACTAACTACCAGGGATTCGTTTTTACTTTTTTTTTAGGGTGGGGGCTGCCCGCAACGGGCATGCCAATGCCCCCACCCACCCCCCAATTATCAGTCTTTCTGACCCCCCCCCCCCCCCCGGGGGCAGATGGGGCATTGGCCCCTAATCTGCCCCTTCGGGGGTGCAGAAAGCCCACTATACACCAGGGATTTGTTTTCTGTTTTTTTTTTTAGGGTGGGGGCTGCCCGCAACGGGCACGCCAATGCCCCCACCCACCCGCCACCATTACAGCCTTTCTGCCCCCCCCTGCGGGGCAGATGGGGCATTGGCCCCCTATCTGCCCCCCGGGGGGGCAAAAAGACCACTAGACACCAGGGAATTGTAAAAAAAAAAAAAAATAGGGGTGGGGGCTGCCCAAAACAGGCAGGCCCATGGCCCCACCCCACCCCCCAATTATTACAGTCTTTCTGCCCCCCCCCGGGGGGCAGATGGGGCATTGGCCCCTAATCTGCCCCTTTGGGGGCAGAAAGCCCACTAAACACCAGGGATTTTTTTTGCGCAATTGTTTTTAGGTTGTGGGCTGCCCGAAACAGGCCCGCCAATGCCCCCACTCTCCCCCCCACAAAAATGAGTCTTTCTGCCCCCCCAGGAGGCAGATGGGAGCTGTAGCCCCCAATCTGGCCCCCCCTGCCCACTAGAAGCCATGGATTTTTTTGTTTTATTAGTGTAGGAGTAGAGGCTCCCCAAAATGGGCATGGGAATACCCCACCCCCATAGAAATTCCAGTCTTTCTGCCCCCCCCCGGAGGGCAGATGGTGGCAGTGGCCCCTGATCTGCCCCCTGGGGGGGCAGAAAGCCCAGTAGGCGCCAGCGAGTACGCAGGCTTTTTTTATGCGTGGCGGTCGGGGCTGCTCAAAATGGTCATACCAATGCCCCCACCCCCACAAAAAATAGCCACAGTCTTTCTGCCCCTTTAGGGGCATATCCGGATGAAACCCCCTTCCCCGATTTTCCCCCCCAGGGCGGCAGAAAACCCACTGTGCTCCGAGTTTTTGTTTTTGTTTTTGTTTTTGTTTTTAGCAATGTGCATACCTGTGGATTTTGAGCCCTAGCGCAGTTGGCACGTAGGCAAACCTAGCAAACCTGTACATTCTTTAAAACAAGACACCGAGGGGAATCCTGGATGGGGTGACTTCACTGGCTCTCACCAGGTTCTGTTACCCAGAATCCATTGCAAACCTAAAAATGTGTTCAAAATATTTTCCTCAATTTCTTTGTCGGAAAGTTCTGGAATCTGCGTGGGTCCACAAAATTCCACCCACCCTGCGTTCCCCAAAGTCTTCAGAGAAAAATGGTACCTCCCTTACGTGGGTAGGCCTAGTGCCCGCGTCAGGCAAGGGCCCAAAACCTATTGAGGAGACATCAAAATTACCTATCACAAAACAGCCTGGTTTTGCAAAGGGGGTCCTATGAGTTTTTGGCCCCGGGCTTGGCGGCCACCTAGGGAAACCTACCAAACCCACATATTTCTGAAAACGAGACACCCGGGGGATTCCAGGGAGGTATGGCTTGCGTGGATCCCCCAACGTTTCCTTACCCAGAATGCCCTGCAAACCTCAAATTTAGCTGAAAAAATCACCTTTTTCACACATTTTTGTGTGGGAAAGTTGTGGCATCACCGGGCTGACACAAATTTCCTACCACCCAGCGTTCCCCCGGGTCTCCCGATAAAAACGGTGCCTCACTCGTGTGGGATTATTATCAAAAAAGGAGGGGTTTGGCCCAAAGGATTAGAGGGTAGGTAGGGCCAGTTATACTACATAAGAAAAAAATTACCTATACCTCTAGTGACTTCAACACTTATTCATATGAAGTAAGATGAACGAAAATTAATACGTTTACCTAAGCAGTAATTTCTGCCTTTTATTTATTTTTTAATTTTTAAATAAATATCTTTGATCACAAAAAGAACACATAATGAACTACACGGAATACCACATTAGTACTTACACAATGAAAATGAATAACGTGAAAAATGTGTTTTGACATACAATTACAAATAAACTCATAATAATCAAACATTGAAACAACCAAATGAAATGTCACAAAGAACAATCATTATATACGCAATCCGAAATACAAAGTTGTCATACAAATTGATGAATTAGACAACTAACACCCTTATATTTGGAATAAATCAAATCCTCTGAAATATCAGGGACACAAGGGAGTATATTTGCAATATTTAACCAAGGAGTTGAGTTCCTTTGTCTGCCGACGCGTTTCGAGTTCCGGTTAAATCAATTGCTGCACTCTCATCAGGGCTGGATTAGTCTTTCTCACGAACAGACTGATTGTGACAAAAAGGGGGGGGGGGGGTTGGGGAAAAAACAGAGTTTGAGTTTTTATTAAAAAAGGCGCTTCCCAAAGCCCTAATTCTTTCTCTATCTGCACAAGTTGGTGGTCACATACCTGCATTATGCCGATTAAATGTAACCATCAGCAATATGTAACAAGCAGTGGTTGCCAATCTGCAATAAAATACATTATGAATAATTTAGCTCATGGGGTGTAATTCTTTTGTCTGATAGCTATGTCTGGGGACAAGGAGGGAAAAAAAGGTTACCTGGTTTTCAATATTGCGTGGCCAAGACGATTTATAAACAGTAGACAGCAATTGCAGATCTTTACTTCTGCAAGAGAAATAATACATGCAGTTTCGCGGTGTCTGTTTAAATGAGTTTAAAACGTGACAACTGAGCACAAATTATTTACTCACTCAGGGAAAGGGGCCCAAAGGCGTGGCCCCACAGAGGAAGTGTTGTAACAAATGACGGTCCATCACTCTCTTTAAAAATAGTTTGTGGCTGCAGGGGCAAAAAAATGTAAGGGTTTGTAAAAATCGTTTTTGGCTGAAAGCACTTGGATTCAAGTGCAAACTATGTTTTGCTCACCTAATGAAGCTTCAGGCTCGAGGTTTCAAGTGGGGATTTGTCTCCATTATTGCTAGCAGCTCGCCGAGCTGATTGACACATCATGTGATGTTGCATCAGTGTCGCATGATGCGTTTCTGACCAATCACAGGAGGGGATGATCTAATTGCATTTGCAATGACTTCTGGGAGATGTAGTTTATTGAAGTTATGTGTCTCAATTCATTTTCCCAAAGTAAAACTTTTCAATATCACAGGTCGGTTGTGTTTTCCAACATCTCGAAATTGATCCCATTTTTACTTTATTAGAGAGATACAGGTCCTGAAGCTGACAGCAGCGCCATATACTTGATTACAGCTCATGAGCCATCTAAGCTCTGTTTAGCTCGCTCATGCAGTTGAGGCCCTGGTTGATGCTATCTAATTTCATAATTAAATATGCCTCTTTCCGCAGTAGAGCGGTCTCAATACATGTAGATTTTGAGTCAATCCATGCAAGAACTGTCCAACGCAGTTCATTTTCGCTGTGTTCAACAGCTAGAAAGTGTTCTACCATAGGCGCTGTCAGGACTTTTCTCCTAATTCGAGATTTGTGCTGTATAATTCTCACATTAACCTGTTGGCTTGTCTTTCCGATATATATTTTATTGCAAGAGCATACCACTGCATAAATGACGTTCTTAGTCTTACAATTTGTAAAACTTTCATGTCTCCATTTTACTCCATTGTGTTCAAATAGACTGCCTTCTATAGTAGCTGGGCAGGCCACACAATTCCCACACTTGTGGTGTCCACAAATGGGTTTTAAATTCCACTTGGTGATCAAATCACTCTTTGGTTTAGGGATGTAACTGTCTGCTCTTACTATCTGCTGGCCAATGCTGGGATTCTTGCGCATGGCGAAAATGGGTTTAGCTAAGGGATGTTACAAACTTTCAAGCAAATGCCAATTCCTTAAGATGATTTGTCTGAATTTATTGGTATGGGCCCCATATGTTGTAACACATACGAGTTTGTCCATTTCTGTCTTTTCCTTTTTCTGCAACAAATTTTCCCTAGGAGTGAACCTTGCTCTTTTTTTGGAATGCTTAAGGAGTTTCTTAGGGTAACCCCTCTTTTCCATTTCCTTACAGAATGACATTGCGTGGTCCTCAAACTCTGCCAGATCTGTACAATTTCTCCTAATCCGCAACAGCTGCCCATAAGGGAGGTTCTCCTTTAGGCCCTGTGGATGCGAACTTGTGTAGTGAAGTATAGTATTCCTGTCTGTCTCTTTTTTTTATAAAGGCTAGTTGTCAATTTTTGATTATGGGGACATACTGCAACATCAAGGAAAGTCATCCTTGTTTTGCTAGACTCGATGGAAAATTTGATATCATTGTGCCTTGAATTCAACCAGTCATAAAAATGATTCAACTCGGTCTGGCTCCCCTGCCACAGGAGCCAGACGTCGTCAATATACCTCAGCCATTGGTGCATGTTGTTTTTAAATGGATTGTTGTTGTGTATAAATCTCTCTTCGTACTGGGCCATATACAGAACCGCCATTTCCGGCGCATAGGGACAACCCATAGCTATGCCCTTAATCTGTATAAAAAATCACCCTCAAACTTAAAATAATTGTTTCGAAGGGATATTTCAGCCAATGTCATGATAAATGATGTGGGTACCCTGTGTGGTCTCTCCCTCAAGTCCAAGTAAAGTTCCATCACTTGGAGTGCCTCATCTTGGGGGATTTGGGTATACAGGGATGTGACATCTAATGTCACCATCATCTGTATGCCATCATCAAATGTTGTTCCCTCCACTTTTGTGATAAAGTCTGTTGTGTCTCTGAGATAAGATTTGACACTGGGCAAGAATGGTTTAAGAAAAAAGTCGATATATTTAGAGACTGGCTCCAAAACAGAGTCACAGCCTGAAACTATCGGTCTGCCTGGGGGCGTTTGACTATTTTTATGTATTTTCGGAAGAAAATACAGTACCGGGATTCTTGGTGGTTTTTTATTCAAAAATTGGAATTCTTTTGGACCCAGGAATCCTTCATCTAAACCATTTTTAGTTATTTGTGCAATTTTGCCCTGTTTTTCACGAGTGGGGTCTTCTCTCACCCGTCTGTACCACTCGTGATTCTCAACATGAAGTTTACCCTCATTTAGATACATAGTGCGGGGCCAGATCACCACTGCTCCGCCCTTATCCGCTTGCTTGATCACAATCGAGGGGTCTGCTTTTAGGTCACGAATAGCTGTTAATTGGCCTCTGCTAATATTGTTCTGTACTCGTGTGGGAGGCCCAAGTTCCGCGACAGGCAAGGGCCCACAACGTATTGAGGCGACATAAAATTGCCTACCTCAAAACGACCTGGTTTTGCAAGGGGGATCACCTGGGTTTTTGGCCTCACTACGTTTTGGGCCTTCCCTCGATGCCGGCCGCACTCTGGTCGCAAGCCCGGCCGCTCTGCCGACTTCGCCCCCCAGCTGCCTCCAGCTGTTCCGCCGGCCTGGGCAGTGCACCTCGATGCCATTGAGCATGAGAGGCGGTACCGGGCACAGGGGGCACCAACACCGGGTGGCAGTACAAGTGGGAAACTCTGTCCACGTGGAGCCTGGGGGAGCTATGCCCGCCTTCTCTGACTCGAAATTCGTTGGTGCTGCTCCCCCAGGTCCCTGATGTAAAGGTGAGCTGCCCAGGGGGAGCCTCACCTTGTATCACCTCTTCCCCCTTCCTCTTCCCTTTGTCTTTGGAAGGGGGGGGGGAGAGGGCCTCGGGCGCGTTTTGCCGCGCGCTATTTCCGGGTGGCGCAAACCTGATCCGTTCCTTGCGAGCTCTGGCGGCTGTTATGGCGCTGGCCCTCGAGGCCCCCTTCGGTGGCGGCCTTTGCTAGATCGGCTAGTAAGCTATAGCTGACCACTATCCTTACCAACCCAACGTACAGGAAGCCCAAGTAGCTAGATGCCATGTGCCAAAATGATTTTGCTTTAGGAAGTTTGACTTTGATGTTTTCCAGCACTATATTTTTGTTGTCAAGATACATATCAGCATTGTGTAAGCCTACTGATTTAGCTATGAATTATGAAAGAGCTGTTGAATGGCTTGTTGCACCATGATTGAGCGGGAGCCCTACAGCAGATTACACAGACTGGGTGGAATGCTGTAGATCCTGTGTGGCACATTCATTTGATCAAAAAGTATTTTACTTCCAAAAGTTTCTTGTTGCTAGAGTATGCCCAGTATGAAATTCACAGAGGGTAACGTGATAGAGCAAACGAAAGCAAGCTTGCAGAGAAATAGATGTAAATTCCAGTGTGCCCTTTACTATGTCCTCCATGGTACGCCATTCATGCAGACGATGCTTCAGTCAAACAAAACACATTAAGCAAGCTATACAGACCACACCCAGTCCTAGTTGTGGTGTGCGCCAATGATTTTACAGGAGAGGGCTTATAGGCTTCCTTCTCTCCATGAGCACAGGTAAAAGTACTGCCACTATAATCTGATGCTGCCAACCATTTGTCTCAATGTAGCTTGGTAAGAAGTCCGACACCACTCTTGATGGTTAGTGCACGCAAGCTTGAGGCTGCTGGGCCCTGGTCCAAAAGTACCTGTTATGCAGGGCTTTAAGTGGGTCGGGTCTCACCAACGGCAGTTTTTTTAAGGGGGCCTCGAAACGGGTCTCTATCGGGCTCTGTTTTGTGCGCTGGCACATACGGTCCTTTTTTTTTTCCGGACTGCAGTGACAGCAGTCTGCCGTCACTGTAGTCTGGTAAAAAGTGCAAGGGCACAAAACAGAGCACGCTAGAGACCCGTTTCGAGACAGCAGGCACATCCATGTACTCTGCTCACAAGTGGAGAAGTTACGGCATGACGTCATGCCCGGTGAGCGTTGTAGGGGAAAGGGAAATCCTTTAAAGAGTCATTTTCTCTTTGGATTTCCCTTCTCTTTTTGAAACTAAGGAGCAACAACATTGTCGTGGTGTCACCAGAGCTTTACGTGTAAGCTTTTTCAATATTCTATACAAGCCATAGTTGCTGCTTATTTATCTTATGCAACTAACAATCATTGACAAAGCCAATAGTCCTGACTTGTAGGTATGATGTTACTTGTATCATATCTGGATGCAATGACATAAACAGCAAAATACACTATGCTAAACACAGATTTTTAACGTACTGTTTTTAAGCCATGCCCTTAATTACATTTCCCATGCCCCCTTGAGAGATCTCCTCCGCCCTCCCCCCCCCCCGTTATTTCATCCCACTTAAAGCCCTGTTCGTATGTAATACAAATTGTTGCCTTCACTGCACAGCAGCACTGTCCTCTAAAACTCCACCAATCCCAAGCCTCTTTTTGAAATGGGCAAATAGCACTTCATACCACATAAAGCCAGCTAACGATTTAGGTGTTGGTTCTAAGCTGTACAAAGTAGTTAAAACAGATGGTGTTATGTTGGGCTCGCGCTCCCCGCACCACGAGAGCTCAAGGACGCTTTGCGCCTCGAGGTCTCGTGGGCAACAATCCAAGAGAATGTCAGGGTTTTGAATGGGTTGGGTGTCAGTTGGAGAAGGCCGTTGCTGCGGGCTGTTGTATTAGCCAAGTGCTGGGGTCCGCCACTTCTGTTATAATTTATGGACAAATTACCTTGCCAGCACCTTTTGTTTTATGCGACCATTCCTTCACAACAGATGGTAACCAGAAATATGTTTTATTGAATGCTAGCTACTAAATCACTTTCTTGATTTGAACCAGTACATGCAGTAAATACCATGGGTGTGGAGGGCCATTCCTAAGAAACGCAAAGCCTCTCTAGAGTTGGCTTTTCTTTTGGCTGCAATGAACAAATGAGATGGGATGACTGACTTTTTTATTTTTGTCTCACGGTTCCTAAGGTTGCGTATTTGAAAATGGTACGTTAACTTGTTTGTATCAGCAGCCAGGGCAGAAGGCCATTGGACAGAATTAAAATGGTCTCGTAGCTCCGTTGTATCCTCATAAGAACAGATGGTGCACAATAATAGGAAGGGCAAGATGTGATTTGATTTATGATTTGTATAGCGCTGAATCACCCCGAGGGGTATCTCTGCGCTTGTAACGGCCCTACTGCACCGACAGACTGATTAAGAGAGAGGTTTTAAGGAGCTTTCGGAAGTGAGAGATGGTCAGACAGTCACGAAGATGTTGTGGTAATTTATTCCAGATTTCCAGAAGGGCTCCTTTACTTTTATTGGGACAATTACAGCACTCCTCTGCAAGGCAGCCATACTTCTAATTGGATAGAGACATGATAGGTCAGGTTTGCTGCTCTGCCTAAAATTGAAGAGTGGCAATGCTTAGTTGCAGCCTTTATAATGGAAGAACATGTGCACTTACCAACAGAGCTGCCGGACTTTGAATCCGCATTTCAGTAGAAATGCTACAGATGAAATTGCTTTATAGCTACATTTCATTGCAAGCCTGTCATCCTTAAATAGGGTTGTGTGCACACTTAGCTGGGCTGTTATGCGTTCTGTGGGGCCAGGAATCGCACTTCACACCTGTAGGGCTGTACTTGTATTACTGCACAAATCCTATTCTGTTATGCATAACAATACAAATGTAATGCTTTCCTTTTGATTAGACATCCTTGTCTCACATTCAACTGTTATCATTATCAGAAATATATACCATTCCCAAAAAAGCTTTATTGTTCCTTGCAGGTTTGCTGACCTACAATGGAAGTCACTCACTCCATCAAGGAACGGACTATTGCAGAAAACAGCCTGATAATACTGCTGCAAGGCATCCACGGGCTTGTCACCACTGTGGAGCTACGGGACGAGAGCACCGCAAAGGGACGCGTCATCAATGTGGACGCCTTCATGAACATCCGCCTCGCGGACGTGACCTACACAGACCGGAAGGAACGCGTTTCCGAGCTGGACGACCTGTTTGTGACAGGCCGGAACGTCCGCTATGTTCATATTCCCGATGAGGTGGACATTATTAAAACAATTGAGAAACAGCTGGACACCATTCACAGGGTTCGCAGATTTGGCGACAAAGGGCGGAAGGAATTCCCTACAAAGAAGTAGAAGTTTTGTGACTTCATATTGAATCGAATGTTGTTGTTTTTTTTTTTATTCTTATTTTAGGGATCCATGTTATTCTTGTACATCACAATGACGGAACCTCCTCCAAAAGCAATTTCTACATATTTCAATAAGATATGCTCAATTTTTAATGGTTTACAGCGCAGACAGAACACAACCAAAGGAGCCTCCGAGCAGCTAGTTAGCTGATGCACGTGAGTAAGTCCTTAGGGGGGTGGAAGACCAAACTCTAGGGTTCTGCCGGGGCTGACAACTATTGTCTGATTTGTGCGAGGAAACAATTAACTGTGTTTACTGCCCCTTCCCTCTTAATTCTTCCTGCTACCGGCACTGCTGCTATGCAGTAGTAAACGGGTGGTATAGATGTTGCTGATTCTAAAATTTCATGGCAAGTTATTTTTTTTACTCATTAAAAGGGCCTTATTTGTAAACTTTTCTTAAAACCAAAACAGCAAAACCTATTTCCCTTGTTCTTTATTTGGATATGTTTAAGGAGGCACTCTATGTATGATCAAAAGTTACTCCTGTCAAGAGTGAACACGTTAAATACATGAGGTGATGGCAGTAAAGTTGTTGCTGGGGTGATCGTTAATTAGACCAGACAGAGTCCTCCTCTTCTCCTGTACCCCCCCCCTCGCCCCCCCGTAGATAAATATTATTTGTATACAATTTTTGTTGGGTGGCAGTCGGCCTTTACTTGAATGAATTAGAAGCACATCCTTAACCATGCATGGGTCATTTTGCAAGCACTTTTGTACAAATATTTTTGGACTAATAAACGCATATTTTCTGTATACAAATAAAATAAAAATACAAGTTGGTGTCCTTGTTTGTATTTTCATTTGAAAAAAGAGAAGTTTGTTACCTGGTGATAAAGTTTTGCGCTCTAACTGTCTTGCACAGTGGCACGGAGAAGCTTTATGTTGCATACCTTTATAGTTTTACCTTCCTGGCTGCGGTGATGATACTCTGATAGATTTCTGTGAATTACTGGAGTGAAAAGACAAATGAAGGTGTGAATATCCTTCCTTCTCTGCATAAGGGCAAACCTTGATCTATACTTTCTTGCGTTGCTTATTTAACTTTGCATGGCTCCTATTAATCACTTCAGTTATCTAAGATGTACTGTGCACTGCACTCAAGTCCCAATCGGAACAAAATGACTGCTTTTGCAAGTGTCTCTTGACAATTTTGAATTTTACATTTGTTTGATACTATCAATGCTCATCATTTTGTTTAAATAATTTGTTGGACAAATTCGAACATTCAGCGTGCACCAGTGTAGAATGTATTCATAATATTATGTAAGTGTTTAATCTAGTTTTTGTATGAATAATTACTTTTAGAAACGTTATGACTATATCACAATTTTGATCCTATAGTTATGTATTTCCTACACAAACAATGCTAAGGGCTTTATTACGTGGTCGGGGAAAGGCAGCTGCCATAGGGCGGTACTGAGGAGCTCCACCGCCATCCGTATTACAAGTTGGCTTTCCGACGAGCCGTCTATGGAGGTCTGACCACCAGCTTCGAGTCCCCTGCAACAAAGGATTTGGGGTGCATACTCGACCCTTTCTTGTTCTTCCAGGCAGAGTTGGACATGGATACCTTTCTCTAGATCACCCATTCATGACAGCATCTTCACCCTGAAGAATACAACCCTGTTTGCGCGATCTATAGGTAAGTCCTTTTTGTATCATATACTCATTGCCTAGATGGGCCGCATATGAGCTGGACTCCGGCAATGGGTAGGCGTTTTTTTTCCACATGTATTCTGCATATGTGTACATTCAGTACATTTGCAATTGAAATGTTCACACAGGCATCGATCTAACTGGAAAAATAATCTCCACCACCGCAAGATCTCTGCCGCCACACCACCGGCACTGTGGTCAACTCGTAATACGGCGGTCTTAAGACCGCCAGCGCTGTGGACTACTAGTGGACGCAGACTCGGTCTTCCAGTGGTCGGACCGCCAAACTCCTAATTCCCATAATCTTCAATTACTGTGATTTAAAATTAAAAATAAACTCCATCCATAATGGGGCTTAAAGTACAATTCTGATTTATTTTTTTGCCTTCAGGTCAAGTTTTGCCCTGGCAGATTACAAATAACAATGGAAACGTTTAATAATAATATGCCATAGATAAACAAATATTTAGCATTTAAGACTTTTTTTTGTTAGAACGACCTCCTTTTGTTTCCAACCATGATGTGAATTCTATTGTTTGTTTGGATGTCACCAGATATTTTATTACTTCTGCGTGTGCTTTCTACGTAGCCTGTCTTTGTTTTAGGGTTTCAGTTTATATTTTTAGGTCATAAGTGTTTTGTGTTCTGTGCTGGACCTCTGGATTAGTAGTAAGCAATTATTTTAAGGCTCTTCTTTCTTCCACTGTTGAAACCTCTTGTGAGTTTCTTAACTTGACTTTGAAGTGTGATCATATATTTCACTATGCAAGGACTTTATTTAGCATTTATATGGCCACCTTCTTGAAGGTAGGCACTGTTAGGTGGCAGTGGCCTCAGGCTTCTGCATCACCATTTGTACCTTAGTCATTTTCTCCTGAGTTAGTTGGTGACATTAACATCTTTTCTGCAGCACCCTCTATTCTATCTGTTCTTTTGCTGCATCTTCCCTAGGAATCAAGCTTTCTTAAAGGTTCAAGCTTGTGTGCTCTGTTGGAGTCCTCCCTCACTGGTCGCTGCTGTTCATACTTGTACACATGGACTAGTCTTCCTTTCAAGTGGAACTCCGGTAATTTGGGCACTGTTATTACTTTGTTTGATTTAGATTGTAAACTTGCAGAGCTCTGAAAAGTGTTGCCTTTATAGACACTTTGGGGAACAAAAGTTGCTGGTGCTAGAATGGGAAAATATAGTTTCAGAAAGGAGTCAGCCGCCCGACCTAAGGGTGACAATGGATTGAACTCCGAATTTATGAAGCCCCTTTTGTAAACGGCACTGTTACATTAGTTCATCTTACGTTTTTTGTACATACTTTTTAATTGAATCGAAGAGATGTTTAATGCTGTGAATACCAGAAACGTTGATGAATTGTTAACTTGTATGATGAACTGCGATAATATCGGATTACGTTACTGATTTGGGAATTTTTGGAGGTGACCAGGATTAAAACAGACTTTTTCTGTACACAATAATAGCACTTTAACAGGAAAGTGAAAAGTTTTGCTCTCTGGCCATTTGGATAGTTAAGGCTCAACTGTGCCTGTTCTATATCTAGTAGTACATTGTGTTTATGATCTATTCTAAAGCCTATGTTAGGTGAGAATTTTATGAACTTCAGATACTTGTTAATAGTATATTTGCACTATGCAATGCACTTTTGTATATAGCCTATATGCACATTTAATGCATGCTCCAATATATGTTCCAATATTAAATGTTGAGCAGCTGGCCTAGCTGTATATTTGTGCTATGCACTGCCCTTTTGTATAAAACCTAATTGCACATGGTCTATATGCTCCAATATATGTTCTAATATTTAATGTTAGGCTGCAGTACAATCTTGTTTTTGTAAAACACGCTTGTTTAAAGTTAGGCATAAAGTATTTTTAGGTTTGTTTTTATATATACATAGTTTAACAAAATATTTAGTTTTTTTGATTAATACGTTTTTGTATATTGATATAATTCTTTTTTTTAACTTTGTAGTGTTTGGTTTGCTTAATTTGGCATATTACAAACCTCAACTTGAGATGCCCAACAGTCCTCACTTGGGAGAACACAAGGCTGGATGTTAATTAACAAAACCGTGTCTTGAGTTTCTTTCCGAGATTTCAGAGGTGGTGATTGGCATACCACGCTACATGAAGAGCATTCCATAGTTTGGTAGTGGTCACGGCACAGGAGCAGCCACCATTCTAGCATTCTAAATTTAGATATTATGATCTTAAAAGCAAATTATGATCTCCGGTCTCTTGTAAGTTGGTCCCATGAGAACTCGTTGCCATTTAATATGTTTGCGCCTGATTGTAGATGCTCTTATGTCAGAGACCCAGTGTCTTCAATCCACACCTTTATTTGGATCGGAAGCCAGTGGAATTTGGCTATTTGGTGACTGGTTTCTATGACGGCTAACGTTTTATTTTCCTCTATCATTTTATTTTTCCTTTTGATTGACACATTAGCATTTTTAAAAGTAACTGTGAAAAGGTGGTTTAAACTACTTTTACACTCCAAGTGTTAGTCTTCCTCTGGTAGCTCAGTGCGGTCTTGTGGAACTACAACACTTTGAAAAAAAGTAATTAGAGTGAAACTGAGAAAGAACCTGAAATCAAAAACCTGTAAAAATATATATTTTTTTATCACATATTTGGTGTATCTTTCGGATTTTTGCAATGAAAATTGGTGCATAAAATAGCTCCCCGAAACCCTGCATAAGCTCACATGTGCATGTATTTCCTTTTCTCTTTTAAAATGAGAAATTTAAATCACTAATTTGAAGAAATCTCACCCAAAAGCCCCACAATCTCCTACCATTTCCTTTAAAATTCCAGTTCCTCTCTACTTCACTTCACCAGAGAAGATTCTCGCAAAACCTAAGATCTCCACTGAGCTTTTATTTATAACTTGTAGACATGGATAAGTATAAACTTTGCAGGGAGAAGTCCTACAGGAGCTTACGACGGAAATGCTCCTGCATGTCCCTGTGCTATGTGTTGCTCAATACAGTCTCAGTAGTTTTTAGATTCGTCCCCCCCCCCCTACCCAATGAGCCTGAAAATCATGCAAGCTTATTGAGAGAGCACTCCCTGTTCAACTGTTTGAGACCTCTGAGCATGGATCTTAGGTCAAGCAGGGATAGAGTGACCTTATCTGCCTGGAATGTGGGAAACTGGTGGTGGCGGCAGGGTAATGCATAGTGAAGTGACATGAATTGTAACTATTTCCTTAAGTGGGAAGACTAGAATCTTTTACAGTCCCCTGTGGAAAAGGTTTTGCCAGTCTTCCTTAACAGTGGTCTTCAACTTTCACTGATATCATGCATGGCAACTGATGAATATGGAATCTGTCTGACCAGATGCCAGAAGGAGGCTATTTCGGTGTGTGTGGGAGAGGGGTGGTAAGGCTATCTAAGAATCTGCTTTCTTGAGAACCTGCAGCTTTGCATTCCTTCCTCCAGGGTTTTGCGATTGAGGGCTGCAGGGCCTTGTGGGCGTGGATGTCCTACTCTTCTTTTTGTAGTTTCTGTGGGTTACCTGTCAGACTACTTTCTGCCTCAGCTAGTTCACAAGGCATTTGTTCTACTGTTTGGGCATAATACACACCTGGACCTCAGCTGATGTGAACCAGTTCACAAAAAGGCTTCTGTTGTCCATGGCACTGGTATGTACTGCTCAACCAGTGGCTGTGCAGTATCTATTGATGAAGCCCCCTAAAAGTTGAATTATTCTACAAAGCTGATTGGTCAGTCCTGGGGTAAGCACTGACCAGCTTGCCTAATTAATTGAACACTTACTAAGGAAGAAACGGTGCCAGAATGCAGTTGAGAATCTGCTTAATTCCAGAAGCAAAGTCTGCTGTGCTCCCTTCAGATTGAAATACTGAGGATGGGTCAATATTCCTACTGTATGACCTGATAAACTGTCTGGAGAATGGAATAGTGCCCTGCTTGATGGGGGAAGAGGTTGCACAACTGTGTCTTAGTAGGGAGAGACTGCCTGCAGCTGTTGTGAGATCATCTGGCCCAGAACAAGAGGTTTGCAGCTGCAGTGTGGGAGAGAATGTATCAACCAATATCTACCGTCCCAGAGGGGTAGAATTAAACAGTGTCTTTTAGTGATTTCCTCTGCTGACGGACAATAATGATGGCATAAAACAGAACAATGAACTTTTGAGAGAGAAGAACGACGGAAGTGATGTGACTTGCCACTCTATGCTTCTTAGCCAATTAGAGAGATTTTTGCTGATTTGAAACAAGAATATGGCTGGACTCATACATTTTATGGTATAACTATTAGTGATAGAATCCATGTTTTTAGAGGAGAGAGACGAGAGTAATCTGACGAGACGTTTGTGTGAGCTGTTCCTTATTGAGATCCTTTAGCTGATGCTGTCTGTAAGCTGACACCTTTATCTTTGCACCTCATACCTTGTGAGGATTGCCCCAGCTTTCCCTTATGGTTGGAGGGTTAGCTTTCAAACTATTAGAATGCTGTACTGTAGTATTTCTATGTTCGTATGAGATTCTGTATTTGCATTTATCTTATTATAATGCACTTTTGACTCTATCCACTCAACTCATGCTCCTTAAGTGAGATATGAATTACTGATTTTTGTGTTCTTGTGAAATGATTCAGATTTGATAGTGTCTGTTTGACCATTTCCATATACTTTACAAAAGAAAAATAGATAAAGTAAATAGAAAAACTCAGTCTATCGTTATTGATTATTGTAAATAATGAGATCTATATATAGTTGTGTGTGTATATAGTGTGGTTTGAATAATATTCCCTTTGTTCTAGGTCCTTATGAGGGGAATATTTATCTAGATCTTTTGCCAAATCCCTGTCAACTCTCCGATCTGTCGGAGGACCTAATGTTGATATGGGCCAAAATTCAGTCTTGTGTAAATGAGATTCATAGACTGATTTTGCGCGTGGTGTAAAATTACACACACTGCTTTATTTAGCGTGTGGCACAGCGGGGGAAAAAAAGGGTTTTGGCTATCAGTTTTTGGTAGCAAGATTACTATGGTTTAGTGTAAATTGATCATATTGGCAATTGATTAAGATGAGTTCTTGTTCTGTTATTAATCTTTCGTACTTTTTGTTACATGTAGTGGTCGTACCGGTTTGACCTTAAAGGAAGAGTGGATTAGAGGAATGACCTCTAATAAAGTGAGTATGGATGTAGGTAAATTAAAAGCAGATTTGGAAGAAATTATATTAAGTATGTTTAGTCCAGAGAGGTTGAGCAGGTATCGGGAAGAAGAGTTATTTTTGTGTAAAATAACGCAATGAGAGTGAGAAAAATTTGCTCAAGTTGCACAAACATTTGGAGTAGATGTAGAGAAATCAAAGGCTTTATAGAAAACATATGGATTAGATTTCAGTGACCGATCTGGAGAGTATGAATGCTTCAGGAAAGCGATTACAGATTAAGGAGTTGATTTAACACATTCAGATGATGGGGTGAATTAGATCGTTGGAAAGGAAGATGGGCAAAAAGAAGGAAGAAACGGTTGCAAATACAGGTGCTTTGCCAATGTTTCCAGTAAGAGAGACAGGTACAGAAGTGACTGAAAGGATATATCCCATGAGAGTGGTACCTGTAGGTGGATATGTACATGTCCTGTGGTCCAGGCAGGATTTATTATCTTTTACAAATTAATTTCCCAGATTGAGAGAGAAACCAGTAGAATGGCACGAACAAGCAAAGAGGTTTGTGAAAGTTTCATAAGTTTTGTGGATAGACTTGGATGTGTGTTTTTTTTTTTTATATTGTGGTTCCAGCCAATTTGTGTACTGAGTGTAAATTTGCAATAGATTGTCCAAAAGAGGACTACCCAAGAGATGCAAAAACTGGAGCACCATCTGATGAAGTGATGAAAAAAATATAATCAGGTCATTACCTATTTGATGGGAAAGATTTCGCCAAAAGAGACAGATTGGGTTAAAATAGATAGAACTAATAAGCAGTGCATGCTTACTACGAAAGGCTTCTCCAAGTGTTTATACCGTATAGTGGCATTGAGCATATTATTGACGATGAAATGGGTAATTCTGTAAATAGGTTTGTGTTTGGATTGAGACCAGAGATTAGCATGATGATCCAACAGCATTTAATTTGTTGGCAAAGTAAGTCTATTGACTAGATATTGCGTTATGCAAAATATTGTAGTGATGATATTGAAATGAGACCTAAGAAGTTGAAAGAAATTAATGTGGGCTCAGATGAAAGCAGAACAGAAAGGTGGTTTTGTGGATTTTTCTCAAACAGGATTTCAAGGCAAAGATCAGGTTGTTCAGGATACTCAAAATGTTACTGCTATAAAGGGTGGTGGTGCGAGAGGTAGGAATAATAAAGAGGATATGAAAACGGAATATCCATGTCCTACTTGCGGTAAATTTGGACATTTGAAACGCGAGTGTAGGAGTCTGTTGAGGAATACAGGTGGTAGTACAGGTATTCATGATATGAATCGGAATCAGTTAAATCGGATGCAAAACCAAATGCTAAATCAGAATTGGATATTAGATGGAAGAGGACAAGGTTCATAAATACCACCCTCTCAAATACCTCAGCCCCTATGCCAAATCAGAATATGAATGGTCAAATACGAAGGTACAGTCCGACTGTGTGTTTTCATATGGATGAATCGGCATAACAAAATGTACAAGTGGTTTCACAATATTAGTTGCAGTCCCAAGGGGATGATTCAAATCCATCTCAATGACGGTGCGTGAGGGGGAGGAGGAGTGCGTGCTTGGTGCATCCCTAGAGGTAGATCAGTGTGGTCCTTTTGTGGATGGAGAAGTAGAAGGTAATGTGATTACATCCCTTGCAGACACTGGCGCTACCCATTCCACTGTGAGAACTGTGGAAATTCCTAACCTACCCCTCTTGGGAGAAAATATCCAAGTTGTCGGTGTGTTAAATCAATTGATCAAAATGCCAGTAACAAAAACAATGAGTGTACAGATTGGAGACTTTACTTACATCGTTTTGTGGTCTGTGATAAAAGTCCAGTTAACCTTTTGGGTATAGATCTGCTATGCAAAATGAATTGCACCATCTACTGTACGCCAGATGGAATAGCATTTCATACCATGGATGAGGATGTTGTTTTTAAGCTGGCAAGGCATCGGACAGAGGTGAATGATTTGCATCATTTATTTAAGCATAAGATTTGACTGTTGAATTGAGAGAAACTGTGTTGACTGATGTGTGGGATTTCACAGGGAAGGACATTGGATTGATGAAAGGAGTTGGTCCTTTTCAAATTTTGGTCGAACAAGGTGCAGAGTTCCCAAAAACACCACCTTCCAAAATGAATCCTGAAACGATTGCAGGAATAACGCCTGTGATTGAGATGATGATTGAACAAGGTATTTTAAAAGAAATGCTAAGCAGTCCTTGTAATTCGCCTATTATGGGAATTAAGAAACCGAGCTGAAAATATAGGATTGTGCAGGATTTGAGGAAAATAAATCGGATAGTAGTACCTTGTTGTCCAATAGTGCCAAACCCAGCAGTAATTCTTTATCAAATTCCATGTGATGCAGAATGGTTCACAGTGATTGACTTGTGTCAAGCACTTTTCTCAATACCCTTACATCCGGATAGCCAATTTTTATTTGCGTTCCTGTTTGGAGAGACCGTATCTTGGCATGGTACCAAGTTCCTCAAGGGTATACTGAAAGCCCCTCAATCTTCAACCAAATCTCGAAGAGGTGCTTAGTCATTGGTAATGCCAAATAACTCCATGTTAGTGCAGTATATATCGATGATTTGCTTGTTGCATCAAAGACGAGAGAAGCTTGTGTGGCAGATACTATTGCTCTACTGAACCACTTGGCAGTAGGTGGGCATATAGTGTCACCAGCAAAATTGCAATTTTGTCAAAAAGAAGTTCTTTATTTAGGGCACAAAATTGAAAAAGGAGTCAGAACAGTGTCACAAGATCGAAATGAATGCGATTTTGCAAATGAAACCTCCAAAGGCGCAGAAAGATTCAGATGTTTTTGGGTATGGTTGGATGTTGCAGACAGTGGATCAGTGAATTTCACTGACAGCTAAGGCATTACAGAAACTGACTCCAAAAGATGTGTCCGATCCAATTCAATTGGATGAGGAAAGTATGAGGGCATTTGTTGAGTTGCGAGACAGCCTTTGTCTTGCACCAGCATTAGGAATGCCAGACTTCAACAAGGATTTTGCACTATTATGTTACAAGAAAGACGGTTGTGCACTTTCAGTTCTAACGCAAATTCATGGAACAGCACGTCGTCCTGTGGTATATTTTTCAGTAACACTTGATTTTGAATCTGCAGCTTTACCAGGTTGTTTGAAAGCAGTTGCTGCTACTTGTGTGAGTTTGGAACAAAGTGAATCCATTGTGATGGAACATCCATTCTAAGTGTATGCATCTCATTCTGTTGAGATTTTGTTGACCAGAACTCTAACATAGCACCTTACAAGTAGTCGGTTGACAAAATATGAGAGCGTGATACTGGGAGCTGCGGATGTTACAGTGACAAGATGTACAAATCTGAATCCAGCTACTTTTTTGCCAAATCCAGAAATGGTGGTGGATGAAGCGGACCATGATTGTTTGGATGTGACTGAGTTATTTACAAAGCCAAGACCTGATATAAAAGATATTCCATTATCTGAATCCGGTTGTGTGATGTTTGTGGATGGATCATGCCTAAGAGATGAAATGGGAACTTTGCGAGCTTCTTATTCAGTTTGTACAGTGGATAATGTCATTGAAGCTTCAAGCTAGAAAGGAATAAAATTTGTCTACATTTCAGAGCTAGTGGCTCTCATAAGACCATGCTATTTTGGAAAGAATTGGAGATTAACAATATGCACTGATAGCCAGTATGGTTTCGGGGTTGTCCATGATTTTGGAAAATTGTGGTCTCAATGTGGGTTTTTGGTCTCATCAGGTTAACCAATTCAAAATGGAGAATATGTAAAAGAACTACTATTAGCACTACAATTGCCCAAAGAAATTGGGGTTGTGAAATGTTCGGCACACAGATATGGCAGTGATTATATCCCAGTCGGAAATAAATACACCGATGAAGTTGCGCAATTTTGTGCGCTAAATTCGGTTTCAGTAAATAAAAGGGTTCAGAAATCTGATGAAAAGGAATGCAATCTGATGTTCTCATCTGTTGAAACATGGGAAGAGATTAGGCAGCTTCAAGAGGAAGCAAGTGCAGAAGAAAAAGAAATTTGGATCACGGCAGGTTGTTCACGTAGGGAAGAAGATGAAGTGTGGCTTTATCCTGATGGAAGACCAATAATGCCAGATAGTATGTTGTCCCAAATGGCGAGGTTTTATCATGGCCCTACACACACAGGCAGAGAGGCTATGATTAGGATGTTTGAAGAATCCTGTTTTATCCCTAAATTCAGGGTCATTGCTGAAAATCTTTGTCAGAGGTGCGTGACTTGTCTGCAGCAAAATGCAGGGAGAAAGACAGTTGTTAGGTGGGGGCAAATTGAGAAAGCAGCAGGCCCTTTTACAAGCTAATTTCATGGAATTGCCAAGATGTGATGGACTAAAATACGTCCTTGTGATTGTCTGTTTGTTTTCTCGATGGGTGGAAGCCTACCCAACAAGATGTAATGACAGTCTAACAGTTGCCAAATTGCTTCTTAGAGAGATTATATGTCAGAACGGAAACACTGATCAGGAACAGATGATCTTATCCCCAGCTCCCTCCAACCAAGACCAGCGACAGACTAGAGTCCGCTGCCTCTGAATTTAGCCCGGGGGGAAAGGGGAAGTGGAAGACAAACCAGAGAGACACTCCTCTGGACACTGGCTCCTACTTCTGGAATTCAATAGGACACCCTGTAAGATAAACGCATCAATTATCTTCTTCTCGGACTGTGAATGCCTCAAACAATCTCTCTACTCTTGCTCTTCTCAAATAACTTTTACCTGTGCCTTATTAGAAGCTAGCAACTCTCTGTGCTGTTTGCCTGTTTATGCGTAATGCAATATCTGATTCATTGGAAGAACCCAGCCAGCTCATGTGCATAAGTAGTTGCGGTATTTATATATAGCACAGCCAGCAGTGAATTATCCTTGAGGTTTTTTTTGCGTGTGTTCTTTAGTCAGTCTCTAGGGTTCTTTTTCTCAGAATAATATTAAAAGAAAAGGTTCTCTTGCGATGTCTCTACAAAAGTTCTTGTCAAATTAAACTCTAATGTTTTTATCTGAAAGAAACACGTTAGTTAGATTCCTCACCTTCGAATATCCCCAGGCGTCAGGCTGGATCCGGAAAGATTTTTCGTCGGCAATACCCTTGCGCGTCACTAGGCGTCGTCTGCGGCTCCGCGTCCGTCGTGATCGCCGGGATGACGTCGTCGGAATACTTAGACGCCGCCCTCGCGCACTGACGTCAGTTCTTCTTCTTTTTTCCGCGGCAGTAAGCGCCGATCCGGGAAGAGCATACCCTTTAGTCACTTTTTGACTAAAACTTTTTGAACTCTTTTGGTTCTATTCTCATCAACATCGACTCTGGTGCCAGTAGGGATGCCTAGCTTCAAGGCTTGTAACTCCTGTCACCGACTGATGTCGGTCACGGACCACCACAGCCGGTGCCTCTATTGCCTTGGGGCCGACCACGATGCCGGGTCGAGGGACCGGTCGCGGAGCCGCAGCCACCACCGCTCGTCGGGGTCCAAGTCTTCGAGATCCGGTAAGTCGAAGCATAGCAAGAAGTCGAAGAGGCGACATCGCTCTTCGGGCTCCCCTCGCCGGTTGCGCGACTCGGCTGAGGGTTCGGGAGCCGCAGGAGTCCTGTCCGACCCCATACCCTCCGGTCCCTGGGTCTGACGCGACTCCAGCGGAGGTCAGTGCCTTCCTCATGGCCATGAGGAATCTGGCTCCGCCTTCGACGCCTGCCGTCTCGTCTTCGGGCCCCGCAGGCTCGACTGGGAAGCCTAGCGAGCCGGCGGCTCCGGCCCCGGCGCCATCGTCGACTCCGGTCCCGACACCGCAGGTCCCCGGTTTATTCCCAGTCCGGGCCCGGCATCGGAGGGGCGCCATCCGGCTCCGCTGCCGATGGGTGACAATTTCATCTTCCGCCCGGCTCCGATCATTCCACCTGTATATCAGGAATCGGATGACGGTGACGACTGGGAGGGGTCTGAGGACCCTCTGGCCCGGCAGGGCCAGTTATCTCAGGACTGGGCAGACGAACTGGGGGATGCCAGTGGTCTTAACACCTCCCCTGACACTGGCTTCATCTCTCCTCCAACCGTGGCTTCAGAGGAAGGTGCTGTATTTTCTGTGGTGCTGCACAAGGCAGCCGAAGCCCTTGGGCTGGAGCTGCCTGCTGTGGCCGTGAGGACGAACCTCCTCACAGAAGTGCTTCAACCGTCAGCAAGCTCCTCGGAGCCTCTGCTGCAGTTCAATGAAGCACTCATTGACGTTCTGAAGGGCACCTGATCCAAGCCCTCCACAGTTCCTCCTATGGACCGGAACGTGGCCCGGCGCCACCGCCCTGCACCGGGCGACCCCCAGTTTTCTGTCCCTCCACCCCACGCCTGAGAACCTGGTTATCCAGGCCTCTACTTCCCAGACCTCCTTCCCGTCCGCTCCCCTGGCTAGAACAATTTTGGAAGAAACTGTTCTCCTCCCTTAGTTTGGGGTTGGGGGTCTATAAACACCGCGTGCCTTTTGGACCGTTACTCCCACTCCCTGTGGGATACGGTGGAGGACGTGCTGCCCCAGTGTCCGGAGGAGGCCTGGACACGGCTCGCCCAGGCTCTTGCCGAGGGGCGGGATGCAGCACGGCATGCAATCCGATGTGGACTGGACACCGTGGACTCGCTGGGCAGGGCAATGTCGATCACGGTAGCGCTTCGTCGCCACGCCTTTTTCCGGGGATGTCCAGAGCACCCTCATGGACATGCCCTTCGATGGCAGTCGCCTTTTTGGCAACAAAGCGGTTAGTGCGCTGGAGCGCTTTAAGGACTCCAGGGCTACGGCCAAGTCCATGGGCCTTTCGTCCCCACACCCGCAAACTTCCGCTTTTCGCCCCTTTTGTGGCTAAGAAAGGGGCGCCCCCTCATGTCCGCCTAGCCACAGGCCGCAGAACCAACCTCCATGCGGACGTGGATTCCGCAGAGGCGCTACAGGGGGACAACGTGCCGGTCCTCCACATCTACCCCAGCAGCATCCGCCTCAAAGCCCTCCTAGTCCGAGCTTTCAGGCCCATTCCACACCAGTGGGCGGCAGAGTTCGCCATCACCTGCTCCACTGGCGTACCATCACATCGGACAGGTGGGTGTTGCAAATCGTCCGAAGAGGTTACTCCCTCCCCTTCGAGGCGAGCCCCTCCCCCCCCCCCCCCCCCAACCCCCCCCCCCTCCAGCCATGCCACTGCAGGGCCACCGAATTTCGGGGGATCACTTGCAACTTCTGCAGGAGGAAGTTACGGCCCTCTTGGCCAAGGGGGCCATCGAGCGCGTTCCTGGTCTAGAAGTAGGTCATGGTTGTTATTCCCACTACTTTCCCAAGAAGGGCCAAGGGGGCCTACGCCCTATCTTGGACCTCAGGAGCGTCAACGCCTTCCTCCGGAAGGAGAAGTTCAAGATGCTCACCTTATCTCAGGTACTGGCTGCCCTAGACCCTCGAGATTGGATGGTAGCGTTGAACTTGCAGGACGCTTATTTCCACTTCCCCGTCCTGCCGGCCCACCGGAGTTACCTGCGGTTCACGGTGGGCCAAGAGCATTTTCGGTTTACCGTGCTCCCCTTCGGCCTCACCAGTGCCCCTCGGGTGTTCACGAAAGTGATGGCGGTGGTCGCAGCTCATCTGCGCAGATTGGGGGTTCCAGTCTTCCCCTATCTCGACGACTGGTTGTTGAAGGCAGTCTTCTCCCACCTCCAGACTATGGCCGACCTCTTGCATTTGCTGGGGTTCTCCATCAATGTGCCGAAGTCGCATCGGAGTCCCTCCCAGAAGCTCCTCTTTATCGGAGCGGTTCTGGACTCTGCGCAGTTCCGGGCCTATCCTCCGGAACAGCGGGTCCTGGATATTCAGGCTCTGATTCCCATCTTTCGGCCTCTAACCCGGGTTTTGGTCAGGTTGGTGCTGTGGCTTCTGGGTCTGATGGCATCCTGTTGGTGCATCACGCCAGATGGCGAATGCGGGCTCTGCAGTGGGACCTGAAGTTTCAGTGGGCCCAGCATCGGAGCAACCTGTCCGACCACGTCCTGATCTCGGAGGGCACTGTGAGACAGTTGCAGTGGTGGCTCACGGACCGCGATTGGGTCAGTGGCAGATCCCTCTCACTACCCCAGCCGAAGCACGTAGTGATGACGGATGCGTCCCTCCTGGAATGGGGGGGCCACATGGGAGAGGCGGAGATCAGAGGCCTCTGGTCTCCGGCAGAGTCCCGGCTCCATATCAACCTTCTGGAGCTGTGGGCGATCCGGCTTGCACTGAAGGCATTCCTTCCCTCTGTCCGGGGAAGTGTAGTGCAGGTGTTCACGGACAACACCACCGCCATGTGGTATTGCAACAAACAGGGCGGGGTGGGTCGTGGACCCTTTGTCAGGAGGCTCTGCGCCTCTGCACATGACTGGAACATCAGGGCATCACCCTGGTGGTTCAACATCTGGCGGGCTCTCTGAATGCCAGAGTGGACAAACTCAGCCGCCGGTGCATAATGGATCACAAATGGCGTCTAAACTCTGACGTGGCTCAAGGCCTTTTTTGGCAGTGGGGAGAGCCTTGGTTAGATCTATTCGGCACCGAAGAGAACGCGCAATGTCAGCAGTTCTGCGCGTTGAAGTTTCCAAGGCGGCACTCCCGCGGGGACGCCTTTCGTCGCGAGTGGAGTTGCGGTCTGTTGTACGCCTTTCCGCCTATACCACTTCTGCCCAGAGTGCTGAAGATCAGGCGCGACCGGGCCCAAGTCATCCTTGTGGCTCCGGATTGGGCACGAAGATACTGGTATCCCGAGCTACTCAGTCTGTCGATCGATTTCCCCCGATGTGACTGCCACTTCAGGAGGACCTTTTGTCGCAGCAGCAGGGGACGGTCCTCCACCCGAACCTGTCCAGCCTGCACCTTCATGCGTGGAGATTGAGCGGCGGCAGTTGATGCCATTTGACTTGCCTCCTGAAGTCTGTAATGTTATTCTGGCAGCCAGGCGTCCCTCCACAAAATCGGTATACGCCTGCAGGTGGAACAAATTTGTGGCATGGTGCACATCAAAGGCTGTGGATCCCCTTCCTTTCCGCCCCTCTTTCTGAGGTTCTCCTCTTTCCTTGGCCCAGCAGGGCTCTGCTCTGGGCACCCTTAAAGGATATCTTTCAGCTATTTCTGCTTTCTTACGGCTTCCTGATCAGCCTTCGCTTTTCAAATCCCCTGATTCTTTAAGGGCATTACTCACACGTTTTCTCCTATCCCTTTCGTAATGCCTCAGTGGGATTTGAATCTTGTATTGACCTTTCTGATGTGCGCTCCCTTTGAGCCACTTCATAATTGTCCCCTTCGTCTTCTGACTCTTAAGATTGCTTTCCTGGTTGCCATCACCTCTGCTAGACGGGTGAGTGAGCTCCAGGCCCTCTCTTCTAAGCCTCCTTTCCTTTCTGTCCATCCGGACAAAGTTGTTCTCAGGACTCGTCCTTCCTTTCTCCCTAAGGTAGTAACTGCCTTTTACATCGGACAGTCTGTTACTCTGCCCACCTTCTTTCCGCCTCCGCATCCCTCGAAAGAGGAAGAGAGGCTCCACTGTCTGGACCCGAAGCGGGCGCTGTCTTTCTATCTGGACCGCACCAAACAGTTCCGGGTGGACGACCAACTCTTTGTTGGCTACGTGGGCGCTAAGAAGGGGCGGGCGGTGCACAACACTATTGCCTGGACAGCCAAGTCCGGAGAGACTGCTTCTTTGGCCGTTCTGTTCTCCAGGACTTTCTGGTGTGATCTTGGTTCACAGGCCCTCCACTGGGGTTGGTATTGCTGGGGTATCTATTCTAAGGTGAGGAATCTAACTAACGTGTTTCTTTCAGATGAACAAGTTACTTACCTCCGGTAACGATATATCTGAAAGAAACATTAGTTAGTTAGATTCCTCACCGCCCCACCCATCCTCCCTGTTCTGTGAACCGATATCTAGGGTTGAGGTCATCCCTTTCAGGGCCCTAGAATTTTTTTGGCACCAGTGTCTGTCTCTTGCATGGCTCTGCGTTCCTGGCGTGGAAAGCTATGTACAAGAACTGACGACAGCGCGTGAGGGCGGCGTCTATGTACTCCGACGTCATCCCGGCGATCACGACGACGGACACGGAGCCGCAGATGACGCGTAAGGGTATTGCTGACAAAAAATCTTTCCGGATCCAGCCTGACGCCTGGGGATATTCTAAGGTGAGGAATCTAACTAACTAATGTTTCTTACAGATATATCGTTACCGAAGGTAAGTAACTTGTTCGATAAGTTAAATTATTAATAAAGTCTGTTCTCAGTCTCAGATAAAAAAAAAATTCCTTTTGTCTCTTGCTTTCTTTCATAAATTACTGCTGTCACTCTTAAAGTCACTCAAGGACTCTGGACTCCTGAACGTCACAGTGAAGAAAAGTCTGGTATCACTCGTAAACGCGGAGCTCTTTAAAATCACAGCGAGTGAATAATTAGAATAAACTGAACACGCTTACTTGGATATTTCGAGCTCTTCTCTTGACAGAAGAAAACTCCCTGAGCGCCTTATCCTTCTGCCTCACAATACGAAGGTGACCGGAGCTGCCTACTCTCTGGTTTACAAATAATGTACTTGCAACTGCTGGGGAGAAAATGTCATTACTTAAACTTGCTCCAAATACTCAAAAAAGATGCTCAATAACAATACTTCCCTCAGGGACTGATTAGCGCTGACCAACTCAAGACTTTCTATGAGGTAAAGGCTTTTGACAGCGAGCGCTGACTGCGAGCCCGCAAACAAGCTCCTGTCAGACGAATTTTCACAGTTGAAGTGCGCCGCGCGCTAGTCGTGCATGCGCATTATTGTCTTTCTTCAATGTCTGAGAGGAACAACCAGACCACGCACCAATACAGGAAGTGGGAACGGTCTGATCTCTCTCCAACATGGCGGATCGTTGTAGTTCAAGTAGCAACAAGCGAAGGGATGATCTCCAGCACGGATTTCGTCTTTTCCAAAGTGTGCATTTTATTTCAGGTAAGAGGGTGGAGGCTAAAGCGTTTCTTTTTAGGCTTCCACCTGGGTCTTGATTGGGGTTCCTGACATTATACCCAGATTTGGTTTTCCAGTCTATTTAGAATCTGATAGGGGGAAACCATTTTAACAATGAAATAATTCAGATTTATTCAGCATTACAAATTGAACAGAAATTGCATTGTGACTATCGACCAGAAGCATCAGGCGTGGTTGAACAGGTCAATGGAACAATAAAATCAAGACTTGCAAAGGTGTGTGCGTCCACTGCACTGAAATGGCCATATGCATTACCCTTAGTTCTGATGAGTCTGAGAAGTATTCCAGATAAAAAAACTGGTTTGTCTCCACATGAGATCATCCTGTGCAGAGCCATGAGACAACCTGTAGTTCCAGCGAATCAACTAATGAATATAACTGATTATTTGGTACTCAATTATTTCAAAGGATTGGCTCATTTGGTGCGTTCTATGTCTCATCAGGTTGGAGAAGTTTCAACCACAACACAGCAAGAACAGGCACACAACCTGAACCCGGGAGAGTGGTTTCTTGTCAAGAAGCACATGAGAAAGTTGTGTTTGGAACCTCTGGCATGGGCCATATCAAGTGATACTGATGACGACAGCAGTAAAGTGTTGTGGCTTGGCGAATTTGATACATGCCAGTCACACACGAAGAATCCCAAGTCCACTTGAAAGTGAAGAATGAGTTCAAAGAAATAAAGAAAAAGAGCAGAAAGAACATGAACAGACTGAGAATCGAGTAAAGTGGGCACCAGCTATTGGGTCTTGTAAGCCTGCTAATTTCGATACAGTGAAGAAATTGATTCCAGAACAAAAAGGCGAAAAGAAAAAAAGAAATCGATTTTTAAAAGAAATATTGAGACCAGTCCTGAACAAAACAATACTGAAGAAGTTCAAAAGAAGAAAGCGAGAAAAGGAGATGTATGGCCAAGAGTGAAAAGACTGAAATACACCTTGAATGAGAGCGTTCCAAAGACAATTGTTGAAATATCTGCACAAAGTGTTTCAGAAGAAGATACAGTCTGAAGAACAAAAAGAGCAAGAGTACCAAGTAAAAAATTCACAGCACCTGAATGGACGTATGTGGTTGCTGAAACAGTTGATCAAGAAAACAGTTGAGAAGAAATTGAGCCAAATCACAGAAATTGCTATGAGCTACCCTAAATGAACTGTGTTAAAAATTTGGGTGCAGAAAATTGACACTATTCTGGAAATACAGAAAAGAAACTGAGTTTAAAGTTGAAACTGTGAACTGGGTTAAGAAGACTCATATAAAAAAAGTGGGTATTGTATCTCATGGAAGAGTGGAGACCCGAGGCCTAAAAGTTTGGATACACACATTTTTCTTTGCAAGTCTAGAATTTTATCAAAAAAAGTTTAGTTGTTTCATTTTTCTTTATCTTAAAATGGCTAGGATTCAGGAGACTGGTAATCAGAATCAGCGATCAACTAGGTGTAAGTGTATTAACGTTTGTTGACTGTGTTTTACTAATAATGATTGTTTGGTTAATATTAATAGTTGTGCCTTATTTTATGTTTCATACTAAGAGTAATATTACTAATGATTTAGCAAATTTAGAAATGAAAGTGGGCGATGCTCTTCAAGAAGACCCACACACTAATATTAAGAGATTAATTGGGAATGACTTGCATCAAGATAATTCTATTAATGATTTCTCGTTTAATGTTTTCACTAAGCTTCTTTATGAATATGTGAATACTATGGATGCTAGAGATTGTGTGCATGCAATTACCATCTTCTGTGTCTGAAGGGGTGACTGATCACCACCTTCCTCTAACATATGGAATTTCGTGTAGTGTTTATACTATGAAAAAGGCCAGTTGCAGTATTATTATTCTAACATGGATTTAGTTTTTTCTGAACTTCCTATTCGAAAGAATATGAATGTAGTAAGTAGTGCAAAGAATGCTAAGTACCTGTGAGATTTTGTTCACACTACTAAGGCAATAGATCCGGTATATGCCCATAGAAATAACCTAAATTGTAGTTTACGGAGTGAAGAGATTCAATTAATTAACGTTGTAGAAGATAGAAGAGAACATCTTAAAAAAGAAAGCTGCTGAGAGAGTCCTATTCCTCCTTGGGATCTTGGAGAAGGAGATTATAAGAAAGGTGAGACATATACTGCAATGACCCTGGATTGGCAACATAGGGGGAAGCTTTGCTTATTAAGACAGAAGACAGATTATAATAATTATCTCATTGATTCTAGTGAATGTGACCATACCTTCCTGATTACAGGAGGTTGAGGCTTGAAGGGTGGTACGGATCCTGTTTTCCCTGGAATTCATTGTGTGTGGTAAAAATGCCTATGATAAGTTACCAGCACATTGGTATGGGTGTTATGTGGGAATTGTCTTCCCAAAAGTTTATCACGTAGATAAAAATCATGGAACCAATGAAAGGAGTAAATACGTAACAAAAGAGGAATTAGTGCTGCAGAAATTGTGGGTGCTATCTATGGAGCATTGATACCTTCAGGTTGAGTAATTTTGAATTCGCACAAAATTAGAAAATTGGCCACAGTGGTTGATTGTTTATCAACAGATATTGCTGGTGGGTGTTTGATGATAGACACTGAAATGGTGGCTATGAGATCAATGGTTTTACAAAAAAGACTTGCCCTAGATGTGTTATTGGCAAAAGAGGGCGGAGTCTGTAGCATGTTGAAAATTCAACAGTGCTGTACATATATCCCTGACAAAAGTTAGAATCCACAGGGATATATTACTAATATTAGGCATTTAAAAGAAGATTTAAATGAACTGAAGGATGATGGTGCTTGGGAGAAACTTCGTAAGGGTTTCTCTTCTATGGGTGATTGGTTTTTAACTTTTGGTGACAGCTTGTGAGGGAGAATACTAATTACAATTACTGCAACTGGAATACAAATGCTCTTTCTAATATATAAATGCTGCAAGTGCAAGGGGAAAATACCAGAAACAAAAAGAGTAAAGAAGCGAAAGAGAGAAAAAATAGAAACGGAGGACAGAAAGAGGAAACTATTATGAGGTAATGAAAGCTATAGATGGGGTTAGGTTGAAACAGATGAGAATCCGTGTTCGGATGCAATCGGATTGTAATCAGAATTTTTTATTTTTTGATGGCTTTGGTAGCCATTAAGGGGGGGATTGATGGAGCAGAGTTTTCCGTAAATAAAACCTGCTCGGATTAAACTTCCCATTGTGTGAAAATCATTAACAAGTTTTGAAATTAACAAACATTTTTACTAGATAATTTAGACGTGGGAAAATGACAGAGTTTGAGTAGGCCATAAATGATTCCTATACGGAAAGTTAATCAAAAGTGCACAATAAGATTTTCCACGACCAAATGTGTTTGATTTTAACGTTTAACTGAACAATATTAATTATATAAAATAACAGTTGAAAATTAGTTGTTTACTAATTGATTAATGAAGATTGAAATGAATTATGAAAATTGAGCTTTTATTTTGAACCAATAACCGATCTGTCCTATTTCTCCTAGAGAAAAAAACTGCACGCTTTGCAAAGCAGTCTTCAAGATGATTTAGGGTTAATTTTGCTTTAAAATATAGAAATGCAGAAAAATTGTGTTCTATTCAGTATAGATGACCATTGTGTTCTTTCTTGTCAAATGGCTGCTACGTGTTTCAAGTATCTGCGGAAACTTCCTAATGTCTGAAGCAAAGTATTAGTTTTGTGGATAACTGAACTAGAAATGTATCCGCCTTTGTTTGAACGTGCACCTGTTGAGGAAGAAGAAGAATTTGATTTCCTCTGCTGAAGGACGATGATGACGGCATGAAACAAAACAATGAACTTTTGAGAGAGAAGAACGGCGGAAGTGGTGTGACTTGACACCCTATGCTTCTTGTCCAATTAGAAAGAGACTTTTGCTGATTTTGAAACAATAATAGGGCTGGACTCAAACATTTAGGGTATAACTATTAGTGATAGAATCCATGTTTAGAGGTTAGGAGAGGAGAGAGATTAGATTACTCTGATGAGGCATTCGTGTGAGCTGTTCCTTATTGAGATCTGTCTGTAAGCGGACACCTTTATCTTTGCTCCTCATACCTCATGAGGATTGCCCCAGCTTTCCCTTCCGGCTAGAGGGTTAACTTTCCAACTATTAGCAGGCTGTGCTGTAGATTTCCTGGGTTCGTATGAGATTCTGTATTTGCATTTATCTTATTGTAATGCACTTTTTGTCTCTTACACTATCCACTTAACTCATGCTCCTTAACTGAGATATTATGAATTACTGATTTTAGTGTTCTCTTGTGTGATGAATCTGATTCAATATTGTCTTTGTCTGACCATTTCCATATACTTTACAAAAGAAAAATAGATAAAAGTAACTAGAAAAACTGAGTCTGTCGTTATTGATTATTGTAAATAATGAGATCTATATATAGTTGTATATAGTGTGGTTTGAATAATATTCCCTCTCTTCTAGGTCCTTATGAGGGAAGATTCATCTATATCTTTTGCCAAATCCCTGTCAACTCTCCGATCTGTCGGAGGACCTAATGTTGATATGGGCCAAAATTCAGTCTTGGGTAAATGAGATTCATAGACTGATTTAGTGCGTGGTGTAAAATTACACAATCTGCTTTAGTTAGCCAAACCCCTTTTTTTCCATTGTGCCACGCGCTATCAGTTTTTGGTAGCCAGATTAGGATGGTTTAGCCTAAGCCTGTTGCTGTGGGTACCTCCAGCCCTCAAGGTATGAAAAACATGACTTACACCTGTGCTTTCAAAGTTACACCACCATTATTAAAATCACCCCCGGTGTGGGAAAAATCTAACCACCGCTAACAGTTGCAAAAACATAGTGCCTTTTGGATAATTCAACCAAGGCACAGGGATCCCAACAGGATTCCCGTGCTCATGCCCTGAAACAGTCTTTTTTTCCCCAACTTGGATGATCTGTCACAGGTGTCTACCATAGGCTCTGGGCATCAGAAGTTGGTCCTTGGATCTCTCTTGATTGCATGAACTGCATTGCCAAGTGATGGAGGGGGCTCATCTGGCCACTTATTTGGGTGGTGGGCTTTTGTTCGGGTCTGAGCACCATCTGCGAGACAGTACAAGAGCCTGGAACCAACTTCTGAATTGCAACAGGTAATTCAGCTGTAAATTATCTTGATGTCAAAGTGCAGGTTAAAGAAGACACATTTTGACACCCATATGCACAAAACATACAGAAATCTAACTAAGCATCTTCCAAGAGGTTTTATAGATGGGCTACCACAAAGTAAACTTTTTCAATATAAGTGGATAATATCTGTTGAAAGTAGCTTTCATAGGGTCAACCGGTGGGGCCTCTTAGACAAACTGTGTGCATCCATCTTACCCAGCTCTCTGGGGCAAGTCAACTTAGAACTTTTTGGCAATTAGATTGTACAGCTCACATTAAGTGTTAACTCCATTGCTCTTTCAGGGCTTTTTATTGAGATATCTACAAAATCTACCCAGTACTGATTTGCATCTTTGCGGGTATCCCTGAACTTCTTCCTATACTCTTGTGGGGGGGGGAACAACCTTTACAACGCAACTTTTACAACGCACTACCATTACAACGAAACTGTTACAATGCAAGTGGATTTACAACGCATGCCATTACAACGCAAGTCTTTACATCGACTTGCGCTAGATGGCGTGCTAACATTACAAATAGTGTAGTTTACTATCGCAACACCTTCCCTACTGTTAAGTGGACTGGAGTTGGAATAGTAAATTACACTTTTCTAATGTTAGCACGCCATCTAGCGCAAGTCGATGTAAAGACTTGCGTTGTAATGGCATGCGTTGTAAATCCACTTGCGTTGTAACAGTTTAGTTGTAAGAGCATGCGGTGTATAGCACACGTTGTAACGTCCTACATCCCTTGTGGGGTCTTGACTATAGCATTGTTCATGTGGTGGTAAGACTCTGCTACTCCTTTGTTTCGGTCAGGAGCCTGTTTCACCCAGCTACTGGAACCAACTTCCACAACAAGGATCCATAGTATTGCGTGCCCACCTATCCCATCTTTAATGCTCTTTCAAAGGCAAACCATGTATTCTCCCCCACCACAGAGCTAGGCACAATTCCTTTGGGCATGCAAGGGTTATGTGACCCTCCTGCAGATGCCTCTTCCCTTTGGCTTCCACCACTATTTCTGGACCTTATACCCAGTATAAATGACCTTTCCTCCAAGGCCAGTTTCTTCTCTGCAAGAGCTTGTGTCTTCTCTAGGGCTGTGAGAGTCATCTGGGCCTCAAATTCCTTTTTTCTGAGGGCCATCTATGAACTATTGGTGTCGCTGAGCTCCTCTCACTTTCAGCCCTAGAAAGTACTCCCAACGGAGTGTTCTTGGACAAGTTATCCTCCACACTCTCCGGAGTGGCTCTTTCTCCTTCTTTGGACTTTTGCCTGTGTCAAGCAGGCTTCTTCTCAAGCTTTGAGGGCCTTTCCATTAGTCCTCCTTGGCATTGTGGTTGAGTTTCAAATCTGTTGTCTCCCAGGTCTTTCGGTTGGGCCACTTTGACAGACTAGTCACATCCAACTCCATGTTTCCTTTAAACTTTTAAGAGGTGCACAAATTTGAATCAAACACAATTTGGAAAAATCAAAATGACTCAATTAAATACTTAAAACCAAATTAAAAGTAAAAAAAAAAAAGTCTGCATTCAGTGAGTTTTAATTGTCTAATTTAGTAGCTGGGTGGTACGGTTAAACACAAATTATTGATCCCACCGCTGAATATCCATCTGAGAAAGTAGATTATTAGTTGAAGTGAGTCGTAGACCTCTTCAATTAATAATGGTACTATTTCCTAATAGTTCCAGTTAAGTTAGCCTAATTTAAACTTGGGCTCAAACCCCTGGTACCTGTAGCACAGAACAGACCGGCTTAACATAGGAAATAAATTAGAAAACAACCCAATACAAACCCACGCCAATTTATATAAATAGAGGACGTTTTCATGAGCAAATAGACACTAAAACAATAAAATACAGATGTAGGGAACTTGAGATGACTTTTCAGAGTTTTAGTTGTTTCTAGCATCAAAGAGCATGAAGTGCCAACAATGGGTATCTGGTTGTGCCAAACCGGGTCAAAGTCAAAAGTTAAGGCTGACTGCTATGGAAATCTGGTTGGATACAGGGACCAGGCTTGGTCCAATGTTAGATTTTACCTTCTGACTTAGTCTCTGTAATGTAAGTTGAAAATCCTCAGTGAGGAAGGCAGTAGGCTGTAACCGAAAATATTTCCACAAGGCTGGATAGCTTTCGAACGAAGTCCCGGTGAAGCCATTGACTCGTCAGGAAAGCTCGGAGTGTAAGAAATTCAAACTTTGTGCCCAGGTAAAGTCCCTCATTGAGCAGATACTTTCAGAGCCTTCTCTGTGAAGATTTCTACCTTCAAACTTAGAAACTTTTCTGTGAGTCACACTTCTTTTAGCGGGCTGAGTAGCAGATTAAATCTGATTGGTGATGCAATGTTGGCATCTGCGTCTTGACAGCAGTCCGGTGGTAGCCTTTTTTTTGTTTTAAAGGGGGGGGAAAAAGGGATCCAGGGCATATCCAGTTGAAACTGGTCAGCTGGGCTCAGTAGAGTCTTGGGCTTCTTGCAGCTTTTGTATTCCTGGAGCTTAGCAGGAGGCTAGCTACTAACCCTTGGAAACCACTCTTCAGTCCTGGTTACAAGTGGCAGCATGTCCAGCTGTGGAAATGTACCCAAAAGTGAGCACACTGGTGCAGGGTCACCCTCTCGTCCACAGGTCCAAAGACCAACAAAATAGAGATCGGCTCTGTGGCTGAAGTGAAATAATTCAAGTTTATTAATCACTCATGAGTAGGACCACGTCCACACAACACTCTCAAGTGCTGCAGGAGGTAGTACCCTGAACTCACAGACCATAGTCTTTATATACTCTTTTTCTGCAATATAAGCATGTGGACAGAGATGGAAGGAACAAGTTTAGAAATAGCTATCAGCAAACTAGGGCAGATGGATAACCACTTGGTCAGCAAATAGGGAGGGGGAGCAGGAATGCTTGTGGCAGCAGTAAACAGTCAACAGATAACATCTAAGACCAGGTGCACCGGCAGCTACAAATCCCCAGCACATACATTGCTTAGCCATGTCAGGAGGTCAACTAAAATAGATGACACAAGCAGAGTGAAAAGGCAAACAGCAGAGTATGAAAGAATTACGAAGGAAACCAAATGGACACCACAGTCAAAATGGCTGTAGCTTATGCTAAGTAAAATATTACACGTTTCCACACAGCCCTTGGGGGATCTCTCCACAGGTTACAGTAGGTGCAGTCCTCTTTCTGAAGTCCAGAGTTCAGCAGGTGTAATCTTTCTGTCTTCCGCAAGCTTTTTGAGAAAGGTAACCAGGGGAGCCACTCTTATGCTTAACACTAGCTTGTGGGTAGGGTTTACTCTGTAACCAATAGGGAAACAATTCCTGGGGTCAAACCTGCACACTTTGACATAATGTCCTGGGGGTCTGGTTCTAAACAATTTCACAGTACTAGACTCTGCCAAAACCCAACAGAAAATGTCACCACTTGGCCAGAGCTTTGGCCACGTCCCTGAGGTAAGTTTCGGGAAATTAGGAACTTCCCTGGAAAGGCCAGTCCTAGGAAATCTCCCTCCCACCCCCAACAGGGATTGATGCCAATTTGGTTAATTGAACAATGGCAGGGGCAGGTCTAGGTGTGATTTACATCTGCCTGTAACGGGCTGCTCCTTTGAAACTTGTACATTTGGAGGTCACATCTCCTCCCAGCTAAGGCCCTTTTGTGTCCTTTCCTGGGAGCAATTTAAACCTCCCAGCAGGCTACAAGGTGACTACGTAAACAGTAATTTAAAATCCGATTTTATCATCAGATTGGATTTTAAATTCCTATCAATTTGAGTCCTTGAATAGCTGTTCTAGCTATTCCCGAACTGAAATCGTGCCTTCTAAAGTGTTCTAATGTAATCCCGTGCTTTTCTATGGGAGATCCAACCTTGCCGCAGTGATAAACATCTTTGTCGATTTTTCGTAATACGTAAGTACCCACATCCTCTTGTTGAAATCCCATGCACCCTGCCCTAGGGGCACTTAGGCCTACCATTAGGGGTAACTTATATGTATTAAAGGAGGTAGGTTTAGGCCTGGTAAAAGGCTTATTTTGCTAGGCAGAAATTGCAGTTTTAAAACTGCATAGCTAGGCTGCAGTGGCTCCAAACTAGTTTTCTTCCTTTCGGAGTTTGGAAGAAATCCAAGAGAAGGTCAATAATGATAATTTAAGCAATGCCAGGATAAATTGGTAGATGTATTCGGACCTTTGGCTTGTATCATAGATGTGGAGGAAGAAGCCCTTTTATATTTATTGTAAACCTGCTTTGAGAATGGAGCCAATGGCAATGTGTGTTTTGGGCAATGATAATTCTAGCCCGATAGCTGAAATGCAGAACGCTGTTTTATTGAGAATCAAGCCAAAGTTAAGGCATATGGCTTGTAAAGAGCCCTTGGCAGGACCTAAAGGGTTGTTAGGTGAATGACTAGAAAACCTATTGGGCAGCTTTGTTTCAAGCTTCACTGCTCATAATAATGCACAGGTGAATATGAGATGCATGTTTGGCAATAGTGTTTTGCAAGAGCTGTCGGGAGGGCACTGGCGTACAGCTGTGGGATGCAGCGGACCCAGTCTTCTCATCAATCAGGAACCAAAAGGGTTCCAAGCATCTCTGGAGTTGTGTCCCAGCAAGGTAGAATGTGGTGGTAGAGGAAGAGTGTTAAGTCGTAAGTTTTTCGCTTTGTAACCACAATATACCTCACCAGTGTTACATTCAGGGAACCAAATCCAATGCTCATGTGTCAAGCACTCATAACCCCATTCCTGAATGTGTTAAATGCTACAAAACAAGCCTAATGTTTTTATCTCAAGGCTTTAATCGAAAATCAATCTATATAATTACAAAGTTATTTATAAAAAAACTTAAAATTGCATCACAAAGTCATAAAGAGTTGTTTTTAAAAAAGGTGCATAGCTAAACAAATAACACAAAAATCGGCAATTTAAAAACAAGGTAAAAGAGAAAAAGCACTCAAGATGATTACATCTGTCATTAAATTGTGCTAATTTGTAGGGGTGGGCGGAATTTGCGTAGTCGTGCTACGCAAAGCTCCACATAATGGTAAACCTCCGCGAGCACGCAGAGTTCTGCGAACACGCGGCATTGCTTGTTCCGCCCGTTCGCCATGCTTTTTTCCTGTTCGCGAACGCTATTTGCGTGCTCGGGGGGAAATATCTCGTGAACATGCATTTTGAAAGCGCGAACAAGCAAACAATACTACGAAGCCGCGGATCGCGGAATCTTTGGCAATTCCCCGTTCTCGTCGGAACGCAAAATGACCCAAATTCTGCTAGCGGAACAGAATTTACCGCCCAGGCCTACTAATTTGTAGGAATCGACCTCAGCGGCACATGAAAATGAATAACTCCACTTCTAATGTACTCGTCTGTTCCTTAAATTTAGCACAGCACAATCGATGATGCGTTTCAGTGAATAATTACGATCTATAACCACCTTCTTAAAGATAACATTTTCTCACAAGAACGCCAATTTTAAAAGACAATTGAGCTGAAAGCAATAGTTTTTCATGCTATTGGTTCAACTGTGGTCCAAATCCAACATTAAAGAAATATGCAATGCAGGATTTGTTGATTTTTGTCTTGTTTAACTAAGCACCTTTTTATAAACAGCTTTTTATGACTATATGTTTTGCAATTTTAGTCTGAAAAGATTTTTGTAAATAACTGTAATGATATATAGATTCATTTTCAAATACAGTCTTGAGATAAAAACATTTGGCATGTTTTGTAGCATCTAACTCATTCAGGATTAGGGTTGCGAGTGCTTGACGCATAAGCATTGGATTTGGTTGTCTGAATGTACAACTGATGAGGTATGTAGTGGTTACAAAGGGAACTTGTATGACATAACAGTCTTATAAGGAGCCCTGTCCCTTTGTATTTTGTGGTCCCTCTCATTGCATTCACTGGTAGAGGAAGAGGCCAGACTCAGGGAAGAGCACAAGATAAGTATATAGATTTCTTTCTTTTTCACAAGAAAAGTTGGAAGGCAGTCTTCAGTTATTCTATCAAAGATGGCAAGAACAAATAAAAGTTCCTTGGGTGTTGCAAATCATAAGAGGTTTCAGAATCGAAATTGTAGTTACTCCAGTTCAGGGGTCAGAACTGAGGCAATTGTTTATGTGTAAAGAATGTGTGTTGATTGGTGTAGAGGTGGATGAGATGTGGAAAGGTGCAAGATGTAGGGAATGTACTTTTTAGGTCGAGCCTAGGCAGCGCATGCGCTGCTCTTTGTGGCATGCTGTATCTGGAAAAGCGGGTTCAAGCACCTCCCATCTTTTCCAATGGCTCCTGTTCCTGCCCTTCATAAATGCCTGCTTTATTTGGTCAGTATGCTTAATTAGTCTTACCTTTTGGTCTTTCTGACCCTCCCAGGAGACTGACCCTATTACATGTGAGCTTACTCTTTTTTTTTGTTCAGTTCCTTTGGGCGCACTCTTATGATTGTTTGCCTCAGCTCGTGTATCAGCACGCCACCCTCATGTTTCGCACGGCATTTTGTTAAAATGTGGACTTTTGTTTGTGTACGTGCGTTCACCCAATTCTGTACGCATGATAATGTGCTGCATGGCTAAATATTTATTTTCCATTTACACCGAGTATTTCCAGCATGGCACACCGCGCTTTCTAGGCTCTTGTGGTGCCCATTTTAAGAGCGCTGCACCTTAACTTCTTGTTTTTCAAATGTGGGCTTCTGTTTGTGTACGCGCATTCACCTGACCCTGTAAGCATAATAATCTGCTGCATGGCTAAATACTAAATGTGGGCTTTTGTTCGTGGACTCGCGTTCACCCGATCCTGTACCCATAATAATGTGCTGCATGGCTAAATACTTATTTTCAATTCACACCAAGCACTTCCAACGTGGCACGCCGCACTTTAAAGACTCTTGCGGAGCCAGTTTTACGAGCGCTGCGCTTTAACTACTTGTTTTTCATTTTTTAATAGTTGGTTTTCCTGCCAATTGGTGACCTGGCACACTGCGCTTTTGAGGCTCTTGTGGCGCCCGTGTCACGAGTACTTTAACTACTTGTTTTTAGTTTAATTCCAGGTGGTTTTCCTGCAAAATGGCAGCCCAACACGCCGCACTTTTGAGGCTGTTGCGACGCCCGTTTCATGAACGCTGTGCTTTACTTACTTGTTTTTCGTTTAAATGTCATGCACATGCCTTGTTAACGAGACGCTTTAACTCCAGCACAATTACTCGTTCCATTTTTTTAGTTTTAGTTGTGCAGCTCAGAATGCACTCACGTAAACTTTCCGCAACTTTATTATTCTTCTTCTTAACCGTACATTCAAACGGACACAGTTAAGAACATTAATCGGACCCTTTCTGAGTTTCCCCATACCCAAAGCAATAGGCACATTCCTAGCAGTGGCTCGGTGCGCTGCTGCTTCTGCCTGCTAAAGCTGAGGTTCAACTTTCTTGAAGTGGGTGGGGCTGCTGTGCAGCTATATTCCACAACACCGGACTGGAGAGCGAGCGCCAAGGCAAGCAGGTAGGAGGCTACAGAAAAGCATGGGGAAATGCTATTGCGAATGCATGAGAAGCTGAGAGAGGCACTTTCACTTTGGTGTGGCTGCAGAACTCTCTTTGAAGATAGTCACATTTCTTCTTCCAGGATCCTGCTGTTTTAATGCCAGTTTCTTCTTCAAAGGATGGCTTTCTTTTCTCCCAGCTCCCAAGGAAGTCTCTTCTCTAATCAAAATGTTTAACTTTGCCCGCAATCTTGTTTTTAGAAGTTACCCTGTCTAGTATCTTCACAAACTGGGCTTGATGCTCCAGTTGAATCTTAGGCACTGATTCCAGCAAATGCAAGAGCTGCTCGGTGCCCCATTCCTCTCCCCTATTTCTCCAGTCTTGTTCCAGCAGAGTCATAACCGGAGTTGGCTCCAGGAAAGGCACAGCCCACAAGGGTATCTTCTTACTGTGGTCTCAGACTGAAAATGGTGGCTAATTGTGCTTTTGTTCACGTGGGTCTCCTGCCAGGAATGCCTTGGCCTCTTGCAACACTTTATCTTCTTCCACGCAGTGTAATAAGAAGCATTAGCATTTGGCTGTGAATGACAAGTGGCCGCCCTCACCCCCCTGTGGTGGTGGCATTAGGTTTCACATGGTGGGCACCATGCCATGGCGCTGTGAACAAGTGCTGCTTTTTTCAGTGCCATATTGAACCAATACTTCTTATTGTGTAGTTTTCCCGGTATTTTATTTTAATGTCAGAGAAACATACAAAATGGGTACATGTGTACAATATGTATGCATGCAGTCATGTGTATATGTTTGCATGTATGTACACATATATCCATGTATATGTTTGCATGCATTCATGTTTCGTCTGTATAAATGTATGCATGTATATTAGTATATGCCCATATATGTATGAGTATCTGTAAATATGTAACTACACATGTATGTACTCGTGCACTTATATTTTCATATGTCTATGTATATGTTTACATGCATGCATTTACTATCATAATTTATACAGTGCAAACTTGTGGAAAGCCATAGTACCCTGCACAAAATTCTAAATTGGTGTTTGTGCAAATACAAATGGTTGACACAGTGCCTCTGTAGTTTAGCCTGACTACTCTGTGCCTAGCTACCATAGTGTGAGCCCAGGTAAACCTAGGTGTGTACTTTACTCATCCTGACTAGAGTGAGGGTTCCTGCTTGTACAGAGTGCATACTGACTGACAGCCAGAAACCCCATTTCTAACAGCTGCAAAGAAAAACACATAGGTAAAAGACATTGTCATTTACAACGCCAATAGCTCAAAATCTCGCTAATACGAGACCTATTCGATTGCATTGCAAATGCTTGTTTTTTTTAGTTAAACAGACCATGTTTGGCATCCAGTAATAAGATTTAAACGGTTTGTCAACAGACATTTCATGGTAGAAGGAGACCATCTTTCTGGAGCCTCTTTCAGGAACACGATTGTTCGGTAAAGTTGGATTTGAAGGAAGCTTTGTTTAGTGTCCTGATGGACATGGAGAATCAGACTTTTCTCCCTTTCACATGGAGAGACCTATTGTATCAACTCCTTTGGATTGTCTTCAGCCCCTTGATGTTTCACTAACGTTTCACACCCAGTTGTAACTTTCCTGAGAGAGAGGGGAGTACATTTGATAATGTATCTAAATGGCCTTCTTTTAACATCTGATAATTAGTCTGAGTTATTGGTTCATTTAGGTATACCAAGAAATCTTTTAGAGAGCTTAAGTTTCATCATCACTGTGGAGACATATTTTTTTTATTCCAAGCAGATTGTTGGAAGTTCTGGGAATTCAGTTATGTTCTTATCAATCGAAAGTCTTGTTGCTGTAAAAGAAGATGAAAATGATTAAAAAACGAAATTTGTTTAGTTTTAGAAAATAATCTAGTGATACTGAGGCCAGTAGCTCGAGTGATTGGGCTTCAGTCATCAGCCATCCACGTGATTTTTGCAGGACCCCTGCATTACAGGGCAGTGCAATGGTTGCAACATTAGGTTTAAGAAGAGAGTTCTTATATATGGGCACACTTTGACAATGGATGCCAGGGAGGAGCTTATGTTGCGGGGAAGCAATTTAAAAGCTTGGAATGGACAAACAAGTTTTGGCTCTACTACGGATTTTGTATTGGAGGCAGATGCATCCAACATGGGTGGGGGTGCTCAATCAGACAGGGAATGGGAAAGATTAAAGATAAAGAGTTGTGCAGAGATTTGATAATAATTGTTTGAAAATGAAGGCAGGGTTGAATGCTCTGAGGAGTTTTAAGGAATCATTGATGAGCAAAGTTGTTTTTAATGCTCATGGACAAGGTCTGCAGTGATTTAAATAAATTGTTTAGGTGGGGGCAGGTCGAAGAAAGACATGGAAAGAGACTTATGGTATGTTTGTTCAGCACACAGGATTAGTTTACAAGCAGAATATTTACCTGGAATAGAGAATCAGGTTGCGGATTGGAATGCAGGTACTTCAGCGATTGATGGTTGGACTGTTATTACTGCAAGAGGATTGTACAGGAATGGAGCCGATTACTGGTGAATTTGTTTAACATTTCAAGTGAGGAAATAGTGTAGTTGGGGGGGGGGCAGTTTCAAAGACACAGTGGCCGATACTTTCTAGCGGAATTGGAATCATTTGAGGTTATGCTTTCGCTCTTTGCTATGATACTGAGGGTTTTGTTGAAGGCGAGAAGAGAAAAGGTTCTAATGACGGACTTAGTTTTGAACTTTTCAATCGTGGATTCCAAGTGTGATGGAATTGGTGAAAGAGGAGCCTTTTATGATTCCAATGAATCAAGGACTTCTGGTTGGTCCTGACGAAGAGAAGTATCTGTTGGTTTTGATTGGAGTGTTGAACCTTCATATTTAAGGGTGTCAGGGGAGCTGACATGTTCAGGTTTTTAAAACAGGCTAAGGAGTATGAATCCCGGGTTTCAGAAACTAAGAAAATGTACAAGGGTATCTGGAGAGTGTGGAATAGTTAGTGCATGGAGCAGTATTTTGAATCCCTTGGAGGCTCCTGTTGGTGAGGTGTTAATTTGTTTGTCTGAATTATTTCAAAAGGGTCTCAGTGACAAGACAATGAAGTGCAAGAGGTTGGCATTTTCAGAAGATCACCCTTTGCTGGATGCCTGTGCATTAGGCAGTAACCTTTTAGTGTCTAGATTAATTAAAAGTGTTAGATTTAAAAGATTTCCAAAAGCATGTCATATTTTTGGGGATGTAAATTTGGTTTTCAATCTGTTAGCTTCATGGCCAAGAAAATGTTTTCAAAAGCTTTAAGCAATTGACTCAGAAATTGGCAACTTTAATTTGCAAAATATTTTCCAGAAGGGTATCCAATGTCAAAGCGTTAGAGATTGTACCAAAGGTATCATAGGCCTAATGGAGTGGATTTTAAACTGTGGAAGAGAACTAAGATTATATCTGGTAATGTGTTTTATCCTAATTTTGAGAACTGCAAGAAGTTATGAGTTGTGGATTGTTTTGGTTTGGGGGAAATCAAAAAGATTTTGAGAGCAGCTGAGTGGTCTAATCCAAGTATGATTGCAAGATTTTATTTGCAGTTGGTAGAGCATGTGGCCTATTTGGTAATCTAGCGCTTTCAACATGCATAATGTTAGCTTCTGGAAATTATGATTTCCCCAATTGTTGTGCACAGAGTATCTAGATTTCATTACAAAGACTGATGCTAGCATTATTCCACCTACTTCTTCCATCTGTATATGGATTTTAAAAAATTGACAAATTGTATTAGCAGATAGTTGATGTGATATTCTTTATAAATATTAGAAAACCTAAAGATGTTGTGTGAGCGATGGTTATATTTTATGATTTTGTTTTTCAGAGAATCTGCTATAACAGTCCACAAAGGAGAGAGGCTGTGATTTAGGAATAAAACCTGGAAAGCAGAGTGGAATTTCTTTTGGTATTTTTTCATCTTCCGCTAAAAAGAGTCTGAGGGCAGGCTGCATGGGTTTATGTAGACATTTCAGAGCATTCTGTTAGGGAACATGCGTCTTTAGATGTGTTGAAGTTCTTTAGATTGGCTGCAGGTGTATGCATAACTCTAGCCGCTGTGTCTTTAATGAAATCTAGATTATCTCTGCATAACCACTGGAGAGTCACCTTTCTGTCAGCAGCTTAATCAGTTTGGTAAAATGCCACAGGATAGGTGTGGGGCTGAATAGGAGTGAGTAAATGTTCCCTTCCCCGCATAAATTGAAACCACCGTCCATGAGGTGGAAAGATATGCAGAGTTTGGTAGCCGTGTTTCGATTCCTAGTGCACCAACCATCTCCCTCGCTAAGGTCTAAAAAAGATGAATTCTTTCCTTCTTGAAGTGTCTGTACAGGAGCCAACCGTTCAGTTTGCAAAGGTTGATCTTTAATTGAACCCATCATCTTTGTTATAATATATGTATTTGCCTGCGAGGGTATCCTTACGCTGAGCAGGTGTGTGTGTGCGCCTAGCCTTGCCTATGGTAGGTTTGTTAATTGAAAAGCCACCTCTTCAGTTTCTTGCGCAATTTAAGAAGAGAGGAGGGAGGCTCTTATGATGGAGTGATAGGCCATACCACTCTTTAGGAGCGATGTAAGAGAGCGCCTCTCCTGATCTGGTTCTGCGTATCTGTGCGCAAGTAGGAGTCCTCCAGAGTGGAGGTGTCCGGGTGGTTGGTGGAAGGAGATGCGACTCTTCAGATAGGTGGGGTGTAAGTTGTGTAGTGCTTTGAATGTGTGTCTGAGGAGTTTGAAATTAGTCCATTTGCATATTGGGAGCTGGTAGAGCTCCCTGAGGTGTTGTGTAATGTGAGGTTTGTGTGGGAGGATTAGGATGTGTCTGGCTGCAGAGTTCTGGATGGTTTGTTGTCTTCTAGTGAGTTGTTTGGTTATCCCAGTGTAGAGGGCCCCTCTGTAGTTTGACTTGCTGTTGACTAGTGCGTGAGTGACAGTTTTTCTACTGTTGCTTGGGAGCGATTTTAAGATCTTTCTCAGCATCTTCAGGGTTTAAAAGCAGGATGCAGTGACGGCGTTTACTTGTGCGGTCATGTCCAGTTAGATGTTGATTATTCTGATGTTCTTGGCGTGGGTCCGAGTACTGCTGGCCACCACTTGGTGCCTCATGGTGAGGTGTTCTTGCAACATAAGTCTTCTTGTTAATCTGTTATCATCCTGGTAGAAGGACAATAGAAACCCAGAGGCTAGGTATGGAAAGCCACACAGCACTGTAAGAATGAAAGGGGAACAACTGTTAAAGCTGTTCTAGAGTAGAATCCACTAAATCTGCTCATGTGTTCTATAAAAGAGATGTAAGGAAAATGCCAAAACTATGAGTCACAAGATTGTGATTCAAGGTTATTGTGGAGGATGGTGAAATGACACCATGTGACCCAGATTTGAATGTTAATGGTTGTATATATTCTTCCACACAAAAATTAAAATGTAATGTACATAAAAGGTTCTAAAAAGGGCAATTTCCTTGATGAAGGAGATGACTGCTCTCCAATTTGCATTTAATACTGGAGATTTCTAAATGGAGCCAATGGCCTTATGCAGGAAGAAAGCACCAAAATATGAGACCACATTGTCTAAATAATTTGGTACAAAATTGCACCTGATGGGGCACAATGCATTTCTTTGCTGTTTTGTCATTTTAAAGCACGTTAATACTTTATTGGTTATATGTTCACCTTAGAAGTACTAGTTCACACCTGAATACACAAACTAGCAACTGAAAGCTGACTAGTTAACTTTTGGAAAGGAACTGGCACTGTGCTGCTGCAGGTTTCACTTTTTTTGTAGTAACCTTTCATCCATTTGAACTATACAAAACTATTTTTGTTGAAACCTTCAAATTATGCAGCCAATGGTGGATTATTTGGCAAGTGCGACAAATCCAAATTCAAGCAGAAAATGCAACAACTGCAAAAGCTCCAGTGGCTTTGCTTATAAATCCTAAAAAGTTATGGATTTTAGAATCCTATAAATTATTTTAAATAGCAATTGATGATGGAAGTCTTTTGAATGAAATCAAAAATAGAAGAAAAATAGATAAAGTGTACTTCAGTTTGTAACAGAAAGACAAATTAACCCCATGCCATGAATTAGGGCATCATAGAGCATTCTAGGAGGAAAGAAAATCCTCTTACTTGGTGACCATTCTAAGGTCAATGATCTCCCCACCAGAGCCTTCGTGTACCTATGAAAATCCAGACCTAGCAACTGTCAGGTCCTGGCTCCATATTGTTTGGTATATGCATCTCTGAAGCAGATACAGAAGGTCCCTTTGGAACAGGTTTGGGGTGCTTAATCAGCATCTTCATATGGACAAGAAACAAGTCTTTAGACATTTTAGCTTAGCCACAACCAGCATAAGGCTATGCTACCATAACCTTTGCGGATTTAGATGGCATACTAACAAGCCATCTGCCACTTAGTCTTTTTCTTGGCTACTCTATTTCTAATGGTTTTCTGACCCAAGGTTCGAGAACAGAATTCAGAATACCCCTGTACATTTTAGATCAGAAGTTCATCGGGTACAAGCTACACAATATCTACTTTCAAAATACCGCCATGGACCTTGATGACTTCTGAGGCCATGGATCTGTTGCATCAGCTGTGGCAAATGGAAAAACCTCAAATTTTGCCATTGGAATACTATTGGCAGTGAAGGTGTCCAGTTGCTTTAAGCAGTTTTTCCCAAACTGTGGGTCTCGACCTGATTTTTGGTGGTTTGCGAAAGTCTGAGCGATAAATGAGAAGGCCTTTACATTATGGGCTCAACTCATCACAGTTGCCAAGATTCAAATAGAGAGGTTAACAGGGTGATTAGTGTTTACTTTTCTTTCTCAGATTGAAGGAGTTTTTAAACTGAATTGTGTGACAATGTTTTTTAAATACACATCAAAATGTAAATACTTGTAAATGAACTGGATGCATCTAGTAGTCAGGAAATCAAAAATTAGCGACTTTTGTTGTAATTTTGAGGTATCTTGAAAACAAATTTTAATAGGATCGAAACAAATCAAGAAACCTTCTTGGTGATGCGTAAATTATAAATATTGACAGAAACCAGATTTCCACAAATCATTTGTGTGCTATATGGTTTTATTAGTAAACATGTATATCTGTGCTGATGTAGTGGCTTTTTCAATGGAAAATGTACTGTCTGTAAATGGCAATGTACTGCCACACCATGCTTTAGTAACATTAAAATATCGCCTCATGACCATTAACGGGTAGGTGGGTCATGAAAGTTTGTTGTTCTGAAAAGTGGGTGGGTAGCGGTTCGAAAAAGTTTGGGAACCACTGGCCTAGAGTCATGAAGTAAAATCACCATAGATTAGTGGGCGAATAACTTTATAATTTTAAACCATACCGTTGGGAGAACCTTTAAAACTGCCAAATGTTTTCGTGATTACTCCTCATAATACATCTGGAGACTTCTATTATATTTGACAATGGGTCAGTAAAAAAGATCCAACAGTTCATCAATGAAGACATTTTCTCAAGGTTCTTTTGAGTGCAAACACTCAATGCTTGCATTGTAACAAATAAGTTCTCCCACCTGTAATGTCTAATATCAAAATTAGATAAATGACAGAAAAGTAAATACATGCACAAAAAGGAAAAAGGACAAAAACAACAAAAGTAAAATAAAAAACAAAACAAAAGTCAGAGACAACTACACCAACAAAGTTAGCATTATTATCACCACAAGCAATGCTCAAAAGACAGAATGAAGAACAGACTACTACACGTGCGATATATAGATAACCTCCACCATCGCACATGTCTGATACACAAGCATTAGGATCGAGATGGGAAAAGGTGAGACAGATTTCAATACTATGTACAAGTAAGATGCAAAAGAGACGCAGTTTGCTGACCAACCTAGTAGGTGATGATGTGGAAGAACTATTGGTAACCTACATACCAGATCAGATCAGACACAGATATACAAAGGTATAATTATAACTTAACATTTTGCCCATCAGAGAAAAACTATGTATGAAAGATATACTTTCAGTACACTATGGCAAGGTGAAGAAGACCCCGTGGATGGTTTTCCAACACAGCTGCAAAACTTTGTAACTTTCTGAGGTTTTCATAAATTTAGCCATGAGGTGGCGATAAGGCTACAAGTGATAGAGTGATGTCATCCATCTCTTTAGAACTAAATTGGGAAAGGAGTTGTTGAATTTGCTTAAAAATCTATGGATGGCACCATCAGAAGCAGGATGAAACAGTGCAAGGTAACACATATTTCAAATGAATTTAAAAGGAAGAAAAAGACCAGACACAACAAGTAAAATGTGGCCAAGAAATAAATTATTAAATGTGGACTTTTGTTTCCACACTCAGGACTCCGTTCAGCTTTGGGAAAAAAATATCGCGAAAGCAGAAGAATTAATGACGTTGCCTCTGAATGAATGGCAGGAAGAAAGTACAGAAAAAGAGAATATGTGTAAACCAAAAAAGAAATGTGGAAGAATGTATAGTATGCGAGAGAGCTAGAAACTTCAGATTTAAATGAAACAGATGTCTCCCCAAGATGAAGCAGCATAGAACATCTATATATGAAGAACGCGGAAGGGGAATGTCAAGTTGATTAAAGAGACAGATGCTGTATGTCTCTTTAATTCCTTTATTCCTTTATCCCTTTCTTTCCATCTCGTACAGCTGGTCTCATTATCTCCTGCTCCTTGTTCCCCTGTCACTTCAACCTTCTGCCCGCCTCCCACTTCCGTTTTCGGCTCGCCCTGAATGGCCTAGCGCTGCGCTAAGGTACCATGCATTGCAACACTACATCTCCCCCTTCTTAAAGTGTTCAGTATTTGCACCTGTTCACAGTTCTGCAATGAGCCGAGTGGGTCGCCTAATGGTTCTCTGAGGTCGGTGTGAGATTATGTGAGATGGACTAAGCCACGCCCTATTTACAACACTAAGTTAGCATAACCGAGATCATAGTTATCAAGCAAGCTTGTTGTTTCTGCTGCGCTGCACACGACACTGTTGTTATGTGTTATTCATTTTGTAAAATGCTGACTCGTCTTTGCCCTACAGAATAACAAACGGTTGTTATACATTCTTAACCGTGAAATGTGCCCTTGGTCTGTACATCATGCAAAGAACGCGTCTGGGTCACTAGAAGGTACAGCGTGTTGTGTTTAGATTGATCGTAGACACTTGTTAGACATATCAAGCATACAGCTGCCAATGTTTGAAGGACGAGCGTCTTTAATATTGCAGAACAGTTTGGTTTTACATTCATTCGAACAAGAAGAGCTGATTTATGCTGTGAGAGCTGATCCTTTGATGTGATTCTACTAAGCTGATCTATACGGTATGGGGTCCCCCCTGTTAGCCTAAGAGACCTTCTAATAGTCTAATAATAATAATGTATTAGATTATAGTGAAAGGAGTGTGGCCATATACCACTGTCATTAATAGTATGATTGCTCCTTTCATTATATATGGTATTGTAATAATGCTCATGATTCTGATCTGTATTGTTAGTCTGCTAGTGTTAGCCAAAGTACTGCATCTTAGGACGCGAGGTTTATAAAATAAACTCTTTAAACTTTACCGTGTCTGTATTATTCCGTTGTGGACTAATAAATAAGTACGAACAGGTATTTCAGATTCCCACCACTCCTGAGAAATATCTAAGTCGCTTGTTCTGGTTTGTCTATACATTGGGACCACCTAGCTAGATCTAGGTTAACGAATGAGATACTAAGCTAGTCGGATAAGGGGATCTGGGTTCTTAGGAGGATTTTCTGGTACACCACAATTCTCTGAGGTCCTGGTCTCCTGCGCATAGTTCTGTGCAAAAGCAGAATCCCTGCAACAGGGCGCACCTAACGTTTGGTCTTAACGTCTGAGACGCTTTAGTAGTGCTGATTTTAGTCCACAACAACCCTCGCTCTCGTTTCCGGAATACTTGAGTGACGGTTTAACCTACCTAGGTTTAGACTAAAGGTTCTATCAAGCTTGAAAATTAAAAAGGTTATAATTTTTTGAGCCCAAGTGCTACTGAGTAAATCGTTATTATTCTTTTAGGAGTCCTTATGGCGGTTAATATTCCCGCTCATAGTAGGGTTCCCCTGCGTGCTCATCTGAGGGCGTATGGGGTACCTGATGACGGGATGTCCGTAGTTTTTGTGGTCAGTGCTGATACCACCTACCCGTATGAGTTGTTTTACTCATGGGTGACCTTTGCGGAGGTGGATGCAGACGATAATTTGTTCCACGAATATTCAGCCTCGGCTGTACCTGCGGCTTATGCCCCATATCGGACTCTGGAAATTCCTATTACTGCCTGGCAGCATACAATTTGGTTTAATGGCGCCCTCCCCCATGAGGTCGTACCGGCGAGAATGGGCCCGTTATCAATTGCGGGAGCTACATGGCCGGTACTGGCCGGATATACTCCACACCCACGCTACCTGACGGTGGGAGTGGGTGATTTAAGAACACTACACACTGCCCTGATTACGGTCCATAGGGCTTTAGTGCAGTATGTGTCACGCAAAGTTCAGGTGGGAACCCCTGCGGTTGCTGGACACGGGGCGGATCACCATCACGCGGTGGTGATAAGCCCTGTTATGGTTAACGCGGTTGTCGGCAAGCGCCCCCTCAGTAAGGATGAATTTCCTTACTGGCTTGCAGAAAAATTTGATCAATTAGAAGCCGTGTTTCCAAACACTACACCTGTGGATAAACACAGGATACTCACCATTACTTTGCCCAAAGACCTGGTCCCTGAGCTTGTTGATTGTGACAATTGGGGCAAGATCTTTGCGGCGACATATTCGAAGTGCTACGGCACTCCGTCTATGGCTGTACTACCCTCCGTAATCGAGAAAGTTCAAGAAAGTCATGGTGCGGAGGCAGCTATTGAGTTGGGAATGAGGCTTGTCGACAGTTTCGATGTGGTTTGTTCCATGGTAATAGGCAACCTCAAAGGAGATGCCATGCAGTTCCAAGTTGGGAATATGCTGGAGCTTCTGGCTGATGAAGACAAGCCTCGGCAATTCGCTAAAATTATTGCGAAAGCCTACAGGATGGTTGGACGTAGTGCCTTAGGTGTAAAACCCACCATCAAAATTCTAGATGTAGTACAACAAACTAAGGTGAGTTCGTCTACAAAGGACGAAAAGCCCAACTTTCCTAAACAAAGTTGGCGAGCCAAAAAACAAGAGAAGCAGCAACAGAAACAGGTTTCTCGTCCTGCCTCACCAGTTCAGTCGTATAGTGAACGCACTTATGATTTGCGCGATCGTACTCGTATTAAGTCACCTGATAGGTTTCAGGTTTCTGAACAACGCTCTCCTCGTTCTTCACAGGAAACATCGACTTCGCACTCTGGTGGTGGAGAGCGTGGAAGAGGACGGGGCACTCAGGGTCGTGACCAGCCCCGCCAGACTGACGGTAAAGGCAAGCAGGAAGACGCTGCCAGACCACGTCCACCGTTTCAGAAAAAGAAAGTTGCTGCTATCTCAGCGAGATATGCCTCAGATGGTCAGGACACAGCTTCGGAACCTGACATGGGCACTAACGCTGCTAGACAGCGCGGCGGAAGTTACAGTAGAGCGGGAAGCATTGCGTCCATTTCTGCAGGCGACAGCAACTGACATTTATGTGACAGTCGAAACTGCTGATACTCGCGTAGCCCCCCCAGAAAGATTATTTGAAATAGTCCTTAACATTGAGGGTGACATACAACGCAAAATTAAAGCGTTTTTTTGGGATAATCTTACCACCACATATGATATTCTTTTGGCGGAGAAAGACTGGCCTCCGGCTTTCATTTTAGACGCCCCTAGGGGAGAGGAAGTTATACTTCCTTCCTTTGGGCACGCAGTGCCCACGGAGGAGTCTACTAGGTTGGCCGGGGAGTGGGCGTAGGTGCTTGCGCCTGCGTTATATCGTAATCAGGTTGGCTGGGATAAATGTTCTCCCAATCACGAGATTCCATTGTGATCCGATCCCCAGCCTCAACCCCAATATCCCATGCGTCGCGAGGCTAGACCTCACGTCGCGTCAATCCTTGAACAATTGGAATATCAAGGAGTAATTGAGACGTGTGTCACCCATGAATAATCCTTTATTCACTGTAACGAAGCCTGACGGATCGTAGCGCCTAGTTTTGGATTACCGGCATTTAAACTCACATTGCCGGACGTGTGCGGTACAGAATACTCCTAGTTCGGCTCTCGTAGATAGTCTTGTGAGAAAACGTTTCAAAACTACGCTCGACTTATCTAATGGCTTTTATTGCCATAATCTGGCCCCTCTTAGTTATGAGTGGACAGCATTTACCTCGGGGGTAAACAAAAAATTGTTCAAGAGGCTTCCGATGGGCTATAAGAACAGCCCTGGAGTTTTTGCCGCTCGCGTGGTCTCTCTCTTAGAGATGGTAGACCCGGAAGCGTACTCGTATGTCGACGACATCTTTCTGACAGACGACGAGTTGCTTCCACACCTTGCTCGTGTGGATAACATAGTGACTATGTTTGCGGACTTTGGTTACAAGTTTAACTTTAAGAAGTCGCACATTGCTGAATTTACAGTGTTGTTCTTGGGGTACGAACTAAATAATGAAGGTCGAGGCTTGGCACCGCAGTTCCTAGAGAAATGCGCAAACCTTCGTATCCCTAAATCACTGAAAAAACTTCAATCCTTGCTGGGTTTTCTGAATTTCGGTCGATCCTACATTCCTGATTATGCCCAGCGTATCAAGACACTTTATGCCTTGATACAACCAACTTATACCAGATCTTGCTGGCTGCCAGAGCACTCGTTGGCATTATATACTTTGCAAACTGATCTTCTTACAGCTAAATATCTAAAAACTCGTGACAACCACACCAACCTGGTCATTAGAATTGTTCCAGGCGCGGAAGGTTTCACGTACTTAACGTTTAATGAGGGTGACACAGTCCCCATTGCTTACAAATCACATCTGTACACATCGGCTGAGCTGCGATTTTCCACTGTTGAAAAAGTCTTGACAGCAGTTCAGATGGCGATCCTGAAGGAACGAGCGCTATCACAAGGAAAACGCATGCTGGTGGTAACACCGTTTCCTGCTCTTGAAGCAGTCACTAAGGCTAGTGTACCAAATTCTAAGGCTTTGCATCCAAGATGGATACAATGGGCGACCTCCTTAGCTTCGCCTGACGTCGAATACATCTTTGACGCAGCGTTGCAGACTCAGGAGAGTTTGGAGTATGAATTCGTTCATCCAGCTCCACAGTCATTGCGCCCTATCGAGGAATACCATTGTGTCATATACACTGACGGGTCGGCGCAACCCGCAATTGGATCAAGGCACGCTTATTCAGCGGCTTGCGCAATTGTAGTCGGTACTTTCGTGAATGGAGAGTTCAAATCTGATGCAGTGCATACACAGTCATTGGGTGATTGTACCGCGCAACTGGCGGAGCTACGTGCTCTGGTGCTTGCACTTGAGTTTGCTGATCACAGAGTCACTACTCTTATAGTAAGTGACTCTTACTACTGTGTTCAATCTTACAACGACAATATACTTTTTTGGATTATGAATGGTTTTCGTGACGCCAAAGGTTGCTCAGTAAAGCATAAGACAATTTGGGCTCGAGTGTCAGAACTCAAAGGGAGTTTGCCACTTGTGGATGTATTTCACACTCTTGGTCACCAACGAGTTGGTGTCCATGCTGTCGGTAACAGTTTGGCTGACGAGGCAGCTAAAACGGCAGTGGCAACATAATTTAGTAGCAGCAGTTACAAGATCAAAATCAAAGCTAGATGCAGACATCTTAGCAGCTATTGCTGCTTCTGAGACAGGCACAAACTTCCCTAGAGGTTTCCCTTCCCGATACCATTATCACTTAAGTCCTGATAACGTCCCATTAGTGAGGATTAACGACGTTGGTGATAGATTAATCCCCAACGCGGACTGCAGACCAAATCTGATAACAGCTGCTCATGAAGGTGTTGCGTCAGCGCACGCTGGAGTGTCAGCGACTGTCTCTCTTTTGCAGCAACGTTACTGGTGGTACGGTTTGTATAAACAAGCGCGGGCTTATGTACTTAATTGTGACATTTGCCAGCAGATCAAACCTTCTTCTGTTACGCGTCCACCTCCAACGCAGCTGCATATATCTAATCAACCACTAGCGTGTGTTTATTTAGATCACTGCGGTCCTTTTACCTCTGATACTGCGTACAAGTACATCTTGGTTGCAGTGGATTCGTGCACACGTTTTCTGTGGGTGTGGCCACAAAGGAGTGCTGATGCCAGGACTGTCATCAAAGCATTGCGTGTCTTTATAGGGAGTTTTGCGTGTGGTACCCTTCACTCTGATCAGGGCCCGGCGTTCGCCTCTAAGGCTTACAAAGAGGCTATGAGAAGTTTGGGGGTCCAAGTCAAATTTTCGTCTCCATACCGGCCTGAGGGCAATAGTGTTGTGGAACGGATGAACCGTGACCTAAAGCAATCGTTGACAGCCAAGGTGTTAGGTACAGGCCGGAACTGGCTTGCCCACTTGTATGACGTCCAACGTGCACTTAATAATCTCCCTAGAAGGTCTCTGGGTGGGAGGATCCCTTACATGATGCTCTTTGGAGTGAGAATGTTTGTTCCGGACCTTGATGGTCTAGACATGGTGGCGGCTGCCGCCCCTTTTGACCTCGATGACCACTGTGCTGTATTGCAGAATCTACAAGAAGCAAGAGACACTCTGGCAAAAGAACACGTGCCCTCTGCATCAGAAGAAGCGCTCCTGATTCCGGTGGTCGGCTGGCTGCCTCGAGTTGGTGATCTGGTCCGTGAGAAGGTGGAGAACAAGAAGGAGTTTGGCCCCTCTTATCGTGCACCAGTCCCAGTGCTGGGTGTATTGGGTACACGTACAGTTGTTTTACCACCACTTCCTGGTCGCAAAGAAAAAAGGTACATTTCAATTGAGAATGTCAAGTTACACAGGGTGGCCGATTCTCCATAGTATGACACCTTCTGTTTCCTGCCCTTCAATGCTGAGAAACTCTGTTGTGGTGCCACCCTCCATCATCGTACCTGAAGTTTCCATTGAGATGGTCACAGTTAATGATCCGCCACCTACGGCTGGTGGTTTACCCGCTGATCCTGAGTATGCTTATCCTACAGAAGTCGCTTTGCCCCTTTTAAATACAACAACACTTGCCCAGTCCCAGTCTTCCTTTGAAACTGAATCATTGACTTCCACTGTCCCTTCCAAAATCTCTATATTTTTTGCCTGGTTCAAGAGACATTTTTTGGTTGCACCTTGGACTTACATCTGGTTGGTGCTGATTTGTATTTTTTTATTCATGACAATTGGCTTTGTGGTAGTGTTTTTTAGACTTATCAATGGACACTACCTGAATGAGCGTTCTACAATTCAATTAATTGATGGAACTTTGGCCCCCCATTCCTCATCACACATCATGAAAAGAGACCAGACGTTTGTGAACATCACCGCCTGGCCTGTACGTGATGGGATTGCTTGGGATGCGGTGAACTTTCAAATTCATGGTCCCACCGAAGTTATTAATGTGCCAACTGTTTTTCGTGTTTCTATGGGTGATGTAGTTAAACAGAACATCCGCTCAGATGATTGGGATGTATAAGCAATAGAAACACTGTTTTCTGATTTAAAATATTATGCTGCATTTGATGCTGAAGATCTGTATTTAAATACTGCAAACTATGAGGAGCAGTTTTGTTTTCAACATTATGGCACACATTTCCTACACAGAGCAAATACTTTCAGAAAATGTGTTAATTTCACACAATGGGAACATTGTCCTGTCCCTATGCCTGGAAGCTCTGCCACTTTATTGAAAAAATTCACATACTTTTCGGATTTTAGTGTGTCAAACCCTGAGTCTTTTTACTTTAAGGTAGCGGTAGAACCCGCTTCTAAGGTCTGACTGACACACACAAAATTATTATATTCCAAATCCTTTGTGGAGGAATTGGCTATTGGAGGTTATGACGTATGGAAAGCTACTATCGATCTTTAATCGGTTTGGGGAACTAAACCGTGGCAGGTACAAGGAACAGAAGCTTTACATCGTGCCTGTCTTATCCCTAACCATATTTTATTTTTAAATTCATCTATTTTTCAGACAACCTGTTTTGGATTGGCTATATCTAAAAAATTAATTTCCCCCTCAGTCCCTGATTTGGGTGCTGATCCTGGTTGGGAAAATCACTCAGATCTGTCCCTTACTGGGTTGCAGTCGCTTGTTTCCAATGGCACCTTCAATATTTCAACATTGAATCCTGAGGGTTGGTTGGTATGGCAGACAAGCTCAGATTCCTGTCAACGTTGTTTTCTAGATTTGACCCCGGGGTATACACAACTTAGGGTTGACCCTCGTTTCACATCTTCACACACGGTGACTACCTACTCTGTAGGTAAGTTATGTCAGTCATGGCTGCAACATTCCACCTTAACTTCAGTTAAACTTCATTTGTCACGTTTAAATGAAAAAATAGATTTGAATGATTTCATTAAGGGTCCTGTTAATAGTATATCTAAACGATGGGCTTATGCTATTTACAATGAAGTTTGGAAGTTGTCGCAAATTGAGGCTGCTTCTAGACTACGTGATATTGACCAGTCCAATATGGACCATTTTCATTGGGGGAACACGACTGGTAGGTGTAGCAGTGTGAGACCAATCTGATGTAACTTTATATTCAGGCTCCCTTGAGCCGGTGGAGTCGACGGACTCATGGTTACGCACCTGCGCGGTAAGAGAGGTACTAGACCTGATTATGTTTTTAGCAGCTTACACAGCAACCCCACTCTCATTTTCCTACTCCCTGCTGACGAGAGGCAACTACCTCGAAACACGTGTCCAGGGATGGCACACGCCACGCATACTTGCACGCACTCTTGAGCATAGGTGTATCCGCCGACGCTGACCTTCAGGGACCATTTTCATTGGGGGAACACGACTGGTAGGTGTAGCAGTGTGCGACCAATCTGATGTAACTTTATATTCAGGCTCCCTTGAGCCGGTGGAGTCGACGGACTCATGGTTACGCACCTGCGCGCTAAGAGAGGTACTAGACCTGATTATGTTTTTAGCAGCTTACACAGCAACCCCACTCTCATTTTCCTACTACCTGCTGACGAGAGGCAACTACCTCGAAACACGTGTCCAGGGATGGCACACGCCACGCATACTTGCACGCACTCTTGAGCATAGGTGTATCCGCCGACGCTGACCTTCAGGGACCATTTTCATTGGGGGAACACGACTGGTAGGTGTAGCAGTGTGCGACCAATCTGATGTAACTTTATATTCAGGCTCCCTTGAGCCGGTGGAGTCGACGGACTCATGGTTACGCACCTGCGCGCTAAGAGAGGTACTAGACCTGATTATGTTTTTAGCAGCTTACACAGCAACCCCACTCTCATTTTCCTACTCCCTGCTGACGAGAGGCAACTACCTCGAAACACGTGTCCAGGGATGGCACACGCCACGCATACTTGCACGCACTCTTGAGCATAGGTGTATCCGCCAACGCTGACCTTCAGGGACCATTTTCATTGGGGGAACACGACTGGTAGGTGTAGCAGTGTGCGACCAATCTGATGTAACTTTATATTCAGGCTCCCTTGAGCCGGTGGAGTCGACGGGCTCATGGTTACGCACCTGTGCGCTAAGAGAGGTACTAGACCTGATTATGTTTTTAGCAGCTTACACAGCAACCCCACTCTCATTTTCCTACTCCCTGCTGACGAGAGGCAACTACCTCGAAACACGTGTCCAGGGATGGCACACGCCACGCATACTTGCACGCACTCTTGAGCATAGGTGTATCCGCTGACGCTGACCTTCAGGGACCATTTTCATTGGGGGAACACGACTGGTAGGTGTAGCAGTGTGCGACTAATCTGATGCAACAATATGGAAAAAGTATTGGCTGTGATAGATAATAGTATAAATACATTGTCTTCTAGGATTTATACATTAGATAATATTGTTTCTTCTGTCGTAGACATTGTGCAAGATGATGTATCTGTGTTGTACCATGGTCAAAATCAATTGCGTTCAATTATGCAGTTTGCATGGACATTGCAAACGTTAAAGGCAGGGAAAGTCCCTTGGGATTACATGAATATTTCTTCGTTGTTCCTTCCGTTTAATTTGACTGACAAACAGCAGTTCATGTCCATGAAGGATGCTACTTATGCATTGCTACACATTGAAAAATTAGAACCTTTACCTTTTTCTGTAGCTGAGTTAAATTCAGCCGTGTGGTTAGTACACGGATTAGTAACTTTACCGTTCAGTTTGTTCAAGTTTAGTTCGTGCATGAAACACTATGCTATCGGCAGATATGAACAACTTGGTGATGCGTTTCTGCATGAAGTTTGGTCACTTCCGTTCACTTACAGATGCGTGAGGGATGGCAAGGAAGTTTACTTAAAAGGTGAAGAATGCACTTCCGCTCCTGATCACTCTGTTGTCTGCAGACATATACAATTACATGGCGCTTGCAATATACATGCTCCTAATTTAGCTTGTGTCCTAAAGGGGATTCCAATGCCAGTTATACAGTCTTCTTTTAAGCTGCTTGCCAACGGTAGTTATTTGCTTTTAAATAGTGAAGCTTGCTGTGGGATGCTAGTGGGTATTCCTTACATAGTGACTGTTTCACGAAAAGTAGTTTGCTGTAATAACGTCCTTTTCCCACCCCCGCATGGCCGACTGGATATATCCATCTGGCCAGCGATTCCAACCTTGAACGCAGAGTTCAATAGGATGAGCAGAATAAGGGCTCTTTTGTCTAAAAAAGAGGTTGCGTTAACTTCATCCCGTGAAACATTTCTTCTTAATGTTGCAAACACACGCACTGAGGTACAAGCTCTTTTAAATACTGACCTCCCCCTCCATTTTGGAACTTTGATTCAAACTATCTTTAATGCTTCGTCTACGACTGGCCTTGTACATTTTTTTAAAATTGTGGGCTCCGGCCTCGTGACATTTTTCCAGACTGTTTTTGGTGTGATCCCCGCATTTTTACATTCTATTTTTTCGAGTGTCTTCGGAGGGTTCCCCTTGCTCCTCGCTTTGGTGGCTGGGATCCTCTTGTTGATTTGCGCTCTTCGCTATGGCTGCACACCGGGAGCTGCAAGACAGAATGCTGCGCTTGCTACATCTTCGTAGCCGGATGCTTGATTTCTACGGCACATTACCGCTGGCGGTATTAAGCGTCAAGTATGGATTGTCTTTCCGGTTTCCCTTTTTTACGTGTGTGCAACCTGTTTTTCATTGCCTAGATTGTCCCTTCCAATGGGCTCTGGATTTGTGCCTGTCAAACTTGGCGACACCTGACCCGGATTTTGATGAACTAATGTGTCCCTTAGTGGCTCATGAATTCGACTGTTCTGGTGTCGCTTTTATGGCTTTGGGTGCGGCACACGGAGTCCGTGGAAACTGGGATATCGGAGAGGCAGCTATTGATTTCCTTGAAAGGAGTTATATTGAGGAGACTGACAGTTGTCCTATCATGGTGCTGAATGCTCTGATAATTGACGAACATGTATGTTCCTTTCACTTGCTCAACTGGATGGCTGATACTTTTGCGGGACGCTCCAAATATTTCCTCTTGGAAGCAGTCGCAATTTACGGTGCATATACATTCATGGATTGACTCATTGACATTGTCAATGCAGCTTGCATCCAGAATTGTTAAATTTCTACGAAACTTTTGCTTCCCTTTTTTCACATCATTTTTTCATTTTTTAAACAAACATTTTTTTTATTCTCGGACTTTACACTTACCTTATATGCCCTTGAGTCCGTTCTAAATCACTTGAACTCTGCGTTCTTGATAAATGTTTCCCTATTGGTTAGTGCTCCAATCATGGGGGGGTGTGAGATGGACTAAGCCACACCCTATTTACAACACTAAGTTAGCATAACCGAGATCATAGTTAACAAGCAAGCTTGTTGTTTCTGCTGCGCTGCACACGACACTGTTGTTATGTGTTATTCATTTTGTAAAATGCTGACTCGTCTTTGCCCTACAGAATAACAAACGGTTGTTATACATTCTTAACCGTGAAATGTGCCCTTGGTCTGTACATCATGCAAAGAACGCGTCTGGGTCACTAGAAGGTACAGAGTGTTGTGTTTAGATTGATCGTAGACACTTGTTAGACATATCATGCATACAGCTGCCAATGTTTGAAGGACGAGCGTCTTTAATATTGCAGAACAGTTTGGTTTTACATTCATTCGAACAAGAAGAGCTGATGTATGCTGTGAGAGCTGATCCTTTGATGTGATTCTACTAAGCTGATCTATACGGTATGGGGTCCCCCCTGTTAGCCTAAGAGACCTTCTAATAGTCTAATAATAATAATGTATTAGATTATAGTGAAAGGAGTGTGGCCATATACCACTGTCATTAATAGTATGATTGCTCCTTTCATTATATATGGTATTGTAATAATGTTCATGATTCTGATCTGTATTGTTAGTCTGCTAGTGTTAGCCAAAGTACTGCATCTTAGGACGCGAGGTTTATAAAATAAACTCTTTAAACTTTACCGTGTCTGTATTATTCCGTTGTGGACTAATAAATAAGTACGAACAGGTATTTCAGATTCCCACCACTCCTGAGAAATATTTAAGTCGCTTGTTCTGGTTTGTCTATACATTGGGACCACCTAGCTAGATCTAGGTTAACGGATGAGATACTAAGCTAGTCGGATAAGGTGTTCTGGGTTCTGATGCGGATTTTCTGGTACACCACAATTCTCTGAGGTCCTGGTCTCCAGCGCATAGTTCTGTGCAAAAGCAGAATCCCTGCAACAGAGGGTGTGATTCTCTTAACTATTTCGAATTGGCGAGGCCTCAAGTCTCTTGCAGTTGTTTGCTTCTCGACCTGAGTCGTCCGTGCCATGTTCTGACTCTTCCATCTGGGTGTTGATTGGTGGGTTGCACTTCTTGAAGTGTGACACGTTTCGTGTGAGTCTTTTGTCTTCGGACGCAGCGGTGACAATGGTCCTTTGCGGCTTGCTACACTTAGGGGTTGGTCGCAATATCTTCTGCCTGTTTTTGTGTTTTGTTCTTGTTGGGCTGGCACCCAATCTCCTTTCTGGATATCGGAAGTTCTAGCATTCCGGTGAGCATTTGCATATTCTTTTATTTTTGTTTTCTTAATCTCGTCCACTTCTGCTAGTGTGGCGTGATCATGTTGGAGAAAGCTTGGACACAAAGTGGTGTCCGTGGCAGGTATTCTGGTACTCAGTGTCCTTCCTAGCATCAGGGTGGCTGGGCACTTAATTGTGGTACTATGGGGCAAGGTCCGATATGCTCATAGCCCTTCGTTCAGGGCAGGTTGAAAGTCCCGCCTGGTCAGTCCTGCTAGCTGCAGGGTCTTCTTTAGTGTGGCCATAAACCTCTCCACCATCCCATTGGCTTGAGGCCACTTGGGGGTGATCTTTCGGTGTTTAAAGTGGAGGTGGCTTTAGAAGTCTGCAAAGTCCTGTCCATTAAATGGAGGGCCATTGTCAGTTTTCACTACTTTGGGAATTCCCCATGCATCGAAGGTTTCGTCCAGTACTGGTATGACAGTGGTTGCTCTTGTGGACAATACATGTTGCACAATGGGGAATCTTGAGTATTCATCCATTATGACGATTATGTACTTGCCAGATTTTAGAGGCCAAAGAAGTCAACGGCTACCGGTTGCCATACGCTGTCTGGGAGGTCTGACATCTGTAGCGGGTGCGTGGTTCTTCTCGTCCTACCAGTTGACATTGAGGGCAGTCCCAAAGCGTAGCTTCGGCCATTTGATCGAGTGAGGCTAACCAAATCCGTTCACGTTGCGCTTTTTTTTGTCGCCACTACGCCTCTGCGCCCTTCGTGCACCATGTTGACGACACCTTGTCGTAGCTGTTGTGGTATGACAATCCGTTTGTCTCATAATAGTAATCCATTGTCATTGATTGTGAGTTCGTCTTTGATGTGTCGGAAAGACACCAGATCATGTAGGTTGACCCCTTTGTCATTTGATGTTTCCTCCAGGTGTCTCCAGATGTTTGTTTTAATGCGATGCATTGTGTTTTGAAGTAAAGCATCTTTGGCCGTGGCTTCTGTGATCCCTTCCAGTGGGACGGCCAGTGGTCTTGTTTGAACGATTACAAAGTGAATGTTTTCTTCGGCTTGCGAGTGTCATGTTTGTGATGTGGTTCTAGGGTGCCTTGATATGTAGTCAGCTGGAATTTCTGCTTTCCCTGTCTTGTGAACAATGGTATATGTGTATTCTTGAAGGCAAATGCCCCAGCGCTCAATCGGAGGTGGCATTTTTTGCTCGGGGGTTTCCAAATATTGTTGTGAGGGCTTTGTGGAAAAGTAGGTCTGTTATCTTGCCATTCACTCCGCCATTTTGTGCTAAACCCTTCATGACAGACCTTCTCTCTGTATTACGAACACTCTGGAGCTCCACTTTTGACCTCCCACATTCCTGCACGGACGCTCACACCCTGTTCGTGCTTTGACCTGCCACAAACTGTCCAGCCCATGCTCAACCAGTCGGACAGGGTGTTTCCCAGATGTTTATCGTCCTCACCCTGCACACTATGCCCTGCAGGCTTCCAACAGCTACCATCTGCAGGCCTATCAGATTGACCTCTGCTTGCTGTGTAATCATTCCCCTCGCCTGTGCCCTGCAGGGGTCCAACAACTACCATCTGCGGACTTACCCGATCTAACTTTACTTGTCGTATAAACATGCTTTTCGCCTACACCCTGCAGGGGCCTCACCGCTACCATCTGTGGATTAACCTTTGTTTGACATATAATCATGCCTTTTTCACCTATGCCCTGCAGGGGCCAAAGAGCCACCACCTGCTGGTAGTATCATAACTGACCATTGCTTGTCTGTAAATTATTGGTGTTTGTTATTGTTCACCTAGCACGCACAGGGTGGGGATGAAGGGTATATAAGGTGCAGAACCAAAGCACAAGCAGACTGCCTCCTATGGGTGTCTGTTGTTGATGCTTTCTCTCTCTCTTGAGATTGTAATAAATATCCTTTCTCTCCGTGCTCCAGTGTTGGTCTCAGTTTGTATTCCGGACCCGTGGACTATAGGGTGACCCTGCACCTTTGGGTGGTCCCACAAAAGACCCCCAAATCCACAATTGGCACCCAAACGTAAGGCCCGATCAGCGACGGGGCTGCCCGGTCGAGTGGTCCCGAAGGAGGAAGTTGAACGGACAGTGGTGGGGCATGCCTATGCGAAAAAGACCATTATCCTCGTAGCCACCACCCGACCTTCACTACATCCAAAAAGACCCCCGCAAGTGGCTCCGGTCCTGACTCGGGCCCCTATAGACTTGGACGATCTTTGCAGTAAAGAGACCGCCTGGAGAATGAGACAAAGGATTCTGGTAGGGTCGCTGGTTTGCGACACCTTTTTGTTATTTGTTTGGTTATCTGGTTTTCTTCGGTAATAAGTCACTCTTTGCAAAGAGTGATACTGGGCGGGTAATGTGGACTTTTTGTCCGAACTAGAAATTTGTAGAGACGTTTTTTAACATAGAAAAACATGCCCGCATTTAGTAAATTTGCACAATGGTTTGGTTGTTGTATATCTCGATCGAGGGTGTTGGAAGATAGTCAGCCAGCTCCCCCGGAAGGTACCTCAAGTAAGGATATGTACATAAAATACTGTATTTCTCCCATAATGTATAATTCATTATGGCATAAATACACGTCCAAGGAAAAAGAGACTCAGTGGCCCATACATGGTTCTTTTGAATCTCACAAAATTGAGGCTGTAGAAATACAGCTCTTTAGACGAAGGTCGCGACAAGCTATGTTTGATGCCCTAGGCCAATGGAAAAAGAAGGGAGCTGAAAGAGAGAGAAGGACTCAGGCGAGGCTACAGAAAGAGGCTTGAAAGAGCGATAAACAGACATTAATAGAATTACAGCAGGAAAAAGTTGCATCCAACCTTGCGCGTACAGACAGAGAACAGAGGTTGAATGTGTCTGGTCAGTAACCTGTGCGTCATACACCACTAGCGTGAGCAGACCTCATGAAGAGGAGCTTCTCCTCCATCCATTGCCACCACCGTACCATGTCCCTCCCCATCCTATCCCACGGCCGGCCGATGGAAATGTACCCTCTGAAAATGCCCAACCCCTGCCTCCCGATCCCACTGCCCCTCCCGCTCAATCTGACCCGAGACGACATCATCTACTCGATCCCACACACCCCGCATTACATCCGCACAGAAACAGGCCTCGGATGGTCTAGTTCACACCTGCCTGGAGGATCTTTTCACCTCTAGCCAGATCCGTGCTATCTATGAGACCTATGCACCACCTCAAAAGGGCTACTTCCTACAACAATTTGCTTATGAAGTATTCTCTCTTTATGAGAAACGCCACGAAGTGACACCAGCAGACCATGTTAGAGGATTGTATCGTAAGTTGACAGAGGGGGAGGAAGTGCTGAGGAAAGCAACAGTTTTTTAGCACTCACGCTACAAATGATGGAGGGTCTAAGGAGAGACCAGGAGGAAGAGGAAAAGCCACTAGTAATGGAGGGTGCGACTGGAGGTTGTATGGCACCAATAAGGGAAGCAGCTCCAGTCTTTGTCCCCGCTCGAGGGACTGGATAGTCCAGATAACAAAAGTAGGACGTTATATAATTGGATGTACACTCAGTGGCTTCGAGCTGACATCTTAGCTTTCAAAAAGGACTTTCATGACCCCTGGAAGAATCCTACGGGATTCTACGAAGGGCTGGACACGGTTATTACCACCTATACGACGACACTGACTGACATAGATCAGTTCTTTGGGTTAATTCTGCCCCCAGATATTTGGAGACCCATAAGGAAAGTTGACGATGAGGCCTTGTTCAAACATAAGTGGGAGGATTTGACGACAATGGATAGGGACAGAAAACCAGGTGAAAGGCCTGCAGAAGCTATTTTAGAGCTGCCAGGTAACATAGTAAAAAAATTGAAGGCCACAATTCCAGCTAGGAAAGAAGATTGGACAGCCATACTGCTTGTAAACAAAAATCTGAGGAAACTACATATGACTACTTCTCCCGCCTCAGCCAGGTGTTTATTGACTATAGTGGACAGGACTCGACGACTGAGACAGGTCGACACCTACTAGTTCAGACTTTTGCTAAAGGATTGTCGCCACCCATCTCCACAAAGTTACAGAGTAGCGAAAGCACGTGGCCTGCTGCAACACCCACACAGATCTAGACTATGGCCCAATATTTTTTTTTTTTGTTTTTCTTTTTAGTAAACCAATTCGACAGTCATACAGCAGATATTCATTGGCAGGCGTCATCGGTTACAATCGGGCACAAAGTACACAAATCAATACATGTTTCGAACAGAGTTTCGTAACGGTTAGGGGCTTACATGAGCCTCATCAGCAGTTAATCTGCTCGGTGGGGGACACACATCACCTCTGTAGTGGTTCCAAGCTCCCCATACTTTATTCCACTTGCCGGGGCAGCCCCTGTCTACAAACACCGCCTTTTCTCTCCACATGTACCAGTCTAGGTCCTCCCTCCATTTCCCCAGACCGGGTGGCTGTGCCGCGCCCCACAATTGCGCGATGTTTCTCTTCGCTATCATGAACGCCAGGTAGCCCACTGTGTAGTACACACGTTGAGATCAGTAGGCTCCCAGACATTGAGCAGGCACCTGCGTGCCTCTGGGAAGATGTCAACCCCCAGCACGTCCCGCATAATTCGGTGTATGCCTCCCCAATACGCCTCTATCCGCTGGCAACCCCAAAGGATATGGAAGAAAGTCCCTGGTTCTCCGCACCCCCTTCTACACTCCCCGTTATCCGCCCGCCCCATGCGAACCAGCGCGGGACCCTTTACATATGTCATATGCAAAATATTGAGCTGTACCAGCCGAAGCCGGGCCTTAGTTGCTACCACCCTAGGGGAGGAGACTGCCTCCTGCCAGTCTTCGTCATCAAGTTCAAGGCCTTCACTATTACACCTCTCCTTAAGGCGCACCAGTGGATCTTCCATGTTGTTAATTAGTTTCTTATAAATAAGGGAAATGGTTTTCTCAGGGATATGTCCATCCAGCACCCTAGCCTCCAATGGTGAGGCCTCTGGCAGCGACTCGTCCCCCGGGTTCCGCGCTAATAACGCATGCCGGATCTGTAGGTACCGGAAGTGCTCGGTGTCCGCCATGCCATACTGCGCCTTAAGTGTAGCAAACGGCAGAACCGTGCCCTGTCCCCACATGTCTTTGATCTGCGCGATCCCTATAAGATCCCACTTGTCAAAGCCCTTAGTTTTCCAAAGGCTCCCTCATTTTTCGGAATTCCATAGAGGCGTTGCTAGCGTCAGTTTGCCATCCCACCCCAAGTGTTTGTTGACCGCATGCCATATTTGGACTGCGTGCGCAGTGGGGCCGGTCAACGAAAACATACCCGCCTTAGCATACAACGCCCTGGTATAATCTCCCCCCGGGAGCAACCACCTATCCATGGCGTAACCGGGACCGTCAGGGCTGCAGTGCATCCTGTGGTTAATCGCAGCCAACTGGGCTGCCCAATAGTATTTCCGAATGTCAGGAAGACTAATCCCCCCGTCATACCAGTTCAGGGTCAATTTGGTGAACGCAATCCGGGGCCTGCCATCCCAAAGAAGTTTCCTCTTGAGGCTCTCAACCTCTTTAAAGTAGGACCCCGGGACCGGATCCATCGTGTTATGGAGCACGTACAAGAAACACGGAAGTGCCATCATTTTAAACAGGACCGCCCTCCCTAGCATAGAGAGGAAGGGACCTCCAACGTGCAACATCAGTTTTGAGTCGCTGCAGGGGTGGGTCCAGATTACGAGCGAAGCGCCGCCTCGGATCCAGGGACACATAAATCCCAAGGTATCGGAAGCCGTCAGCAGCGATTGTTATCGGGCAACCCGGCGGTATCACCGGCGGTTCGCCTGCCAGCACATAAATGACAGACTTGGACCAATTAACTGTGTACCCGGAGTACCTACCAAATATAGTTAACACGTCTAATAAGCAGATCAGTGACGCCCTAGGAGTGGCCATGTAGAGCAGAACATCGTCCGCGTACAAGGAGATCTTGTCCTTCCAGTCGTTGGTCCACCGCAGTCCCCGAATAGATTGGTCTTGCCAAATCCAAGCTGCCAGCGGTTCGAGTGCCAGTGCAAAAAGAAGCGGCGACAGGGGGCAACCCTGACGCGTGCCTCTGCTCAGCTGGAAATCCTTGGACTTCCGGTTATTCACTACTACCCGGGCCATCGGGTCAGAATATAAGAGACGGACCCAGCTCAGGAACACCGGGCCAAATCCGAATTTATTCAATACTGCAAATAAATAAGGCCACTCAACCATGTCAAAAGCCATGGTGAATGTAAATGTAAATGTAAATTTGATACTTGTATAGTGCACTACTCACCCGCAAGGGTCTCAAGGCGCTTGTACAAATACCGCTGTGGAACCCATCCTGGCTTTCCCTGTGAGGCGTCCACTCCTGGGCACCCCCAAGGTGGAAGCCAGGCATCCTTAGCGTTGTGGGGGCCGTTGTGGAGATTAAGCAAGCTATTGCCCAGAGTTGCAGAGTGGGACTCCATGATTGGAATAGGCACCGAGGCGAGAATTATCAGGTCCGTGGAATTTTTGAGCCCAAGACCCGCCGAGGCGGGGGAATTGAACCCTGGTCCCGGGCTAGACCTCTGCATCAGGGTCTGCCGCTCTAATCATTGAGCCACACTTCTCCACATCTAACGAGACCAGGGCCGCCGCTTCCTGTATCGTGGATGCCCTACTCAGCACCCCATGAAGGTGGCGCAGGTTAAGGGTCGTATTGCGATGGGGCATAAAGCCCGATTGATCCGGGTGCACAAGGGCAGAGATTACCTTCCTTAATCTCGTGGCCAGCAACTTTACCAGAATTTTAGGCTCCGCATTCAGGAACGATATAGGCCTGTAAGATCCGCGGTGTGTTGCAGGTTTACCCTCTTTATGTATGACGACTATATTAGCGACCCGTTGATCATAAGGAAGCGTTCCCTGTTTCCTGCTGTCCTCAAACATTGCACGGACGTGTGGGGCGAGTTTATTCGCCGCCAACTTGTAAAATTCAACCGGGATACCGTTAGGACCCATGGCCTTCCCGGAGCGCACCTCTCGGATCGCTTGCGCAACCTCCTCATCTGTCAAAGGGGAATCCGTAAAGGCCCTGTTTTCATCCGAGAGCATAGGGAGCATTAAGTTTCCCATCATTGCACTGTTGTCCTCCTCCGTGTACCTCCCGGAGACACTATAAACTGTGCGGTAATAGTCAGCGAAAGCGTCGGCGATGGCCTGCGGCTCAGTGATAGGCTGCATATCTTCACCCTGTAACTCAGGCACAAGACGCGAGGCCCATTCCCTCCTGTCCAGCCACGCTATTAGCTTCCCAGCCTTGTCCCCCGACTATGGCCCAATATTATGAACATCTGCAGAATAAGATAGAGGAGGAAAAAGATAAGTAAAGAAAATAACTCAAAGTAATGCTTTCCCAAATAAGCATTAGAGGGGTAGGAAACGGTAGAGGTCCACAGTATAATTATATGCCCGCGACTGCTGGAACACACCCACCCCCACGTCAACTGTCCCAGGACCAATGTGCGTATTGTAAGGAAACAGGCCACTGGTGCGCAGATTGTCCTCTTTTACAGCGAAATACAATGGGTCGGGGAAAGGGACTGAGTAGAGGTAGAGGAAGCCCCAGACAACGCCCCAATGTCTTCGATAACAATAGACAGGCTTTTGCACACGATTTTTCTGGTGACCACTTCCCCGACAATGAATTTGCATGAGACAGCCAGGGACAGGGAAAGGAACCAGTGGAACTTCCAGTTGATCAATCAGGGCCCTATGTCACAGCTTCAGTGGTTGGAACTCAGGGCAAATTCTTGGTCGACACAGGGGCCTCTAGAAGTGCCCTCTCACATAAGCTGATTCCTAGGGCGCCCCTGTCTGGCTTATCGGTCACATCTGTAGGATTTGACGGCACGCTCTCCACCAACCCCCTTTCTACTGAGGTGCCCCTGGACATACAGGGGAACGCAGTGATGGCCTCTTTTCTGCTCTCCCGAACTGCCCGGACAATTTGATGGGCATTGATCTCTTAAAGCATTTCAGAGCCACCATTGGCTGTTCTCCTCAGAATGTCAGAGTCATACTGTTTGATAATGATTGCCCCCTTGGTTATGAATCCCGCCTTTTTTGTCTCACTGATTCCGAACAGCAGGATATGTCCTAGTTACCGGACACCCTGTGGGCCTTCACGGACACCGATGTGGGGGAGATTGTGATGGATCCTGTCCACATAACAGTAAAACAGAATGCACCTCTTCCTCGCCTCCCTCAGTATAAAATTTCTGCAGACAGCGAAAAGGCTCTCATGACTATAGTACAGGATATGGTTGCAGCTGGGGTAGTTGAGGAAGTTCAGTCTAACATTTGCAATAGCCCCATCCTTCCAGTTTTGAAACGTACATCCACTTCTGAGAAAATATACCGTTTTGTCATTGACCTCAGCGCAATTAACAAAATAGTGGTCCCACAATATCCTCTGGTCCCTGATATAACAACTATATTGACAGTGATCCCCTCAACTGCTACCACCTTCACAGTAATCGATCTCAAAAATGCCTTTTTCTCCATACCAATACATCCTGATTCACGCTATCTTTTAGGTTTCACCATAAAAAACAGATCGTACAGATTCTGTCGGGCTCCTCAAGGGTATACCGTAAGCCCTAGCATCTACAGCCAGGCCCTTAAACAACAGCTCGACCAGATACAGTTACCACCCGGCGCTGTTCTCGTCCAATATGTCGATGACATTCTGTTGGCTGCAGACAATCCGGCCCTGGCTCGCACTGCCTTTCTTACTACACTACGCTTTTTGGCATCACAGGGCCATAAGGTATCCAAGAATAAGCTACAGTACTGTAGACAGCAGGTGACCTACCTCGGCCATCTGCTGTCTAAGGAGGGACGTACTCTCACACCTGACCGCATCCAAACAATACTACACCTTTCCTCTCCCACCACCCAAAGAGATGTTCATGCACCAATTGGTCTCACTTCCTTTTGTCGCCAATGGATACCGAATTTTTCCCTCATAGTTAAGCCACTCCTTGATTTGCTTACAAAAGACACACCCACTCCTCTTCCTTGGACACATGAATACGACCAAGCCTTTCAAGACTTACGCCACGCTCTTTGCTCTGCACCAGTATTGGGCACACCTGATTACTCTAAACCCTTCTGCCTCTACACCCATGAGCGCTCAGAATGTGCTCTCTCGGTCCTGACCCAAATTCACGGCACCAAACAACGCCCATGTGCTTACTTTTTGGCCACCCTAGACCCTGTGGCCCGAGGTCTGCCCTCTTGCCTTAGAGAGGTTGCAGCAGTGGCCGTCTCTATCCGACAAAGTGAAGGGATTGTGTTGGGATCTAGATTGACGGTATTAGTTCCACACGCAGTCGACATATTACTGAATCAGACAAAGACACAACACCTCACTAGTGCACGACTAACATGATACAAACTTACGCTGTTAGCACCCCATATCACGCTAAAGAGATGTGCAACCTTGAATCCTGCCACACTCCTACCCACACCAGATCCTGACATCCCAGACATTCCATATGACTGCCTCTTTCGAACAGAAGAACAGTCTAAGGGACGGGTAGATTTAAAAGACACCACTCTCACTGAACAGGATGGGCAATTGTGGGTGGACGGGTCTTGTATTAAACTATCAAACGGTACCACATCTGCTGCCTATGCCGTCACCACTACCAATACCATTGTTGAGACTGCACGCATACCTCAGAAATCGTACCATGCCGCAGAACTTATAGCTCTCACCCGCGCTTGTATCCTTAGCCAGGATCTCGCTGTCACCATCTATGCCGACAGCCAGTACGCCTTTGGAGTAGCCCACAGTTTTGGTATCCTTTGGAAGGAGAGAGGGTTCTTAACGTCACATGGTACGCCCATTCAGCATGGTGACTTAGTCACTGCATTGCTCCAAGCCTTGACACTACCCAGAACATTAGCTATTGTTAAATGCAATGCACACAAGAAGGTCACAGACGAAATAGGATTAGGAAATGCCTTTGCTGATGAGACAGCCCGGGCTACTGCACAGGAAAGAATACGCACCCCTATGTACATCGTAAAATCCCAAGCAGAGAAGTGGCATGATGTTAGACAACAGATCCGGGACATCCAGTCCACTGCCACCTCTGAAGAACTTCAAAATTGGGAGAAGAAAGGCATGCTTGATGAAGAAAATTGTTGGCGATCCAAAGATGCAAAACGTTAGAAATTACCAAATGCTTATCTCCTCCCATTGTTGAACATGAATCATTTGCCAGCACACACCAATGCTGCCACCGTGACTAAAATATTACAGGAAGTGTGGGATAACAACCAACTCCGGTCTACAGCCTCCAGTCTGGTCCAACAGTGTTTGGTTTGTCGCCGCTACAATGTAGGTAAAGGGACTCGGGTACCTCGGGCAGGATATGCCATCCCCACATCACCTTTTGAAGTGCTGCAAATGGATAATATCCAAATGGAACGATGCAACAACCTTAAAAATGTTTTGGTGGTTGTTTGCGAGTTCTGCAAATGGGTGGAGGCTTACCCGGTTAGAGACAACACGGCCCTAACCACCGCCAAGATATTGCTGAAGGAATTCTTTCCCCGCTACGGCCTTTGCCGAGTCCTATGGAGTGACAGTGGGAGTCACTTCATTGGAGAAATAGTCAGGATTAGGGGTTCAACAAGAATTTCATGCCGTCTTCCACCCCCAATCAGCAGGCCTAGTGGAAAGATACAATGCCACGATCAAATCCAAACTAGCCAAAATAATAGAAACTACGGGGCTAAAATGGCCAGATGCGCTATCACTGGCCCTTCTATCAATAAGATCTGTCCCGCATTCCCGCACCTCATTGACTCCATATGAGGTGGTCTTTGGACACCCAATGAACATCTGGGGCGCACCCCCCGCTACCACATTTTCTGATTCCCCTTGTGAATTATTGAGTGATTATTTGTCTGTACTTACACAAACTTTGTCTTCCATTCATCAGCAGGTCCAGGAAGCATTGCCTGATCGATCCACCGGGTCGGGATATGCCATCCTACCGGGGGATTTTGTTATGTCAAAGAATTTCCCTCGAAAGAAGACGCTGGAACCCCAGTGGAGAGGGCCCCTGCTAATCCTTCTGACCACTAGAACGGCCCTGCGAGTGGAAGGCAAGAAATCCTGGATCCATGCTGTGCACTGCTGGAAGATCCCCAGCATCACTGATCCTACCTTTCCACCCACAAGGAAGTTTTAACATGCGACCTCCCTGTGTGTGGTCTCCCAGAACCAGAACTGGAATTATTCAAAGATAACACCGTACCAACTAAAGAAAGATACAACCTCCACCCACGCACGGCCTCTGGAGCTCCAGCTGCCAAAACTCGCAGGGCGATAGTATTATCTGGAAGGGTGGATTGGTACTCCAGGTAGCGGGGTACTGAGAAGCCTAGCCAGGAGAAGCAACCACCAGCTACCGGCGACGCGTAGGGCTCACCTTTTCTCTCCAACAGCTGTAGAGCCCAAAAGAAGACTGATTATGACAAACAACAAAACCATGGAACTTTCCAACAAGAAGATAGCACTATGTAACAAACTGCATAATAACAGGTCAATAGCTTTGACGACAGTTCTCCTCACTAATATCTTCACCATCCTCTTCTGGATCCTAGAGGAAGGGGCACCAGCCAAGGATACCATATTGCCCACTGATTCCACGCCTCCTGAACACTCCCATGTCTCCTTATCTCCAAAATAGGCAACAAGAGTTTTGGAACAACACCTTCATCCAAATGTTGAATCAACATAATGAGGTATTGAATAAAACGAACTGTTGGGTCTGTGGTCTCCTGCCTCACTCCACTGAGAATAACATACCTTTCCTCCCTTACTCTTACTCTATACACGCCTCTTGCGCTGCCTGGATGTCACTCATCATGGGTGCCCATCGGTCCAGCGGCCTTGCCGACATCACTCTCCAACAATTGCAAGATGAGTTCTGGCAAAACAAAACGAGCAATGCTGTTTGTCCAAAGAAGAATTCTACACGCATGTCTGAGGATGAGAAGGAGGAAATGCTGGTATTCGACTCTACCAGTAGAATACGCTTCTCCAGCTTCAAAGCAAGGACACCCGCCAAGCGGACCACACCGCTAGCTGTTGTTCGCATTCCTGGACTAATGTGTATCAGAGGCTTAGGTATTGAGTACGTTGGGGACAGCTCTTGTGCTGTGACAACAACTCTGAATATGACATCTCCACCGCCCCTTGTTGCCTCCCCAAACACCTACTTCGTGTGTGGAACAAAGGCATACACTTGGCTTCACGAGAACTGGGGAGGCACATGTTACATAGCTTTCCTCCTTCCCCCTGTCTACATTGCTTCTCCTCTTCATCATCGGGCCCGCCGCAGCAACGATGTGGGTGAACAAACAGACACAACCTCTCAACAATTCCTGGATGCCATGAAGGGCATCCTTCCCTTCTGGGGACCAATGGCAAACAGCGGAGCCATTCGCCACCTCACCAGAGTCATGGAAGCCACCGTCAACATCACAGCTGGTATTTTGGCCAACAACACTGCGGAGCTCCAAGCGGTATGCCTCGTCACTCTACAAAATCGCATGGTCCTTGATGTCATCCTAGCTGACCGCACTGGGGCATGTCGCATCATCGGCACCAGCTGTTGCGTGTATGTTCCGGATCATTTATCATCTGTCTACAAGGCTATTTACGCACTCCATCGAATAGCCTCTGACCTCCATCAAGATACAGACTCATGGTCCCTTGGTTCTTGGATATGGCAACTTCTGCTGGCATGGGGATGGAAGGTTCTAATGATCAGCCTGATACCTCTTGCCCTGGTTCTCTTTTGTTGTGTTTGCCTTCAATGTGGTCCTCCACTCTGTGGCCTCTGCGCAAATGCTATCAAGCCAGTCCCCGTAAATGCACAGTTCAAGAACGATAAAATAAGGACTGAATGTGAGACACAGCTATTGATGAACATTGTAACTGACTAAAAGAAAAAATGGTTTCGCTTATGACAAAAGGAGGGACTGTGGAAAAGTAGGTCTGTTATCTTGCCATTCACTCCGCCATTTTGTGCTATACCCTTCATGACTGACCTTCTCTCTGTATCACGAACACTCTGGAGCTCCACTTTTGACCTCCCACATTCCTGCACGGATGCTCACACCCTGTTCGTGCTTTGCCCTGCCACAAACTAACCAGCCCATGCTCAACCAGTCGGACAGGGAGTTTCCCAGATGTTTATCGTCCTCACCCTGCACACTATGCCCTGCAGGCGTCCCACAGCTACCATCTGCAGGCCTATCAGATTGACCTCTGCTTGCTGTGTAATCATTCCTCTCGCCTGTGCCCTGCAGGGGTCCAACAACTACCATATGCTGACTTATCCGCTCGAACTTTACTTGTCGTATAAACATGCTTTTCGCCTACACCCTGCAGGGGCCTCACTGCTACCATCTGTGGACTCCGATTAACCTTTGTTTGACATATAATCATGCCTTTTTCACCTATGCCCTGCAGGGACCAAACAGCCACCACCTGCTGATTGTATCAGAACTGACCATTGCTTGTCTGTAAATTATTGGTGTTTGTTATTGTTCACCTAGCACGCACAGGGTGGGGATGAAGGGTATATAAGGTGCAGAACCAAAGCACTCAGCAGACTGCCTCCTCAGACAGCTATGGGTGTCTGTTGTTGATGCTTTCTCTCTCATGAGATTGTAATAAATATCCTTTCTCTCCGTGCTCCAGTGTTGGTCTCAGTTTGTATTCCGGACCCGTGGACTATAGGGTGACCCTGCACCTTTGGGTGGTCCCCCAAAAGACCCCCAAATCCACAGCTTGATGGTCCGTGATTAAGGTGAAGTGCTTCCCGTGGATGAAAATGTAGAAGTGCTCACATGCCCAGACAACTGCCAGGCTTTCTTTCTCTGGCTGTGAGCATTCTTTCTCAGTGTCTGTCAGGCTGCGGCTGGCATATGCTATGATGTGTCGTTTATCGCCTTCATCTTCATATTGAGCCAGGATGGCTCCAATTTCTACTGGGCTGGCGTCTACGGTGACTTCAGTTTTTCTGTGAGGATTGAAGTATGCTAGGTCGACAGCAGAACCCACGGTACAATTTCAGCGTGGATTTGTGAAACTCACATTTGTCTCGATTGAGTGTGAGGTTGGCGTCTAAAAGGGCTTGACACAGTCGATCTAGGGCTTTGTCACATTCTTTGAAGGTGTCACCGAACACCAGGATGTCATGACTGTAGTTGAATGAATGTAAAATGTAAATGTCAAGGTACTTATAGAGCGCATTGTCTACAGACGGCCACCTTGCGGTGTCGCCTTTGCGGTTTCCTGGCGCTGATACTCATACTGCTGTGGAACCCCTCCTGGCTTTCCCTGTGAAGTGTCCACTCCTGGGCACCCCCAGGGTGAAGCCAGGCATCCTTAGCGCTGTTGGGGCCGGTGTGGAGGCTAAGCAAGCTATTGCCCAGAGTTGCAGCGTGGGGCCCGTGATTAGAATAGGCACCGAGGCGAGAATAGACAGGTCCGAGGTAATTGAGCCCGAGCCCCGCCGAGGCGGGAATCGAACCCTGGTCCCTGGCCAGAACTCTGCTTCAGGGTCTGCCGCTCTAACCATTGAGGAACACTCCTCCACAATGAGTTGGGAATGTGATGAATGACTCGCCTTAATGCTTCTTGGAATATTTCTGTGGCTGACAAAATGCCAAAGTTGAGACGTTTGTAGCGGAAGAGGCCTTAATGAGCTGAGAATGTGGTGATATAACGGGATCTTTCGTGAAGTTCGAGCTGATGGTAGCCTTTGGTTAAATCCAGTTTGGAAATTATTTTTGCACCATTTAGCCGGGTGATCATGTAGCTAATGTGGGGCCCCGGGTGTTGTTCTCATTCCATGGCTGTATTCAAAGATCTCATGTCCACACAAAGGCGCACTTTGTTCGTTGATCTCCGTTTGGGTACTACCACCACTGGGGACACCCACGGAGTTGGTCCGGACGATCACTCAATGATGTTGGTTCACAATAATTCTTGTAACTCTTCATCTACAGCTTGTTGAAGGTGAAATGGCACTTTCTGGTGATGGTGGCCTATGGGTGTGACTTGTTTGTTGATGTGTAGTCGGACTTTAAAGTGGGCTAATTTTCCCTGTCCAGGGAATAGTTTTGGAAATTTGCTGATAATGTCTGGTGTGTCATCTACTTTGTATAATATCTCCACTAGTTTCAGGCGTTCTGCAGTGGGCAAGCTGAGAAGGTAGTCAGCTGCTTCAGGTCCTATGACATGTATTTGGGCATGGACTGTTCTATCTTCATATGTCAAGGATGTGCGAAATTGACCTGGGCACGGTTGAGGATCTTTGGACACCCATGTGTGGATGCGCACAGCAGCCTTCTGCAGTTTGGGTTAATTTTCCTGTATTCAGTGGCACATATGTAGTTGAGAGATGCTCTTGTGTCTAGTGCGAAATTTGCTGGATGGTTTCCCATTTGAATTTGTCGCCTTAGATATTTATTTAATCTGTCAGGGTCCGCTACCATGCATACATATTCTACACTGTCTTGAGACATAGGGGTGAGACATGATGATTCCCTCGATGACGAGCGTCGAGATCGGTAAGGTGAGATTGTGTGCTAGATCTTGATGAGCTGGTGGTTCGTTCCCACCTGTCACCTACTGCTTTTGCATGCTGGCGGGGTCCAGAATCGTTTCGGGTTTGTGCCAGTTCCTTGCGGGATACTCTGCACACCAGTTCAAAGTGGTTTTCTTTCCCACAGTGGCAACATTGCTGCCCCATGGCAGGGCTGGGGATTGTGTGCGGGTATTCTTGACCACAGCGATAGCATTATAGTTGCTGTTTCTGGCTGCTCCCACTCCTGTTCGAGCTCCGGGTCTGGCTTGCGGGTTTGGAGGTTCTTTTTTGATCAGGCTGGCGTCTTGATTGTGTTTGAGACTGGAGTCAGAACGCTTGTTTGCATTTTTCTGTTTTGCTTGCTTCCATCTTCCTAGCGTGTTCTTCCACCTGGTCATTGATTCTTGTCAGCTCTTCAAGGTTGTCTAGTGAGTAGTGTTTCTTCAGCAAGCTACGGCATAGTGATTCTGACTGGCATCCATCTGATTCTGAGACGGATGGTGTCTTCAATGGTGGCGTTGTCAAATTCGCAGTAGCGGGTTAGGCGTTTGAGGTGTGTGATGTAGTCGCCCATTGAGTCATCCTTTTTGGCCCGATTGAAGGTGTAGCATTCATAGTCTAGGTTGCATTTGTGGAGGAATTTTCTGTTTAGTGCACCTTTCACGTCTTGATATGAAGTAGACATGGCAGGCAGCAGTTCTTTTATGATTTAACCAATGTCTATGCCAATCAGGTTGCGCAGGGCAATGAGTTGCTGGTCGGGGTCGGTGACTCGCGACCCTTTCATGAAATCTTTGTAGTCTTCTAGCCAGCTTTGCCAGCGAGGAACCATACTGCTGCCAGATGTGAGGATCAGAGGTTCCGGGGGGCGTAGGAAGGCTCTTCACTGGTCCTCGCTGCGCGTTTTGAGAGGTGTCTGGGGATAGCAACATGGTGTGACGTTGTAGGTCCTGCAGTACGTGGTCAAGGAATGGTCCATTATGCTATGGCAGGACTGGGAGCACCCAGGGTGCGTCGCTGTGGCACAGCGTGAATGTGGGAGACAAGGATCCTTCCAGGGTCACCAGGCCATCATGTGGACGGAGTCTTGATGTATCTATGTAGGGTAGACTGCAGTTGCCCCTGGAAGTATGTCTAGGCTGACAGAAATGGAGATGCCATGAACAGTAACAGGGGTGCTGGCTGGGTTGCCTGACTGCAAGATGGCTGCCCGGGAGGACACATGCACACACAGCTGCAGGAGGGTTGAGAGGGCTGGAAACGGGCCCAGCAGGAAAGCAGGCTCACGTGGATGCAGCCATGACTGTGACAGGCATGAAGGCCGGCTTACCCGTAGGCAGGAATGATCGGAACGGGCAGAGCTGGAGCCCACAGCAGTTGTTGTAGCGGTGCAGAGCTGGAGTCTAATGCGGTAAGAGTAACGGTATGGCCGGTGCATTCACGCACTTTCATGAACTCATCAGGAGACCAATGCACGTGGTGCTTCAGTAGGCATGCAGCCGTGCAGGGGTGCGGCTGCTCGCTGGAGTTCTAATTACTTGATGCGGGCAGTAGAGATGTACCGTGACTGCTGGAATGAAGAGCACGGGCGGGTCACCGAGGTCAAACCACCTCATCACCAGTTGTCGAGTTGATGTAAGGGACGGACGCAGTATGTCTCTTTTATTCCTTTATCCCTTTCTTTCTGTTTCGTACCCCTTGTCTCCTTATCTCCTCCTCCTCGTTCCCCCCTCCCTTCTACCTTCCGCCCACCTCCCACTTCCGTTATTGGCTCGCCCTGCATGGTCCTATCACTGCGCTAAGGTACCATGCATGGCGACACTACAGAGGGCGTGGCCAAGTCATCAACAATGGTTATGCATACTAACAGAACTCCAGACCCATACTCCCCAACTCTTCCATTAATCCACAACTTCCTGGCCTCACCAAATATTATCCACCCTTGGCACATGAAGTACGTGTGTTAGAGCTACTACTAAAGCGGTCAGTGGCGACACTCAGGAGCGCCTAATGGCCGTGCCACACAACAGCCGGGGACTGAAATACAGCTGCGCCCATGGGTGCCTGGGTCTGTGGGTGAAAGCGTCACCTTCTGTCCACTCAGTGGGATTTGGCGTTACCCTAGCTGTAGGCGCTGTTCTCTCTTGAGCACTTCCTACAGAGCCGTTTAGAGGAACCGGAGGACCGTATCAGCATGTGAACACGGGGCCCGGGGTTGCTGCTGTGGCTGACTGCAGCATTGCGTAACTACAGCAGGTACTTGTAGGGCTATGGCGGACCTGTGCCTCACTTCCAATGAGGGCTCGAGAGATGCTGAACTCGTCTTCCCTCTTTTGCCATGCGGGCCTCTGGTACCCACTCACTGCTGGCCCTGGTGGATTTGGACACTCTTGCTGACACCTGCATGTGAGCTCAGGAGGGAGGATCTTCACAGGACTGCAGGGCCCAGTGCCGGTGAGGCCCTGCTCTGGTAGGGGAGAACTGTCTGCTCCAGCCATGCACAGCGTTTCTTCTGAGCCTTTGGGGCAAGCTGCGGCCATTCACCTTTAGCCTGTGCTGATGAGCACGTCTGACCTTGATCCCTTACTGGCATCAATCTTGAAACTCACTGTCCGGCTATACTGACTGCTCCCTCTGCTCCGTGAGACGTGGCCACTTGACTGAGACCTGCATCGGCCTCGGGACTATGCTCTGACCACTGCAGGAAATAAGCACTCACTGAGCTCCCCAGCCCTACTGTTGATTGCGACCCACTCCCCCTTGCAAGCAATTATTGAAACAAATGTTCTCCACTTTATACTGATGCAGGCGAATCCGATTCGCAAAGGGGGTTGAGAAGATGCAGGTTGCTGTAGCATAGCACTAGCTCTTCTTTTATAGCCCAAGTTGATCTTTGCAAGGAGGGGGCCTCCTCACTTGTGCCACCATCTCCTTACATTTCAGAGAGAAGAAGCTCAACCAGACCTGACTCTTCTGAAGGCCTTTGGCAGTGATGGCTGCGCTTTTTCCTCCTGTTTAACAAGATCTCATGATGGGCCACACTAAAGCCGTTAAAACCCCAATGCACTCCTCCATTTCCCACCCATTGCTGTGTGGGCCAGTACATCGCAGCCTCTGGGATAAGCTAGATGCAATCCTGCTCGCTATAGAGACCTCCTGAACCTCTGTGGAGGCAAAAATAGACTTGGTGGTGGAGGACTATGGTCTTCTTCATGTTAATCACAGGAAGCTAGCTGGGAGAGTAGGGGACGTAAAACCCAATATATGGGAACTGCAACCACTGACAACACGACTCCAGATTCAACTCACTGAGATCCTGGATCGGTTGCACTTCTTGGAGAGCAGGGCTGAAGGTGCAGAAGGCCGAGCCCGCTGGAGCAATATCACTATGGTGGGCCTACCAGAGGGCATAGAAGGGTTTGCCATAGTAGTTTTCTTAGGGACTTGGATTAGAACCGTCACTCTGGAGCACTCACTATCACAAATCTTGTTTCCTGGAGCCTGCACACAGGGTGCCTGCCTGAAGGCCCCTACCGGGCTCTCCGCCAAAGGGTGGTTAGGAGACTTAGCTATAAGTACAGGGGCACATTCTCCATGCTATGCTGCCTGACAAGCAGCTTTCATAGAACTTGATAGCCCACAAGCTTTGGTGTTCCCAGACTACACACTTGCAGTCTAACAACAGAGTTCCTCCTACCTTGATGTGAAACATCGGCTCTGTGACCTGGGCCTTCACTATTCATTGCTTTTTCCAGCAAAACATAGTCATCCAAAACACGAAAACTCACTTCTTCACAGGTCAGCCTGGGATTGGATTGAACATCAGTATGGGTTAGATGGCGTCAGTCACCTTAAGTCGATGCCCTAGAGATCTGGCAGTTGCCTCAGGTAGCGGCCTGGCCTTGTTCATAGCTCAGATGCAGCGTCTTTGGAGACCCAAGTGCATACTGAACGCAGAGCTTCCCTTGTGATCTTGTCTTTGTTTCAAGACACAGCCCCTCACATGGACACAGAGCGGCATAGCACCACCAGTGAAGACGATGCAGCCTCCCATTTGTCTTCGCGGTCAAGCTCCGAACTGGGCTCACTAGTGACACTACAGACTGCCAGATAGCTCATCTAACTGTGTTGGCCTAAAATATCTGATCCCTTTTCTTTTTTCCCTCCTGCAGGTCATTTGAGCTGCTTATATAATGAGTTGGGGCCCTCGGTTCCTGCTTAACGCCCTGTAGCTTACACTTGTGCCTCCCCCTCCTGATGCTGTTAGCTAGGTACACATTGTTTAGGCATACCGCTATTTGGTGCAGGTCCTTGGTATTCCCCATGTTTGACCATACACTTACTGGTATGTTGAGCAATCAAAATACTTCAGCGTGGTTCAGCAGTGGAAGCTGCAATGGCTGGCTGGCATCGGGGTTGGTCTTTCGCATCCCTGGGGACCCTTGGTGGAATGCTGCTTTCAAATCTATGTTGCTAAAGGATGTAATTCTACAGCAATGTTCTTATTTAAAGAACGTAAGTTCACACACAATCTGATTTGTCCCCCTTTCTTTGCTGATACAATTGCAATCACCCATTCCGCCGCTTTGACTGGCTCTATTATTTTCTTTTCACACAACTCATCCAAATGTTTCTTAAATCATCTCTAACACAACGGTATACTATGTACTTTATAGGCAATGAGCACAGCACTCTCTTTCTAAACAATTTGGTGTTCAGACCCTTTCGCTTCCCCAATTCTATCACAACATACCTCATGATATTTCATTAGAATGTTTGCAACCTCTTCAGACTTGTTTTCAATTCGCATTACTTGGTTGTCAGTACCTGGTCTTAAAACAATACCTAAACTTCCCTGATTTACCCATAATATCTTTTCCTATTACAGCCAAGGATTTCTTCGTACATACTTATCTTGCAGCAATATGTAGTTTATCTTCTAAGAAACAAATGTTTCGATATCAGAATTACCATACGCTACTGCTCTTATGTCAGCCTGTTGAACTATTTTGTTACACCAATGCATTTTAAAAGTGCTCTCTGTTAACATTATAAACGGGGATCCAGAATCGGCCATTATTTCTATTTGTTTATGACCGAACAAAAGTAACTTTCTTACTAGCAATACCCCCTGTGTATGATTCTGCCTCATTATCTTTAAAGTCCTCCACACCAACAGTCAGAACAACTTTAGTGAACTCCTCAGTCACCTCATGTACATCAGGATGATGTACATAATTAATTTTCACTGGGTTTCCATCTCTACAAATTTTTTTAAGTGCCCAATCTCCTTTCATTGATTACGCCTCTTGCCTTGTGCTGGAAAATGTGGACTATTTTCTATATGCGCTCCAGACCCACACCTATAACAAATTATAGTAGTTGCTTTAATAAATGTACTCCTTCCCTCCTGTTCATTCCCTTTACTCACAACATTCACACTTGTGCTCTCATTATTTACACTTGCACTCAACGTAACAGACTTAACTGCTCTCTCAATTACCATGGCAACCTTAATAGTTTTCTCTAATGAGGGATTGGTGCAACAAAGCAGATGCTCTTGCACCTTCTTCAATGCTCAGTTTAACATCACTTGATCTCTCATATATGGTTTCACAGTATCCTCAAAAGTACATGTGCTTGCTAAAATCTTTAATGCTGCCACATACTGATCCACACTTTGCCCAGCACTCTGTTTCCTGGAATAAAAATGTAACCGATCTAATACAATACTGGGTTCACCTGCAAAGTGCTTCTCAAGATGTTTAACAGCTTCAACATGAGCATTCCATCTTCGTGCAACTTCAGACTCTGCCACAGTAGATCTCACTTCTGGCAAATTGTCAAATATTTTCTGTGCTTCCGTTCCATGACACTTAAATAAAAGTGTGAATTTCTTGGCTGGTGTAAAATCAACTCAATCAATTGCCGATGAAATTATCTGCCGGCATCCGAACCTGTACTAACATTCTACCTTCCCATCTCTCTCGTGACACGTATGTGCTACAATAACATCGAGAACAACAATAACATGAATACAATACACAATATAAATACCCCCTATATACCAATATCCTCACTCCGCTCACGCAACTTCGCAATTCCTGGGAGGGGACATTGGAAGGGGACTACATGATTCAAAGTGGTTGTTGGCTCTGGAATATCCTCATTTAGTGTCCAGAAATGTCTCTTTCAAAAATATCCTATTTTCTGTACTCCCTAGGGCTGCCATAACACCTGCTATGCTGATTCAGATATAACCAGACGCACAGCTCCCCTACCCTCGCTCAGATGACGCTGGCCTGCATCACATCCTATGGAATTGTCCCTCATTGAGCCGATATGGTTCAGTGGTACTGACGACAATAAAGGGCATTACCCAGTGTGATGGACTGGACTCCTGGGAGGTCGTTGCTCTCGGCATAAACAGGCACTCTAAACAAAACAGATTTGCTGACCTCTCACTCCTGGGCAAAAGGGCGAGTTTCTTTGCAATGGCCCGCACAACGCCACCCTTGACCCGCTTCCTGGCATTTGCATTGGCTTTCTGGGCGTAAGCTTAAAGCACTGCAGTTTGCAGAGAAAAGTCAAGAGGCCTAGGGGCCTAATTAGGAGTTTGACGGTCCGATAGACTGCCAAACCAGCAGTGGCGTTGTAGCTAACGCTACACCTGTAGTCCGACTGCTGTATTACGACTTTGGCGGTCGGACCGCTATGAGACCACTGCCGTGGGGTCCCTGACCCCTTGGTGGTGTGAGGCTGTAATATGCTGGAGGTACCTCTGTGGCACCACCAAGCATATTAAGAGTTTCCTCACTGCCAGTTTTCCTGCCATGAAAAGTGTGGAGCTGAGGAAACTAAATGGGCCCTACAGGGCCCCCTGGTGCCTCTGTGTATGGGGTGCTTGCAGGGTGGCACATGAAAGGCACCACCGTGAAACCGCTGCCGCAGGACTGCCTACCAGGATTCAACTTGGATAATGGCGGGCGGTCTGCATACGGGTTTGGTGTTCTTGGAGCGGGGAGCTTGCGTGGTGGCCCACTCCAAGACCGCCAAACTCACAATCAGGTCCTATGTAAGTACACAATTTTGATGGAATGGGATGCTATGCAAATCCAGCATCAGGCCCTCTTTAAGGATGAGGAACTCTCACCCTAGATTGAAAACTAAAGTCTTAAGCTCCCTCTTAAATCGCACCTTCCCACATGCTTGAGGGGTCCTGACCCACTGCTCCAATCGCAAGGACTATAATTCTCGCTACAGCTGTTCAACCGTAATATGCATCCTGTCAAATAGCTAACCTCACCCCATTCGATGCTGCCCCCCTTTCAGTGGCTCGAAGAGGTAGCGCTGTGGGGCAGTTAGGCGGGGCTGGGTGGGGGAGTAGTGAAGTCCGACATATGACGGTGCTGGAGCAGGGTTTTCTGTTGAAAATTTATCGGGTTTTTAAGCTCCAGTTTTGTCTATATGTCGAGAATTAAAATACTAATTTGTAATCATTAATTATTTGTTTCTGTGTGAAAAATCTGACTAATCAACGAATTAACAAGAGAAACTACACGTGGGAATGAATATATGTTGCTTAATAATAATGTGCAGGTTTAATTAAATGAATGTTGCTAAGTTTAAAAGCACAAAACGCTTTTGAAATAACGTGTAATAATGCTTTACTGTGTTGCAAAAGGCTAGATAATTACATACACATAAGGGTATTAGTGGGGTTAACACTGTTTAATCACTATGCTGTGGTAACGTTGTTTTTGTCTCTTTTAATTAAGATGGTCCGTTTTGGCCTGTGATAAAATGGCTGCCGTTTAAAGCCTGTGCTCGAGTGAAAATGAGATGACGAGACGCCTTGTTGAAAGTCACCTGACTATGGCTTCTGCTGGAGTTTTGAAAGTTTCCGTGATGACAGTGACTCCAGGCAAGCGTCCAAGTAACCTTGGAGGACAAGAGAGCCACAATGAACTTTGTGATTACAGTGGTGGTTCCGAGGAAATGTGTACGCGAAAGAAACATTTGCAAAACTCGAGCTTCCTTCTTCCGTCTTTTTATTTTTGTGATTTTTCTGAGCGGAGATTTTCCAAATGTAGCGATGCTACATCCTTTCCTGCTCGCTCTGCTCAGCCGTTCAACGGATATTCAGAACATTTTATGTTGCTTTAATTTGTAAGATTTGCTATAAAAATTGTTAGACTAGAGAGGGTCTAAGGCCACTTCTTCCCAAACCTGCGTTGGTGAGGATCGATGCTGTGAGGACGGCGACTCGGGAGACTTCTACTGAGAGACTTGTCCTGACCCATTCATGACATTTAGCTAGAATAGGTAATTATGAGAATAATGATTTGCTTTGATTGAATTTCTTTGAACTAATTTTAGATAAAGTACCATTATTTTAAATACAGTGTTGGTGGTTATTTCTTGTTGTTTATTGAGTACTCTATTTTGATTATTGTTGTTTAAATCATGACTCAGCACAGTATCAAACTGATCCTATTGACCTCACTGCAGATACAGGGTGTTTAGGAGTTTCCTCTCCGCAGGTTCAGTGCTGATAGAGTAATCGAGCGTATGTTAGTGAAATGGGCCCAAGTGTATGATGAGTGCATGTGCGTGTATCTGTGAAATTACTCTATCCGTGGAAGTAGGGAGAATTTGTATGCCCTGATCTGCAACAACGGCAGATATTTATCTTTACTTACGTTCACCTTTGCCGTCGTATGATATTCTCCGCTACCCCCCACCCAGCCCCACCCACGCCCCGCTTCACAGCTTTACCTCTGCGAGCCGCCGCTGCCCCCTTTGATCCACCTAACCGCCCTTAAGGTTATCATAGTTCCACCGCTATGGCGCCCACATGCCACCCCCCACTGTTCATGTTCTGCTTGCTCCTTAGATTATATTGCCAAGACAATCAAACAGTATATCAAACATAACAAATGTTTATCAATTCTAAACTGTGATGCCTCTTTTGAAAAACCATGTTACCTTAAGTGCCAACCACTCCTTGATCGTATTATTACAACTGTATTGTGAAAAATGTTTAATAAACAGATCGTAAAAAATGAAGAATGCGAAAGAACAACTAAAATAAAATGATCAGATTAAACTGCTAGAAGTAAAATAAAAAAAGAGCACCTGTAAAACGACAACATGCAATCACATTTCTATTTGAAAAGGAAACCATGTTTAACGTGTGTATCTGAATATGAAAATATGGCTAATAAATAAAAAAAATTGCAACCACCCAACATAAGATTTTTTAATGTGGAGCCTGTCATTTATTAACTTAGGAAAATTCCAGGAAAATATTAAATCTGGAGATATAATACTACATAACGAAATATTCACATTGAAAGAAAAACTGAACAAGCATTGGCATAGCCAATAGGTCTCGCCTTTGCGACCTTAAAAGTGCTGGATAACTAAACACTTATAAGGTCCCAAATGCGAGACCTATTGACTATGCCACTGCTTTTAAATATCTATGAAAAAAGAAAGGATGATCGCAGCCACAGATAAGCGAGTTCCAAGTACTGAGCTTGGCTCCTGCGCTTCATTTATTTAGCACAGTGAGTGAAGCACTGGAACGGGCCGCGCTCAGCAGGGCTTTCCAGAGACTGCCTAAGCAGTTGAAGCAAGCAGGCCCACGTTCAAATTAAGGGCTTAATTTGTGTAATAAAAGCCTGCCTGCTTGGCTATTAAAAATCTCCGCCACCCTGAGAAGTACAATTCGGCTAAATTAGCACTAATTGCTGGCACGCCAATTAGGAGTCCACCATCTACAGCAATATTATTTGCTCAAATGTGTTAACAACGTGGGCAACAGAAAAGTCGGACATTCACCCCTTTAAAGTTTTGCAGTCCGAATACTTTAATGGTGCACATCAGATATCCAGGGTGTGTACCTAAATGGATGTGCTATGCAAGAGTAGCAGGGTGTACACAGATCATAACATTACTTGGGCGTTCTTTATGTCCTGTAATAAGATACAGGTAGTTTACATCCATACTCCAATTACAATCAACTAGGGAAGTAATGGTCAGCTGCAGCACCCATATGAATTAGCAGTAAGTAACTAGAAACAAAAGTTTTCGTACAGAAACTTGTGTCAGTCAACACAGATGGCAGGGATAAAGTTCTTATAAGCAAATCGAAAACCTCTGGTCTCCATAGGTGTAGAGTTCTGCAGTCGGGCCGTAGCTGAATTGTAATCAGGGGGACTGCAGTGATGGACTGCAGTGTGTCTGCTGTTATACTGACGGCATAAATCACAGCGAGCCCGACTCTGCGCCCGCAGGCACCGGCTCCCAACTGTCAGGGCGGTCGGGAAGCAGCGGGAAAGGTCGGAGGTGCCAGGGAGAGGGGCTGGATAAGGAGAGGAACTGAGGAACCGAGGAAGCAAGGAAGAGAGGTGAAGACGAGGGAAGAAAGGAGAGGAGGAAGAAAATGAGAAGAAAGGAGGAGGGGCGACGAGAGAAGAGAGGGACAAAAGGATGAAGGGGTTTAGAGGGAGAACAGAAAAGGAGTGACAGAATAAACACTAAGGAAATAAAGCATGAAAGCGAGCGAAAACGAAGGAAGCAGTAGAGGCAAGCATGGAGGGTAGAAGGAATAGAGGGGAAAGATTGACAAAGAAGAAAGAAGAGAATGGAAGGAATAACAAGAGGAAGATCAAAGGCATGGGAGAGTGGTGGCTGGTAAAACAAGCGCTGGTCACACGCCGCTCCCGGCACCCCGAGCGCGGCGAAAGCGCTAATTAACATCTGTTTCAAATTAGCGTGGTGAAAGTGACCACGCTAATTCAAAACCTCGCTTGTGAGAGAGAGGGGAGGAGGAGGTGAGCCCGCGAGTGGTGCGCATGCACGCTTTGGAGAGCAGTCTGCTCATTTTCAAGCACTGTATTCGTGGCGCACCGCTGCTCGCTCCCGCAAGGTGGATGCCGCCACAAGCACGACTATGTGCTTGAAAATTAGCAGAGTGACGGCTACAGGCCCTCCTATGAAGCGCATGCGCGTTGCATAGGCGAGACCTAAAAACGAGCACCATATCCCTTAAGCAATGCAACTGCGTAGCTTATAGGTTTGGTGACCATGACATCCAAATTTAAGTGACGCATTCAATTTGACGAAATTCCCACCATTATATAAAGGTCTAGGTTAATTTTTAAAAAACTTGCAAATAATGTTACAGATGCATTATTTATGTGGGATGTTTATTTCTTAACGTAAGACATGGACCGTAGTAAAGGTAATTTACCGATAGATGGCAGTGTTGACCATCCTTCTGAAGTGAAAAAATGAAAAGGTTTAGCAGAACTCATTTTTTTTTAATTGGTGCATTCTTTATTATTTTCAATATGGGTAAGGAATTAAATTAGGATACGTTACTTTAGTTAGTGTACAATATATTTTTTCGAATTTTTTTCTATATAAGAACGGTTTATAAAAGTTATATAAAAGGAAAGGGTGGGAAGTAATTTAAATAACTACATTAATTGTATTTTGTATTTTAAAAATATTTTTTGTAATACATATTTTGTAGTAGGTTGTTCATTTGAGAAACGAATGATAAAAACCTATTATGGGGCAAAGGGTGAGAAGTCATTCATTAGAATACATTACTTTAATTTTATTTTATAAAAATAGTTATTTTTAGAATATATATATGTAATAGAATTTCGTTAAATGTAGGTGCTAGTTATAAAAGTTACATAGGGTTGAAAGGGTGGGAAGTAATTTTATTAGAATACTATACTTTTAGGTTACATTAAATTATATTTTCGCTAATTTAATTTTAGTTATTAACTTCTTTTAAAGTTACATAAGGGCAAATGGTGATAATTCATTTAATTAGAATTCAAGTAGAATACATTACCATTTTTGTTTTCAAAAGAAGTATTTTTTCAAATGCATATTTTATAAAATGTTCATTTTAGCAGCTGGTTCTAAAGGTTATATGGGACAAAAGGTAATACATTATATATATTTGTTAAACTATTCAATTATTAAATAATAATCCTATAATCGGGAAAAATATGGTAAGAGCAGTCGCGGCCGGCATGACTAGTGGGTGGGAGGGCGGGGGGTCGCGAGGGGAGCGCGGGTGCAATTTAAAATGTAAAAAAATAAAGATGGGGAGAGGATGTAGCCTTATGGCTAGAGCATTCAACTTCCAAGCTGGGGAACCGGGTTTGAGTCTCTGCAACAACACTCAACATCCTGTGATTCTGGGCAAATTACTTAATCTCCCTGGGCCTAACAAAAATGAATGTGTCCTTCTGTAACAAAACTGGTGCTCATGTAATGTGCTCTGATACCCGTTTTGGGTCTAGTTTGCTCTATATAAAACTCTAAAAAAAAAAAAAAAAGAAATTTGTTTTTTACTTACCTTCGTCGGCCTGGTCCGGTCCCACGTTGCATCGTCCTGCGTGTCTCTGCTCCTCACAGGAAGCAGGTAGCCTTCCTCCCCTCCCCTAAGCTGATCACAATGCTGCAATGGCAGCGTTGTGATTGGCGGGGACGCCGATCGCACAGGCGTCTATGGGGAGGCCATTTTCTCCATGCAGGCTGAATGCAGCCTATATGGAGAAAATGGCTGGCAGAGTGCGCATGACTGGTTTGGTCGGTCCCAGAGGGCCGACCAAACAGTCAGGGCCCGCAACATTGGGCTAGCCACTTCTCCCCTGCCCTGTTTCGGGACCGCCCACCTGCCCGCCCCCAAACAAACCCTTTTGCTTTCTCACAGTGCGAGAAGCACTAACATAAAATGGTATTTATACCGTTTTATGTTAGTGCTTCTCCTACTGTGAGAAAGCAGTGGGGCGATGCTCCTCCGCCCACGTGGAGGAGCCGCTCCTGTGTGAGAGTGTAGAGAAAAACCTAAATCTACTTAATGTAATTATTAAAATGATTATAATAAATGTTATGTAAATATTATGTTTAAAAAATAAATTGAATAGAACTATATTACATTTACATATTATTAATATTTAGGGAATAATTAAAAAATGTATTGTATTTATCTCTAAAATATTTTTGATGGCATTTTGGTTACAAATAACGCCTGTACACTGCTCAGCTACGTGGTTATGAAAGCAAGGAAGGACAGAATATGGACATATAATGTTGGCAACAGAAGGGACGCTGATCTTGAAAACAGATTTACTTTAAACAATACTGCGGTGTTCCTGTATTTGTTATAAAAGTTGTTTATATTAGAATGCATTTAAAGGCGATGTAACTCTTTGTGATGTAAAAAACACGTTCTAATTGAATATGTTGAATTTGTTTCAAGTGTAGTGACTGATAACCAACACCACAAGGTATAAGAAACATGTAATTTTCATTCTGTCATTCAAACATTTTGGGCACTGATTGTTAATTTTTTTAATCCAAATTAATTCTGTCTGCAGTAGAGAATTGTTGCTCTTTCGGTTTTTCTTAATTAATTTATGACAACCTAGAATTTCACTTGAACTATATTATGCCCCTATTCTTGGAGGTATCCTGCCATAAAAGATTTTTCATTGTTTTGCCTTATATTGCTTTTTTGTACATTTAATCTGGTTTCTATTGTACCCCGTGTTTTTCCTTCATATATTATCCCACATAAGTATTTTAAGATGTAAATATAATTGTTCATATCACAAGTGCTTTTAACATTTTTTAAGTTTTATTATCTGCCTTAGTAAGGATGATGCATTTCATTCCCTGGAATGGCTGCATTGCAATGACTGTATTTATGGTACGAGTGTGTGCCACCTTTTAGATTTATATTGTCAGTTGTGCATCCTTTGTTGTTTTTACACACTATTTCTGTAGAATTAATGTTTGGAAGTCAAATATTTGCAAATTGGAAATTCGAGTTGTTGAAGTATGGACCAGTATTCTAAGATACTCTCTTGATCTTCACACTATTGTGTATTATTTTGAAACAATAACAGATCATCTATGAGGGGTTCTCTTTTCTTGGAAGTAATAGTGATAGTTAAGTGCAATTTTGTTCTAGATTGTTCCAGTATCAATGTATGGCCCCCCATTTCTAAAGCTTTTTGCACATTGGCAGTTTCTTGTGTTCCTATTCTGACGGTTCTAAAATCATCCTTTTAAGACTCATCAATTGGGACAATGGTAGATGGTTTACGAGTTATCCTTAGTAGAAGGTGGCCTAATGAACTAGGTTACTTCTACGAGTAGGTTTTACAAATAAGGAAGTCTTTGGTTTATAATTATTCAAAGTCATTGGTACATCCATAAAGGGTAGGCTTTGATGTTGTATGTTATCTATAAAGCTGTGTAAATACATTAAAATTGCACATCATAACAAGAAGTTCATTGTTGTAGCACCTGCATTTCCATTGCACTAAATTTATTTTTAGAAATGTTGATGGTTAATGTTTTTTCTTCTTCTCCTCCTGGTTTGTCATTTGGTTGCTGGACCTCTATTTTAAAAAGAAATATCATTAGACCTTGATGTTTGTGGTTGTGTTTTTTGACTCTGTTATGATACAGTATATTTTGCTGAAACCGATTGTCTGGTCATATCTAGTCTAGTATTAAGCAGTTGGTGGGTAGGGATGACACCAGTGTAATACCATCCGTTTAAGGTGGGATTTGGTAAGAACAAAACTTTGTTAGTGTAATGCAAACCATCGCACAAGGTGTACCCAGCCTGAGAGGTTCACTAAGTTTCACATTTCTATTCAACTCATTAATACATGTAATTGACTGACTGTATCCCGATATGTAGAGGGGTGAGGCAGGGATGCGTTCTTGCCCCAACTCTCTTCTCCTTTTTTGTAAATGTTGTTATAGGGTCTTTACAGAATGGTAACACAGACACACCCAAGCTTGGCGTGTCTGTGTTCAAGCACTCCTATTCACAGAAGATACCCTCCTAATTTTCCAGTCTCCTATGGGCCTGCAGTTATCATTGCCGAACTTCCTTGGGTTTTGCCTATCCAAGGATCAGGAAATCAATCCTGTAAAGACTAAATACATGGTAATCAGGCCCCATAAGTCCTTTAGGACCATTATGTCTTTGAATGGGGGAATTTTGGAGCGTGTTTTTAGTTTTGAATATTTATGCTTTATGCTGGATACTAGACTGTCGTGATCCCGCCATATTAATAAGCAAAGGGCAGTCGTTCAGCACCAAGCTTCGGCTATTTATAAAATACATCAGGCTTCCTACTCTGAAGCTTTACTCCCTGCTCTGGAAGTGTGCAAGCTAAAGGACCGATCAGCGGCACACTGTGGAGCTGACATTTGAGGATATGTGAACATCGAGTTATTGACTCTGGGTGAGAACATATTTGTGCGCTCTCTCCTGCATCTCCCAAAGAGCACTCCCCTTATTCTGATGTATTTGGATGTAGCACTTAAAAGGCTGGGCTGTATTGCCAGATTAAGGCCACTCCTATACTGGGACTGGCTTTGTACCAGAGAGGAACTTTTGCCTTATAGAAACACTGTGAAAGAACTGCATGCCCTTGATAGGAATATTTCCTTCCAGTGGTTAAGACATATTAGACAATGGATCCTAGGGCTGGGTCTTGGTTGCTTCTGAACGAATCCAGAAGAGTTAACACTTTCCTTAAAAAAGCAACTTAAATCTATCAATTGGGATTACGCCATAGCCAATCTTTCCTGTAACCATATTTTGGGGAGACTATTCGAAGAGTTTTGGCCTTCAAGGACTATCCTTCTTATGAATCTTTTCTAGAAACTCTGTATCTTAAATTTTGCTATGGTACTCTGGAAACAGGATCCTTTCCATCACAGGGGCTCACTGGAGGGCTAACACACCACTCTGAGAAATGTCATTTGTGTTGCCTACCTCTTAAGAAAAATATTGACCATATTCTGTTCTTTTGTCATGCCTATGCAAAGCTGCGAGCTAAGTGAATTTGCCCATTATGTATTAGGCTTGACTTTAGACATTATTGGGAAGCTTCAAGGCTAGTAAGGGGTGACACTTCAACTGATATTGTGTAAATAACTATACTCAGTGGGGCTACTAAGAAAGCAGAGAGATCTAAAGTTATAGCCCTACAGAACCCTGAGTGTGGGTTCTATACCTAGGTTCATTGTTATTGTATTAGAGTCTACACAGGAAATTAAATAACTTCAAATATCGGTTCTATTGAACTTCATACTTTGGTTATTGCGATTTAGTACACTATTGTATTTATAACTCAGCAAGCACTACTAGTATTTTAACACTTGAAATCCTGTTCCCAGAGTTATGGTACACTTAAACCCTAGAGATACTGGTACATCACTATGCAAGATGTTTTATTGATTACGTAGGTTTTGAGGCAAAGGGCAGTATTTAGCACTCATACATGTATACAATTGTTTACAAAACGGGCCTTTTGGAGTACAAGTTGTACGAGTTATCCACGTTGGGTTTTTTACAGTGTAGCACATGTACTTTTATTCTGAACCCTATTGCTTATTAAATTGTATGTTCTTTGGCCCCCTGAATTATTTCTTGCCCCTACTGAGTTTCAAACTCGTATTATTACTATTCTCTCTTTTTTTTTCCTTTCTTTTTTTTTTTTTACAAATCTTTTTATTAAACAGTCATCGACATTTAGCAAATTACACTAAGCAATTACCATTGGTGTAGGCATAACAGAGTAAAGCAGAGTATCATTCACAGCATACACAGTGAGGGCAAAACACGGGGTGTGTAAATCATCCAGTTCAATATTAAGTGGGGGCGGACAAATGTCTCCACGATACGAGTTCCATGCATTCCATATTCAGGACCATTTTTTGGGGCAGCCTCGAGCCATATACACTGTCTTCTCCCAGTACGTGCACCAGTCGAGGTTTGCTTCCCAGGTACTTATCGTGGGCGGTGCCGCTGCTCCCCAGGCCTGACCAATATCTCTCTTTGCTATCATAAGCCCCAGAGTGATCCACTGTGTCTGGTGTGTGTTGAAATCAGTAGGCTCCCAGATGTTTAGAAGACACCTACGTTCTTCTGGGCAAATAGGAATTCCAAACACAGCACTTATTATCTCATGTATTTCCCTCCAATACAACTGAACATGGTCACACTCCCATATGATATGCATAAAGGTGCCTAGCTGTCCACACTTCCTCAGACACTCCCCCTCATCCGCCCGTCCCATTTGCATCAAACGGAGCCCTGTAATGTATGTCCTATGTAGGATTTTGAGCTGCACTAATCTGAGACGTGCTGGAATTGCTACCACTCTGGGGGAGGACACCACCTCCTGCCATTCCTCATCATCCATTTCAAGACCCTCTGCCACCCATTTATTTCGCAAAGCTAGGAGCGGGTCATCCATATTATTTATTAATTTTTTATAGATTAGGGAGATAGTTTTCTCGGGGAGGTGGCCATCTAATATCCTATCTTCCAGTGGGGATGATTCCGGAGGAGAGGAACCTGCTGGCAGGAGTGAGTTCAGTGCTTAACGAACCTGGGCATAGTGAAAATATTCAGTGTTAGCCAGTTTGTGTTGGCGTTGGAGCGTAGCAAAGGGTTTCACTTCTCCCTTGCCCCACAAGTCTATGATCTGTGAGATGCCAATCGGGTCCCATTTATCAAAGCCCTTTGTCCTCCTTAAGTTACCCAATCGCTAAGAATCCCACAGGGGGTAGCCAGAGTCAACCTATTCCCCCACCCGAGGGCTCTGTTTGCCATGTGCCACACTTTTACTGAATGACCGGTGGGGCCTGTTAACTGAAATCGGGTCGGTTTCGAGTATAGTGCTCTATTATAATTACCTCCCGGGAGGAGCCACCTATCCATACGGAATCCAGGGTCTTCAGGGTTACCGTAGGTGCCATGGTTGATAGCCGCTAGGTGAACAGCCCAGTGATATTTCTTTATATCGGGCAGGCTGATGCCCCCGTCATACCAATTTAAGGTGAGTTTGCCAAGGGCAATACGTGGCGCGCCACTCCACAATAAGTCTCTCTGGAGACTTTCAATTTCCCAGAAATATGACGGCGGGACTGGGTCGAGTGAGTTCTGCAGGGCGTAGAGGAATCGGGGGAGGGACATCATTTTAAAAAAGGCGGCCTTGCCCAGGAGAGAAAGGAGAAGTGATTTCCAGCTAGCTATATCTCGCTTCAATCTCAATAGCGGGGGAAGTAGTTCCTATCATAGCGAAGTGACTGATCCAAGGAGAGGAATATTCCTAGATATATGAACCGCATGGTGCTGATTTGGATAATGGCATCCTCGGGGTAGAGCTGGCGGCTCCCCTTGAAGGGTATACAGGTGAGATTTTGTCCAGTTGATAGTGAACCCCGAATATCTGCCAAATATCGCTAATATGTCTAAAACCGTGATTAGTGGTCATTTGGGGGAAGTCAAATAAAGTAACACATCGTCTGCGTAGAGTGAAATACGGTCCTCCCATTCGGGAGACCAGCGCATGCCCAATATGACCGGATCCCTCCAAATCCATGTCGCAAGCGGCTCCAATGCTAGAGCAAACAGGAGGGGGGAGAGTAGGCATCCCTGGCGGGTTCCTCGACTAAGAGTGAATGTGTCGGACTTTTTGTTATTAACCATGACCTGTGCCAGGGGCATCACGTACAGGAGACAAACCCATTGGATGAAACCTGGTCCAAACCCCATTTTCTGAAGCACAGCCATAAGATAGGGCCATTCAATTGTAGTGAACGCCATGGATGCATCCAAGGATACTAGTATGGCTGCTTCCTGTATTGTTACCGCTCTACCCCAAGACACCGTGGACTCTGCGTAGATTTAGTGCCGCGTTTCGGTGCGGGATAAAGCCGGATTGATCCGGGTGGACAAGGCTCGATATAATTTTAACTAATAGATTGGCCAGTACCGTAGCGAGAATCTTGAGTTCGGCGTTGAGGAGTGAAATTGGTCTATATGAGGAACAGGCCGTTTTGGGCTTACCCTCCTTATGGATAGTTACAATGGTGGCTATTCGTTGGTCCTGTGGTAGTTCCCCCCTCTCTACGCTCTCTTCAAACATGGCTTTTAAATATGGGACAAGCTTGTCCTGTCAGAGTTTGTATAGATCGATAAGGATGCCGTTAGGGCCTAAGGCCTTCCCTGAACTCAATGACCTTATTGCCTGCGCAATCTCATCCGCTATGAGTGTGCTCTCTAATAGCTGTTGATCTGACAGCGAAAGAGTAGGGAGCGCTATATCTCTCAACAATTCAAGAGAATCTTCCTCAGTATAGGGTGCTACAGCGGTGCATATCCTGGCAAAGTGCCGAGCAAAACAACTTACAATTTCTTGGGGATCTGTTACGCACGTGTTATCGGCGTCCCGCAGCATCGGGACCAGCCTGCTTGCCCATTCCTTTTTGTCAAGCCAGGCTATTAATTTCCCTGCCTTGTCTCCCAGATTATATATTTTCCCGAGTTTCTCCCTTCCTATTGTTTGGGCTTTGTGGGTCGCCAGCGCTTTATATTCATCCTGTTTAAGGCTGAGTAAGTGGAGTGAGTCTGGAGTGGGCATGGATTCCAATTCCCTTTCTAGGCGATAGATCTTGTTTTCTACATCAGACATCTCTTTTTGCCGATCTTTCTTCTGCCCAGATATTAGAGACAAAGTCTTGCCTCTAATTACTGATTTAAAAGCTTCCCAGAGTGTTTGGGAGGAGTTCACTGTGCCCTCATTTTCACCAAAATAGTTATCCATCGCCTTGATGAGGGCCTTTCGGATCTTAGGGTTGCGGAGATGCCAGGGATTGATAGGGAAAAGTCTACCTACCTTCACTTGGTCTAAGAGTATGTGCGCACATACCGGTGAGTGATCAGAAATACCCCGCGCGAGATGTCTGATTTCGTGGACTTGTGAAATTGTGGGCAGGGGACCAAAATATAGTCCAGTCTGGAGAGGCTATTATGGGCCCCGGAGTGAAATGTATGTTGTATTTTTTCAGAGTTGTATATACGCCAAGTATCCGCCAACCCCAAAGCCTCGAGGAAGTCTGGCAGCCATCTAGTGGAGGGCCCTATCTCACGTGGGGGATGGTGATCAAGTCTACCCGATACCACCGTATTAAAATCACCCCCCAATATTAACAGCCCATCCGGCAGTGAAAGAAGAACAGTGCGCAGGTCCTAGAATGTAGTAGATTGGAGGCCGGGTGGCACATAAACAGACAATAGTGTAGTGGTGCGCCCCTCCCACATTCCTGTAAGACCTATATAGCGACCTTTATCATCTGCCCAAGTGGAGCACACACTAAGAGGGAATGAGTTTTTTACCAAATGCCTACTCCTCTCAAGCTAGTTGTGAACCCCGCATGTGCTACTAACTTGTATCCCCATCTGCACAGTGTGTTGCATGAGTGTCCTATTAAGTGTGTCTCCTGGAGAAGGACGATGTCAGGGGCCTGTTTTTTGATATATTGCAACACTATGCTGTGATTGATTTTGTCACCTAAACCGTTGACATTCCAACTCAGAATTCTGGCACTTTTATCCCACTGTGAATGCATTATAACTAATTAAGAGTTTCATGGCTTCCGTTACGCCAGCAACATAGATGGTCAATGAGAAAACAATAACAAAAAACAACATAAACAAATCCCCAACCCAACAACCCCCCTCCCTGCTGCCCTGCCCTCTGGGCGTGAAACTGCCCATACATAACTAGCAGAGTGCCTGTCGCCCTAACTGGTACTAAAAGAAGAACTTTGCGGGGTATCCCGCCCCGCCACCCTCTCCCCTCCCTGCAAGAGCAACGTGGTCCCCAGGCAAAGTCCTGCCCCTTCACGAATGTGACAGACCTTAATGTGCACCCCCGCCCAGCCGCCCCCAAGGAGTGTTCCAGATACCTGTCCCATTGTGGCTATACATATGTCCAAATCTGCAGGAGCGTTTCCATGTAGGGAGGGCTGTTGCTACTGGTTCGGGGGGAGGAACCGGTGTCACTGCCCCGGTTGTCGGATTGCTGGCCTAACCGGCTCTCCAACCAGTCCAAGGCCATCTCCGGTTGTTCGAAAAACCAGGCTCTCCCATCCACCTCAACACGGAGTTTTGCCGGGAACAGCATTGCGTATTTAAACACACCGTCCCGTAGTTTCCTTTTGACCCCTAGGAATGTTCGTCTCCGTTTCTGCACCTCCTGCGTGAAATCCAGGAAGAAGGTGATCTCGGCGTTGTCGTATCGGAGTGGAGGGTTCTTCCGTGCATTTTGGAGGATCACATCTCTAGCTCGGAAGTGGAGGACTCTCGCCAACATCGGGTGTGGAGGGGCCCCCGGCTTTGGACGACCACACAAGACCCGATGAGCCCGCTCTACAACAAAGAATTTACTGAGACATTTGGGTTGTAAATGATTTAATATTTGTTCTTCCACAAATAAATCCGGGGCTTGCCCTTCCGCTTTTTCCGGCAATTCTAGAATTCGCACGTTGTTCCGTCGATGACGCCCTTCATAATCGTCTAGTTTTAGCACCATAAACTTGAGGGATGCCTGTTGATCATTAACATCACATTGTAATTGAGTGACATCACCAGTTAAGCTCGAAGTCGTGATTTCTACTTGCTTAACCTTTTCATTAATTTTACCAAGATCTGCTCTTACGAGGTTCATGTCCATAGAGAGAGAGTCCATTTTATGCTCCATCTCAGTCTTAATACCGGATATAGCGTCCATTATGTCTTTTAAAGTCAGTTATGAACTCTCTCCGCTGGGGTCTGCTGCAGTCTTGGTCCTGGTCTGGAGGTCTTGTAGGGTGTCCTTGGAGAGAGTATAGCAGTCTAGTTTGTTCGTTTGGGCTGGCTTGGGTCCCTTCGACCCGGTAGTTTTGGGTTTATCCATACTGTCCCTTTGAGAGATCAGGGTGCTGGTGAGTGGCTGTTGTCTGACGCGATTCTCGGTGAGTCACTGAGTGATGGCAGTGCAGGTCCCGGTCACAGCGAAAGGCCGGCGCCACCCGAGGAAGGGGGGTTGTCTCCACCGCAGCCCCAGGCTGCATGCGCCTCCCCCACTGCCAGGCTCTTTTGAGGCAGAGAGCTTTACAGCAGGGATATGTGCAGTAGCCAGCACACTATCAGGACGTCACCTCCCGCGTTTCTCTCAGTGTGCCAGGGGTCCCGGTGCGATCCTCAGGGACATGCGACACCCATCCGCTGCCACCAATTTGTTGTGCCCAAGCGTCTCAGCAGGGCCAGCCACCCGGGCAAGAATGAGAGGGGGGGGGTCAAGGCGGTCAGGCAGATATCAGTGCAGTTGTACCGGCGCGGCGGTCATGCGCCCCCGCCGCCAACCCTCAGCGACTCCCGGCCCTGTCAGGGCCGCCTCAATGGAGACGCACTTTTGTCGCGCCTCGCCGCCACTATAGCGCAATTGTCTGCTCTCACCTGGTAAGCACCCCATGGCCGCCGCAGGAGCCGGAGATGAACGCCGCATAAATCACTGTTCAGACCCAGAAACCGGGCTGGAGGAAGCCGCACCCCCAGTGCACCTCCGCAGGGCAGGCCAGCACTCCAGTGCCCGGCTGCAATGTTGGAACAGGCCGCAGTCGAACGGAGTCCGTAACTCTCGCCGTATGCCGTCTAAAGCCTCGAGGGTTGTCTGGGTCGGCGCCTCTGGTATACCGGAGCGTGTACGTTTACCGGGGGCTGGATCTGTTTAGCGGATAGTCGTTGTGGAGAAGGAGTCGGCGGAGCTAAGGAATCAATCGGCCATCGCTCGCCGCAGCTTAGCCACACCCACTACTATTCTCTTTTTAAATATTTCCTTTCTCTTAATTTTATTGAGCCAATATTTTAGCTCGTATATTAATGTTTCTAATGTTCCTATATGCATACAAATTTTTAGAGCCTCAGTTTCACATTTGGCGTTGATTGGACCGCACTGGAACATATGAACTATGATACTGTCTACACATCTACTATTGGTCCTAAGAGGCATTGGCTGTCCTCAGTGAACTTGTCTTCCATTTAATGTTTATTTTGTATTGTATTATATGCATTATTGTTCTATGGAATACCATTCCTGAAATCAACATTTTAAATGAAACGGACGATGACATCATAGTATTCACTGTTTACATTTTTCCACTTTTACCCTGACGTATATATATTTTTTTACAACAGATTTTATTGAGTTTTTCAAAGTGCCACAAGGGCAAGCCCAGCAAGTAGAATACAATTGGAATGTTAAATAATGGATCCTCCGGTACTGTATAACTCCCACCCCAAATGTCTGCCGAACATCAGACCACGAAAAGCACCCCCTCCCCTCTTGAGCGCACCGAATAGACCAAAATAACATTAGATACACAAGCCAAAGGAGATCACATTCCTCACGTATATTTTGTCACGTTATGGATTTTTTTTTTTTTTCAGCAAGAAGAGAGATATGTGGCATCCTGGTTAGCTGTCTCTTGTTGATGGAATTAAAATGTTTAATGTAGTGTTAGGGATGAATGGTGACTGAACTGAAGGGGAATTCCTTAGTGATAGCTTGAGGTGACCAGCAGATTAACCGTATGATCAGAAATAAACCTACTTGTTCTTTCACTGCTCTTTCTCGCCTCGTTTGCTGACTAAAGTTAGCTCCTTTCACAATTACTCTATCTGGATTTGAATACTCTGGGCCTCATTTACAAGGCCATTGCGCCGCCGGTGCGTCGCTTTTTTTTGATGCACCTATGTCGCAGTCTGCCTTCCCATATTTACAAGGCCACGTAAAGTCACCCTGTGTGACTTTTCATGGCCTTGTAAATCTGGGCCTGTATCACACATTACTCTGCATGAAATGGGCATTCCATGGGTGTTGCTGTGGGTGTTCCGTAAAGTAAAGAAAAAACAGGGGAGGTACCCTTCTATTCAGAATAGGGACAGAGTACATACAAAACAAAGGGTCCCTAGTCAGTATCGAAACTGCTTTGGTTATAATGTTTTTACACAGTGCTGGTGCTTAAAGTGAATTCAAAAATCCATACAATTATATAGTCTTCAATAAAAACAAATCAGTGCAACACAGAAAGCTAATAACAAGCTAAATGAGAAGTATAAATTAATTATTCCATAAAAATACACAATCAAGGTTAAAAACATTTCATATTACAATACAAATTACAATATCATGAAGAAAACCGAAAAGTCTATGCTGCATTATAACAGTGGCACCAACGAACACAACCAATATTATTTGGTTTCTTATTTAAAGGTTTTTAATAGATGGGACATTTTCAACCCCTCATTTTAAGCATATTGCTTCTTCACATTCCTAGTGAAATTGAACCCCAGCGAACTTCTTAATTTTTAGAAAACTGTCCTGAAAAAGGTGAACAATCATCAACTCACCGAAACTCAGTGTCGACTTTTCTGTTTTCTTCATGATATTGTAATTTGTATTTTATTATGAAATATTTTTAACCTTGATTGTGTATTTTTATGGAATACATTTTTTTATACTTCTCATTTAGCTTGTTATTAGCTTTCTGTGTTGCACTGACTTGTTGTTATTGAAGACTATATAATAGTATTGATTTTTTACTTCTCTTTAAGCACCAGCACTGTGTAAAAACATTATAACCAAAGCAGTTTCGATACTGACTAGGGACCCTTTGTTTTGGCTGTGGGTGTTCCCACACAACATCCATGGAACCTGACACATTCCCAGAATTGCTAAGTTTTGTAAAGCTGGGAATGCATCAGAATCCTATGTCTCCCCAGGGGAGACATACGAGTGGCGCAACAAGGAGAAATACTCTTATTTCTCCTCGTTTTTTCCTCTTCCTGTGAGTACTGCATTCTGCAGTATGCATAGAAAGAGGAAAATGCAATCTATGATTGTTTTGGTGCCCCTTCCTGCACAAAAACAATCATCCCTGCAACACAGGCACCCTTGCAACATGACGGGTGCCGGCGCTGGCACATGGCAGTCAATTTTGCGCTAGTGCAGGGGAAAGCACATGGATGCATCATATCATTGTTAATACAACACATCCCTGTGCTTTAAAAATGATGCACTGCATCTTTTTTTTTAGAATGAGGCCTTGTGTTTTTTTACATAATTGGTGTTATTAAGTAACTAGTTGATTTTTATGTCCTTGCAGCCTTGTTTAGGCCGAGACACCTACCCTCTAATAACTGATATTTGGGTCCCATCACACTTACTATGGGTGTTTGTACTGAGGGTCATTCAAATGCTGTTATAATGAAACTGAAGAAATTAGAAAGCCAGTAAAACATGTCAGCTCAGCATAATTTGGGTAACCACATGATCCCAGTATTTTTTTTAAATGTTCAAATGGTCCAGATATTAAGTGTAGTAGATGATTTTTTTAATCCAGTTTTAAGTTACTTATATTAACCAATTGATTATGGCCCCCTACACGGTTATTGTTGTCATCTGAGGGTAATTGCTATTCGGGTTTCTGGCATTTGTACGCAAAGCATCACAACGTTTGGATTAGGTAGGGAAGGGCAAACCATCAGGGATATTTCTACCCCACTCCATCATTGCCACAATTGCCAGCTCACACACACAAATAAAATAATACCTGTGATGATGCAAATGGTGGTGTACTTTTACAATGTATATACAACCTGGTGGGATTAGGCCACCAATGGGCATCCAACCAGCAACATAGATATCCTCTACAGATATGGATGTACAGGCATTTGAAGGGTGTTCCACCTCAAACATTGTAAGAGTGATTCTCTGCTACCTCGCTACCAGACAGAGTGGGTGGCCCCAGGTGCATGGCAGAGTCATGTAGTGGGGAACCCCAGAGTGGTTTCCTGCCGCTTCAATATTGTGATATGTGAGTGATTTGAGGGCTTCAGTCAGAGGGAGTTCCTAGGTGTCCTAGAGATGTCATTTAAGAGGGGAGCTCAGTGTGTCAGAGTTGTTTCCTTGAGGTGCTCCAGAGACAGCTGTCACGGATACTAATAAGAGTGAATGCACAAGGCTACCCCAGAAGAACATTCTAATCACCAGCAGTGGCGGCCGGCCCAGGTAAGAGCAGTGAGGCAAGGCGTGCTGAGGAAGAGGTCGACAGACAAAGGGTTAGTTACAATTAAATAAAAAATCAAATAAACCCACTTACCTTGTGCTCACTGCATCGCCGGGTTAATTTTAACTAACTCGTTGCTTGTTGACTTTCTGCCACACTGCTCTTACCTGTGCTGTCCGCCACTGAAGAGAAGACCTTACCAAATTTCAGAAAGCAACTGGCTATTTCTAACACCGTTGCCACTGGTGTGTCTGTGAATTGTTCAGGACCTCTTCTGCATTCCCATTCTGCAGCATGCATAGAAAGAGGAAAGTGCCATCTATGATTGTTTTTGTGCAGGAAGGTGCTCCTTCCTGCACAAAAACAATCATCCCTGCAACACAGGCACCCTTGCAACATGATGGGTGCCTGCTCTGGCGCATGGCAGTCAATTGTGCGCCAGCGCAGCGGCAAGCACATGGCTACATCATATTGTTGTTAATACAACCCATTGCTTGTCGACTTTCCCCACTCAACACACCCCACCGCCCCACTGCTCTTACCTGTGCCGTCTGCCACTGAAGAGAACACCTTACCAAATTTGAGAAATCAACAGGTGATTTCAAACACTGTTGACACTGGTGTGTCTGTGAAGTGTTCAGGACCTGTTCTTAATTAAACATGCAGTTTTTACTGTTAATCCACTATCTAGGTGTAAGTAAAATGGCCATTTATCATGATGGCAATCACCAAAGAGGAGTTGTGGGGCAAAAGGAAGCATTGCAGTAAACCAAAAAGAAGGAAAAAAACACCTAAATCGACGGTCAAAAACAGTGGATTCAAGTCTAGCAAATGCCTCAGAACTGTCACAAAACTCAAAGTAGCCAAAATGATGACCTCTGTTCAACAGACAAAACCTTGTCACAAACTGTGGGAATAGGGAAATGGAATGGAATAAACATACAACAAAACACATTCTGAATATCAAAGCAACTGATAATTTATTAAAGTGTAAATATATTCATCATATGTGAAGTCATTCAACCAATATAAATATTTTAAGAAGAGATAAAGCTGATCAAGCATGACAACTTCCCTCCTTAACTGACGCCAGCTACACATCTTCTTACCCCCCTCAGGATTCGCACCACCAGGAATGGCGGTAGATCCTTTTCTCATCTGGCTCCTGTCTTTTGGGATGAACTCCCTTTGCAGCTCCGTATGGTCACAGACCACAATCAGTTCCGTAGGAGGCTAAGAAAATGGCTCTTTGGACCGCCTTCCTCCTTCTGTCAGTCATCTATGTTTCCCTTCACCGGTGTTCGTAAGCGCTTTAAGACCCCCGGGTGATATGTGCGCTCAATAAAATCTTATGAATTATTACTTACACATACAATGCAACATACGTACTCATTATTAAAAGATAGGGAAGAAGAAAAAACAACAACTTCACAATAATGTTGTTGCAGAACAAGCCATCATTCTTGATATAGTACATCATTAGGTGTCCGCCAACTGCAGGAACTCTTTTGTCGTCAAGTCTTGCTCCTGAATATTTAGGGAGCAGGGTAACTGTATATTTGGAATCACATCATAACATCTTAGAACCTGGCTATATGTATTACTCCATTTCAAAACAATTCAAAGAATGCATTGTTGTACTATTTTAATAGTTCCCAGGGACAAACATGGTTTAGAAAAAACACAATGGGTCTGGTTGGATTGCAGGTTGAACATTCTTTCTGTTTGCTATTTTGTTTATCTGTTTTGATGTCAACATTTGTATTTCTCTGTGTTCCGTTCGTGGCAATCAGGGCTGGACTCTGAATCCAAAGCAGCCCTGGGAAATGTTGTCGGAGCAACCCCCATACGGTGCATAGTGAGTGTGGCGAGTGAGCCTGACCACTACAAGGAGGGTTTGGGCGGGTTCCCCCTCAAGAAAACCTGGACAAAAATGGCGCATTCTACAACATGTTTTTCATTATATATTCAATTGTATTCGCTTTTAAAGCATAGTAAATGATGACCTTAGAGTGCACCGGGATCCAACATACTCTGCTGGGGGTTACTCAATAACTCCCTCACTATCACCCTCCAACAGTGTCTTTCATCTCTCCATAGCCCCTCTCTCACATATATTTCATGTGTTTTATAGCGCCTCTCATTCTAGTGTACAGTGTCAGAGCACTTTACATCACTCATGAATACGGAGACAATGAATAATAGATGTATAAATCAGTGTATAGAAAATGTTACAAAGACAAAGAGAAATACAAGGTGTAGGATTCACATGTCATCCATACTGGAAGGCATTTTGTGAGAGTGCTTGGTGTGGAGAAGCACAAGCCCAGAATTCAGAACGTAACACAGTAGTTAGGGTTGGCTTTACTAATAAGAATTTTTTTTTATCAAAACCTTTTTTAGCAATATTAGGATAATGAAAGACTCGAAAAAAAATTCACTTCATTGCTCACTGTGCTAGATTATGATTGTAACTTATGAACAACACAGTAACTTAAGGTTTTCTTTGACAAAAGCAGTAACCCGCTAAGATATGCACAAGTCCTTTGCAGCAGGCATATTAACCTTCTGTGCTACCTTAGATTAATCAAAACTGCCAGTAGACAAAACTCCGATCCCTTTCCAGCAGGTACATTAATCATCAGAGTGATCCTCACACTTTTATGGTTGCCTGAAAACTACAGGATATACAAGGAACTCTGAAGTGGGTGCTATCAAACCTGCTAAAGGACCACAAAAATATCCTCCAGTAACAAAACCGGCCTCCCACCCTTCCAGCCTCCTGGGGAAACGCCCAATGCCCGTTGCCGCCAGTCTGGCCTTGTTGTCAATACACTAATGCAAATTTGTCTGTACATTTTATCGACAGTTTAGAAATGCTACTCAGCCACTGTATTTGTGAACTTTGGGTATTGCACTTTCTAACAATGGAAGTTATTTGTTTTTTTTTTCCTCTAAGCATTACATTTAGTGTGTAAGGGCCAGCTGTACGAATATCTAGTCGCAAAATACTGGTAACAAAATGCAACCAGTAAAGATATTTAGGAGGTGACCTATGAAAGAAAAGGTTGGTTCTTAAAAGCCCGATTTGTAGTGGGTCGGAAACCGACCTAGCTCATGAATATTAATGAGGTAGGTCGCAAATTGCAACTCACTATGAATGGAGACCATCACAGCTGACCACCATGACAGTGATCGCATTTCAATAAAGTAAACCTTTTTTTTAAATGCAGGCCGTTGTCCGCCAAAGAAACTGGACGGCTTCTTTTTTCCATAAACTTTACATATGTTAATATAGTATTTACACAGACTGAATCCACTTTATTCAACAAGCGTTAGAGGTAAATGTGCATTTCTTATGTCTTTTCTACAAGAAAGTTTAGAAAACTGGAGTTTGTTCTGTTGTTATCTGCACAGCACCCAATCTACCTGCAGAATGGTACTGCAGCACTTTGGTAGAGGTACATAATATATATTCTTATAGACTGTGCCCCGGGCATTATTGAGGGCCGAGATGCGTGTGACTCTAATAATATCATAATCGTTGCCATACATCTCGTCTTGTGGAGCCGCGAGATCGGTGGGGTGCTCTGAGTCCCTTGCCTGTGGTAAGGTATTAGTAGAGGTCTAGATGGTGGAGACAGTTTCTTTTGGTTGTCGTTTCGAGGAGTGGAATTAATCCGCTGAACGATGTTTACAAAGAAAACACTTGGGGAGCTATATTGGTTGGTGTGGTGTGCGTATTTTTAAGAGGGGGTGTTTGTTGGCCCCTTTGCTTTACATATTCGTCTAAAGAGGAAGCTGATTTGCTCCTTGTGTTGTGCATTTGTGTATTTTCATATGGAAAGATCTGTGTTGGATCTTATACTTTATGAGCGTTTTCGTAAAAAGGGAGTTATTTTTGAGTCTTGTGCTGTAGCTATTTGTATAAGGAAGTGTTCAGGTTTGCTGGGTCATGTGATTTGCACGCTTTTCATGTTATTATAGTAAAGGAAGTATGTTGGGTATTATTCGTTCCACGTTTGTGTAAGGATTGGGTTGTGCTGAATCTAGTGCTTTACTTGTTTGTATAAGGAGGAAAGTCTGTTAGGTATAGTGCTGCTTGTGTTCGTGTAAGGTGGGAGGTCTGCTGTGGCTTGTGCTGTAAAGAAGTCCATGTAATGTGGAGCATGTGGAGAAAATAGGCGAATCCGATCCAGGTGCATGAACTCCCTATGCGTTTGTTCTATGTGCCCTCCAGTGCTTAGTTGTAAAAATAAATAAATAAGTGCAGGTGCCCAAACATTTTACTGGGAAGCTGCCGCCCACTCCTCCCACCACCCACATCCCTTCCTGGCATGACTCCCTGTCTGCATGGACCATACTCAAAACCAGATTGCAGCGAGCGAGCCTCCCTGCCTCAAGGCGTGTTTAGGATTCTAACCCCACAGCCCCCCCCCCGAGAAAAATGGGCACAAATGGGATCGAGACTCCATGTTACTGCCCAATCTCCACTTGTTTACTAAAAAAGCTATAGGCCCTGATGTGGCGCTCATGAAACTGGTCCTTTAGGGGGAGAGCAAGGGATTGGTACAGCCAGCTTCTATCACAGGGACCTCCTCGTGAAGAGAGTTCAGGGCTGTGCAGCATCACTGGAATGGGAGTGGTCCCAAAGCATCGGTTGGTAGTGGCAGTGTCTGAAGACGGAGGTGTAGAGGTGCACCTCCTGTTGGTGGCCCTGCTCCTCACCAATACAACACGGAAACACGATATGTATGAGAGTGATGTGAACCCAATGTGCCCCACCTTCTACAGCCCTGCTTCCCTTTCGAGCAGTTGAGCCCCTGTCGCTATTTAATGAGCACGGAACTGAGGGCAAGTTTCCCTCCTCTCTGCTCAGAGTTTCGTCATTAGTCACTCACTGTGTGAAGACTGAGTGCCAGCAGGCAGCTGGGCATGTACAATACACAGCTGGTTGTCTGGGCCTTTTCCAAATGTCATATTGTCCAATCCCATTGAGGGAGGGAGGGCAGGGGGTGGAGGCACAAGGCAGACAGGGACTACTGGGCCCAAAACATGGCGGTTGAGGTAATTTCCCAATGGTGTCCTGGAGTCAGTCCTGCTATGTCTCTAGAAACTGATCAAGTACAACGCTTTTCGAACTTATATTGTCCAGTCCAGTGCATATCTTTTAAATAGCAAATACTGCACATGCAATTAGGGTTCTCAGCTACACAGATAGCATTCAGTTTGCAAGGTACTAAACTCTCTCTCACTCACACTATCCTCCTATCGGAGTTTCCTAAAGTCTGAACCCTGTGATATTTAGCATAGACATTGATTCATCAAAATGCCCGGGATGGTGGAAGTGACTTCACACACCCTTTGTCCTTAATGACACCACAGGATGCAACATCATATGATCTTTGACTCAGAATCTTTATGGGAAAGTAGTCCCATTACCTTATCCCTGATGACATCTCAATAGCTGACATCAGTGACTTGCCATAATAAGTGAACTATTAATATACCAACACAACACGGACACATTTGGTCTATTTTCGATGTCACCTAAATTAGTGTGCTCAAATGATATGCCAGGGAAACGTTACTAATTTCTCTTTGTATTACGTGAACAATTATATGATCGTCTGAAGTGGTAATAGTGCCACAGAACTGCACTGGAAACCTTCATTCTTTATACCACAATTTGTCTTGGTTTAATAGTTCTCCTACTGTATACCGCAAAGAGAAATGTATTGATAAATCGCAGGGACAGGAAAAAAAGAGATTTTAAAAAAAGAAAATTACGCCCACATGCATTAATCATGATAGATCCTATATTGAATATGAGCCAAGTTATTGACTTAAATTATGCCCTATTGTAAATACATTTTGATTTATGATCATTGGCAAGGCACTATCACTTGTGCAAAGCATGGAGGTAAATGTTTTATTGAAACTTAATTTTTCATGCATTCACAATAATGAAACATGACAAAAACTTGTTTAAAATGTGTTTTAGTGCACTGCTGAAATGTTTTATTTTTTTAAAACTTAAAGTGTAATGAAAGTAAAGAGTGCTCATCATTACCTTCTGTTTTTGCGGTGGCGGCTGGTGAACTTTGAAAGTGGTGACGTGTAATATTTGTCCTGAATTGAAGTGATTGAGTAAGCCTAATCGTTTTTAGGAGGGGGCCACAAATGTTTCTCCACCTGAGAAAATGTCTAAATAACTGGGATCAAATGGTACATTTAAAGCACATTTTTTACTTAAATTTGCTAAAATACTATAGGCTCTGAAGGGGCACTCTTTAAATATTGAGTCTGTTCATGGTGTGCCAAAACCATGTAACCGGATGCTTCCCATGAGCTGAACCCATTTTGTTTAAATGTGCTGTTGGTGTCACCATATGGCAAAAATAACCTACATTGTGCCAGATCCTTTTCATTTTGTCATAGGTGTCCCCATGTGCCACAGGTGCCTCCCATATGCCATGAGTACCCACCTTAGACCAAAAGTAGCATACAATTATGCCAGTGACAACATTTTGCCATTAGTGCCGTCAACATAACACGGGTAATTCTTATGTCAAAAATTACCTCAAGAATATCAAGACTAGCATTTAGTCAAGGTTACCGCCCTCCAACATGCCATGATCGTCATCCCTGATGCAAAGAATTATCTCCAATGTGCCAGCGCCAACATTTTGCCATAGGTGCACCCTATAGAAAGAATTTCCTCCATTATGTCAGTGCTAGCATTTTTGCAAGTGTAGCCCTAGACCAAGAATTATTTCCAGTGCGCCAGCACCAGCATTTTGCCACAGGTGTCCCTGCCAAGTAATATCTATAGTATGCCAGTGCCAGTATTTTGCCATAGGAGCCTGTTGTGCTAAGAACTGCCTCGAGTATTCCAGTGCTAGAATTTTGCCAGGGCCAATGGCAGCTCTCATGCGTAACACTACTTTGTCACTCTTGCTCACCTACATTTACTCACACTCATTCTCACTCCCTCACACTCACCCATTCTCATTCACTTGAACCCTCTCATTCACTCACTCATTCTTGTGCACTCCCTCTTACTCTAAGTCACTCATTCATACTCTAACTCTTACTCTGACTCACTCATACTTACACTCATTCTCACTCAGATTCAATTATTCTCACTAACTCACATTCACTGAACTCTGAATCATTCATATTTTCACACTCCATTGCACTCACTTTTCCCTTCACTGAATTTTTCTCACGTTTTTTCACTCTCTCTGTAAAATGTGAGGTCATAAGCAGTGCATTGCGGGGGCATAAGTTATAATCAGTACAGGTAACTATGACTGCTGAATTTTACTGGTTTTGCATGAGTGAAATCTCAGCCTAACTATAACATCCATGTAACCTTTGTCTTTCAGTGAATATATATACATATATCTATAAGAAAATGGTGCTGTCACGTCTGCCGACTGGTATTTACGCATTCTACCCATCCCTTGTAAAACTTTTTGAAGCGAGATACCACAAGAGTGAGCACATCTGCGGCTCCATCTTCCAGGTGTACCGCATTCCCCGACCTTGCCATTTCCAGGCGGTTCTTATAAAAAAAAAATCTATATCAATCCCATATTTCCCAAATTTCTAAAATTGATGCACGTACATAGCCAAAACTACCCATTTGTCTATCAACGCTTTTTTATACAAAGGGACTATTTTTGGCTACTTAGGAACTGCAGCATTCTAAATGAAAATTGTGTTCTTGGCATTGTATTTTCTGTACCTCAGCGAGCGGCCTCTCTGTGGCCTCTGCTTCTGTATCTGGGGACTACAAACGCGATAGTAGTGTACCGATGACTTCTGTAAAGCCAGAAAATTTGGCGCTTCCTGGCGTGTATTCACGCCTCGTGGTGGTTATTTATTCTATATTGCTGAGCGAGCCTCTGCTAGAGAACATTATTATTAGAACAGATTTTTTAATGAAACAGTGTGTATGATATGATGTTAATCAGTGCTTTAAATGGGCCGGTATTCACCGGTACTGAGTACCGGCACTTTTATATTTTCGCCCCTGGAGTACCGGGACCTTTCCTCTGAAAAGGAGAGTACCGGTACTCATGACCGCCCGGTTTTGATGCGGTTGGTGCTACGCTCCTGAGCTCCATCCTCGGCAACTCTTTCTGCACGGCCTGGAATGGGTTACAGCGCCTTTCATAACGGCCGCACTGCGCCCATTCCAGGAACCGTACCATACTTGTGCATCTGCATTACTAAAAACACAGCAAACAATCGTCGTATGTGGTGGTAATTGTTGGCCGCAGTTTATTACTTATTACATAGTCACACTTGTACAATTCCCCCGGACATCCCCTTGGAGGCCGGGGTCATAAATCATGTCACACATTATTGCCAATGCGATATCGCGCATTGTCAGCTGGACATCATAAATCATGGGCCATAAATCATTATCCATCATAAATCATTCTGTTGGCCCTTCCTTTGTTGCCATAAATCACTCTGCCTGATCACCATTAATCAGCAGCCATAAATCATGGGTCATAAATCATCGGTATGTCATAAATCATTCTGTCACCTGCCATCAGAATTTCGTGGTCATAAATCATTCTGCGTGAGCATCATAAATCATCAGCCATAACTCATGGGTCATACATCATTGGTATGTCATAAATCATTCTGTCACAATCTGTCCTCATTCCGCTGTCATAAATCATTCTGCATGAGCCTCATAAATCATCAGCCATAAATCATCGGCTGGCCATAAATCACTGGTTTGTCTTGTTTGCTCATTTGCAACTCCTAGGGTCGTAAATCACCCTGACAGCTCGTAGATTGTTCTTTGTTGTTAACCACGCCCCTTTGCGTGTGGGGGGTAGCCTTTTCCCCGGAGTTAGGCCCCAACTCGCTACCTTGTTAGTCTCTTTTGTGCCCCACCTTCTGGCGGGGGCTGGGCTGCGAGCGCCGTCTCCGTTTGCTACCCCGATTTTGTTAGGCGCACTCACCCTGCTGTGCGGCATCCCAAAGTGAGTGGCCCTCCTTCTACACACCGCCCCGTCGGTGTGCTCCCATACAGACCCAAAACACTTGTTGTTTCCGCCACGCCGCCAGGGAGGCTCACGTCTTCCTGCGGCTCCCCCCACATCTGGTCAGCTCCAACGGTGTCCTTCTTCGGTGTCGTACAGTACTGTCTCCTCCCGCCATGGGTATACATGAAATCAAAATTGAGAGACAGTCAGATGCCTCTTTGGAGGCGTAATACAGTATACCTTCATCACACCGCATCCTCTATTGTGCCCCTGTCCGACAGTGTTTAACTACCGCTCTGCTTTTTGTTTTTTGACCTCTTTAAAACTCTGACGTCCCTCACTCTGCTGTACTTTACTGGTAGGCAGTATGGTTGCGCCGATTGCTTGTTCTGGGCCCGCACAAACTCCGAATCTACAGTGGCGGCACTACATATGTTCCGAACTTATGCTTCGAAATCTGACCTCGTCCTGCCCTCGTGATCCGCATATTATACGGTCTTTGCAGCAGGTATGCTAACACAAGCCCTGTGTCACTGCAGACCAGCCTTCCCTGTCTGGTGCTTGATCCATGCCTACCAGAGAAGTGCTCATTTTACAGGAGCCTAGCGGCTGGGGCGCACGGTGCTGGAAGTCACCCACACATGCTTACTTCTACTCCTGGAACGACCCACAAGTCTTGAGGCGCTTTTGCTGCGCGCATGAGCTCTTACGAAGGGACACATTTATTTATTCTCCTTAATCATTTATATATAACCTTGCCAACCCTTAGCGTATAATGCGCCCTGGTCCCAGAACCAGAATTCGGTGCGTTTAAGATAAATATATATATATATATATATATATATATATATATAAATAAATGTATTAGGGGGGGGCCTCCATAGACCAGTTCATTCTTCCGCGAGGGCAATCGTTTGGAGTCCTCCCTCGCCCCACAGGCTGCCACACTGCGTCGACCGCCAGAGTGTTTTTTTTTTTTAATACAAATGATGAAAATTTATTATACATTGATATACGCCCACATGATGCGCGGGTTGGTCCTTGGTGTAAGTACCTGGTGAGCAACGTGGCTCACTTCCGGTCCCGTCCCCGCTAGTTAACAGAAAAACAGTCTGGCGTTAACAGAGCCGGTCGCTCCTAAGTATCTACTTTTTTTTTTTTTTTTTTTTTGCAGACATTAGTACTGTATTCCCGCACGAACTCGACCCGAAGGTATTGGAGCGCCTTAGGGAAGAGATTAAGTAATTTGCCTAGCATCACATGATGCTGAGCCGACGCAGAGGCTCGAACTCGGTTCTCCCAGCTCCAAAGTCGGCAGCTCTAGCCGTAAGGCTGCGTGGCCTCGTAGCCTCTTGTCGGATTCAGGGAAATAAAAAGACTGCGTCTCACTGTATTGCCCAGGCTCGTTTACAATGGCTATTTAAAGGCGCGATCGGGTTTTGTGTGACATTGCTCAGTGTACTCCTCAGGATTGATAAATATTGATTCTTGTAAAACCCCCGATCGATTTAGCACACAGCAAACCAGAACTCGTGCGATCCAGCAGCCTCAGCCTCCCAGAAAGCTGGGATTACAGGCGCACGCCACTGCGCCCAGCTGTATTTTTTTTTTTTTTTTTTTTTAACTCGACTCGAAGGTAATGGACCGCTTTACATGAGCATCAGTTGGGTTCCGCAAGGACACATTCGTTTCTTTCGTAGGCGTGGGTGGTTAAGTAATTTGCCCAGGATCACGGATGTAGCGTCGACCCCCGAGGCTCGAACTTTGGTTTCCAAGCTCAGGAGTCGGCAGCGTGGCCGAGGCACCGTCTCTCCTCCCCCTCACGGTCAAATGCTTTAACCGGCTTGCCTCTTTTTTTATTTATTTATTTATTATTATTTTTTTAACATATAGCGCGAACGTGACCCAAGGGTATTGGGGCGCTTTACATAGCCCCGCATTGACATCACACAATCAGGCACGAGGGGATTCGACGTCGCCGTGTCCACAGCTAAGAAGCCCCGGTCTGTAGGGGTTCGCACCTTCCAACTTGTAGTCCGAAGTCGGACGCCTCAACCCATTAGCCCGTGACACCCCTAAAGTATCAGAGCCTTAGTCCCATCGTCCATTCTTTGACGATAATGTGTATTTACAAAGTGCTTCTGCCGATTTGAAGCTCTGTACCCCCATTTTGCGCATTTTTTATTGTTACTCTCTTCAACAATACTCCGGCTACTGTCCGTGAAAGACTAGAGCGCGGCTACCAGCAGCACCAAACTTAACCTCAATGTATTAAAAAACGCCCGCCCCCAGTCATGACAACTCCCTTTTTTTTTTTTTTTTTTTTTTTATTATTAGGAGCATCAGAGTGAAAGCCACAGCTTGCATCTGTACCCGCGACTCCTGCGCCCTCCGCACCTATGGCGTGAAATTTAGCATTCCGCTCGGGGGGGGGGGGATCTCCTTTCAGATCAGAGCGCTCTGAATGATGCCGGTGCACTGAAGTACTTGTCCTAACTTTTTCCCCTTCCTCCATTTATTTGTTTCATTAATTATCTGTTTATTCAGGTAGTGGCGCGCTTTACATGTTCGCTGGTTACTGAGCGCATTCTGGCACGAAGGGGGGGGGGGGGTTGGGTGAGTTCACTCGCCCGATGGTATTGGCGCCATTTATATGCGCGCCCACCAAAGCCAAGCAAAACGGAAGTAGTTTTTAATGCGTGACATAAGGCGAGAACATGCTGTGCCTGCCCACGAGACTCGTCCTTTAATCCGTGTGATTGGCATCAGAGATGAATGGCAGTCACAGACGGCGCTATCTCCGAGAGCTGCATGTGTCCCCCGCTCTTTCAAGAGCCTTTCAGCGCGGGCGTCCTCAGAACATGACATGACAAACAAGGCGCGCTTTCAACACAGTGGAAATATGCATTCTTCCCTCGCAGATATGATGCGACAAGAAGATAACGCGTGCCCTCTCTCTCGTGCTAGCTCACAATCTGTGTCTCTCAATCGCGCGCTCTCTTACAGTTTGAATTTTTTTTTTTTTTTTTGCTATTTGGTATATTTATACAGCGTGGTTGTACCCAGCTAGGAGTCAGTCCGCTGTACAGCAAAAACAGGAAATAGCCAGAAAAAAACACAGAAAATAACGCCCCCACTCTGCGAGCCCAACAATCATTCGGGGCTTCGCTCCACCCGAGTGAATTCTGAAAGCGTGACATTTACTCCTGCCCTCTCTTTGTCATTCTTTCCTCGCTGCTATCTCGCTTGTATCGCAATTTTACGCCATGAAAGACACTACTTACTACACGTTTTCCAATTTTTCTTAGTCAGGAGGGGCTTAAGTGATCAGCTCTGAACTGTAGTGAACCGCTCTAGCCACTACGTCGCATCTCCTCTTCAGTTGCGTTGCAACAGTGCCCTTTCCTCTTTTTTTTTTTTTTTTTTTTTTGGAATTCACGCGATGTGCGGCCCGAAACGGTATCCTCCGCTGGAAGGTCTACTGCTCTGGCCTTCTTCTGCCTGAAGCCTCGCCCCCGCAGTGGCTTTTTAATACAACCCCATTGCCATTTCACTATGCAAACCCACGCGTCCGCTAACTTAGCAAAGTAGCCGAACCGAGGCCAGGTATGCTGCCGGGCCGCCACGCTTAGGACAATGGCCCGGACAAGGTCTATTTTCCAAGTTGCAGGGGTCTCAGCCCTCGCCGCTCAGGAGTGTTTGTTACGGGGTAAATTGAGGTAGGGCACACATCTCGCACATTATCTGTAACCTAGCTGGTGCTTGAACAGTTCACCAAATATTGCATTCTCTCGCACGCTATGACAGTCAGGGCCGTACTGTTATGCTAACTCGCGGGGTGATCGGCCTGCAACGCCGCCACTCCTCTCTCCTTTAGTCCTTACCCTGACACAGCTTTCGGCAGCAAAAGCGTCTTCAACTGCTGCCCGGGGAGCTGGGGGGCATGCCTGCATCTTCCGGTCTCGCGCCTCAGTCCACTCTGCCCCGATCCTACAGGCCCCAGCGGCGGCTTGCTCCGTCTCCCGGTGACTGGCCCCTCTTGCTGGCTGGGGTCCATCTTCGCTGCTCCCGTGGTCGCGACGGAGAGAAGACGGATCCGAAAACCGTTGGCGGCGCTCCCCCAGCTCCCATGATATGCAATTGGGCTGCTGCAGGGGGGAGCGACGCCTTATATCTCCCCTTCTCTTCTCCCCAATGTTCTTGGAAGGGGAGGGGGCGGGCGCCTGAGGGCGTTTCGCCCTGCGGCGCTTCCCGCCGACGAGAACCGGTTTGTTCCTTGCCGGGCTCTGGCGGCCATTATGGCGCCGGCCCTTGAGCCCCCTTCAGGGGCGGCCTCTGCTAAACTGAGCTGAAGCCTGGGTTGCGCTGGTTTGAAAGCGCCAGCTCAGCAGCTCGTCTTAAGTAGAATACAGAGCTGCATGTGCCTCTCTGGAGTGAAAGGTGGAGTATCGCTGCAGGGTGTCTTTCAGAGGGGGTTGGAAGGTAATCATAAAACCTAATAGGCGCGAGTGTGGGCCACATTGTTCAGGGCATGCAGCTTGTTAGCATGCCCACGGTTTTAAACGCCTGCAAATCTTCGCCCATCAACAATTTAAATAAAAGAGATTTGCATGAAACAAAATCCCTGCCCTCTAGATTAAATCAATACATGCATGCTTTTTTTTTTTAACTGCAGCACTAGTACTGTTTCATCAGTGTGCGATGTTTTGATAAACATTTGTGTTATAATCCAAACTTAGGTAAGTACTATGTAAATGGTTAGAATTTTTTACAATGCATGCATATTTTTTGCATACAAAGCCTAGAAAGGTAAAAAACATAGCCTGCCCTTTGCCCCGCCCCAAACTCCAACCCCAATCCACTGCTTATTTTTGGTGAGTACCTGCACTTATTTTTTTCCATTTAAAGCACTGGTGTTAATATTCGCATTTGTGGAGGAGGGTGACTCTTCCAGCAATAGGCAGAGTGGAGATGCAGGATCTCTAAGAAGGGGTGAAAAACAACAAAGCCTCGTTAACAAGTAAATGGTCTTTTAAAGACCTGTGAAGTGCTCGGGTGCGGCTATGTGAGTGCCCGGGAGGCTGTTTCAGCCCGGGCTGACACACACGGGGGAGGGGGGTTGGATGTTGTCTCTGAAGCCCTTTGAGCCCAATGGACAATGCGCGCCTGATCTGACATGTGAATGGATTTGACCAGCCATAGGCCTAGCTTTTCATAGGAAATCCTTGCCAGTGACTGACTCTACCTCAGCTCCACCATTGTTTACAGAGTGGAGCCTAACATGTGACTGACCCTTTCCCAGCTATACCACCAGTCTTCCGGGAATCTGCCAATGTGTCTATCGGAAATCAGCCTTTAGCCTGCCTGACTGCGGTAGGGCTCGGCGCGCGCCCGAGCTCCCAGGGCCTGCACGGGCCATTCCTTCCCTTACGTTCATGCGGCCGTGACCAGGAATGTGGAACGCAGCGTGTTTGACGTGTGCTGAGTGTCAGGGCAATCCCGCAGGTCGAGGTCACGGGTTTAGAGAGCTCATGCAATCATCTTGCTCGGCTGGTCCGAAGCGGCGTAGAAGCCAGGTGTGGAGGCATGTGTGTTGCAGATGTTCATTCGCCTCCAGGGATCACTCTCTCCCCCGCCCTCCTTTGCGAACAGCATTGCTTAATATTTACATCAATGACCTGTATCCACAATGCTATAGGGACTCCGAGGCCCACTCTCACAGGCCTGACGCCAAATGGCGCAGAAAATAAACACCTCTTGTATGCAGATGGTTTGACCGTCCACGCACCCTACCCACATAATAAGCATTGGCAAAGCTAATAGGTTTCGCCAATGCAAAAGCTATTGACTGTGTCAATGTTTTTTTACGTGTTGCACAGCAGTTGGGCTTCTGCGCAACATGGCTAAAGTAAAAACTGCTGTGCAACATGGCTTGTGCAACATGGCTTAAAGTAAAAACTGCTGTGCAACATGTAAAAAAACATTGACAAAACTAAAACCTTTTGCATAGGCAAAGCCTATTGGATTTGCCAATGCTTATTGTTCTTATAAATAGGCCAATGTCTCCAGTTTTTCATGCAGAGCAGTGATGCGTTCTTTACAGCAGAGAAGCAATTCTACATTTGAGCAAACCTCTAACAAGGTGACTAATGTTTCCAGATGAAACGTATGGACTGTCCAAAATAGTAGAACTGGTTTTTTTTATTAAAAGATGTTTGAACTCGTAAACAGAACAAAAATCAATCAAAAATATCACTGTAGGTTTCTCGTGTTACGCATCGAGGATTTTAAAGGAACTATATGGGGCCTGTTTGCTATTATTGACGGCAGTGATGCACTGGGGAAGCAAGAAACTATACAGCTCCCTTTGTCATATTGCTTAAGCGACAGTAAAACATAAACCAACCTGGTGGGTAATTAAACAAGGGCACATGTAGAGAATTCAATTTTCAAATGTTATTTCAAGTAAACCTGTAAGAAGGACATCTACGTTTTTGTGAACCTTTATCTAGTAGACAAAAGGAAAGGGAGTGGAGCTGGAAGTTTTTTTCAACTAAATTGTTTTACAAGAGACCTGAGAAATATTATATTCTCAGTGCATGTACAAAATTAAATAACAAAAAAGAGTACCTGCTGGCCAGTGGAAGGATTTAGGCCACAGGAAGCAGTACATAGTCCAAGCTCCACAGCATGGACGAAGAATTAAAGAGTAGGAAGAAGCCGGAGGCCAGGAGGAGCCTGCTGACCAAAAGGAAGCAAGGAAACAGGACCCAAATTAGAGCCAGCCAATGGTAAGCAAAGTGAAGTGGGAGCCAGCCAATGGTAAGTAGAGGTAAGTGATGGATGGGCTATAAGCACCTTTTAAGATTTTTTTTTAATGAAATACCTTTTGCAAACACTGTGCAGACAAAACCTAAAAACAACTCTATCACAGCTTGGGTGGAAATGTGAAGAAGCGGTTTAGTTGGTGGACCTGTACACTGTACATATATGCATTATAAATATGGGTAAATGTGTATTGGAAAAATCCAGCTGGAGAGACCAGTGTCTCCCTGTTTCCAGTTTCCGTAATGTAGTCTGCACCCACATATATACAGTCCAAAGTTCAGCACACTGCACTTGAGGCTCTGCTGCAGCAGTAACACTGTTCCTTAAAAAGTGCCATGTAACCGAACTATTGTCTGTCCAAGGTAGTGCATACTTTATACCAAGTGGACATGGCACAAAGGGGCAGGTTTACAAGCCCCTTGCGCTGCCAGTATGTCACTTTTTGTGACGCACTGGCAGTGCATTTCTCTGCCCCATATTTACAAGGACAGGAAAAGCCACCCTATGTGGCTTTTCCTGTCCTTGTAAATACGGCCCCTTTACACACAGCACTTAGCGTCAAAGGGGCGTTCTATGGGTGTTGCTGTGGTTGTTCCCATGCAACACCCATAGAACCATAAAAATTCAGCTGGAGAGACCAGTGTCTCCCTGATTACATGTTTCCAGTTTCCGTAATGTAGTCTGCACCCGCATATATACAGTCCAAAGTTCAGCACACTGCACTTGAGGCTCTGCTGCAGCAGTAACACTGTTCCTTAAAAAGTGCCATGTAACCGAACTATTGTCTGTCCAGGGTAGTGCATACTTTATACCAAGTGGACATGGCACAAAGGGGCAGGTTTACAAGCCCCTTGCGCTGCCAGTATGTCACTTTTTGTGACGCACTGGCAGTGCATTTCTCTGCCCCATATTTACAAGGACAGGAAAAGCCACCCTATGTGGCTTTTCCTGTCCTTGTAAATACGGCCCCTTTACACACAGCACTTAGCGTCAAAGGGGCGTTCCATGGGTGTTGCTGTGGTTGTTCCCATGCAACACCCATAGAACCAGACACATTTCCAGATTAACGAGGAATCGTCAACCTGGAAATGCGTCAGTATGCGTCGCCACCCTAGGGGTGGCGTAGTGAGGTGCAACAAGGAGAAATGTTTTCATTTCTCCTTGTTTTTTCCTCTATCAATGTGTGCTGCATTCTGCAATGTGTCTGTCCTAAAAAATCCAGAGAAATGGCTGTCTACATGATAGTGAACCCTGTTCCCTGATCTTCTGGCAGAAGATCTTGCCTCTAGAAAGAACGTTTTCAGCGTTATTTCTTTTCTCTACTTATTTCAGAGCTCAAAAGGATGGACTCTAGGAACCCAGAGGAGCACACGAAGATCCCATGGAGGTCAAGAAGGTTTAGTGGGTGGACGTAAATTATTGAAGCTAAAAAAAACTTGAACCAGGTCCTGTTCTTCCAAAATATTACCCCAGGAAGCTCTAAAAGCTATAATACCTGCCCATTGAATACTTAGTTTAGTAACCCTAAGGCTCAAGAAGAACTGATCCTGCAAAAAGCCAAAGGATAGAATCTGAGGCAAGTTCATGTTCTGTGACATTAGCTCCTTCACTGGGCATGCACAGTGTAGGGTTGGTCTTTGAGCCTCCTTTGAGACCCCATCCCCCGGGGCCAAAATATATATATGAAGGGGAGGGGGTTTGCAGACCATCTTCCCAATCCTTAATTGGCCATGGAGACCTCCCTTCCCCAGGGCCAGTTTCAATAAAAAGGGTGAGGGAAGCATGCCCCCCTCCGCAAGCATTAAAATGCTCTGGGTACACCATCCCTTGGTGCCAAAATCTAAGGGGAAGGAGATGCAGCCCCTCTCTGTAAGCTCTAATAGGCCCGAACACTCCATGCCCAAGTGCCAAATACAATGATAAAGGGGAGGGGGCCATGAGCCTTCTTGGGTCACGGGGAACCCAAAAAAAGGGCGGGGGCGCTTCGCCCCACTCTTCAAGACTTATTAGGCCACAGGGACACTATCCTGGGGCAATCCTGTAATATATGTGGGTGCCCCGGTGCCCACCCGGGGCTACGACAAACAACACATTGGCTTCCGCGAGGGAAGCCTCAGGGCCCCCGCAACACCAGCTAGCTCCCCAAATGGTGCGGGAGCTGGCATTGCTCTAGCTCGGAGGGAGCAGCTGCTTTTTGCATACTCCCTCCCCACGGGACCATATCTGTCCTGTTTCCCTGCCCATGTCAGTGTGGGCTGGGAAACAGAACACAAGTCTGCTCCCAGCTGGAGGGAGCGTTTTTGAATAAACTACCGGCTGGGGACAGCCAGTGTTTGCTCTTGTTTGGATAGAGATTTAAAAATGCTCCTGCCAAAAAGGAGCAAACAGATGTTTCTGTGCCCTCTGCTAGTGCATGGGGAAAATGTAAGGGGATATTGCATTTTATAACCCCCTTTTTGTCCTGTGTGGACCCACTTCCTAGCCTTCTTAGGTCCCAGGGACCCCATCCTCCGGACTGCTTTCTATAAATAAAAGGGCCCACCTTCCCAAGCCATTATAGGCCCCAGGGAGCCCACCCCAGGGCCGAAACTTACAAAAAATGGTAGGAGGGCTCTGCGGCTCCTCTCCCCAAGCCTTTAAAAGACCCTGGAGACCCCATCTGCCAGGGCTGCTACTATTAATCAAAGGTAGGGGGATTGCAATTAATGGCCCTGGGGACCCCATTCCCCTGGGGCCGTTTCACTTGCTGTGTTCCACCTCCAGGACACAACAGTTTTCCTGTCCACACTGGTGCATGCAGGGAAAAAGATCAAGATATTGCTCCCTCCGGAGAGAGCAGCATAAATAGCTGCTACCTCTGGGCGGGAGCAACGCTGGCTCCCGACGCATGCGAGGAGCCTGCTGGGGCTGCGGGGGTCGAAAATGGCACAGGGAAGGTGGATGCATGTTTCCCCTCACCTATAAGTTAAGTAGTGGCCATGGGGGATTGGATCCCCAGGGCCTTTTAGGGGTCGGGTAGGAGGGCCATGTGCCCCCTCACTTTAAAAAAAAAAATGACCCTGGGGAGGGGGTTCCCGGGGTCAAATAAGGCTCGGAGCGGCAAGGGCCCCCCCTTAATAAAAAAAAGTCCTGGGGATGTGATACCCAGGTCCTAAAGAGGCTCAGGGAGGGGTGGCACATGGCCCATATCCTCTTTTTATTGTTGGGGATGGGATCCCCGGGACCTAATAAGGTTCGGGAGAGGGGTGCCGTGCTCCCATCCCCTTAGATTTTTGCCCCAGGGGTGGGGTCCCTGGGGGCCCAAGAAGCCTTGGGGAGGGGGCCACGCAGGCCTCTCTCCCAGTTCTTTTTATTGCATTTGGCCCTGGGGCATGTGGTCCCCTAGGCCTATTAAGGCTCGTGGAAGGAACTGCATTCACTCCTTTCCCATTTAATTGTATTTTTTACCAGAAGATGGGGTCCCCAGGGCCAATTAAGGGTCGGGGAGGGAGCTGCACGATCTCACTCCTGAATATATGTGTTTTGGCTCCAGGGGATGAGGCCCTGTGGCCTAAAGGCCAACCCTATGCTGCACATGATAAAGTCTGTGCAGGGTGGGGAGTTGGCAGCCTGCTAGGGGTTTGGCCACACGGTCTGGTGGCAGACCAAGACCTGTGATAATCCCCAGCTATGCACAGCCAAAGGCTGTGCACATAGTGTGGGTGGCTGCCTCCGGGGAATTGGAAGCAGGGCATGGCTGCAACCCAGGCCTTTGCAGCTAACTAGACGCCATGCATGAGGAAAGGCCGTGTACGGGAGGGGTTGACTGCCTCCGGGTGGCTGCCTGTGGCCAACTCCACGCTGTGCGTGGCAAAAGACTGTGTGCAGCGTGAGGTCAGCTGCCTTCAGAGGGGTCAGCTGCCTCCAATTGGGTTGGCCAAAGGACCATGTCACAGGCCAAGCCCTGTTGCCAACCCCCTGCTTGTGCATGGCTGAAGGCCCTGGGCAGTGTGAGGGTGGCTGCCTGTTGGGGGTTTGTACTTTACATTAAAGAAACTCCAGAAATTCACTGAAAAAAACAATGGTTAAAGTAACATTGTAGTTAGGTGTGATAAAAACACCTGTTTTTTTTTTAAACATCAGAAATTCACTGGAAACACAAAGGTTACAGTAACGTTCTAGTTAGGTGAATATGTCAGTGACAACGACAGACACAGAAATTCACCAGTTATACTTAACAGGGCTGACTATAACTTGCACCCTTACCATACACTGCTTGTGACCTTACATATTACATTACTCATTACGTTCTATGACATCATTTATGACATTACTGATGCCATCTCAAATGACATCAATCATGACATCACCCACGCTTCTTTTGCACACATTGATCAATAAACTAGTATGGCATTAGAGACCTGTAAGTAAGTACAAAATAGCTCAGAATAATATTAAGGATCATTAATGCAATCACCGATACACCTCCCTTGGGTGTAGCAATCATAGGTTATGTGCAACATTGACTCTATGCCATACGCTTCACAGAGAGCCTTATTCACATTAACAATCAACCATATATATACGGGAAACCCTCATTACACTCAGTGTTCAATATATAATCAAGAACTCCAGGGTCGAGGATCAGGACACAAAGAAAACCTGCACTCCATGTTCCATTAAATATCCACAAGTTTAATCAGCAACGCGTTTCAGCCTCACAGGGTCTACGTCACAGCCTTGTACAAACATTGTGTACCATGTTCAGTATGAATACAACTGTTTAGAGAAAGCCAGGTTCCTCAATATACTCAACATCTGTTCCAAGATGAATGCCCTACTTCTGACAGCTTTTATCTGAATCAAACCCCCTCACAATCACCAAACCTACTTTGTTAAGTTGATAACGGTTGCAAAGTGAGTACTGTAAACTGTGTTTACTCTATGGAGAGAGTTCACTCTATACCACACTGTTTGCAGACACTGAAACTCTCATGAGAAATACAACAGAGTATTGAAAAACTATCTATTTAGAAAAGTATACACGCAATGCAACTCTTGTAAAAAACATACATTATTTGCTTAAAATAGCCAATATCTGAAGGTGCTAAAGATCATACCACCTAAAGTCTTCATACTGTGGTAAAAACTTCACAGATAGCCCATCTTTTGAAGCTAAAGAAGCGCATGTACATGTGGTAGTACCTGGTGCCCACAGTCTTCTGTGTTGTGTAGAAATTGTCATGCTGTGACGATTCTAATAACTCTAGAATCTAGGCTCATTACAATATTAGGGGCATATTTACAAGTTCAGTGGCGAAGCGTGTCGTTAAGGCAAGAAGGCTAACGACATGCTCCGTCACTTCAGAAATGCAGGGCTGAACCATATTTACAAGAATATGGTGCAGCCCTGTGTTTCCCCCTGCTCTGGCGCTAAATTTAGCTGCCTAGTGCCAACGTAGGTACCCTTGCACCATAGTGCAAGGGTGTCTGTGTTGCAGGGGAAGATTATTTATGTGCCAGAAGGTGTCCCTTCCTGCACATAAACAATCTTTAAATGTAAATTTGTAACTTCTATGTGTGCTGCACATAGAAGTTGCAAAATGTCATTTTTTAAAAAAAATGATAGTTTATGTGGAGGAAGGGACACCTTCCTGCACATAAACAATCATTGGCGTTTTGCTGTTTCCATGTGTGCTGTACAACGCAGCACACATAGAAACACCAAAAATGAGGAGAAAATAAAAAATTCTCCTCATTTCACCAGGCTAAGACCAGGTTTTAACTGGTGTTAATTTTAGCGCTGCCCCATATTTATACTGCCCTTGTGAATATGGGGCCGTGTCAAAATCAATGAGTGTTGCAGTGGAACGCGCACAGCAACACCCATTGCCCTCCCCTTTCACGCTAAGTGGAGCATGAATGGGGTGCCTTATTTACAAGGCAGAGTTAAGCCACGTTAAGTGGCTGAACACTGTCTTGTAAATAAAGTAAAGCCACTAGCGCCACCACAACGTCCTGAAATGTGATGCTGTGGTGGCAATAGGGGCTTGTAGATATGACCCTTAGTATCTACTATGAAGAATCTTTGCCCTGTTTAAAACTGCAAAGCCAAAAACCTGTGTGGAACATACTGGACACAAGTCGTCAACGGTCATCTGCACACAGAGTTGCTCTTCAATACAAAGAATTATAACTTGTTCAATACCGCTAAACACCTATGATGCATCAGAAGCATGTGCGTTTTGGAAACATTTACACCCATTTGCTGGACACAGGCTGTACACATGTAGGTGGAAAAGTAATAAGGTAGCTGCCTGCCATTATGTAAACTATAAAACAAACTAACACACTCATTGGATGATGATGATGATGATGATGATGATGATGATGATGATGTAATCAGTGATGTCATTGATTATGTCATTTGAGATGTCATCAGTGATGTCATAAACGATGTCATCAAACATATCATGAGGGATTTAATGTGTGAGGTCGTAAGCAGTGCATGCCAGGGGTGCAAGTTATCTGGTGAATTTCTGTGGTCTTTTACGTTTAAAACGTTCAGGTTGTCAGTGACAAATTCACCTAATTATAACATTACTTTTGTTCAGTGAACTCTCTCTCTCTCTCTCTCCCTTCTTCTACCATTGATTCTGCAGCCTAATGTGTGCCACCGTGTTGAGTTTTAATTGGGTGGCCCACGAAAACTACACGACCTGGGTCAGTATTACAGTACAATAGAACAATGGTTGTGGTAGCAATTTCTGTTTTTTCTGTGTTTTTTTTTAAACGACAAACAAAATTAGAAAAGAGCAATCCACACTTTATAGTTGTTAGATGCCTTAATCAAATTTAATAGTACCTCCAAAGGCATTCAAATGCGATTCAAATTCAAAGCATTTTATGTATGGCAACACAGTTGCTCCAGTACGTTGTGATGCAAAAATATTTACAGTGCTCTTGGTGATTTAAGAAAGAGGGAAGAGAAGTGGGTAGAAGGTGGTGGATAAGTGAGTGAAGGACAAGGAAAGGATATTGTGACATATATACATCATTTGTACATAGTATAGGACCTTTCCAGCCTAACACAGGTCAATTGTTCCTGGATAAACACATAACTCTAATGAACATGAGTATTTTGCAATTTTGTCTTTAGAGTTTGTGTTGAAGTTTGGGCTGTCTACGTTTCGACCCCTGTGGTAGAGGGTAAATTAGTCCTCACGGTGGGGTCTTCATCAGGACAAGGTCATGAAGAGCACCTGTGAAGAATCGAGAGGTGTGTGTAAGAGAAAGAACTGTAAATAAAGGTATTGGCGCTAAAAAAATGTTTTGTGCGGTAAATATTACCTACTTGAGATAACAGCAGTGTGACTGTGCTGTATGTTCAAGGATGCGAATAGCTCATACGTAGCTGTTGAAGTCAGAGAGAAGATACATGAGAGTATAATCAAAGCTCCTAATTACAAATTTCCTTAAGTGCGGAAAGGACACTCAATGTAACACTTACTCAGGAAGAAACTGCTGAGGATAAATCAATCGCAGTTAGGGATTTAATCCACTTTAGATCTAATACATGGAGGAAATAGAACAGGCGAGCGTCAGACAAATGATGACCAAGGACCTGAATCCATTAAAAACCTGATGCATGGGGCAATTACACAGCAAAATGGCTCATGAATAGATAACTAAGTAAATGCAATAAAACAGATAAGCAAACGGAGTGCCACAGCCGTGAACTCGGGCCGGCAGGGGTTGTCATATGATAACCAAGGAAGTTGATCCGCTTTGGATCTGATATCCGGAGGGAAAGTCAAAATAGGCTCAACAATGAACGGCTTAGTCAATGCTGTGAAACGGAATGTGCGCACCTATAATCTGTACAATCAAAAGCTTACTAAAACAAAGCAGAGTAGCACAATCTGTATGTTAAAAAAGCAGAGAAAGGTGGCATGAATCCTACAAAACGTATCAAAAGACAATCTCCTATTGTTATGACAATCGCAGTGCTAGCTACATAGATACTGGTACATCGTGGGGCACTAAGCGTGTCCAATCGAAAAACGGCAAATCGTACGAGTCACTTTAGGAGCGTGTGAATGGCGTACCGCTAATACGCTCCCTGCGGTAGCTTCTTTAATACTCAAACATAAAGGAGCACTAAACGTGTCAAAACCAAACATCCCGGTTGCAGTGGATATAAACACCTTTTTAATCATAGTATCTGCGCCTGTCAACTGTCAAAAAATGTCAAAGATAGATCGCTACGGAAGCGCTTACCTCCTATACGGCCGGTGGGCTCTGAGATGATTGCGGCTGCCAAAGCGCATGTTAAAAAGTATTGACAGCGTGGCGCGCGTTCTGCAGCGAGATGCTGCTGAGGGGCTCGTTTGCCGTTGTCCAATCAACGAGTTCCTTGCGAACGTCAAGGGATGATGTAAAAGATCATGGGTGCTTGCTAATTAGGGATAGTATGAAAAGAGCTAGAAAGGGGAGCGTATGAATTCATGTATATTAGCATATGTTCTTCGCTATTGAAAAAGACCCGAATCTGGTGTATCATGAATGGCTCTGTACTGATAGTTAGAGACATGTGGTCCTGCGGTGTATATTACATGAATGCAAAAGAAAACATGAGAAAAATTACATTTAACAAACACACTGTTCAAAATATTAGTAAATTCAAACGGAGTCAACTTGATCAGTATGCAAAGGAAAAATTACTCACATAGTATAACAGGTGTACATGTTATTAGAGACATTCACATGTGACGTTATTGGATATACATTAGGTTCAAAGATCACAGCAGGGAAAAGGTCTTGAGACACATACTATATATATATTGTTTTACAATACATAACAGGACCGGATAGACAGATGGGGCCTCAATCCCTTATGGCTGTGTGGCTACATAGTCATATCTATAGTGTCAACGTAGTAGCCCTGATGTAAGGAGTTGTCATGGTGCACAGTGTCTAATAGAGTTCCTAGCGGTGTGTCCCCAAAGACACAACATCTCATATCTCTAAGAGTTATTATTCAATGGACAGACCAGGTAGTTGTGAATTTATGCCATCTAGTTCATTCAGTAAATTATTAACAGTGTCCAGCATATGCATCCATTTACATTCCCTTAGGTTAAGGATGGGTCCCAGATCCCCTCCCCGTTGGCCTAATGACACTTTCTCAAGTACCACCCACTTCATAGAGTCAGCTGTGTGTGTCTGGTTTCTGAAATGTTCCACAAGTGGTGCCCCTGTTGTGTTGCATCGGATTCTGCTGCAATGTTGTAGGATCCGTGTCTTGACTTTCTGTTTTGTTTGGCCAATGTATAGTTGGTTGCATGGGCACTGGATTGCATAGATTACATCACTGGAGTTGCAATTGGTGTGTGCTTTCAGTTCAATGGTGTGATGTTTGTGGGTAAAAGTTTTGGTTTCAATGGTAGCTGACTCTATGAAGTGGGTGGTACTTGAGAAAGTGTCATTAGGCCAACGGGGAGGGGATCTGGGACCCATCCTTAACCTAAGGGAATGTAAATGGATGCATTTGCTGGACACTGTTAATAACGGACTCAATGAACTAGAAGGCACAAATTCACAACTACCTGGTCTGTCCATTGAATAACTCTTAGAGATATGAGATGTTGTGTCTTTGGGGACACACCGCTAGGAACTCTATTAGGCACTGTGCATCATGACAACTCCTTACATCAGGGCTACTATGTTGACACTACAGATATGACTATGTAGCCACACAGCCATAAGGGATTGAGGCCCCATCTGTCTATCCGGTCATGTTATGTATTGTAAAACAATATATATATAGTATGTGTCTCAAGACCTTTTCCCTGCTGTGATCTTGGAACCTAATGTATATCCAATAATGTCACATGTGAATGTACACCTGTTATAATATGTGAGTAATTTTTCCTTTGCATACCGATCAAGTTGACTCCGTTTCAATTTACTAATATTTTGAACAGTGCGTTTGTTAAATGTAATTTTTCTCATTTTTTCTTTTGCATTCATGTACTATACACCGCAGGACCACATGTCTCTAACTATCAGTACAGAGCCATTCATGATACACCAGATTCGGGTCTTTTTCAATAGCGAGGAACGTATGCTAATATACATGAATTCATACGCTCGCCACGCTGTCAATACTTTTTAAGCGTGCGCTTTGGCAGCCGCAATCATCTCAGAGCCCACCGGCCGTGTAGGAGGTAAGTGCTTCTGTAGTGATCTGCCGTATAGGAGGTAAGTGCTTCCGTAGCGATCTATCTTTGACATTTTTTGGCAGTTGACAGGCGCAGATACTATGAGTAAAAAGGTGTTTATATCCACTGCAACCGGGATGTTTGGTTTTGACACATTTAGTGCTCCTTTATGTTTGAGTATTAAAGAAGCTGCCGCAGGGAGCGTATTAGCGGTACGCCATTCACACGCTCCTAAAGTGACTGGTATCATTTGCCGTTTTTCGATTGGACAAGCTTAGTGCCCCACGATGTACCAGTATCTATGTAGCTAGCACTGCGATTGTCATAACAATAGGAGCTTCTCTCTTGATACGTTTTGTAGGATTCATGCCACCTTTCTCTCCCTTTTTAACATTCAGATTGTGCTACTCTGATGTGTTTTAGTAAGCTTTTGATTGTACAGATTGTAGGTACGCACATTCTGTTTTAAAGCGACTCGTACCACTTAACGTTTTTCGATTGGACACGCTCAGTGCCCCACGATGTACCAGTATCTATGTAGCTAGCACTGCGATTGTCACAACTATAGGAGCTTCTCTCTTGATACGTTTTGTAGGATTCATGCCACCTCCCTCTCCCTTTTTATCATACAGATTGTGCTACTCTGATTTGTTTCAGTAAGCCTTTGATTTACAGATTATAGATGCGCACATTCCGTTTCACAGCATTGACTAAGCCGTTCATTGTTGAGCCTATTTTGACTTTCCCTCCGTATATCAGATCCAAAGCGGATCAACTTCCTTGGTTATCATATGACAACCCCTGCCGGCCCGAGTTCACGGCTGTGGCACTCCATTTGTTTATCTGTTTTATTGCATTTACTTAGTTATCTATTCATGAGCCATTTTGCTGTGTAATTGCCCCATGCATCAGGTTTTTAATGGATTCAGGTCCTTGGTCATCATTTGTCTGACGCTCGCCTGTTCTATTTCCTCCATGTATTAGATCTAAAGTGGATTAAATCCCTAACTGCGATTGATTTATCCTCAGCAGTTTCTTCCTGAGTAAGTGTTACATTGAGTGTCCTTTCCGCACTTAAGGAAATTTGTAATTAGGAGCTTTGATTATACTCTCATGTATCTTCTCTCTGACTTCAACAGCTACGTATGAGCTATTCGCATCCTTGAACATACAGCACAGTCACACTGCTGTTATCTCAAGTAGGTAATATTTACCGCACAAAACATTTTTTTAGCGCCAATCCCTTTATTTACAGTTCTTTCTCTTACACACACCTCTCGATTATTCGCAGGTACTCTTCATGACCTTGTCCTGATGAAGACCCCACCGTGAGGACTAATTTACCCTCTACCACAGGGGTAGAAACGTAGACAGCCCAAACTTCAACACAAACTCTAAAGACAAAATTGCAAAATACTCATGTTCATTAGAGTTATGTGTTTATTCAGGAACAATTGACCTGTGTTAGGCCGTAAAAGTCCTATACTATGTCCAAATGATGTATATATGTCACAATATCCTTTCCTTGTCCTTCACTCACTTATCCACCACCTTCTACCCACTTCTCTTCCCTCTTTCTTAAATCACCAAGAGCACTGTAAATATTTTTGCATCACAACGTACTAGAGCAACTGTGTTGCCATACATGAAATGCTTTGAATTTGAATCGCATTTGAATGCCTTTGGAGGTACTATTAAATTTGATTAAGGCATTTAACAACTATAAAGTGTGGATTGCGCTTTTCTAATTTTGTTTGTTGCTTTAAAAGAAAATTGCTACCACGACCATTGTTATATTGTACTGTAAAGTGTGCCACCGGCCTAAAATTGGTTGCACTTCAGTGCCATGGGTGGTGGGTCAGTGTTTTAGTTTTCCATTTCATCTTTTTTTTACGGCCTCTTTAATTTGCTTCTTTACCCTTTTTAGTTCTTGCCTGCGACAGTGTATGGGCTACCTGCACGTGCCCCCTCACTTTTGAGATGTATTGTGTACAACACAGGGCTTACAGCCCACCCATTGCTTTCCTTCTTTGTCACTCATATTTGCTCCCTTCTAATTGGGCAGTGTGTGCTGGCATCACTTCCTTTTTTTTCGGCTGGAGCATGGATAAAGTAGTGATTGCTTCAACTTGATTGCTGTCCTTCCGCTGATCGAGGTACTATTTTGTTTTATTTTTTATTTATTGGTCATGTTGCTTCTTTACCCTCCTAACCACCATGTCTATGTTGATTCTTCATCTCACACCCCCTGCCCTCCTGTTGTCTGTGATGCTTCTTCCCCTCTCACCCACCCCGCCATTAAAAAAAAGTATTATGGCATGGCCAGCGCTGGCCACGTTCTAGCACTTTATTTACCCATCCTGTGGGTCATTCCCTCCCACCCTCCTTCCTGTTGTTCATGTTGTATCTTCCTTCCCAGCCCCTTCTGTTGCCCCTGTTGCCCAATCCGGCAGGAAAAACAGTACAATGAGGTGGACAATGCTTTTTTTTAACCATTCCCTTCCTTCACACTCTTCCTCCTATTGTTGGCATTGTCCCTTCCTTCCCTCCCCCCTCCCGTTGTCCCTGTTGCACACCCACACAGGAAAAAAAAGTGCTGTGATTGGCATGAGAGAGTAACATGAGTTAGAGGGAATTTGCTTTGTACAGCATGTGTAGCTAAATAATATGGAAGTAGCTTATAATTTGCTGATTCTTGCTATAGCTTAGGGATCCTGTTGGGGACGTCAACATAACTGAGATTTAACTATCTAATGCTTACTTTTACAACGAATCGAGCCACAGAATACTGGAAAAAGTGTGCATTCGTATCTGAGTATGCGTAAACTATAGTTTCAGACACTCAGTTATTGGTATTCAAAAAAGTCTTCAAATTGCCATTTTGTGAGCCCATGTTACATCCCAAAGAGCCTACAATATGCAGCACCTGTAAGTCTAGTAGCATGGGCGAAAAAGATCCGTATTGGCTTGCCAGACCTCATTACTGGCCAACAAAGAATGTTTTTCATAAGTGGAGATATAAAATGTGTCTGTGCTTCACCCACAGTCCGAAAATGAAGGGGATTCTTTGAAAAAGTCGCTAGCCATAACTGGTACAGAAATAATTCAGAAATTTTGAGCAGTTGGTGGGAGAGTGCCTCTCTGCCATATGAAAAAGTGTGTATAGCAATTAATAATGAGAAAATATGACTTTGTCCTTAGGGTAAGCCTTGCTTTTGTACACTGGGGGACGTATTATAGAGGTGCATCGGGAGCACAACAAGACTTTGCGCCCGCTTTGCGTGTACCCGAAGCACTTTAGTATTCAGAAGGGGCCGCAAATGCTTTTGTGTCCCATTCTGTAATACTGTCGCATATACAGCTCTAGTGCTTCCTCAAGAGGGTGTTCCCTCATTTGCATGGGGGCTTGGCCCCATGCAAATGAGCGAAACTCTTTGCCTCTGTGCCCACCGGTATTACAGATGCGGGTGCAGAGGAAAAGCAGCTCTCAGATCATGCACTGTCAATGGCACCCCTGATTGTAACCCTATGGAGGGGGAAATGGGGTCCCATGGACCCCCCAGACATCCCCTTGCAGGGGGAGCAGTCACTCGCGGCACTTACCTGCAAGGGGATCTCTAATCCCCTTTAAAAGTGCATGGGGGTTGCCTCCTGCTCTGTGAAAACAAGGAGCCGTTCCATTTTTCCCCCTGGGAGCAGCGTATGCAACATAATGGGGCGCATTTTCCTGGTTAGCGATGGGCGCGCCTCTTGAAAGGTGCTCCCAGCGCTAACCAGGAAAAGGCACCTCAAATATCATAGGGCCCTAGGTGAGCTGTACTGTAGAGATGTAGCTTATAAAATACACCAAACGTCGTTCTTTTCTTTTGTGTCGATTTATTGGCCACTGCACGAACAGCTCCCAGTCTCCAACTGATTCTAGGAGAACTCTCGCTACACTGGTCCTTCAGCCTGCATTCCACATTATGTAGTCCAATGCACAGAATGTGTAATACAGAATGATGTGTACATCACCACAGATACACAAGCACCCTGCTGTAAAAGAGCGAAGCCTTGGAAATGGGGATGGGGGTGGAGAAGAAGACGTTCAGCTGACAGTGGCAGTACAGATTCACGCTGAGTCCTGACAAATTCAATACAAATGCATGCTACAGTAAAAAAAAGTTTGTGTTGTTTGCATGAGTGATAGTTCTACGTACTTTTAAAGATGTCAAATATTTAGTCATGCATTCCAGTAGCACACATGCAAAGGAGGTGGAATAATGCACCAAACACGTACTTACTTACTTATGCCTATTACCCCTCCTGGGGTATAGGCCGTAAACCAGCACACTCTAGCCATCTCTGTCCTTGTTTTCTTTCATTCTCCTTGCAGTCAACCTCAAGGCCTTGGTGCCAGGTGTTTCCTGGCCTTCCTCTTTTCATTTTTCCTTGAGGATTCCAGGTGAGGGCTTGCCTAGTGGTGTTTGATGTGGGGTTGCGGGGGGTTTGACCTATCCAGCCCCAGCATCTTTTAATGCTTTCTTCATGAGCATGGAGTTGGAAAGTCTGCTGCCATGGGTTGTTGTTGCTGATGGTGTTTGGCCTGCGGATTTGGAGGATTTTCCTCAGACAGGTGTTCTACTGGGTCTCTGTCATCCTCTTGTTCCTGCAGGACTTGAAATTTGTTACTGAGGGCGACTGAGTATTCACTCCATTTCTGTGCATCTTTGAGGAGGGTAGTATTATATCACTTTTGTTGTCTTGTCCGTTCCATCCATGCTTTCTTCAGCTTTAGCTTCAGCCTGGATACGACATGGTAATGGTCTGATCCCATTTCCACTCCTCTCATCACTCTCACATCTTGCAGGGACCTCTGGAACCTGTTGTCAATGCAGACAGGTTCGATCTGATTCTCTGTTTAATGGTTTGGTGACGCCTAATATATTCTTTAGTGTGGGAATACTCTACCGCCTATCACCCGACTGTTTAGGTCACAGAGATTTGCAAGCTTTTCACCATTCTCATTCATAGTGCCAAGGCAATGGTTGCCCATGACTTCTTCATACCCAGCGTTGTTGCTACCAATCTTGCCATTGCGGTCCGCCACCAGTATACTGATGTCTCTCCCAAGGCATTTCTCCAGAGTGGACTGGAATCTGTTGTGAAATTGTTCTTTTTCCTTTTCTTTGCTGTCATTTGTAGGTGCATAGCACTGGATAACATTCATATTGGTCCTCTTTTTCTGTGTGCAGAAGGTCGTTGTGATAATTTTGGGACTGTGGGCCTCCCATCCAATCAGAGTTCTGCAGGTTGCTGGCATTAGCATCAGTGGTACTCCCTGAGTATGTGGGGCATTCTCTTACTTGTGTCCAGAATACAGCAGTGTGACTCCTGGAGCCAGTCTATTCTGTCCAGACTGTGTCCATCTGGTCTTGGTGATGCCAAGCTGGGCAAGGTTGTATTTTTCATCTCCGCTGCTACTGGGGCTGTCTTGCCTGTCTCGTACATGGTCCTCATGTTACATGTCCCAATAGTGATGGTGTTGGTTGAAAGCAGGTGGCTCAGCTTTGTGGCTTCCATGGATCTCTGGTTTGCAACACGAGGCATCATAGCTCTCCATGAAGGATATTCCTCTCTCCCTGAGGCCAGGATGTCTTTTTTCTGTAGCTAGTATTTTTTTACATGATGGGGTAGCTAGCCCCACGCATAACCCTTCTCCTTCCACAGCTGGGCTGTGACTGGCCATGGCGGAATTAATGCACAAAACAGCTATTAGAATAAGGTGAAAAGGCTGCTGCTGTACAACAAGGCTAAAAGATATTGCTTTTGCATAAATGAGACCTTTAGGCTTTACCAATGCTTGTTTATTTTGTGTTATCAGAGTGTGCTGTAGCTCTTCACTTGCTGGTTACTTCATCTGCAAAGCACCACATCCTAAATGCCCACTGCTTTTAAACCAGACATCCATCTTGGAATGGTACTGTCAGTAGTCAGTTGTCTACATTGTTCTAAAATAGTTATCTTGAAATTTTAAAAAGATGATACACTATGTACAATAACAATGTTTAACAGAAATCCCACTGATATGTTTAATTATATATTTTATTGCAAGCATACAGTGGTGGCTGGCACCTGGAAGCAGCGGTGGGACCGGGATGGGTGCAAGGGGCGGGGGCATCGGATTAAAAAACAAATTGCTTACCTCCTGGCTGGCCAGTCGCCCCCGCCTCTCCTGCATCCTCTTTCTGGCTTCTTGGGGAAAACAAGAAGCACTAGGGCTCCCACGCTCTCCACAGCCAATCACAACGCTGCATGGCACGGCGCTCAGCCAGGGGCTGGAGGGGTGTGCATGTTCTCCACGCAGGCTGTAATGCAGACTGCATGGAGAACATGCTATTGGCAAATCACTCATGCTCACATAGGGAGTGTAAACCACTCCCTCCCTGCTCTGAGATCAGCCCCGACCCACAAAGAAGCAGCAACTGGAAAAAATAAAAGTTATTATCATTTTCTTTTTCCTTTTTTTACACTGCATAAAGCAGTGGGGCGTTTCTCCTCTGCCTTAGCGGAAGAGCTGCCACTGCCAGCATCCCATTAAGCCTGCAGCATTTCTTTTTTCTTCTAATTTATCTTGCATATGGTTGTTTGTTTTACTATGGATGGGTAAGTGACTGACTGCAAGAATAAATCAGTGGTTAGATGAATGAATGCATGAGTAAACACAATAAGATGAGGGACGCAGCGCTGAATCTTTACAGACACTCACCCCTAGTCTTGACCCTGGTCCTCATGTAAACGGCCCAGCCTGAACTGCCAAGCCAGGTCCCCCTGGACTGTAAACAAGCATCCAGGGACCCGTTTTGGGGTAACACCCCATCAGGCAGGCCATACTCTAGATGGTATTTATTCTAATAATGCAGATCTTAATCTGACCAGAGTAACAGCCCTCCCATGGTCAGACCATAAAGCTATCTATTTTAACATCAGGGTCATTCAGCCGATTTACCAAACTCAAACTAAAGCAGTGAAGGTAAAAACTAGACACTGGAACAAAGTCCAAGCCAACGACCTAGAAATGGCCCTTGGCCAACTCCCTCTTTCGCTGGCTAAGGACAATAACGAGGCAGCATCTGTGTTTAATGAATGGCTCTTGACAGCGGCTGATTGTGTGGCACCTGGAAAATTGGTGACGGTCAGGAGACTAAAGCCCTCGTCATCTTGGTACAGCTCTGAGCTGAAAGGTCTAAAAGCAAACTGCAGGAGAGTGGAACGTCTTTGGAGACAAGATTATAGTAAAGATAAGAAAACAACATACAATCTTGCCCTCCAACAGTATAAGGACAAAATCACTGCCGCAAAAAGATGATTTTACACAACCAAGATCGAGGAAGCCGGTAATTACACTAAGGAACTTTTTAAAGCGGTCACACTGTTGTCTAAATCTCAGCAGGTAAATGTCTTTCAACCAGACCAAGCTATGTGCAATAAACTGGCCATATATTTTCAGAATAAGGTCCAAGTAATTTATGATGACCTTTTGAATACTCGAACGGGTCCAGACAAGCCAGATCAACCATTGGATGAGGCTGGAGCAATACACTCTGGATTAGCAAGTTTTCCAGCAATTACAAACGAGGAGGTTTGTAAACTTCTTGTTTCTATCAAATCTGGTTCACCCAAAGACCCTTGTCCCCCTGCGATTATGCATCTGGCTGCTAGGAGAATTGGAGATGAATTGACTCCTCTAGTCAATCAAGTGTTGGAATCAGGTAGCTACCCAGTTTGTTGGGAAAAAGCAATGATTAGGCCAATCCTGAAAAAATCCACCCTAGATCCCTCGGAACCCAGGAATTATCGCCTGATTGCTGGATTACCCATAGCAGCTAAAATCTTGGAGAAGTCGGTGAATAAGGTGCTGACTGAGTACCTGGACACCAACAACCTGCTGGATTCTACTCAGCATTGCTTTCGGTCATACCACTCTACTGAATCTGCTCTGATGTAGCAACTGAGGAGATCCGCAGAATAGTTGATAGAGGGGGCAGAGCAGTCCTCGTACTATTAGATTTGTCAGCAGCTTTTGACACCGTGAATCACACGGTGTTATTTCAATGGCTGCAGGAAGTGGGGATTGAGGACTCGGCTCTGACCCTCCTCTCATCGTTTTTGGAGGGGAGGGAGCAGAGCTTGTACTGGGATGGCATGTAGTCAGACAGTTTCCATCTTCCCCGTGGAGTTCCACAGGGATCAGCCCTATCACCGACGATGTTTAACATCTATCTCATTCCCCTGGCCTGACTTATCAGGAAGCATGGTTTCGCCCTGGTATCTTATGCAGATGATTCTCAGCTTATAATCTCGATAGCTAAACAACCTGAAGATACAGCTGTTAGGTTTCATGCGTGCCTTACTGAGATCATGACCTGGATGAACCATAGCTCCCTGAAAATTAACACAGACAATACGAAGGTTATTGAGTTTGGTCAGGGGCGATCCCTGTGGAACGACTCCTGGTGGCCGGTGAGAGCGGGGAAATGCCCCAGCCCCGTGCCCAAGGTCAGAAACCTCGGAGTCATCATTGATAGCCAGCTAAACTTCTCCGCTCAGGTAAATAGTCTTACTTCTTCCTGCGTCTTTCTAATAAAAACTTTGAGAAAGATATTCTCTTTCATTGTGCAGGAATTACAAAAGACAGTGGTGGTGGCTCCCTTATTATCTAAACTTGATTATTGCAATGCTCTGCTGTTGGGGATTGACAAAATCCAGATGAGTAAACTGCAGTCATTACAGAATGCTGCTGCAAGGCTGCTCTTAAATATACCTAGAGGTCACTCAACCTCGGCAGGAATCAGAGCACTGCATTGGCTCCCTGTGCAGCAGCGTGTGGAATTCAAGGCTCTATGCCTGGTTCATAAAGCATTGCACAGGGGAGGGGCTAAGGACATCCAAAAAAATGTTATGCCCTATACCCCCGCTCGTGCCCTAAAATCCAGTAATCTGCGCCTTCTCCAAATTGATAGGATTAGGCGAGTGAGATGGGGTGGAAGAACCTTTTCAAACTGTGCAGCAAAGTTATGGAACAAAATGCCAACAGCCATGAGATTTCAGTCAAATCGGCAATCCTTTAGGAAAGATCTGAAAGCTTTGCTTTTTACCTCAATCTAGCTCCTGTAACATAGGCTGTACCACTTCCATACATACCAGCGACAAGACGTGGCGGCATTCAAGCGCTATACAAACATATATCCTATCCTATCACCCAGACTAGCTTGAATCCAGTGGCAAATTGAGCAAGAGACCCCATCTTGGCATACCCTGCAAATTTAGGGCGAACAATGCAAACACAAGACTGATTTGCATATGGCTGGGTATGAACTGGGGTGGCGAAGAGAGCAAAAGAACGATGATGGATTCAACTCAGATCTAAGAGTGACTGGGGGTGAGTGTCTGAAAAGTTTCAGCGCTCCATACATCATCATATTGTGTTTGCTATAAATGCATGATTGCCACGATAAGTGTAAGAGTGTATATATTATGGCATATGGAGTGCCCAAACTCGTCAGTGACTGAAAAGGCACTTTCATTTATAAACCAGGCCTACTGGGATTAAAATGCTTGCTTCTCTTTGTGAATCCTTTCATTTTTGCTCTCTTTTAAATTGGAACCAATTAAAATTGTTTATCTAGCGATGCTGCTCTCTCTACTTTTAAACCAACTTTTGTTTTTCTAGTGTTTTCCAGTATGTTGAATCGTTTTACAAAATAAATAGAAATAAGTAGTAACTTTACATAACCATTTATTTATAATTTGTAAGATTAAATTTTATTTGTTTGTTGAAGGACATTTGTGCCTACTTGACCCATAAAGAGCAATAGAGCGCTTTACTGTGTATTGAACTTTAACCGGTCAACATGTGTACAGTGGTAACAAATATTTTACTTAAACTGGTTTACATTTTTTTTGCACATAACCATTCAGTAATTTTGTGCTAACCAATTAATTAACTCATTTCAGCAACAGATTGAGTCTACATTGGCGATTGAAAAAGTGGGGAGAACTGGGCATAGATAGGCGAGGTAATGAAGCGGAGAGGATGTGGCGTTATGGCCTGAGCTGCCCACTTTGAAACTGCGGTATCCGCTCAGCATCCTGTGATTCTAGGCAGATTCCGTGCCTAAAAAGAAAAAAAAAAGATTGTGGCCTTGTGTGATGTAACTAGTGCTCATGTAAATCACTCCAATACCTTTGGGTCTAGTCCGCTTTATATAAAACTTCAAAAAGGGAAAAACCAAGCATTGGCAAAGCTAATAGGTTTCTCCTATGAGAGCTATTGGCTTTGGCAATGTTTTGTAGCCATGCTGTATATCAGCACACATTTGCAATGTGGCTGAAACATTTAAGAAAGCACTTTGGTGCAGCTAGGGCTAATGCACTTTTTGTCAAAAGTACATTAGTGCTGGGGGCATCATACTCTTTTTGTTACTATTATTTTTAGCCATGCTGCTCAGAAGTCACACTTTTATACCGCATGGAGCATTTCTAAACTGGCAATGTCCAAGCTGTATAGCATGAACAAAAGGCATTGGCAGGGCCAATAGTTTTAAAGGTGCAACCTATTGGCTTTGCCAAAGCGTGTTAGGTTTCGGAACAGCACCACTGTGGTTCTGAGTAAATCAGTTAAGGCCAGGTGTACGACCATTTTTTGCGGTTGCAAATGAGAAATCGGCCAGTTTGCGACCGCAAAACAGGTCTGTGCAATGTACAAACCCTATTTTGCGAGTCGGTAACCTATTATGGACTCGCAAACTAGGGTTTGTGACCTGCTATTAGGATGGGGCGTGCCAATGGCCTCCCTTCCTAGTAGTGAGTCGCTCTTCTATGTACAATTGTACTGCGACCGCAATTGCGGTCGCAAAAATCTCACAGTTTACCACCTATTTCAAAAAGGTGGTAAGCCACTCGCAAACGGGATGGGGTTCCCAGGGACCACATCCCTACTCTTAAAAAATGAAACAGAAACATTTTGTTTTTCTTTTTCAAATGCATCCCGTTTTCCTTTAAGGAAAAGGGTCTGCATTGTTTTTTTAACTGCTTTATTTAACAAGCATTTGCAATGCAATAGGTCTCGCATTTATAAGAGTTTGAGCTATTGGCATTGTAAAATTACAATGCCTTTTATTTATGTTTTGGTTTTAAAACAAATAAAAGGCATTGTCATTTACAATGTCAGTAGCATAAACTCAACCTGCCACGTAGGGGGTAAACAGGCTCTACTGAAGACCTATCGGCCCACGGCCTTCACCTCTGGAAGACACGGCTCTGCTTTTATATTTGTCTCATGCACATAGCTCTCAGAAGCCAGATGTGGGCACCGGAGCGCTATACCGAGCCTCTGCAGTCCATAGAATGTATCCGCACTGCGCCTAGAAGGCCATGTGTACTGTTTGGTCTGTCAAGACGAGCCCAATTGTTGTGACTGAGTCCGCAGCTCTTTCTGTAATCCATGCCCCCAACCCCGCTTTCGTCACCAGCAGTGGTGACATGCGTGCACGTTCACAGGGCACCCACGTGCACACGCCACACCCTGGCTAAGCGCCGCGACCGGGGGTGGAAAAAAGCCCTAGAACCTGAGAGACACCCACTTTAGGAGCGCGCTCAGCATCGCTCGTTGTTTTAATGTAAATGTGCTCGAAAGTCTATTTCACTCTGAGAATTGCCCAGTGGGTTCATGCACACGAAGCGGAGGTTTCAAGTTCTATGCCAGAAAAAAGGTAGCTGAACAGTCCCTGCTTCTAGGCACTCACAGGCTGTTTTCTGTGTTTTAGCTGATTGAGCCCAACAGCGTTTTAAGGGTCATTTTTAATGAGACTGAAAAGCGAAAACCCATTCCCAAAATATAGGGCCAGGGGGACGCAGAGCGAAAGGAGGGAGGAAGGAGGAGGGGGGGGGGAGGGAACAAAAAACAGTCCTGTTCCCAAATCATGAGATGGCGACCCCTAAAAATGAATGGAAGTGGGATGACCCCCAGGGCGCGAGGTGGATTCAGGACTGCACAGTCTTCGTGGTCGGCGCCCCAACGTTTAACAGTGCTGGCCGCAGGCTTTGGGCAGCGGCAGTCATTGTTCAGAGGCGGCCTCACGCCCTCACCTCGAAGATGCGTTTATACTTTATACCATAGCGCAAAGTTCTCTGTTTGATGTCTAGCCTAGAGTTTGTTCTGGAAAGAGCAAATGACAATGGACAGTCATACCTTAAAACGTTCACACGCTGTATGTGTTCTAGACAGTGCAGTGTAGCACGCATGCACAATTTACAATGTTGGAAAATTAAATAGTTTCTCAATGTTAACACCTCCTCGAAGTTGTGTTGTTTTTGGCACCAAGTGCTGTCTAAAAATATTACATTAGTAGACTCTAGGCGTGGGTGAACGTGTGTGGAAACATCCATGCACCATCCACGGAGCACCGCCTTGACACAAAGTAACACAAGACTGCACGTTGCACAGTTTTGTGTTACTTTGGGTTACAATCCAACACAAAGATTGTAAATCCCACCGCAACACTTTGCCTCGGGTTTGGGTTAAAAAAAGGCATACAATCCCAATGCGAAGTCTTCGCAGGTCTGGGCGCCTTTGGCTGTGTAGATGACGTACATATTTTATATACCTCGGCTGTTTGGTAGACGTGCTTGGATGATGCAGGGTTTCTCTCTTTTGTTTGTTTTACTAGAAATCAACGCCCCCTGCTGACACAGCTGCCCACTCAAAGCTGCATCTAACTGTCTGAAAAAACTCCCTGAATTAAATTAGAGAGTGCCCCGTCCTGGTGGGACATCTGGCTCAGGTAGGTTAAAGTTTCCAAGTTATCTTTGTATTTTATTTAAGCCGAAAAAATAGAAACGGAGATAAACGTGCAGAATAAAAAAAGAAGAAAGTGGTGTGTAAAAAGAGAAAATGAACGAAATGAGCGAATTACCAGATTTATATTTGTTTAGAGCTCAAATAACCACACTGCGGCTTCAGAGCGCTTTGAGAATGGCGAGGGGCATCATTAAGTAGGATAAAAAAAGTGCGAGTGAAAGACTCCAGAGAAGGGTCTGGCTTCAGAAGTGGAACTAAGATACCTTTATAAGAGGCGTGGCCTATATGATTCACTTAGGGTGTGGCCTAACACACTGCATCGTTGTCGGCTTAGTACATTTCGGAAAAGATACTTATTTCTCCGACACGATAACACAAAAGAACAGATTTCAAGGGGTCATATATAACGTTTTATTTAACATGGCTGTCGAAAGTCACGCAACAGATTTTAAAACCAGACATTACGAATATTGCAGTTATCAGCTGTCCATTCCAGTGATCGCACATGAAACTATCTGGCGACCTTTCCAGCTCGTGAAGAGACACAGAGGCGGGGGGGGGGGGAGGTGGAGACATTCAGGCTGGCAAATGGTGTTCGCGGCCGCTACTGACCGTGGTAGGGTATGTGCGTGTGTGAAAGTAATCGCGATCGCGATCACATCAAAGCGGCTGTGCGGCCCGCGAAAGTGAAAGCAAATGAGTGCTTTAAGGCCTCCAAATGGTGCGCGCGCCCGGCCGACGCACATGCACTGTATTTGGAGGCCTGAAAAGCCACTGTTTGCACTTCCAAAACTCGCTTACTATAAGTCTCGCCAGAGCAGCGCTAAATCGCTGTCTCAGGCGAGACCTAAAAAGCAGTCACTGGCATGATGGTCGGCTGACCCCGGCAGGCCACCATCCCTATGAGTGCTGGGGTCGCAAATTGTGACCTACCTCATGAATATTAATGAGGCAGGTTGTTTGCGACCCCATTGGGAATCACAAACAGTGTCTGAGACACTGTTGTACATTCCATTTTGCAAGTCGCAAATTGCGAATCGCAAACTGATGCAATTTGTGACCCGCAAAATACATCTGGCCCTTAATCATTTTGTGATAAAAAAAGAAAAAAAATTCATTTGGCAAAAACATCCTATCATATAAAGAAAGCAATTGTGCCCATGTCCATCTCTTAGTGAAACTACATTTGGAAGCAGATAACATTTGTTCTCATAATAAAAGCAGATGACATCTCAATTCAATTCAATTCAAATAGACTTTATTCGGATTTCAAAAACCATCCATAAAAGCACAAAATAAATTTTAAAATACACATATGATACTACAATTTTGGGCCACAACTTATCATTTACAAATATAATTTATAAAAACAACAATGAGAACTCAAATGACCTTTATACTATACAGTGCATAAAACCACCTTAGATACAATATATGGCAGTATATAGAAAAGGATAAATATAGGTATTATGAAGACAAGACAAATGCGTTACAACACATTAGGTTAGTGCAAATCGTGTTTTAAAGTGCAAAGTGCATATCTCGATATAAAATTATTCAATTCTCAAAGACCTGCGTGAGCATACGATAGCATTAAGAAAGTTGCTAACTCTAAAAATTAATTCATCAGATCCCAACATTAAAAAATGTCTATAAGTATAATTGTGATCGGTCAAATCGTGTTTTCTACAATAGGGGATTAAATAGTGCCTTGTAAATTTCATGTAGAAACCACAGCCAAAAATAAAGTGTAACATACTCTGGGTTCCACCATGGTCACAAGGGCAATTTAATTTTTCCAGATTTTTAATGTAACCCAGTGGAAAGCAGATAAGATTAACAATACTCCGGTCCCTAAATCTGAATAGTAAGGTCCTCTTCCATCTGCCCAGTTTTTTACGTAAATAGGGCTGTGGTAACATCGGGAATTCAGGGGATGGTTCCTGGATTTGTAAATAATTGATTGTAGATTGTTTCGCAGAATCTACTCTTTCCCTCTCTTTATGGAAATGCTGATAGAGTGCCCTTCTCACTAAATTTTTGTGGGAGCCATCGATCTGGTCGGGGTGTGTAAAAAGATGACCATAGTTAACACTCACGAGGCTCTTTTCTACCGCATTAATCCAAGGAATTAAGCCGACATTCTCGCTATTCAGACAGTCCATAATAATCTCACGGGACAAGGAAGCTGCCGGGTTTTTCCAGACCCTTAACCAGAACAATGCGGGTCTGGCTCTTATAAAATCCTCAACATAGTGTAGTTTTAATTTGTTATGACATACGGTGGTTGGTGCACTAATGACTCCCCCCAAGATTTTCCGGCAAAATCTATTCTCTTCTCTCTGTAATTCGCAACAGTTCGAGAACCCCCAGACTTCAGCACCGTATGTACCAGTAGGGAGACATTGGGTTCGATAAATTTGTAATAAACTGGAAACCACGTCCGCCTGGCGCGGTTGACGGAGAGAGGTAACAGAGTTAATCGATTTGGAGAGTTTATTTCTCCCCATTGCAACGTGGGGTTGCCACGAGCCGCTATTGGAAAATAGCAGACCCAAATATGGGAAAGTGCAAGTGCTTTTTAAGGAATTTTGACCTATCACAATCTTTGGGATTTTATAATTTTTAGGGCCGCAGGTCATTATAAAAGATTTGCTAAAATTAGTGCACAACCCTAAGTCAGACATATAATCAACAAATCCCGATATTAGAATACGCAGAGCGTTCGGAGTGCGGCCCATAAGTACCGCATCATCCGCGTAGAGTAGCGCCGGGATTGGTTTCTTATTAATGATAGGGACGTCTTTTGTCAAGTTACATAAAGAATGAGTTAATTCATTGATGTATAATATAAAAAGCAAGGGGGCCAGAACGCAGCCCTGTCTGACCCCCTTGCCTATTAAAATTTCGTTTGAGACCTCGCCTTCATTATTTATTCGGACACGGGCCTTCAGGTTGCAATGGAGGTTGGCCAAAAAGTGGACAAGTGGTTCATCTAAGCCGTAGTTTAAAAGAATGGACCATAAGCGGGAACGGTTACCAAAATCAAATGCTGAGCTTAGGTCCATAAACCCAAAATACAGAGGGGATTGTTTGGCTCTTGTGTATTTAGCCATTATAAGATTGAGGTTCAGACATTGTTCCACCGTGCCAAGTTTGCTCCTAAAACCTAGCTGGCAACGGTGGATAATGGAATTATCGTCTGCCCATGTGCTAATTCTATCAAATAGGACCCTACCAAGGACCTTCAGGGTATTATCGATCAGTGATATTGGTCGATAACACCCCGGATCCAACCTATTTCCCTTTTTGAAAATAGGTACGATAGTACTACTGGACCATGTCGAGGGGATAGATTTCTTACTCAAGTTGTTAAAAAGATTACAGAGTAAGGGGGCCCAGAAGCTTGTGTTAGATTTAATCTGGTCAATAGACAGGCCATCTGGGCCTGGTGCCTTGTTACCAGCACTATTTCCAATGGCTTCCTCTACCTCCTCTAATGTTATGACTATAGTACTGTCAGGGAAATTATCCTCGGTATGATCTCCAACTTCCGCATATAGTTTTAAAAAGTGGGTGACCCATGAGTCTCCTGTGATGTTGCAATTGATCGGGGTGATGTTACTTCCCAGGGCTCTCAAGTTCTTTACATCTCTCCAAAACCCAGTTGAATCTTTTAGGGCAGCAGATTTCATTAGATTATCCCAGTGACTTATTAAAAGCTCCTCAGTTCTAACTTTTAGTGCGTGTTTATATTTGGAGCGTAGTGAACTGACAAGGGACACATCTCGGGGTTTAACTGCCAAGGCCTTTCTGAGTTCTCTATTGGCCCTCGAACAATTAGTGTTGAACCATCTTTGGTTGGTTACATTATGTTCTTTTAACGGTCTGGATATTGCCCTTTTTATAACTATGCATAAATCACAAAAAGACTTAATTATATCGGGGCCACCAAATGCTAAACATTTAGAGATCAACAGAGGATTATTCCTGATCACAGTAGATAGGATCTCTTGGTTGTCGATCCCTCTCCAGACAATCCTGAGCCCGTCTGTGGAGACAGTAATATTTTGGGCTCCTGTCTCATGTGGCCCTATAGGTTTTTTAATAGATTTAAGTTGGATTACTATGGGCAGATGATCGCTATATGAACTGCTAACAACCTCGGAACTAAATAACACTTCGCTAAGGAGGGAAGAGGTAAACATATAATCAATCGTAGTTGAACTACCACGGCCAATGTAAGTAGGGGCCGGCTCAATTCCCTCAGGGGATCCACAATAGCTCATTACATCATCTAAATCCCTACTATGTAATAAATCCAATAATTCAACACCTCGTCTACAGGGCGGGGATGTATAGTGGATGTGGGCATTAAAATCTCCACCAACACAAATGCCATCAAATTGGCCAAACTTTCCTCCATTTGCAACTTCATCAATAAAATTAAACAGTTCCAAAAAAATAGGATTTGGATGGTTAATAAAATCATTATTATAAAAGTTTATAAGACAAATTCTTAACCTTGCAACATATTTCACAGCTATCAGATGTTTACTGACCACATGTAAAGGTTCAATTTTCACGTCCTTAGAGATTTTTGCCCAGATGGATAGACCACCACTTGGTCGCCCCGAAACGGAGGGCAGAGCAGTAAGATTATGACAGAAAAAACCCCCCAGTAATTGAGCGCATGTGCACCACGTTTCCTGCAACATTACCACATCAAAGTTACTTATCCAAGTAACCCATTCTTTAATTTTCATCTTACTTGAAAGCCCAGCAATATTCCAACTAATGACACTAAGAGTATCAGTTAGTGGGATAGTGGTGGGAGAAGGAAGGGCAATGGAAGAGTCGGGCGTGCTACATGGGGTGGAATTAATCCATCTGGACAGGGCTTATAGGTGTTTATAGATTTTGCCATTTCCAAAGGCATTGTGCTAATAACCTTATCCGGTGTAATAGTAGAAGTTAATAGTGGTCAATCTAAGCTTCCTAATTCGGATAGAGCAGAAAATCTGTTGGATAAAGGAATGGTATTAGAGGCCGTTTGAAATATTCTGTGTGGGGGCCTGTAAAAGTGGCCCAATGGGTGAAGAGTTATGGCAGTAGATGTACTGGCGTAGGTGTTATATGTGTCTAAAAAGAATCTTACAGAGCTCGGGTGTCGGAAGTTAATCACTATACAGTCCCCACTAATATTTTTGTGTTGTGGACCCACCCAACTTACCCGACGGGTTGATATAATCTCATTTGATATGTTCCATCTTGCCCCTTTATGTTTAGTCAGCCAGTCAATGCATTTATTATGCAATTGTGGCCATGACTCACTTTGGTTTTCATTAAGGGCTGGTACGCCTGCTAACACAAGAACATATGGGCAGGCTTCTGGGGGTAAGTGAAGTGATGGCCCTAAATTATTAGTGGTGCTATTTCTTACTAACGCACCTCTGCTTGTACTTACACTCTCCGGTTTATTGCCTGTCCTATCTTATAGGGTTACTGATGGAGTGATAGTGGGGTTAGCATCCGAGCTCACAATATTAGTAGTAGCTCTTCCTGCTACTCCAAAAGAATCATGATTTGAACCCATGGTCAGTGCGGGTGGGGTATTAGCTAAAATGCTGCTAGATGAGACGGCTTTAACCGCTGTTAGGCTTTTAGTGTTGCTATGGCCAGAATCATCAGCAGTGGCCAAACCCCCCTCCCTCAGACCATTACATAATGATTCTAACTTATTCATAATTTTTTCACCCCGGGCAACATCCACACTAATAATACCTTTCCTTTTAATTTCCTCTTTTTTGACAAGGTTTTCAATTTTGTCCAATCTCTTAAAAACAAGATTAAATTGTTTAGCTATTTGAATTTCAACTTGCTTAAAAATGGTATCAACGATAGTTTCAATCAAATTGCCATTGACTTTGGGTTGGATATTACGGTCAATGGGCTCGGTCTGGGTACTGACCGAATTGTCAGTACTCTCATCACATGATATAGGGACCCCACAAGTACCCTTATCCAGGGCAGAAGACTCTAGTCTACAAACAGAGACAGTGAGTCTTCCCGTTCCTTCATCCAATGGTGAAAGTTGCGATGATAAGTCCTCAGTGGTACCTGATAACACTATTTCACAGTCATTTCCTTTGTTTTTGTTCCATAAACTTTGTGGGGTAGGTTGGTTTCTGCAGTGTCTTGATTGTTTCCTTTTGTTTATGGTACATTTCACTGGGCCTCTCTTACGTTTCTCCCTTGTTGTTGTGTTGGAACATGGTGTTTTATCTGGTGCAGATTCCACTAGTCGGTCAGTTACAGGTACAGTCACCAAACTAGTTGTGTCAGTGATGGAAGTTACAGTGTCAGCTTGGGCTGATGGTTTGATGACCGTTACTGTAGGGGAGAGAGGGAGACCCAAAGTAGGTAAAGCATTAGGAGACTGGGAACATGGCAGGGTAGTAGTAGGAAATCCAAAGGACATCCTGCGTTCGGTATCAGCAATCTCGTTGGTAACCATGGTAAGGGCATTCGCCAATAATGCATCAATCAATGTGGGAGATTCGATAGGGATAGCAGTAATGGCCGGTGTGGGCTTCATCGTACGTTTCCCCATAGTTTGTATAAATACCTGTACGGCTTGGCGATGCAAGGGGGGAGGCCCAGCCCAGCCTCGTCCTGCCCCGGACGGCCACAGACGGCCCGCCCTCTGCCCGGGCTCAGCCCGGCGACGCCCGCGCGCGTCCCGCGACGCGGGGGGAACCTCGGCTGAAGTAGCGCCTCCGGGCGCGCTTTCCGGCGGATGTGGGCGGGTCACTGGAGGGCTGCTGGGGACTGTAGTCCTCCTCCACAGCGGCCTCGGTGTAGTGGGAGGCGGCGAGGGAGACTACCTGCGACTCTCTGTCCCCCAGCCCTGGAGCCAGGAAAGAACTTTTGCGTGGCGCTGTGTTGGCTGCTCAAGGTACGATCCCCCGCTCCACCGGGGGAACCTCGGCTGAAGTAGCGCCTCCGGGCGCGCTTTCCGGCGGATGTGGGCGGGTCACTGGAGGGCTGCTGGGGACTGTAGTCCTCCTCCACAGCGGCCTCGGTGTAGTGGGAGGCGGCGAGGGAGACTACCTGCGACTCTCTGTCCCCCAGCCCTGGAGCCAGGAAAGAACTTTTGCGTGGCGCTGTGTTGGCTGCTCAAGGTACGATCCCCCCGCTCCACCGGGGGAACCTCGGCTGAAGTAGCGCCTCCGGGCGCGCTTTCCGGCGGATGTGGGCGGGTCACTGGAGGGCTGCTGGGGACTGTAGTCCTCCTCCACAGCGGCCTCGGTGTAGTGGGAGGCGGCGAGGGAGACTACCTGCGACTCTCTGTCCCCCAGCCCTGGAGCCAGGAAAGAACTTTTGCGTGGCGCTGTGTTGGCTGCTCAAGGTACGATCCCCCCGCTCCACCGGGGGAACCTCGGCTGAAGTAGCGCCTCCGGGCGCGCTTTCCGGCGGATGTGGGCGGGTCACTGGAGGGCTGCTGGGGACTGTAGTCCTCCTCCACAGCGGCCTCGGTGTAGTGGGAGGCGGCGAGGGAGACTACCTGCGACTCTCTGTCCCCCAGCCCTGGAGCCAGGAAAGAACTTTTGCGTGGCGCTGTGTTGGCTGCTCAAGGTAAGATCTGTTGTCACAATAAAAATCCATTCCAAAGGAGAAAAGAGCTTCTTTGAAGTACGTGTGTTATAGTTAAACATAACTACAAATGGCAAGATGTTCAACAAGGACTACAGGGAAGAAGAAACAATAAAAGCAGTACCTCAATCACAGTGCAATCAGCGGAAGGACAGCAATCAAGCTGAAGCAATCAGCACTTGGTCCATGCTCCAGCGAAAAGAGGAGGTGTGGCCAGCATGTACTGGCCAATTAGACGGCAACAAATAAATGTGACAATGAAACCAACGAATGTGAAGCACTGGGCAGGCTACAAACCCCTTGTTGTATACAAGATCTCTCCGAAACCAGAGCATGTGCAGCGCAGGCGCTGTGGGGTCCAAGCCAAAAATTAAAATCTAACGTTACTCATTTGGAAGTTCTTTAAAGAGAAGTATGTTTTGTTATGTTCTTAATTTTCTTAGCTCCATTTTGCATCTGATATCGTCTGGTACGGAGTTATATAGAGTGTGGGCTGCTCCAGCGATAGATTTCGAAAGTCTTGGAGGAACTTGAATGTTTTAATTTATGTATTTTAAGAGTGTTCCAGTGTCTTTAACGTGGACAAAGATATTCACGGAGGCAGATATATTCACCGTTTATGATTTTAATGAAGATGCCCATCATGGAGGGCTGGTGTGAGCGATAAATAATGTTTCCGTACTCAACATTTCATTTACTGAATCGATTAATTGAAGAGCAGCCATTTGAAGAAAAGTGCAATACCAAATGTTTACACTAGATGGTAGAAATATACTATAGTATTTCTAATACGTATGTCCGACTCTTTTAGACTTTTGTAATGCAAGAATTCTTAAGCACAACATTGTTCTGAACAAGGATAGCTAGCATCTTGTTTAGGAGTTTATTAATTTTGGTTTTGGCGGATAAAGTAGACTCAGTTACTGTAAAATCAAGAAATGTGTCAGCAGGAATTCGGAAAGAGACTGCAAGAATCGTGTGGATGCAAGAATCGTACATGTGACGTTTCGAGCAACCACCAACTCTGCTCATGGGGACGATATCCCCGCGTATAACAAACTTCAGTAATGGGACCTAATCTGCAAATAGGACACAATTCAGTGCGGGGTCTCCTGAGGGATGACGGTATCAGGCTTTAAGTGGAATGAAAAGAATGAGGGGCCTCTCCAAGGGGCGTGGTAGATGTAATTAAGGATGTAGGTTAAAAACACATCAGTTAAAAATCTGTGCTTAGCATAGTGTCCCGCCCGACTGGTATTTTGCTGCTTGTCAGATAAAATACAAGTAACATTATACCTACAACAAGCCAGAACTATTGGCTTTGTCGTCGTTTGTTAGACCTTCAATTTGGCCTTCAAAAACAGGCGGTAGAACGAAAAGGAGCCTTCCTAAAAAGCTGGCATAAAATTAGAGCCGCTGAAATAGGGTCTTTGAATAACCATCTCTGGGTAGAGGTGCTCTGTACTGGGAAATTGCCAGCCAACATGTACCTTCAGGACTCCATCAAAACTCTAGGCTTGACAGACGCCTGGAACATCTCAGTGGGTCACTCGCCTTTTTAAAAACTCGTAACAAAGACAACAAGATTAATATCATCCATAGAGGACAAGAATGCATTGTCCAAACGTGCTCACGGCCGGGCTGTGCTCAATAATTATGATCTCCAACCTTATCTTAAGGCAGGAACAAAGATTGCCACAAAGGAAAAATTCTTAAGACTCCGGTTGGGGGTTGGCTTAATCAATCCATTCTTACCGCCTTAGGAAGGAAGAGGAGGTGACCAGTTTTGCCGTCTGTGCACAGAGAATCTTATTCACATTATATGTATCTGCAGGAATCTACAGGACATACGGAAATCTTTGTTGAAACCACTCTTTAACCAGCATGGAGTCCGGTCTTGTAGAGAGGCGGTGATGCTGGGCTTTAATCCAACTTTAGTACAGCTAAACTGCCGTTTTACAAATTTTTTCGACCTAACTGAACAAAGGCTGAAAAATCTATCTTTCATTGTTACGAATTAGATCCGTATATGGCCTTGACTCTCCTAGATCCTGCCCTGTATTGCTACATCGAGGTTTCCTAACTGGTATTGTGACACTACAAGCAGGTACAACTGGTAGACGTTACTTACCACGCAGGAGCATTCATCAGCTCATACAGACAACCCTCACCAAACTGACTTTTAACAGACTGAGCATTAACTGTATTAGGGATGTAAGCATTTATGAGTCAATCAGTAATCATTTTTTTAAACAAATTCTTTTTTTTTAAAGGATATTCCAAAGTAGCTATTTTAACCATGTAATTTTTACACTTAATATAATCTCTGATTTTATTGTTTATGTATTATATGCAACGGTTTTAATTAATCAAGCATAATACAATTTACTTACTAGTTGCCTGAGATAAATAAGTAACAACTGTGGTTTCATTGTATATAACGTTGAAAATGCTTCCGTTTTAAAATGATAAGACTGTGAAAGAACTATAACGAGTCTCTTTGAAGTAACATCAACTCAGTGAAGGGTGGCACTGCTGCAGATTTCGATTTTTTTTCACCCTAAGGGTGAGGGCAATGATGGAGAGTCCGTTAGGGACCCGTCTCAGCACCTGCTTTTTAGAACTGCGGGTGCTGAGCACTGGCCAGATTCAGCCCACTTAAAGCCCTGAGGGTACGTTACACAGGGTGGCTCCTCCATGAGAGCGGAGGAGCGGAGGAGTGTCGGCCCACTAACCAAAATGCCCCCAAGCCCCAGAGATGAAAAATAAAATGGTAATAAAGTTAATTTATTACCATGTTATTTGTCATCCGCCCGTCCCGAACTGAGAGTCAGGACAGGGTGGGGCTTACAAAGAGCAGCAGCAGGGAGGAGGGTGGGATGCTGGGCACTGCATTTTACAGTGCGCATGTCCCTTTGGTCGGCCGTCTTGCGATGGCCAGCCAGGCATGCGCATTTTGAAACCTCTACCCCAGCTGTCTTAAGGCAGCTGGGTTAGAACAAGTGCAGGCCTCCGAGCCCTCTGGAACATTGAGAAGGGCCGCTCCCTCTAATCCTGGCATTGCTCCTATGCAGCATGAGAGCAACGCCAGGGTTGGTTAAGGCACTTCACTGGGGCCCGCGCTGAACACCGGACTGCAGGAGGAAGACGTGCAGTGAGGAGGAGGACGTGTCGCAGGTAAGTGGATTTAATTTTATTTTTTTACCCACCACCCATTCGCCCACCTCACCACTCCCCATAGATGCCAGCCGCCACTGACACCTACACTACAGAGGCAGCGGGCCTTAACTTATCCAACACCCAGCCTCTGCATGCAAATGGATGTAAGGTGAGCTCGAAATCCAGCACTGGCAGACATCGTTTTGTAAGCCCTCAAATCTTGACTTCTGTGTGTGCTGGAATGCATGTATTTTCCTTTGCACATTGCAGCATGCAATGTGATAGCAAAATAATTGTATGGATCATATTACTGGCAGTATAGTATATGGAGCAAGGGCTTTTAAGCGCTTAGTTAAAGCAACACCGGGTGAATCAGTGACTTACAGAGGATGTCACCAGTGATGTCATAAATGATGTCATAGAACATGTCATGAGAGATGTAAAATGTGAGATCATAAGCCGTGCATGGTAGGGGTACAAGCTATAGTTAGCTCTGCTAACTATAAATGGTGAATTTCAGTGGCACTGACATTCGCCTAATTAGAACATCACTTTAACCTTTGTTTTTTTCAGTGAAATTTATATTTTTAACAAAAGTGAATTTCTTCATTGTTTCTGAATAACAGTTTGAGGGATTTTTTTTTCTTTTTATATTCAAATTTTTATTTTTAGAGCTATACAAAAAACATTTTTTCACTGAATGACAATGCAGAATACTGTTGGAGATGGACAATTTAAGCTTCATGCAAAATGTTACTAAGGAGCAATACTTGCATTCATTTGCAAAATATATCTACTGTGTGCCTTAACCTTATTAGTGTAAAGTGAAGCACCAAATATACTGCTGGAGTGTATTCACTGTAGAAAGTAGTCATTCATATACGTGTGTTCTCTAATGCCTCCATTATAATGTAGCACATTGTAGTTCTCATTTATTTTACCCTTGTGCATTTTGATTTATACTGCTTTTAATGAAATTTCATTCTTATGTACTCATGTATTCATTTATTAATGTTTTGCATTTATTCTGTAATCTTATGTGCATGTACAATCATGTATCTACTGTGTACACTGACTATTTTATAAAGTTAGCTTAACCAAATGCCTCAAGCATTTGCTCTTCAATGTTTAACCTTCAATGTGAAAGTTTTGCTTGCACTGCAATGTTTTTTTCTTTTGCAGGTGTGCTCACATGATTTCATAGTTAGTGAAAGGCAAATTATGTATTAGAGAAACTAAGAGAAGACTCATATTCATGTTGTATCAGGAGCAAGGAGACATCTAAGGTCATCCTGATGTTCAACCGTAGGATGGAAAAATCGAGTGAAGTTGCCATGTTTTTCTGTGAGAGGTGAAAAACTGCTGGAGTTGAGGACGTAGAATGTTCAAATGGTCTGTGGATTTAATTGGTGCTCACACATTAGTCTTTAGAGCAGATACCTTTTGAACTCAGAGGTTTAGACCTCTCTGCTCCTTTTTATATATTTATTTATTTATGTATTTTATTTATTTAGGAGTTTTATATAGCGCAACCAGACCCGAAGATATCAGAGTGCTTTACAACATAGGTAGCGGGGAAGAACACACAGATAAGAGTAACAGTAATATACATATTGACTCAGTGCGAATCGAAGGTCTCATAGGATATCACAGCTTGAGAGTAATATATACATTGGCTTGTGGGGAGGCCCTTTCCGGGAGGGGGAGAACAGGAATGAATCAGGAGGTGTGAGATGTAGAAATCTTAGTGTTAAGGTGGCTGAGTGCTGCAATGGGCAAGAGTCTGCGGCAGCTATCCATTTGGAAAGGATCGGGTGAGGAAGAGGTTTTTGAGCTGCCTTTTGAATTTTAAGAAGGAGGGGGTAGTCCTAATGTGGACTGGGATGGAGTTCCAGATTTTGGGTGCGTTTCCAGAGAATGATCGAGAAGAGGTTTTTCGTTTGCGCATTTTCGAAGGGATGAGGAGTAGAGTATTAGTGCTCCTGAGGCTCCTTGCCTGACCGGCTTTCTTGAGTTTGGCGGCCAGGTAGGCGGGTTTCCCAGTGTGTTGAGATTTGTGTGTGAGAGGCAGTTCTGAAGTTGGCACGCATTTCAATAGGGAGCCACTTTAGTTCTCTGAGTGCAGGCGAGCTGTGTTCACATTTCCTTACTTCGGTTACCATTCTGGCTGCTGCATTCAGAGTTGTTCTGAGGGGAGCTAAGTGGGACTTTACTGTTCCGGTGAGGGTGCGTTCCCGTAGTCCAGTCTGGACAACACCAGGGATTGAGTGGCTTGTTTGAGGTCACTAGGGGGGATGAAAGGTTTTATTTTGTTGAGCAGTTTAAGGTTGAGGAAGGCGCTCTTGGCGGAGTTTTTGAAGTGTTTGGCCATGTCTAGTTTTGGGTCCAGAGTGATTCCCAGTGATTTTACAGAGTCGGCCAAGGTGATATTGTGGTTGAGAGCATCAATGGCTTTTAGCCATTCTGCGATTTTAGGGTTCTGTTCCTTGTTGGAAATGAGAAGGATTTCCGTCTTCTCTTGAGTTTCAGATGGTTGGGTGGTAGCCATTGTTGGGCTTCTCCTAGAGTGTAATTTAGTCTTTGGATGTCATTAATGGAGGAGGCTTCGAGATAGATCTGAGTGTCATCTGCATAAAGGTGGAAGGGGATATTGGTGTTTTCGAATATGGAGGTGAGGGGTTCCATGTACATGTTGAAGAGTTGCGGGGAACGAACTGATCCTTGGGGTACGGCCCTGCTGACAGGGCATAGGTCAGACAAGAATTTGTTGATTTTTATTCTTTGGGTGCCATTCTGTAGAAAGGAGGTGAACCACTGTAAGACCACCTCATCAGCTTCTACCCTTTTTTGTAGTACCTTAATGAGTAATTTGTGATCGACCGTGTTGAAGGCTGCCGTTAAGTCCAAGAGTATGAGTAGACAGCATTGGTCCCTGTCTAGTGAATTGTGGATATCATCTATGACATTCAGCATCGCTGTCTCTGTGCTGCAACCTTTTCTGAAACCCGATTGGTGAGAAGGTTGTTGCAGTCCATGTGTCTGGTAAGTTGGAGGAGAACACATTTTTCCAGAATTTTAGCTAGAAGAGGGAGATTGGAGACGGGTCTGAAATTGTTAAGATCGTTTGTGTCAGAGCCCGTTTTTTTTAAATAGTAGTGTGACTTGACCGATTTTGAGACAGTCAGGAATGACTCCGGTACTCAGGGAGCTATTTATAATCTTGGTCCAGATTGGGGCAAGGGTGCGTTTGAGCTTTTTGGCCAGTTGGGCAGGAATGGGGTCCGAGATATGTGATGATGGAGTGGAGCTGGAAAATAATTCTGAGATCTGCGCTTCGGAGATGGGGTTGAAGGATTTCCAGTTGTTTGGGTGGTGCTTGGCAGGGGTAGCATCTGTCTCAGTGAGCGTGCTGCTGTAGGGGGGGTCATGGTGAACGTCTAGGGAGAGCTTGATCTTTGTGATTTTTTCGTCAAAGAACTTAGCAAAGTTATCATACTGGCATTTGGAGGCTTGAACTGAGGCTGAGGGGGGTTTGGAAGTTTGCTGTTTGACGAGATTGAAGAGTTCTTTCCGCCTATTTTTTGCTTTGTCGAAAGCACTGCAGAAGAAAGATTTTTTTTCATTCTTGATGTGTTTTTTGTATTTCCTGCGTAAATATTTGAGTCGTTAAGGAGGGTTGTGGGCGGGTTATTCTGCCATAGTCTTTCTGCAGCTCTCAGCTGTCTTCTTTTGGCGTTTATGTCCGTGTTGAACCAGAATCTAGATGGGGTTTTCCTGACTATTTTCCGCTTCAAGGGGGCTACTTGGTCCATAATGGAATTCATGGTTGTGTTGTAGTGGGAGGTGAGATCTGTTGTCGAGGAGTTGTCCATGGTGATGGGAAGGAGTGAGCTTGCCCTTTCCTACAAGTCAGTGAGGGTAATTTGACTTAGATATCTCGCCCAGTGTGGGGGTTCTTTTTTTTTTTTTTTTTTGAAAAACCTTTATTGACATTTCAACCAATAACAAGTATGGGCCTACAACCCCCGGGGCCGGCCGCTAAGCAGTCAGAGTAACAGAAATCAATATTTATCACAGGCAGCACCTCAGGGAGCGGAATCTCCATGCTATTAAACTGTCGGCCACTGAACAGCCCAAGTAGGAGACCAGGATACAAAAGGTTTTCATTTTATAATAAGGGAGGATGGAAGGATCAGGTGCCAAACAGTTTCCCAGCAGCAAGAAATGGCAGGCAGAATAATAAGCGTCAACAATAAAGCAATTTATCTAGTCAATGGCGCTGAAACAGGAAGGTCAGGATGTGGAGGAATATCACGGCCATTTGCGCCTGCATTCCCCTGCCCTAAAACCCAGAAAACACCACGGAAATTGTGGCACACATGAAAACGCAGCGATTAACAACGAAGGAGTTTTACCATGCTGATCCCAGAAAAGAAGGACAAAGAAGAATAAGAGAAGAAAAAGGAGGCCATGGAAAAAAAGGGTTAAAGACTAAAGGATCCCCTCCCCCAACCCCCCACCCTGCACCTCTGCAGATGAGTACGGCCCCCCCCCCCAGCAGTGTGCCTGTCGCCCCGGAACCAGACCCGAAATATAGAAGAAACAGAGAAAGAGGAGTAAGAAAAGAAACCCCACCAGACGGGGGGTAGAGAGAATATTAATAAACTGGAGGAGGGCCTTCAAAACATGCCCCCGGCTTCTCCCTCCCGCACAGTATGTTTTCCCCCAAAGCAAACAATAAGCAACACAGAATCGACCATGTCAAAGAAGAATGGGGAGCATTATGCGCCTATTACACTAACAGTTATGCCGTGAGAGCACGCAACCCCTGAGCCCGCCCGCCTATTAGATGACCACCTCTGAAGGATCAACCTTATCCTTGGCCACTCTTTGCGAATCTACCCATGCATACCCATCGACCCAGTACCATGTCCAATGTTACAAAGAAGAGGAGCGTCCAAAAAAGAGCAGGAAGCGACACACACAGGTAGGGTGGAAGTCTCTGAATACCAACACAGTCAGCAGTATTGAGAGTCGTCTTTCCCAGTGCTGCCCCAGGATCTGCACTGCACACAAGGTCCAAGAAGGCGAAATCAGCCAGAGCAGGCGACCGTTGCTTGAATATTGCCTGGGTCGCCGGAGGCCGGGCACGGGACAAGGCCACCACCCCCCACTCAGGTCCAAGACCTCCGGAACAGACCAGACCCACAGCCAGCCGATCACACGTTAATATACTGTCCGGAGTTTCCAGCTGGTCACTATCCACAGGGCCGGCCACGACACTGTCCTCCTGTGTGCAGTGTAGGAAGTCCCCGTGTACCTGGGGACAGGCAGGCAGCAACTGTTCCGATGCTGATGCCACCCCATCAAGCTTACTCCCCAATACCCAGGCGCCGTGAACCAAGGCGGAATGAAGGGCACCGAGAGCCTCGAGAAGATCACCATACCCCAGCACAGCTCTCGGCGCTCGCTCCGCTACGCTCCTCATAGTCGCACACTTCAAATCGTGCTGCGACCCAGTGTACAGGATGGTAGACTTCGTCCTGTCAAGATGGCCGCCGGGTAAGTCCAACCCAGATTGGGACCAGGACTCAGGGACAAGCGCCGCAGGTTCCATGTCACTGGAATCAGGGTTTCGGGGGCAGGCAAAAAATATATCCGGTGTGTGGTCACAGGCAACAGTCATCCCCACCACGGACCTGCGCCCGCGAAAATCCGGGAGCAGGCCGCAAGAATCAGGGCGAGTTACGGGCGGCGGCCGGGCAGCTCACCGGCGAAGGCTGAGGCAATCACCGGGGAATCTTGGATTAGCCACCTCGGGCATGCACTCGTTCCGCTACGCTTAGTGGTAGGAACGACCACGGCGCAATGTAGGCCGATATTCGCACCGCTTCGGTTAGTCCGACTCCACCCAGTCACCAAAGGCCGCTGTTGTTTAACTGCCGCCCGGCCATGTTATCCACTCGAGGTCCCGGTTCCAGGGTTGCACAGGCCGCAATCTTCAAACGGACATTTCTCCGGCGATACCGCCGCCAGAAATTACGGAGTCACACGATCGGTTGCCGCTCTCATTCACCAACAAGGGCATATAGCGCAGGCTAAGGATCTCATACAGGATATCTGTGCGGGATGCGGAGGTTCACGGAGCCGGGAGCCTACGCTGCCGTCCCGGTCGCCATCTTGGCTCCTCCTCAGTGTGGGGGTTCTTGCGTGCGTGGCAGGCAGTGAGTATTTTGGTTGATGTGGAATAAAATGATAAGGTGGTCGGACCAATCGACCGGTAGGATGTGGTCGATAGTGACTGTATCTCTTTGAGCAATAATGGCATCCAGGATAGCTCCTTTGCTATGAGTTTGTTCTGTGCAATGTTGAGTGAGGTTATTGTTGTGTAAAAGTTCGTTTAGGGATTAGGTCAGCGAGTTGTTTTCCTCGTTCCAGTGTAGGTTGAGGTCACCTAGGATTATGATGTTGGAATCCCTAAGTGCACAGTGAGTTATCAAGTCGGAAAGGTGTTCTCCGAAAGAGGCGGTGTTGCTGGGTGGGTGATAGAGGAGATGGCATAGTAGTGTTTTGTTAACACTCGTCCTAATGGTGGTCGTTAGACATTCAAATGAGCTACATTTAAAGGAGTCAATGTCCGTTACAGAGATGTTGTTCTAGTGTATGATAGCAATACCCCCTCCTCTTTGGTTCTTTCTGTCTTTATTGATGATTAAGAAGCCTGGGGGTACAAGCATGTCCATGGAAGGGGAAGAGAACTTATTCAACCAAGTTTCGATGATGAACGTGATGCCTATGTCATAGGTAAGGATTGTTTCTGCCAGTTCAGTTGCTTGTTTCATGGCAGATCTGCAGTTTATGAGCATGTGGTGGTCCCCTCGTTATTGAGATTCTGCGTTAGGGGGACCCTAGGAATAAGTAGAGAGGAAGGCGGGGTCGTAGCCTTTTGGGTGGGGGGGCGGTCTCTTCCGAAACCAGTGATGACCTGAATCTCGGAGTTTCGGGTGACCATAGGGGATATGTCATAGGTGGTGGCGAGTTTTATCGCCTCTCTCATGGACATTGCGGCTTTTGCTCTTTTGGGTCTCTGTGTTTGGTTCGGAGAGGTGTTGTGTTTCAGTTGTGCCATTGAGCCTTGGGGGTCTTGAGTGTATGGTGTTGTTCCTTGTGATGTAGGGTGTGAGCATTGGCGAGATTTCCAGTGTGAGGTGAGGTTCAGTAGGATTCCGTTGAGGCCAACTATTACAGTTTCTAGCTGGTTTTCCAATAGAGCAAGTCTCTGAGTCATCTCCCAGGAGGAAGGGGTGGGGGCGTCAGGGTTTTGTCTGTCCTGGGCGAGGTTCTCAAGGGAAGGGGAAAGCTTGAGATTGAGAGATTGGCTATTGTTTAAGGTGTAGCTTGTGTTATACCAGTAGGTAGCCATTGACATGTGGAGTGGAGGGACAGGTCGTGGTTCAGCCATCTGCCTCTTTCACATGGGTAGAGTTGGGGGGGTAAGGGGTCATTGGCTGAGGATTCCGTTCGCTAGTTGTTTGTGTGGAGTAGTAATAAGGGGAGGTAACGGGTAGGTGTCCGTCGGGGGGGTTGTAGGGTCTCATCTGAGACGCAACTCTGATTAGTTTTGGAAGGGGCATATGTATTGTGCGTTACATGGGGGGGTGATGAAGGAGAGGTTGTTGTTTGGGGGCACAGGTTGGCGTTGTTGGTATAGGTCCTGGGGATGGTTTGGGGGATCTCTAGGAGGGTGGGTCTGTCGGGGGATGGTGAGATGCTCGGGGTGGGAGTGGCGAAAGTGATTGAGGGCATTTTGTAGCGAGGGGAAGAGGAAGTTGAATGCATCTAGGTTATTGTTGTTGGCTTGGTTCGTGACTGTACCTTTAGTGTAGATAGTCGCGGAGGTATTACCACTGCGCATGGGGTGGTTTGGGAATAAGATTGTCAGTTTGCAGCTGTAAGGATTGTTTGTTGTTTTAGAAATGTGGAGATGTGTTCTGAGAATGGTGGTCCAATTTGAAGGGCTTTCGGTGTGGAAGATGAGATCCATTTTCAGCTGACCTTTGGAGGTGCAGTGGTATATGTCCGCAAATAGTGTATCTGGGTGTTGTCTGATCAGCCTGTGTTTGAAATTTATTTTCGCTTTTAGTGAGAGGTTGGGGGAGAAGATGATGGAGAAGGAATTAGGGCCATGTGGTTTCATGCAATTAGGCATGGAGGGGCCTAGGAAGTTTGTGATGGCTGGTGCTATTTAGTTTCGGTTGGAAAGGTGGATAGGTACCCGGAGCTATGCTCAGTCTATTGGGCCGAGAAGACTAGGGCCCGGAGGTGATGACAGTCAGTGTCCCTCTTCGTGTCTTGGTGATAGTTAGAGAAGAGCTATGTATCATTAGTGCCAATATGTGTTCGGCATTAGGGGCCAAGGCGTGATTTGACTGTACTCAGTAGGGTGGGAACTATTCTTAGGTCCTCGGGAGGGGTCAGTAAGGTGGGAGAATAATCCCTCCAGGTATACAATTATTGCCCAACAGCAAGGTCTCTTGTTGCTGTGCCCGGTGTGTCAGAAGTGAGTATTCTACAGATCCTGGGGGGTATTACTAGTGGAGGTGGATCATTGGAGTCACTAGTGATATGTCTGGTGAGTGGATGTTAAGGACGGGCAGGAGCCACTGTCTTGGGGACGGGCATCTGGTTAGTGCATCTAGTTGGTGAATGGTCACCAGTGACATGTCTAGTGAGTGGATGTTAAGGACAAGCAGGAGCCACTGTCTTGGGGACGGGCATCTCATTAGTGCATCTAGTTGGTGATTGGTTGTTGTAGTGCTTAGTGAGAGAATGGTCGGTGGAGGTCTCCGAATGAGCAAATGTAATTGCTCAGTGAGTATAGGTTAGAGCGGGTCAGAAGCTGTCATTTGGGAGTCAGGCATCAGGGTGATGGAGCCTGCGTTACATGTTACTGGGGTTGTGCGTCAGTGGAGGTTGACTCTAGTGTCAGGCTGCTTAGTGTGCGGTTCGAGATGTCTGGTGAGATGTGGACAGTTACTAGGATGGCACGTCAGTGGAGGGTGACTCTAGAGTCAGGTTGCTTAGTCTGCAGTTCCAGAGGTCTGGTGAGATGTGAACAGTGGAGGCCGTTCACATCTCACCAGACATCTCGAACCGCAAACTAAGCAACCTGACACGTCTCACGTTCCTGGGGCAGCGCACTTTAGAGCTCTTTTCAATGCTTTTGGTCAAGATCTAGGGCTCCAGTGACCGGCGGACCTTAGGGGCCCTGGAGTGAGTAATTGGAAGTACTTGGCGAGGAAGACTGGTGTGGGTCCAAGCTTGGATATCCACGACATTCGGCTGTGGGGTCCATCAGCCGATCTCTCCTGTTCGCATGTAGAGGTAGCGAAGCACTGAACAGCGTTCCTGGCAAAGGGATCACAGTGCGATTTTGGGATATCTTCTTGGTGATTTTATGCGGGTTAGTCTCTCAGTCAACTTAGAGGATGAGGGGGCGGAGAAAAACAGGGATTTTCACGTAGGCGTCATCCCTTGCCCCAGGATCTTGATCTCAGACCTCTTCCCCCGCGGCCATCTTGGATCTTATATATCCATTGTGTGGCTGTATTCTATATTTTGCATCGATTTGGAGAACTTTTATTTAAGTCGCCACTATGGTGACACCTTCCTACTTACCCTGATTAAACTAGGTTTGCCACTTTATTTTACTCGACTTTACATTTATTCACACATAGACGGGAGGATCGAAACCTGTACACTGATCATCAAACTCTATTTCTTATCTTTTGTATTGCTGCAACTGAATTTCTGGTATGCCTTATGCTACTAAGACTCAATTTTTTTTTTGATAAACAAATTTTTATTGTGTTTTGCGGCATAAAGGACAATATCAAGAATGATATACATCAGTGCATTGAACAAGGCATCAGTAACTTCAATCAGGGAAGCATCAACAAACAATTGTAAAGACCCTCCCTTCCTCCCCCATCCTCCGTCCCCACCCTCTGCGCCCCCACCCTTCAAAACAGGCCCCCCAACCATTTCCCCCATATCTTGCGGAATTTTTTGGGGCAGCCCCGTGCAGCGTATAACGACCGCTCCTGGGCCACACACCAATCCACCCCTCTACTCCAGGTAGCCCCTCTGGGCGGGTCTGGCTGTGACCACACTGCTGCTATATCCCTCTTAGCCACCATAAGGGCAGTAGCGAGGAAGTACTTCTCGTTACGGGACCCGTCCATCCCGTCCATGATGCCCAGCAGGGCCATTCTAGGCTCGTGGGGAACCTCCCATCCCAGGACCTCCGCTAGCTCGGCTTCGATCGCTGCCCAGTAGTCCTCCAGACGGGAGCAAGACCACACCATATGAAAAAAGTCCGCCGGAGCCACCCTGCAGCGAGTGCAGGAGGCGTCCACGCGGAGGCCCGCACGATACAGGCGGTCCGGAGTCAGATAAGCAGTGTGGAGGTAATAGAGTTGGATGAGCCGCAGCCTAGCGGAGGTGGTAAGCGACAGAGGGGCCATAAGGGCGTCCCTCCAGTCCGCATCGTCCAAGGGTCCCACCCAGGCCTCCCATCGCTGTTTTAGCCCGCTCCAGTCCACCGGGGTATTGTTAATCAGGGATTTATAAATGCGGGATATACCCCCCTTCCCCAGATACCCCAACATCACCTGCGCCTCAGGTGGGCTATGGGAAGGCAGTCTGGAGTCTAGAGGGACATGAGCCCGGACCGCGTGGCGCAATTGAAGGTAGCGGTAGAATTGAGAAGGCTGCAGCGAGAAGCGGGTCTGAAGCTCCTGGAAGGAACACATGTGGCTCCCACGCCATATATCGCCCAGACAGGAGATACCGAGAAGATCCCACTGCCAAAAGCCCGCTAGTCCCACCACCTCCCGCAGCCATGTCCCGTGCCAAAGCGGAGTGAGTTGCGTGGACGTCCCCGACCATCTGGTGTGCCGCAAGGCCGCGCGCCACGCGAGAAAGGGAGCCCGCACGACGTCGGGGAGCGACAGGGGGACCGTTGTGCCATAGAGCATGTTTTGGATGGAGGAGAACCCGAGGCATTGCACCTCGAGTCGATAAGCCGGGTCGCCCCAACCACCCGAGAACCAGTCATGGATCACCAGTAGCTGGGTGGCCAGATAATAAAGGTATAGGTTAGTCATGCTCAGGCCGCCGTCATAGGAGGGGACCCTGCAGCGATCCAAGGCCAGCCGAGGCCTACCGCCGCCCCAGAGGAATTTGGTCACCATCTTATCCAGGTGCCGAAACCACGGGCGCGGAAAGGGGCATGGAGTGTTTTGTAGCATGTAGAGAAACTTGGGGAGGATCATCATCTTGTATAAGGCGACTCTCCCTAGCGGGTTCAATGGGAGGGACTGCCACCGGAGCATATCTGATCTGGTCTTGTTGACTACTGGAGCCACATTGAGGGCCCAGCAGAGTTCCGGAAGGAGGGTGACCCAGATCCCCAGGTACTTAAAGGAGAGTCTCCGGAGGGGAATATCCGATTGCCAGTCAAAACATTCCCGCGACGGGTGTAGCGGGACTAGAACGGATTTTTTAGGGTTCAGATGAAGACCCGACGCTTGGCCAAACCGATGGAGGATCCGGCGGACCTGGGGCCCCGAGGTCGCTGGATCAGAAAGATAGAGGAGGACGTCGTCCGCGTAGAGGGCAATCTTATCGGGGGCCACATCTGGCCAGTCCCAACCGCGAAGAACGGGATCCGCACGAATCAGCACCGCCAGGGGTTCCATGGCCAGAGCAAAAAGGAGGGGCGAGAGCGGACATCCCTGGCGCTTCCCCCGACCTATGGGAAACGGGCGAGATAGAGCCCCATTGACCAACACACGGGCCCGCGGGTTCGCATATAGGACCGCTACCATAGCACGGAACCGGAGACCGAAGCCCATACGCTCCAGGACGTCACCTAAGTACGCCCATCCCACGGAGTCGAAGGCCTTTTCAAAGTCGACCAAGAGGAGGGCCAGATAGGGGGAAAGGCGGCCGCGGTGCGCCATCGCGAGGTGCAGGCGCCGCAGGCAATGTCTGGTCCCCCGATCCGGCATAAAGCCACATTGATCCGGGTGGACCAGGGAGGCAAGCAACGGGCGCAGCCGCTGCGCCAGGACCGTAGCATAGATTTTGAGTTCGGTGTTAATAAGGGATATCGGCCGGTAGTCGGAGCAGGACCGCGAGGGAGGCTGTGTCTTGGGGAGGGCAACTATGGTTGCTGTGTACGTTTCGGGCCGGAACGAGCCCGTCTCCACCACGTCCGCGAAGAGGTCCCGAAGCCTCGGGGCCAGAGTCTCACGATAGTGAGCGTAGTACTCCTGGGGGAACCCGTCGGGTCCCGGGGTCTTCCCAGGCGCCAGGCGGCCGATCGCCTCTTCAATCTCCTGCAGCTCGATCGGCGAATCAAGGGTCTCAGAAACCTCAGGCTGCAGCCGCGCAAGCGTCGCCCCGTTCGTCTCCAGCAACTCCTCTAGGGAGAGCGTGGACGGCCGGAGACAGTACAGCTGGGAATAATAGTCAGCGAACGCCTGGGCTATCGCCACCGAGGCTGTGTGGATGCCCCCCGCAGGGTCCGCGATGGCTGGAATGATCCTGCCCGCCCGGGGGTAAGTAGCCAGTCGGTGGAGAAGAGTGCCGTTTTTGTCTCCCCAGCCGTACACCCGGGCCACCGAGGAGCGCCACAGAATCTACGCCGCCTCCAGGGAGTGTAGGCGAATCTCTTCCCGCAGGAAGGCCAAGCGACGAGACCGTGTGGCATCATCCAAGTCCCCCAGACTGCGCTCCAGTTCCAAGGCTTGAGCCTCGCAGTCCGCGAGCTTCTGGGATTGAGCCCGCCGTTGGCATTGCAGATGCCCCTTAGCGGCACCCCGAACAGTTGCCTTGCCGGCCTCCCACAGGACGGCAGGGGAGAGGACAGAGCCTTCATTGTGAGAGTAATAATCGGCTATCTCGCCTCCGACCGCCTTCCGAAAAGCCTTGTCGTGGAGGAACCAGGCGTTCAAACGCCACATCGGACGGGCAGAGAGGAGGGGGGGGCCAAGAGCGAGGAGCACTGGCGAGTGGTCCGAAAGGCCCCTCAGGAGAATGCGTACATCCCGCACCCCCGCGCAATCGGTGGATGGTACGAAGATGAGGTCGATCCGGGCATGGGAGTGATGGGCCGCCGACGTGTGGGTGTATTGGCGCGCCTGCGGGTGCCAGATCCTCCAGACATCGCAGAGGCCCTGTGATTCGGCCCAGGACGAGAGCTGTTTTGCACGGGCGACGCGGGTCAGGGAGACCGGACCCGTCGAGTCCAGGTGGGGCGAGTAGACAGCGTTGAAGTCCCCGCCGAGAATGAGGGAACCCGCCGGGAGGAGACCCGCTGCGTGGGAGAGGGCCGACGGCAGGAGGGATGGCGCCGCGTAGAGGGACATCAGGGTAAGGGGTCGCCCCTCCAGAGTGCCACATACCACCACTACCATACCCTGGGGGTCCAAATGCACCCGGGTCAGGACAAAGGGGAAGGACTTGCGAAGCAAAATGGCCACCCCTCGGGATCCCCGTGCAAAACCTGAATGCCATACCCTGTCATAACCGTAACGGCCAAGGAAGGGGCAGTTGTTACCCAACAGGTGAGTCTCCTGGAGGAGGAGCACATCAATCTCTGCACGTTGCGCATATTTGAGGACCGCCATGCGTTTAAAACGGTCCAGAAGACCATTGACGTTCCAGGATAGTATGCGCATGGCGGCCCTAGGGACAGGTGGGTCAGCCATAGTCTAGGACAGAAGAGGGGGCCAGTGGAGGCGCGTCTGAGCAAGCCCCTAGGGAGGAAGGACAACGGGACATCGGGCGAGAGAGCAGGTCAAAGAGTACATGATACCTTAGCACAACAGATAAGAGGGAGTCATCCCCCACCAACAAAATCTCCCCAACGAGGAAGAAACAACCCCAAACCAACCCCAACCCCCCACCCCTCACCCTATACTTCGAAAACAGAAGCATCTGTCGCCCGAACCAAATGGAAGAACCACCAAGCTAAAACACTTGGGCTTGAGCGCTAGTGGACCCCTGATACAACTAAAGTCAAGCCTGATTTACCTGCCCTGGCCAAGAGCAACACTGACAGCGGAGCATTCCACCCCCCGCCCAGGCACCCCCCACCCCCCCACCCCCAAAAGAAGCAAAGAAAGTCAAATGTTAGGGCTGCGAGAGAGGTCCGAAGTGTCCACCAACTCGGCCGGTTGGGTTGCAGGGCCCGTGAGCCGGGGTGACACGGCCCGCCGCCCATCTGCCACGGGACTGGCGTGTGCGGCCGAGGAGGCAGAGGAGGTTCTCGATCCCCGGCGTGGCCGTCCCCCAGAGCGCGTGGTGATCGCCTCCCCCGCTGTGCGCTCCCGGGGTAATGTGCGGTGCCGCCGACGGGTCTTCGATGTCCGGGGCCTCCCCCGTCCCCCCCGCATACCCGTAGGCGATCCGCGTCCAGAGCGCTGTAGGGGGTGCTCCTCTGTCAACCAGGTCCAGGCCGCCCGCGGGGTATCGAAGAACAGTGTCTTATGCTGGAAGACGACCCGGAGGCGGACCGGGAACTGGAGCTGGTATTGGAGTCCCAGGGAGCGCAGCTTTTGTTTCACTTCCGTGTAGGAGCGGCGCAGCTCTTGGACTTTGCGAGTGTAGTCCGGGAATATCATGATTTTGTGGTTCTGGTAGTGGAGGGTATCCTTGCAGCGGGCCTCGCGGAGAATGGCGTCGTGGAAGTTCAAGAGCTTGAGGATGAACGGCCGGGGGGGCGCACCTGGGGGCCTGGGGGCCAGGGAACGATGGGCTCTCTCCACCATGAACGAAGTAGATAGGCTGTCCGCCGGCATACAGGACCGGAACCAGCGCTCCATGAAATCGTCCGCCCGGCCCGATTCGACTCCCTCCGGAAATCCCACTAAGCGCAGGTTGCTGCGCCGAGCGCGGTTTTCTGCATCCTCGACCCGGCGGTGTAGCTCCTTAGAGTGGGTGGTCAGCTCCCGAACCTGGTCTTGTAGGTGGCGGATGTCATCTTCAGCGGTGGATATCCGGGACTCGGCTTCTGAAATGCGGGCGGTGGCATTCCGCAGATCCTGCTGGAGAAGAGCAACGTCCACCTTGATCTCTCCCACCATGCCCTCGAGGGAGGCGCGGGATGAGTTGATGGCCTGCAGGATGGCAGCAAGGTCTGTAGCGGGGGCCGGGGCCAGCTCGGCCGTGGAGCCGGACCCCTTGTCGGAGGTCGTGAATTTGTCCATCCTGGTTTGGGTGGCCCCGGACGCCGGCTTATTGGCTTTGTCCTTACCCATTTCTGGGGCGGCCGTCAGCGAAGCGGGGCAGCGGACTGGAGATACCCCAGCAGGGTGTCCGCGGGTGCTCGGGCTGACGTGGGACCAGCAGGGGGTACGGCGGGGGGAACCCGCGGTCGGAAAGGGCCTGGCACCACCAGCCCCAGCGGTCAATCCCTGATGAGCTCCTCAGCGGGACAGCCAGTCCAGCCCCCGGCCGCAGTCGCGTCCGTAGGCCTCCCCCAGCAAAGCGAGGTCCAGCAACGCAGCTCACAGTCCCAGGCCAGCGGATCATCACTCAAGAGCACCGCAGCCGGTAGTCGCCAAGGCCACCACTCCTGAGCACAGCCCACCTCTCCAAGGGGACGCCTCGCCAGTGCGGTCTCCCCGCAACCCCCAGGGGGGGGCACGGTGCCGCCTGTCGGATATCTTCGGCTGAGGCCCCGAACGATGAGGGGGGGAGGTGGGGGGGAAACAGCAGCGACACCCCCCGACCGCCGATGTGCGGCCCGAATCAAGGAGGGCGCCCCCACACCCGGAATCCGCAGCCAGTCTCGGAACGATGGGGCCGGGTCAGCGCCGCAGCCAGGAGGAGGAGGGAGAGAGAAGGGGGGGGGGCAGGGGTCCGGGTCCCCCGGCCGCCGACGCACGGCCCGATGGGGGGTCTCCCCTCCGCACCCGCCCCCCGCAGCCACCCCGGTGAAACGGTCCCACGCCGCCGCACTCACCGCCTAATCCGCCACCAGATTCCGCACGGGGGGGTCCGTCACAGCACTCCAGGGGCTCCGGACTGCATCAGCGAAGCAGGACAGCACCCAGCCGGTACCCACAGCACCCGCGGCAGCCTCGCGGCCGCCGCGTCCTCTTCTCCGGCCGGGTCAGGCCTGCGCCCCTCGTGGGCGCCGCGGGCTAAATTTGCTGCCTGCCCGGGCCGCGGCTCCGCAGCCGCCACCGTCCGCCTCCGGCCGGGCTTCGCGTCGTCTAGGCAGGCCCCCAATGATCACAGCGCCCCAGGAGCAGGCGTGGGGCAGCAGGGCAGCTTCACACACCCCAGCGCCCAGAGCGGGCCGGCCAGGGCAGTCCAGGGGGGAATCAGAAGGATTTGCGGGGACCGGCGTCGGGAGCCTTACGGAAAGGCGTCCATGACGGTCAGGCGCCACCTAGCGCTCTCACTAAGACTCAATTTTATTCAACGTTTTAGTGCTCAAGAATGGAACTATACAAAACAGATACAATGTGAAGATTGGCTTGTAAAGATAGGATGCAGTAATATGAACACACAATAGATTTCTGTTAGCGTTTGTGTGGTAAGCCTAAGTTCATGGTGTGTAGCGCTAGAGAGTATAGCCAGACAGTCACTAAGCCACCAAGGATCATCGGGAATAAACAATAAATAGACAACAAGGATATGGGGAAGGGGAAAACAGAGAGCGGGGTGGAAAAAGAAAGAAAAGGGAGAAGAAGAGAGCGAAGAGGAAGCACAAGTATAGTACCAAGGGAGCCAGGAGTTTGGTCAGTAGGATTAGGGTCCCAGTTCGGAATCTGTCTTGGAAATCAGACTGTCGGGACTAGAAGGAATTAAGGAAAGCTTACTGGGTATTGTGAATAATGGAGTCCAGGGTTTTCCAAATGTGCTGGGAGGTAATGGGATTCCTTGTTGATTGTGATTCTTCTGCGGTATGTGACCTATGCCCACCAGGTGTGATAGGCAACATTGTTAGTGTCTTTCTAATCTAAAAGAATAACTTTAAGTGCAATGGTGATGAGTAGGGCAAGGAGAGTAAGGTCCCGGTCTGAAAGCATCAGTGGTGTTGTTGAGCATACAGCCAATTATAATGAATGAGAAGTCCAGAGAGATGGTTGTATTGAAGGTTTTGCTTATTTGACATGAGATTTAGGTCCAGTAAGGGGTAAGTAACATATATGAAAAGAACATGTGTACTGGATCGCCGCACACTATTTTACATGACCAACAAGCGTCAAAGTCTCTCAGTTTTAATTTAAAAAGTTGAGTAATGTTCTACTAGAGACCCTAGGAACACTAGGCCTAACTCAACTGGTGCACAATCCCACTCATGAGCAGGACCCACTCTTGACGGTATTTTTACATCCGTACCAGGCCTAAAAATAAATGACGTTCATCCACTCATGTGGACAGATCACTCTTTAGTCACATTTGCTTACACTATCCCAAAAGTCCAGAAAGGAAGAGTAGTTGAATCTCACTCATTAACATATAAGGCCTGGAACAAGGCTGATAAAGCCACGCTCCGCATTCAACTGGGTAGGACACGACCTTTGTTAAATGTGTCCCCAGAATTAGCAATGAGCGAATATATGGATTGACTTAATGCAGCAATTGGGGTCACGGACCCATTGGAAAAATCCAAGGGAACCGTAAGCCACCCTCAGCCCCTCGGTTTACTGAGGCCTTACACCAGGAAAAACAAAAATGTCGCAGACTGGAAAGGCGCTGGAGAACTTGATATGATATAATAGACAAAGACATTTATAAATCAGCTTTAATTCATTACAAATCGCTGCTGATCGTAGGAAAAAGGCATGTTTTATGAGGCAAATCGAAAAAGCTAAGAACTCCGCCAAAGAACTGTTTGGGGTAGTAGAGAAACTTTCCTCTTTGCCAAAGAAAAAATGCATTAAGAACAACCACAGTTTCTGTGAGGTAATTGCTGACGATTTCAGAAATAAAGTCAAAAATATCTATGATTCTTTTGAAACTGTTTCCCCTTTAGTTCCTATAGACATTTGTCCATGCTTAGATCCCAGTGATAAGACCTTTCATAGTTTCACACTGGTTGACACGGATCTAGTGGAAAAACACATTAATGAAATTACATCTGGATCTCCTCTTGATCCCTGTCCTCCCGCTTTTTTTAAAGCGATAGCGAAGGAGGTTAGCCCCTCTCTCACAGAATTGTTTAACAATATGTTCACTTCTGGTACCTTTCCGTCCTTGTGGAAGGATGCATCAATACTGCCTCTGATAAAGAAAAACAATTTAGATGACTCTGACCCCAATAACTATCACCCGATATCCAGACTCCCACTACCAGCTAGCAAAAATAGTGGACAAAAATTATGAACAAGCAGCTATCACAGTTCCAACAAAAAAATGACTTGCTTGATCCCTCCCAATTTGGTTTTCGCCCACAACACAGTACAGAAACAGCATTAATTAAGGTCCACCGAGGAGATCAAGAAGGTGATGGATAAGGGGGACGCTGCCGCCCTCATCATCCTTGATCTTTCGGCGGCCTTCGATACTGTGGATCATAACATATTGTTGGTGCGGCTGCAAACGCTAGGGGTCATGGCACTGTCACAAGCCCTGCTATCCCCCTTTCTGAAGGATAGGAGACAAACGGTGACACTAGGCCAGTCCAAATCAACACCTTATGTCCTTCATTGCGGGGTCCCACAGTGCTCATCACTCCGGTACTTTTTAACATTTATGTTTCAGAACTTGCCCCGTTGATCCAAGACTTTGGCTTTAGTCTTACTTCTTACGCTGATGACACCCTGTTGGTGGTGGCAGCATATAAAGATCAAGCCTCCCGATCAAGGCAGTTTCAAAGCTGTATGGTGGAAATAAACAGATGGATGGGAAACCACTGTCTCAGGGTCAATAACGGTCAAACTGAAGTGGTAATCTTTGGGAATCTGCAACCCAGATGGTATGACTGTTGGTGGCCGGCGGAGATGGTGGAACTACCAAGACCAGTCCAGAAGGCAAAAAACCTAGGGGTGATGATAGACAATAAACTTACCTTATCTCAGCAGACCAATGCCATCGTATCCACCTCGCATTTTCTGACTAAGAAATTGAAGAAGATCTTACCATATATTCTTGATGACTCCAAGAGGGTGGTAGTGACTACACTTGTGCAGTCAAAATTAAATTACTGCAATGGACTTGACCTAAATATGCAGAAGCAATACCTACAAAAGCTCCAGATGATTCAGAACGCATCTGCAAGACTTTTACTAACTGTCCCTAAATATGAGTCTGTAACCAAGGAAATTAAAAGACTTCACTGGCTTCCGGTAGTGCAGCACATTAAGTTCAAGGCACTGTGCTTAGCTTATAAGGCCTTGAACGACACCGAACCAATGTTTCTAAAGAAGCCCTTCTCCTGGTATCACCCAGCAAGACAACTGCGCTCTTCAGACACCAGACTCATGATGGTTCCAAGGATTCGAACCTTATGCTGAGGAGGCGCAGTATCTCGTACGGCACAGCAAAATTATGGAATAAGTTATCATTTGCTATTAGAAATGCCGGTTCACTCACCACCTTTAGAATGGACTTAAAAACATGGCTTTTTCAGAACTAGCCGCTTCACCCATGGCTTATCATTGTCCTAGCTCCAAGACACCTCTGGGTATTTGTGCGCTCAATAAGTCTCATTAACATTAACATTAACTCTGGGTCAAGTAGAGAAAATGTGCAGCAAAAAGTATTGTTTGTAATAGTCATGGGACGAATTTACCTTGAAGTAGGTGGGAGCAGATTGCATTCCAAGATTCCTCTGAGGGTGAATCTTTACCTTTATCAGTGAAGTAGGTGGACCATTTGCTCCCCAAAATGGAGTTGGAGTGATCAGATACATTTCCGATTAATTTATGTATCCTGGAAACAACATGACCTCCTGATTGGATGTGTTTAAGAGAAGAGAAAAAGGTAGCATTTTCAGGAACTCATGGAGTTCTAAGTGGGAGAGGGTATACATCTCCTGGAGTGCAGAAAATGATAAAGGTTCGTTATCTGCATATAGATCTGACAATAGAGCAATCCCTTAAATGGGCAAAATTAGGACCTAATGCTGAAGGGCTAGACATTAGAAGCTTCTTGTTCCCTAGTGAAATAGAGGAGGATTTATTAATTTCGGATTCTAGAGTTTTATCGACTATTAATAGGGCTTGAATTTTATCTTTCAAAATGTTTTTGGAATGGACAAAAGAGTGCTAGGTCATGGTCACGTTGACAGCTAGTGGGAACAGGTTGCTAATATGTCTTTCTATACTGGCTCGGGTCTATACAACGGGTACTTTGAGCCACTAAAACGGCTGTTTGATAGTTGAATCAATCAGGGAGGTTGCAGACACCAACTTTGACGGGATACCTGAGTTTTTCAATACTCATTCTGGGTTTCTTCTTACTCCAAATAAATTGGAGGAAATGTTATCTAGTGTTGAACAAAAGGATATAGATAGGCGAATAGGATTCATTCTTGCCAAAACTTTAACCAATTGGGTCACCAACATTTTTGAGTTTCTAATCATCCCCACCGTAAAATATGTTTGAGATACCATGCGGTCAACAAATCTTTAATTTTATCGATTGTTTTGAGTTTATTCTGGGATGTGGTTATCAAGTTATTACAGAACCAAATTCCTAAGTATTTGGTAAATCTAGATTGCAATTGAAAGTTTGAGTTCCTCAGACAGGAATGGTTGCATTGGACATTGAGAGGTAAGACGTCAGTTGTAGCCCTATTCAGGGAGTAGCCTGGAAAGAAAGAACATTTATTAATGATGTCTAGAATAACAGGTATAGGAAGGTCAGGTTCTGTCAATATTAAAAAGTCATCTACATAAGCAGCTGTTTTTTAAAACCATATGACCAAATTTCAACCAGCAATATAGCTTAACATCAATAATAAGGGGTCAATGGCCAGAAGGAAATGTGGCAGCGAAAGTGGGCAGCTTGATAGGTGCCGTTCTGTTATTTTACCAAGCCTGACAGTTCACCATTGTCTCTAATTATGCTGAAGGTTTTGCATACAGTGACATGACCATTTTAATATATAGTTCCCCAAGATTGTATCTATTCAGGCCACCCTCCAAGTATGGCCAAGGCACCTTATAAAAAATCGCAAAGAATGTTCAAACTATGCCGGAGATTTTCACAGACCCTGTTGTTATACAACAGTGTTTAGTGCATCTAAAAAGTAGAGAGTACGGTTTATCCATGTGAGATTCAAAAAACTTTCCAGGAAAGACTGTAGATCAGCTGTTCCTGAAAAGAAGTGGGTTTGACCTTTGTAGACTATCCTGAATTTTGATGGGCCCATAAAGGAGTGCTGAATCCCTCTATCTGAATGTGTTTTCCTGAGTGCCAAAAACCTTTCCTTCTGATGACGGTATCTTTTGCAAGGTTTGGAGAAATGGTTATTAACCCTGGGTGGAGTTGCAATACGCGGAACTCCGCGAAGTGGCAAAAAAACTCAGCCGCACTACGTGGAGCTCCGCAAGCGGCGAAGTTCCATAGGAAAATGCAGTTTGCGGTGATTGCACAGTGCTGGATGCTTGTCCGAACTGTGCAATCATTGCAAACGGCACCTTGCACAGTGCAAGCGGTCTCCTCTTTCCTTTACTCCGCTTAAGTAGATTTTTACTTGAGCGGCAGCTTTCTCAACGCGAACGGGCAGGTTCTCAATGCGAGCAGTTGCGCGCATATGCGACCACTCGCAATGAGAAACCTGACCCCCCCCGCCGCGTTGAGAAATCTTGCCGGGAGGTTTATTTTCCACGCTCGCGCTCGCCAACTTGATGTTGACAATCGCGAACGAGGAATAATCTCACCGGGAGGTGGATTTTCCACGCTTGCGCTCGCCAACTTGACGTTGGTGAATGCGAGCGAGGAAAAAAACTCCACTCCGCTGCGCAAAGCGGAGTTTTCCAGACCTCCGCGAGCTCCGCGTAACGCGGAGTGCGGAAAACTCCTCAAACTCCACGAGCGAAGCGGAGTTCACCGCCCAGGGTTAAGGGTTATCCTGGAGCCCAGTCCTTGAAACAACTTGATTTTCTTCATGTGGGCTAGTATAAGTTCAGTATGCTGATGCCAGAGTGGGTTAAAACTTAGCACACAGATTTGTGGCATTTTTAGGTTTAAGTTTGTTAATCGGGTGTGCACGCTCAAGCTCAAAATCTTTAACAAATGAGATGTCGAGGACTGATGGGATCCAGGACTCAAGAAAGTTGATCACTGAGGGAGCCTTTCCTCAAAGCCTTCAGGTAGGCTGAAAATTCAATGGCTGCTTCATCTATTGCAATCCTTCAATTCAGTGATTTCAAGTTTTAATGAGGCTATTACAAAATTGGTTTTAGTTAGGTGTTTGGATTTAGCTTAGGCACGGTCTTCAACTATCCCAATTCTGCCTTCCGCATTTGACATCCTAAGGTTGAGATCTTTAAAGTCCTTTCTGATCCCTTAAACCTCAACTTGTAAAAGATAAGTATTTTTTTTAATACCCTGAGCTTTATCGTGTACATCATTTAGTTTTTTGAAAATGGCGTCAAGAGTAACGGCATTGTTTTGCTTTCCCTCTATTGGGGATTCGGGAATCGGGGGTTCCTGTTCAGATATTTTAAGGCTGCTTTTCCTTTCCTTTCCTTGGATCTCCTTGTAATCCTTCATTTCCACCATAGTTGATGGTACTGCAAAGTGAGGGCATGGGTTATTTAGCCACTACAGTATGGATTACAGATGAGTCATATTACCAAAGCTTTACCCTCTAGGTCATGCAAACCGGTGATGTCTAAGAAATAGCAGAACTGTTTTTTGGGCTGCCTACAACAACCAACACGTCAAAAACTAGGGCAACTATAACCACACCAACAAAGGGATTCTGTTCACTCAGGACGCTGGTGAATAAAAAAAGCACTGTATCTCTGTCCTCCCCTGTGGTAGAAATTAAAAAGTGGCCGATTTAGACAAGGGCAAAATTACAGGAGCAGAGGATAAGGGAGAATCTGACCATAGCAGTACGCCTCCTGATCCTGACTCTGTTCATGGTTCATGAGAGTCGAGGCTAGAGCTCACCGGATCCATTGTTGGTAAAGTCAGTAAAAAATTTGCACCGCAGAGGATGGAGAACAGGGCAGGACTGGACATAGCGGGCATCAGGCGTTTCCCCAGGTGGCTGGAAGGGTGGGGGCTGATTTTGCAATGGCGGGACTTGTTTGGTTACTGGGGGCCGGTTTTGCAGCAATGCTGCAATATCGGCTCCACGTAACAAAGGCAGCATGCTTCACACTTGCCTCCTCTTCCCCCGGGAGTTGGTACGTCAAAATTGCCTGGGCAGCTTTGGGTTCCCAGTCCAGCCCTGATCAAGAAAGGGTAGATAATACCTGGCGGTGTCGGTTTGCCACTCCTCCACTTCACCATAGTTCACCCACAATCTGGTCTCAGTAGGCCACACGCTCCGTATAAGTGAGCTGCCTCCATCCCCCTGGGAACACCATGCATCCCTTGTGACGTGAGACCCATGGGAAGAGGGCAGGCTATCCATCCAGAGTCACACGCTTCCACCCTGATGCTGTTCCAATGCAGCACATTTCCCCGCAAGCAGGAACCCCGATGGTTGTAGGGATCTTCTTAGCAGGGCAGACCACTGCCAGAGATCGCAGGGGCAAGCCAGGGTTCACAGCTGAGACTTTTCAGGCATCAGACCACGGATCTGAACTCGTGAGTCCGCTCTTGTACGTTTTGAGCTGCCGTCATGGTCGGGGATACAATCGCCTCAGTCAGCTAATCAGGAACAATCAGGTTTCCATTGGCTGATAAACTATGGCTCAGTGCGTAGGGCTCACAGGAGCTCAAAAAGAGACTGCCATCTTAAGTGGATGCCAAGTCACGCTCCTTAGTTTTAGGTATTTTACCCAAAACCAATTAAACTTATTATTCAACCTCAAAAGAATGAAAGGTCCAGAGTGCCTGGGACAATTGCAGATTTTGAAATATAGGTTGTATTAAACTCTCTGTAGTGGGCACACAAACCATAGAGGAAGATTACAGGAGGTCAAATGCTCAATCACCCTGGGTAAATCTTTTAATCACTCCCTGTGAGTGTTCTGCTATCTGATAAAAAATCGTAGTGCCAGGAGTGGCATGAACACAGATAGTTAATATTGTGCATAAAAAAGTGAAGGGTGGAACGCTTGAAATAAACTCAGCCATTAGAAATTGTTCTGGATTGCTTTCCATTTTATTTCACCGTGCTGTGCAAGGCAAAACGATATAGGACCTTACAAATGATAGTAAAGCATGGATGTTGATTCACCAAAAAGCCTGGGGTAGTGGAAGTGACAGGACATACCCTTTGACCGGAATTCCATCACAGGTAGTGACATTCCAGGACCCCGAGGTCTTCCCAGGACAACGGATGGGGCTCGCATGGAAACAATGTTGATGCTAGGTCCTTCTACATTGGGTCAGGTGTTAGTAACACAGTGAGTCCCCCTGGCTGATCTCTTACTCTGGAGTACAGTGCCGTCAGCTACTTGTACATTTTTATTTTGTTCTCTTGTGAAATTGTTTCTGTATAATGTTAACACAGAAGCCATTCAGAAAAGGCCACCTGTGTGCCTGCATGTGCAAGGACAGCTAGCACCGTGAATGGCTTTTTGTAAATCTTTTTTTTTTTTTTTAAGTTTGAGTTTATTGAAGAAATAAAGAAGGGAAGGAAAAGGGGAGGGAAATGGGGAGTAGTCATCATGATAGACATATACAAAATATAAGCAATTCAATAGAAACTCTCATGAAAAGCAAATATAACAAGCATGAAGCTTACATGAACAAAGCCTACGTATAGTAATAAAAAATACCATATAATATAGTAGAACGTAATATCGTAACAAAAAAGGCACTACGGAAACAAGAAAATCATGGTGGTTTACGCACCTCAACTGTGTTAGGGTCTGGAGAGGTGTGCGCTGGAGCAAAGGGGGAGAGATAGGATACCAAAGGGAGCCAAATCAGGTCGCGTTTAATTGCCAGGGAAACGGGAGATACTTAATTAGTATCTAAGCGATGGTGGAAGCAAACTGCATTCCACCAAGATTGGTAGGAGACATTTGCAGCCTGCTTCCAATTAGAAGTAATGGTATGGAAAGCTACAGCAACTAGAAGGTCAAGAAATAGATAATGGGAAGGAGATGGCGGGAGTGTCGGTGATAGGGAACCTAGAAAAACTTGCAAAGGGGAAAAGGGAATTTGAAGTTGGAATATCTTTTGAATTTGCGTCCAGACTAGGTGCCAGAACTTGGAGATAGGAGGGCATTCAAACAATATGTGTTTGAGATCTGCAGCAGGACAGGAACAGGACCAACAAATAGGGGATGTATCAGGAAAAAACGGGATAAAGCAAGTGGAGTACATAAAGTTCTGTTATAAATGAAATATAAGGTTTGGGTAGTATTAGTAGCTCTAGAGGCTTTATGAAGCTTAGCCCATATTTTGTCCCAAAAAGGTATTGGCCAATCTTGAGAAAGATCCAATTCCCATGCGTTCTCAATTTTAGATTTTAGTCTATCAGTGGAGTATCGAAAAGAGTTATAAATAGCAGAGGCTGAGGGAGACGACTCCAATAATAAAGAAGTAGCTTTGCGTTCTAAAGGAATATTGGTAGATGGTGCCAAAGAGCGAAGATATAAGATCAAGACTGGGAGAAGGGCATTGTATTGCAATCGAGCAGAAGAGGGCAGGGAGAAAGAGGATTGAAGTTCTTGGAATGAGAGAGGAGTATCTTGGGAAATTAATTGAGAGATCCAACACAATCCTCGAGAATGCCAAGTCTTCCAAAATATGGTGCGATTACGAATTTTGAAAAGAGAGTTGTGTTTGTAAATCTTTATTAGAAGAAACATTTGAAAGAGTTCACTTGTCTGTACTTAGGTGTGCAAGCTTCTTCTTTTTTTTTTTTTTTGAAGAAACCTTTATTACACATTAAAGAGATACAAACAAGGGCCTACAACCACACGGGCCGGCCGCTAGAAAGCTCGGGAGCCAGCAAGGCAACTCCATACATTCAAATAAGTCAGAAGCAAGAGCTCCCGAAAGTTCAAAAGCACATATAACAGACCGCGGCCATAGTCCAAGGGCAATCGAAAAGAACGGTTTCATATTTTCTAAAAAAGAAAAAAAAAAAAAGAAAAAAAAAGGAAAAGAAAGACCCACAATAACACACAAACAAGGCAATGAGAGTCCGAAATAGCATTGTGCGCTCCCCAGGACGGGGGAAGATCCATATTATCTAGAATAACTCTTGACAGGAGGTGGTAGTGGGGGGCGGCGGGAAAGGGGACAAAGCATGCACAATTACGTAGAATGTGCGGCTAGGGGGACAAAGCGACGTCGACCTCTCGCGGCAGAGGCGGAGCACAGATATTCTCACGATAGGAATTCCATGGACCCCACACCTTAGTCCACCTCCCAGGCTTGCCTCTCGCCACATACACCGTCTTCTCCCTGAACATACACGAATCCATATTCTCCTTCCATACCGAAATCGTAGGCGGCCTCGGGGAACCCCACAACTGTGCGATATTGCGCTTAGCCACCATGTACCCCAGAGTCACCCACTGTGTCTGCGCCGCGTTATAGTCATTTGGTTTCCAGACATTCAGCAAACACCTCCTGGCCTCTGGTAACAAAGCGACATGCGTGACTTCCTCCATTACAGTATGTACCCCGTTCCAAAATCGTACAACCTCCGAACATTCCCATAGGATATGAAGAAAGGTACCCAACAAGCCACAGCCACGCTTACACAGTCCCTCCCTTGAATAACCCATACGTATCAAACCCGGCCCTGTGACATACACTCTATGGAGTATCTTCAGCTGCACAAATCTAAGGCGGGCCGGGATCGCCACCTCTTTCGGGGAGGCCACCGCCGATACCCAATCCTCATCGTCCAGTTCCAATCCGTCGGCCGTCCACGCCTCCCGCAGATGGGTCAGCAAGTCCGTATGATCATTAATAAGTTTTTTATAAATCAGGGAAATAGTGCTGTCGGGCACATAGCCGTCTAACACCCTATCTTCCAACGGGGAATATTCTGGGATAGCAGCGACATCCGGAAAAACCGAACACAGCGCATGGTGGACCTGTGCATATCGAAAGTACTCCCTATCATTTAATTTGTATTCAGTTTTGAGCATGTCAAACGTTTTAAAGGACCCTTTCGCCCAGAGGTCACCCACCTTACTTATACCAATCATGTCCCATTTCTCAAAGCGTTTCGTTTTCCACAGACAACCCAAACGCTGGGAGGCATACAACGGTGTCGCTTGAGTCAAGCGATCCCTCCACCCCATCGCGGCATTCGCCGCATGCCACATGCGTACCGCAACTTGCGTTGGTCCTGTCAACCGTGCGTCCGGAGTCGCCGAATACAGTGCCCTGTTGTAATCCCCGCCCGGAAGTAATAACTTATCCATCTCGAAGGCCGGATTCAAAGCAGGACCGTATATCCCGTGGTTCACCGCCGCCAATTGAGACGCCCAATAGTATCTTTTAATATCGGGGAGGGCGACACCCCCATCGTACCAAGGGAGTGTCAACTTGGCGAGAGCGATCCTCGGTCGCCCGTCCCAAAACAGTTGGCGCTGTAGACCCTCCACCTCACGGAAGTAACGGGCCGGCACGACATCCAGCGTATTTTGTAAAGCGTACAAAAAACGAGGCAGCGACATCATTTTAAACAATGCCGCCCGTCCGAGCGGCGAGAGCGGAAGCCGTCGCCACCTTGCGACGTCGGCCTTCAATCGCTGGAGTGGAGGGAGAAGGTTCCGCTCGTAGCGGATCGCAGGGTCCAGTGATATGAAGATCCCCAAATATTTGAACCCCAATGTAGCAATCTGAATAGGGCACCCCCGCGGCAAGAGGGGGGCCCCGCCCGAGAGGGCGTAAACACATGACTTGGCCCAATTGATAACCAGGCCAGAATTACGACCGAAGGAATTCAATACGTCCACCAATACAATTAGCGACTGTCGAGGAGAGGTGAGATACAGAAGGATGTCATCAGCATAAAGGGAGACACGGTCCTCGAATTCCAGCGTCCATCTAATGCCCCGCAGCGACGGCTCCCAACGCAACCAGGCAGCGAGAGGCTCTAAAGAAAGTGCGAAGAGGAGGGGTGACAACGGACGTCCCTGCCGCGTACCTCTCCCCAGCGCGAAGGGAGCCGACGCCCTACCATTCACCACAACCTACGCCAATGGGTCAGCGTATAGCAATTTTACCCACCCAATGAATTCAGGGCCAAACCCGAATTTCGCTAACGCAGCCCAGATATACAGCAACTCTAAAGTGTCGAACGCCATGGTAGCGTCCAAAGACGCCAAGATGGCCGGCTCACACATATACTCCACTCTAGCAAGCACGCCATGCAACCGCCTCAGGTTCAGGGCGGTATTACGATGAGGTATAAAACCGGACTGGTCCTGATGAATCAAGTCGCCCACGACCCGAACCAGACGATTGGCCAATACCTTAGCCAGAATTTTGGGTTCCGCGTTCAACAACGAGATAGGCCTGTAGGAGGCACAGCAGTCTTGCGGCTTCCCCTCTTTATGTATCACAACTATGGTGGCGAGACGTTGGTCAAGGGGGAGGGAGCCCGCCGCCCGTGCAGCGAGGAACATGTCACGGAGATATGGTGCTATCTTATCTGGACGCAACTTATATAGTTCAATGGGGAGACCATTGGGACCCATGCCTTACCAGAAGCGATCGAGCGAATGGCCAGAGCAATCTCATCCGGCGACAACTTCGCCTCCATCAGTATGCTATCGGCCTCCGAGAGGGATGGCAATGCAATATCTCTAAGTAACAGATGAGAGTCCTCCTCCGAGCACCCAGAGACCGGAGAGTATACCCCACGGAAGTAATCCGTGAAACAGTCAAAAATTTCCACCGGGTCAGTCACACACACGCCATCCACTCTCTCCACAACCGGCACCACTCTACTCGCTCTCTCCTTCCTGTCCAACCAAGCAATCAACTTCCCGGCCTTATCTCCCACATCATACAGTCGTCCTTGTTGCTCTCTACTCATCTTTTTAGCAGCATCCGTGACCAGCGCTCTATAATCTGACTGTTTAAGGTTGAGAACGTGCAATTTCTCGTCCGTGACACCCCGCTCCAGATCCCCCTCCATCTCAGCTATGTCAGTTTCCAGGCGGACCACTTCTTCCCTCCCGCACCTCCTAGCATGGGAAATAAGAGACAAGGCTTGCCCCCGGATCACCGTTTTATAACCTTCCCATAGGGAGATAGCAGACGACACTGACCCCACATTATCTTTGAAGTAGTGATCAATGGACTTAACCAGTTCAGCGCGAACATTAGGGTTACGTAAATACCAGGGGTTAATTGGCGCTACTCTTCCCTCCGCCCCAGGAACAACCTCCGTCTGCAACAATAGAGGGGAATGGTCAGAAATACCTCGGGCCAAATGACGCACCTCCCCGATCATTCCAGCCTGGAACGCTGGCATAAGTATATAATCAAGTCTCGAGAGACTCCCGTGGCCCCCGAGTGGAAGGTGTATTGTGCCTGTCCCGGGTGCATCAGTCTCCAGCAATCTATAAGTCCTAAAGTATCTAGAAAGCCACCCAACCAGGCCTGGGCTCTAGGGAGATCCCTGGGGGGGTGACGGTCCTCCATACCGGATACAACAGCGTTAAAATCACCCCCTAACACCAGAACCCCCCCAGGGAGTCCCAGGACCAAACGCCCCAAATCCGCAAACGTAGCCGCCTGCAATCCAGGCGGCACATAAACAGCAACAAGCGAAACAGTTCTACCCTCCCATATCCCCACCAATGCCGCATATCGCCCTCTATCATCGTGGAGCACCTCATCCACCTCCAACGGGAGAGAGGCCCTGACCAAGATACCCACTCCCCTAGAGCCAGAAGTGAAACCAGAGTGAACAGCTAGGCGATAGCCCCGCCTATTCAGGGCATGGAAGGAGTTCCCAATCAGATGTGTCTCCTGCAGGAAAACAATGTCGGGCGAGATCCGTTTCAAAAACTGCAACACCACCCCGCGCTTGATCCTATCCCCCACTCCGTTCACATTCCACGAGAGTATTCTCAATCCCTTACCCCCCACCCCGCTCCCGTGCATAATGCCCACATCCCGGAGAACACAACCAGAACAAATCAGCAGCTAACCTCACATTGCCTTGTGAAACAAATAAACATTCCCCAACTCCCCCCCTCCCCACCAACCTTCCCGTTACAACTCCCCCCACCCTGCACCGCTGCGTGAGCCCATGTAGCCCCCCCAACTTGCAGTGTGCCTGTCGCCCTAACATTAACTATTGCTACAAAAAGAAAACCCCTGAGGAGGAAAGAGCCTCACTGAGCACCCCACAACCCCCAGGCATTGAAGGATAAGGTGCTGAATAGAAACACCAAACCAAAATATGGAAGTGCCATCACAATAGTCAGTCACCGGGAACCAAAAGTCTACTCCTGTCCAGCCGCGCCCGCTCCGTTCCCCTCGATCTGTCCCTCTCGACGTCGTTGCTGAGGCAGGGTATCAAGCCAATCTCCAACCTCCTCCGGCCGATCAAAGAAGTGCGTCCGGTCCTCAAACTCAACCCGCAACCTGGCCGGAAAGAGCATCGCATATTTCAGGTCCATGTCTCTCAGTCGCCGTTTGACACCCATGAACTCCTGTCGCGGCTTTTGGACCAATTGTGTGAAGTCCGGGTAGAAACTTATATGAGTGTTCTCGAACTTCGTCGGCCCACTCACCCTCGAGGCCTGCAGTATAGCGTCCCTGTCCCTGAAATGAAAAATGAAATGAAAAATTCTGGCGATGATGGGCCGTGGGGGAGCGCCCGGTTTGGGCTTACCACCCGGAGCTCAACCGCAAAGAATTTACTCATGCCTTTGGGTGCGAGAAGATCACAAGGTCTTCCACAAAGAGGTCAGCAGCAGGAACCTCCGATTTCTCCGGCACCCCGATTATGCGCACATTATTCCGCCGAGCCCTTCTTTCAAAATCCTCCAATCGACGGGCAGACAAAGCAGTGGACGTCCGCAGATTACGGACCTCGGTTTGCAGGTCAGACACATCCGTTACCAGACTCGACGTCGTCAGACCCAAGGATTTGACCTTTTCATTCGTTTGTGAAAGGTCCGCTCTGACTAGGTTAACGTCGATCAAAACTGTGTCCAATTTATGGGCCAATGTATCGAATCGCTGGCCGACCGCCGCTTTCATCTCTTCGATGGCACCCATGACGTCCTGCAGTGTTAACTCCATTGACGATCCCGGGCCATCCTTGGATCTTTCCGGCGACTTATGCGGGCCACCAGGGGAACCTCTCGACTGGGTATAGCGGTCCATGCTGTTAGCTTGGGTATGAGCTCCCCGCCTAGTCGTCTTGGATTTTTGCTTATCTCCGTCCAATCTAGCCGCCATTGTCTGATGAGCGTCAAGGGTGTCGGCCACCAACACGATGAGCGAACACCGGAGAACCAATCTAGAACGCCTCGGAGACCCCAAAGGGTAGTCCCAGCTAGTGGCCAAGAGCAGGCAGGGTACCCAATCGTCCCTCTGTAAATGTGTAATGACAATCCAAGGCCCCTCAGGTTCAGCGAGGAGACCTGAAAACGAAAGTGAAAGTAGGGGGTACGCACCGGCCCAAGTCCTGCATGCCGTTGTTATTCACTTTCTGCCCGGGCACCACGCCAACTCGAGTCCGGGGCAAGGTCTGGAGTAGGCCGCCAACTTGGAGTCGATGCTATTCCGGCTCCCGATGTCCGATTTGAATTTGGACAGCAGGTATCACCTCCACGTAGGTTCGCCCGTGGAAGCCCGTCGATAAAATGAGGATCAATTCAGGATAGACGTAGGAGGTTGTGGAGGCCCTCGGGAGCCCTGTGCCTACGCGGCCATCTTGGTTGCGCGCTAGGCTCCTCCTCCGTGCAAGCTTCTTCAGCCATTTTTAAATGATTGTTCTGATAACGTTTTACAAAAACAGTTTGTAAAGAGCACAAGCACTGGAAAGGCAAAAGATCAGCAATCAAAGTTAGAACTATTGGCCTTGTCAATGCTTGTTGATTTTTGCAATAGACATCAGTAGGAGCCTGGGCTACAAACAAGGAACGTTGTGCCTGCATGGCCATGTAAATGAAAGTTTTACATTTAGCAGAAGGCACAGGGGTCTGCAGTAAGAGATCAGTTAGGGGCCCTCACTACACTATGTCAGGACAGAGATGCGCCTTGCACTGTGTGAGAAAGGTAAAGCGGGCAGATCCCTTAAATGGGGGTGTTTGCTTTCTTGCCAGCGGGATAGCATTTTAATTCACTAGTGTGTGCATCACATGCACTGAAGAGTGTTTTTATATTCCAAATTAAATGCATTCTGGAGTGTGATGCAAATTATAACGAATTATTAATATAGTGTATCAACAGAAAGTAAGCAGGCCTCATCAGAGCCCCGTTTCGCGTCTGTCCCTGGCACTGCCATGGTGATGAAGGAGGCCATGAGTCGTAAGAGCGGTGCCAGAGGTAGCAGGGGCAAGCCAGGGTTCACAGCTGGGACCCCTAAATGACATCCAGGTAGTAAAGTTCTATGAAAATGCACATGACGTAATTTAAAACAATATAATACAGCTCATGTAGTATGATGTAAAATATAAGATAGCACAGAATAATATAACGTGACTTTCACCCTTGGAACTTTCAAGGGCATCTCCCACCATAGAGCCTGCCCACTAGCCCTGTCCAAAGAGGGTCATCTCCATTGAGGCCTGATTTTCAATGGTTCATCTGCAGGGACTCATAGGCCCCTGTTTATCATAGTGAAACAAATAAACTACTAATCTGTGAATCCATAATGATAATCTTTAGAAAGCAAAGGAATTTGGTGACGTAGTTCCATTTTGCAGAAAAATGGTATCATCGTTTATGCTCCAGTAGGAAGTGCCACCACTAACAGCACTGTGGGCTAGATTTACTATTTAAAGTAACGGAGCACTTCCTGAAAATTGAAGTGCTGCATCGCACAAGGATAAAAGAATAGGGTAGCACCACAGTCAGCCGCTGATGATGTCATCGGCTATGCTTAGGCTTATAGTGCTGTTTTGCATGATACTCAGCCTTGAACTGAGGTGCCAAAGGAAGCCAGCAGTGTCTAGTGTCGGATTTGTACTCGATGTACAACTCCTATGCGCAGACAACAGAATATGGGCTAGACATGGGTGATGTGTTGTTTTCATTTAAAGCACACCAGCTTCATATATGTGTATCAGATGATGCACCATGTGACCCCTTTATTGTATCTGGTTTCTTTTGGTGTGAGCATTAGGTGCAAAGCCAGATCATATTAGTTAGTAGGTCTGGCCTTGTGCCAAAACCTCTGGGTTTTGCCACATTTTACCCCAGACTCGCCACCTTTGCATAAATTAACAGAAAGTGATTTTTCCTTTCTGCGGTGGTAAACTTCCAGTGCAAAAAACTTTTGCGCCTGAAAGTTGATTGTTGTTGTCATTTTTAGGTCTCGCCTAGGCAGCACATGCGCTGTCTCGTCGAGAGATGCTGTATACAATATAGTGAGGGAGGCTACGCCTCCGTTTTCTGATTCATTCTTCAGTTGTTTTTTAAAAATCTGCTTCTTGCTATTTGTTAAGCGTGTGTTACGTCTCTCCTTTTTCCCTCTTGGGCACACCTTTAGCTATTGGCCCCTTTACATGGTATTCTTGATTTTGTTTCGTGTTTTTGTTGTTCGTGGATCTCTTTTTTAGGTCTCGCCTACGCAGCGCGCATGCGTTGCATAGGAGGGCCTTTAGCCGTCGCTCTGGTCATTTCCAAGCACACACTCGTGCTTGTGGTGGCATCCACCTTGCGGGAGCGTGCAGCGGCGCGCCACAAGCACGAGTGCAGTGTTTGAAAATGAGCAGACTGTGCGCGCGCGCGTGCAGGCACCACTCCCAGGCTTGTTTTGGCTGCTAACAGTCCCCAGCCTGGCACTGGAGGGTTCCGTTTACACTCAATCACAAGTTACTAAATTAGTTTGAAGTTACAACCTTACCTGCATAGTGGTCGAACACCGTAGGGACGTACTCCTCTGGGAACGCATCATTCGCATAGCTCATCAGCAGACATGTTTTGCCAACCGCGCCATCCCCTACCACCACACACTTGAGCATCTTCACAGTCCTGTTGCCGGCATCTTCCTCTCTCGTGCCCATTTCACTGACCGGCAAACTCCACAGGCAGACAAGCAGCAGAGAGCTCTGTTAGCTCACCGACCGGCAAACTCCACAGGCAGACAAGCAGCAGAGAGCTCCGTTAGCTGTTTTCTTTCTTTCTTGAAAGCTCAAGAAATCACTCCAATGCCCCCATGCTGTTGCAATATCCTCTAACAATCACCACATTTTGCAAACAAATGGGGTAATTGGCCGTTTTGACCATGTATTTCTAAAATACAGATCCCCTTACTGGTTTGAGTCCAGAAGCTTAACTCATTCTGACAGAGATATCTTGGAATGTGTTGCAACACAGAAATACAGTTAAAAATCGTGTGAGCCTTTTTTGACTTTCCCACTTTCCTCCAGCCCAGCTACAGAAACCGAAGACTCTTGCTGCTAACCCCACCCAATTAGCCTCAGATGTTCGGGGTCTCGTGTGGCATGGAGTATTAGTCGGCAGTAGGGATTTTTCTCTTTCTCCGGCGTGTTGTGCATGTCAGGAAATCATGAGTTTCCTGCTGAATTCCATATTGGGATCAGTGGGTGGACACATCAGGGCGAGCTCAGAGGAAAGAGTTCTCTACCATCCCGTTCACACTTTTTGAGTGAATAAAACTGTGTCACCCAGCTGTCTGGTGAAAAAAAGCAGCTGTAGTGCAGCTTGGTGCACTACAGCTGCTAGTGCAACTACCTCTCTCTCTTCCTCTCTCTCTACCTCTCTCTCTCTACCTCTCTCTCTCTACCTCTCTCTACCTCTCTTCCTCTCTCTCGCTCTACCTCTCTACCTCTCTCTCTGCCTCTCTCTACCTCTCTCGCTACCTCTACCTCTCTACCTCTCGCCCTCTCTACCTCCGTATCTCTCTCTCCCTACCTCTCTACCTCTCTCTCTCTACCTCTCTCTCTACCTCTCTATCTCTACCTCTCTACTCTCTCTCTATCTCCACCTCTACCTCTCTCTCTCTACCTCTACCTCTCTCTCTCTACCTACCTCTCTCTCTACCTCTCTCTCTCAACCTCTCTACCTCTCTACCTCTCTACCTCTCTCTCTACCTCTCTACCTCTCTCTCTTCCTCTCTCTCTCTACCTCTCTCTCCACCTCTCTACCTCTCTCTCTACCTCTCTACCCCTCTCTACCTCTCTCTCTACCTCTCTACCTCTCTCTACCTCTCTACCTCTCTCTACCTCTCTACATCTCTCTCTATCTCTCTCCCTCTCTCTACCTCTCTCTCTCTACCTCTCTACCCCTCTCTCTCTACCTCTCGCTCTACCTCTCTACCTCTCTCTCTCTACCTCTCTATCTCTCTACCCCTCTACACCCCTCTACACCTCTCTACCTCTCTAAACCTCTCTACCTCTCTACCTCTCTCTACCTCTATCTCTCTATCTCTCTACCTCTCTACATCTCTCTCTACCTCTCTCCCTCTCTCTACCTCTCTCTCTGTACCTCTGTACCTCTCTACCCCGCTCTCTCTCTACCTCTATGTCTCTCTCTACCTCTCTCTACCTCTCTCTCTCTCTACCTCTCTCTCTACCTCTCTCTCTCTCTCCCTCTCTCTCTATACCTCTCTACCCCTTTACACCTCTCTACCTCTCTACCTCTCTCTACCTCTCTACACCTCTCTACCTCTCTCTACCTCTCTCTACCTCTACCTCTCTACCTCTACCTCTCTCTACCTCTCTACTGCTCTCTCTACCTCTCTGTACCTCTCTACACCTCTCTGTGCCTCTCTATACCTCTCTACACCTCTCTAGCTCTCTCTAGCTCTCTCTACCTCTCTACCTCTCTCTACCTCTGTACCTCTCTCTACCTTTCTACCTCTATATCTCTCTACCTCTCTACCTCTCTCTACCTCTCTACCTCTCTCTACCTCTCTACCTCTCTCTACCTTTCTACCTCTACCTCTACACCTCTACACCTCTCTCTACCTCTCTCTACCTCTCTCTACCTCTCTCTACCTCTCTCTACCTCTCTCTACCTCTCTGCCTCTCTCTACCTCTCTCTACACCTCTCTACACCTCTCTACCCCTCTCTACCTTTCTCTCTACCTCTCTCAAAGATGGCTGCAGCATCTACGTGGGATGCGGTGGACTAAGTGGCAGCTGGTGCCTGATAGCACTGCTTGTCCTTTAAAAAAAACAAGCATTGGCATAGCCAATAGGTCTCCCCTTTGGGACCTCATAAATGTTTAGTTATCCAGTGCAATATCCTTGGTGCAACAACATCAAATGTTGCATGGCTAAACACTTATAAGGTCCCAAAGGCGAGTCCTATTGGCTATGCCAATGTTTGTTTTTGTTCATGCGACAACCCACGCAAGGTTTTATTAATTATCGGCCAGTGTGTTTCTCTTTGGCCCAAATTGAGGACTTCTTCCATGGTCTCCTCCGAGAATGGATTAAAAGTGCTTCAAACGTTCGATGGAGCCCTTTTGTTGTGAACATTCCATCGGGGGAGGGAGTGTCGGGTGGTCGAAGACCAGTGTACCTCGGTCCCATTTGCAGTTCTTTATGATATAAATCTATTTTGAGCAGCATCATTCGACGCTGCTCTAACAAGCGCAATGTTCCTGGTTTTATTGTACAGAGCTGTGAGAACTGTACTGACGGGCCTCTCTCTTCCAGTCCCTCTGCGGCCCAGCGGCCTCCTCTTCCGACAGACCCCAGTCAGGACTGCAGACTGAAAGCAGCCCTCGGGCCGCCTGGCTCTCGTTAAACAGGAAAACTTCAGTTCTGTCAACGCCAGCGAGGGAGTTTAGCTGCAATAAAACATGAACCGAAAATTCCATCCTGGGGTCTTCCTGGCACTGTGTGAGTTAAGGAAAACAGATGGCCCTGTCCTTAGCAGCTGAGCCAGCAGTCCTGTTCCTCCCCCCCCCCCTCCCCTCTCCCGCCAACCCCTGTTGGGAAAGGGAGGTGAGGAGACAGGCCTGGGTAGGCTGCCTGCATGTCAGGGTAGGCTACCTGCAGGCCAGGGGCTGCCTGCAGGTCACGGTAAGCTGCCTGCAGGTCTACCAGTGCTGTGGGTAGTCTCCTTGTAAGGGTCTGAAATATCCCAGGTCGTGTTGCTGACCCACCCGCTCCACAAAATGTTTTCGAAAGACTCCAATGATTTTTTTTTCTTTTTAGAGTTTTATATAGCGCGGTTTACATGAGCACCAGTTTCTTTACAGACGGACACATTCATTTTTTGTTAGGCACGGGGAGATTAAGTGATTTGCTCAGATTCACAGGATGTTCAGCGTCCCTGCCGAGACTCCAACCCGGTTCCCCAGCTTCGAGCTCTAGCCGTTAGGCTACATCCTCTCTTAAAATTGATAAACATTGTCTCAAATCTCTCTGAAATTGAAAAAAATTGCTTCGGCACTGAATATATTTTTATCTCTCGGTTTTCATAGCACAGCTGTCCAGCCTGCACATTAACAATATTAATAGAGTGGGTTTTGGGTCTTTCCGTTACAACCATCGGCTTTCTTTGAGCAACCTCCTTTAGCCATTAGCGTGAGACTTTGTCAATTATGTCTTGGTACAGCCCAGAGAAGTATTCATCTCTCACTTCATGCTCTTGTCTGTTTTGGTGTTTCCTTCGCTTCCTCGCCAGTGCCTACGGGATTACTTTACAACCATAGGCCTTCCTGTCCACTCCTGCTGGGTCCTTCTCAAGAGTCTCCCTCTGATGTGCTACTGCTGCGTGTGTTACCACATTAAACCCAGACCAATTGTCTTTTCCAGTTCTTTGTTCTATGTGAAAAGCTCGTGAGACATCTTCAGTGGGTTAATGTGCCTTCTGTAGAGATCTGTGTGCCACATGCTCCTGAGCATGCTGATTCACCCTTTCGTCCTGGAGATGATAAAATCAGCTTCATCTAGTTGATTGAGGGTAGCACTTCTTATTTACAGTGCTATGAAACTTCAAGAATGTTGTGGCATGAAATATATATTAACTCAAGTTACAGTATGAAATGGAAGTTTCTGTCCTATCCAAAGCTGTATATAGCCTAGAGCTTCTCTATACAGGACAGGCTAACAACATTTTTTACATTTTTATTTTATGTACATCATCAACAAAAGCATTGGAAAACCCAATAGGTCAAAAAGGTGGGACCAAGGGTTGTTAGGCCTCACCTTAGACAAAGTATGCAGGTTGGCTTGCCGCATTTTGTTACCTTACAGGGGGCTTGGAACCCGCCTATTGCTTACCATTAGTTGGTTTCATTGTCACTCTCATTTCCTTGCTTCTCTTTGGTCAGTGCGTGCCAGCTTCACTTCCTCTTCAAATGTTAGTCCCTTCTTTGAGCATGGCCCAAGTACTGCTTCATTTCAGTAATGTCCGGCTTCTCGCATGCTTTCAGATGTAATTAAAAGGTTTTTTTTTTAGCTTCAGCACTCCATACGAGTGCATGTTTTTGCAGTCCACCTGCACACCCCGCTTGCTCTTTTGTTGCCCCGTTGTTATTGCTTGCCCAGTTGTTGTAGTTCCATTGTTTCTTGCCCCATCATTTCTTGCTGTGTTGTTGCTGCCCCGTTGTCGTTTGCCCCGTTGATGTTTGCTTTTTCTCCTCCTCCCCTGTTGATTACACCGCAATCCCTGCCTATCTCCTGCATTGCTTACACTGCCCACGTGTTCTTGCTTGTCCCTAACTTGCTCCTCCCCCGCACTAGAAAAAAACAAAGGAAGATACAGGCAAGGCCTATTGGCTTTGCCAATGCTTGTTTTTGGTAGTTAGGACATCCACTGGTGACCTCAGGCTTGTGCTAGTTCGTAGATTTTCTGTTGTCGAGTGGACATTATCAGAAACTATTTGACTTCTGGGGCTATATCATGAAGGTGTATGTTCACGTGGGCAGAGAGAGTTGTATGTCTTTTTATTTTATAGTTGTAGTTTTTGAAGTGTATATAATTAACTCGCAGTTTCTCTGACTTAAAGTGTGCACAGCTCGGAAACAGAATGAAGCAACTGACTACTCTATTTCTGAGCTGTGCACTAACGCGGAGACGTTCTGAGTTAAGTGTATATGTCCTTTAGCATGTGCATTTACATAAACACAGGGCGCGGTTATGCACACCTTTAACACCATGGCACCTAAGGAAAACCACCGTTTGAAATAGGACATCTGACCCAGGCTGACTTGCGACCACCCCGCCTTGCGACCTGCCTTTCCGAGGCACCTGTTTGAAAAGTCGCACAACGTCCCTTTCAGTCATCGGTCTCTGCCCCGTTGTGTGTGTAAACGAGTGAAACTCTTTCTGGAAGTGAGGGACGGATAACGGCGCCTTTATCCCGGCTGTCTGCTGCTTACCTACTCGGAGGGCGGAAGACTTCAAAGTGACTGCTGGGTGACCCGATAAGGAGCTGAGCCCAGTGTGTGCTGAAGAAGGGGGGGTTATGTGTGCTGGAGAACCCCCCTTCCCGAACCCCCGCCCTCCCCCCAGCCCGCCGGGTTATTTGAATTTCCCTTTTCTCTTATCAACAACGGCGTCTCCTGGAGCCTCGCGCTGCCTTTCCTTATCAACGTCGCCTCTCCTCCACTTCCTCTAGTGAACTTTTCTCAAGTCGGAAGTCGAATATATTGGAAGACAACCCCTGCCAGCTGTTTCTAGTCTGCCCTGCCCTCCTAAGGTAGACCGGCGGCATCCACCGGATTCTGGCTGTCTTCATAGACACATTTACTCATTTTGTCCCTCCTCTACCACCTGCAGGAGAGGATGTTGGCTGTTCTCGGTGACCTTTCCTTGAAAAGTCATTTCATAATGTCACTTCCGAGCCTCCTTTTCTGCTCTACCCAGCCCAGTGTTGGATTGGGATCAACAATAGGCCCCAGCACCCCAAAAATAAGTGGCCCACATTTGAGGTTTGTGCTTTTTTGCAAAACACTGCTTCAGCGTTTTATGTATTATGAACAGAAGGGTAGGGGAGATTCGCTAAAAGAGGCATGTTTACTTAACTTCACTCAGATTTTAAAAAAAAATGCAAATGTTGGCAGGCCTCTTTGTGCAGGGATTAGTGTACAATGGTGAAGCACACATGAATATAAGTGAGGCCCCTTCTGCTCAGGCCCCCTTCCCCTGCTCAATCTGCATACATTAATGGGAAGGTCCAGTGACAGACTTGGAATGACACCTCTGTCCTCCGCCCCTCTGGTATAAGGGAGGTCATAGAAGCCCATCTGCCTCTGGAAAGGTAGCTCAGGTGCCCACTGGCGGCATCTAACAGCAGAGACCCAGCCCAGATCGGCCACCATGCTGACCAAAAAAGCGGCCCGCAGCTTCATTTCCAATACCGGCCCATTGCCCGAGTGCCCGCCTTACCAATCCAACCCTGATCCAGCTTCAAATCATGACCTCTAGTTCAAGCTGTTCTTTCACCAAAACATTTTGCTCTTTGGTTGAATCCCTCCGCCCATGCTCACAGTCCTGAGCTCCTCCTGGGACCTGAGGTTCAAATGATTCGCCGTTATGATGGGCAGGCATTGGAGTGCCCCTTCGTTTATTCTTCTGAAGATGGAGCTTCCTGCCCTTTAAGCAATCCACCCAATGTTGTCTCTGGTTTGTCCTGCTGGACACGTCATGAGGCAGCCCCCCTCCCCGGGGGCAGTTCTGCTAATAAGAGGACCGGGCGCACACGTTTGAAGCCGGTTACCTACCCCCAACATTAGTGTCTTTGTCATCCTTGAATGCCCCTTGCAGGTCTAGAGCACATAACACTACACTGGCCACAAGGCGGACCGGACCCTGCTTGCTGCCCATCTCAGCCATGACAGCAGTAGACGAGCCTCAATTCTTCTATTGCACCGGCCCTCAGCGCTACTCTGTGAGGTGGAGGTGAGGCGCTTGGCCATCACTAGATGGCAGCAGAGGGAGAGCGACGCACAAGAAAGAGAGTGCCCCACCACTGACCTCACCCCAGAGGCCAAACTCAAGAGGAACTACCTGTGCCCGAGGCCACAGTGGCCAAGGTATGCTCACCCTGGCGCTCCTCCCTGCAAAGCCTGCAACCCCCCGAGAGACAGACCATGACAGGAGCGGCACCTTGATAGCCTGCACTGGAGGGGGGAGTAAAAGAGAGAGAGCCAGGAGCCTTCAATAACCCGTGGGAAGGTGACATCCTGCGCCTCGATCCCCGTCCTCACCCAGCAAAACCACCGTCTTGAGCAACCACCTACCTCCAACGGATGAGGTCCTTGAGAACGACAATCACTGATGCTGCACCAGGAAGACCGCTCACCAGACCGACTAAGAGCATCACCACAGCTCAGGAGATGCCAGGTAGGAGGAAAGCTGACGGTAGAGTCACATGTCATTCATATTGGTAGGCAGCATAGTTTAAGAGTCCTTGGATTGGAAAAGCACAAATTAAGAATTTTAAATGTAACAACATTGTTAGGGGTTTTCTTCAATAATAAGAGTTGATTTCTACCCAAATAAAACATTTTTGCAATACTTGGATAAGGAAAGACTGGGCAAAAGACATGCAGCTGTAATATATTTCTTGCAGTTTGCATGAGCTCTTTGACAGCATTTAATAGCTCACTGCTATATATTAGGATTTTAACTTTTAAACTGCAAGCAACAAAAGGATCTTGCTGACAAAAGCGATAACCCCTTGACCTATTTATAGTGTATGCAGAATGGGACAAGTTCTCTGCAGCAGGCATGTTAACCTTCTTGGCTATGATGAGTTACAACTTTCCCCAGACAAAGCTCGGGTCTCTCACCAGGAACAACATTAATCACGGGAGTTATCTATCATGACATTTTTAATGATGTTTGAAAATTGCTCGGACAAGGAACGTGGCATCTGGAGCTTTTAAAACAATAAACATGGCGCCCCCACCCCAAGTCAGCGCCGGTGCGGTGGCACCGTTCTCACCACCCTAGAGCCGGCCCTGCATGGCTGCCAGGAAGCCCATCACAGGCACGAGGAGCACTGTGCGCCACCTAGTGGCAGCCAGCCACAACCACGGAAGAGGGCACGACAGTGTTGCATCTTGCGGAGCAAACTGAGTCTTCTCCTTTCTCCCCCAGTACAAGAATGATGGGCCCCGTGGGAAGTGACAGTCACAGACTAGTCTTCCCCCTGGGTGCTTCATGTGGGAAAACAGGATTCGGACATGGATAGGTTTGAGCAGGGGAAGGGGCGGGTTGTTTGTTTAGCTATAAATGTGTCAGGAGTTTTTTTTAGCATGGAACACCCACCCGCCCTACTTGCTATAAGGTTCACTGGTGCTCATTCAATACAGCATTGATGCCAGAATAGGACAGGTTGCCGGGTATAGGTGATATCTTGGGAGGTGGAAAGTCACATGCGGGTGTATCCACCCCTTCAGGGGAGCATAGCTGGCAAAAGATGGTGTGCAAGATTTCGTTAAGCAGGAAGGAGTTTCATTGGAGAGTGTTTGGTAGGGAAAATGTAGGAGAGTGGATATATGGAAGGATCTCAGCGAGTGGAAGAGGTAAGAATGAGGCAGGGCATGAGGGCTTGGGGGTGAAAGTTGGAGTTCAGTGTGAATGGTTCCGAGGGGAATGAGAGTGTCGGATTTATAAAGTTTGATGTTATTTGTTAATGTTAACAATCTAAATGTAAGTTTTGCAACCATATCCTAATAAATAGACTTTTACACTAAAACCGTGATCATGGAGTGGTTTTTAGGTCTCGCGCCTAGCGTTGCAGTGCGGAGCACTGCTCGTGCAGCGAGAGACTTTTTGTAGGGGGTTTCAAAACTAACCTAGGAATCGCACACGCTCGAGCGTGTGCTTTTCGTTTTACCCCACGCTATTTGCCTTTGCGTGCGTCTTTTCAACAAAGACAGCACACAATTGGCCAAAGGCGGGCGCATTGCTCCGCCCATTGCCTATTGGTGTCGGTTATCCGCACCGCCGCCATTTGGTTTCAATTATCATACCCAGACACGGGCGCGATAATTGAAACCACATGTCTTGCTGGTGCGTGCGCGCGTGCACCACTCGCTGGCTTGTTTGTTTTACAATAGCGATCGCTTTCACTTTTGCAAACGCTTTCACTGCCGCTTGTTATTATTGCGGCTCCAAGTTCTTAGAGTGTCTCATTGTTCTAATAGGTGTGATTTCTGATATTTATGTTCCCCTCGTCTTCATTGCTTCAGTTTGCTTGCGAGAAAGTGTCACTCATAGTCGCTGAATGTCACTAATATTATATAGAAATTATGAAAATGTCACACCTAGGCAATCTGATACTTTGACATATATGGCTTTGTTATAGATACATTTGGCACACACACATTTTAAGATGGCCGCCTCGTTCATGTACATTTTAAAGCGATCCATTTACACTCTTCCCCGAATCAGTAGTAGTGAATGCTTGTCAGTTGCCATGCCAACCACCGAACTCTCAGTAAAGAAAGGCTGAGAGTTCTCGTTTTTCTTCTGCATCTCGGCAATGGAAACAGTAAGTGTTACCTCCTACACTTCCCGATGTCTCACCCTCGCCCAGTCACAGTGATGGAGTTGGCACCCTCACAGCACACGTGACTGCAGAATTTGTGAAAACTCAATGAGCTGTACACAGAAGTAATCACACAAGGCTGCTTCTAATCAAAGCAGAGGAGTAAAATGTATGTACCTGGTGATTCGCGCATGAACATACCATTAGATTCGACCACACGACGCTCGCAAAGGTTTATAAAGCAAAGCTCCTTTGCTTAATGTCATTTTTCATTTCAGAGATACAAATGCTTTGCCTTTGCGGGATCCTGACATCGCATTCCACTGCGCTAACTACACTACAGTGGCCACGTTTTGTTTGAGGGGACGACCTACAAAACTCGATTGGAACAAAGTTTATTTCGCCCTTCTGTAAACCGCTGTATTCAATTTTACTTATACACTATTCCAACTTTCTTAGATCTTAAATCAAGTTCAGCTAAGATCCCGATTAAAAGTTTCACACATTGTATGGTGCTGTAACAATTTTCAATGTCTTCAAAATCAACAAGCATTTGCAATGCAATAGATCGCGCATTTACTCGAGTTTGAGCTATTGATATTGCAAATTATAATGCTTTTTGTTTTTCTTTTGGAAACATAAATAAAAGGCATTGTTATTTACAATGCCAATAGCTGAAACTCTCATAACTGCGAGACCTATTGCATATAGTCTATTCATATGAGGAACAGAACTGCTCTACACCAGCAATGCACTAAGGGAAGAGAGCGCCCAGCGGAGGCCCACGAGAGGAGTAAGGCTCAGTGTGAGGGAGAGAGAGGCCCAACAGTCCCCGCAAAAATCACTGAGTGCATGTTGCAGCAGGAACAACTCCCAATCTCCTGCGCTGCAACATAGGCTGAGGTGGGGAAGAGCCAAGATGGGTGCTGAGGAGCACCGCATGCCCCCTAGTGGCCACCTGCTGCTACTTTGTGAAGAAACAGAGCCGGACTGGCCGTAGCGGGCACCGGGCAATACCCTGGTGCACCGCATGGGTGGGGGCCGGTTTTGGGACCCTGGGGGCTGTTTTTTTACAGGGCCGTTTTTGCAACATAGCTGCAAAATCAGCCCTGTAACAAATTTGGATGAAAACCGGACCTGGCAAAGAGCTCGGAGGCGGGAGGGGGGCGGCCGAGCACTTTTCCAGGGCCGGTTGTGGTTCCCAGTCCGGCCCTGCATCTGGTGACTGCCTGGCAAAGAGATGTGGATGGAGAGACATTTCGTGTCCACAAAAGAGCAGCACACCGGTGGTAGGGAACAGTAAAAGTAGTGAGCCTGTACATGTGCCACCAGAACTGAAGACGTGTCCGATTGGCGCCCACTAGTGGGCCAAAGGGTGCAATATAGACAAAACAAGAGCAACCACCCCCAGAGAGTAACGTGTGCAGTCTCCCAGCCCACTACCATATTCCAAGCTGGCCGATGTCACCAAGAAGAGACATAAGGGTTGACCAATCCTACAACAGCCCACAGGACATAACTGGCAACAGCTAAGACTGTAGCTTCCAGCAAACCAAAACCAGTGAAGAACACCATAGCCTGCTCTCACTGAGATGAGGAAGGGGGTATGTGCAAATGCCATGTTGGTGAAGGGAGAGCCAGCCTCAGTGACCCAGAACACAAACAGGCACTGCACACTGCAAGCAGACAAACCCCACTGACACAAGCATGCCTTGAAGCAAAGTAAAGACACTCCAAATGAGACACCATGCCAAGTGAGGACACTAACAGGCTGGTACTGTCAGCCAAGTCACCAAGGTGAATCAGAGTGGCAAAGCCTGCAATGCCACCCGGCAAAGGACAGACTGCTGTCCTGGCCACAGAACGGCCCAAAGCCCAGCTCCCCTGGGATGAAAAGAGGATCAGAGTTGCCGAGCAGCATGAGGAAGAAAAGCACTTGACTCCACCTCCGCACGACAGAGACATAGAAGCATTCCAGGAAGCACCTAGATCACAAAGTGCAATCCACCCAGTTCAACCCATTAAAGAGACGGTGGACCCCGGACACACCACGTTGGTTGTCCAAGACTGCCAGATGGACAAAGCCTAGGCAGGAGAAGATCCAAGAAAAGTGCAGTTGGACCAAAGGGTGGGCAGAAGTACACAATGCCACAATTGGGGTCCTGGCAATAGGACCATTTCGCTCTGCACCCTCGGGACACACTGTGCACCTACCCTTCCCACCAAGCCGGATGACAGCGACACGTCAAGGTGCATGCCCTGCACCACCCAGAAAAAGGAGACAGAACCATAGCTCCCTACTGCCCACGGAAGAAGATCCCAGAAGAGGGAACACCCCGGAGTAGCAGTTCCAAGAAGTTCCCAGAAGAGGGCACATTTGACATGTGGCTGGACGTCACAGAGCACTCAAGAAGAGGAGAACTGGATCAGCGACTGCCCGGATCATCCCCAAGTTAGAGCCCAACACCTGAGGCCAGTCGCCAGACTATAGAGATACCCAACCACTGTGAGGCCCTGAAGAAGATGAATGTCACTGCACCAAAAAGGAAAGGATACTCAAGCAACTAGAAATCTCACCTGCACGCTCCCTAAGATGGTGCATGCCTCTGCACCTAGAAGAAGGGACTCGAACAATGAGAAATCTCAACAGCATCATTGGAAAGAAGGTGCAAGCTGAAACACCAAGAAGGAAGTGTGATCCTCTGATTCACATTGGGAAACCTGACGACCAGCCAAGCCCAGGAGAGACGATCAAGAGAGGTCTTAAAGGTACGCCTGAAAGGAACCAAGCTGCTGATGGAGTGTGATTAGACACACAAGCAGCAAGACACCGAGGTGAAATGAGGACGACCTGGTAACACCACAGCGGGAGAACTGAGAGTAAGCAGCAAACATGCACAAACGGAGTCTCTGCCCCATGCTTCCCATATTATCTGTCCAGACACAGTCACTGATGGCTCAGCAACCCAAAACATCCAGGCACAAGAATGCAGATGGCTCCACAAAGGAAGAATGAAAACACCTGGCCACCATCACTCCAAGTTGCTCAGGAACCCAAGAAAGAATGCCTTCAACCATCAAGGGAAGTAGTTGCCCCAGATCATACAAGTTACCCACATGACTGACACCCACAACATGCCAGTCTACTCCTATTGCATCATCACCACCACCCATGGAGCATTGAATAACCAGAGTGGAGTCCAACACCATTTCCATACCTACACATAAGAAGAACCAGTGACATTCCGAAGAGACAGTTAACCAGTGACTACCTGCTCACCCAACCTGCATCTGATCCCAGTCGAGAGAGCGTACCTTGTCTAGGAAACACCAACCACTGTGGATGCAAAAGTGACTAGGCAGTGGCTTTTCGGCTGTCCTGCAGTGGCCTAGATGTGGCACACATACAGCCCCAGCTCAGACTACATGCAGCCCAGGGCCGGACTGGTCATTCCGGGCACCGGGCAATCCCCCGGTAGGCTGGATGGGGTGGGGGCCGGTTTCGTGACCGGGGGCCGGTTCTGTTGTTGGGGCCGATTTGACGGCCCACTTCGGCCCCAACAACAGAACTCAGACAGTGTTTACAGCAGCAGTACATTAAGCACATCACAATCAGCCGCCTGGCTGCTGTCTAAGATCCCTGGTGTGAGCTGCGGTGCCGCGCCGATTTCGCATAAATTATTTCATTTTGATTATGGGGCAGTCAGGCCGCCGCGTCGCCACCCCGCCCAGCGGCCCTACTCATTATACTTACACACTACGTCACCACCTGACCTCACCTCCTGTCACCTGACCATGATGATGTTTTGTTGTTGAAGACGCGCAGCGCGCATATGTCACTGCCTCCGCGTCACCGCTGTTTTTTTTTAGGGTGGTGTCTGCAGTGATGCTCATGCGCATTGGGAAGTGCGCGTGACTGAGGCGAGGTCAAGGCAGGCATTCAGAGCAGGACAGCCTGCAAAGAGATCCGCACCCCGGAATTTAATCTCCCCTGTCTGCCGCCCGCAGCGCAGGTGAGTGTAGTATTTGTTTGTTTGCAGTGGTCAGGGGCCAGATCTGATTTATGGGTGGTGGGCGGCACAGCACTACTGTGCAGGGCCCGTGCTACAAAGACATTTTTAGCAGGTGGGTCTTAAAGATGGAACTAGGAAAAACGCAGCAATCCGCGGAAATTGAAATGAAATCATCAGGATGGATTTTTTACATGTTTATCGACATCGTGTCTGTTCAAAGTGTAAGCATGTATTCCTCTTCTTTTACTCTACGTGTAACAGGATGCATACACCCATTGTGTCCCAATTAGACTTCAAGGCGCGCACACCTGTTTCTCCCCATGGATGAATGAAATAATTAATTGTAGATGTATAAAGCACACAGAGACGGGCGTCCTCAAGGTAGGGAGCATAGGACAGAAGGAGAATGCCCAACCCATTTAGCATCTAAAAGACATGTTCTGAGGACCTTGTGAAATGAAGTGTGGTTTGCCAGAGTTCTCAATAATAAAGGAAGCATGTTCAGTGACAGCTTGCGCCTTTACTTTCCTGAATATAAAAGTGCCAGTTTGCAAACGCCTATTTCCCTCTGTGATAAGTGACAGTTTGCTCTCTCAGTTCACCCCCTATAAATAGAAAAAACGCACACTCTCCTTTCTCACTTGAGGGGTTCCGTGAGAGGTTGAAATCCTGGGTTTCTCTCTTTAGTATAAGAAGGCTCGCTCTATCTCGTTTCTCCCTGTAGCACATGACAGGTTGCGAACTCAAGTTTTTCCCTATAAAACTTCATAGCCTGCACTTTGCTACTGTTGTCTTAGTACAGTCGCAAGCTTTCATTGCTCTGCTGTGTGCTACAACGGGTGCTGCTGGTCTCTACTCGCTGTCGCTGACTTGCGCCACCTCCTTGTTGTAATGCATGTCAGCTCGCACTCTCACTCTTGCTCCCTACACGAGGTACTTGCTTGCAGTCTTTTTTTGCTTTCTATAGTATTCGGTGTTGCTCCTATGAGTGCTGGCTTGCACTCTCCTTGCTGCTGGAACAATGTTCAGAGTACGGCTGCTGCTGACCATTAACTGCACCAACTAAAGGTTCACAGAGGACGGAAAAAAACAAGTACTACTGAAAATTCAAGTGTAACACATATGTCAAACCTGTTGAGAGAGGGAGAGGGAAAGCACACAAATATCCTCGATGTGCCATAGATTATGTTATGCACGTGTTTGCCCTATGTCAGGACTTGGTGGAGATCTGAGGAGCAGTTTTTAAAAATGTCAATAACACTCTAGAGTCGGCGGATGATACCATCCTGTTGTTAGATTTGTTTAGGGTCAGAGGAGTCAATCATGGCAAGGGAACATAAAGTTATGGTGTTTGCAGGTGTGGTGATTGCAAGACTGGGCATGGTTAAACACAGTTTAGATATGGATGGACTCCTTAACAGAAATAGGCACTAGTGATACCGTTCATGGACAACTTCAAAGTGGAAGCTGCTATATTGAATGGATCAGCTAATAGACATAACTTGACTAGTATATGGCAACCTTTAAAGACTGGGTGGACAGTGCTCTATATTAAGGTGTCTCTCCCTCTCCCTTTCTCTCTCTCTCTGAGAGGGATATAGAGAGAGTCTCTCTCTCTCTCTCTCTCTCTCTCTCTCTCTCTCTCTCTCTCTCTTTCTATCCCTCTCTCTCGCTCCCTCACACGCTCTCCATTTATCCCTCTCTCCCTCTCAATCGTTCTCTCTATACCCATCCCTCTTTTGCTCTCTCACTCTCTCCCTCCTCTATCTCCCTCTCTCCTTCTCTATCCCCCTCTCTCCATCTCTATCCCCATATCTCTCTCGCTCTCTACCCCTTGCTCTCTAGCCTTTTCTCCCTCTCGTCCCTCTCTCTATCGCTCTCTCTCTCTCTAGTCTTTCCATCCCTCTCTCCGTCTTTCTCTCATTCCCCTCCTTCCTCTATCTCTCATTCTCTTCCTCTTTTTCTCCCTCTTCTTCACCCTTTCTCTTCTTCTGTCTACCTCTCTCTCTCCCCCTTCCTTCCCCCCTCTCTTTCCTCCCCACGTAAAAACATAGCCAGACCTATTGCCGCAGTGAGTGCTTGTTTATGTTCCTCCCAGCGTTTCTATACAATATATTTTGTCAATGAATGTATTATGCAGACATCTTCATTTGTTTTTCATGAGTGTTTAGGCCTCTTGGCGGGTCCGCCTGGGGGTTGGGGTAGAGGGGGCAGGGAGCATTATCACTATTCAGAACACGTGTACCCAGAACAACTGATCTTGCACAAACTGCTTAAATTCGAGGAATAATTGTAATCATTATTAAGAGTTACACTGCATGGGTGTGATGTTTCCATAGTTTCTGGCCTCTGTGCCCTATGTACTATTTATCAGATGCTTATGAGTGACATTTCCCAGTTTCTGGCCTCGGTGCTTAATGTGTGACAACGTGAGTGACAATTTATTGAAAATACAAAAGAGAATATCAGAATGTAGTTTTTATGCTCTAAAGTTATGACGTTGAAACAGTCTTAAAAAAAAAAGCCTAAAATGCATAGCACTTTTTGTTGAAAAGAGAAGAGTGGCCCGAAGAGTGTTGTGATCATCACTGTACAGCCTCTTAAAGAGTCCTGGGCAGCACTGTATGCAATTTCATTTACTATGCTTTAAAAGTTAATTCAATCTAATATGTAATGAAAAATGTGTTGAAAAATGCTTTGTTTTGGCCTTTCTGTCTCCCAAATTTTCTTGGGGGGGGGGAGAAGTTCAACCCCCCAAACTCCCCCTAGTAGTGGTTTCTCACTTTGCTTGCTCACTACACACCATGTGAGGGCTTGTCTCACTTTTACTTTGTTCTCTCTGATTCACTATTTGTGTCTATTTTTGGTGCTCTCTGAAAGAATGTCTATGGGTACATATGCCTGGGTGGGTAACCTGGTGCTCTTTAAGGTCATCATCTACTATTTACTGTGCTTTGAAAGTTAATACAATTTGAATATGTAATGAAAAATGTGCTGTAAAATTCACCATTTTGGTCTGTCATTTTTCAAAATTTTCGAGGGGGTGAAACCCCCCCCCCGCCCCCCCCAAACCCTCTAGTAGCGGTCGGGCTCGCTCGCTGCGCTCGCTACGCACCGGACGGGGGCTGGTCTGGCAAAATGTGCCAGGGCTGCTTTTAGTTCCCAGTCCGGCCCTGATGCAGCCCCATGGCAGCCCATCCCAGTGGCTTCCACAAGCACAAGAGATGGGCTTGACACTGCCCCACTGAGGGATTCCAGGAGGGAGTGGGCCTTACAGAGGAAATTACCTCCGAGACTATGTGGTATCCAGTTATGATTTTGTTTGTTTCCCCAGGTTGGACTTTGTTTGTTTCCCTTTTGGATTTTGGGAGGAATGTAGTGTACTGCTGGACACGTCATGAGGCAGTCCCCCTCCCTGGGGGCAGTCCTTATACACACCTCATACCCATCAAATGCAGGCATCATCGGTCAGGTGGTCCTGCTAATAAAGGGGCCATGGCACATGTGTTTCAGGCCAATTACTTCTCCCTAACATTAGTGCCAGTGTCATCCTTGAATGCACCATGCGGGCCTAGGGCCTGCAACACTACAGTATCCAGAACTGGAGTAGCAGTACTTACGGCCTCCAGAATCATACACAGTGCACCTGATAAAATCTCCAGAAGTAGACACAGCACTAATGGCTTCCAGAACTGTGCACAGTGCGCTCTATGAGGTTTCCCGAATTGGGCGCACACTACTCATGGTCCCCAGAACTGTACACAGTGGCACCCAATGAGGTTTCCAAAACTAGACACTGTACTCCTGGACCCCAGACCCATACACAGTGCACCAAATGAGATCTCCAGCACTCGACTTGCAGTAGTCATGGCTGCCAGAACTGTACACAGCAACCAATGAGGTCTCTGCAACTAAACACTTTATTTCTGGCTTCCAGGACTGTACACGGTGCAGCCAATGAGGTCTCCAGAATTGGACACACAGTATGCACGGCCTTTATGACTCTAAACAATGCTGAGGTCTCCTGATCTGGGCATGTTACACCAAATGCGACCTCCAGGATCAATGGCCTGCCCTCCCCATCGACCATCGGAATCCAATGCTCTCCAGCTGAATGTAGGCCCCCAAAATCAGATACGCTCTCAGAATCCACCTTCTCCCACTGGAGTGCTCTGCCCCCACTACCAACTGTTCCTTCCCAGCCAGCACCACACGGAGAAGGCAGATCATATCTACTCTGTGGTGTACCGTGCCTAGAGTATAAGCAAGTGTGGTATTGGAACCCCCTCCTCCTCCTTGCCTTTTGGGTTTTGATACACTTCACTGAAAAGTACCACCTCGAGGTAACCTCTGGGCAGCATTTCTGGTCAAGATGATGATCCCATAAATAGATATAATAGAAACTTGGACACAACTTGCAGAGAGCTTTAAAGCCTAAACGGACCAGCTTAGGTTGGGTGATGAATACGGTGATGCAGTCCAAGGATGATGGGAACATTATTCTTGAGGTCAGAAGCTCATTTCAGCATCAAAGCTACCAGATTCTGTACTTACTCATGAGTTTCCAAGCCAGTCCAAACTGAAGTTATATACACAGAGCCTTTTCATATCCCAAGCATATTAGTGCAAACATATGCACAATGATTCAAGTTTGGAAGTCGGCATGAACAGTCACCTCTCCTATGAGTAGGGGTATGGTGGAGGATGAGTAAACTAACTCTAGGTCAGATATACTAACATTATAAATGCTGATGACCAAATAGCGATATTTTACGAATTGCTATTGCTGATGTACTAAAGTTATATCTGCCCTTATTTCCTAATTAGCGATTTGCAGTGGGTTGCAAATAGACCTACCTCATAAATATTAATGAAGTAGGTTGCAATTTGTGATACATTAGGATTCGCTGCTATCACAAGGATGACGGCCAGCAGGGGTCAAAAGACCACCTTGTCTCCGATTGCTTTTAAATAAAGCAGTATTTTTTTTTTTCGTAATGCAGACCATTTTTCGTAAAGGAATACAGGATGCATTTTAAAAGATGAAACGTTTCATTTTTATTTTTTGAGAATACGCAGTGGTTCCTCGGACCACTGCCTGTTCTTAAAAAAAAATTTTTTAAACAGTCTTAAAGGGGAAGGCATCTCAAGGAGACCTTTTCCCATTTGCGAATGGGTTACTACCAACTTTTAGTTGGTGGTAAGGTATGAATGTTTTGTGACCGCATTTCAGTCACAAAACATTACTACATACTGTTCAGACATCTGGCCTTTAGCTCCCACACTAATACCTGCAGGGCAAAGAATAGTAGAAACCAATACATCTCCCCACTTTCAAGCCAAGCTGGATAAAATTGTATGTATAATAGTGGCTTGTTTAACACTGATGTATAGTCTACTCTATGTCAAGTGCTGAATGTCTAAGAAAGGGTGCTGTGTGACACAGGTTCGCCTATGATGGCTGGGGGATCCCACGAGCACTCCAGCCTTGAATAACCAGCACTAGAGTCACATATATTGATCTCTCCATTCCTTGGCTAGAGATGTACTCCAGTTGCTAATGTAAAGAAACGATAGAAGTTTCCTCTTGATGTTTCAGAGAAGGAGTCAACTATGAAGAAATATTCTCCACTAAAAATATGATATTTAGAAGGTGTAAAAGCAACCAAAAGTATTTGGTGGTGTTTTTATTTGTTGTCTTTTTATTCTGAGTATTCTATCTACTATTTGTGTCAGTACGTAAAGTGTTAGGGTAGTGTTTGCACAATGTGTACAGTCATTTCTATCTTAGTTGTAAAAGTGCTTTGACGTCACGTGTACAGGGCCTGACCTTTAGAAAGCATTTAATAAATATTGAGTATTGGCCTCATTTTCGTGATGTTTGCCTTTGACAGGGTTCTAGTTGCTACCACCACGTCCCTTTTAGACCAATTCGCTATGCTTTCTTGGTAGAATATAGGCCTGAAATTAAAATATTTTTCCATAGCTCTCTTGTGATTCCCAGCCCATTCCTCTGTTCACTCGTGCACTCCAAATATGGCTGTTAGCAGTCCATCATGCTCCATTGGTCTGGAAAGGTCTCAGAAGGTTCTGGAATAGCCAGCATAGTGCAATGTCCTGACAAGGTCACGGAAGGACAACGCTTTAAACAGTTCACGATGGATATCCAGTTGCTAAAACACCAGTGGCAGTTGACGTGATATCACGCACGCTGTCACTCCTGTTGCCATCATAAGCATGGCCCCTTGTCCCTCCCATAGCAGCTCAACAGCCTCCTATTTGCTGATGAGGAGCTATGGAAACAGCCGAGGAGAAAACTATAGAAAGTAAAGAGGGATCTCAGAGCCTTGTTTACTTTCAGTTCCGCCACCGCCACTCGTGATTGCAGGGTTTTCAAGGGTAGAACCAGGAATACTGAAGGGCGGGCCAGGTGAGCAGCTCCTACTCCTGGCTCCCCCTCATTGAGACCCCTGTGTCTGACCCATCTCTGTGGGAATGTAACATGCATGGTGACTAACTGCCAACATGCCACACCTCACCAAAGCATGTAGCATGGATTCGCTCCATGGCCTGCGGTTTGATTTCCAGCTGTTCAGGTGGACCAGGGTCTAACTTTGCGGGATGTACACCCGGGAACATTGCCTGCTTATACATTTGAGTAGGGGGGTGGCGGAGGGGTGAGAAGCATAACATTTTATACCAATGTCTACATTTCTCAGCAGGAGCAGCCAGGTCCCTAATCCACCTCAATTTTTAAAAACACAACTTTGAATGCATTTGCAGGCAGCAAGTGTTTTGACAACTGGTTTTCGTTAAGCGCGCGGTGAGTTGGGTGAATGGCACAGGCCCTTCTGGTACCTATATATCTGTTTTCATTTAGCACAGGCGGTCTCGGAGTTAGAACTGCATAGCTGGCCTGAGACCAGGAAAAACAGTGTTTTGCATTGCGGCTCATACTTCGGATTTACACCATGTGGAGTGATTAGCGAACTTTGCCCTGGTGCTGTAAGCTACTGATGAAACTATTCATTATTCGAGTTGCTATGTCAACCACGCATGTACCATCAAGCACGACACAAGACGCTGAGACTGAGCGGTGCATTCTGCAGAGAAGTAACTGGAATGGAGTTATGGAAAGTAATGGGCTAGAGTATTTCTGGAGTAACAGTAATTAGCAGTAAGCTAATGCGTGGCAACTTTTCTAGTTTCTGGTGGCCCTGATGTAAGCAAAGAAAACCGGGCCCCCTGCCCCAAGTTGTATAGTAAAAGTGAGCCAAAATTAGGGGTCAGTGTGTCCTGCACAACAGTCTGCACATGCGCCATTACACCTGCTACTGTAATTAAATCTGGGCCCCTAAGTGGAGATCACTGTCTGCCGCAGAGCATAAGCAGTAACTCTAGAGGTCAAAGTTTACAAGTGCAAGCTGCTGTGCTGTGACTTACCTTTAGGTGGCCCTGGTGAGTTTAGGACAAGCAATATTGGCAATTTCCACACCTCTTTAAAGAAAGAGTTATCGTAATTAATATATATCACATTTTTGGGGTGCCAGTTGCCCTGCTTGTTTCTAAAGTTATGCCGAAGACATCAGCTGCAAAATGCTCCCTCTTGCTGACCAAGATGGCATCTTCGATCCTTATTGAATAGGAGAATGAAAATAAACGATGGCCGTCGAGAAAATAGAGAACAGCCACTTGCAAAGATTCCTAATGCCATTTTGAAACAATTTGTAGCCACCAGCCAACTCTTGCTGTCAAGGACCACCCAATGAGTCATACAAACAGATCAAGTCAATGTCTCTCACCCTCCTTCTACTTGTGTGCCTCTAAGATGTACCTTGAAGATAGCCACTGCTTCACTGCTTACAGCAGCACGCAGTTATCTGCTGTGGCGTGAGACTTTTTTTCACCTTCATAGTTTAGAGACAATCCTGATTTTTTTGCCCATTGTCAAGTTTAAGAGGTTTCTTGGTTTTCTTCGCCTTTGCCCATGCAACATTGTTCTGTCCAGTGCGAGATACGTTTCACTTCAGTCCAAGAAAATTCCCTCCTAAATCAAACCCAGCCGTGCAATAAAATGTTTGCGGACTTTTCCATCAAACTCACCCTTAGCAGTAACTGCTTTCTGTGAAGTATAGCTTATGAAGAACAAAAGGACATATGCAACATAAAATGTTAGTAAAGTTCTGATTTTCACCCAAACGTGGCAAAATGAAAAATTCTGCAACCTTCACTAAAACCTTCACTAAAATGTAAAATTTTCCAGGGACCTTTGCAAACATTGCAAAAAAAAACCCCATAAAACAACTTTGCACCCCCAGTGTCCATTTCCTAACCCATTTAATTCAGGCACATTCAGTCCAGGGCGTCGTCCACCCTGACAATTTTGCTGTTACCCTTTTGATAACACCATATAGCTTTAGTGCTTCCCCACCGTGCTTCCGTCAAGCACTCTGTGGCAGACTCCACATTGGGTGGCCCCTGTATTCAGAGAACTGGACTTCCAAACGGGACTTGAGTTTCTAGAGCTACAAGTCAGCAGCCACAGTGTCACACTCTGCATGCACAGGATCTGTGCTGACTCCATGGAACAGGCACATGATCCCTTTCTTCATGGACACCCATTGGTCTTTTCCCCAGAAGGCTGGGCCTCAACTCTAATAAAGCTAATCTTCTCAGTCTGTCTGCTCACAATTCAGATTGTCATTGACAAAGCCAATATCTGCCTTTAATGTGCCAATGCACATAAACAAAGGCAATCACCAATGATTTTCAGATGCTCTACATGCACAAATGATATTTATGACATTACAGCTTGCAATATTGGCTTTGCCAGTGCTGGGGAAAGGGTAGAAAAAAACATTGTTTTCTATATAGAAGGCACATATGAGATAAATAATTGAATATGACAAACAGCATGATGATTGAGTGTTCTTTTCAGATGCCAGACAGCTCTTCAGGCACTCCAACAGAAGCATGTCCTGAAAGATGGAATGATACAGCGAATAGCCGAAAGCATGAAGTGAGAAAGGAATACTCCCCTCGGTTGAGCCAAAGCCTACTCTGTGTATATTTTAAAGAACTGGTAACAGTGCATCGCCCACATAGCTTCGCTGCCAAGCCGGAACTAATACACTAGCCTTTCCTTCTGGCTTGTTGTGATGATTCCTGTTTCCTGGTTTTATCTCTTACCGGGATCTTTAGTGCATGACTTACACACTACCTGTACTTTTGTTCATGTATTCTGAATTACAAAACCATGTTCCCCCTGATCTCTGTAAGCCCTTTCCTCTCTGGTCCACCTCATCAGAGACGCTTCTCTTTCCTTGTGGTTTACTACATACATGCGTTCATGTGTTCGTGACATCTATGCAGTGCTACAGACTCTACTCTGTCTTGGCTCTTGCCGACTGTGGGACACACATAGCTACACATAGATCGTCAACACAGAACGCAGAACACAGAACTCAAATGTTTTTCTACTAAAAATAAAAAATGGCGCCCTTTATACACTATTTGTCTGTAACCTTATGGGACCGTTATAGTGCAAGGCCACCACTGGTTTTTAAGCACCGCTCAGAAGCTGGTTCATTAATGTTTATTTTTTGTTTCTAAGGTTGAAAAAAGGGGCTATTCCATTATTTATATCCGTTTGACAGGTGACTGACAGTGTGCCACCACAATGGCCCTTTTTAAGTGTCAGTCTGCAACAATATGTACTGCAAGATATCTGCTTGTACAATATTGTCTAGGTAAGAAGACCACTTAGACTAGTATATCTACACCCTCCAGTGCATGCTTACCATGACCACATTGTACTAGTTCATATTTTGCCCTCGAAATGGTTGTAAGTCAATATTTTTGTGTTTGATATTTTGACATATAACTTTGACTGACTCTAGCCAGGCGCCATCAGCAACCGAGAAATGTATGCGCCAGGGAAATACTCGGTGCTTAATTTGAGCCAGTGGGTTCCGGTGCTCGGCACTAGCACATACTTGCCGGCACTGGCACTTAATTGCCGTAACCTGCACTTATGACACCTACCACATGGAGGCGCTGTTTGTGTAATTTAAAGATGAGCAGAAAAATAGGTATATGTTAATTCAATATACATTCAAAACAACTAATGCCTACCACCCGAGCCATTCTTAAAGCTTGGACGGTCTGGAACAGTCTGAATTGTCACACTTGTAGCAGTGTGATGGTTAGAAGTTGTGTAAGTACAGTGGCAATGTGTGGTGCAAAATGTGGTGGCTTCCTGATGAGGGCCACAACACTTACTGTTTTTTTTTACAAATTAAGTGCTAGAAATACCCTTTATTACCCTGAAAGCAAGTCTGTCTATGGAGGTGCTGGTATCCGTGGAGCTCCTGTTTGAGCTGGTGGCTTGTGCTGGTGGAACCAATAGTCACTGGTTTGAAGTCTTGGCAAAGAGGCCAAAGTTAGAAAGAATAAGAAGGGTAAATTCCATCCCCTTTACCACATGAAATCACTCTGTTGGGTGGCAGACCACGCGGGGAAGAATGCCTTTTCAATCAAACCCAGCAACGTTATCCCGCCGTAGAAATTTAAACATACACCAACACATTATTCATTTAGCATAGTTACGCTATGAGAAAACTCGCATGATCACTCCCTCTCCACCCCCACCAGCCCTGCATGAACATACAGTGGACAAATTATGAACAAACAATGTTCAAAAAAGTCAAAAGTACCGCAAATATGCAATGAAAACAGTGTTTTTGCATTAAAACATATTTGCTCCTAAAATATACTGAAAAAACAATCCCCAGCATTACATACAGTCGCAAAACGCAGTTTGCACTGAATTGAATTCGTTCTCTCACAAAGTTGGCTCCGTTTCTTTAGTTGTTTGTCTGTTCAGTGGTACAGGGAGGCTTTGTAGAAACATTAGGCGGCAGACATACCCTCATACCCTGTGACTCCCATTATGCCAAGCCATTCATTTAGAAAGTAAACCTGCTGACTGTGCACGAGCTTGTCACGCGCCAGCATCGAGATACCAAACTCTTTCAAAGAACGTCTGCCTGGGCTGACCTTTGGCTTTATAGAATCCCTTCAGGCTATGGGCTTTTAGCACTCATAATCCTTTCGCAAGCCAAACATACTGCTATTTTTCGGTTCACTTCTCTCTTTAAAATACATAGAAAGTAATCGCTATTTTTCGGTTCACTTCTCTCTTTAAAATACATAGAAAGTAATCGCGTTATTATGAGTCAAGAAATATCATGGAACCCACATAGGTGAAAAAAAATAAACCCATTCCGTTCTTATTCTGTAATGGTGCATGCCACAGCACGACTGAACTGGAGATAGGCCTTTTTTTGTTATGAACGTTTTAAGTCGATTCTCTTCCCTGAAGAGGTAAGACATTAGTGTCAGCTGTCACTGCTCACATGGACATAGTAAACAGTAGTGTGTGGGCGTGGTGTGGAGAAGCTGAGCCAAAACCACAGTCGTGGCCATATTAAGGTCAGGCAAAGCCATTAATTATATCAGCCTCTGGTGAGAGGCTGGGAAAACAAGGAAAAGAAGCTAGGTGAATTGGTGCTAGGGTACAAATGTGAGGAACAGAGCTAAGCCTGAACCCGATATGGCGTGGATAAGCTAAAATCCCCATTCTCTCCACAACTAATAACATTACATTCATTATTACTGGCAGTCTGTTACTTTTGAGATTACATTCATTATTATTGGCAATCTGTTACTTTTATTGAGCAAAGGAACTCTTTGGAGGAAACGACGGAAGAAAAATCTTTTAAAAATGCTGTTGAAAAAAAGAGATTATATTTTGCAATTGAGGAAGTGCCTGGCTCTTCAGGAGGCAGCTGTTCTTTTGGCTGAAAGAGCTCCTGCACTCATGGACATCCGCAAAACTTTTAATGTCATTCACTCTCCGGCCCTTCCTGACAATGTGAAAGGGCAGGGGCAAAGCCATTAAAGGACAAGTGAAAAATCCGGGGGGGGGGGGGCTAGGACAAGCACCTAAAATGCAGCAGTCTCACTGTACTTCAAAACGAAGAGTAGAAATAAATACCACACCACAATGTTTCAAAAATGTTCCTATATTTTTTCTTTTAGAAGCACCAGATCAGCGCCTTTGCCAAATACAGCCCTTACATCAGCAATCCGTTTAGCACTCAACAACATACATGACAACCTAAAATAAAACATCATTTACAAAGTGCAGAAAATGTCCTTATCTGTTTGAACCAAGGCACGCTCGGCAAATAAGAGTGCTATCAGAAATTGCACGTCCTTCCATGGGGCGAGGATACCGGTTGCACCCTGACAAGAGTCCTTGATATGACACTGACTTCATAATGCACCAAGATATGGCATTCTAACACACCTGTGAACCGTAGAGAGATGACGCAGTGGCATACTTGCTTAAACAGAAGCTATGTGGATTTTAGTAGAAAGAAAACAGAAAAACAAAATTTTTATGCAAAAATATATGCGCCTAAAAGATTGCTCAACCCTCACATTTTTAGTGAAGGCACAGTTTTTGCAGGATGTACTGCTGTAGTTTTTAAGTATTCTTATTTTCTGACAGCTGTAATAAAACAGGCACCAAGTGTCTTACCCATGATCACTCAGTGTGGTGAAGAGATCACTCAGTGTGGTGAGGATTGGAAGCCAAGACTAGAGCCAGGCCTCCAGGTTCCACACCTGACAATTTAACCCCTGTGCCGTCTGCCCTTTTAGCTGGTATTTTGATCATTTCCTCTCCTACCCACTTCCTACTTGTGCATGTTTACCTGTCAGCAACGACTTGAAGTTGCCTTTTTAGTTTTTTAGAAATACGGTATTTTTTTTGTAATCATTCAATAATATTTAGGATTATGTGGAAAGTATTTGCTGTGAGTGTATAGGGTGATAGTGGCAGAACTGAGTTAAAAGCAAGTATTCCGTTGGCATGCACAATCCACGTCAGAAATATGAATTTCTGAAGGCTGGTTCACTACTTTATTTTGAGTTTTCTGCATGAACTCAATAACATCTTCACTACATCCCATGAAAACAGATGCATATATTAAAAGCTCTGTTTTCACTTCCTGGTCAAAGAAAATTAGCAAGTTTCTTGGAGCTTTGTTGCTGTTGTCCGTGTACATTTTTTTGCCAGCTAAGTTTTTCAAAATTTTTGATTTTCACCTTTCGCTGAGTTAGCAAAATATCCTTTTTGCCTTCACCTTTATGAACTCTTCTTTGCACTGTTTGATACCAAAATAACAAAATAGTTTTTTTTTTCTAATCAGTCCCAGCCAGGCTGGAAAAAGTATGCATGGGAACCTTTTGCAGATTCTATCTCTGCATTGTGGTGTTGTGTGGACAAAAACACTATATGTATTCTGCAAAATATATCTTATACAGAACCATTTTGTTAGGGATTGACACTAACAAAACGTGGTACAAATTGTTGCACAAATAAAAAAAAATGAATGACAATGTGGCAGTGTGAACATCTTTGCAATCTATGCAAAGTGTGCAAAAAACACTTGGCAACTTGGCACACCCCTAGTAGCCGTGCTCTTGGGAGAAGACCTGTCTCACTGTGTAAATGTCCTGCACAAATCTTGTCAGCGGGTTGTGATTCATCAAAATCTACACATTAAGAAAAAGAAGCCAAATTTGATTAATACTCTTCTAAATAAAAGTAGGAAAGCATTTTATAAAATATAAACAGGAAACACAAGTTGCTGGTTAACTGCAGGACATGGTCACACGATTGCTCCTTAATTTGAAAGTGATCAGCAGGGGAGGACCCGGTTTCCTGGCAGTGTGGTGCCTCTGAAAGGCCTGTGTGGGTGATAGAGCTAGTCCCATGTCAGCTGACATGTGAGTGCACATGCCCCAGGCTGAAGGCCTGGTAAGAGCACTTGGCTTTTGAAAATCTCCACTTTTGACTCTAGGCCGGTATCCACATTCTACAGTGTTTTCACAATTAAGATTGTTCCATTTCTGCTCAATGCATAATCCTCTATATCTGGCCTTTGTCACACCTATCCAAACTGCTGTCTCTTTTGCATGCTTCTCAAGAGTTGGTCTGGGCTGCACTCTACCCCCAACTATAAGTCATACAATCCTTACTGTATGACGGACAATGTTCCCCCGGAAGATTAGGCTAACAGAGCCTTTCCATGAATATTTTTCCAAAGTGCAAAATCAACTTTTCACCCACTCCGATTCATTTAAATAAATGAAGCTCCATTTTCAGCCATAGACATCATTTCTCTGTCCCCAACATGGAAGGTCTGATTTTTCTGGTGGGTTATTTTCCATTAGTCTGGCTTTTCAGAAAGTACAGTACCATAGTCTTGAGTGTATATGTGTGTGTTTAGACTTTGTGGGGATCTGAGCTAAAAAAGACACAACCCCACAGGCTGGAATTCTACAATTGCTTATGAATACACAAGAATGGGGACCACATTACAAATTGGGGGTCATAAGAAAGGCACTAGGGTACTAACATTTTATAGAAGAAACGCATTCTGGAATGTATTATTGCACAACCTGGGGCAGCCCAATGACATTTACCAAGCTTAAGTCTTCCTTGTGAGAGAAAGTCAAAGTTGACAATGTTGTTTTCCAAAATGGCAAACTTGCCTTTCCTAGCCAATGGATGGAGGTCACCCTGGGCAGTCAGACACAGCCTGGCATACTTTCCAATCGGCCTGCTTAGTTCAGGAGTCTGGTTTTCGATGAATGACTACAGTTGTGTACAACAAACGCTTCAGACGAAGCAATGTTTGTGATCTGCTGTTGGGTGAAGATGTCAATGCAGATGAACAAATCAACAATTGGGCAACACCTAGAGACACCCTTTCTTTGTCTTAATTGCTAGACAGTTAGTGTTAGGGTTTCATGTCTGCACCCGTGGTTACTGTTCATCAGCAAAATTGCACAAATACCCATCTCTCTCTGAGCCGCAAAATGTCTGCCTGCAGGAAGCCATTTGCAGTGGAGTTAACTGCATCCTGGCTTAGCAGCTTTTCTTGATCACAGATCAGGGACTCCAAAGGCACCATTGGATGAATGAAAGAGATACTTCCTGTAGCCAGTGGTTCAATAATAATGGACACGGCCAATGGTCCCGGTGCCTGAGCCCAAAATGTCTGGCTGACCATTCCTCCATATCTCCCGGATAATGCGTTCCCGCTCCTCCAGTCTCTGGGCACGTTCCAATTCTTCAGCAGATGTGAACACGTTGACTGTTAAAGTTCCATCGTTGGAGGGACTGTGGTTCACCAGGGGGATATCCGTAGTGAGATTCAGTGGTTCAGCCTCATCATTGTTGTCACTCTCCTCTTCCTCCTCATGAGGCTGCATGCCAGCACACTCTTCCTCCTTGCTGTAGTCCTTCAAGCTCTTTCGAGGCTTGGCCGGGAGCGTGTGTGTGCGAGGCTGGCAAGAAATGCGGATGACCAGCAAGCAGAGGGTTAACACCAGCCCAAAGCAGACACCAAGGACAAAATAGAGACCAAAACTTTCAGGGTTGTCTAAAAGAGAAAAAAGAGAAGATGTTTCAAGATTTTATAAACCTTTTTGAAACATGGATCAGCCCAATCTTAGTCTGCAGGAGAAAAGAAGTCATTCTACTCACTACAGACATACGTGTTAGTAAAATACCAGAATTAACGCAAATCATCATATGTGAAAACCCCACCATTCTCCCACCGGAGTGAGCACATTCTGTGTATAAAGAAAACGAAATGGACCAGTTTACAGTGTTTTTCAGACAATTACATGTGTACATTTAGCTAGTCTTTCGTCCTTTATTAGCTGGCATTTACAGTTACAAAACTATAAAACTTATTTCTTTTATTTTCCCTAAATTCTACCCATCTAATCTCTTTGTTGCTACAGAATTTTCTTCCCAAAACCCACCATTCATAAACTAAATTCAGATTCATGGAAATTCAAATATGCCAAATTTCAAATGAGTATAGTATTCATTGATACTGCATCAGCCAAAATTAATAATGAAAATAGGAATAATTTGGAAGAATGTTTTCAGTTATTCAATGTTTCCTGCCAGTAGCACCAAAAATGTAATGTAAATTAAAATTAACTATCTTTTAATAAGTTGGAGCTTTTTATAATGGCATACCTGCTGATAGTTTAGGGTAATTCTGATTACATTGTACGCATGTTATTTTACATAAAGTATATCTTATTATTTACAGTTTAACATTTCCTAACATTTTAGTGGAAATTTTCAAGTGTAATCTGATGGGGCAGGTAATGGCTTTAGAGTTTGGAAGATGTGAAATTTGCAGATGTCCCATACATTCTATTTGGAGTGAATAGCCATATGTGCACCTTAAATAGCACAAATTAGACATTTGCCAAATGTATATGTATTCCCTGTGTTATAGGGATTATATTTAGTCTCCATTTTAGTTTTCATTTTAAACTTAGCATCTTTTTAAGATGGTGGTTTTTAGCATGTTTTTGTCTAACCTCATAAAATGCTACACACCCATTTATTTTTAGTAGACATTACCTATTTATTTTTAGTAGACGTTGTTCTGTGTGTAGTCTACACTGTTAGGTCCAGGGACACAAATTGCAACATGATGTCCTTGCTTTATTAAGGGCTTTTAGGAGACAACTCTTTCCCTTTGGACTAAGTAAAGTTATTATTCTGGGTCTCTGGCGGAATGTGATAAGACCGGTGTTTTATTATATAAATGGTGCCCATGTTGGAGTCAGTGAGAGTCACTACGCACCGGAGTTATCATGAATGCTGCAGACAGCTGCGAATGAGACACAGCCCGAAGACCCCGACATTCATCCTTAGAAGGAAGATAGCTGCGCAAGCAGAGATGTGTGCAGGCTTGCACACTCAGACTGTGTGTATTTGGTAATGCACTAAGGCCAGCTTCCAGGGACATTACACCAAGGTAGTATGGGGTTAGATCATTCCAACCTGGTCTGACAGAAGGATACTTCCATCATGCTCTTATTTGAGTAGGAGTATTATCAATAATAGGGGCAACATTAGGAACAATTAACATGTTTGAACTGTTTGTGTTTTTCATCATTCTAAAAATGCTTATAACAATGATGTGTTTCATCTGTCTGATAATAGCAGTTCATGTTTTACTTACAAGCATTAGAACTTTTCAATAAATATTTGAAAATGTATTATTGCTTCTTTTCTTTGTAAAACTTTGGGCATGCAAAAGTGACAAACAAAAGGGTTAGATCTGTTTCGACGAATTCTATGTTAATAAGAGCGGTCATGTTTGCAGTTACTGACAGTAACTACAACTCTGGAGGTTTAGGAGTTTAGATGTGGTACTGTGAGCTAGCTGAAACCAACATTTACTGATGATATGAGTAGACTTAGTCTCTATAACCTGAAATTTTTGTGGCCTAATACACAGTTCTACTAAATTTGCACCTGCCAAACTCTAAATGACCCCCTACCTCTTTATAGTAAAGCTTGATATTTCGGTTGGAAAGTTTCACAATATTTTACAGTAAAATTATTTTTAATATTGAACCATTATATGGTTTAGATATGGTAAATCTAGTATTTTTAAAATATGACAATCTAACGTGTGCTACTGTTTTATAAAAAATATCTGTTGATGTTCTAAATTAAAGTAATTCCTCTTGATTTATAGCCAAAGATAGTCAGCTGTTTTTGAGTGAATTGTATCTATTTTACGGCATCAAAATATCTTACCGTGAAATATTTCAAAGATCTTTACAGTTTTATTTGCAGTCTCGCTATGAAAAGTATGTGAATATTTCTGCCGTTTTAATGTAAAAGGTCTCCAGCTAAAGTGAAATGTTTTATGTCACTACACAGTAAAAAGTGCATAGGAAGATCTCATGCTATTACACTGTGATAAGTCTCAAGCTAGCATGGAGAGAAATAGCTTTTATTTTGTAGTAAAATGTAAAATGTCTCCAAATATTAATAAGGAAAAATTAACTGTTATCTTACATGGATTTTTATAACTATATTTATATCATGACAAAGCTCTTAATATATTACATTACAATTTTGGACATTTATCTTTCTATTCAAATATATGTATGAGGCAATGTTGCCTAAAATGTTATAGCAGAATATCTGTGGTCCTATCTCTTGGTTGGCGGGTGCGGGCACCATAACACGAGTATCCAGCCACAGCTTCCATATGTGGCATGGGACTTACTGGATGCACATTAAGTGCTTTAATGTATGTCCTGCACTTCCAGTAATTAGGCGGGGCACAGCAAATCCATCTGGGACACAAGTTTCTCGCTTGCTCTTACACTTTCAGATATGGATGAAACGGGCCTCACATGATCATTTGAGGGACAAAGGCTCTTTGCCGCACAATTTTATATTCAGGTGAGGACTTCACAGGAGCATAAGTTGTAAAAGGATCTCTGGTGTAATCTTCCACATGTGTGTTAAAATTAACTGATGAATTGAGGGTCAACGGAATGTCTGCCCTGCAGTTTCAGCTCTGGGCCAGACTCATGGCTGTATTTTGGAACATAAGTTGTCACATTCTTCACCTTATCTCTTACTTCCACCCCACGCACAACCCCAGTAATGTTGTGAATGTACAATGGCCATCAAGGGTCTTTGGAGCCTTTGGCAGGCTTACATGTCTATTTCTGAAGACTTATTAAAATGGCATTACCTGATTGGCCGATGCTGTAACTGCTTGTTTCAACCCGAGTGTCATTATTCATACAATAACACAACCCAGAATGTTTTACCAAGGGCAATTTCTGTACCCCAATGTCCTGAAACGTACCCCGTATGTGTGCGTAGGCTGCAATGCTGTTGCTGAGCAGCTCCATCTCTTTCTTGTGCGTTTCCATCTCGCCTTGCCCGGTCTTTGAGTGAAGGCCGAACCGCTGCACCTGAAAAAAAGGAGAAATATGGGTGATTTTGTTCTTTACTATTCATCAATCAGACATTGTAGGTAGGGAAAGGAATAAAGGTGCTCCAGAGGGTAAAGTTCTTGGTAGGATAGTGCCCCTGAAAAGATGCTTCTCCCTGACTGGCACAGATCTTCAAGAGGCACCAGCCATTCCACAAATCTCACTGTTCTTTAGCCACTCTAAGCCTCTGTCTCTGTGCTTCTATAATAGCAGGAGTGAAATCACAAGCCAGCCAAATCTTTATATACATCACATATGCGAGTGGAGTGATTTCACTTCTAAGGTAAAAGTCTTATATGAGACTGCCCAAGAACTTACGCAAGCACCTATGCTTTGGGTGGAATGTAGTCAATTATCTTCTGTCGAAGGATCTGTGTCCCTCATTTGGGTAAATGGTGCAGGGGAGAAACTGCAAGGGCCCAAGGAGTGCATGCTAGTGTCTGGACGCTTCTTTGGAAGTATCTTTGGAAGTAGCATATAGAAGAAAGGTTTTCCCCAGATACTTTTAGGTCCAAGAGGGGGGAAAAAGAACAATTGTACAAGGTTTCAACCTCTTAACCGACCTATCACTTTTTTTTATCTCCAGTAAGTACTCACGAACATCTTGATATAAGTGCATCAATAATTCCCCATAAACAATAAATTCATTGTCTACAAAAGAGTTTTTCTGTTCATCTTTTGTTTTTTTTATTTATCAAAAATATTAAAATATATTAGTTATTCATTTCTGTATTTTCTCTTTTATAGTTCCCAGTTGATCTATCCAGTTGTGTATTTTATCGTTTCATAACTAAGATTTTTCTTTCTTTCTTGTGTGGTATGTTTGTTGGGATGCAAGAATAGTATGCGAGGTGAGAATGTAGAAATTTATAGTGTCATTTGGGGGGTGTCTTATTTGCCCAATAACTGTGATTCGATAATAATGTCTATTATGTTCACATTAATGATTGTATGTATATAAATGTTTTATGACTAATTGTAAATTAAAAGAGAAAATACAGAAATGAAAAACTAATATATTTTGATATTTTTGATAAATAAAAAAAAACAAAAGATGAACAGAAAAACTCTTTTGTAGACAATTAGTTTATTGTTTATGGGGATTTATTGATGCACTTATATCAAGATGTTCGTGAGTACTTACTGGAGATAAAAAAGTGATAGGTCGGTTAAGAGGTTGAAACCTTGTACAATTGCGCTTCTTTGGAAGTAGCCACGTGCTTTACAAATTGTATTGTATTGCATTGTACTGAATTGTATTGTATTGTGTGGACCTTATGACTGGGGGGCACAGAAGTGGTTCAGCATGGGCCTGAGGGCATAATGTTATGGAGGGGCCTTGCCATGGAACTGAGGAGCACCATGGTGCTTGGAGCAGGCATAAGGAGTGATGCAGTGCAATAAGAATAGGCCTCCCCCACGCATTGCTGGAGCTGTGTCAATTTTACGACACAACTCCAGCAATGCGTAGGTTTTGTGCTGACAGAGTGAGAATGTCTGATGAATCTGTCAGTCTTTGCGGCATGGTGCCTTGCATTGTAAATACAGCGCATCCATGGAGGCGCAAGGGTTTCTGTCGCAGTGATACGTCAGCTTCTTGTAAGTAAGCCCCTGTGTTGTTAGAAGTTTCTGTTAAATATAAAAGTAATTTAAAAATGCATTCTGTGACTCATAGTCCACATTCTCTCGCTATACACATATCTTACCATGAGAAATCATGGATGTCACTTAGGGGTCGCAGTTGTGACCCCTGGATTGCCCTTTGCTACAGCCAGTGGCGCAACTAGAGCCAAATTTCAGGGGGGGGGAGCTAAGAAAAAATTTCGGGGGGGGGGCTGACTATTCCAGCAATAGTTAGAGTGGGGCTCCAGAAGGAGTGAAATAACAAAGGCTCATTTACAAGTGAATGGTCTTTTAAAGACCTGTAAAATACTCGGGTGCGGCTGTGTGTGTGCCTGGGCTGCCACACACGGCGGGGAGGGGGGGGGGGCAGAGAAGCCTTTTGATCCCAATGGGCGTTGCGCGCCTGGCTACCCCTAGCACTGCCTTTGCATCCCTGGCCTCAGAGGTGGCAAATTCAGTGCCAGGAACACAGGGGAAGCTTGGGCTTCACTCTCTTTATTTTCTGTCAATTTTTCATTACACTAATAGTGAATAAATAAAATATATTATTTTCACTAATAGTGTAATAAAAATGGAGTACAATAAGCTGGAAAATGCCCTTCCATGACAGCTGAGGTAAGTATAAAATGCTTTTAAATGCATGTTGTGTGCGTGCTTATGGATGAGTGTGTGTTTATGTGTGTGAATGTCAATGTGTGTATATGTGTAAGTGTGTGAAAGTGGAGGTCAAAGGACGTGTGGTGTCACTTCAGTGACCCCTGGCATTTCGGTGTGACGTCCATTTGCCGTCATATATAAAAGCCATAAGAGGTCGTTCACGACTTGAGGAGCTATGTGACATCTGTACGAAAACAGCTGCTAGAATTAATAGTGGATGTTTCAAGGCGCTTCAGACAAATGCATGAAATTCCCATTGTTTTTGCTGCACCCATGGGACCCGCATTTTACAGCCACAGCAGCGCATGGACGCGAAGTCGGAGACCTCGGTGTTTGAGAATATCCTCGCACCCCCAGTCCTAGCGCCCCAACCCGCCTCCATATTGACTGATTTATATTCCCCGTCAGTCAGAGAAGGAGTATGTTTGTCGGGACGGCGCCTCAAACACTGCCTATAGTTAGTCTCTGTTTGTGAAGCTCGCGCCTTCCAGTTGCAGCGGGCCGCGTGAAGGGGAATCTTTTCATCGGAATGCAAGGGGGGGGGGGGGGACTATGGGAAAACAGAAAGTAGGCCGGGAGGGACCCTGCCTTTGTAAGGAGGGCAGGGCGAGAAGTGAGGGGCTGCCACAGCGTCACCAGGCGCCCGAGGGAACCGACCTGAGCCGCCTTTATTTAATTTGTATTTAATTATTTAGTTATGCTTTTTCATAACATTAGAAAACACAAGACAGTGACAATTACATGCCAATGTCGTCGAACTGAAATAGCAAATCGTCCCTCCTGTTTGTGCCCCTCTTGTACTTGTATGGTATAATTTTCTCTCCAGTCCCCTCCCTAATTCTTCCTAAAGCATCGACATTTGGGCCGTCATTACGATCGCCCCATATCATTCCCGTACGTCCAATAATTACTGTTAGAGCACACATCGGAATTTAAAAAGTTTGGAAGCTAAAACAGCACATCCGCAGTTTACCCAGACATTTCGGCTGGTCAACTCTGCCGAAATGTATCAAGGGGGAGGGCCTTAATGCATGATAATTTTTATGCAGTCCGCCTGTTCATTCACATTATTTCAGACAAACTCGTAACCAAATGCTATTTAATTTCATTGGCTCAGAGTTTCCAGTCGTGTGGCATTTAACACAACTAGCAATTACCAGGTGCAATTAAGTCTGCACCCCCACAATTTCCCCAGCTGCCTATCAGCAGAGGGAACCTGCTGCTGACATTTAATTTAGGGGGGTGGGGCTGAACATTAAGTGACATATGGATTTTGGTGCAGAAAGCTCCGACATCTGCATGCTGTGCCCTATTTCAATGGGCTTAACTTGTAACACTGCAACCCAAAGGATGGGGAGTTTATGAAGAACAATAAATAGGGCACTCCTCACTGGGGGGACTCCTCATCAACGCCCAAGAGGAGTTCTTGCAGTCCACTGGCTTCCGGCGGAGCAGGAAGCAACTTCAAGCCCGCATGTCTTATGCACGAGGCACTCCAGGGCCCCGGAACGCAGTACTTGCAGAGACTCGCTCTCACAAGCTGCCTTCCTGCCCTTTCCTACTCAGCAACTGCAGATCAGGTTGCAGAGTTCAGGTCAAGCGATAAAAAACATGTGGGTAAATTCATCATGATGCAAGAAATCTGATGATAGAACCGCCTGGACCCCGAGCAGGGCGCACCGACAGCTTCGTGTCTTTCAACATGAGCCCAAAACATCTGTCTTTAGGGCGGGATTCCTCTCTGGGGCCAACCCTCGCGGGCGTTTTAAGCCATAGGCAAAGTGGGCAATTGCCCAGGGCGCCCACCTTCCAAGGGGCCCAGGGGGAGAATACGTTTCCTCCACTACTGTCTATTTCTCTACTTACACCACTCCCTCTCTTTGTCTTCTTCAGCCTCTTTCTCTCTCCGGCAAGTACCATCGTGTGTATTTTTGGGGCTCCAGCCAAGACACATTTGAGTTGGTTTTGTATGACACAGTTTTTGAAAGTTCAACTATAATTCAATATTCTTTGGCATCATGCCTGCTTGAAATAGCGTAAAGGGGGTAATACAATCCAAAGCTGTTCCGAACAGGGGGCCCCAAAATATATAATGCGCGGGGCCCCCAAAAACCTTAAGATTACACTTCCAACTCCCCCCTCCCCCCCCCCTTTCCCCGGTCAGGAGGGTTCAGGCATCACCCCAGCGAGGGTCACTTCTGGCCACCCTGTCCTTCGGTGGATTTCCCCTTAAGTGCCCCTCTTAGGGGACGGGGCGCACACACTGAAGGAGGAATGCTCACCCTGGAATGCCCAGCGCTGTCAAAGGCATTCCTGTCACGTGCAGGTCCTATAAAAAACAATCACAAAAAATTAACAAACGAATGACAAAAAATGGTTGCAGCGTGCACCATGTGGACTTGGAAATATCAGCATCTGTGCATGCGCTTGGTTGCCCTCCGCAGAGCAGCAGGTGAAGAGAAGGGGCGGGGTCACAGATAAGCGCCTCCTTCCGAATCCAGCGCTGCTGATGTGAAGAAGCTGCGCAGGCCGTGGCCAGCCAGCCTCAAGTGGCATGCAGGGCACTTGACGTCATACCCAAATGTTTGCCACCACCAGTAAAATGGCTCGATCTGCTGCGATGCGCAAGTCACAAGTTTGAATCCTGTAAATGCCAGTGCAGCCATCCATCGTTGTAAGGTGATTTAAAAAAAAAAACGGTTACATTGGGTAATAGCAACTTCCTATTTACAGCTCTTAGAAACCGCAGAAGTGCGTATGCACCGCTGTATAAAGAAACTATGCATTATTATTGGGAGTTATCCCACTGTAATTGATCAGTCAGTGCACGCCAAGCACTGATGTCTGTTAGCCCTTCACAGCGTCGTAGTAGAACGCTTTGGGGATTCTGTCATTTCCATTCAACTGAAATCATCCTGTCCTCTTTCCCTCTTTCCAGTCGTCCTCTGTGTACAGCTACAGAGATTGGAAGCTATGACAACCACTGTATGAAGGGGTGACTTGGCGGATGGAGGTATGGAGGTGGATGCACACATGACACCCCTCTTAGCCAGTGCTTAGTTTGGAAGAAAAAAAAAAGGTGCCAGGGCCCTCGTCAGGCCGCTGCAGCCTGCAGCCTATTGCGCTTGCCCTGCTGCCAATAATAGTAACACTACTACAGATCATCACAACTCCTACAAGTGGGACAATTCGGATTATTTCAGGTCTCCAAAGCTGTGAGAATGGCTTGGGCTGCAGGTAATAGTCATTTGTAATGTATATAGACAGTGCCACCTTGTGGCAGTCTGTCACAAGCACCGGTGTTGACATTTAAGTGCCCGTGCGGTGCCCGGAAACCACTGGCTCAAATTAAGCACTGCTTTTAGCTCAAGGAAGGCAGTGTTAGCACATTAGAGACCCCGGACTACAGTTGTAAAGTAGCCCCCATGCAGTGAATTGCAAGCACTGGAGAGAAGGGGAAAGGATACACCCAGTTGGCATATAGCATTAGGTGAGAGATGAATAAGCCACTGGGCGGAGCCAAGAGGTGATTGCCAAAGTATCAAGGCACTGGATGAAAATGGAAGAAAGCCAATGACTGAAATGGGCAGACCCAAATCCCCCAGGTCGGTTTGAGAGCAGTGCTGTTAAAAGTCAGACCTACAAGTAGAGGGAAAGGGAGGGTATGGATGTCTAACACACACGGTCCAGAGCATGACAGACAAAACAGTGCATAAGTACCTTAGGTTTACTATCTATAACTAGTTAACAACTTCTTCTATTAACATTTTCTAAAGCCAGTTCTCCTCAAAGTCCTTTTATAATACTGCTTGTTCCTTCATCTGAACTTAATAGGAATGGCTCTTTTATTTCTAATAAATTGCTAATCCCGCTGTGTGTGATGTTGCCTTACCACATCAATCGCACGGAATGATGCTCTCGCCACGCTGAGACCCATTCGAAGAGCTGTAGGGTAACACACGAGGGAGAAAGGGGACATGGGAGGGAAGCAGGGAGAACAGGATGAAGCAAAGAAGGAAAGAGGGCATAGAGATCTCCACTGGCTCCCAGTCAAAAAAAGAATCCCTTTCCAGCTCCTCACGCACGCTGACAAAGACCTCCACGACGCAGGACCAGCATATATGAACCACAGCCTCTCATTCTGCGTACACACCAGACACCTCCGCTCCGCCCAACTGGCCCTGGCCACCATCCCACGGATCCATAAAACCAGAACCAGAGGAAGATCCGTTTCCTACTTTGCCGCCAGGACTGGCCAAGTCCTGGCGAAGGCCTCTCCACCTCAGGCAATCCCGACGCTGACCCAATTCAGGAAGGATCTCAAGACCTGGCTCTTTGACTGAACCCCAGTGCTCAGACGGATCAGCAGCTCCTCTTCCCCTCTTCCCCACCCTCAGCGCCTTGAAACCCTCACTGGTGAGTAGCCGCGCTTTACAAACCTCTGATTAATTGAGAAAGGAGCATGATGTCACGCCATGTTATTTGCTTGCATAGGACATACGACTCTCTCGGCACCTACAGAGTGCTGACGAGCAGCTGAGCCTGGTACAAACTAAAATTGTCTTTTGGCACTTCAACAATGGGTATATTTATTTCCGAATGCAACGTTTTTTTTGCTAGGATTGGAGGGATGAACGGATGAGCTTCCTGTGACTAGAAGCATTCTTACTAAAAGAAAGACAGAAAGAGAAGACGAAGAAAAGGAGCCTTCTCCTGTGCTTGCCTCCTCTCGACTCCATCGGCCAGGCTCAGCCGTGTCTGTTCTCTATGTTCTCAGAGAGATGATGGCAAATGAGGAATAGGGGGGCATGGGTATCACCGTGCACTGCTGTCCTTGTGCACTGTGGCCAGGGGCATCACTATGCACAGATGGCCTTGTGCACTGTGGCCTCTCGTGCACTGTGGCCACTGTCATCAACATGCACAACGGGCACACCTGACCCTAATTGAGGATCAGTGCGGTCTTCCACACTTTCAAACCACTCAAGCTGATAAGACCATGTCCAGGTCCTAAAGAGAACCCCTTAACAGACCCGGAGTTTGAAACGCGTTGACACCAGCTCTTGGGAAAAGGCACCCGCATTGTACCGTGGGAGAAATTCTGTACTGTTACCACTCTGCAACCGACAACACTTTCAGCTTTTGCTCCCAGAGCCATATACACTGGCAGGAAAAAATAGACACTTAAAAAGTAACATTTCTGCATTATGTTATTATGTTTGTATATGTGACGTATGTACATAATAGTTTTTTTTATGTACACTGTCTTTTGTTTTGTGTTGGTGACATGCTTTAAATGCATAAAACATGTTTCTGAATAAGATAAAGAAAAGTGAAATAAATCACGTGGGCTAATCAATTAAGACGTTGGTTCGCTTATTGTTAAACTTGTGATAAACCAAGCAACTAGATATCTTATTTGTATAAAAACAGAAGTGGTCCTATGTTGGTTGCGTAAGGACCCAAGCCTCCCTCGAGCAACGCCCTTGTGCACTGTGGCATCACCGTGCACTGCTGGCCTTGTGCCACGAGGCCAGGGGCATCACCATGCACTGCTGGCCTTGTGCTCTGTGGCCAGGACCTGTCCTTGACATCCTCGTCACTTCCTGTGGCCACCAAAGGTCAGCTTTCCTGCTGAAAGGAGGTTTCCGGTTCATTCCTGCCTGGGTCTGCGCGAGCTCAGCCTTGTCCCCGGGCGATCAGCAGCATCTGTGGCTCGCGAGTGCCAGTGGAACAGCTGTCAGGGCAGGCCGCAGACAGGAGAGCCTTCAACTTTCACTTCTGAACATTTGGAAGGCTCAGAAGGAAGGACTAACGCGAATACCCCCGGGGCTGGGGCAAGGTGGCATGCTGCCCCAAGTGAAGGGTCTGGAGCGCAGGCGTCGCGTGTCAAACATATGGCCCTCCTTCGCAAAACACTCCTGTCCCGCACTCCTCGCCTAAAACACAGAGCAGCATACGCAGCTCGTCGTTGACGCTGCATTCTTATGCTCCCAAAACTGGAAACGAATGCCGAGGGCCCTCGAAGGGACTCTTTCATCATATACCGAATGAGCGGAAACTACGCAATGCTGCGTTCATTTTCCACACACTAGCCCCTTCTTCAGGGCTCAGAACAACAGCGAAGCAATAGATTTCCACGTGATTTACAACACACACAGTAACCCTGCTTGGATTCTGAATGTAGGGTCTTAATGCAAATAGGCACTCAGGAGAGGGCCAGAAGAGAAGGCTCGCACACAAAACCTGTGGAATGTCCATACTTACATAGATGAGTTCAAAGGTTAACATGATCTCAAGTCGATAGGATGGCTCAGTGAGACCTGTGGTTTACAGCGCTTAGAGACGGTATTAGTATAGAAAGAGGCTGGCTCACAGTTAAAGAAAAAAAATGTATTAAGAACTTGCCACAGTTAGGTAGTCCACGTTTAGGACGACTGTGAGGGGAATTAAGATTGGCCCAGGCCATGCCAAGGATAAGCGCTTTCCTCCCTTCAGCTCTAGATAACACCAGGCTTCACTCAGTTTGTGTGTATATGCACCTGTATGCAACTTATGCGGGAAATACTTCTGTGAGTGCCAGCCGTGGTTGGTAGTAGGAGTAACTGCAGGGCGGTGACGTGAGGAGGGGCAGGGTGGGGGGTAGTAAACTATGGATTACGGAGGTTTACAGGTAAGTAAACACAGCCGCGGTTGGTAGTAGGAGTAACTGCAGGGCGGTGACGTGGGGAGGGGGAGGGGCAGGGTGGGGGGTAGTAAATTATGGATTACGGAGGTTTACAGGTAAGTAAACATATAAATTAATAAAACGAATTTCGTTGCGTGCACTGCATCGCATTTGGAGATGCAGTGCACGCAACGAAATTCGTTTTATTAATTTATATGTTAACTTACCTGTAAACTTCCGTAATCCATAGTTTCCTACCCCCCACCCTGCCCCTCCCCCGCCCCACGTCACCGCCCTGCAGGTACTCCTACTACCGACCGCGGCTGAGTAAACATATAAATTAATAAAACGAATTTCGTTGCGTGCACTGCATCGCATTTGGGGATGCAGTGCACGCAACGAAATTCGTTTAATTAATTTATATGTTAACTTACCTGTAAACTTCCGTAATCCATAGTTTCCTACCCCCACCCTGCCCCTCCCCCTCCCCACGTCACCGCCCTGCAGGTACTCCTACTACCGACCGCGGCTGGTGAGTGCCTTACCAAGTACCAGGCCCGGTTCTAGAGGGTGGGCCTCGCAGTGAGGGCTTGAAGGCAGGCGCACAACACCATTGGGCTCAAAGTGCTTCAAACCCCCGAATACCCCCGACCCCCCCCCCCCTCTCGTGTGTGTCAGCCCGGGCCGAGACAGCTTCCCCAGCGCACACAGACAGTTTTAGAGATTATCGCAGCCGCACCCGAGTTCTTCACAGGCCTTTCAAAGACCATTTACATATTAACGAGGCATTGTTTATTTTGTCACCCCATCATCTCCACATGGTGAAGGGGACAAATCCTTTCTTTGACAACGGTAACCTTTGCCTACTGTTCTGCTGCGTGGATATTTCTTTTTCTATGCAGCAAAGAAAATAAATTTGTTTATTCCTATTCAACTTTCCTGACCCCTGCTTATCGCATCAGGCTGTGACACAAAGTTTGACTAATGGAGTAGGTAAGAGAATGTGTTACTATTCTTTTTAAAATCTGCACAGGCCCAGCAGGGCACATACTTCGTGTGTGCTTCATTAACAGTTTTTATCATTATCATGGCCATGCAGGACAACAATAAGACAATACAAAAGGCCCAGATAACGCTGGTGATTAATGATCCTGCTGGAGAGCAATCATTTGTCTGCTAGTAGTTTTTAAATGCAGATGAACTGTATTTTATGTGGAAGCTCAGTGGGTTACTGCCTTTGTCACAGAGATCCTTGTGGTACTTGCAGTTCAGAAGTTACAATCCTAACATAGAACAGTGACCAATGAACTGTCATCAAAGCGCTGCATACAAACATGAATTTTATAGTTAGAACTTCGCTTTTTTTGTTTTGTGATATAGTTAGAACTTCCCCAGGCTTTCATTATTCTAATGTTGCTAAAATTCGTATGTTTGGGTAGATATACATTTTTATCAGTGAAGCTGACCCCCACGGAATACTCTTTAAATCCTAAGGTTATGTTTCCCCAGACCAAACCCTCTTAAAATATACTGCCCACCAGTATGGATGACATGTGATTCCTACACCTTGTAATCCTCATTGGCTTATGTGACATTCCCTGTAGACTGATTTACATACTTGTATGATTCATTGTCTCTGTATAATGTGTACGTGGTGTAAAGTACTGACACACTACACTGGTATGAGTAGCGCTATACAACAAATGAAATGCATATGAGAGAGGGGCTACGTAAAGATGAGGGGCACTGTTGGAGGGTGGCAGTAAGGGAATCTGAGGAGGAGGTAGTGGGAGGGGCTATGGAGTGATGTGGGGAACTGTTGGAGGGTGGCAGTGAAGGAATCCGAGGAAGAGATCATGGGGTGGAGGGGTAGCTAGGGAGAGATGAGGGGCACTCCTTGAGGGTGGTAGTGAGGGAGTCTGAGGAGGAGGTCATGAGGGGGAGGGGCTACAGAGAGATGAGGGGCACTGGTGGAGGATGGCATTGAGGGAATCCGAGGAGGAGGTCATGAGGGGGAGGGGCTATGGGTAGATGAGGGGCACGTGTGGCAGTGAGGGAATCCGAGGAGGAGGTCAATAGGGGGGCCATAGAGGGATGAGGGGCACTGTTGGAAGGCGGTAGTAAAGGTATTTACAGAGAAATAGGTGATTGGTGCGGCGCCTAAAAAGACTTTTGCATCAGCGCTGAAGCTGGCCCTGTCATGGCCTTTCTGTTTTTGTTTATTTAATTAGCAGTCGGGTCATAAGGGCTACTGTGGAACATACTTTAAAGTGTGTGCTAATTATATTTACTGCTATATTCAATGTTTTAAGTTTGAAGGTGATTTTACTAATGTTTTTACCGGGAAAAATGAAAATGGAGCCCGATGGTGCCTGATATGGGGCTGGGGTCCAAGGTCAGCTGTGAGATAAGGTGCACTGGAGAGGAGTTGTGGATAATCAAGCCTGTAAGGGAGTGCGTTGCAGGTACGGGGTCAGGTGGAGGTAGTAGTGAAGAGGGATTCTTCCTGAAGGCTCGCACAGAGGGAGCCCGAGAAGTGTCACTTGCCTGATTCTCCCACCTCAGAAACCTCCTCTTCCCATCAAAGGAACATTACATGGAAAAAACACTTTTTGACAGTGATAATATTTAGAAAGAGATTTGGAAAAGAGTGCCTTTTGCTGGCCCTTGTAAGACTAAGAAGAGTTAAAGGAGGGCCCGGAAGCAGACCTGGCTAGACATAAAAGAGACAAATCGAGCCTGCAGTGGCCCACCCAAATTCACCTTTGGCCCACCCAAATAAAAATTCCTGGAGCCGGGCCTGCCAAGTACAGTTTCGCCCCTGACATCCCCCCCCCTACAAACGCCCAGGAGCATGTGGGCTTTTGCCTGAATAATGCGCCTAGAGAAGAGTTATGAGGTCAGGGCCTGTGACGTCATTGCAGTCTCCGAGGCCAGGAAGGTACCAGGAGCGAGGGGGTCTTTCTTTATGTGAGACTCCGAAGAGTGAAACTAGGGGCGGGGTCTGCTGTGGTTAGTGCCTTGCTTGGCCTGCCCCTCTCTTCTTCCAGACGCTACATGGAAGGCCAAAACTGATAATGCACTGTCAGCAGGGATCCCTACCAAAACGGATAATGCACAGTCAGCAGTGACCCCTACCAAAACTGATAATGCACAGTCAGTGATCCCCACCAAAAGTGATAACGCAAAGTCAGTCATCCCTACCAAAAGTGATAATGCACAGTCAGCAATCCCTACCAAAACTGTTAATGCACAGTCAGCAGCAATCCCTACCGAGAATGATTATTCACAATCAGCAGCAATCCCTACAGAGAATAATTATTCACAATCAGCAGTGATCCCTACAAAAACTGATAATGCTCACTCAACAGCAATCCCTACCGAGACTGATAATGCACAGTCAGCAGTGATCCCCACTGAGACTGATAATGCACAGTCAGCAGTGATTGCCCACTGAGACTGATAATGCACAGTCAGCAGTGATTCCTACCAAGACTGATAATGATTAGTAAGCAGCAATCCCTACCGAGACTGATAATGCGCAGTCAGCAGAGAACCCTACCGAGACTGATAATGCACATTCAGCAGAGAACCCTACCGAGACTGATAATGCACAGTCAGCAGAGAACCCTACCAAGACTGATAATGCACAGTTAGCAGAGAACCATACCGAGACTGATAATGCACTGTCAGCAGTGATCCATACAGACATTGATAACTCACAGTCAGCAGTGATCCCCACTGAGACTGATAATGCACAGTCAGCAGTGATCCCAAACAAGACTGATAATGATTAGTCAGCCGAGAACCCTACCGAGAATAACGCAGCGATCCCTGCCAAGATAATAACGCAGAACAGCAGTGATGAATGTACCAGGAGCGAGGGGGTCTTTCTTTATGTGAGACTCCGAAGAGTGAAACTAGGGGCGGGGTCTGCTGTGGTTAGTGCCTTGCTTGGCCTGCCCCTCTCTTCTTCCAGACGCTACATGGAAGGCCAGCTTCAATGTGCTACATTCAATTTCAAGACGAATGAAACCGTCGGCAGAGACCACTACCAATATATGATTAATAATACATAATCAGCAGCACATCCAAAAAACATCAATAGAACACAATCAATAGGGATTGCTTCCAGTCGCAGAGTCAGCAGGGATGCCTACCAAAAGTGATAATGCACTGTCAGCAGGGATCCCTACCAAAAGTGATAATGCACAGTCAGCGACCCCTACCAAAACTGATAATGCACTGTCAGCAGGGATCCCTACCAAAAGTGATAATGCACAGTCAGCGACCCCTACCAAAACTGATAAATGCACTGTCAGCAGGGATCCCTACCAAAACTGATAATGCACTGTTAGCAGGGATCGCTACCAAAACTGATAATGCACAGTCAGCAGGGATCCCTACCAAAAGTGATAATGCACAGTCAGCAGGGATCCCTACCAAAACTGATAATGCAGTCAGCGATTCCTACCAAAACTGATAATGCACAGGCAGCGACCCAACCAAAACTGATAATGCACAGTCAGCAGTGACCCCTATCAAAACTGATATTGCACAGTCAGCGATCCCTACCAAAACTGATAATGCACAGTCAGCAGGGATCCCTACCAAAACTGATAATGCACAGTCAGCAGTGACCCCTACCAAAACTGATAATGCACAGTCAGCGATCCCTACCAAAAGTGATAATGCACTGTCAGCAGGGATCGCTACCAAAAGTGATAATGCACAGTCAGCGACCCCTACCAAAAGTGATAATGCACTGTCAGCAGGGATCCCTACCAAAAGTGATAATGCACAGTCAGCGACCCCTACCAAAAGTGATAATGCACTGTCAGCAGGGATCCCTACCAAAACTGATAATGCACTGTCAGCAGGGATCCCTACCAAAACTGATAATGCACAGTCAGCAGGGATCCCTACCAAAAGTGATAATGCACAGTCAGCAGGGATCCCTACCAAAACTGATAATGCAGTCAGCGGTTCCTACCAAAACTGATAATGCACAGTCAGCGACCCAACCAAAACTGATAATGCACAGTCAGTAGTGACCCATATTAAAACCGATATTGCACAGTCAGCGATCCCTACCAAAACTGATAATGCACAGTCAGCAGGGATCCCTACCAAAACTGATAATGCACAGTCAGCAGTGACCCCTACCAAAACTGATAATGCACAGTCAGCGATCCCTACCAAAAGTGATAATGCACAGTCAGTCATCCCTACCAAAAGTGATAACGCAAAGTCAGTCCTCCCTACCAAAAGTGATAATGCACAGTCAGCAATCCCTACCAAAACTGATAATGCACAGTCAGCAGCAATCCCTACCGAGAATGATTATTCACAATCAGCAGCAATCCCTACCGAGAATGATTATTCACAATCAGCAGCAATACCTACAGAGAATGATTATTCACAATCAGCAGTGATCCCTACAAAAACTGATAATGCTCACTCAGCAGCAATCCCTACCGAGACTGATAATGCACAGTCAGCAGTGATCCCCACTGAGACTGATAATGCACAGTCAGCAGTGATTGCCCACTGAGACTGATAATGCACAGTCAGCAGTGATTCCTACCAAGACTGATAATGATTAGTAAGCAGCAATCCCTACCGAGACTGATAATGCACAGTCAGCAGAGAACCCTACCGAGACTGATAATGCACATTCAGCAGAGAACCCTACCGAGACTGATAATGCGCAGTCAGCAGAGAACCCTACCGAGACTGATAATGCACATTCAGCAGAGAACCCTACCGAGACTGATAATGCGCAGTCAGCAGAGAACCCTACCGAGACTGATAATGCATATTCAACAGAGAACCCTACCGAGACTGATAATGCACTGTCAGCAGGGATCCCTACCAAAAGTGATAATGCACAGTCAGCGACCCCTACCAAAACTGATAATGCACTGTCAGCAGGGATCCCTACCAAAAGTGATAATGCACAGTCAGCGACCCCTACCAAAACTGATAATGCACTGTCAGCAGGGATCCCTACCAAAACTGATAATGCACTGTTAGCAGGGATCCCTACCAAAACTGATAATGCACAGTCAGCAGGGATCCCTACCAAAAGTGATAATGCACAGTCAGCAGGGATCCCTACCAAAACTGATAATGCAGTCAGCGATTCCTACCAAAACTGATAATGCACAGGCAGCGACCCAACCAAAACTGATAATACACAGGCAGCGACCCAACCAAAACTGATAATGCACAGTCAGCAGTGACCCCTATCAAAACTGATATTGCACAGTCAGCGATCCCTACCAAAACTGATAATGCACAGTCAGCAGGGATCCCTACCAAAACTGATAATGCACAGTCAGCGATCCCTACCAAAAGTGATAATGCACTGTCAGCGATCCCTACCAAAAGTGATAATGCACTGTCAGCAGGGATCGCTACCAAAAGTGATAATGCACAGTCAGCGACCCCTACCAAAAGTGATAATGCACTGTCAGCAGGGATCCCTACCAAAAGTGATAATGCACAGTCAGCGACCCCTACCAAAAGTGATAATGCACTGTCAGCAGGGATCCCTACCAAAACTGATAATGCAGTCAGCAGGGATCCCTACCAAAAGTGATAATGCACAGTCAGCAGGGATCCCTACCAAAACTGATAATACAGTCAGCGGTTCCTACCAAAACTGATAATGCACAGTCAGCGACCCAACCAAAACTGATAATGCACAGTCAGTAGTGACCCCTATCAAAACCGATATTGCACAGTCAGCGATCCCTACCAAAACTGATAATGCACAGTCAGCAGGGATCCCTACCAAAACTGATAATGCACAGTCAGCAGTGACCCCTACCAAAACTGATAATGCACAGTCAGCGATCCCTACCAAAAGTGATAATGCACAGTCAGTCATCCCTACCAAAAGTGATAACGCAAAGTCAGTCATCCCTACCAAAAGTGATAATGCACAGTCAGCAATCCCTACCAAAACTGATAATGCACAGTCAGCAGCAATCCCTACCGAGAATGATTATTCACAATCAGCAGCAATCCCTACAGAGAATGATTATTCACAATCAGCAGCAATCCCTACAGAGAATGATTATTCACAATCAGCAGTGATCCCTACAAAAACTGATAATGCTCACTCAGCAGCAATCCCTACCGAGACTGATAATGCACAGTCAGCAGTGATCCCCACTGAGACTGATAATGCACAGTCAGCAGTGATTGCCCACTGAGACTGATAATGCACAGTCAGCAGTGATTCCTACCAAGACTGATAATGATTAGTAAGCAGCAATTCCTACCGAGACTGATAATGCACAGTCAGCAGAGAACCCTACCGAGACTGATAATGCACTGTCAGCAGAGAACCCTACCGAGACTGATAATGCGCAGTCAGCAGAGAACCCTACCGAGACTGATAATGCACATTCAACAGAGAACCCTACCGAGACTGATAATGCACAGTCAGCAGTGATCCCAAACAAGAGTGAGAATGATTAGTCAGCCGAGAACCCCACCGAGAATAACGCAGCGATTCCTGCCAAGATAATAACGCAGAACAGCAGTGATGCCCATCAAGGTCAATAATGCAAGATCAGGCAGCCCCTAGGGCCTCCACTCAGGATCGTTGTACCCAGTGATCCAGGGTCGACACTGGGTCACAGTGCGTCAGATCCCGGCTCCCCTTCTCTAGGTCGGGGGTCCCTAGAAGCCGCAGATGGACCATGCATTCACTGCGAGCTCTTGCCGCCAGTTGTTGTCTTCTCCGGGGTATCCTGGGCACAACAGCGCGCCCTCTGCCCAGGTGATTCATATAATGAGATTCTTCAGAAAACAGTAAAGTTCGTCAGTTAGTCACACGTGCCGTGCACAACAAAAGATCCCGAGCCTGGGGCGCCCTATGCCGGCCACGACCCCACCCTGCCTGTCTGAGTGCGCTCAAGCCCTGGCCTGCCCCGGCACTCCCCGGCCCCCGGGCATATACCCCGCTCGCTGTCACAGAGCCATCTCCGGTGCAGTCTGCGCCCTCTGGGTAGATTCGGCCTCCTCACCCACCCCTTAAAGGCTTTTCTGTACGCCCCTACCTCCAACTGCTCCGCCCGACCGCCCAACTTTCCTCGGATGAACATTATTGTATTGCAATTGTATTTACCTAGCGCTTAGTACCTCTGACGAGGCGAGACGTTGAAGCGCTTTGATAATCTAAATTTCACTGAATGTGAGCGAGTGTCCCAAGTCCATCCGGACATTTTTCACATTCATATTCTGATGCGGGGCACCTCTCCCGCCCCCAGAATGGTTAAAATGACACCAAAGTCAATCTGAAAGTGAGATCGTTGGAAACAGCCCCCTGAACCCGGCTCATCTAAGTCAGCGGCATGCAAGAGGGAGTTGTTATCCGCAGATGATGTCCAGTGACAGAACCGCCAAATGGCCACTTACCGTCAGCGTCGCCGTAAGAGTTTTGTTTTTAATCCAACAGTGTACACACTTGTAGGTCCATATCCATGTTGCGAAAAAAGTGAAAATACACGTCCGAGAATCCAAGGGACTTTTCGATAAAAACTCTGGAGTGGCTGAAGGTGAACCCGATTATTGGGCTAGAAGCATAAAATAAAGGAATGCTTTAATTAATTTGAACTACTAGTGACTTATCTGGGAACATTTAATCCATTTTGTCACAGCCTGTTCTTTCCATTACAGACAAGGACCTTATTCATGAAGGATTTGTCATTCATGATTTTTTGTTATTGCTTGAGGTATGAAAATTGGGGCAATAAATCGCAGCTCAACCTCTGTCACGGTGTACGATCTTGCTGCAGTACACTTTGATCCAAGAACACAGAAAGGAGTCTACGGCACCCCGTTTCAATCTGACCTCCGATTAGCCAGCGCAACTTCACTGTCATATGTGTGTAATGTTTGTCTTAGTCGTGTAATCGCGTGCCAGTGTTACACCAGGGTTGTCAAGTGATACTCTGACACTCCTGGTTTCTCAGCTGACAACTCTAGCACGCTGGACGGGACTTGAAAGTTTTACCTTTCCTGTGACAAGCATTAGCCTACAACTCCCATCATGCTTAGTGCTACTGAATGAAATAACAGGACGGGCTGAAAGCTACATCTGTGACATGGAGCCAGTTGGCAGCTATGGTGAGGGCACCATGCCAGTCCTCGGTTTATATTTCCCATGGCTGTCAATCTAAAGTCCCAGAGGCCTGGCCAGGGTTTCAGGCGTGTACAATCAATGGATCTCTGACGCAGATATCCTGAGAACATGCGAAACAGCCCAGACGTGTCTGTTGTCACTTCAAATGGACCGTCAGACTCAAGTACCAGATTACAGCGCACAAATCCCGGAGTGGCTCATTAACGCGTCCCCCTCCCCGCCCCTCCACCCCACTCCGCGACATGGAGGCATCCAATAGCTTGAACTGCAAACACGGGTGACTTTAGCGCTACATTCCTACGAGCCACTAAACGTATGCAGACGATATAATTAACAAACCACTAAGTGCGCCTAAAAAAAATTCTCGCTATTAAACTGTTAATTGCGAGTGGCCGACCACAAAGCCCTGAGGCTCCGGTGAATGCTTCCAAGACAGGAAGTTTGGGCTCCCAAGTCCCTGGTCAGCCGCTGACACATCGTGTTATCTTGGGACACACACCACTTTTCCCTTCTCCTACCTGGCACCAGTCGCTCGGCTGTGAATCGGGAGCGCCTGAAAACGGTTAAAACGGGGCGTGTACGAGGTAAATCATTTCTCGCGCGCCCGCAGGCGCCCTGATCCAGCTCACTGAAGACAATGCAACATTGAGACGGGGTGAGGGGGCGAGAGGTAGGCGCACCGACAGGGGCCCACGGGAGGTAGGCGGCCAGGCTCCAGCCAAGATTATAGATCGCATGGGACAAATTATTCATTGTTAGCGTTCCGGGAAGTGTCTTTTGATCATCTAAATGCAGTCACAATTCGCCATCAGATCTAACCTGTGAATGGCATGGAACGGATACTGGATGTCAAACTGTTCCACAACAGGGCTGCACGATCCTGGGAGAGCGATCCGGGTAGCGCAGCAGCGAGGAAAAGGTAAAACTACACGCACCTCACTCGGTCCCCCCTTCTTCATACCTATTCCTCTCCCCCTACTTCTTGCCCCGCCCTTTCTCCTACTTCCTCCCTCTCACCCATTTATCTAGCCTCCGTCCTCCTCTCTTACCCCTTCTTCTCATCCTCTCCTCGGTCCCTTTTCCTGGCCCCTTCCCTAGTCCCCGTCCATCCATCTCTCCTCCCAGGCTACTGTGATGATTCAACTGGTGTCGCGTGAAGAACCCTCTCTGACTCCCCAAGTTCCCGCAAACGAAGGCGCGAGGGCAGAACGTCCTTACCAGGCAGGTATCGGTCACAGCTCCGGCTGCTCCACAGGGCTCCCAAACTCTGCTGTTTCCTCCTCTGTGCCCGGGGGCGGGGCCGACAGAGAGGGGCGGAGCCGGGGGCGGCGCGTGTGCACATCCATCTGCACACCAGGCATCCGTCCGGCATCCCTGTGAGGACCGCCACAGGGGGCCGTGCGGGGCACCGGGCTGGGGATATTCCGGGGAGAGCGGACTACCGGTCTCCAAATTTCGCTGTTGGGGAAGCGGGGGTTGGGAGGAGGGACGTTAGAGATCGTACACCGTGCTTACTTCCAGGGAGAGATGGGAGGGTGGTCTGGGATATCCAGCAACAAGTCTATGGCGGGACTGGGCTTTGGGGGCAGCATGCATTAACGTACAGTGCTATGGTGGGCACTCTGGCACTGAGCCAAAGTGTGACCAGATCGTGCGAACCCAAAACCGGGACATTTCGCAAAAACAGAGGAAGGACTACAATTTGACATCAATAAAGTGGCAATGAATGACAGGTTCATCCTCATAGAAACACGGAAGAGGCACTAAGAACGTAATAAAATGTAATTTTTAAAACCAGCATTATACCTGTTAATTAATGTGCTTACTCACAACAGCTGCTAACTTTGGAACACCTAAAAAAGTGCCTCTCACTGTTTTCATTTTACCCTCTCCAGAAACGGGACATGAGCCAATTTCCCCGAAATCTGCCGGGACAACTGTTAAAAACCGGGAGGGTCCTGGCAACTCCGGGACGCCTGGTCACCGTAGCTAAGAGAGGGCACTATGGTGTGTGCTAAGCACCAGTGTAGCTTAGTGAAATATGGGGGAGAGGGATGTGAATTTCAAATTGCTCAACTAAACAAGCATTGGCAAATCCAATAGGTCCCACTTATGCAGGAGCAATTGGCTTTGGCAAGGTGTTTTAGCGGCAGTCCATGCAGCTAAGCACGGTGGTACATGACATATGACGGGCTAAGGAATAAAAAATAAATAAATAATTAAAACCACTTACCTTGCGCTCGCCGCATCGGTTTTACTTATTTATTTATTTTATATTCCTTATTCCGTTGTATGTTACTTTCACCCCCCTCCATCCCCACCCCACTGCATTTACCTGCATGGACCACCACTGGTTTTAGCCATGTTGTCCGCCATTGTGGCCGCTGTTCAGCATTGCAAAAAATTAGTGGGCTGGAGTGGGGTGGGGGTTGATTGGAGTGGGGGTTGATTGGAGTGGGGGTAGATTGGGGCAGAGTGGAGTGGGGTAGAATGGAGTGGGGTGAATTGGGGTAGATTAGAGTGGTGTAGATTGTGGTAGATTGGAGTGGGGGAATTAGGTAGATTAGTGTGGTAGATTGAAGTGGGGTAGATTAAATTGGGGTAGATTGGGGTGGGGTAGACTGAGTGGAGTGGGGGTAAACTGGAGTTGATTGGACTAGATTAGAGTTGGATAGATTAGAGTGGGGAAGATTGGAGTGGCGTAGATAGGGGTAGGGTAGATCAAGGTAGATTGGGGTGGAGTGGAGTGGGATAGGATATATTGGGGTAGAGTGGAGTGGGATATATTGGGGAGGACTGGAGTGGAGTGGGTTGGATTAGGGTAGAGTGGAGAGGGGTAGATTGGAGTGGAGTAGATATTGGTGGATTATAGTAGGGTAGAATGGAATGGAGTGGGATAGATTGGGGTAGTTTGGAGTGGGGAAGATTGGAGTAGGGTAGTTTGGGGAGGGGTAGATTGGAGTGTGGTAGGTTAGATTGGACTGGAGTGGGGTAGATCTGAGTGGTGTGTGGTAGAGTAGAGTGAAGTAGAGTGGGGTAGATTGGGTAGAGTGGGGTATATTGGAGTGGCCTGGGGTGGAGTGGACTTGGATAGATTGAGCGGTCTAGTTGTTGAACCTGGGCAATATAAAACGGGACGCTGCATGAACGCGCTCGGTCCCAAGACAGTGCAGTCAGCTGCACCTCTGCTTACATTTCTAGCTGCACAGAACTGAATCAGCATCAGTTATGTTTTTTAAGAAATATGTCCTGCTTTTACTCTTCGTTTTAATTATTTGCACTGTTTTGAATTTGTTATGTGGAGGGAGGCGGGAATCGAACCCTGAGTGGGAGGCATCCGAGGTGAAAACTAGAAACCGCCACTTTCAGTGACTGAGCGGTCTAGTTGTTGAACCTGGGCATTATAAAACGGGACGCTGCATGAACGCGCTCGGTCCCAAGACAGTGCAGTCAGCTGCACCTCTGCTTACATTTCTAGCTGCACAGAACTGAATCAGTACCAGTTATTTTTTTAAGAAATATGTCCTGCTTTTACTGTTCATTTTATTTATTTGCACTGTTTTGAATTTGCTGTGTGGAGGGAGGCAGGAATCGAACCCTGAGTGGGAGGCATCAGAGGTGAAACTAGAAACTGCCATTTTCAGTGACTGAGCGGTCTAGTTGTTGAACCTGGGCAATATAAAACGGGACGCTGCGCGAAGGCAAGCCGTCTGCACCCGTCAGCGTCCAGGAGGCGGCCGGTGCCGGAAATGCTGCCGATTGTCCACTAAACCACATGAATCGCATAAGCTACTGCAGAGCAAGGCTATTAGACGTAGGCAAGTGTGTGAGCTGCCGCTCCCACTCTGCTCTTCAGCCAGATGCCGACGGCCTTGCCTGCAAACACTGCAATTGGGTGGCTTTTCCCTCCTACACGGAGACGCTTGTGGGGAGTGAAGTGAAGTATAACCCTGGCACCCACTTAGATCAGAAGCACAGGGAAGGAAGCCAATTGAGGGCCTTCCTACTAAACACCCGGTCGGTAAAAAACACATGAGCTTCAGCTCTATGACCTTCTAATCAACTTAACGCCCGAAATTATGTTTCTCACTGAAACGTGGTTAAAAGAAGGCTCTAACCCCACCATTACTAGTGCTATCCCTCCTGGCTCCCAGACACTAAGAAAGGATCGGCGGGCGTAGTAATTTACCGTCTTGCCGGAAAGTTCACTGAGTCCATTAGCCACGCTATCTCCCCTATTGCCACTAAATACAGACACTGCTTGGTACTTAGGGATTTTAATATTCACATAGACAAATCAGCAGAACTTGAGCCTTCTTGACTGTGTGAATCTTTAGGTATACTCAATTTGGTCCCCTATGTCCTCCTTCCTACCCATGAAAGGGGTCACATTTTGGACCAGATCCTCGGAGTCTGCAAGGTATCAGGTAGCCTTCAAACACATTGCAAGCCCCGCCCTAGCAGTTTTTAGATCCTTTCATCAGTTCACCCGGAGGCATTGTATAGTGCATTCAGGCTTCACCCTATCCCTCACAGTGGAAATCTCGAGAGTGACGTGCTCTCTCTGGAGAACTGGCTACAGCGCCGCTCTTTGGAGCTTGCCCACCCTACCACTCGGGCAGCAAAAGCCAGAAGAGCCACGCCCCCGTGGCGGAATCATTTCAATCCCGTGGACAAAACCACTTACAAACAGGCCCTGAAAGTCCACTACAGTAAAGTCCGCAAAGAAAAGAAATTCTTCTTCTCTTCTAAAATCGAACAGGCCGGGAATAAAAGTAAAGAACTCTTTAAAATCGTAAAAGACTTCTCATCCCCTAATGCAATGGACAGCCCATTTACCCTTACCAGTGATTGGACTAACCATCTGGCACGCTATTTCTATGGTAAAATCAAAATTATCCAAGATTCTTTCGAAGCGCCGCCCCAGGCGATGGAAGTAAACGCTGGGCCTCTGCCCCCGCCAACCCTAAATTAGGTTTTTCCCTCACGCAGATAGAAGGCTATCCCTTTGGATAAGTCTCTCAAGATATGAAAGCGCTCAAGTCCGGTTCACCCTCAGACCCATGCCCAGCAAAAGTACTGGCATCTATTGCCGAGGTGATTAACCCAGCCATCAACCTGGTTATGAATACCTCTCTGCTAGAGGGGCAAATGCCAGAGAGCTGGAAAAATGCAAAAATTCTCCCGCTACTAAAGAAACCTTCGGCAGACCCCTTGGTGGCCGGTAATTATAGGCCGATATCATTGCTGCCCTTCTTTTCCAAGGCTTTGTAAGAATATGTAAATTCAGTCACCACGGAATATGCGGAAGCCAACCATTCACTACACCACAGTCAGTCGGGTTTCAGAGCTAACTTCAGTACAGAAACAGCCTTATTAGATTTCTCTGAAACTATTAAAGCAACACTAGATAAAGGAGGTAACGCGGTACTGGTATTGCTGGACCTCTCTGCGGCCTTTGATACCGTGCCCCACTACCGACTCTTGCGAAGACTCCAGGGCTGCGGCATTGGTGGCACGGTACTCAGGTGGTTCACCTCCTTTTTAAGAGACCATCAGCAAACAATCTGGTTCCCCCCCTTTATAGGCTCTCATTCCCCCTATGAAGGTTGGGGTACCAAAGGGCTCGATTCTGAGCCCGACACTTTTTAATGTTTATCTGGCCCCCCTTGCGCTCCTAGCTGAGGAACACAGCGCTAAAATAGTATCATACGCCAATGACACGCAATTGTTGTTCACATGTGACAAGGGCGCCGATTTTAGAGGCAGTGGGATAAATGCCTGCTTGACGGAGGTGTTTTCCTGGCTAAGATGAAACTAATTAAAGTGCAATCCGGAGAAATCGGAGATTATTTTCTTCTGCCCTAATCCTTGTGAAGCATGGCGCCAATGGTGGCCACAGGATATGTCACCCCCTGTGACCTCAGTAAGCACCGTGAATAACCTTGGGGTCAAGCTAGATGCAGACCTGTCCATGAAGGCTCAGATTCAAACTGTTGCCGGTACCTGCTTTGGGCTGCTGAAAATGTTAAAAAATGTTCTCCCCCTGCTTCTGGCCTCACACAGGAAGACTGTAGTCCAGGCCGTGATTGTATCATGGCTAGACTACGTCAACGTCTTGTAACTGGGCCTCCATGACTATCTACTAGGTCGCTTGGAGGTGGTTTAGAATGTGGCGTCCAGAGCTATTCTCATGGTGGGTCCCAGAGTGCGAATGTCTCCCCATCTGAAATGTTTTTACTGACTACCGGTCCGGAAGAGGATCCATTTCAAAGCTCTGGTCCTGGCCTTTAGGGCCTTACATAATATGGGTGCCGCCTACGTTAGGAAAAGGATTCAGCACTATGTCCTGCAACAGTCTTAGAGATCCTCAGCACAGCTTTTGGTGACCATACCTAAGTTTTCCCGCTCCCGCATGGTTTGTCGCTCCTTCCTAGTGATGGCATCTCGGCTATGGAACAGCCTGCCACTTTCTCTTAGCCGGGTGCAGGATTTCTTCGCCTTTAGGAGGCAACTAAAAACCTGCCTTTTCCAACTTTAGATCTAGACCTTCCTGTTTTAGTGCAAACTGTCTGTCTCGGTCCTCAGTTCTTTTAGTGCCGGGAAACTCTGTGGCGTGGCCGCGCACTTTACAAGTACCTATTTACATTACATTGGAGTGGAGTCGAGATTGGAGTGGAATAGATAGACTGGGAAGAGTGAAGTGGGGTAGATTTGGTGGATTAGAGTAGTGTAGATTGGAATGGAGTGGGGTAAATTGAAAACAGATGATTGGAGTGGGGTAATTTGGAGTGGGGTGAAATGGAGTGGTATAGATTGGAGTGTGGTGGGTTGGTTTGGAGTGGGGTAGAGTGAGTGGGGTAGAATGGGGTGTGGTAGGTTGCAGTGGGGTATGGTGGAGTGGTGTAGATTGGGATAGAGTTGGGTAGATTGGAGTGGAGTGTGGTAGAATTGTGTGTGGTACAGTGGAGTTGGATAGATTGGAGTAGAGTCGAGATTGGAGTTGGGTGAGATAGATTGGGGAAGAGTGGAGTGGGGGAGATTGGGTGGATTGGAGTGAGGTAGATTGGAGTGGGGTAGATTGAAGAGGGCTGTTTGGAATGGGGTAGTGTAGAGTGGGGTAGATTGGAGTGCGGTGGATCGGAGTGGGGTGGATCGGAGTGGAGGGGAGTGGTGTGGGTGGGGTAGATTGCAGTGTGGTGGAGTAGGATGAACTGGGATAGATTGGAGTGAGGTAGATTGGAGTAGGATAGATTGGGGTAGAGTGCGGTGTGGTACATTGGAGTGGAGGTGTGGTAGACTGAAGTGGGATGGAGTGGGTTAGATTGGAGGGTGTAGATTTGTGAAGTGTGGTAGATGGAGTGGGGTGGATTGGGTGGATTGGAGTGCGGTAGACTGGAGTGGAGTGAGGCAGATTGTGGTAGATCACAGTGGGGTAGATTGTGGTGGATTGCGGTAAATTGTGGTGGAGTGGGGTAGATTGGAGTGGAGTGGGTTAGATTAGACTGTAGAGAAGTTGGATAGATTGCAGTGGAGTTTGGAGTGGTGTGGGGTGAATTGGAATGGAGTGGAATACATTGGACAGGGGTGTATTGGAGTGGAGTAGAGAGGAGAGGTGTAGATTGCAGTCGGGTAGAGGGGAGTGGAGTAGGGTGGATTGTGGTAGATTGGAGTGTATTGGTCTAGAGTGGGTAGATTCAAGCAGCGTGAGGTAGATTTGAGTGGAGTGCAGTAGGCTGGGGTGGAGTGGGGTTGACTGGGTGGATTATAGTAGGGTAGAATGGAATAGAGAGGAGGTAGATTGGGTTCGTTTGGGGTAACATAGATTGGAGTGGGGGAGTGTGGCGGAGTAGGGTGGAGTAGGTTAGATTTGACTCGAGTGGGGTAGATTTGAGTGGCATGTGGCAGATTGGAGTGAAGTGGAATGGTGTAGATTGGGTAGAGTGGAATATAGTGTGGTAGATTGGACTAGAGTGTAGTGGGGTAGATTGGGTGGATAGGGGTAGATTGGAGTGGAGTGAAGTTGGATAGATTGGAGTGGAGTCGAGATTGGAGTTGAGAGAGATAGATTGGGGAAGAGTGGAGTGGGGTAGATTGGAGTGGAGTGTAGGGGGGTAGATTAGGGTGGAGTGGGGCAGATTGGACTGAATTGGTGTAGATTAGAGTGAAGTGAGGTGGGGTAAATTGGGATGGAATGGAGTGGGGTAGATTGGAGTGTGGTTCGTTGTTGTGAGGCTGGGAAGATTGAATGTAGGTTGAATGGTTGGGGCAGATTGGAGTGGAGTGGGGTAGATTGGGATACAGTGAGGTAGATTGGAGTGGGGTGGACTGAAGAGGGATGATTGAAGTGGTGTAGTTCAGAGTAGGATAGACTGGAGTGGAGTAGGTAGATTGGAGGTGATTGGGGTAGATTGGAGTGAGGTAGAGTGGGACGGGGGTAATTCCAGTGGGATGGAGTGGGGTAAATTGGAGTAGGACAGATTGGGTTGGAGTGGGGTGGGGTAGGATCAAGTGGGGTGGATTGGAGTGGAGTCAGTTAAATTGGGGTGTGGCAGACTGGGGTAGATTGGGGTAGATTTTAGCAAAGTGGAGTGGGGTATATTGGGATACATTGGAGTGGAGTGGGCTAGATTGGAGTTGGGTAGATTGGAGAGTGGCAAAGTGGAGTGGGTCAAGTGGTGTGGAGTGGAGGGGAATAGAGTGGAGTGGTGTGTAGTGTCATGGAGTGAGTGGCATAGATAGGAGTGGCATGTCGTGGAGTGGAGTGTCACGGAGTGGAATGTTGTAGAATGGAGTGGTGTGGAAAAGAGTGGAAGGGTATAGAGTGGGGTGGAGCTGCGTAGTGTGGAGTATGCCTGGTGTGGTAGCACAATGCCATTACAGACAACACATTTTCAATTGAAATGACCATTACATTTGCACTGAAATACAGTTTTACTGCAAACAAGTTATAATGTTCCCAAATATTATCACCTATTGTATTGATATGTTTTGATCATATTCAAATATTTGTTTCCATCAGAATTACAAAAAAATGTGCTTCATTTGTACTAATTCTGATATATTCTGCAACATCAGCACACTTCGTTTTTTTGTTGTGTAGTAGAAGAAAAACAAATCCTTCACCCCCTCATCTTACATGGGTACTCAGCAGGATGGCCACATACATTCTCCCACTTCTAAGTCAGAGAAAGAAAAGTAAACACCAAACTTCCTTGGAATACAGCGTGATATTTGACCTCTGTCTTTGAATGCATAGCAAATGTAACAAGATAAGAACAAAATGTAAAGGCCTGTTTCCATAAAGCGAGTTTGTGGAAGAATACAGTAAACAGGGTTCAGGCAACGGGAGGGAAGAACTCAAGTTGGACAGCTTAAAACAAATAAAGCCAGCAATAAGAAAGCCAGAAAATGTGAGTTATAAACCACAAAGTCAATGGTCAGCTATGGACGGAATGAATTCCTATGTCAGCTTTCCAAATGTGCCCAAGATGTCTTTAGCAAGCCAGACATCTGCGTGGAGAGATTGGGATATGGGGCAGCAGACTCTGAGGTAAATGTGTCAGCGGGCATGAGTATAGGGATATGGTGGCACTCGAGCCTGTTTGCACTGGCAATGGGAGAGAGCGGGCCATTGGGGTAGAGAGCTGTGAGGGAACTGGGCTCTGGGAAGAAACAGGAGATTGGGCACTGATCAATTAGCAACCTAGCTATGGTATGACAGGGCATGGGATCACCCGGCTATAGGATGGGAAAGCGGGCCTTTAGGTCAACAGGCTGTGCGGGCACCAGTCTCTGTAGGAGGGGAAATAGCAGCATAGCTATGATAGCTGCGGCTCCTCTGAAGGGATTCAGGGTGCAGGCCTGCCACCTGGGAGGCTCTTCAAAACACCCTCTGTCCAGACTGCTAACTATTCAACTTAGCAGTGTTCATGAAAACGAACTTTCGTATTTTCATGAACCCTGCCAGTGTAAGGGCCAGGCTCCTGATGACAGGAGGAGGAGGAGAGGAATTCAGTGAGCTGAGCGATGATCCAGCTACAGTGTTGTTTAAAAACACGGCATTGTATAGGTGGATATCTTGATTGTGCATGCGAAGAGCAAGGTTCAACTACGATCCCCTCACACAAGTACAATCCATTTCATTTGGCCGACTTACAGCACTTGCCTCAAACAGCATAGTACATCTGCTAAAATTAGACTGTCAAGATGCACATCAGACATTACCCAAGGCCAATGAGGGGCCACACAGAGCAACAGGGGCAGGACCCCAAGCACTGTGCCAGCTTCTGATAGGGCTGTGCTGCCATTCGTATCTTGAATCTGGGAGAGGTCTTGAAGTGTGTCTTTTCCTTTGTAATCCTGGCCTTGCTGCTCTGTTTGGTTCCTCCATGTGGATCATGACTTGCTGCTTCTTATGTCCAGCAACAGGTTCCTGCACTGCTGCTGTCATTAAGCCTTGGAGTTGCCAGCAAAGGAGGAAAGGTAAGTAAAATAAATAATCTAGTGTTGTTTTTCTGTGCATGTGTGAATTAATGTGTGTTTGTGAGTGATTGAGAGAGAATGAGATTCAGTAAGAGTGCAGATGTTTAGTATGTTTGAGTTTCAATGAGAGTGAAACTGAGTGAGAATCAACAAGGGGATGTGAGAGTGAGCATGAATAAGTGAAAGCAAAGGAGAGGGAGAGAGTAAAGGAGTGTGAGTGAGTTAGAGTGAGTGAGGGGAAGATTGTAAGGGTGAGTGGGAGTGAGTCAGGGTGCTGCTATCAATGGTGCAGCAGGTACAGTTGCACAAGAGGCCCGAGGGTCTACTGAAAACTATTTATTAAAGCAGAACGCCTGTACACCAGGAGTTTAAATCAGACCTCCTGTACACCAGTAGCTGTGAGTGAGGGTGAATGATTGTCAAAGGGTGAGTGTGTGTTTGTGAATGGCAGTGAGAATCTGTGAGCGTATGGATACATGTGTGTGTGAGTGGGTGGGAGTATGAGTCAGAATAAGTGAGAGAGCCAGTTAGATCAAGTGACAGGGAGAGAAAGTGAATACGAAAGGCAGTGAGTGTAAGCGAGTTAGAGTGTGTTTGTAAGTATTCTTTATGCTTGTGAATTTGCTGCTGGCCATGGTTACTCAAGATAATTATTGGATTATAGGGCACCCAAGGTAACTTGCTGTCACTGGCATGCTGGCGGTAATTCTTGGAAAACACTAGTTGGAAAATACAGGCCTGTCCTATTGGTAGTAATGTTTTGCATACGAGGACACCAATGGCAAAATGCTAGTGCTGGCATAGTGTAGGTTATACTTGTTAACCATGTCATTTTGGGGTGGGTGGTCTGGCTGCAGGAGCAATCCATGAAAAAGTACTGGTTCTCATATATTGGAAGTCATTTTTGAGATATTGGTCACCCATGATAGATGGGCGCCGTCAATGGAAAAATTCTTCTACTGTCATATTGTATGTCATTCTTGACATTGGGTGGTACCTATGATAACATTCTGGCATTGTGAATCATGAGGGAGTGCAGTTCCTAAGGGAGGGGAAGGAGGGAAAAGGAAGGTCCTTTCTAAAAGTGCCCTCACACACCCCAAAGGATGTCATGCTTCATCAGTGGGCCTGCTCCTCGTTGGGCCAACGCTGCACCAGTATTGCTATAGTGCAAGAGTACTTCTTTTCCTTGGTCCTGATGAAGTGCAACCTGACCCCTTAGGGGCTACTAGACACGAAACATGTCGACCTTAAGAACCACAACAGCCCTATAGGATCATTATATCTAGTCAGAGCCCAGTCTTTTAGCTAGGCTAGTGTCCCTTGTAAATAAATACAAGAAGTTAGGGAAACCCTAGACCAATTTTATCCTTCACACTCACTGCACTACCTAGCCCACACACCCACACTCACCATACGGCTTCATCACCAAAAGATCTCTGTCAAAGAGCCCCTTTGCGGGTGCCCGTCGGGCTTTGCAGCGCCGGCCCAACAAGGAGCAGGCCCAATGATGAAGCATGACATCCTTTGGGGTGTGTGATGGCACTTGTAGAAAAGACCTTCCTTTTCCCTCCTTCCCCTCCCTTAGGAACTGCACTCCCTCGTGATTCACACTGTTACCTTGGAGCATGTGTGCAGGACCTGTTTAAATATAGCTCCTTGTTTTATACAACATTCTGGCACTGGCACACTGGAGATAATTCTTAACATATAGGGAGCACCTAAAGCAAACTTTGAAGAAAAAATATGTGGTGGACTGGTGACATGTATGACATCCAATCACTTTCAGAGATCACCAACTGCTGGCACAAAGCTGTGGAAGGGAAGGAGTTGAGGGATGAGCAAGGGAGCACCAGGCCACCTGGAGAGGTCTGCAGAGGAACTCAGACCTTGAGCACTATAGGCCAGGCTTGAAGTGGGATGAAAACCGTGGCTTGGCCTAAGATGTATAACTAGGAATCCTTTCCAAGAGGTGTGGCCTATATAATGAAAGGCATGACTTAAAACTTGTAAATTAAAATCCTCTGCTCCCCACATTGTACCACCCATCACGTATTTTGGTGCCTTTCTGTGAGCTTTCTGTATTGCATCCAGACATATCACACAGTAATATGCATGCACCTAAAACAAGTTAAACCTATTGGCTTTGCTAATGCCCTTTAGCAGTATCAGATAAATATCAAACATTATTTTGTTGTGATTAATTAGAATTGAAGATGTTAACATTCTGAAAATATTAGACTATGAGTTAAACATTACTAGGTTTGTGGAAGGGGTAGCAGTCTCAAATCACTTTTGTTCTTCTATTCACACTACTTTCCTCTGCAGTCTCTCAGGCACCAATGTCCATTTTCTCACACATCCTTTTGAACTCTACACCTAGATACCTCAGACGACATCTCTTGCCCCTTCAGCACCCTCTTTTCACTTTATCTTGCATGCACTTCCTGCATCCCCTTCACTTCACTAGCCACTCTACCACTAACCTGTAAGCACTGCAGTTTCTTTCACTTTCGCCCTGCCAATATTTTGACAGCTGTATACATCCATCACAAATTTTCGCATAGAATCACAATTAGAATTGGCACATGTGATTATTGCGATTGTCAATGAGGCCAAGGATTGACGAGGTATCTAATTTGAAGACTTTTATGACCCACTAACAGGCACTGTGACAAACTCGCACAGCCTTCAGCCTCAACTCGAGACCTCCATTGTGTCCTGTTACAAACACCCACGCACTCAACTCACATAGACACCTAGAGGCAACTTAGTTCACCGTATGCACTATGCAAAAGTAATATGGTGCACAAAATACTGCAGAAAAACATCCTGGAAAAAGCAAACACTCTTGGGAAATGTAGAATCAAGTAAAATATTAAAATGTAAACAGGAATTACATAGTTTTCATGGATTACCTTGACAGTTTTTACAGTTATTGTGCAGATAATTGATCAGTATTTTGCCTGTAATGTTAAGGACAGAAACACAGAGCCCCAATTCAATGCTGATTTTTAATTTCTACTGAGTCCTAGAATCCGGGGACACCGGCTCCACTTAAAGCCCTAGTTATGGGGTAACTAAGCTGTAAGGGAAGCACATTTTAGATGACACCTGAGTAGTAGCAATCAAACCAGGGGACAACCGGGCCTTAAAGGTGGAGGACCATGGATGAGGTGACCAGATGGATATTCTGACAAAATATAATGTAGAAAATATTGTGACACAAATATTGCGATTTCTAGTATATGATGGAATAGAATGTAGAAGGTACAAATATTTTGTTTTTAGGTATTTAATGACATTTAAAAAAATAAAGTTTTATATATATAGTTTTTTAAAATATAATATACATTATTTTTTAGTTTGATAAATTGTAGTTATTTTAGCATTATAAGTTAATAGTATTGCAATCATTTTTGTGTTTAATTTGTTGTATTATATTTTTTAAATTAGAAACAGTTAAATTAGTAGGGGGTTGTTGGGTTTGTAGGGGATTAAGGTGGGAAGCTTTTTAATATGTACATTATTTTTATTAGTTCACAATTATTATTATTTGTTTATTTAATTCATACTTAATCATATAAATTATTTGTTATTTTATTATTAATTGGTTTTTAAATAGTTGTTAATTGGTTGATCAATATATTAATTTTCTAAGTCTGTTAATTATTCTTTGTGTTTTAATTGTATGAATTTTAATTATTTTATTTACTTTCGTTATATAATAATTCATCATTTAAATATTTTTAATTAATTGTAATTGTTTTTCGTGGGTTTTTTTACGGGAGTAGGGTGGGAAGTAATTGAAAATATATATATATAAACATTTATATATATATATATTTAAATAATTGTTATTTGTTTTGCAATGTGAAATATATATTTATTACATTTATTTTGTGTTATATGTTTAAGAAAAATATGTGTTATTTTAAAGATATTTTACAATTGTAATTGTTTTTTTCTATATTTAAAATTTTATTTTTTATTTTTAAAATGTAGGAATGGGAACAGTAAACCTAACCCCTACAAAATGCAACACTTTCTTCACTGTTGCACAGGTTGGAGTTTGAATAGTAAATGAATGCCCTTCAATATCCAACACTTTCCTTACTGTCGCTAAGATTGGAGTGGAAATAGAAAAACAGACTCCACCAAAGTACAACATGTGCCATACTTTTACTTACATTGGGGTGGAATAGTGAATTTGCCCCCTTTGAATTCCAACTCTTTCCCTACTGTTGCTCAGATTGGAGCGTTAAAAGTAATCCTGAGCCCTCCAAAGTCCAACACTTTTTCTACTGTCGCTAAGATTGGAGTGGAAATACAAAATTTCACTCCTTCAAAGTCGAACGCTTTCCCTACTATTGCTTAAATTGTGATGGGAGTAATAAAATTGACTACTCCATAATCTAACATTTACCCTACTGCTGGTCAGATTGGAGTAGGAGTATTGCATATGAATTTTATGAAAAGTGTTTTAATATATTTTTTGTTCAAATTGTAAAGGATAGTTTAATGTACATTTTTTATTATTTAGTTCTATAGCAAAATGTTTTTAATAATTTATTTGATTTTTTTATATACTTTAAAAATATTTTTGATATCTAGTGTTTGTCATTATAATTATTAATGGTATTTTTATTATTTATGTACACATGCATTTATTTTTTAAAGGTTATGCTATTTTTAGTGTTTATTTAATGTATGTATTTTTTATGTTTGTAAGTTATACTTATTTATATTTTGTATATTATAAGTATATTTTTTAACATTGCATTTCTTTTTCAAAGTTATAACTGGTTTTAAAGTTACTATAGGTGCCTATTTCGACTTTGGCGGTCTTCTGTTGGAACCGCCATGGTCCCAGGAAGACTGATGGATTATGACTTTAATCCAGGGTGGGTGAGCGGTGCTGCGGTAGTCTCACGGCGGTGATATGCTAGTCTCATAGGAGAGCCTAACAGGCATACTGCTGCCGTGAGAGAGCCTGCAGCATATTCCTGCACGGGGTGTCATGCACCATGTCATGCATGCCACACCATGCCAGAACAAGGGTGCAATTCCAGGGGGGCACAACATGTGCCCCTGCATGCACCCCTTGGCCCAGAATCGGCCAGGGGCCCTGCTATAGCCCCCTTACCTGCATGTCACCACTCTTTTCATGGCGTGGTCCCTGCCATGAAAATGGCAATGGATATGCAGGTCGGAATATGCTTGCCGGTGGCTGCATCGGCACCCCCACCATATTCAGGCCATTGTCAGACCGCTGCTGCAGCGGGATCTTCGATCCCGGCAGAGGTGACGGTCTTGTTTTGGTCCCACTGCCACACTCGTACTAGGGCGGACGGATAGTGGTGGTTGGACCAGCACCATGAGTACGGCGGTCCCAGGACTGCCGTACTTGTAATAAGGCCCTATAGTTTCTAATCATTAAACTTTGATGTGCTTACTACTTTTCTGACAATATTCTGGTCTTCTATAGTTTTTCGTAGTCTATATTTTTGGCTTTACATGCAAGGTATGCAAAGCCTTTATTTGTGTTCTTGATATTTTTGGGGAATATTTTTCTTGACAATATTTCTGTTTATGACATGTTGACAGACAACAGACCAGATATCCCAAATAAGCTAGGAAAGTCCTGTTTTTTCGCCAAGTCCTGTTCTGCAGTCCTGACATTTTGCGCTAAACTAAACGCACGCCCATGATTTTGAAAGAGGGGTGGGAAAATATGCAAATTAGCTAAAAGGATTCTTTAAAAAAAAGATATTCCCTTGTCTACCTGCCCTCCATCAGAGAAACAGATGTTTTCTTCTGTTGTTTCTTTTTCTTTATATACCAGTCCTGTAAAGCTGGTCACTTCTGTGTGCTCCCTTCCCTCATTCATTGTCTGAAACATCCACCCTAACCTCTTCAGGCAGTACGGAGGTCTATGTTTGATTGCTGGTATTGGCACGTAATATTCTTTTAAAAAAAACTGGTGGTAGTTGTATAGATATTCTGCACTTAACCAAGTAGATTATACAAAGGTCCAACAAATTAACTCCAATATTGCTCAACAGGCTACTGACACCATGCCACCAAAGTGGTGTACAACATACATGGAAAAAACTTCCTCATATAATAAATATACAATAACACCCATAGCATTCCAAAGTCTTTATAAGTCTGCAAAAAGGGAAGCGGTCCGTCTATTGTAGATGATTCGATGGTCCAACTTTGACAGCGATGGTCCAACTTTGACAGCGATGGTCCAACTTTGACAGCGATGGTGCAGCTTTGACAGCGATGGTGCAGCTTTGACAGCTGCCTTCTATATGTGCAAACAACGTTGGACCATGGAATCGTCTACAAGAAGCGGACCTGCTTCCAATTTTGCAGACCTATAAAGACTTTGGAGTGATCTGGGTGTAATTGTATACGTAATATTCTTGACCGAGTCTATGTGTGTTTTCAAGGTTTGAAAGACAATTCTGCCTTACAGTAAGACTGCGGTCCATATTAATAAAATACACCTCCTTGGTAATTCACTCTTCTCTGGTATTTTTCAACTCTGTCTTTAACCTTCTGTGATTGTGACCATAAGAAGCCATCAAAATTGGTCACAGCGCGCCACAGAAGGCCTCCAACAGACTATTGCCCTGTTTAACGAAATTGTTATTCTGTGTATAATTGCTACTAGAAATGTCACATATGCTAACGAAATAAAGAAAACATATGGCACCCAAAGCTAACTCCAATTCTCTAGAACCAGACACAGTGCTCTAATTTTGGCCTATGAAACTGGATGAAATCTAGAAATGGAGTGAATACTTCTGACCCGGTATCCAGAAAGAAGAACAATATTGTCAATATGGTCTTCATAACAGAACACAGTACCTCTGAGGAATCCTTCAAGACGTAGCATGAAGGGGTGGGGGCGCTCTGGAAATTAATGCAGTACTCCAGTGGCGGCTGGCGTCTAGAGGGAGGGGCAGTCTGCGCGTGCTTGAAATATATATATTTTTTAACTTACCTGAACTCGGCAACATCCTCACCCCAGACCTCTTCTTTCGACACAGGAACCGGATGCAGTAACTCCCTTGGCCAATCCTAGGGCTGCTCTCACCAGCATGAGAGCAGCCCTAGGATTGGTGGGTGTGGCCTCACAAGACACTCCACAGTGCTCTGGAGGCTTTGGCTTTCTCTAACCTAGCTTCTTAAGACAGCTGGGTTAGAGCTGTTTACAATGCGCATTTATGGCTGGCCGTCGCAAGACGGCTGGTCAAACGACATGCGCACTTTAAACAGTGCTATACCAATTCACCCACCTCCCTGCTGCTGTCACTCAGCAGTGGCCCCGCCCCATCCTGACACTCAGCTCAGGAGGGGTGATGAAAAATAAAATGGTTATTAATTACCCTTTTATTTTTCCTCTCTGGGGATTTTTAAGTGGGGCGACGCTCTGCCGCGCAAATGGAGGAGCTGCCCCTGCAATACTCCTGTTTCAAGCTCCGGAGTTTGACACAATACTCTAGGCGAGGCCTACAGAAATAGACAGGATCCTCCTTGTGAGGCCTACTCATTGACATTTAAAGCACTAGGTTAAGTTATCCACATTTGTACACTGGAATCTTTATCCTCGTAGGTGGCATAGACTACCATTACTGCTGCTTATACCCCTCCCTCTGCACCCAACAATCTAACTGGTGGGTTCGCTCAATGAACAACACTGTGACCCTTCCTACCACATTTAAGAAACCTGTGGAAATGTGTCCCTCAAGACTGGTGGGGGGATACCTTTCAGACGGTGGCTACATTTCTATTCGTTTTTGGAAGACGGACGCCACCAAGAATCAACCTCATATACCTTCCCAAAACGCTGTACAGCTACCACTTGGTGGGAAACAGTACTTTACAAACCCCTCTCCCCCCCCCAAAAAAATAGAAAGTTGGATTGTAGACGTCTCTCAGCAACTTTATATCTGAGAGAGGTTTCAAAAGCGTAATCCATGTTTGAATGGCCACGCCACCATCTCATTTAATTGCGTTGCACTGCAGTATCCTGAGGCTGCCCTTACCAAGCGCTTCATACGTCTGAAAAGGCGACACAACATATTTCCAGTTGGGGATGATGTCAGTCCAGACAAAGGACAAGGAGCCACCCCGATTACCTATTGTACTGCACACTGTAATGTATTATGTTTGTTACATGATTACCATTTAAGGAAAATAAATGCATAATGTCTCTTTTTGATGAACTAATCTGTAATCAATTGCACTTAAATCGAAGATTGGCATAACTGATCTTTTTCCTGATGCAAGGATCTTTAACTAATCCACTCACTGGTGCTTTCTTTCTGCCTCAAAGCTTTTTTCGGCCATAGTATGTCACTGACTCCCTTTCTGGTGCAGTCAATTTCACCAGATTCCTTTTCTGAAAGTCGCTTGCACCAGATTCCCTTTCAGATGCAATGATCTGTAACTGGTTCCTTTCTCATGCAACACATTTTTTTTCAGACGAAGTAATCTGCAATTATTTCTTTATTAATGCAGTCATCTGTAACAGCCTCTTCCGTGATGCAGTAATATGTATTAGATTCCTTTCCTGGTTCGGCGCTTTGCAGCGGAATCATTTTTATGGCAGTGTTGCATAATTGATTCACTTTCCGGTGATTTTCTTTCAGGTTTTGTAATTTCGAGTGGATTCCATTTCTGAGGCACCAGTCCTTTATGTACATTATAAATGTAAATACTGTCATATTTCTTACACGTATCATTTATAAAACAGATTTGGTTCAGCACATGTAACCCAAGTCACTAGGCATGATAGACATGGATTTATTGCAAGTGTCAAGTCTTCTGCTGAAGCACTTATTTTTAGATGATAAATCTAATCTGTCTGCGATAGAAGTATTTCAATATGGCCGGGAATTATGGGCGCATTCCAATCTGAAGTTGTTATTTATCTTCAGCACATTCCTCAAAGTTAGATAAACAGCTGGGGAATGTATTAAACTATTTCTCGCGGTTTCCTTAGTTTTAATTAAAGATGTTGCAGGAGGTTTGCCTTTCAGTGAGTGGCATATGGGATCAGACGCAGACTTTATTACATTGGGGGAGGGGTGGCTTGTGGGAGGAGCCAGTATTTTCACACTGCTGCCCTCTTGTGTCCCTTGCAGAATATTACACTGATTCGATTTTCGTGGCCTGTTCTATTTTGTAAGGTAATGTGCATTCGTAGTTTAAATGCTGAAGGCGCCCTGAGAGCTGTCCTTGGTGTAGTGGCAGCACCCCGAGAACTCACTTGACTGAAACGACACCACAGTCGGAGCAGTAGTGCAGTGCCCTCGTACTGGGTCAATCCTAAGTGCAGTGACTGTCAACATCCTTAGAGCTGCCTGACACTCAAGTGAGGAGGGGCGGAGCCTTGGAGGGGGCGGGGCCTCATGTTGAAAGCTACCCAAGAGGCATTCTGCCCCTCACCAAGCCCCCCACCCCGCCCAGCAAAAAAATAAAATAAAATGAAATAAAAAGGGTGGTTGAGGCTGTCGCCAATGTCCTGGGGTGTTTTCACACCTCTTAATTGACTTCAGCTGCTTACTGCCTCTCAAAAAGAGCTGAAATCCACTGTTTTCAGCTCAGTGTGGTTTTGGTTCTTCACCAGATAACTGTGTAAAGGCAGCCGAAATCGTGTGACACACGGTGGCACCACCGTGTGAGTTGGCAGATCTGCATAGGGTACCCAGACACGAACAGTCAAGGCTTACTTGTGGCGGCTGGTTTAGGGGTAGAACGTCCAGATCAGGCAAAACAAGGACCACACAGACAAAATCAATCGTCTAACCAGTGTTATTCTTTTTGATGAGATAAATAAGGCTTTTATCATACTAATTAAACATGCACAGTTACATTTAGGAGCTCTACAGCATTGACTTTCATGGAGAATTCACAGTAAATACAATATTGACACTCATGCGAAGCGGTATGGAGAAAGGGGACGGGACGTGAAGGAAATTAGGATTACTATTATATACATTAGACCTAGGATCAACCAAGCACCCTGCCTAATTTCATCTGGTGCACATGTTTGGGTGCATAGCTTAAAGTTTGAAACTTTTGTGTGAGTTCAGTGCCCCGGGGGCATCCCATGCTATGTGGTGTTTGGCCCGCTGGGTCAGGAGAGGCAGGGGGCAGGAGTGACAGCTACAGTGTGACCGCAGGGGAAGGTATGCTGGAGCGATGACACTTGGAACAGGCTGTGCCGAAGGGTGCAGGCTGGAGAAGAAGGCTGTGATTGGAATCAGATTGGCTTCAAGGGTGGTCACTGATGCATAAAGGGATACAGTGTCCTTAAAGCTTGTACTCTTCATTCCAAGGACGGCAGCACATAAGTACATCTTTGGGCTGGGTTACTGTGGGTCCTTAGGTGTGATGGACCACTTGGGAGGGTCACACCTGACCTCATGTCTGCTGGGGAAAGCAGAGGATCAAAATAGTGGTGGGCCGCTTCACAGTTGACCCTGTGAGTGGCCCACTCCCAGGGTCACGTAGTGGCAGTGTTTTCTTGTTGTCAGCCTCACAACGGTAACAGGCCATCTCAAGGGGTGTCTCTTGGCGGCTTCCGGTGCTAGCCTTATGATGAACAATGCCCGTCTCATAGCATTGATGGCTATCTCACAGTGTGCCTGTTCCAAGATCACATGTTCACCTCAAGAATTCAGTACTTCAACGTGTGAACTGCTTGGGTTCTGGTTGGGTGAGGCTGGGCTGTCAAGCATCATGCCTGGTTTTGTAGCATGTAGCAGTGCTAGCCACCTTATGGGCCATAGCAGTGCCCACATATTATATTTCAAGCTCTGGTTATGCAAGTCAGGTTCTAATCATAAAAGGCAGTCTAGCAGCTATACAGTAGATTTCAGCAATATAGATTTTCTCCGCAGTAGTAGGGATTTGGTCCAAACTCATAAAAAAAGATAGCTATGAGTTCTGTATATGATTCAATCCCTTCTCTACATGCCTGTACAGAATTCAGTGAGTCAGCATGTGAATACTGGCTAAGCAAGATGCTGTCACTTTTATTCAGTCTTGGGTACACCTGACATCTTAAAATGTCTCATCAAAATCAATGTTCAACCTAAACTTTTGGGGGAACCAATTCTTGCAGCCTGCATTTCTCTTTCAGGTAGCCTTCTCTCCACGTCAAACATGGATGGGAGTAAACCACCACTTTGCCTCTTCTGCATTTCAGGTAAGCAGTTTCTGCTCGGCACAACATTCATGATGGAGCGTCAGCCTCAGGACCATTTTCCACGAGGGATGCACTATTTGTCCAGGCCACCTGTTGCGAGTCTTTGGGCCTGATTTGGTGGACGGGTACTCCTTCACAAATGTGACGGAAATCCTTTCCATGGTATTACAAGTGCCATAGGATATAATAAACGTGCAATAAGACAGACAGCTTGTCAGTCACGTTTGTGGCAGAGTAACCCATCCACCAAACTCTAAACAAGGCCCTTATTCTTGGTGTTGTTCTCTCTCTCAGGTCACGCCTTGACCTCCTCAAACTGATTCTAATTTCCAGTCAGAGTACAAAAGGCCCATCATAGGAACTGGTACTGAAAGCCGGACAGTGCCCTTGGCTTTAACAGCATAGTCCAGAGGGAGTGGGATCTGAAGAAGCAGTCCAGGAGAACAGGCTAGAGAAGGGGAGACCATGACTTCTGCCTACTACTAACTTTACGGAGCACCCTGCAACCTTAGAGGCTTTCTACACAGAGGAGATTCTCAACTTCGGAATCTGCCTTCGAATGTACCTATGCACTCACGTGTACTCGCAATATTGGGTGGTCTACTACAAAAACTTAACAGAATCTAGAACTTTGTCACTGATGAACATGCCATAATCCCACAGTGCACAAATCAAGCGGTCACGTTCAGCACCAGGATATCCTCCTGGGTGATAGTATGCTCTGCAAATCTGCATAACATAACATGACATGATGTGGGTCTCTTGCACCAGAAAACACACCCAGTCAGAATAGTTATAATGACAAGCAGGTTTTCACATCTACGCTACACCACAGCCTTTCAATCCTCAATCCGGAGAGCTGCCTTTACTGCAGCGACATCACAGCAAGAGAAGTCCTTAGTGCAGGGTCATCTCAGTGAGAACTGTACCAGCGGGAGTGACATCACACTGAGAGCAGTCATTACTGTAGCTACATCAGCCTGAGAGGTCTTACTGCTACAGTGACTTCATACTAATTACATGCCCTTACTGCTGAGCTGTCACTCTAGGAGCAGCTCTCACTGCTGGAACCTCACACTGAGAACTTTCCCTCACTCGTGTGATATCACGTTGAACAGCGGGTGCCACTTGAAAAATATATCAAATGACAATTTCCAAAAGAAATTCATCACCTACATAAAACAGCAGAGATACGCGTGTTCTGCCTGTAGACAAAACGACATAAATTGTAAAAAGAAATACAAGAAGCCCTAGAAAGAACATAACCATGTTCATAACAGGCCATGCTGGCCCTTCAAGAACATAGGAAGGAGGAGAACTCAATAAGCCACATATAAATGTCCCAATGGGTAGAGTGTTTGACACACCTTTTAGTAAAAGCCCCATGTAGAGCTAAATGTTAATAACTTTAAACACAATTACATAAATTGAGTAGTTGAAAGTGCAATTGTCAGTGATTGGAGGCTTCCTTTAAAAATAGTCAGGCACACTAAAACCCACACAAAACTCAATATCATACACAACATACTCTAAAAAGACAAACCAATTCAACACATCACATTATAACGTGACGTGGAATAACCAAACTGAACACAGCATAACACAAAAGAATAAGAAACACCGGCCAACACTACACATCATAATTAAGGGCAAAGTACCACAGCACAACCCAGTGAGCACAATCTTCTCTAACACATGACAACACGAATACAACACCGCATGCCTAACAAAGCACAGTGCAAAACAACATAGCACAACACAAAACAAAACAATAAAACCCAACACAATAGTAACAAAGCTTGATAATCCAATCCAGCCCAAGACAACATAACACACCTCAATCCAAACCAGCTGAGCACAAACCAACCTAATAAAATACACCCAAACCAAGAGAACCAAATAAACACCTTACAGTACAATATAAGGTATTCTTGCATAAGTAAAAGACACTGAAAAACAGGACAAAATGACAGAACCAAATCCAACTCAACACAAACCAAGACAATCCAACTAATCACACCTCGGATCTGCATAATACATTGTAGCAGTATGGTCAAAGACATCACAATGCAAAGCAGTATAACTCAGTCCAGCCCACACCCAACCAAACCTATCCGAATACAGCACAGCCCCTATAGGTTTTGTTTAAAATTATATTATGATGCAAAATAGTGTATACTGGGTTGTTTCATATAACATAAGAAAGTGATATATTCGAAAACCAGCTGTTAAATAACAGTTCATAACAGTCACAATTATACAGCAGTAATAACATTGCCCAACACCACAATCATTATCTTCTCTTGAAATGAAAATATGTTTATTATTTTGACTTATACACAGAATGAATATTCAAAGCTTTGCCTTCCGGAAGTCCTCGTGTTAAGGTGTAGAAACTGGTCAAGATCTTTGTTTCCTTATCCTAGCCAAATATTACATATATTGCCATCTTCGGGGGTCCCCGCCCAAAGCCATTTCTAGCTCTATGAGTGCAAGAGCCTCATGTAACCATTTTTCTGGAGGCTGGAGGAGTTTTAAAGATGGAGGAGAATCTACAAATGTAATCATTATCACAGACGACTGGAATGCCCTCATGGCACATACCACACTGACGTCAACGTAACAAGGGCAGTTCACAATACTCATACTGAAGATTTTTTTAAATATTTGCAGACCTCGAAAAATCTTTAAAAGGTTACCAGACCCTCTGGTCTAGAGACATAAATAATCTACTCAACCTAACTGTAATGCTCTAAACCCATAAACTGTTCTCAAATTATAGGATCCTGGGCAAATGTTTGATTTCATTGCACTGCCGTTTTCTTACATATCACACATGAGATCTTCTTCAAATATGTGAGTTCTGCATGTCAGCTGTACACAAAACTCCTTTGTTTGATTTAATAGACTAAACCTTTGCTCGATATATATGAATGTAGCCAACATATAGGGTACACATTACCACTGACGTGCCTCTTAGTTCAATAACAGCATTGCCATCTGGGCAGGAGAGAAATGTTTCTCAGTTATTGTTAAAAAACTATCACTTTAAATACATATAATACTAAAGCATGACATGGTAGTACACTGTCATTTACAGTCAGCACTTTTTGTCCCACCAACATGTAGTTTTACTGATAAAACTATATATCGTTTATGTTTGGATTCAGGTTTCTGCACATATTTTTCATTTGTACCAAGTAAAGTGCTCTGATTTGCATTGATCCTATTAAAATATTTGTTTCCATCACACTTCTGTATTACAAAGAATGTGCTTCCTAATTGATTTTGAAATATTTGTAGTATTCATTTACAGGCTACTTAAATGTGTGTTGGTAAAAAAAACGACATCCTCCAGCCTCAGAGAAGGAAAACTAAACACCAATCTCTTCAATTCAATTCAATTTCAAGTCTTTATTTCGATTTATCATCATAAAAGACACATAATACTAAACAATTATAAAATAAATAGAGGGGTACAGAAGGCAAAAGGGGGACCATAGATTCAACGTAGACTGCAAATAGGTCATTCATGGCAGCTGGAATTATAAATAAATAAATATCTCATACATTTAAAATACATAAAAAGTTTAAAAAATATATCAATTAATCAGACGAGGCGTAATTTATAAGCACGAATAATCCAGAACCAATGGAGAAATTTTGAAACAGCAATAATCACAGTTTGAGATGTGTTTGACTTAAAACACCGCAAAGCCTCAACCCCTGTCGGGAAACCAAATAAAAGACGGATTGGTTTGATCCAAACCTGTCTTGGTGTTTTGTACTCTGGACAGATGAATAGAATATGTGCGATATTTTCTCGATGAGCTGGGCAAAAGGGACAATCAGGTTTCAAGTCATTACGCCATTTTGCAACAAATGTATTAATTGGAAGAGTGCCCACCCTGAATTGGTGATATCGCTTTCTGTCCTCAACGACAGTGATACAGTCCCAATAATTTTCGAACAGGGGTTTATCCTTAAGTGCCAGAAAGTCCGAAGTTAGAGAGGGACCAATACTTGAACCAAATCTTCTTTCTGAGACCAACCGCCAGTACATGTCTTTTAGGGTTTTCCTGGGGGGAAAAGTGTGTGCTAAAGGCTCCTCCCATAAACTTGCTAGGCCCATTGCAGAATACAGTAACCTGAACTCCCTCATCCATAGAATCTTGTTCCCCTTGTCAGACCCCCTGACATCCAGGAAAGCCCGGGCGTATTCGGAGAGTTCAGGGGTAACCCAAAGCCTCCTCCAATAAGCCACAGGTCTATATCTTGCAATATCCTCAAGACGTAGGATCCCCAGGTCATAATACAGGGGGATTAGGGGAGTTGAGGTCGGGAGGCCAGTAATCAATCGCAAAAACTTGTTTTGGGCCCTAGTCAATTGGGTGAGATTACTAAATCCCCAGAGTTCTGCCCCATAAAGACTTGCTGTACCTATCTTGGCTTCGTATATTTTAAGCGCTGGAATCATAGGTTTGGTGTGGGACAAATGTAGTTCTTTTATTAGTGCACCAGTTAACTGTGCGTCCTTTATTGTCACCTGATCTACATGCGGTTTCCATTCTAACTTTGATGCAAGGGTTATGCCCAAGTATGAAAAGACCCTAGTCTGTTCTAATTTTATTCCATTCATCAGCACGGTCCCTCTGACATGTTTGGTCTTATGCAGGACCATGAACTTGGTCTTAGTGACGTTTACGATTAGTCCATGGTCTTTGCAGAAGATTTCAAACACATCTATTGCTTTTTGGAGGCCCTGCTGCGTCTTGGAAATTAATAAAGTGTCGTCAGCAAACATCAACAGAGGAATCAGCTTGCCATCCAATTTTGGGGCATCAGTTGGTGTTTCTTTGAAATAGTTGATTACTCTGTTGATGTATAAGGAAAAAAGGGTCGGGGCTAAAACGCACCCTTGGCGAACTCCCCTAGCAATTGAAAATTTATCTGTGACACTGCCTGATTGGTTCCATCTTACTTGAGCAAAATTTTCCTCGTGCAATTTAATTAAAAAAAGTAAAATGTCAATAGGCATTCCTTGATCTTTAAAAACAGACCACATTTTTGCTCGAGGGACTAAATCAAAAGCTGATTTAAGATCAACAAAGGCTGCAAATATCATGCCATTCCCCAGCTGAACCACCCGCCAGTAGATTAATAAAAACCTAAATACCTGATCAGTGGTACTTGTGTGGCTGCAAAACCCTGCCTGTAATGGTGATAGAATTTCCTCCTCCTCTATCCACCCCTGTATCCTTAATAGGACAAGCCTTGCTACCACCTTCTGTATACAATCGATCAGGCTTATAGGCCTATAGTTACCCGGATCGGAGCGATCTCTTCGGTAAAGCAGCAATTTGTAAAAAAGACATAAGCTGACATTTGATCTCTGCCTTTGATTGGACAGCAAATGTGACAAGATGAAAACAAGATTTAAAGGCATCTTTATTGCTCACTCATTTTCTGAATGAACAGAACTCCTGTTTTTTGCCAGCTCAAGCTCACTCACCAGAATGGGCCAGTAGGGCTTTAAATAGCTTGCCCTAATTAAATCTGACTTGCCATAGCAAGTGGGAGAGTAGATGTTTCGAGACCTGGTAAGCACATTGTATCCAAAACAGTCTCTCGTAAGCCACACTCTTTATCATTGCCTTTGTTATCCTATTCCCAATTTCCAACTTCTTCCAGGTGTCCAATGACCTACAGTGGTGTACGCCAGTTGAACGTGCCACATTGGAGCTCACCTAGTGGTGGCTGTCCAGAACGACTTTAGCCCAACTTGAAGATGGACTGCTTCTAAGGATGCTGCCTTTCCAAGGACCCGAGGACTTACTCCAAGGTGGAAGGGGCCTCTAATAAGCCTGAGCTTGCTTTACAAGTTGCAACCGCAGGATGTAGATTATTTATCACTGTCTGTGCCTAAATATCTAATTTAGGTTACAGTCAGTTAGTAACACAGAAGTATCAATTTTTGTTGTGACTTTCAGCCTATCAGGCACTAACACTATAAACCCTAACACTGCACAACTCAACCCATCACACTGCAGCAACACAGGCCAAAGCAAAAGAAACATACAAGCTATCACATCGTAACAGAGCAATGAAACACTGCACCATCCAATTCAACATAACACAAAGCAGTTCAAAACAACCTAACAGAATCTAACCCAACACAGTGCAGTGCAACATAATGCTAAACAGCATAACACAACCCAGCAAAACGTAGAATTATAACAGAGGAACACAGTACTGCACAACACAATGTAAAGCAATGCAACACAACACAGCTCAACTCCATGGGACATATTACAGCACAGCACGTCCCATTATAATGCAATACAACACAGCACACCCCAACAAAAGCTAACACATATCACATCATAACAGAGCAGTGCATCACTGCACAACCCAACACAATGTAAAGTGTTGCAACACAGCAAAGCCCAAAACAGTACAACAGAACTTATTCCAGCACTGCACAATGAATGCATCATATCACACTGATTAACACAAGAAATCGCAGAACAGCATTACACAAACATGGTTGAGTGTGCAAACAAGGAATGTGAACAACTTAACACAAAGTAACAAATAAAAATGAACGGCAAAGAGAGTAGGAAGAAAATGAAGGTGGTGAAAGAGCTCAAAACAAGTATTGGCGAAGCCAATATGTCTCAAATTATTGACATATTGGCTTTCCTAAAGTTTTATGCTGATGCTGATCAACATCAGTAAAAATCAAAATGCTTTTTGCTGATGATCTGCAGCATCAGCAAAAAAAAGGAAAAGTCACAATGACGCTGTCGTTGCTATCAACCAGCTCAATCTATAGACCCATGCCTGTGGAACAATGTGGGTATTGTTCTCTATTATTATCTGAGACCGCGCTTATGTCAGTAAATTAAAAAAACTAAAAAGTTAGATTTGTGTGAAAGCGCTTTTAGTGTAGCGGAGTGGCCTAGCAGCAAATGGTTGCTGTGGGGCCCTCCCAAAATACATAAATAATGTTTGCAGTGAGAGGAAGCATGTGACGGGGAAACCAGCGAAGACGGGATGAAAGTGAGGGAGCAACAGAGGCACACAAAAGCACTGTATAAAACATGGAGTAACCATAGTAGCAAATGGCAGTTTGCCTGGCCATCCAAAAATGTACATGTACAGCAATAGGTAGGGCAGTGATGGAGGAGCAGTTTGGGGGTGGGTGAGGAGGAAGTAATGGGCAGGGTCAGGTTTTGAGTGGGCGAAGTGCAACACAAGCAAGATCAATGAAACATAGTCATTCTCATGACGTGCTTATTAAATAAGATAGATCCCTAAATGTGAGCAGTGGAAGTTTACAAATAGTCGATCGAAACAATGGTAAAGAGACTGTGCTTTAGGGGAGAGACAAACACAAGAAGAGGAAGGAAAGCATTGAATAAGAAGCAAGCAAATGTGAGTGGCAATAAAACTAACAAATGGTAAGCAGTAGCAAACATAGCTAAAAGTTGTATGTAGACAAGACATAAAGAGAGGGGAAGTGAGGGGGAAAAAGAAGGGTGGAAGGTACAGGAGGGATAAAGAAGGCATTGAAAGCCTGAAGAATGAGAAAGAGGGTTGATGAAGTAAGGGGGGAACGAAAGGGTGAAGGCAGGAGGATGAAATAAAAGAATACACAAAAGAAGAACTCAATGGAGATCAAGGGAGGCAGGGGGAGGAATGTAAGACAGAGAAGATATGGAGAAGCATGCAAGAATTTAGATATGTGAGGAAAGGAAGCTGTACTCTTACTACAAACAGAAAAGATGTATTGGTTTCATTTCTGCTCTCCCTTAATGATTGTGGGTGATTGTCACATATAGAAAGAATAATGGCAGCAATATGGTGACAATTTTCCGGCCACATAAGACTGACAGAATTATCGTAAAACATACGCATCTCAACATCTGGGACCGTATTACAGAACGTGCCCCGGGGTCGCAACGGGCATGTGTGCCCGCTTTGTGCACCCCTGGGGCACTTTGGTATTACAGATGAGGCCACAGATGGTTGTCCAGCCCCTCCCGTAATACTGATAGTGCTGGTGCACATGTAGTGCCAGCGCTGCCATTAGAGGGCGTTTCCTCATTTGCATGGGGACGTGACACCATGCAAACGAGGGAATCACTTTTTATCTGTGCCCGTGCTGTATTATGGATGCAGGCGTAGAGGCAAACATGCTTTTAAGTGCGACACAAAAAGATGGCACACTTTCAGTCCGCCTCCTAAAAGCAGCCCACTGGAGGGGATAAAGGAGATCCACCGCTGACCCCCCAGATATCCGCTTGCAGGCGGGTGCACTCACTGCACCCGCCTGCAAGGTGATCTCTCATCCCTCTTAAAAGTGCAGGTGCATGCCGCCTGCAATGGGAAGCACGGAGCGGCTCTGAAGCAGCTGCTCCATATTTCAGTTGAATGCACCGCCCCCAGGGCAGCGCAAGTTTGTGGCTGCCCTGAGGCAGCACATTCACCATAATAGGGTGCACTTTCCTTGTGTGCGCCCGGTTCACCTGTTTTAAGGTGCGCCATGGTGGAAACAGTGAAAGTGCGTTCTTATGGTAATACAGGCCCAGGTGTTCTGCCTCAGCTCCGCGCACACAAACCGATGCATGTGTTGCGCGTGCCTCACACATACACCTCTGCATAAGGTGTTTGCCTGACATACACACACAGGTACCCACACCTCTGTACTTGGCGTTTTGCCTGACATACACACACAAACATCTGCATCGTGCATTCTGCAACACACACACACCGTGATGAACACACACACACATATACTTCTGCATCGGGTATTGTACCAGACACACACCTCAGCACCAAGTGTACACAGACGCACGCACAGACACGCACACACTAACACTTCTTCAGCAAATGATCTACATGACATGCACACACCTCGGCACCAGATGTACACACAGAGAGACACAGAAGCACAAACAGACGTGCACACTCACACCGTGGTGGACACACACGCACATACACTTCTGTATCGGGTACTGTACCTGACACACACACACCTCAGCACCAGATGTATACAGACACACAGAGGCACCAGATGTACACAGACACACACAGAGGCACGCACAGACACATACACGCAGACACACACTTCTTTTGCAAATGATCTACATGACACACACACCTCGGAACCAGCAGTCAATCAATCAATGGAGTTTTAAGCGCGATACTCACCCGAGAGGGTCTCAAGACGGAGGGGGAGGGGAGGGGAGGGGAGGGGAGGGGAGAGCAGGCCCGGTCAGTTTAAGAGCCAGCTGTAAATACAGAGTTACACACACACACACACTTCAGCATCAGGTGTTCTAGCTCACACACACACTCTCTATATTCCCCGCATCAGGTGCTGCGCCTGACCTGTCTCCTGGGACTCTTGTTTATGCTACCTTTTGCTTTTGACATTGGATGCTGACTGGCTTTTGATATCGCCAGACGCTGAATATTAGATTTACATAAATACAAAAAGAGAGTTTCTTGGAAGGAGGTCAAAGCGAACCTAGTATAAACACATTCTGGATATGCGGCCTTTTGGTATGACTTTTCCTCTGTTTCTTGGCCGTCACATACATCCATCTCTTGACCCGAGCCGAGAAGGGAGGCGAGCTTTAAGAGAGTGTTCTTGGCATGCAGAGCACAACTTATCTCCGCTGCACATGTACAAAGCATTCCTTCCATCACAAGCAGCAGATTCGGGCCTCTCAGAGCCCGGCAATGAAAGGAATGTCACCAGCCCCACGAGAAATAGCACTAAACCGGTCTGTTTTTTTTTTTTTTGCACTGTGCTTGTCACCACCAAACTGAATCCAAATTGGGGGCACCATGGTTCATCTGTTAACAACCCGCTCCAAAACTAAACATTCTACTAACCTCGCATTCCAAAACCCAACTAACAACTCAACAGTCGATTGATGCCCAGCTTAGGTCTGGACCAAAGAACCCAAGATTGCAAATGTGCCAGAATGCCTTATTAATGGTAAAAACAGCTGCACAATTACTCAAAAATTTGGATTGGCTGGTGTTCGCCATAATTCAGCTATACATTTCGGACAAGCAAGGTTATAGTCACCTATTTAAAACCGAATGCCAAAGGCGGCGTTCCTCAAAATATGATTCAGAAAAAATGAACAGCCAAACGCTTTACTTCAGCAACTGGCATCTCACAAAGGAAAATGTATCGCTGCTTGTTGACAGTATTCTATTTTTACATTTAAAGTCCTTTTTACATAATACGCTGATACAAAGGACATTGATATTAGAGACAAATTGAAAATGTATTCACAAGATTGTTTTGTACTTATATTAAGTTTGTTAAACAGATTGACCAAAGCAATTATAAATAACAATGGCTTGTTTTCGGCCAAAGAATTAATCAACTACTTAATATTTGGCTTCAAAAAAATTCCCTTCTTTAGAATAAAGATGGCCTAAAGGGGTAAATAAATATGTCCCCCTTTTGCACTTCCTCCAACTATTGCCATGTGCTGTCACCCTGATCCCTGGCCAGAATGTAATAAATGTCTACGTCATGTGTTCTTTGTTTCGTGATTGGCCATCACTTTGGCCAATCACATAATTACGGTGTTTGTAGAGCTCTGCACGTCACATTGGGGTCATGGTAGAGCGCTAGACCACACGGTGGTCGCTGAGGGGGTTCTAAATCGGGCTGAATGACAAAGTGTTCTCTGATTGGTGTACTCAGTCCATCTCAGGGTTGCATGCATGATCCTATTCAGGTCACACATGTGGGGAAGACTTTAGTCCCTATTTAAAGTTTGACCTGCCGGTTATTATGGCGGATGTCTTCTTCGCCATATTACAAGTGTGTTATAGTCAATGGTACTACGGCAGACAGGACATCCGCCATGTTTGTAGCTATTGCCATGTTTCTGACAGACTTTGTCAGCCAAACTCTAAATATTTCCCTGTGTCTGTCTACAAATGGTCCAGAAAACGTTTTGCTCTTTTCGTGCTCAACTGGAAAGGGTTGGGAATCAAATGGTGGCATGTGAGCTGAAGAAGTTGGACAGCTCTTGACATTCAACGTGCAGCCACTCCAGGGTTGGAAGAGTTCTCCCACGCAACGTGCCTCCTTGAAACGGACATCATTTGTGCTAACCCAGTATCGTAGAATGATAGCCCTGGGTCCAAAACACATGCACAAAAGTGAGACACCCGACATCTCCCTACCCAAAACTGAGTACTATAACACAGGCACAATTGGAGTGCATTGGGCTCTCTTGCCCTGGTGAGACTATGCCTACTGCATTAATGGTAGCTATGCCCCCTCGCGATCGTCATCTCCATGAATCGCACTATCGCACACGCCTACCTGGTATCGGTATACCTTGACGGCACACCACTAAAAAACAAGGAAAATTCACAAAACTACTCGAAATGCATAAACTGCTGCAGAGCTCAGTGTAGCAGATTAAAATACTGAAAATGAGAAAGAATTTCGAGCTGAACGAATGATGCAGGATAAGGAAAATCCCCACCTTTGTGTCCCTGAGTTTACAGTTGTGTAAACCACAATGAACGAGAGGAGAAGGTAAAGGAATTAAACATGTGTTGGGTGGTATTGAGGGTCCACTAGAAGGAGGACCCTTTGCTACTGCTATGTTGCATTCAGCAGCACTTTGATTGCATTGCCTCTTCTCCGGTACGCCCAGTTTGGTCACTAACCCATTAAAAGTAAGCAGTGCTTTACCTTTGCTAGTTCCATGTGCCTGGGGCCCGTGCATCATCATTGCACGGACCATGCACAGTTACCTCGGGTACAGCCTTTGCAATGACTCTCCATTAGAGAGGTCAACGAGTTACAGCTTGCTTTACATATCTGTGCCACCTGTTTGCCACAACGCATTACAGCCCTCCTTTTTCTTATTTTGTCTTATTAGCTCTCCCTGAACAAAATCAGGCCCTGTGAGCTGTTCTTCTTTGGAGACATAGCTCCTGGGGCTCTGGGGGCTGCCTGCTGCCTCTGATAGTTGATGCAGGGGGTACGGATCACCCCCTGTTCAAAAATCTCTTCTCTCATGTACTGGTAGCGACACAAGGACACAGGAGATGGCTGTAAACGTGGAGACTCATAAAGGTGCCTCTGGGGCAGACTAGGGTGGATAACCCTAAGGCAATCTGAGAGGTAGCTACTCCTGGGGCAGCAAGGGTAGGTAATATCATGACAAATAGAGAGGAAGGGACCCTCCCGATAGAGACGAGGGTACTGTAACCGCCGTGACCCATTGTTACCTCTCCTTCATGGACCATAATTGGTATCCATCATTCGAGGCGCCCTTGAGGTACCTACATGTTTGGCAAGTCACATCTGCTGGCGTCCCAGTGGTACCCACACGTCTTGGTACCACAGAGTGCCGGTCATGGATGCCCTCAGGGTACCGAACAATCTAGGTGCCCCACACAGGGACCTGCCTCTCTGAGAAAAAATGTCCATTATTTACAGTGTATAGAAACAGCAAAACTGCAGCGCTGCACTGCCAGCATCTGGCAGGTGGGAATAATGCCGATTATAAATGTTAGTCTTTTTCAAATGGTTCGGTCCGTGATTCTATAAGCAGGGCGTCCCTTGCGTCAATGGTCTGTGCCTCGCCATGCACTGAGCGCCAGAGAGGGCCAGGCCAGGCGCCATGCGAGTTTCAGGAGTTAAGAGGAGGGTTCCAGCCATGGAGAATTTGGCCTGGAGGGGCCGCTGGTACCCCTGGCTTTCACTTAGTGTCTCTGGCACTCGTCTTGCTGCCCTCGGACTGGAGGGTCACGAAGGAAGCAGGAACAGGAAGTCCTTCCCCTGGCCCCTAAACAGCAAACAGAAGGGTGCTGAAGGTCTAAGGGTGGTGCAAGGGGTCAAACCTGTGACGTGATTGATGCTACCTCGGTTACCCCCAGCGTCTTAGTAAATCAACATCCAGGTGCGTAGCCCTCTTAACATGCTTGGAGTTGGGACCCCTCGAAATTAATTCTTCCCCCTAATGTACACATGTGTGAAGCCAAGCCTGACTGGGCTCAAGGTTCCCTCCCCCACCCCCACCCCCAACCCTCTTACCACCGCCTCCTCCCCGGGGCATGTGCAGGCCAGAGGGGGCAGCAATGGATTCGGGTTTCCCAGCAGAACCGTCAGGTCGTTGGCCCTTGGTCCAAGCATTGTCGGCGAAGCAGCGTCGACGCCAGTCGCCATCATCTGGTTTTCATATTCGACCTCCTCGCGCGTTTTTGGACAGCTTCCTCGCTGCGTTTCTGCTGCCAAAAATGTTTATTTATCCTCGCATCTTGGAGCTGCTTCAGACACTATAAATACTTTGCCGGATCCGAAGGCCCCTATTGTCAACGGAGAGGAGGTCTTCAGGAACCCTCGGGATTCAACGATTGTTTACAGAAAGCAGGACCACTTAATTATGCGGCGTGGCGTTTTCTGCGCAATTCTGCATTGGAACCATTTGCCGCATAATCCACCATGTGCTGCATCATTTGAAGATTCTAACAAAAAGCAAATGTTTCCTGCTCAGAAAAGTTAATAAAAAATGTTTTCCCACGAGGTAGATGACCTTTCGCAAAGGTTGACTGGTCAACTTTTTGTTGCTTATTGCTGTTTTTACTGATACTAATAAGATTGATTGCCCTACAGTGTTAATATGTGTAAAGTAATCATAATAATAATAAAGTAATATTGTCGCAAAAAGTTCTGTTTTAAGCTAAACAAACTGCCTTTTTTGCCCCCCAGTTTAGTCAACCCGGCCACTTAATTTTCCTTCTGTGGTCACATAACTCCAGGGTCTTTGCCAATAAGTCTTCTTTTGTTGGGATATGATAGGGATTCGTTCCCTGTCATGTTTCTCTCATAAACTTCTGTACTGGAAACCCACATTTCTGTACAATCCTCTGCAGTTTTTAGAGGTATCTCCTCATAGAGGGCTTCTAAATGTGGTCCGCGGCAAGCAATGTTCTTGCCCCGTCTTTGCAAGAAGCCCCTGACTACTAGACCACTTCCTTGTTCCCGAAATTACATCATGACGTGAGTATCCCTCCCCAAAGAAGTTTCCTAGAACCACAGTTCTAGTTCTTAAAAAAGAATCCCACTCTCACACCCATAGGTATATATTAGGACCAATTACATAGGAACTCCCGGCTCTGCCTGACTCTGCGACCATAGGGGAGGGACATAACGACTGTAACGAGGAAGAATGGAGTGAGAGTTTGAGAATCACCACCGAGGGGCATATCAGCAACAGCCGGCGATAATTATCACTAAGCGCACTTAGCGCTAGGATAATTATCGCTGGCTATCGCTGAATTTTATCGCTGAGATAGCGTGCTATCAGCAACGCTTCTCTCAAAAGCGATAAAATTCCTGGCGCAAGCTGCCAAATGTCCGATTATCGCTGGAAATCCAGCGATAATGGCCCGACCTTTGGCGATGGCTTGCTGATAGGGCAGGGCAGACTCAGCCATGATAGCCACCTTCCATTGGATATAATGGCTAAGTCAAACTAAAAGCAGGTGTAAGGAAAGTAGCGATAACCAAGGTTAGCGCTACTTTTCTTATTGCTATGCTCGTTAGCGTGCCCATTGATAATTGGAGAAATGTCGGTTAGCGACATTTCTCCAGTTATTTTGGGAAGGAACGTCCACTTTGCATCTCATTAGAGATACAAAGGTGGACGTTACGGGATAGGGCGCTAAGGCAAGGATTCACGCGATAGCGTGACCTTGCTGATAAAGCGATAAAATTATCGCCGCTTTTCGTCCAAAAACGGACGCTAAAGCGGCGATAATTCTATTGCCTCGCCTTGTTGATATGCCACCAAGTGCCTCTGCGAGTGTCCCAGAATAGTCACAGAAGTGTAACATAGAATCCCAAAGCCCCTGTGGTGCGGTTGGCCTCCAAGCTCAGGGGCCCCCCTCAGCACAGTACCCGAGCAGGAGAGCTCCTGACTGAGTCCAGAGGGAGCCCCTCCATGTAGTTTGCAGGGGGGCACCCACAAGTTTGTAACACTAGTGAGTAGTTGCTGTTATTTTCCCGCCCTGGGATTATTGTTACTCGGAGTGTCCCGGAATAGTCGCAGAGGTGTAGATTAGGCCCCCAAAGACCCTGCGGTGTGGTTGGCCTCCAAGCTCAGGGGGCCCCCCTCAGCACAGTACCCTAGCAGGAGAGCTCCTGTCTGAGTCCGGAGGGCGCCCCTCCACCTAGTTTGCAGGGGGGCACCCTCAAGTTTTGTTACCCAAGTGAATAGTTGCAGTTATTTCCCCGCCCTGGGATTATTGTTACTAGGAGTGTCCCAGAATAGTCGCATTGGCGTAACATAGGCCCCAAAGCTCCTGCGGTGTGGTTGGCCTCCAAGCTCAGGCCCCCCCCCTCCCTCAGCACAGTACCCTAGTAGGAGAGCTCCTGACTGAGTCCGGAGGGCGCCCCTCCATGTAGTTTGCAGGGGGGCACCCTCAAGTTTTGTTACACTAGTGAATAGTTGCTGTTTTTTTCCCGCCCTGGGATTATTGTTACGCATGTCCCGGAATAGTCGCAGAGGTGTAACATAGGCCCCCAAAGCCCCTGCGGTGCTGTTGGCCTCCAAGCTCAGGGGGCCCCCCTTAGCACAGTACCCTAGCAGGAGAGCTCCTGACTGAGTCCGGAGGGTGCCCCTCCATGTAGTTTGCAGGGGACACCCTCAAGTTTTGTTACACAAGTGAATAGTTGCTGTTATTTTCCCAACCTGGGATTAGTGTTACTCGGAGTGTCCCAGAATAGTCGCATTAGTAACATAGGCCCCCAAAGCACCTGCGGTGCGGTTGGCCTCCAAGCTCAGGGCCCGGACCCCCGGGGCACACTACCCTAGCAGGAGAGCTCCTGACTGAGTCCGGAGGGCGCCCCTCCATGTAGTTTGCAGGGGGGCACCCTCAAGTTTTGTTACACTAGTGAATAGTTGCTGTATTTTCCCGCCCCAGGATTATTGTTACTCAGCCCATGGCATTATCAGTAGGGTGACCATGCGTCCCGGATTTGTCGGGACAGTCCTGGTTTCTCACCAGCTGTCCCAGCAGGTTTAGGAATATTTAGGTCATGTCCCGGTTTTTTTTTTAGAGATGGTTGTCTGAAAACAGTGGGAGGTGCATTTTTTTCCCTCCAAAGCTAGGATATTTATCAGCTGTTATAAGAAAGCAATTTATTTAAAAGGCATGACACTGCCTTAAAAAATTGCATTGCATTTATTTTCTTAGTGCCTCTTCTGTAATTCTATGGTGATGAGCGCCGTCATTCTGTGCGCCGTTGATGCCAAATTATAGTCCTTCTTCTATTTTTGCGAAATTTCACGTTTTTTGGATTTAAAAATCTGGTCACCATAATAATTGGGGCACTGGTAACGAGAGGCCATACGTAATGTTGACATTTTGAGCCCAAACACGTCCCAGTGACAAATTATTGGTGACTTATCCTTAGAGAAAGAAAGGAAGGCTGTGTGAGTGAAGAGGTATGTGTGAGTGCGCGCATGTGCGCATGGGTAGGTGTGTGCTCACGAGCAAATTCGTGTTCGTGCGAGTGTGTGCACATGAGCACGCGCACTCAGTCAGTGGAAGACACTCGGGCATGCGAGAGGTGAGTTTTGCCTGATGGATGATCTCCTTGCGGGGGCTCTGCAAACGGATGTCCGTTCTTACTGCCACACGCAAAGGGTGGTTTTGCGGGGAAATTGCTGGGAAATGAGCCACCTCTAGGCCAACTAGCAGTAATCGCTATAATAGCCTGCCTGACTCAGCTGGAGTTCACCACATCATGGCCTGTTGCAGAGAGTCCTGGAGCGCGTGACTGGCGGCCATGAGCTCCTCTCTCTCGATTAGTAACTGCGGGGGGGCGAGACACAGAAACGAAGATGGGCAGTGGACGCCGCTCCGGTGCTAGCATCTCTCCATGTGGCTTTCATAGGCCACTGCTAGTCCTGCCCCTCTCTGTTAATGTGCTCTGTAAAAGTTCCCCACAGTTTTTTCGAGGGGAGGGTGGAAGGGGGTTTGGGGCGCCTATAGAGCATGCTTGAGCACCTGCGAACCTCTAAAGAAAAGTACCTGCAGAAATGTGTTCGCAAAGCGCACTGTGTTTAGCTCTCAGCGCTGCCGCTGCAACGCCCCCCCCCCCGTCTGTACGGGTAGGGCATTCATCTCTCTTTAGGCGATTTCTGGTGCAGAGCTGCCCTTGCCCCATCTTCGTGTTTTACCTCCCTTCCACCCACCTATCCATTCACTCATCGTTTCACCAACGCATCCATCTTACCACTCATTCATTCATCCACCCACTCATTTATTTACTCAGCATCCTTCCTTCCTTTCACTCTTCCTTCTATTCAATATTCATTCCTTCTTTCCATTTCCTATCTACACATCTTTTGGTATTCCTTGCTGTCATTTGCTCTTCTATTGTTGCTGTATTTATTTATAGTGTTATTTGAGATTTTGTCTGCCAAAATGCAGACAGAAGAGGCTTATAACAAACCCCTCCCTCGCTGTAGCTTCTAAAGTGATGCCCCTACTTGAAGGGACTCTTTTTTGGTCTCACGTAGACAGTACATCCATCCAAACTTTTTTTTTCCTTAACAGTGGGCTTAGAGACAGCCCATAAGTTACCATTAGTTGGCTTTATTGTCACTCTCATTTGGTAGCTTCTTATTGTTCAGCTGCAATAAGCTTCCTTCATCTCCCATGTTTGTCCCACCCTTGGAGCATGGACGAATTACTTGTGTCCTTCCACTGCACATTTTTTTAGATGCTACTTTTTTCTTTGTGATTTAGCACTTTACCAGGATCCATCTTTTTCAGCTGGCTCCCTCATGTACTTTTCCTTCCTCCATGTTCCTCTACCTCTTTCTTGTCTGTTTAGCTTGTCCCATCCGCCCTCCCATTCTCCCTGGTACATGTTGCTTGCCCCCACCAGTCCTCTCTCATTCGTGTTGCTTGCCCCCACCTTCCCTCTTGAGTCTGTTTTGCTTGTCCCACCTAGCCTCTCTCCCTCCTCGTCCGTGTTGCTGCTTGACACTCAGCCCCCATCACTAAAAAAACACTATCATGCGAATACTGCTGGCTGTTTCATAGCCCTCCCCCCCCCCCACATCTCTGTTGACCATGTTGTCTTCCATTGCACCCTCCTTCGTGCCAGCAATAAAAAAAAAGTGCTCTGACGCAACCTGCATTGGCCACATCATAGATTTTTTTTAAACTTTCATTTATGCTGCACGACAGCCGTACTGCGGTATAGGATGACTAAACATTGACAAAGCCAATAGCTCTCCTCTCTTAGCCAAGACCAATTGGCTTTTCAAATGCTTGTTTTTAGTTTGTTTTTGGGAACTTCAATGGAGTGCATGTGTTTCCTTGCTCTCTCGCGCCCCTTTTGTTTTTTAACAGTAGCTTGGCCTTTAAAATCTGAGACTTACTGGCTTTGACTAAGCATCTCTTGTATAGCGGTCAGCGATATTATGTTTTTTCCCCATGCATAATAAGCGTAGTTTTCTGAAATATAGTTGTGCCTTCGTCTGAGTATAAATTATATGCACAGAATGCTTGTGTGTGTGAAAGTCACACAAGGTAACTGCTCAATGTATTTTCTAAAGTTGCTAAAATTATGCTGTGAATGTTGCTGGCACAGTACGTGTGGATGCATCCCACATCCACTTCCCCGTTCCTGCGAAACGTTTTTCACTTGTACCACTCTCCTGTGGGAAGAAATTACATGAAAAGCAGAAGCAGAAGAGAAGAAAAAATGACGCGAAATACAGAAGACACATTATTTTAGATATAAGCTGGATTTTGCTTGTGTAAACCAAAATTGCTCATGCCCAGCCTTGCTCTGCTCGCGAGGGTTACGCCATCGCAAATGTTCGACTTTGTTGTTCTCTGTATTGAATCTTATTGCAAGCCCCTAATGTTGCTTTGATGAATCTCTCCTTAAAGTGTCTACTGTTCTGGGGTTTTCATGTTTGCGTGTCTTTTGCATTGTGTCCGGGAATGGGGACTGCAAATGACAAGCTCTTGTACTCATCCTGGTGGTTCTCCTGAGGGGTGTAGCTTCGGGGAGGGGGGGGGGGGGGTGTTTTGGGCTTTACACCCCCTTAAAAAATGTATTCTGTTGTAAATAGTTGGGTACAAGTGGGTTAGAGTCGGGTAGAGTTTGGTGTCTATTGGATTTCACCTGGTATTTGCACACACACAGACACACGCGCACACTCTCTCTCTCTCTCTTTTTGAATGTCTTAAATCATGTTGGATAGTTTGAAAAATATTGTCAATACGCACTGCCCCTGAAGCCTCCACCCCTTCATGCTCTGTTGGGAAATCTGAAGTACACAGCCCCCCAATCTCACTCCTTCGTTCACCACTTCTCTACGGAGTTTAACTCGCCAATATCCTACCCTGGTCTCCATTCTTGTATATGAACCTTCCACGTGGAACTTCATCAAAGGATCTGCTTGAATCAGAGTTGGCGGCTTCAAACACACATCCACCTCCTGCTTGTTGGCTGAGCAAGAGAGATAATCAGAGTAATTTGCGGCCTCTGCCTGGCACGGTCTTCCCTTGGCGAGAAATGAAATCCCATGACATCAAGATACTGTGCCACTGTCCTTTTTGAAAAATCACCGAAGCCAGGGCAGTTGGCTTTACATGCCAGGCTTCTACCCTGCTTTGACTCAAGGGCCTGGTGACTGGAGACATATGATGGGCGGTGCGGCATCTGAAAGGTGGTGCATGGTAGCATAAGAGCTTCAGAAAAAACCTGCAGCAGAAAATAATCATTCTTAACTGCAAGAGATGTTAGCACTGAAAAAGAGGCAAGGGGCACTTACTCCTCAAGAGACCCCAAAATAGTAGGCTTGCAGCAGGTCATAGCAGCAGACCACACACCGGACCACAAATCTCACCATGGTGCTTCAGCAGCTGAGCACGTCAAAGAGGCCACTCTACGCCACAAACCACGTTATCTGAAACATTCAATGGAGTCTCTCGGGTATCCTGTTCCTGTATCTTTACTTCTGCAGATGTACGAGACGACTGCGGTCACAACTCACCCCCTAAATTACCATTTCTATGCCATTTGTGGAGCTGGACACACAAGGCCACAGTTCTCAGGCGCCCTTTGATGGGCCGTTGCCATGAGCACTCGGCTGGGCTCAGCCCTTGAATCTAAATCGAGGCCACACTGCTTGGGTTTGTTTAGTTGGACAAAGCTCTTTGAGTGTGGGTCTATTCAGCACGCTTGGGAAGTAAGAAGCAGCGCTCGCGGCTCAGACAGAGGCCCAGGCTCGAGGCCCGAGGACTGAAGACGGAAACGCGCCTTCACCGTTGGCAGTGAGCCATTGGTCATGAATAGACCTACAAATCCCATCCCGTCCAATCAGTGAACAGCAAGGGTTCGGCAGGAAGCACGTGGGATTATGAGCATTGGACTCACAGGCTCCACTCCCCACACTGCCACTGAAGGGCAGTGTAAGTTTGGACAAGGGACAAGATGTGGCCTTTTGCTTATATGTCGCCCTTACAATTACGTGTTTAGCTGAAAAGTGCAATTTCCGTACTCGTTTCTGTTTGCCTAAGAGTGGTCTTTTATTTGAGCGTTCCTGACAGCCACGGGGCCTCATTTGGACGAATGGGATGCTCCCACAAAACGTGACAGATATCACTTTGACCATATTGTGGCGAGGTTAACCGGTCCGCCAACCTCTAATTGTGATCCCATAAAGTTTAAAATATTGAATAATCCATGGAGATAGAAAAGCGGGGAGCTTTGGTATTCCTGGGTGTCTCTGACAAAACCTCTCAAATCTCATTCCCTGGTGTGAATACTACAGCAAAGTGCACAGCCTCACGCTTCACCATTCCCAATGGGCGAACTGTCTTGATTATTTTTTTTTGTGCCTTTCTAATGCTGCATTAGCTGTTTCAGGGCTCTCACCCACAAAAATAGTTAATTCAGGTCACACAACGAGCCAAACACCTTCAAATTACCCTTCAGTGCAAGCTTGCGCCTTGAAACCCATTGCATCCTAATAGGCACCCAATGTCATCCCTTCAAACATTTTTCCACCTATCGAGGTATCCCGGCATTCTAAAATCACAATGAACAATTTCTGAGAAATACACAATTGTTACATTTAAATAAAATCAATCACAGCCTTAAGAAAACAAGCATTGAAAATGCAATAGGTCTCGCCTTTGATTAAGTTAAAGCCATTTGCTTTGCTAATGGTATTGTATAGCAAAGCAAATGACTTTAACTTAATAAAAGGCGAGACCTATTGCATTTTTAATGCTTGTTCTGGTGGGTTGTTGAACAGCCCTGCCAAGTGCCACGCATCTCAAGTCAGCCTAACGCATTTTATTAGTTTGTCGCATCCCCCCCCAAAGGATTGTCTTACAATGTGCTGCACCAGACAGGACTGCACGGGATGACAACATTATTTGAAAGAGAATGCGTTGTGCCCATCAGTTGTGGTGCCTGGTCCAGTATTCCCGGCTGCTGTGACCGTGATGCTGGGGCATGATGATTAATGTCACACAGCTCCACCCAGAGGACCCCACTCACTCCTCATTCTAGTTTGATCCAACAGGCTTCGCAATGGACTGTAATTAAAGACAGCTCGGATACATTAGAAACTTGTTTTCCAGACGGGTAACTCGTGTCACAAATATAAGGGTTCACTTTGTATTTACTGCACTCATTTTCTCAGATTGACGTCTAAGTCATGTTTTACTGAGATCAGGCATTAGCGAGCTGGGCCCAGGCCCTGGGCGCCAATATTACGAGGGGCGCAGCAAGGAACTGCCTGCCTTAATGTCATGCAAACAGCAGCTCTTCCATTCCACTTGCTTTCAATCGTCCCGTTAAAGACTTTGCAATCAGCCCTTAATGTACCTCCGCGTAAGTGTTTGCACCCCATCAACCCCGTGTCCTCCTCCCATCTTCCTCACACCTCCTGCCGTCACACCGCAAGGACCCTCCCCCTCCACAACAAACACCACATTTTCTTTCCACCCAGGATGCTGTCCCGGTCAATCCTATTTAGGGCCGGCCATGACATATTTACACACATAATTTGGCCCATTCATAGTTCTTGTTTATAGGCATGTAGGAGAAGAGCCACAGTGCATATGTGGGGGCTATAATATTTCATCCGAAAGAGCGCTTTTATTGGGGGTTGAACTCAGTGGTGTAACAATAGCTTCTGAGTGCCCTCTCCGTCAGTCTGCACAGGCTGCAGGCCCCCGCCCTGAGAGATCCGGACTTGGTCAAGCGCGTGGGGGCCCCTCAATGCACTCTGCAAAGGGTGGGGGGGGAGGCTCAAGGTGAATCGTTACACCACTGGTTGAACGTCGCACTCTTAAATACTCTGGAAATTGGGCACTCTTAGGGGCATAAGAACAGGAGGCAAGAATATATATTAGAATTCAATGGTGCTGCATTTATATAACTCAAGATAGTTGTAGTTCCAAATCTTTGCAGCAAACTGTATTCCTTTGAAATAATCATGAGCTACTTATATATCAGTTAAGATTGTGCGTTTTATTGCGCATGGTCCATAAACAGAAGTACTTTGCGATTGGAAAAATGGCCCTCATTAATCGTTACCTTTTTTAAGAGCGAGTTAGATTGTACTGGCTTTCTAAGTGCTGCAGATTACAGGCATTAAGATTACTGAGTTTTATGGAACTCTGGTGGGTCTCTTCTCGAAATGTGACCCACAACTCACTTTTCTCATTGCAAGGTAATTACTTTTACATTGTTTAGTCTGGTGGAGCCATAGTTTTCATAACGATGCTGTTATAAAAACAAAGTGACTCACAAGCCTAGCATAAGAACTTTAGGAGTGGTGCCATGTTGTTTTACGGCCATTCGTACGTTACGACTGTGCAAAGAGGGGCCATTTCTGAATTTCATCTATTACAGGCACATGACTGATTATGAGCTAATGTCGGTCAGAGTGTCACACCAAAGGCATTGAAATGTCTCATATAAATTGTAATTGAAAAATAGAAATGTTGCACTTAAGCACAGTGAAAACTAGGCAGGTATGGGCAAATGTTAAACAATAAATTGTGCGCAAGCAAGTGGATTAATTAACGGAGCTATCCCTCCAGTATTCTCCCAGTACTGAATACACAAAGCTCTGTGCAGCACGTGCCTTAACTTAATAAGCTATTTCAAAATGTAGCCTGTTTGTGGCCAATAAAACTGTTAAGCCCTCTAACAACATAACGCTTTCAGACTCCACCACTGATTCCTGGAGTATTTGACATTTCCTAAACTGTGAAGGCCCATGCTCTCGTCATCCCCCTCTTCATGTTTGTTCTCCAGCCTTAAAGGGGACGCGTGCAATGTGGAGGAGAGCAAGAAGAGCTTTCACTTAAAATTTAGCAGGGCTTTCAGAATGAAACCTGCCACACAAGAGGACTGAGACAGACATCATTTGACTCTGCAATCTTTATTAAAATAATGAACTCAGCAGCATTCTGAATACGGGCAGCTCAAGCAATGATATCATCTGGGGCGAAAGGCTCAACAAGAAGGCCTAAAAAAAGGACAAGTAGTCGGAACACTGTTGAGGACATTTTCCTGGACAAGGTGTAGATCTTGACCATGTTCAGGGTCGGGATGATCTTCCAAGATTTCTTTGCCTTTTTCAAACATTTCTAGAGAATAATGTCAAGGGCAAAAAAATAGATTTGAAGTTGAGATAGTTGAGGTCGGTGGGAGCAGTTTTGGTGTTGAATACTTTAATGGCTACAAATCCTCCCTCTGCATTGAGGCAACAGTAACACCTTCACTGGTCCTGAAGAAAGGGTTTTGTTAAAGTGCAAATATTTTCGTAACCCCTGCCAAAATGATATTTTGCATTTATTTACACTACCTCCCAGAAAAAGTGCTGTGTTTGAGGACTTTTTTAGGTCTTACCTGTGACAGGGCATGCGCTGCTTGAGCATGTGCTCTTGCTTTCATGATGTATTGTGCACAATAAGGGGTTTAGCCCACCCACAGCTTACCATTCATTGGTTCAACTGTAACTCTATTTTGCTGCCTCCTAATTGGCCACAGTGTGCCTCGGCGTCCATTCCTGCTTCTTCTGCTTCTGCTTCTTCTGTGGCGCATGGACCAAAGATAGATTGATTCACCCTAATTAGTGTTCCTCTGCTGATTGTGCTGTAATTCAGGTACTGTTTCTGTTGTCCGTGTTTCTTTATCCCCATCCTCTTATGATGTTTATTCTGTATTGTTGATGATGCTTCTTTATTGTTGTGTGTGTTTATCTTCCCAACCCACCCGTTGTTCAAGTGTCTTCATACTCCCCACCTACCCATTTTTCATGTTGCTTTATCGCTTTCCTCCCACCCATTGTTTGTGTTGCTTTATCCCCTCCCACCCCCCCACAAAAGTCGAGATGTCGAGGAGTTGACTCTCACTCTTGCAAATGGCTTATGATAAAGGAGCTTCGCATCTTTGACTCCTAACTTCACCACTTGCACCTCCAGTTTAGAGATGGTATCTTCTAGGGCCAGATATTCCAGCTTGTTTTCCTTTTCTTTTATCCAAATGTCCCACTGTGGGCCCTTTAGACCCACCTCCACAGGGGAATGGTCTGACACCCCCCTTGCAATATACGTTGCGCCTTGGAAATCCCCCAAGGTGTTTGCGTCTGGGTAAGTATGTAGTCCAGCCTAGAGAAGCTTTTGCGGGAGGTTGCACTGTATGTATACTGCCTGGTGTATGGGTGTTGGTCCTGCCATATGTCTCCCAGTCCCATAATAGGGAGGAACTCTCGCAGTGGTCCTAGTCATCGCCCCATCGCCGATCCTCCCAGGACATCGTGGTCAATCGACATGACATCATTCATATCTCCTCCAATTACCCACCTCCCCTCTGGCAGGTCGATCAACATTGATCCAATGGCATCTAGTGCCGTTGGTTGCAGTCCTGGGGGGCATACAGAGAACACACATTTAACCTCTTGCCTTCCCACAACCCTATTATAACAGTAAATCTTCCCAAGGGCTTTGTCCATGAACCGTCCAGAAGGAAGAGGAGGGAGTTCTTTCCAAGAATACCAGTTCCTCTGGACCCAGAAGTATGTCCCGCATGTACCAATAGGGAATATCCATATCTGTTCTGGGCTTTGCATTGGTTCCCCATTAAATGAGTCTCGGGGGAGTTCCGTTTGAGGAAGTGGAATACTGTGGTTCTTCAATACTATTATTAAGGTCATTAACATTCCAAGACCAGATTTTCATCGTCTTCTGTACCGACTTAGGGTTCCCCATTGTGCTTGTGAAGTGGGTCCCTCCCACTCCCCCACCCGTTGCTCCTGACATACCCATCTCCGTTCGACTCATCGATAATCGCAGGACATTAAAAATTCTGGTTCCACCCCTGAGTAACTAACAATAAACTAAACTTATAATATCCACTTCCCAACCCCCAAATTTGGGGCCTCACCCTGCTCCCTACTACCCTGCTAAATAGGCAAAACATACCCCAACTGCTCCACTTGCAGAGTGCCTGTTGCCCCTTAAAACAACTTTCCAATCACTGATGAGGGGTGCTCGGCCCCGGATAGGAAACCCCTTGCCCCATTCTTATTTACAACCCCTTGCTGAATACTTTTGATATAGAGTAACTAATAGAGCAAATGTTAATGTTCGTTATCCTCCCCCTCCCTCCTGTGTCTCCCGGCTATACCTCAATAACCTTCTTTTCCTTGGTCTTATGGTTTGTTTCTATTAAGTCACTCAGCTTTCAGGCCGTTTCCTGTCGTCTGCCTCTGGTTCCCCTGTCTATGGCCATCAGACCATTCGCCATCCGATCGCTCTCCGTTTCTCCTGGTGCGTTCTGCCTGTTTCGGAGTGGAGCTGGCACCTCTCCTCGCGCCCGACCCTTGGTGCGCCATCCATCAAGCCAGGCCTGTGCCTCTTCCGGCGTAGTGAAATACCAGGATTTGCCCTCAGCCATTATCCTGAGTTTTGCGGGGAACAGCATCATGTACTTGATGTTTCGATCTCAAAGGACTCTTTTCACTGGTTCAAAGCTCCTTCTCTGTTTCTGTACTAGTAAACTGAAGTCTGGAAAGAAGCGGATGTGTGCGTTTTGGTACTGAATGTCTCCTTCCACTTGGGCTGCCTGGAGTATTGCGTTGCAGTCCCAGTAGTTTAAAATCCTTGCTATTATCGTCCTCGGCGCTGCTCCTGGCCTGGGCGGAGGGATGAGCGCCCTGTGGGCCCTCTCCATTGAGAAGAGAGTAGACAGTCTCGTAGGTTTCAGTGTGTTCAAAGTTAAGTTTACTAAGAACAGGTCCAAGTTGAGGTCCTACGCTCCCTCCGGGACCCCCCCGATTCTTATGTTATTTCTTTTCATCCTTTCCTCCTGGTATTCAAGCTTAGCCACCATGGTCATGGTTTGCTGAGTTAATTACTGCACCTGAGCCTCCAGTCGTTTTGTTGTTGTTTGGAGTTGAGTGATATGTGGGTCGGCCTCTGTAACTTTCTCCCTTAATTTAGACATATCTGGTCAGATCAGATTAATCTACAGGGTAACCGTGTCTATTTTGGGTTCCAGCGTGCCCTTTAAGTCTCTGATGGCATCCATTATGGCTCCCAGTGATGGCTCCTCCGCCTTTGGGACACTTGCCACCTGGGAGTGTTTTGGGACAGTGTAGCTATCCATTTTATTCGTTTGGGATATCAAAGCACTTTTGGGCTTCACCATTTTATCAGCGCCCAGTGAAGTGTTCTAGTTGTATAAGGCGCCATCCACTGTTGAGCTCTCTGAGGGGGCAGCACTCCCTCACTATCGTGAAGTCACATCAATATGCCTTTGTTGTTTTGGGGCCACGCTTTAACTTCTGGTCCCTCTTCACGTCTGGCAAGACCCCCGACCGACTCCCCAGCAAAGCAACCCGTTGGGGAGTGTGTCTTCGGCGAGTGTAGGCGGTGACCCCGCAACTCCTTACCGTCCAGGCCTTTGCCCCTTTTCCTCCTCTTATATGAAGTTCAGGGCCTTCCCGAACCCTGTGTTCCAGTGCCGGTCATAATCCTGGCCTTAGCGCTACTTCACCTGTGGTTGGTGTCTACTGATGAGCCAGGGGGGCGGGCGGGAAGCAAGGGTTGTGCCGAACTCGAGACTCAACGGGCCCCACCGGCTCCAGCTATGCCCCACGGGCCACTCCACTGTTCCTCACCACGGTTCCACTCCACTTATTAAACTGCGCCCTAGCGAGCGGTGCAGGGCCTCCCGCTCCAGAGGAGGCCCCAGACTCGCTGCGTGGCCTCTTCAGTCCTCGGCTGCGTACCAGTCAGTTTATCGCAGGGCTCCTCCTCGGACCTCTCCGGAAGGGCCTTCCACCACCTCAGGGACTGCCCGGTTCAGTTGCTGTAATCCCAGGGGAGACCCATTCGCCCCTGAACCTCGACTCGCAGTTTGCAGGCTCTCCTTCGATGCCACAGGCTCAGCCAGATCAGAGCCAACTCCTCTTCTAGGTGTCCGAAAATGGCGTCAGTCAGGCCAGCCACCAGCTCCGCAGCTGTTTCCTTGAATGGAGCCTCCTATCGCCCTTCTGCTGGATCCGATGCCTTGGGGGGTCTCCACAGTAGTGCGCAATGTCTCACACTCATCCTCTTGTACCGATGTGTAGACGGATGTTGGAGTTATGCTCCTAAAAAGCAGAGCTCAGCTACGGTGCAACCATTCCTCTCCATGGCCAATCCACGCCTCCCGAGCCGGATACATTTATCTCGCATAGGCACTTGCTGAGGCTTCATCTGTACTGATACATCATGTTCTGGTGTTTGCTATCTTAGCTGTCTGCTACGAAAGCAACGCTGTGAAGATTAGTGCTCAATCCTTTATACAGTGTTTGAAGGCTTGGTTACTTAACTAATAAGGCTCTTGCTGGTAACACACCTATCATGATGTAATGTTTTCAATACATGGAAGTGAATATCGCGATCGCAGATGGGTGCAGTGAGCATTCATCTAGTTTTACGAGGGCTCTGATGAGTCATTCCTTCTCCTGTTCGCAGTGCATAGCGGGAAAGTTATTATGATGGTGACATGCAGCTGAATACATTTGTTTAAAGACATTTCTTTTAACGCTATGGTTATATCACAATATGCACCAAAAATGTATTTATGGCAGCCAAGATGGCGCAGGAGTGAGTGCTTTGGTCAAGAGTGCAGCCTGTCACCAGTTCAAATCGCAACACTGCCAGTGCCACATTTTTAGCTCAAGCCTAGGCAGCGCATGTGCTATCTCTTCGAGATATAGTGTATTTACTTTGTGGACTTACAGGTCGCCCTTTGACGTTTAATTTGTCATTTTGATTGTCCTACAAAAAGTCTTGCTTGCTAATGGCTAATACTTCTTCTTTGTCCCTCCTTATTGTCATTTGTATCCTCCCATGAAGCAGGGACCAAGTACTGTATCTTTACGCTTTGGTTGTTAATCTGTTCCTTTGGGGCACACATTTTTTATGTTCTTTCCTCCTCATGTTACCTTGTGGGTGCGTGCTCAGTTTCTTTGCCCATAACCCATATGTTATAGCATCTTCACTACCGTACTCTAAGCCTTTAAATGTGTGAAATGTCGAGGTCTATTTCGTTCTGGTGTTGCTACCATTGTTCTATTGAAGGTATTTTTGTTGATATACATCACTCCCTGAAAATCAACATTAGTGCATGTAAAATGCGGCATCTTTTTCAGAATGCAAGCGGAAAGCGATAAGACACTCAAATATTTTGCTTCGTAAGACACCCATTTTCTTTTGCAGTTAAAAAAAAATCAAACTTCGTAGGCGAGAGCTTTCCTTGCAGCTCTTGCTTTATTGAAGCCAGAGATAATGTGATGTTATAAATCACTGGCATTGGTTTTCTTAGGCTTAACAAGCCTGTGTGAGGAATGAACCTCTGCAGTGCAGACTAAACCGTTTTTTAGGAGTTTGATTTCTTGCGATGTTTTCTGCTGTCTACCAAACTAGACCTTTCATTGACAGTCACTGAAAGCACTCTGTTTTGTTCTTGCAAGGCAAAACATTTTTTTCTTTTTGGAAGAATTGCATTCTTAAAACATTGTAGTCACAATGTTCGTGTGAAGCACCATGTTAATGTAAATGGTTCGAGACAGACACCAAAGAAAAATGTAATGAAAACATAAACAAACACGTAACTCACATGATAGTCATAGGGAGCGTTTTTTCTCTGTATCTTGCTTGATCTTTCTGTAACCTATTGTAACTGGGATACCCCTGGAAGCCACAGTTTTCCTTGAGCAAAGAACACTTACCAAACCATTTACCTCAACATATTTTCACATTCACTAAGTGATTTGAGACTTCGGATTTCTAGCACCTATGCACAGTTGGGAAGATCCACTAAATTATACAACGGGTTTTAACAAATGCTACACATGCAGCGGCACGCTTTCGTGGATTATTGAAGATTGATACTTTGGGCTATTTGTAATTTTATTAGAAGGACATGTGGGGTGACTGATACAGCATGGATGTGTAACAGAAGAGCTTCAGCATTGTCTGGAAATTTGAATGCAAGACAGTTGGGTGTGTTTTTCTTATTTACAAGGATTTTTACACCAGTTTGTAATAACAGATATATCCACACAGCCGGTAACAATGGATATCAATCTGTTGCTCCCGGGTGGGGGTGGAGGACGAGGGAGGTTGATGGGTAAGGATATCGGATACAACCTATCAGTAGAAAATCTCTCCAGCAAACAGTATGAAGGCCTGACCCCAATAGGGTGAGTGAGGGTCTACCCAACAACAGTAAAGTATTGTTCAACCGAAAGTGGGACTAGCTTCACTTTGGTTGTGGTCTTCATCCCAGAGTGATTACCAGGTTAATGATTACTAATATAGGATGTCTTTTTTGGGAGGAATTACAGTTGTCTCATACGTTTACAACTCTGACAAAGAAAGGCAGGTAAGATCAGATCTGCAGTCTTTAATAAATAGCCAGTTCTTCAGGGCTCACCTCAGCAGGTGGCTATGGTTGATGCTCTGGAAGGCACAGGGAGGGAGTCTTAGTCCCGTCTCCAATCAAGATGTACCTTACAGGGCTCTTCTGTATTTAGGGGTTAGTCAAAGCTTCTGTTCACAGGGCAGACACGTTGTGTATGTTATATTGTCTACAATTGGGGAGAGGATGTGGCCTAACAGTTAGGGCGATCGATCTCAAAGCTGTGGAACCGGGTTCAGGTTTCGGCAGGGACGCTCAACATCCTCTGATTCTGGGCAAACCACTTAATCTCCCTGTGCCAAACATAACAAGCATTGAAAATGCAATAGGTGTCGCCCTTGATTAAGTTAAAGCCATGTGCTTTGCTAATGGTATTGTACAGCAAAGCAAATGGCTTTAACTTTACTACGGTCGAGGCTGCAGGTCTACGTTTCTTAGCGTATGAAATGTGTGTGTTATTAATTTTTCCTTATTTTGTAGTGGGACTTTGTGAATAACCTCCTATGAGGTGGACTGCCTCCGTTAAAACAGTTTATGCCCTTTGGATTTACAAACAGCATTCTATGAGGAGAAAGTGTCCCCGGCTTGAAGGTCTACTGCTAATCACGACTGATCAATGCAATATGCATAAAACACACACTTCAATGTCGGACGAGTGACAGAGGTCTTAGTTGGTCTTGTACATCACATATAAACTATCACAGTGAAATTACTCTCATCAAGCAGCATGCTATATGTGATTTCTAGAGTGCCACACGTACTATAGAGACCTGAAATGTCAATATCTGTTTACAATGACTTAAAGGCTACGTTTGTGATGTCTAGAAGACAACATATGGGGAGGTAATGGGCATCAAGCACACGACCTAATTGCCCCTGTAGAAGGCCATGTTTCAAGTGGAAGCATAATGATAGCTTCTACTGTAGCAAAGATGCGAGTGCGGTGTGTCATCCTGTGCCAGTCAATCATAAGGATACAAACACTAGAGATGTGAACTTTCACACGAGGTTCTGGGAGCAGGCGGGGTGTTAGTGAGCCCGGTAGTATCCCAGACACTTGTTAGGCAACTGGTAATGTATCAAAATACAAGAAGTGATAAACTGGACATTCGCCAGCACACCGGCAGGTTGGGGTGTATTCGGTACCCCTTGCTTTGAAAAGAAGACATAGCTAGCTCAATGTATCGACTACAGATGGCTAGGGTGTCAGCTTACACACAAGAGAAGTAATGGTATACACATATTATCAATTCATACTGTGGCAGGAGCTGGTGCCAGGACCATGGAACAATAACATAAATAGGTGGATTTAGTAAGGTCTATAAGGTCTATCATTACTCGTGCTATTTTCAGAGAGCGTTGTTATAATGCACACTACGAACGTAACCATATTTGGGGGTTTAAAGAAGTGCCGGTGAAAGGATGCTTTCTTTGAGCAGCACAGGCTTTCACACACCGCCAGCAAGCACCAACTCAGTAGGTCAAGTAAGGAGATCGTCCACAATCCATGTTTTCTCAAAACTAGGCCTCCATGCAGGGACACCTTTCATCCAGAAGTACCACTAGGAATGAACAATACAAGAGCCACATGATGTATTAATCTCTGGCACAAAGTTTTACTGGCCTGTCTGTATCTAAGAGGACAGAAGAGTGAACACGGCGTCACCCAGCAAATACTCATATTCACATATACATATATATATAAACAAATTGCTTCTCAAACACACGGTGTCAGCCTGTACATGAAAACTTGATTTGACATCCCCGTCCACTCAAGCACTAACCTAGACGTATACAGCAGGGCTTTATGCCTATAATGTGAAATGTTCGTACAGTTACTTAGTTGTTCTTTATTGACCTGTTAGACCTCGAATCAAACTCGGGGGGTGCCAGAATTGCATCAATAATCCCATTGATCCTCAAATTGTCGATGATCAGATAGAGCATAGTTCTGCTCTTTCCTGTATTCTGGAAATGACAGGCCGGAACTGATACTGAGAGGGGCAGTAAACTATAGATACGAGTACAAAACTGGATAAACTACTCACACATCACGTACTGAGTTTACCTGTTAAGTAGTGCAAGGGAGGACGTACAATTATACTATAATACTGATTGGAAGCGCCTTACAAGCCTCCTCTCACACTGCACAGTACACCCACAAGGCCCCCTCACCTCGGAGCTGCGGCAGTGTGGTGAGAGCTCCACCACACTGCCCTGACTGCGGAACTGCGACGAGCCTTGGGAGCGCTTCTGGCGCTGCGCCTTGCCCACGGATTTGCGCGTGAATCTGTCCACCTTCTCCGCAGAGATAACCGACATGGCTGCGGCTATGCTGGTGGCTCAGTCACTGACAGGGGGCAGTGCTCAAAAGCTGCTGTCCGCCCCATTCTCTCGGTCACTTCTCATCCCGCACATGCCCTGGGGTACATTCATGTCCGCCCGAAGGCTGCTGGCTCTGGCCCCCTTGGAACCTCCTGAACCGGCACCGCTTGTCAGTGCGGAGTGGCCTACTCCCCTGGGTGTCCACTCCAGCCCTCTCCCGTTAGTCCCCGACCCCTTGCCCAATCCGCAACCACCACAGACCAGGCCCAGCGCTCGAGCACACCCGTAACCGACAACACTTTGAGTAGAGCCCGCGATGCAGACATACAGAGCAGACTAAAGCCCTGTCTGCAGTCATTGCTCTCCCCTGCAAAGGCGCCACCTTTAACGAGTCAATGATTGACAGCAGACACAAACAAAACATTTTATTAAATTACAGATCAAATTAAATGTAAACATAACTTCAATGAAATAGTTATAATCATGTATATAGTGATACGACATTTTTAAATGTTAAAAGGTTCCAACTTTTCAAAATAGATATCTGCCACTTATAAACGACTGCTGATGTGTATAAATTGTATACATTCTGTTTGCTAAACGACATCTTGTTTTTTCGCAACTACTGTTGGGCATTTCCAGTCACCTTCTGACATGCACGCCTAGCATCCACAGTTCTGAAACCACTTTACAGCAGATGCCTTTGATAATGGGTCCCTTTTCTAGATCGACGGATGAGACTCCGAAGTAGGCTGTACCATGTCCTTTTTGAGAGTGACTCGCCTGGCAGCCAATCCATTCAGCTTAGCCTGGAGGTTAACAGCATCAAAAAAAGCAAGCGCGGTCCCAAAAGTGAAAGAGGACCGCGCTGCAGCCAGAGCTTGGGGACCTCTTGTCTTTATGGGGCCATGTGTTTTTAATTAGAAACACATGGCTCCATAAAGATAAGAAACTGCTTTGCGACAGCAGCATAGCAGGCGACCCAGTACGGCTCAGAGGCCAAAGGGCGTTAGCCAAAAACCGTCATTTCCAATGGCAGGCCACCGTTTAGCATAAACGGTGACGCCAGCCAATGGAAATGAGGGGCGGGGCTTCAAGCCCTCTACTGAAACTCCTCGTTAACAATAAATCTTGCTGAGGTGAGCAGCGCTTTGCGCTGCAATGCCACGCGAGACCTAAAAACCCCCAAAAATGAATGTGTCTAACTGTAACGCAGCTGGTGCTCATGTAAAGCACTCTTATACCTTCGGGTCTAGTTTGCACCATATAAAACTCCCCCAGAAAAAACTGCCCTTCATGTAGTAGGACTTCAGGCTGTAGAACCCTATTGGGGATCATGGTAAGGAACATGAATGTATCCCTTTCTTTCAATGGTATCTAGTGTGATCTTTTCATGCTGTTTGGCAATAGTGGCTTTCCATTGCACTCTATGATGTGCTACTGCATTCTGTTAAGTACTGCACCTAGCAGGACAAAACATATGTTTTTGTGAAGGGCAACACAATAGTTCAACTTCACAGTCCTATATATTTGACCAAAGCTCTCACACAGTCACGGCCGGCATGGCTCAGGGGTAGGGGGGCGGGCGCGGGGTCGCATGTTGTGGACGGGCTAGTGCTCGCAAGGGAAGGGCGGGTCACATGGGTAGGGGGGGTTTAAATAAAAACAATTTTTAAAAACGTACCTTTCCCGGGACCCGCATCTTCGGTCCGCTCCTGCTTTCCTGCCACTGCAGGAACAGGAAGCAGGCAGCCTCCCTCCCCTCCCTTTAGCCAATCACTATATTGCCATAGCAGCGTTGTGATTGGGTGGGACGCCGACCACACAGGCGTATATGGGTGGGGAGGCCATTTGCTCCATGTAGGCTGCATGCAGCCTACATGGAGAAAAGGGAGAGTGCGCATGACTGGTTCGGTCAGCCCCAGAGGGCCGACCAAACAGTCAGGGCCCGCAACATTGGGCAAGCCACTCCTCCCCTGCCCTCAAGCAGACCCGTCCCCCCCTCCTGCCCATAACCAAATCCTTCTCCTTTCTCGCAGTTCGAGAAGCAGAAACATAAAATGGTATTTATAATACCATCTTATGTTTCTGCTTCTCGCCCTGCGAGAAAGCAGTGGGGCGACGCTCCTCCGCCCACATGGAGGGGCCGCCTCTGCTCTCACAATGTATTGGAGCCAGGCAGCACTTTATTTTGCTAATGAATGTGAAGATTTTGACCACCTCATTAGCAAACTTCAGCTTGCTCATAACTGCTTGTCTCACACAATATACCAACATCAGGCAGCAGGTCCAAACTAACCTTCCCCATCCCACTACAGTGATGAGCTATTAGTAAATTCATACAGTGGTCTGCAGACTTTTGCCAAAATCTCTTCCATGGTGGTGTATCAGAAGATATTACTTGGTTAAAAGTCCCTGCTCCTTCCACACTCCTTCCACGTCCAGCTTTAAAAAAATAAACAAATATTCAGGTTTGCTAGTTAACTGGTTATTATTGTTAATGTATGTTTTGTTTTAGTCACATGGGTCAGCAAACACGTCGTGACATTTTATCTGACGCCTGTACCAGGCATTCTTAATATATTGATTCCGTATGTGCATTTCTGCACGTTCTCTAGACATAACAAACAGAACGTGCACTGCTTTTAAATGTGTTGCCTGTTTCAGGCTTCCAAGAGAAGCCATATGGCTTTATGGTTTAGAAAATGAACTTTTGACTCTGGGATTTTCACAATTTAGATGCTTTAACATTTTATTTCTAACTAGAGTGTTTGATCGTAGCATTTCTGGCATTCTGCTGTTGTTTTGTTTATACCGAATGTTTTAATTATTATTCCTTCAACATGTTTTGTTATATAATGTCACATTGATTTATTTACAGTTTCAGCTGGAAGTTCTCATTGTAGGTAAATAACTTTCACACTACCCCAATTTCATTTTTTTTTTTACTGATTCGGCAAAAAAAAAAGGTGTCATACGAGCCTGCATACATACATCTGTGCATAGTTCCATTATATAAGCGTGTGATTATGAAAATATGCTTTTGGCATGCCATGACAAGTTTTCTTTTCTTTAGGCCAATGTTGCACAACATTGGCAAAACATTTTTTTTTTGCCGATTCTATGAAACATTGCCCAAAAGCACTGGCAAAACCATTAGTCCTAAAAGGCGAGGCCTATTGGCGTTGCCAGTGCTTGTTTTAAAAATCTGATGCCCTCTTGCAACGAAGCCTTAAGGCAGCTGCCTGGCAGTGCCTTAAAGGAGGACTGGTCATCACTTAAGCAAGCCTCAGCCTCAGCCTGTCACTTCACTTGGAGTGTTAGGTTTCTAGATAAATACTGCCCTGAGGATAGCTAGGGAGCACACTACTAAATGAAAATGATTATACAGAAGACCGGGCCACTGGAATTATGCGATTGTGCATCTGAGTGTTATTTTTGCATAATTATGGGTCTGTCGCATTTGCCACATAATTCATCATCTGCTGCATAATCTGCAGATTTTAACAAAAAAATTGTTTCTAGCTCAAACGGGTCAAAAGTTAGTAAAATCGCAGCAACAAGTGTTGCAGTGCAGTGGGAGGTCCTTTTCAATGGTTGACTTCTCATCTTTCTGTTTCGTATTGCTATGTTTGGATGATAAACTAAGGTGCAACCAATGCCCAGACAGTGTTAACAAGTGTAACAATATAAACATAATGAAGTAGTACTATCGAAAAATGTGCTGCGTTACATTGCATAAAGTGCCATATCATGCTGCATAATTTAGTCAACCCAGCCGCATAATTTGTCCATCTCATGCTGTATAGTTCCAGTGCCCTTGACAGACGACCACGTTATTGGAACCCAAAACAAGAGTTATCCTACTGCCACTTATACAATTCTTTTAACAAAACTACAGTGTTGGTTTGGGGGAGACAAGCAAACTAAACAGGGGCACATCAACATTCGGCGGTACATTGGGCCCTCAAAAACACTGGCTTATTGATAGAGTAAGTGCCTGAGCTGTGCCCAATTCTCAGTGATGCTTGTGGCGATGAACTCCCTTTGGCAGCTAGACTCACACAGTTAGGTGTGGCCTTTCACTCAACCGCACAGCCACACTACCGCCAATTCAACAACACACACAGCATCTGCTCTGTCCCGCTCCCTACTGCAAGTGCACGGCTAAAAATACACACAGGAAGAAAAACATTTCCTCCAAATGTTTTCTCCTGACACTAGCCAAGAGTTTGGCTCCTGCAAAATTGCTTCCTGGGCTGAATCGTCCAGCTGAGCGGACACACCCTCAGGGGGTTAGTTTATTGAAGTGTCTTCCCAGGCAAACAGATTTTTGTTTGTAATTATTTTTCTTACACGGTCGGGCTAATAAGGCCTGGTTGATGATGCAAATTGGACGTGGCCTTTGAGAAGCTGTTGCTACGGGGTACACATCTCTAGGCTGTGCCCGTCTTTTACCAAGTTTGGATTCGTATGGATGCTTGTCAATGTTTGGTGCTAGAGTAAAGTGGCTGCAGTCAGGCTGTGAGACAGGTAAAGTCAGTGTTGTGGAGGGCCCCGGGCAGAAAAATATATTGGGGACCCCTGTTCTGCTGATTGAAGCCATGTGATGCCATAGAATATTGAATTATATGTTCTATGGTTGAAATAGATAGGAGTAAGAGAGAAAAAGTTCACTTTCCCAGGGCCCTTAGTAAGGTGGGGGCCCTGGGCAATTAGTTACTTTGCCCATGCCATAAAACGTCTCTGGTTAAAGTTAGGTTCCTGCAGTAAAGAACTGGTCCAGCTAAAAAGTAAATGAGCTGAAGTTATGGCACAGCACAGTCAAGATGTATTTTAGGTCGAAATGTTAAAACACAGGATGGATGTATTCTATGGCAGGACCCGAGGCTCAGATTATGCTTTCTCAATTTCTTTACTACTCAAACAGCAGCCAATGAGAAAAAAAGTAAACATTACAATAAACTACATATCCCATGGAGCTTTGAAACACGCCTCCTTCATTAACCAATAATAACAGAGGTTAGCATATAAAATAACGAGGCACCATCTTGACTACTTCTTTCTTTGCTGCTCCGCAGTCAAGATTAGTGCCTCATTATTTGTTCATGCTTTGTCTATGCTATTTGGATTAAGGTGTCTTAACCCCTTCCATGCTCATGACGGAACGGTTCCGTCATGAGCCACGGTTGAGCTGTGCTCATGACGGAACCGTTCCGTCATGAGCCCGCCCGCGCTCGAACCCTTCAGCACCGCGGCGGAATTCGCCCAGCGCTGAAGGGGTTAAACTGCTATTATTATGATTTGATACTGACTTGTGTATGTGACATATCATTGCTTAATTACAATATTACTGTAGGGATACTGCACTGCGTTCTGCGCGCGTGACCTCGCTTATTGTCTTTTTTCCCTCAGCGTGTGTTGCGCTGTAATATTCTGCCATTTGTTCAGGTTTTTTCATTTATTTATTTGTTTTACTCGCTTCGCGAGTACATTGCCCATCTCTGCGCCCTCGTGCTCGGGTTTAGACCCCCCCCCAGGGAGCGAGGCGCACGCCGGAGCCCGGTTGGGACGCCTGCACGCATCTCAGGAGCCTGCACGAATTGCAGCTCCCTCGTGCAAGCTGGAAGACGCTTCGCCCCGGGCTAGCTTCTTGGGAAATACTCAGCTGGCAGTCGGCGGAGCCGGTACCGGGCCTCTATTGACAGTGGCAGTATATTTTTTCTTCGTCGCGTGGGAGAAAATTAACCCCTGATTAACCAGATTTGCTGAACACTAATTTTTGGGAACCCTTGTCTGAACAAGCAGGCAGGGTTTACATACCCTCCGTTAGTACTATCTACAAGGGCTCTTGTTGGTACCTGTGTGGCCACCACTGCCCCAGCTTTTGCTCCCGACTGACGCCCATCTCTATTGAGAGCTAGGGCTGTAAAATTGAACTTCTCTCTGGGGAATTTAGCTGCATATATATAACTATATATATATATTTACAGAATGTCGGACTGCGAAGTCCATGAGGAGGAGGTGGCTGCGTATGGTCCTGCAGAGGATGAAGACTTTTACTATGATGACTCTATGGAAGCTCTCATAGATAAGAGATTAGACTCTAAATTGGATAAGGTCCTCTCCTCCGCCTTACTGCCTATTTCCCATTGCCTGGAACAACTAGTTGGTAGTAATCCTGCCCACTCTGGCACTCCTACCCCCTCCCCCCTTCCTCCACCCGAGCCACATGGTCTCCCCTGGCCACACGTTCAAGTCTATTCCAAGTTACGTAATTCTAAAGAACATGATTACGGCGAAAATCCTGCCCCTTCCTCTCCTGCCCCTTCCCCCTGTGCCCCTGTTCCCATTACAGACACCGACACAGATACTAATTCCTCTCAAGAATCACGTCCTAGGAAACGTGCCATGAAGCACAAACATTCCTCCTCGCCCGTCCAACCTTCCCCCTTCTCTTTGACCCTTCAGATATAGTCCACCCCGATTCTTCACACTGGGCTCCCACCCCGGCAGAGGCATAATATATGCAGATCCTCCTGCGTAAGAGCTTCGATAAAGAAGTCAGAGCCCGCCTCAGATCTAAATGTCCCCATCCTGACCTTGCTCACAAGGTTGCCCTCACACCAGATATTGGCTCCTCTATGACCACCTTCCTGAAGAAGTATAAGAAAGATCCCAAAAAGGGCATAGATCGTGCCCTTACGGCTTGCCAAGAAAAGCTGCTAGACGTTTCAGGGCCCCTGGCAAAGATTCTGGAATTGGCCCTTCAGGCACCGGAGACTGGGGCTGCTATCCACTCGGAGGTCCTGGCGGGCTGGACCCAGAGAGCGGATTGCCTCCTTGGCAACGCGAATTGCGCACTTTCGTCGGAAAGGCACAAGTCAGTCCTTTTACAAATCGACCCGCAATTCATTGAATTGGCTGTGCCCGAACTAGGACATCTTGCTGAGGGACAGCTTTTTGGAGAGAGTTTTGTAACGACATAGCGAAATTCGTCAACACTTTTGCATCTTTGGATAAATCGCAATCCTCCCTCAAAAGGGTCTTCCACCCACTCTCTGGCAGGGCCGGTCATGGCAGGGGACGCTCGGCCGGCCTCTACAACAACCCAAGTCCCCAGTGTGGCTTCGCCCCACAACGAATGGGGTATACTCAGGAACCGGATCAAGCAGGCCCCTACCCCCCCAGATCCCGAGGCTCCTGTGGCCGGTATAACAGGTGCATCAACAGGGGTTTTAAGAACTTCAATGCCCAGTCATCAGGTATGTCCGCCACTTTTTCCAATGATCCCCCTAGGGGGTAGACTGTTGCATTTTGTGATGAATTGGGCAAAGTTAACCACAGATGCGTGGATCATGCACACGGTTCAGGGTTACGAGATAGAGTTAACAGACTCCCCTTGTCAATCGGATCCTCCTTTTTTCTCTACAAGAGCAAGCTTTTTTCGATTCAGAGCTGCAGGATCTTTTGGCAAAGCAGGCTATTGCCGTGGGACCCTTAATTCCCGACGGGTTTTGCAGCAACGTCTTTTTGGTGCAAAAGAAGGGAGGAGGTCAGAAACTAGTTTTAAATCTCAGTAAGTGCAACCCTTTTGTGGTATACAGACACTTCAAGATGGAGGGCATCCATCTTTTGAGAGATCTTCTTTTGGAAAAAGACTGGATGGTCCGTTTGGATCTAAAGGAACTTACCTCGCAATCCCCCTTTGCCCCTCCCATCAGAAGTTTCTTCAATTCTCATGGAAACGGCAATGGTACCGGTATCTTTCCCTTTCTTTCGGCCTGTTCTCAGCCCCTTCGGTGTTTACCAAACTACTTATGCCAGTGGTCACTCATCTGCGAGAGATGGGAGTTCGCATGATTGTTTTTCTAGACAACCTGTTACTTCTGGCTCAAGACCAAAATCTTCTGCTCACACATTTATGGTGGACAACCTCTACATTGCAGGAGTTAGGGTTTGTGATAAATCTCAAGAAATCAATGATCACCCGGAAACAAATTGACTTTCTAGGGTTTCAAATAGATTCAGTCAATGACCAGTTACTCCTCCCTATATCCAAGATCAAATAGATAAAGAGGGAGATTTGTTCCACCTTGTCGAAACAGATGGTCTTGTTGAGATCCTTAGCAAGGATTGTGGGCCTGCTGGCCTCTTCGATGCAGGCCATCTTCCCAGGACCCCTCCACTACAGGGCGTTGCAGTGACTCAAGATCTTTTATCTGCAGAAACGATAGTCTTATGATCACATGATTCCCTGTCTTCAGAGGCTCAAGAGGAGCTTCATTGGTGGTTAGAGCATATGGAAGCGTGGAATGGCAAGACCATTTTTGGCACATCTGCAGACGTCATCATAGAGTCAGATGCCAGACGTTGGGGCTGGAGAGCTAGATGTGGGGACTTTGCTACCGGTGGACGATGGTCCGCCGAAGAGTTAAAGTTACACATCAACTGTCTGGAGTTGTTAGCAGGCTCCTTTGCCATAAAGTCCATCTTCTCTCTGAAGAGCAATTGTTGCATCCTTCTCAGGATGGACAATGTTTCAGCGGTGCGATACATAAATGTCCTGGGAGGGACGAAATCCCGGATGTTGGCCAACATTACGAGAGAATTTTGGCATTTTTGCCTGGATCTGAAGATCAGTGTGATAGCGGAATATCTGCCCGGTAAATTCAATCAGATAGCGGACTGGAATTCCAGGTTTCTGACAGACTTCAGCGACTGGAGACTCCATCCTTCGCTTTTTATAGGAATCATGAGTATGCGAGGTCCTTGCATGATAGACCTCTTTGCCTCTCGCCTCAATAGACACCTCCCACACTTTTTCAGCTGGAGACCGGACCCGATGGCGATGGGAACGGATGCGTTCCTTCGACATTGGGGGTCCCAGAGGAACTATACTTTTCCTCCCATTGCTCTAATTCCGAGAGTGGCAGCCCAAGTCCGTCGACAAGGGACGTCATTAGTGTTGGTCACACCATTATGGAAGACTCAATCGTGGTTTCTGACACTGTTGGAATTCTCAGTGGACTTGCCGTCTCAACTTTCTGTGTTTCCGATGCTACTCCAGGACCCAGTGGCATCCCCTCATTCTCTGGTCCTACAGAAACAGTTATCCCTCATGGTTGGGATGCTCTCAGGGGACACTAATGAATTGAGGGCCTTTCATCGGCAGCTGCCGAGTTTAAACAACAGGCTTGGGCTCCATCCATCCGCAAACAATATTCTGCATCATGGAAGTGATGGATGGGTTGGTGCATTCAACGACAGGTGGATCCTGTGGGATCTGATGTGAAGGAAGTATTACATTTTTTATCTGAATGTGCTGGATCAGATCTTTTTTATAGGTCTGTTAATAACTTCAGGTCAGCTCTCTCTGCTGAACACAATCACATCGATGGAAAACCTGTGGGAATGCATCCCCTGGTGTGTAAGTAGTTGAAGGGCATCAGAGTTGCTCGTCCGCCTCGTCCCAGATACACTACGTTATGGGTTGTTTCTAAAGTTCTGTCTTTATTAGAATCTTGGCCAGATAACAAAGATTTATCGTTAAAACAATAATCTGCTAAACTTACTATGTTATTGTGTTTGATTTCCTGTAGAAGAGTTTCTGATGTTCATGCTTTAGATTTGGCAGGAAGAATTTTCTCTCTCCCAGGGTGTGTCTTTCCTCATCTCTAGGAGAACTAAGACTATATCACGTTCTGTTGAGTATCCTGCTTTCTTCACAATTACAAATTATGTGTGTTAAAATGTTTGAAGGTATATGAGGAATGTACAAGAGGTCATAGATCAAACCCTTTGGGTCAATTGCTCTTGGCAATCCAAAAACCTTTTCGTCCAGTTTCAGCGGCCACCTTGGCACGTTGGGTCGGGTGACAGCTGAAGCAGGGATTGAAATTTCTGTCTATGGTGCGCATTCCACCAGAGGTGCTATGGCCTTAAAGGCTTAAATTTTGGGATATCGTTTAGAAGATATTTTAAAAGCTGCAGATTGGTCTTCGGACTCAATGTTTAAAATATTTTACTATAAACCTATTACTCATGTTTCTTCTGTTGTGGTTGGTCAGCTTTGAACCAGCATAATCTGAACCTCCGGTCCTGCCATATAATACAAAATTTTCCAGCTATCGCGGCAAGAATTTTAGATTCTATTAAGGACACGGAGGTCATGTTGTAAGATGATTAACCATGTGATGTTATTTTCCCACCCTGAGATATCAAACCTTTCTGGGTTCCATATTTTTCAAACTTGTTTCTGTTTCAGGAACGGATTCCAAACAGAATTGAATCTACGATACTTCATGGTATGGATCTCCTCGCTGTTGGAGGATGGCTGTCTCCTCGAGGCCTGTTGAGAATTGCTCTCCGTTGAGAGCCTGATCTGCCGTTGTTGCTCTCTGTTGAGAGCCAGGACTATTGTTTGTTTTTCGGACACTTAAAGAACTGTTTTTTCAAAGAAAGAGGTAGTCAAGATGGTGCCTCGTTATTTTGTACGCTAACCTCTGTTATTATTGGTTAATGAAGGAGGCGTGGTTCAAAGCCTCATGGGATACGTTGTTTATTGTAATGTTTACTTTTTTCTCATTGACTGCTGTTTGAGTAGTAAAGAAATTGAGAAAGCAAAATCCTCGCCTCCGTGTCCTTAATAGAATCTAAAATTCTTGTTGCGATAGCTGGCAAATTTTGTATTGTCCACTTGAAAAGATACTTTCTTTGCTAAGCCACCTGAACGGAAGGAATGTTGGTCTTGAAGTTGGTAAAATATTAAGGTGGAAGTTTGGTTCAGTCCTTTTTCAATTATTGTGGTCCAGTTTTTATTCCAAGTAGGTGGAGGTCTGGATATGGTGTTGGCCACTAGAGAGTGTCCATTAGCTGAGTCACTGGGGTCATAAGCCGGCCTAGTTGTTAGAGCCACTGGACTGTAGGGAAGGGCCACCTGCTAGGTCCCTGGTGTTAGTTTGGACTAATTGTTACGTCACTGGAGGTGAGAGCTGTTCTATTTGTGAGAACAGTGGCGCTGTTCATACGTCACAGGCGAGAAGTGGTTGGAAGAGAGGTCACTGGCTCGAAGAGATGGTCTAGCAGTAAAGAATAGCAAGGCAGAGAGTTTGTTTGGGAGTTAAGATTCACTGGGCGGGGGATAGTCCAAATGTGAAGTTAGACGTTACACTTCAGTTTTTTTACCTAGACTCACTGAGGTTGTGCAGGCTTCTTCCAAGGTTGCTAAATATATCGCTTGTTTGAGATTAAACATTGGCAGTACAGGCACATGAAGCCCCATGTTATCTTCTGCAAGCTGCTCAGTTTCCTGAGCCTCTACTGAGTGTACTTGGCATGCTGAGCACTGCATCTCCCCTTAGCCTTCTGTGGGTGTAGTGGTTGAATGTAGTGTGTGTGAAGATACTGGATTGAGCATAGAAGGATATGAAGACCACCACAGGGGTGGACGCTCCTTTGCCCTTCGTACCAGCATGCGTTAGATTCGCCCGGAAGGTGGGAAGGACTGGTCAAGCTCCATGCCCATTTTCCTGTCTGCTGAGAATGGTAGCACAGAGCCAGTGGGTGCCAGCTGTGACAGCAGTGTTTTAAGTGTAGTGGTTCTCATCCAAGTTTGAACTCGTCTGAGACCAGTAACTCACTGTACAAAAACTTCTAGGTACTTTTTATTGGCCTAACCATGTTATGTGTTTACTATTGTTTTAACCTAAACATTTTGAGTTTGCAACTGATTGTGTTTTTTACCTGCCTAGCCTGTATTTTTAAGTCCAGGCAGGTAAAAATATTGGGAAAGGCAGAGAAATCCGGTATTTTCTGAAACAAAAACCCAAAACAGCAAGCACATAAGGAAATCAGCTAAAATGATTCAGCAGCTCTCTAAATTGTTTCAGAACGATTATTAGAGCAAAAAGAGGGATAATTGCCATGTTACAAAAGAATCCTGACAATTTTATACAGATTATTTTTCTCCTATCACCTCTTGGATGGTCCAGAAAAGCAAAACCTAAACCAATCGCCGGTATTTTTCAGTAAGAAAGGTGGCCTCCAGAATCTGAGGTAGCACTAAAGCAAACGTCACTTTGTTACCTTTCAAAAAACTCACTCAGCTACTGTCAAACCCATTGTCAACCACTAAGGAATGCTAGTGACTCAAAGATGGGGCAGCACCTGTGTGTGGAGAACAAGCCAGAGTCATCATCCTCATGGGCATACAGGCCCTTATCCGCTCTCAAATGCCTATGATTAAAAGGAAGGCAAAGCTAACTATCAGAGTAGTCAAAATATTTTTTAATAGCAGATAAAAACCTTACTTATTTATGGATATTAAGAATCATAAAATGATGTCCTTTTTGCCCTCTCTGGAACCAGAGTATCTTCTCTTTTGTATTTTGCTTCTAATCTTATCACCATTCCTCATTGCACCATTCTTGGCCACCTTGATTCCATATATCACTATTTTCTTTTTTAGGGGATAGTTCGTGTTCCATATGTATTGGGTAAGGGAGGGGTTTAGGCCGTCCTGTGGGACATTTGTCTATTGACTTTGCCATATATATATGGAGGAGGGTTGAATTTACTTTATCATGTGTGGGGGCCCAGGAGGATGAGGCCTATAGCTTGTTGTGATGGTCTGGGCTTGTGTCATATTAGAAGTATGACAAAGAACAAAGATCATTGTACAGTCTCACCACATTTACAACTGAACTACAAGTTTGGCTGTTTATATGTCATCTGGGAAAATTGGGTTGAGGGTATACCCATCTTTGATGGTGTGGCCCTTAGAACTGTTTGACACTCAAGGTCTGTCACATCATCGCCCCCTTTTGTTTTGTGATATCTAGTCATGAGTGAAATGTCAATTAATAACATTTTCTGAGCCATTAATGGTAGTTGTCGTGCCCCCTCGGAGCTTTCAGATTGTGCGTCCCAATCGGTCAAGTTTCCATCTTCATTGTAATTCTGGCTCCCCATCCCTGGATGCATGTGTTACATTTTTCCTGCCTTGGTTTACTGTCCACTGTCCAGATCGAGGGGCTTCCCAATAGTTTTCCAGTCCTACTGCTACTATGGACAACGGTGGGTGGCATAAATGTATGTTTTTCTTCAGGGATTTCTTGAAATAGCAGATTGCATCCATTCTGTAAAATTCTTTGTTGCCAAAATCAGATTCCGCGAGACGGGGAAGTCACCAGATTCTCCAGAATGTAAAAGACTTATTCCTCTATGAAATTATAACGCATCTTTTGAATAATTTAAAACTCCCACAACCCCTCGTGGTGGTGTCTTCATCATCACGATCTAAAGGCCATGTGGGAGGTACCCTTCTTTGGGAAAGGGATGGGTATATGTACTCAAAAAACCAAAAGTTCCCTTCTCCTGTTGATGTGATTAGGAAGAGATTATCTCCTCCTGGGCCTCTCTTTTCTCAACGTTTGACTGTGTAATCACAAAGCATTGAATTACTTTATTGTAAATTTGGTAACCTGCATAAGACTCTATCGCACACTCAGTCCCTTTTTCTCACGTTGAGAAAAGAGAGGCCCAGGAGGAGATAATCTCTTCCTAATCACATCAACAGGAGAAGGGAACTTCTGTTTTTTTGACTCTTCACCATCACACCACATTCCAACAACTTTTTCAAAGCACTGCTATTTCAAATTACAAAAGCAAGAATCAAATGGTGCCTGCAGTGGCACGGGTCATGACGTTTTACAGAAGATTTGGTAGCCAGATTGTTGTTTTTCGAAAGTCCACTGGCCAAGGGTGGCATCTGAATGGGCCCTGTAACGACTGTGTATTTTCACTGTTGTGGCTGGCATGCATTCACCCAATACACATCTCTCATTCATGTAAAGAACGCTCATGGAAATGAAGTGATGTGCTCAAGACCACACATTTTCGGCCAGGTTCGGAAACAGGAATGTTCGACCCCTGAAATCGCAGCCCCTGGGATTGGAGTGGTTGTTCCTGACCCAGTGCCTGTTGAACTGACACTGAAATGCGCTGGACGATCCTCGACCGACGGGCATCTTTTTTCCCTCTCCTGAACAGTCCACCACTGCCTGAAACTCTCTCCAACATTGAAGTCGTTCTGTAGCGATGGCGCCAGAATCATCTCGGAGAGCCCCTCCTGCAGAAGCCCTGATTAAATTCACAGGCCTGCCCTGGAATCCTGATTAGATTCACAGACCTGCCCTGGAATCATCGCCAATGGCTTGATCTAAGATCGCTGAAGCATGGAGACATGGATCTCTACTTAATTTTACTTTTAAATAATTGAAGAGGTCCTCCCTCAAATGTGCGGAGACTGGGGGCCTCTTTGCAAGAACACCTACTCAATCAGAGGACATTATGCTAGCCCACGCACAAAAAATATATATGAATCAAACGAAGGGGCTTATTTATAGGCCCCTTTCGCTGCCGATGCATCGCTTTTTTTGACGCCCCGGTGGCGCAGAGTGCAGACCCATATCTACGAGTCCATGCAAAGCTACTTTGCGTGGCTTTTCATGGCCCCATAGATATGGTGTAAGGCAATGCAGCACAAGTCGCTGCGTTGTCTTACACCGCAACAGGGATGCGTTCAATGGGTGTTGCTGTGGGTGCTCCCACGCAACGACCATGGGTTTTTACGCATTCCCAGATTTACAAAACGGCATGCCTCCCCAGGGTAAGCGTTACAAAGAGAAATGTGTTTATTTCTCCTCGTCTTTTCCTCTTTCTATGTGTGCAGCATTCACCATCATGGATTGTTTTTGTGAAGGAAGGTGAACTTTCCTGCAGAAAAACAATCCTCCAACACCCTCGTACCATGGTGCAAGGGTGCTTGCGTTGGCGCTAGGCACCATATTGTGCACCGGCTCAAAGGACAGGAATGCACCATATCTCCTAAATATGGTGCATTTCTGCCTTTTTGATTTGGCTTAGGGGAGCGCAACAAAAACACTTGTGGCCCAGAAGGGCTTAATAACAGGCCCCTCGCACCACCAGTGCATCACTTTCTATGATGCTCCAGCAGTGCAGAGTGCAGACCCATATCTACGCGGCCACACAAAGCCACTTCACATGGCTTTTCATGGCCTCGTAGATATGGTGTATGGCAACGCAGCGCAAGCTGCTACATTGCCATACACTGTATCAGGGACGCGTTGCAGTAGGGGTTCCCACGCAACACCCATGGTTTTTGACACAGCTGTGCGTTGCTCTGAATATACCGCAGTGCTCTAAGCACATACAGCACACTACTGTATGTGGCTCTGAATGTACTGGAGTGCTCTAAGCACATACCACACACAACTGTGCGTGGCTCTGAATTTAACGCAGTGCTCTGAGCACATACCCCACACAACCATATGTGACTCTGAATGTACCGCAGAGCTCTGAGCACATACAACACACAACTGTAAGTGGCTCTGAATTTACCGCAATGCTCTGAGCACATACCACACACAACTGTGCGTGGCTCTGAATGTACTGCAGAGCTCTGAGCACATACAACACACAACTGTGCGTGGCTCTGAATGTACCGCAGAGCTCTGAGCACATGCCACAAACAACTGTATGTAGCTCTGAATGTACCGTAGTGCTCTGAGCACATGCCACACACCACTGTGCATGACTCTGAATGTACCACAGTGCTCGGAGCACATACAACACACCACTGTGCATGGCTCTGAATGTACCGCAGTACTCAGAGCACATACCACACACAACTGTACGTGGCTCTGAATGTACGATACTCCTGTCCTGTAAACATAAAACCCAACTTTAAACGGTTCTGAATGAAGCGCTGTTCTATAGGTCCTATGTATGCATAACCCAACTGTACAAGGTTTTGAATGTACCGCAGCCATGAAAATATACAATCCAACTATAAACGGGTCTGTATGTACCGCAGTCCTGTAACCCAACTGTCCATGGTTTCAAATGTCCCACACTCATGTAAATAATATACACTCCAAGTATAAACGGTTCGGAATGTACCATCGACCTATAAACGCATAAACCAGCTGTACAGGCTCGGTTCTGTATACAAATAGCCCTGCTGTCTGAGCATTGGTCTGAATGTCCCCCACGGCTGTAGACATATCTCAGTTGCATATGGTTCTGAACAGGCAGCCGTCCCGAATGTGGGCAAACATAACTGTACAATGCCTTATTCTGCAGCTTCCCCTTACGGTTGGAGCTCTAGGGCGGGGCCCCATCAGAGGCAGATGAGTGTATCCTTGGAAAGTCATATGATCAGGAAAGGGGGATGGTAAGAGCCTCTCCCACTGCCCCAGGCCTGGGGCGTGTCTTTATCTCACAGCAGATGCCCTTATCCCAGAGCAATCACCAGGAGTGGAAGTGAGAATCCCGGCCATAGCCACAGGCAGCAACGGGCTCGTGTCTTCAGGGTGCCTGTCATCTCTTCTGAGATAGGCATGGATCTGGTGTAGGGAAGCCTGCCAGCTCTCTGCTCACATATAAGGGCACTGATTCACCCACTCTCCCCTCCAAAGGGCTGTGTTAATGCGACCATCCCGAGGCATAGAGGAAAGCCAGGCTGGCATCTGCCTCGGCAGCAGGGGTTTTGTGCCCACAGTTTAGGGTGACCAGATTTTGAGGAGGGAAAACCAGGACAGGCCAGACATAAAAGTAGGACTAAAGCCTTTAGCCTTACTTTTATGTCTGGCCTGTCCCGATTTTGGGTAGTCTTGTAAATGTGTGCACACACACATACACACACATATATGCATGTATATATATACACACACATAAATACAAACACACACACATAACGCTAGCTATGCCATAAACCTGAGTACCCTGAGCCCCTATGCCGTCCATCCCCACTCTGTCTCCCCATCTGCGGCAGCCAGCCTGCTGCGCTGCCTGAGAGAAGCAATTTACTTAAGGAGAGCACACCTTCCAGCTCAGTTCAGTTCAGTTTCAAAAACTTTATTCGATTCAGGACAAAAGAATCATAAAAGTCAAACAATTTCATTTACAAACATTATTTCAAATTCATTTTTAAAAGACAGTCTTACAATTATAACACTAAACTGTTCAAATTCATTAGCTAAAATAATCACAAATGAAGACCCCATAGCTTTTACTTCCAATCAAATTAGATGATTTCATAGATTCTTCGTGCCAGGGCATACATTGAAGGGCCGGTTGGAATAAATAAGAAAATCAGAATATCACGATGCAATAATATACAATATACATAATCAAGGGTCAGCTTCATGGTGCCAGATTTAGCCGTACCGTTTTCTAATCAAAAGTGACACCCGTATAAAATTTAACATTGCACAGCAGACACCAGGTGAAGACAGAGATAGTAAATAATCATAACCCTCTTTATAATGGCATGGTTGCTTTTCCTTAAGGATCGGCTTAATAAACCTGATTCTCGGGTCCTTATATAGGGAACAGAAAAGAACAATATGCATCGTGCTTTGGCTATCTTTGTCATTACAAGGACAGGGGGGCAGTCTCTCACACCAACCCCCCTGTTTAGGAAACGCAAAGAGAAAGTGCAGGATGTGTAACCTAAACCTTGTCAAGTAGAATCGCCATTGCACATGGTTTGTGAAGGATAAATAAAACTGGTGCTGCAAAGTAGCCTTAGGAGCATAAGGGCTAACCAGGGAATTCACAAACGGTGATTTCCAATAAGTTGTTTTGATTACAGCTTTGATGTCTCCCTGTGTATTTTCGGGGTTGTCAAAAATGTCACCCAGGCCTATTTTATGAAGCATTTCATTTACATAAGATAGCCAGGGGATCTGTTTCATGTTTGCCAATTTTAAACAATCCCGGAGGATATCTCTGGTGAGCTGCAAGTCCTCTGATTGCCATATTTTGCCCCATAACAGTAAAGGGGAAAGGCGAATGGTGTCACTCACATAACTTAGACCTATTTCGTTGTGGACAAATCTGTTTGAGGAGCCTGATGGAATAGCCAATACACGCTTTAAAAATTTGTTCTCCATGATCTGTAATGTGTCAGGGCTTTCAGTCCCCCAGACTCCTGCCCCATAAGTAGCAACCGACAAACATTTAGCTTTATACAAAGTTTTTAAATGTATAACAGGTTTTTGTCCTAGTTTGCCACAAAAACGAAACAGACCCTCTATAGAGCGACTAGCACTTTGAACTCGAGTCTGCATTAACGGGGCCCAGCTTAGTTTGTTGTTGAAGAGGTTACCCAAATAATTGAAGTTTTCAACCTTTTCAATGATGGAATTATTAACTACAAACTTTCTGGTTTTGGTACTCTTTGGGCCACAGACCATAGCAAAGGATTTGGCAAAGTTTACCTTAAGGTCTAAGTCCAACATGAATTTGTGGAAGGCATCAAGACAGTGCTGCATACTGTTTCCTGTGAGTGTCATAAGTACCGTGTCGTCGGCGTAAGAAAGCATTGGAATGCTCCTGCCGTTGACCTTTGGAAAATCATGACAGTTGTCCAACAGGTATTTTTCCAGACCATTGGTGTACACAAGAAACAAAAAAGGAGCTAATATGCATCCTTGTCGAACGCCCTCAGTTGAGAGGATAGACTTAGTTTTCTCTCCCCCTGGCCCAAACCTTATGGCTACAGTAGTTGATTCATGGAGTCTACGGAGCAAGGTGACCAAGGGTTCCTCGAAACCCATGACCTCCATCATTTGCCACAGCTTGCTCCGACACACAGTGTCAAATGCACTTGAAAGGTCCATGAAGGCAAGGTGGATGGAGGATTTCCTTGCCTTCATGTATTTGCCAATGATCAGGGCCAGGTTCAGGCACTGTTCGACAGTACCTTTACCTTTCCTGAACCCATATTGGGAATTCACAATAAGGCCCACCGAATCTGCCCATGTTTCTAGTCTAGCTAAAATGACCCTACCCAGTATCTTACACGATGCATCAATTAATGAAATTGGGCGATAGCATCGGGGATCTGATCTATCGCCCTTCTTAAAGATTGGCACCACTACTGCCTCCTTCCATGATGCCGGAATACGGCTAATGACAACTGCTCTAAAAACATTTAATAACAGGGGGGCCCAAACCTTAACATTATGTTTAAAAAAGTCCAAAGGCACTAGATCAGGGCCGGGTGCTTTTAATGGTATGCCTTTCGACAGAGCATCTTCCACTTCTTGTAAGGTAAGCGATGAGCTCAAGGACAGAGAAGATTGAGAGACCACCAATTCCCTAACGTCTCCTAGTGATGGTTCAATGGATAAAGTGCCATGTGGGTTAAAAATGTTCCCAAAATGTGATTCCCATGTTTCGCATGCAATCTGCATCACAATGTTATCCTTACCATTACTTGTAAAAAGGGGGCGATTGATAACTTCCCAGAAAAGCCTGCTGTCCTTCAATTCCGAGGCCTTTTCTAGATCTTCCCAGGCTTGGTTTTTTAAGTCCAACTTCCTTATTCTTATGGCTTCTTTATAGGCCAGTCTAGATGCTCTAACCAGTTCTATGTCCCTGGGTTTTTGTTTTAATGCCGCTTTCAAGGATCTGTGTGCTGCCGAACATGCGGCATCAAACCATCTAGGACCTAGCATTTTGCTTTTACCAATTGGTTTTGTGAGGCGTTCGGCTACATACCCACATAGAGATTCAAAATTCCCTATAACCTTTTCAGGGGTAGTTGTAGGTGTTAAACATGCCTCGTACTCAGAGCTATATCTATTTAGGATCTCAGCCTCAAGACCTGCCGCGTCTATTTTGCCCCATTTAAGTGTGATACCTTTGTTCCTACTATACTTTACAGGTTGCTCCCAGACAGAATGTTTGGGTTTAACGGGACAAAGCAAGGATAAATTTAGAGGGTTGTGGTCACTAGCAACATTAGCGATTACTTCCAACTTATCAACATGATGGAAGTGCCCACTAGAGACAATTACAAAGTCAATAAAACTCATCATACCTCTACTTCCCTGAAACGTCGGTATTGGAGCAGAATTTAGACCAACCCAGGGCTCCACTATGCATAGATCATTTAGAATAATGATGTTGTTTAAAGCGTCCCCCTGGGGTGTATGTTTGAAGTGTAACAAGGGTTGATCATGGGAGTCTCTCAAACCACACGCCTTCGAGTCCCCGTAGGTGCATAATGAACAGTTGAAATCTCCCACCCAGATGACAAATAGTAGGGGTTGCTCGAGGCGTGCCCTGGCTATGGCCTCCTCCAATTTCAACATTACGCTTGTCTCTTTGTTGTCAAAGATGTTGTAATACCAATTAATCAGCAACAATGGTTCAGGAAACAAATTAACCAACATTAACACTTGAAACCATGGGGAGTCAACTATCTTAGAAGTTACAAGTTTACATAGTTTTAAAGAGGTTGCCATCATTAGGCCGCCTTTTGCCCTACCCGCTTGTGAAGGTATCGCTAGGGTATTAAAAGCTTGAAAGCCCTCGATGTTCTGGGTGGATCGGCTCCATGTTTCCTGAAGGCACAGGATGTCATAGTCACCCACAAAGTCTAACCATGCCTCGTCCTCCAATCTTGAGGCGAGCCCAGCAATGTTCCAGGAAATAAGGCGCATCCTTACATCGCTTTGGTTTTTTCTGCCTAGTTCAGGTGGTGCTTCCGGATTATGCCTTAAGATGATTGGACTTGATTCGCTTTCTTTGGTAAGGCCAGCCTCAGGGACTTGGGGGTTAGATGTACGATCGTCACCAACGGAAACATTTTCCCGTGAGTTATCGTCACAGCTTTCTCCCTTCTCCCTCTGGCTCGGCTCTCCTGTTGTCAAAGTATTAGTATTGCCGGGAGAACTTAGTGATAGTCAGTCTATCTCTTCCATGCCCGCAAGTGCATCAAAGCGGTTTCTTAGGGGGATATTACTTGGAAACCATCCTAGGTAGTCTTCCCCCTGGAATCTTGGTCTTAGTTCATTATACCGGGTTTGCAAGGAGTTGTTATTGTTATAAATTGATCCCCTAAAGAAACCGTCGCTCTGTTGCAGAGGACCCCAGTTGTTTTGGTTTGGCCATACGGCTCTATTTCTCCGGGCCCACTCAGGATGTGTTTCACTGTTCGATGTCTGCCCAGTGTTTTTATAAAGCAGAGTCGCGGGAACAAGATTCAAATTTGGATAAAAATATTCTAGACCTATACATTGAATATCCCCAGCTCTAGCAAATCTTGGTTTACAACAGATGATATTTTTTACCCAAGTATCGCTGAAGTTGATCAGAATACAGTCCCCCTCTAGGTCCTTCTCACTTGGGCCCACCCAGGGAACTCTGCGTACACTAAGTATTTTTGTTTTAGAATCAGGAGGGAGTGGTCTGTTATTATTGAGCCAGTATATTACTTTGTTTTTTAATTCCTGGTTTGATTCCATTTTATTAAACAAAACTGGGGGTACTCCTGTGAGTATTGCCATAAAAGGGGCTGAATCTGGGGGCAAGTTTACAGGTGGTGATTTCCTTTTATGTGCTCTCTCATTGTCGTTATTTGCTGCAGGCCCCTGCGAAGATGTTTGTTTTGGCCCTTGGGTAGTTCCCTGTTTAGAAGTAAAAACTTCTGGTGTTAGTACTGTGCTACCCATATTTTGATTAAGGGACCCCGCAGTGCCCGCCACTACAGGTTTAGTACGGGCTAATGGAACAGGTTTTGTTCGTCCTAAGGGGACCGATGCTGCCTTGTGGTCAACAATTATAGGTGTTTCGGATGTTTTGCTGGCATTTTTATTCTCTCCCCCTTTCTTTGAATTACTATTATTGGCGATACTGTTTTTAATATTGTTATTAGTACCCCCTACCTCGAGTGATTTATTTCTAGTTACTAGAGTTTCAAGGGAGTTGGCGTTAAGAGAGATAAGGTGTTCCAATTGGTCTAATTTTAGATTAACAATTTGAATTTTCTCTAAAACAGGCAGCAAAAGCATCTGGACCGATTTCTCAATTACCCCCAAGAGACGGTCATTATTATTGGTGTTAAAAGAGAAAAATTTCTGTCCCGCGTCAACTGGGTGGGTGCCCTTTTGTTTAGTTGGATTTGTCGGAACTTTAGATGGCGCTGGCTTCGCTGACTTGGATCTGGTTCCTTTTCTATGGTTTCCCCCTCTTTTACGTTTGTTCAGATTGTTTGGTTCCCGCTCACAGACTACTACATGATCTTGTATGTGGATGGGCCCATTACTGCTCAAATTGCCGTCTAAGGCATTATTCCCCGTGATACCTGATGAAATAGGTATAAGAGTGAGTGTGGGTGCTTCAGCTTGGGAGTCCCCTGGGTCTGCTATCATGATTATCTGGGAGTCAGAGAGTGCCACTAGATTTGGACTAGCCTCTAGGTTGCTATCTGCACTATCTGCACTTTTCTCGAGAGTGGGTGCCTTATTGGGGGTAATTTTAGAGGCAATATCTCCCAGGGATGAGCGTTTGCCTGTTATTAGATCTAAGGACAAACGCTTTTCGGTAAGGGCTATTTCTTTTTCCAAGATCACAGTTGCCCGAGTTATAAAATCGTCTAAAGTTCCAGTTGCTTTCCCATTGTTCGTTTTTACGGTAACCTGTCTACCCTTCCCTGAGCGCAAGGACATCATGTGGGTTCTAGGAAACAACTAAATATATAGTGCTATAACTTACAATCAAACAGTTTAAAATAAGGGATCTGGGATGGAGAGGGAGAGCAGCCCAGGTGGAGCGGGCGCGGGTTCCTGGGACTCCTGGAAAATGGAGTCCCAGCCCTCTTGCTCGCAGCCCTCAGCCCCTGTTTTACCCCAACAGCAGCTTTAGCCCGGGAAGGAGAGCGCCCCTCTGCGAAGCGGGACCCGCACTGCGGGTTCCGCGAAGCGTGGAGAAAGTTGCAAAAGTGTCCTCAAGAAATCCAAGATGGCAATGGCAGGTTTGCTAGGAGGTCCCACGGAGTACGAGGCAAGCCGGTATTTGTTCACCCGGTCTTTGGGGGCGGGGGTGGGGAGGGAGGGAGAGCAGCCCGGGTGGAGCGGGCGCGGGTTCCTGGGACTCCTGAAAATGGTGTCCCAGCCCTCTTGCTCGCAGCCCTCAGCCCTCAACCCCTGTTTTATCCCAGCAGCGGCTTCAACCCGGGAAGGGAAGCGCCCCTCTGTGAAGCGAGACCCACACAGCGTGAAGGAAGTTGGAGTTAATGTCAACAAGCAAAGAAAGGGGGGAACAGAGAAGTGTAAAACGCTCCCACAGTGAGAGGCAACGGAAGTGATCACAGTACCTTAATCAACAGTCCGAGTGGAGGGGCAGAATCCAGGAACATACAAGTTAGAGGGGTGGCCCTGCCCTAGCTCCGACTGGCGATGACGGGCAAGGACAGGCCCGCTCCTTGGCCCGGGCTTCGCCCGGGCGCGGCCCGCGCGCGTCCCGCGCCGCGAGGCTTTGCTGGCGCTTTTATGCGCGTCGCTGGATGTTGCCGCCTCCCTCCTGGGAGCTATGCCTCCTGGTAGGCGAAGTCCTGGTAAAAGTGCTGGTGCCTGAAGGTGCTTTGCGCGCGTCCCGCGCCGCGAGGCTTTGCTGGCGCTTTTATGCGCGTCGCTGGTTGTTGCCGCCTCCCTCCTGGGAGCTATGCCTCCTGACTCAACAATATGCTTCCTGGGCCTAATGTGACTACATGACAATGGCACGGAATTTGTCTGCTGGGTACATGTTTAAAAATAGATGGTCATACACATTAGAGGTGAGTGAATCTCTGGGTGCTGTATACGATGAAGCTGAACACTTAAACGCTGGGGTTGTTGACTGTTGTAGAGGCGCAAGTGCAGCAAAGGAGGTTGGTGCCTCTTCTTCTTTGCTTTGAGGCTTTACCAGATGCTTCAATTCCTCGTTTTCCACGAAACTGCTCCACGTCGTGGTAAACTTTGATGGTGGCTGTGACTGTCACTGCTGCTGGCCAGGCTAGTCTCGACTACTGAGAGTCTGAGAGAGGGAAGGTGGCCGATTTGGCCAGCAACGGCACAATGGACTGACCTTCCAGCTCTCCTTTCGAGATAATTTGACGGTTCTTCCAAAACCGGGACATACGCTTAAAATTAAGGAAAGCGTTGGGACACCGGGACAGTTTTTTGAAAACCGGGACTGTCCGGGGAAATCCGGCATGTCTGGTCACCCTACTACAACTAACCTAAAGAAGAATCCGACGCATCTGAGAGGTGTGGCTGGCTGTGCTTAATTTGTAAAAAAAAATAAGTGCCAGGGCTCTCGTCAGGACACCACTGCAACTTGCACCACACATTGCCCCTGCCATGCTGCCAATGACAGTAACAACACAACGACTAACCATCACACTCATGCAAGTGTGATAATTCAGACTATTCCAGACACCCAAAGCTATACGAATGGCTTGGGCGGCAGGTGATAGTCATTTTTAATGTATATTGAATTAATAATTAACTGTTGGTGTTGTCATCTCAGACAGTGCCACCTTGTGGCAGACTGTCACAAGTGCCGGTGTTGACAATTAAGTGCCAGTGCCGAGCACTGGAAACCATCGGCTCAAATTAAGCACTGGACTGACTGGTTGACTCTGTGATTCACAAACTATTAATTTTTATTTTGTTAATAAACCCTTTCATAATTTGATTGGCATATGAGAAAAGTTAGGGTTGAGCCTTACACTGTGATTAATTATGTGGCATAATAAAACATTTTTTGTGATAGTTCTACGTCTTTATTTTGCAATTTTTGCAACACTGAACGAAGGTTTCACCTCATTAGTACCAGTTTCACACCCAAATTCTGCAATAACTAAATGCAAGGTGAGAATTTAATTTTTGCCATGGGCACTCCGCCGCTCGGCAGCACGTGCTAGCGTGTTTTTAGTAACTTTTGATATTTGTTAACTAGATACTAGTTTTTGGGTAAAATCTACAAGCTTTAAAGCAGATTATGTGGCAAATCCAACAAATCCATAATTATGAGAAAAACACTTCAAGCAGAAAATCACATAATTCCAGTGCCTCCGTTTTAGAGAACACGACAGCAGAGGGTAAATTATGGGTTGAGCATCATGGTTAGGAGTGCGGTTAAGGCTACCAAACATTCAAAACAAAATATAGAATTTGAGAAATAAAATTTTTAAAAAACTACTTTTCAGTACCATAGTCTGCATTGGATGTTGAACTATCCACCTTACTTTTTGGTTCATACTTTTGGCTTTTAGAAATCTAAATTTAGAACTTTCTGTGAGGACCTTTCCAGCAGCAGTAGTGGTTCTGGTGCACCTCTGAACAGCATCTGGCATGGAGGAACGCGCCACCTTGGTAAAGCTTCTGAGGGAATGTGCGGGTGGACCTGGATTATGCTGCAGTAAAACTGTGTGATTGGGCTTGCTGATGCTGCACTGAAATGCTTTATCTGCACCTAGATGGTACTTTATTGACCTCTTTGGCTGGGTTTGGATGGCACTGAACTGGACCAGATTGCTGGCCAGGATGCTGCAGCAATAATTAGGTCTATTTATATAATATTCTTACAGGGGCTTTCAGCCAGCCCTCTTTCACCATAGGCCTGTTGTGCCATTCATATTTTTCTTCAGCCAACTACATGGGGAAAAGGATGATCCCAGTTCAGACACTGGTTTATTTCAGTGTGAGAGAGATGACATTTTGCTCTTTCACAAGGAACGCATCCATACACAAAGTAGTTACCTTTAGTACCTTCAGAAGAGGGCTGGCTGAAAACCTTTATAACTAAGTATATGATATATATATATATATATATGTATATATATATGTATATATATATATATATATATATATGTATATATATATATATATATATATATATATATATATTCCAATCGCAGCGGGCAAGAAAGGGGAAAACACACTGTGTGTGGCACTTCAATTGGGAGCCCTCTGCGACTAGAATATTGAGCGGCCTGCTCGGTCGCGAAGCGCCCCACTGCTGACATTGCAGCTCCTAATGCTGATGATAAACGGGGTAGAGGAACAACGTGACCGTCCAGTTAGGTGACTGAATGCGGGGTCCCAGTTTCACCTGGTTTGGCGACCCATTTGGGAAAAGTAAGAAACCTTGGGGCACAACGACATCGGGAGAACTACAATTACCACAATGCCAAAAAGACACGCCCACTAAAGGCTGGACTTAAAAGCATCACTGCAAAGGCGGTGAAAACCTTGGCTGCTGTTCTCCTTCAAGATGCCAGTGAGCAAGGGCGATAGAAGCCCGAAACGCATTTGGTGCATTTGAATGCTGAAAAGTGTTGCTGTGTAACCTGCTCTCCTGCTGGAATACAAGGTGAAAACACACTGTGTGTGGCACTTCAATTGGGAGCCCTCTGCGATTGGAATATATCTATCTATCTATCTATCTATCTAAATATATCTATCTATATCTATCTATCTATATATATATATATATATATATATATTATATATATATATATATATATATATATATATATATATATATATATTCACTTAAAAAACCATAGGTTTCACACATGTTATAGTTAGCTGTACATTTCACTCGTAAAAAACCAATGAAATTCCACGTTATAGTTAGATCAGGTAACTATAACTTGCGCACCCACAATAAACTGCTGATGACGTCACATAGTACATCACTCATGACATGGTCAGTGACATCACTCATGACATCAATGATGACATCTGAAATTACACATTGTGGATTGCGGTCGCGCAAGTTATAGTTACCTGATCTAACTATAACGTGGAATTTCATTGTTTTTTTTACGAGTGAAATGTACAGCTAACTATAACATGTGTGAAACCTATGGTTTTTTAAGTGAATTTGCAAGGTTTTGTAAATGATAATTCCTAACTATAACGTGTGTGAAACCTATGTTTTTTTCAGTGAATTTGCAAGGTTTTTTAAATGCTAAGTTATGTATTTATTTTTTATTTTTTTTTCTGGTTTTTCACTATGCGCACACTTTGCGCGCACAGTGCGCTTCCGCACCGTGCGCGCGCTGTGGGCACTCGGTGCACTTCGCGCACCGAGCGCCCACGTTACGCAGTCCATACCGTGCACGCCTCGCCTTTTTTTACGCAGTAACATTTGTTTTTGTCTCCCTTGTGGGTACTTTAATTTATTTAATAAATGTGATTGTTACTTCTTTATTTTTATTTTTTTATTTTTTTTGCCGTGCGCGTACGGTAAGCTTACCGTACGCGTACCCCGCGATTTTTTTTTTAAATTATTAAATTTATTTTTCGTACTTTTGGGTCCTTCTTGGACCCCCTGACAAACACTAGGGGGTCTGCAACTCTCTTCGTTGCCCCCGTTTCACGTTCCCCACCTTTGTTTCTCAGTGCGAGAGACAGAAAATGGCGGCCGACACTTCCTGATTTCGACCGATTCGAATGTTTACAGTCATGTAACCACCAATCAGAATTGAGCTCGCGCACGGCACCGTACGCGTACGGTAAGCTTACGGTAAGCGCACGGAGCGCGCTTACAGATAGATATATTGATTTAAATGCTATTTTCTCAGGACCTACTGAACAGATTTACACCAGACCTACAAAAGGCACATCCTTGACCTGAGGACTACCTCTCTGCCAAATTTCAAGTAATTCTGTTCAGCCGTTCGGGCTGTAGCTGTGTCTAAAGGTCCTATCGAAAAATGCATGGGGAAAACGCGTTTTGGGACCCCCCTTTTTTCTCAGCCCCCGCTTGACGAATCCCCACGAGACTTTCAGGGTAGGAGCGGAGCGTAGCGCCCCATTAGTTTTGAAAATTTCACGAGGATTCGTCGACTGGCGCCAAAGTTATTCCAAATAGAATGTTGCGGATTTCCTATGGAAACACGGTCCTAACTATAACTATCTACTGGCGACCGCCAGTAGATAATATATATATATATACATATATACATATATAGATATATATATATAATGTTACTAAAATCAAAAGGTCTTGGCTAACGATAGACCTAAAATGGAAACAGTGAATGGTAGAATGCTTGAATTCATCTCAGCCACTCAGGCCGCATTCCAGTGTAACATTTTCTGTCCACTATGCCACTTTAGCCAAAGTGCAAATCAGACATATGCACATCAGATTTGGCCTGCTCCAGTAGGAACAGCCCAGCACAAAGAGCCAGGCCAGATACTGTCCAGAGGGGAACTTAAGCAATCCCAGTCCAATGTTGGCCCTTTTCGCCCATATCTGCGAGGTCCAGCTTCCATCCAATGGCAATGAGCATGAGATCCACTTCTGGGTTCGCCAACCACATGTAGGATTGGTCACAGACACCAAGTAATTACCAGTGACTGAGAGTAATTCTGCCCTCTACACCTCAATTATGCTTACAGTAAGTCTAACCACTGGCAATTGCTCGGGTAGCATTCCAAACCACCGTTCTTTTGTCCACCATGCCATCTCAGCTTGGACCCAGCCATATGAAAATCAGTTTTGACCCTGCTCCAATAGGAGCAATCCAGCCCAAACTGCCAGACCAGGTCCTCCCAGAACTGGAACACCATCAAAGACCGCACAAAGATCTGCAGAGATGCACACAGCCATATTCAAACAAATTTGCTTGCAGAAGAATGTGCACACCCTCTTGCATGCACAACAACGCATGCCCAAACCTTCACATACAGCGGTCTAGTCGCAAAGGCACTTTGGAGTACGTAAAGAAGTATTCCCACTGCTATGTATGATGTACTTTTAAAAGCCTTTGTGACATAGTCCCAAAATATCTAAAAATGAAAATAAAATGGGAATATCCACGGAATAGTCACATACAATTAGTACCTATAGACACCACAGTGCCCTCTCTGCACTCCTACTACTAGGGATTCAGACATTTCGGGCCGATTCACAGGGGCATGTAAGAGTATATAAAATGCAGTACTACATCGCATACTCAAAAACGCTTTGGTGAACCAGCCCTACGTGATATTCCTAGTTTGAGGCCTTCGAGCAGTTATCCTTAAGCACACATGCACACACACTGACCACATGCACGCACACTCACCACTGCACAATACTGCGCACACACATGTGTTATGCATAGATTAATCACAGCATAAAAAAGTAACAAACTAAAATAAGAGAAAAGGACGCCTTGATGCACTGCTCCTCGGTTCAAACGCTACAGCTTATAAGTGCTTCCTCTGTAGCAGGACCCAATAGATACAGGGCCAGATGTACGACCCTTTCATTTAGCTCCTCGCAATTTGCAACTCATTGCGAGTCACAAATTGCGAGGTGCTAAATGAAATGTGCAGCAGTGTTAGTGCACTGTTTTGCAATTCCCATTGGGGTCACAATTTGCGAGGCTCTTTAATATTAATGACCCCTTCCAAATTGCGACTGCATTACCAAACTCTTGAAGAAGGTGGTAATTGCGGTCACAAAACATTCACACATATCATTGCGGACGCAATTGGAAAGGGAACGCCCCTTCCTAATTACGACTTCCCAATTCCTAAATAGCGAGTCGCAAACAAATTACGACTCGCTATTTAGGAATTGTACATGGCCAACAGTGATTTTGCATGCGCAAACGGGTTCGCAAACCCGTTTGCGCATGCAAAATCACATCGTACATCTGGCCCACAAAGTTATCTATTCCAGTTGTGAGAAAAAACAGCAGCTTGCTCTTTTGTGACTGATGGCGGAGACCACTGGTCCAGCTATTCATCAGCTGCTGGCCTCAGACAGGAGGCCGCATTCCTTCACTCCCCAGCTGTAAAGGGGATATTCCTTTTCCGTCTCATTCTGTGGCTGTCCAGGCGCCCGAGCCTGGGAGGCTCGCAGTGGGGGTGGGGGGCGGAGATGGACACGTATGTTATATTCTCGTTTCAGGAAATGCCCCGAGGTGGGAGTACTGGCCTCCAAAACTATGAACAGTGAACAAACAGAGAGATTGTTGGGGGTGGAAGCGGTAAGAAAGCAAGAGAGAGGCGACATTAAAACACGCAAACGATAGGGCACGAGGGAGTGCGCGAGAGCGACAGTAAGGCATGAACAACGAGGGAGCGGGGTGGAGAGGGGACGAAAGGAAGAAGGGAGGGATAGAGGCACTGAGATAGAGACAGAGACGATGGAAGAAGAGATAAAAAAAAAAGACGGAGGAAAAGACCGGCGTAGAGCTCTAGGTAGATGGAAGGCAGGAGAGGGCAAAAGCCAGAAGAGGCTTGGGGGTAGACAAAAACAGACAGCAGAGCACACTGACAACGCTAGACAGAGAGAACGAACAGGAGGGAGAAACGGAGATCAGAATATAAAGAGAAAGAAACAACAGGAGAAAGAAGAGAAGGAGAGAGAAGAGGAGTGAGAGCAGAAAAAAGGACAGCGCAGAAGAGAGGCGAGAGGGGGCAGAAAAGGACAGAGAGGGTCAGTGAGAGAATTAAGAAGCAAGAGAGCAGTAGAGAATGCAGAAGAGAGAGAGAGAGAGAGCTAGAGATAGGAGAGAGAGCACAAATGACAGCAAAACATAGAAAGACAGAAGACAGAAAAGAGAGAGGGGACAGCGCATGACACAGAGTGGTCGTCTCTTCCTGGGTCTCTTCCGGTGCAGCTAGGCCTGAAGGACTCTTTTAATTACACCAAACATGTTTTACTCTGAGGGGTGGTGTAGGCCCCCTCAGCCAGTGAGGTGGGAGGGGGGTAATGCTTCAGCGCCCCTCCCCCCACCCACTCCCCAAACCCTTCAGGGGGCCCCCATTCAGCACAGAGCCCAACAATATCTGCGAGATAACGGAGAGAGTCAGGGTGTGACCTTCACATTCTGCACAGGGAGTGAGGGGCATAATTGTGGTTCTGCCACTGGCTTTACTGTTATTATACAATCAGCCGTGGTTTCAAAACTTGTAACTGAAAGGAATAATGTCATCCCCGTGAGGTATTCATTTCCGGTACTTCACAGAAATCACATCCTTCCCCGGAATTGAAAGTAATGGATTTCAACCAATAGGAAGTCTACAATTTTACTTTTTGAGTGTTATACATAGCAAATACACAACAAGTATCCCTTGAGTGGGTAATTGTAAATTGAATGTATATGCAGAGCCACTGCAAAGGCTGCACCTTCTTGGGTCCTGATTGCAAGTTAGGTAGAATTCCACGTAGAGATTCCTGGCGGCCAGAATTCCCGACCCAGCCGGTGTCTCTGCGTGAAATCCCACTTATAACCAGTAAACGTAAACCCCTTTTGAAAAGTAGTGGGCACTATGCCCATATACTTGCGACTAAGGCACACAGACACTGTAGTATGGTACGGGTAACAGGCTGTGAACATGTGCACCCAGGCACTTTTATTAGCAGGGTCACGTCACTCATGACGCCTGTGGTGGATGGGTGTGGGGTGCATGTGTGTCCACTTCCACGAGGGAGTGACTGCCCAACTGAGTATCTGCTGAGACACTAGAACGTGTCCAGCACAGCACTACACCTTTGACACTGATATACCGTGTGGTATTCTGCACGATCGTTCCTCATTCCAGGGGATGCTCTAAGCATGTGGTAAATGCACGTGAGGGCTTCTGTGTGAGGTGTAAGTGGAGGAACGGTGTGGAAGTGAAGGGGGAAGAGAGTAGTGAATGCTGACCCCCAGGGATAGGCTTGGCTGTTATTGCAGCCAAAGTCTCGTGAGATTTTACGAGGTTGAAATCCCAGCCGGCAGCTATTGCGGCCAGAGCCTCTTATGGTTCACTCTGCTGTTATTACCGGCCAGTAAAATCGGGTCGGTGTTCTTGCATACAGACACAGGCCTTTAAGTGGGCCGGGTCTCACCGGGTCTGAGCACCAGCAGTTTTTTCAAGGGGGCCTCGAAACGGGTCTCTATCGGGTCTGTTATGTGCCCTGGCACAGGTGGTCCGTTTTTTTTTCCGGACTGCAGTGACAGCAGGCACATCTGTGCGCATGCCCACACTGCTCACTTCTCACTTGTTAAGTTACGGCATGACATCATGCTAGGTGAGCCTTGTAGGGGAAGGGAAATCCTTTAAAAAGAGTCATTTTCTCTCTGGATTTCCCTTCTTGTTTTGAAACTCAGGAGCAGCAACATTGTCGTTGTGTCACCAGGGCTTTAAGTGGAAGCTTTTTCAATATTATATACAAGCCATAGTTGCTGCTTATTTATTTAATGCAACTAACAACCATTGACAAAGCCAAAAGTCCTGACTTGTTGTAGGTATGATGTTACGTGTTGTATCATATTTAGATGCAATGATAGAAACAGCAAAATACAAGTCGGGCGGCACACTATGGTCAGCACAGATTTTTAGATTTAGTGTTTTATGCCACGCCCTTAATTACATCGCCCACGCCCCTTTGAGAGACCCTCTAGTTTTTTCATCCAACTTAAAGTCCTGTATAGTCCCCTGGGTCCACCGTGATCAGGCAGACGGATTCCATGCGGTAATCTCACCTGACTCATAATCTGGGTCAATAATGTAACAATGGGCGGGAATAAGGCTAGTCTGGGGGAGGGTAAGATCCACAAAGGCAGACAGGAAGGAGGACGTGACGGGGAGCAGAAGCGGAACTGGAGGGGGAAGTAATGAGAGGATATATATGCAGGAAGGTCCACCCTACAACTTCCTGTCCACCCACTTCCTTTCCCAGAAACTTTGTGCATGGCGCATCTCCTGTGCATCTAAATATGTATCTGTGGTCAAAGAGCATGTATCACAGCTGTTTACATACTGCACATTGATAAGGGAACCCCTTGCCGCTAGGTGACACCCCAGAGTCTATACAAACACTGGTGGTGTAATCCTAGTTATATGGGCTGCCCCACGGCCCCTCCTGGGAAGGCACAAGTTAGTAGAGCTGGTGGCAGAATCCACAGTTGCGCGTGTTGCCAGTCTGCCACTTTGTGGTCAGATCTCCTTACAGTATATATTACCACCATTTGACTAATGTCCATTTCACCTGTGTTGCTCTTAGCCACTCCTGTGGGAATGCCAGAGCTCTATTGTGGTCAAAGGAAGCAAACATCACTAATGGACAATTCACACATAAAGTGGTTTCAGTTGTATGAAACAGGTCACTCTAAGGCAGTGCCAATGGAATGATGCGCTTCTGTAGCCCCAGATTTTTTCCGTATAATTGTGGATTTGCAGCATTTGCCACATAATCCTCCACCTAATGCATAATCTGCAGATTTTTGCAAAAAAATGTTGTTTCTAGGTCACTAAATTAATAAAAACGTGGTGACATGTTCACGCACAGTGCAAGGCCCTGTGCCAGTTTTAAGTGGTCATCTTTCATTTGCTTATTTCTGTATTTGGTTGTTAAACTGTTGCTATTGAGGTGAAATGTTCACCCAGACAGCATTGTCGTGTAAAAAATGACAAAGTAATACTATCAAAACATGTGCCGCATTATGCCGCATAATATGCCTTTTCTTCTCACATAATTCAGTCGGCCATGCTGCATAATTTGGTGCGCTCCTGCTGCATAAGATTCCTGTGGCCCTGCAATAAGGTGACACGCCTGTGCATAGATGCAGGATCACGCCTATTCTCACCCATTTCTTAAAACACGCCTGTGCAGTTCAGTCCATGCAGCAGCACTGGCTGATGTTTCTCTGTCTGTAACAGAAAATCAGTCCCAACATAGAACAGAAGTGCGCTGCCTCGCTCTTGACACATTCTATTCCTCAGTTTTATTCTTGAGCGTCCTAGTGCTCACTCTTTTTGGCTTCAGCCTAAGTACAATGGCAAACCACGATAAAAGCACAAAATTGGTCCGCAAACACGACATCAAAACACTACCCATGTAGACCACACAACAAATAGGCATTCTTCCAGCCATGGTGCTCCGACGGAGTGGTGTACTACTCAGGCACAAATGATCTTCGGTGCGTCGTCTGTGGTATTAACAGTGCTTAATTTGAGCCAGTGGTTTCGGGTGCTGAGCACAGGCAACACCGGCGCTTTTCATGAGCACCAATTAAGGACACATTAATTTATGGGGAGATTAAGTGATTTGCCCAGAATCACAGGATGTTGAACCGACGCCGAGGCTGGAATCTGGCTCTCCAACTCCGAGGTCGGCATCTCAGGCCATAACACCACGGGGCATATCATCAAGCCGGCGCAATTAAATTATCGCCGCTTTAGCGTCTGTGTTCGAGCGAAAAGCGGCGATAATTTTATCGCAGTATCAGCAAGGTCACGCTATCGCGTGAATCCTTGCCTTAGCGCCATTTTTGCCAACGCCCAGCTATGCATCTCTAATGAGATGCATAGTGGGCGTTCCTTCCCAAAATAACTGGAGAAATATCACTAACCGACATTTCTCCAATTAACAAGGGAATCGCTAGCCTGCTTAGTGATTGGAAAAGAAGCGCTAACCGCGCGTAACGCAGGTTCCTGTACGCCTGCTTTCAATCTGATTTAGCCATGTAATCCAATAAGAGGTGGATTACATGGCTAAATCCACCCTGCCCTATCAGCAAGGTATCGCCTGTTACAGTGCAATTATCGCTGGATTTCCAGCGATAATCGCACTGTTTTGTAGCTAACGCATGGATTTCTATCGCTTTGGAGATAAGTGTTGCTGATAGCACGCTATCTCCGCGATAGAATCCAGCGATAGCCGGCGATAATTATCCTAGCGCTAAGTGCGCTTAGCGATAATTATCGCCGGTTGTTGCTGATATGCCCCCACATCCTCTCCCCACTTTCATGGTGAATAGTTGCTTCTGTTTTAGACGGCGCTAACAGGAGAAATGGGCTGGTGCAAGCTGCCGCCTGAGGCAAGCCCTGGCACTTATATTTTTTCACAAATTAACCACTGGGTATTAAGTGCTGTATAAGTGCTTCTACAATATGATACAATGGTGCACTGGAGTGTGTGTCCAGACTGGAAGCTGTCCTATAGGTAGTCTCTGCCTGTGCTAGACGCGTATCAGACCAGTGTGGTTTAACGGCTACAGCTATTATTTGCTACACATATTTTGCTATGGAAAGCCCAGCCCTGAGTACCTTTACTGTATTTTTATACAGTAGGATGTACAGCATAAATACCTGGTTCTGAGTTGCATGGTAATGGCGGGGTGGTAATTTACCATTACCATGCAGTGCATATGTGCCAGTACTGTGCTGCACGTAAAGCACCATGAAATGGGGAATTACGGTGAAGGACCAGGTTTACCTGTAGTACAATCTGAGAAAATTCATAATTCTATGGGATTTAATGCGTACATTTAGCACCTGCCCTGACTAAGAGATAAATGTATGAGTCTGCCTCAGAGTGTGGTGTTGGAGGAGAAGGGGTTTGGGGAGTAAGGAAGGAAAGTAGGGTGAGTTCTGGCAGGGGAGCATCCCTGGAGAAAAAAAAAACGTTGCCTGAGGCTCTGGAAACCAGTTCTGGAACATCTGCCCGCTCTGTCTCAGATGAAGCAGGATTCCGGTATGCGGCCTTTGCCTCGCGTTAATTATGCAGAGGGACATTTCACCTCTGCAAGGCAGCGCTTAATTAAACAGCACTGCAGATGTAGGTGGCGAAATGCCTGTGGGCACAGTGTGGTGGGCAATGGGGACACCCCTGTGCCGGAAAAAAATGGCAATCACTGGCAAACAGAGATGGCGGCGCGCTGAAATGTAAACAAATCCAGCATTTCATATGGTAATGCTGCTCCACGTGATTCATAACCAAGGCCAAGGCATGTAATGTGCTGTGGTAATGAACCGCTGTGCCCGGATGTGACATGGCCTCCCTGCCATGCGGTGCTCACAAGTCACTTCACAGCCTCAGGGCACAGTGAAGGTTGTGGACTGGCAGGAAGGAGTGTTCCTTGCTCCTCAACTTCCTGTGCCAAGGAAAGGGGTCAGGCTGGGTCTGAGGTCACACGAGGGCAAGGCGTAGTGACGTAATAATAATCCCGCAGGGGGTCGGAGGGGGGAGGGAGCTTGTACATAAGCCCCTGGGTCCGGGCCTGTAAAAATTGGGCTAAGCAGTATTCCACCTGGTAATCAGCAGAACTGAAATCAGACGGATCCCTGTCTTATATCTTGGCATGTCCGATACACACCGGTGGGGAATGTTAGGACACTTGCACTAGCGTGCCAGGCTCCAGTGTCTAGGAGTCTGAGTTACATATCTTTCCTCACCATAAATTTACTGCAATGCCCACTAAGAAATACATTCAGTTGTGCTTCCTCTGTCAGCCTTACTCTTGTCACTTTGCACCTCAGCTTTTCTGCCCCTCAGCCTCATGTCCCCCTCGCCATATCAACTAGTCCATGTTCTCATCGTAACTGCCATCTACTACCTTTTTTCCCGATACATCAGTTGTACATGCATCATCATGTAGTTGTTCATTGAATTCAATTTCTACAGCACTGAAGCTAAAACTGCCCTTTTTAACGCGTGACTCTCATATCCAGTTAGTGAAACTAGAAATGATTACACGCTGTGTTCCTAAACTTGTAGAATTTGCAAGAAATTAAAGGTAAGGGGGTGAAAGGTCGGTTTCTGTTTCTAAAGAGGAGAGAGGGGGCCTTATGCACATCATTGTTCATCATAGGAAGACTCTTGAAGCAAAATGGCACATGAGTCTGGAGGTAGTGATGGTAACCAATGGTATTACATTAGACAATATGTTTTCACAGAAAAGCACAAAGAATGTATTCAACAGGACAGAAAAAGTAGTGAAGAAATTACAATCAATTAATTTTAAAAGTCTCGGGCCAGACAAATGCGCACCAGTACAGTAGCCCTGCTGAGAACTGTGTTCACTGTCCCGCTACACGTTTAGCCGCCATGCTGAAAAGCGTGCATGTTGAGCAGTTACCAGTGTAGCAACCCACAGACATATTTACATGTTTTCTCTTCACATGTGTGGGCATTGGCCCAATAAATGTATAGCCGCGTTGCTGAGAAGTGTGCATACTATCCTATGACAAACATAGCAGTCATACTGCGTATTGTGCCAGTGGAGTCCTTCTGAGCAGTGTTTCTACAGTACCACCACTAGCATGGCAGCCCTGCTGAAGTGTGCCTACTGTGCTTTTCGATGTAGACCAGCCATAGAGATAAGCACGGGTTTTGTTCCATTAGGAGTACGCCAGCCCTACATGGGCCCTCATCACAAGTGGCCCTGATAGTAGTTGGTGTTTCACCACCATTGAGGTTACAGATACAGGGTTACCAATAACTCTGGGGTGGAGGAAATCTAGGCCATTACAAGTGGGACCCTGAGGGTCCCTTTAGACATGAGGAATTAGTGGGTAATCAGTAAGTCTTGGTCCAACCCCACCGGTAATTTCTCCTTTTCCCCAACTCTTTTTTCTTTCAAACAGAGGTATGAATAAAAACAGATCTGCTAAACACCATGGGACTTATTTATGAGGCCCTTACGCCGCTGTTGCTTCACTTTTTGTGACGCTGCAGCAGCGTAATAAATGGGCCACACTGCTCCATATTTACAAAGTGATGTATCTAGGCAGATGTGTCAGTTTGTAAATCCCTGCGCTACATTATACCTGCAACAGGTAAAATGTGTGCAGGGTGGGTGTTCTGGTGCAGAAAAGGTTCGTAGAAGTGATGCAGTGAAATCTATAAGATTTCACTGCGACACTTCCAGGACGACACTGCGTCAAATCCTTACGCCTGCCTCACAGCAGCCGTAAGGTGACGCAGGCACTTGCCCCATGTGAAAGGCTGAAATGCCAGAAACCGGTCCTAGGAAGCTTGTTTCCGGTCCAGGGAAGACATGGCTTGGCAGTTCGGGCTGGACTGTTCCCATGAGGCACAGGGTCAGACTGATTTGCATATGGACATGTCTGAACTGGGGTGGCAGAGTGGGCTAAAGAACGGTGATGGATTAAACCCAGATCAGTTGACTGGGGGTGAGTGCTTGCAATGTTCAACACTCCGTCCATCATTTCCTTTGATTTTTGCTGTGTGTGTAATAGCCCCAAAACAAGCACAGCAACTCTAATGAGGTGTGTGTAATAGCCCCACAACAAGTACAGCAACTCTGGTGAGGTGTGTGTAATAACCCCACAACAAGTACAGCAACTCTGGTGAGGTGTGTGTTATAGCCCAACAACAAGTACAGCAACTCTAATGAGGTGTGTGCAATAGCCCCACAACAAGTACAGCAACTCTGCTGAGGTGTGTGTAATAGCCCCACAAAAAGTACAGCAACTCTGCTGAGGTGTGTGTAATAGACCCACAACGAGTACTGCAACTCTGCTCAAGTGTGTGGCATTTGGCCGCATAAAAAGTATAGAAGCCCCCACCGAAAAGTCTGAGTATTGAGCAATCACAAATATAGCAGCTGTGGGAAGATTTGTGAAAGGTCTTCTTTTACAGTCGGGCAGTAGCCTCACTGACAAGTGCTGACATTGGTCCATTACATGTATGTCTGCTTTACTGAGAAGCTTGCACGTTGTCCTATTTCAAGTAGGGTGGTCTCAAGGAAAAACACGCCTAGTGGCCCTTCTGAAGAGTACCTTTAAAAGTTTTAAAGCCCTACTGAGAAATGTGCATTCTGTCCAAATACAAGTACAGCAGCCCCACTCAGAAGTGTGTGGGTTCTGGCATTAGTAGAACAGCAGCCCTCCTGGGAAGTATTTACATGCTCCAGTTACAAGAACAGCAGTTCTATTGAGAAGTGAAGGCATTGTCCCATTACAAGAATAGCAGTTTTACTGAGAAGTGTTCTGATTGCCCTATTACAAGTAAAGCAGACAATCTGGGACATGTGCATATTGGGACATTACAAGTTGAACAGCTCTGCTGAGAAGTGAGAATACTGTCCCATTAGAAGTACAGCGGCCTCATTCGGGAGTGTGCACATTGGCTATTACCAGTATGGCAGCTCTGCTGAGAAGTACTGACATTGTCCTATTACACGACTAGCAGCAATGATTACAAGGGCAACATCCAATTACAGGAATAGCAGCACTGCTGAGAAGTATGCACACTGTTCTGAGGAAGTATACCAGGACTGCTGAGAACAGTGTCCTTTTACAAGTAGAGCAACTCTTTTGAGTATTGTGTGTACTGTGCCATTACACCTGTAGCTGTTCTGCTGAGAAGAATGCCTGCTGCCCCTTGAAAAGTATAGCAGCTCTGCTGAGGTGCGCGTATATTGTCCCACTGTAATGATAGCAGCCCTACTGACAAGTGCAGGCATTGGTCCATTACATGTATAGCTGCTTTGCTGAGAACTTCAAACGTCCTATTACAAGCATAGCAGTCCAAATAAAACATATGCATAGTGTGCCCTTCTGAGAAGTGTGCATATTGTTTCATAGCATGTTTAGTAGCCCTGCAGCTCGTGACACACGTGCATGCTCTCCAAGTATGGCAGCCCCATTCAAAAGTGTGTATGTTGTATGATTAGAAATATGACAGCACCGTATAGTGAATTATCCCATTACAAGACCAGCAGTTTTGAATTGCCCTACTACAAGTTCAGCAGCCATGCTGAGAAGTGAGCGTATTGTGACATTACAAGTCTTGCAGCCCTGCTGAGACCTGTGCATCCTGTTCAATTACAAGTACAGCACCTCATTCAGAAGTGCGTATATTACGTCATTACAAAGCCCTGAAGAGAAGTGTGAGCCTTGCCCCATGGCACAAGTAGGATTACTGATAGGAAGAACAACATGATCCAGTTACAACGATAGCATCGCTGTTGCGAAGTGTGGGCATTATCCAATTACAAGCATAGCAGCACTGCTGAGAATAGTGACTTGATCTAATTACAAGTGGAATAACAGTGTTGACAAGTGTGGTCATTGTCCCATTACAAGAATAGCAGTTTCGGGGACAGAATACCGAAAATAATACATTAACAGGTTCGTTTAAATTGTCTTTACCTAGCGCCACATATAGGTCCCTACGCGGTGCCACATATCTCCAAGGTGCTAGATGTGGAGTTAGGAATACATAGTTGCCAACATTTGAAAAACAATTCCCGGGACACTTTGCAGCATAGGGCTGCTGCAGATAGAAAGTTCTGGTTTGCCTACCTGTGTGTGATAAAGAGGAACAGTTTCTGCAACAATCATTCCCGGGACAGTCTCCAACTTGCCAGGACCGTCCTTGCAAAAAAGGGACAGTTGGCAACTATGGGAATAGTGAATCTATACTTCCCCATATGCACTTACTTTCCGCTATTTTCTCCCTCGATATTCTTGTACCGCGGTTTTGTTGGTGTGGATATTGGGCAGTACTATGGCTGGTACTGTCCCTTTACAAGTACAGCGGCAGCATTGCTGCAGCGTCAAGGCGCTACCCCAGCTGACTCAGATGATTGCGTGAGATAACCTTCTGAAGTAGCTCTGATAAATCTCGTGTGCACAAAAAGCTGGCATACTTCGAAGTTCAGACTTACCTCTAGATCTCACGGGTGTCCAGTGATTACAGAACAAAATGCACCGGAAGCAGCGACGCTCTCTCTCTTCCAGCCTCGGGAAGGAGGGCACCAAGAAGCGTGGTGATGAGAGGACGCTCCTCGATGCTTTCTGCAGGGCCTATTTGAACGTGCCTCAAAGATGTTACTGCGGTGACAGTTCTGTCTCACAGCACAGATGCACCCCCTTCTCTCAGATCTACTTGATGGCCAATCGGCAGGACTCAATGCCGCATCAGGCGCTGTCTCGAAGTTTTAATTCCAACCTCTCTCTCCATCCAGCAGTCCTTGGGGGTCCCCGGCCTCCCTGGAGAAATAAAGCCGACGGTGTCTTGCGCGCTCCCTGCCGGGACCCCAGCCCAGAGCCCGGCAGCGCCAGCTTCCCTCCCGCTCTCCCAGCTCCACCGTCTCGCGCCCCCTCTGGCTGCCCGCGTCTGGGACCGGCTGAGAGTGGAAAGTGCCGGTCACTTCCTCCCGCCAGACAGTTCAGTTTTAAAGCTTTATTCGACATTTGTCATAAAAGCATTCCCCTATCCCTAATACAATAAATACTATATATAAAAATACATATTAAACATGAAATGTCGAGTAAATACATAATAAAAATACAAGTACTTCAATTTGTCAAATTTCTTAAAATATAGATTTTTCTATAAATAAAATACAATAATTAATATGGGAGAGTGCAAGATTGAGAATATACATAATTTCATTACGATACGATTGCCATAAGTGAACGAGTACGAATTGACCATGACCAGGCCAAAAATTTTGCTACCCCAACCACAAGCAATATGGAACAATCTGTTTCAAGTATCCTTAGGGCTGCGGATTGGCTACGGGTTCCCAAACTAGAGCACACAGGTTTTAACCATTTGCGTCTGGGGGACGAATACAATGGGCAACAGAACAAAAGATGGGAAATGTGCTCAATTTGTTCTTTACAGTGGTGGCAATGTTCATCCCATACTGGGGACCAGTGCTTCTTAAACGCATTCACCGGGAGTGTACCTATGCGGAATTGAAAATAAAGTTTTCTATCAAAGGGTTTTTCAATGATATCCCAAAAAATTTCGCAAGAAGGGTACATTTTTATGTCCAAGAAGCGAGATGTTAGGCTTGTACTTGTGACGTCACTAAACATTGTAAAATATACCATTTCCCAATATAGGTCTTTCAGCTTTGCCTTCGTAGGAAAGCAGGTTACGTCTTTGGTATCCCATAGATAATTCAAATTCATTTTTATAAGGAGTCCCCGGAGCTCCCTTAACCATGGGATAGTATGGAAACGGTCGAATTTAATAACGTCCGTCAGTGCCGCAGCATAATGGCTCAATTCTGGGGTCACCATAATCCGTCTCCAATATAGAAGAGGGCGTAGCCTCGCTATGTCCTCTATTCCTTTTCTTCCCATATCCAATTTTAGTGGGATTATGGGTGTGCTTTGGGGGACCATCACAATACCTCGTAAAAACCTATTTTCTGCTCGGCCCAGTTCTCTCAAATTAGAAAACCCCCATAGTTCAGAACCATATAAACAAGCCCCTAGTACTTTCATAGAATATATTTCCAACACACAATTTACTGGCTTTGTCAGCGAGGAGCGATGTTTTAGGGTAATTGCGCCTGCTAGCTGCCTAAACTTTAGTAAAGTTGTGGTTATGTGTGGCTTCCAACTCATTTTTCCTTGGAGAGTGATGCCTAGGTAAGAGAAAGAGTCCACCCTTTCTAGGGGTGTACCTTTATATTTTATTACACCTTTAAAGGTGGACTGCTGGTTGAGGCACATGAATTTTGTTTTGGAGGTGTTCAGTTCAAGGCCCCTCTCGTCGCAAAATATACCAAATGCATCAACCACTTTTTGGAGCCCACTGGGAGTGCGGGAAAGTAGGAGCGTGTCATCTGCGAACATGAGGATAGGTACACGAGAGCCTGCGATTACTGGGGCGTCACTAGCAATCTTCTCTAGATGCTCAACAATGCCGTTTATATAAATTGAGAAGAGAGTCGGTGCTAGGACACACCCTTGCCTCACCCCACGTTCTACCGGAAAGGGATCAGTTACTTCTCCTTGCTTGCCCCACCTTATTCTTGCAAAATTATTTTCGTGGAGACGAACAAGGAGTGTGAGCAATTCCTGGCTTAAGCCCACGTCCGCCAAGGTCTGCCAAAGTTTCTCTCTGGGGACCAAGTCGAAAGCGGCTTTTAGGTCCACAAAAACTGCATACAATGTCCCCTTCTTTAGGGTAACATTTCTCCAGTAGATGGTTAAGAAGTGGAGGACTTGATCAACGCTGCTAGTTAGAGGACGAAATCCAGCTTGGTAAGATGACAAAATATTGTTTTCGTTGATCCATTGCTGCAGTTTATTTTGGACTAATCGGCCCATTAGTTTTTGTGCTGTATCAATCAAACTAATGGGTCTATAATTTTTGGCCAGGGTTCTATCACCTTTTTTAAATATGGGAATGATTTCGGCTCCCTTCCAAGAGGCAGGCACTTTCCCTCCCATTGCCACCGCATTAGCCAGCAATGCAAGGTATGTACACCAGGAATTACGATCCGATAAAAATATATCAGCCGGAATTCCGTCCATGCCTGGAGCTTTGCCCCCGGCCACACAATCCAGTACAATACTCACATCCTTTTCATCAAATATTGGAGATTTGTAAAAGACTTGTGGAGGCGGACAACCAATGGAAAATATGGGATTACAGGCATACTGTGGTTGGAAGTATTCCACCCAATTGCTTTTCGGAACATGGTTCATAGGATGGGGTGCTGTGCCACCCTTATCCCATTTTACTGTGGACCAAAAGCGCTTAGAATCCTTAGAGGCACACGCCTCCTTGAGTTCGCGCCAATAAACCTCATCCCAACGCTTCCTTGCCAATTTTTGGGCCTGTCTATACTGGTTTCTTGCCAACCTTACTGCTGCTGCATTTCCTGTTCTCAGTTCCACGCTAAGGTTGTCTCGTGATATCCTGCAACTCCTGTCATACCATCCTTTACTCTCTTGGACTTTTTTCTTTTTATTTGGGGCTACTGTTTTAACAAAGAAACTTTGGATTTTTGAAAATAGTTTCTCGTGAGCAGCCATCATGTAGTCTGTAAAATCAGTCCTCCCATAATGGCACTTTATCTTAGATACCTCAGTCGCCACTAATTCCTTTAGAGTCTCTAAGTTGTCAACATCTTCCAAGAGCATACTCCACTTCAGGTGGCGAAGATTGTTTGAGCTTACAAGATCTTGCGTCACCATTTGGTTCCCTCTTGGGAGATCGGACATTTCATGGTAGGGATGGAGTGTCAGGCACAGTGGATTGTGATCACTTTCTATTTTATCTTTCACTTCCATATCCACCAATTTATCCCAAGCCCTTACATCCAGTAGTATATAATCTATTCTGCTGGCTGCTCGACCATTGTCGAATGTGTTTTTCCCCATTAAGTCAGAGGATGCCCGTCCATTTACTGCTCTAAGGCCTCTTGATAGACAAAGACTCTTCAGTTGGATTGCTACTGTGCTCCATTTTCTAATAACTGGGATATCCAGTTGGGGAATTCTCCACTTGGTATCCTCATCTTCGGCCAGTGTCCTATCCTCTTCGCCCAGAGGTTCGAAGGTGGTGTTAAAATCCCCGCCTATTATTACATGGGGAAGCACTGGTAGCATTTCAATATAATGCTCAAGGGTCGTCAGGGTCTCTGATGGTTTACCCCTACCAACTCCCCTGGAGTAAAGATTGAACAGGGCTAGTTGTTGACCATTTTGCCAGCTAATGTCAAGAGCTAGGATATCATTAGAGGGTATGGACCTTTGTTTAACTGAGCAATTCAATGTTTGTCGTACCCAAATTAACAGGCCCCCAGAGTGTCGACCCACTCGGTTTCTTATGGCTGGGACATAAAAGTTCAGATATCCTTGTCGGAAAATTGGGGTGAGCGCCCAAGTTTCTTGCAACAATATTATATCGTACAGGTCGATAAAATCGACCCAATCTGGGATATTTAGCTTGTTAGCAATGCCAGCTATATTCCAAGAAATAATAGATAATGGCAATATGTCCAGTTGGTGCTGGATCTGGTCAATGGCAGAAGTGTATATACGATCTTCAGGTTCTATACCTGGCACTAGGTCACTATTCAATATTAGTGGATTCTCAATTGCCTCTAGTGTTCTTTTTTGTCCCATCCAGACTCCACTTAGATCCTCTTGGGAGGGAGTGGGAGATGTCTTAGAGGCCGGGGTCAATTCATCTAGTACAGGCTCAATAAAAATCAGTGACCTATCATGTCCCTGGTGCAGCTGGAGTTCAGGGGCGACAGGAAGAACACATGCGAGTCAATCACACTCGTTTAGGTCAGATAGCACGGAGTAGTGATTATCCAACCTCAACCCCCACTCACTTGAAGGGTCAATCCTGGCCCTTCTATTTCCCACAACTGTCCACTTTGTTCTTAATGTGCTAGGTTTAGCTATTAGTCCTCTTCTACTATAGAAGAAATCCAGTGTCAGTGGTATTATTTCTGCTGTTCTAAGTTGTGGAGGGAAGATGTTCCGTAGGACATCAGGTAGAGCTTCAGGACCCTTAAAACTCAAAACCACACAATCCCCTTGAAATTTCTTTGCCTTAGTGCCTATCCACTTAACCCTTCTTGCTGTGAGCAGATCATCAGATAGTTTTACCTTACCCCAAGGGGATATGTGCATATTATTGCTAAGCCACTGCAAAGCCTTATTTCGTAGGGAGTCCGAGGACTCGATCTGCCCTGTTTTCAACGTTGGTGTGTTTGCGAGTACTAGGATCATGGGGGAGGCTTCAACAATTAATTCAACTGGGCCAGTTTCTGGATTAAGAGTCTCAGTGATAGTATTGCCTACTGATTGTGCTGTTTCTAATGTTGGGGCAGTATTAGGAGTCTCACCATGTCCAGAGGAGGCTTGATGAATATGGTCAGATGGAATTTGTAGGCCTGTATTTATAGTACCCCCAAGTGATTTCCCTGCAGCATCTATGTGTTCAAATTTGGATATTATTAGGTTTGATATTTCCCCCATCCCCTCATTGGTTTTTCTTAGGAGGGTCTCTAGTTTATTAACTTTATTAGCTAATTGGTCTACTTTTGATATAAGAGGTTTCATTAGCCCTGATAACTTAGACTCCAGTGCTCCCATGAGCTTATTTAAAAAGGTATCCTCCCAATCTACACTTTCGTTCTCTTCTTCCCTTATCCCTTCTTCCACCCTTTTCTTTACTCTTCTTGGTGGGGTTACAGATTTAGTTTTACAGGAACGTAGGCCACCTCTTCTAGGAGGTTCCTTAGTAATCCCTTTTTTAACTCTTGGTGCAGGGACAGGAGTGGGAGGAGTATTGCTCTCAGGATCTAGCTCCACAATTGTGTCGGATTGGTTTGGCTCTTCTAAGATAAGTAAATCAACAATAGGATCGAGTTGTTGAACAGTAGAAGGCGTGGATACATTTGTTATAGAGGAGTCATAGGGGACCTCAATCGAGTCATTGGTGACAATTTCATCTCTAGCAGACTGAAATATCCCTGATTGGTTAATTTGGGCACAAGGTGGGGAATCCATAAGTCCCAGGGAAGATCTCCGATCATTATTAATCTTTGCCACCACCTGGACCAAATAATTATCCATTGTATTTGCCAGGGTGGCAGGTGTTTTTTGTCTCGACATTATAATCTGGCAAATCCTGTACAGATCTACCCTGATAGTAACTGTAATAAGGCAATTTCACTTTCAAAAAAAAATATATATCGTCTTACCACAGGTAAATTTGAGGTTGGGGGAAAGAGGGGTGGCCCAGTCCAGTCTCTCACAGTCTAGAACGGGCTAAAACGGGCCCGCCCTTGGCCCGGGCTTCGCCCGGGCGCTGCCCGCGCGCGTCCCGCGCTGCGTGGGGCCTGTGTGTAATTTATACAGCCCGGGCGCTGCCTGATGACATCAGCGGCAGGCGCCCGGAGCTGAGGGTGCTGGGAAATGTAGTTCCGCCGCCTCCCGGCGGTGTCCCAGATCGAGCAAAGTTCCTTTTGGCCCCGTTGAAGAAGCCGTTCCCCTCACGGCGAGCCTGGTTCAAAGTTGTGGCAGTGGTAGGTTCAAAGAGCGCGTCCCGCGCTGCGTGGGGCCTGTGTGTAATTTATACAGCCCGGGCGCTGCCTGATGACATCAGCGGCAGGCGCCCGGAGCTGAGGGTGCTGGGAAATGTAGTTCCGCCGCCTCCCGGCGGTGTCCCAGATCGAGCAAAGTTCCTTTTGGCCCCGTTGAAGAAGCCGTTCCCCTCACGGCGAGCCTGGTTCAAAGTTGTGGCAGTGGTAGGTTCAAAGAGCGCGTCCCGCGCTGCGTGGGGCCTGTGTGTAATTTATACAGCCCGGGCGCTGCCTGATGACATCAGCGGCAGGCGCCCGGAGCTGAGGGTGCTGGGAAATGTAGTTCCGCCGCCTCCCGGCGGTGTCCCAGATCGAGCAAAGTTCCTTTTGGCCCCGTTGAAGAAGCCGTTCCCCTCACGGCGAGCCTGGTTCAAAGTTGTGGCAGTGGTAGGTTCAAAGAGCGCGTCCCGCGCTGCGTGGGGCCTGTGTGTAATTTATACAGCCCGGGCGCTGCCTGATGACATCAGCGGCAGGCGCCCGGAGCTGAGGGTGCTGGGAAATGTAGTTCCGCCGCCTCCCGGCGGTGTCCCAGATCGAGCAAAGTTCCTTTTGGCCCCGTTGAAGAAGCCGTTCCCCTCACGGCGAGCCTGGTTCAAAGTTGTGGCAGTGGTAGGTTCAAAGAGCGCGTCCCGCGCTGCGTGGGGCCTGTGTGTAATTTATACAGCCCGGGCGCTGCCTGATGACATCAGCGGCAGGCGCCCGGAGCTGAGGGTGCTGGGAAATGTAGTTCCGCCGCCTCCCGGCGGTGTCCCAGATCGAGCAAAGTTCCTTTTGGCCCCGTTGAAGAAGCCGTTCCCCTCACGGCGAGCCTGGTTCAAAGTTGTGGCAGTGGTAGGTTCAAAGAGCGCGTCCCGCGCTGCGTGGGGCCTGTGTGTAATTTATACAGCCCGGGCGCTGCCTGATGACATCAGCGGCAGGCGCCCGGAGCTGAGGGTGCTGGGAAATGTAGTTCCGCCGCCTCCCGGCGGTGTCCCAGATCGAGCAAAGTTCCTTTTGGCCCCGTTGAAGAAGCCGTTCCCCTCACGGCGAGCCTGGTTCAAAGTTGTGGCAGTGGTAGGTTCAAAGAGCGCGTCCCGCGCTGCGTGGGGCCTGTGTGTAATTTATACAGCCCGGGCGCTGCCTGATGACATCAGCGGCAGGCGCCCGGAGCTGAGGGTGCTGGGAAATGTAGTTCCGCCGCCTCCCGGCGGTGTCCCAGATCGAGCCAAGTTCCTTTTGGCCCCGTTGAAGAAGCCGTTCCCCTCACGGCGAGCCTGGTTCAAAGTTGTGGCAGTGGTAGGTTCAAAGAGCGCGTCCCTTGAAAAGTATAGCAGCTCTGCTGAGGTGCGCGTATATTGTCCCACTGTAATGATAGCAGCCCTACTGACAAGTGCAGGCATTGGTCCATTACATGTATAGCTGCTTTGCTGAGAACTTCAAACGTCCTATTACAAGCATAGCAGTCCAAATAAAACATATGCATAGTGTGCCCTTCTGAGAAGTGTGCATATTGTTTCATAGCATGTTTAGTAGCCCTGCAGCTCGTGACACACGTGCATGCTCTCCAAGTATGGCAGCCCCATTCAAAAGTGTGTATGTTGTATGATTAGAAATATGACAGCACCGTATAGTGAATTATCCCATTACAAGACCAGCAGTTTTGAATTGCCCTACTACAAGTTCAGCAGCCATGCTGAGAAGTGAGCGTATTGTGACATTACAAGTCTTGCAGCCCTGCTGAGACCTGTGCATCCTGTTCAATTACAAGTACAGCACCTCATTCAGAAGTGCGTATATTACGTCATTACAAAGCCCTGAAGAGAAGTGTGAGCCTTGCCCCATGGCACAAGTAGGATTACTGATAGGAAGAACAACATGATCCAGTTACAACGATAGCATCGCTGTTGCGAAGTGTGGGCATTATCCAATTACAAGCATAGCAGCACTGCTGAGAATAGTGACTTGATCTAATTACAAGTGGAATAACAGTGTTGACAAGTGTGGTCATTGTCCCATTACAAGAATAGCAGTTTCGGGGACAGAATACCGAAAATAATACATTAACAGGTTCGTTTAAATTGTCTTTACCTAGCGCCACATATAGGTCCCTACGCGGTGCCACATATCTCCAAGGTGCTAGATGTGGAGTTAGGAATACATAGTTGCCAACATTTGAAAAACAATTCCCGGGACACTTTGCAGCATAGGGCTGCTGCAGATAGAAAGTTCTGGTTTGCCTACCTGTGTGTGATAAAGAGGAACAGTTTCTGCAACAATCATTCCCGGGACAGTCTCCAACTTGCCAGGACCGTCCTTGCAAAAAAGGGACAGTTGGCAACTATGGGAATAGTGAATCTATACTTCCCCATATGCACTTACTTTCCGCTATTTTCTCCCTCGATATTCTTGTACCGCGGTTTTGTTGGTGTGGATATTGGGCAGTACTATGGCTGGTACTGTCCCTTTACAAGTACAGCGGCAGCATTGCTGCAGCGTCAAGGCGCTACCCCAGCTGACTCAGATGATTGCGTGAGATAACCTTCTGAAGTAGCTCTGATAAATCTCGTGTGCACAAAAAGCTGGCATACTTCGAAGTTCAGACTTACCTCTAGATCTCACGGGTGTCCAGTGATTACAGAACAAAATGCACCGGAAGCAGCGACGCTCTCTCTCTTCCAGCCTCGGGAAGGAGGGCACCAAGAAGCGTGGTGATGAGAGGACGCTCCTCGATGCTTTCTGCAGGGCCTATTTGAACGTGCCTCAAAGATGTTACTGCGGTGACAGTTCTGTCTCACAGCACAGATGCACCCCCTTCTCTCAGATCTACTTGATGGCCAATCGGCAGGACTCAATGCCGCATCAGGCGCTGTCTCGAAGTTTTAATTCCAACCTCTCTCTCCATCCAGCAGTCCTTGGGGGTCCCCGGCCTCCCTGGAGAAATAAAGCCGACGGTGTCTTGCGCGCTCCCTGCCGGGACCCCAGCCCAGAGCCCGGCAGCGCCAGCTTCCCTCCCGCTCTCCCAGCTCCACCGTCTCGCGCCCCCTCTGGCTGCCCGCGTCTGGGACCGGCTGAGAGTGGAAAGTGCCGGTCACTTCCTCCCGCCAGACGCCGGAGCACAGTAAATAATTGTCGGGCATCAGACCTGGGAGGGACTCCTCCCAACACCCCCCACGCCTTTGGGGGCGAGGGATGGGGCGGAAAAGGACCAGGGCCACGGCAGGAAAAATAATTAAACGACAGAGAGGAAAGAAAGATCACCTGACTGCCAGAGAAGCAAGTTTTAGGTGGGAAACCCGCTAGAAATATATTGGATTTTTTCTCTTTTCTTGAAGTGTGTTGCCATTCGATAGAGACCGCGTAAATGACCGGGGGGCCTATTATCAAGGGCTGGCGATTACATTATCGCCGCGTTAGCGTCCGTTTCTGGGCGAAAAGCGGTGATAATTTTATCGCTTTATTAACAAGGACACGCTAGCGCGTGTTTCCTTGCCTTAGCACCCGGTTTCTTTCCGCCTCGCATCGCTAATGAGATGCAAGGTAGGTGTGCACATAAAACTTCAGTTTAAAATATCGCTAACGGGGCTTCGCGATATTTACAACGAGGCCCCGTCCGGTGTAGCGCTAATCTTTTTCACGCTAACTCGGCCTTAACGCAGGGATTTAACATCTGTTAAATTCCTGACTAAGGCATACCTAACATGGAAGATGGATTGTGGGGCTAAGAACACAGGGCCCTATCATCAACCATATCGCCGTATTCCACGGAACATCGCTGGAAAACCAGCGTTGTTCCATGGAAAACGACGATATCTCTGCTATCATTGGAATTTTTATCGCCTTGGTGATACACGTTGTTAATAACGCTCTAACCGGGTGATAAATTCCAGCGATAGACGGCGATAAATAAAAAAGCGCTCAGCGCGCTTTGCGATATTTGTCACTGTCTATTGATAATATGCCCCCAAAGGCGCATGTTTAGCTGCTTTATGTGACAGTCGTCTGTTTACAAGCAACTTACTACTTGACCTAAAAACACGCATTTGCAATGCAATAGGTCTAGCAATTGCGAGATTTTGAGCTATTGGCATTGTAAATGACAATGCCTTTTATTTATGTGTTAAAAAAATCTACAATAATAAAAGGCATTGTCATTTGCAATGCAATAGGTCAAAGTTTATAAAATGCGAGACCTATTGCATTGCAAATGCTTTTTTGTTTACAAGCGCCCCATGCTGCGCTTTCACGTTAATAGACAAGCAGTGTCTAAAGAAAGGTCCATGGCCGCTATTAAAATGAATGCGCGGTACGGGGCGCTTTTACCCAAAAAAGCATTGTTTGTCAAGTTGACAAACAAGTGCTTTTTTTTTTATTAAAGCACCCATGAAAGCGTGCATGGCGCACTGAATGCACTGAATGTTGCTGTAGTGCCTGCAGTAGGAGAAACGTATTAAAGAAAATAGTGCTTGAGGACTAAATAAGACGTACCGTTTAACAACCGAAGTAAAAGGACCTGTCCTCGTGGGAGGATACAAATGAAGACAAGGCAGTACTAAGGAGGGACTAACACGCCTATTTACCAATCAGAAGCCAGCATTTACTAAGGACAATGACATAAGCCAATGACAAATATGGGCAGAGAGTGGGTGGGGCTTCAAGTCCATACTCCAAAACAGCATGGCTCGCAGCGCTTGCGCTTCCTTGGCTCAACCTAAAAAGGATTATTAAAGCCACTGGGCCTGGTCTTGGCAAACTGGCGTAATGGTTATTTTTATTTACTTATAGCAAGCATATGTTACAAAAATAAAAGAATGGTGAAAGAAATAAAACAAGCCACTTATGTGTGTTAACCAAATGCTGGTAATAAAAAAAAAAGCCTAGTATTTTAGTGAAAACTGCAATGTTGCGTCATAGCAGGAATATGTACAGACCAAGTATAGAAACTCTTTTTATTTTTAATGACCATTACAGTAAAATATAATTCTTATTGCCAAAAGAATAGATACTATTGGCATTGAATTATTTTTGCAAACACAAGGAGACGATGGACGGAGTGCTGAAACTTTTAAAACACTCACTCCCAGTCACAGATCTGGTTTGAATCCATCATCATTCTTTAGCTCACTTTGCCACCCCAGTTCAGAAATAGCTATCTGCAAATCAGTCTTGACCCTGTGCCTCATGGGAACAGTCCAGCCCGACCTGCCAAACCATGTCTTCCCTGGACCAGAAACAAGCATCCTGGGACCGGTTTCGGGCTAACAGCCCTCTTCAGCCAGGCTAGCTTGAATCCAGTGGCAAAGTGAGGAAGGGACCCACGTCTGGGCATACCCTGCCAACTTAGGGCGAACAAAGCAAACACAAGGAGATGATGGACGGAGTGCTGAAACTTTTCAAACACTCACCCCCGGTCACAGATCTGGATTGAATCCATCATCATTATTTGGCTCACTTTACCACCCCAGTTCAGACACAGCTATATGCAAATCAGTCTTGACCCTGTGCCTCATGGGAACAGTCCAGCCTGAACTGCCAAGCCATGTCTTCCCTGGACCGGAAACAAGCATCCTGGGACCGGTTTCGGGCTGATAGCCCTCTTCAGCCAGGCTAGCTTGAATCCAATGGCAAAGTGAGCAAGGGACCTACGTCTGGGCATACCCTGCCAACTTAGGGCGAACAAAGCAAACACAAGGAGATGATAGATGGAGCGCTGAAACTTTTCAAACACTCACCCCCAGTCACAGATCTGGGTTGAATCCATCATCATTCTTTGGCTCACTTTGCCACCCCACTTCAGATACAGCTATATGCAAATCAGTCTTGACCCTGTGTCTCATGGTAATAGTCCAGCCTGAACTGCCAAGCCATGTCTTCCCTGGACCGGAAACAAGCATCCTGGGAGCGGTTTCAGGCTAACAGCCCTCTTCAGCCAGGCTAGCTTGAATCCAGTGGCAAAGTGAGCAAGGAACCCACTTCTGGGCATATCCTGCCAACTTAGGGCGAACAAAGCAAACACAAGGAGATGATGGATGGAGTGCTGAAATTTTTCAAACACTCACCCCAAGTCATAGATCTGGGTTGAATTCATCATCATTCTTTGGCTCACTTTGCCACCCCAGTTCAGACACAGCTATATGCAAATCAATCTTGACCCTGTGCCTCATGGAACCAGTCCAGCCCGAACTGCCAAGCCATGTCTTCCCTGGACCAGAAACAAGCATCCTGGGACTGGTTTCCGTCTAACAGCCCTCTTCAGCCAGGCTAGCTTGAATCCAGTGGCAAAGTGAGCAAGGAACCCACGTCTTTGCATCATTCTTTAGCTCACTTCTGCATTCTGTCCATCACTGTTGTTTTTGCATTTGTCACCCCGAGTGGGACGGGTATGCCCAGACGTGGGTCCCGTGCTCTCCATGCCACTGGAATCAAGCTATCCTGGCTAAAGAAGGGTGAAAGCCCAAAACCGGTCCTAGGATGCTTGCTTCCAGTCCAGGGAGGACCTGGCTTGGCAGTTCGGGCTGGACTGTTCCCATGAGGCACAGGGTCAAGACTGATTTGCATTTGGCTGGGTTCAAACCGGAATGGCATGGTGAGCAAAAAAACGATGGATTTAGGCCCAGATCTCTGTACTGGGGTGAATGTATGACATTGTTCTGCATTCTGTCAATCAACTGTTGTTTTTGCATTGAATTATTTTTACCTGAAAGCATAAACACAAAAGGATGAAGTAATGAAAGAAATACACATTGGCAAAGTAAAGAACTGGCCACAAGCCCCTGCACACAAGTGCATTTCTTTTTTTAGGCAGACGTGCAAGCACTTTTTAGGCAGATGTGCACATGCGTTCATATAAAAAGGACTTCGCTCAAAGTGCAAAAGACTAAGTACTTGAATAGGACTGACCTATTGCGCCATGTTGAAAGATTTGGTGTTCAGAAACAAAAATGTGAGTGGCAGTTGAACAGGCAAATGGATGAAGAATGCTGACTCAAACGCCTCTCTATGCATTTGTGTATGTATGTCTCCAGGCCAGACCTAACAAGCATTGGCATAGCCAATAGGTCTCACCTTTGGGACCTTATAAGTTAGTTATCCAGCACAAAATCCTTGGTGCAACAACATCAACTGTTGCATGGCTAAACACTTATAAGGTCCCAAAGGCGAGTCCTATTGGCTATGCCAATGCTTGTTTCAAGGAGGCCTCGAAACGGGTCTCTATCGGGAATCGTTTTGTGCCCTGGCACAGGCAGTTCGTTTTTTTCCGGACTGCAGAGACAGCAGGCACATCGATGTGGGCTGCTCACCCTGCTCACATCTCACTCGTGGAGAACTTACGGCATGACGTCATGCCAGGTGAGTGTTGTAGGTGAAGGGAAATTCTTTAAAGAGAGTCCTTATCTCTCTGGATTTCCCTTCTCTTTTTGAAATTCAGGCGCAGAAACATTGTTGTGGTGTCACCAGGGCTTTAAGTGGAAGATTTTTCAATATTATTATATACCAGTCATAGTTGCTGCTTATTTATCTTATGCAACTAAAAACCATTGACAATGACAATAGTCCTGACTTGTTTTAATTATGATGTTACTTGTTTCATATATCTGGATGCATTGACAAAAACAGCAAAATACAAGTCGGACGGCACACTATGCTAAACACAGATTTTTAGCTAGCGTGCTTTTTAGCCTCGCCCTTAATTACATTTGCCACGCCCCTTTGAGAGACCCCCAGTTTTTTCATCTCACTTAAAGCCCTGATTATAACTACAACCGGCTCAGCACCTGCTGTTAAAAAGTGCCTGTGCTGAGCTGAGCACCAGCAGGACTCGGCCTACTTAAAAGCCCTGTGCATAAATAAATATAAACATCATATCCTTGCTAACATGAGCACAGCTAAGGTGGTTATTTTTTAAAACGGCAAACTGAGGGAGTCTCCAAACGTTGTCACAGCTGACTGGAGCTGCGTATTCTCAGCAGTGGTATGTGACCTCGGAGCAGGGCTGGGCTATCAGACAACCAACCACGCAGTTAGTGGAAAACGTGGCCGAGGTTAACGTAATGTAAGTGGGGAATACAGGACTACCACTTACGGGCTTGTGGAAGCACAACCAAGAATTTTCCTCCTAAACCATATCCCTAAACTAAAATAACGAGCAGTTGCCTTTTCCGCCTCTCCCTCATTGTGCGGGTTGTTGTCACAGAACAGTGAAGTCTCTGACGGCTCCTAATTGCAGTTTAGAGTGTAAATTCAAGTACTTTGCTGCGAACTGCGAAACGCAATTTTCAAAAGTTGCATTTTTACATCCTCTGTACTCCGCATATCATCGAGAATGCTCGATATTTTATTTGAAGGGATAGAAAGAGAAGTTTGCAGTAGGAGCTGCCCAGGCATGGCCCTTTCTGTACATTGTTCGTGTGACCCCATGGCGGAAGAAAGGCGGTTTTGGGGGTCCCCTTTTGAAGAATAATCCTTCTGCGAGTCTCAGCATCTGTGTAAACTGTGAGCGGCCCGGCCTCTGTGGGAACTCCAGGGAGGAGGGAGTGGGGCGGGGGATACGGTTTTGTCTTCAGAAATATAATTTGATTCAAATCCGTTCATTCAGCCTTTTGGGGTGGAGGGACACGCGTTCCCCCCCAACAGATATAAGTGTGTGACTGACCATGAGCAGTCTGTCGGTTTAGGGAACGCGAACATTAGCCGTTGGTGTCGGCCCAGTCCGCGGTGACATGCCAGGCTTTGCCCATTATGACTAACTATGGCCAGTTTAGGAATTAGAAAACAAGCACGCGAATGGTGCGTGCCCGTGCCACAGCGAGCCATGTGTTTTGAATTATCGCGCATGCGTCTGGGCACGATAATTCAAAACACATGGCACACGTGCGGGTAACCGCAAGCATTAGGCCATGGGCGGAGCAAAGGCGGGACATGCACCCGCCTTTGCCCAATTGCGTGCTGTCTTTCTTATAAAGATGCACGCAAAGCCCAATAGCCTGTAACCAAAAACAAAACACATGCACTAGCGTGTGGTCAGATTTTTGAAGCCCCTTACAAAAGTCTCGCAGAGCAGCGCATTCGCGCTAGCTCAGGCGAGACCTAAAAATGACCCCACAACAAGCTAAGACATAGATATCCATAAGACCAGTGGCATAGAGTATTGAAATCCAATCAGAAGGGGTCACTCTAGGGCATAGGACAACATCTGGGGTAGTGCAGCTGTGGGTGAAACTGGTCACAGTCTGAAGATCGTAGGACTAGCAATGAGAGAGTTGGGCTGATACAGTGTGTTATTGGGAGTGTTTATTTCAAGGAGCCATATTTGAAAACTGGACTGTCGGACTTCAGACATGGGTGCTCACTGGATCCACAAGATCACCATTTTGATACCAGGAAACTTGAATATGTTAATATGATGCAAATATAGCTTTAATGGGTGATTTCCTAGGAATTGCCACAGCCAATAGGCAACTACTCTAAGGCCGGTGGTGAGGAGTTAAATATGCTATGTCCTTCTCAGCCTGGAAAAGTGCGTGACCCAGACTCCCACAAAGGGGGGCAGGGATGGTTACGGACGAAGGCGACTCACAGCCTCTGAAAGTTATCTGGGTGGCTGCAACCCTGTGGTCACACAGCATGTGTGTAAGTCAGTTCTGGCTAACAAGGCTGCAATGTCCTGGTGGATCCTGGCTGGCTCACATTCTCAGGACAACCTCCAGACAAGATTCAGTCAGTCTGGCCATGTCCATTGCATCTTAGTCTGGGACCAGCTGCTCTCCACACACTGGGAGAGCGACTTCTGCTCTTCCTTCTCCGGCAGATTGCGGCAGCTTGGAGGGGAATCTCCATTTTGTGCACCTTTCATTTTATCCTTCAGAGGACACGTTTCACTTTCCACATGCTCTCCAAGCCACACAACACCAGTGTATCATCAATGGGAGGCTAGGGCTGGAAGCCTTTCACAGGGGTGATGCAGGCCACTTCGCTCTCCTAAAAGTGAAAGGTAAAAAGGAATATGACCCTGAGCTCGAATCAGCTGCCAACATCCTTCAAGCTTCTGCATTGCGTGATGCACGAGTGCACTGGCCACCCATGACTATAAGTTGGAGGTACAATGTGTGTCCTCGCCTGCCTAAAAGAGACTGGTGCGTTGCTGTTGAGCATCATCCAACAGATTGCGACCCATTCATTGGTTCCCGGAATGCCAAGCTCACTAAGGTAAAAGCGCGAGGCAAGAGAGAAAAAGTTGAGCGAAGCTGGGTGTCAGAGCTTTCCTTACCGTGCAAGGACTTTTATCTTTGTAAATTGTCGTTAACTAGTCTTCACTCATAATCAGTCAAAAATATGTGTGTAACGGATGGAGGTTGACACAAATGTTTGTGTCCTATCATGAATCAATTTTCGTTGTGGGGCTGAAACCAACTTTAGATTCTCAGCAGCACCCAAAGTGGTGCAGGATTGCAGTGATCATCTTGGTCCCCCTGTCAGTACTTCGAATGGCCTCAACATCCACTTGAGATCCTCTCGTATCTGATGGATGTGACCCGCTGGTATTGATGCCTTGATGTTCTTCTACTATGATAGAGAGACATTCATCATTGTTCAAGGATTTATGTGCAGGCTGCTAGCTCTTGGTCATGCAGGTCACCTGCCACCATCGCCACAGGAGTGGGAGTGTTCATTCTGAGGTGAGGGGGCTCTCTCATGTCTACGGCACAGAACAGGTGGAGCTGTGGCCTGTCACTCTGCCGGACAGGGGCATATCTATCAATGGTATAGCATGCGTAGTATGTAACTTTAAAGAAAAAGATAGTTATAGAAATCCATTTCTAAAAGCCCAAATGATTGAAAACCCAGTTGGTATAAACGCAAATTAACCGAAATACAGTTTGTTAAAACATAAGAGAAAAAAAACCAAAAACAGTTAAAAAATAATATCAATTTGATAATACAATTATGGTTTTAATAGAAAAAAACAGTTGGCAACGCAATAGCAAATCCCAGTTAGGGAAGATAGGCCAAGATTAACCAATTTTTAAAGGAAAGCAGACCTACATCTGAATATGCTATGCTGTGTTGCCCAAATAAATCCATTATTTGTAAAGCACGGCAAATCACCTGTGAGGGTCTCAAATTCTGAATTGTGGGCAATGGGGAGATTAAGGGGCCGATTACGAGTTTGGCGATGCAATGGGCCGTCAAACCCGCAGTGGCAGTGCGGCTACTTCCACACTGGTGGTCCAACCACCGTATTCCCAGTTGGGCAGTTGGACCGCAATAGGACCGCTGCTATCACCAGGGATCCGCGATCCCTGCTGGCCTTGCATCGCTCTGAGGCCCACAATATGCTTGGTGGTGCCACTGCGGCGAGCCCGCCATGAAAAGTGTGGCAGTGAGGACACTAAGGGGCCCCTACAGAACCTGCTGTTGCCTTATGGCTAGGGGATGCATGCAGGGGGGCTTATGTTCTACCCCCCCCTATAGATGTATGCACCCCCAGTTCCTGTATGGCATGGACTTAACAGTCCATGCCGTGCAGGAACGTGCTGTGACGCTCCCATTGTGGTGCCTTTCTAAGGCTCAGAGATGAGCCTTTGAAAGGCACTGCCGCTGCAGGACCGCCCGACCTGTATTCCAATCAGAATATGGCAGGTGGCCAGACTATGGGTGTGGCTCTCCTGGAGAAGGGCGCTGGCGTGTCGGTCCGCTCCAACACCGCCAAACTCGTAATCACTGCACTGCTGCCATTAAAATACTCAACCAGGGGCCATGGGGGGGGAATTGTACTTGCTTAAATTATAGCACATAATAAACCTCTGAAGCAGGGAGGGTACCTCGTCGCCAATGTTCACTTTCTTGCCAGGCCGCAGATGAGACGGTGCAGTGAGCTGTGCGTGAAATTCGTGTGTTTTTTGCCCTAGATGGGTAATTGAGGCTTACTAGTGATCTTCTCAGCTGATCCCAGACCATGCGAACCCCTCTCTCTGGTGTCCGAATGGATAGGACTTGTAAGTTTCGTGCTGCTGAGCCGGTGATCCTCCCGCCTCTCTTTCCGTCTCTCATCTCACGGCACAACATTGGCAACGAGACCACGAATCACCTGCCACGTTTTTATCCCGCAGGGGAAATATGCATTTATAAAACGTCTGCTAGAAAATTGCTTAGATCCTGTGCTCCTAATTGGACCCATCCCCAAGATCTGCGCGGCACATGCTCCGGAGAGGAGCGCAATCAGGACCCAGAGTGTGGCCGAAGACAAAAGGGCGGGAGCTAATGAAACAGGAAGGAGCGCCAGGAAGAGGCCATCAGCCGGGCTTTGAAAGCCAGCCTGGAACTAATGGGTAATTGAAGAGCTGCCCCGTGCCCTTTAATACGTTCCAGACCCTGTCTGCGAGCCACTGGTGCGCACTGTGTGCTGGAGCATGCACTGCTTCACTGCAGCGTCGGTGTGACGTCAGAACCTGATGGGATAAGACCAAGGGGCTTATTTACAAGCTCCTTGCGCCGCGCGTGCGTCACGTTTTATGCGGGATAAAGTGTCGCACCGGCGGCGCAAAGAGCTTGTAAATAAGCCCCCATATGTCTGTAATGTAGCTTCGGTAGGACACCAGAGAACGGAGGGATCACACCGCATGCCCCCCTGCAACTCAGTGTGGCATCAAATCATACTGGGTAAACACACATTTTGGTGACAAAGTTTATTGTATCGATTTAAAATCATTTACAATGTTTATTTACATATTCAAATACATGTAACCACTCCTGCGATTAAAATATAACATTTGAGGGAAGTGAGTGAATAAAACAGTTATGTCCTAGAGTATGGCCGCCCACTAGTACGGAAATTCCAATTATCATTCAAAATCACAGCAGTCCAGTGGGCAACACTTTAAATACAGGGTTCAGTCTGCTGCATACATCACAAAGCATGCTTTAACACTCAAGGGCACCTAATAGGCATTCATGTTTAACAATTAATAATATGATAACATCTTGGCTCATGATCTGTTATACTTGTTAATGCTGTGGCTGTCCCTTGTCCGAACCCACCCCCCAATAGACTGAACCTCTATTTACTTACATTTCCTACCAACACCTATAATGCTATTTGATTCTCCAATAAAACAGATCTTAAAGGCTGCTTCAGTCAGACTATAGTCGGTTTCTAGAAATATCAGCCTGAGGCTCCAACGACAGAATTTATAGAGATGAGGTTAAAAGCATGATATAGGATCAGTGCAGCATTGCCTTACGAATGAAACAGCAACACACAGCATTCATTGCAAGATTACTCCAAGCGCCTGAAAGCTGAAGAAATGGAACATAAAGATGGTACTACGTAAACATTTTTCTTGGTTTTACAATCTAAAAAGGAGAGTATGCAATGTCTACTGAGTACTTAGGAGATTTGAGCTGATCTCTAGAGATCTTGGATGAAAGAAGCCTTTCTGATGGGGGCCTTCAAATGAGTTTTGCACTTCACACTGTCAATTAACAGACGCTTACGCCACATTACTAAAATCCTAGCTTCACTCACACTAACAGCATATCTCGACATGTGGGATTTAGGGGAATCATGACAGCCTTCACAAAACCATTCTTTGGTCAGATAATATATAAAATGTTGTAGAGAGCATCAAATCCACCAATTTCTGAAAACACTTGATAACCACCCCATCTGATATTGAATTCAAGCTACCTGCAATTCAGCTAACCCATATCCGCCACATATCCGCAGTACAGCTCCGGTGTGATATCAAAGTATAATGGGGCAAATCCATATATCTGCATTGCAACTCTAGTAAGACAGAGCTTGATGGAATAACATGATGTATCAGTACTGTAACTCTATGTGACATCAGAGCCTTGAGCGGGATAAAGCCATGTACACCCAGCACAACTCTGGTGCGTCATAAGAATGCACTGGGCAACACCATGTGCCCCTACCACAACTATGGTGCGTCACAAGACAGCACTGGGCAACATTATGTACCCCCACCACAACTCTGATATGTCATAAGATCGCACTGGGCAACACCATGTTCTCCCACTGCAACTCTGTTGTCACCAGAGCCTAGTGGGATAACCCCAGGTGTCTGCAATTCTACCCCAGTAGTTCCAGTATGACATCAGAGCCTAGAGAGATAACATCATACACCCTCACTGAAATTCCGGTATGACATCAGAGCCTAGAGAGATAGCATCAAGTCCACAGTGCTGCAACCCGGATGTGATATAAGAGCACACCTCTTTACAACGCCAAGGTTGCATCAGTGCCTGATGGGCTAATACCATGGATCTGCATTGTAAAGTAGAATATCAAAGCCTGATGGGCTAACAACATATTATCTGCCCCGAAACACAGATATGACATCAGAGCCCTATGGAATAACACCATTTATCTGCACTGCAACTCCAGAATGACATCAGAGACTGAAGTGATAACGTATATCTACACTGCAAGTCTCATATGGAGGGATAACACCACACACCCCAGTGTAAATCTAGAGTGACGTAAGAGCACACTAGGTAACAAGGTAAGACCATGTACTCTGCTTTAATTCCAGTGTGACATCAGAGCCTGGTGGGGCACACAATATATCCAGAGCGCAATTCAGGTCATACTTCAGAGCTCACTGTGCAATGACAATCATTCGCACACCAACTCTTGTAGGATGTCAACGCCTGGTTGGATAACATCATTTAAACAACTTCAGTCAAGGCCAGTGACACGGAAAAAGAGTCTCTTGCTCTGTGTACTGTGGGGAGGAAAGGCTGGAGTGTTTATTCATGAGTTCTAACATGTCATCGTGCTTGCATACATATTGTATTCTTTATACTCTCTAAGGGACTTTGGTTCAGCCATCTTCTCAGCTGGATTCTGTGGCTCAGAAACCATCTGCCATTTTCTTGAGACATTATCAAGAACATCAAAAATCAGCCCCCACCAGTATTTTAGTCTCACCTTCTTTCTATTGGCAGATTGTGCGGATGCTCCCGCCTTGAATGTACGAAGAACTATTTTACATCTGAAATGTACACTCTTTGGTCACATACATAGTTATTTATTTCGCCCATTGATTGTATAAACAAAACAGCCCTGAAGTACGCATATTTATGGCCTTTGTCTGTGCTTAAGTACAAGGTGAAACCTATACCGCAGATTGTGAAACATATTCTTCCTGTAGACAGTAGAGTCAAGAACGGCTCCTTTCCCCCACATCCAAGCATTGGCGGGTGGGCCACACTGCATGAGATACTTCCTCACACATTACACAGTCCCAGTTCCGGACAGAGGGCTTGAACTGGCAGCTGCAGCTGATTACTGCCTGACTTAGCAGCACTGACCTGTGGCCATCCTGAAACCATTATTGCCTCATAGTAATGAAAGAACTTCAAGCGAGCTTTAAAATCCCCTGTGCCCCTGAAGACCAACCTGAACTGTAGGAAACTGGAAAGAGTTAAAATAAACACCTGCTTTCATTACACATATTTACATAATATTTGTATGTCTGGGTGTAGGTGTATGTGTTGCTGCATGGTATTGTTTGTGGTAATAAATGTGGTTATGTATGTAGTGGTGTGTGAGCAGGTGCACATGTAATATGTGGTGTATGGTGTGTGGGTGGTATAGAAGGCATGATAATTAAGAAACCTTGGGTACAGGTGGTAGGGCATAGGTTGTGTGGGGTTTAGGATTTAGGCGGTGTAGATTGTAGATGATGTAGGATGCAGGTGGTGTTGGATGTAGGTGGTAATGTAGGGTACAGCATGTTGATAGTGTAGGTGGTATAGGGGGCAGTAGGTGTGGGTAAAGCCGCACTGTGTAGTAAGCTTAGGGTATTGTATAGTGTGAATGTGGTGAAGACTGTGTACTTCCTGAGGATGGTGCACTACGGAGGCGTTCTTGGGTAAGCTATGGTTTGGTGTAGATGGTTGTGCAGAGTGCAGATGGTGATGTATGATATAGAATTGGGGTTGATGAGTCTAAGTGGTTTGGGTAGAGTTAGGTGTAGGTTCTGTCTGGGGTAATGGAGGATGCGAAGTTATATGGGGATGGTACTGGGAGTTTATGGTGGTGTAGGCTGTAGGTGGTGCAGAGTACAAGTGCTCTTAGGGGGCACGTTGTTGTGTAGGTGTTGTCCAGTTCTCTCCGATAAGCCTGCAAGATGCAACACAACAGGTCTTCTTGACGGCAGTGGACAAAATGAAACAGTCTCTGTCATTCCATAGTTTATCACCTGCGCCGAGTCTTTTCACCGGCTCACCTCAGGGCGTTAATCATCTAAGTCATGGTAAGTAGCTGGAACTGTGCCTCTCCTCTGGGGGAAAAGTCTCAGCTGATGTCTGAGAAAGCCTGGGCTTCAGCCTGCCTTAGTCTCAGGATGATACATAAGGTCTCGGTCATCAGAATCGCTGGGAGCGCAATGGTTCTCATGAAGCAAGATACAGCACTGTGTGCCTCAACCCAGCACCTGGTCTGCTTTCTGCATGGTCTGGAGGAAGCTAAAATGGATGAAATAAAAAAATCTGAAATTCAGATCAGGAGATCTGGGATCATGGGGTTGATGCTGTGTCGCCACTACCTGTAGTCTGAGTGGGGATGTCTGCAAAAAATGTTGTATCTATGTAACAGATGATCATTAGGCCTAAGAATAATAATTAAATTTCCTGTGCTTCATGAAAGATAGGCTTCTCGACAGGTAGTCCAAGCTAGTAGGAGCTCACCTCCATAATTTCGGAAGCATCCATTGTGGACACACGAACAGTTCATTAAAGGGTTTTTCATCATGCCGTTTCCTGATTTTTCCACCCTTCTCTTCTCCCCTGTTGCAAGTCTGCGTGTGTGCAGTGGGCCTTGCTTGTTTCTCCATATGTCCACCTCCTCCTGCATCATTGCTCTGCCTTCTTTCGAAGGACCCCAGTCTCTCGCCATACTTGTCACAAGGCTGCTGTTTGTTACCTCACACCGACATTTGGCTTAGAATCTTTAATAGGGGTGGGAATTTGAAAAGTTTTTCTCTTGCGAACTTCCCATAATTATTACAAGAACGAAATTTGCTATATGTAATTGGCAACGTTTTTTGCATGTGATTTTTCACAGTTAAATTAGGACTTTTGTTGTCATTTTAAAAAGTTGGCGAAGAAAATGTTTTTACAGTTAATTATGTATATTTTCTCCTAGTGCTCTGATGTGGCCAAGGTGGCACGTGGCACTGTTTAGAACTCCTAACTAACTAACGAACTAACTAACTAATGTTAGAATTGAAAAATCCCTTTGCCCTCTCCAGCCTGTCTGTGCTATGTTAGGTTAGCATTAAAAGGCTAAGTCAGTAGCAGCCGCCACATTTACTGTAACCCACTGAGCTGTCCCTATGATGTGCAGGCTTAAGTTAGCGTTTGCAGCTCCATTTTGTATTTCGTGAGCCATATTATACTGTGACTGAATTAAGCTTCATTTATCTGTATTGCTTGACTCAGCAGAGGACTGTATTTAGCTATTTTTTCTATTGTGTTCAAGGTTGGATTCTGACTTGAATGAACAGGTTATTCTGCCCATGCATGCCTATCTTTGTTCGTGGCTCTGCTCCCACATTTGAGGACCCGAGCCGGCAAGGCAACCATGAGATAGCGATAGTGTGCACCCATCCAGCAGGTGATAGCCCATCCTTCTGTGCCTCCTTTGTTCATGTCCTGCTCAAGCTAGTAACTTTCCACTGAGAGGCATGGTCAAGGAGGTTCCAGGAGGGTTTATTATGCATTATCAAGTGTTGGGGAGCCCGTCCCCTCGGCAGCCATCTCAGGGTGCTGGTCATATTGGACTCCGCTGCAGTGTATTTTACTAATAAACTATTGTTTGTATTCTCTACTGTCTGACCGACTCTTCACTGGTTTGGAAGGCCATGAGTTGGTCGTAGGTGACCCGGGTGACCATAATTGGGTCATTTCCTTAACTAACTAACTAACTAACTAACTAACTAACTAACTAACTAACTAACTAACTAACTAACTAACTAACTAACTAACTAACTAACTAACTAACTAACTAACTAACTGACTAACTGACTAACTAATTAACTAACTAACTAACTAACTAAATAATGCAATAGATGCGACACACCCTTCTCACAACTGCAGCCAGGCCAGGACACTGCCAAATCACTCTGGCCTCCTTGGTACTTACTTAAATACATCACCTCGCTCCTGTTACTGGAGTACTTGCTAGGGCATAGTTGACTCCCCCCAAAGGGCTGGGGATTTTTTCTCCTCTCTCTCCTGGCGTATTGGGAGATGCTGTGCTCTGGATGGTAAGGATGCAGCTTGGAGTATTGGGAGATGCTCAACTCTGGATGGTAAGGATGCAGCTTGGAGCATTGGGAGATGCTGTGCTCTGGATGGTAAGGCTGCAGCTTGGAGTATTGGAAGATGCTGTGTTCTGGATGGTAAGGATGCAGCTTGGAGTACTGGGAGATGCTGTGTTTTGGATGGTAAGGATGCAGCTTGGAGTATTGGGAGATGCTGTGTTCTGGGTGGTAAGGATGCAGCTTGGAGTACTGGGAGATGCTGTGCTCTGGATGGTAAGGATGCAGCTTAGAGCATTGGGAGATGCTGTGTTCTGGACGGTAAGGATGCAGCTTGGAGTATTGGGAGATCCTGTGCTCTGGATGGTAAGGACGCAGCTTGGAGTATTGGGAGATACTGTGTTCTGGATGGTAAGGATGCCGTTGGAGTATTGGGAGATACTGTGTTCTGGATGGTAAGGATGCAGCTTGGAATATTGGGAGATGCTGTGCTCTGGAATGTAAGGATGCAGTTTGGAGTATTGGGAGATGCTGTGTTTTGGATGGCAAGGATGCCGTTGGAGTATTGGGAGATGCTGTGTTCTGGATGGTAAGGATGCAGTTGGAGTATTGGGAGATGCTGTGTTCTGGATGGTAAGGACGCAGCTTGGAGTATTGGGAGATGCTGTGTTCTGGATGGTAAGGACACAGCTTGGAATATTGGGAGATGCTGTGCTCCGGATAGTAAGGACGCAGCTTGGAGTATTGGGAGATGCTGTGACCTGGATGGTAAGGATGTAGTTTGGAGTATTGGGAGATGCTGTGTTCTGTATGGTAAGGATGCGGTTGGAGTACTGGGAGAGGCTGTGCTCTGGATGGTAAGGATGCAGCTTGAAGTACTGGGAGATGCTGTGCTCTGGTTGGTAAGGATGGAGTTGGAGTACTGGGAGATGCTGTGCTCTGGATGGTAAGGATGCGGTTGGAGTACTGGGAGATGCTGTGCTCTGGATGGTAAGGATGCAGCTTGAAGTATTGGGAGATGCTGTGTTCTGGGTGGTAAGGATGCAGCTTGGAGTATTGGGAGAAGCTGTGCTCTGGATGGTGGTGTGTTGGTTGTCACATTCACTCTGATGGTTGGAATTGTGTTTTATTCTTATTTCTAAAGAGAGGCGGATGGCCCCTACAGTTCTAGTTTATCCTAATATAACATTAATAGCGGGTCTTTAAAGTCTGGGACAGTTGTGTGTCACCCAAGCAAAAAATAGATTAGTATTCGTGTAGGAAATCATCATCCTTATATCACCGTAGCAACCCTGCTTTCATAATATAGCGGTGACGTTTTTGCAATCAAAAACAAATGATGCAATTTGTAAACCAATCTACTCTAGTAAAAATAATGTATCATAAAATTAAATACATGTGAAAGGAGGGAATGAGCTCTTGCCTGGCTTCAGTGGGTCAAGCGAGGCGAATGAAACCGAGGAATAGCTCACAGAGCAACCAGCTTGCTAAAACAACTCTGACATTGAAGATGTGTTAGAAGACGCCTAGGAGTCCTGATCACACGCATTCCCAGCTAAAACCAGATCAGATATCACAGCTGGTAAATGCACTAAATAATCCACCTTGGAAAACACTGAAAACAAAGGTTTAGTGAGTTCAGTGAGCAACGAAGCCGTTTGACATTTGGCACCCTAGTTGCTGATTGACAGGAACTGCTCATAAGCCATACAGTGGGTTGCTGTTCAACTAGATTTAAAAGAAAAACACATTAACAAAATGCAGTCCAATCATGATGTCAAAACTTGCCTGAAAGCAAAGACTGAAGAAAAAGCCCTCTGTAAGGCTGTGAAACACCCCATCAGTTTTCACCCCACAGCCGTTATTCAGAGCAACAATCCATTAACTTAAAATACTACTTCTCAAAAAAACTCACCACAAAAAGAGGTGACATCGACATCACAAGTACACATTTGTATAAACTGCCACCGCTCCCTCTAAGACACCACCTACCACTCATTCTAATAACTCACTAGTGAGTGTCTGATCAACATTATCTCCTCACTTTAAGCGACCACATAATAAGATGATATCCAAGCATCAGAATGCTGTTTCCTGCATCTTTGACATTCTGTTTGCCTCTCACCAAAGTGGTCAGCTGAGGAATCCGCTTGAGTGCGTTGGTTTGCCAAGCAACGCACCACCGATGCCTAAGGCGGCACACGCCTAGGCACGGGCATAGGAGAGTATCTCCTCATCTGCCACTTGTTTTGTCAAGATCATCAGAAATCTTACTTTGAATAATGACACACTCTACTCATATGATTTAGAGCATAGGGAACAATAAACTTGACTTTCACTCCATTTGCTATAGCGCTTTGTCCTAACATTAGCTGCTTGTCTATCGCAACAAGGCAGATCGTGTCCTTATCGAATCAGACGCACCCAAGGCTGTAGGACTCCTGCCACAATCAGTCTGGTGCCTCCTACAACACTTCGTCCTGATGATGACCTGTCTCTAATTGTTTTAGCACTGAGGATCGAAACGTCAACAACATTTCTACTGTGGACTGTTTTTTAATTTAAATGTGGATCTCAGACATTCGTGTTACGAGTGCCATGTATAACATCATACTATCCATATTAGTCACATGTATATATTTGTATATAACACTTGCGCACTATTTGTTCACTTTATTCACTGTCACTACGCCGTCACCAACTAGGAGCACCTTCTTATACCATTAAAACTATTGAGGATCCTAGCATCTTTATACAGGATTCCTATGGGATGAAATAATAAATGCACTGAACGCATAAATCTTATTTGTGAAATATTGCAGTGGAAGTCAAGGGCTACACTTAACCCATAGGGACCAGCATTAATTTCCTCATCCAGATCCTCTCAAGCGATCTCACTTGGACTGAGGCAAACTCTCCAGTAATAGCTACCTCTCCACTCCCACTTTCTAGGAACAGTGAGTTTGCACCCTGCTTCAAGAGCAAAACACAACCTCCAAAAACACTTACAAACTAAACAAACCTCTCCCAGGGTCACTAATTAGACCCCCAAGGGAAAGAGAGAGACATTTAAACCATTTGCAGGTCACCTGCTGGTAGCCACCAGAACAATTTTCAACTTGTGAGTGGTGCACATGCTTTCTCAGAGACACCACCAAGAGAAATATGCAAAATTTCAGCCTTTTGCAATGGCTTATGGGAGGAGGGGTTCAGCTCAGCTGTTTGGCACACAGTGCACTCTTTGTTATAACTATGGACTTTTCCTTTTTTTCCTTGCATTTGTGTGCTTGCTTTTTAAAAAAATTGGGTATCTGGTTCCAGTCAGGCAATCAAGTCTGATATTGCTGAGGTTCTGCCCAGTGAACCCTGCTATATCCCTCGCATCTCGCTCAACTCCACAGTGCTGGCAAAGGAGGCAGCAGTTCTCTTTCCCACCTGTTCACAATTGCGCTTCCCGTTTGTGGAAACAGATGATCTGTGTGCCTGCTGGTTAGAAATAGGGGTCTTTAGTTGGTAGTGGTATGCACCTTGTCCGAGTAGAGACCCTTTCCTTCTAGTCAGGGTAAGTGGATTCCAATCCCCAAAAAACCCCTGCTCACCCCATGGTGGCTTGGCATGAGCAGTCAGGCTTATTTCAGAGGCAATTTGTATATAACACATAGTAATATTGTGAAAACACCACACCAGTTTTAGTAAAACTTCATGGTGGCCGCCTCGAGGCTCTGGAACTCCTTGCCCCATCACATAAAAACCAGCCCCTCACTATTGCTCTTCAGAAGGCAAGTGAAGACATGGCTATTCACTCAATAATGCACAGGACGTGCCTCCTTGTCTGCCCAGCGCCGAGACACCATTTATGGTATTTGTTCGCGCTTTAGAAATTTAGAAATAAATAAATAAATAAATAAATATTTATCTATGTAAAACAAGACCAAAAAGATAAAAATCCAACATACAGTGATGAAAATATGAATATTTCAAGAAAAACCTTAAAGTACAGTTTCTTAAAGTTAATAGCTCAGTCCGGGGCTATTGCGGTGTCGTGAACAAACAAATCCAACAGTTCAGGCTGACCGCAGTGTCGCGGGCCAGCCATGGTGCCGGAAAGACCCACAAACAGTACTTTGGAAATGTAGGGCCTTGTGGACCTTGTCTCGAGCTCCAAAGAGGTGGTGTCAGCAGGTGTAGGTTCCGGAGGTTGGTGCAGGAGTCATTGGGCCCTTGAAGTCATAAGTGTTGAGATCGACTCGTTGAAGTCAGGATCACTGGTGTTGGCAGGCATCAGGGTTGATGTGTGAAATGGAGAGGTGCAGTGTGCGATGCCCTCAGGTAGCGGTGCAGGCAGTGGCTCAGTGACGGCATCCAGTACCGTTGGTGAGACCAGGGCTGCGGTGCAAAGCGCAGTGATGCTCATTGTGGTGCTGGCAAGTCACGGTGCAAGCAGCGTCATGGTCATTGCTGAATCACTGTCATCAGTAGATGATCTGGAGTCAATGGCACTGGCATTGGTAGGCCAAGGCTGCGAAGTGGGAAGAGTCGATGTGTAGAGTAAAGTATGAGCGGTGCCCTCAGGCCACGGTCCAGGCCACAGCTTCAATGTCTGCGTGGAGCTTCATCGGTGAGACCAGGGTTGCAGTGTGAAGCGGGGTGAGGCTCTCTGCGGTGCTAACAGGTCACGGAGCCGGCAGCAGAATTGTTGACGGCGTCGGGTGGCTTTTTCTTTTGTTGCAGCATAAAACACACAGTTCCTAGTGCTGGTAGCAGATTAACTTGAAGTCTTTGCTGTTCCTGAGAACAGGAGGCAAGATCTACCTCAAGCTCTTGGAGAAACTCAGGAAAATAAGTTTCAGAAAGTCCTGTCCAGTTCTTTCACTGCCCAAGACAGAAGCAGCCACTTCAGGCCAACACAGCAAAGGATACAGCAAAGTGGTAGTTCTGTTGTGAAGTTCCTAGAACCCCCCAGGACCTGCGCGTTTTGGATGACCTGAACTGAGGGCTTGGTGTGCAGACAGACTCTGGACACCCCCACAGGATGAGTCAGCCGTTAGACCTGCTAGCTCTACAGTGCCACTACCACACCCCTGTACTATACAGTGTGGTAGGTAGTTTCTGGCAACCACTGAACATGACAACCCTGATTCCTCAGGTATCATGGAAACTATAAAGTATCTTTCACTCAGTCACTCATGCTTACTTTTCTCAGAATACATAGAATGACGATTGGAATGGTTTCAATAATTATTTATTGGTCAAGCGTCAGTCTAGTATGACACATGCTAGCTGCGACAATCAAAAGACAAGAGCAGACAAATGTAATCGCTAGTACCAATATCATAAAAAGTAGATACATTTCTACCATAGTGCTAATAAGATGAATAAAAGCATATCACATTAAACAATAGCAATAGCTTTGGCGTACTCCTACGATGCGTATCCTACCGAACCGTGCCTAGCCTAGATGTGTAGGTGAAGCATGTATGTGTAAGTGGGCCTAAGAATCCCCCGGGGAAGTGCTAACCCCTCACCTGATGGTTCTGAATGAAGGACCCCGTCTCTGCGTCGAGGATGGCACCCCGCAAAGGATGTCAGGTCTCTGCCTGTTGAAGGATCAGCCTGCAAAATCTCCGTCCAGCCTGGAAGGAATTCTTCCTTTGCCTTGGTAAGGGGGAGTGAGAGTCTTTTATACTAAAGTGGTCACTCCAGGGTTTTTCTAGAATCAATAGGTTTTGAAAATATTCGCTAATCCCCTGCTAATCCTTTTCTAAACAAACATGAGCATATGCAGCTGGCTGTTGGCCATGAATGAAAAAAGTGGTGACCCTTGTACAGAATAAATCGACCGTGCCTGGGGACATGTTTTGTGTACGTCAGGTACAGGGATTAAGATATGGTACCAAGAGCCTGATGTTGTAGAGACAGAAGTCAGCTACTGGTTAAAAGGTCACCTGTGTAATACCGTTATGTCGTGTGGATGGAACGCAATGTATGTAATCGGTATGTACATGATGGAACTAATCTAAGGGACATGACATTTCCTCCTCACAGCTTCTCCAACTCTTCTTCTTGACAGGTTCCTTAGTCCAAATAAGTTCTTAAGTTATGGGGCCAGGGCCTCAATATTTATGATACTTTTGCCTGTGAAGTTTTAGGCAGAAGGTCTCTGAGTTCAGTAAAAACCAGTTCTATCCTCTCTAGGCCAGCTTCACTACAGGAGGTGGAGACAGCACTGTGCAGAGCAGACACAGAATATTAAGGTGCAAGTGAAAACTCCTCCCACCACTCTAAATGCAGAAAAAGGTCCATTCAGCCTGGCTATTCACCCAGGAAAGACAGGACACACCTCAAACCCCCGAGACAGTCTAGTGTGAATGCACACCACCAGCTCCTGTCACTCCAAAACCGTACGGTGAATACACAAACAGGCAGAGGCACACAGGATGGTTGAGCAAGAAAATGGTCACTTTGTAGAAGTTGCATTTTCAAACACAATTTAAAAACCACCTTTACTAAAAGATATGCTAGTAAATTCTGAGTTCAGAGAGCCTAAACCACATTTCTCTATCTTGTCCAAATGGAAAGTTACACTTGTAAGATGTTACAAGGCAGCTCCTATGTTAACCTATAGGACCTATAGGCCTGTCAATAGTGAAAAACAAAATGCACAGTATTTCACTATCAGGACATGTAAAGCACACTGCTACATGTCCTACCTTTCACATACACTGCACCCCAGGCCATGGGATATCTTGGAACTACCTGAGGGGTTCCTACATGTAAGAAAAGGGAAGATTTGGGCCTGGCAAGTGGGTGCAGTTTGCCAGATCGACATGGCAGTTAAAACTGCAGCAGGCACGGCAGTGGCAGGTCTGAGGCACCTTTGAAAGGCTACTTGTGTGGGTGACACAACCAGTGCTGCAGGCCCACTAGTAGCATTTGATATACAGGTCCTGGGCATATTGTACTAGGTACTTACTAGTAAATCAAATATGCCAATCATGGAATACTAATCATAACACAATTTACAGTAGGAGCACTTGCACTTTAGCACTGAATAGCAATGAAAAACTGCACAAGGAAACTAAACCAACAAAAACGAAGTCAAAAACAGGAAGCTAAATAGCAAAAAGTCAGGGGATAAACCTGTCAAAAATGCCAAGTCCAACACTACTCCCTTTCAGACATGGGCATAGAGGACTAGGGAAAGCATCCATCTATGCTCCCATGGCTTTGATCTGCCCCAGGAGTCTCAAGGCTGCTCTCTTCAGTCCCCAGGGAAATGGAGGACCCCCAGAGCATTTTAGTCAAAGAGCCTGGTGGTGCTCACTTTAATAATCCCTTTTGGTTTTCTTCCCTCATTGCAGTCCCTTGAGGAATGGGGATTCCCAGGGACAAAATAAAGAAAATGAGGAGTGATGCCACGTGACCCCCTTCCTACCATTTTTAGGTCTCACCTGGCAAAAGCAGCGCAAAGCGCTGCACTCGCCATTCGAGGGCTTTTTCAATCAATTCAACATGTGCACGAGTACAGAGAGACAAAGATGACTTCGGGCTGTCCACATGCACGCGCATGTGGACAGCCTGAAACCATCTTTGTCCCTCCGTATGCGTGCACATGCATGTGCAAATACATGCGCATGTGGACAGCCCAATGCCATCTTTGTTTTACCTGAGAGAGAGGGCTTGGTAGTCCGCGCTGCTCCTTCACCGAAGCAGCTTCCTTTCCGGCGGCGCTCTCCTGTCCTGGGCGCACTCTGATCTTCTTTGCGGGCGTAGGGAAGCCCCGGTCGTTAGAAGGTACCGGGCGCTTCCTTGGGACTCAACGCTGCTTCCTCCAGACGAGCCTCCCTGTTGCCCAGCAACACGCGACGCTGTTTGTTTATTATCGATGCAATATTTTTCATTGCTTAGACTCGTGCTTTCAGTAGCAGCTGCCTGAGGCCAGCTGTGCCCTTTAAGTAAAATTGAGAAGGTCTCTTGACAACATTCTTGCGATCTCTGGCATAATGCTGGCGCGTCCTCGACATATCACCTACATTAGTGGTACCATTCTGTGCATCGATGGCCACATTCTTGACATGTTGTGGGTGTGTATCTGTCCCTTACATATTGCTGTGGCTATTCTTTGCCTCGTTCTGGTTATTATCCCCAACACAGTGGTGATACAAGGCGCCAGTAGGATGCATGAAACATGGGCGTTAAAGGCAGAATCAGCCCATGTGTCTCAGTAGTATGAGTACTGGTGACGGGACACACTTTTTTCACGACCAATTAAATTAATATGATGTAAGCATGTGATTATTTGTTCCGTTTTCTTTGTATGAAGTAGTGTGAAATTATTGATGTACTCTTCTTCCAAAACAATGTACAACTGTTAAATGAAATAACGCTGTGATAATCAATTGACTTGTTTCCTCTTGATGTAACTATAAAATACCAGTACAAACAGAACACAGAAGTTACCTTTTTCTTTGTATAAATGTTTTCTTTTTTTCTTCTTTTTATTTCTGTCACATTTGCGTGCAGTAAACCATGCCAAAGCTTGCCAATGCCAGATCTATTGCCTTTGTCAAGGCTTGTTTTAATGGAAATAGACTTGATTATAACAGTACCTGAATGGTCCACCCCATCTTCCCTGGCAAATGTGTAGAGCAGGTCATCATTTTGTGAGACAGTGACGGTTGTGATGGGTAAATTCAAGACTCAAAGTTTAGGTCATTTGTCTTTCCCAACTGAATACTCGCCCAGTTTACGCCCCTCGCCAAACTGCAGGCCATATTATCAAGACAGGCGATAAAATTATCGCGGCTTTAGCGGCAAAAAACTGCCCCTAAAACAGCGATAATGGGCTTGATGATATGCTCTATGGAATTCCAATTGAAGCCCATGTTAGATGTCCTTCACATCTAACATGGGCTTCAATTGGAATTCCATAGAGCATATTATCAAGCCCATTATCGCCGTTTTAGCGGCAGTCTTCTGCCGCTAAAGCGGCGATAGTTTTATCGTCTGTCATGATAATATGCCCCTGCATTCGGCTTCTGATGGCAACGAGTCTAGCTCTCCCCATCCCACCTTCCTTGGCCCCTCTCCTGGTCTGCTCCCCCCACCCTCTTACCTCTCTCCACCGCTTAATCCTGATGTCCAGCCGGTATGTCGCAGGCTCCATGCAGTCTGTGCAGCTCTCCCCTAACTTTTGCTTGGACGGTTTCGAGATAACAGGTGAATCCCTAGAGATCAGATCCCCCGCGCCTTCAATCATTAGACCAGCATCCCCTGCCCCGCGCACGGCCAATCACACGGCCTGCTCTGAGAAAGGCAGACTTGGCCTTAAGAAATGTAACAACAACACTGAGTTACACCTGAAATAACACGTCGTTATTACCCATCTGAATTGTATTTGTCTTATCGACCTCAGAAAGATGAAAGGCTGCTCAGGACCAAAAGGATATGAACCCTTGACCTGCACAGTAGACACAAATCTCCGTAGTGGTCGCTCAACTCACTGAGTTACCTTACTGACTTGTGTACTGTATGAACTCAGCGCTGACGCTCTAGATGTTTTTTGCACACTTGGGTTGTTGAATGTCTGTGTTTACATCTTATTAATTCCACAGACTTGGTGGAGCCGGAGAGCCGAGGTCTCACCTGTGAGTCAAGCAAACTCTGTACAGTCATACACACTTTTCTGAGCAGCAATAGTTTTCTTGATTGTGTAATCACTGCTGCAGTGGCCAATCAGAATTTGAATCTGTTGAGTAATTCCACTGGAAGGCCTCTGTGCAACATTAAAAAACAAGCATTGAAAATGCAATAGGTCTCGCCTTTTATTAAGTTAAAGCCATCTGCTTTGCTATACAATACCATTAGCAAAGCAAATGGCTTTAACTTAATCAAAGGCGCGACCTATTGCATCTTCAATCCTTGTTTATGTTACAGAGAATATGTGCCCCGCATGCTGTGAAATAACCTTTTATGTACTTGATAATGTTGGACTTCAAACTGTACAGCAATAATGAAAGACTTATGTCCCAGCATAACAGCCTGTTGCCTTCGCCGTTAACTCTGGTTCCTTGCCATGGGAACGTCCGTGATACATCTGTGCACAATTAATATTTTAGCACTCCTCCATTAGGTTAGGGCACTGTCACAGTCAGTGGAAACACACACAAAGGAAGCGCAGCCTGTTCACTACGGCTGTACAATGCTTTCACTTAATTTGCCCTGTGAGAGCACCATGTCGGGGACTGCCCTGCGACATGAAAGAGTTCGAACATGACGTCAGAGGGGGGCACGGCTATGGAGGGGAGAGGTGTATTTATTTGTTTTTTTATTTATGCAATTATATAGCGCATCCTGTGCCGGAAAGCATTCGAGCGCGTTACATGCGCACCAGTTACATTACAGAAGGACACATTCATTTGTTTTTTTACCGCACCGAGATATTAAGTGATTTGCCCAGGATCACAGGATATTGAGCCGACGCCGAGACTGGAAGCGGGCTACCCGGGTCCTCAGGCGGTAGCTCTGCCCATTGACTGCCCTTGAAGGCTGACGGTAGCGCGGAGGAGCAGAGTGAGCCTCATAGCAGTGCCTCAGACTCGCCTGAAGGCAGTTTTCATCCAACTTTCATTCGGAGCCTCTTTTGTCGGAAGTCCGCAGCAAGGCGCAGAGAAGAACTTTGGCAGCAAAAGCCCAAATGAAGAAAAAAACGTAAAATGTGTCTTAAAAATACATCTCTTTTTTCCCTGAAAATGCAACAGGATTTCATTGAAATATAGGATTTGTGGCCCCTAACCTAGCTTTCCAATATGGCATTTGTTTAAATATCTGTAGAGGCGAGTAGTGTGAGCACCAAACGTTGAACGACAATTGCACCGCAGGTGTCCTGCTCATTACTGGTACTCCCTCTGCGTAGATTTAAAGATAGAAATAGCGCCAAGACGCCAGTGTGGCACTAACCTGCGATTAATTTTATAACACAGCCCTATGAATTTTGAGATAGCGCAGTTAAGCGTTATACTGTGTTTTTGTCAGTAAAAAATAACACAAATAGATGTAAAGCAAATCGCGTCAACAGAAAAACGTGCACAGAACGTTAAGTAGAGACATTGTTTATGTTTATATGAAAAGCATTTTTGAATGACTAAAGGATAAAAAAGATTGTGAAAGTATGTCCTGTGCATCTCAGTGGCACTGGAAATAAAGAGGCTTATTTACAAACCCCTTGTGTCGCCCCAATGTCACTGTTTCCCATATTAAAAGTGACACACCAGGGGCGCAAGGGGCTTGTAAATAAGCTCTTAGCTCTTCCGAGCAGTCGACCAGTGGGGCTGAGGCGGGGCGCGCGCTCCTTGTATCTCCACAGGCGGACCTATCAGGCGCCATATCTCTTGTGCGCAGATCCCAGCCTCGAAGAACTCCGTACAAAAATATTTCCCCGGAGCAGCAGCAGCAGCAAAAAAAACAAGAATGTGTTGGGGCCTAGAAACGAGTTAAAAGTTGTCACAGGTTTATCGATTCGGTTCACAAAAAGAGACAGTAATTTACCACCGTGTATCGACTGACAAGGAAAACAAAAGTAGCGTGTGTCTTCCCGTGGGCTCGAGCTCCCCGTGCGCTGCTGTACGTCAGTCTCGCGCCCAGATTGAAGTGCCACTTTAATATCGCTAAACGCGGGCTTTGAAGCGGCAAGGGGCGGGGGAGAGCATTCTAGGCGGGGGAGCGGACCCTTTGAAGTATGATGCCGAGGCTGTGGCTACACGTGCACGCGCCAGTGGGCTGAAGCGCTTCCCCAAACGGATTGCATGGCCGCACGATGCACGTGATTTTGCGTGTGCTCGCCATGCAATCCACTTTTGGGAGCACTTTGAAATGCCCCTTTTACTAGAGTCTCGCATTGCGATTGCATAAACGCAATAGCTAGGCGAGACCTAAAAATAGAACAGGGAACCCTCTTCGCTGCACCGTGACGATATCAAAGGTGGGTCAATTTCTACTGGTCAAGTAGTTCCATGAACTGTGTACAGCGCAGGACAGGGCCACGTGGCGTGGTTTGCAGCATCCGGCCTCAAGATTACTGCACTGCTCTCAACTCCAGCCCTCCTGCGGCTCCCTGCTCAATGTCATGTCTTTGGCGACATTGGAACAGCACGTGCACTGGGGCAATATTACTTATACTGGACCCGAATTCCCAAAACCATTTGAGTAATTTGTGTACCGAGGATCAACGTAGGGGCACAAGTGTAAATGTACATTTGAGAATCCAAAAATGTGGATATAAATCTGAGAGATTCACTCACACCTACTTGTCCATGTGAGTAAAGTGTATCCTCTAACTGGGAAATGGGTGTTCTAGAGCGGGAACTCTCTAAGAACATGGGGTTGTCGGTATTCAAGAACGTTTCAATAGTCTTTGCAGCTATAATTATGTTAGTATGACTCCAGAGACCCAGCCATGGTGGAAAGGGGTTGGGACCACCCACAAATGCATGGGTGTGTTTGGGGAGTGGGTGTTCCTTGGCAAACAAATTTTCAAATGTATTTGCACTACTGCCTTAAATGTATGTATGTGTAAATGCACATTATGTGTATTTGTATATGCAAAGATGCTTTAGCTTTGGGCTGAATAGGAATTCACAACGCAATGCGAGGAACCTGCGACTGCCTCATCTTTCTGAGACTGCCACATCTTTCTAGGTGTATTGCTGCACTCACTTGTAAATACCAGAGCAAGATGAACAAGCATTGGCATAGCCAATAGGTCTCACCTTTGGGACATAAGTGCTTAGCCATGCAACAGTTGATGTTGCACCAAGGATATTGTGCTGCATGATTAAATACTTATAAGGTCCCAAAGGTGAGACCTATTGGCTATGCCAATGCTTGTTCCCCCTGGGGCCCTAGCCGTCCCCAGGGAGTTCCAAGAGTTTAGGGAGCGGAATGGCTTATGCTCCCTCATGGGACCAATCTTCTTGCACTGTTTTCTCTGGCCCAATTAGCCTGCTTTGAATGGTTCTGCTCTCCATTGACTCCTGGTGCAGGCTAGCCCCCGGGACTTTGGGTCTGCAGCCTCTTCACCTCTAAAAGTCTATATTCTTTTGCTGGTTTCCCTTTTCACTGCTCTTCCTCCAATGAGAGTGAGCTCATGGACAGCCTTTCCACCCTGTTGTTGCCTGCTCAGGACCTGTCTCCTGTCTGAGTGCCTGGCAACTTCTTCCTGGCTGGAGGTCTTCTTCAGCAGTACCACCCGACAACCCTAGGGCAGAGTGCCCTCCTTGCCTTCACACCCCAGGTCATGCAGCTTCCTAGTCACTTGCAAAGCACCTGTGTGTCAGCAGAGTAAGAAGCCTCCTCCTTTTGGATATCACACACCTGCAGGACAAGTTCACAGAAGATCAAGGGTCCAACCCTTACCTGTTCCTCAGTGGGTATGGGGGGCATGGCCACTGGCCCTGTAGAAACAAATCATAGTCCCTGTGTGCCAATTGAAATGAAAAGTCCTTGAGTCCATCTTTGCAGTAGGGGCCAGATGTCTGCTCTCCTCCTGCTGAGCATTCCCCTGGCATTGCTTGCCCCAGGTCTAGACTGTTTAAATAAGTCTGCCTTGTCTGGGTGTTTTAAAAGGGGGTGGGCGATCCAGGAGGTAGCCACCTTTGCCCAATCTTTCCAAGATTGTCCCATCAAGCGGTTAGTGGAAATACTTTTTCTGAGAGCCTAAGCCCTGCCCCTACTTGCCACAGCTGGCTGGTCCCTTCTCTCCAACATTTCAAATGGCAGCCTCTCCTGTGGCTGGCTCCTGAGGTCTTGCTCCCTTTCTCTGTTTCTGTGGGTTTAACCTTCCGGGGCAGGTGCAGTGTGAAAAGTAATTAGCCCATGCAGATTCTGTCCATACCCTTTCTTCTCCCAAGACCAGGCCTAACTATTTTCAAATGGCTTTATTGTGTGAGGATCCTTCAGCTAGGCAGCAGATTAATTAAATTGGCCCACCAGGGTGATTCAAAAGCTAGAATCAAATTACTGCCAGAGCTTACAGTGAGTGAGACTCTGGTAGTGAGACTCCCTCCTGGCAGAGATCCATAGACCAGGTAGTCCAAAAAGTGAAAAGTCCAGGAGGATTCAATGCGGTGGATCTGATTTCCCACAGTGGTCTTGGGTGAATTTAAAATGGCAATAAATATCATATTTTGAAGCCCTGTCGCACACAGGCTTACTGGTCAGTACTAATGTACCTTCGATATAAACAAATATTTTTATTTTACTGCAGGGACTTTAAAAGCTCCATGATTGGTTTCCCAATTTGTGATCTAACCAAATCATGAAAGAGGCTTTTTGATTTACTACAATGAAGGCGATGTGATAATATAAGCAAAAGTCACTGTTCCACTTTCAGGCTCTCATCTTTGCTGGGTGCCAGAAGAACATGAAGGTGAGTGGGAGATTCTGGCACATTGATAGGATGAGAAACTTGAAGCAGGTGAAAAGACATTGTAAGGAGCTTGGGACACATAGATGGGCATTGTGGGAACCCGGAGTAAAATGAAGAGGCAGTGTGAGGAGCCTAGTGGCACATAGACATTGCAGGGATATGGGCTGGAAGTATGACAACTTTGGGGCTCATAGATACACAGTGTGATGAGCTCGGTGCATACTGAGAGGTTAGCTTGGGCAACATGGGCAGAAAGCAGGAGTAGCAGAAAGCCATTGGCAGACAGTGTGGTTGACTTGGGGCATGAAGATAGTGTGAGGCGATTGTTTCAGTTGGACACAGACTATGAAGAGTTTGGACACACAGACAGACAGTGTGAGGAGCTTTGGACACATACATACAGCATGATGAGCTTGGGGAACATTAACAGTTCAAGTGGGGCATTGGGGTACATAGACATTCATTATGAGGACCTTTGTGTAAACAGGCAGTGGGATGAGTTTGGGCCTCATGTATAGACAGTGCGATGAGGTTGGAACCCATTGCCTGCTAGTGTGAGGAGCTTGCATTTTCATGCAGGAATTTAGGGGCTTATTTACAAGCCCATTGCGCAGCTGGTGCATCACTTTCTTTGATGCACCGGCGGCGCAATGGGCTTGCCTATATTTACAAGGCCATATAAAGTCACCCTGCGTGACTTTTCATGGCCTCGTAAATATGGGCCCCTTTGACGCATTACTCTGCGTGAAAGAGGCGTTCCATGGGTATTACTGTGGGTGTTCCCACGCACCATCCACGGATCTTGATGCATTTCCAGATTTACAACATTCCTAAAAAACTGGGAATGCGTCAGAATCCTATGGTCCAACGAGGAGAAATACTTTTATTTCTCTTTTTTCCCTCTTTCTATGTGTTCAGCATTGTGCATCACACATAGAACGAAGAAAATGCCATTAATGATTGCTTTTATGCAGAAAGGTCTATCCTCCTGCACAAAAACAATCATCGCCGCAGCGCAGACACCCTTACAAAATGTCGCACTGGTGCCTGCACTGGTGGCAGCCAGTTGTGCGCAAATGGGGAAATCGCAGGGTTGATTCGTATAGCTGTTAATAAGAAGCATCACTGTGCTTTGAAAATGATGCAGCAAGGCACAGCTAAATGGCTTGCGGCACCGTGCTGCGTCTTTTTCTTGTAGATGAGGCTCTTAGTTACCATCACTTTCAATCCAGCATAATTCACTAATTTAGGGCAATGTCAGCTGATGCTGATTCAGCTCACACTGAGGCCTATATTGAAAGGTTTGCTCAGTTACTTGATTGTGCTGCAGAGAGAAACAACAGAGTAAGTATGCGGTTTAGTCTGTTCCTTTTCATGCTGTACAGTGGTTGACGCGTTAGCTGATAAAAGCGTTCTGGGTTATGTTTCTGATAATGTATCCCAGGACTGCATGGGTTGTCACCAACAACCTAGACAAGATGAAGCTGCAGCCTAATCTCCAAATTCATACCACATCCACCTCCACATCCACGACCGCGAATGCCACTGTAACCACGGACCAGCACTGACAATCTTGTGTTTTAGATTCTATTGTTTGGTTGTTTTGTTTGGATCCAAGACAGTGGTACAGAGAGCTGCTGCAGGACACTCCAGGTTCAGCAATACATGTGAATGACACAGGAGTGTATGATATTGTCTTTGCCAAGACAAATCCGTACTTATGGAGTCGAAAGGAAGGATAGCGAGCACATGTGGTAGTGATGCACTAAATCAGCTGGTGCCCAGATGTGTAACTTCCAAGCAAGTTAGCCGGGCAGACCTTTGCTCCTTTCAATTAATGGCCAGTCTCATTTAGGTTGATGCCCTCCAGTCCTAGGTGCCAGCTATTCTTGGATTTCCAGATGTAAGACATTTTTCATCAGTATTTGAATACTGATGAAAAAAACCTTTGTGAATCAAGCTTTTTCTGTTAGCCTGCCCCATTGGAACAGAGAGGTCACCTAAGTTGAAAAACAAGCACTGGCAATGCCAACAGGTCTGGCTTTAAAGGAATGTTGTATGGTAATGTGAACAATTACAAGTAAATGGCATGGGAATAGATATGTATTTGTTTGGAAGTAAAGAACTGTAGGGTGGGAAGAAGGATGGCGGATTGACTCCTCTGTGGGAAGCAGTGCCTCATGAAGGCTCTTGAACGTTGAACACTGAACGAGTACCATCGCTTGTCGAAAATCGATATGAGATGCTGTACGCTGAACTCTGCACACTGAAAACTGGCTCAAATATTCACAACAATAACAATCAGCAGTAAACCCGGGATCTATATGAAAAAATTATCTTTCTGGAAGTGCTTTGGGAGTGTTGTCGGAGCTTACTCTCTATGCTGCAGCAGGGCGCACAGCACTTTCTCCTGCCAGGCAACGCTCGTAGCTGTGTCCATCGCCGGCGGGGTCCTTGCCGTTTGGTTGCCTTCTGGCCTCGCTTACCGGCTCGTTACTCCCATGACTCACGGCTAATGGCTCCTCCGAAGGTTAATCCAGTGCGTGCCGGTCGCACAACTCGGAACTCGGCGGCGATCTTCCTATCTAACCCAGCATCTAATCTGACAGAGGACCAAGCTGACAGTGTGAAGGCGGGAAAAAAAGCTATTCTGCGAGTGGGGAGACCAGTCTTGAAGCTGATGAATTCGGGGAGAGCTACGGACCTGCTAATTGCTACACCGGAGAATACCATGGCAGAGGTAGTCATGGAAGCTATACAACGTGATATTGTCAATTTACGCGAAGGCATACAGGCAGCTGCGAATCAAGTGGAATCGTTTGAAGAATCAGGAAACGGATTTGAGAAAGACTCTAATCTACAATCTGATCGTCATTCCAGTACCGGATTTTCAGACTCTCCACTACAGGTAAATGGATCCAGTAAACGTTGTAGAGAAACAAACTCTGAACTTAGCAATTATACTACTGCTGATGCTGCCGCTGCTTTAGACTCTGCCACTGCTTCTGTTTCTATTCTTGCTTTAGACTCTGCTCCCGTTCATATTCCTGCTAAGCAAACTGTTCATGGCACACAAGTATGTGTCCAGGATGAAATCGACCCGGATATACTGCTATTATCTCAACATGCACTTACATTAACAAAGGCCATTGTCACTGAGTCTGAATTTATGAATGGTGCCCCGGGGCCCCCAGCTTTATTTACTCTACCTATTAAGCTAGCAGACGGCAAAGCTAAATCATTATCAAAGCATGCTAGCCAGAATAAAGAACATAATGAGCTACACGTCGTTAACACTAACGCTAACACTAATGCTAATACATACTTGATGGCTTCTTCTCCACCGCCAGTCAGTAATGATAATTCACTGGACTATTCAGCTGAAGAGGCTGATCCTCAGTTTTTTAAGAAGAATAAAAAGTGTAATGCTAAGCTTTTCAAACAAACTAAAACTGTTCGGAAAGCCACAGTTGTAAATAGCGCTAACTTGTTTCAACAGCAAAGTCACCTTACTAATTCTACACGTCCTAAGGCACCTGCTAAAAGTCAAGATAGCCCACTTCGTAAGAGGGTGACAGTGAAGGGAGACGTTAGAGCGATTGTCTCTAGGCTCAGCAAAGTCACCTTACTAATTCTACACGTCCTAAGGCACCTGCTAAAAGTCAAGATAGCCCACTTCGTAAGTGGGTGACAGTGAAGAGAGATGTTAGAGCGATTGTCTCTAGGCTAGCAGGGGGCGGGGGGGAAACCCACCTGCTATCGAAGATAGGTCTATTTCTAAATCCAATCCAATAACTAATGGTAAAAAGGCAAACAGCTGCCAAGGGGCGGATTCCCCTGATCTGATGCATTCTCCGAGGGATACTACAATGCCTATATCTGCAAACGTAGTAGACTCTGTAAACGTATTAGGCTCAGGGCCAACCTCAGAACCTTCACTAGCCTCCATCATGCGGGTACGAATAACACAGAGAGCTGAAGCACAGGAACACTTCGTACAGCTAAAGGCGGATAATTCTCTCATTCAGCAATCTTTAGCAGCTGTAACCGACCAGGTGACGCAACTTACAACTGACATTCCTGTTCTACAGCAAAGACTATCTGACAATGAGGATGCTCTATCACATTCTACCAAACTTGCCCAGGAACATGATATCCATATCTCTACTCGGCAAAGTAGAGGATCTCGAAAATCATCAGCGCCGGAACAATCTGCGTATATTTGGGATACCGGAGGGTAGTGAAGGCTCGGACCCTCGAGCGTTCGTCGTTTAGATCTTTCAGAAGGCCTTCCCTGATTTAGCTGATTGGGATTGGGATTCCCAAATCCAACATGCTCATCGGCTGCCTGCTTTCTTGAATCAATCTGATCAGTCTAATCAGCGACGTTCACGACCTATTCTTATCTATGTAGACAACTTTCTTCTCCGACAAGCCATCTCTATTAAAGCCCGCACTACTTCACCAGTCATTGTCGATTCACTATCTATTGTTGCTAGATCAGATCTATGTAAAACTACAATGGACAAGAGGTGGCGGATGAAGCAACTTATCGATCCATGGAAGGCTTTAGGTGTGACGGTCTATCTACAGGAATCTGCTCGCTTGAAGGTCATTAGAGATGGGCGCTCACAGATTTTTCATACAGAGCAAGAAGCAAAACTGGTGCTCAATAAGCTGGAACAGAACTCTAGATAGTAACGCAGTCCAACAAAAAAAATAATCCAGAACTATCTAATTTAAAATATTTAAAAAAAGGGAAAATGTTTCGGGGTATTTTGCTGTAAGGTCCGAGTTCAGCTATAGCAGTGTCATTCTCTATATATTTATCTATTCTCGTATATATCTTTCTGTCACTATCCTAGGGCTTATACAATTATTTGTCTTATCGCATAGCCTTTCGCGAGGCACTGCTTCTGTATGTTGTCCATGCTGGACAACAGGATGGAGGGGCAGATTCCTTTCCTGGGTCACAGGGTTGTTGGGTGGGTTAATGTTTTTGGGAATAGGGGGGGTGGACAACATTTTGTGACCTATAAGTGTCACATCAAAAGTTTCTTGCAGTGGGGGTGTAAAAAGATGGAGGGGTCAGATCAAAGCCACAGATAAAAGTGAGACAAAAGGTCGCAATCGTTATTCTATCAAATATAAATACCTGTGTTACACAGTCTTATTATTTTTCCGAGATCCTGGAGGGCGGAATGTAACCCATGTGTGCATTGATGGGGACCATTAAATGTATTAGCTGGAATGTTTCCGGCTTAAATTCAGCTACTAAACGCCAACTGGTCAGAGAAGAGCTTAGGGTGTATAAGCCACATTTGGTAGTGCTGGTGGAAACACATTTATTATATAAGGATCATGGTTTGTATAAACAGTTGGGCTTTTAGTTGCTAGATTGTACATCACAGGGGGTAGCTATTAGAGGGGTAGCCATTTTCAAAGATAAACATTTGGTCTGTAAAAAAATTAAACAAGCCTCTGACCTAGGTGGCAGATGGGTCATAATTAGGGCTCCCGGTTTTCCGTTTAAACGGATATTTACCTATAAATACAGACTGATTTTTTTTTTCCTTCGTCTGTATTTATATTTAAAAGCGGGAAAATACTACCAAATTTTGCTGCACTGCCGTGCTCCAGCCGAGTTGCTTCGCCATGCCCCTCTCCCTGATTCTAGGCAGAGTGGAGCTGCAGGGGCTCTTAGAAGGGGTGAAACAACAGCAAGGCCTCATTAACATGCAAATGGTCTTTTAAAGACCCGTGAAGTGCTCGGGTGCGGCTGCCAGTGGTGATATTCAGCAGTTGATCCAGTCACACAGTGTTGATGGAGGTCAGAAGCCAGGCTTAGATCACCGTTCTCCAGTGTCCACATTAACAATTTATCCGCTAAATACTGATCTGCCGTTTGTACTCCACAATATACACAGGCCCTGGGTCTACTATATTTGCTACTTGCTTGGCTACCTGTGTCAACTTTCACAAGAAAATAATATTTTGTGCGGAAAGTTAATGCAAGTGCAGTGAGAAAATCGCTATTGAAGGTGGAGCACTACACCCTCACGTTACCTAAGCAAAGTGGGGGGGGGTGAGGGGGGCACAGGGCTGGAGTAGTGCAAACACGCATAGGTCTTCATGGAAAGCTATGTGTACTAAATAAGCATGACCTATGGGTGAACTTATTTTCCCAAATCCACCCCGGTGCAAGCAAGGGGAAAGCGGAATATCGTGTGACATTTTTCTGTGTAATTTACGTAAATATTTCATTTTTTCTCCATGACGGCCCCTTCTATGTCTTATGGCAGCTGCAAAGTTGTAACTGCACTTAAAGGCTAGGGCAAGTACATGACTGTGGCCGATTTCCACACACACTGACACTATTGTAAGATCATATTAGTTTGCATTAAAATGCGAATATAAATTGTGGTAGTACTGAGCTGTTGATCGCCTTAAATAAATGTGGAAAAATACTAACTGCAGCGTCGTCTTTTGGTTGCGGAAAAAATAAATGCGGATATATACAGAAAAAATGCCCAAAAAATAAATACAGATAAATACAGACGGAAATGGCAAAAAAATAAACACCATAAAACCGGGAGCCCTAGTCATAATACAGCTTGAAATCTATAATAGAAAGATTGTTCTCTGTGCTATATACGGCCCAAATCAGGATAACCCTACTTTATTTAATAAATTAATGCTGGAACTGTTGGATTGGCAGGGTGAACTAGTGATCACTGGCGATTTTAACTGTACTTTGAATTATGCTATTGATTCAACAAACCGCACAGCTTTGGCAAGAATGAGTAGAGAACGACAATCAATTTATGAACTTGCCAGACTTCATGGCCTGTCAGACCTATGGCGTTTTTTATATCCCACACAACCTGGGTTTACGTACTACTCTGGGCCACATCGTTATTACTCGAGAATTGAACTAACTTTTGTGAGCAATAGTCTCCTAGGAATATCTCAAATAGAGGTTTGCCCGCGGATAACATCAGACCATAACCCGCTTCTGATTAGCGTTCGGTTTTTAACTGGGGTTAAGCACTGCCGACCATTCTCATTTCCTAGACACCTGCTCTCTGATACACAATACGTTACACGCATTCAAGAGGTCCTTACTGAATTTCTACAATTCAACATTGAAACTGCTTCTCCCCTCATCGTATGGGACACAATGAAGGCTGTTATTCATGGTACTACCCAACAATATATCCATCGCCTAAATAAGGTCACTCTAGAGAGATGGAGAATTACCTCTGATACACTTTAAAAATTTGAGTTTGCCCATGCACAGGAGATCTTGTCTAAAGGGGTTAATTGTGAGGCAATATATCACTCCCTAATTAATACTAGGGCGCGCTTGACTTGCCAATTTAAGTAAAAGTTGCAGCTGCCTACAATAAAACCTGGGCAACCCAATATGAATATGGGGATCAAGTAGGCAAGATATTAGCTTATCAAGTAGCAGATAAAAAGGCTAAAACCCGGATCGACTCAATTAGGGGTAGAGATGGTCAGTTATACACTTCTAATAAGCTAATATTAGATCAGTTTTCTCAATTTTATCTGTAATTGTATACTCAAGATGCCCAAATAGATGCTACTTTGGTGGAAGCATATCTACGACTTGGGGATTCTAACTCTCTTAGCTTAGAGGCAGTCGAAAGTCTAAAACAAAATATAACTGAAGAGGAAATCACAGTTACTATAGCCTCATTACCATCGGGAAAGGCCGCTGGGGATGATACCTTGCCAATAGAGTTCTATAAAACTTTTAAAAACATCATCCTTCAATTACTCTGCTTGGTCATCAATCATATTGGCACACACTCTGTGGCCCCCGAATCCAGGGATCAGACAAATATTGTTTTCTTCCTTAAAAAAGGGAAGGCAGCGGATGAATGCGGCTCTTACCGCCCAATCTCTCTTATTAATACTGACGCTAAAATTTTCGCCAAAATGTTAGCTAATCGCCTTGCTCCTTATATGCCAAACATGGTATCCGAACACCAACTCGGATTTATAATCGGCAGGGACACTACGGCACATATTAATACAGCCATTACAGTTTTTGATATCGCTAATAAAACTTCTAGCAACCTAGGGATGATCCTCTTAGACGCTGAAAAAGCGTACGATCGGGTAGTATGGGGTACGCTATGGAAAATTTTGATCAGTAACGGACTACCCGATCGATTAATGAATTGGATCCAGGCTCTTTATATCAAACCGCAAGCTAAATTGATTTACATCAATTTATATTCCGCTATATTCCCGATTCAGCACGGTACAAGGCAGGGGTGTCCACTTTCCCCTCTGCTTTTCGCATTATACATCGAACCATTCATCCAAGCTTTAAACCGTAATGTTCGTATTATTCCATTCACGTATGGTACTTACCGTATTAAGACCATTGCTTATGCGGACGATATTGCAATATTCACATCAGATCCAGCAACCGCACTAAGTTTAATACAGGAAGAGGTGGGCATTTTTGGTATCTTTTTAGGCTATAAATTCAATGCACACAAAACGCAGGTTTTACATAATTTAGAATCTATCACACCTCTCACCGGCACTTGCCGTGATGTAACATATCTGGGAGTTCGGATCACTACTAATGTAGACCAAATTTGGAAATACAACTATGAAGCATTATTACAATCAGTTATCAAAAAATTCAAGTGCTGGAATAACTTGCCTATAACCATCTTAGGCAGAGTCAATTTAATCAAAATGATTATTTTACCTACCTATATTTATTTCGGGCAATTCCTTTAAGGGTGCCTAACTATTTTTTTCAAAAATTGGAAGGGGCAGTTAGCAGCTTCATTTGGAGTTATAAACAAGCATGTAGGGCGCTACATTCACTCATGTTTCCTTATAAGCTAGGAGGCTTGCAACTGCCAGACTTTAAACTTTACTTTTGGGCAGCATTCAAGGGGCATCTGCAAAGTTTGTTAATTGATAAACTTCTATATTATGGCCTTTCTATGGCTCTTGGTGCAGATACTAGAATGTTCTTATTTAGGGTGAATGACCCCAATTATTATAAAAGAGTCCGTTTTAAGACTACTAGGGATATGGTCTGCATTTGGAATGAGATTCTTAGTTATTCAAAGTTTGGTTTTGAAGACCTCATCAATCATGAACATTTAAACCTATGGAATAATCCATCTCTTCCGTATATATTCCACGATTCCACAGCACATAGTTGGGCAAGACATGGTATAGAAAGACTAGGTCAGCTGTTTGATCACAGCGGCCTTTTAACATTTTCAAACTTACAACGGTCTTTTGATTTACCTTATCAGTCTTTCTTTAAATATTTACAAATCCGTGATTATCTATTTAAACGGCAATCTGTTCTCACCCATTACTTGCATACTATCTAAACTCTTCGTTTAAAGCTAGAATAAGTTCTATGTATTTGCAAGTCTCTGATCTAAGGGAACCAGATATTAGTCATCTGGCTAGTAAATGTAGTCAGAAATTTGGAACGATCATTGACGTATCCGAAATTACATTAGCATTGGATACTCTGGAGAGTTCTGTACATTCTTTGAATCTTAAACTGCAACAGTTTAGAACAATATGTATGCTATATTATACACCGGAGAAAATCTGTGGGTGCCAACAACATCTACAAAGATCTGTCACTGGGGGCGGGGATAGGACATGCTGCCCTAAATGTGGTCAGAGGGCAGCAGACATTCTTCATATGTTTCATACGTGCTCTGGACTATTTGACTTCTGGGAAAGGGTTACGTTCTTTGCTGGTCAATATTTGGGTTTGGATCGGTTGTTTTCGACTAAGGAGGTTATTTTTGGGCTTAAGAAGCATGATAATAATGCTACAATGCGTTTTGTGACCATTCTATTAGTTACTGCAGGCCTTTGCATTGCGAGGGGATGGATTAGTCCTAATCCTACTACCTTATCAGAACTCCTCGCTCTTTTGTCAGATATCTATGAAAAAGAACGGGCGATAGCGAAAATAAGATCTATTCGCTCAATGCAAAGATTCGAACGAATATGGAAATACTTTAGCACTAAGTAGGGTATTTAGCACATATCCATATACTTCATGTTTGGATTTAAATGTATTTGTACTTCTATTCTGTTTTTTTCTTGCATTCTTTTCTTTTGTATTGCTTCTGTTTTGCTCTGTCTGTCTCTCTTATTTGAATTTGTATTTGAATATGATGTACCATTCGTCAAGGAAAAAAAAAAAGAAAGAAAAGGAAGTAAAGAACTATAGAATTCTGTTGGTGTAGGGTAAAAGGTCAGGCCTAAAATGCATGTACGTTAATGACTGCTCTCCTCCCATCTGTGCTACTGCCAGGGAAACACACCATCAATTATCTAGTTATCTAAGACACTTTAATAGCACTACAAGCCATGTGTGTGCCCCTGAGAGTTCAACTCCAGGCAGCTGAATAAATAAACAAATGATCACATCTGCATAGATGGTAAGCACTTGTTTTGTGGAAGCACACAGCTTCTGCCCAATCAAACCATGTACTCCTGGGTCCCAACATGTGGGTGGAGCCAAAACCCATACCCATATCTAGTGATGCTCACATAATTTTCTGGTGCCAGCTGTGCTGTCAATCCAGACTATAAAAAGGTCAAAGGAACAGTTCCTACTCATGGACGTCTACTAGTGGCAGCCAGAGGTAACAACTCTTGTTTTGCTTACTCTTTGCAACACTGTCACCACCCTTGTCACCCCAGGATCTTAGACTACCCTCTGTTCTTTTGTCTCCTAGCCCTCCACCAGTTCAGCAGCAATAAGTAGGAGTGGCCAGGGGTGGGGCAAGATCACAAGCATTCAACATTGTGATATCATTGGGGTTCAGAGGGTGCTCCAGCGTGGAGTGCAAAATCCCTCCCTCCGTCACAGACCAAAGATCTCACATACACACACTATCCATACGTTTGCTGGTGGGGCCCATAACACCAACATTCACTCACCATCAATCTGTGTTTCTTAGGAGGCTATTATCTTCCAAACGCTGGCATGAAAGGAAATACCACTTTTTACCCTAATGAGTGACAAATCTACACAACCTTCTGATACTCATTAGGCCATGAACTTCACCTTTAGTATTCCTCTAATGAATCGGGATGGATCAGTTAGTTGCAGGTTTAGGTTTATTTCTAATTCTCTAATTAACCTTTTCATTAACAAATTTTCAATGAATGAACAACCCAACTCATTTCTGTAGTTATTCAATTTCAATCTTTATCTTATTAATGCAAATTAAATCATTCATTTAATCAAGTCACCATTCATATTTACCTATTCCGGCTACTTGTCGTCCTCTATGTCAAATCTGGCAGTCTCGCAAATCTATGCCCATCAAATTTAGTAAATTCAGTTCATCAGGAGTTTGGGCATTAATTCAGTCCGTCAAAGATTCAGGGAAACAGCTGTCCTGCAGTGTCACTGTCCTCTCCGTCAGCATAACGTCAGGAAATCGAGAAAGGCCAGAAACGAACCCGCACCGACCTCTCTATTCTACCATAATTTATAGTAAAAATCATTGACAAATTGTAACAAAAACGGGTCTTCAGTTCTTCTGATTGGTCAATCGAAATTGTCTGACAGGATTCACAACAAAATAATGTCTCTGATGTCATCAATCTTGTTTGTTCCGGTTTTTAGAAGCACATTATTGTTCTTTTTGAAAAGCTGGCTTGCCTCCCAGGATAACCTTGAAGGGTACAGTCTGGTTAGGGTCATGACGAGACCACTGTAGCTGGCGTCAGCGCAGGCGCACTTCACCCAAGCCTCATACAGCGTCGACAGTCGGGTTAGGTACCAGAGGCAGCCATTTTGTGGCAGGCTCAAATGGCCAACTTAAGCAAAAGAAACACAAAACGTAATTAATACATAGAAATGACTAAATAAATGTTATTCCCTCACTAATACCCATATGTGTGTGTATTTATCTAGCAATAAGCAACACTCAAGCGGTTTTATACTTACAAAATAAAGCACAAATCACAAATACATCACAAAAGCGACATATATCATGCAATATTCTAATTGTCTATCATTAGTATGCGTACATAATTTAATTTACAATTTAATAAAGTCATGCAAAGCAATCTCACGTGTATTTCAGTCATTAATAAGGTTGATTAATTATTTCCACTTCAATCCATTAGTTCGATTATAATTAATTAATTAATCTAATTAGTAAACATGCAAATGGGGAGGGTATACAAAAATTTTTGTATTACCCGCTCCAGCATCACATCCTCTTCCTCTCCACATTAGTGACTCAGAATCCCTGTTCCTAACCTGACCTGTTAGAATGGAAGTTCCTACTTGGCCTTCGCCCACCCAATCTAGATGCATGAGGGAGTCCTAATGACTTCTTGAGCTCTCTCCTTTGCTGCCACAGTGACCCGAGCGTTGCCACCTTTCCAAGAGAAAAATGCTGGCCATTTGTTGTTTCTTTAAGAGTCTGCAAAGGCCTGGATGTGACACTAAATAGGACTTTAAACAAAATTGTATGTTTGCATTTGTAATATGACTTTTCTGTTCTTTACTTTAATTATTAGTCATGCATCATTAAGACAGCTCTAGAACACAAGCAAAGAGCTTTCTATTTATTTTTGCTGTTTGAATAATACTTGATTTCGGTGATTTTGTTTATTTTTGTTCCGACAGTAACATTATAATACCGGTGGTACCGGTAGAAAACTGGTCAGTTGGTGACCATAAGTGAACCTGGTGCAGAAACAGACACCTCCTGGTATCCAGGAAGTGGTTTTCCTTAATGTCCACTGATGCTGCTGATGTGATCAGTGGGACCAAAGAACAAACCAGTCTCCTTCTGAGAATCTCCTGCACATAAACCTCATAAAACTCAATAGTACTTTCATAAACCTTACAAAGATGAAATGCTGAGGCAGCCCTGCCATTCGCATCAATGAACAGTATATAACACACAGATCTTTGCAGCGTGTTCTTTACCCCTCTGCTTCCCTACTAAGACAGTTAGCAATGAAGCTCATATTTGACGGATGTTGCCACAAAACTGCTGTTATCAAAGCTGCATTGTCCCCGAGGCCAACACAGTTACAGGTAATAAAGTGCAGACCATCTATTTGCTAATATTTTTTAAACAATATTTTTTAAACAGGCAAATAATTCTCACATATGCCTCTGCCAACTGCAATATTCAATATGAAGCAGCAGCAAACCTTGCATGGATCCCAGTCTCCAGCCTACAAGCGGCCTCTGTTAGGGGAGTGCAAGTCAGGCCTACATCAAGGGGACGACAAATAAGACCCTGTGGGGTCTTCTCACAGCATGTCACTTTCAGGAAGAAGCATTAAGCATGGACAGTTAGTTTCTTGCCACAATTATTACAGGCAGACAGACTGACAGAGAACTTGAGGCATCGCCCTTCGGAATTTGCAAAGGCAATAAGTCATGCCTATGAGCGATGTATTGCCTTTGCCAATGTTATTTTTAAGTTATGTTTTGCGGTATGGTGTGGTCAGTGCTTCATCTGTTAAAGAATGAGTCCGGTTGCCCGACGTTGTGCTCAGAAGCCCACGGCCAGTTCTATTAAATGCGCCGAATGACAAGGCTGCGCAGTCTTGAATCCACTTCAGGCCTCTTTAATCCACTGCCAGACACCACTTTCCTCCTTATCTTACTCTTACGGGTGCCTGCTTTCTCTCTTTGTGATGGGTTTTCCATCTTTCTTTTCCTTCTTCTTTCGTCTTTGTGTATTTTTCCCACTCTTGCTCTCTGCTCGTTAAAAATAAGTGCTGATCCCCAAAAATGAGTGTGTATGGCATGGCAAAATTGTATGATATGGTGTGGCCTGTGATTGCATAGTGTGGTTGGTATGGCATGCTATGGTATAGCATGTCGTTGTATAATATGATATGGTATGCTATATCATTGGACAGCATGGTGTGGTATGGCATATTGTTATCTAGTATGGTATGGTATGCACAGATATGTCATCAAATTAGTTTCGAAATGAAAGGACTAAACTGTGTCTGCTCTGCATGTACACACATGAGCAAGATAAGAATAACACCTGTGGGCTGAAAATGACTCACATTGAAGGGTGGGGTTTGGACAAGTACAGAAAAGTTGGAAGCTGGAGACCATGTGGGGTCTGAGCATAAGGCTGAGAATGTAAATGCATGGGACAGATACAGGGGTACCACAGAGCACTATGCTACCCATCCGTAGAGTGCAGGCACACCTCATTGGGGCAGTAAAGCACTACATAATTACACCTATTATAGCAGCAACATGCTGACTGTAGGTTGAATCTAGCAAGTAAGTGAATTCAGCAGTAGCGGTCGCAGGTCTTGTGAAGTGGTGGGGGTTAGGGGGAATCCAAACTAAAGACAAATATTTATAAATATTAAAATTACACTTACCTTTTCCGACGGCCGCCGCCTTTCTCTCAATCCTCGCCTCCCGGACATCCAGGAACTGCTGCACAGTGCTCAGGCTCCCAATCCCAGCACTGCTCACATGCTGGGACTGCTAATCCCAATATGTGAGCAGCGCTGGGATTGGTCTGAGCGCCTCGGTTCAGCGCTCAGACATGGACCTGGAGCCTGTGTTGGTTTCTGCATCCCGCTGTACAGAACAGCTTGGTGGAGAAAGGCCAAGTGCACATGGCGGTTTGGCCAGTCGCAGAGGGCCGGCTAAAACAGTCATGTCCACCTGGCAGTGCCCACCACTCCCCCTTCTCCCTGGTGCTGCAGCGCCAGGATGAATGGCCCGCCCCTCCCTCTTCTCGCAGCCTGTAGGACAACAGATAAAATTATAATAAAAATGTTTTATTATCATTTTCTTTTTTCTGGTTACCTTTGCTGGCTCTCAGCGGAGGGGGAGGGGGCACAGTCCTCCACCAAGGCAGAGGAGCCACACATGGAGTTCAGTCTTTCATTCTACCGAGGTAGAATGTACACCAGTTTCAATTCGGTGTTCATAAGTGCAACTAACGTTCTCTGTAAGATATCATGCCGAAAACATGACATAACATATGTGGTGTTCTTAGCATCTCTGTCTAGCATCTCGTGCAGTAGCAGGTTCTGGAATGTTAGATGGTCAGAATGATAGCTGCCCAGCTTTGTTTGAACTGGAGTCAGTTGTTTTAGGCTTGCTGCTGGATGGGGTCTTAATCTATGTATTCTCCTGAATAAACCGCTACTGAACAGCTACTCTTGCCTACGACGTCTTCTTGGGAGAGGACACACCTCCACATTTTGGCGACGATTTACCTGCGCGTTAAAAGGCATGAGAGACCTCAACAGCATACAACTTAACGGAAGAAATTGTTCTTCGCTCGACTTCTGAACACTTAAATGAGGATTGCGGCGCTGCTTCAATGCGAGTGTCAAGAGGTGAAAAGTGACTAACTGCCACGAGTTTTCCACGTCCTACAAAACAACAAAGCATCCCGAAACGGTAGGATCTTCACATTTTACCTTGGTCGAGCACGCTGTCCTGCAATCTCATCCACGGACATCCGGGGGGAGGATTACTGAAATTCGAGGGATAACTCCTGATTTATCTTTATCGAAGCGAGCCTCTAAACAAGTTTCTCATTTGCGCATGCTCGGGATTGATGTTTTCTCTCTCTTCGTTGATGTAACGCGCAACTGGAACGTAGAGGAAACATTCTGACTACGCATGCTCGCAGTAATCACAGTACTTCCTCGAGCTTGAAATTGATGTTTCCGCTCTCCCTCGTTGCTGTAACACGCAAATGGAGCGCTGGGGTCATTTCAGAGATTAGATATAACTGGCACCTTGAGGGAACGCATTCTGGCTGTGCATGTCCACAGCAATTACAGTTCTTTCGCACAAAATTTTGTGAAAGCGTTTAATTTCATCACTGTAGTTTGCAGGCACCCTGTTCACAACGTGTGCACTGTCAAGAAAGAAAAGCTTCCAGCTTGATCCATATTCCTCATGTGCACAGTTAAGAATTTTGTCACAGCACTGATGCACACAGCTTCTCCTGTTCTTCTCTAAAAAAAGAAAGCACAGTCTATAGCATTTTGAGTTGTTGCAACATTCTTCTTGGGAAGTGTTTAACTTGGATCGAAGAACACTGATGCTCACAGCTCGTCAAATTTCAGTACTTATTTGACGCTGATGCGCACAGCAGATGTGCACGCTCTTCTGTTTTACCACTCACTGATGCACACAGTTTTCAGTATTGGGAAATGTATCCAATTAATTTCTGTTTAATTAATCTAACGTTTATTACATTATTTTTCTCTGCTACACTTGTTTTTGTTTCACGATGCAGAATGTCACGGCACCCCCGTTTTTTCTCACTGCTCCAGGTGATCCTCCTCTTTCTTGGCAGAAGTGGAAAAAAGTATTTGCGCATTATGCACGAATGTGCGGCACGTCCTTGAGTGCCGAAAGAAAAACATCTCTTCTCATGCACTGTTTAGGCTCTGAAGGGCAGGAGGTATTCGAACGTCTTCCAGATCTATTTGATAGTGACGGAGCTTCTCTTAATGAGTATGAGATATGCATAAAAAAGCTTGATCTACATTATCTGCCTAAAATAAGTACTGTTCTTGAACGTTACCACTTTGGGAGGAGAATGCAGAGGGAGGATGAATCCGTACAGCAATACATAACAATTCTACGGAAATTAGCATCAACTTGTAATTTTGGTGCTAACTTGGAGGAACGGTTGAGGGATCAGTTTATGTTGGGTTGTGTTCAAGATAAGACTAGGGATGCCTTATGGCAAAAAGACAATCCCACACTCCTAGAAGTTATAACGATAGCTAAGAGCCATGAACACTCAAAAGCTTGTGTTGATGTCATGAAGAAGGACTCTTCAGTGGAAAAGAAAGAAGGTTCTGAAGTAAAGTTGATTACAGATAAGTCGGAGGACAAATCTGTGAAGCACAAACCCAAAATCAGTCTCCCTCAGAAAACAATATCTCTGAAAGGTTTTCAGGGGAAGTGTTTTAGGTGTGGAGACTCTGGTCATTTGGCTAATTTCAAAGACTGCCCTGGATGGAAGACTATTTGTCGGATTTGTAATAAGAGGAGTCATGCTTCTAAATGCTGCAGATCAGGCAAAAGCCAAAAGAAAGTCAGTGAAGTTGATCTCTTTGTAGAAAATGATGATGAAGAGGAGATTGTGGTTTCTCAAATCTTAGGGGAGTCTTCTGATGGTCCTTACGAAGTGGTACTAATCAATGACGCCCCTGTTAATATGCTTTTTGACTCTGGCGCAAAGATAACACTAATACCGAAAACCTTTTATGACAAAAGTTTGTTGGGGAAGGTGTCTCTTACAAAACCTGACATTAGGCCCAAGGGGTATGGTGGGGTTACGATAGATTTATTAGGATATTTCTGGGGAACCATTGATTTTAAAGGAAGAATCATTCCTGGGAAAATGTATGTTTCTATGAAGGGTGATTCACTTATTAGCTGGTTTCATCAGACAGATCTTCATATCTATCTTGATCCCAATGAAAAACCCTCTGTTTGTTTGAAAGAGTTACCCCCGGTGAGTGTGGTTGATTATTTTACTCAAGATTGGATCAAGGCCTTTCCCGCCGTTTTTAGAAGTGAGTTGGGTTGTTTAAAAAAATATGTACATCGTATTTTGTTAAAAAAAAATGCTCTACCAAAAGTTGCGAAAGTAAGAAACGTGCCTCTTCTAGTGAAGGATAGTTTGAAATGTGGGTTGGACAAACTTTTAAAGAAGGGAATTATTCAAGAAGTTGAGGCTAGTGAGTGGGTTTCTCCGGTGGTTATGGCCCGAAAGGCTAACGGGGAGGCCCGGCTTTGTGTTGACTTGAGGGAGCTCAATAGGGCAGTGATTGTGGATCACTATCCTTTACCAAACATCACTGAAATATTGTGCTCTCTTGAAGGAGCGAGATATTTCTCTTCGCTGGATCTAACCTCGGCTTACCACCAGGTTAAACTCCACGCTTCTTCCCAGGACTTCACTACCTTTGTAACTCCCTTTGGGACTTTTAAATACGTAAGGATGCCTTTCGGACTTGTTTTGGCAGCCTCTGTTTTTCAGAGAGTCATGGAGGGCATACTAGGAGGTCTCGAAGGGGTCAAGGTGTATCAAGATGATGTTCCCATTTTTGGGGAAGATCTTAACAAACATGATATGAGGTTGAGGCATGTGTTAAGTCTTCTACAGGATTCTGGACTTACACTTCGTGCAAAAAGTGTAAATTTAAGGTTGCAGAAATAGAATATCTCGGTCATGTTGTCTCGGCGGCTGGTATCAGACCAAAAAATACCTTAGTCAATTCCATTATAGACTTACGTTCACCATCAAAAAAAGAGGAATTAGTAAAATTTTTGGGGATGGCAGAATTCTATCACAAATGTATTCAGAATTTTGCAGCAAAAACTGAATCTTTGAGGTGTCTTTTGAATAAGGGTTGTGAGTTTGTCTGGTCACAAAGTTGTGAGGAGGAATTTGTTGGCATAAAAAGGGATCTCAGTAATGCTCCGTCTCTCAGTAGTTTTGATCCTACGAAAATTTACTATCTCATGACTGATGCAAGTTCAACTGGGCTGGGGGCTGTTTTATTACAGAAGGTCGATGGGGAAGAAAGAACAATCTTGTTTATCTCCAGGCCTTTAAGGGGTGCTGAATGTCATTATTCTGTTGTGGAGAAAGAGGCTCTTGGTGTATTTTGGGCTATTCGTAAATTAAGAAAGTTTTTGTGGGGAAAGGAATTCAGGGTTTTGTCAGATCACAAACCTCTGAAAGAAGTCTTTACTAAGAAAGGCATTGACTTTGTTTCTCATCGGAATCGCAAGTGGGTGGTAGCTCTTTAGGAATTTGAGTTTGATGTTTCCTATCTACCTGGTGCAAACAATGTTGTCGCTGATTGTCTTTCGAGACTTGGGTCGGTTAGCGATAATGATGTTGATGATGTAGAATGGTTTGGTGGTGACTGTTTTGAAGAAGAAGTTAATGTATGTTTGATTACTGAAGGGATCATTTCTGAGAGCGAGTGGAGGCAATGTCTTGTGGGTGATGATACTTTGCAGATGGTCATCACCATGGTGAAAGATGGTTGGTGTGAAAAAAAAGATTGTAGTGAGGATCTCAAAGGTTTTTGGAACGTGAAAGAAGAATTGGCTCTAGTAGATGAACTTCTGTTACGTGGGAGTAAGCTTGTTCCTCCTTCTTTACTTAGATGTAAACTGGTTGATAGTGCTCATGCATCTCATATGGGCATTGCCAAGACCAAAGAAAGAATTAGGGAAGCATACTGGTGGCCAGCCATGGATGTTTGTGTGGAAAGGATTGTTCGAGATTGTGTAAGGTGTGCAGATTGTGACAAATTGCTTAAATGCAGAACTCAACCCATGATTGTCATGGAGCAAGCTGTCAGTCCTTGGTCAGACATCTCGGTAGATATCTTAGGGCCTGTGAAGTTTAGTTCTCAAGATAGATATGTCATTGTCTGTATGGATCTGTTCTCTCGGTGGCCTGTGATAATGGTGGTAAACTCAGTTGAGGCAGTTGTTGTAATTAAATTTTTAGATGAGATTTTTGAAAGTGAGGGATTTCCACAAACACTTCTGTCAGATAACGGTGTACAATTTACTTCAAGATTGATGCAAGAATTTCTGTCTTTAAGAGGAATTAAGCATAAGAGGTCTGCTTTGTATCACCCGCAATGCAATGGGGTTGTAGAAAGATTTATCAAAGTCTTGAAGGAGTCTATACAACAAGCGAGATCTGCTGGTGAAAATTGGGAGGTGGTGTTAAAGAAAAAGGTCAGGGAGTATAGGTTCACTCCTCATTCTTCCACTGGGGTGGCTCCTTTTCGTTTGTTTAAAGGTAGGATTGTGAATACTGAAGCTGTCCCGTTGTGGGTATGTGACAAGAGATCCTTGGTGTGTGATAATGTGGGAAGCACGGATGGCTGGAGAGAAAGGGAAAAAGACTAATGGATGAACGGAAGGTTCGGTACGATGAAAGAAATGCTGTGAAGAGTACAGTTGTTGGTCTTGGTGATTGGGTTAAAATCAAATCTCCTAGGAAAACAGGAGGTATCTCCAAGTTCAGCAAGCCTTTTCAGGTTATCAAGGTGTTTAAAAATGCAATAAAGACAAGTGATCATAAGATTTGGAACCTGAGCAGGGTTGCGAAATTTCGCCCTGGCACGTCTCTCGATGGCACTATTGTCCCTCCTACACATGAAGTGATCCCAAAGTCTGGTTCTGGTGAAAAGCGATCCAGACCTATTCGTGTGAAACGTGTTCCTCTGAGATTGCAAGATTGTCTTCCTTGATGGTGCGATTTATTTGCTGTTACTTCATGTGTTTTGTTATACAGTATTTTTTTTTATTGTGTTTATTTAATTTTTTCTTTTTGACTTGTTTCAACTTATTATTTTGTGAAAGGGGGAGGTGATGTGGTGTTCTTAGCATCTCTGTCTACATCTCGTGCAGTAGCAGGTTCTGGAATGTTAGATGGTCAGAATGATAGCTGCCTAGCTTTGTTTGAACTGGAGTCAGTTGTTTTAGGCTTGCTGCTGGATGGGGTCTTAATCTATGTATTCTCCTGAATAAACAGCTACTGAACAGCTACTCTTGCCTACGACGTCTTCTTGGGAGAGGACACACATCCACAACATATTATTTCATTATTAGAATAACTGTCACAGTGCTTTGTGCTCACCCAGGTAAACCCCACTGTGACAGTTACACAATGCGAATTATCTTGGGACAGAGTCACATAAAGTGTTGAAAGTGTCACTGTAGCAAAGAAACCCACTCTGGGGCTTATTTATGAGCCCTTGTGTCACTTTTGCACAGCCGGTGCGTCACTTCTTGTGACGCACCAGTGGCGTAAAAAGTGAGCCTTGTTGCACCATATTTACAAAGTGACGCATCTACCTAGATGCGTCACTTTGTAAACCCCTGCGCCACATTATACCTGCGTCAGGTATAATGTATTCAGGGGAGGCGTTCCCACGTAAGTAAGCCTCATAGAAGTGACGCAGTCAAATCTACGAGATTTCACTGCGCCACTTCTAGGACGCAAATGCGTCAATATCTTGACGCAGGCCCTCTCACATGGGGCTTGCCCCATGTGAAAGGACACAGTCCTGGAGTTGCGTCACTTTTCTGACAAACTCCAGCAATGCGTCACTTTTGTGCCTACGTTTCTCCTTGCGACATGATGCGTCATATTGTAAATATGACGCATCCATCATGTCGCAAGGAGGGCGCACTGAGAAGTGACGCTTCGCTGCTTTCACGCAGCGATGCGTCACTTCTCATAAATGAGGCCCTCTCTTTCACTCCCTTCAGACATGATCACAAAAAAGTTCAACCAAACAGCAAATACATATAATGAGTTACGGGGTAACCCGAGTTTAAAACACGTAGTGGCTATATCAGATACACAAACAAAAGTTTTTTTTAAAATAGGGTGCGGTACATCAATATCAATATAGGAAAAAAGAAAGAAAGAAAAAAAATGACAGCTCCTGAAACCTGCCATAAAGAAACTTGAACATCAAAAAGCATATCTAAATTGTGCCATCATCATTAACAGACCCACACTTTTTTGGCCTACTAGTCAATCCAATTAATTTATAGCATTGTAGTTAACATTTATTTGTGGATCCCAGCTAAATCTGGCCCAAATATGATCCAGTCTTTTACCAGACCCAGACCCCTTGATTTAGCAAATGCAATCAATCAATCAATCAGGCGTTTGTTAAGCGCGACTACTCACCTGTAAGGGTCCCAAGGCGCTGGGGTGGGGGGGGTGGCGGGGGGGTTTGCAGGCTCCAGTCCATCAAGGGGGGTCTGTCGCAGAACCAGGTTTTGAGGCTTCTTGCGAAGATGGGGAGCGATGTTGTCTGTCTGAGGTGGAGCGGCAGAGCGTTCCAGGCTCTGGCTGCGAGGAAGGAGAAGGAGCGGCCTCCCGTTCATGTCTTTCTGGTGCGGGGGACCACAGCGTAGGAGAGCTGGGCAGATCGTAGGGTCCTCTGGGGTGCGTGGAATTTTAGTCGGCTGTTCAGGTATGCTGGTCCGGTGTTGTGGAGGGCCTTGTGGGCATGGGTGAGCATCTTGAAGGTGACTTTAGCTTCGATGGGGAGCCAGTGGAGTGTGCGCAGGTGCTGGAAATGTGGCAGTGTCTTGGCAGGTCGAGGACCAGTCTTGCGGTGGCGTTCTGGATGTTCTGTATCTTGTGGGTGAGGTTTTTGTTTATTCCGGCATAGAGTTGCCGTAGTCGAGTCTACTGGTGACCAGGGCGTGAGTGACGGTCTTTCTGTGTTGGAGGGGGATCCATTTGAAGGTCTTACGTAGGAGGCGGAGGGTGTGGAAGCAGGAGGATGAGATGGAGTTGATCTGGCGGTCCATTTTGAGCTCGGAGTCCAGGATGGTTCCCAGGTTGTGTGCGTGGTCCGTGGGGGTGGGCAGGCTTCCGAGGTCAGGGGGCCACCAGGTGTCGTTCCATGCGTTGGGGTTTGGGCCCATGATGAGTACTTCTGTTTTGTTGGTATTTAGTTGTAGGCAGCTGTTTTTCATCCATTTGGTGATGGCTTCCATGCCTTCTCGAAAATTGTGTCTGGCGGTATTGGGTTCGTTGGATAGGGAGAGGATGAGTTGGGTGTCATCTGCGTATGACACAATGTTGAGTCCGTAGGTTCTGACGATGGGGGCGAGCGGAGCCATGTAGACGTTGAAGAGTGTAGGGCTGAGGGAGGACCCCTCGGGGACTCCACAAGTGGTAGGTGTAGAGTCGGAAAGGAAAGGGGGGAGTCTGACCCGCTGCGTTCTGCCGGAGAGGAAGGAGCAGATCCAGTTGACGGCCTTGTCTTGGATCCCTGCGTCGTGAAGTCTGCGTATTAGGGTGCGGTGAGAGACTGTGTCGAACACCGCTGAGAGGTTGAGGAGGATTAGGGCTGCTGTTTCTCCTGTGTCCAGTAGGGTGCGGATGTCGTTTGTTGCAGTGAGGAGGGCGGTTTCCGTACTGTAGTTTTTTCTGAAACCGGATTGGGATTAGTTGAGGATGTTGTGCTCTTCGATAAATGTGGTGAGTTGGCTGTTGATGGCTTTCTCGATGACTTTCGCTGGGAACGGGAGCATGGAGATGGGTCTTTAGTTTCTGAGGTCGGTGGGGTCCGCCGAGGGTTTCTTCAAGAGGGAATTTACCTCGGCGTGTTTCCAGTCGTCGGACGTGGCGGTTGCTAGGGAGCGGTTGATGGTGTGGCATAGCATGGGTGCGATGGTGTCGGCGGCTCTGTTGAAAATGTGGTGGGTGCAGGGGTCCGTGGGGGCCCTGGAGTGGATTGACTTCATCGTCTTTAGTGTGTTTTCGGTGGTGAGGACTGTCCAGTTGTCGATCGCCGGCTTCAGGGTGTCGGGGTGGTTGGTGAGGGTTCAGTGTGTTGGTTGTCTTCGTCGAAGTTGTCGTAGATGCTCTTGATTTTTTGGTGGAAAAAGGTGCTGAGTTTGTTGCAGAGGTCTTGTGAGGGAGGGATGTCGGTAGACTCGCTGGTGGGTGGGGCGAACTCCTTGATGATTTTGAAGAGTTCTTTGCTGTTGTGTGTGTGAGTGGAGATTCTGTCTTCAATCGCTTTTTTCGTCGTTTTTCTGATGAGTTGGTGGTGAGCGTTGGTGGCGGCTCTGAAGTTGTTGTAGGCTTCTGTGGATTTGGTGTTCCTCCAGGCCTTTTTGAGGTGGCGGCAAGTGCGTCTGGACTGTTGAAGTTAGGTGGTAAACCATCTGGCTTTCTTGGCGTGGGTGTTGTTGTTTTTCTTGAGGGGGGCTATGGTGTTGGCGCTGTCGGAGATCCATCTGTGCAGGGTTTGGGCTGCGGTGTTGAGGTCGTCGTTTTCTGTGATGGTTGGGATTGAGTGGCTGAGTGTTGAGGTTAGCTGGTCGTCGGTGATTCTAGTCCAGTTTCTTCGTGGGAGCAGGTGCAGATGTCTGTGGATGGTGGGTGTTCTGAGGGTGAAGTGCACGCATCGATGGTCAGTCAATGGGAGTTCGGTGGTGTGGCTGAAGGAGATGGAGTTACCTGTTGTGAAGAGGGGGTCGAGGGTGTGTCCTACTGAGTGTGTAGGTTCGGTCACCATCTGGCGAAGTCCAATGTTGTGGAGGTTGTCCAGGAGGAATGTGGTGCTGGGGTCCAGTTGGCTGTCGAGGTGGAAGTTGAGGTCTCCCAGTAGGGTGTAGTTGGTGGACGTGATAACATGCGGGGAGATGATGTCCGTGATGGAGTTGGCGAAACGTCCATGGGGTCCAGGGGGTCGGTAGCTGAGGGTTCCTCGGAGGGTGGTGGTAGGGCTGGCCAGTATCTTGAAGTGAAGGTGTTCCATCAGGTCTGTGGGCTCGTCAGGGAGTGTGCTCAGGCGGAGGTTGGATTTGTGAACGATGGCGATTCCGCCTCCCGGGCGGGTGGGGCGGTCCTTCCTGGAGAACTTGTATCCTTGGGGAATGGCGATGGCGATGTCCGGTCCCGAGGTGGTGTTGGTCCATGTTTCGGTGAAGATCGCTACGTCCGGGGTGGTGCTGTCAAGGAGGTCCCAGATTTCTGTGGCGTGTTTGTGGAGGTATCGGATGTTGAGGAGGATGCATTGAAGGGTCGTTGGTTGGGTTGTGGTCTTGCGGGTGGGTTGCACCGGATCCGTGGTCTTGGCGGTGCTGCAGGTGTGCCGGCAGCTGTGATATCTGAAGGGTCCGTGGGTGTCGGCTGGTGATGCTAGCTTGCAATTGTTGTTGCGTCCTGGATTGAGAGTGTGGAGTGCTGCTGGGTCGTAGCATTGGCGTTGAGGAGGTCCAGGGTTCCTGGCGCTGGTCGCGGACGGGCGCAGACGGGCTTGCCTTTGGTGTGCCTTCGGCGCGCCCACTGCCCGTGTCAGCGCATCGCACGCGCAGCGGCCGCCATTAAGTAGGGGTCGGGGAGGGCTGGACAACTGGGAGGCGAGGAGGGGAGCTGGATTGGGCCGGTCGCGTTGGTCGTGCTGGGAGGGAGGGGCCGCGGGGGCAGCAGCGGCAGGTGAAAATGGGACGAAAAGGCAAAAAGAGAGGAAAGAGTGAAAATGAGGCAGTGAAAGGTGCAAGAAGAGTGGGGGAAAGACACAGAAGGAGAGTGAGAGGGGAAGATTAACTCAGTGAAAAACGAGTGAAAATGGAAGAAAGACACAGAGGGGGAGTGAAAGGGGGAGATTGAAATCTGTAAAAAACTAGTGAAAACGGAGGAAATACACAGATGGACAATAAAAGGGGGAGATTGGAATCAGGGAAAAACAAGTGAAAACGGAGAGAAAGAGCGGAGTGAGAGAAAGGAGACAGAGGTCCACTGGACCACCAGGGATGAGGCGCAGGTAAAACCTGTGGGTGGAGGAAGGCCTCGAACACCAGCACTTGAGAGTGCAGGGGCTCGGGCGAAAGCCTCACGTGATGGTGGAGCTGCGAGGGGGAAAGAGCAATTTCACTGACAATGAGTCCGTGAAGTACAATAGCCCACCACTCAGCTGTCCTTGGGGGTGATGGAAAAATCCAGGCTCTGGCAATGCAGAGCCTGGCAGAGACATAGTTATAGATAGATTCTGTTTCAACCCAGAATCAGATTCGGTTCTGTAGCCTAGCATAATCTCCTTATGCCTGAGCTGTAAGTCATATCCGATACAAGATGGTGTAAGTTAGATCATCCCTGCCTGAAATTGCTGCAGTTTCGGGCATCTAGCAAACATGTGCAAAATATCAGCTACTAGGCAACCACATTTAAGGCACTTAGGGACAGATTTACAATAACTGGCGCATCCCTGCATATTAGCAGGGATGCGCCAGTTATTTCGCGTGTCTCAGAAAACCCCTTGCGCCACCATAGATGCGCCACATTTACAATGCGGCGCACCGTGGCGCAAGGATAGATGTATGCGTGACGCATCTGTCGCCGTAAGGGTGACGCAGTTTTGGAGTTGTGTCCCAAGTGCGACGCAACTCCAGCACTGCTCAGGGGTGCCCTATACCTCTTATGCTGCGTCACTCCTTACGCCTGTTTCAAGCAGGCGTAAGGATTTGTCGCAGCTGGGATGTAAAAGTGACTCCGTGAAATCTTGTAGATTTCACTGCGTCACTTTTACGGGGCTTCCTTGTGACGGAACGCCCACCCTGCATACATTATACCTGACGCAGGGATAATGTAGCGCAGGGCTTTACAACGTGACGCATCTCAGTAGATGCGTCACGTTGTAAATATGTCGCATAGTGAGGTATTGTTTACGCCGCCACTGCGTCACAAAAGAGACGCAATGGCGGCGTAAAAGTGTCGCAAGGCGCTTGTAAATCTGCCCCTTAGTTTTCTCTACCCCGCAGTTCACAGTCCACTTTTTTAATTCTATCCCGCCTGTAGTATAACATGAATGTGGCTTTCAATTGCTGCAATTTTAATTTTATAGAGTGTACTGCACCGTCAATAGTCTCTAAAGTGGTAAGAATTTCTGAGGGTACAATTTCTTCAGACAGAACCTTACTCCACTTAGCAGCTAGACTTAGACTATCGTTGACCCGGTATTGGCAGAACCCTCGATAGATTGTGCTAATTAATGATTTCTATGATATATTATGTAAAGAAAGTAAGTCATAACCTACCAGATCAGTTATAAGATTGCACCCAGTGATAAAGAAATCCCTAATCTGCAGGTACTTAAAGAAGAAATGATGGGGGAGATCGAAAGAAGCCTGAAGCTCAGAAAATGAAAGGAACCCATTAAGATCGTAGAGATGCCCTAGAAGCTCGACCCCATAGCGAGAACAGGCTTTGCCAGCTGAGTCATGGAATATAGCTGGAAGCCAGGGGCTCATGGATTGTAGGAGTAAATTGCCACATCGTCAGCATACGCTGTGATTTTAAGTTCACAGTCGCCAGAGGTGATAGGCTGAATTTGGTCATTCCAATGCAGGAAGCCCAAATATGGCTCCATATATAGAGCAAATAGAAGAGGTGATGAAGGACACCCCTGCCAGGTGCCAAGATAGATCTGAAAGGGTATAGTTTCCTGCCGCTAAAACGGCGATAATTTTATCGCCAGTCTTGCTAATATGCCCCCAATTTCCTTTGCACATCGTGCAATTGCGGCGACGTTAAGGCTCATTTACCGTGATTGAGCACAAGTTCATTTAAAAACACAACTGGCCTCGTCTATTTTAACACAGATGTTCACATGAAGATTGTAGTAAAAGACATTTTAACCCCTTACAGATACTGAGTCTGCTGAAGATTTGAATTGGCACCAATAGAATCTAGATCGATACATGATCCAGGCAAGTTTTCACGTCACCCTTTGAGTCCTCACCAAATTCATTTAAGAGGAGCACAGCCTACATGAGGTACATTTTGAATAACTGTAGGATGTAACAAGGGATAATACATATTTTGGCAGCCAGGTGTCAATAATACACACCTAGCTTTTTTGTTTTCCTTTGAACAGACACAGCAATGTCCAGGTCCTGACGAAAACCCCATAATGATTGCGGGGTTGCAAACGCGTTGACCCCAGCATCTGGGACAAGACACTTTCAAGTGCCCAAGGAGAAAATGTATCCCCAAAAACTTCTCCTGTTACCAACACATAGAATTATAGGTCCCAGAGCTGCACACACAGGCAGGAGATACTCTACATTTAATGTCTACACACCCCAGACATTCTCCGCCCCAGTGCAATTGTTCATTTTTTAGTGTAGGACTGGTGTTGTATGCTTTGTCTACCAAGGTGTACTTATTATTTTTTATGAATTGATGTATCATTCATGGATGTCTAATGTAAGTATTGATGTGACAAACTGTCCAAAATGTGTTAGAATTGTGTTTTGTTCTTTTTGATGACATGATGTAAATGCATCTAAACATTTTTCTCAAAAGTAAAAAAGTGGGATAAATCACACGAGCTTGTGGATTAGCAACATCGGCTCATTATTTGTTTAATTGTTTAACGGATTTATGCAACTAGATATCTTTTTGTATATATAATATCTTTCAGATCAGGCAATCTACAACCCTGAAGGTATTGCAGAAACCCCACCATGTCGAAAGTTTGGGGCTGATATTAAGTTCCTGATAAAAAGCAGAAAATTGTTGGATGGGTGTACACTACCTTTGATAGAACGGATGAAGCCCTTAGTCTTCCTGTCAGAAATGCGGGACCCTTTGCTGGCAGCACAGTATTTAATTTGAAACCCTAGCTTGTTTTTCGGTCCTGCCTACACAGCATATGCACTGTGTTGCGGTTCACCTGTTTTACAATTCAGTGGGCCAACAACTCACCTGCTGCATAAAATTAGCTGGTTTTGTCGTCACTCTCATTTGCAATCTTTCGATTGCTTAGCTTCCGTAGGCTTCCCTTCCTTGTCTTTGTTCCACCTCGTGTTTTTGCAGCACATTATTGTGTTTAATTTATAAGAGTTTTGTATCATTTCTGGATGTGGAATGTGCTTTCTTACTTTTAATACAGGCAAACGGTTTCTTATTTATGTTGCTTTCTCCCTATCTGCCTTCTCTATTGAAATTTTACTTACTTACACCCATAACTGTACCACTCTATGCTCTCTACTCCATACCACTCTACTTCATTCTACTCTATGCCATGCCAATCCACTCTACTCCATTCAATGCTGCTCTATGCCATTCTATGCCACTCCACTCTACGGCACTCTCCTCTATTCAACTCTATGCCACTCAATTCTACACTACTCTACTCTGCACCACTGTACTTCACTCTAAGCCACTCTACTCTACTCTAGGCCACTCCACGCCACTCTATACCACTCTGCTGCATGTCATTCCATTCTATGCCACTACATTCCACCGTACGCCACTCTACACTATTACACTCTACTCTACACCACTCTACTTTATGCCACTCAACTCCACACAGTGCCTCTCTAAGGCACTCTATGCCACTTCACAATATGGCGTTCTCCTCTGTGCCACTCTGTCATTGTACTTCACACCACTCTACTCTACTTTACACCACTTTACTCTATGTCAAGCCACTCTATGCCACCCCATTCCACTCTACGTCACTCTACGCCACTTTACTCTATGCTACTCTGCACCACTCTACTTCATGCCACTCTACTATATGCCACTCTACACCACTCTGTGCCATTCTACTCTATCTCACTCTACTCTAGCCTACTCTACTGTACGCCACTTCACTCTATGCCACTTCACTCTATGCCACTTCACTCTATGCCACTTCACTTTATTCCACTCCACTTTACGCCATTCCACTCTGTCACTCCACTTTACGCCACTCCACATTATGCCACTCTACTGTCTGCTGCTCCGGTCTACACTAAACTATGCCACCCCACTACACACTATGCCACTCTCCTCTACACTACGCCACTAATTTTTAGCCATGCTAAACAGCAGCCACGCTGCCTTACAACATGGCTAAAAGACACTGGCAAAGACAATAGCTCTTAGTTTGGCGAGACCTATTGCCTTTGCCAAAGCTTGTTTTAAGAGTACCTTTCCTGGAATCATGAGATTTTAAAAATCCCTAAAATTCCCAGTCATTTACTTTTTGCTCTGGCCTAGAGACATTAGTAGCATTTTGCTTTGGTGCATGTGCATGAAAACCTAGAAAGATGTTCACTTCAGTGCTAGGGCTTGTAGGTCAAGTTCTTTTTTCATGTACTTTTAAAAAAAAAAATATTCATAGCATTGACTTGTCTTTTTGCAGCATGCACACACTTTTAGACTTTTTCAAATTTTTATTTTTCATTACTGTTTTATTAATTTTACATTTTCAATTGCTTTTGCACATGCAGAAATAAATGTATAAATAACATAAATTCATAAATAACATGCATAAATAAATTCACTGGTTTGCCAAGGCCAACCTTTTGGCTTTGCCAATGTATGTATTCTTCTTGCGGTACTGAGACTGCCAAAGATTACTGAAACTACAACCTCCTCCTCCACCTTAAGCTACAAGTGATTCGCAGTAGCAGTTCCTCCGCTTAGTAAATAAAAGAGTGAAAAAAGCACATTGTCAGAAGGCTGAAATAGCGATGTTTACAGCTTAAAGTCATAATATTATTCCTCCTGGATGAACGGCGGGCCAGGTCACCTCCGCACCACCATATACGGCGGTCCTTGGCAGCCAGCCTGAGGCTCAGACGGCCACTGCACGCGTTTTCTGGCTCTGCTACTAAGAACCTCAACCTTCCAGCCAAGTCTGAAAATCCTAATATTTTTTTTAAGTAGTTTATATGACCATCAGTTATACTTTTTAAAGCAATGATATTCCATGAGGACAGTGGCGTAGCAAGGTCAGGTGGTACCCGGTGCGGAAACTTTCTTGTCACCCCTGGCTTGACAAAATGGCAAAAATATGTGCTTAAAACACATATTTTTGCCATTTTGTCACCCACCTCAGTGATGACACCCAGGGCAGTCCCACCCACCGCACCTCCTTCCTACGCCAAAGCATGAGGATGCAAACACTGGCGCTCTGAACCGCAGCTTCTCATTCCAATTGAGAGGAGTTCTGGGGAAAAATAATTTTCATAAGGCTCTAAATTACTAAGTCTTAAAGCACCATTAATAAGGCATTATGAAAGGGCCTTCCAGCCAATGTCATAACTGACCCAACCAGACATTACATAAGGGGCTTCCAGTCCATGATGTCATAACTGACCCAACCAGACATTAGGTAAGGGCCTTCCAGTCTAGATGTCATAAGTGATCCAACCAGACATTACGTAAGGGCTTTCCAGCCAATGATGTCATAACTGACCCAACCAGACATTAGGTAAGGGCCTTCCAGTCCATGATGTCATAAGTGATCCAACCAGACATTATGTAAGGGCTTTCCAGCCAATGATGTCATAACTGACCCAACCAGACATTATGTAAATGCCTTCCAGTCTAGATGTCATAAGTGATCCAACAAGACATTACTAAGGGCTTTCCAGCCAATGATGTCATAACAGACCCAACCAGACATTAGGTAAGGGCCTTCCAGTCTAGATGTCATAAGTGATCCAACCAGACATTACGTAAGGGCTTTCCAGCCAATGATGTCATAACTGACCCAACCAGACATTAGGTAAGGGCCTTCCAGTCCATGATGTCATAAGTGATCCAACCAGACATTATGTAAGGGCTTTCCAGCCAATGATGTCATAACTGACCCAACCAGACATTATGTAAATGCCTTCCAGTCTAGATGTCATAAGTGATCCAACCAGACATTACGTAAGGGCTTTCCAGCCAATATTGTCATAACTGACCCAACCAGACATTAGGTAAGGGTTTTCCAGTCCATGATGTCTTAAGTGATCCAACCAGACATTACGTAAGGGTTTTCCAGCCAATGATGTCATAACTGACCCAACCAGACATTAGGTAAGGGCCTTCCAGTCCATGATGTCATAAGTGATCCAACCAGACTTTACGTAAGGGCCTTTCAGTCCATGATGTCATAAGTGATCCAACCAGATATTAAGTAAGGGCCTTCCAGTCCATGATGTCATAAGTGATCCAACCAGACGTTACGTAAGGGCCTTCCAGTCCATGATGTCATAAGTCACACAACCTGACATTACAATAGGGTCTTCGAGTCCATGATGTCATAAGTGATCCAACCAGACATTGTATCGAACAATAGCCTCTGCTCTTCCATTGCAGCAACCAGCAGTGGCTCCTCTGCTAAGGCATAGGAGCGTCGCCCCACCACTCTCAGAGCAGTTCAAAAAGGAAAAATAAAATGATAACAATGCAATGCCATTACCATTTTATTTTTCCTTACTGGCGTTGGTGTGCGGCGGGGCAGGGCTGGGCTGTCCAGAGCAGGAGGAAGAGTGGTGAGCACTTTCTAAGTGTGCATGACAGTTTGGCCAGCCTTCTTGGGCCGGCCAAACTGTCATGCTCACTTAGCATGTTCTCCACTCGGCTTTATTGCACAGCCTGGGTGGGGAACATGCACAGGCTCACAGTCCCTGTCTGAGTGATGACCCAAGGCGCTCAGACCTATCATGACGCTGCTGTTATGCTGATGACAGCAGCTTCGTGAATGGCAAGGAGAGTTTGGGAGCCTGTGTGCTTCCTGCGTCATCATAGAAAGAGGGACATAGGGGCAGCAGCAGTACCCAAGTAAGTGCAATTTGTTTGTCATTCCTTCCCCCCCGCCATGCCAACCCACCCCATTGAGTAGCAGCTGCCACTGGCAGCAACGCAAACATTTTAATTGACCTTCACACTTAGAAACTGTAGAATTGCAGTGCTTTGTCCGCTGGATGCACACACTGCTTATTACTAAACATCAGCTGGTTAGAAAGTCAGGTGCCAGGCTTGTCACTAGAAGAGACCGAATAATATATTTCTATCTCTTATTACAGGGTATCTACAACCCAGCAGTCTCTAAAAGCAGTGGCGGCTCCTCCGCTAATGCGGAGGACCGTCGACCCACTGCTATAAGAGTAGTGGATAGAAAAATAAAATGATAATAACTTTCTTATTAGCATTTTGTTTGCCGATACGTGCCGGGTTTGGGCGGGTGGGGATGAAGTTACTGGGGGGGGAAGTGGTTTGCATGACTGCTTGGCTGGCCGTTTTGTTCCGATCAAACAGTCATGCGCACTTAGCATGTTCCCCACCAGACTGCAAGTTCCTGGTGAGGAACATGCCCAGGCTCCGCGCCAAACCACGGTGCTCAGACCATTCACAACTCTGCATTGCAGCGGTGTGATTGACTTAGGGGAGGGAGCCTGTGTGCTTCCTATTTCCTTCCGCTACCGAAGCAGAGGAGAAGGCGGCGTGTGAAGGAACCGAAGAGGAGAGACGACGGCTGGCAAAAGGTAAGTTAATTTATTCATTTTATTTTTTTTCTCCCCAATCCCCTTCCCCACCACCCTGTTCCCTGCCACCCGTCATTGCCTTAACCACAAAACCATATGCCGATGCACCAAACATGTTGGAAAACATAAAGAAGAGAGCTCGGGCACCCTCCAGCGTGTTGACTGAGTAAGCTGATTGTATGTAAGTATATTGTAACAGGAATCTCATCTGACATAAATATCGTACACGGAATAACTTTTACGAACATATTGTTCCATTCACTGTAGATTGTCCAGTATTAAGTCCAAAGGGGCAATATTTTTGTAAATAAAATTTAAGACATAATATTTGTTTCAGATATTGTTTTGACAACACTTTTCTGTTACAACACCGTCAAGTTGACTTCACAACAAGTATATGATCTGATGGAAGCACTCCAAAACATTCATAAATAAAATAAATAAATAAATAAGTGTACCGGACACAACACAATTTTAACCAAAATTTCAGTCACTATGTGCTTATGATTTACTTTAGTGATTTAATTGTCGGATAGTTATATATCATGCAATTCAGTACGCAGATTTATAAAATGGAAATCTACATAGTTCGATTTCATTCAAAATGAAGTCTATTGTTACACTTTCATTTAACTGCTCCTATCATTAGTCAATACAACTCCTCAAATGTTTATCAAGTAATGAGATTGCAGAATTGAATGTAGTTGGTCAGAATTCCCAGGTGAAATGGTGGTTGTCAATAGGTAGTTACCTGATTATCGGTGCTGTGTGTCAGACAACCGGTCAATTTCTCATATACCTGGACCATACCAACCACTCGTAAGCTTTGATTGAACCAAACAGAGAAACAAATACTTACACACACCACATCCCTATGACAAAGTCCAACATGCATTTGAATTCTCTGTGCACCCAAATGGTTGGCAGTAAGTCACAAGAGCCACCCTTTTCCAAAGATTTTCTTGAGTCAAACCCCCAACTAGAAGATAGCAGACAGACAGCAGATGGTGAACAAGAGTGTAAATACATGACCACCTATCCATACAGGAACTAATAGGAGCAAGAAACATGCACCAAACTAACAAGGATACATGTTCTGAGGTTCAGACAGCCCTACAGTCCTATTGGTTCCCACAGTTATTCCAAGTGGCTCAGTACTTTCTTCTGGAGCATCCACAGTGCCTCCTGCCAACACAACCAAGTGATTCAGCATATGCCTTGCAGCTCCATTCGCCCCCACAAGTTGAGGAAAGCATTTACAAACACAAAATTCTGTCACTGTTCAGTTCATCTGTCTCATTCTTCCTGTTTTTTCTATGTCCTAAGAAAGTAATGATTCTGCCTGATGGTCTGCACGCCCTTGCTCCAAGACTGGCTTTCCTTTATATGGGCCCCTTCATCTTGCCCCCGCCTCCATGAACTAGCCTCCATTTAGTGTGGCATGAGTAGAAGCATCTTCCAAGCACCTCGGCGTAGGTGCTTCAAAAAATGTCACTAATTTGTTCAAGGGGAGGATCCTGACGCCATGTGGTTGTGTAGAGGTCAGCACAAGATTGGCACGAAAGCTAGCCAAGTACAGAGCTGGAAACTCTGGGCTAAAAGGCCTTTTGTATACAATTTGCTTTCTAAACTAACACCCCAAATTCTGCAGCACACATAGAAATAACAAATCATCATTATTGATTGTTTATGTGCAGGAAGAGACCGCTTCCTGCACATAAACAATCATTCCCTGCAATGCAGGCACCCTTGCACTATTTAGCACCAGCACTAAGGACAACACAGGGGTGTGCCATATTGTTGTTTATACGGCGCCTCCCTGCGTTTTGGAAATAACGGAGCTCGGTGCTGCCAAATGTGGCACAGCTCCGTGTTATGACATTTCCTTGTAAATATGCCCCCTGGGGTCTAATTGTGCTCTATGGTTATGGCACCATCATGTAGTAGCCTTCCTTTGGCCTTACTGCAATACCATTCCTGCAAGAGATGGGCCATGACTGCTTGATCAAGCTACCCCGGAAAGTCAAGAAGGCTTTGAATGCCCAGCTTTCATCGCATGCTAAGGACCCAGCACACGTTTCACAAGCAAACACAGGCAGTCACATCTCTGATATGGCTCGGTGTGCTCCATCCATCGTCAATGTTGGAGAGGATTGGTGACTATGAGGCAGCCGCTGGAACGCTAAGAGGATTTCCTTTGGACCAGAATGCAGTTGGTGTTCGTCCAAGGACTATTCACTTGGCCAGGGATGGAGACGCATTATGGAAAGATTGACATGTCTTCTGAGTGTGGAAATGGGCTGTTCTTTGAGGTTATGTGACTGCTGCTTCCTGAAGACCTCTGGCAGGGAGCCCTCAGCAAGCACTTCAGATCTTTCACATGCAAATTAACTTGTGTTAGTTTGTTATGGTATGTTTTACATCTATATAGAGTGCGCACATAGGCTAAACACTTCAACTTCATGCCTTGCTAATGTACAGATGTGGATGAAGATGATGAAGGTGAAGCTCATTACACAAAAAAACTGCTGGGCATATTTAAAAGCCCCTTGCGCCGCCGGTGCGCCACTTTCAATATGGGAAAAAGCGACGTACCGACGGCGCAAGGGCTTGTAAATAAGCCCCTGAATTTCTTATCCTTTCTCCCAAACAAGGCTGTGAGCCCTACGCTGCCTGGAAAGATCAGGTGAGCTGCATTGATACTGAGCCCAAAATCACCACCACTAACAAATCCTCAGGATTCATCATGTGTCGGAAATTCAAACTTGATGCCCACATCAAGTCCATGGGCAAAATTACGAAATTTAAAGTCACCTAGAAAGTCAGACGCTTTCTTCCCAGGAAGTATCTAAAAATTGTAGTACGAGCAATTTTCAATTTGAGGATTAAATAAGGGAATACACTACTCGTAAGCTTCTCTACGGTCTGACCAACAACCCTTAGAGCTGCCGTTCACTCAGCAGTCCAGCTCATAGCAGGCGCTAAAAAAATTGAGCGCATCTTACCTATACTGGCATTCATGAACTGACTACCGTTAGGGGCATGACAACCGGCAAAACTGCTTGCCTCACCCACAAGATAATAAACCTGCATACCCCATGAATGCCTCTCACACAAAGTTATAAATTATTAAAGAATCTTGATTTTGATGTGAACACGCTCCAGAGGGGATCTCTGCACCTCATAAACATTTCATATGAACAGATCATTTGTGTAAGGAACAGATCCTCATGAAGTATAAGTCCGTCTTCACTTTTAAACCACGGTCTTGAAAAGTTCTAATTTAAAGCGTTCCTCTTGTTGGCAAGGGCACAGAGGTATAGAACTTTCTGCCAACGCACATCCCCCTTCAGGACCAACAACTACCTAAGCACGGAGCTTTAGGGTCAGATTTATGAGATTGTCGCGCAGCGCAGCAAGTCACTTTGCTGCGCTGCAATGCACTGTGTGACAGGAAAGGGGCAGGAATGAACCATATTGAAAAGGATACAGTGCATTCCTGCCTTTCCCCCTGCGCTGGTGCCATTTTGGCTGCCAAGTGCCAAGGCAGGCACCCTTGAACCATGGTCCAGGGGTGCCTCCATTGTGAGATGGATTGTCCCCTGAGGCATTTTTCTCTTTCTATGTGTGCTGCATCAAGAAAGAGGAAAAGACCAGGAGTTTAAAGATATTTCTCCTGGTGATGTCTCACCGCTGGAGATGTAGGTTTTTGGCGCATTCCCAGGTCTTCCACTAATGGTAAACCTGGTAATGCATTAAAATCCATGGATATTGTGTGGGAGAACCCACGCACCGCCCATGGAACACCTCCCTGGTGCAGAATAAGTCAATGCAGTAATTTGCGCTGTGTTACTTTATTTGAGATTTATGAAGCCACTCTGGGCGTGGCTTCATAAATCTCATGTTTTAGTTGCATCGCTCTTGCACCACGTTGTGCGGAGCAAGAGCAACGCAAGGGGTGGGCTTGTGAATATAACCCTTAGTTTACACGTGTAAGCCACACCCTTAATTACATAGGCCACACCCCTTTGAGAGCCCCTTCCCGCCCCCCGTATTTCCATTTCCTCTTAAAGCGGTGCCCATATGCAACAAATAAATAAAAAAGGTCTGCCAAATTACTTGGTCCGTTGTTGCTTTCACTTGAAAACGTGTGTCTATGGTTGTGGGTATAAACAGGCCGACAGATCACGGACACAGACACAGTAGTGAGAATTCTGATATGTGAGGGAGCGGCCATTGCGACCTTGTTTATAAGTAACCCCGGGTGGAGAGCTCCCTCCACCAGCGGAATTTATGGAGTTTTGTCTACTCCGCGCTCCATTGAGAACACAGAGTTCAGGCAAAACTCCGACTTCTTGGCGGAGCAGAGTTAGCCGGCCCCACCCCTCCTAATTTAATTATAGACACCACAGCAGGTAAGTGCCTTTTTTAAAATAATTAAATTAGGGAGGGTGGAGCGGAGTTCCATTGAGTTTTTTTCCAACTCTGTGGAACTCCGCGTAGGGGAACCCTGCCAACTCCGCCTGGCTCATTTATAAGCTGAGGTGTGACCCGCTAGTTCGAGACCAAAAATACATCTATGACTTCTTTGAACCATTTGGTGCTCATTGGCTTCTCTATAGCTCCCAACCCTATGCGTACTCATTGATGCCACTTGGCACCATGTCATGTAGGAAACCCTCAGGAAGTGTGAGCTTTTTAGCCCAGAGGACTTGGCGTTATCGGGTGTGTTCTTTTGCCTTTACCACTTACCTTTCTCGCATTGTAACTGTGGAATAGCAAACCCCAGCATGCAATGTCCTGTCAGCTAAGACAAAGACGGCTCACAGTGTCATGCTAAAGGGGGTCACTTGGCAGTTATGGGGTGCTAGCTATGTTTATTGAAAAGGCTTTCAACAGACAATTTCAGATTGAAATTCAAGTTTGGATTCCTCATTAATCCTGTAAAGTGGAGTCAGTGCAAGACTGTTAAAAACAACATAATATCACTTGTACTTAATCTAAAGGAAGCTGTCTGGAAGGATTCGTCCGTATGCACACATTTTACAAGGATATGTTCATGTTTGATCATTCAAAACAGCAATGGCGACAGTGAGCACAACAAAGTGATTTGCCAGTCAGCCATTTAAAAGTCATTACTTGGTGTGCAGATTGAAGTCTGCCGAGCCCGCTGAGCTATCTTATTAACTTGTGAAGTTGCTGGTGATTCAAGACAGATGCCTGCTGGGATGGGCTGGCAAGGGTTCATGGGTACAGCTCAGGTTCCTCTTATCTGCTGGGCAGGGCAGAGAGGGCAAGACCCTTGCACTCTAGAAGGGTTTCACCCAGACTGTCCGGCAGAGCCGGGCAGGCGGGCTCCAGGTCAGGTTAGGGAGTTAGGGATATGCCAGAGGTGTCCCGGGTCACACGAGGAATCAGAGGGTGCCACTTCAGCACATTCCAAGAGGCTGCAGGCCCAGCAGAGGTGACAGGCTGTTGAATGGTATATTTGAGGATTGACGACAGAGGCCTATATTAAATTTACCCCTTGGGCTCCGTTTACGGGCTGTATGTATGATGCCTTTATCAGCACTGGATGCGCGAGGCCTCTATCTGCCCTCTCTGCAGGCGCGCATCGCCCATTGGACTGAGAAGGGGTTAGGCCGCCCCCACCCCCCTCCCCATCGTCTGCCGTAGCCCGGGTTGTGCAGCTTCAGCTTCGAGGACACCAGGCGGTATATTTACAAAGAAATGGCACAGCTTGGCGCTGAAAGCAAAGTAGCTGCGCCATGCAGCGTCTTTTTAAAAAACGCAGGGATGCGCCGTATTTACAAGTATACTGCACAGCTCTGTGTTTTCCCTTGCGCTGGCACTAAAAAAAGCTGCCTACCGCCAGCAGAGACATCCTTGCACCATGGTGTAATGGTGCCTGTGTTGCAGGGATGATTGTTTATGTGCAGGAAGTGAAGTGACAACTTCCTGTACATAAACAATCTTTAAAGGCAATGTGCTCCTTCTTCAGAATGTAGCACACAAAGAAAGAGGAAAAACAATAAGAAATAAAAGTATTTCTCCCTGTTGCGCCAATCTAACGCCTGCTATTTCATTTTTGGCACTGCTCAGATTTACACATCCTTGTAAATTTGGGGCAGTGTCAAAAAGCAATGGGTGCTGTGGTGGAATGCCCACAGCAACACCCATTGCACACCCCTTTCACACAGAAACCTGCATGAAAGGGTACGATATTTACAAAGCAGCATTAAGCCACGCAAAGTGGCTTAACTCTGCTTTGTAAATATGGAGCAGGGCATTACGCCACCGGAGCATCCAAAAAAGTGACGCTCCAGTGACGCAATGCCCTTGTAAATATGGCCCATGGTGTTGTGGGCTGGGCAGGGGCTGAAGCCTCGGATGCATTTAAGGTATTTTGCAGGTCTTCTAAAGGCCATTTAACAGTTAATGAGTCGTCTGCCCTCTGTAAGTTCCTAGTGAATGGTACTCGGAGTACCTCGGGCCTTAGAGCTGAAGAGCGTCCCCTGGGACCACCCTCACTGGGACCATGCCATTGCCTTTGCAGCTTGCATGCCCCAGTGGGGGAGAAAATGATAAAGTCGACATGGCACCCTGCCTGAAGGCAGTGGCGTAGCAAGGTCAGATGGTACCCGTTGCGGAAAATTTCTTGTCACCCCCGGCTTGGCAAAATAGCAAAAATATGTGTTGGACACACATATTTTTGCATTTTTGTGAAGCCAGGGGTGACAAGTGTCATCACTGAGGGGGGTGACAAAATGGCAAAAATATACATATTTTTGCCATTTTGTCACCCCCCTCAGCGATGCCATCCGGGGCGGCTCTCACCCACTGCACCCCCCTTCCTACACTTAATATAGGAGTGTTTGCTACCAAACTACTCCTTACTGATGCCAGTGTGGGATTTATTGTACCATGTACTCAGAGGGCACCTCAGAGGTGTCCCCTGAAATCCTACCAACCCTGGTATGGTCTTTGACCAGCTGTAGGCAGCCAGCCGCCACCAGACATTTTTCTTTTTGGGAGCAGACAAAATGCACATCCTGGGCGGAGGTGCCATGCTTCTCTCCTCCAGGATGGGCCAGTGCTTGAGAGGGGAGCTTCAAAGGCCTGCCACCTCTGTAATGCGACCCCAAACTCTGCTGCTAGCAGGAGATGGCAGCCCTGCATTACACCCCCACTTTGGGTGGGAAAACCGGTGGGAAAAATTCAAAAGAATAGGAGGTGTGCCCACCTCTATCAACCCCACCCCTAAGATGGGGGAGGCAAGGTGAAGCACAACTTTCAGTGACGCCATCTTGAAAATGGGGAGACCCCTCCAATCAGGGCTAGGTCTATGCTCCCTACCACAGGAGAGTGGCATAATAAAGGGTGTAGTCACCCTAGGTGAGGTGCCCATTGGCTCTACCTGCTACTCCCCTAAAACGCCTCGTAAATGTAGTATTTAGGTGGCTTCTCCAGACCTAGAACTCAGATCTATGATGCCCTAAGAAGAAATAAGATGACCCTGCACAGAAGACTGAAGACAACGACTGCCTTGGCCCCAGCCTTATCGGCCTGTCTCCAGCTTCTGCACAACTGAGACCCTTCCTGCTGCCAGCGACCTCTGAAACTCCTGGGAGGATTGCTGCCTTCGGAAAAGACTCCAATCTCCTGTGGACAGCGGACCTGTCTAAAAGAAACGTACTCCAAAGACCCCGGATACATGCGGATCCGTGTCTCCTGCCCACTCTGCACCTGACGCCCGCGGCCTGAGTCTGGGTGGTTCACCTGTGCAGTGAAGTCTCCCCAGCGACCCTGACCTCGTGTCCACCATTGGATGACCACTCCTTACCTCCACAACGGTGCGTGCAATGTGAATCCAGAGACTCCCCCCAACCACGACCGGCTCTGGTAAGAAGACTCCAACGTCGAAAGGCACCCCTGCACCCGAAGCCCCTGGCCCTTGGTGAGCTGAAGCAATGGTGCCCCTACAACTCCCTGCATCCCAACTTACCTCTGCTGTCGGTGGTCTTTCTCCTGCAACCTCTGGTGCCACGCCTGCAGTCTCTTTTCCTAAAGAAGAATCCCTATTGAAAAGCATTGGGTGCCCGATATCGAATTAGCACCCTGCACCCGGCCGCACGGTGCCGCTGGTGGTGTATGTTTGGTGCTGCTTTGTGACCCCCATTGCTTAACCTATTCCCAAAGCTTGGCTCCAGGTACCCCGGTCTCCTTTGGAAAGCATTGGGTTGAACTCCGATTTTGACCTCTGCATCCAGCTGCCCCTGTGCCGCTGGTGGTGCAGTTTTGGTACTTACCTGACTCCTGGCCCATGCTGACATTTGACTCCGAAGACTGAGATTGTAATTTAAATACTTACCTGTTTAACCCCCAATATTTTGTTCCCATAGGATTACATTGGACTGCGAGAAAAGGTTTGTAAGTGTCGATTTTTGAACATGAAAAGTATTTTTTTCATTAAAAACATACTTCCCTTATTACGAAGAGCTGGGTCTTAAAATAAAGTACAAAGAAAGTATAATTTTCTAAAATTGGTCTGAATCTCCTTCTTTAAACTTTCATCATAATCAGATGGGTTTGTCCAATGTGTTTAAACTGCAAAGCTTGTCACTTCTTTCGCTCATATTGGCTATAAAGACCCCTGCCTGCATTGCCTGAAATTCTTGACCTGTACCACTTGCTGGAAGTGTTAACCCTTCCCTTCCCCCCGAAGGTTGGGTCTAGTTGCACCCCTGCCTCTGTGCGCTGCACATATCAAACCCCTTAAAAAATGACGGGATCTTATTCTGAACATTAAATATGAAGTTCTCTTTGCACTACATAGGAATCGCAATCTGCACTCAGACACCTCTCTGAGCTTTGGCCATCATTTTCTTATTTTTAGCGTAGGGCAGTGCCACAAGCCTTCTTTCTGCGCTGGCCTACGTCAAATGAAACAAGCATTTGCAATGCAATAGGTCCCGCATTTACGCGAGTTTCAGTTATTGACATTGCAAATAACAATGCCTTTTATTTTTGTTTTCGTTTTTAAAACATAAATAAAAGGCATTGTCATTTACAATCCCAATAGCTTAAACTCGCATAAATGCGAGACCTATTGCATTGCAAATGCTTGTTTTTCCAGTCTACATGGCAAGTGTTTTCATGTCATGCACGATGACAACCGATGTGCAGTTTTCACGTTATGGGGAAATTGCGACGGGCAGTTTGATGGGTGAGGGTAAGTAAGAGACAGGCACACAAGCTGTAAGAACTAAAATATATAAGCAGTTAGACTGCACCAGCCTAACCATAGGAGCAGAAGGATGCTGTGAGTATGCATCAAAAAAGCGTATTAATCAGAAAATCTGTTCTGTATGGTAATATGTAACAGGCACAGATGGTGCTGAACAAATAAAATGATGCCAAGAAGGGCAAGGATGGGAATTGGTGGCACGATCAGTAGACATAAGCCGTTATTTGATTTTATTTTTAATGCAGGGAAGGTCACCGCTTACTCCTAAATAAATGCACCCTATGAACGAGGAAGGAAGTGGAAAAGCAATCAAGGCCCACACCTGAGCAAAAACGACAACATCTTTAAAATGCTCAGATTCCACCTACTGCTAGGCTGAAGGAACCTTACATTTTGGAGCTGGTATGTATGCCCCAAACCCCTCCCAAGCTCCAGAAGACTCCCAAAGCCAGGTACACCCTAGTTGGGTCATGGCTCAGACCCTAGGCAGACTGGCACCCCGCATGTGCGAGCATGAGAGGTGACGTGCCTGGTAGGTTGCTGCCCCGAAAGGGAAGAGCAAATCAGCAACATGTACCGAAAACGAAGGAGACGCGTCACCACACCAGATGTGGCCTGTGGCAGAAACCCAAGCAAAAATGGCTGAGCAAACAATGAAGCATCAGTCCAGAACATGTACACACCACAAAGGAAGCTCAAGGAACTACAGCCAACTGGAGCCAACTGGAGCCAAACAGTGGTTCACAGCGTTCTGATCACAAAAACATACAGAATTGCTCACTGTCGCACACTATTCCATGAGGACCCCATTCAAAACAGCAGCTGCAGGATTCGAGTTGCAGGTCCGCATCGAAGGTGGGCACAATCTTGTCTTTTTACTACTGTCACTCCAAGTGTATATAATAATACACTACTCCCCACCAGAGGCAATGCACTCTGCTCAACAAGACGTATCAACATACAGCTCTTCCAGTGGAGAAACCCAACTCAACACACACTGCACACCGAATCAGGGATACACCTAGATAACATAGCACATGCACACACGGCAGGGCACAGGACAGGCATTTTGCAGAACTAGCAGGCACCTCCTTGAAGTATTCCAATGCTTGCAAAAAAGGTCAATGGCGGTGCTAAAGGATTTATATTCAATCCATTTTGAACACTGCAACACTATTTTACAGACTATAACTAATTGCTAGGCACTCGATTTTTCCACAATGCTATCCATTGAGTCAGTACTAGGGTCAACTCAGTAAACCTCAGAAGTATAGGGATTTTCAACCAGTGAAGAGTTCACTGAGGCTGCAATGAGATATGTGCCAGACATAAATGAAACCATGGCAGCAACCTTGCTAGGATATTTCTAGGGGAGTCTGGCGAAGGCATGCTGAAGCCTCAATTTTCATTCACTAAAGTAAACAAGGTGTGAGGCAGTTCAAAATAAACATGGCAGGAGGGGTGACAGAAGCGGATGGCAAAATAATCAATGATGGGCCGAAAGCATAAAAATCAAGAGCGTGCGCCTCGCGCTGAAAGTTAAAAAACAAGCATTGGCATAGCCAAGAGGTCTCGCCTTTGAGACCTTATAAGTGTTTAGCCATGCAACAGTTGCATAACTAAATACTTATAAGGTCCCAAAAGCGAGACCTATTGGCTATGCCAAGCGGCCGCGAAAGTGAAAGTGATCGCCACCGCGATCAAACTTCAAAGCGGCCGTGCGGCCTATGCCAAGCGGCCGCGAAAGTGAAGCAATCGCGGCCAAGCGCGGCGCACATGCACTGTAGCTCTAGGCTGGCCTGGTAGCACTTTTTGGAGCCCTCTCAATAAGTCTCGTCAGACCAGCGCATACGCTGGGTCAGGCGAGACCTAAAAAACAAGGAATGCGCGTGAGAGAGTGGGGGAGCAGGAGGTGAGCCTGGGAGCGCTGCGTGCGTGCGCAGTCTGCTCATTTTCAAGCACTGCACTCGTGCTTGAGGCGCACCGCTGCACGCTCCCGCAAGGTGGATGCCGCCACAAGCACGAGTGTGTGCTTGAAAATGACCAGAGCGACAGCTAAAGGTCCTCCTATGCAGGGCATGCGCACTGCGTAGGCGAGACCTAAAAAGGGCAGCAAGGCTCCATGTCTATGCGATAAGGTTCATTCCTGTTCTCTTTTACTGTGCTGGCGCTTAATGGCTGCCTAGCGCCAACGCAGTCAAGGTGCAAAGGCGCAAGCTTTGAAATCAGGTTGTTTTTATGCAGGAATGGACATCCTTCACAAAAGTAACCATTACGCTACCCTGGTGAGGCGTAGGCTTGTGACGCATTCCCAGATTCACAGCATGTTCTAAATCTGGGAATGTGGCAAATGCCATGGATGTTTCATGGGAACACCCACCGTAACGCCCATGCCACGCCTCCCTACCGCAGTGTGAGGCTATGCAGCGATTTGCACTGTATTGCATCACACCATATCTACGGGCCCATGAAAAGCTACGTAAAGCAGCTTTACGTAGTCTCGTAGATATGGCTTTGCAGTGTGTGGTCCTGGAGCGTCATTAAAAGTGACGTTCCGGCGGCGCACAGGGCTTGTAAATGAGCCCCTTTGTTTCTATGAAACCTCTCTCTTCCCTGTATTTACGAGGTCACGCGCCTCACTGCATTTAGGAGGCGGCTCCCTGCAGTGCACTTCAGAGGCTTCTCGCTTCAAGATATAAAAGAACTTCAGTCTGGACTCCATACTTCAGGCAACATTCCACAACGTATAAATGGCGTCGCCCTGCGTGCACGAGCTCTCCTTGGCACTGGATGTACAGAGGCTCGCACCGCTGCACTGCACGCATGGGCAGCACTACACTTTGGACGGTTGAACGCTGCAGCCTGTGAAGCCGGAAGTGAACTCCATTAAACGTTCTGCTGGGGGCCTCTGTAGTGGCCGCGGCCGGATGGAGTCAGCCCGCTCCGCCAGCCCCCCGTTGCTGATTTAGTGCAGCCCGTGAGGAGTTTATTAAAGATCTGGTGAATGAGTAACCGGGTCCCGGGCCCGTGGTCTGTAACTCATTACCCCAGACACCAGGAACCCCCGGCGGGCGGCGGTGGCTGGTTTCCTTTGTTACTGTTCAAGCGGCTGCTGGAAGTAGGCGTGAGCTCAAAGGGGACAGGGGATATGTGTCATGTCAGAAGAGCAGTGTCCCGCCCTACGAAGTATTTATGCACAGTACTAGCAGCAATTAAAGGCAACTAGTGTGTGCAATTAAAATGAATCTACAGAAAACATTATACTTGAAAACAGTATTACAAAGTGCATAATATTTTGAAATGTATGCTTCTCTCTCAATCGGGATTTATGCCGCTTCAAATGAAGCTGATATAGAAAAAAAGGTTCTCTGTCGAGTTAGAATCATCAATTATTTCAGCAACAATATTCACGTCACCTTATTGGACGGACATTCTCATTTAGCCAGAAACAAATCGTGTCAAATTATATTTTACAACTCCTTTCACAACCCAGTCACAGGGCATTTGAATATTTGCAATACAGCAAGTGCTGTAATATCAACACACCAACTCATTCAGACATTTTAACCATTGTTATAGTTTTAAAAAATCCATCTGCACTTCATTCCTGTTTTTCAATTTTTAAATGGCAGGGTGTCCACTGTATAATTTTAATTTGTGGTACAAAGAGCTACGACATAATTGGTGAATTTATCTAGATAGAGAACCTTGTTTTTCTATATCAGTTGTATTTTGCCCAGTCAACAGAAGACAAAAGTTGCAAAGAATGGCATTGTGCTAAGCAAACTTTCACTTCTAACTTTTTGAAAAAGTTCAAAAGTTATTTCAGGGGTCGTTTATATAAGAGTCCATTTAAAGAATGTAAAGATATGGAGGAACTCGAAAACCTTAATACATAGGGGCAGATTTACAATAACTGACGCATCCCTGCATATCAGCAGGGATGCACCAGTTATTTTGCGTCACGGCAGACACCTCTTGCGCCACCATGGATGCGCCACATTTACAATGCGGCGCACCATGGGGCAAGAATAGACAGATGCGTGACGCATCTGCTGCCGTAAAGGTGATGCATTGCTGGAGTCGCGTCGCAAGCGTGACGCAGCTCCAGCAAGGCTCGGGGTGCCCCTATGCCTAACATGCTGCGTCAATCCTTACGCCTGCTTCAAGCAGGCGCAGGGTTTTGACGCAGCATGGCCGTAAAAGTGACTGAGTGAAATCTTGTAGATTTCACTCAGCCACTTTTAGGAGGCGTTCCTGCACCGGAACGCCCCCCCCCCCCCCGCACCGGAACGCCCACATGTGGCGCAGGGCTTTACAACGTGACGCATCTCCCTAGATGTGTCACGTTGTAAATACCCCACAGCATGGCGCTGGCTTTGCGCCGCTGCTGCGTCACAAAAGTGATGCAACGGTGGCGCAAATGTTACGTACGGGGCTTGTAAATCTGCCCCATTGTTCTTATCAAGCACACATGCACTACTGCCACCAATAAGGAATTGCTTGAAGGTGTCCACTTTCTTTCAACTTGACTACACCAATTCAAACGTGGATGTCTGGATTTAAACTAAGCTGAAACACTGCTATGATAAAGTTCTTACTTGTTCCTCCTTACATGATGATGCACAATACAAACACGGTTGCAATCCTTGTCCCAGGGCGTGAACACACGGTTATTTGTAAACACAACCAAATATTTGGGATTTGTCTGTCGTATGAGACTTCATCTAGATTGGCTCATAAGCTGTGGTCCGGGGACCTCCGTGGAGTCCGCGATGCCTACTCAGGGGGGTCTTCAGCTGCTTAGAAAATTAAGCAACATTAAAAGATTAATAAAGTGTATGTAAATAAAAATACAACATGCGATTTTAAAAATTAAGCAAACATGAAGGACTTTGCAGTTGGAGGCTAAAAATGAAGTTGATGTCTTCAGATTGATTTGTGGGAGCAGTGCAAATATATCAAACGGAATATAGTATTTGCCGATGGCTGGCCTCAGTTGAATTTAGAAATGCCACAACCTTGTCATTAAAATTAACATTTTATTTTTTCCATTTGTTTATTAATTTAAATAAAATACTTAATAATGTGTGCATTTGTTTCATGAATGTTTGTTTCTGTATTTGTGTGTGTTGTTTTGAGGTTGAAATCATTATAAGTGCTTGAGCCAGTATCCAAGGCTTTTAGTAATGACTCATTGGGATCCCTAGATACCAATAATATTGCAGTGTGGGGGTCCACTAGTGTGAAAAGGCTAAGAGTCACTGACATAGATGAATACACTAAACAGTTGGATAACGATGTACAACTCTAGCTAGCACAATGTACATCCTTCACACCCAATCAAGAATGTAAACGCCTTTTTAACCCAAATTCCTCATAGAATACTCTCTGGTAGTGCCCTGTTGACCGGCCCTCCCTCAGTCAGCCTTGTACTCCTAAAGGCAACACGGAGGCAGTTGCACAGTTGCTGCCACTTGCCGTAAAGACCTCAGCACCCCAATTGCTAAAGGATCTCTAATGGATGTTACCACAGGTTTACCTGCTGATTTACCTATAAGTCAGTCCATGTACACAAAATACCTTCCATAAAAAACAAGCATTGGCATAGCCAATAGGTCTTGCCTTTGGGACCTTATAAGTGTTTAGCCATGCAACAGTTGCATAACTAAATACTTATAAGGTCCCAAAAGCGACCGCGAAAGTGAAAGTGATCGTGATCAAACATCAAAGCGGCCGTGCGGACGCGAAAGTGAAAGTAATCACGGTAAAAGCGGCGCGCGCGCGCGCACATGCACTGTAGCTCTAGGCTGGCCTGGTAGCACTTTTTGGAGCCCTCTCAATAAGTCTCGTCAGATCAGCGCATGCGCTGGGTCTGGCGAGACCTAAAAATCACTCTGGGAGCTCTCTCTTCCAGAAGCAAAAGTGCTTTAAGCCTCAAAACCATTGAAATAGACCTCGTCTGGAGCAGTCCCGAAAATATGGAACTCACTTTCATCCCAAACTCCCAGGAAAGCTCCCCTCATAACATTTTCAAATGTGCACTTGAACATTTCTCAACTAAGAATTAGTCTAAAGAAGTTATGCTCATGGTGACCCTGTGGCACTGATATAGACTTGTAATCTCCGATTTAATATTCTTATTCTCAAATGAATACACCCTGCAAATACCCACTCGCTATTTCTTTTTGGCTTATTCTGACAATTCTATGTTTTTGTATGCCTAATCATGACTTGTATCTTCTACAGTAATACCATGAAATCCTCTGTGCATGTAAGGACCTCTCACATACCTCTACCTGACAAGCTGTCCTGACTCCATCTGTTATGCTGTTACACCTTCATTGTTGAATGAGCATCGTTCAGGGTTACAGACTGTGATGAAATGCTCTTGCAAGGACCTGTCAAGGGCCGATCCCTATTCTCGCATGCTTTATTTGCCTCATCATGCTTTACCTCCTTTGCTTGTCATATTATATGCATGCATGCCTGTCTGTGAATATGTTGTTGCACTGCACCTACTTCCAGTGTATTGCAGGCGCTTTTTGTGTACAGCACTTTGACGCTTTCGAGGCCTGCTCCGTCCTATAAAAATTAATGTAAAATAAAAATAAATAAGACAGTTTTTGGTTGTTGCAACCAAATGTGGAGTGAAGGGTGCTGTTTGAGTGACTGCTGGAGAAGTCCTCCAGTCGTGTTGCTTTGGATTTGAAACAGTGTATCGCAGATGGAAGAAGTGAAGGAAGTAATGTTGAGAGAGCTGTTCGCTATACATGTGTACACTAGTATGTTTGGGCAGGCCTGTGAAGATTGAGTCATGGTTGGGTGCCATCTTGATTGTCAGTCATGTCCTGAGATCGTGGCAGTGAGTTGTGAGCGCAAAATAGGAATCAGGGCTAACAAAAGTAGCTTTGGAGGCATTTGAGGGCTTATTTATGGGATTTTGATGTAGGGCAGTGCAGGGCAGAAATGCACTGTATTTAAGAAATATGGTGCATTCCTGTCCTTTCTCCCTGCGTTGGCTCCATTTCGGCAGCCTAGCACCAATGTAGACACCCATGAACGATGGTGCAAGGGTGCCTCTGTTGCATGCAGGATTGTTTGTGTGCGGAAGTGGCACCTTCGTGCACACAAACAATCCAAAGATGTGCATTCCTCTTTCTATGTATGCTGCATAATGCAGCACACACAGAAAGAGGAAAACACGAGGAGAAATAAACATAATTCTCCTCGTTATGCCTCACTTCAGCAGGCTTGTGTATTTGGTGTTTCCCCAAGTTTTTGTAAATCTGGGGCAGCATCAAAGTTCATACTTGTTGCATGGGAAAACCCACCGGAACGCCCATGGAACACCTCCCGGGTGCGGCGTAAGGCTGCTCAGCTATTTGCGTTGCCATGCCTTCCTCATGATTTATGAGGAAACTCAAAGCCATGCAGGGTGGCTTTCTGTGGCTTCATAAATCAGGATGAGAGCCCTGTGTCATGCATGTACAAGATTACATGGTGCAAAAGTGACACAGGGCTCTCATAAATAAGTCCCTTGATGATAGATCTCTGGTCCGAATGCAATAGGTAGGCATTGTCTTCAGAAGTCAGCAACTGGCTACAGCCAGGAATTGAGACCTTCGGAGAAGACAAAATGTTCATCGCTATTCTAATTCAGATTGAAGGGGGCATCCTCATCTCTGCTTTTTCTAGGCCTCAGTGGTAGCTTGTTTTGTTGTTAGGGATTTCACATCAGAGGCAGACTTTTGAATGACATCTCCTCCTGGGCCTATAGATGTGTAACTTCTTTTGGCGGGAGAGATTCACTCTCCCATGTAGGGCTTGCTGGGCAGCGGAAATTCGAAAAACTAAGTTCAAGGGCCCTCATCAGGAGGACACGGCAGCTTACACCATCCATTGTCCCTGCCAGCGCTGCCAATGACAGTACCCACACAGCTACTGACCATCGCACTCTCGCAAGTGTGACAAGTCATAATATTCAAGGCCCCCAAAGCTATAAGAATGGGTTGGGTGGCACATATTAGTGATTGTTAATATATATTCAATCAATAAACAGCTGTTGTGCTCATACCCACATTTGGCAGACAGCGCCACCATGTGGCAGACTGTCACAAGCGCCGGTGCTAAGAATTAAGTGTCAGTGCCGAGCACCGGAAATCACAGGCTCAAATTAAGCACTGTTGGTGGGTCACCCAGAGGGAGCCTGATAGAGACTCTTCGGGTGAAAAGAAGCCACTGCAGCCCACGTATGATAGAGCTGATGTGGTCCCGTGGCTCACAAGGAATGTTATCACAGCATTCCTGATTGATGGGTTTCTGCGTATAAGATTCTAGGGTATACCCAGTCAATGAGCAATAATCATCCAGACGAGAGATCACTAGTCACAATAGCCTGAACCCGATGACTTAAGCCTACAGAGGTTTGAAAATTTGGGGCAAAATAATTACAATGTTGTCTATGTGATTTAGGAAGCAGCGTCACTTTCACGACTACAGGAATAGAAAACCTTAAAAGTGAAAAAATACTGGAAGCTTACTGAAATTTTAGTACAAATAAAAATAAAAACCATGCTTACAAAACAAGAAAATGCTAGTGAAAATTCAGATTGCACTTTTAACTGCAGTGCTCACTAAAGACTCTGGGGCATATTTGCAAGGAAGTGTCAGAGCGCGGAGATATGTTAAAAATGTCAGTGCCACGATCTGACATTTCCAAAACGCAGAGATCCGTCGTATTTGCAACAATACGTCTCACCTCTGTGCTATCCGTAGTGCTGGTGCTAAAATTAGCTGCCGCCACCAAGCATATTACGAGTTTCCTCACCATCACAGTTTTCATAGCAATGAGCCCGCCATGAAAAGTGAGGCAGTGAGGAAACTAATGGGGCCCTACAGAGCCCCTGTTGCCTCTGGGCCAGGAAATGTATGCCCCCTGTATGCATGCACCCCAGTTCCTGCACCACATGAACATAACAGTCCATGCCATGCAGGAGCACTCAGTGGCGGTCCCACAGCGCTGCCTTTCTAAAGCTCACATACAAGTCTTTGAAAGCGCCACCGTTGGACCACCAAAGCAGGACCGCCCGACCTATATTCCACTTGGACTATGGTAGGCGATCTCAGTAAGGGTTTGGCGGTGTAGCAAAGGGGCGTTGGCATGGCGACCCGCTACCACACCACCAAACTCATATTTAGGCCCAAAGTCTCTTTCTTGGACTTAATACAAAAAATACTTTAAACCTAGGTGCCAAGCACTGAATGGCTTGAAAGCAACTTCAGCCCCATGTGGGTTGGCTAGTAGCTGCTGAAACCCTGTACCAATCAGTTCACTAATTGGCAATGGTTACAACTTGTTTGCTGGGATATTCAGGGAGACTCCAGAGTCTTTTTCAAACTGCAGAATGCCAAACGATGCTTGCTTGATGCAGATAACTCTCGAATATGAATGCCAGGTGGAAGGCTTTCGTGGAGATGATTTGTAGATAATTCAATAACTGTCACGTATAAGGTGCTATAAGCTCCTTCTGAAAGATATGGAAACATGGAGATTAGGTAGACGGTAACACCCGGTCACTATCCCGTTGCAAAATGTAAATAACCACAAATAAACCATTGAAGAGTGGACCCACAAAATGCAAAGTTTAGGCAAACAAGTCAAATGTCATACCAATGTTCTTTTGTTTGATTGATTACACAAGTTCCTTTGCTGACATTATTGGGCCGTCAATGTGCCACTAAAAACATGTACAGGCTGGGATTTGTAACATATAGTGGGCACAGAGAGAAAAGAAAATGATCTGACCTGTTTCTCAATCTCAAATAGCACCTACGTCTGGAATTGTGTTGTAACTGGTTATATAGCGCTTCATACCTCTGAGGCAGCTTTCAAGCACATTAGAAGGTGGATAGCGTGCTGCACTGTGAAATAGTGCTTGCCTGGAAGAGTGTTACTTTGCAGTGTGGCGTATGTGAGACACACTTTGGTGCTGAGCATGATTGACAAGAATGGTGCTCTTGTACTGTCTTAGGTAGCTGCATCCATTTGTGTAATGGAAGAGAAGAGGAGATTGCGACGGAATTTTACATTAATTTATTGTTGCAATTGGTTGAACAAGCTGAAGCCGTTTGCCTCTGCTTTCCTGGGATCCATCCTACAAAGGCTCTACAAACTGGGCCGCAAGGATGTAGAGTGGGTGCAAGACCACAGAGCTCAACAGTCAACCATCAGACACAATACCATAATGTCCATCCAAGTGCTTGAAAACGAGCGTACTGGAGCAGTACTAAACACTACACGGTATCATGGCTATGACGTGTAGGGCGGTTGTAAGCTGCTTCCTACCAATGGAGCTCTAAACCCTGCCCCACCTTCCTGGCAATCGCTCTTCCTTCGGTTAGGTTCAAGATTCCTGTACTACCATCCCTAGCCCTCTAGGGAGTCAGAAAGATTAGACTCGTGCAGACGACTACAAGGGTATCGCTGACTCGATGAGCAATCTAGTTCAATGCTTTTATCATTCCTTTTGCAAATAGTCCCAAGCAGGCGCATCGAGCTCATCCGCGCACCTCCATCGCTTGTCCTCCAGTGCAGGCTACGCCCTGTGGTTTCCTTGCCGTTGCATGCAGTAGTCTGGGCTGCGGTGTGCACGCGGTTGCATATCCAACCTCACAGCTTGGCTATTCTTTTGCAAGGTAACCACAGCTGCAGCCCGCTCCGGACAAGGCTTGTGGGACAGTCTCAGGGAGGTGGGTGCACCTGACTTCAGCAGTGACCGCTCACCTGGTCGGCTATGGTCAGGCGCTCAGCCGTGGCAGCTGTGGCCTCCAGGCTGAGTTCCTCGCAGTGATGTCTTAAGGGGCAGGTGTGATCTTCAGGCCGATCAGACCTCACTTTGATGTTGACATAGTTTTCCTCTTCCCATCGGCAGCTTCATTACCAGTCTTTCAAACCCTCAGATGACTGCCGGCCTTTGCGGGAATACATGCTCTGGACAATCTTGATATGGCTCACTTGTGAACTGCCCTGTGGGAATGGAGGACAAACTCCTCACACCAGGAACATGCTTGGCTTCTCCTCCTGGACAGACTGTCTTCCTGCAAGCCAGGCATATTCTTTCACTTTCCGAGCAGGCAGGCAGGCTTCTAGGTTCTTTAAGCAGACCCTTAACTCCTCCAGCAGAAAAGTTAAACTCCTGTGATGTTCTGTGACCTTTTGGAGACTGGCTTCCAGGCAGACATCAGCCCTGCGTGAGTACTCTGTGGAGCCCTCCAGTCATTGGTCAAGAAGAACGTGGAAGTGGGACAAAGTGGGTAATTTGGATCCCACTTTATACACATTTTCCAGCTAGGGGATGTGTATCCACTGCCTGAAGCTTCAGGCCTCGTGTAGGCTACACAGGTGTAGGTTGGTTCTCTTTCAAATGTAATTTCTAGCTGTTCCTTAGGTGCCTTTGTGGAAAGTGGTGGCTGTCATGTAAGGTAGCAATAAGGCTGGAGTGCAATTAGAAGAATACACAATTCAGGCATAATAAAGTGTGAGTTCTTTGCACTGGGTTGCCATCCGCCTTCCTGAAGCAGTTATCAGAGACAGACAAAAGAGCAGGCCCTGCCTAGAAGCTCCTTCACCTTGAACAACAGAAACTACAGCCCTACCCCTCACCCTCTACCATCTACCAAATAGCAGTGCTGTGGAAGGACTGATCTGCAGTACTTTACTAAAAAGGCCCTCATGGAAGGTTTAAAGCGAGCCTGTCTCCTTCCTCTTCACTTCAGTGTCTGGGTCTCCATCTTCCAACTGTAGGAATGCAGGCAATACAATTCAACTTGTCTGAGTGAAGCTGGCCTCATACTCCATTTTGTGCCATGCTGAACCAGGGGCAAGAAGTGGATCCTACTGGCCCCAGTATTCAGACTCACACAATATATGGAGTCCTTTTACCACGCATGAGTCACACATGCACTCCACACACATTCACACATAACATGCACGCAGTTTGTCCATGTAAGGTTCTTGGTTTCCTCACAGTGGAACTTTACACCAATAGGCCCAGTAGACCACTCTCACTGTGAGCCAGTGACACTATAGTTTCAAAAGCACTGCTTGCTGCCACCACTGCATAATGTAATAAACTCAGGGAATGGACAGTAGGCCTGCACTGGTTACAGACAGCCGTGGTACATTTTCTACTGGATCCACCCCAAAGGGGCACTAGGGCAGGCTATAGCATGGACTGATTATATGCAGCCGGTGTTACGTGGCCTAAAATGTTCACTTAGGAGCAAAAGAGATAGCCCAAGACATGCACTGATTACAAGCCGCACAGATATACACTTGAAAGGGTCTGCCCAGGAGCAGCAGTGGGGCAAATCCACAGCAGGCACTGTTTACAGGAAATACTGGTAATGGCCAGGGCTGGACTGGGAACCAAAGCCGACCCTGGCAAAGTGCTCGGCCGCCCCCCTGCCCCCCACGGGGGTTGGGGGTGCCGCCGAATCCTTTGCCAGGGTCGGTTTTCGGCCGATTTTGTTACAGGGCCGAGTTTGCAGCTATGCTGCAAAAACAGCCCTGTAACAAAAACGGCCCCCAGGGGCCCAAAATTGGCCCCCACCCGTGCGGCGCACCGGGGGATTGCCCGGTGCCCGCTATGGCCAGTCCCGCCCTGGTAATGGCTCTTCTGGATCCAGACAGGGTTAACAGGTCAGCCTGTGGTCTGCATTGGTTAAGTATACACAAAAAATAGAAAAAGAGAGGTGTGACTCTGATCTACAGAGATGCCCTCCCAGAATAACAACATGAACAAGCAAGCATTGGCAAAGCCATTAGATCTCACCTATTCAAGACCTATTGGCTTTGGGAATGTGTTTTAGCCATGTCGTACACCAGTGTGGCTGCTGTTTAGCATGGCTAAATGTAAGTGGCATGGGGTGAGGTGGGATAGATTGGGATAGATTGGAGTGGGGTAGATTGAGTGGAGTGGAGTGGAGTATATTGGAGTATATTGGAATGGTGTAGATAAGAGTGGAGTGAGGCAGATTGGTGTAGAGTGGAGTGTGGTAGATTGAAGTAGAGTGGGATAGATTAGGGTAGAGTGGAGTGAGATAGATTGAGGTAGACTGGATGGAGTAGAGTGGTGTAGATTGGAGTGTGGTAGATTGTGGTATATTTTAGTAAAGTGAAGTAGGGTAGATTGGGGCGGAGTGTGGTAGATTGGAGTGGAGTGGGGTGGAGTGGAGGGGCGTGGAGGAGAGTGGCATAGGGTAGAGTACAATGACTTGGAGTGGAGCAGCATGGTGTAGAGTGTCTTAGAGTGGAGAGGCGTAGAGTGGAGTGGCGGGTTGTACAGTAGATTGGAATTTTGTGGAGTGGAGTGTCATAGAATGGAGCGGCATGTCGTAGAGTGGAGTGGAGTGTTGTAGAATGGAGTGGCATGGTGTAGAGTGGAAGAGCATAAAATAAGTTAGAGTGTTGCAGAGTGGAGTGGTACAGAGTGGGGTGGCATAGTGCGGAGTGTGCATGGTATGGTAGCGCACTGCATTTACAGACAAAACATTTTCAATTGAAATGACCATTACATTTGCACATGTAGATTTACTGCGCACAAACAATAATGTGTGGAAATGTCATCATCTAGTGTATTGATGTGTTTTGATCATATTAAAATATTTGCCTCCGCCAGACCTCAGAATTACAAAAAAAACGTAACTTGTACCTTCAAACTTTTTATATATTCTGAAATTTGAGTGTAGTTCATTTTTGTTGTGTGCTAAAAAAGTCTTTAGTTTCACATCAACATTGTCACATAAATTCTCTCACTTTAAAGTCAGAGAAAGAAAAGTAAAGTCCAAGCTCCCTTGGAAGACCAAGGCTGACTTTTGACCTCTGTTTTGAAATGTACAGCAAATGCGAAAAGATACAAACAAGATTTAAAGGCCTGTTTACAGACAATGAGCACTCGGAAGGATATAGCAGTAAACAAGCACTGTACCGCTGGACAGACAAACTCAAGCTAGACTGCCGAAAGCAAATAAAGCCAGAAAATAGAAAGCAAGCAAATGTAAGTTACAGACCACAAAGCCGTTGCTATGCAATGGGTGGAATTCATTTCCAGGGAAGCTTTGAGAATGCCCGCAAGAAGTTGTTAGCAAACCAGACAGCTGTGCTGTCTGGTAGGCTTCAACCTAAAAAAGAGAGAGGAAGAAAAATATTTTCTTTTAATTTAAAGACCCTCACCCACTATTGTGACACGCTTCATCGCACACTGGTGGTGTATCGCCAGTGTGGGCTTGACTAGTGAACTGGGAGCACTTGCTATTTAGTAGTGGTGTAGGGAAATTATGTAGCTAAAATTGTCTTGTGGATGTATCCTGAGACATTTTTATTCTGGAACCCAAAGATAAGGTTAAAAAACTGGAGTTGATGTTCTGGGTCACTATTAACCCTGGCATCTCAAATCGGCCTGGGCGGTAAATTCCGTTCCGCTCGTGGAATTTGCGGAATTTTGGTAGTTCCGCGGAGAGCGCGGAATTGCCCAAAATTCTGCGTTCCGTGGCTTTGCGGAACTTTTTGCTTGTTCGCGGTCTCAAAATGCGTGTTCGCAAGATATTTTCCCCCAAGCACGCAAACAGCGTTCGCGAACAGGAAAAAAGCATCGCGGACAAGCAATTCCACATGTTCGCGGAAGTTCTGCGTGCTCGGGGAGATTTTTTACCGTTTTGCGGAGCTTTGCGTAGCGCGACTACGCAAATTCCGCTCACCCCTGATCGGAAATCCAGTGACATGTTTCAGCCAGATTACAAGTCCCCAGTGGGTCCCTGGCTTACATCAGGACGTAAAAACTCTACTGAAATAAGTTGATAGGCTCTATTTGGCCATGAAGGTACACTTGTCTCATCCAATCGTATAACTTATACAAGACACTCGTTGTTTTCAAGGAGCAGATAAAGTAATATCTTAAGCAGAAAACAATATGTGACAAAGTTAGTTTTACTTTATAAAACAATATCATACTTGTCCGAATGATAATCCGTGACGATCAGCAAAAACGTGATCTGCCTATGAGATGAAATGGGCCCAAAACCTGTCACTGCTTGCTGGTAGAGACACTCCCCTGTGCTAAAATCTAGATTGCCCCACAGGATGCAGGGAGGGAGACTATGCCCTGCTTTCAAACACTATAAAATGAGAAACAAGCTATCCTTAGGGCCTGGCAGGAGAAGTTTTATTCACGGCAAATGCATACCTATCAAACTCTTGACTCAAAATAGTGGGTCATGTGAAGTCTTTAACAGGGTGACCCTGTTTAAGAGCACACATTTTGTTTCAGAGGGTGTTTAAGGTTTAAGAAAAGGGTGACCCCTTACAATCTATGAATGCATTTTGTTTGATAGGTGGGTGAATGCCAGTCAAATAAGGGTAACATCCACCAAACGTGGGTGGCTTGACAGATATGTTATGTGTCCAGTATGTGGTCAAAGGTTATGTCCATTATCACTTGAATGTTGGAAAAAGAATTGGACACAGGTGTAGCTTGGGGGCATATTTACAACGAGGCGATAAAAAATTATCGCCGCTTTAGCGGCCGTTTTTGGCCGAAAAGCGGCGATAATTTTATCGCTATATTAGCAAGGCCACGCTAACGCGTGAAAGATTGCTTTAGCGTGGGGATGTCTAACGCCCAGCTTTGCATCTCTAATGAGATGCAAAGTGGGCGTTCCTGACCTGACATGATAGGAGAAATGTCGCTAAGCGACATTTCTCCTATCATCAAGCCCCACGCTATGAAGCATAGCGTCAGGAAAAGTAGCGATAACACCTATTATCGCTACTTTCCTAACACCTGCTTCAGGACTGACTTAGCCATGATATCCTATGGAAGGTGGATATCATGGCTAAGTTTGTGAGTCCCTATCAACTAGCTAACGTGAGATTATCGCTGGGTTTCCAGCGATAATCTCACGTTAGCCAGTTAGCGCTAGGATTTTTATCGCTGATGAGATAAGCGTTGCTAATAGCACGCTATCTCAGCGATAAAAATCGGCGCTAGCCGACGATAATTATCCGCGCGCTAAGTGCGCTCAGCGATAATTATCGCCGGTTGTTGTTGATATGCCCCTTGGTGAATTACCTTAAGTCCACAAACAATGACAGGATGATGTCATTAGTGAGGTTTCTTGGGAAGTCATCAGTAATGTCATCAATGTGCCATTTAAGATGACGTGAGTGATGTAATATGTGAGATCATAATCAGTGCATGACCGTAGCATAAGTTACAATAACTTCACTAGACAATAACTGGAGAATTCTAGAGTTTTTGTGATTTTCAAATGTGGTTCAGTGTGTGCCTTTATTAAATCACTGCTACATACACCACCGCTGGATGTTCTGGGAGGGGTTCCAGTTGGTCCCCTACCTTCCTTTGCACCCCCAGGGGCAGGAGAGGCCACTCAGCACCTTTGGCATCTTGGGGTTCATTACATTGTAGATTTGTCCTTCCTCAGGGCCTATTGCCCTATCTAGTCTTTGTGCTATTCCCTCCAAACTCTTCAGCCTTATCCTTGAGTCCCTGCAAGGTTCTTTCCACACAAACCGGAATAGCAGGAATCACACCAGCACCATCCAACCACCCCTTAGCTCACATCCGGACACCTCATATTTTGCAGTTCATCTTCCCTTCTGCAAGGCTGACTAGGAGCCAGAGTGCCAGTAAATAGTCTGTTCTGTGCACATAGGAATTCTAGTAAACTTGGGGGCATATTTACAATAAACGGGCGGAAGCGGTGTAGCTCCAAAATTGCTAATGGCTCGCTCTGTCACTTTAAAAATGCAGTGATGAGCCGTATTCACAAAAATTCAGCGCACCCCTTTGTTTCCCCTAGTGCTGGTGCTAAATCTATCTGCCTAGCGCCAACACAGGCACCCTTGCACCACGGTGCCAGGGTGTATGCGTTGCAGGGAATATTTGTTCATGTGCAGGAAGGTGTCCCTTTCTGCACAAAAAACAATCACTGGTGGTGATTTGTAACTTCTATGTGTGCTGCCTTCTGCAGCCCACATAGAAGTTGCAACTTGCCATTATTTAATGATTGTTTATGTGCAGGAAGAGATACCTTCCTGCACATGAACAATCACTGCAGGCGATGATTTGCTCTTTCTATGTGTGCTGCTGAATGCATCACATATAGAAACAGCAGAACCAAGGAGAAATGAATCATTAAGAATAGGGGGCATATTATCAAGAAACTGCGTTAAAAGTTTCGCCGCTTTAGCGGCAGAAAACTGCAGCTAAAGCAGCGATAATGGGCTTGATAATATGCCCTTGAGAATTCCCATAGAAGCCCATGTTCTGGTGTCAACATGGGCTTGGATTGGAATTCTCTGCAGCATATTAACAAGCCCATTATCGCCGTTTTAGCGGCAGTTTTCTGCCGCTGAAGCAGCGATAATTTTAACGCCGTGCTTGATAATATGGCCCCCGGTTTTCCTGGTCTTATTTTTGGTGCTGCTCCATATTTACGCCACCCTTGTAAATAGGTGGCAGCGTCAAAAGCGATGGCAGTTGCGATGGAACGCTCACTGCAACACCCATTGCCTGCCCTTTACACACTAAGGGGCAGATTTACAAGCCCCTTGCGCCTCTTTTACGCCACCGTTGCATCACTTTTGTGACGCAGCGGCGGCGCAAAACCAGCGCCATGGTGCGGGGTACTTACAATGTGACGCATCTCCCAGATGCGTCACATTGTAAAGCCCTGCGCCACATGTAGGCCTTCCGGTGCAGGGGGGGGCGTTCCGGTGCAGGAACGCCTCTTAAAAGTGGCTGAGTGAAATCTACAAAATTTCACTCAGCCACTTTTAAGGCCATGCTGCGTCAAAACCCTGCGCCTGCTTGAAGCAGGCGTAAGGATTGACGCAGCATTTTAAAGATAGGGCACCCCCAAGCCTTGCTGGAGCTGCGTTGCGCTTGCAACGCAACTCCAGCAATGCGCCGCCTTTAGGGCAGCAGATGCGTCACGCATCTGTCCATTTTTGCCCCATGGTGCTCCGCATTGTAAATGCGGCGCATCCATGGTGGCGGAGCCGTGACGCACAATAACTGGAGCATCCCTGCTGATATGCAGGGATGCGCCAGTTATTGTAAATCTTCCCCTTAGTGCCACGTGAAAAGGGGCCTAATTTACAAGGTGGCATCAAGTGGCTTAATGCCGCCTTGTAAATAAGGCAAAATGTTTATCGCCTCCAGAATGCCATACAAAGTGACGTTCTGGTGCAGATAAGCCCTTGTAAATATTCCCCTTTGTGTTGCTTGCCCACTATATACTGTTCTGGCAATATTAGGTAGTATTGGTATCGTGAGTGTTGTTGGCACATTCTCTAACCACCACCACAAGAATCACCTCCTACCTTCTGTGGTGGTGCTTCGGTGCAGTTACTACTCACCCCTCGGTCACACTCATCCCACAGCGCTGCAGTCTGGCATAGCAGACACGGATAGGGTCCAGGTGCACCCACAGCGTAGGTAGGGATCATCTAAGCTAGGAGTTCCGCTGAGTATTAACCCCCTCTCTGCTCAGCGATGCGGCGAGCACAAGGTAAGTGATTTTCTTTTATTACATTTTATTTTCCCTAATCGTCGTCTGTCGACTCCCCCCGAACCCCGCCTCACCGCTCTTACCTGCACAGGCCACTCCTCAATCTCTCAGTGATTGTCAAGTTTCTTAAGTGTAGTGACATCAATTCGCTAAATCATTCCAAACTCAACAAACCAGTTTTGTACTGGAAAGGTCACATTTTGGTTGTGTGATTGAAAGGTCAAAGTGGACGCTCGTGTAAGAAGGAATGAGGACAATCTAGACTTGCATCTGTACTGGTTTAAGTGAGTTTCCAAAAGTAATGAGCCGCCTGAGGGCAATAAGATCTTATGTAAAGAGGAATAAACAAATAATTGGCAGTTCGGAAAGGAAATTAAAAATTGCGGTCTCTTGTGTGTGCTTCCTTTTAACAGGTGCCAGTGTAAATTAATTAAAAGTGCAGCTGCCCCTCTGTCACACGCTGTTCTTTTAAAACTCGAACAGCCCCCCGTGAAGTGCTGGTACTGTGCCCCCCCACCCCCCGCTGAGAAGCGACAGGGATGCCTCATTACAAGTGTACCAGCAGAACCTCCGCCTAAGATGGCGGCAAAGTGCAAGGTTCAACCCAGGAGCCCTTTTAGACCTGGAGGAGATGTACCACCGCAGGTCGAAGGTCACAGCCATCAACCAACCAGTGACATTATGATTCAGATTGCCTGAAGAACTGGGGCGTGCGTTGGACCCTTCTGTGGTAACCAAAGGAGCACTGAAGTAATGTATGTGGCAGGAACATGCCCAAAGCACTTGGGCCACTGAGTCTTGAACACCAACTAATGGTAACGTGCACTTAGAGCCATATGCTGGAGTTCAACAGGTGCAGTTTTCTTTCTGTTATTTAACTCTCAAGTGGGACAGGTAAAGAAACATGTTATATTTAATCATGAATTCATGAGTTTTCGATTATTATTCAAATATCGATCAGCTGATGTAGAGAGTTCATCTGGAGTTGGTCTGACCTGGGGGTACACCCGCTACAGATTGTTGGGTTAAGTCACACACCGATTTTAATGTCCATGCTAGTCATAACATGCAGCCTGATCACAACAGCCTCCCCTCACCCCAAAGATGGAAACAGTCAAGTACTTCAACATCAAGATCTTGCAGCTGCCACCTTTTGCTGGAGGCGACAATATCACTAAGCTATGTTGGAACCCATCAGGTGACTCGTCGAATATCTCTTGCCATTCTTCAGGCATTAACTTCTAGTGGAAAGAGATGAAAACTATGATATTGTCTCCTGAGGAGGGTAAAGAACATTGGCCATCTCAGACGACAACAATGCAAGCAACACACCTGAATTCAACATGAAACAGCACATACGCCAATGACTCCGATCAAGCAAGTGCAACAAAAAGCCAAAGGAAGAAAACAGTGAGTTGAGGAATATTGAGGTTGGATTTTGGGGTATTGAAGACATTTGATGGAACTCATAATCTGATCACCTGATCATCTGAGTTTAGAAATACAGCTCTCGGGTGGCAGGTGGGCGAGGGCTATCACACTAAAAAAAGATCATAACCCAGATTCTGTACTTGCAAGTCCTGGCACTGAGGTGGTTCAGGAGCTAGATAGCTATCCGTGTAGCGAAGACGAGCCCTACACCAACTACAAAATGGCACCAATCATGACACTATCTTCTACTGAACTTGCTTTCAGTTCTCCGGACTTGGAGCCACCACCCACTTGCGTCTCCATGGTGTAAATACACCTCTGTTCTGATTAAGTTTGGGTCCTGTTGGTCTGTGGAGGGGAGGGATGTCTTTGTTCAAGGGATCGGCATTTTTGCGAATGCACTCTAGTTGCAGCATTGTAGCACAGGCAATCAAGATAAGCTCCTCCCCAGATATGAGTCCTATCCCTTGGAATCTGCCTGCATGGAGAGCACAAAGATCTTACTTGATACTTGGAACAATCTGGCTCTCATGAGATGCCTTAACACATTCTCCTCGCCTCTAACTCCCATCACTATTGTTTTCACTTTAAACCAGAAAATATTTAAACTGGGGAGGCAGAATATTTAACCATATGTATGAAAAGGGTAGAATTAAGCCCCACCAATAAGGTGGCAGCTAGGAGGCACCTCATGACATGTGATTTGCCAGGGAAAAAAGAGAGACTCCTGGAGTGTCATTTCACATCTTCAGGAACTAATTTCTGTAGAGCTCATGGGACAACAACAGAAACATCAGAGGAGTTGGTCAACAGATTTGGTAAAAATGCTAGAGGAAAGTGAATGGGAGAAACTGTGGCTAGGTTTCCCCAAAACCTTAAGTGTACATAGGGAGTATGTAGAAAACAATATGTGGTATTGGTATCTCATACCCCACCATCTCCTTCAGTTTTATCCTGAAGCATTTGAAATATGTTGGAAATGCAACAAGGAAGTGTTGGCAATGATTTCACATGGTGGGAATTTAACCCATTCCCATCAAACCTTTCTGGAAGGAGGTCCTTTGTCACAGTAAAACAATAATAGGGTTTTTGAGGAAATCTCACACAACATCACCAAGCAGGAAATACAATTTCTTGGAACTTGGTATCAATTGATACACACTCTGCATGTTCTCCATCTAGGCTGCATTACAGCTTAGGTGGAGAACATTCACAGCCTGCAAGCCCCTGTCTGAGTGCCGAACCACTGCTCTAAGGTAGCGTGGTGATTGGTCACGAGATTCTGGGAGGCTGTGTGCTTCCTGCCAAGTGCAGACAGGAGGACGGAGGAAGAGGAGGCGTCAGCCGGCGGTTGGCAGTATAGATAAGTGCTACTTTAAAAAAATTATTTTCCCCCCCCCTCCTCGCCCCATCACTCCTGTTTGGTAGCAGCCGCTACTGACAGGCATTCATTAATCTTGGGCTCAATGGCAACTCCCTTAAGGGTTGAGGCCCCCCTGCACCTCAGGGGTCTGCATTACCCCCCTGCCATGGACCTAGAGACATGGAGTACCTTTTGCTTGGCCTCTGTCTGCCAGAAATATGACATAAAATGATGTGTTGCTGTTCTGTTTCTTTCTGCTTGGGAAAGTGGAGTGGCTTAAGTGTTTAATTTTTTTATATCATGCCATTGCACGCATTCTGCCAGGCATACACTTAAGTGATGAGGGGGCACCCTCCAAAACAAGGCACTTTATTCTGGATGCATGTTGTAAAGTTGTGGCATACTTCTTCTATGTCGATCCTATTTTATGACATTAAAGGTTGCTTATGCACCTTATCAATGTGAATAGTTCATAAGGACAGGGATGATGTTGGGTGGATTTTTTAAGCTTGAAAGATTATCTCCCCTCAATTTGTACAGCTTGCCATTATTTTACACTTGTTTTCTTGGTTGGTCATTTTAAAATGCACGGGAACCTTCTTACCTACACCAGTATTTAAATGTTGTCCACACCACATAAGCATGATGAATTAGTTGGCTTTGGTTTTAGTGTGGATTGAGAGATAGTATTACCCGGGGCCGGACTGGCCGCAGCGGGCACCACCCGTTTCCCTGGTAGGGTGGGGGCTGGGTTTGGACCAATAGGGGGCCGTTTATGTTAGCGGGGGCCGGTTTTATCATCTCCTTGTAACAAAAGCAGCTGCAGTGTTTTCCGCGTGCACCGCCACCCCCCCTCGCGGCTGGTCTGACTCAATTGCCAGGGCCGGTTTGCTTTCCCAGTCCAGCCCTTGTATTACCATTTGTTATGGTTAAATGATGTTTTAAAATGTGAGGTGCTTCTTGACTGTTTTACTGAAATTGTAATTCCAGGAAATATGTTTTTTAATTGTTATGGCAAAATTGTTGATACAATAAAGTTTAACTTGACTTGACTTGATCCCACTCAGTTTGGTGGGGATCTCTCTGATGTCATCATGGCTACCTTCTAAGCAGTGAAGTTGTGTGAGCAGAAGCCATGTTTTCATGTTTAAAGAACCTACTCACCAAACCTTTGACTTTTTCTGATCAAAAAGTAAATGTTCTTATAACATCTGGTGTTTTTCCCTCGACCTAATGGCCATTTAATATGTTCCTGCCCATTCTAGCCACACCTTGTATGCTGGAGATGGGCAGGTAAGATGAGTGATGGCCATCACTGTGACCCCGCGTTCCAATGGTGGACTAACCACTGGGTACGGGGTTACCAATAGCCATCAGTAACACAGCAGTTCCCCTATCTTTCCATAGAGTGGGGGAACTGCGGGTTCGCAGGGTGGGAGGACCACAGGTTTACAGCGTTTCTCTGCAGAGCCCTAAAGTAGGCCTTAAGTGCCTCCACATGCATAATAAAAATGAAATGTAATATCCTGTTCTTTTGAGCGTTTTTTTGAAACGAGATGCTTCCTTTGACCATTGACTATTATGCTTCTTGCTGCTATTTCTACTCAAAACCTTAAAAATTCATATTTCTGGTTCCGCTTATTGGATTTTGTCATTTTGGTGTTATTTTGTTTACAAAATTTTGCTCTACTTGGCTAATTCAATTTGGAATTTCTATTGGCTGGCATTTCAACTTACTTATTGTTTTAGTACTTTATAAATAATGATGCATTGACTCTAAGTTAAGCCTGTCTGCTGTTTACTATAGTTACCGGGGGTTGAGTTTAAGTTTATTTAGTGACTTTAGTTATTCACCTTGACAAGGACTGTGACTATTACTTCAGGTGAGTGCTCACACCCTCAACAAATAACCCAATTTCTTTACATCAATTTAATTATGAGTTGTGTGATAATTATCATGCTCTTGCAGCATTCTCCCAATGGACTCTGGCCTCTCAAACTCCTCAACAGTTTTCGAGGGGAAAAGGCCTGGAAAGAAAGGAAAAACAGACTGGACTTGTATGTTAAATACCTATTCTGCCGATTGCTGTGTCTCATTTCCAAGTTCCAAGTTTCAAAATGTGGAATAGGTGGTATTTACCACACCCTGTAAACACCTCACCCAAGGGCAACGGTATTTATCTCGTGGGCTAAAAACCCCACCATGTTCTACACAACTTGCAATTAGGGCTATAGATTTTAATTAAATTGACACTTAAAATTTTTATTTTCTGTATAATTTAATCAATCCAACTGCATAATCTCATCCTTCACTGCTGCATATTTTCAGTGGGCCAGACCTCAATATACTTGGGAAGTGCTCAAAAGAGGCAGCATTGACATGATTTGCAGCAAAAGTATTAGTCATTGGTTGTATGACAGAACACCCTCATGCCTTTACAACGCAGTCAGTACCCCGCATGCGACGTTACCACGTGTTACTCTAGCACGCAAGTTGTTGCAACAACTTGTTTCAGGGGGCACTGGACTTTGGAATAGTATACATTACTATTCCAACTCCAGTATACACAACAGGAGTGAAGGTGTTGGACTTAAAAATCCAACACCAGTCCAACAATACGCCCCCTACAGCAAGTCGTTGTAATGACTTGAGTGGCAAAATAACGCGTGGTAACATCACATGCGGCGTACTGACTTCGTTGTAAAGGCTGGTCGTTGTAAAGATTGCAGGGTAAAGGATGTTTCCTTTACTCATTACTCTCGTCTCAAGAGCCGATGGGGACACCCAAGATGGCTGAATCAAGTCCATTATTATGCTTCTCAGAAACACTGGCATTTCCTATGGGTGCCCCTATCCTGTCCCAGACGTGCATGTGAAACACACCTTGCTGCAAGTTTTCACAGTTGTGTATGGATGTGCCTTGGAAAATTAAAAAGATCAATTTTTGGCAGCCTACCTTCTGAGTATTTTGTACAAATGTGCAGCAAATCTGTTTTGAGTCACAAGGCGATATGTAGAAACCACACTATTATGGGAGACACTATTGTGAGCGGTACTTTTGACATTTTGTGATAATACTAATAGTATTAAATGATCTTTCATCTGGCACTACTTCATTAAACCTTCAGACTTCTGGCAACAGATGTTATTAGAAAATACTATTAAAGTTATGTCTGTGCTCATGATGATAGAGGGCAAATGCTAGCAATAAGTGGTTGTTTTCCACAACTTTGAAGTTTTATCATCAAATAAAAATGTGAATCATGGCTTTCCCTAATGCTGCTATTTGTTCTTTGTGGTTTCATAATGATTTCAGACCACAATGTATATTGACCAACATTTCCCATCGAGTATGCTTGTCAAAATCACAAATTTCGAGTTCGATTGTTTAATGTTAACACTCAGAAGGACTTTTGTAATCTTCATTGCTCATAGGGGGCGTGTTCTAATATCATTATTAAACATTATAGAGGGCACTAACAGCTGTCTTCCTGGTACTATGCTCAGTGAAGTCTGAAGCAGATAGAATAGTTTGTTTGCATGTATTTCTGCATGCAGTGATGATGTCTGAGGAGGGATGCTAATGCATCTGGGAGAGCTGGTGCTGTGCCCCCTTAATTGTATGGCACCTCCTGGAGCAGTTGGGCTGATGGGCCTACGTGACGCATCTGCATTCTGGAGTGGTAATTAACCCCAGAAACATTGAGAAGTGTTTCAAGCAGCCCCAAACAGCGCTGTAAGACTCTGTTGATGACGGACAAGAATCCAGAAACACATTAGTCCAGGGATAAAAGACCCCGGCTGACCCACCACAGTGCAAACACTCTATTACTTGTGAGTAATGATGATTAGTTAACACTTGTTTGGATTGTTTAGACCTTACAAAACAGAAAGAAACTGAAAAAAGGAAATGAAATAGAAATCTGAATGGCTTCCTGTGACTTGACCTTGTGGCTGCTTTCAGTGGCTGAAAGGTCAAGGGACAGGTCATTGCTTGAAAAAGATCTTGAATTAAGGGATTGGAAATGACAAACTGTAAAGTTAATGAACTACATAAACTAGGTTATTTAGAATAGCGACAGCTACTTACCTGAGCAGTATGAAAGTATGAATGACCTTCTTACATGAGACACACCTCTCTTATCAAGAGAATGGCACCTAGAATCAAGTTCGTCCATAGAGTATTTTTGTTTCCTCCCAGGCACTGAATAACTGAGGTACCACTGCATCGTTTATAAATCCAGCTATCAGTATAAGTAGACATGTGGCTTATATGTATAGATGCTGGGCAGTGGCATAATGCAACATGATGGGGCCTGCTTGCAGAATATGATGAGGCCCCCCAGATCGCACAGAAATGCATTGGTTCTGGGCTCAATGGGGGCCTCCTGTACGGTTGTGCCCCACTATGCTGCAGCAGAGTGACAATCTGGAACGTTTAACTATTTCTTATTCCTTGCCATGTCACGCATTCTGCAAGGCACACAATCGCATGGCTTAGAGGTTAAGGGGCCCCCTCCAAAAGAAGAAACCCTGGGGGCTGCTGGGACCTCCGTTACATCCCTAATGCTGGACCAGCCTCCCGTGAACAGCAAGTGAAGTGTTTTTATCAGTATCTGCTTTGATTTTATGCAGGATGTGGACACAGCACTAGTTTGGTCTGATGTGGCATTGCAGCTTACTCCTTCACTTGGCCCCATGATGTGGTGAGTCGAATCCAACTTGAAGTAGGTCCTACTCTGGACCAGTCTCATGTAAGCCATGTACGATTGCGATTGTGCTTAATTTGTAAAATATTAAGTGCCAAGGTTCAAAATATTTCTCAGGATGCCACTGTAGTTTGCACCACATACTGTCCCTGCCAGTGCTGCCAAATACCAGGACCAACCACACCTACTTAGCCACTACAGTCACATAAATGTGGCAGTTTGGATTACACTAGGTGACCCAAAACTGTAAGAATGTCCTGAGCATTCTGGTATTATTACTTTTGTAAATGTATATTGATTTGTTAAACACTTTGCGTATGTGCGCTTTGCAAATAGACTGACAGCGCCACCATGTGATACACTGTCATAAATGGTGCTTGTGTTGCAGAATATGTGCCGGTGCTGAACACTGGCAAACGCTGGCACAAATGAAGCACTGGACTTGGGAAATGCCACTAGAATTCCCAATTCCTCTAGTTAACTATGTACATACTTTTTGCAAACCCACATTCTGTTTACTTGTGCATTGAATCTTTCCTTATATTGAAGTTAGTTCTCTCTGCGTCTACTTCAGTTACGTATCACCCTCCGAATAAGTCTGGTTATTGCAAACCATCACTTCAAACCTCTGCCAGGTGCAGGATGCTTAATGAAAAGTGATGAAAGGACCCTCCATTTATAATCCCCGTCTGAACCTGCCTGGAATCCTTTATCACAACCGATTGCAGCAGTAGTCGTATGTATATCCAATTTGTCTGGGTGTCACTCGCCTCATGTACTCTGCCATTCTTCTAGCTATCCGTCTAGAGTGCAAACAAAGAATGGACATCATTCTCTTTTCACTGAGCCACTGACCTTCTATTGATGTATGCTGTCCACTTGCTAATTCAGCTCTGCAAACTGGTAAAATGTATTAAAAAATGTGGTTACTCCAAATGCAAATCCTTACAGCAATTCATGACGAGTGTTGGCAAAACCAATATGTTGGGAGAATCTAGGCCTGTGAACATAGTGAAAATGTAAATTGTATCATGGTTCTTCAGACAAACGTACAAAGTGCCAGGTGTATCATTCCTAATCCCAAATCAGGGATGGGAAATTTGCACATCAGCTGGTTTAAGGATGGGAGTGCAATTTACAACAGAACGCATACACCATGGAGGTCATCCATGGTAGGGAACTAGAAGCTGTTGAGCCTCAAGGGTGAGCAGGTCTCCATCAGCAAACTGTTACACAAAAAAAACACCAGAGTGAAAAAATATATCAAGATATTCAATCAGCCCATTATGCACCATGCTCGTATTACATTGGCCTAGTATTGGACATACACAAAAATGTGACAGGATGTCCTCACACACCACCATGTGTCATGCTTCATCATAGTACTCCTCTTGCTCTTAAAAAACCCCATTTGATGAAGAGCGGGTCTACATCCTGGCGTCAGGGAGGCATTTCTATCTAACTTTGTATCAGTAAAAATAAAGTAAAAACCAATGTGGTTCACCAATATGACCCTTATATTGGATGGGGTACCACTTGGTATTAAAAATATAGTGTGGGGAAAAGGAGAACTAGTACCCCACCACCACTCAAACTGTCAACATGTTTCAGCCTGTTGGCTCAAAAGATTCCATGGCATTCGTCAGGACGAAACAAGGAATCCTCCCTTGCACCCACTGTATGCCACTGTTAGGCGGTCAGATCTTTGTCACCACCTTTTGTTCTCTGGTCCCTAGATACCTGTACAACATCAATGTCTGAAGTCATACTAAGCAACAGTAGAACCACTAGGACATTAGTCCCACTCATAACATGTGAGCATGAAACCGTACGCATCATTTGCATGAAGTGTGGGTGTGACACCACTCGTGCATCACACATACTGTGAGACCAGCTCATATTCAGTTACCCCAAAATTGGGTCATCTGGGCCCCATGAAGGAGGGCTCAGGAACCCCTGTTGTCACACAATATAAGGGCCGGAAAGCTAAAATAGTCACCTCTTACTCTTTCTAAGGTAGTCACACTCAGCCATTTAATCCAAAATAATTTTAACACATAAGGGATAGTGCAATTCACAATACAACTTGTGTACTTATTAGATCGTAGGGGTCACTTAATGATCTCCTAATAGATGTTAATTAGATAGATTGCAATGGGCGACTCCCTACGATTGGCTGCAAATATAGGGATAGAGGCAAGCAGGGATACAGCAAAAATCAAATTTTTTTTTTTTAAACAGCCAGCGTCCATCAAAAGCACATTTGCAGGGCCAGACTGGCCATACCGGGCATCTGGCATTTCCCCGGAAGGCTGGAGGCCATGGGGCCGATTTTCACCTTTCGGCCGTTCTCGCTGTAGGCTTGAATGGGAATCATTAATTCCAACAGTGCAGTTCAATGAAAATACAAGCCTCAATGCAGCCGAACAGAGCTGCCTGAAACTGACTATGCAGTGAGGGGGCCTGTCCGACAACATTTGACAGGGTTGCTTTTAGCCGGCGCTGCACATGTGCTGCTTGTACAAAAATGATTCTGGCTTGGGAAGACATTGGGGATGGGCAGTGGCCCTCTGGAAAGAGAGGGAGAATTTTGTGATTCGTGACCACACAAGGGATTTTTACATCCGGCCCAAACTGCTTTGAAAAACGTCCAGCCTACACAGGATGAAACCGGGACGAGAATCATGACACCTTTGTGAACTCATGTGCTTTTTCAGCTCTGTTATAAACGCCATCAGGAAGATAATTCGTTCTGTACAATAAACCAGGATAATTTCCTGAACAGCTTTGAATGCATGGGCCTGGATTCTCTCCAACTGGAATTATTATTGAAGCCAGACTGTCAAGCAGGTGGAACTCATAATAAGGCAGTCTGTGAAGCATTCAGGGACCATGCCAGGCGCATTGAATGCTATAAAAATGTCAAGGTGTCTTTGCTGAGTTATTGTTGATGGTCATCCAACCAGAGATGCCAACAACTTAGAAGTGTGCCTTATTTATGCTCGTGTAAGAGTCTGTTCTCCAGTGTGTATGTGAGCTGTAATATTCATACAAAAGCCCTGGCTAACCGCCTTACTCTTCGATTACTATATTTGTGATTTCCCTTCTTAATGCCAAAAAGCCTTGCGACAGATTTAATTGAGCTCTCGGAGGCAATGCATGAGTACAAAGGGCCTCATTTACGAGGCCGTAGAGGAAATGTTGCACCACCGGAGTGGCACTTTTTTGATGCTGTGGTGGCGCAATATGCCACAGAATATTTACAAGGCCACGCAAAGCCACTTTATGTGGCTTTTCATGCCTTGTAAATATGTGCCCATTTCACGCCGAACACTGTGTGAAAGGGGTGTTCCATGGGTTTTGCTGTAGGTGTTTCCAAGCAACACCCATGGAATTTGAAGCATTCCCACATTTCCAGACTTAAAATGAATCATAAACCTGAGAATGCGTAAGAATCCTAGTGGTGCAACGGGGAGAAAGTTTTTACTACTCATTTTTAGGTCTCGACTGACCCAGCGCATGCACTGGTCTGGCGAGACTTATTGAGAGGGCTCCAAAAAGTGCTACCAGGCCAGCCTAGAGCTACAGTGCATGTGCGCGGGCGCGCGCGCCGCGCTTTACCGCGATTACTTTCACTTTCGCGGCCGCACGGCCGCTTTGATGTTTGATCGCGATCACTTTCGCAGCCGTGCGGCCGCTTTGAATAGCCAATAGGTCTCGCTTTTGGAACCTTATATGTATTTAGTTATGCAACTGTTGCATAGCTAAACACTTATAAGGTCCCAAAGGCGAGACCTATTGGCTATGCCAGTGCTTGTTTCCTCTTTCCTTCTGTTTTGCATTCTGTGGCACCCATAGAAAGAGCAAGATAACATCAATGAAAAATCATCCAGCAACGCAGGCACTATTGCCACATGACGCAAGGGTGTCTGCGTTGGCACATGGCTGCTGTTTGTGCGCCGGCGCAGGGGAGAAGGACAGGAATGCGCCATATCTTGTAGATACAGCGCATTCCTGTCCTTTTCTTTGACGCACGGCAGTGCAGCAGGAAGGCCTGCTGTGTTGCCTTGCAGAAAAAGTTTGTAAATGAGGCCCAAAGTTTCAGACTATTTGTGCTGCTCGAGCACATTACTGTGACCATTGGCAATAATACATTCAGCACCTAGAGAGGGCTATACAAGGGGAGCCCTCTGTGGACCGCATTGTTCCTGCAATATACTTCAAGCCATTCATTTATGGTAAAATGATGCTTTACCATACCTACAGAATTCTGTTTAAAATCAATTTATGTGTTGGTGATAGTGCTAACACAGATGACCCTATAGGCTCTATTCATCGAAGGGAGAAAAGAACAGCCACATGTGACATGGTCTGGTTATCGACGAAAACCCACAAAAAAAACAGATTACATTTTAGCCTCCCTTGCTTTGAATCAATTTGCCTGTAGAAAGAGGACCGATACACAGGTGCAAAACTTAATTTTGACTCAGAAAAGGTTTGCAGTATAAGTTCCAAGCCACTACTGAAAAAAAGCAAATCAACTGAAACATATTTTAAACTACTGCTATCCCTGAGTGGTGAAGGAAAAGTCATTAAAATCGTGAGGTTACTTTTGATCTTTTACTCATTATAGCCAGTTGTGGGGCTCATTACAAGATCCCTAGAGTTTTACCTTGTAAATCACCCTTCCCCCCAAACTACCAGTACCAGCTGAATTGGTGACTCGGAGTCCCTTAGAATTGAGGAATTCCCAGGGGATAGTAATTATGCAAACTTGATTCTTCTAATTATGCCCCTTTTCCCCAATATTTTGTCCTGACAAAACCTCTAAATGAAACAGAGCAGATCATAGGAGTTACCACGGATCTCGGAATTTCGACGTGGCTGGTAACTCCTGTTAACGCCCCGTTAAAAATAAAAGGCCACTCAAAATGAGGGCTTTTTATATTCAGCCACATTTCTGGCAAGAAACTGTAAGAAAACATTATAGCAACTGTTTGGGCAGCAAATAAGAATTGGTGTGTTGTTTCTACCAGGTATGTTTGTTCAGTATTACCTGATTTCAGATGGTATTGTTGGTCTGCCTTGAGATGAAGAATGGCACAGTTTATGAATTCAGAATTCACTGGCTTCATCTCAGGTAGCACATCATTGCTGTTGCATGACTACTAGCTAAAATAAGATAATCTGTTTACGATCAGTCACCCAATATAAGAAATTAGATTACTAATTGGGGTGGGTGACTACCCACCACAAGGAATCATCACAACTCTTGTTAGGAGGAACCTTAAAATGCACTAAATTAACCTGGGCTTACCCCCTAAAAGCTATGGCACAGGGCAAACAAGTGTAACTTAGGGCAATATGTAAAGTACTTATGCAGTACAAAAACAATAATAAAGTCAAAATAAAGAACAATAAAAATCCCAAACTGAATTTGAATTTTTTTGTAAAATTTAACAAACAAAATGGCAAAAATCCAATGAGGGAATCCAGAGATAGGAATTTTTAATATTTTAAGTAGGAATAGGACCAATGAAAGCACACAGTGCCGATCATAGTAATTAGTTGTGGTAGACTGGGACCTAAGCACAAATTGACGCTGCCCACAATGGACAAGGGTTGGATACACCAACCAGGCTTGTCTTTCTGACTTAGCCCTTGAAGTCCCAATCCACCACAGGGGTGCACTTTTAAAGCCCCCCAGAACCTCAGGGAGGCACATAAAGACTCATAAGGTGTCAGGCAGAGGCCAAATGTAAGGTCCAGCCCAGGTCCAGTTGTCACTGGTCAGCTGGGTACTTTCAGGAAAAGGCATTTTGCAGCTTGTTATGGCCCTGTAGCTTACACAGGAGGAGAGCTAAAGAACCCTTGGAGTCGTCTTATTTGTTCTGGGTACAAGAGAGAGCAGTTCCAGTCCTTCAGGGCTCTTTACAAGTTACAGGCAGCAGTTCCAGTACTCTTCTGTTCTAACTCAGGTCCAGCAGTGTACTGAAGTGGGTGCTTGGGAATGCCACATTTATGCTTGGTACTTGCTACGGGGTCGGAATGACTCCTACGCATGCCCTGACCAATGAGGTAAAAGTTCCATAGGTCAACCCTACCCACTTTGGGCATTTTCAAGATGGCAAAAGTCTTCCTCCACATTAAACTTGAGGTCTTTGGGGTGTGGGGCGTTTGGGGAGTGTACAATGATAATCCCAGTGTCCTGCCACATCCAACACTAAAATCCAGTTTAGGAGAGCTGCTGTACCCACAACATACCCAGAGGCAGAATTCTGGTTGGACAAAAGGGGAAAACCAAAGGGGGAATTGTTTTAGTATCCTGTTCTCCTCATTTCAATTACCCCCCAAGTGTTATATGTAGCTCAGCAGACCTGTCAAGCAAAATTTGACAGTGTGCTGTCAAATTTACACACACAAACCCACCCTGCATAGTTTGTTGAACTCATGAGAGTCATCCCTGCCCATTCAGGTCAGTCAATTGTTTGCTTCTGGGAGGCATTACAAACCTTTTTTACATCTATTTTGACTTCATCATTGAATTGGATTTTTAATAACTATTCAAAATAGCGGTTTAATTATTTTTCTACCCAGTCCCATCTCAAAATACTATATTAGTATATTAATATTTAATCAGCACTCTGGTTTTCTCTAGGGCCAGCCAGGCGCCCTGCAGTGAAATTAGCTTTAGGATGCTAGTCACTATAAGAACATGTTAACTTTATATTTCTGCATGTCCTACTTGTAAATACCATGCACCTTGTTTTGTGGGCTTCAAGGCCTACATTGGGGTGACTTATTAATTGTTAAAGAGGCAGTGGAGGTTGCACGGATTGAGAGCGGAGGAGGGGGGTTAAAAATAAAGAAAACAAACACTTACCTGGTTGTCGGGTCTCTCCACTGCTGTCCCTCCATCGTCTCTCCAGGCCGGAACATGGAAGCAGGAAGCACCCGTCTCCCAAGCTCCCCATAGCCAATCACAATGTAGCATTGCAGCATTGTGATTGGTCTGAGTGCCGTGGTTCGGCGCTCAGCCAGGGAATGGGGTCCTGGGCATGTTCTCCATGCAGGCTGGAATGCAGCCTGCATGAAGAAAGTGCAAAGTGTGCATGACTGCTTGGCTGGCTCGAGAGGGCCGGCCAAACATTCATGCGCAGCTAAGGAGTGCAATCCATTCTTCTCCTGCCCTGCTCTGTAAGCAGAGCAGACCCGCCCACCCGCAAAGCTGCCACAGCAAGGAAACATAAAATGATAATAGCAACAAGTTATTATCGTTTTATGTTTTCCTTTACTTTACTGCTGCAAAGCAGTGGGGCAACACCACTGTGAAGAGGAGGTTTTGACCTATTAGACAGGCTTGATTTGTCAGGCCAAATTTCAGTTTTTTCCCTGCTACAGTCTAGTATAATAGTAGAGCTGAAGCTTGTTTGCAGTGCCACTATAGTGGATGTCCCAATAGGTGCTAAAGTCCACTAGGGTCATTTAACTTCCAGGCCCTTGGTGCATTTTTTATTTTATCCTACAGACTTATAGGCAAGTTAAATGTACCAATCTGACTATGTTTAAAAAGGAAACACCAGAACTTTGCTGCTGGGGACAGAAGTTAAGTGCACAGAGATCTAAATCCAGCAAATGTGTAGAGTTCAACAAAAGCCGAAAAATCCGGGGTGACCAGGCAGAAAAGGCAAATTCATACACCCAAGGTTCTTTACAATGGATGGATTTAAGATGGATGCCATTATTATTAAAGTCCAGGTGGACATCTGTGGGGAGTTTGCCATTCTACTACTGGCTTACCAGCATGCACCACTTTGGGATAACCTAATTTTCTGTAACCTCATTTAGAATGAAATGTGAGAGGCCTGGCAAAAGTATGGCATCTTACTGCTGCAGTTACTCCAGTTCAATTGCAAATCTTCTTTTGAAGATCTTAATTTTTAGTATAGTACTCCTCTCGGTCAAGCCTTTCACTACCTGCAACTTAGAACTTTCCTATCTGCTCACTTCCCAGGAAGTAAACTGTGCTGACTTTCAGAACAAGACTGGCCAATAATAACATTTTATGCATTAGAACAATTCAAATGATATATGACAGCCCAGTGATGAATAGAACATTCAGGTTTTAGGGGAAGATATGTCTCATCCTCTTCTGTCAGTGGAACAATATCTGAAACCTTCTACTCTTAAGGTGTTGGCTACATAGGGATATGGAGAGTTGTAGCTAGAGGTACCTAAAAATTGGCGCGTGTGACGGTCATATATCTCTTGTAGGTGACTGAAGGAGCATAGGTGTACATCAAACATGACGTCCCCAAGCCTTGTGATGCCTATGTTATCCCAAGCCCGAAATCCCTGCAAGGCACTAACTTTTCAGAGCTGCGGTCCACACCAAACTGGGGTTTTTGTCATTAGTTTGCCAGCCCAGACGATGATGCAAAGTGTCTTCCGCTTATGGCAGAGGGATGGTGGGGCTCTATCTTGACTTCGTAGAGTGTGTGTTTTGAGCTTGTGGTGCCCGTGGCCTCTCCCTCCATTGCATATGCTGGTTCAGTTTTAATTTGCTTTTAAATTTTAAATGAATGTTATTTTTTATTTAATTGTATTAAATGTAATAAATATTAGTAAATAAATATAAATAAAGTACAAATAAATGCAAATACAATAAGAACAAATACCTTTAAATTGAATCAAAGTAAAAGGGCAATTTGTTCTTTTTGGGAGGGTTTCAATTAGATCTGGGTGAAGATCACTCAAATTCCCCAAAAATGACTCAGAATTACCAGAAATATGTCATTCCGTGGCATTTTTTTAAAAAAAAGTAATAGTAAGAAAAGCATAAAATTGCATGTGACGCAAACAGTAGCTGCTGGCATTTTGTTAATTTGTGTTGTTTCCGTGCTCTTGAAATAGTATTTTTATGCGAACTACATCTCAATTACATGATATGGTGTATTGGCGTAATATTGCGTTACATACGTAACAAAAGTAGTGCATAATGCTGGAAATTATGTGTGATTACACCGGCGTAAATAACATTTTCTGTCATTGTCAAACTGTTGATGTACTGAACTTAGTGTAATTGGTGAATATTTACTTGCTTGCATTACAGTTTTATTATAGATTGTATAAATGTTTGTATGGGTTACTTGCAAGCCAAAAATGAAAGAAAGAGAAAGAAAGAAAGAAAGATAGAAAGAAAGAAAGAAAGAAAGAAAGAAAGAAAGAAAGAAAGAAAGAAAGAAAGAAAGAACGAGAGAAAGAAAGAAGAGGAGTTGCTAGACTTTATGCACTTTACATAATCGAAAACACAGTGAAGAATGTATAAATGGCAACTGTGAAACATCTCAATGTCCTAGACATGGGAAAAGCTCACCCACCCCAGTCAATATGTTTGCCAATTGTCCCTTGATTATGACTATTTGGTGAGCCGTCTCTTCTAAGATGGCTGACGCTGTCAATGTTCCATAGTGTCTGACTTCGGAAATAGTAGCAGTTGATGGTGGTACTTGGTTGGGTGGCTGGAGTGGGTGTCTTTATTACTGCATGGTGATTGGCTGATCGCAGGGGTCGACCTGATCAAATCCTCTGCTTTCAATAAGTGGTCGTGAGTGGTTGAACCCTTACACATTTATAAGGGGCATATTATCAAGGACGGCGTTAAAAATTATCGCCGGTTTAGCGGCAGAAAACTGCTGTTAAAGCGGCGATAATGGGCTTAATAATATGCCCTGGAGAATTCCGATAGAAGCCCATGTTCTGGTGTGAACATGGGCTTCTATTGGAATTCTCCAGGGCATATTATCAAGCCCATTATCGCCGCTTTAACAGCAGTTTTCTGCCGCTAAACCGGCGATAATTTTAACGCCGTCCTTGATAATATGCCCCTTAATGTCTGTGCTGGTGTCTGAACGATTTAATTAGAAGTAGCATTCATTGATTTGTGCAAATAAATAGATGAGCAAGACAGCATAATGCCTTCTGTCGATCATGTCACTGCTAATATCTGATAACTGGAGCAGGGGTGTAGCTTGGTCAGTAAGACTGGGGGCGGGGAGGGGGGGAAGAGTGCGTGAGCATCCGATTTCCCGACCATCACATTGGCATATAATGTTAAAAATACATTATAAGACAAGCAGGGCGCATGAGAGGGGCTCAAGAGGCAGTGGAAAAGGCGAGGAATACGGATTAATAGCAGTACTAAATGAGAGAAACACAATATTTTGTAAAAGAAACATTTTTGGGGCTTTCAAACAGAGATGAGTGTGTGTGCATTTTTGTCAGAGTGTGTATGCAAAAATCACACGTGAAATCCTACAGCCACCTTACCATACCGGACTGAAAGCACCGCCCAACTATTCGTCTGAAAATACATTTATTTGAGGGGCGGGGGAGAGATGGGGTGTAATACCCCATACACCCTTCCTGAAGCAATGCCCCTGAACTGGGGCTTTCAAGTCATCTGGTGTTCGAAGGCTGATCTGCTTACCTTCGATGATCCATGTGTTCTGTGCTGTTGGTATTATCACTGTTTTCAGTGTCTGCCATAAAACACAAAAAAAGGAATTTTGAGACTTCAGCAGCTAATTAAGGTGTGCAGAGATTCAGCAATATAACTACTAGTGCAGGCCCACTGCTACAGTGGCATCCCTCAAGAAAACTGGATGGTGGAGGGAAGGGTGAGGAGGCAAGAAGAGAACAAGGCTGGTTGATTCATGTATTCGCCCTGGAGTCGGTCAATAATGTTAGTAATTGCCCATACCTTCATTATGCATCCTCGAGTGGGGCTTTGGGTTCTGGCCAAGTGAGGGCCAATAACTAGCGTTTTTGACTGCTTCTATGGTCAGAATAGTTACATTATTGCCAAGGTCATGAGTAGTCATTTGAATGACCTTTAAATGGAGGCGTGGTGCCCACTACTATTTGTTATGTGATACTTTCCTAAGTTAGGGGCATATCAGCAAGTGCCGGCGATAATTATCGCTCAGCGCTCTTAGCGTGAGGATAATTATCGCCAGCCTACTCTGAATTTTATCGCGGAGATAGCGTGCTATCAGCAACGCTTATCTCCAAAGCGATAAAATTCAGAGCGCAAGCTGCCAATTGTGAGATTATCGCTGAAAATAAAGCGATAATCCCATAAGGTTTGGGGATAGCTTGCTGATAGGGATAGACATACTTAGCCGTGATATCCACCTTACATAGGATATCATGGCTTAGTCAGAAAAATTCCAGACATAAAAAAGCAGCGTTAACCGCGGTTAGCGCTGCTTTTTCTTATCTCTAACAGGTTTAGCGATATCCTTGATAATAGGACAAATGTCGCTTAGCGACATTTCTCCTATTATTTTACTCTGGAACGCCCCCTCTGCATCTGCAAGGGGAAGCGTAGAGTAAAAGGGTGCTAACATGCGAATTTGCGTGTTAGCACCCTGTTGCTGATAGGGCGCTAGTTTTATCTCTGCTTTTTTGGCTTTTAAAGCCAAAAAAGCAGAGATAAAGCCCTTGTTGATATGCCCCTTAATCTTTGTTATGTAATGGGGGCTCCGCTCAGGACCATGTGACAGTTATGTCACACACAGATATCCGCAGCGTGTCTGCAACCTGCTTAGCTGACGTTCATCAGTGGGGTATGCAGATGTACAAGACCATCTTTGTATTTATCTTTTTTTTTACTCCCGTGTAAACGTTACTGCTCCTCGGCCTACAGCATATCGAGTTCTTTCTGGCGGCAGCCTGGCCACAAGAACCTTTTTGTCCTCTGTCAGGGTGTTTCCCGTTGGTTTCGCTTGTGGTGTTTGGAGAGAAGTCAGAAAGTGATATTGGTCTCCTGAAGTTTATCGGCCGGAAAGGAAGAAAAACAGATATTATTATTTAAGCATACTTTAGTGGGCGCTTGAGGGAGAAAGGATTGTTTTACAGTGGGCGCCACGCCGCCAGAGGCCTGGGAGTCGGACTGGACTCCAGGGCCACCATGTGCCCAAGACCCGCCCAGCCTCCTTCTCGCCTCAGGGTCACTGGTGTGATTTAAAACAAGTACTGGCAAAGCTAATATGTCTCTCCGATTCAAGAGCTACGTGTTTTAGCCACGTTTTACACCAGTGTGGCCACCAGTTAGTGTCATATAGGAGAGGCGCATTCAGTGGCATAGAGTGGAGTAGAGTGTTGTAAAGTGGAGTGTAGAGTGTTGTGGAGTGGCGTAGAGTGTTGTGTAGTGTAATGGAGTGGAATAGAGTGGATGGTTGTGGAGTGGGGTGGTGCAGAGTGGTGTAGAGTGGAGGGGCATAAGTTTTCATAGAGTGGGGTGGCGTGAAGTGGTGTGGTGGATTAGGGTGTAATATAGTAGAGTGGAGTGGAGTAGAGTGGAGTGGAGGGGCATAGAGTGGTGTAAATTGGCATTGAGGGTTGTAGAGTGGAGTGGCATAGAGTGGAGTAAAGTGTTGTAATGTGGAGGGTAGTAGAGTAGAATAGAGTGTTGTGGAGTTGCACAGAGTGGAGTAGAGTGGAGTGGTGTAGAGTGTCATAGAGTGGAGTGTTGTAGAGTAGAGTGTCGTAGAGTAGAGTTCCATTAGGTGGAGTGTCGTAGAGTGGAGGGTCATGGAGTGGAGTCGAGTAGAGTAAAGTGGTGTAGAACGGAGTGGCTTAGAGTTGAATAGAGTGGAGTAGAGAAGTATAGTGTGGAGTTGTGTACAGTGGAGTAACATGGCGTAGACCAGAGTAAAGTAGAGTAGGGTGTTGTGGAGTAGGGTGGAGTATAGTGGAATAGAGTGGTATGGAGTGGAGTAGAGTGTTATAGAGTGGAGTGTCGTAGAGTGGAATGTCATAGAGCAGAATGTCATAGAGTGAAGGGGTGTAGAGTGGAGGGTCACAGAGTGTTGTAGAGTGTTGTGGTCTAGAGTGGCGTAGAGTGGAGAGGCAAAGAGTGTCATGGAGTGTTGTAGAGTGAAGTGGAGTGACATGGAGTGGATTAGAGTGTTGTAGAGTTGAGAGGCATTAGGTAGAGGTGCTTAGAGTGGAGGGGCGTAGAGTAGAGGGGCACAGTGTAGAATGGAGGAAAGTGGTTTAGAGTGGAGTGGCATATAGTGGAGTAGAGTGTCCAGTGGCGGCTCTTCTGCTCGGGCAGAGCAGCGCCACCCAATTGCACTTTGAGCAGTGGAAAAAGGAAAAATTAAATGATAATAACCCTATGTTATTATCAATTTATTTTTCTGTTGTCAGGCAGGTTTAAGGGGTGGGGCGGATCTTGGTTGTTGTCACAGCCAGCAGGGGAGGAGTGGTTGGGGCACTTAAGTGCGCATAACAGTTTGGCCGGCCGTCTTGAGCCCGCCAAACAGTCATGCACACTTTTCATTTTCTCCACCGGGCTGTGCCTGGGTGGAGAACATGCCCAGGCTCTCAGTCCCTGTCTGAGTGCTGAACCACAGTGCTCAGAAAAATCACAATGCTGTATTGTGTGCGCTTTCTGCTTCAAGCAGGAACATTGGAGGACCGAGGCGAGGCAAGGAGGCGGCCGGCAGCAAGGTGAGTAACTTTTAAATGTATTTTTCTATCCTCCCCCACCCCGACCTGACTCACCTGTGCTACTTGGTGGCTGTTGCCACTGAGAGTGTCGTAGAGTGGAGTAGAGTAGAGTATTGTAGAGTGTCATAGAGTGGAGTGTCATTGGGTGCAGTGTCATAGAGTGGAGTGCCGGAGAGTGGAGTGCAGTGGAGTGTCATAGAGTGGCATGTTGCGGAGTAGCAAAGAGTGATGCAGAGTGTCGTAGAGTGGCATAGCGTATCGTAGAGTGGCGTGGAGTAGAGTGGAGTTGCGTAGAGTGACATAGAGTGAAATGGCATAGAATGGAGTAGAATTTCATAGCGTGAAGTTGCGTAGAGTGGAATAGAGTAGAGAGTCGTACTGTGGTAGAGTAGTGTGCCATTGAGTGGAGTGTCATAGAGTGGAGTAGCATAGAGTGAAGTGGTGTAGAGTGGAGTGGCTTAGAGTGGAGTAAAGTAGAGCCTCGTAGAGGAGTATAGTGGCATAGAGAGGAGTAGAGTACAGTGGAGCAGAGTGGAATAGAGTGGTATAGAGTGGAGTGTGTAGAGTGCCATGGAGCAGTGTAGGTAGAGTGGCAGACTGGAGTGGCACAAAGTGTCGTAGAGTGGAGGGGCGTATAGTGGCATAGAGTGGAGTAGAGTGGAGTGGTGGAGAGTGGAGTATGAATGGTGTGGTTTTGCACTGCCATTATAGACAACTCATTTTCAATTGAAATGACCATTACATTAGAACAGACATACAGTTTTACTGATAAAACTATACATGCTCAAATGATAATATGTGGAAATGCCAATGCCTAATGCATTGATTTATTTTGATTGTATTAAAAATTTGTTTCCAGCACACTTTAAAAATACAAAAAAATTTGGTTTGCGTGTGCTTTCCTAATTCTGATATATTCTGAAATATATGCTCAGTTGATTTACACACATTTAAATGTTGTTGTATGCTAGAAAAAACAATTTCATTTCACAACCCAGATTGTCAGATAAATCATCTTACTTTAAAATCAGAGAAAGAAATTTGACCTCCGTTTTTGAATGCACAACAAAAATGACAAGATAAGAACGATTTGTAGCATGTTTACAGAAAGTGAACAGTCGCGGGAGAATGCAATAAACAGGCTATGTTCCACGAGAGGAACAAAGACATGCTGGACAGCCTAAAACAAATAAAACAAACAAAAAAGAAAGTAAGTAAATGTGTGTTACAAACCACAAAGTCAATGGTAAGCAATAGGCAAAATGTATTCTTAAATCAGCTTTCAGAATGTCCCCAAGAAGTCTTTAGCAACCAGACTGCTGCGCTGTTTTTTAGACTTCAACCTAAACAAGAATAAAGAATGTTTAGCCACAATATCGAGCCACCCAGACCCACAGCTCAGCAGAACGCTTTGTATGTGGTAGAGAGCTACTGAGAATGACAAAAAGAGTCCCTTCGATATTGCAAAGTCAATTCTTCTGTAATTCAGAAGCTGTTTTCATCCCATCTCAGCAACTTTGGGAAGTTTACTGTAAATATCTAGCCTTAAAAAAACAGGCAATCTCAATGTATTTGGGTGCCCTAGAGGCGACATGCGTTTTATGCTTGTTTTGGCATCTGTGTAGTTAGAGCCCTGTTCGATGACTTCATGAGGGACCTCCTCCCAAGACCAGGTGGCAAGTCTGTGGCCTTGCCCAGGAGGCTCTGCTGAAAACTATCCTGTGCAGGTGTGAAAAGTAATCAAGTAGCATAGAATGCTGTTTTGCTATATGTAGAGAGTCGCAGGACATTGTTTTCATCACCCAAAAGCGGTGAAAACCGATTATTTGTGGTCAAAATATTAACCAAAGTTTGGCTCTGCAATGTGGCTGATAAGTCAAAAAGCTGTGCTTTTTACCGTGCAATGTTTATTGCGGCCGCTCTTTGTAGTTACGGAGCAGTAGTTTCATGATGAAGGACTGGAAGGAATGAGCTCAGGATCACACCATTTGATCAAGTGGGGAAAACTGGAAATAATGTATTTTGGACCTACATCCAGAAATAGACGTGCAAGGCATGTCATCAGATATCAGCTTTCGTTCTTCTGCAATGTTCAGGAATGTACCGAAAGAGGAGCACTTGTGACCTCCCAGTTGGATCCATGGATCGCATCCTTCACTCCTCACAGGAAGTTTCAATGCTCTGAGTCTCACACAACCCCAAGAGCAGGCTCAGCTGCTGGCTGCCAAATCTGTGATACTGCAGGGGGAGTTCAACACCAACTATTATTACAGGAAACTGTGAGGAAGAGGGTGGAGGACGGGGGAGGGGGGGTGGGGAAGGCGAGTGGGGGTAGGGGAGGATGAGTGCGCTGGAGTCGACAAGAAGCACGGTAGAGAAACACGAACATTGGCAAAGCCAATAGGGCTCGCCTATGCAAGAGCTAATGGCTTTGCCAATTGTTTTAGCCATGTTGTACACCAGCGTAGCTGCTCATCAGTATAGCTAAATGTTTGTAGTGTAGAGGAGAGTAGAGTGGGGTGGCGTAGAGTGGCGAAGAGTGTCGTGGAGTAGCATACAGTGTCATGGAGTGTTGTAGAATGGCATAGAAAGTAGTGTTGTAGTGTGGAGTGCCGTAGACTGGAGTGTAATGGATTAGAGTGGAGTGTCATGGGGTAGTGTAGAGTGCTGTAAAGTGGAGTGATGTAGAGTGGAGGGATGTAAATGAGCGCAGAGTGGAGTAGAGGGGCATAGAGTGGAGTAAGTTGCTGTAGATTCAGTTACAGAGTCAAAGATTGGAGAGGCGCAGAGTAAAGTAATGTGTCGTAGAGTGAAGTAAAGTGTTGTAAATTGGTGTAGATTGGCATACAGTGGAGTGGTATAGAGTGGAATAGACTTGAGTGGTGTATAGAGGAGTAGAGTGGTGTACCGTGGAATGGTGTAGAATGGAGTGGAGTGAAGTGGCACAGTGTGTCATAGAGTGTGTAGAGTGGCGTGGCATAGAGTGTAGTGTCTTAGGGCCATATGTACAAAAACCTTTTGCATTTCCTAATGGTCCAAATCGCACTTTCGTCCCATTGAAAAATGTGAAATAGTCTTTTCCTATGTACACAGGCCTTTAGGGAATCTCAAAATTGCTATTTCTTAGCACACGTACAAAGCATTTCCTAAATGCAAAATGAGCATTTACGAAATACAATTACCATCGACTCAAAGTCGATGGTAACCATATGTAATTTAAAAAAAGTGCAATAGAGCCCACACATGCCCTTAGGGCATATGTGTGCTCTACATGTGCAGCACTAGCTTTGGGGTGCATTACGGTGGGCCTTATGCCCACAGCCATCCTTGGTTTAGCATTTCCTAAATAGCAATTTTCTGATTGGAAATCACTATTTAGGAAATGCAAAACTGACCCATTGGTACAAATGGCATGGGATTTCCTAATTCCTAATTGCGATTTCCTAATAGCGAGTCCTACTCTTTAGGAATCGCTATTAGGAAATCGATAAGTGTTGTGGAGGGTCATAGAGTGTCATGGAGCAACATAGAGTGGAGTGTTGTAGAGTGTCATGGAGTGGAGTAGAATGGAGTAGAGTGGCATAGAGTAAAATGGAGGGGAGTGGAGTGTTGTAGAGTGGAGTGGTGTAGTGTCGAGTACAGTGGAGTACAGTGTTGTGTCATAGAGTGAAGGGGCATAGAGCTGAGGGACATAGAGTAGAGGGGAATGGAGTGGAGTGGAGTGTCGTATAGTGGAGTGTCATAGAGTGGAGGTGGCGTATATTGGCCTAGAGTGGAGTGGCATAGAGTGTCATAGAGCGAAGTGACATAGAGTGGAGGGGCATAGAGTGTCATAGAGTGGAGTAAAATGTCGCAGAGTAAAGTGGTAGAGTGTAGAGTGAAGTAAAGTGGAATATGTGACATTAGTTTGCATGCCATTACAACGCAGTCGTTACAACGACCGTGTTGTTACATCGCATACGGTTACATCGCAAGTCGTTGCTGTAGGGGGCATGCTGGACTTAGGAATAGTATAATTTACTATTCCTACTCCAGTTTGTGCAACAGCAGGGAAGGTGTTGGATTGTAAATCCAACACCTTCTGCCCCAACAGCAAGTCGTTGTAACGACTTGCGATGTAATCATATGCGATGTAACAACACAGTCGCTGTGATGACAACTGTTGTAATGGCATGCGAACTAAACAATGTCTCCTAGTAAAGTGTCATAGATTGGCATATCTTGGAGTGGTGTAGAGTGTCGTAGAGTGTTGTAGAATGGATTCAAGTGTTGTACAGTGTGATGGGGGGGTCGTAGAGTGGATGGTCAAAAAGTGAAGGGTCCTAGAGCGGAGTAGAGTGGCCTAGAGTTAAGTGTCATAGAGTGGAGTGGAGTAAAGTGATATAGAGTGGAGTGTCACGGTGTGGAGTAGAGTGGTCTAGTGTGAAGTGGAATAGAGTGGTGTAGACTGTCATAGAGTGGAGTGGAGTGTAGTTGAGTGGCCTGGAGTTAAGTGGCGAGGAGTGGAGTACAGTATTGAAAAGTGGAGTATCATAGAGTGGAGTGGCATAGGGTGGATTAGACTGTTGTGTTGTAGAGTGGAGGGATGTAGTGTGTTGTGGAGTGTTGTGGAGTAGGGTGGAGTAGAGTAGAGTATTTGTAAAAGGGAGTGGCATAGAGTGCAGTAGACAGTTGTATCATAGAGTGAAGGGGAGTAGAGTGTTGTGGAGTGTTGTGGAGTGTTGTGGAGTAGGGTGGAGTAGAGTAGAGTGTTGTAGACTGGAGTGGCATAGAGTGGCATATAGTGGAGTGGCGTAGAGTGGAGTAGACTGTCTTGGAATGGAGTGGAGTAAATTGTTGTAAAGTGGAGTAGAGTGGAGTGCCGTTGTGTGGAGTAGAGTGCCATAGAGTGGAGTAGAGCAGAGTGGAGTAGCGTAGAGTGGAGTAAAGTGTTATAAGAGTGGAGTGGCATAGAGTGAAGTAAAGTGGCATAGAGTGTCATAGAGTAGAGTGGCGTAGGGTGCCATAGAGTGTTAGAGAGTGTCATAGAGTGTCCTAGAGTGAAGAGTCATAGAGTGGCATGAAGTAGAGTGGTGTAGAGTGCAGTAGACTGTCATATCGTAGAGTGTCGCGGTGTGTTGTGGAGTAGGATGGAGTACAGTTGAGTATTGTAGAGTGGAGTGGCGTAGAGTGGCATAGAGTGGAGTGGAGCAGGTTGTAGTAGACTGTCATGGAGTAGAGTGGAGTAAATTGCTGTAAAATGGATTAGAGTGAAGTGCATTGTGTGGAGTGGAGTGCTATAGAGTGGAGTAGAGTTGAGTAGAGTAGCGTAGAGCGGAGTAAAGTGTCATACGAGTGGAGTGGCGTAGAGTGGAGTAAAGTGGCATAGAGTGGAGTGGCATAGAGTGGAGTAAAGTTACGTAGTGTATTACAGAGTAGAGTAGCGTAGGGTACCATAGAGTGTTAGTGTCATAGAGTGTTGCAGAGTGAAGTGTTGTAGAGTAGTATGTTGTTGAGTGGCATAGAGTGACGTAGAGTTGGAGGTTTATTGATTGGAGTGGCGTTGTGTGGAGTGGCGTAGAGTAGGAGGCGTAGAGTGGAGTGGTATAGAGTGGAGAAAAGTGGAGTGGCGTAGAGTGAAGTAGAGTGTTGTAGAGGGGAGAATAGTGGAATGGAGTAAAATGCCATAGAGTGGACTGACGTAAAATATCATAGAGTGGTGTTGTGTCGCATAGAGTGCAGTAGAGTGGAGAGTCGCAGAGTGTCATGGAGTGGAGTGTAATAGATTGTTGTAGAGCGGAGTATCATAGGTTTGAGTGGCATAGATTGGACGACCATAGAGTGGAGTAGTGTAGATTGGACTGGTGTGGGGTGGCGTAGGGTGGTATAGAGTGGAGTGGCCTAGAGTTGTATAGAGTGGAGTAGAGTAGAGAGTAGAGTGAGTAGAGTGCTGTATAGTGGAGTTGCTTAGAGTAGAGTATGCATGGGGTAGCGTACTGCCATTACAGACAACACATTTTAAATTTAAATGACCATTACATTTTCACAGATATACAGTTTTACTGATAAAACCATACAGCACACAAACAATAATGTGTGAAATTGGATCACAAAGTGTATTGATTTGTTTTGGCATCAAAACATTTGCTTCCTCCACTCTTCAGAATTACAAAAAAAGTGCTATATTTGTGCCTTCCTAATTTTGATGTACTCTGAAATATTTGCACAGTTCATGTAATTCTTGCTTTACTTTTTCCCACTATCCGACGCTGCTGTTAACCTTTGATGAGCACAGTCAAAACTTAAATCTGTATTTGTATTGTTTGCTCAACACATATATGCATTTGCAACACTTGATCACTGAACCATCTCCTCATGATTTTTGTGTGGCACATTACTGTATTTACGAATGCTCTTTGCCTGATTTGTTTCTGTGTATTCAAAGTATGAGAGTGTTTAAATGTATGGCTCTTTGCCATCTTTCTGTTTATGTAATTAAAAAAATGTTTCTAGAACTGTTACGTATGTGACTTTTAATTTACTCATGCTATGAGTCATTACACTATTCCATAGTGACTCCCAAAAAAACCCGTTACCATTTAATTACAGAAAATACAGCAATCCTTTTTCTGTAGCATCTAATTTTTTCAGATGCTTTTGTCAGTGCTCAATCTCCAATTCTACTGGCCTGCGAGCCAACTAATTTCAAACATAAATTTAATTCTCATGCATTTCAGATTCGGAAATATTCCCCCACAGTGCCAGCAGAGAATGTTGAAACTAAAACACTCCTGTGGTCTGATCTAAAATGTGACTGACAATGTCTCAAGCCAATGGTTGAATATTCTGGGGGACATGAAACAAATGAGGCTGAGTCAAAGCCCCTTAAGGTAAGTGTAGAATACAATATGTTCACTATTAATGGTGCAAACGTCATCCCCAACAAGCATTGGCATAGCCAATAGGTCCCGCCTGTTTGTTATGCTTCGAACAAATGTAACTACCATGCTACACTTTGCTTTGCTTTCTGTAGTGGGCAAACTTGTTCTAAAGTACATAGCAGGGGTGTACAATATAATGTCTGTGTGTCAGTTAAGCTGCTGCTCACAGGCATTGGTTCTCCCCATCTTCTGAGTTCATTCACCTCCGACCCGGCCAAGTTTATCCGCTTTCTGCAATGTAGTTGTCCTCCAGTGGAAATTGTGCATGATCGCTTGCCCATCTATTGCTCTCTTCTTGACCTCTTGATTTTACAGGTATTACGGGTGGTATTAGTTCAATTCCTCTGCAAACCTCCTTGAAACTAATCATGCACCGAGGCAGTCATCGGGGGAAGATGATTCTGTTCCCTAATCAAAACAGTTGGGAAAAACAGGCCACCAGCATCGTGTTCTTTGGAGCACAGCAAAGAGTGCATTAATGCAATTATGTCTGAATTGACAATTCACTCTCCTGGGTCTTTAAGGCTTGGCTGTGAATGTGGAAAGCAACAGACTACATGGAATCAAGAGAATGGTTTGCTGCCATACTAAAGGGTCAAAGTTTCGCTTAGGACAAGGAAACCCATCACACTAAACGGCACAGGAGTTTACTAGAACTTTATTTTGAGTTCTAACTAAATGTTTCCTCAAAACCTGAGCATATTTTCAACCCCATGTTCTGTTTGCAGTGCATAATTCTCCCTGAAAGGAAAATAGTTGACTGGAAAACTACTTACCAACCACTCATGTAACCACACAGCCACTCACACCCACAAAACCACTCACACCCACTCCTAGACCCACAAAATCACTCACACCTATTCACACACTCACGCACACACCCACGCACAGAACCACACACCTTACTCACAGACCCACCCACACACACACACCAACTTATACACCCACACAACAACTCACACCCACTCACAAACCCATACAGTTACTCACACAGCCACTCACAAAACCACGCACACAGCCACTCACACACCGATATAGCCACTCACACACCCACACAGTCACTCACACACCCAGTCACTGATACACTAATAACAAGCATTGGCATAGCCAATAGGTCTCGCCCTTGGGACCTTATAAGTGTTTTGCCATGCAACAGTTGTTGTTGCACCAAGGATATTGTGCTGCATAAATAACTACTTATAAGGTCACAAAAGCGAGATCTATTGGCTATGCCAAAGCTTGTTTTTGTTTGCATTTTCTTTTAAAAGTGGATACAGAAAATTGTGCTGCTTTTAAGTGACTCTACATGCTAAAGTGACTTGCGAACTAAAGGAACGCGTGGTAATGATGCGTTTGTTGTATTGCCCGCATTGTAAATGCATGAATGGTAAAAGCATGCGTGGTTCCGTCGTACAGCCTCCGGGGTTAGTTTAAGAAATATCACCCAGCACAAGGAATGGCGAAGTCATGGAAAATAATTGAAAACATTCAGTTTCAGCTTTGGCACTACAGTGAGGACCACATCTGTCCCTTCTCACACACACACACACACACACCATGACTCGAGGCGGAGTGCTGCCCAAGTACAAAGAGCGGGAACCGGAGCCAGGTTTGGCCTTGATGTCAGCTGTGCATGGACTTGATTTGCATTTTTCAAATGCCTTGCTTGTAAGCGTGACCAAGATTCCCCACAAAAGAGGGAAAATGCCATAGAGTGGGTGAGACCAGATGAAAGGTCTGCGGTTGTGTCCGCGGGCTGCACGTCGCTGGCCAAACCTCGCGCGCAGGCGCCATGTCATGCAGACGCACATTAACTGAGGTGCCACAGATGACTATCTCCTTTAAATTCCAAGCTCGCTGAATGTGGTATGTTGGACGCCTTCTCTGTGGCTCCTGACACCAGCATCTTGGAGCCATGTCCCCTTCCTGACACTGCTTAATTTGTAAAAATAATAAAAAACGAAAGTGTAAGGCCTAATGGTTTACACAGGAGGCCACAGTGCATAATATCAAATGTTGCCTTGCTTCTATCTTCTTTCATCCTAAACTTCCTGCCTCCTTATCTCACTCTTGTAAATTCATTTTCATCCATGCTTCCTCTAGTCTCATTGTTTTCTTGTCTTTCTATTTTCTTCCTTTTCTGCCTTTCACTTTCCCGGTCAAAGTTGGATGATTGAAAAAAAAATTCCCGCTGCTGAAACATGAGTGCCAGAGCCCATCACCTGCCCAAATCTGGTCCTGATTTAAAAGTGTTAATGAGACCACTGTAGCCTCTGCACCACCGCCGTAAATGTGAGGTAACCAGCCAGACTGAACTGTAAGCAACCCGTCACTAACCAATCAAATTGAAATATAAGGAAACCGTCACTAGTTTTGCAGCCAGGACCCATCCGTAAGTGTTCTGTCACTGGTCCCAGTCAGGACACAAAGAGCGCGTGAACAGAGGCCTTTGGCAAATAATGATATATATAAAGAAAATTGGCTTAGAGGGATCAATCTCTTATTTATTTATACACAAGAAACAATAAATTTTCTCGGTATTTACTCATTTCTTATATGAAAACTTTCAAGCATTATTTTTCAGAAGCGAATATCTCTTGGTAGACATCAGAGAACTTTACACATAATATGTACAATAAAAAAACATAAGGACCAAATCATAACATAACAATCTCTATATACAGTTTCATTGAGTCATATATATACACATCTTATATACACAACAAGTTATCACATATAAATTCCCCTGACTATGGTTCCCAAAAATATACACTTCTTATTTACAGCAATACATTTGGAGGTAATCCTTTTGGCATCAGAGGTATTACTCCTCTCCTGATTTTTTATATATATGCCAAACTAAATGATTCCTTGGTCAACCCAATCGGTGGACTCCTCCTACATCAGTATGTCGACGCGTTCGCGTTTCAGCCTCCACATATTTGGCTTCCTCAGGACGGGGATAACAGTCTATCTGTATCAGGTCTTGGCGGGTCTCTACTATGGCAATACTCAAGTTCAATATGTTCTCAGCGCCTTAGCACGTTGACATCACCGGGTGTCTTGTTAACAATACATTCACGGGTCGCTTATAATTCATCCAATACGTCCCCACACTGTCGTCCAGTGAAGGACAAGGTAACGATTCCGTCTATGAATCCGCCGCTTCCGCTCCATGATAGAAAAACGCGATTTTCTATCGTGGAGCGGACGACGGCGTGGGGACGTATTGGATGAATTATAAGCGACCCGTGAATGTATTGTTAACAAGACACCCGGTGATGTCAACGTGCTAAGGCGCTGAGAACATATTGAACTTGAGTATTGCCATAGTAGAGACCCGCCAAGACCTGATACAGATAGACTGTTATCCCCGTCCTGAGGAAGCCAAATATGTGGAGGCTGAAACGCGAACGCGTCGACATACTGATGTAGGAGGAGTCCACCGATTGGGTTGACCAAGGAATCATTTAGTTTGGCATATACATAAAAAATCAGGAGAGGAGTAATACCTCTGATGCCAAAAGGATTACCTCCAAATGTATTGCTGTAAATAAGAAGTGTACATTTTTTGGAACCATAGTCAGGGGAATTAATATGTGATAACTTGTTGTGTATATAAGATGTGTATATATATGACTCAATGAAACTGTATATAGAGATTGTTATGTTATGATTTGGTCCTTATGTTTGTTTATTGTACATATTATGTGTAAAGTTCTCTGATGTCTACCAAGAGATATTCGCTTCTGAAAAATAATGCTTGAAAGTTTTCATATAAGAAATGAGTAAATACCGAGAAAATTTATTGTTTCTTGTGTATAAATAAATAAGAGATTGATCCCTCTAAGCCAATTTTCTTTATATATATTAGATGTTTCTATACCCAGGCATGGGAGGGTTATTTGGGTATGCCCCATAATGTTCTATTGACAGTTTGGCAAATAATGAGGCTATAATAATGGAAACCAATTTGCACGGTTAGAGGTCTCAGCTTCCAGCAAATCTCCATCACCTGGCCAGGAGTGAGAGAAAAAGCAAATTCAACGATGACTCTCACATCTGAACTCTTTGGCCCGCTCGGTTACTCTAGGTCTGAAGAGCAGCAAGGACAAGTCTGCACCGCGAGCCATTAGCAATGATGAGATGCACGCCTTGACTAAGGAAGATTGATATGAAACACATTGTCTCGTGCAATTTTGTTGGACTGTGCTCCCTCGACAGCCGAGGTTGTGGTTGGTACACTGGCGTACCTGGGGAAGTCCTTCCTGGCCAATAGGACCCAGATACCCAAAGTAAGCACTTCCTTGTTTGAACCAATTCAACCTTCTTGACATACTCCTTAGGCTTACCATAGGCCACAGAAGTTCACCTCTGACCAGGGCCAACCATAGGAAATCATTCTTTGTTCAATCTCAGTGCTTCTGAATGGCCATTGAGTAGTAAAACCTCATCAGATGGGGTGAAAAGTGCCTCTATAACTGTTAACATAGGCTCTGCTTTCTACAGCCTTATTATGTAAAACGACAACTATCCATTTCTGCACTTGGAGCACCCTCCATTGGGTGCACCTGGCATAGACAGGGAAAATGCACAATATGGCATAAAAATGCATTGGCTAGAGCAGGAGCGAGCTTGCGCCTTCACCGGGGACACCACAACATCGAAAAGTGGACTGGCCGCTTAAACCCACTTGTCTCTTTTTGAATGCAGGTGGACCAGCAACAAGCGGAGCAGGGGTCCCTACACAGGGGAATGCAGTAGCATAGCAAGGATGCCATGGGCCCGGTTTCAAGCAAGGAATTGGGCCTGCAGACTGCTCTAGGAGCAGTAAAATAAAGCAATTATCAGAGTTTAATGGCCGCTCGGGGCTCTGGTGCACTGCACCTGCTACACCAGTGGTAGCTATGCCCTTGGGTAGATGCAATGTGTGACTGCACCGCAAATAGGCCCCTGTACCCAATGGCCCAATCCCAAGGAATGCCTGAGGGAGCACTGACAGTGCACCCATTTGATGAGGGTCACGCATTTAATGCACCTTCCGAAGACCTGGTTCCCATACACCTATGTCTGTAATATGGTGGGATGCAGAGGCAAAGGCATTCCCTCTGTTGAATGGGGCCATGCACCTTGGAAATTAGGGAACTCCCACTTAGGATCATACAGGCACAAAATGTGTGCCAGTGCCATAAATATTACAGAAATGGTTACACAGGTGTCTCGGAACCCCTCTATAATACCAAAGAGCCCCAGGAGCATGAAAAATGGGCACGCTAGGATACTTTCTGGAATATGGCTATGGTATCATTCATGGATCAAGGCATTTGTATCCACAAATATATTTATGGTTCTCAGATCATCATGCAAATTGCCTATATCTATGTGCACGCGTGTCTCATGCCTAAGGGTTCTTATGTCATGATCCTCAAGGAGGTTAATTGCAAAATTAATAGTCCCATTCGATTTGTGTTCCAGGCCAAATGGATTCTTTATTGGATGAAGTACTATGTTCAAATTCATTCATTTATAACATTTCTCCGGAGGTTGGTACAAACACAGTCAACACGTGTTTCGGGGGTTTTCCCATTCCTCAAGGCTGTAAATGAACAAAAAAAGTAGGTCTTAGATTCTAACAACATACCAATATAAAAAAAAATCTTTCAAGCAAACAAATCTGTACATTCTTCATTATTTACATATATTCCAAACCCCATTTTAAACAATCTCATTCCCAGGACAGGTAGAGACATAAATACTGTAATTTTGTCTCATATTTATGAGAAGCTCTCAAAGCATATTTCGCGGTTAAAAATATAATAATCCATGTAACGTGCATAGGAACAGAACAAAAGTGTAATTCGTATCATTTCACACCATGACCCAGAGATTTGTTATTCTCCAAGGCATAGACTCACTAATACACTCAAAATCATTAGTACACAATATCAAAATCATGTCTCAATATTTTGCAATATTACTCAAGTTTGAATTCCCATCATTTGTATTACAAGAGTCTTTTGTACCTTATTCCGATGTCGATGGGCCCACCACTGTTAGGTCTTCAGTGGTGGGCCCACTGACATCTACAGAAGCGGTTCGATCATCGGATTGTAATCTGGCGGTCACACGCATGGGGCGGAGGGACCGACCGCTGCTTTTCCGACGGGCTCATGGAGCCCGTCAGGGTAGCGGTGGGGCCATAATACCTACAATAGGGCTGGTGCCTGCTCCTGCACTGCCGTAGGGATTACAATACCAGTTTCCCTCTCCCTTTTCATGGCGGTCCAACCGCCATGAAATGGCAGATGGAAAGGGACTTTGGGGGTCCCTAGCAGGGACCCCATGCCACTTGGGCCTCTATCGGGCCTGGGGGGCACATGTTGTGCTCCCCAAACATCAATGCACCATGTGCTAGGCACCACGTGGTGCCTGCCACATGGTGCATGGATGTTTAAAAATATGCCTTTTTCAATTGCAGCTTGTGCTGCGGTCCTTTTCCGGACCGTAGTGCAAGCTGCAATTGAAAATGGCATATTTCCAACTGCCGTGCTGGTGGTCCCATTGGAATATGGGCGTGGAACCGTAATGAGCCCCTATATCTCAAAATGTGTCTTAATCCACAAATATCTGATTACATTTTGATTTTAATTCCATTGTATTTTTACGAAAACAGAGACATTATCATTTGCACTTCTGGGACTTCAATGTTAACTTCCTACCATGGAAATGAAGGTCTTGCATGATAGTCCACTTGATAACAATAAAAGAGGAATATCCTGGAAGTACCAATATACCCATTCATGAATCCAAGAAAAAGCGTGTATTAGTCTCAACTCGCCGACATTGATTCCAAAATTCCTATTAAATAAGTTTCAAAAATCCCCGTTTTGTAAAACTCCCCCCATGTATGGAATCTGTGAGAAGAGATAAAAGTACATGCAGTATTTTTTCCTAAAACCACAGAAAGTCATGGTGCTGTGTGGGCATCTGGGTATTAGAGTTAATGCAGAGGAGGCCAGGGCAGCAAAGGACGCAGATGCTTAGGAGAGGGAAGGAGGCAAGAGTCGGGCATGGTGGGTGAAGGAAAACATTGAAAGGAACTGGGGGCCGACAGAATTAGAAGACATGGAAATCTGTTCAATTTATACTCAGGTACCAAGTTGTGTACACTAAGACTCATCATGAGACCTCTGCCCAGGAGCTCTTTAGTGAAAGAGTGAGTGAAGGAATAATGGAATGAAATCCAGCTCAGATTAATTATAAATGGTTAACATTAATCTGAGTAGTACATTCATCACTCTTTAGGTTTTGCCTGCAGATCACTTGAAACGGGCTTAGAGCCCACCCATTAATTACTATTGTTTGGCTCCCACGTCACTCTCATTTCCTTGCTTCTTATTCGGCAGCACCTCCTGTTTCCTCTTCTGCTTCGAGTGTTTGTCCACTTTGTGGTGCATAGGCCAATTATAGCTTCCTCTCCGTGACCAGTGCCCTTCCACTGGCCACACGCTTCTTGCAGTACTTTTTTTTTTTTAGACTTTCTCCTAGTACTCAATATGAGTACATGTATTTGTAGTCATTCTCCCCTCTCCACGTTGGCCCTTCATCTTGCTTTGGTTGCCCCCTCCTGCTTCGCTCGTTGACTCCTCTCACGTCCTTCCCTGGACCCTTCCCCTCCGCCCACGGCATTCGTTGCCCCACCATGGCCATCTCAGTTTTAGTATTTGGACAAAATATACAGGGGGAAAAGTTACAAGCCCCTTGCGCCACTTTTGCGTCACTTTTAACATGGGAAAAGTGATGCAAAAGTGGCACAAGGGGATTGTAAATCAGCCCCACAGTTTTTAATATCAGGGAAATAATATTAGAAAAAAAATAGTGATACAAAAATATAGTGATGCAAAATTGTTGTCAATAATATAGATTTTTTCAGGTAAGTAATATCGTTGTTAAGAATATCATTGTTGTTAATCTAATTTTCAATATTATATTTGTAAAACAATATCGTTTTTTAATTATCTTAATGTATTTTAGTTAATATATTACTTTTATGTGTCATTATTGTTTGTATAATTATTTATATATTTTTTTAATTTAGTTTGTAATTTTAAGTGTTTATAATTTTTATTTTAATTGTTAATAGTAATTTATAGTGTGATAGAGGGTTGCTAGGATTGTTGGGGTATTGGGTGGGAAGTTAATTAAGTAATAATTAACAATTACTTAATAATTTAATTATTTAATTGATTATTAATTATGTACATTGTGTAATAATTATATATATATATTTTTTTTAAACATTTTTTAATAAGGAACAAAGATCTGCATTTGAGTCTTTTACATTTGACAAAGCATTTACATTACAGTCCATGTTATTTGCACAATGGCTTACGAGATTCTCACATTTGATCAACAATGAATGCATTATATTACAGCTGTATTTTGTTATGACAGTTTTATATCTCCTCTTCTGAATCCCGGTCTGTTGCTGGGGGGGTACATATATTTCCTCTATAGGCATTCCATTTACCCCACATCTTTTCCCATTTCTTGGGACATCCTCTGTGAATAATTATATTTTTGGTTGTATTTTGTGTTCAGGATGCCGGGTTTGTAGGGGTATAGGGCGGGAAGTCAAACAAGTAATAATTAATCAAAGGTAATTAATAATTGATTATTAATTATTTGATTATTAATTATATAAATTGTTTGAACACTTTAAATATTAGTTATATTTTAGGTGTGGGATGTTGAGTTTGTAGGGGTATATGGTGGGATATTAATTAAGTAATTATTAAATTACAAATAATTACTAATTGTTAATTAATTTGTTAATTGATTATTCATTGTCTAAATTGTGTTTGACTTATTTATTTTATTTATATTTTAAATGAGGCTCCATGTTTGTAGGGTATTGTGTGGGAAGTTAAATAAGTAGTAAATAACATTTTTTCTAAATTGTAATTAATTATAAAATATATGTATATATGTATATTTGTTTTAGTTAATTAATAATGTTCATATTAAGAGTTTTATATTTGTTCTAAATTAATCGGGTTATTCAAATCTGTAATGTGTTTGAAGTGAAGTGCTTTTCCCTCTGTTGCACTGGAGTGGGAGTAGTAAATGTAACCCCTCTGAAGTTCAACTCTTTCTCTACTGTTGCAAAGACTGGAGTGGGGTTAGTAAATTTTACCCCTCTGAAGTCCAAAGCTTTCCCTACTGTTGGACAGTTGGGAGGTGTAATAGTAAATCTTAACCCTCCTAAGTACAATACTTTCCCCAGTGTTGACCTGTTTGGAGTGGCAGTAGTAAATGTTACTCATTTGAAAGCCTACGCTTTTACTACTGGTGCATAAACTGGGGTTGGAATAGTACAAATATTAATCCCAGACTTCAATACTTTTCTTAATAGTGTTTAAATATATCTATTATAATTTACTTGTTTTTTCATTTTATATTATTTGCTTATAAATATATACATATTTAAAAATGTTATAATATTGTTAGTAAATGTCTTTTTTGGATTTTTGATATTCAATTAGTTTGTATATAATAACCAACAAAGTAATATAATGTAAAAATGTAAACTATATATTTTTACTAAAAATAGTTTTACATTATGCATATCTATCTATCTATCTATTACCTACTGGCGGTCGCCAGTAGGTAGTTATAGTTAGGACCTATTATCCATAGGAAATCCGCAACATTCAATTTGGAATAACTTTGGCGCCGGTTGACGAATCTTCGCGAAATTTTCAAAACTCGTGGCCCGCTCCGGTCTGCTCCTATCCTGAACGTCTTGGGGTGATTCGTCAAGTGGGGGCCGAGAAAAAAGGGTGTCCCAAATCGTGTTTTCCCCATGCAAATTTCCATAGGGACCATTAGTCGCAGCTACAGCCCGAACTGCTAAACGGAATTACACCGAATATATATATATATCTATATATATATATATAGATATATATATATATATATATATATATATATATAGATATATATATATATATATAATTCACTGAAAAAACCATAGGTTTCACACATGTTATAGTTAGCTGGACATTTCACTCGTAAAAAACCAATGAAATTCCCCCGTTATAGTTAGTTCAGCTAACTATAACTCGCGCGCCCGCAATCCACTGCTGATGACGTCACATATTACATCACTCATGACATGGTCAGTGACATCACTTATGACATCACTGATGACATCTCAAATGACATCACTGATGACATCACTGATAACATCATCCATGGAGTATGTGTTTCTGAACAATTTTAATATGTTTAATATATATAGGGAAAGGCCTGTTGAAGAATGAGTGGGTGTACAAGTGTGTAAATGTATGATTTCCTTTGGTGCGTAACTGACTCTATAAGTGAGTCATTAAATGTTTGTATGTGTCTGTATTTTGGTGTATAAGTGGCTGCATGGTTTTGTGAATAGCTATATGAGTGTCTATCTGAGTTATTGATTGCTTGTCTCAGTATCTGTATGGGTTCCTGAGTGTTTGTGTGGGTAGGGTGTGTGTGACTCTATGCATAGATGCGTGAGTGGGTGATTCTATGGGTGCATGGTTTTAAGAGTGCATCTGTGATGGACTGTATGGTTGAGTGAGTGTATGTATGGGTGTGTTAGGGATTGAATGTATATCTCAGTGGTCCATTTGTGACTAACTACATATGTGAAAGGCAGTATATATGCGTGTAAGAGTATATAAGTGGGTAGATGTGAGAGTGTGTGATTGTGAGAGTGACTGTATGGATGAGTGTGTGCTTGTATCAATGATTCTATAAGAGCGTAAGAATGTTGTACTATTTTTATGATTAAGTGAACTTGAGTGTGTATAACCGCATAGTTGAGTAAATGGGAGTGTAATTATTTGCATGACTGACTTTGCTGTGAGAGTACCTCTATGGATGATTGGTGGTGTGTGAGTGTCTATATAGGTGTATAAATGCATATGATAGTCTTGTATGGAGTGACTGTATGAGTGACTGTACAGGTGAATGAGTGGAGGTGTATGTAGTCCTAACAGTTAATAAGTGGGTATGTAGTTATTGGTATTGGAGTATGTATGGTTTTGAGAATGGAACTCTGAAATGTTGTGTCGGTGTATTAAAGGTTATATTAGGGTGTGAGAAGATGTGGTAATTTATCACATGGATGACGTCATCAGTGATGTCATCAGTGATGTCATTTGAGTTGTCATCAGTGATGTCATGAGTGATGTCACTGACCATGTCATGAGTGATGTAATATGTGACGTCATCAGCAGTGGATTGCGGGCGCGCGAGTTATAGTTAGCTGAACTAACTATAACGTGGGAATTTCATTGGTTTTTTACGAGTGAAATGTCCAGATAACTATAACATGTGTGAAACCTATGGTTTTTTCAGTGAATTTGCAAGGTTTTTTAAATGCTAATTCCTAACTATAACGTGTGTGAAACCTATGGTTTTTTCAGTGAATTTGCAAGGTTTTTTAAATGCTAATTTATGAATGTATTATTATATTTTTTTAAATATTTATTTTACAATAAGCTACCTATATATATAGTTATAGATTAACTTTATCCTGTAATATGGAATGGCTCAGTTTTTTTTTTATTTGGATAGAGTTGAACAGCATAGTTAATATCTTCAATGAACTTATAAACACTTTAAAAAAAAAATGTATTTTTTAAGGGTTTTTGTACGTGCGCGCACGGAGCGCGCACGGTGCGCGCACGGTGCACGCATGCGTACGTGCACTGTGTGCGCATGCGTATGTGCTCCACGTGCGCATGCGTACGTCGCGCGTGCTCCATATGCGCGTGCTCCGTAGGCGCATGCGTGCGTGCTCCGTGCGTGTACGCGCATGCGCGCGTGCTCTGTACGCGCTTGCGTGCGTGCTCCGTGCGCGCACGCATGCGCACCGTGCGCGCACCGTGCGTGCACGGCAAGTCATGTGATTTAGAAACAACACTTTTCATTGGTTTATAGTAGTTTCAGGTCATGTGATTAAGAAACAACACTTTTCATTGGTTTATAGTAGTTTCAGTTCCAGAAACTTCCAACACCACACCCACTCCCCTCATTATTGATTCTGATTCCCTGGGAGAAGGAGCTGAGCAGCTTTTCCAGTACTCCAGTACTTGAGAATGGCAGAGCAGCAGTCATCTTCTGGGAGTGAGCAGGAGACCCTTGTGAGACAGAGACAGAGGAAACAGAAAGACTCTTTTATATGGCAATTTTTTACATTTCCAGAGGGGCAGAAGAAGGTGAATGCTCCAAAAGTCACCTCCACTCTTTGTGATCGTGTCTTATCAAGAGGAGATCCTAAAAAGAAATACTCTTTTAGTATCTTCACTATGATCAGGCACGTTAGAGATGTACATCCTGTGGCTTATGCTCGAGCTGCTAGAGAAAACCCTCCAGCAGCTCAGCCGAGCACATCCGCAGCAGCTCAGCCGAGCACATCATCGGCAGCTCAGCCGAGCACTTCATCTGCGGCGGCAGCTTCACCTGCTTCTGTTCGTCTGGATATACACCCTCTGTTTAAGAGGGTGCATATACGGTGCAATGCGTGCAATGCTCTTCTCTCTTATGGGGACACTAGCATTACCCTAATAGAGAGCAAGATACAGCAGCACACGTGCGGCACCCTATAATTTTTGCCATTTTTCTGTTCCTCTGTCCCTCTATTAACACAACGGCTCTTTTTAGAGCCACCTAACATCTAAACACTTAAATTTGATTTTTAATTCTATTTTTTTTATGATTTTGTATTCCGCCGTGTGCGCACCGTGCGCGCACCGTGCGCACACCGTGCGCGCACCCCGCGATTTAAAAAAATAAAATAAAATGTTTTTTTCACCCTTCATGGTTCTTCAGGGACCCCCTGACAAAAGCTAGGGGGTCAGGAACTCTGTACCCTGCCCCCTTTTCACGTTCTCCACCTTTCTTTTTCACTGTCACACACAAAATGGCGGACAACACTTCCTGATTTCGACCGATTCGAATGTTGACTGACATGTAACCACCAATCACAATTCCGCTCGCGCACGGCACGGTGTGCGGCTATAGATATTTATGTGCTTTTAACTCTTTCTCAGGAACTACTGAACAGATTGACACCATATATGCAAAAGGCACATCCCTGACCTGAGGACTACCTCTTTGCCAAATTTCAAGTAATTCTGTTCAGCCGTTCGGGCTGTACTTTCGACTAAAGATCCTATGGGAAAATGCATGGGGAAAACGCGTTTTGGGACCCCCCTTTTTTCTCAGCCCCCGCTTGACGAATCACCCCGAGACTTCCAGGGTAGGAGCTGAGCGGAGCGCCCCATTAGTTTTGAAAATTTCGCGAGGATCCGTCAATCGGCGCCAAAGTTATTCAAAATAGAATTTTCAGATTTCCTATGGAAACACGGTGCTAACTATAACTATCTACTGGCGACCGCCAGTAGATAATATATATATATGTATATATATATATTATCTACAGCCATCATCCGGTGCACCTCATACGCAGCATACCCTACGGGGAGATGCTGCGTATCAGACGCATTTGTAGCACAGAGTTCGAGTGTGTCAAAGCTCAACAAGCCAGCAAAGCACGTTTTTTGGCCAGAGGTTACACTGCCGCCATGATTGACAGTGCAATCCTGAAAGCAAATCGAATTCCTAGAAGTGAGGTTTTAAAGAAAACAGCACCTATTGTCACAGTGACACAAAACAAGCAACCAGTCAGATTGATTGTGACTTATAATCGCCAGCATCAGGCCTTACGTAAAATCTTAAAGAAGAATTGGAGCCTTGTTTGTAATGACCCTGTCATTGGGGATCTGATGTCAGGCAGTCCGGTAATTACATTCAGGAAAGCGCGCTCCATGAATGATGCTTTGGTTAAGTCCAGTCCTGAAATTGGCCCACAAAAACATGGTTACAGGCGAGCAAGGGTTTTAAGCGTTGTTCTAGCTGCAAAGCTTGCAGGCACGGTCCAGTAAAACGGAATTTCGTACTCCATTCTGTGATATTCCTCGCCCCATCACTAAACTACTTACTTGTAAGACTGAATTTGCAGTGCATGTGCTGGAGTGTCCGTGTGGCCTGCAATATGTTGGTAGTACCAAGTTGCAGGTCCACAAGCGGATACTCCAGCACATTCGTGCTATCAATGGTAGTGATGCCTCCTACCCTGTTGCACGCCACTTCAAGGAGCGACATGACAATAAAAGTGAACTTCTTAGATTTTATGTCATTGATTCAGTGCTCCCTTTGAGACGTGGAGGGAACTGTGAGGCCTTATTACGTGCCCTGGAAACCCGTTATATCCTAGAATTGGATACTAAGACACCGTTAGGCCTTAATTCTAGCGAAGATTTCTTCACCTGTCTCTAAACCCTGTTATTCATTAGTTTTCCTGAGACTCTTTACTGTTTTAAAAAATGGTCAGCCTCCGCAATTATCTTTTATCCAAAAATTTTACTTCATATCTTTTTGATATACAATTTTTATTATATCACCATTTTGCACTTTGCACACCACATTGTACTATGATTGGCATAGTAATACAGGCATGCTAGTATCCATTAAGGATGGACTACTTTTTTGTATGTCTACTGATTATCAACAACATGTGGACTCTACCCACTTGGGTATTATTTGCACAAATTGCTAATTTTGCACAATTTTGTCCAATGTCGCACATACAGGTGTTCATTTTTATAATTTGAATGATTTTTAACCTGTTCTCTTTTGGTTTTACCTTAAAATTAGATTGCACTTAACATATGTGTTTTCTTTGTTTTTAAGGATTTTTTAACCAATTGTAATTATGTGCTTGCATATCTGATGCTGATGTTGTATTGATTGACGAATTTCACCGTCTGTAGACTCAAAATGTAAAAATTTCTTTCATGTCTATTGTGCTATTTGGGCGTCAGCCAATCGTTTCACATTTTCCATTTGCGCTTGCACTTTAAATACAAACCTGCTTAGCCTCGGCGTCATGTGATCAAGGCCTCCCGAAGGCTGAAACGCGTCATGCAGGCATTGCTGTGAGATAAATAAAATCCCTATTACTCACCTGCATTCTTGGGTCAGTGTTTGTCTATTCCTGCTCTCTTCGTGATTGCTGGTCTGCAGGAGTGTTTCTGGCGAAGTCTTTCGATATATATATATATATATATATATATATATATATGTATATATATATATATATATATATATATACATATATATATATATATATATATATATCCTTGTCACTCTGTACCGAAGTACTAAATCACTCTTGTCAGGAAATAATAGCCGCTAAGAGTCCATCCGTCGATGAAAGATCGTATTTATTTTATAATAAAGAGCATCGGCCAGAAAATACCCTACGCGTTTCGGCGAAACTCGCCTTGGTCACGGGTAAAAAACAGTCTCCAAAACCATACTTTTAAGACTTTCTGTTACACATCACATCATATACATGAACATAAACAACAGACTAACATGTCCATCTGAAAGTAAGTGTGGCGGCCATTTTGGAACAGTCATCATTTCATGATAAACCCAATGTTTAGTGCATAAAGTTTTTTCAAGTGAAAAAATAATAATAACAATACACTTCATATCTCCTTCTAAGCATCCTCAAATGTGTGTCAAACGTGATCTTCGTCACATATTAACTTCATTTGTAAATAGAATCATTCTCTTCAATCCCCAGTGGTTTTAAACGCCATATACCGTTCGTGATTATTTACATTTTGTCAAATTTATACTTTATAACTGAACGGCAAAAACGATGATATCCTCCCTTCCTCATATAACCGTAAAAATATCAGCTTTTGCTCACCTCACAGATGTTCATAGATGCTATAGCCCACATTGTTAAAACTATTAGGCATCACTCCAAGGAATATACCCCTAATGGGGATAAAATTATACCATTTGATTGATCAGGCATTATAATCCTTGTTTAGCACAAAGCATATATATGCATTGTTAATATATCCTATCGCAATGTTGCATAACAAACCCATTCAGTCCAAGTGGACAAAAGTGTGTTCCAATATCAGACGTAATAGTCAGGGCTCCTTCAGTGCTCAAGAAGATAATCACAGTTTGAAACACAAGAGGAAAAAGGAGAAACAAGAAACTGAATTTCATATCTTGCACCTACGCCTACCACAAACTATATTCAGCAGACATCATAAAACATTTAATAAAATTACAACAGATGGATTACTAGACACTCAACATCGCACAGAAGCACATACTCGCTCTAATAGCAAATTAGTCAGCACTCAAAAATTCTTCACAGAACTTTTACTAAGAAGATAATGAGACATTAGCTTTAAAACAGCGAAATGAACATTCCCTACTGCCCATGAGAGAATAAGGAGAATAGGGAAAATGAGGAAAATAAAGAAAGAAAAGAAAATAAGGGTAATAAGGAGATTGCAGTCAATCGAACTGAGATATCGTAAAACTCCTAGATAAAATGCCATCATAATGATAATGATAACACAGGTCAAACGTTAATGGCCCTCTTATCAAACACCTTCATTCCCCCAAATGCCAAGATACTGAATCGCGCAGAAGATTGAGAGCTAAATCAATGTTTGTGAAAACTGGTGATCAAACATCGGACAAGGAGCAACCCAATATGCCTACCTCGAGCTATCAGAAGTATCAGAAGCTTGAAAAACTTCTGAGAAAAGAAATTTCGAAATGGTGGGAAGCAATCACCTTGGAGAAATATCAAGAGGAGAAAAGGGTCCCACGTGGCCTCAGAATATTGATTGCACCTTCATATGAGGACCCAGACCCGGAATTATCAGAGGAGTGGGCGGAAAATCTTATGGGCTGCTCCAACCGTATGTTGTCGATCCTGATTAAGTTTGCGTGGAAGGAAAGAACGTCATTATTGCCGCAAATCGCAGACCTAAAAAATGAGATCCAAAAGGAGGAATCGGAGGAGTCTTTTAAGAGTAAATTTGAGGACATAATGATAAAAATTACTAAACATGAGGAGGAAATCATTGCCAAAAAAGAAAGGAAATTCCTACGGGACAAGATCGATTATTTATCAGGAAGAGTGTTCACTTTCAGTCGAAAGTATGACAACATCAAACGGAAAGGGGTCCAAGGAGATCTTGATTTGGTGCAGGTCACTGGAGGAGCTGAGAGTGAAGAGATTGAAAGTGATGTTTCGGAGGATGGAATTCAACAAATGAGTGAACCTGCTATCTTCAAAAAGCCAGTGAATTTTTGGGAGGAATTCCGTCTGATGAATCTCTCATCGAATCAACCGAATTGGCAGATAGACAGAGGACGAGGCAGAGGGAGAGGTTCTCGAGGACGAGGCAGAGGAAGAGGAAAATCCACAGAAGGAACACCACCCACAAACAATCGAGGAGGGGTGGATGGTGGAAGAAAAACAGTAACCCCAGTGGGAGTGGAAACAAGGGGACAAAAGAGACGCGGAAAATGAAGGACTGCCGCAATGTGGTAAATCTTTCCTCACGTTCTTTAACTGTGGTAGAACATGATGTTTTACAGTTTGGTTTATCCTTTTGCCCAACCTCTTTGCTTTCATACCCCCAAGAGAGAATTGACTTATTTCATTTTACTAGGAAGCTGAGGTTACACAAGTGGAATTAATTAAAAGTCAAGAACTTGGTGCAACAAAAAACAGGAAGTAATCAGAATCCTGTTATTGAAACCATTAACGAAGTACAAACTTTGATTGCACTTAAAGAACTGGAAGCAGAAAATGCTATTGATGGGGAAGCAGTACAAATAGATGCGGCATCATTGGGCTTTAAGACAGATCTGAATTGCCCCAATAAATTTAAACCGAAATCAATTTTCAATCCGACTTTACCTATATGTGGGATAGATATATTTGAGACACTAGTTATTAAAGATCTGAAGAACCTAGCTAAGAAGAAGGTATGGCAGGGTGATAACCTAACTAGAGAACAACGGCTGGCTGTAACATCCTTACAATCTGATTTTAATATTGTAATTCGCCAGTCCGATAAGGGCGGTAATGTGGTGATTCAGAATACCAACGATTATGTGAACGAGGGAGTCCGCCAATTAAATTGTAAGGAGTGCTATGAACGAGTGTCACTTACTATTATTGAGGAATCCAATGTTAGATACCATGAGCTGTTGAAATCTTGGCAAACAATGGGAATCTTAGAATGGAATGAGTTTTCCTTTTTGATGAATCGGAACCCTAAAATTGCCATATTGTACCTGCTGCCCAAACTGCACAAAAAAGGGGTGAATCCGCCAGGGAGGCCCATTGTATCTTCAATGGGCTCCCTATTAGAGAAGACATCAAAATATATTGACTACTTCCTACATCCTTATGTGGAAAAACTACCCTCATTTCTCAAAGACAGTAGACACTTTTTGAGCCTTATTAAGGATTTTGAATGGAGGGAGGGCTACTTATTGATTACATTAGATGTATGTAGCCTGTATACATCTATCAGACACAATCAGGGAATTGAAGCTTGCCGGCATTTTCTTAATTCTCGCTCCATTTCCTTTTTTAAGCACAATGAAATGTTGTTACAAATGATGACCTATTGCCTAGAAAACAATTTTTTCATTTTTGATGGTATTTATTTTAGGCAAAAGCAAGGGACTGCGATGGGCACCTGCTTTGCTCCGAGCTTCGCCAATTTATTCATGGGTTGCTGGGAGCAGCAGGTGTCGAAGACCCAACATCTGTACCGCAGTCATGTCAAACTATGGCTGCGGTATATCGATGATCTTTTTATCATCTGGGGGGGCTCTGAATTACAGGCAAATGAATTCATCTCTGCTTTAAATCAAAATGAGACGAATCTGAAGTTCGAGGGTACTGTAAGCAGTTCAGTGTGGTGTGGAATTCCTGGATCTACAAGTACAGGCAGTAGGGAACAAATTAGTTTCCAAACTCTTTCGAAAATCCTCGGCAGGGAACACCTTGCTATATGCTGAAAGTGGACACCCCAAATCTCTGATTCGCAGTATTCCCTATGGGGAATTACTCCGGGCAAGGATAAACTGTAGCCTGGAGACGGATTTCATTGTGGAAAGTGAATGTATGACTCAAAGATTCTTGGAGCGAGGATATGCTCCTAGGGTCATTGAGGAAGCATTGACAAAGGCAAAGAAATTCACGCAAAGTGAACTACTGGTACCCAGAGACAAAGGCGAAGATGATTTGAGCAATGAGGTTATAAGATTTATAACCACGTATCACTCTAATTCCTGGGAAATACGTAAGTGCTTAAATCGTCATTGGAACATTTTAACAACTGAACCTACACTGAAAGACAAAATAGGTCCTCTGCCTAACATCACCTATAGAAAATCTGATTCCCTCAAAGACAAGCTTTGTAAGAATGAAGTACTGAGTCATCGCAATGCTGACAGTGACATACAGGGATTTTGTTACCTGTATGTCCTGTAAAGCGTGCAAGTATAGTACTAATGTCAAGAAAGTGTACTACCCTGTCAGCAACACAGAGAGGAACATAAGTAAACATCTTACTTGTATGTCGGACTTCTGTATTTATGTCTTGGTATGCCCTTGTGGAAAGAAATATGTGGGCAGTACGATGTTTTCTGCGAAGAAACGGGTACTGGAACATCAACGAGCAATCCAGAATAGGGACAAACTGTCTCCGGTGGCCAGACATTTTGAGGAACTCCATAGGAGTAATCGGAACTTACTGAAATTCTTTGTAATAGACAGGGTGGTGGTAACACAAAGAGGGGGTGACAGGATACCCAAACTCAGACAGTTGGAGTCAAGATATATTCTAGACTTGAATACCAAGATTCCTGAAGGATTGAATTCAGAGGAGGAGTTGTCTTGGCATTTGGGGGAATGAAGGTGTTTGATAAGAGGGCCATTAACGTTTGACCTGTGTTATCATTATCATTATGATGGCATTTTATCTAGGAGTTTTACGATATCTCAGTTCGATTGACTGCAATCTCCTTATTACCCATATTTTCTTTACTTTCTTTATTTTCCTCATTTTCCCTATTCTCCTTATTCTCTCATGGGCAGTAGGGAATGTTCATTTCGCTGTTTTAAAGCTAATGTCTCATTATCTTCTTAGTAAACGTTCTGTGAAGAATTTTTGAGTGCTGACTAATTTGCTATTAGAGCGAGTATGTGCTTCTGTGCGATGTTGAGTGTCTAGTAATCCATCTGTTGTAATTTTATTAAATGTTTTATGATGTCTGCTGAATATAGTTTGTGGTAGGCGTAGGTGCAAGATATGAAATTCAGTTTCTTGTTTCTCCTTTTTCCTCTTGTGTTTCAAACTGTGATTTCCTCAATTGGATCTTCTTCTTCCTTTTATTTCAGCCTCTTTAGATCTTCTTGAGCACTGAAGGAGCCCTGACTATTACGTCTGATATTGGAACACACTTTTGTCCACTTGGACTGAATGGGTTTGTTATGCAACATTGCGATAGGATATATTAACAATGCATATATATGCTTTGTGCTAAACAAGGATTATAATGCCTGATCAATCAAATGGTATAATTTTATCCCCATTAGGGGTATATTCCTTGGAGTGATGCCTAATAGTTTTAACAATGTGGGCTATAGCATCTGTGAACATCTGTGAGGTGAGCAAAAGCTGATATTTTTACGGTTATATGAGGAAGGGAGGATATCATCGTTTTTGCCGTTCAGTTATAAAGTATATATTTGACAAAATGTAAATGATCACGAACGGTATATGGCGTTTAAAACCACTGGGAATTGAAGAGAATGATTCTATTCACAAATGAAGTTAATATGTGACGAAGATCACGTTTGACACACATGTGAGGATGCTTAGAAGGAGATATGAAGTGTATTGTTAATATTATGTTTTCACTTGAAAAAACTTTATGCACTAAACATTGGGTTTATCATGAAATGATGACTGTTCCAAAATGGCCGCCACACTTACTTTCAGATGGACATGTTAGTCTGTTGTTTATGTTCATGTATATGATGTGATGTGTAACAGGAAGTCTTAAAAGTATGGTTTTGGAGACTGTTTTTTACCCGTAACCAAGGCGAGTTTCGCCAAAACGCGTAGGGTATTTTCTGGCCCATGCTCTTTATTATAAAATAAATACGATCTTTCATCGACGGATGGACTCTTAGCGGCTATTATTTCCTGACAAGAGTGCGTTAGTACTTCGGTACAGAGTGACAAGGATGTAATGTTTGGACTGCTTCGGACCCACAATTGCACCGACGCTGAAAGTGTCCCGGTTTACCCGAAGAGGTGAAAGGTGATATATATATATATATATTATCTACTGGCGGTCGCCAGTAGATAGTTATAGTTAGGACCATGTTTCCATAGGAAATCCGCAACATTCTATTTGGAATAACTTTGGCGCCGGTCGACGAATCCTCGCGAAATTTTCAAAACTAATGGGGCGCTACGCTCCGCTCCTACCCTGAAAGTCTCGGGGGGATTCGTCAAGCGGAGGCTGAGAAAAAAGGGGGGTCCCAAAACGCGTTTTCCCCATGCATTTTTCCATAGGACCTTTAGACACAGCTACAGCCCGAACGGCTGAACAGAGTTACTTGAAATTTGGCAGAGAGGTAGTCTACAGGTCAAGGAAGTGCCTTTTGTAGGTCTGGTGTAAATCTGTTCAGTAGTTCCTGAGAAAATAGCATTTAAATCAATATATATATCTGTGGCAGCGCTCCGTGCGCTTACCGTGCGCTTACGGTAAGCTTACCGTACGCATACGGTGCCGTGCGCAAGCGCGATTCTGATTGGCTGTTAGATCTCAGTAAACATTCGAATCGGTCGAAACCAGGAAGTGTCGGCCGCCATTTTCTCTCTCGCACTCTGAGGGGGGGAGGAAAAACAAAGTTGGATAACATGAAAAGGGGCAGGCTAGACAGCTCCTAACCACCTAGCCTTGGTTAGGGTGTCCCAAAAGAACCCCCAAGGCCAAAAATTCAATTTTAATTTTTTTCGAAAAAACGCCGAATGCGCTTACCGTACGCGTACGGTCAAAAAAAAATAAAAAAATTAAAATATCCACATTTCCCCCCCCCCGTGTGCAAAAGGTGCCCGTAGGGCACCTTTTGTGCATTGTAAATCATTCAGTTAATTGAACATTTAATAGATAACCTTTCACAACGAAGCGCATAATATGTCCTCCGTGTGCGGACGGTGCGCGAAGCGCATCGTGCGTACATGGCCCATCCAGCGTAACGTGGGCATTTAAAAAAACGTACAAATTCACTGAAAAAACCATAGGTTTCACACACGTTATAGTTAGGAATTAGCGTTTAAAAAACCTTGCAAATTCACTGAAAAAACCATAGGTTTCACACATGTTATAGTTAGCTGGACATTTCACTCGTGAAAAACCATTGAAATTCCCCCGTTATAGTTAGTGCAGGCAACTATAACTCACGCGACCGCAATCCTCTGCTGATGACATATGTGTCTTTATGAAAAAAAAATATTTGTAATATATGTATAGCTAAAATTTAATGGAAGAAGACATGGGCAAATAAGTGTCTAAATACAGTATTAGCATCAGCAGAGGATTGCGGTCGCGTGAGTTATAGTTGCCTGCACTAACTATAACGGGGGAATTTCAATGGTTTTTCACGAGTGAAATGTCCAGCTAACTATAACATGTGTGAAACCTATGGTTTTTTCAGTGAATATATATATATATATCTATCTAAATATGTGAATATGTGAATACATACACACCAATGTGTGTGTGTTTTTATATAAGTATATATTTATGTATAGTATCAAAAATGTTTGAATGTATTTAAGATATTTGTTATACATTAAAATATTTAAGGTTTACTATTTTAAACTATATATCTATTAAAAACCGTATTTTTTATGTTTAAGCGATAGTGTGAAACAATATTTTTTTCGATATTTTTGTATTTACCATTTTAAATATAGGGACATGACATTATTGTAATCAATATTTTTTACAGGATATTTTTGTATCACGATGTTATTGTTTTCGATATTCTGTCAGTGATCATCAGTTTTAAAGTCCTGGCTCCTCAAGGTGCCTGCATAAGCAGTACAGCGGCACCACTAGCTCACAGTGCCAATAGACGTGCTCAAATAATGTCTCAACCAGCTGCAGCTACTCGCAGGCTAGACTTCGATACATTTGTGTGCACATGGACACAATCGGGATTCTGTAGCCGTCCATCACTGCTCTCCCAGTGTGTCTAGAGAGCCGGCTGTGCCCTGAAGCTGCAAGTGTGTCTATCTAATGGCGGACATGGACAATTCAGCCCTATCCTCCCCAACTGAACTGCGCTTTTGACCATGTGACATGCGTGCACCAGGCATAAATTCGAATTGTTGCTCAACCAAACCCCACCCCTATTGTTTGTGTTTGAACTGCTCCACCCCCCACCCCCCCCCTTTGACCTCAACCAAATGCACTGGAATGCTTCCTATCAACACAAAAACAGTGAGAGCAGAGCTCCCCTAGGAAGAACCTCCAGATCCCAGGGTTCACTGAAGAGCAGCTCCGCTGTCAGAGTACTCTAAAGTCCTCTTGTTCCACTGGCAGCACCTCTCCCTCAGGAACAAGGTGAAGACCCTCCTCTAACCCCATAAAGAATTTCTCCTTGAGGAATGATGTGAAGACCCTTCGAAGATCCGATGAGCACTTTCCCTTTATTAAGACACTAAACCCTACTCATCCTCTTCTCTTTCCCTCTTCCCGTATCACAGGTCCAGCAGCCCTGAAGCAAACTAATGAAATAAAAGACAAAAGACCGATCTGTAAAAAGAGAAAAAATCCTTCTCAGTGCCTAAATAGGCACCCCTGCAGAAAACTGTCCGGTTGCAGCTTCGAACACCATCAAAACCGACTTTGCTTCTCATCCTTCCGAGAAGTAGAGGTACTGCTGCGTAAAAGTCATAGTTAATGCTGTAATTGAAGCGCTTTACATGAGCACTTGTTATATTTTACAAGGTGAAATTCAGTTTTTACTTTTTAGCCATGAAGAGATTGAGTGATTTGCCTAAACTGCAGGATGTCTAGTTGGTGTCAGGACTCAAACTTAGTTCCCCAGCTCCAAAGTTGGCAGCTCTGGCCCTAACGCCCTTCCTTTACAGGGTGCTTGTTAGCTACAGGGCAGGGGTCTCCATTTTGGGTGGCGGGCCGCCCTAGGGCGGCCTCAAGTAGTCCCGGGGGGTGGGCGCCAGGCTCTGGTAAAAAAAAGCATTATGCTGATAACAGTGCTTTGTTTTAAGCAGAAAAAAATGAGCACCAGTAAGCCGCTCTGTACTGGGCCATCACTAACATTGTTTTCCCAGTAATGGGCCATCACTAACATTGTTTGCTGTTTATATCCCGACTGGAAGAAGGTGTCAAAAGAGAGAGGACTGGGAGAAGGTGTCAAAAGGCAAGAGACTCCAAATATTCTTCAAAACCAGAACTTAACTTCAATGTTTAAATAAGTTTAGACATATTTAAACATTGCCAGTTTAAATAAATATTTTGAAAACATTTTTTGGGGGGGTGGCCTTTGATTTTTTTTCCTCCCACTAGTTTGGCGCGGCATTAAGAAGTTTGGAGACCACTGCTATAAGGTGACCAGACGTCCTGGTTTTGACCGGACGGTCCTGGTTTTTCAAGGAGTGTCCCGGCGTCCCATCACCTTTTCCTGCAACAAAGACATCTCCCGTTTTTTTGGAGAGAGGGTCGGGTGAGCCCCCACATAATCGAGTGTGGTGTGGGCTCACATTTCCTCCAATCCTCTCTTCACACCAGGAACAGAATTCCAAGTGGAGCCTTTTAAAGGCCTCTCTACACAGCACTGAATGAAGTTGTTAGAAAAGCTGCCTGCTGTGCTGCCTCACTCAGGCAGAACAGCAGGATGTAATGAGGGGTGAATAAGTGTCCCATCACTATAAACCAGGGACAACCTGCAACATAGTAATAGTACTGTGTTTTGGCCAAGGCAGATCATGGTCACAGAAGGACTTTACTAAAATATTTGAGGCCTCTTTTTATTATATACATCCTTAAAGATGTTTTGTAAAGTCCTTCTGTGACTGTTAGACCTGGCACCATTGGCGTGGGTCTCCCTTCCATTTTTCGCTTTTGTCTCCTCTGTGTTTGCTGGTGTTAGATGCTCTGGGCGCTGTGCCACTGCCATTCAGTGCCACAGCATGAATGTTCCCTATGGTAAATTGACTGTATGAATTGGTATAATCCTAATTGACCCAAGGAACATGATAGGAAAGTCGAATTTAGTATGCCTGAACTCCAAATATTAAAGTGCATCTTTTAATGACGAATATTTCTACATTCTGTGTTTAAAACTATCACTTTTGGGAAGTAGGTATCTTCTTGCCTAAGCCTTCCCATGTGCTCTGCTGGGATGTGTATTGGCTGTCTGGTTTTGGAGGGTCAGTGCAGGCTGAGACCAACCTGAATTAAACAGAGAGATCTGCAGTTGGAGTATGGGTAGGGGTGACCCTTTGATCTGAGCAGGGCTGTGCCTGGCAAGGTGAATGATGGCTCCACCTCCCACTGTGCGTCTGATGGCAGACCCCCTCTCCCTGAAAGGCAGGATGTAGCCTTGTAAATAAAGTGCTCCAGGACGACACCAAACTGGTTCTGGCTGGGTTCAGTGATTTGTGACTTTTTGAGAACAAAGACTTTTGGGGTATAAAGATCTGGGCTAAAACCCTTACACGATGTGTTACTTTTGGATGTCAAGACGAACCTCTGTCGGTGTAACGAGAGGGAAAGGACTTTGAAACTTGTATCCATCTTGCTGAAGCAACTACCCAAGGGCCTGATTTGAGCTTGCCTCCTGCTGAAGTCTCAGGGACATTAGACTTCACCCATCAGCCATCCAGATTCCTATTTGAGAGGGATCCTTCTCGCAGGTGAGGCCTCTGTTGAGAATTCCAGAGCATCTGGTTCTACTGCGGGGAACGCGGCCTGAAAGTCATCGCATCGCTATTGTGGGCCGCCGCAGCTGAGGAGCTGTTGCCGCTGAGAGCCCGCATTTGCCTGTGTTACCAAAGTCATCATGAGCGCTATTGTGGGCCACTGCAGCTGAGGAGCTGTTGCCGCTGAGAGCCCGCATTTGCTTGTGTTACCCAAGTCATCGTGATTGCTATTGTGGACCGCCACAGCTGAGGAGCTGTTGCCGCTGAGAGCCCGCATTTGCCTGTGTTACCAAAGTCATCAGGATCGCTATTGTCGGCGGCCACAGCTGAGGAGCTGTTGCCGCTGAGAGCCCGCATTTGCCTGTGTTACCAAAATCATCATGAGCGCTATTGTGGGCCACTGCAGCTGAGGAGCTGTTGCCGCTGAGAGCCCGCATTTGCTTGTGTTACCAAAGTCATCAGGATCGCTATTGTCGGCGGTCACAGCTGAGGAGCTGTTGCCGCTGAGAGCCCGCATTTGACTGTGTTACCAAAGTGATCGGGATCACTATTGTGGGCTGCCACAGCTGAGGAGCTGTTTCCACTGAGAACCCGCATTTGCCTGTGTAACCAAGGTCATCATGAGCGCTATTGTGGGCCACTGCAGCTGAGGAGCTGTTGCCACTGAGAGCCCGCATTTGGCTGTGTTACCAAAGTCATCATGAGCGCTATTGTGGGCCGCCGCAGCTGAGGAGCTGTTGCCGCTGACAGCCCGCCTTGGCCGTCCTACGAGAATCATCGCTATCGCGATTGTGGGCGGCTGCAGCTGAGGAGCTGTGCTGCTGAGTGCCCGCAGTTGCCGTCCTACGAGAATCATCACTATCGCTATTGTGGGCCGAGCAGCTGAGGAGCTGTTGCTGCTGAGAGCCCGCATTTGCCTCTGTTACCAAAGTCATCATGAGCGCTATCATGGGCCACTGCAGCTGAGGAGCTATTTCCGCTGAGAGCCCGCATTTGCTTGTGCTACCAAAGTCATCGTGATTGCTATTGTGGACCGCCACAGCTGAGGAGCTGTTGCCGCTGAGAGCCCGCATTTGCCTGTGTTACCAAAGTCATCAGGATCGCTATTGTCGGCGGTCACAGCTGAGGAGCTGTTGCCGCTGAGAGCCCGCATTTGACTGTGTTACCAAAGTGATCGGGATCACTATTGTGGGCCGCCACAGCTGAGGAGCTGTTTCCACTGAGAACCCGCATTTGCCTGTGTAACCAAGGTCATCATGAGCGCTATTGTGGGCCACTGCAGCTGAGGAGCTGTTGCCACTGAGAGCCCGCATTTGCCTGTGTTACCAAAGTCATCATGAGCGCTATTGTGGGCCACTGCAGCTGAGGAGCTGTTGCCGCTGAGAGCCCGCATTTGCTTGTGTTACCCAAGTCATCGTGATTGCTATTGTGGACCGCCACAGCTGAGGAGCTGTTGCCGCTGAGAGCCCGCATTTGCCTGTGTTACCAAAGTCATCAGGATCGCTATTGTCGGCGGCCACAGCTGAGGAGCTGTTGCCGCTGAGAGCCCGCATTTGCCTGTGTTACCAAAATCATCATGAGCGCTATTGTGGGCCACTGCAGCTGAGGAGCTGTTGCCGCTGAGAGCCCGCATTTGCTTGTGTTACCAAAGTCATTGTGATTGCTATTGTGGGCCGCCACAGCTGAGGAGCTGTTGCCGCTGAGAGCCCGCATTTGCCTGTGTTACCAAAGTCATCGGGATCGCTATTGTGGGCGGTCACAGCTGAGGAGCTGTTGCCACTGAGAGCCCGCATTTGCCTGTGTTACCAAAGTCATCATGATCACTATTGTGGGCCGCCGCAGCTGAGGAGCTGTTGCCGCTGACAGCCCGCCTTGGCCGTCCTACGAGAATCATCGCTATCGCGATTGTGGGCGGCTGCAGCTGAGGAGCTGTGCTGCTGAGTGCCCGCAGTTGCCGTCCTACGAGAATCATCACTATCGCTATTGTGGGCCGAGCAGCTGAGGAGCTGTTGCCGCTGAGAGCCCGCATTTGCCTCTGTTACCAAAGTCATCATGAGCGTTATCGTGGGCCACTGCAGCTGAGGAGCTATTGCCGCTGAGAGCCCGCATTTGCTTGTGCTACCAAAGTCATCGTGATTGCTATTGTGGACCGCCACAGCTGAGGAGCTGTTGCCGCTGAGAGCCCGCATTTGCCTGTGTTACCAAAGTCATCAGGATCGCTATTGTCGGCGGTCACAGCTGAGGAGCTGTTGCCGCTGAGAGCCCGCATTTGACTGTGTTACCAAAGTGATCGGGATCACTATTGTGGGCCGCCACAGCTGAGGAGCTGTTTCCACTGAGAACCCGCATTTGCCTGTGTAACCAAGGTCATCATGAGCGCTATTGTGGGCCACTGCAGCTGAGGAGCTGTTGCCACTGAGAGCCCGCATTTGCTTGTGTTACCAAAGTCATCGTGATTGCTATTGTGGACCGCCACAGCTGAGGAGCTGTTACCGCTGAGAGCCCGCATTTTCCTGTGTTACCAAAGTCATCAGGATCACTATTGTCGGCGGCCACAGCTGAGGAGCTGTTGCCGCTGAGAGCCCGCATTTGCCTGTGTTACCAAAATCATCATGAGCGCTATTGTGGGCCACTGCAGCTAAGGAGCTGTTGCCGCTGAGAGCCCGCATTTGCTTGTGTTACCAAAGTCATCGTGATTGCTATTGTGGGCCGCCACAGCTGAGGAGCTGTTGCCGCTGAGAGCCAGCATTTGCCTGTGTTACCAAAGTCATCAGGATCGCTATTGTGGGCGGTCACAGCTGAGGAGCTGTTGCCGCTGAGAGCCCGCATTTGCCTGTGTTACCAAAGTCATCGGGATCGCTATTGTGAGCGGCCGCAGCTGAGGAGCTGTTGCCGCTGAGAGCCCGCATTTGCCTGTGTTACCAAAGTCATCATGATCACTATTGTGGGCCGCCGCAGCTGAGGAGCTGTTGCCGCTGACAGCCCGCCTTGGCCGTCCTACGAGAATCATCGCTATCGCGATTGTGAGCGGCTGCTGCTGAGGAGCTGTGCTGCTGAGTGCCCGCAGTTGCCGTCCTACGAGAATCATCGCTATCGCTATTGTGGGCCGAGCAGCTGAGGAGCTGTGCCGCTGAGTGCCCGCACTAGTCACCACTTCGAGGATCTTGTTATCACCTGCTGGTGCCGCTGGGTGCCCGCCTTTAAGCCCCGTCCCAGGATTATCGTGAGTGCGCGCCATGGACTGCTACAGTGGGGAGCTGTGGCCGCTGCGAGTCCGCCTGTCATCACCGCGACTTCCTTGCGAGGCTGCGTGCCGTGCCCCTTTAAATCTCAGGTACATTGTGCATCACTGGGTCATGTGGACCCCGGCCTCGAACTAGGTTCGTTCCACACGCTTTTTGAGTGCCTCTATTGCTTTGAAGTGAATCTGTAATTATGTGCATTGTGGTTTCTTGATCGCTTTTGAGCCTTGTGTTAAGCCTATATAAAGATACTTATTTTTCTATAGTTACTTGTTCGGTGTCCCTTTGTAGTGTCTTCACGCCATTATTGTGTATGGTCGTAAATGCATCACACACTGCCTCTGAGATAGGTCTGTCTGCTCGTGCTACGTTACCACAGGGTTAAGCATGGGTTATCAAAGGGTGTAGCCCCTTACTCTGACTTAGGAAGAAGGATCCCTATTTGGACATCGGCGCCAGCCGCTGCCAACTGGAGGTCCCCATTTCTAACAGTGACCATGATCTGCCCCGGCAAAAACACAGTCCTATTTCTATGTTGATGGCCGTCCCGGTTTTTCATTTTGAAAATCTGGTCACCCTACTTAGTTAGCCATTCCTTTGTCTACGTGTGGAATGCCAACACATCACATCTGCATGTTATAATAATGACTTTCATAAGTGGTCGGCATCATAAATAATGACTTTACCTTAGTTAAAAAATGAAGGTGTTCAATGGTGATAAGCAATTTGTTCACAATTAACCAGTATGCACCATCAGCAAATCATAGATTTATAGGCGGGGTAGGGTTTGTCCCTCCACAGTATTAGTAGAGGTGCCTGGAATCCTCTGAATCATGTCAATTACATTAAAATTCTGCCTGATTCCACAGAATTCCACAATGGGGTGGAGTAGGCATATGGCACTATTTTCATAGTACAAAAAGGCACCCTTGCATCCAAAAATGGATGCGAGCATGTATTTTGCTCTAAGAAAATAGTGCAGCCAAAGAACACTCGGCGCCTTTGCATAGTCTGCAGTGAATACAAGTTTTAATTACTGCAGAGTTAGTGATGGCACTGAGAGGTATGCAGTAGTTTCTAACTTTAGAAACCACTGCATAATTTCTAATTCCACCGGCAGAGGTCCGGAATTTCAATTTATCAGTAATTAAGCTCTTCAAGAGTACACAGAATTACCAAAATTCCTCTTATTCGGTTGGCGGAATTGCACATTAAGCCCAGGCCTAGTTATCAGATGACTCTATGCCCCCAAGGATGGCATTTTACATCCCTGGTGCATTTTGGGAGTTGCAATCTTGGTTTATTTCAACCAAACTAATGACACTAATATAGCTGAAAACAAGATTGTTTTTGCATCCATCATTTTTATTGAGAATTTATTAAAGAAATTAAGGGAAAATAAGTAACGACAAAGAGACGTAAAGATTAATACGTATCAGGAGATGGATCGAGCTCCCCACATGTGGGGTGACCAGATGACTCTACGTCACTAGGACACCCACTTTCTATTCCTGGACTTTTCTTTTACATATCATTTTTATGAGGTCTGTTGGATGGATTGGCTTAATTAATATTAAAGAAGACTACAAGTCCCAGAATACACTGGTCTATGAAAGCAAAGTCCAGGCATGGAAAATTGGTGTTCCGGTGACATGGAACCATCTGGTCGCCCTACCTATATACGATCAGGCATATCACTGGGTTGTATCATGATAAGGAGAAATGTGACTTATGTCATAGCAGCTAACATTTGGAGCATATTGAAAATGGGAACTGACTATTATTATACTAGCAGAAGGGGTTATACAAGCAAAGCAAAGAACACACAGCAGCATTAACAAAGTACATCACAAAGGTATTACAGTAATTTCTGGTAAATGTGAAATAATGCATATGCCATTCATCCAGTATAGGAGTAACATCATCACATCGAGGGTGGAGCCCACAGACGAAAGAGGGAATGTTGTGGTGTGTCTGTCTTTTGTAGCCGGTGATCGCATGTGCTCTCTAGACTCAGGCAGAGTTCTTCAATCTGTGGTGTGCGCCCCCCCAGAGGGGCACGACTCCATCTCAGGGGGGGCGCACACTCCACACTAAGATCTGCCCTTTGTTGGTCTTTTACTGCCCGCATCGCAAGTCTTCACCCATTTCAAATGGGAATCTTTTAATTGTAGGGCTCTGGTAACAGAGGGTTGGAGGGGGGAAGGAGGGGAAATAGATAAGGCACAACATGCCCCTGCTTCTGTCATGTTAACTGTCCCAGGAGGGGGTTAATTCTTAGAGCTGAAATGCTTCAGCTGCAGTGGGAGGCAGGGAGTCTCCTGCTAACAACCATTGGCATAGCCAATAGGTCTCGCTTTCGGGACCTTAAAGGTATTTAGTTATGCCGCACAATATCCTTAGTGCAACAACATTAACTGTTGCATGGTTAAACACTTATAAGGTCCCAAGGGAGAGACCCAATCAATCAATCAATCACTGCATCTGTAAAGCGCGCTACTTACCCGAGAGGGTCTCAAGGCGCTGGGGAGGGGGGGGGCCGCTACTGATCGAAGAGCCAGGTCTTGAGGAGTCTTCTGAAGGCCAGCAGGTCCTGGGTCTGTCGTAGGATGGTGGGGAGAGTGTTCCAGGTCTTGGCGGCGAGGTAGGAGAAGGATCTGCCGCCGCCAGTGGTTTTCCGGATGCGGGGGATTGTGGCGAGGGCGAGGTTGGCTGAGAGGAGGCTTTGGGTGGGGGTGTGGAAGCTGAGTCGGTTGTTGAGGTAAGTGGGTCCGGTGTTGTGTAGAGCTTTGTGTGCGTGGATGAGGAGTTTGAAGGTGATCCTTTTGTCGATGCCAATGCTTGTTTTAGATCTTACGTAGGGACAGCTTTATTGTTTTCACCGACTAATGTTTTGTAAAGTAAGGCACTGCAAAAACATTCTTATATTTAGCTAAATGCTTTTGATGGCTTATATCGGCCATATTACTTACGACTTAGGCTGTGCCAATGTAGATAATACAAACATGCAAGCGCCAGTATTTCCAAGGTTGCAGAGGCTGAAAGACTGTATCGTCTAATCAAATCCGTCTCCTGTAGCTTCTGCAGATGCATGCATCAAGCGCTGACTCCACATTATCTGAAGTTGCGTGCCAACAGTTTCCTTCAGTCGTCTTTAGAATTGAGAAGAGAAACGAACTCACAATTGGTAATAGGGAGATGGCCTTTATGATTTGCATCTTTGAGTAACATGTCAATCATGTTTCATTTATGGCTTCATGCTACCAGGTGGAACAGTAGTACCTTGTCTGCCCGTCTTTCCTAAAAGCAAACTTTTGTGTGGAATCCAGTCACCTCACATATGCACCTCTCTAGTTCCACCCAGTGGCCGCCTGAGGAACACTTGTACATGTACGCGCAAGATTCAGCATTCGGTGTTCCTTAAAATGTGGCACAGTGAATGCAGCAGCCGTTTTGGGAAACAACATCATGCTGCAGGAAAGAACATGTTTTTCAACTCTAGACGATATGACATTTCAAGTTTATTAGTATAGTTTTAATACCGAATTTCAAAAGAAAGAGTTGCAACATGAAATCAAGACTGCTGGTTTCGAAGGGAGCATCCTCGTCACTAGACTTTATCTTCAAGCAGTATGTGTAGAAATGTATAACATAATAAAAACAAGCGCGCGCGCCTCAAGTTTTAAAAAAAAAGCACGCGAGTGGTGCACACGAAAGCACTTAAAGAGCCATGACGGCTCGTAACTGTAAAAAAAGAAAAAGGAGGCACGTCTGCTGGCGAGTGGTGTGCGATGTGCGCGCACCATGACGAGAGAGGAAAGCCAGATGGCGCCGTAACCGCACAGTCTATGCCACCCAAAAATCTGTGGTCACATTTCTAAAGCCCCCACTCACTAAATGTCTCGCCAGAACAGCGCATGCGCTGGCTCAGGCGAGACCTAAAAAACGAAAGCAAACAAACAGACAGTCCTGTTCCTTCGCGTTTGATTTCATAGCAGAGGAGACTCCTTGCCTCCCACTGCAGCTGAAATGACTGTCTGTTTCTTGCTTTCAGTTTAGCAGAGGAGACATCCTGCCTCCCACTGCAGCTGAAGTATTTCAGCTCTACAAGTTTAAGCCGTCCTGGGAGGGTTAGCTGTTAGCAAAAGGAGACAAAGTTTATTTTAAATTTACACAGGCAGGCACGCAACGCCCACAGGGCTTCAAGTTGCCAAAAGAAAAATGCCAGCCAGCCATGTGTTGTTTAAACAGCCTGTAAAATGATTGTCTTGACACTAAATATGCTTATACAGAAGTATGTATACATTTGTAATGTGACTTTCCTGTCTTTGTTACTTTTTATTATCAGTCATGGATCATTCAGGCAGCCCTAGAACACAATTAAAAGTGCTTCTATTTATATTTGCTGTTCAAGGTATGCACACACAAGTCCTGACAATACAGCTTTAGGTGACTGTTTATTTTTAATTTTTGTACTGCCTGGGACATCAAAATAATGAGCTGGCAACCTTAATCATAAACCTGGAATTTGTTGTAAGATCAGCACATGTATTTCCTCCACCCTGATCCCTGGTTAATGCCATAAAGGCAATAGTTTAACATATTTGAAACCCTACGCTGCCGTCAATAACCTGCTGAGTTACTTCAAGTGTCTGGGAATGCACCCTGCAGTCAGGCACTCGTTCCTCATTCTCGCCCTTCACTTTCATGCGCACCCTGCACTCACAGCGATCTCAATGCCCTCACACTGATCTCGATGCACTCACACCATTCACCTGCTTACCCTGTACTCACAGTGATAACTCTGCACTCACAATGCACTTGCGCTGTTCATCCTGTACCTCACCCTGCAGTAACGTAAGCACACTGCTCACCCTGCACTCATGTGACACTTCACTCACCTGTCCCCCTTACTGCTCAATCTGCAACCTCACTCAAATAAGACCAGCACTAACCATACATTCATTCATCTCACTCTGCACTTACATCCGCACCCAAATTCATATGGTCACCTCACTCACCCTGCAGTCACATGGGTACTCCTACCACCCACACAGCGCAGAGGTTTAATGTGCCTGCTACAAAGAACGGGTACCATGCAGATCTAAGAACTGAGTGTGAGTAAACAATGAGTAGTGCTATAAAAAATGACATGTTTGCCAGAAAGGTGCTATAGAGAAATTAGGATAATTGTTGGTGAGTGGTAGTGAGGAAATTCATGGAGGAGGAGGAAATGGGGGAGGGGGCACCAAAACAGACCGTTCCACTGTGTGCGACCAGTGCTAGGGCCAGCCCTGGCTGTGAGTGTTCGCCCCCACCCGAAGTTTGGGTCTAGTTGCGCTGCTGCACACAAGTATGGGCATGTTGTGCGCCATCAAGGTTTTCATCCTAAATTACAAAAGGACACATTTACATGCACTGCAATCCAGCCTTTCAGGGGGCCACTTGATAGAGGCAGCTCTGTTTTTGCCCTGATGGTCTGGAATAATTCCTAAACAGTTTATTGTAAATACCATTTTGTTTCATTTCTTTTTAATGTGATTGATGTGAGGGAGTCTATTACCATTTGCAGAGAAATGTTTTTGTTTTATGCAACAACCATAAAAAAGTTTATTTTAGATTAAAATGGGTCCTTGCATATGAGAAATTGAAGGATATCACAGATATTATTCGCTGTAAAATTTATAGGTTGCTACTTTATTACAACAGTAAAAACACACATCACTATCTCTGAATATTAGATGTAAACACTTTTAGAATTTTGACCATAGCGCCTGTGCACCGTTAGTAGCCTGGCTAAAGAGGGTAAGGCAGAGCTGAAAGTGAATAATTTAATCTCAAAGCTGTTCTGAACAGCAGCCCCCAAAATAGTATTGGCCCAGGGCACCCAAAATCCTTTATCCAAAACGGGGTACAGAGTTCCTCAAGTACCGGAGAGTAGAGATGAAGTGATCAGTGGACGGCCAGGGAAATTTCCCTTGGTGGAACTAATGCTCTCACACACCCAGCAAGCTAGGTGTCATGCTTCATCATATGAGCATTGCCCCTCGTCAAGTCGGCGCTGCAATCCTTGACGGGCTCCCGAAACCGGGGCTCTTTGTCGGGGATCTTTTGTTCCTGCCGAAATGTGCTTGGGTGTGAGGGGCCTAGTGGAATAAATGTAGCAGAATATGAAAGTAAAAAGGGTTGGTCAGTCCTAAACTTATTTTATTCAACAGGTAGACTACCCTATTAAAAATGATGCAGAGAGGCTAAGTCCTAGAATATAAATGTCTAGACGTAAAGCTCTACTCTAGAATGATCGACATGTTTCTTGCCATATGTGTCAGGAGGATCAGGGCAATTCATCAGGATCGGGGACTGTCTACATAAAAAGTGGTAATGTGTATTCTACATACCACGTCCTAGGCTGCTGGCCTGTGAAGATAAAATAATCACATCAAGGATAAAATCAACAGCATCTCTTCAACGAGTACATAATCTTTCAACAATGGTGTTTCCAGAATCACCGTGCATAAATGTGAGTGTGGCACACTAATTTCAAGGTGCACAATTTTCAAAGGATTTAGTGAACGTGAATGGGGGTGGGTGGTATTAGATCTGCTAATACACTAGTGATGTTCTTAAGGACAGCAAGGATTCACTCACCTAATGCGTTAACTAGAAGAGCTAGCAACGGAGCTGGCGGCTTAACAGGACACCGATTGGGTCCTGGAGTAAAAAAGGGGGGTAAATAAAAACAGACAAACAACCAAACACTGAAAATCACGACCAATCAAAAGAGCATGTGATGTCGGTAATGTAAAGTACTCATGTATTTATCATGCAAAGATTCTGACTGGCCTTCGAATAATACTGATACAATGCAGGGTGAGTACGGTCGGGGTTCAGTGTACCGCTGGTTAACCCTGGTGTACCATTGAACGCGGTAAAAAGCTTAATTTAAAACAGGGGGACATCTAATAATGCCAGGTTGAAATAGCCCACCAGATTAAAGAAAGGACCCACAGTATGCCGTCACTCGCGATAAAACTGGGTAAATCAAATACGAGGGACAATGGTCCGCCGAAATGAGGTAAAAGGTGAGTAACAGAGTATCAGGTGCGTAGGAATTAGGTGTACTCACCAGCGTCAACGAACGCTTTTCTTTAGACCTACCCAAGCCGTCAGAGTCCGGGGTGGTGTAGACCGTCAGTCGCCACAGCTAGATATACCCAAACTGAAAGTAAGCCTGCTGTCACGTGTCGTCGTGTTGCGTACTGACGTGTCTTGGTTGCTATGGGGACGGGTCACGTGTCGTCGCGTTACGTACTGACGAGTCTGGTTACTATGGAGACGGGTTGGAGCGCCGGGTTGTATGGGGGTGTGTTACTTCACGGCGATGGCAAGTTCAATAACATTGGATGTTTAAGGAACGTGACTAATTTTATCACAATGTAGTATTATGACGTAAGAGGAGGGACTCTCTACAAGTTTCATCGTGAAGAGGTATTTCACGAGGAGATCGTTTATTAATCAATCCTAATTAAATCAAGGGGTCGGTTGTGGGGACCCGGTTGTGTGAGGATTGATTGATTATAGTGGTGCCCTAGTCTATGCAGTAGTGTCTTGATGATCAACAAACTACTTCTACCACGCGGAGCTGCAGTCAAGACTGATGTGCGGTCGTGTATTAGGTCACTATTGCCTAAATCGCTGGTAGGCGATGCATAACAGTAGTAGTGAGATAGGTGTAATATATTCAATGGTAATGAGAATCTAAGAGTTAGGTCTCATGTAGACTAATTGGGTGCTATGTCGACGATATTAGGAATACAGGTCTTCGTTCGACATGGATGTGTACTTGGACGTCTAAAGCCATAACGGGAAACAGCCAATTATGGAAGGGCACTCCACGGAATGTCATCATTCAGTCCAGTAGTGTCACATGAGAGTCTATGTACCCATCTCTGTTCTACTCTAAATAGAGAAGTTTTGGAAATCTGAGTGTGAGATTCTAGTATAATCCAATGTAGTGAGTCAGGGGAGTGATGTGCCTCCAGAAAGTGTCTGTAGAGTCTGGTTGTGGTGCGTTGGCAACGTATGTTGCTCCTGTGTTCTATTATGCGGATTTTGACTGGCCGCATAGTCATACCTATGTATTGTAGTCCACAGGGGCATGTGATCAAATAGATGCATTGTTTGGTGTTGCAGTTAGTATGTTTCTTAATGCTCCATTTGAAATTGGCAAGTAGCGTGACTTCCTTGGTGGTAGTAGTGAATTGACAAACGGTACATGTACCGCAGGGAAAATGGCCTTGGACTGGTGGTAATCCCCACAGTGTGGTCTGTGAAGGGATAGCCTTTCTCTTAGGTCTAGTGTGAATCAACATGTCTCGCAAGCTACTTGTTCTAGTGTATGCGAATCTGGGTTTTGGTATTGAGAGGTCTCCTGAATTGAGACTACCCCAGTGTTTCAAAATGATTTTTTTAGTCAAGACAGAATTAGGTGTGAATGAGGTAACGGATATCATGATGTCATCAGATGGTTTATGGTGCACCTCTAGAAGGGCCTCTCTGGGATTATTGAGTGCCCTCTTCATGGAGTCTTTGATCACTTTATGAGGGTAACCTCTCGATTTGAGGTTGGTGGCCAAAGTGGTTGCTTCTACTTTGTAGTCTTTAGTTAAGGTACAGTTACGTCTAATACGTAAGAATTGGCCAACCGGAAGGTTATCTCGAAGGGCTTTGGGGTGGTGGCTTTGGTATAGGAGCAGACTGTTACGGTCTGTGGGTTTTTTAAAAAGACTAGTTGAGAGTTGTCCTTCTGTTAGTTTGATATTCAGATCCAGGAAAGCAACCATGGTATCCGACCAAGGAAGTCACGCTACTTGCCAATTTCAAATGGAGCATTAAGAAACATACTAACTGCAACACCAAACAATGCATCTATTTGATCACATGCCCCTGTGGACTACAATACATAGGTATGACTATGCGGCCAGTCAAAATCCGCATAATAGAACACAGGAGCAACATACGTTGCCAACGCACCACAACCAGACTCTACAGACACTTTCTGGAGGCACATCACTCCCCTGACTCACTACATTGGATTATACTAGAATCTCACACTCAGATTTCCAAAACTTCTCTATTTAGAGTAGAACAGAGATGGGTACATAGACTCTCATGTGACACTACTGGACTGAATGATGACATTCCGTGGAGTGCCCTTCCATAATTGGCTGTTTCCCGTTATGGCTTTAGACGTCCAAGTACACATCCATGTCGAACGAAGACCTGTATTCCTAATATCGTCAACATAGCACCCAATTAGTCTACATGAGACCTAACTCTTAGATTCTCATTACCATTGAATATATTACACCTATCTCACTACTACTGTTATGCATCGCCTACCAGCGATTTAGGCAATAGTGACCTAATACACGACCGCACATCAGTCTTGACTGCAGCTCCGCGTGGTAGAAGTAGTTTGTTGATCATCAAGACACTACTGCATAAACTAGGACACCACTATAATCAATCAATCCTCACACAACCGGGTCCCCACAACCGACCCCTTGATTTAATTAGGATTGATTAATAAACGATCTCCTCGTGAAATACCTCTTCACGATGAAACTTGTAGAGAGTCCCTCCTCTTACGTCATAATACTACATTGTGATAAAATTAGTCACGTTCCTTAAACATCCAATGTTATTGAACTTGCCATCGCCGTGAAGTAACACACCCCCATACAACCCGGCGCTCCAACCCGTCTCCATAGTAACCAGACTCGTCAGTACGTAACGCGACGACACGTGACCCGTCCCCATAGCAACCAAGACACGTCAGTACGCAACACGACGACACGTGACAGCAGGCTTACTTTCAGTTTGGGTATATCTAGCTGTGGCGACTGACGGTCTATACCACCCCGGACTCTGACGGCTTGGGTAGGTCTAAAGAAAAGCGTTCGTTGACGCTGGTGAGTACACCTAATTCCTACGCACCTGATACTCTGTTACTCACCTTTTACCTCATTTCGGCGGACCATTGTCCCTCGTATTTGATTTACCCAGTTTTATCGCGAGTGACGGCATACTGTGGGTCCTTTCTTTAATCTGGTGGGCTATTTCAACCTGGCATTATTAGATGTCCCCCTGTTTTAAATTAAGCTTTTTACCGCGTTCAATGGTACACCAGGGTTAACCAGCGGTACACTGAACCCCGACCGTACTCACCCTTCATTGTATCAGTATTATTCGAAGGCCAGTCAGAATCTTTGCATGATAAATACATGAGTACTTTACATTACCGACATCACATGCTCTTTTGATTGGTCGTGATTTTCAGTGTTTGGTTGTTTGTCTGTTTTTATTTACCCCCCTTTTTTACTCCAGGACCCAATCGGTGTCCTGTTAAGCCGCCAGCTCCGTTGCTAGCTCTTCTAGTTAACGCATTAGGTGAGTGAATCCTTGCTGTCCTTAAGAACATCACTAGTGTATTAGCAGATCTAATACCACCCACCCCCATTCACGTTCACTAAATCCTTTGAAAATTGTGCACCTTGAAATTAGTGTGCCACACTCACATTTATGCACGGTGATTCTGGAAACACCATTGTTGAAAGATTATGTACTCGTTGAAGAGATGCTGTTGATTTTATCCTTGATGTGATTATTTTATCTTCACAGGCCAGCAGCCTAGGACGTGGTATGTAGAATACACATTACCACTTTTTATGTAGACAGTCCCCGATCCTGATGAATTGCCCTGATCCTCCTGACACATATGGCAAGAAACATGTCGATCATTCTAGAGTAGAGCTTTACGTCTAGACATTTATATTCTAGGACTTAGCCTCTCTGCATCATTTTTTAATAGGGTAGTCTACCTGTTGAATAAAATAAGTTTAGGACTGACCAACCCTTTTTACTTTCATATTCTGCTACATTTATTCCACTAGGCCCCTCACACCCAAGCACATTTCGGCAGGAACAAAAGATCCCCGACAAAGAGCCCCGGTTTCGGGAGCCCGTCAAGGATTGCAGCGCCGACTTGATGAGGGGCAATGCTCATATGATGAAGCATGACACCTAGCTTGCTGGGTGTGTGAGAGCATTAGTTCCACCAAGGGAAATTTCCCTGGCCGTCCACTGATCACTTCATCTCTACTCTCCGGTACTTGAGGAACTCTGTACCCCGTTTTGGATATAGACTTTTGGGGCACGTACATTGGACCTCCTTAAATATAGCCCCTTGTCTCCTCTTTTGGATTACACCCAAAATCCTAAACATGTCCCTGCCACCACAAAGTCTGTCAGACAACATTGCTCTGAAGTAAAATAGGCAACATCATTCATTTATTATCAGTTCTATTTGTTTTTAAACATAAGCCCGACGTGTCCTAAACCCCCACTGCTTCAGGCAGCAACTTATCGTACCACTAAGGAATTCTCAATTAGGTGTTCGATCAGCACCCTCTCTGTGGACTTTCACCTTTGTCTTCGGATCCATAACTGGTTAGTGGGAAATGATCCCATTATAATGCTGCCTAAAACGTTTGTTAATGGTTTCTAGAGAAGAATTGTTTCTCGTGTACAAACTAAGCTAGAGAGTGCTCGAAAAATCTGATAACACTGTCTCCCTTACAGTCACTGTTTTGGCTGAAAACGTCTGCAGAATATTCAGCTTTGAGAGAAACTGCTATCAAAACTCTCTTGCCTTTCAGTTCATCCTATTTATGTGAGATTGGGTTCTCATCACTTGCGGTATTAAAGACTAAGTACCGTTCAAGACTGGATGTGGAGCACAACCTGAGGATGGCAGTAGCATAAATCCATCCACGGATTGACAGTCTATGTGGCTAAAAACCGGCACACCGTCACATTTATGTTGGTGGTGTTATTATTAATCTATGTCATGTGTAAAACAAAGCATCCTCGTAAAAACAATTTGCACACATTTTGTCTTGGAAAATTGTGTTTTGAGCTCTGTAATAAGCCTGTGTTGAACATTATTTGCCGGATATGGCCCCTGATATACGCGTGGCGGTTGATTATATATTGTACCAGATTCCAAAAATTTCTGTCAGGTGGTGGGGGGGCCCAACATCTAAAAGAATTCAGCTGGGTGGCTCAACCTACAAAAGTTTGAAGACCCCTGCTCTAGAGGTAGAGTTTGTTGAGTAGTGTTAGTGGGCTATAACCAGGGCCACTGGAATTATGCGACTGTGCGGCCGTGGTGATTTTTGCCTAGTTGTAGATTTGCCGTATTTGCCACATAATCCATCACCTGCTGCACAATTTTTGGTTCTAGGTCAAACAGTTCAAAAGTTAGTAAAGACACAGCAACGCATGCTGCTGAGCAGTGGAAGGTCCTTTTCAAAGGTTGACTTGTCACCTTTATGTAGCTTATTGCTATATGCGGGTGTTAAACTGGTACTAATGGGGCACAACTAATGCCCAGCCACTGTTAAGAAGCTCAAAAATTTAAAGACAATGAAGTAGTACCATCACAAAATGTGCCACAAAAGGCAGCATGATTTCCCTTTTCTTGCCACATAATTTACTCAACCCTGACACATAATTTGACCTTCCCCTGCCGCATAATTCCAGTGACCCTTGCGATAACATCAGTTTAATAGCTATAGTGAGCATGATATTCGGTCAGTCATGGGGAGAGTGAGTGCTGGCTAGGCCACAACCGTGCCAAGGGTCGCTGTGACATGGGCATGATTCAAGTGTGTCAGGGACGGAGGGCAAAGGGAAGTTGCTTTTGGGACATCGCTTGCTGACCTGTGAATGGGCCAATTTACAGACATTAGTTTCCCTTCAGAGCTGCAAAGGCCAACAACAGACAAGCGCTTTGTAGAATGTCTAATGCCCCGCCAATGGCTTCTTTATTTTGCAGAAAACACGTGTTTAGATTGAGAATAGAATACAAAGCGCAAAGTTTTAGTAAGTGCAAATGAAGAATTAAAGATTTTATAGGAGCCATCTTGGCACTTGAGGTTCACTGCAAAGATATACAAACCTCAAATCTACTCACTTTTTCACTATTGTGAAAAGATAAAAGTTTAGCAACTTTTACTAACCACTGTTACAACATGGCTAAAAAACCATTGACAAAGCCAACAGATCTGGTATAGGCAAAACGTATTGACGTTGACAATGCTTGTTTGTTTATGTTTATAAACCTGCTATAATATTTCATAAAAATAATATGCTTTTTTGCGTTGTCTGACCCTTGCCTGCACCACAGTCCATGTAATCCTATTAGGGTACATTAAACTGCATTTCACAAAACGAAATCAAAATAATATGGCACAGCACGAAAAACAACAGTAACAAACCTCGAGTAACCGCATAACTAAACTGTGAATGCCACTGGTGAGACCCAAAATAGGACTGCGAACCAGGAGACGTTCAAACTGGTATAATTGCTACAATAAACGGTTACGCACTTTGGATGTGAATGACTTGCAGGGTAACCTCAAAGAACAGAGCTAACATTCAATTTGTCTAAATCACAGGGTTCTGTTTCTTTCCCAATAACACACTGCCTAACCGTACTTAGGACACACCAATCAGGGAATTATATCTACTTTAAGTACTTTGGAAAATGTTTATTTTTGCTTTGATTGCAACTGGGTTTAAAAGACATAGCAAAGCCAGGATGGGGGCACCGGCCGTACAATTGTAACCTCAAACCAAAAGCACTGTTTGATTTTCAGATGTCTAAAAAGAACATACGTCATAGAAAATAAAAAGAAACAAGAAGGAAAGAAAGAAAGAAAGCTAATAAGACGATAGAACGAAAAATTGATGAGAGAAGGGCTAGAGTGGATAAACAGAGGGAATGAAAGGATGAAGGGAGTAAGGAAAGCAGATGCAAAAGGCAGAAGACCTCGAGAAACAAGGGGCAGACTTACAAGCCCCGTGCGCCACTTTTGCGTCACTTTTCCAATGTTAAAAGTGATGCAAAAGTGGCGCAAGGGGCTTGTAAATAAGCCCAGATGTTATTTAAAGATAATTAAAGTGCAAGTGGTTACAGATTGCACTGAAAGTGACAGTTTTACTTGCAGCTCCTGGACCTGAAGAGCGTCGCCCCACTACTCTGAGAGGGCAAGGCTGTGAGAAGCGTGGAGGCATGCCCAAGGAGACTGAGTCCTGCTCCTTTTTCCCCCTACGGCTCCAATCTGTCCTTTTAGAAACCGTGGGGCATATCAGCAACAACCGGCGATAATTATCGCTAAGCGCACTTAGCGCTAGGATAATTATTGCCGGCTAGCGTGGATTTTATTTGCTGAGATAGCGTGCTATTAGCAACGCTTATCTCAAAAGCGATAAAAATCCTAGCGCTAACTGCCAAACGTGAGATGATCGCTGGAAACCCAGCGATAATCCCACGCAGTTTGGCGACAGCGTGCTAATAGGACCTCACATACTTAGCCATGATATCGACCTTCCTTAGGATATCATGGCTAAGTCAGTTTCAAAGCAGGCGTAAGGAAAGTAGCGAATGCTGCTTTGCGTGAGGCTTGATAATAGGAGAAATGTCGCTCAGCGACATTTCTCCCGTTATCCTGTGGAGGAACACCCACTTTGCATCTCATTAGAGATGCAAAGATGGGCGTTAAGGGAAATGGCGATAAGGCAAGGTTTCACGCAATAGCGTGACCTTGCAGATAAGGCAATAAAATTATCGCCGCTTTTCGTCCGTAAAAACGGACACAAAAGTGGCGATAATTTTTTATCACCTGCTTGCTGATATGCCCTTGTGAGCCTGGGGATGCACTCAATAGGTACTGTTCAGAACTACTTGAAGCTATGGCCAGCTCACAGGAGCCCCAGTGGACAGCTAGGCATCAGGGAGAAGCTGTGCATGGACACGAAAGAAGATTCAGGAAGTTGGAAGCTTTCAACTCCTTGGGAGGGAACCTTGGTGTGGTTTCCGGTGCTTGGCACCAGCACTTAAATGTCAAGATTGGCACTAATGACAGCTGCCACCTGCTGGTGCTGTTTGTGTAATTTAGAGAGGAGCAGAACAATAGTTGTTTGTTTATTCAATATAGATTAAAAACAATAACTGCATTCCTGCCAACTCACACGGTGCCACCGTGTCTCACACGATAACAGCTCCCATCACAGGGCCTCCCAGTGAGGAGCCAATATCACACAGTGCCAGGGAAAACGAGCTGAAAACCACTGTAAATAGTGGTTTTCCAGCTCGTTTTCCGAGGCTTTGAACTGTTGACATCCATTCACCCCTTGGCGCTGGGGGGGGTTTGGGGGCAGCGCGGTGGCGCGATGCTCGTGACGGAACCGCTCCGTCACGAGCCACGGTTGAGCTGTGCTCATGACGGAGTGGTTCCGTCATGACTCCGCCCACTGCGCTAATCGCCCGCACAGGCGGGGAATTAGCGCCGCGTGGGCGGAGCGGCCGCCAACGGCCGCAGCATGACGGAACCACTCCGTCATGAGCACACGGCACCCGTGGCTCATGACGGAGTGGTTCCGTCATGAGCGCTGAAGGGGTTAAAGGGGCGTGAAAACACCCCAGTACATCGGCACTAGCCTCAGAAAGCTTCTTTCATTTTTTGGGAGGCGGGGGCTTGTGAGCGGGGTGGGGTTCAAAAGTGCCTTGTAGGTACTTCTAGGCACGAGACCCCACCCCTTCAAGGCCCCGCCCCCTCCTCACAAGGTGAGATTGTTCACTTCTGTAGTCATAGTGAGAAAACACCAATCTCAGTGTTGAAATAATAAGCCATTTTTAGAAGACACAGCCTGACATTTAACTTCTGTCTGCGACCAAACGTGACAAGATAAAAACAAAATTGAAGTCCGCTTTAGTGCTCATTCATCTGCTGAACTTCAGCACCCGTTATTTTGGGGGTGCTGCATCACCCACCCCATACCACTACTTCCAGCGCTAATAATTGTGTACCTTTCTTGCTCCTCCCATCAATTACACAGCTTTCAGTAGCACATAGCACAGCCTGGTCCCTTTTTCTTATTTCTGCAAAATGTTTGACATTAATGCTTCAAGCCACAACCGCAAAGCCACACCCAGAAAAAAAAAAAGAAGATTTAGAAAGAAGATGGAGTGAAAAGGAAAACTGCACAATGAAAGAATACAGGAGGAATAAATGAGAGTACAAAACATTAATGAAGAAAACAAAAATATGCTATAAGAGATCACACTAGGGTGGCAGTTAAAAAGGAAAAAAAATATTAATGGTATGTGAGAAGCAAGGGTCAGGAAGAAATGGCGTGGAAATATGCTGTGTTATAAATGAAACAGTAAAGCGAGAGAAAGAAGTCCGCAGTGTATAAAAAAATTGTGAAAAGAGACAGAAATGTGTAAAAAAAAAACATTGCATAATAGCATGAAGGAGAGAGAAAGATAAAGGAGGACAAATGAAAGCCACATACTTCAACAAAATTAAAAGGGAGTAGAGGAAAATGTGAGCAAAGGGAATATGTGCAGAGATGTAAAAAAAGAATGTTGAACAGAAGCGGGAACACAAGAGCAAAAGAAAGGATACATTGAAAGAAAAATAGAGATATACAAAAGTAAATAATTGAATGATCACAGAAATGTTGGCTATGATTGAAAATCAAGAAATCTTATAAGGATCCTAAGTTACTCAGATAATCTATCTAGTAAATCAAGTATCTTGGCAAATGAAACAAACCTGACTTTAATCAATAAAAATCATCAAGTTATATTATGTTTTAATACGTTATGTTACATTACACTCCTTTATACAGTGCTGCATTCACCACGTGTTTGGTCTTTTGGCACTGTATGATGTTCTGATCTGCAAACTGTTGTCTGGTAGATGTGGATTTTCCCAATTTGGGGGTTCCACAGGAGGGTTGATTCTTATGACTTTCTACCAATCCCATTTTGTCAGTGGACATTGAATGTCAGTTACGGTGTGTTTCAGTCACTTCCAGTCCCAATGTGTGAGATAGCGTCTCCTGACCCAAGGAATGTGTCCATATCTCCCTGTCCTTGTACAGCCAGTGCATTTCTGCCCCAGTGTCAGAGTCTCTCTGACCCAGTGCACATATTAATGTCTCCCTATCCCAATATGCATGTCATTTTCTTCCTCTACTATTGTCAGCAGTCACTCCCTCCTGTCCTGGTGTAGGTACATTCTCTATTCCAGCACCAGTTACCTGCCTATCCCAGTACTGGTGTGTTAGCCGCCCCACTTTCTGTATTTTCATTGCTCTAGTATCGCTGTTTTCCCTCCCAAGTGTCAGTGTGCCCTGTCTTAGTTGTTGAGCATTCAATGTCACTGTGTCTGTGTATTTCCTGTCCATGTGCACAATTGTCTGATGCTAGGGGTGGGCAGAGATCACGAAGTTTAAATCCAGGGAGTTTCACGAGCTGAAGGAGTATTGCTCTGCCACCGCTCCCGGCATTAATGTGGCAGGGCTACTGTCTAATTAAGGAGCTGGATTTCCTCTGACCCCTCCTGGAGTCTTTTGAGGGTGGAGTGCTTTCACTACTCACTAGGGAACAGCCAAATTAACCTTAAGGGGGCCAAGTGAGTCCTTTGGCCTGGCGCGTCACACACATTCTATCATAAAGCCCCGCGAAGGCAGGGTATCCCCTCCCCATCCCATTTCTTCAGTTTTACCTGCATGTGAGTAGGACGCTCGCTCCTTGTCCTCCCACCATAGTTGGCCAATACCTGGTGGCCATTTTAAAGTCTGGTACCATTATAAATATCTATTTGCTGTACACTTAGTGCATTCTTCATCCCGTAGACTGGCTACTAGTGCTCGCTACATGCAATTCACGTCTCTTTACACTGCCTGCCTTCACTCCACAGCGCCTCTGCATTCTACACAGTCACCTTGAACTGGATTGGCTACACCCAGCTATCTGCATCCATATCCATTTTGCCTTTTAGACATTGATTGTCCTCCTGTCTGACGATATCTGTCGACCCGGGCACATTCACCAGCCATGTTGGTGTCTACATCGTTCACGCGACACCAGGATCGTGATGCAGGTGGAGCCACGCCGGAGTCCCCTGGCCCTTCGTCACAAGTGGGGCAACAATCTGCCATCCTGGGAGTCCCTTTTCTGCGCCCGCCAGAACCTCTGGCCCTCGTCTTTGGTGGTGGCATGGGTTTTCGCTGGCAGGAATGGCTAGAAGATTTTGAAGACTTAAAGAAAGGATCACAAGTCTCTGACCCCGATCAACAGCCCATTGCCCTGCGCAATTAAACTGGAAAGGAAGTCGGCCAGATCATCACAAAATTTCCGGTAGAAGCCGCATCCTCCTATCAAGATGTCTGTGAGGCACTGAACAGAATATTTCTTCACAAACAGAACATTGATTATGAACCCTACACCTTCAATTTGGACTCTCATGAGAAAGATGAATCCATGGGAAATTTAATTTCACAAATCAAACGGTTAGCACGCTACTGTGCTTTTGACAACTTCCGAACAAAGGATACCCTTCATCTACGAATTATCGAAGGATGTCAATCGGAGTCCCTACGCAGATGTCTTTTAAAGAAAAGTTATTTGCTCGATGAAATAGAAGAAATGACTAGGGTCAGCGATTAAGCAGAAGAACATGCAAAGAAGATGGAGGCTGGTAAGGTAGAAAAACGGGAACAAGCGTTTGGCTTCAAGCTCATCACAAAGAACGAAACCCCTCTGAAAGTCGGCAAGCATCCAAATCTAAGGAGTATCCCTCACGAGCAAGTCACCGCCGCAGTCCTAAACAAGGTGACAAGAGATGGGAGTGCCAGCTGAAATGTTACCTATGTAGATAAGCCTTCCCACACACTGAGTCATGCCCTGCCATATGTCAAAAATTTCGACAGTGTGGTAAAGACAATGACTTTGAGAAGGTATGCCGAGCATCACAAGATGACATTCATAGAAAGTCGAGGGAAGCCAATTCCCGTCATCATTAAAAGGCTGTACGAGACCGCTAAGATTACTTCGCCAGCTCATCGCGATCAAGGCGCATATTATCAAGCCAGGCGATAAAATTATCGCCGCTTTAGCGGCAGAAAACTGTGAAGGACATCTAACATGGGCTTCAATTGGAATTCCATAGAGCATATTATCAAGCCCATTATCGCCGTTTTAGCGGCAGTTTTCTGCCGCTAAAGCGGCGATAATTTTATCGCCTGGCTTGATAATATGCCCCCAAGTCTTTACTTGCATGCCACCTACAGATCTCAATGTTCGGAATCACGAGAGTCAAGATCTCTCACTCCCATATCTCAAGATAGTGAAGACAGTGAATACTACACGATTATTTCTCCAGATGGGTGAACACCAAGCCAAATTTGTGTTAGACAGTGGAGCGTCTCTCAATTACATTTCAGTCGCAGAATACAACAGGATGAACCCGCAACCTCAACTGCACAAAGCTACTGTATACTTGGATGTCTAAAGAACCCCTTCCCTGTCTAGGACAGTTTCAAACGTCTCTCACATACAAGGCCAGAACCACTTCAGCTTGCATTCATGTCACTGAAGGGCCAGATGCAGACTGTCTCCTCAGCTTACCCACAGCTGAGCGACTCAAATTGGTGGAACTACTATACCGATGCACCTGACATCATCCATAAATTCTCGAAGTTATTCACCGGGCTTGGTAAGATGGCTCATTTTCAAGTTCACTTGCACATTAATGAACGAGTAACACCTATAGCTCAGCACCACAGAAAGATGCCATTTCATCTCCAACAAGCCGTAGAGGACGAGTTACGAGATCTTCTCCGAACGGAGATTATTGAAAGGACCCACTCCCTGGGTATCCCCAGTAGTTGTGGTACCTAGAAGAGGAAGGTGAAGTGTGTCTTTGTGTGGACATGAGAGCCCCGAATACTGCCATCAAACGAGAAAGACACCTGGGACCCCATATCAGTGACATGATTACGCTGTTAAACAAACCGAAAATCTTTTCTAGAGTGGACCTTAGCAAAGGTTATCACCACCTTGAACACCACGAAAGTTCTCAATACATTACCACTTTCTCTACCCTTCAAATGTCTATTTAGATACAAACAGCTCAGCTTTGAAGTTTCCTCAGCGGCTAAGATCTTCTAAGAAGCCATCAGAAGTCATTTTTCATATGCCCAACACCCTTAATTACAGTTATGACATTCTGGTGTTTGGCGCTACTGCACAGGAACACGACAAAGCACTAGACAGGGTGTGTCACACTCTCCTAGAATCACATCTAACTCTCAACAAAGACAAATGTGAATTCCACAAACGCACATTGAAATTTTATGGACACATTTTTTTGAGTGCAGGAATGAGACTGGACCCCAAAAAGGTCTCGGCGTTGAGCAACACTCCTTGTACTCGAGATGCAGGTGATGTGTAGTCATTTCTGGGGATGGCCAGCTATTGTGCACGCTATATCAAGGATTATGCCACCATCAGTTATCCCCTACAGGTACTCACAAATGAAGCTCACACATTCAGAGTGACCGCTGTGCCTCTCACAAGGCCGGGTCACCCCCTTGCTCCCACCGCCTCCTGCTCCTGCCTTCGCCAGCCAGCCTCCTTGCCACCGCCACCGTCGCCCCCCAGCCCCCCGAGCGGCCCAGCCACAGCTGAGCCGCCCGCTCGCCACTTTTCCCGCCGCGGGCCCCCTGCGGCCCCGCCCACCACCGGCCCATTGGCCGCCCCGCTCGCCCAGCCCAGCTGACCCGCCCTCCCGTCCCCCTTCTTAAGGGGACAGCCAGGTGCACTCGGGAGTGACCGCTGTGCCTCTCACAAGGCCGGGTCACCCCCTTGCTCCCACCGCCTCCTGCTCCTGCCTACGCCAGCCAGCCTCCTTGCCAGCCTCCTTGCCGCCGCCACCGTCGCCCCCCCAGCCCCCCGAGCGGCCCAGCCACAGCTGAGCCGCCCGCTCGCCACTTTTCCCGCCGCGGGCCCCCTGCGGCCCCGCCCACTGCCGGCCCATTGGCCGCCCCGCTCGCCCAGCCCAGCTGACCCGCCCTCCCGTCCCCCTTCTTAAGGGGACAGCCAGGTGCACTCGGGAGTGACCGCTGTGCCTCTCACAAGGCCGGGTCACCCCCTTGCTCCCACCGCCTCCTGCTCCTGCCTACGCCAGCCAGCCTCCTTGCCAGCCTCCTTGCCGCCGCCACCGTCGCCCCCCCAGACCCCCCAGCCCCCCGAGCGGCCCAGCCACAGCTGAACCGCCCGCTCGCCACTTTTCCCGCCGCGGGCCCCCTGCGGCCCCGCCCACCACCGGCCCATTGGCCGCCCCGCTCGCCCAGCCCAGCTGACCCGCCCTCCCGTCCCCCTTCTTATGACGCCCCCAGAGCGACCGCGCAGCGGGAGCACCGATTGAGCGCCGAAGGTGCGCCAAAGGTAAGCCCGACTGCGCCCGTCCGCACCTGGCCCGCGCCCAGCGCCAGGACCCCTGGCCCCCGCAGACCCCAGCCCACCCGCCGGACGTACGACGCCGCCACCCTCAATGCACTCAACGCCGGCCGAAGCCCAGGATGCTACCGAGCCACCCCGAGACGCACCCACGGACCCTTCTGCTGCAACTCCTGCAAGTTCACCTGCATCCGGACCTGCACTACTCCAGCACCAACCAAGACCAAGACGAGCAACAGCAGCAGCCACCTGAAATGCATCCTGCTCAACACCCGCTCCGTCCACAGACACGCCGTCGAGCTCTGGAACCTGCTCGACACCACAGCCCCAGACGTCGCCTTCCTCACGGAAACCTGGATGACCGCCTCCTCAACGCCCGACATTGCCATCGCCATCCCAGACGGCTACAAGATCATCCGAAGGGACCGCATCAACCACACCGGAGGAGGCATCGCCATCATCCACAGGAACACCATCCGCATCAGGACCAACACCGACGACACCCTCGCACCCGCCGAGCACCTGCACTTCCAGGTCCACATCAACCCCAAGACCACCCTCAGAGGCACCCTCATCTACAGACCCCCGGGACCACGCACACAATTCAGCGAAGACATCGCCGACTTCATCAGCCCGCACGCCCTCCCCTCCGCTGACTACATCCTCCTCGGGGACCTCAACTTCCACCTGGAGAACAATAACAACCGCAACACCACCACCCTGCTGGACAACCTCGCCAACCTCGGACTCAAGCAGCTGGTCACCACCCCCACCCACTACGCCGGACACACACTCGACCCCGTCTTCTCATCCAGCAAGGACATCGCCTTCAGCCACGCCACCGGACTCCACTGGACGGACCACAGCTGCGTCCACTTCAGCTTCAGAAGGACCACGATCCACCACCACCAGCAACAGGTTGCACGCAGAAGCTGGAACAAGATCACAGCCGACCAGCTCGCGACCGCCCTGAGCAAGAACCCACCCACCAGCGCAACGAACCCCAGCCAAGCGGCCACCAACCTCACGAAGTGGATCAGCGACTGCGCAGACGACCTCGCCCCTCTGAAGACCCCGACTAGCAGACCCGGTAGCAAGAAAGCCCCATGGTTCACCGACGAACTCAAGAGCTCCAAGAAGAACTGCCGAGCCCTCGAGAGAACCTGGCGCAGAGACCCAACACCGGACAACATGACTGCCCTCATGCTCGCCACCCGAAAACACCACCAACTCATCCACGCTACCAAGAAAACCGCATTCAAGGAACGACTGGACAACAACGCACACAACAGCAAGGAACTCTTCAACATCGTCAAAGAGCTCTCCAACCCCAACGCCGGTAACAACGACATCACCCCTTCACAAGACCTCTGCAACTCCCTCGCCTTCTACTTCCACAACAAGATCGCGGACATACACAACAGCTTCAGCACTCAACCGACGCACGCCACGACCGAACCACCGCCCCCCACCACCACCCTCCGAGCCTGGACCCCGATCAGCACTGAAGACACCGTCCGCACGATGAACTCCATCCACTCCGGATCTCCTACTGACCCCTGCCCTCACCACGTCTTCAACAAGACCGACGCTGTCATCGCACCCCACCTGCGGGACATCATCAACACCTCCTTCGACACCGCTACCTTCCCGGAGAGCTGGAAGCACGCCAAACTCAGCGCTCTACTAAAGAAGCCATCAGCCGACCCCACCGACCTCAAGAACTACCGCCCCATCTCGCTGCTCCCGTTTCCTGCAAAAGTCATCGAGAAGACCGTCAACAAGCAGCTGGCCGCCTTCCTCGAGACGAACAGATCCCTCGACCTCTCGCAGTCTGGCTTCCGGGCCAACCACAGCACCGAGACCGCCCTGATCGCAGCCACCGATGACATCCGAGCTCTGCTTGACAACGGAGAAACAGCGGCCCTCATCCTCCTAGACCTCTCCGCGGCCTTCGACACTGTCTGCCACCGTACACTAGTGCAGTGACTCAGCAACGTCGGAATCCAGGAGAAGGCACTGGAGTGGATCATCTCCTTCCTCGCCGGAAGGACACAGAGAGTCCGCCTCCCCCCATTCAGATCTGAAGCCACCGAAGTCATCTGCGGCGTTCCTCAAGGCTCCTCGCTCAGTCCAACCCTCTTCAACGTGTACATGAGCCCCCTCGCAGACATCGCACGCCAGCACAACCTCAACATCATCTCCTACGCCGACGACACCCAGCTGATTCTCTCCCTCACCAACGACCCCGCCACCGCCAGAGCCAACCTCCACGAAGGGATGAAAGAGGTAGCCGAATGGATGAAGAACAGCCGCCTGAAACTGAACTCGGACAAGACGGAAGTCCTCATCCTGGGATCCTCACCCTCCGCCTGGGATGACTCCTGGTGGCCCCCCGCCCTAGGCAGCGCACCCAAACCAACAGACCACGCACGCAACCTGGGCTTCATCCTGGACTCCACCCTCTCCATGACCAGACAAGTCAACGCCGTCTCCTCATCGTGCTTCAACATCCTGCGCATACTACGAAAGATCTTCCGGTGGATCCCCACCGAGACCAGGAAGACGGTCACCCAGGCCCTCATCACCAGCCGTCTGGACTACGGCAACTCCCTCTACGCCGGAACCACCGCCAAACTCCAGAAAAGACTTCAGCGGATCCAGAACGCCTCAGCACGACTCATCCTGGACATCCCCCGTCGCAGCCACATCTCCGGACACCTGAGAGACCTGCACTGGCTCCCGGTCACCAAGAGAATCACCTTCCGTCTCCTCACCCACGCACACAAAGCCCTACACAACCAAGGCCCAGGATACCTCAACAGCCGCCTCAACTTCTACGCTCCCAAACGCCAGCTTCGATCGACCGGCCACGCCCTCGCCACCGTCCCCCGCATCCGAAGAGCCACCACAGGGGGACGGTCCTTCTCCTTCCTCGCCGCCAGGACGTGGAACTCCCTCCCGACCCACCTCCGCCTGACCCAGGACCACCTCGCCTTCAGGAAGCAACTCAAGACCTGGCTGTTCGAGCAGTAGCAGACCCCCCTCCCCTAGCGCCTTGAGACCCTCTGGGTGAGTAGTGCGCTATATAAATGCTTGATTGATTGATTGATTCAGATAGACCATGTGATGTCTCAAGCATTCCAATCAATCAAGGCCTCATTGGAATAGGCCAGCAATCTGGCCTTCTTCAACTCTCGATGAAAGACAAAGATTACTGTGGATGCGAGTTCTGTGGGACTTGGAGCCATACTAGTGCAATATGACAAGGAAGGTGATCAACGACACATAGTAACCTTTGCCAGCCGCAGCCTGACTGACACTGAAAAGGCATACTCACAGTCAGAGAAGGAAAGTCTGGCTGTAGTCTGGGCCTGTGAGCACTTCCATATCTTCATCCATGAAAAGCACTATACACTCATCACAGACCACCAAGCTCTAATAACCATATTCGGAAACCCCATCTGAAAATGCCACCCAGGATAGAGGCCTGGGGTATCCGCCTTCAAGAATACACGTACACCATAATCCACAAGGCTGGCAAAGCGGCAAAACCGACTGACTACATGTCAAGACACCCTAAGACATCCTCAAGCACAAAACACCAAGGGGTCATCAATTTGGCACACGAAGGACACAGGGGAATCGTGGCTATGAAAAGGACCTTGTGCAAATGGGTCCGGTTCACCTCCCTTGACCAGATGGTCGAAGTCACACTGAAAGACTGTCCACAATGTCTGTTGGTTAGTCGAAAAGAGCCACCAGCACCTTTACAAATGTCAGAACTGACAGAGGGCGTCTGGCAACATGTTGCAGTAGACTTCTTTGGTCCGTTACAATCAAGCAAATACATTCTTATCATACTGGATGAGTATTTTTGATTCTCAATTGCACATCTGATCTCATCTACCAAAGCATCCACCATTATACTAGTACTAGATGAAGTCTTTGCAGCATGGGGAATACCTAAAGTGGTTAAAACAGACAATGGTCCTCCATTTAACGGCCACAGGTTTGCAGCGTTTGCCAAACACCTAAACTACAAACATCAGAAAATCACTCCCATGTGGCCACAGACAACATAATGGTGGAGAGGTTTATGGCTGCACTGAAAAAGACCATACAGCAAGCTGAAATGTCACTGCGCGACGTCCAGACAGCTTTGAGTGAGGTCCTATGAGCACACAGAACAACAAATGTCCCGCCATCTTGATGCTTGAGGTAGACAATTCCAGAAAGGCAAAGATGATGTAATATGCAGATCGGCATTGAAGAGTCAAGCCTTCAACAATCCAGGAAGGTGAGTGGGTACTTGTCAGGCAAGAACACAGGAAAAAGACTGATAGCCGATATCACACACATCCTCTTCAAGTAGTAAATCAAAAAGGGACCATGATCAGGGCTGCCTCTAACGAGAAGAGGAAAACCAGGAATGTCGTCCATTTTCGTAAGTGGACACCAACAAACAGAAAATCGTTAGCTGTAGTAGAAAATGAAGCTGGTGAGGACAACCAAACGCCAAACTAGTGAGTCTGCACCTCTCTCCCCTTCGGCTGAAGGGGAGCAATCGGATCAGGACTCAGCTAGCAGAAAACCAGAACGTCGTATTGAAGAACCATAGATGGCATTGTATTAAACGAGACTAAGCTATGTAAGCAAGGGGGAGATGTAATGTTGTGGTAGCTGTTATGTGTGGGGCACCAGGACCACTGCAGAGAGAGAGAAAAAAGGCAGGGCTAGAAGGAAAAGTTAGGAACCGGAAAGGGAGGGGCCAGGCAGATAGAAAGGGAGCAAGAAAGGCAGCATGAGATGAGGTCTCCATGCTGCCAATAAATAAAAGTCACATGATTGCTTACCTTCATGTGTCTAAGTCTTCTGTGGACCTAAAGAACACGACAACTAGTGGGCTGAAGAGAGACTGGCTTTTCTCTGAGTCTGGCTGGGACCCACACACAGCTCTCAGTGGAGCTAAACACTGCAATTTGGACACAGACGTACGGAGTAGGTGTCAATTTTTCATGGTACTTCTTCTCACTTTGAGTTTCACCAGCTTGCTTCTTAATGCGTTTCCCTGAGCACCCTCCCCCCTCAGCCTGGTAGATGAATTTAGTCTGTGCACTACAGTGAAATCCTTTTTTCTAGTAAGTGGGAAAAGGAGCACAAAACTAGGGGGAGCATGGCGTGCATACTGGTAAACTCCGCTCGGCTCGGCTGCTGGCTGGCGGAGCCCTGTCAACTCCGTTTTCCAAGCGCACAGGGCCGGACTGGGTGTGCCGCCGGGCTCTTTGCCAGGGACGGTTTTCCGTCGATTTTGTTACAGGGCCGATTTTGCAGCTATGCTGCAAAAACGGCCCTGTAACAAAAAAGGCCCCTGGGGGCCCAAAACCGGCCCCCACCCATGCGGCGCACCGGGGGATTGCCCGGTGCCCGCTAAGGCCAGTTCGGCCCTGCAAGCGCAGCGCGGAGTGCCAAAAACTCTGTGAACTCCGTTGGCAGGGCGGAGCCTGCCGCCTACCTCTATCTGAAGCTTAGGTGCCTCACTGCCAGCGTCTGTGTATTCCTTCTCCATTGTACATGCGCCCCTATTCCATTGTCATACCCAGTGACAAGAGGAGCATGGGATGGTTTCATTCACTTCATTCACAAGGTAATAAAAACATAAGTCAGAAACTAAAACATGAAGGGCAGATTTACAAGCCCCTTGCGCCACTTTTGCGTCACTTTTCCCATGTTAAAAGTGACGCAAAAGTGGCGCAAGGGGCTTGTAAATCTGCCCCGAAATGTTTTGTTTTCTCATTAGAGCATATATTTGCCTTTAACACACCAGCAGGAGGCTGGAGTTTCTATATGTGCTGAAGGGAGACAACGAAGGAGTAACGAGCCCCAACATTCTTGTTCTGTATGTAACATGTGTCATATTCATATTACCTCAGTGCTGTGGTGATATCCATAATGTACTCAGAGAATGTGCGGTGGCAGAATTACTTCATTTTGTCAGAAATGAAGATTGCATGCCTTAATTTCGAACGTACACAATACAACACACAAATTAGATTCTTTAGATACACGGTTTAAAACTGCTAATCGTTGGGGCATATCAACAACAACCGGCGATAATTATCGCTAGGCGCACTTAGCGCTAGGATAATTATCGCCGGCTAGCGTTGATTTTTATCACTGAGATAGCGTTCTATTAGCAACGCTTATCTCAATAGCGATAAAAATCCTCACGCTAAGAGGCTAACGTGAGATTATCACTGGAAACCCAGCGATAATCTCACGTTCGCTTGTTGATAGGGACAGACAAACTTAGCCATAATATCCTCCTTCCATAGGATATCATGGCAAAGTCAGAAAAATACCAGATGTAAAAAAGCAGCGTTAACCGCGGTTAGCGCTGCTTTTTTGTCTCTAACAGGGTTAGCGATATTCTTGATAATAGGAGAGATGTCGCTTAGCGACATTTCTCCTATTATTTTACTCTGGAACGCCCCCTTTGCATCTCATTAGAGATGCAAGGGGAAGCGTAGAGTAAAAGGGTGCTAACATGCAAATTTGCATGTTAGCACCCTGTTGTTGATAGGGTGCTAGTTTTATCTCTGCTTTTTTGGCTTTTAAAGCCAAAACAGCAGAGATAAAGCCCTTGTTGATATGCCCCGTTGTTTGGAGTGAAAAGTTTCCTTGGCTATGAACGGATAAATTAATGTATAACTTCAAAATGAGCAAAGTAGATTTCTCCAAGCAGGAGTCCCACGTGACAGCTGGAAAACAATCTTAAATAATGCTACATTCTATCACTTTAGAGGTGGTGGACAAATATCAAAGGCAAACTACTTCTAAACTGTAACATTATCTTAAACTCTTCCACTGAAAATTCCTAATGGCACAACAAGGACAGTATTCATTAACTAGCTTGCTCCTTCGTGCAAACTCAATGATTGGCAAGTTCGTTATGTGCGCAGCCAAGGCACGGTGGCATAAAACATAATGTTCGTCGTTAGTCATTAAAATAGTAACCACAAATATACGGGAGTGCATTGAAACTCTATTACCTGTAAATAGAAACGTTGCAGGAGTTTCTAGTATGTTTACATTTGGAGTTATCAAAATGTTATAATCCAAACCTAGTGCAATGAACAGAAAGAGAGAATGCAGGAACCATCAAGAGTGAGACAAAGGGGCAGGGAGAACCTTGTAGTCAATTAAAGAGCCTTGAGGTCGGTTTAAGACTACTAGCCTTGGTATGCGGAGCGCTGACATTTAAGTGCCGGCCGCAGGCTTCTAAGCAGCACTCATTCTCATGCAAATTAAACACGGCTTATCATGTAGTATATACCACGAGAAGGTCATACCAGGTTTAATTATCAGCCGTGTTGACTTTAGCCTTTAAATTTTCTACTGCACCTGGTGGGTGTGATCCACCCCAGGGAGAGAGCTTAACTTAACTGGCTGGTACCTGCCCATCGTAAGAAGAGTTCTAAGTAATCCATCCCGAATAGACGACACCTGTGAGGGCGAAGAGTTAAGCGTAATATGACCAATGATATTAGGTGGGACGGTCACGATGTCACAATTCTGCCAGGAGTAGGGAGCTTTAGGAAGAGGCACATGGAATCTCCATGGGTAATCTTCTTCAATATCTTCACCAAGACCAGACAGACCCCAGGCTGATAGGGGCAGTTTGTGTTGCATTTTCCTGAGAGTGGATCAGTTATTGCCTCAGTCGACAAAGGGCTAAAAGACAGTTGGGTCCAGTATTCCTTGTCTAGCAGAGTGGAGTAGTGTGTCAAGTAATCTGAGGATAGATTTGTGCTCAGTAAGATATTCAACAGATAGCCCCTTCAGTGGTTCACTTTCACATAATTCACCAAAGTACAAAAGATTTGATCCTCAGTTTGTAGTAAATAAATTACACTACGGGACCACTCTAAGTTGCATGTACCCAACAGATGGTGGGCCCACTGTTATGCCAGGGAGTGAAAGTGTGCTAACTAGAATTAGACCCCTCACTCCATAAAATCCAAAAGCTTTCATTTGTTCCCAAATTTCCAAAATATGGAGAGGCAGAGATGCCTCAGATTTACAGACTTTGCCTCAAAGTTGTTTCTCTCTTCCAGACACCACTTTTTATGTTTTAGAATGGATTTCCTTATGTTATATTCACCATTTATGACTTAGATTTGAGTGATTTTAGTTCCAAATGGTATGCACTGAGATTAAAATAAGTGTGCTCTCTTTAATTTACCTCACTTCCTATAGCGTGTTGAAACTGCCAATAAAAAGTGTTTATGGGAATAATTTCAGAGTGGGCCCCCTTCTCCCACTGTATGTGCGATGTTGTGCCTTTAAATGTATTACTCTGCATTAAAAATGAAAATAACAATTTACAGCTAGTCAGCCATGTACCTTGTGGCATTTACCTCAATCAGGTTACGACATGCACAGCGGAAACGCTGGTCAGTTTTACTGTATTGTAAGTGCTGACAACATGTTTAATTTAAGCAAATTAATTCTTGATTGAGCATTAACAATAATAAAATGTAAATTCACTTCTGAAAGATTGTATTAAATCCTGGCATACTGAAGGCTGAAACCTGTGGAATTAAATGATTATTTTGGTTTGATAAGTTCTCTCAGTTATCAGTGGAATTGCCTGATGTGTGTGGCTCTGGTCAAGGGAGTTTCCTGTCTGTTTCTGGCACCATGCTTTTGATCTCTGTTTGTTTCATTAGAATGATTTGTTGGAGATGTCTTCTTGTTTATGTTCAAGTTTAGCGCTGGAAAGTAAATCGGAAAAGAAGATTTTGTGCCGATGAACGTCACTTTTGTGATGCAAACACAATGTAAAATCTTAGTACATCTGCCCCCCCCCCGATTCATGCAGGAGACTCCTGATTTTCTAAACCAGAAATGGCTTAATTTTAGCTGCCACCCACCTGATTTTGCCTCTGCTTCAATAGAAGTCAATGAGGAACATGCATTCTACAGATTTTTTTTTTTTTTTAATCTCCCCCTTTCCTACTCTAAATTGTTGGCATGTATGCAAAATCCAAGTTAGTCACCAACTAAAAAACAAAACTCTTAATTGCAGTTATTTATCAGCTCTGATAAATACCAGTATGTGGGGTATTGGTGTTTATCACGACGTGTTTGGTTGGGTTTGGGTGGACGGGTGGGCGGGTCTGGTCTAGGCCAGGGGAGGAGTGGCTTACCCACTGCTGAGGGCGCTGACTGTTTGGTCGGCCCCCTGGGGCTGACCAAACCAGTCATGCGCACTCTGCCTTTTCTCCATGCAGCCTACATGGAGAAAATGGCCTCCCCATAGACGCCTGACCAATCACAACGCTGCCATTGCAGCATTGTGATTGGCTCAGGGGAGGGGAGGGAGGCTGCCTGCTTCCTGTTCAGGAGAAGAGCAGAGACAACGCAAGACCGGGCCTGCGAAGGTAAGTTAACTTTTTTTTTTTTTAGATTAAACCTCCCCCCGCTCGACCCCCCACACCCCCACCTGCGAGCAAGCCAGCTGCGACTGCTCAGTGTCCTTTATACACATCATATTCTATTCACTTTGTAAAGATGTTGGAGGATGGTGCTGAACTTAGTGAATAAATGCCACATCCTGATTCCTCATGGGTGAGTAGACACTGTGCGGTGTCTACAGAATATGGCATCAGAACACAGGCTGAGCCAAACTCCACTTCCGCTATAGTTCACCTCTAATAACTCCCTCCTGTAGGAGAGTAGGATCTGCTTCACATGGGTACCCCCACTTTTTGCTGGTGTTTCACTGTTTTTCGACCTTAGTCTGGCTGTGGCCCTGCTAATCAGGACCACAGCCTAGCTGCTTCCTCTCTAAAATGGTTTGCATGTACATTAGGTACATATCTAATTGGATTCTGGAGTGCCTTATAAGCCCCTAGTATATGGTATACATGTACCTAGGGCATAGGTAACCTCAGAGGCCTACCAAGGGCTGAAGCATGTATTATGCCACCCCTGGGAAGCACTCCAAAATGACACCACAGGTCTGCTAGTTCAGCCTGGGTAAGAGTGTGCTTGCACCCCTTACTGTGGTATAGGCTACCTATATCCACATATATATACAGACACATACAAACCTATAAGCCACTCCTATGGAAGGCCTTGACAATCCTGAAGGCAGAGTGCTTAGTTTTGTGTGAGAGGGTGCCCAGGCATGAGCTGAGCCCCTCTGCAGCTTTCGGAAATCCTTCCTTATGGCTGTTCTGTGATACAGCCATACCATATACTCTTTTTTTTTTTTTAAACACTCTGTTTATTTAACGTAGAGAAACAGTGGTCATGTTAGACAGATTACAGTTGCATCCTTTCGTCACACATAGCAGTACATAACTTTCGTTTTAACGGGTACCATATACTCTTAAGTGCATTATAACCTCGCGGTAAATGCTAACTTTGGAATGGCTGCATCAAAACATGTCGTGTTGGGTGTCAAAACGCTTTGGAATACTACCCCCCCCCCCCCATAAAATTCTGGCGGCAGGGGTAGGATTCCACCCTTCTAGAGGGAGAGACATGTTCACACTGGTCAAACCCGGTAGGACTTTCCTGAGCCTTGGCATCACAAAATGGATGCCTCTGCCACAGACACACGGGTCTGGCCTCCTGCTGCTGACCGAAACTCTGGCAGGGGAGGCCTGGACAATAGGTTTCCTGTCGAAGGGAGGTGTAACTACCTCCACAGACAGGCTGATGTGTATTGGGGCTGGGCGGGAGCACTCTCTGGTGCTTGGTGTCCCTGTGCATAGTCCAGTTCAACCGGTTGCAGGGGCGACCTGCCCCTGCTCTGGTGCGAAACTGGACAAAGGAAATGGATGTAACCACCCCTCTTTCCAAGCCCACCCATAGGTGGGGCCTTAGAGTTAGTCCATCCCCTAATCTTACTATAAGTATAGGAATCCAGTCCCTAGGACTTTAGATTACCCTGGACGAAACTCTGAAACATATATCCTGGACCTTCGACTTTCTATCTCGACTAGAAGACGGAAGAAATCTCCCTTGGGGTCAAGGAGTAGCAGGCACCAAAGAAGCAATTGACCGGTCTGCATCGCTGAAGCTCCCGCCGGACGCCGAAGTCTTTGCATCACCAGAGGAGGATTTCCAGACTTCGCTGAGGCTACCCTGAGTCCACAGCAAAGCTGAGGCCCATGGCTATTGTGGATGACATGGAACCGTGACCCCTGGACACCGTGATCTTTTGCAGTAACAGCATCTTCCTGGTCCTCCTTGAAGTTGTGCTTTGGGCTCCAAGTAACCCCAGCCTTGAGCACCTCCTGCACCAAAGATTGCTGGCCTCCACTCCACGTGTGACCCGTGGGCCAGTTTCAAGTGCGACTGCTCGAGGCTCCTTCGTGATCACTATCCCATTGGCTAGCAGGTCCCCACGAAGGCAACTCCTTTTCTGCTTGAGCTTTCCTGGTTGCTCCAGATGTGCCCTGACTTACCCTTGCTGGGTGAGTCCCTTAAACCTTGCTGGTCTGCACCGCAGTCCTTTGTCTGAATTCCTGTAACTTGCCGTTGCCAAGGTTTATTGGGTCCATTCTGGTTGCCGACACCGCAGCACTCAACAGACTTTGTAGGACAGCTCGAATCCAGCTCATGGACTTAATCGACACCTCCTGGACCTCGTGGCTGAAGAGTCAAGACACCCAGCAACTCACCTGAAGCACCCGACATCTGTTGGCATTGGTCCATCCTGCCCTTGGTCACTGGCTAGTGACCCAGACTCTGTCCCCTCTGCCTTCAGGTTCCTTCCATCCCAGATCCAGGCTTGGATCTCTTCGTACACTTCTCCTCATCACGGCAGCAGCAGTTCTTTGCAGGCTTCCATTGAAATCGACGACGCGACCCGACACCAAAAGACACCTATGCACCCGGCTTCCCTGGGTGAGGTAACTCAAGTACACCGGTGCTCCCGTGGGTGCTGGCCCTAGAACTTCTTAAGTCCAAAAGGGTTTGGTCCTGACTCGATTAGAAGTGTCCCTAATCTTTAAATTTCCAACTGCGTCATTGCCCGTAGAAGATAACGGGAACCCGCGGTTGTGTTTACACACTGCATACAGTCCCCGTGGGTCCCCTGTGTCACTACCTTGGGTGGTTCCTTGGGGTCCCAGTGATTCTACAGGCTGTAGGCCTTGTGTCTAGTTCAGTCGTGGTTCTTATACCACTTTTTTGGTATATGGTTTGGCACGCCTCTAGGGTCCCTAGGGCCCAAACGTGTATTTGTGCTATTACTGATAATTGCTGACTTGTAAACAAAGTACTTCGAACTCCAGTCTCATAAAGAGACTAGAGGGGTGTGTGTTAACTTAAATACATATATTTTAAATATATACCTGGTGTGGTTGTCCTTTCATTTGATCATTCAAGAGATTATAGACTGGTAAAACAAGCTGCTTTACATTCCTTCAAGACTTAGCCTGAAGACTGCTCTCCATAGCTACCACTAGGATAGCTTTCAATAAAGGTTGTCTTTAACCTATCACCATAATGGGTTGTTTGGACTGATACAAGGTGCCCACTAGAACTAGTGGACAGCATAAATCAGGCCCGCCTTCTCACGCCTCCCTCCTGTCCAATGCATATTTTATAGTAGCACTTGGGCTCCACTGTGGGCTGTTCATAATCAACTTTGGCACATCCAATAGTGACAGAAGGCAGGGAGGCCATAAAGGTCAGAAAGCTAAAGCATCTTTGAGGCGGTAGGGCATTGAGGGTCTTCCTGATTGAAATAAAGTTTGAGTTGCCTCCAGGCTCTTTAGTAGTAGAGAAAAGGGAAGCCTCCTGGTACTCGATGAAGTAAAACTTTATTAAAGTCAAGATTTAAAAGACACAGAAACTTGCAAATTACGAGACAAACTCTAAGGTGTGAGACACACCCATTGAGTGACACCCGACGTGTTGGAAAGTGGCAGTGGAGAACTGCAGCCATGTTTCATAAACTGGACTTTCAGGATTGCGAGATGCTCCCTGCTCCCCTCCCGCTTGTTTACAGAAGATCTACAAGTCATCCGTGATGCATGCCGGGGAGGATATCTCAAGGTGCACAAAACAGAACGTGCTTCTAGAACGTGTCACTGGCTCCAAGGAATGCTCTGTTTTAATCCAACCACAGATCTGCTAAGAACAACAACACACACCAAACTACATGTTGCCTGCACTCTGAATGCCAGAGTCACAACGTGCCTCGGTTTCAGTGCTCAACTTGTAAAATAATAAGTGCCATGGCTCTCATCAGAAGGCCACTGCAGCTTGCACCACACATTGCCCCTGCCATGCTGCCAATGATGGCAACAACACAACTACGAACCGTCACACTCCTACAAGTGCGACGGTTCGGACTATTCTAGGTCTCAAAGCTTTAAGAATGGGTTGGGTAGCAAGAAATGGTCATTTTTAATGTATATTGAATTAATAATTAACTGTTGTTGTGGTCACCTCTGAATTAGCCAGACAGCACCACCTTGTGGCAGACTGTCACAGGCGCCGGAGATGACAATTAAGTGCCGATGCAGAGCACCGGAAATCACCGTCTCAAATTAAGCACTGCTCGGTTTCGATCACTTAGGAAGGCGCGAAACATGGACAGACAGTGTGATAGGTTTGGGGTACAATAATAGATGAATGGAACATAGACACATGGACAGCAATTGTGAGACACATAGGAATAATGGACAAACAGCCTGAGGAGCTCCAGGCACATGGCCAGGCAGCGTGAGGAACTGCAGCACACAGTGTGAGGAGCTGCAACACAGTGAGTGTGAGGAGTTGCAACACAGTGTGAGGAGTGGCAACACGGTGAGAGAAGCGGCAACATGGTGAGAGGAGTGGCAACACGGTGAAAGGAGCGGCAACACAGTGAGAGGAGCTGCAACACAGTGTGAGAAGCTGCAACACACAGTATGAGGAGTTGCAGTAGCGGCTCATGGAGGGAGTGCCGCGGGGCAGAGCAGGTTGATTTTTATGGTTGGACAGAGGGTACAATATGGCCGTGGATAGATGCACACTATGGTGTGCAGCTAGTACACTAGCACTGTTGTGGAGGATTCCAGGCCCCAGAGCTCATTATCCAACCCTTGAGTGTGGCACCAATTCCGCCCCCTATGTTCAGCATGTAGGTTGGTAAAGTTTAGAGGAGACAAATGCTGCGGATTCAAGTACAACACAAATTGTCACATTTTGTTTAGTGAATAAAGAGGGCTACATGCCTCTGGGCACTGTGGGCAGAACAGTATCCCGGGGAAACAGCTGCTCCTCCTTATCACAAGTGGCCCAGTGTTCCAGCACCCAGATTTCCCAGGCGTTGGGAGTATCAGGCTCAATTTTACAGGTCTTAAAGTCTGGGTGATAAAATCACGTGGATAGAACAAGCACTGAGAGCACAAGTACTGCCTACAGTGCTTAATATGAGCCAGTGGTTTCCGGTGCTCAGCACTGGCACTTAATTGTCAGCACAGGTGCTTGTGACAGTCTGCCGCAAGGTGGCACTGTTTGGCCAAATTAGAGATGACCAATGTTAAGTATTAATTCAAAATACATAAAAAATGACCATTACCTGCCGCCAAGATATTCCTGTAGCTTTGGAAACCTGAAACAGTCCAAATTGTCACACGTGTAAGTGTGATGGTTAGTAGTTGTGTTGTTACCATCATTGGCAGCGCTGGCAGGGACAATCTGTGGTGCAAGCTGCAGTAGCCTCCTGACGAAAGCCATGGTGCTTAAAATGTTACACATTACGCACTAATTGTCTGGTTCCTGACCCCCCTCCCCTACGGCAATGAGGACCATGAAACAACCCTCTACTGCCAGCCTGCACTGCCCCATATACCTTCACCACCCCCTCCCTGCATTTGGGCACCCTGCTGCCATTTAACACCTGCTCAGGCCTGCATTGTTGGGGCTAAATTGGACATGCAGATGAAGCAGGCTGGCTTGTGTTTTGTCAGATGTAACTGTGTTAAACTACTATGGGGGATATTCTCAAGGACTTATCGCAGAGTTAGCAGCACTTTATCGCAGCCAAAGTAGTGATAAATGTATCCCACTATTCTCAAGCTGGTGCTAACAGCTGATAACACCAGTTTTCCTGCGATAGCCGCCGCAAAAAATATTGCCACGGATGATACCGGCAACTAAAGCTATTGATATGGAGAGTAGGCGTTCCCGTGCAAAAAGCAGCGAAAACACCACTTCGCAATATTCACAACGACCAACCAGATCGGTGAAAAGATCCCAAAACATGCGATAAGGTGCTTTAGCAGCAGGGATTTAACACCTGCTCCGACCTGGTGTAAAGTCAGAAGAAAACTGCACCAGAAACGATAGCCCAGCCCACAGCCACACCAGAAGACCAACAGAAGCCATGGAACTACTGATCATGCCGCTCGGACACCCAAGTGGGCCACAACACCCACCCCCACAACCCTCAGGCCCGCCACCCCGCCGGACCTCCCCTGCCCCCTCCACCCCCGGACTACCACAGAGGCATCGCAGACAAAGACAGCGGACCTTCAGAAAACACACCAGCCTCACAGACTTAACACCAGAGGATGTCATTGCCCACTACAGGCTCAACCATCCTCCGCATCCTGACACTCATTGCCCACAGGCTGACGGTACCAACACAGCAGACAACCAACATCCCTCCACAGACAAAGCTGCTAGCTGTTGGCATCTGGGACCATCCAACCAAAAACTGCCAGAGTTGGAGGAGTCTCACAGCCAGCCCTATCCAAGTTCCTCACACCTGTCTTGAATGCCATCATCAGCTTGGTAGCACAGCACCTTTACTTCCCACACACTGCGCAGGAACAGCTGGAGACCAAGCAAGGCTTCTACGCCATAGCTGGCTTCCCGCATGTGTTGGGGGCAATTGACTGCACACATGTACTCCTCATGCCCCCTGCTGCCACTTCACACAATTACCGCAACAGGAAGCACATGCATTCCATCAATGTGCAGGCAATAGTGAACCACCAGGGACTCTTCACCAATGTCGTCGCCAACTACCAGGCAGTGTGCATGATTCCTTCATCTTCCGACAGTCCATCATCAACCAGCACTTCGAGGATGGCACCTGTGCAAATGCACTGCTTGTCAGTGAGTAACAGCTTAACACACCACACACCTCAACTCCACCAACATACAACTCACAACTCTGGGAATGCACACGTTGCAAAATCACATACAACATGACAACCAACATGTCCACATATCAGACACGACAACACAACTTACTGTGGCAATCTGGGCCAGCCATGTACACAAGCCATCAATGGCATGGTACCTCAGCCACACAATAGCAGAATGTGGGGAGAGGTGGGAACCAGGCATGTGCGAAGGAGGCAAGTGACCCATGAATGTGAATGTACACAATGCCAAGTGTGGCGTGGATGTGCAGGACAGACTTGAGTATGCAGACCACAGACATTCCCATGGCGACAAACACTGCTACTGTTTGGAGTGTACTGGACAGTGGATGCAACCATGTTACCTCAGCCAGTGGGGAAGATCGCGGAAATGTAGCTTGTTACATCCCCCCTGTAAGCGTGAGCGGAGTGGGCTGGCCCGACGTGTGCCAGGCCAGTGTAGGAGTGTGAATAAAAAGCCTGTTGCTCTGGGCGTGGTTCTCTTACGGAATGGGTAACGTGTCTGCCAGGGCGGCGTCACCCCGCCACGAGGCTGACGCCGTGAGCAGTGGTGCACCTGCTGCACCCCAGGCCGGTGGTCCCCAGACCCGTCTTGGCCACCCCTGCGCACCCAGGCCTCACTGCTCACCTGCTGACACCGGTGTGTGTCAAAGAGGGCCCATCACGTGCAGGTGCAAGCATAAAAGCCCAAGGCCCGCGACCTTGGCGGCCTTCTCAGACCATTGCTGGCCTCCGCGACACAGGCCCCCATTACTCCTTTCTCGTTGACGTACTCCACCGCTGCCTCTGGCCTACACTGCGGTCCAGCAGGACTCACACTAATCCAAACCAGTCCAGACCAGGCAGGACACGCCATCATCGAAGGCTGCACAAACGCTCAGCTCTGGTGTTCCTACCTCCGTCAACCACAAATCATCGCCACATGCCATTCCAATGTCGTGTGTTAGAGTTCAAGGAGGAGCTGGGTGACACCAGTTGGGCCTCACTGACCGTTGCCTCCGGCCTACACTGCGGTCAAGTAGGTAACATATTTGGAACTGAGTCTTGATTATTCAATGGCAGAGTACATATATTTATGTCTGATTTTATTTAATTGTACTCCCTTCGATGTGGTGCCACCAACTCTGTGCATAGCATTTCAATGACCCGTGGCTGTGGGCCCCTGCTGACCGCTGCCTCCGGCCAACACTGCGGTCAAGTAGGTCACACATTTGGAACTGAGTCTTGATTTTTCAATGTCCGAGTTCATATCATTGACGCAAGGTGAGGAGTAAGAGGAAGACACGGTTCAGTCCAGAGGAAAAAAGGATCATCGTTACGGAGGTGATCGAACACTACCAACAACTGCTCTGGTGCCACTAACTCTGTGCATCGCAAGCCAGCGACACGTGGCCTACACTGCTGTCAAGTAGGTCACACATTTGGAACTGAGTCTTTATTTATTCATGGCAGAGTTCATACAATTGTACAGGCCTCATTGCAGGCTGCATCCCCTTTTAGCTCTGGTGCCACTAACTCTGTGCACCAAAAATCATCAACATTCTCTGGTTGAACTTTGGTGGCATCTGAGTCTATGACCTGGGGGTTGTCTCCATCATCATGTGGCTGGTACTGACTTAGTGCTAAACATGAGTATGTAGCATTCTTTTCCTCCATATTGCCTGTGTCAGCTGGGTTCTGCCCTCTGCTCATGCCCTGGAAGTACACCTTCAGCTGTCCCCGGAACACTCCGCGACATTCACCCTGGGAATCAATGACGACCCGCTCAGCTCTCGTGGCCCTACCTCGGTGCACCGCAAGTCACCGTCCTGGGGTGGTGTGCCTGTGTCGGACGCAGTGCATCCGGGGCCACTAACTCTGTGGAGCTCAAGTCATGGACCCTTGCTGTTTCAACGATGAACTTCTGATTGTCTGATCACTGTTGTAGTTGGAATGTGTGTTGTTATCCCGCAGTTGTTTTCCCCGCAGGGAATCACAACGCGGTTATTACAACGACCGCGTTGTGATTCCGCATACCATTACTCCGCAAGTCGCAACAACGACTTGAGGAGGGAGGGCGCTGGATGTTGGAATAGTATAATTTACTATTCCAACTCCAGTCTGTGCGGACAATAGGAAAGGTGTTGGATTTTACATCCAACACCTCCCTCCCCCCTGCAAGTCGTTGTTCCGACTTGCGGAGTAATGGTATGCAGAATCACAACGCGGTCGTTGTAACGACCGCGTTGTGATTCCCTGCAGGGAAAAAGATTTGTGGGGTAAACGTTGTTTACCTTGTAGTTGTTGCCAGCACCAACCACTCCCTGAGGGCTTGCTTACACTTACCCCACACCCATCCAGCACAGGTGTCACTGGACATGTGACCCTGGCAATAAAAGGGGCCGGTTGTATGACATAATTTCGAAAGACAAAAATTCGACCTACAAAAATATCGCAACAAAAATATCGTGGTCAAGAATATCGACATCCTATCTACAACATGGTAAGTACAAAAATATCGATAATTTAATATCGATGTCAAAAATATCGTAATTCAAAAATATCGGTTTTTTTTTAGTTTAAAAATATATGTAAAATAAACCAAATAATACTTATAAATCAAAGAAACATAATTAAATATATTGTATAATATGTAAAATTTATAATAAATATATATAATTAAATGAAACTTTAATTAAACATATATATAATATATAATATATACACTTACTTAATAATTACTTTTAATAATAATTTCTATAACATATAAATTATTAAATATTTATTTAAATTACCAATACATCTATACACATAAAACAATAACATTAATAAATATTAAATAATTACATATAGCAAATAATAATCAATAATTTTAATTTGAATAATTTTTATTATTAATTATATATTACAATAGCTAAAATATTACAAAACATATTTAATATCAGACACAATAAAACTACTAGTCCAACTTCAACAAAAACAACAGTAAGGAAAATGTTGGATAGCGTAGGGGTAAAAATATCTATTCCAACTCCCGAGAGTGCAACAGTAGGGAAAACATTGGATAGCGTAGGAGTAAAAATTACTATTCCAACTCCAAAGAGTGCAACAGTAGGGAAAGTGTTGGATAGCGTAGGGGTAAAAATTACTATTCCAACTCCAGAGAGTGCAATAGTAGGGAAAATGTTGGATAGCGTAATGGTAAAAATTACTATTCCCACTCCAGAGAGTGCAATAGTAGGGAAAGTGTTGGATAGCGTAAGGGTAAAAATTACTATTCCCACTCCAGACAGTGCAACAGTAGGGAAAACGTTGGATAGCGTAGGGGTACAAATAACTATTCCAACTCCAAAGAGTGCAACAGTAGGGAAAACGTTGGATAGCATAGGGGTAAAAATTACTATTCCAACTCCAGAGAGTGCAATAGTAGGGAAAGTGTTGGATAGCGTAAGCGTAAAATTTACTATTCCCACTCCAGAGAGTGCAATAGTAGGGAAAGTGTTGGATAGCGTAAGGGTAACATTTACTATTCCCACTCCAGAGAGTGCAACAGTATAGAAAACGTTGGATAGCGTAGGGGTAAAAATAACTATTCCAACTCCAAAGAGTGCAACAGTAGGGAAAACATTGGATAGCGTAGGGGTAAAAATTACTATTCCAACTCCAGAGAGTGCAATAGTAGGGAAAGTGTTGGATAGCGTAAGGGTCAAATTTACTATTCCCACTCCAGAGAATGCAATAGTAGGGAAAGTGTTGGATAGCGTAAGGGTAAAAATTACTATTCCAACTCCAGAGAGTGCAACAGTAGGGAAAACGTTGGATAGCGTAGGGGTAAAAATTACTATTCCCACTCCAGAGAGTGCAATAGTAGGGAAAGTGTTGGATAGCGTAAGGGTAAAAATTACTATTCCCACTCCAGACAGTGCAACAGTAGAGAAAAGGTTGGATAGCGTAGGGGTAAAAATTACTATTCCAACTCCAAAGAGTGCAACAGTAGGGAAAGCGCTGGATAGCGTAGGGGTAAAAATTACTATTCCAACTCCAGAGAGTGCAACAGTAGGGAAAGCGCTGGATAGCGTAGGGGTAAAAATTACTATTCCCACTCCAGATAGTAAAACAGTTGGGAAAGCACTAGATAGCATAGTGATTCTATTAACATTATAACCAATTTAATAATTTCTTATAAAAAAATTGCATGTTAACAATGTTTAAAAAAAAAAAATATTATTAAATACCAATTATGTAAAATAAATATTTAAATAAATAAATTTTAATTACATCCCACACTATTCCCCCTTTAACACACAACACACTACACATAAAAATTCACATAATTAATTTAATTATGAATTAATCACTTAATAAAATTAAATCACCAATTAATTACTAATTAACAATTAATAATTAACTATAACAATAAAGAAATATTATTAATAAACTAATTATAATTTATATAATTAACAAAATAATAAAGTAATTTTACAATTAATAATTAATTAAAAATTAATTAATCTATTAATCACATTAATTACCAATTATTAATTGATTACAAATTAATTAATCATAAATACCAATGAAACAATACATATTAATTCATTAATTATAATTACATTACTTCCCACCCTATTCCCCTATAAACCCACAACCCACTACACATTAAAATTCACATAATTAATTTAATTATCAATTAATCACTTAATAAAATTAAATCACCAATTAATTACTAATTAACAATTAATTAATTAACAATAAATAAATATTAATAATAAACTAATTATAATGTATATAATTAACCAATTAATAAAATAATTGTACAATTAATAATTAATTAACAATTAATTAATCAATTAATTACCAATTATTAATTAATTACCAATTAATTAATCATAAATACCAATTAAACAATACATATTAATTCATTAATTATAATTAAATTACTTCCCACCCTATTCCCCTATAAACCCACAACCCGCTCTGATACTAAAACGCTAAATTAAATGTAAAATAATTATAAATCTCTAAACATTTATTTTTAAATGTATTAAAATACATTACAATAATCTTTCACATACAAATAAAATACATATTAAATGACATTACACTAAATAAATATCGATATTATTGACATCGAAATTTTTACTTACGATATTACTTACATCGATATTAATTACTTCGATATTATTTACTTCGATATTACTTACCTTGAGATCGATATTCTGTCCATCGATATTCTTGACTTCGATATTCTGTACCTACGATATTAAAAACACGATATTATTGTAGGTCGAAATTTAAAACTCGATATTTTGGCTAACCACCAAGGGGCCGGGTGCACGAGCCCGTAGACAGTTCCCCAAACTATCTAAGTGCTTCCGTGTGGTCATTATGTATGCATGAGGGCCCCGGGCCCTACCACATTACATTGTGCTGTGGACATAGGGTGCAACCATGTCACCTCAGGCAGTGGGGAAGACCTGGGATATGTATCTGTGTCGTACCCCCTGTAAGCGTAAGCACAGTGGGCTGGCGTACGACAGTCCAGCGTAGGGGTGTGGATCATCCCCCCGGGGCTCTGGGCATGTTTGAGTTCCGGGTTTGCCAAGGAAGTAACTAATGCGTGTGTCTCTGTTGCAGGGCCGGCGCCACCCATCCCACAATGGACAATGTTGCAATGTAGCATGCCCCCGGAGTGCGGGCTCAGCCGAAGGGATAAATGATGGAGCGCAAGCCAGATGCACCGGACGATGATGAGGAAGATGAGGCAGATAAACCAAACCCCACTGCAGCTGCAGCAGGAATAGCCCGAAGGAACAACATCATTGACAGTTTCTTCACATGAGGACGTCACATTGTAACAATCCTTAGCAATCATGGGACAGTACAAAATGACCACAGGCACAGCATGTCATTACAACACACATTCCCTGAGTGCATGTCACTGTACAGGCACATCACTCTGACAAGTGTAAGTGCAACCAGTAGTGCTAACAATCTCTGAAATGGGAAATGGATGGGGGGTGTGTCACCTCTGTAGTATGTACAGAGAGGCTGTTTAGGGTATCACATTTTCGAAATGCCACTTCTGTGTGTCAAAGATAGTACGGCATACCACTCATCAGCGTATCACATGTGTCCCAAATCATTACATAGAGGTTGTCATTTGTGGCCTACAATTGACAACAGGTCTTGTTTTGGGGTCAAACATGTGCCACCATGATGCAGGATGCACCCTGTGACTCAAGTCACACAACATGGGCAACATGGACGTAAGGGGGAATCACTGGCCCTACATTTGTCCATGCTTTCATACTTGATTAATCATAGACATGACACATCTGTATGTATTGGAATGTATTGTTCACGTTCAGTGGAGTGTTGAAGCTGTCTTAGTACTGGGCCATGCTAACAACACTTTACAATGTTGCCCCATGGAGGGCCATCCAGAGTCCTTTGGGGATTGTCAGGTTACTCGTAAGAGGAAGTGTCCAGTCCGCAGTCAGATTGCTGTGTCATTGTTGGGCACACAAAATATGGCAGTGCATGTCGATGTCCGAGGTTATTGTCGCAGAGTGTATCGGGGGACAGTGGAAGGTGTTATTCCAGGGCATGATGCAGAGGGTAGAACCAAGCAGCTACATGTCTATCTCTCCCCCTCCCTCTCTCTATCTCTCTCTCTCTCTCTCCCTCCCTCTCTCTCTCTCCCTCCCTCTCTCTCTCTCTCTCCCTCCCTCCCTCTGTCTCCCTCCCTCCCTCTGACTCCCTCCCTCCCTCTGTCTCCTTCTATCTGTCTCTTTCTATCTGTCTCCTTCTATCTGTCTCCCTCTCTCTCTCTGTCTCCCTCCCCCTCTCTGTCTCCCTCTCTCTCTCCATCTCCCTCTCTCTCTCCGTCTCCCTCCCTCTCCCTTCCTCTCCGTCTCCCTCCCTCTCCGTCTCCCTCTCTCCGTCTCCCTCTCTCTCCATCTCCCTCTCTCTCCATCTCCCTCTCTCTCCGTCTCTCTCTCTCTCTCTGTCTCCCTCTGCCTCTCTCCCTCTGTCTGTCTCCCTCTCCCTCCCGCTGTCTCCCTCCCTCTCCCCCCTCTGTCTCCCTCTGTCTCCCTCCATCTCCCTCTCTGTCTCCCTCTCCATCTCTTTGACTCTCTGTCTGTATCTGCCTTTATCTGTCTGTCCCTGTCTCTGCCTCTATCTGTCTCTGTCTGTCCCTGTCTCTGTTAGTCCCTGTCTCCCTCCCTCTGTCTCCCTTTCCATCTGTCTGTCTCTGTCTCTATCTGTCTGCCCCGTCCCTGTCTCTGCCTCTGTCCCCGTCTGTCCCTGTCCCTATCTCTGTCTGTTTCTGCCTCTATCTGTCTCTGTCTGTCCCTGTCTCTGCCTCTATCTAGCTCTGTCTGCCCCTGTCTCTATCTGTCTCCCTCCCTCTGTCTCCCTTTCCGTCTCTGTCTGTCTGTCTCTGCCTCTATCTGTCTGCCCCGTCCCTGTCTCTGCCTCTCTGTCTCTGTCTGTCTCTATCTCTGTCTGTTTCTGCCTCTATCTGTCTCTGCCTCTATATGTCCCTGCCTCTATCTTTGTCTCTCTCTCTCTGTTTCTATCGCTACCTGTCTCCGTCTGTCTCTACCTCTATCCGTCTCTGCCTCTATCTTTCTCTGTCTCTGACAGTCTGTCCCTGTCTCTGCCTCTATCTAGCTCTGTTTGCCCCTGTCTCTATCTGTCTCTGCCTCTACCTGGCTCAGTCTCTATCTGTCCCTGTCTCTGTCTGTCCCTATCTCTATCTGTCTCTGTCTGTTTCTGTCTCTCCCTACTGCCCTCTGTCACCCTCTGTCCCCTTACCCGACTCTCACACCCTGCTGTCCTCTGTCATTCTTTGTCACCTCTCCGCCCCCCCCCCCCCCTCCGCTTGTGCGGCAGCTGAGGCAGCTTCCCTTCCCGGGCACACACACTTCACAGGTCTTTAAGAGACCATTTGCATGATAACAAGGCTTTGTTGTATTTCACCTCTTCTTAGCGCCCCAGCAGCTCCACTCGGACTATCGCTTGAATCGCCCGGCCCCCACAGAGCAGAGTCTGTTTGCTGACACTGTTAAAAAGGTCCGCGGGCCGCCAAGAAAGGCTTGCCGGGCCGCTGGCGGCCCGCGGGCCATACTATGAGCACCCGTGGCGTAGATGAATGCTACTGCTTCCTTCTTACCACTAAGGCAGATTCATCCTCATCTTCGTCCTCTGACGTTTCATGCGCCTCACATGTGGGTGGTGGTGTTTGGTCTGCTGCACTGTGTGACACTGACACATCAGGGGCCGGAGATGTGGATGTAGAAGTAGCAGCAGCATTCATCTGCGCAATGTCTTGTGGCACCACTCTCATGATGAGGACCTGCAGGGCATTGAGGATCCAATCTACAGCTTGCTCGTGTGCAGCCGTGGTAGCCATGTTCTCCATGACCCTCCTCGTGTTTCCCAAATCACGGATGACATCGCTGTAGCCACTCAGACTGGACAGTTGTTGTTGTCTGGGAGTCATGAGTCCAGCAACGCCAGCCATGGATTGTTGGAGAGCTTGGGGCAGACTGTGGGTGTGCTTTAGGGAGTGTAAGTGATCCCTGATGGGACTTAGACACCCACGTATGGCGTCCCGTTTGGCTGCCATGAGGGCGAACCCCACCCGCACCTGTTTAGTCAGCTCCTTCTGGCAGTCTAACACACGGCGTTGGAACGCCATGTGTTCTTTGTTGAGGTGCTGGGAGCCAGACGTGGTGATGGGTGCTTCCTGCTGTGTGGTCTGTGCAGGGGTGGGCTCATCTCGATGGTGCTGTGCTGCCCTGCAACTGGAGGTGGGCTGCGGAGGTTTTTGAGAATATCCCCCATTGGGTTTGGCTAGCCTGTGCTGAGTTTGTTGGGACGTGACAGTATGGGGCTGTGCTAGGCAGATTTTGAGTTGGACTTTGCTCTGCTGGACTGACTTGGGCCTGTCTGTGTTTTGCTGAGTTGGAGAGATTTGTGCTATACCTAGTTAAATTATGCCTTTTGTTTAGGTTATATTGCTGTAGGACATATTAAGTTGATCTGATTAAATTTTTCTGTCCTGGATATTTTACGCTAGGTCTGCATTGAGTATTTTTGGGTTGGGCTAGAATGATGTTGGTTTTGCTGGATTTGGCGGAGTGAGACTTATTTGATCTGAGGCAGGTGGAATTAAGTGGATTAGGTTTTTGTGGACTGCTAAGAGTTGGATTCGTTCAGTTTGTTTGGGTTGGGTTAGATTACGGTTGATTACAACTATCTGGTTTGAGTTATGCTAAGTGGTGCTGTGTCTGGCAGGACTTACATTAGATTTGGCTGGTTGTGTCTGAAGTTTGTTGGAATTTCCTTGACTGAGTTGTCTTAGGTTATTTTGTGTTAGGCTGCGCTCATTTGAGGTGGTCCGCATTTAACTGAGTTAAATTGGCTTCGACTGGCATCATTTTTGCTGAATTGGCATGGTTCTTGTTACTTTGTTAGCACGGCCAGTATTATGTTAACTATACTAGTTTTAGATGTGCTGTGTGTGTTGGTCTGAACTGAGCTTGGTTTGTGGATTTAGAACAGTTTGTACTGTGCCGAGCTGATTTGTTCAATGTGGTTTGGGTTTCCCTTGATTTGGCTTGAACTGGTTTAGTGTGTGCTGGTTTTGAGCGTGCCTTTTGAGAGATTCATCCTGGTTGTAGTCGGACAATGTTGAGTTTGGTCTGACGTCGTTCTCTCCATTCTTGCGTTCTTGTAGCTACTTGCGTTAGCAGAAAGTCTAACCAAGTATTGGTAAAACAAAAACAAGTATAATACAAGCGTATGCGAGCCATAAGTCAGAATAAAAACAATAAAAGCAGAACCTGATGGCTTCCTTATATGGATTTTTAACAGCCGCGCATATATTTCTCCGCAGTGCGAGTACAGTTTGAGGGAGGCCGCATTCCCCCTTATGATATCCATCTCTGTGAGACCCGTCCCCACTTCCCATAAAACTAGAATGAGAAACAGCACTCGAGCTAAAATTAGCCCTGTGTTAATTCCTTGCAGCGCACTACCCTTTAACCTCTGTTTTACTCGAACTTCCTGTCTGCGTGCGTCTGTTTCCAAGCGCGCAGAAAGAAATCATTTCCTGCGGGGACACGGGGCACGAATAATCCAATTATTGTTATCGAGTCAGATCAGAAAATATTTGCCCCTCTGTTCCCACCACCGCCCCTGCTGCACTCAAGTGTAAACTAATGAACCAAGAGCGGTGGATTTAGGGCCGCTGGCTGATGGCAATCTGAAGGAAAAAAAGCTTTTCCCAGGAGTTTCGGCCCCAGGGCAGAGAAGTGGAGCTCGCTTCCCTGCTACGTGCTCTGGTGTCAATTCTAGTTGACAATTTACAAATAGTCCTGCATACTCCACTGATGGCCTCTGGGCTTTTGGAAATTAGAGATTATGGGGCATATTTACGCCGCGCTCTGCCACTTCTGAAACGCAGGGCTGCACCGTATTTACAAGAATACCGTGCAGCCTTGCATTTACCCCTGCACTGGTGCTAATTTAGCTGCCTTGTGCCAACGCAGGCCCTCTTGCACCTGCGTTGAGGGGAATGATTGTTTATGTGCAGGAAGGAGCCCCCTTCGTGCACATAAACATTCTGAAATGGCGTTTTGCTGTTTCTATGTGTGTTGCGCAACGCAGCACACATAGAAACAGCAAAAACGAGGAGAAATAAAGTATTTCTCCTCGTTTCCCCAGGGGTAAGACCAGGTTTTCCCTGGTCTTCATTTTGACGCAGCCCCATATTTATAACACCCTTATAAATATGGGGAAGGGTCAAAATCAATGTGTGTTGTGTTGTAACCCGCCCCTTTCACGCTCTATAGTATAGTGTGAAAGGGTGCCTTATTTACAAGGCAGCGTAAAGCCACGGTAAGTGGCCTAATGATGCATTGTAAATAAGGCGAAGCCCATTTCGCCACAGGAACGTCACTAAATGGGCCGTACCTGTGGTGATAGGGGCTCCTAAATATGCTTCTATGTGTCTAGGTTGTTTGTCTGAATATATATGGCCAGGGAGGCACTGATGTTCCATGGTTGGCCTCCATCAACGACTCCCCACACCTGCCTGGCACCTGTCCCGCAAGGACCAGGCCTAAGACCAATATCTTGGATTAGAGACCATAAGATCTTTTGGCCATATTTATTTTTACTCACAAAAAACTGTTTTTATCGGACATCAGCATTTGCATAGTAGCCCCATTATTTACATATTGCTTACAAGTGAATACCTAACCATAACAGAGACTCTAGTACATGAGATTCACCCAACCATAACTAGTTTTGATCCTGTGCAACATCAACAACATCCCAGTTCCTGAGTGATATCAGGACTGGATCCGTGACCCTTGCTGTTCAAACCCCCCCATCCAGAGGATTTAACACTTCTTATGGGAGGTCCCAACCTTCCCTCTCCCCACCGGGAGCTCTTGTGCCGCACTTAGGATACCTACCTTGGGCGCACCCTGCCCCCAAAGTCCTTCGCCCCACAATAGGCCTGTGCTAGTGCACACCAACTGCGCCTGCATGGGTGATGGACAGGTAAGGGAGGATGTGGTTTCACGGCTAGACTGCCAACCTTGGAGCTAGGAAACCAAGGTTCGAGCCTCGGGTCGATTCCACATCCTATGATTCTGGGCAAATCACTTAATCTCCCCTTGCCTACCAAAAAAATGAATGTGTTCTTGTGTAACACAACTGGGGCTCATGTAAAGTGCTCCAATACCTTCCGGTCGAGTTCGCGCTATATTAATCTGCAAAAAAAAAAGGGCCACGTGTCACCGACCACTCCCAACCCCCGCGCTACTGCAACCTACTTCCGACTTGAGCCAGCCCCCCTTTGAGGGTCCAGTGATGCTAATGTTGCTTATTGGTATAAAAATGAAGTAGGTACCCCGAAGAGTCCCCAAGAATCATGACCTCATCCACAGACCAACATAAACACGACAATTATAAACTCACAACATACTTCAAAAGCTGAAAAAGAAAAATTGTTAGCAAAGAAATTCAACAACATGACAAACTTTGTGACCATCCTGAGTTCCTGCAATAAAAACATCAAACAGTTGACCACTGTAGGAAGGTGGATATCTGACTATGGTTACCCCCAAATTTTTGCCTAGTGTCTAGCTGGTTTTTCGACTTAGTTGGCCTGAGATCCTGCCATTCAGGACCTCAGCCCATCTGCTCTCTCTTTAAAATGGACTCCATGCATCCTAGGTGCATAACCCATTGGAACTAGATCACCCTGTGAGCCCCTGTACCAGTGTACACTAGGTACCCAGGGCATTGGTGTATCTAAGGCCACCAAGGGCTGAAGCATGTATTATGCCACCCCTGGCCTGGCCTAACAAATTTGACACAACTGGCTGATCACTCAGCTGGGGTAAGTTGGTGTAACCACCTCTTACTTAGGTGTAGTATACCTATACCTAACCTTAAATGGGACACCTGGTAACCTATAAGTCACTCCTATGGCAGGCCTTAATAGTCCTGAAGGCAGAGTGCTTGGTTCCCTGTGAGATGGTGCTCTGGCATGAGTTGAGCCTGTCTGCAGTGGTCGGAACAACTTCCTTCTACTGTTTCCAGATATCGTCATACCATATACTCTTAAGTGCATTATGAACCTCGCGGTTAAATGCTAACTTTGGTTTGGCTTTATCAAAACATGTCGAGTAAGGTGTCATACGAATTGGAATACTAACCCCTCGCCAATTCTGGCGACGGGGTTAGCATTCCACCCTTCTAGAGGGACACGACATGTACAGTACCTGAAACCCGGGTAAAATCAGACATAGCCTCAGCTCCACAAAATGGATGCTGCCACCACAGACACAAGTCTGCCCTCCTGCTGCTGGGAGTCCTTCCAGCTTGGGAGGTGTGGACAAAGGGTTTCCTGCCAGGGGAGGTGCGTGCACCACCCCAGACAGGATTTTGTGTATTGGTCAGGTAGGGCTTGAAAGAAACCAGACATGCCTGAGGCTCACAAGGAGCCTCGGTGCATATGCCAGTTCAATCCGGTCCTGGGGCACACCAGTCCCGGGCCTGGGGCGAGCTGGACAAAGGATTGGGGGTGTAACCACCCCCCTTCCTGGTCCCACCCTTAGGGAGGGACCTAGCAGGTAGTCCGGCCCCTAGAATCCGCTTAAAGGTAGGAGCTGTGTCCTAAGACTTCAGACATCCTGGAATCATCTTGAAACTAAGAAGAAGACGGGAACTTCGACGCTCTGCCGCACAGAGGACTGAAGCCAATCTCCCCTGTGGTCAGGGAGTGACCACCTTGCTAACGCAAGCACCATCCAGCGAATCAACGTCTGCTTTGCCGCCGCCTCCCGCCAGAGCCCGAGCCCAGAGACTGACAAGACCTGGACCTCCAGACCTCTCACTGCCCGATCCACAGTCCCTGAGAAGAGGAGACCCGTGGAGGCACCGAGACACGTGGAGCCAGCCATCTTGAAAAGACCACGACAAGCTGCAAGTGCAACAACCGAGGCTCCCTCCAAGTTGTGCTTTGGGATCTGAGAAGCCCAACACCCGAGCAGCATCTGCACCAAAGGTGAGCCCTCCAGCATCTCCACGATCTGCGTGGGGCCCTTCTGCATTTTGCCACTCGACGCGCCTAACCGGTTGCTGGCCCGCTGGCTAGTGGCCATCTTGGCGACGAACTTCAAAAACTACACTGCTGGTCTGGTTGCTCCAGACTGGCCCTTGCTCCCCTCCAAATGAGCAATCCCTCTGACCTTGCTGGTCAGAACCATCAGCTTATTTCGTTTTCCACAACAATTGCTTTTGCCAAGGCTTGTTTGCTTCGATCAAGTCACCGACACTGCCGACAGCGAGGGCCTGCGTGGGACAGCTCGTGAACCGACTCCTGGACGTCGTCGACCTTCAGGGACCACGTGGCTGCAGAGAAAAGCTACACCTTTCTTCCTGTTTGCACCCGACATCGCCTGGTACCCACCTGGTGCCACGCTGGTCACTGGCTAGTGACTGTGAACACTGTCCCCTCTGCTTACAGGTCTTCAACATCTCCGATCCACTCTTGGATCCACCGCATCTCTTCCGGACCGGCCGCCTGCAGCCTTTTTGTCCACAGGCTCCATTGAACAGATAGAAGAAACCCGACGCACTTCGACGCCTATGCACCCGCTTCCTGTGGGTGAGGTAAAGCTGGCACTCCGGTGCCCAAGTGTAGAGAATCATCTCTAGTGTCTGTGTTGCCAATCTTAAGTTCCTAGTCCATCCGGAAGATTCCTTTTGCAGTAACTTTGTACTTTTTACGCACCCATTGAAAACCTATGGGAGCTCGCGTGTGACTATTTGCTCTGCACACGCAACCCGTGGACCTCCTGGTCACTAACTGAAGTTAGCTCCTTGTAGGCCCAGCGATTCTAGAGGCCCTAGGCCTTTTCCCTTTTCTGTTCGTGGTACTTATACCACTATTTTAGTATATGGTTTGAGCGGCCACCAGGGCCTATCCATATAAAGTGCAACTTCTGTGTATTCTACTGTAATCTTGTTTGACGATTTGTGCTCCTGTGCTCATAAAGAGACTAGGGGTTACTTTGAGAAATAAATACATATATATTTTGAATATATATCTGTGTGGTGTCCTTTCATTGGTATAAAAGGGGGTTGCATTTGGTAAAACAGCTTGCTTAACACGTTTCACGAGTTTAGCCTCAAAGACTGCTTAGCCTACGCTACCACTAGGGCAGCTAGTCCGAAAAGGTTGACTTACAACCACACCATAAGGGTTGCTTGGCATGGTACAAGGTGGTCACTTTAACTAGTGAACATCATATACCAGGCCAACTTCTCACAACCACTTTCAAAGCCTCCTACTGCTTGTGCACTGTCGACGTCCCTTTCCCTGGAGATGGTGGGTTGGTAAACAAGTACTCAGCCCAGAGGGGCCATGGCGGAGGGTCCGTCGGCAGCGCTGCAGCCTCCAGGTTACCGGTGCTGGTCCAGGCATCCTCTACAAAAATAGCCTGGTCGGGGTGCGATCCTTCTCGTGCGGCGAGATGGAAACAAAGGTACCTGCTCACCACACAATGCTCCTTTTAAGGGGCAGGACTCTGGGCCCCCCAACCCAGCAGCACTCTCGAAAGCACTTTAGTGCTTTTGGGTTGTTGCTCGCGCTGGAGAAGCGGTCTCACCTCCCCCTGAGCAGTATTCTATGGCCCAGGGCTAGTACCACCAAAGCGCAACATAGCCCCTGGCGCCTCTGCCATACCATCGGATGTCCAGAGTCGGAGGAGCCTCTTCGATATGTCCAGGGAGGCAACGATGTCCCATGGTGGGCCACCCTCAACAACTCCCCATGCCTGCCGGCACCTGTCCTGCGGAGACTGGGCCTAAGACCAACATCTTGGATTAAAGCCCATAGGATCTCTTGGCCGTATTTATTTTTACACACAAAAACAGTTTTTATCAGACATCAAAATATGCACAGTAACCCCAAGTGCATCTGGACCGAGCAATCAACTTGTTTCAGAATTCTTTTGAAAACAGTATGCGCAGCAGTACGATGGAGCTCCAAGGGGAGGGGGATTTAGATTCTGGAAGCGCACCCAGAAAGGGATTGGGGTAATCTTAATTGAATCCTGGAGTTGCTAGACATAGATTTTCAATACTGCATGGGAGTCATGAGCACCAGAGATTGTCCACCTTTAAATAAGATATAGAGGAGACAGGATGCTTTGCAGCATGTGTTGGTTTGAAAATACATCTGTCATTGATAGGAAGCATTGTAAACAGAGTAGGGCTAGGTGAGTTCGATGCAGCAGCTTGCATCAGAGCAGACGTCAGAAGTTTTTGCCTGGCCCAGATCAAAAACATCTTGCTGGACCCAACGTGTCACAAGCACCTTGTTCTAAGTTTAAACAAGCATTGGCATAGCCAATAGGTCTCGCTTTTGGGACCTTATAAGTATTTAGTTATGCAGCACAATATCCTTGGTGCAACAACAACTGTTGCATGGCAAAACACTTATAAGGGGGGCGTGGCTTGCAGCCGAGCAAGATGGCCGCAGCCTAGTTGGGCTCCGAGGGTGAGATCGACTCCCCTGACATCCGTGTAGCATCCGTGCAGCGATCCGGCTCCAAGGTCCTCGTACCGACGGCGGAACCGAAGCGGCGCCGAATGATCCGACCCCGAAGTTTCTCGGGCACCCAGGGCGCGAACAGCGAGGTCCGGAGATCCGCGGCCTACACCAGCACTGAAAGCCGGGGCCTCGAGTGACGGAGGTGCCCCGGTCGGAGCACGGCTGTCTCGGGGGCGGAGGCGGCGTGTTTGCGTGTTTGCGGCCCCGGGCGGACCGTTGCCTGAGCGGCTGGGCGAGGCCTGAGCGACATTGCAGAGGGTGGCCCGGCGGAGGCGGCACAATCGAGCACAGCGATCCTGGTCGGCCCCTGCTGCGAGGAAGGGCCGGCGGAGTGGAGCCGAGGTGCTGCCCATCCTGGCTGCCTGCAGCGCGACTCTGGGCGCTGGTGAGGACTCGGGCTGCCCTGCTATCACAGGCGAAGACGACGCGGCCCCGACTGATCCGATCCGGAGTTGCCCGGACGCCCAGAGCGTACACAACGAGACCCGGTGAGCTGCGGCCTGCATCGGCGCTGAAAGCCGGGGCCTTGAGTGGCGGAGGTGCCCAAGACGGAGAGCGGCCGTCTCTGAGGCGGAGGCGGGGTGTCTGCAGCCACTGACCAACCGTTGCCTGAGTGGAGGGGTGAAGACAGTGCTATACCGCAGCGAGTGGCCCTGCGGAGAGGTGCTAATCGGGCCCGGTGATCCTGGTCCGCCCCCGGCTGCGAGGCTCAACGAGTGTAGCGGAGAGGAGGTGCTGCTCGCCCTGGCTGCCTGCAGCGCGACGCCTGGCACTGCTGCCTGGCACCTGTGCGATACCCCGGGACGCCTGCTATTTACTGTGACCGGAGGGGAGAAATAAGGGCTGTGCGCCCGCCTGATGCCGGACTTCGCCGAGACCTGGGCGCTTCGTAGTGCTGCCTGAGTTGGACGTTGCCCAGTCAAAAAGGTCCATTTCACCGGCTCGTCAGTGGCGAGCGGGAGGGAGAGGGCCGCCGGCTGCGACCATGAGCGGGAAGGGGCTCAAAGGGAATTCACAGGGCAAACTTGATAAATTCGCCTATACCAAGGACTCCTCCGCGCCGCCTGACCGTGGCGGGCGCACCGAGAAGATGGCGACGGACAAAGAGACGCCTAAAGTAACGCTGGAAGACATCATGGCTGCCTTGACACAAGTACAGACGACGGTGGGGTCAATCTCCACGGACGTGTCTCTTCTCCGAGCAGACTTCCAGAAAATGTCCGCCAGGGTTGCGGATGTTGAGCAGGTGACAGAGACCCTGGCAAAAGACTCGAGTTATCTCCTACAAAAGGTGTCCCAGCTGGAGGCGGACAACAAGCGCATGGCGGCCAGGCTGGACGATCAAGAGGGGCGTTCTCGCCGCAACAACGTGCGCATTACAGGGATCCCCGAAAGCGAAGGGCACCCAGCCATGGACCTCTACATTGAAGACTTGATCAAGTCCAAGTTGCAACCCAGGGGCCTGTCTACCTTCTTCTCGGTGGAACGCGCCCACAGGGATGCCATTCTTCAGGCGGCGCGGGTGGCGCCGCCCATCCGTCTCCAGAACTCCACGGTGTCCTTCTTCCCGGACTATACGGCGGCGGTGGCGGCTCAGCCCCGAAGTTTCCTGGAGATCAAAAAGAAGCTGAGGGCCCGGGAACTTCCCTACGCTATGCTCTTCCCGGCGCGACTCCGTGTAGTGGCGGATGGCAAAACTGTATTTTTCAACACACCGGAGGAGGCCCACGACTGGCTGGAGGGCTGGCGCCCGGCTGCGGGTGGTGGACGCTCGGCCCGCAGGACGAGACGCATGGGGAGTGAGGAGGACTCTGAGGGCCGCGACCGGCGCGCAGAGGAGACTGAGGGGGAACCCAACGGCTGATGCCGCAGCGGCGGCGTGAAGCTGGAGACTCATATCTGGTGCCCACCGATGCTGGACTGACCTACGTCCTATTGCCAGAGGGTGTGAACGATGGGACCTGGGGACAGGGGATGTCTTGGTCTTCCTCGGACCACACGCTCCTTACAGCGCAAGTACTGGTTGGGGTTTTGGGAATGGAGCACTCTGCTGAGTTGGGGTGGCGGGCAGTTCTGAGTCCGTGTGGCAGGGAGGCAGGGAGGGGGGGGGGGAGTGGGGAATGTTCTGTAGTTTTGTTTTTCTGTTGAGGTTCTGTAGGACACGGGCCTTTGACCTAAACTCACCGCACTTTCACTGCATGGCACATGCATCACGCCACGCTATCCGCACCATGCTCCGTCGCTTTGCCCAACCACCGTAATGTCTGAGGTGCAGCGTGACCCACCCCATGCCAGCGCTCTGACTCCGGCGCCACCCCTCTCTTTACTCACATGGAATGTACGGGGCTTGGGAGATAAAATTAAGCGGGGCCTGGTCCTGCATAGTCTCAAAAGATGTTCCCCGACAGTGGCCTTGCTCCAGGAGACCCACCTCACTGGCTCCACAACTAAAGCGCTTGACAGATGGGGGTATAAGATGGTGGCGCACTCCGAATTCACCTCTGGGTCCCGGGGGGTTGGTATCCTGCTGCGGCGTCGGTCCCCCTTGATCGTGCTTAGTGTACACACAGACGGGGCTGGGCGCTTCGCCGCAGCGCACGTACAATGGGAGGGCCGGCCCATCAACATAGTGTCTGTCTATATCCCGCCCGGACTACATGCTTCGGCGCTCCCGGCACTCAGTGAATTCCTGCTCTCACTACCGGGGGGGGAGGTATTATTGGGTGGCGACTTTAATGCGGTGATGGACGACCTCACTGACCGGTCTCCACCTAGGGGAAAGATTGGGGGAGTGTCTCGCCTCGCGGGCTTCGCGACGGCGATCGGATTAACGGACATATGGCGGCTGCATCATCCGACGGCACAGCACTACACGTATCACTCCGGGGTGCATGACAGTCTCACCCGCATTGATTACTTTCTAGGTTCCCCCGGTTGTCTCCAGAATGTTGACAGTATAAACATTCAACCCAGAGGCATCTCTGATCACTCCCCGATCCTCTTGCAATACGCCAGTTATCACCTACTGCGCCATCGCGTTTATCCGCTACGCCCTAGCTACATTCGCCTACCAAAGATCAGTAAATCCATAGTGCAAGCGACGAAATTCTACTTCCAGGAAAATGCGACTTCGGTCGACTCCCCTGCGATTCTCTGGGAGGCGTACAAAACGGTGGTGCGGGGCCGGGCGATGGCCGCCATTTCGGAACACAAGCGCGAACAGGTAGCTGAACTACAATCGCTTGAGACCGAGCTCCGGGCGGCGGAGGCCCGCCAGGCTGCGGCTCCCTCCCGTGCAACCTCGCATGACCTGTATGTGGCTCAGACGAAATACAAAGAGCACCTCACAGAGCGAGTCCGGCAGCGCCTTGAGGCTTCGAGGCATACAGTTTATGATGTGGGGGACAAAACTGGTAGGTTACTGGCGTGGCTTGACAGGCGCGATGACGGCACCAGGGGGATTGCGCAGCTGAGCACTGATGAGGGACTGACAGTAACAGACCCGCGAGTAATAGTGCGCACTCTGGCGGAGCACTTTCGTGAAGTCTACTCCTCCAGCTCGTCCATGACGGTGGAGATGGCACTGACTTACGTCAAAGACCTGCAGATGCCCAAGCTCTCCCCTGAGGCTCGAGAGACGCTCGAGGCTGAGCTCACGGTGGAGGAGCTCCAGGCGGCTATCGGCGCGCTGCAGCCTGGTAAGGCGCTCGGACCGAACGGCATCCCAATCGAGCTTTACCAGCGACTCTCCGAGACGTTAACGCCACACCTGTTGAATATGTTCACGCATAGCCTTGAGGTGGGGGAACTCCCTGAGGACCAGCGGACGGCCACCATTGTGGTAATTCCGAAGCCGGGTAAGCCGATGGACCGATGCACCTCATACCGTCCCATTTCACTGATCAACGCGGAGGCAAAGATCCTCGCGAAGGTGTTGGCCGCCCGGCTCACACCTCACTTATCTGACATTGTACACCCGGATCAATCCGGTTTTATGCCTGGCAGGAGTACGTCTCACAATCTGAGGCGGCTGCATGGGGTGCTGGCCCGAGTGGAGCGGTTGCAGGAACCGGCTGTTATTCTCTCCCTTGACGCACGAATGGCGTTCGACATGGTGGAGTGGCCCTTTCTTTTCGCGGTACTCCAGCATCTGGGGTTCGGACCGAAATTTTGTGCCTGGGTCCAGCTCCTCTATACTAAACCTCTAGCCCATGTCACGGCCAACGGACACATGTCGGAGGACTTCCCATTGACACGTGGCACGAGACAGGGCTGCCCTCTGTCACCTCTGCTTTTCGCCCTAGTGCTTGAGCCGTTGGCGGCTTGGATCCGCTGGGAGCCCATGATGCGGGGCCTCCGGTGGTCTGCCGACTGGGAGGACCGGGTCTCCCTCTACGCGGATGACATACTACTCTATTTGTCCTCCCCGAGGCGTTCCATCTTGACGCTATTGAACATCTGCGAGATTTTTGGCCGGGCGTCTGGGTACACGATCAACTGGTCGAAGTCGGTCCTCCTGGTACTAAGGGGCCCACTCCCGCGGCTACCGCCGAGTTGCCCGCTCCGGGTGGCAGAGGGGTCTTTCAAATACCTGGGAATACACATCGCGTTGGATCAGACGGAATTCTTCAAGCGCAATCTAAGCCCTCAGATAGACCGCCTTAAGCGGGACGTGCAGTACTGGGAAGCGCTGCCCCTGACCCTGGTCGGAAGAGCGGCGCTCTTCAAGATGATGGCTCTGCCGCGGTTTCTCTATGTACTGGAGAATACCCCATTCCAGGTGCCTCCGGCCTACTTCCGTGCGATAGCGGCACAGGTGTCCAGCCTGCTCTGGGGCAACAAGCCGGCGCGCATAGCGCAGTCTAAGCTGGTTTGCGGGTGGTATGATGGGGGAATTGCACTCCCAGATATCCAGCTTTATTACTGGGCGGCGCAACTGAAGGTGATTAACCAGTGGCTCCACGCGCCTCAATCTGACCCGGCATTCAAGGCGGATAGGGACGTGCTGGGTGAGAGGGGTATGCTGTCCCCACTGTATGATACCCGACTGGCCTCGAGGATGATCGGCCCTTTGCGGCAGACTATATCCATCTGGCATGCTGCTCAGGCCAAGTTGGGATGGCGAGGAGTCCTGACTCAGCTAACACCTCTGTGGGATGCCAAGAAGCTGGGACGTCTGAGAGACAGCAAGGGCTTCGACGCTTGGGATACCATTGGAATATCGACGATAGGCGATGTGTGGCAAAAGGGGGAGGTTGTCCGGTTCGCGAGCCTGCAGCAGCAGTACGAGCTGGCCCCCTCGGAATGGTTCCGATACCTCCAGATGAGGCATGCCTTAATGACGCAGCTGGCTCCTGGAGCGAAGGTTCCGGAGGCGTCCCCGCTGGAGGACAGGTTACTGACGGAATATATGCCAAAGAAGGCCACTTCCTTCACGTACCGCAAGCTGGTCAACAATCTACCGGACCCTATGGGGACCCTGCGGGAGCGGTGGGCTAACGAGCTCGGCGATCTTGATGACCCAGAGTGGCGTGAGGCACTGGCCTCGCCACGCGAGGCGGGTATACCCTCGAGGCTGCGACTGGTGCAACTTCGTATATTGCATCGCTCCTACTACACCAGATGCTTACTACACAAGCTGGGCAGGGCGCCGCATCCCTTCTGCTTGCGGGGTTGTGGGGAGGAGGGAACCTTTTATCACACTATCTGGGACTGCCCAATCATTCAAGACTTTTGGAAACGAGTGCTGCGTACAATGTCACAGGCGTGTGGGATATCGCTGCTGCCGGAACCCAGACGCTGCTTGGTAAATGTGTGGGAGCCCAATGACCTTAATCGTCAGACGCAGGGTTGGGTGACGCTGGGCATCATGACGGCCAAAAGAAATATAGCCCAAAAATGGGGTGCAGAGGAGGTGCCGCTGCTGTCCACGTGGCGCAAGGAAATGGACGCAGCCATGTTTGCAGAGCGTTCTGTATTCATTAGACGGGGATGCCCCCGCAAGTGGGCCAAGGTCTGGGGGGCATGGAACACGTACAGGGGAGAAATATGCGAGCCGCCGCCTCTTTCGGATGAGGACTCCTCTGACTCGGATGGTTAAGGAGACCTGCGGGGCGGTGGGGGGGGTGGGGAACCAGAGTCTTTCGAACTGCATTGGAACTTGGGTTGGTTGAGGGACTGTGCAATGGGGTGGTGCTCTTTCTAGGGATATGTATACAAGGTCCGTTTCAATGTCCTACTGTTTTCACTGTTTTACAAAACAATAAAATTCTTTTAAAAAAAAAACACTTATAAGGTCCGAAAGGCGAGACATATTGGCTATGCCAATGCTTGTTGCTGTTTTTGTGGTACTGCAATATATGGGGATGTTATTTGTCACAGTTTACAGTTTGTATTAGATCATTGATGACACTATTGTTCATAGGATCACGATGTCTCCAGTGACAACTTCTTGCTGCCCAGGTCGTGCCGAGGGGTTCCTTTTCCGGTGATTCTGCTGTCCTGATCGAGCCGAAGGTCCTGCTGCAGTTGTCTCCTCCCTTTGTGTGTGTGGTTGTGGTTGTGTGTGTGCTTGTGTGTGTGTGTGGTTGTGGGTGTGGTTGTGGGTGTGGTTGTGTGGTTGTGTGTGGTTGTGGGTGTGGTTGTGTGTGTGGTTGTGTGTGTGGTTGTGTGTGGTTGTTTGGTTGGTTGTGTGTGTGTGGTTGTGTGTGTGGTTGTGGTTCTGTGTGTGGTTGTGTGTGTGTGTGGTTGTGTGTGTGTGTGGCTGTGTGTGTGGTTGTGTGTGTGTGTGGTTGTGTGTGTGGTTGTGTGTGTATGTGTTGTGGTGTGTGTGTGAGTGTGTGTGGTTGTGTGTGTGTGTGGTTGTGTGTGTGTGGTTGAGTGTGTGTGTGTGGTTGAGTGTGTGTGTGCGTGGTTGTGTGTGTTTATGTGTGTGTGATTGTGTGTGTGTGTGTGTGGTTGTGTGTGTGTGTGGTTGTGTGTGTGGTTTTGTGTGTGGTTTTGTGTGTGTGTGGTTGTGTGTGTGTGTGCGGTTGTGTGGTTGTGTGTGTGTGGTTGTGTGTGTGGTTGTGTGTGTGGTTGTGTGGTTGGGGTGGTCCCAAAATGATGCCAGTAAGAGCCTGACCCTGGGTCATGATGGGGGAGGGGCTGGCGGTCAGGATTTCATTCCTCACAGGGAGACAGTGCACATACAGTATTAGGATTTTGTACACAACCTTGATCTTTTATTTGGATCATTGTTCATAGAGATAGAGGTATGTTGTGAAACGGACTGTTACAGACCAATGCTATGTGATTTTTACATTTTCGTTTGATGCATGTAAAACGTACGTATTTTGATTCAGTGGTACCAACCTTTTTGGGAGCATTTCTCTAATTTACTGACTGTGCTTGAAGCGGAATTACCATGTTATGTAGCAGTCTCTCACTAGCGGCATTTCACACATTCCTAATATTCCGTACTTGCAGCAGCATTTTTCCCTGTGGCTACAGCTCCAGAGACCTTCGGTCTGAACTACATTTTCCTGGATTGCTATAACAAACATATTTTTTATGCAAAGCGGGTTGGTTTAAGCCACGAATACCGATTATCATGATCTACAGCGCCGGAAATGTGTGTACTCACTAGTCAAGGATATATGGATCTTTTAAGTGCCATTACTGTACAATTATAGTGTGTTATTTTTGAGAAATGGCCGTACTGGTCCATTAAAGACATAATCGCCATGCCTATGTACCTGTTCTTTAAAGAACGATTGTTAAAAGGTCGTCAAATAGGTGTTTTAAAGACTTACGTTTTTGGTAATAAGTTCCAGCACTGCACCATTGAGAAGCATTACATGAAATTGTGCCAATGCAGGTTCATTGAAGAGTGACTCTGCTATTGAGTTATGACTGCTGGTTTGCTAAATTATTGCTCAGAATAGTCTGTAAGCGCGAAGGCGGGGGGAGGGGCGGAGGCAGGGAGCAAGCAAGAGGAAAGACGGATGGCGCTGAAGGCTGGTGGTTCGCGTGTGCACGCTCGTGTGAACGCAAGCTTGTCGCCAGCCAGCAGCACTTTGAAAGCTCACCTACTAAAGTCTCTCCGAGCAGCGCATGTGCGCTGACTCAGCGAGACTTAAAAATCATGTACCTAGTCAAAAAGAAATGGGGCAGCTCCACCACCTGGTGCCATTTTGTGTTTGTTTTAGCAATGTTAGATGCCTTACCAATTTTTTAAGTTTAGGAAGCTTTATTAAGCAAGAAAGAAAACATGGTACAAAGACATAATACTGAGAATATGAGCAAATCCATCAAATAACCAATAAATCGACTATTGAGGAAGCAAGAAGTAACAAGCTAATACATCTTGACATGCTGAAAAGTGATAAATATAAAAAGAAACTAATCACGGAGTACCATATTAAACATAGCATTTTTGATTTTACTTGTATGTGGGGTAAGGAGAAGCAAGAAAGAGTAAAGAAAAAGAGAAGAAAAAGAAGAGAGAGGAAGAAAAGAAAGAAAGAGGGAAAAGAAAGCAGCAGTAGAAGAGAAGAAAAGAAAAGATAAGAAAATGGAATAAGAGTAGTGTCATTCAGAAAAGGAGTACTTAAAATGAGGATAATCCAATAACCAATAGTACATAGGGTCGCACAATGCAGTAAAAAATAAGTAATGTATAGATATATAAGGCACATGTGGAGAAAGAAAAAATAAAGAAAAAGCAACTCTATTCAAGGAGGCTTGAAAGCAAAACTACTAGCAGAAGCATATAATGCAGAAGTGGAAACATAATTGGTGAGAGGAGACCAAAACACCTCTCTGTGAATGAGCTGCTGAGATGTAGTTACAAAAGCTCTATCTAACCTATGGTGTTGGCAGAGTAAATTCCACCAGGCCGTGAAGGAAACTTTGGAGGCATCCTTCCAGTTTAATGTTATAACTTGTAGGGCAATTGCAATAGCTAAATCTATGAAACTGCCTACACGTCGATTACCAACCAAACGTTGCCATTTTGTGTTTGTTTTAGCAATGTTAGATGTCTTACCAATTTTAACCAGAGCAGGCTTGCTTCAGGATCTACAGACAAATGTTGCAGCTCCAGCCCATGGAAAAGAGCATGCCTGGAGAATTACGCCACCTCTGCCCCCTCGCCCCTCCTTCTGACGCCTTGTGCCAGAGCTAGAAAGGCAGCTGCGTGGACGGCTTCCTTTAGGGGAGCAGTGAACGGTGGGTATTCTAGGGTGCGAACTAAATAAAATGTTCTTGTATCCAATATATATACATTTATTAAATGAAATGAATGCCACTCGTTCTAACGCCCTCGCAAATAGCGAAGACTGATTCAATATGTTAACGCCCATGCAGCATGTGGTTAATTTTTCTGCAGCACAAACATTATCCCGCCGAGCTACCTTAAAGTATGGCCCTGTCTCTTTATAGTGCTCGTCACTTAGCCACAGGCCTGTTATAGAACCATGCACTTTTGACAAAACATGATCATCTTACGTAATTTATTTGCATTATAATACCCCAAGAAACGCGGCTTCTAGGTTTTTAATGGCTGCTCATGCGTCCACGACGCGCGGCAGGTGGCTGTTGTTCTGGAGGAGACAGCGGCCCTGGCCGTGCGTGTGTGGCGCGTGCTAATTCCAGCGCAGCTGCCTGCTTTTGGCACAGCGCGCGGCCATGATTATGGCTGGTCAGTTGTCGGCTAACCGCAGGTGCGTAGCACATGGGAGAGGCCTCCTGGGAAGACGCATATAATGTGTTTTTGTTTAAAAAAAGAAAATAAACAAACCGCTTAGAATTCCAGGAAAGATTCCAGGCACCATGGGGGCAAAAGACACTGACCAGGGAAAAAAGTCCCTTTCATTTAAAAAAAGGCACTGTCTATTAGAAGTGGTCTGGATTTTTTGAAAACATGGCGAAAGCGCTGGGCAAGCCGGTTGGGAAGGGTCAGCAAAATCAGTGTTTCTAGAAAAACCACTCAAGGTATGGCTTTTGGTTGCCACTCTACAAAGCGATTGTGGCACGCTTCAAAATTGCACAGCTTTTATTCGTACAAGGGGCTGATTTACAAGGCCCTTGCGCCACTTTTGTGTAATTTTTAACATGGAAAAAGTGACGCAAAAGTGGCGCAAGGTGCTTGTAAATCTGCCCCAAGGTATTTTCATGGTTGGTTGGAGCATACACGGTGTTTGCCTCAACCTGTGAATGACAGCAGGTTGTGATATCTGTGGCAAAAGCTGGGGTGCATCGATGACTGTAAATTATTGAAGTGCCAAACTGCACCATAAAAACGGTGAAAGTCTCATATAAGAAGCATTGGCAGGGCGATAGCTAGAGGTCTGGCTAGAGGGACCTCCATTCCCCAGGGCCCGCACATCCTAAAGGTGGGTGCCCTGGTGTCCACCCAGAGCACCCAATATGTACTCATTGAGGGCAGTGCTGGTACCCAAGGGGCCCCCTCTGCCCAAGACGACTCCCCGCATTTAGAGGGAGCCGGCATTGGTCAAGCCCTCAAAGAGCAGCTACTAATGCTGCTCCCTCTGGGCTGAAGCAATATTTTTACCTGTTTGCCTTCCTCCCTCAGTGCAGGCAGGGAAAAAGATCAAGTGTGCTCCCAGCCGGCATGATTATATTTAAAGCTCCCGCCTCTGGGCATATTTACAAGCATCTATCGTCACAGGAACGTCACTTTTATCGACGTTCCTGTGATAATAGGGTCTTTGCCTTATTTACAAGGCGGCGTTAAGCCACTTAGGGCCTCATGTAGGTAGCCAAATACCGGTCGGTAACGGCCGATTTTCGGTAAATATGCCGTTACCGACCGGTATTCAGACAAGTGAGATGTAGGAGTCCAAAAAACACTTTTCGGTAAATATGAGGCGGTAAATACCGATTCATATTTACCGAATTCCAAAATACCGAATCAGAGTTACCGAATACATAATTAACGAATCGGTAAATATGAAGTGGTAAATATGAAGTGGTAAAAATGAAAATGACATGTAGGAGCACTCGGTAATTAAGAAATCCAAGAAAATCGGTAAATAAGAGTCGGTAATTAACACGGATTGAAAGCAGGTGGTAACCATCAACAGTGCAGATAAGCAATCCCAAAATGCAACAGCGTGGACAACATGGCCGCCATGTACGTCATTGCAAGGCGCCTACGTCTACAGGCAGCAGGACTGAGGGTGTGGCGACGGGAGGAACAAATCTACAGACAGCGCATCACACTATTCCAGCTGACTGATGCAGAGATACATGAGAGGTACAGGCTACACCCCGAAACCATCATGGACTTAATCAGGGACCTTCACCCACTCCTGGACCAGCCAATAAGAAGGGCGCACGCCATACCCCCACATGTGCAGGTGCTCTGCAGCCTACATCTGTTGGCATCCGGCAGTTATCAGGTGGTGATAGCTGCGGTGGGTGGGGTATCCCAGAGTTGCCTGTCACGTTTCTTCAGGAAGTTCCTGGATGCCATGATGCAGAGAATGCACCACTACATAAGCTTCCCAAACACACAGGCAGCACTGCAGAAAACAAAAACAGACTTCTATCACATGGCACAGTTCCCCCATGTCATCGGCTGTATTGATGGTACACACATCCCAATCTGTCCACCAGCTGATACAGAGCACATCTACAGGAACAGGAAGTCCACCCACTCCATCAATGTGCAGGTGATCTGTGATGCAGGGAACATCATCACAGATATTGTTGCAAAGTTTCCTGGGAGCACCCACGACTCTTACATCTTCCAGAATAGTGGGATCTACACACGACTGAGTGCCGGAGAATTCGGAGAGGGATACCTGCTAGGTAAGTAACAGTGACGCCCCTTGAAACCTGCAAATCATAGTGTATAGAGGCATGTTACTGATGGTTCCCTTTTACTCATCCAGGCGACAGTGCATATGCATGCCGGTCATTCATCCTCACTCCCTACCTACACCCAGCAACCCAGAGTGAGAGACGATACAACGTGGCACATAAAACAACACGCAATGTGGTGGAGCGCACATTTGGACTACTGAAGAGCAGGTTCCGCTGCCTGCACAAGAGCGGAGGCGCACGCCAGTACAAACCCATCACCTGCTGCAAGATTATTGCCACTTGTGCAATGCTGCACAACCTTGCCACGAAAAAAGGTACAGATGTGGAACTAACATATTTTGAGGACAACGAGGATGAGTCAGGCCAGCCACAGGGCAACGCAGCTAGAGTGCCAACTGCAATCGATGGGAGAGAGAGACGGGCAGAGATCACATGCAACTATTTCTGAGTAAGTGAGGGGACACAGCGAGTTGTGAGAAGTCCTGACGTAGTTTTAATGTGGCACCACGCCATGAACACATGAACAGGCCAATCAGGCAATATACCATCTATACAAGGAGTATGTCCAGGGTTACGTCACCCAATGGGAAGTGGCTTAGCAGGGCTACATCAATGTTTGCGCATACGCGCTGCAGTGGTGGATTGCACGGCCTGTGCATCCTCACTAGAGCCAACCCCAAGCCGCCTGCTGCTCCTGCGTGCTTCTGGGACGGGGGGTGTGATGCTGCTGCTGGTGTCGATGCTCTCCGCAGCATCCCCTGCAGCAGTTGTCGACGCCTGACTAGTCAATAGCACCCCTAGTGCACTTGTCACCTGCACCATCCCCCGAGACAGGTCGCTGCAGCACTGTGTTAGGCCCTCCTGCATCGTCACAGAGCGCCGGCACAGTAGAGAAGTCGCAGTTGCCAGACGGTTGAGTGCCCTGCTGGTAGTGTCCCTTCTCTGGCGTTCCCGGCGCCGTGCTTCGATGTCAGCATCTAATTTGCTGCACAACTGCTGGATTGACTGGGACATGTCCCGAATGCCCGCAGCCATGCCGCTAATGTTACTGTCCATGTTGACTAATGTTGTCCTCATCACCCGCATGTGCCTCTGGACTGACATGACTGCCTTTGATTGCAGGCGCTGTTGCTTCAACATTTGGCCCTCGAGACCCAAGAACACACCATGGCCGTCAGTGGGTGCTGGTGGACTCTGGACACGCGACCTGCGGCGCCCTCTTGCTCCCGTCTGTGCTGCCTGTGAGGTGTGGGGCACAGTGGCATGGCTCCCTTCCTGGGGCCCGGTGCGGTCTTCTGGGCCCATGCTGTCGTCTGACGAGGTGTCTAAGGCTCGTAGCCTGGCTGCTGGACGCCTCCTCATTCTCACACCTGCAAGCGGAGATGTGGCCGGTGATTCGAACATGAGTGGCGATGCTGGCTCTGGTTGTGGTGATGCTGGCTCTGGTTGTGGTGATGCTGGCTCTCGGTGAGGTGATGCTGGCTCTGGGTGCGGCGAGGCTGGCTGTGTTGGTGGTGCGGCTGCCAGTGGGCCTGCTCCCTGGTCTGAACTTGTGCTGGCTAGAGGTGATACCTGTGGCCGGTGTGCCGTCTCTCCTGCAGCATGCCCTGTCCTGCATGATGTCACATCTGTGGACAGAAATACAACATTGGCTCAGTGTCCCCGAAGGGCTGCATTGCAAGCGTCACAATAACACATTTCACATTCCAATATGTCCTCTGTCTCCTTGTGCCTCGAGTGCGTGACATGCCTTGTTGTCCTGTAACATTTACGTCATGGTTAGTGTTGCCCTGACTACATCTCCCGGAATGCATTGCCTGTCTGCACTGACACGTGTGGACTGCAGTGTGATTCTCGTTTCACAATGGGGGATGTGGGATAGGGGTAGGGGGGGCTACATTGCTGTGCTTTCGTCTTACCTTGGTGTGTTGCGGCTCTGGCAGAGCTGTCGGCGTCCCCAAGACCCACGACGCTCTCCTGCTGGATTGTGGCCGCCACCAGCTCCTCCAGTTCGGTGAGGGCAGGTGCCCTGTTGGTTCCACCTCCGGTCTGGCTGGCCTCCTTCTGGATGTCGCCCATCTTCCTCTTGGTTACAATCCTCAGGTCATACCAGCGCTTTTTGAGGACCTCAATGTCCCTGTGGGTCACTCCCACAGCATTGACCTGCGCCTGGATGGCCAGCCATATGTTGCGCTTTTCCGCCTCAGGCACTTGCAGGGATTGCCTTCCAAACAGCTTCTGGTGCTGCTTCACCACCTCCTCCACCAGCACCTGGAGTTCCTTGGGGCTAAATTTCAGCTTCCTCCTCCTTTCCCCTCCGTCTTTCTGTGTTCTCTGGCTGGACATGCTGTTCGTTTACCCGCTCGCACATGCAACGGCTCCCTGCCTCTCCTCTGCACTCCAAGCCTCTCCAGGGTCGGCTAACTATGTACACCTGCCTGGGTGTGGCCACTTCGGCTAATTATGTACACCTGCCTGGGTGTGGGCACTTCCTGGTTGGGTGGGCTGTGGTTGCACAGGATTAGCTGTTTCGTCAAGTCATGTGATTTTATTTACCGAATCCGTACATACCGATTCGGTATTTTCCGATTCGGTAAATACCACCTCGGTATTTTCCGATTCGGTAAATACCACCTCGGTATTTACCGATTCGGTGAATTCCGATTCGTGATTACCGAATGTTACCGAATCGGTAACTGTTACCGAATTTTTACCTACATATAACTTACCGATTCTAATTTACCGATTCGGTACGGCTCGGTATTTAAGAACCGGTAAAATTTATTTACCTACATGAGGCCCTTAATGTGGCATAACGCCGCCTTGTAAATAAGGCACCCTTTCACGCTATACTTAGTGTGAAATGGGTAGGCAATGGGTATTGCGGTGGGCAGTCTGCCGCAACACCCATTGACTTTGACACTCCCCATATTTACACGGGTGGTGTTAATATGGGAAGCTGCCAAAATTAAGACCAGGAAAAAGGTGCTAAATTTAGCTGCCTAGCACCAATGCATGCACCCTGAATTGTGGGAAATTATTGTTTATGTGCAGGAAGGTCTCCCTTCCTGCACATAAACAATAATATTAGAAATGACAAGTTGCAACTTCTGTGTGCGCTGAAGTTACAAATTGCCATTTATGATTGTTTATGTGCAGGAAGGGACACCTGCATGGGTGCATTGGGGCCTGCATTGGCACTAGGCAGGTACATTTAGTGCCAGTGCAGGGAGTAACACGGCTGCACCGTATTGTTGTAAATACGATACAGCCATGTGTTTCTAAAGTGACGGAGCGCAACGTTAGCCTTCTTGGCTTAACGCGGCTCCCTGGCACTTTAGTTGTATATATGCCCCTCTGTGTTTGCTCCCACTCAGTGGGAGATTAAAAAATGCTCCCGCAAACCGGGAGCAAAGTCAGGTTTACCTGACCACACCGGTGCAGGCAGGAAAGCCGATATGTCCCGGGGTGTGCTCCCTGGGACATTGCTAGTGATCCGGCCCTGGGGGATGGGGCCCCCGAGGTGATTTATGGCTCTTGAAGGGGGGGCACGCAGTCCCCCCTCCCCTTTTTGAATAATTTAAAACACAGGTGTGGGCTCCCCAGGACCTGTAATGGCTCGGGGAGGGGGACAGGGTGACTTCCCTGGGTTGCATGCAGCCCTCTCCCCTTCATTATCATTAAAATTGGCCCTGAGGAATGGGTCCCCGGGGCCTCTGGAGGCTCAGGGGAGGGGGAGCTGCAAATCCCCCCCCCCCCCAGATGGGAGGGACAACGCAGCCCCACTCCCATCTTTGAATACAGCCCAGGCGCCAAAACATAATGAATGCGGCCCGGCCTCCATTTTTCTTTCTGATCTTATGTGAGTTTGCTGATCTTTTTTTATTTTTGGCCCGTGAGGATCCCTCTTGGTTTCCTCCATGGGACCTAGAGGGTCAGGGTATCCCTACCCTGCCCCCTTATGTTGTTTTCATTTTTCAATTCAGGACAGGGGACTAAGTTCCCGAGTCCTGCAATGGCTACCAGCAACAAATATTTGATGTTGCTGGCATCCAATCAGAGTGCTTGCTCCAGCTAATCGCAAAAATCACAATCTGTGGAGCAAGATCTAGCTTACTGCCAAATTTGGTGTAATTTATTTCAGCAGTTTTTGCAGTAGCCCTTCTTAACCTCTTCTGTGCCCATGACGAGATAGTCTCGTCATGGAGCACGGTTGCGCTGTGCCCATGACGAGACTATCTCGTCATGAACCCCACCCACTAATGCAACGCCCGGCACAGGAGGGGGAAAGGGCGTGGCACTGAAGGGGTTAAAGAAGTCTATGAAAAATGCATGAGGATTTTGCGCTTTGGAATCCCCCCTTTTTCATGGCCCCTGCTTGATGGATCACCCATAAACTTTCAATGCACAAACTAATAAAAAATTAGCACCTTTTTGGAAAGTTTCATGGAGATTCGTCAAACGGTGTCAAAGTTATTAGCAACACTAAACACACCCTTTTCCTATAGAACAGCTCACCTAACTATAACTACCCAGTGGCGGCCACATTCATTGGAATATAGTGTGAGTATGTTACATGTGAAAGTGCATTGAGTCATAATGCCATTTGCCGCATTCTGATATTTATTCCCTATGTGCATGCTATATAAAAAGTAACCCTTTCTTGCCACTTTTTCGTCAGCATTGGCAAAGACATCAGGACAGGCTTTACTGTGAAAAACCACATTTGTGAATGCAACACATGTAAAGAGCATATACGAATGGTTGTGTTGCATACAATGGCACTCTAAACCTGACCTATTGCCTTTGCCAAGCTTGTTAATTTATGCATTGTTTTGATAACGAGGCTGGCAAGACAGCTAACCACCTCTAGGCCAGACCTCAAACAGGCCCTTCATAAGTCCTCCTCATATTCTTTGAGTTGCAAGAGCTGATTTTCTTCATTGCTACTCAGATTTAACTAATTTGTTAGGTTTGGCCTGCGTCGCCTCAGCTCCTGGCAGTGGACGGGTCCCGAATCCGGCATTAAGATTTTCCCGCTACAGGAAGCAGCCACAGGCAGCCTCCCTTCTTGGGCCCTAAGCCAATCACAACGCAGCAATGGCAGCGTTGTGATTGGTGAGGCGCAGCGGAGAGCGCTCCAGCCGGGAGCATGCATGCATGCAGCCTACATAGAAAAAAGGGAGACTGCACATGACTGCTTAGGTCGGCCCGAGGCCGACCCAAGCAGTCAGGGACCACAACAGTGGGCAAGCCACTCCCCTGCCCTTGAGCAGGACCACCCACCCGCCTGCCCACAACCAGGCGGCTCTGCTTTCTCGCAGTGCGAGAAGCACAAACATAAAATGGTAGTTTTTACCATTTTATGTTTCTGCTTCTTGCACTGCGAGAAAGCAGTGAGGCGACGCACCCACACCCCTATGGAGGAGCCGCCACTGACGCAATGATAACACTCAATAAATGATTGTCCGGTCTGTGCTTTTTCTTTGAAAAGAAAACATACATTGATTACACGCACTACTTAATACTGCACTATAATTTCCAAATATATATAAGGCTGGTGGAAATACAGTTGGCAACATTACCCCAAAAATCACAGTAACCCCCATGTATAATCCAGCACATAACCATATAGGGGAGTGTCCCATTACAGCAGGCCGATGTTACCACACTTAAAGACTCACATGTCAAAATTCCTCATTCCATCACTCACTTCAGTAAACGTTAACCATCTTCAATCATTACAGATACCTAATGCTGGCTTCCTGCTGCTGAGACCACCCACCTCACCCAACCATGAGGCCACCTTCCTCCGTAGGAAACCCAGACTGCGCTATAAACCCTTCTGATTTTAGGTTATATGCATGCAGGACACAAAACATCTGCATTGACCGAGCATATGTAGGCCTACCCTTGCTATTGTTCATGCAACACTAAGCTCACCACACTCTCTGTGTCAAGGGTCCAGTGCCTCAGCACTGTTGCCTTCACACTAGACAGTTCTAAAACCTATCTCATGGGTCACTGGCTGTTCTCCCTCTGGAGATTACTCAACCCAGTACCCCCTCTCATCCAGGTCTCTTCATCCAAAAGATGCAGACTTCTCTCACCCTCACCCACAGTACTTATGCTTAGGTATATAGCTGCCACCACATTTGGGGGATGGCAGTATTTCCTAAAAAGCCCACTCACAACACTTGGTACTCTCCTGACAGAGAAGCACCCCTGGGCTCTTGGCTGGGACATCAGAATCCAGTCCATGACTCACCACCACACTGGCAATGTCTGGAGGGCTGAGATCGCTCCATCAGACAAAGATACAGCATACATAGGTAGCTACACACAGAAACCATCTCAAGGACCTAAAACTCCCTCTGAACTCCACCATGAGGACAGGCCTTTACCCTTTATCTGAAGAACTCCCAACTCTGCTCATCTAGAAGTCTCAAGCCCTACCTTCCCTAGGAATTTGCCAATCCCTCAGAGTTACTTAGGCCTATGGGCCCCGGGTCAGCTTCACCCACACCCACTCTCTTTAGGCAACTCCTTGGTCCCCCTGTAGTCTAGCTGGAGACCAACTAGGGACCCTAAGGATCCCTTCTTTGGATTTTGTCCCTGTAAGCACACGCTGACGCCTTTAACCTGAAGGCATCTACCCTATAATTGGTACATCTACTGTACACCCTTCAAAAGTGTGCTGGTTAAAGTCCTCCGTAACCCGTCCCACTGGCAGCTCAGAGCAACAGTCCTGGACAGACGTAACTGCACCAACCCATCCTGAAGCACAGGGTCCCTTCACTCAAGATAGGCCCCTCCTGGACCCCTGGTTGTTCTACTGCAGGCACAGCCACCTTCTGTACCACCTTGTTGAGGGTTGCAGCCACCAGCTAAAACACTTCAAGGGGCCCCACAGACCTGTTGTGCACCATGTGAGAAGTTGGCCTGGTATATGCTGTCCACTAATTAAAGTGGGCACCTTGTACCAGTCCAACCGACCCTTATTGATGATTAGGTTAAAGACAACCTTTATAGAAAGCTATCCTAGTGGTAGCTGTGGAGAGCAGCCTTCAGGTTAAGTCTCGAAGGAATGCAAAGCAGCTAGTTTTACCAGATCAGAACCTCCTGAATGACCAAATGAAAGGAGAACCACACAAGAAATATATATAATATATGTATTTATTACTAAACACTCAGTTCAGTTCAGTTCAGTAAATCTTTATTTCGCTGATTAAAAATCAACATAAAAAGTACAAAATACAAATACAATATACAGTGTACAGTATATTTACATTAGATCTGAGCCGACGGACATTAAAAACAGGTTAAAAACGAAACTTTAAAAAGGCACTTTGCAAAGGGCACATTACATTATTAATTCATCATTATTCAATCACGGGAATTCCTCAATCTTACCGACACTCTCAAGAAATTTACATTCGAGCACAAAGTGCGGGTGTCCACAGCCAGTTGTAAGAAATTCAGGGCACTCTTGGCTTCACGTATTTTAGCCTCCTTTAGGATATGAACAAGAAATTTGCGACGGGGGATTTGATAAAAAGAACACAGAAGTACAAAATGAAGGGTGTCCTGCGGAGACCTATTGTCGCAGCCGCAGGCACCCTTCTGCTCAACCGTTACTGTGAAACCTGGAGGATAAGCTAAAATGTGGTGTAGCAGGTTGAGCCTAAAACGGCACATTAAAAATCTGTCCTGGTGATTATGCATTAGATATAAATAGGGCTCCATTCCTGCTCCATTGCTCACTCGGTGGTGTGCTATAACTGATTTCTTTAAGGAGTCAGTGCTTGCTCTTTGTGCTTCAAAGTTATCCAGTAGCTCTCTTTTAATCTGGTTTCTACATGTGGGGGTAATGGAGGTAGGATCACTGAAAAGAGATAGGTGGTCGATTGAATCCAATGTCTCTTTTATGTACCTCAGCCATGGGATACATAGGTGGTTGTCCATTTGCAAGCAGTCCCGAGCTATTTGCCTGCTTAGTTCCGCTGCGGGATTCACCCATAACCTGAGCCATAGCATAATGGGTCTCACCTTTACCCAGTCGGTGATATAAGGTAACCCCAGTTCTGTGTGTGTTATTCCTACTGGGGTACCCTGTGGTAGCTTCAATATCCTCCTAAAAAATGTATCTTCCTCCAGTTGCAGGGGCCTTACATCTCTAAATCCCCAGACCTCCGCTCCGTAAATGGCTTTTGCAGTGCTAACCGCCACATACAGATTCATCACCTGTTCCGGCGACCACCTCCCCAGTCTACAAGCAAAGTTATGAATAGCCCCATTTGCCGATACCAGCTTTCTGCATCTATCCTCCATTAACAGATCAAAATTTGTATCCCCGTCAAACAGTAGACCCAGATAAGAAAAAGAGCTCACTGTTTCCAATTTGTGCGACCCTATTTTAAAAGCAAATTTCCTGCTTCGTTTCTTGCCAGCTATCATGACATACGATTTGCTCAAATTTACGGACAAATCTAATTCGTCCATCTAAACACTCTATACTAACCTATTTATGAGATTAGAGCACAAAGCACAGTAAATAGCACAATCCACAGCGGGCTCCAGGGGGAGACCGAACCATATACGAAGAAAGTAATATAACAACCACAACTTAACTAGACACAGTGCCTAGAGCACGTAGAATCGCTGGGACCCCAAGGAACCACCCAAAGTAGTGACACAGGGGACCCACGGAGGACGGATGCAGTGTGAGAACACAGGCGCAAGCTCCGTACAGCCTTATGGGAAAGTCGCGCTTGAAAAATTACAGTTCAAGGACACTTCGGAGAGGACTTCAAGCAAACCCTTTGGAACATAGAAGGTTCTAAGGCCAGCACCCTTGTGAGTACTGAGGTACCCGTGTTACCTATCCCAGAGGAGCCGGGTGCATAGGGGTCAAGTGGTGTTGGAAACCCTTGTCATTTTCAATGGCGTGATGCAAGGAAGTGCTGCTGCCGGGAAGATGAAAAGTGTCCGGTGGAATCCAAACCTGGATCTGAGGTGAGAAGAACCTAAAAGCAGAGGGTACAGAGTCTGCGTCACTTCAGGGTAACCAGGGGCACGATAGACAAATGCCCACCGATGTCGGGTGCTTCAGGTGAGAAGATAGGATGCTTGACTCTGCAACCACGGGGACCAGGAGATGTCGACGATGACCAAAGTCCGGAGGTGAGCTGACCCACAAAGGATGTCGAGTGCTGGGGGTGTTAGTGTTCGAATTGAACAACAAACAAGCCTTGGCAACTGCAACCCATGTGGGCAGAGGAAACAAGCTACAGTGAGGACCAGCAAGGTCCTGGGGACCCTCCAAGCAATGGAGAGTCAGGGCACGTCTGGAGCAACCAGGAACGCCCAAGGAAAGTCGAAGTTACCTTCACAGGGACCGACAGGCCAACGAACCAGGGATCGCAAAGGGACCTCCAGCTGAATTACAAAATACCAGCCCACGGAACACTCGTGGAGTGCAGGCCAGAAATCTTTGGTGGAAATTCTGCTCGGGTCAGGACTACACGTAGCCCAAGCACAGCCTTGGGGATGGCCAAAAAGCATATGCTGCTGCAAAAGTACATGGTGCACAGGGGTTTGGGTTGCACGGTCCCCACAAGGGATACTGGTCTCAGAATTGCTGAGAGAGTAGATCGACCTCAGGGATGCTCGGGAACCCACCTCCTGTGTTGTAGAAATCTTCAGAGTCCTCAGGAGCTCGGGAGATGCAAACCGGTCAGATGCGTTAAGGTGCCTTCTGCTGTAGGGGATTAACTCCTTTACTCCAAGGGAGATTCTTCAGTCGTCCAGCGAAGTGTAGATCATCAAAGTACTTGATTTCTGTAGCAGAGTTTAGTCCAGGTAAAATCTAAAGTCCTGTAGTGAGGGTTCCTACTTTATACCCAAGGAAGGGGTGGGACAAACTCTGGTGACCCACCTCTGGGAGAATCTGGACAGAGGGGTGGCTACACCCATGTCCTTTGTTCAGTTTCGTGCCATACCAGGAGAAAATGGTTCCTGCAACCGGATTGAACTGGACTATGCACAGGGACTCCAAATGTGCCCCCAGTGCAGACTTTCAAACACTCTCAGCGTGCACCCACCCAGCCCCAATACACTAAATCCTGTCTGGGAGGTGATCACACCTCCCTGTGACAGGAAACCTATTGTCAAGCCTTCCCCTGCTCAAACTTGGCTCAACAGCAGGAGGGCAGATTCGTGTCTGTGGCTGGCAGCATCCATTTTGTGATGCCCAGGTCGAGAAAGCTGGTATCGGGTGTACTGGTGTTTCACATAAGTCCCTCTAGATGGGTGGAATCATACCTCCCTGTCAGTTACTGGCAGGGAGGTATGATTCCAAGGTGTTTGACACAAAACACGACCTGTTTCTAAGCAGCCGTTTTAAAGTTAGCATTTACTGCAAGGTTTTAATGTACTTAAATATATATGGTTGGCTGCATCACAAACAACCCCGGAAAATATGTTCCGAAGGCTGCAGAGGGGCTCTGCTCATGCAGGGGCACCCTCTCACATAAAACCCAGCACCCTGTCTTCAGGATTGATAAGGCCTGCCATAGGGGTGACTGATAGGTTTATATGTGCAGTGATTTAGAATAGATATAGTGAACCTATATCTAAGTAAGGAATGCATGCACCACCTAACACAGGCTGCAGTAGCAGACCTGTGGTGTCAGTTTGAATGGTCTCTCAGGGGTGGCCTCCCAAACGCAGGGACATTAAACTAACCTTGACCAGTTGAGTCTTCATGTTCTAAGTGGAAATATCTGGAGAGTCCATCTGTATTGGCATGGTTACTCCCAGGTCTATGTTCCACTGTATAGTCCATCCCTTGTAGGGAAATGGACCACCTCAAAATTTTGGGGTTTTCACCCGTCATCTGTTTTAGCCTAAAGAGGGGCTTATGGTCTGACTGAACAATGAAGTGAGTGCCAAACAAGTATGGCCTCAGCTTCTTCAAGGCCCAAACCACAGTAAAGGCTTCCCTCTCAATAGCTGACCAATGTTTCTCTCTGGGGGTCAGCCTTCCGCTAATAAAAGCTACTGGCTGATCCTGACCCTCTTCATTCAGTTGTGAAACACAGCCCCTACCCCCAACTCAGATGCATCAGTTTGAACAATTAATTGTTTGGAATAGTCAGGACTTTGCAGAATGGGAGCAGTGCACATGGCCTGCTTCAGGTCATCAAATGCCTTTTGACAGCTAACTGTCCACTGAAGTTTCTTAGGCATTCTTTTGGAAGTTAAGTCATTCAAAGGGGTCACTGTCGATCCATAACCTTTGATAAACCTCCTGTAGTACCTAGTCAGACCCAAGAAAGCTCTGACCTGAGTCTGGGTATTTGGAGTAATCCAGTCCATGAAGGTCTGGATTTTGCTCTGCAATGGTTGAACCTGTCCTCCACCCATAAGGTGGCCTAGGTATACAACCTGACTCTGCCCTATTTGCCATAGGTGGCCTTGATAGTGAGGCCTGTTTTCTGCAGGGCCTGTAAAACATTTCTCAGGTGGACCAGGTGATCCTCCCAGGTGTAGCTAAAGACAGCAATATCATCTAGATAAGCTGCACTATAGGCTTCCAGGCCTGTAAGGACTTTGTTCACCAACCTTTGAAAAGTGGCAGGTGCATTCTTCAAACCAAAGGGCATCACCACAAATTGATAGTGCCCACTAGGGGTTGGGAATACTGTTTTTGGCTTTGCACCCTCAGCTAGTCTGATTTGCCAGTAGCCAGCTGTCAGGTCAAATGTACTCAGAAACCTGGCTGAGGCCAAAGTATCTAAGTTAATCTGCCCTGGGTATTAGATGGGCATCAGTCCTAGTGGCTGCATTGAGACCCCTGTAGTGAACACATAACCTCATCTCTCTCTTACCATTCTGGTTGTGAGGTTTTGGTACCAAGACTACTGGATTAGCCCAAGGGCTATCTGAGGGCTCAATTACTCCCAGGTCAAACATTTTCTGGACTTCAGTCCTAATGCAGTCCCTGACATGGTCAGTGTGAGAAGTTGGCCTGGTATATGCTGTCCACTAATTATAGTGGGCACCTTGCACCAGTTCAAACAATCCCTTATTGATGATAGGTTAAAGACAACCTTATATAAAAGCTGTCCTAGTGGTAGCTATGGACAGTAGCCTTCAGCCTAAGTCTTGAAGGAATGTAAAGCAGCTTGTTTTACCAGTCTATAATCACTTGAATGGCTAAATGAGAGAGAACCACACCATATATATATATAAAATATATGTATTTATTTCTAAACACACCTTACTAGTCTCTTTATGAGGCTAGAGGTCAAAGCACATATGTTACACTTCAAATATCACAGTAAATTAGCACAATATACGATAGGCCCTAGGGGCGAACCAAACCATATATTAAGAAAGTGGTATAAGAACCACGACTTGACAAGACACAAGGCCTAGAGCCTGTACAATCGCTGGGACCCCAAGGAACCACCCAAGGTAGTGACACAGGGGTCCCACCGGGGACGTGTACAGTGTCTGAACACAGCCGCGAGCTCCGTTAGCTTCTATTGGGAAAGTCGCGGTTAGAGTTTTAAAGGTTATGGACACTTAGGAGTGGACTAGGAACAAACCCATTTGGACTTAGATGGTTCTAGGGTCAACACCCACGGGAGCACTGGAGTACTATTGTTACCTCACCCAGGAAAGTCGGGTGCATAGGTGTCAAATGGTGTCGGGTCGCGTCGTCGTTTTCAATGGCAGGAGACTGAAAAGTGCTTCTGCCGGGAAGAGGAGAAGTGTCCGAAGAGATCCAAGCCTGGATCGAAGATGTGAAGAACCTGAAAGTAGAGGGGACAGAGTCTGGGTCACTTGCCATTGACCAGGGACACGAAGGACAAATGCCACCGATGTCGGGTGCTTCAGGTGCGAAGGACCAGGAGGTGTCAAGGACAACCAGGAGCTGGAGTCAAGCTGTCCCACGAAGGATGTCGAGTGCTGCAGCGTCGATGCCCGGATTGGACCCAACAAGCCTTGGCAACAGCAACCCACGCAGGAAGAGGAAAGATGCTTTGGTGCAGACTAGCAAGGTCCTGGGAACTCCCCAAGTGATGGAGAGTTAGGGCACATCTGGAGCAACCAGGGGAGACCAATTAAAGTTAGAATTGCCTTCACAGGGACCCACCAGTCAATGGACCAGGGATCGCGAATGTACCTCGAGCGAAAACACAAAGGGCCAGCTCACGGAACACTCATGGAGTGTAGGCCAGCAATCTTTGGTGCAAAAGGTGCTTGTGGTCTGGGCTATGAGTAACCCAATGCACAGCCTCAAAGGACTTCGAGAAGATGATGCACTTGCAAATGTGCAGGGTGTCCAGGGGTTCCGGTTCCACGGTACCCACGAGGGCTATGGGTCTCAGCTTTCCTGAGGGCCTTGGGTCAGACTCTGGGAAGTGTGGAAACCCACCTCCTGTGTTGAAAATACTTCAGAGTCCAGCGGGAGCTTCGGAGATGCAAACCGAGCAGATGCGTCTTTGGTGCCTGCCAAGCAGGGGAGTAACTCCTTTTCTCCAAGGGAGATTCTTCAGTCATCTAGTCATGTAGATCATCGAAGTTCCAGGATTTCTGTATCAGAGTTTCGTCGGTGTGTACTCTAAAGTCCTGTAGCCAGGGGTTCCTTTCTTATACCCAAGGCAGGGGTTGGACATACTCTGGGGAACCACCTATGGGAGGGTCAGGAAAGAGGGGTAGCTACACCCATTTCCTTTGTCCAGTTTTGCGCCAGAGCAGGGGCTGGTAGCCCCTGCAACCGGTTTGAGCTGGACTATGCACAGGGACACTAAATGTGCCCCCAGTGCAGACTTCAAAGCACTCCTGGAGTGCACCCACCCAGCCCTAATCCACTAAGGCCTGTCTGGGAGGTGATAACACCTCCCTGTGACAGGAAACCTATTGTCCAGGCCTCCCCTGCCGGAGTTTCGGTCAGCAGCAGGAGGCCAGACTCATGTCTGTGGCTGGCAGCATCCATTTTGTGATGCCAGGTCTCTGTTAGCTGGTACCGAGTATACTGGTGCTGTCATGTCTCTTCCTCTGGAAGGGTGGGATCATACTCCCACACCAGTTACTGGTGTGGGGGTATGATTCCAAGGTGTTTGACACCAAACACGACATGTTTCCGTGCAGCCATCCCAAAGTTAGCATTTACCGCGAGGTTATAATGCACTTAAGAGCATAAGGTCAGGCTGCATCACAGACAACCCCGGAGAATAGATTCCGAAGGCTGCAGAGGGGCTCTGCTCATGCATGGGCACCCTGTCACATAAAACCAAGCACCCTGCCTTCAGGATTGATAAGGCCTGCCATAGTGGTGCCTGATAGGTTTATATGTGCAGTGATAGGGTGAGATATAGTGAACCTATATCTCAGTAAGGGGTGACTGCACCACCTCACTCAGGCTGCAGTAGCAGACCTGTGGTGTCATTTTGGAGGGCTTCTCAGGGATGGCATAATACATGCTGCAGCCCTTGGTAGGCCTCTAGGGTACCTATGCCCTGGGCACATAGTATACCATATACTTGGGACTTATAAGGGCACCCCAGAATCCAATCTGTGGTGTACCTAAGGTTCAGGGAATCAATTACGAGAGGATGCAGCTAGGCTGGGGCCCTGAATAGCAGGGCCCCAGCCAGACTAAAGTCGAAAAACAGTGAAACATCAGCAAAAAGTGGGGGTAACCATAAGAAGCGGATCCTACTCTCCTATACAACCCCCCCCCCCCCCAAACGCAGGGACATTAAACTAACCTTGACTAGTTGAGTCTTCATTTTCTAAGTGGAAATATCTGGAGAGTCCATCTGCATTGGCATGGTTACTCCCAGGCCTATGTTCCACTGTATCGTCCATCCCTGTAGGGACATGGACCACCTTAAAAGTTTGGGGTTTTCACCCATCATCTGTTTTAGCCATAAGAGGGGCTTATGGTCTGTCTGAACAATGAAGTGAGTACCAAACAAGTATGGCCTCAACTTCTTCAGAGCCCAAACCACAGCAAAGGCCTCCCTCTCAATGGCTGACCAATGTTTCTCTCTGGGGGTCAGCCTTCCGCTAATAAAAGTTACTGGCCAATCCTGACCTTCATCATTCAACTGTGACAGTACAGCCCCTACCCCCAACTCAGATGCATCTGTTTGCACAATGAACTTTTTGGAGTAATCAGGACTCTGCAGAATGGGAGCAGTGCATATGGGCTGCTTTAGGTCATCAAATGCCTTTTGACAGCTAACTGTCCACTGAACTTTCTTGGGCATTTTCTTAGAAGCAAGGTCACTCAATGGAGTCACTATGGATCCATAACCTTTTACAAATCTTCTGTAGTACCCAGTCAGGCCCAAGAAAGCTCTGACCTGAGTCTGGTTGGTTGGAGCAACCCAGTCCATGATGGTCTGGATTTTGCTCTGCAATGGTTGAACCTGGCCTCCACCTACAAGGTGGCCCAGGTACACAACCTGACTCTGCCCTATCTGGCACTTGGTGGCCTTGATAGTTAGGCCTGCTTTTTGCAGGGCCTCCAAAACATTCCTCAGGTGGACCAAGTTATCCTCCCAGGTGGAGCTAAAGACCGCAATATCATCTAGATATGCTGCACTATATGCTTCCAGACCTGTAAGGACTTTATTCACCAACCTTTGGAAAGTGGCAGGTGCATTCTTCAAACCAAAGGGCATCACCACAAATTGGTAGTGCCCACTAGGGGTAGAAAATGCTGTCTTTGGCTTTGCATTATCAGCTAGTCTGATCTGCCAGTAGCCAGCTGTCAAGTCAAATATGCTCAGAAACTTGGCTGAGGCCAAAGTATCTGTAAGCTCATCTGCCCTTGGGATGGGATGGGATGGGCATCAGTCCTAGTGACTGCATTGAGGCCCCTGTAGTCCACACAAAACCTCACCCCTCTCTTACCATCTTTGGTGTGAGGTTTAGGCACAAGGACTACTGGACTAGCCCAAGGGCTATCTGAGGGTTCAATAACTCCCAAATCCAACATCTTTTGGACTTCTGTCCTGATACAGTTCCTGACATGATCAGGTTGTCTGTAAATCTTATTTTTAACAGGCAGACTGTCCCCAATGTCCACTTCATGAGTGCACCAGGAAGTCTGACTTGGAGTCAGTGAGAATATATGCCTGAACTGGCTGAGAACTTTTCTGCAGTCAGTTTGTTGCTGGGCAATGAGGTTGCCTGCCAAGGCTACACCATCTACTGACCCATCATCAGGGTTCTGAGAGTGCAGGTCAGGGAGTGGGTCACTCTCTTCCTCCTGTCCCTCATCAGTTGCCATGAGCAAGCACATGTCAGCCATGTCGACATATGGTTTCAGTCTGTTGACATGGAGTACCCTATGGGGACTCCTGGGAGTTCCAAGGTCTACCAAGTAGGTAACCTCTCCCTTCTGTTCAACAATTGTATGGTCGCCACTCTACTTACCTTGGAGGGCTGCTGGGGCCACAGGCTCCAAAACCCACACCTTCTGTCCTGGCTGGTAAACAGTCAGCACAGACTTTTGGTCATGCCAGGCCTTTTGTAATTCCTGGCTAGCCTCAAGGTTTTTAGTTGCCATTTTAATATACTCTGCCATCCTGGAGCGGAGACCAAGTACATAGTCCACTATGTCCTGTTTAGGGGGTTTAAGAGGTAACTCCCATCCCTCCTTAACCAGACACAGTGGACCCCTAACAGGATGGCCAAACAAAAGTTCAAAAGGGCTGTAACCAACCCCCCTTTGAGGCACCTCCCTGTAGGCAAATAAAAGGCAGGGCAAAAGGATGTCCCATCTGCTCTTAAGCTTTTCTGGGAGACCTTTGATCATGCCCTTTAAGGTTTTGTTGAATCTTTCAACTAAACCATTGCATTGTGGGTGATAGGGTGTGGTGAATTTGTAATTCACTTCACACTCCTTCCACATTGCAGTCAAGTAACTAGACATGAAGTTTGCATCCCTGTCTGATACTACCTCCTTAGGAAAACCCACTCTTGAGAATACTCCCAAGAGGGCCCTTGCCACCACAGGTGCTGTGGTGGTCATAAGTGGAATTGCTTCTGGGTACCTAGTGGCATTGTCCACTACCACCAGGATAAATATGTGCACAGAGGCTGTCTGAGGATCCATGGGACCAACTATGTCAATCCCTACCTTCTCAACGGGAACCCCCACCATAGGTAGTGGTATCAGGGGGGCCTTTGTGGTTCCACCTGCCTTCCCACTGGCTTAACAGGTGACACAGGAGCGACAAAACTCCTTGGTGTCTTCAGACATGTGGGGCCAATGAAAGTGAGGGACAATTCTGTCCCAAGTCTTGTTTTGGCCCAGATGACCTGCTAAGGGAATATCATGGGCTACTGTTAATGGGAAGCCCCTAAACTTCAGAGGTATTACCAACCTCCTGGAAGCACCAGGCTTGGGGTCTCTACTCTCTGAGTGTAGGAGTCCATCATCCGAATATACTTTATGGGTTCCACCAGCATTCTCAGCAGCCTCATCAGCAGCTTGCTTTCTGAGAGGTTCAGCTGCTCCTGGCTCAGATCTGCCCGGGAAGGGCCCTCTGTCCCCAAGAACTCAATCTGCTCAGGCTCAAGCTCCTCTGGGACAGTTCCTTCTTCAGGTCCAAGATCATCTCCCTCTGGAGGCTGATCTGTGCGCTTAGTCAAGGGGCAAGGCGCTGCCTTAACCCTACTGCTCCTCCTCTTGGGAGGCACCTAGTCCTTTCTTCCAGAATCCAGGGCCTATTCAGTGTTAGACATTTTGGCCTGTGACCTGGTCACAGCAAATACATGTGCAGGGATTCCTAGCATTTTTGCATGTGTCCTGAGCTTCACTTCTGCCCAAGCTGAAGTTTCTAGATCATTGCCAAGCAAGCATTCAACAGAGAGGTCTGCACTTACCACAACTTTCTTGAGGCCAGTTACCCCTCCCCAGGAGAAATTAACAACGTCCAAGGAATGGTCTGTACTGACATTGCTAGCATTTCACATCTCACCAAGTATAATCTGCTCAGGAGCCACACGATCTTGTGTCACCATTGTGACACTTGCTCCTGTGTCCCTGAATGCCAAAACCTCTTTTCCATTTATCAAAGACTGCTGTCTGTATTTGCCCAAGTTACTGGGACTCACAAAGGAGGACATATCCATGCCTCCATCACAGATCAGGACAGCCTGAGTTGGAACTCTGACTAGGGCAGAGTCCATCTCAGAACCCAGGGTTAACCCTACTACACCCTTATTCTGAGCACCACCAATTGTAGCTGCACTAGGGGGGACAGTTGCCTTAGGGGCAATGGTGGCTGGAGTTGAGTTTTTGGACTTTGCACAGTCACTAGTCCAATGGGTTTTCTGTTTACAGATTTTACACCATGGCTTCTTTTGGCCGTTTCCTTTGTTAGATTGGAACTCCCCCCACCCCCCCCCCCCAGATGCAGATTTGTGGGGGCCTTGAGAAGACTTCTGGTCTTTACCCTTTTCCCCACCCTTGTCAGAGTTATTTGAATCTTGCTTATTTGGGTCACCACCTTGGTTCTGAACCTTCTGCTTCACCCTGGTTCTGACCCATTTGTCTGTTTTCTTTCCCAATTCTTGGGGAGCGGTCAGATCAGAGTCCACCAGGTACTGATGCAACAGCTGACTTTGACAATTATTAAGGATTTGCTCCCTCATAATTAAGTTGTACAATCCTTTGAAATCACACACCTTACTGCCAAGTAACCAGCCCTCCAGAGCCTTAGTAGCACAATCTACAAAGTCCACCCAGTTTTGATTCTGTGCCTTTTGGGTATCCCTGAACTTTAACCTGTATTGTTCCGTGGTTAGGCCAAACCCTTCAATCAGTGCACTCTTCAAGCTTTGGTAATCATCAGAATCCTCTGCTCTAACAGTGAGGAGCTTATCTCTACCTTTGTCTGCAAAGGAGAGCCACAAAATTGCTTCCCACTGCTCCTGGGAGACCCGCTGAACTTTACAGGCCCTTTCCAGTGCAGTAATCCATTTGTGGATGTCATCCCCACTCTGGTAGTGAGGGACAATCTTGTTTAGGTTTCTATGGTCATGAGACCTCTCCCTAACACTAGGAATGTTGCTACCACCATGGGGCTCTAGCCCCAACTTTCTTCTAGCTTTCTGAAGCTCTAGGGACTCCCTTTCTAAGGCTATCTGCTCTCTTCTGCTTCTAAGCAGAGCTTCCTCATACTTGAGCAGTCTCTCTTTCCTCTCATGAGAGGATTCCCACCTATGAGAGGAAACAGAGGTTCCTATGGAGGTGTCAGAATGGTTAGACTCCTGTGAAGGAGATCTTGACCTTCTAGGCACACTCCCAACTCTCCCAGGTGGAGTAAAAATTGTGGCCTTCTTCCTTATCCTCAGGAGGAGTTGCATTGTCCAGGTTAAGATCATTGTCATCTTCCTGGCCAGCTCCAGATGTCAGGTTAGGGGTATCTGCACCCCTGGACCCTTCTTCATCTGCTGCACCACCCACTCTGCCTACCCTATCAGACCCTGAGGTCTCTCTGAGATTATCCAACAGCAGTACCTCTATGAGGCGTTGTGTGTTTGCACTTTTTCCTGTCTTCAACTTCCTAGTACTGCACAATGCTCTCAATTCCAAGAATGAGAGTTTGTCATACTTGGAGGCTATACACCCACTGACTTCTGATAGGGACCCACTGGTTCCTGGCCTTAAATACGTCAGTAGTGACGTGTGGTGTATGCATTTACCTACTCTAGTGTGGCCTACTAAACTCTCTTGAGTTGTAGAAAGGGTGTGCTAAGCCCTTGACACACAACTCTAAGTTCAGTAGAACTTACTGTAATTTAAGCTTGAATTATATGTACCTCAGGTACCTTTAGTGGTTTTCAGTTAGTCACTCACTTGAGATTATCTGATAAAACAATGGCAAGCTTGAATCCCAACTGCTGCACACCTATGTGAGAGGGCTGCTGGGGCCACAGGCTCCAACACCCATACTTTCTGTCCTGGCTGATAAACAGTCAACACAGCCTTTTGGTCATGCCAGGCCTTTTGCAATTCCTGGCTAGCCTCAAGGTTTTTGGATGCCTTCTTCAAGTACTCAGCCACGGGAGTGGAGACCAAGCACATAGTCCACAATATCCTGTTTAGAGGGTTTGAGAGGTAACTCCCATCCCTCCTTCACTAGACATAAAGGACCCCTAACTGGATATCCAAACAGAAGTTAAAAAGGGCTGTAACCAACCCCCTTCTGAGGAAACTCTCTGTAGGCAAAGAGAAGGCAGGGCAAAAGTATGTCCCATCTACGCCTGAGTTTTTTAGGGAGACCTTTAATCATTCCCTTGAGGGTTTTATTGAACCTTTCAACTAACCCATTGCATTGTGGGTGATAAAGGGTGGTAAATTTGTAATTTACTCCACACTCCTCCTTCCACATAGCAGTCAAGTAACTAGACATGAAGTTTGCACCTCTGTCTGATACTACCTCCTTAGAAAACCACACCCTGAAAAAGATTCCCAGGAGGGCTCTAGCCACAACAGGAGCTGTGGTAGTCCTAAGTGGAATTGCTTCTGGATACCTAGTGGCATGGTCCACCACCATTAGTATGCAACTGTGCCCAGATGCAGTTTGAGGATCCATGGGACCAATAATGTCAATCCAATCCTCTCAAAGGGAACCCCCACCACAGGTAGTGGTACCAGGGGGGCCTTTGTAGTACCATCTGCCTTACCACTGGCTTGGCAGGTGATACAGGAGCAACACAACTCCTTTCTATCCTCTGACATATGTGGCCAATGAAAGTGGAACAAGTCTAGCCCAAGTCTTGTTTTGACACAAGTGTCCTGCTAATGGGATGTCATGTGCCAGTGTCAACAGGAAACCCCTAAACTTCAGAGGTATAACCAACCTCCTGGTGGCAGCAGGTTTGGGGTCTCTACCCTCTCAGTATAAGAGTCCATCATCCCAGTAGATCCTATGGGACCCACTGGCACTCCCAGCCGCCTCAGCAGCAGCTTGCATTCTGAGGGGTTCAAGAGAGGGGCAGCTCAGCTGCTCCTTGCTCAGATCTGTCCTGGAAGGGCCCCCTGCCCCAAGAACTCAACCTGATCAGGCTCAAGTTCCTCTGAGACAGTTCCTTCTTCAGGACTAAGATCCTCTCCCTCAAGAGACTGATCTGTACTCTGAGGCAGTGGGGTAGACATTGCCTTACCCCTACTGCTCCTTCTCTTGGAAGGCACCTGGTCCATTATTCCAGGATCCAGGGCCTGTTCAGTGGAAGACATTTTTGCCTGTGACCTAGTCATAGCAAACACATCTGCAGGGATGCCCATCATTTCTGCACGTGTCCTGAGTTCCACCTCAGCCCAAGCTGAAGTTTCCAAATCATTGCCCAATAAGCATTCAACAGGGAGGTCTGCACTTACCACAACCTTCTAAGGGCCAGTTACCCCTCCCCAGGTGAAATTCACAAATGCCAAGGGATGGTCTGTCCTGACATTGCTTGCATTGGTCACTTGGTACATCTCACCAAGTATGATTTGTTCAGGGGCCACACGATCTTTTGTCACCATTGTGACACTTGCACCAGTATCTCTGAATGCCAAGGCCTCCTTGCCATTGATCAAAGGCTCTTGTCTATATTTAGCCAGATTACTGGGACTGACAAATAAGGAGGCAATATCCATGTCTCCATCACAAACTAGCACAGCCTGAGTTGGAACTCTGACTAGGCCAGACTCCATCTCAGATCCCAGAGTTAACCCTACTACACCCTTATTCTGTGTACCACCACTTTGAGCTGAACTAGGGGGAACAGTTGCCTTAGGGGCAGTGGTGGCTGGAGCAGATTCCTTGGATTTTGAACAATCATTTGTCCAATGGGTCTTCTGTCTACAGATATGACACCATGGTTTATTTTTGCCTTTATTCTTGTTTGATTGTACCCCCCCCCCCTCCCCAGATGAAGACTTGTGAGGCCCTTGAGAAGACTTCTGGTCTTTTCCCTTCTCCCCATCCTTATCTGAGGTTTTTGAATCTTGCTTCTTAGAGCCACCACTTTGGTTTTGGGTTTTCTGTCTCACCCTGGTTCTGACCCATTTGTCTGCCTTCTGTCCCAATTCTTGGCGAGAGGTCAGATCACAGTCCACCAGGTACTGATGCAACAACCGATTTTGACAATTATTAAGGATCTGCTCCCTCATAATCAAACTGTACAATCCTTTAAAATCACACACTTTACTGCCAAGTAACCAGCCTTCCAGAGCCTTAGTAGCACAATCTACAAAGTCAACCCAGTCCTGAGTGGGTGCTTTCTGGGTGTCTCTGAACGTAATCCTGTGTTGTTCAGTGGTTAAGCCAAACCCATCAATGAGATGACTCTTCAAGACTGTGTAATTATCAGCATCCTCTTCTCTTACAGTGAAGAGCTTGTCCCTACCTTTGTCAGCAAAGGAGAGCCACAAGATAGCTGCCCACTGCTCTTGAGGGACCCACTGTACTTTACAGGCCCTCTCCAGTGCAGTTATCCATTTGTGGATGTCATTCTCACTCTGGTAGGGAGGGACTATCTTGTTCAGGTTCCTTTGGTCATGAGTATATTCTCTACCTCTAGGGACACTGTTGCTGCCACCATGGGGCTCTAGCACCAACCTCCTGGAAGGTCTCTGGAGCTCTAGGGATTCCGTGTCTAAGGCCAATTGTTCCCTCTTGATTTTGAGTTTGGTCCTCTCATACTAAAGTAACTGACACTTCTTCTCATAAGAGGAGTATCTTTTATGAGAAGCAGAGGTCCCTACAGAAGTACCTGAATGATTAGATTCCTGAGAAGGAGATCTTGATCTTCTGGGTAAACTGTGTACTCTCCCTGGTGAAGTAAAGAGAGGGCCACTGGGGCCTTCTCCCCTACCTGAAGGAAGAGTTGGATTTTCCGGGTTAGAATCATATTGATCCTCCTGGCCAGGGTTTGAGTCCAGATCAAAAAAGTGTTCACTTCCTGCTCTGTCCTCATCTCCTGTCCCACCCAACTTGACTGCCTCATCAGACCCTGGGGTCTTTCTGAGGTGATCTAAGAGCACGTCTCTATGAGACGTTGGGTGCTTGCATTTCTCCCTGTACTCAGTTTCCTAGATGCACATATATATCTCAATTCCTGAAATGAGAGATGGACATACTTAGTTGGCAGGGAGCCACTGGCTAATGGCCTAGAAGACATGCTTGTGCTATGTGGTGTAGGCACCTACCCAACCTAGTGGGCACTAAACTTTCTTGAGTTGGAGAAAGGGTGTGCTAGGCCCTTGACTACCCAACTCCAAGTTTAGTAGAACTTACTTATTCTAGTCTTGATTTATATGTACCTAATACCTTTAGTGGTTTTCAGTTAATCACTCAATGAGATTTATCTGGTAAAACAATAGCAAGCTGGAATCCCAACCGCTGCACACCAATGTGAGAAGTTGGCCTGGTATATGCTGTCCACTAATTAAAGTGGGCACCTTGTACCAGTCCAAACGACCCTTATTGATGATTAGGTTAAAGACAACCTTTATAGAAAGCTATCCTAGTGGTAGCTGTGGAGAGTAGCCTTCAGGCTAAGTCTCGAAGGAATGCAAAGCAGCTTGTTTCACCAGATCAGAACCTCCTGAATGACCAAATGAAAGGAGAACCACACAAGAGATATATAAAATGTATGTATTTATTACTAAACACTCTCTACAAACCTCTTTATGAGATTAGAGCACAAAGCACACAATATTAAATCACTAGAACAACAGTAAATAGCACAATACACAGCAGGCTCCCCAGGGGAGACCGAACCTTATACTAAGAAAGTGGTATAACAACCTCGACTTAACTAGACACAGTGCTTAGAGCACGTAGAATCCCTGAGACCGCAAGGAACCACCCAACGTAGTAAGACAGGGGACCCATGGAGGGCGGGTGCAGTGTGAGAACACAGGCGCGAGCTCCGTACAACCCTATGGGAAAGTCGCTGTTGGAAAATTACAGTTTAAGGACACTTCGGAGGGGACGGTTGCAAGGGCACGGTCTGCGGCGGGTGGGGGTGTAGAGGCTGAGTCGGCTGTTGAGGTATGTTGGTCCGGTGTTGTGGAGTGCCTTGTGTGCGTGGGTGAGGAGTTTGAAGGTTATCCTCTTGTTGACAGGGAGCCAGTGTAGGTCTCTCAGATGGGGTGTAATGTGGCTGCGGCGAGGGATGTCGAGGATCAGGCGTGCGGAGGCGTTATGGATGCGCTGACGCCGTTTCAGGAGTTTGGCCAGGGCTCCTGTGTAGAGTGTGTTTCCGTAGTCCTGTCTACTGCTGAGGAGGGCCTGGGTGACCGTCCTTGTTTCGGTGGGGAGCCATTTGAAGATCCTGCGAAGCATGCGGAGGGTGTTGAAGCAGGTGGAGGAGACGGCGTTGACCTGCTTCGTCATGGAGAGGGTAGAGTCGAGGATGACCCCTAAGTTGCGTGCGTGGTTGGTGGGTGTTGAGGGTGTTCCTAGTGCAGTCGTCCACCAGGAGTCGTCCCAGGCCGAGGGGGTGGATCCGAGGATGAGGACCTCTGTCTTGTCCGAGTTCAGCTTCAGTCGGCTGTTCCTCATCCAGTCAGCGACGGCCTTCATTCCTTCATGGAGGTTGGTTTTGGCGGTGTGGGGGTCCTTGGTGAGGGAGAGGATCAGCTGGGTGTCGTCGGCGTAGGAGATGATGTTGAGGTCATGCCTTCGTGCGATGTGGGCGAGTGGTGCCATGTAGACGCTGAACAACGTTGGGCTGAGGGATGAGCCTTGGGGTACGCCGCAGATCATCTCGGTGGCTTCGGAGCAGAAGGGGGGGAGGCGGATGCTCTGTGTTCTGCCGGAGAGGAAGGAGGAGGTCCAATCCAGGGCTTTCTCTTGGATTCCGGCGTTGTAGAGGCGTGTTCGTAGTGTGCGGTGGCAGACCGTGTCAAAGGCGGCTGACAGGTCTAGGAGGTTTCTCCGTTTTCTAGTAGGGACCTGATGTCATCGGTGGCGGCGATGAGGGCAGTTTCGGTGCTGTGGTTGCTGCGGAACCCGGACTGGGATGGGGCCATTGAAGGTTCTAAGGCCAGCACCCTTGTGAGTACCGAGGTACCCGTGCTACCAATCCCAGAGGAGCCGGGAGCATAGGGGTCAAGTGGTGTCTGAAGCCCATGTCGCTTTCAATAGCGTGATGCGAAGAAGTGTTGCTGCCGGGAAGGTGAAAAGTGTCCGGTGAAATCCAAGCCTGGATACAAGGTGAAAAGAACCTGAAAGCAGAGGGGACAGAGTCTGGGTCACTTCAGAGTGACCAGGGGCACGATAGACGAATGCCCACCGATGTCGGGTGCTTCAGGTGAGAAGATAGGATGCTTGACTCTGCAGCCACGGGGACCAGGAGACGTCGACGACAAAAAAAGTCTGGAGGTGAGCTGTCCCACAAAGGATGTCGAGTGCTGGGGGATCAGTGTCTGGATCGAACACCAACTAGCCTTGGCAACTGCAACCCACAGGGGCAGAGGAAACAAGCTACGGTGAGGACCAGCAAGGTCCTGGGGACACTCCAAGCAATGGAGAGTCAGGGCACGTCTGGAGCAACTAGGAAAGCCCAAGGAAACTCAAAGTTATCTTCAGAGGGACCCACAGGCCAACAGACCAGGGATCGCGAAGGGACCTCAAGCTGAATCACGAAATTCCAGCCCACGGAACACTTGTGGAGTGTAGGCTGGAAATCTTCAGTGGAAATACTACTTGGGGTCAGGACTACACGTATCCCAAAGCACAGCCTCAGGGATTGCCAACAAGCATATGCTGCTGCAAAAGTACACAGTGCACAGGGAGTTCGGGGTTGCATGGTCCCCACGAGGGATACTGGTCTCAGAATTGCTGAGAGAGCATATTAACCTCAGGGACGCTCGGGAACCCACCTCTTATGTTGCAGAAATCTTCAGAGTCCTCAGGAGCTTGGGAGATGCAAACCAGTCAGCTGCTTTAAGGTGCCTGTTGCTGCAGGGGAGTAACTCCTTTACTCCAAGGGAGATTCTTCAGTTGTCTACCGAAGTGTAGATTATCAATGTACTTGGTTTCTGTAGCAGAGTTTAGTCCAGGTAAAATCTAAAGTCCTGTAGTCAGGGTTCCTACTGTATACCCAAGGAAGGGGTGGGACAAACTCTGGGGACCCACCTATGGGAGAATCAGGACAGAGGGGTGGCTACACCCATGTCCTTTGTCCAGTTTTGCACCAGAGCAGGAGCAAATGGCTCCTGCAACCGGTTTGATATGGACTATGCACAGGGACTCCAAATGTGCCCCCTGTACAAACTTTCAAACACTCTCAGAGTGCACCGACCCAGCCCCAATACACTAAATCCTGTCTGGGAGGTGATCACACCTCCCTGTGACAGGAAACCTATTGTCAAGCCTTCCCCTGCTCGAGCTTGGCTCAGCAGGAGGGCAGACTTGTGTCTGTGGCTGGCAATATCCATTTTGTGATGCCCAGGTCGAGAAAGCTGGTACCGGGTGTACCGGTGTTTCACATAAGTCCCTCTAGAAGGGTGGAATCATACCTCCCCTGCCAGTTGCTGGCGGGGAGGTATGATTCCAAGGTGTTTGACACCAAACACAACATGCTTCTAAGCATCTGTTTTAAAGTTAGCATTTATCGCGAGGTTATAATGCACTTAAATATATATAGTTGGCTGCATAACAAACAACCCCGGAAAATAGGTTCCGAAGGCTGCAGAGGGGCTCTGCTCAGGCAGGGGCACCCTCTCACATAAAATCCAGCACCCTGCCTTCAGGATTGATAAGGCCTGCCATAGGGGTGACTGATAGGTTTATATGTGCAGTGATTTAGAATAGATAGAGTGAACCTAAATCTAAGTAAGGGGTGCATGCACCACCTTACACAGGCTGCAGTAGCAGGCCTGTGGTATCAGTTTGAATGGTCTCTCAGGGGTGGCATAATACATGCTGCATCCCCTGGGAGGCCTCTGGGGTACCTATGCCCTGGGTACATGGTGTACCATATTCTAGGGGCTGATAAGGGTACCCCAGTATCCATTCTGGAGTGTACTTAAAGTACATGCAATCAATATAGAGGAGAAAGCAGCTCGACTGGGGTCCTGGATAGCAGGATACCAGTCAGACTAAGTCGAAAACAGTGATACATCAGCAAAAAGTGGGGGTAACCATAAGCAGCAGATCCTACTCTCCTACACACCCGGCAGGACTTTGCTAAGGCAGAATCTAGGCAGCCTCCCTCTTTAACAGCTCAAAGCACAATTCCTAACAGACCTGGCTTCCTGCACCCCTACCCTGGGGCCTTACCCCACAGGACCTACGTGGCTGGTTACCTGGCTCAGCATTGCCGCAGCCACCACCTCAGGTTGAAAACAAACAGACATCATTTACTCTCCTTGGGCAGTCACCTACCGTATCCTGACACCCTAGTGTCTACTATTAGCCCTTCCATACATTACAATTAATAAAGCATTGCAGAATTTCTGGAATAACCATTACTATTAGCACAACTACACCTTTCAAGAAAGCATTCTACATAACACCTTTGAATTAAGCATTATCAGTAACACATTTAAATAAAGCATTGTTTAAAGCCTCGTACAACCCTAAACCATGTGTCTGTGCCTTTCTTAACAATGTTCAGGCCACAAGAAATGCAGTCACAAAATCAACCCTAGAGAGTGCTGCACTCCCAGCTGTAGAACAGAATCTCCATCCTTGGGAGTACTTAACAGCCCATTGACATCCTAGGGTGGGCATCCTGTCATAGTAAACATAGGGTCTGTACTTTTGTAAACTGCAGCCCCCCTCCCACGCTCTCTTTTTAGTGTTGGTGGTTTCCGTGCCATCCTGGGACCAACACAATGAGATTAACTTTAGGCTGAGCAAAGACCCGCTGGGCATTATGGAGCATTGCCTCTGAGGAGTGAGAATATTAAATTAGAGGCTCAGCTGCATCCCTTTCTGCTGCTGTGCGGCTTTCCCTTTTCCACCACCACGCATCTTTCCTTTTTTTGTTTTGTTCCTTGGGGTGCCCAGTCCCACCCAGGCACCCCACAAGCCTCTATTGTTGGAGGGCAGCTAGGGAGCCCACCCCTAGGTGTCCTAGCTTGCTTCCCTCCTGGACAGCAGTCTCCTTTGCTGCTGGCAGGGGAGCTGTCAGTTCTTCTCCCTTCCCCTCTCCTGCAGGCAAGGAGACTTCTTCTGAGGTGGCAGCCCTGCTCCCCCCCAGACACGGGTTCAGGGAGCAGAAGACAGGCCTGCCACCATTGGGGGAGCACAGCAACGCTCCCCCTGCTTGAGCTTGGTGACAGTGCCTGGAGTTGGGATCCAGGGCCCCTCTTCTTTCTATCAGTGGTGCTCCCCCATTCTCTGCTGCATTGGGAGTTGAGTTCCCGGGCCCCTTCCTTTGATACTGGGGGAGTACAACTACGCTCCCTGATTCCTCCTTGTAGCAGGAGCCCATGAGATGCAGTCCGGGGCCTCTGATGAAATAGCTGGCCAAGGAGTTGGGATCCCCCTGCCTCGTGAGCTTTGGGAAAGAGGCCCCACGCATGTCCCCTCCCAAGACTACAACTTTGAAATGCTCCTTACACCAACTCCTGGGCCCTGGCTCACCCCGGGGTTTTTTCCAAGACTCAGCAACATAGCTCCACATGCTCTGTGTCCAAGATGGGAGGTCAAAAGTGAAATCCTTTCTCCTCGCATATCTCAGGCAGGGATGGGCCCTTTTGCTTGATCTTTGGCTAATTGTGCTCCTGGTAATGAACCAAAGCCACCTAAAGCCTTTTCCTTAAGCCTACTGGTCTCTAAGGCTGCACACGTTGCAGGACGCTGGTTCCACTGGCTCCCTGTGCCAGCTGTTCTCTTTTTTCTTCTCAGGTGCTTCTCTCCATCTGCAGAAGTCCAATTCTTCTCTCAACTAATTCTTACCAGGTGTAAGGGGACAGCTTCCTTGGCCCTGGAGAAAGACCTGCTGTTCCTGGGGTCTACTGTAGGCAGATTCCTTAATCTAGGTGGGCATCGGGGTAGCCTCCTTCCAGTTGTCCATGGCTGTCGTCTGCAGTTCCAATGTCCAGCTTCAAGAAAAAGATCCCTCTCCCCATTGGGTAAAACTTTATAAATGGGGGCGGAAAGTTCTAGAAGCCAAGCACCCCTGACCAATCCTGGGGTGCAACATCGCCTCTCTGTCTCTGTCCCAACCCTCCTGCACAGCATGCTGGGAAAATTCAAGATGGTGTCACATCTCTTCTGGGGGTCTCAGATCCACCCCTCACTGACATCACTGGCAGGGCCTTTCCCACCAAACCTTCAAACAGGAACCCCGTCCTATGTTGTCTCCAGAGGTCTCGGCCCCACCTTTGGTCCGTGGGCTCAGACTGTCCCATCCCTGGTACAGTGTGACAGCTAACTGATGGGTGCAGATTTTTCTCTCCACCCATTTCTCCTCAGGAGCTGAGTGAAGCACTGTTGATTACACCCTTTGTGCGGGGAGGCCTTTGTTTCTGCTGCTGGAGAGCAATGTAATTAACATGACCCAGCAGGGTAACAAAAGGACTGGGCTCTGATCCTGATCTCAGCCAGAGACATATGACAATTCTGGATGACCCATACCTGAACGAGATATGTTCTTAAAACTCTCCGACTTGTTCTTGGTGCACATGTTCCAACCCATTTGGATATATCAGTTGACTTTGTAGGCCAAAGGGAAGTGAAACTGCACTCTAGGGCAGATTTCCTTTCATGTGAATTATAAACTTTCAGTGCAGACAAGACAGTAAACACCACTGACTTTCCCTATGTGCCCACAAATATAAGTCCTACCCCAGGTCAACATCTACCCTTGCAGAGTTCCCTCTGTGCCAGGCTACCTGTGCGCAGTTACCGGGATGTGTACAACAGTAGTATCACAAGAACAGCCCTTACCCATGTACACAGGTGTGTGCACACCTGTTCACGTAAACCAGCCAGGTGCCACTTACCCTTGCTGTGTTGCAGCAGCCTTATCTTAAAGGGTGGAAACTGGCGGTAAACACACACAGTCCATTTACCAGGTTTTTACCGTGGGTGGGTTGTCAGTTGTGAGGCTCACCCACAGTAGAAAAGCCAAAAACCAGGAAATAAAAAGGCGAAAAATCTGGGTGGATTACATGGATAGAACACATTTCGTTACAAGCAAGCTCCAACTTATATTTCCAATTCAGTGGGTTAACCATTCAATCATATACTTAGGGCTTCAAATAACAAAGGGACATATTAACAAGGGCTTTATCTCCGCTTTTTTGGCTTTAAAAGCCAAAGAAGCGGAGATAAAAAATATCGCCCTATCAACAACAGGGTGCTAACATGCAAAATCGCATGTTAGCACCCTTTTTCACTACGTTTCTCTTTGCATCTCTAATGAGATGCAAAGTGGGCGTTCCAGAGCAAAATAATAGGAGAAATGTCGCTAAGCGACATTTCTCCTATTATCAAGCTTCACGCTAACCCTGTTAGAGACAAAAAAAACAGCGCTAACCACGGTTAACGCTGCTTTTTTACATCTGCTAATTTTCAGACTTAGCCATGTAATCCAATGAGAGGTGGATTACATGGCTAAGTCCACCATGGGCTATCAACAAGGATATCCCTATCCTTGTAGTTTTATCGCTCCATTACCAGCAATACCCTCCCAAAATGCCGCTATCGCTGGATTTTTTATCACCTAGACGGTTAGAGTTGTTAATAACGCGATAACCAGGCGATATTATCCAGCAATAGCGGGTGTTAAAAAAATTAACGCTAAACGCTCTTAGCGCTAATTTTCCCCATTCCTTGTTAATATGCCCCAAAGAGAGTTAAGGGGTTGAGATGGGCCCATTGGCCTAATCTAGTGAAAGAAATAGATGACATACAACACTGGGCCCCACTATATAGTTTATTTTTTGGAAGCATCAACATAATCAAAATTAACTTCTAGCCTCAAATTCTGAATCTATTCCAATCCCTTCCAATAACCATCCCAATACAGAATATCCTAGCACTGCAAAGCACGAACCTGTTGGTTGTATGGGAAGGCAAGAAAGCCCATATTTAAAAGAAAATATTTCTATCCCTGATGGGTTGAGAGCTTGACCTGCCCAGATGTGGTGAAGTATTATAGGGTAGCCCACCTACATATATTAGTGGAATGTGAGGTTACAGAGTCAGAGGAAAAATGGCTATTGATGGATAGGGCAGCGGCTGGACGCCCCCATTGGGACCTGCACTGGTTAACAAGAGTGAAATACCCACATAACATGTATGATGCTTTCCAGTTGAAGCAACACTGAATATGTGGGACCCAATAGCTGTTAAGATAGAGTTGATTACTTTCCCCTTCCCCGCCCATTTTCCACAACCATTTTTGATGTCTATGGTGAACCTAAAAACTTTCCAAAAATGTTGTAAAGGAGAATGCAGAACAAGCAAGAGTAGGGATTTCCACAACTGTAAAGCACAGTATCACCTCACAGTACAGGAACAGTTACAATACTACCAGATTAGGCACTGCGTCCTCCAACCTGTAAATTGAGCCACCGCCACATGTGAACTAACTCTCTTTGAAAAAGTAATCCTAGAACTGGTGTAGGGTACAAATCTCACCTGTTCCCTATAAAAAATCCTTAAGGAGTGCAAAATTCAACATCATTGGGCCTATCAGGATAGATGGGAGGAAGACACAGACAGGGAAATATCCGACAGGTAATGGTAGACCCTTAGGGAAGATAGCCTCAGAATTAAAAAAAGAAATGATTCCAAGGGAAACAGCGTCAAACTCATGCACCAGTGGTACATGCCCTGAGCGAGGCTTCACAAGGTATTCCCAACTTTGTAGAGTGCTCTTGGAAATACGGAAAGCAGGAAGAGTCCTTCATTCACATCCAGTTGGACTGCTCGCAATACTAACCTTTTGGAAGGAGAAGCTCCATCACATTTAAAGACACATTGACATCCCATACCAGCCGGCCCGTCTATATGCATCCTGGGACTGAGGTTACGAGGGATAGTCGCCATTCTATACTTTAAATGGGCCCTGGATTCCCAACTGGTGGGGGCAGCATGTCAGCTCGTAGCCCTCTTTTGGGAAGGGTCTGAATCTCCTCACACATCACACCGTTTCATTTGGCTGTGGCAGGTTCTCGCGCTGGAGAAAACAGCAAGCTCTGGGAAAGGCACAGAGAAGTTCATAAAACCATGGGCACCACTGGGGCCTCATTTACAAGCCCATTGCACCGCCGGTGCGTCACTTTTTTGAGACGCAGCACAGTGTGCCTTCCCATATTTACAAGGCCACGTAAAGTCACTTTGAATGGCCTTGTATATGTATGGAGCCCTTTTGCACATTACTCTGTGTTAAAGGGGCATTCCATGGGTGTTGCTGTGGGTGTTCCCATGCAATATCCATGGAACCTGGCACATTGGGAATGCGTCATAATTCTACACATCCCCAGTGGAGGCATATGAGTGGGGCAACGAGGAGAAATACTTTTATTTCCCCTGGTTTTTTGCTCTTTCTATGTGTGCTGCATTCTGAGGCACACATAGAAGGAGCAAATCGCCTTTAATGGTTGTTTATGTGCAGGAAGGCTTACCTTCCTGCACATGTACAATCATCCCTGCAATGCAGGCACCCTTGCACCATGGCACAAGGGTGTCTGCATTGGCACACGGCTGCTGTTTGTGCGCCCACACAGGGGAGAAAGACAGGAATACAAGGTATCTTGTAGATATGGTGCATTCCTGCCCTTTTGTTTTGCTGCACAGCAGCGTAGCAGGAAGGCTTGCTGTACTGCCTTCCGTCAAAATATAGTAAATGAGGCCCCAGGTGCACAATTTCTTTCATAAATGGACGTTTGTAGGCTGACGCCCTCAGGCTCAGGGTGTTGCAGTTGTTTGACTATTATCCTGCCTACACAGATCAGAGGGTGGGGGGATTTGCGAGGGGGGCGGGTGGAGATGCACACTTAAGGAGGTACCCTGGGTGGAAATAAAAAGAACATCCACTGGACCCAAAACACTGCTGCTAACAGTTGTAACTTATATGAAAATGGACAGAAATGGCATTCAAAGCAGTGTTATGAACATTTTGGGAGGAAAGGGGTGTAATGTAGGGAGGAATTGAAGTTAAAAAACTGTCAATTCCAATTGTAAGCAAACAAAATGTGCCTGTCATACATGGGACTGGATTACTAAGAAGCAGACAGACAAGCCAAGCAAAAGAATTGATTTATGTGGGGCAAAAATGCCTAATAAATAGAATTTTGCAAAACTAACCCATGGATTACAAACTGAAGGGGGCCGATGCGCCTGGCAGACATTAATAACCAGCCCAGATCCTTTCTCTTAGCTAAGGCAGTGAGATGGTTTCAAATGATGGACTCTCCCAGATAAGGGACCCATGTGGGAAGGAGCATTTCATTGATATGCTCAACGCTCTAGGTCCCTTTCTGGAATAATAATTTGATTGAAGTGCACAATCCAGTTGTGAATCGGCAGGAATGGAGGGAGGTTGGTGCGATTCAGGTGAAGCACCTAATGCTAGAGAGTCACCTCTTAGATCCTTCTCAATCAGGGTGTCTGCCATTCTATTGCAACAAGTCTATTTTAGTGGCTGTCACTGATCACATTAGATGTGCCTTAGACACTAACAAACCCATTATGTTGGCATTGCTTGATGTATCCGCAGCCTGTCCCACTCTCGCCTGCTGCAGAGGCTTAGGGAGTGCGGCATTTGTGGTTTTGGTCTGGTATGGTTCAAGGACTTCCTTACTATTAGGACTCAGACCATTACTCTGGGGTTTTTTAGCTCACGCATTGTACCGTTGGGCAAGGGTGTGCCTCAGGGCTCTTGTTTGAGCACTACGTTTTTAAATATCTATGTGGCTCGTTTATGGGGCATTGGGTCAGCCTCCGTCAGCCATTGGCTTCTTCTACCTTGGAACCTTCAGCCATTGGCTTGTGACATTGTTAATCACGTCTTGGATCACCCACAGAAGTATTTTGGTTTCACCACAATTCCATTAGCTGTTTATGTGTGTTCCTCCACTTCTGCCGGAATGAATGATGAAGGTTGTTGATCAATGCTGAGGTAGAATTGGTGAGGTGAATTACATCAATTGTAGTGGGTTTGGGTGTTATTTCACAACTAAACAAATTCAGCCTCACTAACCCTTCCTGTGAAGGGCTATATGGGGTAGAATTTTATATTCCAGTGGCATGTCTAACGAACTTGAATAAGGGGCTTGCCTTTGCCACACATTCAAATCCCGTCTAATTCCACCTCTATTGTTTCTGTACCTGCAGTCCATGCTATGATCGTCCCAGCAGCTATTTCATATCAGAGATAAATATAGAAATAGCCAGAATTGTAATTTATTGAAATAATGGTATGGTGCATGGTACTATTTTGTATAGAAACATGGATTTTCCTATCTTCCATTCCTTTGGATGCTGAAATGCCACCCAAAGGAATTTACCTCAGAACCAGGAGCTGTTGCTGGGCCAAGTCTTTAACTGTTGTTTTGAAAGTTCTATAGTGCATTCAGTGCTGTTGCCTGATCTATTGTTTCTAAAAAAACAAACCCTTAAAAGAGGCTTTTAGCCCACCCATTACTTACCATTGGTTGGCATCATTGTCACTCTTATTTTCTTCCTTTGCATTGGTGAGCATGTATCTGCACATTATTTCTTCATTTTTTCTCTGTGTTTTTGTTTTTTTCCCTGGAGTATGGACCATGCATTGACTGATTCATTGATTAGTGTTCTTCCACACTGCTTGCGCTCACATTATGGTACTTTTTTTGTGAGTGTGCACTGCTGTTTTGAATATTCTTTTTACACACTCTTATGCCATACTGTCTCATTTTTGTTGCAGTTTTTATGCCCCTTCGCACTTGCTGTATTACATTGGACCCGCCGCTTCTCTTGCTCATTGTTTGTTTTCCAGATTTTTCAGAACTTCACTTTCCAGTGAGCGTTTCTCCAACCAGTCTTTCCCGAGCCGCCATTTATTAAAGTTAAGAATGTTACATGTTGCAATTTTCACTGAAGGTGCATTTGCTTATGACTAGTCCTACTTTTGGTTGCATTCTGTATAATGCTGCCTTTCTACCCAATTTGGAAAGCTAAAGTAAGTTATACCTGCCTAAATACATGTGTATGTGTGTTGTTAGCAGTTCAAAGACTGAACACCTTAATAACATACCATACAATCCTCAGCACATAATAATCTATACAATAATAGCTCATAACATACCATATCATAAAATAGCAAATTTTACCATAACATACAATAACAGGTCATACCATACCATACAATACAATGACATTCCATGCAATATCATACCATATTATACCATACTATACAATAACAGCTCATATCATACCATACTATAAAATAACAGAGCATACCATGCAATGCTGTACAACGACGTATCGTATCCAACCCTACACACTCAAGACACTCTCACCTCCCTTTTCCTCTACCCACCCCAGAAACCACATATTACCCGCCCCTCTCTTTACCTCTACCCACCGAGTCCTCAAGTCACCCTCACCACCCTTTACTCTATCCACCCTTCAACCCTCAATTCACCCTAACCTCCTTTTACCTCTACCCATCCCATAACCTTCTATTTTTAATAACATAAAAAGTATGTTATTTAAAAGAAAGACTTACCTGTGTGGTAAACTACTGCTTGGTAAAGGTACGAATACTTACCTGTGTGTTAAATACCTGTGGTAAAGGCTGCAAGGTAAAGGCTATTCTCCCCCCTGTCAGACACTGCAGGCCCCCAACACTCCTATCTAGTGGCAAAGTCAGTTGATCAGAACATCAGCTAATCATATACCTTGGATAAAACCACTGGAACTCGGACAACTCCCAGGAAGCCTTCCGAAACATTTTGGCATCAATGATCCATAATCTTTGGCGAAGCTTCAGGCTTCCGCATGCTGATAGTCAACTTCTATGCTCAATCTCCACCAAGATGGAAAATAGGCAAAAGTCACGGAGGGATATCCTCCATCTAACATCTGGAAATGGACAAACGAAAAGGAAGGCGGTGGTCAACCACAAAGATTGGAGAGCCACCCGACACAAGTGAGACAGGGGGTGCTAGCAGCGCATGCGCCCCGGGGAGGCATGTGACGTGGAGCTCAGAGTAGGGAACAAACAAGAAGTAAAATATTAAAGCTATATTAATAATTTTGATTTATATAACACAAAACAAACTATATTATGTTGACATTGAATTGAATCATGTTGCTTACACTGGTGTCATAGTTACTCACATAAATAGCACACACACGATCAGTTTGAGAAAAAGGTAAGCCTGTGCACTAAAGATCAAAGCAGTCACTTTCATCTCTTTAACTCATTCTGTCTTGGCTGTGATGAGACACTGGAGTGTGGTTGCTGAGCAGTTCCCAGCAGAGCTCGCCCAACAATGAAACAAAGGCCTACAAAACTAAATTCACCGTCTAGGGTGCACAAAACATCTCTTGGGTCTCTCCAGGTGAAACTCCTGGAGATAATATCGGAATGCTAAACACTTCTGGTAAAGACAATGACATGAACTTCTATACCATGAAACCAAGGCCCAGATGTACAAAGACATTTAGCATTTTGTAATCGGTTGAATCGCTATTTCAGCCCATTATGAAATGCTAAATGGACTCTACAGATGTACAAAGGGTCAAAACTGGTCTCAAATTGTGATTTCTACGCCGTAGAAATCGCAAATTGTGACCGCGATTTAGGACTCACAAATAGGGATTACCTATTTGCATTCCTAAAGCACATGTTAAAAGTGTTTTCTAAATGCAAATTGGGCATTTAGGAAATGCAATTACAATACACTTCAAGTCGATGGTAACCATGTGCAAAATAAAAGAATGCATTAAAAATAAAAAAAATTATTGTGACATGAAGCGCACATAAGCTCCTAGGGCATATGTGCACTTACATGTGCACTAGGAAATGTGGAGTGCCTCCAGGGGGACCTTAGGCCCAGAGGCACCCTTTGCTTTGCATTTCTTAAATTGTGATTTCCTATTAGCAAATCGCAATTTAGGAAATGCTAACCATTTCCTGTTTTGTCCATAGGCGAGAATTCAATGGCATTTCATATTTGTGATTCCATAAGAGTGATTCCTAATTGGTAGGAATCGCTATTAGGGAATCACAAATTTTGTCCATATCCTTTTGCATTGCTTAAATAGCAATTACTACGGAGTCGCTATTTAAGAAATGCAAACGGAAACTTTAGTACAACGGGCCCCAAGTGTCGCCTTCGCCTTCCCTTCTGGTATCTGCAGTCCTATTCAGAACAGCGTGTCATGCTTAGGTGCAGGAAGCCAGAGCTGGGCAGGAAGTGAGCACCTCTTGCCTAGGGACTGGCTTTTTCATAGTGTGGAAGAGGCTTTTTGGGTAGGTCGTGAAATCTTCTTCTAGACTGGGTAAATCTTTCGGTTAAAGTCACATGTGTTCTTTAACCCCCAAACTTTGATTCTGTGCTCACTAATGGGGTAGGGCTCTCAATATCTGCTGCCGAGGAAAAATGCAGCAAATTGATTGGATGACATTCCAGGATTTTGAATGAGAGACATGAGTGAAGGGGTGTCCGGTCGGAGGGACAAAAGGTCCATGGTTAACAAAAATAAATGACCTGATTGATGCACAAAGCCTGAGAGAAACAAAATCTTTGCTGACTCAAAGAAACTTATAACAAAACGTGACTTATCAGATTAAACTCAACATAAAAAAAAAAGGTTGAGACACAATCTATTAAATGTTTCCATTTTACAGTTACTGTGATATTTAGGTCTCGCCTGTCGAAAGCAGCACATGTGCTGCTCTCGCTATGGAGGGCACCTTTTGGAATAGATTCAGCCAAAACTGAATGCACGAGCGTCCAGATGGACAAAGATGGCTACTCTCACCATCCGCAAAGCTAAACATGCATGCATAGGGACAAAAAAATGCACGAGCATGTGGACAGCCCGACGCCATCTTTGTTTACTTTCATTAGCGTAGGATGTGCACACGCGCGCGCATTTTTTTGTCCCTACGAGTGCATGGCTGCGTGCTTTCGCTCCCATTGAAGCTGATGTTCTCTCCGTGGTCCTCGCAGCTCAGGGTCAGTGCCTCCTCGCTTAAGTTGGCCAACACTTTGTGCCAGCGGTCCCGGATCTGCACCTACAGCAGGCTGCTGCGCTGCACCCTGTCCTTGCCCGCTGCTGCTGCCACCGCCATCTCTGCTGCATGCTCAGCACGCCATGCCAGGGCACAGGACTTTACTCCGGCGGCTCGGAGAGAGTGAATACTTTTCGAGCCAAGTAATCTCTTTCTCTCGGCTGATGTCTGCGGGGTGGAGCAAAGCCGTGAAACCTGAGAAGAGCCGAACAAACAGAGCCGGCAAACAAACCGCTGGAATCCCACCGGCCGGGGGCGCGGGCACTGACAGCTCACCTGCGGCGAGGGCCGCGGGTCACACGCAGCCTGTACGTGAGTTATGGCCTCAGCGTGTATTGCGCACTGTTTAATGCCTAAACCAAAGTCTGAACTCCTATCCCGGACATTCCTCGGACTTTGGATACAGTAGAACTAACTTAATTCTAAACCAAGGCAGCTCGCGCCCTCTATTGCCACGTGTTATCTTTGTTGCGCTCGCCTTTTTCCACATTCCGCTCTTGGTTGACAAGTGACCAGCCAGGTGACATTCTTTGCACAGTTAACAAGCGGTCACATGCTCAGTCATCTCGGACTTTCAGCCAGCACAATTTTGCCATGCTGGGACGTGTCGCTCCAACATAGATTGGGGTTTGCGAATGTACGAATGCCAGAATAGACAGTGATATTTTCCAACTTGCCAGGACCGGCGTAGTGTGCCTGGACTGGCATGGGCCGTTGGCAGGTATGAAAGCCCAAATGCGCAACATCTTTCAGTTTTATTGAAAGAGCGCTTTCAAAGTGGAACACACTCTCGAGTTTTTCTTACAGACTGCTCAGTGCTTTAAATGGACAGTTACTGCCAGCCACTGAGTGTATGCACTCATTTAATTTGAAAGGGAGATCATGTGCGCTTCTCATCAGAGGTGCAATACTTTTAAAAGATGAGTACCGGCACTTCTCAGTAGCAAGCAGGTACTCTAGGGAGAGCACCTACACTTTCTATTTCCATGTAACGCACCGAGATCACCGTTCGTGGTTATTGTCCAACAGACGTACAGAGCTCACTTATGATGCAAGGAAAATCCCAACTTCTTCACTCATGAACAATAGATAGAATTAATTGCATGCTAAGTGTTTTTACATAACATTGTTATCAACTTTAGAGTAGTGTGTTAGTCCTCAATTTCAGCAGAATTTGGATTGGCGACATCTTCCTTCAAATTTAAAATTCGGGATTATTACCCCAAGCACAGTTGAAGCACGTGGGTGGTTTTACCGCTTATGCAGGGCTTTAAGTGGGATGAAAAGACGGTGGCGGGGCTCTCAGAGGGGCGAGGCTGATGTAATTAGGGCGTGGCTTAAAGGTAAGCTAAAAATCTGTGCTTAGCGTAATGGGTCACCCTACTGGTAATTTGCTGCTTCTGTCATTGTATCCAGATATGTAATACAACAAATAACATTACTCTTACAACAAACCAGGACTATTGGCTTTGTCAGTTGTTGTTAGCTGCATATGATAAATAATCACTAACTACGGCTTTGTTGTATATAACATAGAAAATGCTTAAGCACTGAAACGATGAGACTGAAATTACTATAACAAGTCTCTTTGAAGTTATATCAGAGGCAGTGAAGGGTGCCACTGCTGCAGAGTTAAGATTTATTTTTCACCCTCAGGGTGAGGGCAAAAATGGAGAGCCCGACAGGGATCAGTCTCTGCACCTGCTTTTTTTAGTTCTCGTGCTTAGCGATGCAGTGCGCAACACTGCTCGCGCAGCGAGAGTCCTTTTGTCCGTGGGTGCCGAAACGGACCCTGGAATTGTACACGCTTGTGCGTGTTTTTTTACTTTTGTGGCCTGCTATTGGCCTTTGCCTGCGTTTTTGTTTTAAAGATAGCACACAATAGGCCAAAGGCATGCGCATTGCTCCGCCCATGGCCTATTGGTGTCTATTACGTGCATTTCTGCCATATGGTTTCAATTATCGTGCCCAGACACAAGCGCGATAATTGAAACCATATGGCTCGCTGTGGCGCGCGTGCGCGCACCACTCGCGGGTTTCTTTCTTTTTGAAGCGATCGCGAAAGTCAAAGCGATCGCTTTCCCTGCCGCTTGTCTTCACTGGGTGAACGTGTGAACAGTGTTGAAAACATGTCTCACGTGGATGACACCCTGTCAGCTAAAAAGTCAGGTGCTATTTTGTACCCTGACAGAACTTCTTCGGTTCGCACAACTTGAAGGCAAAAAGCATGACGTTTCCCCTGCCCATTGTGGTCTGGCTGGCTCTCGTTGCATCTCGGAATCCGTATCCTTTCAGGTTCCTCTTCTTAACATTGTTGCATCCAGATATACAGTTGGCACTGCTGCTCGGCTTCTTTCTAATTAACCAAAGACCGCGTGTTGTGAGGCCCAAACTTCCAGCACTTAAACTTGAAACGTCATCTGAGAGCTCGAGTCACCTTGCTCGCAGCAGAGGCTCAACCGTCTCAGATCTTCCAATTGAAGAAGAAATTCAGAATTCCAAACCACGCTCCGGCTCGCAGATTTAAACCCTATCATTTGAATTACAAAGGCACCGTTTAGTCGTTTATCAAAAAGGAAAGGCAGCACTCCTCTTTTGCTGCCTTTTCCGACTGCCTAATTGAGAATATTGTTCTACGGCCTGAGGCACCAGGCCGATTTCCGTCCACGCGCTGTCCCAACAGAGCAGATATTCCTGCATTACAGCGCCTGGAAAACCTTAATCTTCCAGTTTCAGTACAGGAAGCTGCAACACATTGCAAAATCGTATTCATGAGGTGTAGCAGGGCCTCCTTGGGTCGTTTCGTCTTGTCTATGCCTGCAAACGTTCTGCAAAGAGGCCGAGTATTGAGATTTGGGATTAATTCAGTTCTGATATTTATCCAGTCCACCTTTGTTCTCCAAAATGAATGGAAATAAGAACGCAATCCCCATTGTATGAAGCCATTCGCTGAATTTAGAAGAAGTAAAGCCAGTAATGGAGTTTTAGTCTTTAAATTAAAAGAAGCTTAACATTTCGGAAGAACAATCCCTCTAAGATTAAATGTGAACTGGCAGGAAAAAAAAGTCCAAGGAACAGAGGGTAAATCGTGAAAAGAATTGAATAATCGAATTCTCTTCGATTTGATAAATAACAACACACATTTGCTAAAGCTATTTTTGTGCTAATAGTGTGTTGGCCATTTTAATTATCTTTGTATTGGAAGCACAGTAGGTTGCCCTCATCAGTGTAGCAATACTAGTTTGCCTAGAATTGTTATAATGAGTTGTGGTCTACCATTTAACTATATTCACGCTGTGGTGTTTTTAAAGTCTAGAAAGGCAAATACGGCAAGGCCCACTTTGTGTGTCAAGTGCATCATCAGGTGAGTATGCTTGTAAAGCTTTCACAGGCATCAACGTGTTAATCCCTTAAAATTATTTTGTTTAGTTTGTGTGAGCAATAGTGGCAAGTTTGTTTCTGTAGACATAGGGGCAGCAGCAGAAATGTTGCATATGAATAAAGAATTGATTTAAGATCTATGGCATCTGATTGGGCAACTAACTGGCCCAGCTCAAATTTAAGAAGCAGGAATGAAAGGCTTTCCCAAGAACCCTTTGCATGACAGCAGAGAGTTTTTCCTCTCACCAGAACCAAACACCCCAAGCCTAAGCAACAAGCATTTGCAATACAATAGGTCTCGCAGTTACACGAGTTTGAGCTATTGACATTGCAAATAACAATGCCTTTCATTTTTGTTTTCAGTTTAAAAACATAAATAAAAGGCATTGTCATTTACAATGCCAATAGCTTAAACTTGCGTAACTGCGAGACCTATTGCATTGCAAACGCTTGTTTAGAACTGCTGGAGCTGAGCACCCGGCAGGACCCAGCCCACTTAAAGCTCTGCATAAATGCAATAATGCCTCATGTGGTAAATTCACCAGATTGAAAGCTGTCCAACAGCACTTACAGCTAACTGAAATAACCCATAAACTGCCACCACTCAAAGTAAGCGATCAACACTTTCACCCTCAATGAAATCAACAAGGACACACATCATATGGTTTAAACGTTGCCAATGACTACTGATGCTGTAGTTGCCCTTAAATATATTTTAGTGACCAGAAAGTGATTGTTGCCCTTTTTAGGTCTCGCCTGGCGAAAGCAGCGCATACGCTGCTCTCGCCATAGAGAGCACCTTTTGGAATCGATTCAGCAAAAGCTGAATGCACGCGCGTCCAAATGGACAAAGATGGCTGCTCTCGCCATCCGCAAAGCTAAACATGCACGCGTAGGGACAAAAAAATGCACACGCATGTGGACAGCCCGACGCCATCTTTTTTTACTTTCATTAGCGTAGGATGTGCACATGCGCGCTAATTTTCTTGTCCCTACGCGTGCATGGCGGAGTGCTTTCGCTTTTGCCAGGTGTTCCGGGATTCTTGTCCATTGCCAATCAGTTTCCGGGAGCTCATACCCACAGGTCTTTAATACCTTGGCTAACAGCCCATAAGCTAGAAATTGTCCCATCGTTGGCTCTTCAGAGGCCCATAGTTGGTTAAACGATCTGACCTGCTGACCCTCGAACAGTGTAGTCAGTGTCAAGTCCAGCCTGGAGCCAGCGCGGTGAAGCCATTTTTGATGCTATCCGGTGAAACTCCTTAGACCGCCACAACAAGGCTATGTCGAGCAGTTTTAGTTGGATTTACATGCATTGTTTAGAAAAGTGGTGTTTAAAGGATGCGTAAGTAGTGCGACCCTTGGTGTGGCCAGACAGTGTTAGTACATGTTGCACAAGGAAGCTGCACTATGAGAAACACAGGTAATGCGTTGTTATCTGTAGGTTAGTCCTAGTCCCGGGTTCTTTTCACGAAGTGATCTATATATACATACAGGCTCACACTATTTCACCGTCCATCATAAAAAAAAAAAACATCTTGCCCTTCTTACTATTCTTTAGCATCTCTCATCCCCTGGTGTCTTGATACTTCAGCCCTGATAAGCCCCATCATTTGTCTCTTGTGTCACAGGTCTGACCCCAGCCTTGCTCTGCCCCCCACCCCCGGCTGCCTTTGACTCTAGCTTTGCACTGCCCCGCCATCAATCTCCTGCGATGCCACCCATGTTCTCCTCTCCCTGCCTCCCCTGATGCCAGACTTGCCCTGCTCCCTCCTGCCAAGGCCCTTGCTGCCCGTGGCACCAGCCTTGATGCTGTGCTCGCCTCGTCACCTGTGACGCTGGCCTTGCCCTGCTCGTCCCACTCACCCTGATGTCTGTGACACAGGCCGACCTCTGCCCTCTGCGGTCAGTGACGCCACACTCACCCTGCTCTGCCCTCTGTCTGTGATGCCACTCTGCTCGCTTACCTGGGACACTGGCCTTGCTCTGATCGCCCCTCTTTGTTATTCTGCTCCCTGTGCTGCCGATGATGCCTGCTGCTGTGACGTCTGCCGTATTGCTACCCCCTCCTTCGCCGATCTGCCCCCTTGCTGACGGGCTCTCACCTTCCTCTGTATGTGATGCTGGCATTTCCCCCTCCCCCATTGGCTCTGAACTGTGCTTAAGGCAACTGATCTGGGGTGAGACTTAGTTTTGTGGTCTTGCTGGTAGCCAAGGAGCCTACGTCTTTGTGTATCACTGCAACCCACCCGGAGCTTCGACTAGTTAATCCTTGTTGTGTTGATAATTGACCCCAGCCTCCTGTAATGAATCCTGAAATATTCCTCCGTTACGTGGGTCAGCATAAGAACAGTTGCACGGCGTGCCAGCCACTGCTCGACCCCAGGAGCTGGCGCGAGGCTTCCTGCAAGGAGCAGGCAAGGAAACCGGGGCGCGTCTATTATCTTTGAATCGCGAGGAAAGGATCCGGGCAAAAATCTGTATCTGAAGAGGTTTTCAGGTGCACCCACACTGAGGGCGCATGATTTCCTTAGTGAGGTGAGTCTTTGTTCTCTGTTAGTTTTGTTTTTATTTTATTCAGTGATTTGTTTAGGTCTTGAAGCCACCCGAGTTGACCTCAAACCACTCGCGTTGGCGACGAGGCGCCTTAGATGGAAAAGAATGGCAGGTCAGACAAAGAGCGCTGGGGCCTACCAGATCACCTCTTCTGGGGAGAACTTAGTGGTTGCCGACCCGGGGTCGGCTGGCCGGCACAGTGTAAGACTTCTAGTTGGAAACATTGTATCGGCCACTGCACGGCAAAAATAAGTTGTGGTCCCGGGAGCTCTCTGGGAGTCACATGATTTGCCACTTCATCGGCCCTTTGGAGTTTATGAAATAGAGTGTCTTGGTGCAGGCAGCAGCACGAGTAATTGTTTTATTCGCAGAGGCCGCTCCCGAAGGGGGCCTAGAGGGCCGGCGCCATAATGGCCGCCCGTGCCCACAAGGAAAGGATCCGGTTTGCGCTGGTCAGCGCCGCCGGGGAAGTGCCTCGCTGCAAAAAGCGCCTAAGGCCCTCTCCTCCCCCTCCCCAAGAACAAAGGGAAGAAGGAAAGGGGGAAGGGGATATAAGGCAACGCTCCCCCTGTGCAGCTCACCTTTTACATCAGGGAGCTGGGGGAGCGGCACCAACGGTTTTTGAGTTCCCCGGTTCAACTGCTGAACTTCGCCAGCTCCGTTTGCAGCGCAGAGAGGGAAGCGCTCTTACTGCGTGACCCAGGAAGCTGATGGCTGGGTTCCCCACAACACGGCTCAAGATACCTCACCAGAGGAGTGGAAGAAGCAAGGATGTCGGTTTACAGCCGGAGATAGCGATCGGGGAACTGAGGAACCGGGTTCTGGCCCCAGCAACGGTGCGATTCCCAGTGGCATCCAGATTTGGGGTTGACGCCTGAGTCGCAGGGATATGGACGCGACAATCATCGTCGAGGCCCACGTCTTCGCAACACCTAGAGGGCCTGAGGAGGTTACTGGGAGGCTTCGGCCCGTTAAGGTGAGCGCGGCCCGAAAGTGTGAATAAGGCTCTGGTAAAAATCTAATCGTTTAACGGGGAGCATGGTATTTAGAGGGTATTGCTGGTTAGCACCGAACGTGTGTAATTAGTTATTTGTTTAAAATTCGAAAAGAGAGGGTGCCCATTTGAATATTCCCAGCTAGTTAACGCTGGTAAGGTTGTCCAGGGGAATTGTACAAATATGACGTATATAATGTGAAATAAACTGCGGCCAACAACCACCACAAATACAATGACTGTTGGCTGTGTGTAGTAATACAGGTACACTGGTATGGTACGGTTCCGGGAATAGGCACAGTGCGGCTGTTATTGTCTATGCCACACACGCCAAGACAAGTGGCGCAGCAGCTTGTGCAACCCTGTGTACACCGGGATGGAGTCAGCCGGCAGCAGCAGAGCGGCGATGGGAGGACGTGCGACTGTTTGAGTAAAGTATTTGGAGGGCATGCTGGCAGCAGCGCCAGTCCCGGCTGATGATTGAGGACAGCCAACAGAACAGGTAACTGTGCTCACCCGTATACCATATTCGGAAGTGCAATCTCAGCTCTAGCTGAGGTTTTTACCGGAACAAAGCCTTGTGTGTAATCCGTGCAGGATTGAAGCGTGCATGCATGCAATGAAAGGCCGCGTAGCTGTTTAATTACTGTGCAGGTCAATTTTTTCACTTGGCGCCTCTTATAAGAAGGAGATGCGCAGATCTACCCGTGGTTCTGATTGAAAGTAATTTTAGAGTGAATCTGCCAGCCAACAAAAGCCCCCCTCCACCTGGTGCAAGGGACTAACTTCCATTTCAGGTACGAGACAGAAAGCTCAGGGGCTCTCCTCAGAACATGCACACACCCCTTGGTGCCTGCATGGTAGACTAAAACACTAGTCCACAGCCGATGCTGTGCTTTTTCACACCTCTCTGGTTGCTCAGAGCTATCACAGTGGAGCCTGCAAACAGAAGCACAAATAAGATATGTGCACAGGGACTAGAAGCCTGGAGCTGGTAGGATAAGAGCTGGTGGGGGAGAGGGGCTCTGAGTGCTCGGACATCAAGCTGCATGCTTTTATAATTAACCATTACTTTTGGATTATACAATATTTAGTTTACTTGCATGGTTTTGCAGCGTGCATCAGATTGTAATGTATCTGACAGCTTTGGCTAACACTGCCTTTTACTAGAGCCAATTGTGTTTTGCCAAGGGAATTGGAAAAAAAACTGTGGGGTCTCTCAAAGGGGCGTGGTTAATGTAATTAAGGGCGTGGCTTAAAAACATATAAGCTAACTGTGAGAAGTTGGCCTGGTATATGCTGTTCACTAGTTAAAGTGACCACCTTGTACCATGCCAAGCAACCCTTATGGTGTGGTTGTAAGTCAACCTTTTCGGACTAGCTGCCCTAGTGGTAGCGTAGGCTAAGCAGTCTTTGAGGCTAAACTCGTTAAAGCGTGTTAAGCAAGCTGTTTTACCATATGTAACCCCCCTTTATACCAATGAAAGGACACCACACAGGTTAATTCAAAATATATATGTATTTATTTCTCAAAGTATTCCCTAGACTCTTTATGAGCACAGGAGCACAAATTGTTAAACAAGACAATGTTATAATATACCGAAGTTGCACTTTATATGGATGGGCCCTGGTGGCCACTCAAACCTTATACTAAAATAGTGGTATAAGTACCACGAACAGGAAAGGAAAAAGGCCTAGGGCCTCTAGAATCGCTGGGCCTACAAGGAGCTAACTTCAGTTAGTGACCAAGAGGTCCACGGGTCGCGTGTGCAGTGAGGAAAGTTACACGCGTGCTCCCATAGGTTTTCAATGGGTGCGTAAAAGTTCAAAAGTTACTGCTAGAAGGGTCTTCTGGATGGACTACGAATTTAAGATTCAAAACACAGACACTAGAGATGTTTCTCTACACTTGGGCACCGGAGTGCCAGCTTTACCTCACCCACAGGAAGCGGGTGCATAGGTCTCGAAGTGCGTCGGGTTTCTTCTATCGATTCAATGGAGCCTGATGACAAAGATGCTGCAGGCGGTCGGTCCAGAAGAGATGCGGTGGATCCAAGAGTGGATCGGAGTTGTAGAAGACCTGAAAGCAGAGGGGACAGTGTTCACAGTCACTAGCCAGTGACCGGCGTGGCACCAGGTAGGTACCAGGCGATGTCGGGTGCAAACAGGTGATGAGGTGTAGATTGTCTCCGCAGCCACGTGGTCCCTGAAGGTCGACGACATCCAGGAGTCGGTTCACGAGCTGTCTCACGCAGGCTCTCACTGTCGGCGGTGTCGGCGACTCGAAAGAAGCAAACAAGCCTTGGCAAAGGCAGGAGTCGTGGAAAGAGAGGAAAGCTGATTGTTCTGACCAGCAAGGTCAGAGGAGCTGCTCCTTTGGAGAGCAGCTAGGGCCAGTCTGGAGCAACCAGACCAGCATTGTTGATTTCAAAGTAGGTCGCCAAAATGGCCACTAGCCAACGGGCCAGGGACCAGGCAGGCGCGTCGAGATGCAAAGTGCAGAGGGGCCCCACGCAGATCGTGGAGATGCTGGAGGGCTCACCTTTGGTGCAGATGCTGCTCGGTGGTTGGGCTTCTCAGGACCCAAAGCACAACTTGGAGGGAGCCTCTGTTGTCGCGCTTGCAGCTTGTCATTGGTCTTTCAAGATGGCTGGCTCCACGTGTCTCGGTGCCTCCACGGGTTCCGTCTTTTCAGGGACTGTGGATCGGGCGGTGAGAGGTCTGGAGGTCCAGGTCTTGTCGGGCTCTGGGCTCGGGCTCCGGCGGGAGGTGGCGACAAAGCAGACGTCGAACAGCTGGTTGGTGCTTGCGTTAGCAAGATGGTCACTCCCTGACCATAGGGGAGATTTCCTTCAGTCCTCTGTGCAGCAGAGCGTCGAAGTTCCCGTCTTCTTCTTTGTAGTAAGTTGATTCCAGGATGTCTGAAGTCTTAGGACACAGCTCCTACCTTTAAGCGGATTCTAGGGGCCGGACTACCTGCTAGGTCCCTCCCTAAGGGTGGGACCAGGAAGGGGGGTGGTTACACCCCCAATCCTTTGTCCAGCTCGCCCCAGGTCCGGGGCTGGTGTGCCCCAGGACCGGTTTGAACTGGCATATGCACCGAGGCTCCTTGTGAGCCTCAGGCATGTCTGTTTCGTTTCAAGCCCTACCTGACCAATACACAAAATCCTGTCTGGGGTGGTGCTCGCACCTCCCCGGGCAGGAAACCCTTTGTCTACGTCTCCCAAGCTGGAAGGACTCCCAGCAGCAGGAGGGCAGACTTGTGTCTGTGGTGGCAGCATCCATTTTGTGGAGCTGAGGCTATGTCTGATTTTACCCGGGTTTCAGGTACTGTACATGTGGTGTCCCTCTAGAAGGGTGGAATGCTAACCCCGTCGCCAGAATTGGCGAGGGGTTAGTATTCCAATTCGTATGACACCTTACTCGACATGTTTTGATAAAGCCAAACCAAAGATAGCATTTAACCGCGAGGTTCATAATGCACTTAAGAGTATATGGTATGACGATATCTGGAAACGGTAGAAGGAAGTTGTTCCGACCACTGCAGACAGGCTCAGCTCATGCCAGAGCACCATCTCACATGGAACCAAGCACTCTGTTTACAGGATTGTCAAGGCCTGCCATAGGAGTGACTTATAGGTTACCAGGTGTCCCATTTAAGGTTAGGTATAGGTATACTACACCTAAGTAAGAGGTGGTTACACCAACTTACCCCAGCTGAGTGATCAGCCAGTTGTGTCAAATTGCTAGGCCAGGCCAGGGGTGGCATAATACATGCTGCAGCCCCTGGTAGGCCTTAGATACACCAATGCCCTGGGTACCTAGTGTACACTGGTACAGGGGCTCACAGGGTGATCCACTTCCAATTGGTTATGCACCTAGGGTGCATAGTGTCAATTTAGTTAGAGAGAACAGCAGGCTGGGGGTCTGATTAGCAGGCCCACAGCCTCAATATGTCAAAAACCAGTGAAGCAAAAAGCAAAAATTTGGGGTGACCATAGGATAGCAGACCCTACTCTCCTACACTAACAATCTGTGTTTACATAGTGTGCCCTCCGACTTGTATTTTGCTGTTTGTCATTGCATCTAGATATACGGTACAACAAGTAACTTCATACCTGCAACAAGTCAGGACTATTGGCTTTGTCAATGGTTGTTCGTTGTATAAGATAAATAAGCAGCAACCATGGCGTGTATATAATATTAAACAAGCATTAACAATGCAATAGGTCTCGCCTTTCATTAAGTTAAAGCCATTTGCTTTGCTATACAATACCATTAGCAAAGCAAATGGCTTTAACTTAATTAAAGGCGAGACCTATTGCAATTTCAATGCTTGTTTTTCATTAGAATTGCTTATTTTGAAATCCAAAATCAGCCATACAATAGTTTTGGGAATTCTATTTAATGAAAAATGAATGATAACAGATTAATTGATTATATAATTGTATTCAATTAGGTTGTCCATTTTACAGTTAATTTGATATATATTTAGGTAATAAGTGACTGTGCAAAGTTCAAAAGTAGGTTCTTGTGAAAAAAAACAATAGTTATGTATTGTACAGAGAGATCTATACAAGTGGTGAGATAGGTGAGATGGGGTATGTACAAGCAATCAAGAAATCACTCATTTTTAGTCTTCATCAGAACTTGGTTAGTCAAAATAACCATCTGCGAGAGGACAGAAGTGTCCCTAAAAGGAATAAAATGAAGGACATGATATCCTGAGATTTTATGAATACTTTTAGTCTCACAACTGTGAATAAGGCTAAGAGCCTGATTTTGAGTTTGGCGGACCGAATTTCTCCGCCACAAACATGACGGATATCCCGTCTGCCGGATTACGAGTCCATTATATCCTTTGACACTTGCAATATGGCGGACCGGATATCTGTCACGTTTGTGACGGAGTAACCCATCCGCCGAACTCTAAATCAGGCCCACAGTCCACACATATGCATGAATATATCAGCAGAGGAAGGGGTCCCAATACGGATCGCCCAGACCAGAGACAGTGGCGGCATCATTCATTAGTGCGAGATAATTGCCTAATTGGGCATCAGATGCATTTTCTTTGCATCTATTGCTCTACTCTGGTGCACAGGACCCACAGTTAGGCAGGTCAGTACAGACGGGGAAGTTGAGAAAAGGTGCCCACAAGACCATCGAACATTTGTGTGTTGCCCCATCATGGATGTTCCTAGTAGGGGCAGAACATCAAAATACAGGACTAGACCGCCAGACGCTGACATACCCTCTTCTTCCACATCAACTCTCTCTTGGCTGCTTATTTCATTTCATGGAATACAACGTTGCAAGGAATCTATTCAAAATTGATTTTACACCTGACATAAAGTGTTCATGTTCAAGAATTATGGTACTCAGATATGACACTCAATACTAGCTATGTAGATAATTAGTAACTCTGTCCCAGCACACAGACCTCTAACAGTTTATTGGGGAAATAAACATCTTGAAGGAACTTTGCTACCTTATCGGACAAAGAGATGTTCACCAAACGATTCCATGCTCCAGCTGCACGACAGTGACTGCTAACACAACCCGTGTGGGCTGTTTACCACAAAACCATAGCTCTTAACCACTCCACCCCTTTGGCCTCAATGCATGACGGTAATAACTGTGGCTCCACGCACTGATGGTACTGTTCTGAGGCCAACGCACCTTCAGGTGATAAGGACTTCCTAAAGTTTATTTGTTCTCCCTAAGGGCAGGATATGCACATGTGCAGGGATGGTGCTTGGAGGCTAGCATCAGCTAGACCCATGCATACATTTTGTAATGTCTCAAAGCCCTGCCATAGATGCATGTATTCCAATATTCTGGTCACAGTTTGGGTGTGTTGCCTTTTCCTGCACCACTAGACTTTACAAGGAGAGAGGAATTTAAGTGAATCCATGAGATAGTTTTCTCTGACACCCTCTTCTCATACTAACCCTAGGAAGTAGCTAAAATGGTGACTCTTTTCAATGCATCCATTTTTAGGTCTCGCCTGAGCCAGCGCTTTAGCGCTGCTCTGGCGAGAGTTTTAGTAAGCGGGTTTTGGAAGTGCAAACTAGTGGCTTTTCAGGCCTCCAGCTTGCGTTTGCGATGTCGTGCATGCGCACAGCTGCTATCCTTTCTAGCATCCCTTGCATGGCAGGCTTTCCTCCCCCTCTCTCACCCGCTCCTCTCCCTCCCTTACTGCGTGACAACAGCCTGCGTGATCACTTTCGCGGCCGCTTTGATGTTCTGAGTGAGCCGCGCGGCCATTGAGAACATCAAAGCGGACGCGAAAGTGCACACCATTTGCCAGCCTGCATGCCTCTCTCTGAAATTTAACACCTACAGGACGGCCAGGCCCGCTTCTTTTTCTACTTGGTGCTTTTCAGAAGGGGGTGCAAAATTACAATTCTGGATGTGCAAAGGGTTATTTCGGCCACAAACTTTTGAAAAACTCACTGTTTTCACATTTAACGTACTTTGATATTTCCCCTGCTTCAAGTCACTGTCTGAATTGTTTTTCTCCCAACAGTGAGGTCATTTTCATGCTACCAGCGCCCACCCGAGCCAAACACGCGGTGTGATTCACGCTTATTGCTTTGTTACAGAAATTACAGAAGTGCAGTTTGAAGCGCTATACAAAAGTAGGAGCAATTATAACTGTTGTAGTAACCAACCCAGACTTGTTTTCCAATTGCATTATGGTACGAGTAGTTCTGCTCGCCCTATTCCAGATAATTTGTTTTTTATGCAGTTTTACAAATTGCACTTGTGTCGTTTTTAAGAAGTGTACAACATTGAATTGCAATGCTCAATTTACAGATCCCAGAAGGATGGAAGGCTGAGTTTCCCTTGCTGGGATTCAAACGCCCTTGGTCAAACCACAATAATTGCTTTTGTCTATTTCTTTGAGACTCTTTTCAATGAGGGGGCAGTGAGTTGCATGTGTAAGCGCACTATGCTATAATTTCTCGGAGTATATCCGTGCACTTACTCACCCTCATCCAGCCTTCTTTGCATTTAATTTGTGTACACTCTTGGGTAGCCGAGAACTCGACTATTCATTGATTCATTGCATCTATCCACTCACTGCTTCAAATAGGGATTCATGTTCACATTCACTCAATCACACATCCAGATAACACACACTCCAAATTAAGAAGAACAAGCATTGGCATAGCCAATAGTTCTCGCCTTTGGGGCCTTAAATATTTAGTTATGCAGCACAATATCCTTGGTGCAAAAACATCAACTGTTGCATGGCTAAACACTTATAAGGTCCCAAAGGCGAGACCTATTGGCTATGCCAATGCTTGTTTGATTTGGTGGCTCCAAGCAGAACCCTTTGTAACCATTTTCCTGAGGCTGAGTAGTGTGACTCATGACCAGCTCTCCTCCCAATCTGCTGTTTAACTCCAGAAACAGAGGAAGTGGCTTATAGCACCAGTAAAGTGCTTAGACCTGCATTGGAGTGCCCGCTCTTTTTTTTGTCTTTATTAGAAAAAAAAAAGCGAAAAAAACAACTGGCGTTCTGCTGTGATGTTCCTCCATATTCATCAAGTCCAGTGTATTTGAATGAAAAGTTCAGTCTGAGCTAGCCTTTCAGCGTCAGAAAATTCTCATTACAGCTTTGAAAAACTGAGAGCCATGTAACTTTTACATTCACTCCATACATCCATCCATTAATCCATCCATCCATGTTGAGTGGAGCCACTCAGACGGCACAGTGCAATGGGTCTGGATACAGTGAAGCGCCTCAGCACCTAAGGGTATTGGAGTGGTGTCCGATGATGGTCACCCCTCAAGAAACAGTAGAATTTGGTAAGAGCCCTAGGTGGCCTTGGAGTGCCAGTTTTGGTGCTATCACTGGCCTGCACATTGGTACAGAAATTGCTCCTAGAAGGCTGTGCTCTAAATGGGGCTGTGGTGCAGAGTTTTGGCATCCTGTGTGCCAGTGCGATCCTCCTGAATAGGATGACTGATCTCAGGAGGCCTGATGAGGGCTTGAGCCCATTACCCTCCAGGATCCGTGGAGGTTGAAGGGCCGCACCCTTGAAGTCGCTGTGTACTATGTGACCATAGGATCTGTGATTTCACTGACCAGAGGGCCAGGATTGATAGCTGAGTGAAATGTGGACTGTGTGAGGCCCTCTGACAAGAGCAGATAGAGAGAGGCCTGCTTTTCCTTGAAGGGGAGGATCAAATGCCAAGGTGAGACCTCCACCTGGGAAACTATGTGAGGAGACATAGCTGACTCCGGGTGAGAGAACTCTCCTGTGCTCTGTCAACGACATGTGCTTCAATATAGCAGAGAAGATAGCAAACATAGAGAGAGGGGTGAGGTTCAGGGGGCATAAAATATAGGGACTAGACAACATAGTGATGAGGATTGACAAAGAGCAGGTCTTGTAGTCAAAGAAGAACGCAAACATCGTAGACAAAGATGGGGGATATGTCCACAGTAGTGTGACATTTGCATGACTTTGGATGTTATGCGACTCATGGTGTTGCTCTGCTAGAGGTGAAGATTGAGCAGTGAGGCAACCTGCGGAAGGAGGCCCGACTCAGGATGCTTGGGGGCCCTATGTGGATTCAGTCTGAAGAGCTGAAGGAGAATTTGTAGAAGATGCTGCAGGTACTGTTGGTGGAAGCATGCCCTTTGGTGATGAATGCCCCCAGATAGCCGCAGACACCTAAGGGCAATAATATGGTCACAGGAGTGACTATGATAGTTACCCTGGCAAATGCTGAGCTGAGAAACAAGATACTGCAAACATGCAATTAAAAATAGGCTAGGTGAATCTGGGTCCAGATAGACTCCTACTGTTCCTCGACCACAGTCCAGAGACGATGTCCTGTAAGAACGCCCTCCTGGAAGCAGGGACATCGCTAGGAATAGGAAAGGGCGCAGACCCCAGTCCATCTAAATCCCCGTACTCCTTTAGCAAAAAATTGCTTCAAGATGTTTTATTGAAAGCAAACTTACTGTCTTCTTTAAGAAAGAAACAGACCACGTGGACAGACCACTACAAGGTGCCAGAAGCCATGTTTTGTCTTTCTTTGGAATATCTTTTCTTTTGTGTTTTTAATGCCTAGAAACAAGTGCATACAGCATCAGGCCACTTAGGAGGAAGCATCCAGGCCTGCAAAGAGTACTGGCAAGCCTGCCTGGAGTGAAGAGCACTTTGACGGTGAGAGTCGTTGTGACTTCATTTGGATTTCCAGCCTGGCTGAAGGTGGATTTTGCTGGGAAGCAGTAAGGCTTCCCTCAGGTGGGCTTTGCCAGACGTTTTGTGGACACTCAACCAACAGATGGAACTGGGTGAAGAGCTTATGGCATGATGTGTTATATGGAGCACTTAAGTTGGGGTTCAGGTTGGAGTTCCATGGACACTCCCGGATAGGAGAAGTTTGGTTGTAAGGTTATGTTGAGTGAGTAGCTGTTTTTTTGATTGATGCCTTCTTTTCTCTGCTATAACTCCTACCTGCTCGAGGCCTATTTAGAGCGAATGAGTTGAATCTATTCTTTCCGCTCAACTGAGCATTGCTTAGCATATGATCAGGGCGAGGAATGGCTATTGTTGCTTTATCTGCAGTGACTATTATTCCTGAATAAAAATTTAAATGATTCAAACATTGCTACTCTGATTGGGACTTTGAAGTTCCAGTAGCCCAAGAGAAATAAGCATTTGGGACATCTGCAAGTCAAAGTCACAATAGCTCTTAGGCAGCATATTTACAAGGAATTGACATAAGGCAGTGTCGCAAATCATTTTGCTGCACTGCCCTTCACCAATTCAAAAGGACAGAAATGCACTGTATTTAAAAGATGCGGTGCATTCCTGTCCTTTCAGCCAGCGCGCAGCACCTTCCCCCCCAAAACAATAACGAGAGGCGTTTTCCTCTTTCTGTGTGTGCTGTAGCAACATTTCTCCTCTTTGCGCTTGCTCTAGGGAGGCGCAAGGTTTTGGTACTGCCCCAAGTTACCCTGATGTTGTAAATCTGGGGCAGTGTCAAATTCCATGGGTGTTGAGTGGGAACACCCACAGCAACAGCCATGGAACACCTCTTTCACGCAGAGTAAGGGGACGTTCGGGAAGCACACAGGGCTTGTAAATATGGCCCCTTAGATTCTCATTAGTCACGTGGAGTGTTTCTTTAGAAATAGTCTACAATACAGATTTACTAAGCCTTTGTGTTGGCCTTGTACTGTACAAGGCAACGTATAGGTTTCAGTATGATTTCCAAAGCCACTTTGGAAAGAAGTGTAACGCAATGCAGCAGGTTGCACAGTGTTGCGATACATTTAATAGTGGTAGGCTTTCCATAGGTGCAGCATGGCGCTCCTATACATCCACCCATGGAATTTGGCACAATATCAGATTTACTGAACCAGTAAACCCGGGATTGGCCCAAAATGGTTTGCAACCCCGACCATGGAGTAACAAGGAGAAATATTTTTATTTCTCCTTGATATTTCAGGCCGGATTGACAAACCTTTAGCACTGGGTTTGCATCACAAAATTGACGCAAACCAGTACAAAATGTTTTGTTGGATTTACTTTCCAATGCAAAACATGTTTTGCACAGGAAAGTTGCCTAAAAGTAAGGCAAAGTAGTGCAAAGCATTGCGTTACTCTGCATTAGAGGGGCGTTACATGGGTGGTACATGGGCTTTCCCATGCTACCTCCCATGCGTTTTTTTTTTACATATCTTTTTATTAAACCTTCTGGTCACAGCTTTACATAACCACAGCATCATCAATAAAACAGTCATGAAGACTTGACAGTTACATAGTACAGCACTCCAGTTGCATTGAGACATGATTATTATTATGATTACAGTGATGTTGGATCGTCCAGGGAAGGAAGGACAGGGGGGTCACATATATTCCCACGATACACATTCAATTTACCCCAAATAGCAATCCATTTCTGGGGCACCCACGTGCAACATAGACAGTCTTTTCCCTCACCATACACCAGTCCATGTCCGCCTTCCTGTCTACGAGCGTCGGCGGTGCTGCTGCCCCCCACAGATGTGCGATGTTCCTTTTTGCTACCGTTTGTCCCAAAGTTGCCCATAGCTTGTCCTTACTGTTCAGGTCTGTAGGTTCCCACACTTTCAGGAGAAACCTCTTGGCTTCAGGCCTTATCACAATTGTCAATACCTCACTCATACACTCGTGTATCTTCCTCCAGTAATCCTGAATTAACCCACACTCCCATAGGATGTGTAGAAAGGAGTCCTCTAGGTCACACTGCCTCCTGCACAGCCCATCAGTTGTCCACCCCCATCTGTAATAATCTGGGCCCAGAGATATATATCCTGTGAAGTATTTTTCAATTCAATTCAATTCAATAATCTTTTTTCGGATATAAGATATCCATGAAAGCACAGGTCAAAGATGCCAGCAACAATACAGTTTTTGTTAAAAACACAATATAAATACATTAGATAAAAAGGAGATTATCATGTTACAAAAACTTCAATTATCAGTATGTGTTAAAAAGAACGTTTTGTACAAAACAACAAATTCATGGAAAAAATTAAAACGGGCAGGTGACAACATAATAATGTTAAACACTTTCAGGGGTTCGAAAAACAGATAACAGCAGATTACGATAAAGTGCAATCGGTTGTAAACAATTTCAGCAGCATAATATAAAGTGCAATTAAATTTGATCTTTTAGGGTAGTCCCCTGAAAAACAGATAACAGCAGATCACGATAAAGTGCAATCGGTTGTAAACAATTTTAGCAGCATAATATAAAGTGCAATTAAATTTTATCTTTTAGGGTAGTCCAATCTACAGGTAACGCTTTCATTTAGTGTTCACTACTATAAAATGTAAGTAGGTTCATGCAGTAAAGAAAGTATTATGTGTTCAGAAACACTAAAATATGTTTACAAAGTGCTCATAGAAGCACGTGAATGGACAGCCACTCTCAGAAAGGAGCTGACGCGGAAGATCAAGTCGTCCCTCTCAAGTCTGACAATTTCCAAGTAGGCTGATCTATAATTAATGTTTGCAATTGCCTTAAAATAGGGTATCAAGTATTGTTTTGTGTATTTTTGATAAAAATTACGCACAAAAAATAAAAAATGTAACATCGTTTGATTTCTATGAGGGCCACAGGGACAGGGCATTTGCTCAAGATTAATATTAAATCCCAAAGGAAAGCAAAGTGAATATTTTAAGGTGCCGTCCCTGAGGCGAAAGAGCAGGCTTCTCTCCCAATGACTTGTATTCTTCAGAAGATATTTAGATGGCATATGGGTTAGGGGGCTGTCAGCCTCCACTAGCGACTGATGATTTTGAGAGCTCTGTGGCGTATCTTGCATTATTGTATGATTCATATAGTGCGTCCACAAGGACCTTTTTACTTATTCCCTCTTGGCCCTTGAAGTATTTTTAGTTGAATGAGGTGCAGCTTGGACAAAATCGCGACCTCCCACGGGGAGGCCACTGCCTTCTGCCATTCTTCGTCATCCAGCTCTAGGTCGTCCCTCTCCCATCGCACTCGTAGGGGCACAAGAGGATCTGGGGTATTATTAATGAGTTTTTTTATATGTGAGGGAGATGACTTTATCTGGCAGGTAGCCATCAAGCAGCCTGTCCTCCAGTGGGGAGTATTCTGGGGGAGAAGGCCCATTTGGGAGGCGAGACCGAAGGGCGTGTCGGACTTGCAGGTACCTGAAGTATTCTGTTTCAGCTAGTTGATGTGTTTGGTGGAGCGCGGCGAACGATACCACCCCGCCTTTCTCTCATAAATCTCGGATACGTGACAAACCCAATGAAGTCCTATTTATCGAACCCTTTGGTCCCCCCAGGGGGCCTAGTTATTTCATGTCCTACAGCGGAGTAGCTAGTGTGAGTTTTCGGTCGCATCCTAAACCACGGTTTACAGCGTGCCAGACCTGGACCGAGTGATCTGTTGGTCCCGGTAATGGATACCTGCGGGGTTTGGAATATAGTGCTCTGCTGAAGGTCCCGCCAGGGAGTGGCCATCTGTCCATCCTGTATCCAGGACCATCACTAAGACGATAGGTACAGTGGTTCACCACTGCAAAATGAGCCGCCCAATAGTATTTTTTGATATCAGGGAGCCCTTTACCCGCGCCGTACCACCCTATTGTGAGTTTGTGAAGTGCTATTCGGGGTCTACCGTCCCATAGGAGGTCTCTCTGGATGCCCTCGATGTCTTTAAAGAACCTAGTCGGCACCGGGTCTGGGGAGTTCTGTAGGGCATGTAGAAAGCGCAGGAGGGACATCATTTTGAAGAGTGCAGCTCTTCCAAGCAGTGATAGCGGTAGCACCTTCCAGGTCGAGACGTCTCGCCGCAGTCTTTGTAGTGGGGGGAGCCTCCCACGCGTTTTAACGCAAAACTCTGCCAAAAAATAACACCACTTTGAAACAGTGATTAAGAGGACAAATACTTTATTTCATTTTTCTTTCCCGACTTTTATGTGTGCTGGACTGTACAGCTTACACTCAAATTGGGGAAAAGTTTTTCAGTTTTTCTAAGCATGGTATTTTGTATAGGAAGGGCACCCTTCCAGTACAAAATGTATGCTAGAATCACGCAATCACTCTTGCACTATAGTGCAGAGGATGTGAGTGGCTCTTGGCAGCCTGGTTGTGCACCAACTCTATTGGGAGGGGAGGTGAGTGTCAGACCTCTGTAGATATGGAACTCGCTTCCTCTTCCTCTGTCAAGCAGCGCAGTGCCTTTGATTGTTGCACTGCATTGTGTGACAGGGTGATATATCTGTCCCTTCCTCTTTCTATGTGTGATGCATTTTGCATCACAGATAGGAAGAGGAAATAGCATTTTAGGATTGTTTTTGTGCAGGGAGGTTTTCTTTCCTGCACAAAACAATCCTGCCTGTAATGCAGTCATCCTTGCACCGCAGTGCCCTGCTGCACTGCCCTATGCCAATATCCCATAAATGAGGCCCAAGACTTTAACCTCACTCCCTCTGTCGGTCTCAAGACTTTAACCTCACTCCCTCTGTCGGTCTCAAAACTTTAACCTCACTCCCTCTGTCGGTCTTTCCTCGGAATCACTGAGATGGCCTCCTTAACTCTCAGCTCCCTGATTGGCCAATGGCAGCGTGCCCTGCTTCCCAGAATGAGCATGGTGTCACACAACCCCACTTTACCAAGCACCTAAATATATCAAGAGGAGGTAAATTAATAAAATACATACACACATTGAGAACCAACCCAACCCCACCCCCTCTCTCCCCAACGCGACAGTCCTGGGAAAAGAGCACATCCATTCCAAGCAATGGAACCATTAAACTGAATTCTTAATATCAACAAATCCATCAAGACTCTGGGAAGAATGAAAAAACACAAGCCTTCGTTTCCTCCCACGGCTGCTTTCCTGTGCATGAAGCAGGAATGCGGAGCGAAAGAACGCCAAAAACCCACATTGCCAGTTTAGCAATAGCTTAGTGTTTTTTTCACTTTTCCCTCTTCTGTCCGTCTCCCTCGTGGGGAATAAAACTATTTGGGAAATTACTCAAAGTGCATCCACATTGAGAAAAAATGAGGCCCCGTGGGGTGGCATCGCCAGCTTGGCCTTGGCTGGTGGGATGGTGCTGACTTTCTGAGATGCCCACTAGAAGCCAGCAACCCCCCCCCCCCCACCGCGTGTGCCCCCCCTGACTGCTTTCAAAATGATCTGAATTGACCACTGGCTGCCCAGACCCACTTGGCCGACTGTCACAGGCCTGCTGCATTCTTGGCAACCAGTCTGGGCTGGGGGCTGCAGGAACGCATCTGGGCCACAGCTGGTTCCACTTACTGGCCCTTCAGAAGAAGAAGAAGTGCCCTGGGAAGGAGCTATTTTTGCAAACCGCTGACGGGTCTTAAGAGGATGATTCTTAATTTGGGTCACATTTTTTTCTGAAACACTAGATATGAAACAAACAAACAAAGAGCAAAAAACTCCCACATGTCATTGGGTCCAGTGGTTTGTCCCAGTTCCAGATGTCAGGCCGGGATGCTGGAAATTGCCTGCACGGTTTCAGAATATATCCCTCTTCTATGGTCACTTTAGGGGTTTGAACTTTAGGTTCACTGGGAGAAACGTAGGGGCATATTTACAAAGAATTGGCTTAGAACAGTGCCGCAGATCATTTTGATGCGCTCCCCTATGCCAATTCGAAAGGACAGTTTTGCACCCAATTTACAAGATACAGTTCATTCCTGTCCTTTCAGCCAACTCTGGCGCACAATTAGCAGCCGTGCGCCAATGCAGGCAGGCACCCTTGCACCATGGTGTAAGGGCGTCTGTGTTGTTGGCACAATTATTTTTGTGCAGGAAGATGCACCTTCCTGCACAAAAACAACCACAAGAGGTATTTTCCTCGTTCTAGTTTTGCTACAGAATGCAGCCCACGTGGAAAGAGGAACAAACCTGTTACATCTGCTCTAGGGAGGCGCCAGGTTTTGGCGCTGCCCCAGGTTTATGAGATGTTGTAAATCTGGGGCAGTGTCAAATTCCAAGGGTGTTGAGTCGGAACACCCACAGCAACATCCATGGAATGCCTCTGTCGCGCAGAGTAGGGCAAGACAGCGACTTGCGCTGCTTTGCCTCACTCCAGATCTACAAGGCAATGAAAAGCCACGCAGGGTGGCTTTACGTAGCCTTGTAGAAATGGGTCAGCCCAGTACATCACCGGAACGTCACAAAAAGGGATTTTCCGGCGGCGCACCGGGCTTGTGAATATGCCCTGTAATATAAATGTCAAGATTTGGGGGCATATTTACGAGGAACCTGCACAGCCATTGCGTTACTTTCTTTGACCTAAATTGCAGACTCATATTTATGAGTGCATGCAGAGCCACTTTACGTGGCTTTTCATGGCCCTGTAGGTATGAAATAAGGCAAAGCAACACAAGTTGCTGCGTTACCTTACTCTGCGTCAAAGAGGTGTTCCATGGGCATTGCAGTGGGTGACCCCAATCAACACCCATGGATTTTGTCACATTCCCAGATTTACAAGGACTTGCAAACCTGGGAATGCATCAAAATCCCTCCATTGATTGTTTTTATGCAGGAAGATGTCCCTTCCTGCACAAACACAATCATTCCTACGACCCAGATGCCCTTGCACCATGGTTCAAGGGTGCCTGTGTTGGTGCTAGGCAACCAAGTGTGCGCAGCGCAAAGGAAAGCACAGTGATGAGTCATATTGTTAAAACGACGCATCCTTGCACTTTCCTTATTTCACTGCGTGGCGCAGCTACCTGGCTTGCGGTGTCATGTTGCATCAGTTTATTGTTATGCAATGCGAGAGTGAGAGAGGTGATGACTCTGATGACGACAGGTCAGAAGTCTGCCGTAGTGATGGTGGCTAATGCGGATGAAGAGTTATGCTGACGACAAAAACAAACTAAGCACCAGTCAATGCATGCCATGAAACCACGCCAAACAGTGGTTGCCAACTGCTCTTCAACCAGTGACCACATCCAAGACCCCAAAACATTCAACCTGTCTGAACGTAATTAGTTCATTTATTTTGATTTTTGTTACTTCTTTTGTTTTTGTATACACACTGTGGGGCATATTTACCAGCCCCTATCACCACCACAACTACGCTTTCAGTGACGTTGTGATTGAGATAGGGGCCTCTCCCTATTTACAAGGCAGCGTTAAGCTACTTAAAGTAGCTTAACGCTACCTTGTAAATTAGACACCCCTTCACATTGTATTTAGCGTGAAAGTGGAGGGCAATGGGTGTTGTGGTGGGCATTCCACCGCAACACCCACTCATTACGATGCTGCCCCCTATTTAGAAGGGCAGCGTAAATAGGAGGTAGCAACAAAATTAAGAACAGGCAAAACCTGATCTTAAACAGGCAAAACGAGTAGAAATTCTTTATTTCACATAGAAACAGCAAATTGCCTATGATTGTTTATGTGCAGGAAGGTCCCCCTTTCTGCACATAAACAATCTTCCCCCCAACACAGACACCCTTGCACTATGGTGCAGCACTTGAGGAAACGCAAGGGTGCACCACATTCTTGTGAATACTGCACAACACTGCATTTTCAGAATGGAGAAGCATGGCGTTAGCAATGTTTGCTTGTTGTGGCTTCTCCATTCTGCTGTAAATATGCCCCTGTGTCTCCAAATCCAAGTGCTGCTGCCTTGAAGCCAGGCCCGGGGCTGCGCATGCAATACGAGAGTGAGAGAGGTGATGACTCTGACGAGGAGAGGAGGTCAGAAAGAAATAATTTGCCTCTCTCCTACACTCCACCGCTTTGCTTCGTCGAAGTGTGACCGGTGCCATGCATGCAGTACCCATGGTGACACTGCCTGCATGCACTGCAATGCTGTGTGCTGGTAATGGCAAATGCACACAAATCAGCATGGAGAGTCTAGAGCTAGAGCATGCCCCAGCTATGGCAGAGGCCAATCACTGAATGGCTTTAAATAAAGCCATACAGTGATTGGTCATATTTGAGCTCAGTCAGATCCTCTCACCCTGCCCTACCTCAGAGAGCCCTAATAACTAACAGTGTCTCTGAGAGTCAATCCAGACACTGCTCTCATGCTTTTATGTGTTATCAACATAGCATGAGAGCAGTGTCAGGACTGGCTTGGGCAGGCAGAGGTAGTGGGGCTGCAGCTATTTTTCCTCCAAGCTCACTAATTAAGCATGTGAGGGAGATCTCTAGTGCTCATGTCAGGCTGGCCGCAGAAAGGCTGCCGAGCAACCCAGCACGCGCACTGCCAAAGAGTGAGTAACTGGTGCAACTACAGCACGATCATGTTTACACTTCTGTGATTCACAGTGGCTGTCAGTAAGCCCCTCCCACCTTCCTCAGGAATTTAAAACAACTGGCCAGCGGCAGAAAAAAGCTGACCGCCGCGGCTAGGGAAAATACTTTGTACTGTATTTTACATTTAATACTAGTGATAGAGGGGCCACAAACAGGGGCCGGGGGACACAAATATATAAGAGGAACCACCCATGTCCAAAGAATGTGAGTTTGGTGTGGTGAAACTCAGATTTTTCTGCATTTTAGGTGAGACCTGCATCAAAGAGCAAATGGCATGCCTGTGTAAGAGCTTTGTCATGTTCCTTTCGTGATGCCCCAAATACTAATATATCATCACTGTAGTTAAAAGCATGGTGACAGGTTGAATTATTCAGCAAATTACATCCTGAATGATGACTGCAGCCATATCTGGGGGGCGTAAATTTTGCGGCCTATTTACAACGTGACGCATCTAGGGAGATGTGTCACGTTGTAAAGCCCTGCGTCATATTATACCGGCGTCAGGTATAATGTATGCAGGGTGGGTGTGCCCACGCAAAAAGCCATGTAGAACTGAGGCAGTGAAATCAACAAGATTTCACTGCGTCACTCTACACCTTCACTGCGTCAAAATCCCTACACCTGCTCAGAGCAGGCGTAAGGAATAATGCAGGGCTTTTTGACTGGGACTCACCCATCTATTGTGGCGCATTGCTGGAGCAATGTCACTTTCATGAGCAACTCCAGCAATGCGTCACTTTTGCGCCTACAGATGCGTCAGAATTTCAGACACATCTGTTAATCCTTGTGCCATGGAGCACTGTATTGTAAATACAGCGCATCCATAGTGGCGCAAGGACATTCGGCGCTGATGCAAGGAAACTGACGCATCTAAGCAGATGCGTCAGTTCCTTGTAAATCTGCCCCTGAGTCTTTTGTATCTGAACAAACCAGCATAAGTTAAAAATGGATGTACCTGACGTTCTCTTCCAGCTCGAGTTAATTGTATCCTTTGTTCAAATCAAGACGGGAGAAGACTTTGGCACCATTCCGCTGTGATATCATGTCAACTATGTGTGGCCCTGGATGTCTTTCTCTCTCGATTGTCTTGATGGCCTGGTTCATATCAACACAGACGCACACTACTTCTCCACTGTGATTTCTGGCACTACCACTATGGGTGAAACACATGGCGTCGGACCAGTAGAGCGCTAGATGATGTCATGCTTTAATAATGCTTGTAGTTCTTTCTCAACAGCCTCCTAAGTGAAAAGCAATTTGACGGTGTTGCTGAGCAACAGGACAAATGACCTTACTAATGTGAAGTTGCACCTTTATTGTCTTGAGTCTCCCTAGTTCATGAAACAATTACGGGAATTTCGCTATTTCAGAATGTGCATTTATGTTGGAGCTGATGGTTAACAGTCCCACGTCAGCAGCAGTGCTGACACTGAGTAGACATGCACTCAACAAAGTACCTTGGAGAACATGAATTGGTGCTTGTACTGTCATTTCCTTATGCCTCATGGTCGCTGCAAATGATCCTTGACTTTGCAATGGCATAGAAGCAGCCCATGCACACCTTTGTTTTCGACGGCGTTAGATGTGGTACTGTAGACACTTTGCTGTATTTTTTGTCAGGCATGATATTAATTGATGCACCACTGTCTATAATGAAAGTTCTAGGACAGCCATATACCTTTAGCAAAATCTTAGGGCAATGGACAAATGAGTTTGGTCGCTTCACGTGGCGATCTCTCTTTGACTTGGATTCCTTCTTGCAAATAGTCAATCCTGCATGTGCGTTTCTTTCTGTGGTTGACATCACCAATGCACATACATCTTTTTTGCTGTCTCCCGATGATAACGCTGAAGAGCTCTTGGAAGATGAACTTTATGATTATCGACTTCTTTAGTCTCTACTTGCCTCAGTTGATGTTGCAGTTTATCCTTGTGATCGTGGCTAGACTGCTTCTGGAACTTTCTGGCACCCATTTTCTCTTCTTGTCGTGATGCCTTTGCATATCTGTCAAATGGTGGGACATTTACCTTCATGTAGAAAACAGAATCCACAGCAGAAACACAATTTTTTCTTCTTCAGAGACATTGTCATATAGGCCTCCTCTGTGTGTTTCTGCTTACTTTTGGTGATTAATGCTGATTCGTTCTGGGTTGTTCCAGCTTCCATATCATCAGCCTGTGGATCTGTATGTTCCTCAGCTCTCACAGCCATGAGTACCTTTTCTAGACTGAGGGCCTTATTTACAACAAAGTGACTCAGCATGGTGCCGCAATCCATCACTTACAAAGCACAGGGATGTATCTTATCTACAAAGATATGAATATTCCCTGTGCTCCCCCTGTGCTGGTGCACAATTGGCTGCCATGTGCCGACGTAGACTCCCTTGCGCCTTGGTGCAAGGGTGCCGCCTGCTGTAAGATTGTTTTTGTGCAGAAAGGGGCACCTTCCTGCACAAAAACAATCACAAGAGGTGATTTCCTCTCTCTATGCCTGCTGCAGAAACAACATACAGTGAGTAATGTCTCAATGTGCCCAACTTGTATGGTGATATGCAATAAAGTATATAAATACATATGTAATCACAACTGTACAATGCACTTGCTAGTTGCATGTACTCCATTCCCATCACATTGTAGTTTGCATAACCCACCCAATTGCTGTATGCCTAGACCACTGCACCACACAGTGTCTGAGCTCCAAGCCTACTCTTACATTCTGTAATATGACTTTACTCCCTGTCCTGGCTAGCAGTAAGGAGTTAGGAGCTCAAGAATGTATTTGTCCAAACCAGTTGGAATGCAATGCTATCCGATGTTCTGGGTGACGTCTTGTAAACAACAGTGTTCACCACAGATACAACCCAGTAACCTGTGACTGCCCCAGGTTTAGAATTAGGGCCAGGTTTAGAGTTAAGGTTAGAATTGAGGTTACAGGTAGGATTACAAAATGGTACAGAGATAGAGTTACAATTTATGTATGTGTAGTTAGGTTTAGTGTAAGGGTTACACTGTGCACTGAGAAACACCTATGGGATAATATGTGCTTTAAGGATATGGTAAATTACTGAGGGGTTCCATGACCGGTCAGAGAAATGATGCCGAAGGCCAAGTTCCTTTATATGGTCATGAAATTCTTAGGTGACTTCCAGTATCTTTTTTAATATACAACAGATGGTATTTCAATCTGTATAATACATGGTCACACCATCAACCTTCACTCAAACAGCGGAGGGGCATAGTTTTCTGCCGCTAAACCTGCGATAATTTTAACGCCGTCCTTGATAATATGCCCCTGAAATCTTAGGTGTCTTGCTCTAGTACGGTTGCAGAATCTGCAGTGCAAAATTAAACATACCAAAAAACTATTTTTAATTTGTCACAAAAAAAATATTAGAAGCAGTTTAACCAGTGGTGGGCGTTGACCGGCAACAATGGAGGGGCGTAGATGGGACAAAGATACGAACCCAGTTGGAGCGAAAAAGATAATTAAAAAAATGAAAAATGTACTTTTCCGTGTTTCACTCTCCTCCGTGTTTTCTCCTTTCTTTGTCAGCCTAACAAAACCTCATGGAATCTCAGGCAACCATTGTCTGCAAATCCCGACTCTGCTCTCATGCTGCAAGTGAGCAGCATGAGAGCAGCACCAGGATTGGCTGGTTTGGGCTGCCTCAACGCTCTAGCAGGCACAGGAGGCCTGTGCCTGCTCTCCAACCAGCTATCTACCAGTCAGCAGCAATGCCCCGCCCCCAAACACTGCTCAGGCTGGGAGCAGTGTAAAATAAAATGGAAATTCATTTTTTTCCTGGTTTTTTTTCACTTTTGCTGCACTGACAGCAGCGGGGGCGACGCTCTGCCACCCTAATGGGGGGGGCCACCGCTGAGTTTAACCTAAGTCATACTAAGCAATGCTGTAACTTGGAATGGGTAGAAAGATGCAGTGACAAACTATTTTTGCTGTCATTCCCAATAGAGTGCAAAAATGTTGCCATAAATACAGCATTTCTTCTGATCACTGTTTGTTTTGGAAAAACACATCTCAAGAGTGGCAACCAGGTTCACATTTTTGTTGTTTAAACTGCAGGTGTATCAATGCTCTTTGATCTGCCTTTTGGTTTCTGGGTCTGCTTCAAGCATTAAGATATCACAACTAAATGGTAATAAGTATTGCAATTGAGCAACTACTTCATTTTCTTATTACAGGTCACTCGATATGTTGCAACTTGGCTATAATGTAATTGATAAAGTAACCCCTGATGTACATTCTAAGGTTATTGCAAGTCTCTGAGGAGTTCTGTGACTAAATATAAGGTCATAGAATTCCGAGGCTGAGGGTATTTTCGTCTTTATAATACATGGTCACACCATCAGCTTTACCACAAATTGCTTAAATCCTTGGGCCCTCATTTACAAGAAACTGACGCATCAAATGGAGAGAACAGGACTATGCTATATCTACTAAGATATGGCTCATTTATGCTCTCCTTCTCTGCTGGCACACTTGTAGCTGCCAAGCAACAATACAGGCACTTTACACCATGATGCAAGGGTGCCTGCGTTACTGGTAGGATTGCTTTTGTGACCGAAGAATAAACATATTTCTACCTGTTATGTCGGCTCTGGGAAAGTGTACCATTTTGATGCATTCCCAGGTTTACTAGTGATAGTACACCTGGGAATGCGGCAAAAACCATGGGTGGATGCATGAGAACACCTACGCTCTACCCATGGATCACCTTCCCATGGCAGAGAAATGCAAGGCAGTGACTTGCGTTGCTTTCTGTTACTTCATATTTGCTATGCCACACAGAGCCACTCAAGGTGCCCTTGCATTACCTTGTGTGACGCAAGGGCAACGCGAGCGCTTGATAAATCTTTCCCCATGTTCTTCCCTGCCCCCATGTACCTCGTGGAGAAGGAAAACAAGCATTTCCAATGTAATAGGTCTCGCATTTGCGAGAGTTTAAGCTATTAGCATTGTAAATGACAATGCCTTTTATTTATGTTTTGAAAATCAACACGTAAATAAAAGGCATTGCCATTTACAATGCCAATAGCTCAGACTCTCACAACTGCGGGACCTATTGCATTGCAAATGCTTGTTTGCTGATGCCTTCATTTATTTTAATTTTTTTTGTTTTTCAAGTCCGTTGCTCACCAGCAATAAAAGTCGATGACCTCACGCTTCAAGTGGGCATTCTGTCGGATGTGAGCAATCCTCACATGAAAACAAGGAGAAGAAAATTCCACTGCTCTTCCTTTGAATAGGCCTTACTTAAATTAAAATACAAAAACAAATGAGTAGGTATGCAGCATGTCGAGGAAAGATAAAGAATGAACACTTTGTGCGATTTTATTTTTTCAGGAAAACGCTTGTAAATTATTCTTTTTGGGGGGCATTTTGTCTCCTAACTAAATTGAGGCCATTCTGACGTCATCTAACTAAACATTTAGACCCTACATGCTTTTGCTGTGCAGCACAATGTGATTTTGGATATTACTTTCAATTTTTTTTTTTAAATGTCTGCTTCTTTTTCCTAGTCTCACCTGCCATGCCTCTTACAAGCAATTCTGATTCCTCTATTAGCCCATTACACCTTTCTCTTTTGTTTTGCTTTCTACTCCCTTGTCAAATCTTATACTCATCTGTCAAATTAGAGATGAAAAAGATTACTCGATCATATTTATGTTCTTTTTTTCATTAATATTATTATTATTATTTTACTTCCCAACTTATTTGAGTTTTCCTATTTCCCTTTATTTGTGAGTTGTGTTAAGGTGTGTTAGTATTTTTTTAAATTTTATTTTCTCTGCCCTTGAGCCATGTGTGGGAATTTTAGGAATTCCCTTATTCTTTGCAACAAAGAGGCAAATTGTTAAATAGAGAGACACTCTTCAGAATCTTATTCCTTGTGAATATGACTCTTTTCTTCAACCCATGCGGAGCCTGTCATCTGTTGCCTCTTTTCTAGGGCTCATGGGGAGGGTTTCAAAAGCCACCTCCCAGCCTGGACTGTTCCTATTGCTCCTGCCTGCTTACGGGTTTGAGTTTAATTTAATTGCCACATTTTCTAAATAAACGAACTGCGAGTGGCATAAATACACTAATTGATTTGACGAGTGCTGGGTTTTCTCCGACTCGCAGGCCTGAGTCATCGACTGAAACCCGGAAGTAAGGATGCTCTGCCCACTCTCCCTAGAGAGCACGCACGCACTCCGCTGGGAAGGGAGGCTCGCTAGAGCCAGAGCATGGGCAAGTCGCTGACGCTGGCGGCCTCTTTCCTAGGCCCGGTAGGAGGCGGGGAGGAGCTCCTGCGGTTTCACTTCTGTTTGAACCACCAAGGCCCCAACCTATCACGAACACATGGGCGGTGCAGGTGCTGGATAATTTTGCACGCACATTTCCACAGTCTGGCCAGTGTAAAAAATATGCATTCTCCCTGAGACCAGCATTTTTTTGCTCTGGCCAGTAGCTGCAAGTCCTTGCAAAATCACACCTGCACCGCTGCAGTCTGGGTGATCCGCATTGGTGCAAACTTTCACGAGTACAATGTCGGAAATATGCCGACTGCTACCAGTCAATATTGAAAGAACATTTAGAAGGCCCAGTTCTTGCGCGCCATGCGCGCGTAGTCCTGAAAACGCCGCGAGCCTTGGGACAGGAGATGTGCACTCGTACGGAGTGCACATCTCCTGTCCGCAAGCGTGCACATCGACGGGGAGGAGATCACGGGGGAGTCGGAGGGAAAGTGAAAGTGCGTCATGCGCTCGTTGTCCTGAAAACGCCATGAGCCGTGGGACAGGAGATGTGCACGCGTGCGGAGTGCACATCTCCTGTCCGTACGCGTGCACATGTCCTGTCCCCCTTCGCCCACTAAACCAATGACAATACGCCTCGCCAAGGCGTGCAGCGCATGTGCTGCGTCCCTAGGCGAGACCTAAAAAAGGAATGAAAGGGGAAAAATCAACCCTGAATTACTCACTGGCATCTGCAAACTGAGGATAAGCGGCACTTATGACAGCTGCCACATGGTGGCACTGTTTGTGCAATTAAAAGATGGGCAGAACAATAATAGTTTAGTAAATCAATGTACAATAAAAACAACTAATACCTGCCACCCAAGCCATTGGGCCTTAAATAGTCTGAAATGTCACACTTGTAAGATAGAAATGATTCTTAGTCGCGTAGGTACTGTCATGGGCAGCGCTGGCAGTGGCAAACGGTAGTGCAAGCTGTGGTGGTCTCCTCACAAGGGCCTTGGCACTTCTTTTTTTTACAAATTAAGCACTGCTCAAAAAAGTCTGCTGACAAGGTCCCTCAAAATCATATGGGGTGGGAAATATAAAATATGAAGAGATGAAAGAAATTTTTGTCAAGTTACTCTGCCCCAGCTGGGTCCACATAGCGGCCTCTATGGAAGAACGCACAAAAAATAGGTAGATCTTGGGCTCTCTGCTCCCTTATTGGCCCTCGTGAGAAGAGTCTAAATGGGAGGGTCCAAAAGAGAGTGGAAGGAGAACAGTTTCAGGTTTGCTAGGTTAGGCTGTGTCTGTAATGAGAGGGACACTTCAATTAGAGGTACTGGGATGAGGAGCTTGTGAATGCCTTATAAGCAAATCTTAGCTATCAGCTCAAATCAGTTAAAACGAGTGTGTTTACATAATTAATTGTCCTCCGTAGACACCATTCAACATTATTAGGATATAATACACTTTTGACTTGTCTACCCTGTTTATTGATGTCAGGTGCAGCAGGATTGGCTGCGTTGCTCACAGATGTTGAGTTAGGATAAAGTGCTTGTTCTATCCAGAAGCACTTACCAAAGTAGACTACACTGCTCTGTCAAGAAAAACAGCAGGCAAAGAAGAAAGGCTACAGTCCTAACGTGATGCAAAGCAACATAAAGCATTGAATGCTGTAGAAAACAAGGACTAACGGCGGACTCCAAAGGCCGCACCTCTTTACTGTGTTCCCGTTAGGTGTAGTTAATATGATTACAGTTGGTGTGTACAAACTGGTCCTGCATCCGCCGTTAAAGGACGCAAACTGCCAAGCAGATAAACAAAAATTGATAGATAATGGAGCAGTGCACTACCATAATGTTCTGTACAAGTCACACCAAGTGGTCAATTTTCTTCAATGGAAAAGCTCTTTATTGTAATAATCCAATAGTAATATGAAGACAATCTCAGCCAATGCGTTTCGTTCAGGAATTGAACTTCGTCAGGGCATGCGCGGCGATGAATAATAACTCCACAGTGAGGTGATTTCCTCTTCCAGTGCATGCTGTAGAATGCAGCACGGATTGAAAGAGGGAAAAAACAAGAAGAAACAAAAACAAGGAGAAACAAAAACAAGGAGAAACAAAAAACATTTGTCCTTGTTGCACCTCGCTACGCCACCAATAGGATTGCTCGTAAATCTGGCAATGCATCAGTGGACATGTGTGTTGTGTGGGAACACCCACAGCAACACCCATGTCACGCCCCTATCACTCAAAATGTTGCGTGAAAAGAAACGATATTTACAAGCACATGTAAAGTCCTGCAGGGTGGCTTTACTTGTACTTGTAAATATCACTCAGCAGGTTGCGCCGCAGGTGCGTCACACAACGTGACGCATCAGCGGCGCAAGGGGTTTGTAAATCTGCCCGATATCTTGACACACATCTTTAACGGATCTCGGCTGGAACCTATGTGAATTCTTTGGTAATGACCTGCACAATTCACGGTATAGAGTGCATGGGTAAACAAATCCTGTTCATGGAGTGCCTAAATATTAATGCGGTAAAATATATGGCGCACACTCTGGAGCCCTTGTGGCGCCAAATCTGATGTTCGCTAGGCCTGGGCGGTAACTTCCGTTACGTTCGCGGAATTTGCGGAATTTGGGTAATTTCGCGTTCCGCGGAGAATGCGAAATTGCAAAAAAAATCTGCGTTCCGCAACTTCGCGAAATTTTTTGCTTGTTCGCGTTCTCAATATGCGTGTTCGCGAGATATTTCACCCCGAGCACGCAAGCAGCGATCGCGAACAGGAAAAAAGTATCGCGAACAAGCAATTCCGCGTGTTCGCGGAATTTCTGCATGTTCGCGGAGATTTTTTGCCGTTTCGCGGAGATTTTTTGCCGTTTCGCGGAGATTTGCGTGACGCGATTCCGCAAATTCCGCCCATAATGTTCGCCACGTCACTCTTCCACCGGAATGAGTGGCTCTTTACCAATGGCGCCATCTTCCATCTGGGCGGGAATGTCCTGACCTTTCCCACTCGTAAAGCTGTTTTGAACATGTTTACTTTCAGGCAACGAGCTTCGCTCAAAACCTGATCTCCTACCAGCAAAGACAGTTTGGAATTTACAGTTTTATGTCTTTTTTCCGCAAGCGGAAACGATGGCCCCAGAATACACTGGGAAACGAGTTATAAAGACACAACAGCTCTTCCCAAGCCGCACTCCTGAGGCCGAGCATCTGTTTTGTGACCCGATAATTGCTGGTTGTGTGGACGAGGTTTCTCCCTGTTATCATTCTGCTTTTGCGAAAGCATTAATCATTGCATTCAAAAATTCGTCAGGAAACAGTAACCGAAAACCCCAAGTTGACTCTGCTTGAAGAATGACCTGGGCGCCATCTGGTAGGGAGAATGCGGGCTGCGCGTCCATGCCGGTGTGCCTCTCAGTTGTCCGTGTGCCTTTCCCGGAGACTGAGCCCGCATGGTTAGAGACGATTTGTAGCGCCTTGTTTATCATTGGCCGCCTCTAATGTTGGCTTTGCGGATTTTCAACCTCGGGTCGAATTTAGCACGGGCTTTGACAGGACTGCATGCAGTGATTGAAGAATTATTCATTTTTTCCTGAGAAGTTTTGCCAAATTTAAAAACTCTGGACCCGGACTCCACCTGTGAACAAAAATATTTTCCCAAAACTTTTTGTAGAACGATTTTTGTGCAAAACTGTTTTTCTGTGAGAGATTTCTCTGGCCAAAAGTATTATTTTGCAAATATTCGCTTTCTGAAAACGTTTCTTTTGCAGGTTTGTTTTCTCGCAATTTCTCTATTTAAACGTTGAAACCGTCACAGTAATATTTTGTAACTTAGAATACTCGTAGGGGCATATTTATAAGCCCCGTTGCGTCGCTCTTGCACCATGCAACATACTCCAAGAGTGACGCAGCTTACAAATTACATTTATGAAGCCAATCCTGGCCATCTTGCATGGCACTGAGTGGCTTCAATAAACCTCGAGTAAATCAACGCAGCGCAAATCACTGCGTTGCCTTACTCTGCACTAGGGGGCATTCCATGGGTGCTGCGTGGATGTTCCCACGCAACATCCATGAATTTTGACGCATTCCCAGATTTACCAAAAATGGTAGACCTGGGATTGCGGCAAAAAGCTACACCTCCCCAGGTGACGGGTAACAAGGAGAAATATGTTTATTTCTCCTCATGTTTTCCTCTTTCTAAGTGTGCTGCATTCTGCAGTCCACCTTACAACGCAGGCACCCTTGTGCCATGGTACAAGGGTGCCTGCGTTAGCGCTAGGCAGCCAAAACGGCGTCAGCACTGGGAAAAGGCAGGAATGCACCATATTCTTTTAAATACAGAGGGGTAATTGTGTCTGCTGCAAAGCACGTGTGCCATGCACATCACAGAATTGTTTATGTAGATAACTCAGGGATTTACTACAATTGCCGCAGAGATCCCTTTGTTACTCGCTGTTCATAACTCACAATCCTAATATAGCTCCGTGTTCTATGAACTAGCATCAAAGAGCTGCATGCAAAATACAAGCCATAGGTTAGAGACTTATGCTTGTTCCCCAGTCTTTCACTCTCCTATGGTGGCTAAAGAGGGTTCCTTTGAGTTGGAACACATTCTTATTAGTAAACCAACCTCAACCTCTGTGTTATATTTTAAGTCTGTTTTGCTTCTCCAAGCTAAGCACTCTTAAAATATAATGACTAACACTATGGATGACGTGACTCCTGCATGTTCTAGTCCTCATTGTCTTATGTAGCCTTTTCTAAACTCTGATTTACAGATGTCTGATTAATTGTCTCTGTATAATATTTGTGTGATGTAAAGCGCTCTGACTCACTGAATTAGTATGAGTAGCATATATGCCAACACTTTAGAACAGGAAAATGGGAGATTTTGGAAAGAAATAAGGGAATGTATATTCCCCATTGACTTCTGCTCATGCAGAGGCAATTTCAGGTTGGCAGTCATAATAAAGCCATTTTTGGCTGCAAATTTCTGGAGTCTTTTGCCTGAATCAGGTCTATCATCATGTATGGAGTAGCTTTATAAGAGAAATAAAACACATGAGAGAAGGGCTATGGAAAAATAAGGAGCACCATTCGAGGGTAGTAGTGAGGGAATTCGTGGAGAAGGTCACTGAGTGGGTGTGCCGAATAGATTGCTGCACTGGGCACCACCAGCGCAAAAGCCAGCCCTGACCTCAACCTGTTAATACCATTACACGGAGATGTTTACCCTGTGAAGTAAAAACCTCCAGGTCCATACTTTTCACTTGGAAATGAGGCACAGAATGCAGAATCCATTTGGAAAGCACTGAATGAACAGTTTTGCCTTTTACTGGGCCTTTTCCCTGCCTGGTAGATTTGACGAGCCGAAATATGTCAAGTGGAACCAGCAGAGGCTGTAACAATACAGGGGCTTATTTATAAGCCCCTTGCGCCGCCGGTGCGTCACTCTTTGTCACGCTCCAGTGGCGCAGGAGCCTGCTCCATATTTACCAGGCAGCACTAAGCCACTTTTTTTGGCTTAATGATGCCTTGTAAATATTGTCCCCCTTAACGCAGTTTTCTGCTTTAAAGGGGTGTTCATAGCAACATCAATGGCTTTTCAACACTACTCCAGATTTACGACAAATCGTAACTCTGAGGCAGCTCCATAAACTTACGCTTCCCCTGGGGAGGCGTAAGGGAGGCACAACGAGGAGAAATATCTTTTCTCCTAGTTTTTCCTTTTTCCATGTGTGCTGCATTTTGCAACACACATAGAAAGAGGAAAAAGCCTCTTGTGATTGTTTTGGTGCAGGAAGGTTTCCCATTTTACACAAAAATAATAATCCCCGCAACGCATGCACCCTTGTGCCGTGGTGCAAAGGTGCCTGCACTGGGGCATGGCAGCCCATTCTGCACCAGCACAGGAATGTGCTGTATCTGATAGATACGACGCATTCCTGCCCTTTGCTTTTGCCGTAGGGCAGAGCAGCAGGAAGGCCTGCGGTGCTGCCCTACGGAAAAAACGTATAAATGAGGCCCACAGTATTGAATAGCAATGCTTGGGCAAGCTCCAGTTTGCGCTGGGACCGCAGCTTGCAGGTTACAGTATGAAACAAGGAAAAAAGCTTTGTGGGTCGAACTTTTGTGATTTGGATCCAGCAACTTTGTGATGCCATGACAAAAACCCATTGGTGGGGAAACCACCAGACTTCATCTTCCGTAAGATTAAGTAGGGCTTAACAGGAACATCTGCAAAGATGGTTTATCAGAGGGTGAGTTGTTGAGTATTCTTTAGTTTACACATTCTTCTATGACACAATTTTTTTGATCAAAACCTCAACGAAGATGTCAACATTTCAGTCTTTCAAGAACCTAATAATGCTGTGGTTCTGGAAAAATGACCTTAGTGCAGGCTGCAGTCAGACCCATTAAATGAGCTAGTATTCTGAGAGACAAAGCAGACATCCTTCGAACTTGATATATTACCTTTTTTCATCATTATCACATTGTCCAGACTGAATTGTTGAATGGCCTTGTATGAATCAAAAACCCTAAAATCTCCATAGGATTTTCTGGAGTTCAAAAAGATTTTCTTGATTTACCAGAAAACCTAGACTTTGTAAATGTTCTAGGAAAACAAATGGCTGACCATGAAGAATATTCTTGTCTTGAGCTAGAATTAGGAAATCGTCTTAGTAGAGTATTTGTATCATTCCCCGCGTTCTTAAGTGCACTGTGACAGGTTTCAAAACTTTTGTGAAGCATCCTGGTGCTGACAAAAAGCGGAAAGAAAGAGACTTGAATCAATAAAATATGTCCTTCCATTAATAATGGAGGATTTTTTTATGCATGATTTGTGGATGAGAAATGTAAGATATGCATGTTAAAGGTCCAATCTGAACATCTACTTGCCCATTAATAAAGTGTCACTTAGATGAAAAATAATTTCCATTTTGAAGTGATGATCTGTTATAGAACTTTTTAACAACTTTAGGTTTCTTACTGTGTGAAAAGTCTTCTTTTTCTTTTTAATGAATACGATTGTGCTTAAAAACCCAGAGGGTTTGAAAGAGGTGATCTCTTTTGTCCAGAAGTGAATATACTTCGACCAAGGAGCAGATTCACTAAGGGGCATATTTACAAGGGCTTTATCTCCGCTTTTTTGGCTTACAAAGCCAAAAAAAGCGGAGATAAAACCAGCGCCCTATTTACAAGAGGGTGCTAACATGCATAATCGCATGTTAGCACCCTTTTTCCCAACGCCTCCCTTTGCATCTCCAATGAGATTTTCGCCAAAATCTAACGTCTGCTAAAATCCTGACTCAGCCACCCCTAACATAGGGGGTGGATTATGCTGATACGACCCTGTGGGTTGTATCAGGAAGGTTATTGCCGTTTTGCAGGGAACATCGCTGGAAAACCAGCGATGTTGCCTGCAAAAGGGCAATAACCTCGCTATCTCTGGAATTTGTATTGCCCTGGAGAAACGCGTTGTTAATAACGCGCTACCAGGGCGATAAATTCCAGAGATAGCCTGCGATAATATTATTATCGCTAAGCACGACCAGCGATAATTATAGCTGGCTTTTGATAATATGCCCCTAAGATTTTACACAGGTTTGCGTCACAAAATTGATGCAACTCAGCGCAAAATCTTCTTTTCCGATTTACTTTCGAAATAATGTGAAAGTAACGCAAAGCAGCAATTAGCGCTGCTTTGCATTACTTAGCGCCAAGGGGGCATACCATGGGTGGTGCGTGGGCGTTCCCATGCAACCACCCAAGGTTTCTGACACAAAACCCAATTTACTCAAAAAAGTAGACAGGGTTTAGCGTCAGAAAATAGCGAACACTTGAATCGGGCACTAAGAAGGAGAAATGCTTTTTTCTCCTTTATTTTCCAGCTTTGCATGTGTGCTGCACTCTACAGCATACATACAAAGTGGGTCAATGTTTAAAATTAGTCTAAGGATAGTATTTTGTACTGGAAGGGTATCCTTAAAGTACTAAACCTATGCTTGACTCACCGAGACACCCTTACACTATGGCACAAAGGAGTCTCCGTGGTGCACGGCAGCTGATTTCAGCGCCGGCGATAGGGAAAGGGGAGGAGAGTGCCATATTATTGTAAAAATGGCACTCTCCTGGTCTCCCCTTCTCATGCAGCGCAGCATTTGTGGCTGCCGCACTGCGCTGCGTGAGATACTGGTAAATCTGACCCTAAAGGTTGTTGGTCCTTTGAAATGGTAGAGAATGAGGGAAAAAGGATGAAACGGCTGATCATAAAGAACTATACAGTACCATTGAACTGTTTTCAGGACATAGGGGTCTGCAGTTATACCTCGCCAAGGGGAGAAGAAAAAAGCCAAGCAACCTCCAACAGGAAGATGATCACAAATGTGCAGACTTACCAAAGGTTTGTACTCCTCTTTTTCAACATCTTTGTTGTCTAAAACCCCTGTTTCTGTGGGGATAGAACTAAGGTATGTAGTCTTGGTTTTGATTATAGGATCCCCTGAAGCAATTATTTCCAATTGAGGAAAATCCGCAGAGGAAGCGGCACCTGGTTGTGTGGCTCTGCCAATAACATGTGACCTTAAAGATTTTCTCAGTGGAAACCGAGCTGTGTCAATTGAAGAAAACATGGACACATATTTGCTCTTGAGTCACCGTTAGCTTGATGGCCTTTCTCTTTATGTGCCAAACTTCCTCATTTTGGATCAATCTTCAACAATAGACTCTCTGTCTTTCCTGAGCCATAGCTGAATTAGCATTACCAAGAAAGCAGGTGATTCATTGTGCCCAATTAAATAAAATAGAGGGATCAACTTGGGTGCCTTCTAGTCTAGCCTCCTCTGCTCTATCTGTCATTCTAATCAGTGGGCCAGCCAAATCCAAAAGTCTGCCCTTACATTTTTTCCAGGCATGATCTACACTCTTTTTCGGGCCTTTACGAAACTTTGTGAAAAACAGAAACATGTTGGGATCTGTCCTAGAAGTTACTGTAATATTGCTAGGTAAGGAAGGAAAGTTGTGGACATTCAGAATGTTGGGAAATATTTAAAAGCCCCTATCGCCACCACAACATCACTTTTTAAGACATTTTGGTCGCGATAAGAACTTTGCCTTATTTTCAAGGCAGCGTTAAGCTACTTAACGTGGCTTAACACTGCCTTGTAAATGAGGCACCCTTTCATTCTATAGTTAGCGTGAAAGGGGTGGGCAATGGGTGTTGTTGTGGGCGTTCCAAGGCAACACCCATTGATTTTGAGGATGCCCCATATTTACAAGGGTGGCGTAAATATTGGGCAGTGCCAAAATTAAGACCAGGTTAAACCTAGTCTTACCCTGGCGCAACAAGGAGAAATATTTAATTTCGCCTCATTTTTGCTGTTTCCATGTGTGCTGCTTTGTGCAGCACACATAGAAACAGCACAACGCCATTGATTGTTTATGTGCAGGACGTTTTGCAACTTCTGTGTGCTTCATTAAGCATCACACATAGAAGTTACAAAACACCATTTCAGATTGTTTATGTGCAGGAAGGGACACCTTTCTGCACATAAACAATATTCTCCTGCAATTCAGGCACCCTTGCACTATGGTGCAAGTCTGCGTTGGCGCTAGGCGGCTAAATTAGCGATTGCACAGGGGGAAACACAGGGCTGCACTGTATCCTTGTAAATACGGTGCATCCCTGCGTTTCAGAAGTGGCGGAGCGCAGCGTTAAGCCAAGGAGGCTAACGCCATACTCCGCCACATCCACATAAATAAGCCCCATAGTCTATTTCATCTCAACTTACCTAGGGGTTGTCTCAACCTTGTAGAAATATATTGAGCTACATGTTCAGCAGGAAACTGTTCTGTAGAATTTGAACGAAGTATTAAGGAGGGATCGAATATAGGTTCCCCAGTAAAATCTAAAACATTCTTGTTTCAAGAGGAACCCCCACTACTTTAGAAGAATTTGTACCTCTCTCCTGCTGAGGCCCAAGCTGGATATCAACATCTGGATCCATGTCATCCATATTAATTTGTGATATGATTCTGTATCAAATGGTAAATATCATATTCATCATCAGTATCTAAAATATTTGTGACTTGGATTGGGTTTTGAATATCTTGTGGCGAATTTGCAGTCTTTCAGTAAGAAGATCGAGCCATTAGAAGTCCGATTTTCTATTATCTAAATTGTATAGGAGTTCTTAGTCTTTTTTGTACTTTTCATAACCAAAGTTTTCTGTGAAAGTTTTTTTTGTACTGATGCCTCTATATTTATTGTAATGCCAGACATGGAGTTGACCACTACCAGAAGGACAGAATCTGTAATGAAGTTAATTGTGTTTAAATAACTGGGCTTCTTCATCCTGCCCCAGCATGTCAGCATTGCTAGGCATGTTTTTCATGGGGCACGCAGGGGCACTGGGCCCAACTGTTGTGATTTAGGCCTTCTACTCCTCAGGTCCTGGGGCCCGCCCTACTATGGAATCTGAGTAACTGAGCCAAGTACTCCTTCTGCGCTTTACTGTCATTGGTAGATGTGGTTGAGCAATTCAAGGCTCCCTCGGGGGGAGGTGTGGATACAGATTAGTGAACATGGGCTCACTGCTCAAAATGATGCACATAGCAATACATCAATGTCCAGCCAAATGCTCACTATTGTTATGTTATGGTATGTTATGTGAATTTTTTTTTTGGTATATCTTCGCGCTTTTTTGGCCCTGCCCGTCACTCGTTCATTGTCAACTGAGGACGCCACTTGATTACGTGTATTTCCACGGATTCCTCTTACCCGCAATTCTATTATGATTGCGTGTCTACCCTGGATTCGCAGATTGTTCACTTTGACCACGGACCGGAGCTAGAAATCCCCTTTGCCCGTCTACATAATTTAACAGCCATTGTTGCGGTCTTAGCCGCACACGCCAGCATCTCTAGACCTCTTGGCACCTCCAGACGTGATTTTTATTCCGGCACATGACCACGCCGACAGTCCCTGGCAATTTCTCTAAACACCAGGCTTGTTCATTGTCTCGTCCTGATGATGATCCTTGTATCCGTGTAATAGGATCGAAACGTCGTCGACCCCAATCTAGACAGCATGCACATTAGTCTATTATGGAAAAAAGTGCACTGTTTGTAGAAAAAAAGCTTATAACATTGGATTTCGTAATTAAGCTTCGCTTGCCTTGCCTGTAATGTTTGTCTGCTTTGTATTTGTTTTCTTCCCCCAACGGATACAGGACTGTGTCCCACCCTTGTTTTGCTGTTTATTATTGTTATCTTTTTCATTGAAGAATTAAATTGGATGTCCGGCTGGACATTCCTAAATATAGTTCCGATTCTGTGCTATATTCATCCCCCTCATTCCTTAAATTGAGGACCACTGTTTGCTTCAAATTATGTGAATTTTTAGAGCACGGCTAATCACCCATGAGAGTATCAAAGTGCTGGGTAGGGCGGTCCCAAGGTGGGAGGAGGAGATCATGTCTTTTCATCTGGAAGAGCCAAGTCTTGAGGTTTCTTCAGAAGTCCATGAGAGAGGGGGAGGTTCTGAGGTGTTTCAGGAGGTTGTTCCAGGTTTTGGCTGCAAGGAATGAGAAGGAGCATCCTCCGCTTCTGGTCTTCTTGATGGAAGGGAGGTGTGCTCTTGCCAGTGACTCAGATCAACAGTGTCTGGTGGGTTGGTAGAAGTTGAGGCGTTGGTTGAGGTAAGCTGGACCAGTTCTGTGGAGAGCTTTGCAGGTGTGGGTGAGTTGCTGGAACTTACATCTTTCCTGAACTGTGAGCCAGTGGAGATTGTTGAGGTGTGGAGAGATGTGGTTATTTTTGCGGGATGTTCAGGATGAGTCTGGCGGCGGCGTTCTGGGTCGTTTGGAGTTGGCGTAGGACATAGGCTTGGATTCAGATGTGGAGGGTATTTCTGTAAACAAGTCTACTTGTGATAAGAGCCTGGGTGACACTTAGTCTGGTATTTAGTGGGATCCACTTGAAAATCTTGCATTGAATTTGAAGGATGTGAAAGCATGATAAGGAGAGGGCGTTGATCTGTCTGCTCATGGAGGCGTTGGTGTCCAGGGCGATTCAGAGGTTCTTGGCATGGTCTGCAAGGATGGGTGGGGGGCCAAGTTCAGAGGGCCACCAAGAGGCGTCCCAGGGGAGCGGTTGGTGCCAAAGATTAGGACTTTGGTTTTGTCTCTGTTGAGTTGGAGGCATTTGTTTTTCATCCAAGCAGCGACGTTGCTCATGCAGTTTGTGAAGTTTGCTTTAGCTGTGCAGGTTGAGTTGGTATGGGAGAGGATGAGCTGTGTAGGTATTATGAAAAAAGACAAGTATTTTATTCTACTGCCACATACACAAAGGAAAAATATGATATTTAAAAACGATAACACAATTCCCGTTGTGGTCGGGGCTCTAGTGTTTTAATGGCAGTTCCCTAACCCACTCCCTCCTCGAGTTAGCGCTAGTCGTTATTATCCAATCACTGTTGGCAACATCCAGGGAAACAAAGGCCCACAGCAATGGTAGTAAACAACGGTTGAGGACCAGATAATGAGTGTGGATGCAGATGACTCGCTCAAAGATTCCTGCTGGTGGAGCCAAGGGAGGCTTCCAGGAAAAACATAATTTGCAGATTTCATAAAAAACGTTGTTTCTATCTCAAATGGATGCAAATATTTGTGCCAGAAAATGTGCAGCATAATTTGTTATTTTTCCACTTAATTTAGATCAGCTTACTGCAAATCTTGATCCTCCATAAATCTTATTAGCCCTCCCAATGCTAAAGCTCAGCAAATTGGTTTCAGGGCTGTCATTTGCTGCTAAAACCCATATTTCCCTGCATTAAAATGTGAATGCTATCATTATAATGACAGCCCCCAACCACTCTGCAAAGGTTTACCATTGTCAGAAGTACTGGGATTATTTTACATGAAAGACCAAGCTATGCTGTAAGAGTTTCTAAAAAAACAATGCAAATTATGCAGCACAAATTATGTTGCTTCTGGCTCAACCAGGGCCTCATCTCTCCTAGTTGACTAACATTGTGCAATAAATCCACTATAGGGCTAATGGAAAGTGTCAATGCAGTAATAAAATAAGTCAACCTTTCACCTAGTTATGGATGATAAGGGCTCAGCTCAGTGGTGTAATGGGAAAGAATAGCCAAAGAGGCTCTTTAATGATGTAGAAGATATATTAACCCTGCAGTACTTGGGCAGCCAGAAACACATTGAACTAACCTTAGAACCAGTGGCAGCAAAACGTAATGTCTTCCCAATGTCCTACAGTTGATTTACTGCATTCATAAAGGACATCTTTTCCCTACAGGTGTTTAAAATGGAACCCTACATGGAAAGTTTTACTCCTAAGAAAAACTGAGGCACTGAGAAACTGTGTCAATGACACAGATAGGCTAACCCTGAAACATGGTAATCCATAAGCACATTCTTGTATTATATGAAAGGGTCATAGTACATGACCGTGGGGTGAGTAAGGGATTGAACGCAAACGTTTGCATCGGGCACATTAAAGGATAGAGCTGTCCGTTTGACTGATTTGGGCATCTGTGAATACAGACAATAATCATTTTAAGGCACACATATCGCTGGACGATTTTGACCCGAACCGTTCCCTACTCAAGGCTTGATTTTGTCAATTCCTCATTGACCATAATGTTTGACCACATGTACCCAGCTCCAGCCAGCCTTTGGAAGAGCATTAAAAAGAATACAGACCAAAGACTGTTAAGAAGATCCATGTCACCAACTCGGTCATAAACTGGCAGACAATTTGAACCTGTAAAATGAGGATTAACCATTACAGAAGAATCAGCTTTCAAACATTCGACATTGAACCTGCTGATCACCCCTTTAATTTTCTCTGGCTGATTGTCAAAGTCTAAATCTTTTATGCATGACACATATCCCAACACCATTTCCTGCCTTCCTGCCCACAGGTTCAATTACATCCAAATTGACAGTCAGAAGATGAGGACCAGTGAGCCCAAAGCTCATGTTGATTCTGAACAAAATATCCGCCTTGCTGACATTTGGTACATGAAACTGGACCTGTGCCTTTTAGGGACAAATGAAATTAAAGATACAGAGATTGGAGGATGTGGGGCATTCACCCAAAAAATGCAGATGGCCCGTCCCCTAAATTCGCAGTTCGTCTGTGCTGTTTAGAGGCGATGGACCCACAGCCAGTTCTACCAGCCAAAACACCTGGCCTGGGAGCCTGCCTGCCACTGGGCTGCCATGTCACAATGATGGCTGTCCTACTTAGGGCCGGGCAACCATCTCTGATTATCTCTGCACTGGTGCACCAAACGAGGCATAGTGCATCCCGGTGGAAATACAAGCAATGAGCTGACACGCAAGGAATACTTTCCCTACACAGCAAGGCCATTGCTTTTTTAGTTGACTCAAAAACTCTCGCTTTGAAATTTATTTTCAATAAAACAAAAAAGTATGGCAAGCAAAACCTAAATATCAAGGCACCTGCTTGGCATATTGCTATGCCTTTAATGCATTCACCATACTGGCAGATGCCCTTTAAGGAGTAGCATCACTACCAGGAAGGCAAGTATCTCAGAGTCTGCCGAGTGGCTCTCTTACAGGGGATCAGAGGCCAGAGTATTTACTAGCCTGGTGGCCTGGCGGGTGGCCCTTCAGGGTCTAAGTGAAGCTTGGGAAAGCGTAATTTTGACTTCAATGTGAGATAACATAGGAGTCCATCATAGTCATCTATAGTTGGCACTCAAATATTAAGTGTGACTAACTTTACAAAAGAAGGGGTATCATTTCTTTAGAATTTTCCATGTTGAGGTAAATGTGAATAAACTTTGTGCATGAAACGTGACTAATGGAAAGTATTGTATGGGATGTGTTACAGTTTATGAGAAAATAAAGGGTTAACATATGATATTGTGATGCTATTAATTAACGTAGTTGGTTAGGTTGAAGTCTAATCATTTGAATGTGAAGTTAGAATTTATTATTAATAATATAATTGAAATGAGAAAATTGTGAATTTTCTACATTCATTACCTACAGAGAAAATGTGCACATATATATAAACCAGTGCACTTTTTAAGTTGGCAGATATTTTAGGCCTAATGCGTTTTCATTTAACTTCATGTGTAATTTATTCTAGCCTACCGCTGCATTTCAGTGCAAGGATATGATGCAGTTAAACATTTGATTTGTGCTTAACCTTCAATGTGGAATGTTTTTTGTTGTATTTTGTTTCCACTGCAGGTGTGGATAAAGCCTTAATAGTTAGAATAGATGAGCTATTATTATGTTTGATAGTGAGGTGTGAAAGGACAAATTAGCACAAGAGGAATGTGGTAACAAGCTTGGGATGAGTTCTGATGGAGAAAAAGAAGAATGGACAAGGACAAAGAGGATCGCTTATCTGTGTGAGAAGGGAGTTGGAAGAATCAAGCCTGACCGATGGAAATGTACCAGAGAGAAGGTCATGTGGGACATGCTCCTTTCGAATGCAGTCGATATTGCCTGTTGATACACAGAGGAGACAGACACCTTTTGAGACTTATGGTGCAAACCTATGCTTCTGTGGCTTCATGCTACTTAATCCATGCGTGAAGTACTTCTATAAGGATTTCAACTGCTGACACCTTTCTTTCCTTTTCTCTGATATTGGTCCTGAACCTGAAAATCATGTAATAGAATAGGGGATCCTTGCTAGGCTAGTGTAGGAAAGGGTAGGTTTAACGCTGCTTGTTGAGACTCAATTAATGCAACTTGATTCAACCTTCTTTTCTCTGATTGTTTTTTCGTAATAATTGAACTAATCATACTTTCTCTTTTCTATCGAGCACATCTCTCCAGGAGATTTATTTATTTATTTATAAAGTTTTATATAGCGCGAACGTGATCCCGAAGGATATCAGAGCGCTTTACAATAGGAGGGAAGGAAGGTAATAAGCTGCCGTACCGGCATCAAATATGAACACATGAACAAATGAACAAATTTGCACACATTTTGCTAATTTTGTATATTTATATAATTCTGCTATGAGTAGTTTATGTGAGCTTATTTTTGAATGTGTAATAAACCCCACTAAACCTTTTTCCAGCTCATGCAGTCAAAGATCCATGGATAGCAGAAAGTAAATGGGCTCAGATTTTCACAGTTGTGAGTAAGCTGGAGCAGGCTCTTAATTCTTAACTTCTGCTTATAGCCAAGAACACTGGGCCCAGGAGGGACATAAAAGTCAGATAGATAAAACTTAGCATCTAAGGAACAAAGCTGGGGAATAGTACACAAAGTTATTACAGTAAATAAACATCAACAGAATAAAAGATAATGTACAAATAAATTCAATTGCCAGTAAAAAGAATGCAAAAGAGGGTCTAACTCAAGGGAGAATTTTTAGAGGAAGTGAAAGCCTGGGGCACAAGAAGAACAGCAAATCAGCTCTTGAAGAAAATATTGAAAACTCAATGTTCTCAGATGTCTGGCTCTTTGAATGAATACATACGGCTGTCCTCTTCACAGTGCTCCCCCAGCCCGATAAGAGGCAGAGGGAGTTTATGTGGAGTTTACAAATTAAAGCATTCCCAGGAAGACTATAATCCACAGTGGGAGAACATGAACAAAATCATCAATTGCGTCATTTTTTAAATGGAATTGGGTTTAAAGGTGCTTGGCTAATGCTATGGTTGAAGGCAGAAAGCCAATGGAGAATGCAGGTAGTGGCGGCTCCTCCGCTAAGGTGAAGGAGCGCCGCCCACTGCCAAGAGCAGCAAAGAAAGGAAAAAGGAAAATGATAATAACAGAATGCTATTATCATTTTATTTTTCCCCATGCTGCAGCAGTGCTTGAGGGGGCGGGCGGAGCTGCAGGGCTACAGGGGAGGAGTAGTAGACACTCCAGTGCACAATGACTATTTGGTCGGCCACCCAAAACAGTTATGCACACTCCCCTGTTCTCCATGCAGGATGCATTACAGCCTGCTTGGAGAACATGCCAAACCCTACAGCCCCTGGCTGATCGCCGTGTCACGGGGCTCAGACCAATCACAGCGCTCCATTGAAGCGTTGTGATTGGGTTAGGGGTGGGAGGCTGGCTGCCTGCTTCCTGTTCCGACCTGAAGTCGGACACAGGCAAGCAGGAGAGAAGACGCGGGACCCTGCAGCTGCAAGGTAAGTTTTATTTTGTTATTTTTTTTAGCCATCAGTGACACAAGTCTATATCCTATGTTTTTGGGGTCTTTGACATCTAAATCCGTCTTCGTTTTGGCTATTTCGCTGGTAGGGATGAAGATTGTTTCCCTTACTTTTGATGTTAGTGGTGTTTTTGAGTGTTTTGTTAGGTGAATTTCGTCCTTGTCGGCTGTTGGTGGTAGTACCTGTAGTCCCATGGGAGAAGGAAGGGCTGGTGAGAAGCAGGTGACAGAAGTCGAGGCTTGTAATGAGAGGGGGCGGGAGGATTCTTTGGGGTGCAGGGAATAGATGAATGACACAACTACTTAAGACAAACATGCGCGTGTTAGAATTTTAACAGAACAGGTGGAAATAAATAAGTCGCAATATATGATGGGAAGAGCGTGAATAGGCAGTGTAATTGGTCTATAACATTTCGACTGACCTAGTAGTGTAAAGGTTGCAGAAACAGCCACTGCAGGCCAACGACAGAAGAGGGTCTATACTTCTCCATCAGCTTTCCCAGCTCTTCTCCTTGGCAAAGGTTCCTCTTGAGTCCAGAAGTAATCTAAAGTTCTGGGCCCCAATATTTATACAGCATTTCTCTTTCTCTTTGTTCTCTGGTGGCAGAGAGGCTCTGTGCTCAGTCAAAACCAGGTCTGTCCTCTCTGGTCCAGCTTCCTGGCAGGAGGTGGAGACAGCATTGTGTAAGGTAGATCAGGCCCATTCAGGTGCAAGGAAATCTCCTCCCCCTACTTGTAATGTAGCCCAAGTTTATTCAGTTCAGCCCGGACTCCTCAACCCACCCCTGTGGCTATCTACAGTGAATGCACATCCCCAGCCCCTGTCACTCCAAAGCCAGACAGTCAATCCACTAACCAGCAGAGACACAGGATGGCTAAGCAAAAAAATACCTTCCTTCTAAAAGTAGTATTTTCAAACACACAATATAAAAATCATCTTTACTAAAATATGCATATTTATATTCAGAGTTCAAGAATGCTAAACTCAATCTTTCCATCTTGTTCCAATGGGAAGTTATACTTATAACATGTTATAAATAAACTCCCATTCTATTCTATGGGACAAATAGCCTTTCAATAGTGAAAAACGAAATACACTGCCACCTGTAAACTAAGGAGCAGCAGTACTACTGTGAAGCAGATACTGCCAAAGCTTTCCCTGGGCTCTCCCGCAACTCTGAACAGCTGGCAGAGGAAGGGCCAGTGCCTAATTTCAGCTGATAGTTGGCAGTGGGCCTCAACAACACTCATTTTTTGGGATCAGCACTTATTTTTCCTCATCAGATTTTGACCATGACCAAAAGACAGAGAACCCGCAAAGCAAAAATATGGAGCCAGTCTGGATGTGGCATTTTCAGCGTTCTGTAGTTTCCTAATGGGGTTCTGGGTGACGCCAGTGTACAGTGTGTTGCAGTTGCAGAGTCTGCTGGTGATGAGTGTGTGGGTGGCCTTGTTTCTGGATTCTGTGAGGATCATTCTGAATGTCTTTCAAAGCAAGCGGAGTGTGTGGAAGCATGATAAGGATACGGCATTGATCTGGCGGTTCATTGTGAGCGAGGAGTAGAGTATGATGCTGAGGTTAAGTGCATTGTCCGTAAGGGTGAGGGGTGGTCCCAGTGCAGCGGGCCACCAGGAGTCATCCCAGGCTGAGGGGGTGGGTCCCAGGATGAGTACTTCGGTCTTGTCTGAGTTGAGGTTGAGGCACCTATCTTTTATCCAGGTGGCAACAGCCTTCATCCCACTTTCAAAGTTGATTCTGGCAGCTGTGGGTTTGCTGGTGAGGGAGAGGATCAGCTGGGTGTTGTTGACGTAGAATATGAGATTGAGTCTGTGGTTCCTGACTCTGGCAGCGAGAGGGGCCATGTAAACATTGAAGAGGGTGGGGTTCATTAAGGAGCCCTAGGTCACTCCGCAGCTGATCTCTGTAGGTTGTGAGAGAAACGGAGGTTGTCTCACTCACTGTATTCGGCTGGTAAGGAAGGAGAGGATCCAGTCAAGGGCCTTGTTGCGGATGCCGGCATTATGGAGTCTCGTGACTAGGGTGTGGTGGGAGATGGTATCAAAGGCTGCCGAGAGGTCCAGTAGAATGCGGGCTGCCGTTTCTCCTTGGTCAAGTTGGGCGTTGATGGCCTTCTCGATGACCTTGGCTGTGAAGGGGAGCAGGGAGATGGGTCTGAAGTTCTTGAGGTCTGTTGGGTTGGCGGCTGGCGTCTTCAGCAGTGGGTTGATCTCGGAGTGTTTCCAGTCATTGGGGAAGAGTGTTGTCTCGATGGAGCAGTTGGTGGTGAGTCGTAGCTTGGGGCAATGGCGGGAGCTGCTTTATGGAAGATGTGAAAAAAGCAGGCAGGGTTATGAGGGGACCATGGAGTGGGTACTCTTCATGGTCTTGAGTGTGTCATCTGTGGTAAGGGGACTCCAGTTGGGCAGGATCTGTTGGGATGCAGCGTGGTTTCGTGCGCTGGTGTCAGGTGGGGTGGGAGGGTCTTGGGTTTCGAAGCTGTCGTAGATCTGCCTGATCTTGTGCTGGAAGAAAGTGCTGAGTTTGTTGCAGATCTCTTGAGAGGGAGGGATGTCTGTCGTCTCGCTGTTGGGCCTGCGAACTCCTTGAAGATGGTAAAGGTTTCTTTGCTGTTGTGTGCATTGGTGTTGATTCTGTCTTGGAGGGCCATTTTCTTTGTGGTTTTGAGGAGGAGGTGGTGTGCGTTGACTGTGGTTTTGAAGATTACGTGGATTTCTAGGGGTTTTGTTGTTCCTCTATCTCTTCTCTACAGGTCATCTGCAGGTGCGTCTGGACTTGTGGAGGGCGGGAGTGAACCAGCTGGCTTTCTTGGAATGTAGTTTGCCTGGGGCCTACCTAAGGGGTGCCGGCACAGTTGGAGATACATTGGTGGAGGTTGCGTGCTGAGGTGTTGGCGCCTGCAGATGTCGTCGGTGTGGTAGTGCTTAGGAAGGTGGTGAGATGTTCTTCTGTGACCCTTTTCCAACTATGATGGGTGAGGCAATGAGGGCGGTTGTGTATGATGGGCACGGTGAAGGCAAAGTGCATGCAGTGGTGGTCAATCCAGAGGAGTTCAATGGTGTGGCTGTAGGAGATGTTTCCGCTGGCAGAGAAGACGAGGTCAAGCATGTATCTGGCTGTGTGGGTTGGAGAGGTGACTAGCTGCTTGAGTCTGATGTTGGCGAGGTTCTTCAGAAGGAATGCGGTGTTCTGGTCACTGGGGTTGTCCAGGTGAAAATTGAGATCGTCAAGTAGGATGTCATCTGTGGATGTGAGAGCCTGGGGTGCGATGGGGATGACCATGGCATCGGTGAAGCGCGGGCTGGGCCAGGAGGCCTGTAGACAAGGGTGCCATGGAGGGTGGTGTTGGGGTAGTAGAGGTGTTCCATGGTTGTTGCTGGGTCACCCGAGTGGGTGGTCAGGCGGAGGGTGTTCTTGTGAACAATGGCGATGCCTCCTCTTGGTTGGTCGGCACTGTCCTTGTGGGTTTAATCCAGGTTTCCGTGAGGAGTGCGATGTCGTGGGAGGCGGCATCAAGGAGGTCCCAGATTTCTGTGGCGTGTTTGTGGTGGAAGAGTGTGTTGAGGAGGATGCAGCTGAGCCAGTCTGGTACGCTGTTGGTCAGCTAGACGGGGGAGGAGCTGGCATCTGGAGGTTGGCGAGGGTGTAGCTTCAGTTTCAGCAGGAGCAGGGTCCCTGGGTGTACTTCAGTGATGTGAGGTGGCAGGCGGTGTGGTGTCCTATAATGAGGGCACGGAGGGTGCTGGATTTGTATCTGTGGGAGGTCCGAGAACCAGGGTCCGTGATGCTGTGCGTGGTCCAGGCACAGATGGGTGCAGACAGAGTTGCCTTTAGCCCACCTGCTGTGGGGCTGCCATTAAGTAGCATCCGGTGGTGGGACAGCTGGGAGGCAGGAAAAGTGGGAAGGATCACTCGAGGGGGCAGGACCACGGGGGATCACAGTGCCAAGGGTGGCGAAGCACGAGGAAAAGTGCAAAAAGGGACAAGGAAAAAGGCAAAAAGCTGAAAAAAGGCAGCAGCAGAAGAAAGGCAAAAGGGCAGGAAAGGAGAAAAAAGTGTAAGAAAAGAGAGACAGAAGGGCAGTCCAGCAGCAGAGCCATGACACTCTACCACTAGACCACCAGGGATGAAACACAGGTGGGTGCCTGCGGGTGGAGGAGGGCCTCGAACTCCTGACCGGAGGGTCAGCAGCAGCAACGCGGACAGCAGCCGCCAGGTGGAGCTGTGCCGTGAGGGGAGAAGTTCACTAGTAAGGTCAGAGGAAAAATATGTTGCAAAGGCGGAAAGCAGGAACCAGCATGAGTGAGATAAAGGGCAGCCAAGTGTCTGATAAAGGGCAGGGCATGGCTCTTCCCGATCTCATGGCTCTGATGGTGGATGGAAGAGCCATGAGATCGGGAAGAGCCATGAGGTCGAGATAACACTAGGCAGCCTTGGTATTAGGTGTGTTGACATTTAAAAGCCCCTGCAGCGAAAATCCTGGCACATATCTGGAAAAAGCTCTGCCCCTATTGATTCACTGAGCCCAGGCTGGTTTTGTGAAAGGTAGACCCTCATCTGATAACATCAGGCTATTCTGTCATGTCACAGGAAAGGCAAAAACACTATCTTCACCCACAATGGCCATGGCTCTGGATGCAGAGATGGCCTTCGATAAGGTTTTGTGGTTTTTCCTGCATGCAGTCCTGTACATGGTTTTTGATCTTTGAACCCGACCTTCTGCCCTCTTATGGGTGAATAGATACCTTTCTAATAAAATACACCTGTCCCAAGGGACACACCAAGGATATCCACTATCCCCACTTCTATTCTTGTTAGCAGTGCAATCTTTGCTCTCGGCAATCGGGATTAACACATACCTCAAGGGAATCCTGTTTGCAAATAATTCTGATAAAGTAGAAGCATATGCAGGTAATGTGTTACTAGCAGGAGAGGAACGAGCTAACAATGAACCAGAGAGGGGAGGGTGAGAGACACCTGCAAACACATGCACTCTTAGAGGAGTGCAACAAGGGGGAGCAAAAACTTTCTAGAAGCGCACGGCCAGTAGAAGGACACTGGTCACAGACAGGAAGCTGTACCTGGTCCATTTATCACAGAGCTGACAAACACAAGAGGAGAAAGTGAAACCAAGATGCCTGGACCAATGAGAAGCAAGGAAATGAGAGTGACATAATTTTTGTGTGTTTTTTTTTGTTTACAGGGGATCTTGGAAGTGACAGTCCATATGTTGTCTCAGGTGAGACCTTAAAAAAGGCCTACTGCTACTGTCATCCTTGTACTGGTGCTCAAAAAGGGCTGCTTTCAGCCACACATTTTATGCACCATGGTGCAGAGAAGTGTACATGATATCTAGCACATATGATTTGTACAAGAAGGATACCCTTTCAGTACAAAATCATATGGACAGACAAATTCCACACACTGGTGGTGTGGTGCTCTGTATTTTTTTTAATGTATTTTTTATTGTAAACTTTTATCTGCCTTGTTTAGACAATAACAAGTTCCTTGTTTTCTTCTTTTTATTTTTCATATATTTACATAAAAAAATTAAAAAGTAAACGTCCAAATTTGCCAAGGTCATACCTATTGGCTTTGTCTATGTTTGTTTAAAATGTTCTCTGTAGAACCCCCTGTTCGCTTATTAGATCGCGTTATACCCACTATTTGCCATAGAATTAAAGGTCAATTTACATACAAAATAACCACCGCATTTGCAGCTTCCCAAGATAGATTTATTAACTGGGCCAATGGTTAATTGAAAGTGGTTTTGCTCGAGTTATATTTTTGAGAGGTAAAATAGGAGGCAACACAGTTTTGTGCTGCCATCTACCGTTGAAGTGATGTTTTGCTGGCTCACGGATCTGGGAGTAAATATTAAATAGAAAGTACAAAATTAAGAGACTTCGGCTCTAATCGGAAAAAAAAACGAATCTTCTGCTGGGGCGGTGGTACAGAAGTCCGTAGAATTAGGGTCTCCGAGGACAAGGAATATACTAGGTCGTTTTAAATTCTATTTCACCCAAACAGCTTCATATAACATCTTAATCAAATTCATTGCAGCAAACCCTGCCAATGTTCATTTACGAGTCTACGACTAATCTTACAGAAAGATCACAGCATCCTGCATGGTATGAAATATTATTAAAACAGGACCCCATCGTGCTGCACAGGTTTTATATACTACTGCAGCAATAACACATCCAGGGGGATATTCTCAAGAACGTGTGATAACCATCGCAAATTTAGCTGAATGCAACTTTGCAAATCGCAGTCTATCACGATAAAATAACACCGTCTTAACGTCCAATTCCCAACCCGGCGGCACCATGCGATAGCAGCACGATATCGTGCCAAATGACCACGTAAAAAAAAAAACTCGACAAACCAAAAATGCGAAACACGAAGGCCCAAAAATTTGCGATGCCCCAAAGTGTGTTACCAAAATCAGCGAAAACCAGCGACAGGCCTGCAATTCCCACGTGTCATGCGTGAAAATGCACTATAAAAAAAAAAAAAAAATTCGAACTGCGTAGCACCATGGATGCACCCGACCGAGTGCAGAGGACAACCCAAACTCCACAAGCCCCACGGAGGACCAGCCTGGAACCCCGTGTTCAGGGAAGGGCAAGGAGAAGAGGAAGAGGAAGACGGGGTTCAGTCCTCAGGAAGACCGGATCATCGTCACGGAGGTGATATAACACCATCAACAACTGTTCGTCACTGGCAACCCAAACGGAAATACGGCAGTCCATCGTCACCAACGTCAATGCAGTCTGAGCGTCGAGTAGGTCAATGGAGGAGGTCAAGAGGCGCTGGCATAAAGAGCACAGCTAAACCAAGGAGAAGCTCGCCGCCAACAGGAAGGCAGCAAGGGCGACTGGAGGTGGTAGTCCTGCGCCACAGGAGGAGCTGGATGAGCTGGAGGAAATGGTGGCCTCAGTCATCAGCGTGGAGACGGTGCCAAGAGTTGGGGCATGGACACAGCTCGATATGACCTGACCCAACAGCAACAGGGTGAGTAAAAACCAGGGACTGGGGGGGCGAGGGGAGATGGGCACAATGGCACACATGCATAATCATGTGTAGCACTCTGCACACGCACGGTGACTGTGGAACATGTCCCTCATCCCCGTTGCACACTGCAGCACACACACATAGCAATAAAAGCACATCCGACGACAATGTGGTACAAAGTGCAACACCTACACTGCAGAACAGAGGACACAACAGGTTCCGCTTGTGCTTAGTAACTGTCCACTCACATCTGGCATTGCCGGACACTGTGTGATGATAATGTACGGGTACTACCACACATCCATCATGTAGTCGAAAATCCCACTGTCTTCCATCAAATAGCCAGCTCCACCAAAACAGTCACAATGTGCCTTGTCATGCAGTCTGTATGTAAACATCTGCTAAGCGTCAACATACATGGGAAACTCTGTTAACCTGCATCTCCCCTTAACATTGCAGAGGGACAATCAACACTTACTGCAGAGCAGACCACAAACCCCATCATTGATGATGAAGAGGACAACCTGCACATATGTCAAGACACACTCCAACGGATAATAGACAGCCTCTGCACCCCACCCCCAGGAGCAGGGAAGGCCAGCTGCCTCGAGGTGACCCCCCCCACCTGAATAGACCACACAGCAGGAAACACACACCACCACGGCTGTCTCCAAGGACCCCCACGAACAATACATGGAATTCCAACGCCGTGTTTTGGGTTGCCAGGTGGAGTTGGAAGGATCAGCTGCGGGTGAGTTTCGAGCTCATGGCAGCCAACTCTGTGCCATACGTGGGTGTCTGAGTCCCATCAGGGACCACGTGCAGTCCCTAACGGACACTGCACCATGCTCACCGACAATCCTTGCTGGGGCCATTACTCGGATACAGGAATTGTCTAGTCAGACAGGCACCAGCGATGACAGCACAGAGTTGGCACAGATGTGGAGGACAATGAAGACCATGGAGCAGATGCAGGCTGGAAGTACTGCTGCCACGGCTGAACACCAGCGAGATGTAGCTGGGATCTTACATGCCCTGCAGTTAATCATCTTGCCATTGCTGCCACTGAGCCAGTCCCAGATAACTGCAGCGGGAACTTCGACACACACATCTCCGACCCCCGATGTGTCAGTGGCGCACAGTGATGCAGCCCCATCACCTTCGCACCCTGATGTGTCAGTGGCATACAGTGATGCAGCCATTACACCGCCACACACACCGGACACACCGGACACAGAAGAAGTATCAGAGGAGTAAGACGTGGATGGTAATTGCTGTATGAGGAAGGAGGTAGTAGCATCCATCACCGCCAGATGGCCTGTCCCTGCCTGGTTCTGCCCTATGCATCATGCCCTGGAACAACACCTTCCACTGACCCCCGGAACACTCTGCGACATCCACCCGGACCCCGACATGGACTGCCACATCATCACTGCTTGACAATTATACAGCAATCCTGCTGCCAACTGCACTCTCCCTCTTCCAAATCACCTTTCAATCCCCAAAGGACTCTAGTTGGCCCACCACTGGGCTTCCATGATATGTGGGCTTGGATGGCCATGTACAGCTCCAGCTCCGTCATTCACCAGAATGTGAATAAAACATTTGAAATCAAACTGATGTGTCATGACTATGTTCACACATGTATGAAAGCATGGCTGGATGTAGGGACAATGATTGCACAAGAAGGTACACCTTGGTGAATGACATCAATGCGCATGTTTATCCCTGAGACACATGGCCAATTGGATGACTGTAAAGGTGAGTACTAGCTGTGTCCCCATTGCACATTAACAACAATCTCACAATCCCCCAACGTACGCACACGTCCATGAATTGAATAGGGCTTTGTGTAGAAATGACCAAATCGGTACCAGGCCAGGAGTGGTGTCCTACATCACATGTGACAATGGAACTTCAAGTCGCATACCTACTCACACACATCTGTGTGGACACATTCTGTCATGATTTATGACATTGCTCCACATGGTCAGAGGTTGGACCATACTCACATTGCTGAAGACACGTAAGTGCACATGTATGCCAGCAACTATCCCAAAACAATGTCTGGCTTACAGAGGTGGAGCTGTCAAAAGGGACCCACCCCCATTGTACATGCGTCAGTCAGACCCTCCCTGTGTAGGGACGATGCTCATTGTGGCACACGAGTGGTCAATCTAATTAACACTCATCACAGTTAGACACCAGTGAAGTTGCGTAGACTTTATTGGCATGTGCTTGTCAGTACGGACAAGGTAATGGCCACAATATGCAGGGACATGCTTAAGACACTTACACGCAGCATGTGAACATGTTGAGGTGCAGGAAATGGGGAGGCAGAATTGAACACCAATCATTACAGATGGCAACGGTCTCAGCCCACCTTGCCTTGCTGAACGAGTCATGTGTTGTTTGGCATCTGCCCATTGCCCCGTGTGAGGGGGCATGACTCACAGCCCATGGTGTCTGCATAGTGCTCTGACACAGGACTGCTCCAACTGTCTGATCATGTGAAAGGGTCTGACAAGGTCACATATCGTGCTATATTGCCATGTGTGTGCTCTCCCCCCAGTAGTGTGTCCGAATAGGTAATGTTACCAAACGACGCTGTGCTGCTCCGACCATGGAACTGCATCACCTTGCACAGGTGTGTGTACACACCCGTAGTTCCACGCACATGCATTCAGAGTCCAGACAAAGGCAGACATGTCCTCTGTTGTGATGGGATATGTGAGCATTCCCCACGATGCAACAAGGTGCGGAACTGTGGGGGTACGAGAACCTGTCTTCCTTAACCATCTCGGAAAACAAGTTCTTGCGCAGTATCACCTCCCTCCCGCAGAGCACACCTTTAGTCCCCCTAAGGTATGACCTTGGGAAGAACTCTATAGCTGATGTAGCCAGGCTTCGACCTATCCTTTATTGGCGTCGCCTATGGACCACTCCAGCGTTGGCAGAGTATGCAGAGGGTTTTCTTGACATATTGGCGATAGTGGGCTCCCGGAAGATTGCTTGGCTTAACGAAACTAGAAAATCCCTTGAGGCTTTGGGGTTGAGCGAACTTTGGGATAACCCTACAGCAGCTATTTTTCCATCTAAAGCTCTCTTGAAGGAGAAATACTGGGAGCTGGTAAACACAAAGGTACTCTCTGCCACTAAACCCTTTTCGCTTTCGGACGAATTTATGAACATCAAACTCGTCCCTAGGCTAGAACACTTTTGGGATCTTGTAACTAAAGTTCTTGATAGGAAATTGTTTTTCCAGATGCGGGTGGGAGCGTTGCCCTTAAATTCATTTGTAGCCCAGTGGGAACCCCAGAAAAGTAATTTATGTCCCTTTTGCAAATCCCAGGTGGAAACATTAGCCCATATGTTTTTTGTATGCCCTGCTTACTCGGCCCCGAGGCGTGTGTGGTTGAAACCCGTTTGCCTACTATTGGGCACTAGACAGAGTGTTGAAGCAGGAAGGCTCCTTCGCACCTGCAATGACCCGGTAATTGTTGTGGGGGTTGCCAAATTTCTGGGGTGGGCATGGATTATAAGAGCTAAGAGTATCAGATAGTAAAGTCAGACCTCTGGTATGTTTTACCCAATGATCTTTTTATTATATGCTTTTTAAAACTTGTAAATATTTTAAGTAGTTTCGCTTTTACACTGATTCTTGTTAAATTATTTGTGTATTTTGTACCTGTACTTGTTTTGTCTCGCTTTTATGACTTCTGTCGAATAAAGCTGTTTGGATTGGATTGGCAACAAGGTGTTGGGACCTGTGCTGTGGGTGACAATCCGATGTGGCTACAGGAACTTAGTTACTCGTCCATGAATGCCAGCGCAGCTTCATGTGCAAAGTGTTCCAATAGTACGTCGTTGTCGGGTTCTAGGAATACCAGGGTGAGCCAATCCATTAACTGGTCTGGTCAGATGTGCTCAGTCCACGCTGTTTCCCCAATCCGCAACACAGCCCAATAGGGCAGCGCCTCGATGTGGTCACTGCACACGAGGATGTGTGCAATCTCCCATGTGCAACTGCCAGCACATACGCTAAAGATCAGTGCATCCCATGCACGGCTATCCCGGTGACACTCCTGTTCGTGTGCCAATAGGGGACGCACTGTCAGGTCATAATCCAATTCAGCTACTGTTGCGTTGGATAGGCAGACCTCCATGGGCCACTCGAATGTGCATGATCAACAGTGGAACCAGGGCTGGACGCAGGTGACGTAGGCAAGACGGAAACTCAGACGGAAACTGATTTGCAACACTGCCAGTGGCAGTGATCCCAACAGATGCAGCATTCGTGCACTGTACAGTTCCACGTGACAGGGGTTGTGCATGTGTCCGGGAATGACTGCCATTGCGTTTGTTGGGCTTGTGGCACCGGCACTCCTCAGACCGGCGGAAGTTCAGTGGACGATATGCCGTAGCTCTGGACAATGAGTCGTATGTGTGTGCAACATTTGGACATATGGGTAGTGTATAGCCAATGTGTCAAGGACATCCCTTGCAGGTGTAGTTCGTGCAGGGACAAGTGTGTGTGGGGAGTTGGCACATTGGTGTTTCATTAGCTCAGTCCGTGGTGTGGGAGTCGTAGGAGGCTGGTATGGTATCTCACGCAGGGTGTGCCAGCCGCATTCAGGACCAAGGTCGGGGGCTCGGTTGGCTTTCAGCCTTGTGTGTTGAGACAAAGGGCTTTCATTCCTGATTTCATTTCCTAAATGTAATGTGGACTTCACTCTGACTTTGATGCCAGGCCTGTGATTTGGGGTGCACAGATTTCGAGACACATGCAGCTGTTGGCATGTTTGCATGAGCCAAGGGCCCCGATTGGCCTTGCGCTTCTTGTTCAGTCTCTCTCTTTCTCTCTCTACCGGTCCTTTGATGAGTGCCTGACACACCTTATCTTGGATATTGTCTTGGAGGCTGTGAGTCACAGATTGTCCAGGGATGCCCGCCATGACTCTTCAAAATAGTTGTTTAGGGACAAATTAGAATGTGACATTTGGTTAGGTCTTTCAATGGTGAATGTGTGAAACAGGGTTTCAGTGCTCACATGTAGGTTGATTGTTGCAATTGTGCGACATCAGGCGGGTGCTTTTGTTCATGTTTTCGTGCTGTTGATGTGCAGTGCCTTGGTCCGGGGGAGTTGGGGGGTGCCCGGGGTGGGGCCCAGGGGGAGTGGTTTGTGGTCCTGGGGGTGGTGACAGTGGGTGTTGTGGCCCTCTTGGGTGTCCAGCACACACGTTTAGTGGCTCCATGACATCTGTTGTTCTTCAGGTGTGGCTCTGGGCTGGGCTCCCTTTTGTGGTGCAGGCTGCCGTCTGGCTTTGCACCAGGTCAGAGCAGGTGTACATTTTCTGCTGCTAACGCTCCTTATCGCATGTTTCGTGCTCTTTCCGCTGATCTGGCTGGTCGTTGAGAATGTTGCGAAGTGATGTTGTTGCAGATTTTAGCAGGGGAACACCTACTCTGCATCTCATTAGCGATAGTTCCCAGGGTCATCTGTGGCGATGTTTTTTGCGGCTACTATCGCAGGTAAACTGGTGCTATGGGCTGTTAGCACCGGCTTGTGAAAGGGGTGATACATTTATCGTGACTTTGGCTGCGAGAAAGTGGCGATAGCTCCTTGAGAATATGCCCCCCAGTTGTCAAAGGCATTAGCAAAAGTATGGCTGTGAAGCAGCAACCAATGGGTTACACAGCTGGGTGGAGAAACGGCACAGACTCCTGTGCATGAGCGAGCATCAAACCAGCCTGCGCAAGCCAATCTCTGCTCTGCTCTCATGCTTGGTAATAGCATGTGAGCAGTGTCTGGATTGGATGTGGAGTTTGTGATGGTGTCCCTGCGACTGCCTAGAGCAAGAGAGCAGAGGAGCACTGCGGTGAGGCATTTGGAAGCATCAGGTAAGTCTTTTTTTAAATTTCTTATTAATCCCCCTGACACCCTGCCACTGTATATTGGCAGCAGCCGAGACTGATATGTGAGTGAGTACATGTGTTAGTATCTGTAGGAATAAGTCAGTGGGTGTGAGTAACTGTATGGGTGAGTGGCTGTATGAGTGACTGTATGGGTAAGCCGGTGTGTAAGTAGCTGTATCGGTGACCGATTCAGTATGCGAGTGGCTATATGGGTGTATGAGTGGGTGTGTTAGTGTCTGTATGTCTCTACGACTGGATGAGTGAGTGGCTGTATTGGTGAGTGAGTGGGTGCATGAGTGGTTGCATGGGTAAGTTAGTGGTTGTGTGAGTGGTTGTATGAGTGAGTGGATGAGTGAGTGGCTTTATGGATCAGTAAGTGGGTGTGTGAGTACTTGTATGGGTCTGTCAATGGGTATGTGAGTGGTTGATTGGGAGTGGGTCTATGAGATGTTGTCTGGGGGTGTGACTGGGTGTGTGAGTAGTTCTGTGGATGATGTCATCAGTGATTTTGTGAGACCGGCCTCACGGCGTATGCCCTCCCGATCATCCAGCCAACCTGCAACCACCCCCAAGACACGGCATCTCCGACTCCGGCCGCCCCAGCCACACAGACCCGAGGGCCGGCCAGAGCCCCCGACAGACTCGACACCCTACCACGCATGTCCGACCGAGGGAGCGGGAACCCCCGAGCCAGACCCAGAGGCGCCAGCCCAGCCACACCTCGGGTCGCCTTCCCCCGGGAGGACTCGATCGGCCACCAGGCCCCTGGGAAGCAGGCGCCTCGCCTGCCGAGCGTCTGGGGTCCCTCCCAGACCCACCTGAAAAGACCAAAGAAACGAGCGGCAGGAAATCCCGCCGAACCCCCTCAGTCACCCAAGGCCCCTCTCTGCGAGGACTCCGGACTTCAAAGGGCAGGGGGAGTATAATAAGGGGTGCCGGAGGAACGAATGGCAGAGAAGACCTGGAACCATTGAAGCCTGCTGACGCTGTCGCGGCTCCGGAATACCGAACCACCTGGGCCTGCTGAGTGAGTCGCGGCCCCCAGCCATTGAACCATCTGAGCCCTGCCGACGAGATCGCGGCTCCCGAACTCCGAACCACCTGGGCCTGCTGAGTGACTCCGCAGAGACACTACCTTCAAAGACTGTCCCGCTACCCCCATTCCCCTACCACCGATTTGTAGACTCTTGTACCGCTGATGTACTCCTTACGCTTTGGATCATAAAGATCCCTTGAAACCTTCGATAAAAGAACCTATCGTCCTACAAAGAATACGTGTGGTGTCACTCTGTTCGTAGTGTAAGCTCAGGGTGTGCATGCCTGGTTCGGCCTACTTGGGAGAGGTGGGTCAAAGGGGTGGGCAAGACGTGCATCGAACCCCCCTCCGGCGAACGCCTTTCCAACATTTGGTGGCAGACGACGGGATCCGAGCCGACACCGAAAGAGAGCGTGCAGTGAACGACTGACGCACTACCAAACAGAGATGGAAGGAGAAACCTCCCTGGGTGCCGCAGGTACCGAAATGAGCTCGACGTTCCGAAAGGATCAATTGGACTATTATATGCATAGAGAATTAAAACAATTTTGCAAAGACCTTGGAATCGCTACCACCGGATTAAGCACAAAGGAAGACTTCCAAAAAGTATTGAAGACCTGGGTCGAGACGGGGGCGCCCCTGACCCAAATGGAAGGAGACTCCGCCCATGAACCACAAAGCATCCCGGTGAGAAACAGCGGGCCAGAGGGGAACCTGTCCCCCGAGGAACTAGCAGACCGAGAGAGAGGCCGCAACCACGAACTTGAACTGGCCAAGTTGAAAATCGAGGGAGAACTAAAACTGGCCGAGAAAAAGCTAGCCGTCGAGCAGTTACGGTTACAAGGGGAACTCGAGGAAAAGAGACGCCAAAGAGAGCACGACGAAAAGAAACTCCAGCTGGAACATGAACGCAGCCTGAAAGAGATCGAGTTGAGGGCTAAAAGCGAAGAGTCACGACCTTCCGGGAATCTACCATCCGCTCCCACCGTGGAAGCCAAAGTCCACATCCCCAAGGATGTGGTAAAGGAGTATTACAAAAACGACGATATCCAGCAGTGGTTTAAGGCCTACGAAGTCGCCATGACCTCTCACCGAGTCCCGCAGAAGGATTGGGGGGCTGGGCTATGGGGCCGGTTCTTAAGCGAAGGAAGAGATACCCTGCTGGATCTGCCCTCCACGGTCATGAACTCCTACAGCCACATGAAAGAAGCCCTCGTGGGCCGGTATGGACTCACTCCCGAGATGTACCGGCAACGGTTCCGAGATTGCAAAAAGATACCGGGCACCACATGGGTAGAATACGTGAACTTTTACAGCCGGGCCTTGGACGGGTGGATCAAGGGCAGCAAGGTCTCCACCTTCGAAGAGCTGTTTGATCTGATCGCCTGGGAACATTTAGCGGCCAATTGCTTTGTAGAACTGCGCCAACATCTCCTGGACAGTAAACTCACCGACCCTCGGAAGCTGGCCGCCGAGGCTGACCGTTGGGTGAATACCCGGGCCACCCGAGGCCCCGTGGGAGACTACGGTCGCCACAGTCAAGGACCCCCCCGCCCGCCAGAGGGGCGGAGGAAACCACGGCCGACCGAGAGACTACCCAGGGGGGGCCCCCGCACAGCCCTCCCAGCAGCCCACCAGCAGCAGGCCCAGCCCCGTCCCCAGCCAGCACCGGAGCCCCGGGGCGGCTAGGGCCACGAACCAGGATCACCTGCTTCCGCTGCCAACAGCCCGGACACTACGCCAATGACCCCCAGTGTCCCCAGTATCAACAAACCGCAACGACCAACCCCCCCGGCCCGGCAGATGGCCTCCGTGGCCCTAGGGGAAGAGATCGAGGACTCCGAAGAGTGGGAACCAGCTGCCATGGCCCTGGTCTCCCTTGGTGATCGAGAAATGGTCCCCGGGACACCCTTGCCCGCCAACACGAAGAAGTACCGACAGCAGGTGACCATCAACGGCCACCGAGTCGAGGGCCTCCGCGATACCGGGGCAAGTGTCACCGCGGTCCACCGCAACCTAATCTCTGAAGACCAGATCCTACCCGATGCCCTCTGTCCGGTCATATCCTCCGACAATTCCGAGAGCCTCTGCCAGATGGCTCTGGTGCCTTTCGAGTGGGGAGGAGTCTCCGGAGTATTGAAGGTAGCTGTCCGAACATCACAGCCCGTAGACTGCCTCCTGGGCAACGACCTCGAGAGTTCCCCGTGGGGGCAAGTGGAACGAAGAGCCCATCTCGAGATGATGGGCCTACCCGAATGGGTCTGCGCCACCACGCGCTCCATGACCGCGCGATTGCCCCTCTCCGAGGGCGGTGAGGCCCTCCCACCGAACACTGTCCCCGGGAACCGGGGCACCCTACCAGAAACGGACAACCCTCCTTCAGAAGGAGAAGAAGACACTAACCCGGGAGAAGGGCCGGAACCTTCCGCCCCTGAGGCGCTGACGGAGCTCGGAGAACTGCCCGAGATGGCCCAGTGGCGCTGTGAGGGAGGTCCCTCCCGTGAAGAGTTCTGCCAGGAACAGGCCACCTGCCCTTCCCTCGTGGGACTCCGACAACAAGCAGAAGCACAGACCGCCGGTGACCGGACCGGAACCCACTGGGTCTATTGGGACAATGGCCTCCTATACAGCGAACAAAAGTCAGCCGAGCTAGGCGCAGCCCGAGTACTGGTAGTACCCCTGCGCTTCCGAAGCCTCCTCCTGGGCCTGGCCCACGATGTACCCTTGGCAGGACACTTAGGCCAAGACAAGACATATCAGCGATTAGTTACCCACTTCTATTGGCCCAAGATGCGAGCAAATGTAGAAGTCCACTGTAAATCCTGCCTCATGTGCCAGGGCAGTGGGAAAAGTGGCGGAAAGCGCAAGGCTCCATTACAACCCTTTCCCGTTGTGAGTACCCCGTTTGAGCGGGTCGGCATCGACATCGTGGGACCCCTGGATCCGAAGACCGCCCAGGGCCACAGATTCATCCTCGTCCTGGTGGACCATGCCACCCGCTACCCCGAGGCCATTCCCCTCCGCACCGTGACGGCTCCCGTGGTGGGCCGGGCTCTCATGGGGATCTTCTCCCGTGTCGGATTCCTTTGCGAGGTTGTGAGTGATCGCGGCACTAACTTCATATCCCGCTACATGAAGTCCCTGTGGCAGCAGTGCGGAGTAACATATAAGTTCACGACCCCCTACCACCCCCAGGGCAACGGCCTGGTGGAACGCTTCAACCGAACCCTGAAGGGGATGATCCTGGGCCTCGAGGAGCCCCTGCGCCGAAGATGGGACGTCCTCCTCCCTTGCCTCCTGTTCGCGTACCGGGAAGTTCCCCAAAAGTCCCTGGGGTTCAGCCCATTCGAACTACTATACGGACACCCCGTCCGGGGGCCCCTGAGCCTGGTCAAGGAGGGCTGGGAGACAAGCCCCCGGGGGACCCCTCCTGATGTGTTCCGCTACATCCTGGCACTCCGCAACCAGACCCGGAAGTTCCGAGAACTGGCAGAGGCTAACCTCGAGGCCAGCCAAGAAGAAATGAAGCGCTGGTATGACCAGAATGCAACTCTGGTCGAGTTCCAGCCGGGCCAGCAGGTTTGGGTCATGGCCCCGGTGAAACCCTGCGCCCTACAGGACAAATGGACTGGCCCCTTCAAGGTGATCGAGCGGAAGAGTCAGGTCACGTACCTGATCGATGTACAGTCGCCACGGAACCCCCTCCAGGGTTCTCCACGTGAACCGTCTCAAGCCCCACTTTGTGAGAACGGAGTTGAGTTTGCTACTGGCCACCGATGATGGGGCGGAAGAAGACACTGAACCCCTGCCCGACCCCCTGTGCGCTAAAGAACTGGATGGTTCCGTGGAGGGAGTGAAACTGTCGACCACCCTCACTCCCCAACAGTCCGACGACTGTCGCCAGCTGCTCAGACAATTCGCAGACCTCTTCTCCCTCATCCCAAGAGTCACCGACTGGTGTGTCCACGACGTGGACACCGGCGACAGCCCACCTGTGAGACACCGAGCCTACCGGGTGCCTGACCGGGTCTGCACTTGCATCAAGACCGAAGTACAGAAGATGTCAACCCTTGGAGTGATCGAACCCTCCGATAGCCCCTGGGCCAGCCCGGTAGTCCTGGTCCCGAAAGCGGCCGTCCCTGGGGTCGCTCCCGAACTAAGATTCTGTGTGGACTACCGGGGGCTCAATGCGGTCACCCGAGCGGACGCTCATCCTATCCCCCGCGCCGACGAGCTCATCGACCGCCTTGGGGCCGCTCGTTTCCTCAGCACCTTCGACCTGACCTGCGGTTACTGTCAGATTGCGCTCACGGAGGGAGCAAAAGAACGCTCCGCCTTCTCCACACCCGATGGACACTACCGTTTCAGGGTCATGCCGTTCGGGATGAAAAATGCCCCGGCCACCTTCCAGCGGTTGGTAAACAAGGTCCTGGCCGGACTCGAGGAGTTCAGCGCAGCGTACCTTGACGACATAGCCATATTCAGCTCTCAATGGCACGAGCATCTCCAGCACCTCAGGCAAGTACTGCTGGCCCTGCGCCAAGCCGGCCTAACAGTGAAGGCCAGCAAATGCCAGCTCGGGCAAGGCTCCGTGGTCTACCTGGGGCATCAGGTAGGCAGCGGGCAGGTCGCCCCCCTCCAACCAAAGATCGACGCCATCAAGTCCTGGGAGCCCCCCACCACTCAGACGGAAGTCCGGGCCTTCCTGGGCCTCACAGGATACTACTGGAGGTTCATTAAAAACTATGGTAGCCTCGCAGGGCCTCTCACGGAGTTGACCTCCAAAAAACTCCCGAAGAAGGTGCAGTGGACCCCCCCGTGCCAGCAGGCGTTCGACGCCTTGAAAACCGCCATGTGCACCGCCCCAGTACTCAAGGCCCCCGACTACTCCCAAGAGTTTGTGGTCCAGACCGACGCATCCGAACACGGCATCGGAGCCGTCCTCTCGCAGTTCAACGACAAGGGCATAGATCAGCCCATAGCCTTCATCAGCCGAAGGCTGCTGCCTCGAGAACAGCGTTGGAGTACCATAGAACGAGAGACCTTCGCCGTAGTCTGGGCCCTACTTGTTCGGAACCCACTTCCGAGTGCAGACGGACCACCGGCCCTTGCGGTGGCTGATGCAGATGAGGGGAGAGAACCCCAAGCTATTACGATGGTCAATCTCCCTCCAAGGGATGGACTTCACTGTCGAGCATCGCCCCGGAACGGATCATGCCAACGCCGACGGCCTGTCCCGGTTCTTCCGCTTCGGCGAGGAGAACCCCCCAGTGGATGGGTAGTTCTCCACGCCTTTCAGCTGGGGGGGGACGCGTGTGAGACCGGCCTCACGGCGTATGCCCTCCCGATCATCCAGCCAACCTGCAACCACCCCCAAGACACGGCATCTCCGACTCCGGCCGCCCCAGCCACACAGACCCGAGGGCCGGCCAGAGCCCCCGACAGACTCGACACCCTACCACGCATGTCCGACCGAGGGAGCGGGAACCCCCGAGCCAGACCCAGAGGCGCCAGCCCAGCCACACCTCGGGTCGCCTTCCCCCGGGAGGACTCGATCGGCCACCAGGCCCCTGGGGAGCAGGCGCCTCGCCTGCCGAGCGTCTGGGGTCCCTCCCAGACCCACCTGAAAAGACCAAAGAAACGAGCGGCAGGAAATCCCGCCGAACCCCCTCAGTCACCCAAGGCCCCTCTCTGCGAGGACTCCGGACTTCAAAGGGCAGGGGGCGTATAATAAGGGGTGCCGGAGGAACGAATGGCAGAGAAGACCTGGAACCATCGAAGCCTGCTGACGCTGTCGCGGCTCCCGAATACCGAACCACCTGGGCCTGCTGAGTGACTCGCGGCCCCCAGCCATTGAACCATCTGAGCCCTGCCGACGATATCGCGGCTCCCGAACTCCGAACCACCTGGGCCTGCTGAGTGACTCGCGGCCCCCAGCCATTGAACCATCTGAGCCCTGCTGACAAGATCGCGGCTCCCGAACTCCGACTACCTGTGCCTGCTGAGTGACTCGCGGCTCTCCCCTCGAGGACAAATTGGCAAGAGATCGCCCAGAGAAACAACACCCTCCAGCTCGAGGATTGTGAGCTATCCGCAGGGTACTCTGCAGAGACACTACCTTCAAAGACTGTCCCGCTACCCCCATTCCCCTACCACCGATTTGTAGACTCTTGTACCGCTGATGTACTCCTTACGCTTTGGATCATAAAGATCCCTTGAAACCTTCGATAAAAGAACCTATCGTCCTACAAAGAATACGTGTGGTGTCACTCTGTTCGTAGTGTAAGCTCAGGGTGTGCGTGCCTGGTTCGGCCTACTTGGGAGAGGTGGGTCAAAGGGGTGGGCAAGACGTGCATCGAACCCCCCTCCGGCGAACGCCTTTCCAACAGATTTCATCATTGATGTCATTTGAGATGTCATCAGTGATGTTATCAGTGATGTCACTGATCATTTCATCAGTGATACGAGGTCATCAGCAGGGCATTGTGGGTGCGTCAGTTATAGTTAGCTCAGGTAACTTTAACTACTGAATTTCTGTTGTTTTATGTGAGTGTAATCTGAGCCTAACTTTAATGTCCCTGTAACCTTTGTTTTTTCAGTGAATTTCAAAGGTTTTTAAAATGTTATTTCCTAACTATAACGTCCCTGTAACCTTTGTTTTTTACAGTACACTTCTAATGCTTTTTAAATTATATTTCCTAACTATAATGTCCCAGTAACCATTGGTTTTTTTCAGTAAACTTCTAATGCTTTTTAAATTCTATTTCCTAACTATAATGTCCCTGAAACTTTTGTATTTTTTTCCAGTGAAGTTCTATGTTTGAAAAAAATGTATTTCCTAACTATAACTTGTAAATGTTGAGAATGGGTGTGTGAGTGGCTGTACAGGTTGGTGAGAGGTTGTATGAGTGGCTGTATGGGTCTGTGCGTGGGTATGAGAGGCTGAATGGGTACTTGTGTGTATGTGTGAGTGGCTGCATGGGTCTGTCAGTAGGTATGTGAGTGCCTGTGTGGATCTGTGAGCGGGTGTATGAGTGCATTTGTGGGTCTGTGACTGGGTGTGTGAATTGCTGTGTGGGTCTGTGAGTGGGTGTCTGAGTGCCTGTATGGGTCTGTCAGTGGGTGTACAAGTGCCTGTGTGGGTCTGTGAGTGGGTGTGCGAGTGCCTGTGTGGGTCTATGAGTGCCTCTGTGTGTCTGTGAGTGGGTGTGTGAGTGAGTGGTGCTATGGGTATGTTAGTGCATGTGTGAGTGCCTGTGTGGGTCAATGAGTGGGTGTGCCTATATGGGTTTGTGAGTATGTGCATCAGCAGGCCCACAGTGGTCTTGCAGCCCTTTTGGGATACTGCACACCGTCGATGATGAAGGGTTTGTGGGTCTGTGACTGGGTGTGTGAATTGCTGTGTGGGTCTGTGAGTGGGTGTCTGAGTGCCTGTATGGGTCTGTGAGTGGGTGTACAAGTGCCTGTGTGGGTCTGTGAGTGGGTGTGTGAGTGCCTGTGTGGGTCTATGAGTGCCTGTGTGGGTCTATGAGTGCCTCTGTGTGTCTGTGAGTGGGTGTGTGAGTGAGTGGTGCTATGGGTATGTTAGTGCATGTGTGAGTGCCTGTGTGGGTCAATGAGTGGGTGTGCCTATATGGGTTTGTGAGTATGTGCACCAGCAGGCCCACAGTGGTCTTGCAGCCCTTTTGGGATACTGCACACCGTCGATGATGAAGGGTTTGTTGGTCTGTGACTGGGTGTGTGAATTGCTGTGTGGGTCTGTGAGTGGGTGTCTGAGTGCCTGTATGGGTCTGTCAGTGGGTGTACAAGTGCCTGTGTGGGTCTGTGAGTGGGTGTGTGAGTGCCTGTGTGGGTCTATGAGTGCCTCTGTGTGTCTGTGAGTGGGTGTGTGAGTGAGTGGTGCTATGGGTATGTTAGTGCATATGTGAGTGCCTGTGTGGGTCAATGAGTGGATGTGCCTATATGGGTCTGTGAGTATGTGCACCAGCAGGCCCACAGTGGTCATGCAGCCCTTTTGGGATACTGCACACCGTCGATGATGAAGGGTTTTAAAAAGTGGGTTATTCTGGGTTTTAACTATTATTTCATAAGCATGATTTAGAACCATTTCAGAAACTGGTTTTCACTGGTGCCTGTTCCTTCTTTACATAAATTATCTTGTTTCCACCAGCACCACCATTTACTCTCCCTCAGTTTCCATACACCTCGTTCCTTCTCCCTCTCAATTGCCTCTCACTTCCAATTTAGCACCTCAATAAGTGATTCAGTTGTGGGATCGAGGGGACATTATGTGTGAACACAAAAGCCCTCCAGCACACCACTGCAAGTAACATCACCAGCAGCAAAAAGAAGGAAGAGGAGTGTACTGTCAGTCTCAGACTTTCTATAACTATGACTCTCTCACCCAAAAAAGGGCCCTAGGGTTAGCTGGGTCCTGGGGACATTTGTTTAAAAAAGGAGGAGGGCGCCCGGGGCGACCCTCCTGGGGTTCTTTGAGCCCCGGGGACCACCACCTCCGCAGGGCTTATTAATAATTTAGATGGGGTTTTGCAGCAGTTTGATGATAATTTTAGAACTTTTAATTACTCGAAAGGTGTAATTTCTGATATTTAGTCCTTTCAATGCACTTCATTGCTTGGTTTTAGTGGCAAGAAAGCGTCATTTTAACTGTCATACATTTTGCAGTTGAATGTCACACATAAGCGCACTGAAAGCATGGAAATGTCACACAAACAATTTGGAAACATGGCGGCTATGTTTCTTATAGGTTCTTGTTGCTCAAATGGGTGTAATTTCTGAAATGTATATGTTTCCCTCATCTTCGTTGCTACTCATAGTCGTTGACTGTCACTCATAATTACTCTGAAAATATTAAACTTTCACGCATAAGCAATGTGAAACCTTGGCATCTATGGGAAGGAGGCACACGGTACCCTTCCCCAGCTCAATTTGGCACCAGGGACCCCATCCCCTTGGCAAGGCTGAAATTTAACGGGTGAGGGGGGGCTGTGTGACCTCGTCCCTGGGCCGATTTTGGCCCCAGGGACCCCGTACCCTGTGGCCCAGCCATGTGTCTCTTGGTGCCCTGGTCCCACCCAGGGCACCCAGTGTGCTGTGGAACAGCGGGGGGAGCTTCAAGGCCCCCACAGCCCCAGCCGGCTCCCCGCCTTTTGTGGGACCCATAATTGCAGCTGCATACAGGGCGCTGCTGGAAATGCAGCTCCTTGCATGCAGGAGCAATAGTTTAATCTCTTTCCCTGTCCGCATGTCCGCAGGTAGGGAGAGATGAAACCTCCAGTCCCAGCAAGTGGGAGCACTTTGACAGCTCCCACTTGCTGGAAGCAGAGTATTTGTTTTTGCTTGGAGGGAGCTTTCATCAATGTGGCAAAATAGAAAAGACCTTGCATACTACTTACAGAAATGGGGAGGGGGAACCCCTCGTGAGGCTGATTTCAGCCCCGGGGACCCCCATCCCCTGGGGTCTGGCCATAATTCAATAGGAGAGTGGGGCTGCACGCCTCCTTTCCCGGGATGATTTCAGCCCCGGGGACCTCATCCCCTGAGGCCCACCCATGTCTCCCTGGGTGCCCTTGCTCCACCCAGGGCACCCAGTGGGCATGTTAGGGACTGCGTGAGGAGCCTCAAGGCCCCTGGGATCCCAGCCGGCTCCCTGCAGGAGAGAGCAATACTTTCATCTCTTTCCCTGCCCGCAAGAGATGAAAACTATTTTCGGCAAGCAGGAGCACTTTGGCAACTCCTGCTTGCTGGAAGCGGAGTATTTGCTTTTACAGTTCCTGCCAAGCAAAAGCAAACTGCTATCTCCTAAAGATGGGCACCTCAGGAGATAACAGGAGCCGGCCCTGTGGTGTGGTCAGTGATGTCATAAAGGATGTCATAACTGATGTCATATGTGAGGTCAAAAGCAGTGCATGTCAGGGGCACAAGATATACCTAGCAGTGCTAACTGTAACTGGTAAATTTCTCAGTTTTTTATTTTAGTTCTAAACGTTAGTGTTGTCACTGACAACTTCACCTAACTATAACTTTATTTTAACCTTTGGTTTTTTCTGTAAGTTTCTAAGGCTTTGTTTAATAAAACCAGATATTTTTTATCACACCTAACTATAATGGTACTTTAACGTTTGGTCTTTATAGTGAATTTCTAGATTTCTTTTCTAACATATAGTAATATTTAATTACAACAAGTAAATCAAACCCCCAGCCTAAGGCCATATGCGGAAGGCGGTTAGCTGAACTGTGTATGGCCTTTAGCCATGCACAAGGGGGGGTTGCCCACAGGGCCTAGCCCTGGGGACTCATCCCCCAGGGTCATATTAAATTTTTAAAGGGGAGGGGAGATGCCCGGCCCCCTAACCAACCCTTTTTAGGCCCAGGTTACCCAATTCCCCATAGCTTGGTGTTATTTTCAGGGGATGGGGGCATGTGGCTTCCACAACGGGCTGATCTAGACCCCAGAGACCCTACCACCCAGGGCCCAGTGTTATGTTTAGGGAGATTGGCCACATGGTCACGGTCCCTGGATTGAGTTTAGCCCTGGGGACCACATCTCCCGGGGCCTGGTGCTCTGTCAAGAGGCAGGTGGCATTCAGCCCCCACTCGCTGGACTGATTTCAGACCCGGGTACACCTTCCCCCAAAGCCCCGTATCATGTTTTTGTTGGAGGGGGCATACCACCCCAGACCGATTTCAGCCCTGCGGACTCCATCCCCCGGGGTCCGATGATATTGCAGGAGAAGCAGGCAGGTGGCTCTCCCTCTCACCGGGCTGGTTTCAGCTCTGGGGACCCCATCACCCAGGGCTCAGCACATATTGCAGAGGGGCACCCGGCCTCCCTCCCCAGGCCAATGTCGACCCTGGAGACACCATCCTAGGGGGCCCCCAATGTGAAAGGTGACAGTCCTGCTACCCACCTCGGGCACCCATCATAGTCGAGGGTCCCAGCCAGTTCCCAGCATACAGCAGGAACTGACATTGCTCCCACCCACAGGGATCAGCTCCTAATGCTGCTTCTTGCGGGCAGGAGCAATATTTTCATCTGCTTCCTTGCCCACTTCAGTGCAGGCAAGGAAACAGATGAAAAGTCCGTTCCCGGCAGAAGGGAGAATTTTTGAAGCTCCGCCTGCTGGCAGTGGACTTGGTGGTAGATTAAAAAAGTTTCCCATATAAGCTAATTTGCGCCAGAGAGCTGTGTTGTAGAGAGGTGTTCAGAGGCCACGCCCCTTTTTACAGCACTCTGCAACGCAGCTCCGTGATGCGTACTGGAGGTACCTGGTGGACTAGTTGGCCCCCAGGGACCCTCAGGATCGAAGGGGAATCAATTCCACAACTTAAAACATGCCACAGGGCGGGTTTGCACACATGTCTCCTCGAACCCACCCTCCCTTCACCACTGTGCAAACGCGTCCCGTGGCGTGTTTTAAGTTGGGGGATTAACTCCCCTTGTATCCTGAGGGTCCCTGGGGTGCAACTAGCCCACCAGGTACCTCCATTAAGCGCCACGGAGCTGCGTTGCAGAGAGGTGTAAAAAGGGGTGTGGCCTCAGAACACCTCTCTGCAACGCAGCTCCCTGGCGCATACTAGAGGCTCCTGGTGGGCTAGTTGGCCCCCATGGACCCCCAGTATTCAAGGGGAATTAGTTCCCCTTCTCCAAACGCGCCAGGGGGTGCATTTGCAGAGTGGTGCACGGAGGGGGCGGGGCCTCCGCGTGATGCCGGTCTCTTTTTAATTTTTTCCTTTTTTTAGAAGGGGGGTTGTGAGGCCCCCCTTCTTTTCCTAATTAATTGGCCCTGGGGACCCCATCCCCCAGGGCCTGCCCCTAATTTTTTTATTTTTTTAAAACTTTGTAAGGGGGAGCGTAGCCCCCCTCCCTAGGCCATAATCGGCCCCGGGGACCCCATCCCCCGGGGCATGGCCATTTGTTTTTTATAATAGATTTGGAGGGGGGCTGCGTTGCCCACTCCTCAGGCCACTTATGGCCCAAGGGACCCCATCCCCCAGGGCCAGCCTTTCCTTTATTTATTTATTATTATTTTTTTATATTTGGGGAGGGGGGCTGCGTAGGACCCCATCCCCCGGGGCTGGCCCTCTCCGTTTGGGACCGTGGGGGGGGGTCCCCAATCTCCCCACGGTCCCGCCGGCTTCCTGCGTCCTTCAGGAGCCGGCATTGCTTTTCCACATGGGGAGCTGCTAAGGTGCAGCTCCCCGTGTGAAAAAGCAATCACCTTTGGTTTTTGGAAGAGAGAGCAGGTTTCCTGCTCTCTCTTCCAAAAACCAAAGCAGTTTGATATGGCAGGGCGGGAGCCCCTAGGCTCCCATCCTGCCATAGCAAACAGCAGTGTCCCGGGGGTGGGCACCCCGGGACACTACAGGAGCCGGCTCTGGGGGGTGGTGGTCCCCAGGGCCATCACAGGGCTCCAGGAGGGGGCGGTCCCCGGGGCGTGTGTGGGGGACTCATTCCACCCCCACAGGTTTATTTTTAAAAAAAGCCCCAGGGGGTGGCAGTCCCTTGGGTTTGGGGGGGCTTGGATGCCCCCCACGTTAAAAATTAAAGCCTCGGGGTGTGGTGGTCCCCGGGGCTTGGGGCACCTTTGAGCCCCCACCCAATAAATTCAAAAGCCCCGGGGGTGGCGGTCCCCGGGGCTTGGGGGGGCGTGAGCCCCCCACACATAATTTCAAAAAGCCCCGGGGTGGCGGTCCCCGGGGCTGGGGGGCCCCTGGGCCCCCATCATAATTAAAACAATGTCCCCAGGATTAGGCCCACCCGGGGGCTAAATAGCAACGAAGCGCGGGAGTCTGCGCTTCGTTTTTTTTTCTTCTCGGCAGGATCCGCGCACCCTGCACGGATTTTGCCGATTTTTTTTTAAAAAATTAAAAAATTGGGGCCCTGGGGGTCCTTGTGGGATCCCCTAAGCAGGCCTAGGGGGTCAGGGTGTTTCTACCCTGTCTTCTTTTTGTGTTTTTCACATTTCTTTTGCTGTTTTCTTGTGCCTTGGTTCTACCGAGGCACAAGATGGCTGCCAACACTTCCTGGTTTGGAGTGTAGACAGCCAATTAGCATACAGCTCGTGATCGGGAGGGCGCGCAGATCCTCCGCGACCATAGATATATATGTGTTTTTACTTTTGATTTTCTCAGCAACTACTGAATGGATTTACACCATTTAACAAAAAGGGTTCTTTCTGAACCAAGAACTACCTCTTTGCCAAATTTGGTGTAATTCCGTTCAGCAGTTCGGGCTGTAGCCCCGGCTAAAGTTTCCTATGGGAAATTGCATGGGGAAAACACGTTTTTGGACCCCCTTTTTTCTCGGCCCCCGCTTGACGAATCACCCCAAAACCTTCAAGATAGGAGCAGACCGGAGCGCCCCACGAGTTTTGAAAATTTCACAAAGATTCGCCAACCAGCGCCAAAGTTATTGGAAATAGAATGTTGTGAATTTCCTATGGAAAATAGGTCCTAACTATAACAATTTACTGGCGACCGCAAGTAGATAATATATTTAACAGAATTAATGATAGTTGGTAAAAGGAGGGAGTGAGAGTAGTCAGTCTGCGTCGCCACTGGCCCTTGTAAAGTAGGAAATGGGTGGAGAAACCTTTCCATGAGAGGGTGGATGTGCAGAGCAACAAGCCGTGGCTGGTTAGCAGGGCAATGTAGAGGAGAGGTGGTGTGCAACGCAATAAGATGCAGTGCGCCAATAGCGGCTCAAGGAAATGATGGCGGCACACTGCTATTTTTTCGTTAGATATGTTCCTACATTTAGTCCAGAGGAGGAGGAGGAGAATATGGGTTGCAGAGTCAGCTTCCATGCAATGATGTGTGTACAGAAGGTAGATGAATATTTAGCACCTGGTACTGCTACACTACTGCACCTGCAAACCGGCACACTACCAGTCCCGTCCCTCAGAAAGACATGAAGGAGAAATTCCAAAGCCAGACAATGGAAGGCTGCGAGGGGGAAAGCCTGAGTGATTGACATGTTATTCAGAGTAAAAGGTAGTAGTGGACGCACTCTGCTGATGTAGACTGCCCAGGGTGGAATTCCTGATCCAGGCGGCTCCACCATTTAATCAAGAAAGTGTGCCTGCCCAGTATGTCGGGAACTCCCCTGTATAGGTTAACAAAAAAAATAGTGTGGACATGCTCATTTAAAATGGACGAAAGTGTTTTTATGGGAAAACTAAAACGGATGTGAAGCAACATGGTCTCATAGATAGTGCAATTTCTGAACATAAGATGATATTTGGGTAAAACTTATTTTATATTTTATACAAAATGGCAAGATGGCATTTGGTAATAAAAGAGAATGCTTTCAGACAATGATAAGCAGATGTTTGTATAATAAATGAGTTTATTTACTAAATATGTAAAACTGGTATTTGGGGATAAAAAGTGTTTTTTCAGAAAATTATAGGCAGAACATTTCACAAGGAGGCCCCTTGAGGAAGAATATTGCAGTCTTGGCGACTCATTCACCCGGATTCCTTTTAGATTAGGATTCAGATCTGCTGAAATTCTATATGATTTGGTCAGACCTGCTGTATATTGGGTTTAACTTTACTATATATGGACACAGCGTTCTGAGAAAGCGTCATGAGGAAGATTTTATGGATTTTCACCTCTAGAGATTGAAGCATCAACAAGTGTCCCACCTTGGCCAATCAAAGTCACAGCTGAGGCTTCATATACAGCAACACAGAGACTTTACATTTGGGCTGAGTGGCTGATACACCATCTAAGGCCCCTCAAAGACTGCTGGGCTTATCATTGATGTGGGCTTTTGTGGTTTGTGCTATTTGTGTGACCCTCCACGTATTGAAAGAACATTTAACTCTGTGGGCCTCATTTATGAGAAGTGACGCATCGCTGCGTGAAAGCAGCGATGCGTCACTTCTCAATGCGCCCTCCTTGTGACATAATGGATGCGTCATATTTACTGTATGACGCATCATGTCGCAAGGAGTTACGGATACGTCAGTATTTCTGACGTATCTGTAGGCGCAAAAGTAACGAATTGCTGGAATGTGTCACAAAAGCGACGCAACTCCAGCAATGTGTCCTTTCACATGGGGCAAGCCCCATGTGAAAGGGCCTGCATCAGTCTTACGCCTGCTGTGAGGCAGGCGTAAGATATTGACGCATTTGCACCCGAGAAGTGACGCAGTAAAATCTCGTAGATTTCACTGCATCACATCTACGAGGCTTACTTACGTGGGAACACCCACCCTGTATACATTATACCTGACGCAGGTATTATGTAGCTCAAGGGTTTGCAAAGTGACGCATCTGCTTAGATGCGTCACTTTGTAAATAGGGCTCAACAGGAGGCATGTTTTACGCCGCCGATGCGTCATGAAAAGTGACGCAACAGAAGCGCAAAACTGTCGCAAGGCCTCATAAATAAGGCCCTGTGTATATTAGTATTGAAAAACTGTATTGTAATAAGGTTTGCTCTCTTTTTTATATGCACCTGACACAGAGGACGTCTTAATATATTTCAAGACGCTTCTCTCATAAATAAAAATAATTATTGTGGATTGTCAGCTAACCCCAGTACTTTCAATTACACATATAATCATTGTAAAGTTATTCTTTTAGGTGCCCTTTTTGAAAATGTTTTGCTTATGTGTACCAAATCCCCTCAGGGATTATTGGGTTGCTCTGGTATCCATCTATTCTTTCTTTTATTATACAGTTAATTAAAACCGTAACATACAAACATCATATTGATACTTAATAAAATTTAAGGATTAAAAATTGTATACACATTATAAAATCTAGCAATACGAAATACATGTCATTCCAAAAGCAGCATTTCAAGTTGATGGCCATATATCACAATTAGCCGTTTAGTCCAAAAGGAAAGTGTATAGTGTGGAAGGCAATAACAAAAGTTTCCCAATGCTTGTTACTGATAGTTAACTTTTATCAAAGTTCATTTGTACAATAAGAATAGAACTTGTCTGCTTCTTAGTGCTGGGCATTTTGCAGTGCAGTTAAAATAATGTTAACAAACTTCCCAGCCCTTGCTAGAACCTGGTCTGAATTATTACTGAAGCACAAATCAGATGCTTCCCTGCAATGTCTCAGTAACGTTTCCCGATAGACTGGGACCAGTAGACGTGGACGATCGTTAGCAAGATGAGGGCAACAACATAGCGGATGTAACCAAGACCCGTGGATAATTGCAGAGCCTACATGTTAGCTGACCATTCCTCCAAGCCCACAGCGGGTTAAAATCATGAATTGGAAGGGCTAACAGCCTCATATAAATAATGTTATTGCGAGTGGAGAGAGTAAATCAAATATGGTTGAGGTTTCCCCTTGATATACGAGGCATCCAGAGCTGTAAGGAGTGGCTTTTTGGAAAGCCGAGCGATGTCTCTCCCGAATGACACTAAGGTTATTTGGCTTTTTATTGTTTTTTTCCACGTTGACAGGGGAATAATTGGGTTAGAGAGGTTTATGATTTCAATCTTCAATGTGGAAATGGCCAAGTGCAGCTGTCTGTACCAAGGAGAGAGTTCGTCCGTGAACACTGATTGCAATTGTTCTTTCATGGATTGATCTGGTGCACGAAGAGTGTAGATGTAGAATTTAATTAAGTCTCCTAGACAGTGAAGATCTGCACTTGCCAGGCCCAGCTCGAGTCTCAGCCTGGCCCTCCTTGCATGCTGGGAGCCAAAAATATTTTCTTATAGGCCATTATTTGATAATTCACTAGAAATTAATCCATTTTGCCAGGGAAAGCCCGGTGACCATAAGACACTGCCAGGAGCAATTTGGCGCGTGAGACCCTTAAAATTGGCTCGGCTGTGGGGCTGTGCAAATGCCGATTCAAGCGCCTCAGACTATGTATAACTCCTACTACCTTGGGCCGAAGATGTTTGAGATGGGCTACTTGATTTGCTCTTTCGTTGAACCAAACTCCTAGATAATTATAGCTAGTGCAGTTCGCTATATGTAGACCACCTGTTCGCCAAGACAGGATTTTCTTTTTTTGATGTTTCCCAAAAATCATGACTTTAGTTTTTGACTCATTCATCAGAAGATTATTTTTTATATTGTATGTATTAAGGGCAGTGAGCGCTGTTCGTAGACGTGTTTTTGTATGATCCATAATTATAATGACGTCAGCGTATTGCATGATCTGTAGTCGTACGCCGCCCAAGGTTGCATCTGCCAATGCTTTAGGCAAGTCGGCAGTATAAAGATTAAAAAGTAGTGGGGCTAATATGCAGCCTTGTTTTAGACCATGTTTTGTTGCAATTTTTGCAGATACTGTTGTGGCGCTTGTTTTAATCCTCACCCAAGTTTTCTGATGCAGTGACATCAGTGCAGAGAGAAGTGTGGATGGTATCCCCCAGGATTTTAACTTGTTCCATAACATCCCTCGATCGACTCTATCGAATGCTGCACTTAAGTCCACAAAACAGCAGAATAGAGGTAGATGATTGGCTAAAGTGGCTCTCCAGGACAGGGAGGACAGCGCTATTATGTTATCTGTCATGGAGCAGCCTGATCTAAAGCCTGACTGAGTACAGGGGAGGATGCTGTTTTCTGTAACCCAGTTTTCGAGTTCTGCCAGCAAGATACGGGCATAGGCCTTAGCTTCGATGTCCAATAATGCTATTAACGTATAATTGGCCGGATTTGAGAGGTTACCTTTTTTGTAAAGTGGATGTAATATTGAGCCCTGCCAGGTGGATGGAATTGTAGCTGTATCCATCTATTCAGAAAACTATAAGCTGACATTTGGAGGCAAAATTTGATTATTAAAAGTAGAAATTTGTGATATTTTGGGACAAAGAAATTGCACTTTCTGAATAATTAATTATATTAAAGACATAAACTGCTTTTTGCTAGATATGTTTGCGACGGGGGTCAAAAGTAGAGTATATTCAAATAATAGCATACTGCTGTAAGGCGACAAACAATGCTTTCCTTAAATATATTTGAAGGCTGCCATTTGGATGATAATTCGGAGTTAAAGACACATATTGCTCATGTTCTGACAACATTTCTTTGTTGCCATATTATTTACCTGTTGCTTCGGCTATTATTTTGTGACTGAGGCATTTTTTAACTGTATCGACAGAAGCTTTGTGACATTGTTATCATTGTAGGTAGGTCTGCTGTCTGAGGGTTTGACAAGCAAGATCGGTGTAATCCAAAGGACATGTCTCCTGTCTGAACCTTAAATTTGCCAAGAGCTCCTGTGTCAGAGTCATAAAGCTCAGTTAGCCTAAGAAATGGCTCTGCTGTCCAGAACTTCAGAGTGTGATATTTGTTTAACTTTTCGTTTTCTCACTCTGCAACTTCCAACTACATTCTGAGTCATTTGTAAGACTAACTACATTCTGAGTAATTTTTAGGACTAACTACATTTTGAGTCATTTTTAGGACTGACTATATTCCGAGCCATTTTTAGAACTAACTATATTATCAGTTATTTTATGGCTAAGAATCTACTGAGTAGTGATTTGGTGAAATCAAAGGATGAGGAAGGTAGATGGGAATTTGGATTGGAGCTTGATGCTTGATATTAGAAGCTACCTTCAGAAATCTACGTACAATATTGGAGCCAACGCCCTTGAGGTTTAAATCAAGTGCACTGGTGGGGGTCCAACGTTAGCACAAAGGACCTGATCCGCAAAGGCAGACTTACACGCTTGGGTAAGTTTACGCTTTTCCAGTATTCACAAAACTGCATTTTAATAGTAAGGTAACGACTGCAAAGACTCCGTAGTTGGGGCGGAGAACTCTGCACATAAAAAGATAGGTCTGCCCTGTCTTTCATTTGCGGCGTTCTCCACCCCAATTACGGAGTCTTTGCAGTCATAAACTTAATAATAAAATGCAGTTTTGTCAATACTGAAAAAGCGTAAACTTACACAAACGTGTACATTTACCTTTGTTATCAGGCCCTGACTCTTGTGATGTAGTGATTTATTCAATGCTCATTAGCTCCGATAAGAAAAGAAACCGAGAATGACCCACATTTAATAGGCATATTGGTGTTCTTTTCTAAGTCGCTTGCAGTTGCCATCATTTAAAGAACATATCACATCTCACATGTGAACTAAGACTCAACTAAGAATAGGGACCTGATTTAGATATCGGCGGACAGGTTCCTCCATCACATCAGGACGGATATCCTGTCCACTGAAATACAAAATCCTGTAGGATATAATGGGATTTATATTTTGGCAGACGGGATATCCGTCACCGTTGTGACGGAGCAACCCGTCCGCCAAGATCTAAATCAGGCCCTAAATACAACTGAAACAAGCATCAGATATTTTTATATTTGCTGATTCTTGTAGAAGGTAAACCAGGCAATGGAAACTGTCATGCGCCCGCTGGCGTTTGTTAATTAATCCTGAAGTAAGGGACATTTTTTGAGTGTTGCTCCAACCTTATTTGTAAAGCAGTCCTATGGGGGAATCTGGAGCTGTCTTACAGAGCATTAGAAAGAGTGGCATGAGGGTCTTGCTCTGAGAATATGACGCCAACTCTCTCAATGATGACTTGCTGTGGAACTGTGTATTGACTTCTGGTCAAAATAACGAGTCCTGCTTTTATATAATGAATAAGATTGCATGTTCATCATTCTATGATTGTAATACTATATTTGAAATCCAAATAGAAATTGAAGATGAAAAAAAGTAAGAGTTTCATGCTTGGGAGTGCGTCAGTAAAATGTCAGCTTCCCTTGAAATTTAATCTACCCTGCCCCATCAGTGAATTCAAACTCTCAAAGTAACATTAGTGTCCACTAGATCTTCCCTGTTAACACTTACATTCAGAAGAGAAACAAACAGACTCTTTGTAAATAAACTTTATATAATCTATTACATAAACATATATTTTGAGCATTTTGAGCTAAGTCCCACATTCAATGTTTTTTCCTCGTCTGCTTTTCATGGCTCCATCTTCTGTGGCTATCAGCGCCGTTCTACCTAGTTAGAGCAAAACTTTCACAGAAGCAATGAGCAGTTCATATCTTTACTTTATCTTCACAGTGCTACTTCCACTCAGTATCTTTGGGTCCGAGGAAATAGCTCTTGGAAAAGAACATTAAGAGTATATCCCACAGGTACAATGTACCTAATGAAAGGTAGGAAAAATCAACACAGAGTGGTCAAGGTTGTTGAGGCTTTGCAAAGCAAATAGGCGTATTACCGCTTCTGCTGGCAACCATTTTGAAAATCTGATTTCATATCTGTCTTCCAAAATAATATTCTCCTGTTTTTTCTGTAGAAGATGCATTAATATATGTCTTGAGGTAGAGATTTACCAATCACAGATAGGGTACTGGACAATTATTTCTCCGTGACTTACAAAGGAAATCCAGCTATAGTTGCATTGGTCTCTCCCAGTTTGAATGAGTTTGCATAGAGCTAAAGCCACGTTGCAGGGTTACAAGCTTTTCTGAAGCCCAGGTCAATGCTAGGGGTGCATATGAAGCTCACATGGATGGCTGTGAGCCCACTACTATTCCAATCAAGTTTTGGCTGATGCTAAATGCCAATGCTCTGGATGATCCCAATGCCTCGGCAAATGTTTTGGGTGGACAAATGTTCCAATAAATGCTGAAGGCAGTGCTGACATCTGGACACACATCTGCGGAGGGGTCCAATCAGTGTGGTTGTGGGTACTAATTAATGCTTTTCAACTCTGCATATAAAAGAAATTCTGAAAGTGTCGCATTTTCACTGTTGATAATTAGTAAGTCGAATCGGGAACTGCAGAAAATGAAAGGTGGCAGGTCAGATCAACACTTCACTTGTCATTGGGTGTTAGTTGAAGATAACCATCAATTATTGTTCATCAAATTTAAAACCACTACCAGCCATCTGTCTCTTCTATGATACCACCAGGAAAAGGCGTAGGCTTCACCTTGCATATCCTGGCCCTCCAACAGTAGTCACTACGCTCCGACCATCTCCCCACAGCCAGCAATGGTTCAGGGACACTCAATGACGACCTATTTTGTGGTATCCTTCTGCAGTAGACAAACAGTGTGGCTGTGAGGATCACACAATCAGTTGACGTTACATAACATTAACCAGTTTACACAAAAATCCCATTTAATATGGGAACTCTAATGAGGCAATTGGTACATTTCCAATCTGACCAGAAGCCATTTTATAGGCATTTTGGACTATATTGACTAAAGTTGCACAGGTTCACGTGGTGTAACACAACACACATCTAGCAACCACTTACTGTGATTTTTTTTAAAGTGTAGCACAACATTATGGAGTGCTGAGGGAGAGCCGGTGCGATCCTTAACAAACATAGCCCTTTGTGTCAAGAATTGTGCACTGGATTATGCTGTTCTTGGCCATGTATAGCTTACATACTGGAATGGGCTCCAAGTGCTCTGAAAAGCATGGCCCTTAATGATTGATGTGTCCACTGGTATTGTTCTTACTTTTTCTGTAGTACAACGTCCCATCTTTTTTTCAACAATGGATGCTTTACTCTATATGTGGATGATATAAATAGCACAGGATTGTATTGCTGTGAATCTTGTATTTGCTCCGAATAACTGGTGTGAGGAGAATAGACGGCAGCAACTAGCTGAGACTTGTGGGAACACCTTTACAAGGGAACCCTGTAACGTAACTGGTACTCATGTAAAGTGCTCTGATACCTTTGGGTCGAGTATGCGCTATATAAAAGTCCCCCCCCCAAAAAATAATAACTTTGAATCTTACACCCTCTTGAATGTCTGCTCCCTCATGGAACCAAATGGATATTATAATTGTACCAACTTTATCTCTATCAGGGCAATTCCTATCTTATTAAATAAAACCAAACATACCATCCTGTCCCCCACCTATCCTTCCCCAGGAAACACATGTAAAAAAGCAGAAATATCCGACGTGGTTCCAATATTCCAGGGTGCAGCATGTGTTTGCGACAAAGTGCCACACAGACCTAACAAATCGAGTGTTCTTCTACAGCGCTAAGTGCATTAAATACAGGAAAATACAGTGTTTTGTGATATTACAAATAAACAATTGCTTTGTACATAAGGAAAATACAACCAAATGTGTGTCTTCTCTCAGCACTGGCACATGGCTAGAAAGAGTAGGAGGCGCTGTTCCCAGAAACAACAGATCTCTAGAAGCCTGGTCATTCCTCAAAACATATACCATCGCGTTTGATGTCTCTTGAGGGTATATTTCACTGCAAATTCATAGTTTCAGGTTATTCACGTGTTCTGTCCTCCAGCGAGTCAAAATACAGAAGTGGATTCCACTTAAAAGACATCCTACAAAAGCCTTCTTCGTCCGAACGGAATAACATCAGCCTGTGTTTTTGTTTTCTCCCCGACATTGTTCTGGATCTAAAAAGGCTTATTTACCAGTGCCATGGACTGTTCTGAGTCAAGGAGAGATTGGCTACTCCTATAAGAAAAACTGGTGGGACCTCAGTGCACCGGTTGGGGATTTGTGATATACCCACAGACTAAAGTCTTGTAAATCCAGGATGTCAGTCAATGGATACAGTAACAAAATGTTAGGTCAAATCCAAGTCTTGGAGGACGCTTGCCCACATTTCTTCACTGATGTTGGAGTGGACCACAGCGGGCCCTACAAGGGCACAACCTTCTTCACTCTCTCCACATCAACCTGCAAAGTAAGGAAGGAAAGGATCAGAGGAGGGAAAGAGAAATGCCAAATAATTTTGTGATAAAAATGTCCTAAAAGGTTATTTACTATACAAGACCCAAGGCCCATCAAACATTGCCTCCGCCCCATACTGACGTACAAGCCGTAGGAAAATCTCCTAACAGATAGGTGCTTCTTAAAAGCTGGTATGACTGCAGCAGACGTGGTTCCCATCTGATGTTGGACTGATTGTGGTTTAGTCCTACAGGCCTTTCAAATGGAAAGGCCATACAGGGCCAAAGCAAGGCCTGTGGTGAGAGAGACCTATGTTTCAGACTAAACACATTTAAGAACTTCCATCTTTCTTTGTAAGACTTACAATTTACTTTGCTGTTTTTACCAGTTCTTCTGGGCTTGTGCAACTCAAGGGAAATTAGGCAAGCCTTCTGACATGATCCCCATCTGACTGGATTGTGAAGGACAGTAGGTGCTGGGAGGAGCAGCTGAGAGAGGAAGAGTGTGGGAGATATGGCAGAAGGAAGAGGCCGGTTCTGAGAGCCCTGTCCGCAGTCTGCCTGGTGCAACTTCCAAGCTGACCTGTGACTGCTGGACAGGTCATTCAGCCTCAAATTGAGCAGCCATTACTGGGCTAGAGAATTAAGGAAAATCTTGCAGTAAGAGATTTCTGTAATAGATCAAGTTTATAGATTTCAATTTGTCCACACTCTATGGGTTTCCATGGTTTGTGGAATGCAGCAACTAAGCATTGGTTCATCACTGAACCAGTCACAATGCTTTGTAATCTGCCCTTTATCCAGAATGGTAGAATACTCCTAGATCCTCTAGTGGACCATTGCTAAAGGAAAGGAAACCCTTTAACCCCTTCCCTACTCATGACGGAACCACTCCGTCATGAGCCACGGTCGCCGTGTGCTCATGACGGAGTGGTTCCGTCATGATGCGGCCGTTGGCGGCCGCGCCGCCCACGCGGCGCTAATTCCCCGCTGTGCGGGCGATTAGCGCAGTGGGCGGAGTCATGACGGAACCACTCCGTCATGAGCACAGCTCAACCGCGGCTCATGACGGAGTGGTTCCGTCATGAGCACCGCGCCACTGCGCTGCCCCCAAACCCCCCCCAGCGCTGCGGCGGAATTCCCGCCGCAGCGAAAGGGTTAAGCTTGTGTAAAAAGTTGATTAATTTGAGGTCCTTCGTCTGGGAATTCATTAAATGCCAGTGATAGTGAAAGTGACATCAGGCACCGTTTGATGCTCACTTCCCCGCCCCACTGCTGGTTCACACAGCATTCTGGTAGCGCTGAGGACCACACATTCTTAATAATAGACTAGAAAATAACTCCTCCGCTGTGCAGTTGGAACTCAGCTGCATACACTACATAGAGGAACTAGTTTGAGAAACTCTTGGGGCTGCATTATGGATACAGTGCACTGTCCCCTCTGCATCACAGCGCACTCTTAATGCCGGGCACCAGGCACAAACTGTGATAGTGCACAATATCACAACAAATGCACTGTTTCTCTTTCAGGCACAGGCCGCCACTCTTTTTTTACTGTGCAGGTGGCAACTGCCCTGACTTTAAAAGTAGGGAGGCAAAGACCCCCCTGAAGGCAAGTGCAGTTAGTGACTGCATCCACCTGCAGGGGATTGTTTGGGGGCACCTGGGACCTTTTTAACCTCCATCCATGGGTCATAATGAAGGTGGGTGCACACTGAGTCTGTGCCACCACTTTGTGGTGCATAGTCAGTGTTCCTCCTGATGGCTTCTTTTCCTCTGAGCCTGTATCTGTAATATGGCGGGGGCGTAAAGGCAAAGGATTTCCCCATCATTTAAATGGGGGCCAGCTCCTGCATGCAAATGAGGGAATGCCCTTTTGAGATCACGTCACGCACCACGTACAGCCAGCTTAATTTGCATTAACGAAGGGGTCAGGCAGGCATCTGCAGCACCTCCTGTCATACCAAAGGTCCTCCGGGGAGTACAATGTAATAAGGCCTGTGGTCTGAGGCGCTCCACCTCTGAATTTGGATCCGTTGTTTAAATAACATTCCACCATATGGTGCGCTCACATAAGAAGATCAAAGCACCCTAATATCAAATGTGCCTTTAAGTTATTAGTTCCATTGACAAAGTTGAGCATTTTTCAATTTAAAAAATTGCATCTTCCAGACTAAACGTTCTATATTTGGACCGTTTTTCAATTAATTTAATCTTGTATAATTACTACTAGCTTCCTAGCAGGCGAGACACATTCGGCTCTGCTGCTTAATGCATACCTGAGCTCACACAGCAGACATAAGGCATTGAATATCAGTGCTGCATCACAATTAAGAGCGTCAAGGCAAGCCAAAGAGCGTTGTTATTGGCGAGGACTGGTACATCACCCAATGAGTGGAGAACATTACAATATATTAGAGGCCACGTCGATAATGAAGATTTCACCACGCCTCAACAGAATACCGCGGTAAGTAAAATCCGTTTCATTTTTTGGGGAGGATTGTGAATGTGTTTCATTCTCCTAAGGGGGGACGTGGAAACACTTTCACTGATTGAGTCCGTAAGAGAGTCTCTGCTCCTGAGGTACTGAAGGCCGCCCAACACACCATCCTGCGGCACCTCTGTGCTCAACAGGTTCACTTCTAACCCAGGCAGACTCCAGACACTAATTGCAAAACCTGCCAATTAATGCGTAGGCCGATTCTGTAAGAGGGCTTTAAGGTACAGATACTTTTATGTTGCAGGTTTGTAGTGTGCCCCAGATGCCGACAGAACTGGCACTACCATGTAATCCCTTTACCCCGCCCCCACATCCCCCCCACACCCCTTTAGGTACATTTTGTACTACAGGACGATATTGCTATAGATGCAGAAATGCGTTTTGCGATTTTCTCCAATGTTAACCCCCTGCACTCTGAGGTGGAAGAGTAGTCTCCCGGTAAAGGGTTTGCTTCCAAGCTGTGAGATGGCTCTCTTCATGGAGCAGCATGTGGCTTACTTTGGTTTGCACTGCTGGTGGTGGTAGCTAGAGGGGTTCTGGTGTTGTAGAGATACTGTGGAGTTTCAGGCAAGGAGGCCTTAGAGCAGTAACAGATGGGTTTACCTTATGGAACCCAAATCATGCATGAATCAGAAGAGTGTATGGCCTGTGACAGTGGGACTTCCTGGTTGGATGGCGCATCTGGTCCAGGAGCGTAACACAAGCCCCTGCAGCCCCTCCAGTGCAGGGGGGCGCCAAACCTACAGGAGCCCGCAAGCCCTTCAGTGGAGCCCCCATTAAGCCCAAGGCTAATGTATATTTGTGAGGCTAAGGACCCTTCTTTTTTTTTTGCAGGGAGACCCCATCATTTTACATTATGCCACGGAATTCTTGTCCAATGGGAAATGGCAGTCCAGAGATTCAGGCTGACCATGCTGCTGGCCCAAACGGGATGGTGCTTGGAGGTGGCAATCCCTGCACCAATATACTACTCAATAACTCGGCACATCCGCCTACGGTGGTCTTGAAGACTCTGCTCTTGTACCCAGTTTCAGAGCCTTTCCCCATCCATCTGGGCTCTCCCTGAAAACGTTGGGCACAGCCTACTTTAGATCAAAGTTAAGATACTGTGTTTTCCTTTAAGTTATTTTTCGTCTCTAACCTTCAGAGTCAATTACGTTGGTATTATGGAGCCACCAGGTGGAAGGCAGTCTTGCGGATGCCTCTCCTTTCACAATGTGTGGGTGCATGCATCACAGCAAAGCAGGAAGTGATGTGATAGTGAGTTTAAGGCGGTTGCAGTGGTGTCAGTGTCCTCGTGAATAGAGCTAGAGTCCGTTATATGGATGGGTGCACAGTTAGGAGGCCACGCCTTTAAGATTACAACAGCTGAGGAGAAGCTTTTACCTGCAGCGCCATCCTTTTAGCTTTCTCTTCCTTTAGGTCTGCCTTAATGCTCAGCATGTCCCTCCTGTAAAGAGAAAACAATATTAGTAACAAGTTACGTTGGGCAATTTCCTTACAAGGTTTTCGGCAATGATTGGCCAGGTCCCTTTCTATTCTGAAATGCGATTGGTCTCTTCCAGGAGACTGTGCATGCTAGTTCCACAGCACATAGCAGAGGTCCCTCCTTACCAGCAATTGTTAATATATATGGCTAGCATGTCACTCACTCTGCATCAACTCAACGGGCTTTTCACAGGCACGACTCTGTCTGAAAACCCCCGAACTTCAGATTACAGTTTCATTTGTTTCGGAGGTAATGGAGAAAACAAGAAGGCTATAATGTCTCAGTCTGCAAACAAACCTCTTTCCTTCTCAGGGATTGATATATATATATATATATATATTTATATATTATCTACTGGCGGTCGCCAGTAGATAGTTATAGTTAGGACCGTGTTTCCATAGGAAATCTGAAAATTCTATTTTGAATAACTTTGGCGCCGGTTGACGAATCCTCGCGAATTTTTCAAAATAGGTGGGGCGCTCCGCTCCACTCCTACCCTGAAAGTCTCGGGGTGATTAGTCAAGCGGGGGCCGAGAAAAAAGGGGGTCCCAAAACGCGTTTTCCCCATGCATTTTTCCATAGGGACCTTTAGTCCAAGGTACAGCCCGAACGGCTGAACAGAATTATTTGAAATTTAGCAGAGAAGTAGTCCTCAGGTCAGGGATGTGCCTTTTGAATATCTGAAGTAAATCTGTTCTGTAGTTCCTGAGAATATTTCAGTTAAAAGTACATATACATCTATAAGCGCGCACCGTGCGCGTACGGTAAGCATACCGTACGCGCACGCTGCCGTGCGCGAGCGTAATTCTGATTAGTGGTTACATGACAGTAAACATTCCAGTCGGTCGAAATCAGGAAGTGTCGGCCGCCATTTTGTGTGTCTCACACTAAAAAACAAAGGTGGAGACGTGAAAAGGGGGCTAGGTAGAGAGTTGCAGACCCCCTACCCTTTGTCAGGGGGTCCCTGAAGGACCCCGAAGGGTGAAAAATACATTTTTTTTTTAAATCGCGGAAAAAATAAATAAAAAAAATAGAATTAAAAATCAAAATGAAATGTTTGTATGTTGGTTGGCTCTAAAAAGAGCCGTTGTGTTCATGGAGTGTTTTTTGTACCTATAAGTAAGTACCGATGCTTGTGGACTTCTTTGACAGATATTATTTGGGTGTATTAGCTTAAGCAACAAGATTTACAGACGTTATTTTTTACAAATAGTTATTGTTGCTAGATGACATTTTTATTATATATATTATATTTCTATCAAGGTATGTTTTACTGAGAAGAGATTAAGGGCTTTTTTTAAACAATCTTTCAGATTGTTAATTTTTTTGCCCGCTGTTAAGTGATGAATGCAATTGGTTTCACAATTTGCAGTGAAATTCAATATATTCTGAAAACAGCAAAAAAAGGGCAAAACATGTCTTTGTTAAATATGAAAATATGTGTAATGTATTGTAAAATGTATTGTTAAATATTAATACTTTTTTTCTTTTGTTACAGATTGAGAAAGAAATTTTATGAAAATTAATCCTTTTTTCTAGCAATTTAAAAAAACCATTTAATAAAAATTAAGTTGGTCAGGTAAGTTTGAAATATCTGTATTTATCACACATTACTTTCGTAGTTCCTTGTTTTCAGTTCTCCTCACTCTGCTGTTGTCATTTCTCTTGTGGGCCCTGAAGTACATTGAAGGGTGTAATAAATATTTTTTTTTAAAACAGATGAAATAAATAAAATAAAAAATTGTGAGGTAGGGTGGCTCTTAAAAGAGCCCTTGTGTTAATATAGGGACAGAGGAAAGAAAGAATGGGAGTATTAGAAGGGACCGCACTTGTGCTGCTCAATCTTATTATCTATTAGAGGAATACTAGACTCCCCCATAGCAATAAGAGGGTAACAAGCGTTGCACCTTAAATGTACTCTCTGAAACCGAGGGTAGATGGCCAGAGGAGCAGAAGAGGGTGATGCTCCCACCGCAGAGGAAGTGCTCGGCTGAGCTGCCGAAGATGTACTCGGCTGAGCTTCTGCGGATGTGCTCGGGTGACTTACTGAAGGGTTTGCTTCAGTATGTCGAGCAAAAGTCCTGGGATGTACATCCCTAATGTGTCTCACCATAGTGTGATTACCAAAGGAATACTTCTTCCTTGGATTACCTCTAGATATGACACGCTCACAAAGTGAGCACGTGACTAATGGAGCATTTACCTTTTTCTGCCCCTCTGGAAAAGTGAAATACTCCCAAACAAAAGAATTCTTCTGTTTCCTCCTTCTCTGTCTAATGATGGTGCTGCCCTGCTCACTCTCAGAAGAGGACTGCTGCTCTGCCATTGTATCCCAAAGACAATTCAGCTCCTTCTCCTAAAGAATCACAAGCAGTAATGAGGGGAATGGGTGTGGTGTTGGAAGTTTCTGGAAATGAAACAAGTTTAAACCAATGAAAAGTGTTGTTTCTGAATCACATGACCTACCGTGCGCGCTACGTACGCTTGACGTACTCGCACGGTAAAAGTACGCATGCGCGTACCTAAGACACGCGCACGCGCGCATGCGCATTAGAGGCACGCGCGCATGAGAGTCACGCGCGCACTCGCACGTACGAACGGTGGTTCCGTGTAACGTGCGCGCGCGCATGCGCGTTGTCAGGTGCGTTTTTAGTCCTCAAAATACACGGGAGCAGAATGATGCTAATTTCCCAATGCCCCCATTGGAACGTTCCCGCGAGATTGTTTACAACTCTCCACAGGTAAGTATCAACGGGGGAAAGGAGATTTGGACAGAGAAGAGACAGCCCTGGATATCTTCGTTTTCGTAGAAGAAACAATCCTGGAACAATTAACATTCAATCACAATTCTAGTCCTTTTGTCTCAACTTACTGTATATGATTAAATAATTATCTTGTCTTACCAGGAGACATTCAGGGCCAAACCTCTCTTCTATTTTCTCAGTTGCTTGAGCGTGTAACAACTGGTTTGCTCTGGCTCTTGCTAACCCTCTCTTCTGCTTCTTCTTTGCTGGGTAAGAGGTGTTGCGATCTTAGAACAGAATGAAATGGTAAGTGTGGTGAATCTTATCAATACTGAATTGCTGGTGCATTGCCAAGTAGCTGATAACTTACTCAGTTCTTTAGCCGAGAGTTCAGTGTATTTTCTTCATAGGAGCTTCTCAATTGAACTATGGGTTGACTATGAACTCTAACTATGGTTAGCTGACTTCCTAGTTTTAAGTAACCTAAGTCCCTACATTTACTGAGGAAGGGGACTCTTTTTAGGTACTATGCCAGAAGCCTCGGACATTCAAGGTAATGAAAGAACTTTCAGCCTATCAGACTAAAGCGGAATTAACAAGAACAGAGCGAAGATGGTTCGCGTTGTTCAGGTTTTAAAACTAAGAGTCTTTATACTGAATTATCGAGTGCTACTAAGAACTCATTAAAACTTCCTAAGACTGAGTTCTGACCTTCCTATTTTTCCTGTCAGGAAAAGAGGCTTTTTCGAGAGACATCAATCTTCAAACAAACGTATTCTGAATACGACTCTAGATTCACTAACCTGAAAGTGTAGGGTGACCGTCGAAGATTAACACGACGCAAAACCTCGACGCGACCTACCCTAACTTCCACGACGGTGAGGTAAGTGTTGTCTCGACAAGTTCTCTGGTGAAGTGCGCTCGAGAACGTTGGCCGGCGCGCTACACCTGTTTCGTTAACAATTCAATGAAGACTAGAACGCTGACGCATGAATGCGTCAGCGGCCATATTGGAAATCCAGCGGCGCCAACAAATGCGCCAACTGGGAGCCCCATTAATTCCTTCACAAGGTTTAACAGAGGAAATGGCATTGACAGTAATGGGTTCCGAATTAAGCGGAGGAAACCTCCCGTGAACCCTGACACGCGTAGGGGGCAAGCGCTTACGCGTCGCACGCGAATTACAGACACGTACGTAAATCGCGTACGCATGCGCACACGGAGTATAAACATTACGTACGCGCACCGTACATAAAATGTACCGTGCGCGTACGGTAAGCTTAGCGTACGCGCACGGTAAAGAATCCTAAAAAAAAAAAGGTTTGTAGAAGATATTAACTATGTTATTCAACTATATCTAACCATTTTTTAAAAAAAGGTGAACCTTTTTATATTGCAGGATACAGTAAATCAATGATTATAAACATAGGTAGCATATTGTTTTAAAAAAAAAAAAAAAGAAAAAAGAAAAAGAAAAAAAAGGATTTAAAAAACCTTGCAAATTCACTGAAAAAACCATAGGTTTCACACACGTTATAGTTAGGAATTAGCATTTAAAAAACCTTGCAAATTCACTGACAAAACCATAGGTTTCACACACGTTATAGTTAGGAATTAGCATTTAAAAAACCTCGCAAATTCAATGAAAAAACCATAGGTTTCACACATGTTATAGTTAGCTGGACATTTCACTCGTACAAAACCATTGAAATTCCCCCGTTATAGTTAGTTCAGCTAACTATAACTCGCGCGCCCGCAATCCACTGCTGATGACGTCACATATTACATCACTCATGACATGGTCAGTGACATCACTCATGACATCACTGATGACATCTCAAATGACATCACTGATGACATCACTGATGACATCATCCATGTGAAAAATTACATCTTCTCACACCCTAATATAACCTTTGATACACCGACTAAAGATTTAAGAGTTCCATTCTCAAAACCATATATACTGTAATACCAATCATTACATACCCACTTATTAACTCTTAGGTCTTCATATACCTCCTCTCACTCACCTGTACAGTCACTCATACTTACAGTCACTCTGTACAAAACTATCATATACATTTATACACTTATATAGACACTCACACACTAACAAGTATCCATAGAGCTACTCTTACACCTACTCAGTCATGCAAATAATCACACTCCCATTTACTCACCTATGCAGATATACACACTCAAGTTCACTTACTCATAAAAATAGTATCACATCCTTACACTCTTATAGAATCATTGATACAAGCACACACTCATCCATACAGTCAGTTTCACAATCACACGCTCTCACATCTACTCACTTATATACTCTAACACGCACATATACTGCCTTTCACATATGTAGTTAGTTACAAATGTACCACTGAGATATACTTTCAATCCCTAACACACCCATACATACACTCACTCAACCATACAGTCCATCACAGATGCACTCTTAAAACCATGCACCCACTGAATCACCCACTCACACATCTATGCATAGAGTCACACACACACCCTACCCACACAAACACTCAGACACCCATACAGATACTCAGACAACCAATCAATAACTTATATAGACACTTATATAGGTGTTCACAAAACCATGCCGCCACTTATACACCAACACACAGACACATACAAACATTTACACAGTTTAGTCACTACTCTGCAGTAAGATACAGTTAACCGAGTCACTTATAGAGTCAGTTACGCACCACAGAAAATCATCCATTTACACACTTGTACACCCACTCATTCTTCAACAGGCCTTTCCCTATATATATAAAACCTATTTAAACTTTTAAGAAAATCACACATTCACTGGATGATGTCATCAGTGATGTCATCAGTGATGTCCTCAGTGTTGTCACTGACCATGTCATGAGTGATGTAATATGTGACGTCATCAGCAGTGGATTGCGGGTGCGCGAGTTATAGTTAGCTAAACTAACTATAACGGGGGAATTTCAATGGTTTTGTACGAGTGAAATGTCCAGCTAACTATAACATGTGCGAAACCTATGGTTTTTTCATTGAATATATATATATATATATATATTCACTGAAAAAACCATAGGTTTCACACATGTTATAGTTAGCTGTACATTTCACTCGTAAAAAACCAATGAAATTCCCGCGTTATAGTTAGTGCAGGCAACTATAACTCACGCGACCGCAATCCTCTGCTGATGCTAATACTGTATTTCGACACTTATTTGCCCATGTCTTCTTCCATTAAATTTTAGCTATACATATATTACAAATATTTTTTTTTCATAAAGACACATATGTCATCAGCAGAAGATTGCGGTCGCGTGAGTTATAGTTGCCTGCACTAACTATAACGTGGGAATTTCATTGGTTTTTTACGAGTGAAATGTACAGCTAACTATAACATGTGTGAAACCTATGGTTTTTTCAGTGAATTTGCAAGGTTTTTTTAATGCTAATTCCTAACTATAACGTGTGTGAAACCTATGGTTTTTTCAGTGAATTTGTACGGTTTTTAAATGCTAAGTTACTTTACGCCATTCGTGGCGTGCGCGCCCAGTTAACGCAGTTCATTCCGTGCGCGCACCGTGCGCTTCGCGCACCGTGCGCACACAGTGAGCACGCGGTGCGCTTCGCGCACCGCGCGCCCACTTTACGCAGTTAGTGCCGTGCACGCACGGTGGTCACGCGGTGCGCTGCACGCACCGCGTGCCCACGTTAAGCGGGATGGGCCATGTACGCACGATGCGCTTCGCGCACTGTGCGCACATGGGGGACATATTATGCGCATCTTCGTGAAATGTATTCTTTGTTAAATTCATAGCTGTAATATGCCATGCTCAAATGGTGCCCTTCGGGCACCATTTGCACCCGGGGTGGGGAGAATTTGGATAATTTTTTTTTAATTAATTTTTACCGTACACGTACGGTAAGCGTAATCGGCGATTTTCCGAAAAAAAAAAAAATTTTTTTTTGGGCTTGGGGGTGGTTTGGGGACCCCTGTATCAATGCTGGGTGGTTAGGATCTCATGAAACTGCCTCTTTACACATTTTTGGGGTTCATTTTTGCTGCCCAACTCAGGGAGCGAGAGAGAAAATGGCGGCCGCCGCTTCCTGGTTTCGACCGATTCGAATGTTTACTAAGAGCTAAGAGCCCATCAAAATCGCGCTCGCGCACGCCACCGTACGCGTACGGTAAGCGCTCCGTAAGCGCACCGTAAGCTGGCTCAGATATATATATTGATTTAAAGGCTATTTTCTCAGAATCTACTGAACAGATTTACACCAAACCTACAAAAGGCACTTCCTTGACCTGAGGACTACCTCTCTGCCAAATTTCAAGTAATTCTGTTCAGCCGTTCGGGCTGTAGCTGTGTCTAAAGGTCCTATGGAAAAATGCATGGGAAAAACATGTTTTGGGACCCCCCTTTTATCTCAGCCCCCGCTTCACGAATCCCCCCGAGACTTTCAGGGTAGGAGCGGAGCTTAGCGCCCCACCTATTTTGAAAAATTCGCAAGGATTCGTCGACCGGCGCCAAAGTTATTCAAAATAGAATGTTGCGGATTTCCTATGGAAACGTGGTCCTAACTATAACTACCTACTGGCGACCGCCAGTAGGTAATATATATATATATATATATATATATATATATATATATATATGTGCTCCAAGGTTCCCACCTGTGGAGACCCACTCTGACATCCACTGCAGCAACCTTCATGAGGTAAAAGCCGGGTCGGCGAGCAGATCCAGTTTACAGCATGCCTTGGCGTGAGTGAGTGTGTGTGTATAATAAGTGGGCCAAATGAGTCTGTAATTACAGGCCTAAAAAGTCGCCTTTAAAGAGGTCCTGCATTTTTCTATGTATCGGTATATCCAGGTTCCGGTGACGAGGCTGACTGGGATTTGGTCCTGTGTTTTTTTCTATGCGTTTTGGAGTGTGGCATTAGTATAGGCGCATGCTTGGACTCAACAAAACTGTTCGTGTTCCTGAGTCCATAGTGGCATAGTACTAGCTGGGGGCATGGGGGGTGAGGGTGGTTCTGATTCATCTGTGTATTGAAACTTTAATAAAGAACTGTGTACTTTGATCAGGGCTGCTGGAATTATCTGATAATGTTGCCACAGCTTTTTTCGTGCATAATTATGGTTGTGTCGTATTAACCACATTGTCCGTTATCTGCTGCATAATCTGAAGTTTTTAATTAAAAAATGTTTCTAGCTCAAACAGATCAAAAGTTACTAAAAATGTAGCAACATGTTTGTGCGCAGTGGAGGGCCCTCTGCAAAGGTTAACAGGTCACCTTTCAGTTGCTTATTTCTGCAGTTGGTTGCTAAACTAGTACCAATGAGATGAAATCTTTCCCAATGTGTAAAAATTATAAAATAATGAAGTAATACTATAAAAAAAAGTGCAGAACAAAACAAAGAGAGTGCCAATGCTGCACTGAAATTTCAAGAAAAGTTTTTAAACATGAACTGAATTAAACACGTCCATTTCTGCCCATTTTTTTGGTTGATTTTAATCAAAAATATTTTTATGCAAATTTTCTTATTATTTTGCACGGTTATATTGAAGTGATTAAAGCATTAAATAATCAAAAAACAACAAGTTATTACAAATATATACACTACATTAACACATATAAATGACATCACCACTAGCGTACCTCAATCACTCAGACAACAACAACACTCAAAAATACACAAAAAATGCTAACTAAACACCATAAAACAGACAATTTACAATTGTATGTACAAAATACATCAGGCCATCAGCAACTAACACTTGCAGTACTTCTAAACATTTATTTTTTAGTTGTTTTAGCAGATGATTGGCCAAGGGCGAAGATAGGTCAAAATAGGTCTACGCGTTTCGAATCCCTTCACCGGGGACTCTCTTCAGGACCAATACTCTCTGGGAACAAAACGAACACAACACTGAGTTAGACCAGTTGGCCCCTCAATTCTCAAAGCATTAATTAACCATACACCAATAATCGGGAGCCTTACCTAAAGCTTGAAAGTACGCTACCCAGGCTTTCAATGTGAAACGAAATTAACGTCCAACGACAACAATCTGTGGATAGTAGAGTGAGATTTTTCAGAAGAAAGGCAAAAGCAAGATCAGAGAAAAGATCAAGCGTCATAGCTAGTGTCTAATGGCACCAAGGTGCCGTGGTCTGATGATCAAAATCTTACTTGTTGGGACAGACGGTATCTCATAGGCGCATGTGTATCCTTACTCTTCTTTGTCGAAGTTGGTTATGTTTCCGTGCAGAAAGGGGCGTGGAAATTAAATCGCCAGCTAAGGCCTGGGGGCAGAAAGCAATTGAAGTCGTGAGACCGCGGGTCTTTAAACAATTTAAGCAACACGATGGTTTTGTTTTGTGTGTTCTCAGAGTCCTGTTTACCTCTTTATCCGGTTACTCCAACGCCAACATAGCCATCGCGCACCGTGCTCACAGCGCCGAAGAATGTTTCGGCAAGGAAGCGGTGACCATTTTGTAAATCCGTGTCGGCTTCCAATTGGAAATCCCAGTCTTAGTGGGGCGGAGCTTCTAAAGAATTCTGGGAGATGTAGTTAAAAACCAATTTGTGTCTCTTAAATGGACGACACTCAACGTAAAACAAAGCGGGATATTTGCTGAGGCATGCAAACCTTTTCGGCGAAGTCGTATGTCCATACAAGAACCATAATTTTGAAAAGATACCCCGGGTTCGTGTGTCATTCAACTACACTTTTTTTATGGAGGAAAACTTTATTGAACAGTGTGTATGAACACTTTGTTGTAATCACACTGTGGGAACAGTATGTGGCTGGGCGCCCGACATAATAGTTATTGGCTAATGGACAGCTCCTATTTACGTGCAAGGTTGGATTCCACTCATGGCGCTCGGGAAGAATTGAGCTGAACAATTCACCAAGTTGCCTGAACGATGGGTGATCCGGTATTTCAATGGCTCAATGTCCATAAATAGTTGGGGTGTAGTAGTCGGTGTATCATACACAAGTAACGAACCGCCCAACCTTGTCTGATTCATAGAGCCCCGTGTTGGATGCCAGCCGGCTCGGGGTGTGAGTCACTGAATTAATCAATATCTAAATTCGTGGATTTTTTCCTCAAACCATTCATGCCAGATGTTAAATCGTACATACAAGATACTACGGATTTTCTAACTAAACTTAACACAATGGAATTTGAAGAAAATGCACATTTCCTTGTAACACTGGACGTGACTTCACTCTATACAGAGATCCCACAAGATGAAGGTTTGGCTGTGTTGGAGTCATTCTTGAATAGCAGACCTAAACCTGAAAAGGTTCCGACGGATTTCATTCTGGAACTAGCTACATTTGCCTTAAAAAATAATTACTTTTGTTTTAAAGATGACTTCTTTCTGCAAACTAAAGGCGTCGCAATGGGGTGTCCCTTCGCCCCAGAGCTGGCAGTCCTTTTCATGTCCAAATACGAGGACCGTTTTGTATACAACAACAACCCCTTCGCAGTTTACATCACGAATTGGGTTCGATACATCGATGATGTCTTCCTAACTTGGACTGGGGAAGAAAACCAACTACAAGAGTTTGTACATTGGCTTAACAACAGAACACCAGACATAAAATTCAGTCTGAACTCTTCCAAATACAAAATGCCATTTCTAGACGTTGAGATCTATCCTAGCAATGGCGGTCTAGTCACCACACTATACAAGAAAAAAACGGATAGAAATAAAGCACTGCATTATTCAAGTAATCATCCACGCAGTCTAAGAGACAACTTGCCTTATGGCCAATTTTTGCGAATTCGTCGAAATTGTACATTCAAGGACGAATATCTGTGCCATGCTGAAAATTTGAAAAACAACTTACGATCCAGGGGCTACCCCAAAAAACTACTGAAGAAAGCAATGAAACGAGCCTGGTGGACCCCACGTGAGGCACTTTTGGAGAGAAAAGATAAATCCAAAACCAGCAGGATTGTGTGTGTATCCACCTACAGTCCTACATCGAACTGGCTCAAAAAGACCATCTCCCAAAATTGGCATCTGATTAAAAATCTTGATGTCTCACTCAAAGAACCTCCGTTATTTGCTTTTAAAAAAGATAAGAGCATTGCCAATCAGCTAGTAAGAGCTGCACTTCCAAAAACTAAAAGTCCAGACAAAAGAAGTCTCCTCTATTTGTCTCCAATACAAGGTCATCGTAAATGTGGGACATGTGTCTGTTGCGATTCCACCATGGAAGGGAACCATTTCTCCCATAAGGGAATTCACTGGAAACATAACACTTTCTCAAATTGTAAAACAAAATATGTTGTATATGGGATCTTTTGTCCATGCGACAAGCTTTACATCGGGAAAACAAATCAGGAGATAAGGCTAAGAATCCAACAACACAAATCAAGGATACGCAAGAATGTGCCCAATGCCCCGCTGGTCAATCACTGGCATCTCAACAACCACACAGAAAAAGATGTGAGATGGATTGTGATCTCTAAAGTCACACAAGATAACAGAGGAGGTGACCTGGACGCCAAACTGGTTAAAAGAGAGGCTATGCTCATTATCAAGTTCAATACATCAGTGGATGGACTGAACGAGCTATCCGAGATTTACAATCTGTGAAACCTCCAGAGTTTTCATCAACTAATTAAGGCTCCGCCGGCTGGCATCCAACACGGGGCTCTATGAATCAGACAAGGTTGGGCGGTTCGTTACTTGTGTATGATACACCGACTACTACACCCCAACTATTTATGGACATTGAGCCATTGAAATACCGGATCACCCATCGTTCAGGCAACTTGGTGAATTGTTCAGCTCAATTCTTCCCGAGCGCCATGAGTGGAATCCAACCTTGCACGTAAATAGGAGCTGTCCATTAGCCAATAACTATTATGTCGGGCGCCCAGCCACATACTGTTCCCACAGTGTGATTACAACAAAGTGTTCATACACACTGTTCAATAAAGTTTTCCTCCATAAAAAAAGTGTAGTTGAATGACACACGAACCCGGGGTATCCTTTCAAAATTATGGTTCTTGTATGGACATACGACTTCGCCGAAAAGGTTTGCATGCCTCAGCAAATATCCCGCTTTGTTTTACGTTGAGTGTCGTCCATTTAAGAGACACAAATTGGTTTTTAACTACATCTCCCAGAATTCTTTAGAAGCTCCGCCCCACTAAGACTGGGATATCCAATTGGAAGCCGACACGGATTTACAAAATGGTCACCGCTTCCTTGCCGAAACATTCTTCGGCGCTGTGAGCACGGTGCGCGATGGCTATGTTGGCGTTGGAGTAACCGGATAAAGAGGTAAACAGGACTCTGAGAACACACAAAACAAAACCATCGTGTTGCTTAAATTGTTTAAAGACCCGCGGTCTCACGACTTCAATTGCTTTCTGCCCCCAGGCCTTAGCTGGCGATTTAATTTCCACGCCCCTTTCTGCACGGAAACATAACCAACTTCGACAAAGAAGAGTAAGGATACACATGCGCCTATGAGATACCGTCTGTCCCAACAAGTACGATTTTGATCATCAGACCACGGCACCTTGGTGCCATTAGACACTAGCTATGACGCTTGATCTTTTCTCTGATCTTGCTTTTGCCTTTCTTCTGAAAAATCTCACTCTACTATCCACAGATTGTTGTCGTTGAACGTTAATTTCGTTTCACATTGAAAGCCTGGGTAGCGTACTTTCAAGCTTTAGGTAAGGCTCCCGATTATTGGTGTATGGTTAATTAATGCTTTGAGAATTGAGGGGCCAACTGGTCTAACTCAGTGTTGTGTTTGTTTTGTTCCCAGAGAGTATTGGTCCTGAAGAGAGTCCCCGGTGAAGGGATTCGAAACGCGTAGACCTATTTTGACCTATCTTCGCCCTTGGCCAATCATCTGCTAAAACACCTAAAAAATAAATGTTAGAAGTACTGCAAGTGTTAGTTGCTGATGGCCTGATGTATTTTGTACATACAATTGTAAATTGTCTGTTTTATGGTGTTTAGTTAGCATTTTTTGTGTATTTTTGAGTGTTGTTGTTGTCTGAGTGATTGAGGTACGCTAGTGGTGATGTCATTTATATGTGTTAATGTAGTGTATATATTTGTAATAACTTGTTGTTTTTTGATTATTTAATGCTTTAATCACTTCAATATAACCGTGCAAAATAATAAGAAAATTTGCATAAAAATATTTTTGATTAAAATCAACCAAAAAAATGGGCAGAAATGGACGTGTTTAATTCAGTTCATGTTTAAAAACTTTTCTTGAAATTTCAGTGCAGCATTGGCACTCTCTTTGTTTTGTTCAGTTTATATGACTTGGCCTTGCTGCCATCGAGTCAAAACCCAAGCTTGTTTTGCTAATTATAAAAAAAAGTGCAGCATTATGGAGCATATTTCGCCTTTTCTTGGTGCATAATTTAGTCAACACTCTTGCATAAATTGCGGCTTCTCTGCCGCATATTTCCAGTGTCCCTGACTACGATTAAAACTCAAATTCCGACAGTTCATTTTTAATCTACTTGGTTTTATAGTACACTTAGCGCCCCCTAATGGGTGTTCCACTATCGAGCAGTTTCACACAAACTGGGTATTAAGAATGCAGATTAATAGTGGGACATGGCCTGTACACCGTTAGTGTAAGGACATTAATCAACCAGGTACATCAGTGAATTTATGGTGCGTTTAGTGTGTGTGAAATAATCTTACCACCTGACTCCAGGTCATTACGGACACTTTCTCTAGTCCTAAATGTTTCACATACAAATTCCTGATTTCAAGTGTGTTAGTCTAATTACTTCAATGAAAACAAAAATACTATAACTCCCAAAATGCATTAAGCTATAAGATCAAAGTCCAGGACAGGAAACTGTGTCCTCAATGACCTGGAGGGAGAGGTCACCCTCGTGTGAGGTGTGCTGGCTTGGGAGCACTGGTGTGTTAATAGCAGTGGTATAACAAGAGCGTTATGGCCATAATGTATGCAAGGGCTTTTGCCTCCATCCGTTTATCGGTCTTGTAGTTAAAGACAGCCACAGTTGGGGTGCAATAGGCTCCTCAACCTCCAGCTCCCCACTCTCCCACCCCTCCACCTGCTGCCCTTTCGATATCTATACGCCGGAAAGGCATTTTACATGAATTCACACCAGATGTGCTCCAACGTGTAAAAGGCAGCTCAAACTTCAAACCCACCCAATCTTTGAACCCTCTGTTAATAAGGATACACATTAAGGGCCATATGTACAAAGCGTTTTTGTGGACACAAATGGGCCGATTCGTAGAATCGACCAGTTTCGAAACGCAAAAATGCTTTTTCACATGAACAAAGCCCTATTTGTGATTTGGTGGCCTATTACCGAATCGTAAATTGGGTTTGTAATTTGAAATTAGGAAAGGCGTATTTAGGGCACGTTTAGGGTCTCCCTTCCTAATACCGAATCACAGTGGTATGCATGAATGTTTTGTAACTGTGAATCTGGTTGCAAAACCTTCACCTTTTACCATCTACTTCAAGTAGATGGTAACCCATTCACAAATGGGAATGGGTCCCAAAGGGTCCCCCTCCCCTTTGGGAATGTTTGTGATAAAATGTTTTAAGAGGAGGAAGTGGTTCCACGGAACAGTGCCTACTTTTACAAAATGAAAAGAAAACCTTTCATTTTTCTTTTTGAAACAGAGTCGTTTTCTTTTAAGGCAAATGGGCTGCATTTGGAAAAAAAAAGATTGCTTTATTGAAAAGCTATCACAGACATCACCCTGTGCTCCCAGTGGGTCACAAACCAAGATCTACCTCATTCATATTTTTTGAGGTAGGTCTATTTGTGACCCACTTGGAATGCAAAATGTGTAAAACACACATTTGAACATTGCTGTTTGTGATAACCTAATAGCAAATCACAAAAATTCTCTATATGGTAATCACAAACAGAATTGTTTGTGCATGTGGCCCTTAGTCCATTGTAAAGGAGGTTTAGGTGAGAAGTGAGGCCTTCTACTGGGACCTGCAAACTTATAACATACAGACATGTACAACACAAATACAAATGGGAATAATGTTTGATCACAAGTAATATGGGTGACATTTCAAAGACTCTTTGGCTCTTCTCAAATTGAGCTCAATCCCAGGTAGTGGTCGTTGAGCAGCCAGTAAATACCACAGGTTATGGCATTTACCAGGTGCCCAATTTCAGAATCCTTCAGTTTATCTCCCAGAATGGGAGATAATATACTAATTACATGTTTTGCCCCGTTGGGAGGAACGCAAATAAATGTCATGTATTTTGCACAAATGATTTGCACCAGTTTTTATTTGCGTTCCAGGTGCCTAAATGGGAGTTTGCGTCTATATCAAGATTTGTGCTTAAGTTGGAATGAGCCTCTTGCAAGACTGCTCAGTGGGATGAACACCTAATCTTGAGGTCTGTGTGCATTCTACTGGTCACAGGTTTGATTACCAGCAAAGTGGCTCAGCCTTTCATTCTTCTGAGGGCAAAAAAATGAGAAATCTTAAATTTGGCACAAAAAAAATGAATTATATGTTTAAAATGATATTCCCAAAAATCTAAATATGATAAAAGGGCTCACGGCTATTTTTAAAAATACAACTCATTTGCTTTGTTGGCATTTCAAAGTTTGAAATGTCATTAACGGGGAAGAATACATCACATTGACAAACTTTTCCTGGAGATGGCAACACCAGCAGTGAAGCGGTGCATAGAAAACGGTTACAATTAATCAAATATATAGTTGATCTGAAAGTTCTTCCTGGGTCCGCGTTTAGTTCTTAAGGGGTTGAGAAACAATGATTTCTATCAATAGTCTTTTAGTGCCGAGCCTTCATCTCTGTAAGCAGACTTTGATGCAGAAAAATATGAAGGGGTAGCGACATCACATAACCTTTGACCCCCTATGGGTTTGTAGGTTGTCCTTTTTTCCACAATCAGCTCCTCAACAGCCTATTATTTGAAGCGGAGGGCTTAGAGGAAAGGAATGAGGAGAAGCTGCACAAATTATACATGGAGCCCAGATTAATGCTTACTTGCTGTTCCTGCCGCTACCTTCATGACCCCTGGGACCACGGGCTCCAGAGCAGCACCAAACGGCAGGCCTGAGGTCAGCCACTGCCCAAAGCAAACTCTTACTTAAGTTGATTTCTAGTAAGTGAAGAACCTCCGGGGCATATTATCAAGAAAGGGCGTTAAAATTATCGCCGCTTTAGCGGCAGGAAACTGCCGCTAAAGCGGTGATAATGGGCTTCATAATATGCCCTTGAGAATTCCCATAGAAGCCCATGTTCTGGTGTGAACATGGGCTTCTATTGGAATTCTCTGCGGCATATTATCATGCCCACTATCGCCGCTTTAGCGGCAGTTTTCTGCCGCTAAACCAGCGATAATTTTAACGCCGTCCTTGATAATATGCCCCCTCCGATCTTTCAGAAACATTCATGATTTCATGATACACGCACTCCCGGATTACCAACGGCAGGATTAAACCTCTGACCACTTTGAATACAAACACCCTAGGCAGTCTGAATACTACACTAAATAGTTATACAAGACAATAACACCATTTGAACATGTTGTTGTTGTTGTCTTCTATAACTATTTAGTGTAGTATTCAGACTGCCTAGGGTGTTTGTATTCAAAGTGTTATTGCCCTGCCCTAGGAGACCTATAGTCTTAGCAGGGGGTCCTTGATATAAGCATTGTTAAACCTCTGACCATGCTCACAGCACACCATGACTTACTCGTACTGTGTCTTCATTGCCTCCATCAGGACTTTTAGGGACTGAATTTCTGATTTCAGGTCCAGTAAAGAGACTTTGTCTCCCAGCTCCACTTCTGCCTTCTGCTTGATCTCTGGCACTCCTGGGCTTGTCTTGGCAGGCTGTGTCTTCTTGTTCTGAGGCAGGCTGGGGCTAGCTTGTGGTGAGTTTGTGGGGGCACTTTCTTTTACTGGTGTTGGCGGCCAAGGAGAGGCCTGCTCTGGCTCCTGTGGAGAAAGGGCGAAGGAAGAATGCTTGTGTTAGGCATTCATACAACAATCAACATACTTAAAATATATTCCTATTATTGTGTTGAGTGTTCTTTTGGTGTGTAGAAGAATTTGGTACATCACTTTCCTGTAGGGTGATTACTTTTATGCAGGGCAGGAATATGGCTGGTCAGTATAGCAAACTGGCATTTGGTCAGCAACCTCCTTAAGCATACATTTTACATATAGAGTTATTGTTGAGGGGCGCATGTTGGCACACCACCTCAGTAACAGAGTACATTTGGGATCAGTGAAGATGATTCGTACGGGTTCCTCAACTGAGGCCTGGTCAGATAAGGAAATAGGAACAGCCTTTCAGGTCGTTGATGGTTCTCTCTATGCAGCCTCCAAAGGCCCCAGTGGAGATTTCATGGGATATCTCCAAAATGTTGCCCTCACTTCTCTGCCTGATGTCAGAGCCAATCCACATAGAGGTGATCTTGCCCATCTCAAGCCAAAAACCAATTAAGTCCCCGGCGCCGAATGGCTTTAGCCCACAATTTTACGAAACCTTCTGTCAAGATTTAGCCCCTCTGCTTACTCTAGTCTGCTTTATAACTCCTTTGCTGAGTTGGGCTCCTTACTGACTCCATGCAGGAGGCAGCTATTTTGGTCATTCCAAAACAGGGTAAGGATCCAGCCCGCTGTGAGTTGTACAGACCTATCTCCCTCTTAAATGTAGAAGCAATGTTATTCACTTGCATTTTGGCGCACCGCCTTAACCCACTAATGCCAGACCTGATCGAGCCGAGCCAAGTGGGATTTTTTCCAACGCGCCAGTGTGGCGACAACACCAAGCACCTTCAAGATAAGACTCATAGGACGTGTAGAGAGGCATTGCTTCTCTCTATTGACCGTGTCCACTGACCTTACCTCTCTGTAACACTACAGAAATTATGTATTTGCGAGAGGTTTTGCAAATGGGTCCAAAGCATTTATTTGTCTATGGAGCCTCTGCCGCAGCAGCTGAGGGACAACCCTGGATATCACTGGGATTCCGTTTGGCGGCGACCATCATCTGATCAGCCTGTATGCTGACAATGTCATTTTGCCTTACACTTTTGGGGAGGTCTCGATTTCAAAGAGAATATGCAATAGTCTTAGATTCTGAACATCTCAGTCACTTCCCCTCACGAACATGCCTTGTGGTCCCTTTTTTCCCTTCGGATGGGCGACGGATCCATACCCTACCTGGGCATCTTGCTTGCCCGGACAATCCCTAAAACAGTTTCTGCCAGCTATACAACCATTACCTCTCAAACCCATGGAGACCTGGTGACTGGGAGCCACTTTCGCCTCTCCTGGATTGGCAGAATGGCGGTAGTCAAAATGACCATCCTCTTGCGTAGAATATAATTATTTTAGACCTTGCCTCTATTCCCCCCCCCCCAAACGCCATTGACTCCCTCCAATTGGAGATCAACAAATTCCTATGGGATATAAAAAAAAACGCTTTCACAAACACTTGCTTTATCATACGGAACAAGAGGGCGGTTTGGCAGTACCCCAACTGCTCCGCTACTACCAAGCCACCCAACCTAGATTCTTAGTGGAATGGAACCGCCCGCTATCTGAGAAGCAATGGTCCTTTATGGATCAAGAGGTTGCAGGTACCCACATCTGGAAGGAAGTCTGGCTTCCCAATGGGCCTGGGGCCTTTACTCTTCCCCAGTGACAAGCGCCATACTTAAGGTATGGGATTCTGTAGCGGTCAAGGCGGGCCTGAAGATCTTTCTTTCCCCTCTGACCCCGATTCTAGCTAACCTTGACTTCTTCACTGGGATGCAACCAGGACTGTTCGACGCTGGTGGGATGGGGGCTGTAAGCGGGTGGGTTTCCTCTTCGACATTTAGGGGCCTATTCCCTCCGACCACCTAAAAGCCGACTATTCACTAGAAGACTCAGACTGCGTACAATACTTATAACTATGACATTGGATGATGGGATCTGCGAACAGACAAGGGGCGGGACAGCTTTTGACCCCCATTGAGAAATGGATTATCCTCAAATCCAACAACAAATGCCACATTAACAAACTTTATGCCTTGCTGGGAAGGGAACTGTCCCCGACTAAATCCAAGGGGCAAATGCGAAGGGAAGCGGAATTGAGCAGAACTCTCTCTGTTAAGGAATGGGGGAACCTTTTTTATAGAACACACCACACAGCGTATAACATGTCCAGTACTGAGACTGCATATAAAATTGTCTTTTACTGGTATCTTACCCTGGTGAGACTTCAAAAATGGAATGCAGGGAACTTAAAGGAGTGCTGGGGTGTGGGGACACAGGAATGCTGCTCCACCTTTTATGGCATTGCCCGAAATGTACCTGATGCTGGGAACAGGTTCTGAAGGATATTGATTCTACCTTCAGTACTTCCATCACAAGTTTCCCAGCTTACACCATCCTGGGACTACCGAACCCCTTGACTTACCGGTTACGCTCAAATATAGGGAGGCAAATGGCTTTGGCCCTGGGGGTAGCCCGCCAGGTCATACTCCATTTGTGAAGCTTTGATAGGATTTCAGGACATAACTCCTGGCTACACAAGCTGTGTTTTACCCTGGGGATGAAGAAACTGTTCTTGTCCATGGACCCGGCCGCTCCTCCTATCCTGACATGTGGGCAACCTTTACCCAAATTCTTTCCTCTGAGTTCTGAGAATTGCCATGCCTGGCCTATTTGCACTTACTCCTTTTTGCCTCCTAATACGACCCTCACTAAGTCCTAGGCAACATTTGCGGTTCTCTCATCTTACATATCCACACTATGACCTTTCATGCAGCCAACATTATTGACTGTTAAGCTACTGTAATGAAGGCGATTTGTTTTTTTGTTGTTTTTGGAATGATTGTGTATGTTTATACATAGTCTGCCTAACCTATGCTGCCGGCCTCAGGGTTGTAGGCGGAAAGCTGTGCTCATTAACTTATTTGATTTTCTGACCATGGCCGGCCCTCTGGGTTGTACGCGACTTGCAGTGTACTTTTTAGATTTGGTTCTAATAAACAGAATTGTTCCAACAATTATAAAAGATTTTTAATATTTACAAACGGAACCTAATCTACAAACTTTACCTTGACTTTACTTGGAACGTTGGATTTTGGCTTCTCTTCCACTTCTTCCACTTTGGGGTCTTTCTGTGTTACTTTTTCTTCGTTTTTCTGGAATATGAAAGAATGCCGGGTGGTTAGAGTAAGTGTTCTCGGGTCGCCATAGGGTGATGTTGACAGCCTAGTATTTCTGCAGACTTCAAGGAGCCCCTCTTTAACTGCTGATCCCCCGGATTTGTATATTAAGAGGGCTATACATTTAAAGAGAATAACTTGTTATTTATATAGTGCTTCGTGCACAACTATAGCAGTTTCTAAGCCCCTTAAAAGCTGGTATCTATGTTACCAACAGCAGCCTGAAATCAGTTCAATAGGCTGGGCTGTGCTAGTGCTTCGAAGCAGCTGCTCGCATTTCAGGAGCCTGCTGGTACAGGCGGTTCTGACGAGGCCCTACTGGGAAAGGATGGAAGGTTCACACACTGAGGATCAGAAGTGGATTCTCAGAAGCATTATGAGGGAGAAGGGGACACAGTCCAAGTAACATTTAAATCCCTTTTGTCTCTAGGACAGAGGTACCAGTGCCCAATTAAGAGCAGTGATGGCCCAGACTCACTCTGCCTAAAACACTCAGTCCATACAGTACACTTATATGTCAACACTCTCTACACCAGTGGTCTTCAAACTTTTTAATGTTGTGTCCCTCCAGTGGAAATAGAATAATCATGGGGGGCCCCATCAGAATTATTCACGATTATTCTATTAAACTGGCAATGTTTAAATATGTCTAGAAGTATTTCAACATTGCAATTAAGTTCTGTTACTGTTTTAAAAATGCAATAAAATTCATGATTGCCAAACATACTATTCTGGTCAGGCAGGGCTTATGAACGTGTAAAAGTATCTACAATGTTATTAATAGGAAAATAGGTTGGAGCTTTGAAGAATACTTGGTGTACCTTCTCTTTTGACACATACTCCCACTAAGGATATAAATCCCCAAATGTGTTAGTGATGGCCCATTACAGAGCACTTACTGCAGCTCAATTTTGTCTGCCTAAAAACAAAGCCCTGTTATGAGCATAATTCTTCGTTTGGCCAGAGCGTTGAACCCCCCCACCCCCCCTCACCCCCCCCCCCCCCCTCCGATTCACTTGACGCCCACCCTGGGGTAGGACGTGGGAACACCTCCCTGTTTGAAGACCCCTGCTCTACACAGAGGTGATGAAGCTGCAGAGCAGATATAGGAAGACACACATAACATACACATTAACACACATCGCCATCCTCCACAGAAAACAGCCAACAGATAGGATAACATGCAAGCCACAACACCAGACCAAAACAAATGAGCACAGTGTGTGCTCAGATGCCCTCTTGCATGGTTCAACTCAAAGAGCGACAAGCATGAGTCACATATGAATGCACACAATATGAATTTCACAATTCTCCATCATTACAGAACAACAACAAAGAGCCTGCCCACAAGCAAGCAAACATAAATAAGCACACACACTCCCGCACCAGACACAAAAACAAAACATGGAAGTCACTCTCCCTCTGGGTGGAGCACAACCCACGGAGTGAAAATAATACTTATCAGAGAAGAATGGAGAGAAACAACCAGGGAAAGTATGCAGATGTAGGCTGGGTACAACATCTACCCAGAGAAGCGGCCGAAGAATCCAGCAAAGTACTCCTACCTCCATGCAGAAGATGGCTCGTTGCAATCAGAGTTGTAAAATGTGTGGTACACATGCTTGTCACCAGTAAATGTGTTATTCTTTGGTTGGAATCCCCCTATACTTGACCGTTGGAAACTCTTCCAAATATTGGAAGGCATGAGGTCCTTCAGTGAACCACTTTATCATTTCCTTCTGGTTTCTTTTGTATATTTGCAGTACTTTGTTTATTCTATATTGTTTTTGCCATGCATTCTGTTTGTTTCCTTCTCATGAGTGAATTTATAGAGGGTCATCGGACTCTGCACATGTTGTCTGTAGACTAGGTTTCTGGCTACAATTCTGTATAGCTATTGTTTTCCCTTCCTTTATTTTCCCTTGTTTTGTTTTGTTTTTTGAAAACCTAATAAATACAAATGGAGCTAAAAAAAATGTGTGGTACCTGGTACATTGTGTGTTCTTTGTTGTGGTTGTTTGTGTGGGTCATCTTGTGAAGAATGTGGTGCATGTATCTTATTGAGGATGAAGTGTTACATGTGCACTTGGAAATAGAGGGTGAACTAATAACATCCAAAAAGCATTAGCAAAGATAAAAAAGAGGCAGGTGAGGACTGAACACTAAATAAACAGATTTAGCAAAACTGTTCGAAACTGCCCACAGTGCATGTGATCTTTACTAGAACGTGGGCATGGCAACCCATCCTGCTCTGAAGGCAGCCGCAAGCCCACTGGGCAATGCCAGAGTGGCAGAATGGGCAGCGTGGCCCAGAAAAGAAGGCAGAAAAGGAGCCTTGGCAACCTGTCGAAAAGAAAGGACAGAACTTACCTGCGGGGAGTGATTGTGGGCTGTGGGCGGCCGCTTCCCTGCCATTTTGGGTCTGTCAGAAGTGGGATGGTTCAGTTTGGACGTTGAGACAATCAGTGCATCAAACTCACTGGTGTCTGAAAAGCAGAGAAAAGCAATGTCCGTTTATGTTACCAGAGTGATTTACTTAATTGTCGCATGCCTCATCCCCTCACCCTAAATGTACTGTGCGCTTGCAGGAGTCTCGTGGTTGTCTCAGGAGGTTCGTGGCTCAGGAATTGATTGTAAACATCATTAAAATGTTTAACCCTTTCCGTGCTCATGACGGAACCACTCCGTCATGAGCCACGGGTGCCGTGTGCTCATGACGGAGTGGTTCCGTCATGCTGCGGCCGTTGGCGGTCGCTCCGCCCACGCGGCGCTAATTCCCCGCCTGTGCGGGCGATTAGCGCAGTGGGCGGAGACGTGACGGAACCACTCCGTCATGAGCACAGCTCACCCGTGACTCGTGGCGGAGTGGTTCCGTCACGAGCACAGCGGCACCGCAACTGCCCCCAAACCCCCCCAGCGCCGCGGCGGAATTCCTGCCGCGGCGAAGGGGTTAAAACCCCTGCACAGGTAACGGCAGTTGATAAACATGCTCTCAACCGTCTCTGAGACAGAGAAAAGTGCACAGTTGTTTTACAAAAGCTATCCGGGCATTCTCGCATACATACATTATGTGATCAGAAGGTAATATGAGGAAAGGAAAGAGGTCGAATTTATTTTTGCATTAAGGCGGGTGGGGCGCATTCTGTAACTTTATGCCATTTTCCAGACCCACTATTTTCCATAATTAACACATTTTGCACTGTTCACACCTTTTTGCACACACTTCTGAAATAGGCAGGGAGTCAGTCCGCTGAAAATACTTTACTTACATATTCATCTCTGTTACCACCAACGGGGCTCTCTGTGTCTCTCTCTCATTTTACACCTCTCTGTCCCTTTCACTCTATTTCTTTCTCTCTCTCTGGCACTCTACTTCGTTCTCTCACCCTGCCCACTTCTCTTTCTCTTGCGTTCTCGCTCTTATTTTCTGAGTCTGTGTACGCCTCCATCTACTCTGCTACCATTCTCTGTGTTGACCTTGCTTCTCACTTTCCATTCTCACTGTAACTTTCTCTACCTTTCCTTTCATTCTTTGTCGCATTTCTCTCTCTGTCTCGTTCTCTGACTGTTTATATCTTTCTCTTTCAATCCTGTTTTCTTTCTCTGTCTCTCTCCCTCACTTCACCTTGGTCGCGGTCTTGTTGAGACACCCTTTCTTTAAAAGGCACACATCGGGATCAAACACTTTGGGGTAGATTTTCAAACATTTTGTGCTGGGTTCACGTCACAAAAGTGACATTAACCAGCACAAAATGTTTTTGGGGAAATTTACTTTCCAGCGCAAAACAATTGTAGACAGGGTTTTTGTGCCAAAATGTAATGCCACTTCAAAGGAGGCGCTAACTGGAGAAATGTATTAATTTCTCAATTTATTTCTGACTTTGCATATGTGCTGTACTGTGCAGCACAAATACAAAGAGGGAAAAGCTTCAAAACTTGTCTAGGCATGGTATTTTTTGCAGGAAGGGTACCCTTACTGTACAAAACCTATGCTAGACTTGTGCACAAACCCTAGCGCTATGGAGCTAAGGTGTATGCGTGGCACTCAACTGCTGAAATCAGTGCCAGCGCTAAGGAGAGTGAGGAGAGAGCCATATCTCTGAAGATATGGCGCTCTCCTGATCCCTCCCTGTGATGCAACGCAGCGCAGCCCCTTTGGGTGCTGCGCTGTGCGACTTTTTTGAAAATCTATCCCTTTGTTCTAGTAAAGAGAGAAAAAGAGAGAGAGAGATTTTTCGATGTTGAGTGACTGTAGTGAGAGCAGGATTGGAAACCAAAAGCAGCCCTAGCAAAGAACTGGGGTTTGGCAGCCCATCCAGTTCCCAATGACATCCACTAGCCAGGAGCCCCCTGGGTACAAGCCAGAGGGGCCAGTCCGGCGCTGGTACTGAACACCAATTACCTCACTATGGGCCTCATGTAGGTAACATACTATTTACCGATTCATAAATACCAAATTTTACCGATTCGGTATTTATGAATCGGTAAATAGTATGTAGGTAAATAATCGGTAATTATTACCGATTCGGTAAATATCGGTAATTATGAATCGGTATTTACCGAATCGGTAATAATGCATCCCTTCCCATTCATTCCTATGGGCCTGGAGGCCCATAGGAATGAATGGGAAGCCAGTTACTATTACCGATTCGGTAAATACCGAATCGGTAATAGGGGAGGCATTATCATGGGTGGCAGGGTGTCACATTGACACCCTGTTGCACCCCTGATTCGTGCATGTGTGCACATGTGGCGCACATACATGCCCTAAGGGCATGTATGTCTGCCACATGGCACTTTACAAATAGCACAAAAATGCTTTTTGTAAGGTATTCGTCATTTACCATCAACTTGTAGTTGGTAGTAAATAACGAATCCACACACCAATAATGCACTCACTTGAGTGCCTCCTACATTGCATTTCTGGATTCGGTATTTACCGAATCGGTATTTTACCGATTTCTTAAAATTCCGATTCGGTAAATACCGAATCCCGAAATCAGCCACCTACATCTCAAGTGCCTCAATACCGGTCGGTAACGGGATATTTACCGATTTTCGGCCGTTACCGACCGGTATTGAGGTACCTACATGAGGCCCTATGCGTGGCCCCGGAAATAGGAATGTATTTCCCCACTTTCTGAATTACTAATCCTGGGGAGGCCAGTAAATCCGGGCATGGGCAAAATAAATGGGCTGGACAGTGAACCCTCCAGGTTCATTACAAATTAGGAATTACTGTGCGAATCAATAATTCAAGATCAGATTTTCCTGATAATTTCACATTTTCCAGCAGACTTTAACCCAGAGATATCGGACATTTCCACCTGCTACATCGCCTGGTAAAATCAGTGTTTTAAATGGAAATATAGAAGGGCAGGTACTCACTTTTGGAGTACATCTTTGCTCCTGAGAAGTGGTGGTAGGTTCCCATAAAATGTATTACAGCAGTGCAGAGAAGAGCATTGAAGGGTTAAAAAGTTAAAGAAGTGCAGGTACTCAGTACCGGACGGTACCTGCCCATTTAAATTACCGGGTAAAAGTGAAAAGATTTAATTAAGGTGTTCCAGCAGATTACATATCTGCAGTGGGGTCAGCAACAGCCAATAATGACCCCGGAGTTGGATTTTTTTTCTTTCTTATATAGAAGAAACTTGACCCAAAGGTATCGGGTATCAGAGTGCTTTACAAGAGCACCCGTTGCTTACACAAGGACACATTCATTTTTAGGTCTCGCTTGAACCAGCGCATGCGCTGGTCTGGCGAGACTTATTGAGAGGGCTCCAAAAAGTGCTACCAGGCCAGCCTAGAGCTACAGTGCATGTATGTGCGCGGGCGCGCGCGCCGCACCGCAATTTCTTTCACTTTAGCGGCCACATGGCCGCTTTGATGTTTGATCGTGATCACCTTTACTTTCGCGGCCGCACGGCCGCTTTGCATAGCCAATAGGTCTCGCTTTTGGGACCTTATAAGTATTTAGGTATGCAACTGTTGCATGGCTAAACACTTATAAGGTCCCAAAGGCGAGACCTATTGGCTATGCCAATGCTTGTTTTGTTAGACACAGGGAGATTAAGTGATTTGCCCAGAATCACAGGATGATGAGTGTCATTGCCGAGACTCGAGATTTGAGGTCGACGACCCTAGCCGTTAGGCTATATCGGTCCTCTACCCAACTACGCCAGGAATCCTCTCTTGGACTGCTGGTTGTCCTGCATCCATGCTCTTGTAGTCTGAAGGTGGTGTTGATTGCTTGCAATGGCTGGTTTGTAGATTGCTACTGGATACTATTTTTCATAGAATCTTGTAATAACGACAGTAGTCAGACACTGCCACCTACTGGAGGTCTCTACAAAAGCACCAATATCTGTTATTAGTGTTACCTCCTGGGCACATTCCAATTTATATTAACCAGGTTCATATCTTATTCAGTGAAAATGAGGCGGTGACAGTCTATTTCACAATGATGACACCGAACTTAGGGGCAAATTTACAAGCCCCCTGCGCCACCAGTACGTCACTTTTTGCGTTTCATGGGTGTTGCTGTGGGTGTTCCCACGCAACACCCATGGAACCTGGCACATTCCCAGATTTACTAGGAATCGTAAATCTGGAAATGCGTGTTGTGAATGCTACACCTCGTTTATTCCCCTTTCAATGCGTGCTGCATTCTAAAGCATGCATTGAAAGAGGAAAATGCCTGTAGTGGTTGTTTTTGTGCAGGAAGGTGCCCCTTCCTGCACGAAAACAATCTCCCCATGACGCAGGCATCCTTGCACCAGGTTCAAGGGTTCCTGCAACGGTACATGTCAGCTGTTTGTGCGCCAGCGCAGGGGAGATCACAGGAATGCCACATATCATTGTAAATATGTCGCATTCGTGTTCTCTGAAAGTAACTCAGTGCGGCTCAGCCAAATGGCTTGCGGAATGCACTGAGCCACTTTCATTGTAAATCTGCCCCTCAGTATCCTAGTTGGAAAGAGAGCGCGGGACGAGGGAGTTGGAGAAGGTAGAAAGTGAAGTGGTGCAGCATGGTCTTCAATGTATGGGGAGGATGTAACCTTACGGCTAGAACTGCCGACTTTGGAGCTGGGGAACTGGGTCCGATTCTCGGCGACGGCTCAACATCCTGAGGTTCTCAACAAATCCCTTAATCTCCCCGCACCTACCAAAAAAATGAATGTGTATTTGTGTAACGTAACTGGTTCTCATGTAAAGCGCTCCAATACCTTCGGTCGAGTTTGCGCTATATAAATCTGCAAAAATACACACACAAAAATATGTATTGGGAGGTAGAGAGTGGGGAATCTTAAAAAACAAAAAGCAGCTTACGAAACACTGGTAGCAGATCTGTGATGAGCACATCTGGAGGTCACGGGCTTCGATCACAGTGAGTTGCCTTAGGAAGTTTAAGGTATGCTGTAGTTACAGTTGATATTTCACAGGACCAGTAAGATAGCTATGTGGGTTATAGTAACTACTTCACAAAGGTAGACCTAAAACAAGAATATTTTTCGTTCGTGTTTACATGATATAGGGTGAACATCACTCCAATAAACAGGTGGGCACTTTACAGAAACCTTTTAATTTGAGTATAAGAAGATCAAACGTGCAGTGCTGCACAAAAAACGGTATTTTGTGTCTGGGGTCCAGTTAAAACATATTAAAAGCTCCAGAATGTTATGAGTTTGGGGGAAGAAACACGTTATTGGGAATTTTCTTGAATTGGGAGTCTGTGAGGTAGGTTACAAGTTCCACAGCCCCACTCTCCAACAACAGAAAAATCTGTATTCTGGCACTTAACAGAAAGGCTTTTTAGGAACAAAAAAACAAGTGAAATGTATACACATTTCCAAACATAGATCCGACAGTTAGAATCATATTGCTCAACAAAAAAGAACCGTGAAGCATGATCAACTGTACATTATGAAGCACGTTTCCTTCTTCTGCCTATAAAAGGAAGGGAGTTTTGTACTTGGGTCCTACTATCCCACTTTTCAAATCAATTCCCCTTTTCAAAAACAAGCATTGGATAACTCAATAGTTCTGGCATTGGGCGCCAGACTATTGACTTTGTCATAGCTTGTTTTTTGTGTCATGGTTTTTGCAAAACTTTTTTGGAGGGGAAACCGTTGGTCCCTCAACAATCTAAACAACGCACACTGAATAAAAACAAAAATATCTTGGTCCCAAAAGGTACACTTTGCCAAAGTAGTCCCTGGCACTAAGGGGAAGTACTCTGTGTACAGATCTGCTCCGTGTGAACGGGCAGGATACCCGCACTCACAGTGAAGTTAGTGAATGCCTGAAGTGGACTGACCCATTGCCCTGTTCTGTAGTGGACGGAGGAGGAACGTGAATGAGAGAACCGAACAGCGGATGAGGAGGGTATCTGGACGCCACATACGTAAGCACATTTTACATTTAATTTGAGTTCAGTCAACAGATATGAGCTAACACGAGACCTAACAACCAGAAGCACTGTTGAAGAGGGGATCATTGATACTTATTCTGTTGCCCTTCTTCCTTTCACAGTGAACATATTGTGACACTACCTGTTATGAGCCACAAATGCCTAAACAAAAATAGGGCAAAGAGGGCCGAAGCGTTTTGTGTATGAGCGAGCCCTTGGAGATACTGCAAATTTTCAGCAGCTGTGAAACCTCACACACCCTACACCCCCCGAAGATACACCCCAGATGGCAACTACCAAGTAGTTTCCTACCTTTTCCTGGGTGAGAAGGGAGAAACCTCCATGCCCTGCTCATATAGGGCTGCAAAGGCCATTCGGCTACTCAGTCAGGTCAGGGGGTTGCTTTCAGAGCTCTAGGGGCTGCCATGAACCAACCACGCCCCTAAGCCCTTTTCTATCGTGGCCTTCTGGAATGTGGGACTGGTTTGAACTTTATTTTTGTTGCCAGGGCTGAGGCCAGAAGAAAGGAGTTTAAGGCCTGATGTATAAAAGGGTTTTATCCATTTTAGGTCTATGGGAAAATGGGTTGATACATAAGTGCCACAGTCCTGCACCCTTCCCTGTAGTAAAGTTAGGTCTGGAAAAACCTTACAATACTAACACAGGTATTTAAAAAATAATATAATCATTGGATAAGGTGGCCCTTCGATTTACCTGCTTCCAAGGTATTCTCTTTTACCGGCTCCACTGGTTTTGGAAGAAGATTTCCATCTGGTCTGAAAAAAAGTAACAAATGAAATGTTTAAAAAAACGAATTAGCAATATATCATTACTCATGTGTCAATATCAGTAGCCGGGTTGATCACTTTGGGCCTGATTACAACTTTGGCGATGCTGCACCGGCTTTGCGCGTGAACAGCACTGTCAAAGCTGTGCATGGCCCGCCGGACAGATTATGAGTTCAACTCGTGTCTAGCGAGCTTTTCTTTAGCTGTTCCCACAGCGGTGCCCTGAAAACGGGCATCGCAATGGTAACGAAAAAGCAGCTCCAGCACGACATGGACTGTGAAGTCTGCGTGCTGAACATGGGGTGCATGCAAACAGGGTGCCACATGTTGTGCCCCCTCAATGCATCCCCATGGTGGCGGCGGAATGGGGGCCCTGTAGGGCCCCCTTTGTTTCCCCACCACCAGCCTTTTCATGGCGGGCTCACTGCCATGAAAAGGCTGGTGGTGGGGAAACTCGTAATATGCTTGGTGGACAGCGGCGCTCCCACCTTGCATATTGTATACCTCGGTCGGCTGCGCCACCGCCATGGAATGGCGGGACCCTGGCGCAGCCAGCACAGCGGTGGCAGTCTGAATGGCCGCCTCGTAATACTGCAGCCGCAGGACCGCCACCCCTGCGCCATCGCGAGTCTGACAGTGAAAGACCACCAGACTCATAATCAAGCCCTGAGTCCACAGTGACTGCAGACGTTTAGAGTTTGCCACCTGATCAAAGTCTTTCATTGGTGTCATCACAGATGTTGACTGCGACGTCAACTGACGGTACGTGTAAAGACGTTCCCACTACAAATATAGGCCTACAAGTCCCAGCATGCAAAATGCTGTTGGCTAAAACCCTAGGGCACCCATGTCCTGCGGCCAGATATTACCTATGGATGGCAACAATACAGATATTTTGTTTTGCAGTCGTAACATTAACATTCGTTCAGTTAAAGGTTTTTCATGCTGATTCTCAGTTTATATACACACAGCGCACCTCTATTACACATGTAACCTTCACATACACTCACGTTTTATAGCAAATGTTGTGTGTTTTTGTAATGATGCACTATGTCAAATTTTAATTAGATATCTCCATCAAACAGAGATTGGCCTTTGGATTTGAACCCAGTTCCCTGCATGGCTGCTAGCACTTGTGCACTCCTGCACTGTGAATACCGCCTGGAAATAGTTAGAATGGGTGCAACCTCTGGTCACTGGTCACGTTTCAGCCTTGTGTGGAATAAGAAACATGGTCCACAACCTTTAGCTTCAGATTGTGTTTTGTGCACTGAAAAAAATAATGAGTAAAGTGCTTGGCGGGCCCACTTGTCAAGGTCACCTCAGTGGGGGCACAGACTGATGCACAACATAGCTATGGGGGCGTGTGTTTTGAAGGGACTTTAAAGTTGTTTTCTCCTCATGGCACATTGGGCATGGTAGGGTGTTTGGGGCATGCGAGATGGTTATTGTTGATTGCTCCCAGCTAATAAATAGTAATTAACATAAAGGAAGGACAGCTCATGGACCTGATGGAACTACTATGGAAGCCATGGTTGTACATAGAAGACAAACTTCCCCATTGTGATGGTCCTTGGTTGATGGGCATTTGGAAATACCTTGGCAGGGTTTAGACTCGGGGAAGGCCAGCTTTCCAGTGTAAGGAGTCAAGGTAGGAACAGCTAAGAAGAGAGGAATCAGCAGCCACTGGAGAACTGCACCCTACATACGGCCGAAAGAAAGAAGGTGTGCTCCTGGGAGACTGGTGTCAATGCCTGCAGAGTTCTCATGGCACTTGGGAGAATCCATTATGGAGTTTTTTTTAATGTTTGTTCATCCCCCCTCTGTGAAATAGAGCAGTAGCATTCTTTAGGGATCACTAGGGGTTGCATTTGCAACCACTATGCTGGTGCCTTCAACGACTGTGGACTGCTTATCAGACACTATGATTCAACCAATCTACTTGTTGATCTTTCACGAGTTAGTATGCCTCCCGCTTTCACTAGCTTTAGTAGCTGATTATGTCAGTTATCAATTGCTGATGAATAAAATTCTGCAGACTTATAACTTAAATACAGACTTTTTCAAGAAACATTAGAACATTGCAATGTTGAGAGGCCATTTTGACAATGTAGTGACTCGAGCCAGTATTGGCTGGTATAAGCCTTCTGCTCCAACATTCAAATGTTTGTTTGGCTTTCTGTTTTTCCCTTTTTAATTTGGAACATTCTTACCTCTGTGTATGGAATGCTCTAACAGCATTATTGCCATCCTGCATCGGCCTATAGCATTTGTCAAAAGCTCTCCCCCTCGTTATAGATTCTCACTCGGTTTAGAGCCTTTAACAACCTAAACATTGTACTATAATGCTACATCAAACAGTTTCTTGTTATGTTTAATGCTGTCAATGTCTTTGATACAGCGTTGATTTCTGAACAGCTGATTTTGCTGGTACTCAGTTGAGCAGAAGTGCATAATGCAAACAGGATCAGAGACCAGATGTTATGGTCATTCGAGGACATTAACCATGGAGATGTCCCAAGAAAAAGGCATTTCTGGAAAATTAACAATGTCATTTACACTTCTGCAGAATGACAATACAACCCATTCTCCGAGGACATCAAACTTCCATTCCTGGATGCTCATGTAACTAATCAGTGCATTCTGGGAGTTACAGTCTTGGTTCGTGTTAACCCCTTCGCCGCGGCAGGAATTCCGCCGCGGCGCTGGGGGGGGTTTGGGGGCAGCGCGGTGGCGCTGTGCTCGTGACGGAACCGCTCCGTCACGAGCCACGGTTGAGCTGTGCTCATGACGGAGTGGTTCCGTCACGTCTCCGCCCACTGCGCTAATCGCCCGCACAGGCGGGGAATTAGCACCGCGTGGGCGGAGCGGCGGCCAACGGCCGCAGCATGACGGAACCACTCCGTCATGAGCACAGCGCAACCGTGGCTCATGACGGAGCGGTTCCGTCATGAGCAGGGAAGGGGTTAAATGAAGCTACTTGACCAATACACCTGATGACGATGATTTGTGTGAAAGGAAAAGTTGTCACAGTGATGTGACCATATTTGGTCACCCTACCAGTGATGGCTCCAGGCCTGAGACATTCATTAACATGTGTGCATGGCTGGAATACACCTTACCTGTCTGAGTTTTTGAAGGAGGTCTTGAGTTTCAGAGGTACCGGAGGTGCTGGAGCTACTTTTTTCAGCGGTGGGTGGGCTAACTTGTTTGCTGTCTCATTCTTGGTTTCTTTCGTTTCTTTGACAAGGAGAAAGATAAACATCAGGACACTCTGTACATCACATCAGTAAAAGAAAACCCATACAAGGCCACCAAACTGATTTTTGTCACTTGAAATCTCATATTAATACAAATCTGAGATGAAGAGAAGTTCAAGAAATGGAGCATTCACAGGCACAGAAATCTGATGTAAGGAATCAGTTCCCTGCACGGATTTACGGAACCCTAGGCAAAAATACACTGCACTGTTTAGCACTTACCCTTGTCTAGTACCAGCCATGTTCTAGGCTTATGGGTGCAATCTGGCGCGCCAGTGCTCAACTTGAAGAAATATAAGTGCTAGGGCCCTTCTTAGGAGGTCACTACAGCTTGCACACCCATTACCCATATCAGTGCCGCCCATGTCAGTATCCATACAACTACTATCACACTCCTACAAGAGTGCAAGTTTGACAATTTGGATTATTCCTGGCCACCCAAAATTATAAGAATGGCATGGGTGGCAGGTATTTTCTAATGTTTAATGTATCTGGCATTAAACCCTCAGTTGGTGTTCTCATGTCATAATGAGTCCTTAACTCCTAATAGTCTATGCAAGATCGGTAGCCCCTATTATTATCAGCATTTATCTTCAGGTGGAACTCGGCAAGGGCAAAATGGGCTTCAGTGCATGTCTTTAGCAAGTAGTAATTTATTAACTCCACCATGTGGTGGACTGTCATAAGTACCAGTGTTGAACACCGGGAAACACCAGCTCAAATTAAGCACAGCTGGCACCCACTTGTGGACAGTATTGCCTAAAAATAGAAACAACTGGAAGGAAATGACTTTAGGGGCCAATTTAGTCCCTTCCTGGATTAGCCTCCCCTGGAAGGTAGTCTGCTATTAGTTATGTCATGTTATGTTAGAATTATTTATTATAGCGCATGACTCACACCCTAAGATGTATCTCGGCGCTTGGCAACCCAAATGCAAGTGCAAAAACAGTTTAAAACAACTATGTTTTTAGGAGTTTTTTAAATGTACAGAAATCATGACACATCCTGATTTGCAGGAGGAGCTTGTTCCAATAGAGAGGAGTAAGATGGCCAAAATATCTGCCACCTCATCCTGAGGTGCGGATACAATGGGGCTTTAATAATGTCCGATTTGAGGATCAAAGTAGACGCAAGGGCTTGTAATGACCGAATCTAACAGACAGATTGGAGGGAATATCCTTAGTAAGTGCCCTATGAGTCAGAGAGCATAGTGGATTCCTAATATGAAGCCAGTGCAGGGTTTGCAGTGCCGTCATCTGTGTCAGGGAGAAGTTCAGAGCTGTGTGACCACTCCGTTTATCTGAGGTACGCTTTGCTGCTCTGAGACGCAGACTAGGTCTAGCCTTCCATACCAATAACTGCCATAATATTAAAACTAATAATACTCATAATAGTAATTCTAACTTCCTTAGGGCAGTCAGTGGTGCGGCCTGAGTCAGTGGTAATGTATCTGTTTAGGTCGAGCCAAGGCAGCGCGCATGTGTTGTCTTCGAGACATGCTGTAGTTAGTTTGTGGGCTTAGAGGCTGCCCATTTGTTTACTTTTGTTTCTTTCTGAGTCATTTAAAATGCCTTGCTTCCACATGGTTAATCTGTACTTTTTGTCCCACCTTTTCGTAGGTTTTCCACTCTCCTTGAGCAGCGACCTAGTGCCTGTATTCTTCCGCATGTTCTAATTTATTACCTGGCTCTGGAACTTTTTTGTTTATAATCCAGAGGAGCATTTTCCACTTAGCGCAGCACTTGGCTCACGGCCCCTGGGCTTTATTTTAAACGAGCACTTCTCTCAAGTGTTTGTGTTTTTTGGGTTTAATTAGCGCGGCACCTGTTTCACGGCTGCCGTGCTTCCGGAACCTCTCTCTTGTTTTATATTTTATGCTTTTTTTGTTGAAATTTTAAACAAACATGCGTTGGAAAGTGAATCCGTGTTGGCAAACATTAAAAATCTTTCTTTTCTAGCGTTAAGGAAGCGTGTGCGTTTTTGAGAGCACATTTGGTTATTTTTTTCGAAAGGTAGAAGCGCAAAATATTTTAATCTAATGCAGCATGTTCTCACAATTTTTAGCAAATTACAATTCTCAAGTGTTTACTTTGCTTTTGTTGCAGTTGGTTTTGTGGTTCCTTAAAGGCATTGTGACTCGTTTTGTATAACTGAATTTTAATTACAGTCGGAAAGTGAGTCCTGTTGGCAAAGGTAAACAAACGTAGTTATTTATTGTTAAGGGACTATGTGCATGCTTTGACATGAGCTTTTGTTGTTTGTGTGAAAAGTAGAAGCGCAATGCATTTTGAGCATATACAGAGCAATTCTACCTTTTGAGTAATTAAAGAAATACGTTTTTAAAGCGTACACACTCTCCCTTCACAATATATCATAACGCTTGTTTAAATTTTGGCAACAGCCATTCGTCACATTTGCCAAATATTTGCATCAGTATGCGCGCTTTTTGAACAGGACGCTATATTAGTGATGTAGTGTCCCAGTTGTTCAGTATGGGGATGCTCCCCATTAGTACAAATGCTCACTGGCCTTTACATCTTTTATTTAGTTTTTGGGAACTAGCAGAACAGGACTTACAACTGCTTTCTGTTTAGCTGTCGCTGCAGCACTGTTTTCCATTTTATGAAACTATGCAACGCACCTCGCTTGTTATCAACAGCAAAATGATCATGTTGCGCGGTCCTAAATTTGTCAGTGCAAGTCAGTGCAAGGGGCCTCCGTCTAAATCTTTTAAGGAAATGGGTAGCACTGTGTGGATGGGCGAGGGTGGCTTTCTGAGATGCATAACAAATTATTTCTCAATTGTACAGAAATGGTTTGGAACTATTCACTGCAGGGACATCTTAATGATTTTGGGGGCCCCGGGCCAAGCATAATGTTAGGGTCCCCTGCTCGGAACAGCTCTAAATTTATTATACATTTTTAACTCATTTGCACCCTTAGCAACTATTGACCGATCATTGACAACCTTCTTTGTTGGTCTCCAAAACTTTAAGGGGTCCACATTCCTACAGGGGGCCCCCATTCAGTGCAGAAACTTGGAATATGAGATGTTGGAAACCTGAGAACCCATTTACATATTGTGCAAGGGGTCCCATCATTTATGCATTATGCCACTGTCAGTAGCTGTCCTGAAAACTTAATGATGGGGCCCCATTAAAGGTGGTGGCCCTGGGCCAGAGCCCACTTTGCCTATGCCTTAAAACGTCTCTGATTCACTGTCGCACTCACAAAAACCTTTGGACATTGAAGGAATCTTAAGCACAATAATGTCTTTTGCAATTACATTTCCTTTAGGATTGGTCCGTTCATTGCACGCTTTAACGTGCCACTGAGGATGTACAGCTGGGCAATCGACAGACCAATACTCAGTTTGGGGTTAGGGGCTGGAATACCCAAATAAATATTGTTATTATTTTTCTTGTCTTCTTGAGGTGCCCTTTGGGAATTCACAGCTATTGAAAAAGCACATTTTTGGAATTTACAATATTGGAGGAAACAGACAAGCGCTTCCTGTGGTTTCGGGAGATCAAACCGGACTCCTGCCTGCGTTTATAGCCGTCATATCCGGTTTTGGCAGGAAGGGCGGTTTGCCATAAAACTGCAGCCAGCCTTCATCTCTGGCGAGGGGGGTGAAGGGAGTGTGAAGCTGTCAGCTGCTTCATCTGACTGTAACTACAGACAAGGGCAGAAGTCAATATTTTCATGTATGGCCATGGCGCAGCCTGACCCCAATCAAAAAAAAATAACAGAACTATTTCCCAACAGTCGATCAGCATTCCCATGCAACAGCTTCATGTCACACAAACCAAAACACACCTGGGCTTAGTACCACAAAAATGGGAAAAATATCATCTTCTCAAAATCAAGGGCTAGTTACATTTCCTAGCTTGTGGATTTGGTACTCTACTTTGAAAAAAAAAAAGTAAAGTTGAGATTAAGAGCAATTGCAATAAAAGCATGAGTGCAAAGTCAAATTTGCTTGTCTGAAAAAATTATAATTTCTCATGTCTCAAACGCCTGTATTTAAGCTTTTTCTGTTGAGTGAAGAGAAAATAAAATGTGAATCAAACCCCCAGCATCGTCACACACTTTCTGCCATGGGCTCCTGCTTCAAGGACAGAGCTCGGAGCAAGATGCCTTACAACTGTACAATCATGTTTACGCTGCGGAGAGCCGACGATTCACAAATATCACAGGCAGTTTGTTGTTGTTTTTGAACTGCAGTTGAGCTGTCTACCCAGATGATGGTTGAGCCTTTCAGAGCCCCTGGCCATTTTAGTCATCCACACTAATGCAGTTAAGACACATTGATACTAATTTTTTGGCTGATTTGTACAAAGTAAAACCAGAAAACCTGGATATATTGTGGCATTCCTCGCTATACATTGTATGATCAAGAAAATTAACTAAAACTCTTTTTTTTCTTCACTATTGCGTATGAAAGCACTTCCAGATATGTGAGTTCAGACCACCACTTGTATAAAAATAGCACTTTAAATAAGTACTTCTCAATGCAGAGCTTATGTACCTATTAACTGTCAAAGCTTCCACGTTAAACTTATGTACCTATTAACTGTCAAAGCTTCCACGTTAAACTTATGTACCTATTAACTGTCAAAGCTTCCACGTTAAACTTATGTACCTATTAACTGTCAAAGCTTCCACGTTAAACTTATGTACCTATTAACTGTCAATGCTTCCACGTTAAAGAACAGTAGATGTTGCAGCATCCAGGATAATGTGCTGCATGGCTAAATAGTTATAAGGTCCTAAAGGCGAGACCTATTGCCTATGCCAATGCTTGTTTTAGGTTTAGTTTGGATGTTTGCAACTCTTTCTTGACTATGCAGCACCTCATACTCATGGGAGTATTTGAGGTGCCTGAGATGGCCTAATTCTCTGGTGCTCTTTTCTCCAGACGTGTACAGCTATCCACTGTGTAAAACACAATCTCGCCCTCAAGTTCGACAAATGAGAAGGGACCAGACCTTTCAGTCCCCGACTCCTGTGCTCTGTTGCCCAAGTCAAGGGTTTGTGAGTCCCGCCGAAGTTGTCCTGCCAAACCAACCAACATGCAGGTTTCTGTGAGAGATTTTGTTATAATGCACACCATGGATGTAACCCGCTGGGGTCCAGAGTGAGCTAGTCTACTATGAAATCAAGATAGACCAGTCCATCCGAAGGCTGGGTGATGCAGGGCAGCGCCGGACAGGCGACTATGCCATCAGCCTTTGAGTCACCGGTCAGTGAGGACTTGCATGGATTTTTTGTAGGCTATTCCCCCTCTAGTCACAGCATGCAGAGCGACAGTATGGATACACAATCAATAAAAGCATGTAAACATTAATACCCAAAAATATAAAACTGTAAACCTTTCCAGAACAACTGCTGCAGTAACAGAGTATTTCTGCTCCAGTTTCCTAAAATTCTCAATGAAACAGACAGACCTGCCTTCGCACCCCTGTGATGCTATGGAAACCGTTGCTAGCTGTTACAGTTTTTTTAATTGTTTCTAGTGTGCTAGAAACTGAATTGAGGTCACACTTGAACAATGTTATAACACCCACTGCGCAATATTTGAAAATACCTACCCACAGCAGGAAGCCACCGTTTCCTCTCGTGCACAGAGCTGCCCGAGCACTGATGGGGGCAAAGCTGCTGAGATCAGCAAGAGGACATGAGTGACTCTTGGTTCAAATGAGTGACTGTGCTTTTCTAAACGAGCATCAACATAAGTTACAAGTGGCATTGTTGGTCCAAATGGGCGTATTATTGGCCCGGATGAAACATCATGTGGTTTCGAAGGAGTGATACTAATGGTCTAAGTATGTGTCAGTGTTGTACGAAATGATTGACAATGTCACTCAAAATGAGTGATATTGTTGGTCTAAATGAGTGACACTGAGGGCCTGATTCACAAAGGTAAACTTACAAGATTGTGTAATTTTACTCTTTTTAGGTTTTCATTAAACTGCAATTTCTTAATGAATTTACTACTGCGGAGACTCTGCTGTCGGGGTGGAGAACTCCGCACATAAAAAGATAGGGCAGGCCCATCTTTTTATGTGCTGAGTTCTCCACCCCGACAGCGGAGTCTCCGCAGCCGCAAACTTATAAATAAATTGCAGTTTTGTGAATACTGAAAAAGAGTAAACTTGCACAACCGTGTATGTTTACCTTTGTGAATAAGGCAATGGCTGTTCAAAGCAGTAAGCAGTGTTAATAGTTAAGGTGACTGCTTTGAGCAAATTTGGACTGGAATGAAATGGGTACCGTGTATTAATTACTAAGCATGAAAACACATAACAACTTATCAGCACTCAATTGTTTGAAATGCCTAATATGCTTGTGTGTGCCTGTACATGTGTACACTAGATTTACCATTCACCTCACGAAACATTACAGCTTGCACCTCCACTAACAAGCCACCTGTGTCACATTACCTAATCTGGGTCTCACACATTGCCTTGTGCAACTCCTGGACCAAAATACACGAGGAAAAACACAGACATGTCAATGATTTCTGCTAATGTTACAAAGCAACCCCATTTTTAGACCTCTTTAAAGCCATTTCGTATCTGTGTTCCTGCGGTGTCCCAAATATAGTCTATAACAGGGGAGAGATGACCCAGTCCTGCCGCTTCTTTACACGACGCAGACCACTTCTATAGGCATACCACACACCGATATGGCTTTAGCACCGTAATATACATTGTGCTGTTGCCCACATCAATGTGATGCATTTGACCTTACTTATAAAAAAACAAAAGATACACAGCTCTCTGCATATGGTACTCCATGGAGCTACCCTGGTGCCTAGTTTTATTTTCTGACCCCCAGCTGTCCCTCGTTTCAACCTTCGAGTGTTAAGTGGTGTGGAAAAATGAAGACCACAGCTAATACTACTAAAAATAATAATATTAATGCTCATCTTACCTTTCTGATCGGTCACCCCTATAGACTGAGTTCTGTTCCCATCAGTCATCTTTTTCTCAGTCACCGTGTCCGGCTTCATTCCTAAAACAGGAGAAGGAGGAGGTCATGCCTCTGCTCTGTTTGCTGGTGTGTGATTTTATGGAATGCGCTGAAGCCACGCATCCCTCTTTCAGCTCCTCACAGCATCGCACCAGCAGGAACTGCACTTTCCAACTTTCTACTGATGACCACTGAAAGATGTCTGCGTTCTAACCATTGCAGTGGGAAGGATGAAGAGCAGGCGAGCACTGCTCACACTGGACACAAGCCGAGGAATCATTGTTACCCTTTTCAAGGTAATCAGAACGTCTCTGTCACCTCTGATCCACAGAAGATGTATATTCTTACTTAGTGGCGGCTGGCATGTACTGAGGGAGGGTGGGCACAACAAAAACAAAAAAAACTAAGCGTATCTTCCTTTCTTCGCCGCGCGACGTCCCTCTCCCTCCAGCGTCTTTTGGAAGTCCCGGGCGCTGCTTTCAACACATGAAAGCAGCGCTGGGACTGGATAGAGCAGCCTCTCTCTCTCTGCGCTGCTAAGAGCACTGGAGGCCTGCACTTTCTCTAACCCAGCTGTCGTAGACTGCTACAGTGGTGTAACACAGGCCGCCACAGCCCTCGCAGTGCAGGGGGCCTCTGAGCTGCAGGGGACCCCCTCAGCCCAGTACTCTTGCCGGAGAGCTCCAGAGCGGGGGCCCATCCATGTACCTTGCAGGGGGCCCCCCTCAAGTTTCGTTACGCACGTGCACAGATAGGTTAGAAAACTTTAAAATGTCTGGCAGGCCGTTCCAAGCCGGCCGGTCAAAGACCCATGCACATTTTAAAGCGCATAGATCTCTGCTGCTACCACTCAGCAGCGCTGTCCCCGCCTCTTCCTGAGACACCTAATTCAGGACGGAGTGCTGAAAACTAAAATGGTAATAAATACATTTTGTTACCATTTTATTTTTCAGGTCCGGGGCATGTGGGGCGACGCTCCTCAGCTCACTTGGAGGAGCCGCCCCTGATTTCTTTTAGAATCAAATCCAAAAAAGCGTGCTATGGAGAAAGTTAGGTTATAATAGAGATAGATAAATACTTTTCAGTTATAAAGTTCTGTAGGACTGATCTCCCAAACCTGCCCTAGACCTGGTGCGAGAGTCCACACAGTACTACGTGGCAGAGGCATGCTCTTAGACTTGCCAAGCGCCACCTGCAGCATCCGTCTGATAATAATAATGTGGGGCGATGTCCCAAAGACTACTAAGAGTTTAGGTCTTCAGTCATAGTTTAGTCTGCCGCCTCCTACTAAGCAGTAAAGGTACAGCACATCAGGAAACTCTCTGTTCAGTGACAGTTAATCCTTCATTTATGCCCAAACACCACACACCCTTGATTTGTGGAGTGACATTCTCCTTTCAAAGTAAGCCCACAGAGCTGGCTTGCTAAAGTACCTCTATTCCTCCCACATAAACAACTCACACAGGTGCTTTGCTTCACCCTTTCAATGACAGTGGTTGAAACCTTCTTGAACCTAAATTAGTCCAAATTACATCTAGTCCAAACAAGAGCTGGAGGTAGCCCTTGCTACACATCTATTACTGAATCTGGTCCATTCACCTCCCGAAGTCCAAGCAAGATTCTGGATTCATCCACTGATTGGCACCTCACGGGATTCTCTAACTCCCTTCATGTACCCCAATAGTGTGAGGGTCACAGATAGCACCGGATTGCAACACAATACAGTATACTATAATAAGAGTTACTACATATATGTACATACTCTTTTCTCCTTTTGTCACATTCTATGAATACCACACAAAAATGCTTTTCCAGTATTAAAGAGAAATTGTGTGAATTTTTTTATGGACCTCGGCACTGAAGACAGCCTTTGACCCTGGGGAAGGTTGTTAATACGCTGACATTTATTGACAACATACAATATGTGGAATGCGTTCATACCCTCATTATCAAACTGATTATTTTTAACCTGATCATAGGAAGACTCTAATAATATCCAGTTGTCTACCACTAGGTACTTTTAATTTCCCCTTGAAGCTTAAGATAGTAGAGACAGCACTTGTTTCCCCTAGCAACAGGCTGGCAAGGGAGTTTGTCTCAAAGATCTCCTAAATGAGAGCCCACCCTCACTTTACAAAGGAACCATGTTAGAGTGAGGTAGAGACCCTATGATAAAGCATGCCAACATGGTGGGTGAGGGTCTCACATCCTTTTAACTAATAGTCCACTTGGTACATAGCATACCATTCCTTCTACTCCAATGTAGCAGGTATATCATACCTGTGGGTATAGTTTACATTCTAAGGAAGGATGTGTATTTCTGACTCCTCTTCTGATTGCACAAACATCTGGGAAGGGCATTTGACATTTCCAGTGGGATCCTATTCCAGCTGTATGGAGTTCTCTATAGCAGAGAAATCCGCACAAGGGAAGTAGGATCCCCATTAGATACAAACTTTTTTTCTATGCTGGGAAAATAATTTTTCCCATGGAAAAAGCCCTCCCCTGAGTACTCGCCAAATCTGGACGTGATCCATTCCTCTTTCCATCCAGGAAAATAATTTACACCAGCCCTTTGCAGGAGTAAAAATGTGTCCCTTTCCAGGGTGGAAAGTAGAAGGAGAAGAGTTTGTGAATGCCAACAAACATTCATGTTCACAAACTTCTAAGGCTAACCATGCATTAGAACGCACATTTTTACAACCCCTGAGAGGGATTTAAAGGGTCGGAGAACACTGCACTTATGGGAGACATCTCTGCACAGGTAAATTAACTTATTCCTGCCAGAAGTTTATTTATGAAGGTGTAGGTAAGGTAAATTTGTCATATATATATATATATATATATATATATTACCTACTGGCGGTCGCCAGTAGGTAGTTATAGTTAGGACCACGTTTCCATAGGAAAACCTCAACATTCTATTTTGAATAACTTTGGCGCCGGTTGACGAATCCTCGCGAATTTCTCAAAATAGGTGGGGCGCTACGCTCCGCTACTACCCTGAAAGTCTCGGGGGGATCCGTCAAGCGGGGGCTGAGATAAAAGGGGGGTCCCAAAACGCGTTTTTCCCATGCATTTTTCCATAGGACCTTTAGAACGAGCTACAGCCCGAACGGCTGAACAGAATTACTCAAAATTTGGCAGAGAGGTAGTCCCTAGGTCAAGGAAGTGCCTTTTGTAGGTTTGGTGTAAATCTGTTCAGTAGATTCTGAGAAAATAGCCTTTAAATCAATATATATATCTGAGCCCGCTTACGGTACGCTTACCGTACGCTTACAGTAAGCGTACGGTGGCGTGCGCGAGCGCGATTCTGATTGGCTCTTAGATCTTAGTAAACATTCGAATCGGTCGAAACCAGGAAGCGGCGGCCGCCATTTTGTGTATTTCACTCTGAAAAAAAAGAGTGAAAACAAGGAAAGGGGGCAATGAGGAGAGTTACAGACCCCCTAACATTTGTAAGGGGGTCAAAGAAGGACAGAAAAGTACAAAAAAAACATTTATTGATTTTAAAAAAAATCACGGGGTACGCGTACGGTAAGCTTACGGTAAGCGTACGGTAAAAAAAAAATATATATATATATATATATATATATATATATATATATATATATATATATAATCTACTGGCGGTTGCCAGTAGATAGTTATAGTTAGGATCGTGTTTACATAGGAAATCTGAAAAGTCTATTTTGAATAACTTTGGCGCCGGTTGACGAATCCTCGCGAAATTGTCAAAACTAATGGGGTGCTCCGCTCAGCTCCTACCCTGAAAGTCTCGGGGCGATTCGTCAAGTGGGGGCCGAGAAAAAAGGGGGGTCCCAAAACGCGTTTTCCCCATGCATATTCCCATAGGACCTTTAGTCGAAGGTACAGCCCGAACGGCTTAATAGAATTACTTGAAATTTGGCAGAGAGGTAGTCCTCAGGTCAGGGAAGTGCCTTTTGCAGGTCTGGTGTCAATCTGTTCAGTAGTTCCTGAGAAAATAGCATTTAAAAGCATATAAATATCTATAAGCGCGTACCGTGCGCGCACCGTGCGCGCACCGTGCGAGCACCCTAACGTGCGCGAGCGTAATTCTGATTGGTGGTTACATGTTAGTCAACGTTCGAATCGGTCGAAATCAGGAAGTGTCGGCCGCCATTTTGTTTGTTTTCAGTGCGAGAGTGAAAAAGGAAGGTGGCGAACATGAAAAGGGGGCAGGGTAGAGAGTTCCTGACCCCCTAGCCTTTGTCAGGGGGTCCCTGAAGGACCCCGAAGGCAGAATTTTTTTTTTTCTTTTTTAAATCGCGGGGGTGCGCGCACGGTGAAAAACCAAAAACAAAAAAAAACAAAAATTTTTAATGCGTCGTTTATTGTAAAAGAAATATATAAAAAAATAATAATACATACATAACTTAGCATTTAAAAAACCGTACAAATTCACTGAAAAAACCATAGGTTTCATACATGTTATATTTAGGAATTAGCATTTAAAAAACCTTGCAAATTCACTTAAAAAACCATAGGTTTCACACATGTTATAGTTAGGTGGATATTTCACTCGTAAAAAACCAATGAAATTCCCCCGTTATAGTTAGTTCAGATAACTATAACTCGCGCGACCGCCACTCTATCACAAGGATGATGTCATCAGTGATGTCATGAGTGATGTCACTGACCATGTCATGAGTGATGTAATATGTGACGTCATCAGCCGTGCATTGCGGGCATGCGAGTTATAGTTATCTGAACTAACTATAACGGGGGAATTTCATTGGTTTTTTACGAGTGAAATATCCACCTAACTATAACATGTGTGAAACCTATGGTTTTTTAAGTGAATATATATATATATAGTTCCACTTATGCCTAAAGACGCTGTTGACACTTTTCATGATATTGTCATTGAAGAGATCAAAAAACTGTATCATCAAGTAAACAGCAAAAGAAAAGAGATTCACTACAAGAAACGTGAATATGATAAATTAATAAAAAATTGGGAGAAAACCAGCAAATAATAATAAAAAAAAAATCGGACAAAGGAGGTAACTTGGTAATTTGGCCCAAAATGAATATATTCAGGAAGCAAATAGATAACTTGACAACGTTGAATGTTATAAGAAATCTACGGTTAAGGAATACAATACAGCAAGAGACACACTACAGAAACAACTGGCACAGTCGAGACGTGAAGGACTTATTTCTACAGACGAATATAAGTTCATGCACAAAGAATTTCCAGTTCTCCCTGTACTTTACCTTATTCCTAAAGTGCATAAAAACATCATGCGTATCCCCGGTAGGCCTATTACTTTGGCCATCAATAGCGTGGGTGAACAAGTAGGACAATATATTGACTACTTTTTACAGGATTTGGTTAAGGAGTTGCCCAGCTATGTGAGGGACATAGGGAATTTCTTAATGAAAACTAAGGACCTAGTATGGACAGATGATTTGCTTTTAATTACCCTAGATATAGAGTCACTCTAATCGATCACAACATGGGGTTACGAGCAGTCAAATATTTCCTAGATGCTAGACCTTGAGAGTTTTATGAACATAATAAGGTTGTTTTACAGCTTATCTCCTGGTGTCTTATTATTTTTTTTTTTTTGCAAAAACAATTTTTATTGCATTACTCAATTACAATTGCCAGCCGCAATATCCATCATATCAGTGGTCGTCTCCCGCAGATAGAAACCATTGCATAGTACAGTGTAGACCACTTCCAACTACCAATGCACTGTCCCCCAACACCCCACCTATGCAAAAGCACCCTCCCCCCACCCTCATGTCAGTGTGCCATAACATCAGGTGCCGGGATAAGTCTTTCTTGCAAGTAGCCGTGTTAGTGGCCGCGGGCTACTCCCCACCCCCATGGTCAGGCTCAGAGCAGAAAGGAGAAGGAAAGCCCTCCCGCCCTCATGTGCAATCCATCCGGTGCCTCCCCACACCTACGCTTCTGCATCTCCTGGTGTCTTAATAACAACTTCTTCCTTTTTGGCAAAGATGTATTCAAACAACTGAGAGGGTTCGTGATGGGAGCCTGTTTCTCCCCAGCTATGCGTGTCTTCACGTTGGCTGGTGGGAGGTACAGGTTCTTAGGAAGGTACACTGTGAAATATATGATCAACATGTACTGTGCTATCTCAGATACATAGATGATGTTTAGGTCTCGCCTGACCCAGCGCATGCGCTGGTCTGGCGAGACTTATTGAGAGGGCTCCAAAAAGTGCTACCAGGCCAGCCTAGAGCTACAGTGCATGTGCGCGGGCGCGCGCCGCGCTTTACCGCAATTAATTTCACTTTCGCGACTGCACGGCCGCTTTGATCGCGATCACTGTCACGCCGCTTGGCCTAGCCAATAGGTCTCGCTTTTGGGACCTTATAAGTATTTAGTTATGCAACTGTTGCATGGCTAAACACTTATAAGGTCCCAAAGGCGAGACCTATTGGCTATGCCAATGCTTGTTTTATATTGTAGAAGGGTAGCGAAATTGAAGCCCAACAGTTCATTGAAGCGATCAACAACAACTCAATGAACCTCAATTTCACATCTCACATTGACAAATCGAAAATTTAATTTCTCGACGTTAGAGCTTATATCAGGGACGGTAAATTTGAAACAACTTTATTTAGAAAGCCTACATCAGGAAATGTAACTCTCCATGCAAGTAGTGCTCATCCTAAGCACCTCATAGCAAGTATACCCTATGGGGAAATCTTAAGGTTGAAACGCATCTGTAGTGTAGAATCTGATTTTAAGGAGTGCTTGCATGACATGAGGAATAGACTCCAAGCAAGAGGATACAACGATAACATTCTGAATGAAGCCATGAGAAAGGCAAGTATCAGGCCCAGAATCAGTCTGTTTAAGAGTAGTAACAATGTCCCACATGATTCAGGCAGTGATCTGGTACCTCTGCACAGTGAGAACGATACTCCTAGACGAATCACCACATATAGCAATGAGGAAAGGAAAATCAGAGCCATAATTAAAAAGAATTGGCCCATTGTCCTGACCGATGGTGTGCTACGCGGTAGATTAGCTGAAATTCCTTTGATTACCTTTAGGAGAGCGAGATCCATGGGCTCTATTCTCGATAAAAAATTGCCCTGAGATAAGAAAAGCAGCTAATTGGCTAAGGCCAGCTCAGGGCTTCACTCTTAGAATGTTTTTACTGTTAGAAATATATTTGAAATTTGCACACATTATACTTAGCACTTTTAGATCTATGCACTTTACACATTTGCACTTTTTTGGCACTATTTTGCACGTCACGTTTTTTTCTGCTAAGCATTTATGTACTTTATTTCCGTGTCTTATTACATTTTAACAAATCGAGTTCAGTAATAACATTACAATAGATGGAATCCATGTTATTAATCCAATTTTATCAAATGAGATTAACAAGATACATAATTAGGATTCATCCTGTATAGCATAATACTGAAAATGTACTGTTTACATGTCCCTGATCTATGACGAACTTCGTTATGTGAGCCATAATATGTGTGTGTCATATAGTTGGGTATTTAGACCATGCACAAATAATAGTACCTCGCATGATAGGGAGTACCATGTATTGAGGACTAAGTATCTGAGATAGTTTGTTATAAACTCATATAATTTTATGTATTTATACAGATATATGATACATGCTATTTTGCACACTATGGAAACCTTGGATTTATAATTTACAATCTACCGTGGACACATTAATGAGAGCATTATTGTATGTTATTTGGTGTTTACGTGTAAGGATTCCATATCCAAACGTTAAGTCTGTTTTCATTGTTTATGGTCATGTGACCCGGAGCTTTGGAGGTGGGTGGCACTTAGCAAACATTTAAAAACGATCATGGAGATGTTGCTCCGCATGTGAACAAGGGCTTGGGGGAGCCCGAAACGCGTCATCGTTCGTGAGGAAAAGGTTTAAATAAAACATCTTGCCTGACACTGCGGGGTCTGTTTCTCCTTCATCGACGCCTGGAGGTTGCGGGAGCTCGATATATATATCCAAATATCCATTTATAAATAGGCCCCAATGTGTTTATTAGGATGACTGTCTTCTATTGGCCTATCAGATCACGCCCCCGCCCCTCCCAGGACAAAGAGCCATGGCTTGTTCTCAGGTCACACATTCTCACCTTTCTGGTCTTTTGTGGCTTGGATTGGAAATTTGATCACCTCTACTGGCTTCTTTTCCAGAACCGTCAAGTCAGGTTTCACTATAAAAAAAAAAGTTGAAAGAAGTTTTTGGGTCATCAGAAATAACCTGGTACGCTTCCTAATCCTACATTTTAAGGTACCCATCAATTAAAGTTGCATGTTTCTAGTATTGTTTTGCAAAACCGTAGGCCACCTTAAATTGGCCATACTCTTTTGTTCATAGTTAGATGGCGGTAGAGTGAGTGATTGTTTACAAATTGATGCAAACTGTCACATTATGAGTTCACTGTTTCTCTGCGGGGCTGGATTTAATGATACCGGGTAGCACCTCCCCATGAGATTGCATGGATTACAAGTTATTTCCGCCAGAATGGAGAATAACACACAGATACTGAAATATCGGACTCAATTCTACATGTTTTTCCCAGATCAGTCCTGCACGATTTAGCCACTTCCAGGAGAAACAACAAGACCAAACTTGCAGATATGTACCACTTACTGCAAGGTGTGGATTGAAAAACAAAATGTGTACTGCGGCTCTGCGTCCAACTGCTAACGTTTTGTAAGGATATCAGCAATGGACATTGAAATGGGACCATTCAAGACCCCTTTCAGGCAAAAGCACTCACTGATTTCTGAATAGTGAGTGTAAAAGCGTTAAGGTGACAATGTTGTTCCTCCTTGCATTTCACATGGTTTGCTAAATTTTGCATTCCCCTAGGAGTGTTTGCTTTTTCCAGGACGATGTTACTTATTTTTGTAGGCCTTATATTGCTCTGGTCTATTGCGTCATTTAAATTGAGCCTCATCCAGGTGTTTATAGCCGGCAGCAATTGGGTTGTAGTTGAAGGCAGTGTGAGTTTTTCTCACTGGGACAGTATGGTGTTCAGTGGGGGAGACGATGTGGCACTATGGCCAGAGCTGCTGAATTTGGAACTTTGGAACTTAATAACCAGTCCACCAGACGACTCTGCTGAGAGAGCACAATCCCATGCTAGACCTTAGAAGGCTTCGCAAGACCTTAGAAGCGCTGGTGTCTTCGCACCAGCAGGTGGACCCTAGCACTGGCAGGTCTGGGTTAACCTTCAAGGTTTGTCCACCACAATCCATACTGAAGTTCACCTCCAGTGTTGCTAGCAGGCCTATGAAGCAGCACAGCCAAGAACAACAGTGACTCTGTCACTTAGGTCACAAGACTCTTGAGAAGGGCCAGTTCTAGGGCAGTGCAACCGGTGAGACCGGGCGCTGACTTTGGGTGGAGACATTATGTTTGCAAGTAAATTAAGGTTTTAAAAGCGCTTGCTGCCTCCTTCCTGGCCTCCAGCAATTTTCGGCAACAATAAAAATGTCATGATGACTCTGGTGTTTAATGTTCTTCCTAGAGAGAGATCGGAGTTTTGTCTAGTGGAAATGTTGACTCCTGGAAAGGCAGCACATAGGGTTAATGTGCCTGCAGCAAAGAACATGTACCATGCAAATCACAAAGTGCACATAATGTAAATAGGTCAGTGGGCTACTGCGTGTGTGTGTGTAGGTGGCTCTGTGGGTGGCTCTATTTGTGTGTGAGTTGCTCTATGTGAGCGGCTCTGTGGGTGGCTGTGTGTGTGGGTGGCTTTGTGTGTGTGGGTGCAAATGCAATAGGTCTCGCATTTGAGAGTGATTAAGCTATTGACATTGTAAATAACAATGCCGTTTCTTTAAATGTTTTAAAAACAAAAACATAAACAAAATTAATGTCATGAGCAATGCCAATAGCTCTAACTTTAACAATGCCGAGACCATTGCATTGTAAATGCTTGTTTATATTACTTTTTATGAAATGCATTTTCACACTACAGCAGTAAATGTACAATGCAAATGTAAGGAAGAGGCAGAGTCAGAGCCCAGGGGGTACTGGAAAAAGAAAAAAAACTATGCCTCCTTAACCAATTTCCAAAGGTATGCATATGGTCTTTAAAGACCTGTGAAAAACTGGCTGCAGTCTTAATAAGACTCCAGACTCAGCCCAGCCGAGCCCCCAGCAGCACACCCACTGACCTCTGGCCCCACGGCACTCTGAGGGCTTCGAAGAACATGAAGACAGCCTGAAAATGCAGCAAATAAACATCACTGCACTTCCAGGCGTCTTCATTTACATGTCCTTGCAGAGGCCTTTGTGCCCCCCTGGGAACCCATCCACGCCCCCCAGGGCGGCGCGCCCCACAGTTTGAAGACCTGTGCTCTAAAGTATTGATCACTTAGCAGAGTAATTTTCTAAAGGTTGACTGAGAAATGCTGTGCACCAATCCTGCTTTCTGCTGCGTGGTGCACATTGCAACAAATTCTAGAGCCACAAGCATTTTCAGGAAGGGGGTATGGCAGTGGTCCCTATGTTGGGCTCCAGAGTATCAGTAATGAATAAAATAGGTTTTGTATGGCTTCCATATTCAGCCTGCGTATCCTCTGGATCTCAATCTGATTCATGTTTATGAGATCAGGCCTCACTCTGTCAATCCTGAGTCTATTCTTGCATTGCTGTGCTATTTGAGGTCATTGATTGGTGTCCTGGTTTCCATCCTCACCCTGCATGGTTTGTGGTAGCAGGACATATATCTAGCATAGCATAGCATACAGAATATAAACATGAGCAGCTGCAATTAACCTGTGAGAGAATCACATGTCCATTTCTGTTTATGTAGGTCTGGCCCTGTGATTTCATATTTTTCAGCTCAGACAGCGATGTATTGTGTTTTTTGCATCATTGTGCTGTTTTAGGTTTTTTGTATTGTTTCTTTCATTCCCTTTACTTTCAGGAACTTTTACCACTTGCTTTTGTCTGGAGGGACTCTTTTGCTGATGCCAAGGCAGGACCACATTGCCCAGAATCCCGCCTTCCTACACTGGCATGCGCTAATTATCACTACACCTCACTCCTAATCAGGGCCTTAGAGAGGTTCAGCTACTCTCAAGTTCAGCCAGCCTTCTGCAATGGCTAATATGGGCTGACATTTGCTAATGTGGAACTCCTATGCTTGGCACTTGTGACTGCGTGGATATCACTGCTATGCAGCATGGAGCATTCAGAAACTGGATATCTAATCAATTAGAATTCAGTCGAGGAACATCTGAAAGGTCAGATAAAATGGTCAGGATGGGTACTCTGCCTTTTATAAGAGTTGGAATGAGCCAGATGCACCATAATTAGCCTAAGTATCACAAAGGTGAGACATGTGTCCTGGAGTTAGTGGACAACTCCAATCAGTACCACAAGCCGTAAGTTTGGTTATCACCCAGAATTTCAAGTGCTCTGGGCCTTCCATACTTGTGACAGCCCCCCGTCCTTTCTGCACATTTCAGAATCTTGCACCAACAAAATAATGCTCTTCCACATTATTCAGTCCATGTCTTACCTTTCTGGTCTTTGAGCACATGATTCTGAGGCTTGCTCACTTCAGCTGGCTTCTTCTCTGGCACAGCCAAGTCAGGTTTCACTATAGAAATAGTATAAAAACGATTAAAGGCTGATGCATCATATTCAGGAACACTGAAGCTATGAGATTGTGATTGCAGCACTTTCCATCTTATTATGAAAGGGATAAGTACCCCCTGCGGTACATTTTAAGGATATTGCAAGTCACCAAGGAGTTCCATAACCATATAGAGGAACAAGAGCAAAGGCCAAGTTCCTTTATAAGGTTATGGAACTCCGAGGTGACTTATAATATCCTTATCATGTACGGCAAGGGGTGCTTTATCCCATATAATGCATGGTCACACCATCTCCTTTCCAACAAACCACTTAAATCCTTGGTGTGTAGCTCTTCTATATATAAAAGAGTGAGCATGTTTTCAAACAAGAATACAAATATGAGTTCAATACAAGTCCTTTTTTTTTTTTTAAGCTGTAGTAACTTGGAACATCTAGAAAGATGCAGAAAGATTCTAGCTCTTCTCTGCCTAAGGAATGCAAAAAAAAATATTGTCTCTGCTTGTCATTGTAAGCTATTAAAATACAGCAGAAGAAAGAAAAGGAATGTTCTGTTTTTGTTGCTTTGAACAGCTGCTTCAAATATTCTCTGTGACCTGACTTGCCTTTCACCTCAGCCGCTGGCAGCAGGCATTGTGACGTCGGAATTCAACTGTGATAACTTATAATAGTCGAGTTCTGACGTCTTTCCTTTATAATCAGAGATTGGGTGCATCACAAGCCGCTGATTATAAAGAAATTAGAGACGCAGACATTAGTCCTGGTAGATGCTGCTTGTACTTTGAAAAATCTTTGCTTGTTGCACTACTGATTTTAAAAAGTGAATCGCCATACATTTCTTTTCCTTTTAACATAATTCTGTTCTTATTTTTTAGACTTGCTGTCAGCCTGTAATTAACAGCACAACAGTTTACCTGCTTAGTTTGCGCTCTCCGGTCTGCCGCGGTATTCCGTTTGAGTGGAGAGGGTGTTTTATTATTGCTTGGGGATCAGGTTGTGACGGTCGCCATCTTGTGGTGGTGGTTGGCATGTCCAGCCCTAAACTCTACTTCCAGGTGGGGGGAGCATAAAGGGCTCATGGAAAAGCATGCGCGCAGCGGACGTTAGTCCTGGTAGATGCTGCTTGTACTTTGAATAATCTTAGCTTGTCGCACTACTGATTTTAAAAAGTGAATCGCCGTTTATTTCTTTTCCTTTTAATATAATTCTGTCCTTAGTTTTTAGACTTGCTCTTAGCCTATAATTAACAGCACAACAGTTTACCTGCTTAGTTTGCACTCTCCGGTCCGCCGCGGTATTCTGTTTGAGCGGAGAGGGTGTTTTATTATTGGTTGGGGATCAGGCTGTGACGGTCACCATCTTGAGGTGGTGGTTGGCGGTCCAGCCCTAAACTCTACTTCCGGGTGGGGGGAGCATAAAGGGCTCATGAAAAAGCGAGCGTGCAGAGGACACGCTTAGCGGGTGCGCCGCTGCAGGCCAAAGGCAAGCCAGTCTGCGCCCGTCCGCATCCGGAATTGCATCCAGGGCCAGAAATGCTGCCGTTTCTTCTTTAGGGCAGGGCCTTAATAGGGGATCCATCTTAGCCCTAAATAGAAGCCTTCCAAACTGTAAAAATGTTTTGGATGTAGGAAACTGGAATGAGCCAATCTGCTGCAACTACTGCAAACAGGCTCTTAGTCCCTTACAGGATTCTATAGCCGCAAACAGCACCACAACCACCCGCTTATGCAGTGGGCTGATAAACGCTTGATCTATGTGTAAACATGCCCAACATATTTATGATCTTATAATAAATGACAATCTTGATTGCCTTTTCATAATTGAAACGTGGCTGAAGGTTTGGTGTAATCCAGATATAGTTAATGCCCTCCCCCAGGCTATTTAATCCAGAGACTGGATAGACCAGAACAACGCGGAGGAGGCTTAGCAATTATCCATCCTAGCTCCCTGAGGTGTTCTACATCTCAACTATCAGAGTTAAAAGGAGCAGGAGGTGTCAGTTTCTCTTTTCAAATAGAAGACTCCTTTGCATTTGCAGGAGCATTACTTTACCGTCCACCGGTGCTTTACAAGGCATTTTTGGAAAATATTGGAGACACAGTGAGCTCACTTATTCTTAGATACCGCAATTTCACTCTGCTGGGAGACATTAATATTCATCTCGATCTACTTAATGATCCAGGGGCAATATGCTTCAGGAAATCGTGAACACCCTCGGCTTAGAGCAGAGGATTTTATCCGCCACACATATTGCCAATCACACGTTAGACTGTATTTGCTCCAACCTCAAAACTCTTAACGTTAAGCCTCGAGCGGATTTAACCTGGACAGACCATAAGCTGATCCCTTTTGAAGTTGTAACCGAGAGTACACAAAACATAAAGGGGCACGCCAGACTCCCTCAATGAGACAAGGCTAGGTGGAAGGAGATGACAACCCACCCTGACCTTCTCCCAGTTGCGCAAGCCTGTACACCTAGCCTGTCAGGAGATCCAACAGCAGATAACCAGCTTTTTACACAGTGGATCCTTACCCTTAGAGACCGCTTTGCACCTTCTGTCCCACAAAACAGCTGCCCCAAAAAGAAGCCCTCCGCCCCGTGGTACTCACAAACTCTGAAAAATCTACAAACCCAGTGTAGAACACTTGAACGCAGATGGTGTCGGAATTATGAGCTTACTGAACTAAGCAATTTTATAAAGGCCCTTAAAAAATATAATATCCAAATCAAAACAGCTAAAAAAGTATACTACACAGGAGTAATTAATACTACCAATTCTAACCAGAAAGCCATTTTCAAGATTGTCAACACCTTCACTCATCCTAAAGCAGTACAACAAGAGATTCCCCCCTCGCAGTCCCTCTGTAATAGCACAGCAGACTACTTTGAACAAAAAGTCCTGACATTACAAAAAGATTTCACACTTAACCTCTCTCTTCCCATCAACATTGACACTACTCTTGGCAAAGAGAGGGTGACCTTACAAACTTTTAAACCAATTACCCATGAAGAATCACGGCAGGTGACCCTCACCTCTAAATCAGGATCCCCTTTTGATCCCTGTCCCCCCCTGATCTTACATGTCATAATTGACATCGTAAATCTCATCATAAACTAAATAATAAATACCTCTGGCAACTGCTTAGATCCCTGCAGAATGGAAGCTCGCAGCGGGGTAAAGCCACTTCAAAAGAAACAACTTACGGACTCCTCTACTCGCTCTAATTTACGACCGATTTCTCTTCTACCTTGTCTTAGCAAGGTCACTGAAAAATGTGTAAACCGCCAACTTACTACATTCTTGGAAGATGCAAATCTGCTTCCCCCCAATCAATCCGGCTTTAGACCTCAGCACTCCGCTGAGTCGGCCCTACTGTATACGGCTGAATCCCTCAGAACAGCTCTGGATCAAGGAAAAAATGCTGTACTGGTCTTATTGGACCTGTCGGCAGTGTTCGACATGGTCTCACATGTCATTCTTCTAGACCGTTTCACTTCCATGGCTTCGCCTGGCATTATGTACCCACTCTGAACCCTAGGTCATCCAACGCCAATTTGCTGAAGGTTCCAGCGTTCAGACTTGTTTCAAAAGGAGGGAAATCACTTGCAGTGATAGGGTCTGAGGCCTGGAACAAACTCCCATACAAGCTTTGTCAAATGTAATCTGAGACTCTCTTCAGGAAAGCCCTAAAAACTTGGATTTTCGCAACATGTGACGCCGTATGCAGCACTCTAATCTAATACCTACTCTTCGCGTCCCCTAGTCATCTGGTATGGGTCCATCAGCCAGGTTCTTTTTGTTGCCGCTTAGCGCCATGATGCTCCTTGGAGTGACATTTGCACTATATAAGTGCTCAATTACATTACATTACATTAAAGGGATTACAGGATCCCATGTGTTTAATATATATTTAATGCACATGCCTGATACTCCCAAGTGGTGCTGCCCAGTGGCTGGCTCTTTCCAAAGCTTAACTGGCTACCTTTTTGTTGCTGATTGCTGTATTTAGCTGTTGCCTGGAACCAATGAAGGGGATCTTTTGACCAGAGAGTACTAATGTATTTTAATATTCCAAAAGAGTGAAATAATACTGTCACAGGATGCGCTGCATTATGCCACATACATTTCATTTTCTTTCCTTGGTCATTCATTGCACACAATTCCAGTGGCATTGATTATTTTTAAGGGGTGGATAGAGGTCAAGTTAAAATCCACAAACTGAATTTTTGGCACAAATTTAGGGTTCAGTGATCTTTGTGTGTAGTGGGAACTTGCCAATCAGGACTTTATTCTCAAAGTTTTGTCTGTGAGTAGTTATGTATCACTCTGGACCTATCATGGCATTAAGCCAACATTTAAACTTTGGAGGCAAATTTAAAGATGCCCACAACTGTGGCAGGCATTTTCTGGCTGAAATGGGGAGACAGAAACTTTACCAAGGGAAGAAACATAGTGGTTGGACCACCATCTCTTGTTGCATATATGACTCCTCGAGATAAACATCAAAAGTGAGGGTCCTTTTTCAGGAAATACATAATAAACACCCCCATGTACTGTGAGTTTTTTTCCTGGCTCATGGGCGGACTGTAAAAGATCTTTTGTTCGGTACCGCCATGGTTTTGTTGGTGGTCCAGGCAGAAAGGCAGAAAAGCAAAATGTTACAAAATAAATGTGCTTATTAGCCTGGTTCGAGGGGCGTAGCAAGGATGTCTTGTACCCTAACGCAAGGCTGGAACAAGCATTTGCGAAGCAATCGGTCTCGCATTTATGAGAGTTTGAGCTATTGGCATTGTAAACAACAATGCCTTTTATTTACGTGTTGTTTTTAAAAACAGGTAAATAAAAGGCATTGTCATTTACAATGCGAAATACCTTAAACTCTCGCATATGCGAGACCTATTTATTGTAAATGCATGCTATAAAAATTTTCAAAAAGGGTTAGGAGAGAGCATGTTCTGCCTGCAACAGCAGGCAGGACAAAGCTATTTGAGAAAATTGCGCTCGGAGGCTGTAATTAAAGCCTACCAAGCAACGACACACGTAACAGGGGGTGTAGCAATGGGAGGTTACAAAATGAGACAAAGCAGTACTAAGGGGGGACTACTTAGCCTTTTGACCAATGAACAGCCACAGTTTACAGAGGACAATGACACAAGCCAATGAAAAATGCGGGCGGAGCTTCAAGTCCCTAACTCAATACAGAATGCCTCGCAAAGCAGCGCATGCACTGCCCAGGCTTAACCTAAAAAGGGCCTGCCGCACCTGAGGCTTGGTGCCACTGCGCCTGCTGCCCTATTGATAGCTATATCATTCAAAAATGGCCCGATGGGAGTCAATGAGAAGGAACAATTTGAACAGTAAATTAATTCCACAAAACACATAGTCTCACTTTTTAAGGTTCAAGTATTTGCATTAACAAAAGAACATGGACTGTATACTTTTCAAAGAATAAGCAGCAGCATCAACCACCTTTTAAATAGTGTACTAGGAGAACACATTGTGCTTGTGAATAAGTATTATAAACAGGCACAAGTGAAACCCAAACAATGAAAACATGCATTTTCTTTGAGAGCCATTTGGTACACATATTATGCATGAACATTCATTTTATGATAGAGCAGTGAAACATTGTTGTCATAATTTGCAATTCCAATTAGGCTGATACAAGTTGACGGCGTTTCGACATTTATGACTTGAGGTCATCTTCAGGATTAGAGAACACAAGCAAGATGATTGTTGCCTAATCGGGGAACAAAGAAAGAGTTATCCCCAATAACAAATTAATTAAAACAATATGAACAAATCCAGGATACGTGTATAAAGATACCTCAAGGAAGTGCAAGGCACATGGGGAGAGGAAAAGAGACAGGGCAAAATAAGAGGCCGCTAGCAGGGCTCAGAGAAAACAACAACCCCATGTGTGGCCAGGAGATTGAAAATCAGTACAATCACGTTGGAGAAACTGATGTAGTGGATTTGTCAGGCGCTGGGCCAGCGCTGCTGGTCACCAGAAAGGGGGTGAAGGATCCAAGAGTCGTCCTTCGAGATTTGGCATAGAAAACAGGGGAACCTTTGTTCAAGAGGAAGTAGTAAATACAGATGAACAGCCAGGTCAGAACTAGGTGGGACGAAAAGCTCAATTATACCACAATGCACAAATGGCGGCTTACCCAATGGTGCAAGCTATTTGAATAAATCAAAAATCATCTCTCTGAACGGCAAGTAAAGCTTCCTATCCAGGATAATGGTCACCTGATCCAAAAACAGGTCATACCAAAAACAAGCTTAAAGTCAAGAAACTCACTAGACAATTTGGAGGAAGCAGCCTTCCTAGAGTCATTAGACGTTGTGATAGCTTAATAAGACTGCTTCAGTGAGACATTAGGCGGGAAAGGTGACAGTGGAAGACTCCCATAGTTCAGACAGTCCAAGAGAGTAAGGCGACTCCTTAATATTCAAAAGCCAAGGGACCTTAGAGAATTGATCAACTCCCCTATATCCTGCAGGGCAGCAGCATAGTGGACAAGTTCTGGAGTAGTCCATAAATGCCTCCTGTAGAGAAGAGGACGCAGCCTGCCTTTGCCTGTAAGCCGTCCTAATCCCAGGTCCATAAGAAGCAGATACAAAGGGGTACTCGGAGGGAGGAATACAAGGTTTTTCAGGAATGTATTTTATGGGAGATTAGTACCTCAATGTTAGCAAATCCCCACAAATCTGCCTCATAAAGGGCCACTCCCAATGCCCCGTACTCGTAAAGATGGAGCGCAGGTGAAATGGATTTGGTATAGGAAGTACAATACTCTTTAAGTATTGCCCCTGAGGGGGGTAGTTGCAGAGCACAGGTACTTCTCTTTCAAGTATTTTTTTTCTTCACATGACACTCTATTTTATTCTTTCTTTTAGGAACGATGGTGGAGAGAGAATTTGCTCTTTTTAGACTTTTTTTAGAATTTAAATCGTTCTTCAGAGTCCTTGTGTAGTGTGTGAATTTGCACGAGGAGAGTCGAAAGGAAAGGTCGTGCAGGACGTGGTCAATTATTTCAATTTTAGGATGGTTTTCTATTGAAGCAAGGGAGAATATAAATGCCAGCGAAAACTCTTTCACTAAAGTATTATAGGGGCACTAAAATGCTTTTTGATAAAAATCCGATAATTGTGGCAATCCAACTACAGATGAGCCAATCAGTTTGGAGGGCCATGAGGGTTAAAGAAACAATCCTTTAACGACAGCAAAGGTGGACAGAACGATTAACAAAATCAGGGCATTTTCAGAGAGGCTGCTACCTCGTAAAAGGTCCCCAAGGCACAGTTACATGTTTTATGGTTCTAACTCGATACATCCCCATATTTTAGAAGGAGTGTCGAGTTGACAAATTTACCAATTTCTTCTTGCAGTCTCTAGGTCGTTACTGTTCGTTATTGTTCAAAAGCCCCAGTGCACAGCCCTTACCCGGAGTAAGAAACAAGTGAGAGTAAGGGGAGGCGGGAATGACAGGTACCTCTTGATGGCGGCCCACTCCAGTGAGCGTAACTGCGCATGTTGTCCAGGTAACGCCAGGCAGAGGTCGAAACAAAATGGAAGCATGCGAGGAAGTCCTCTGGTCAGCAACGATGTCTCACTGTAAAGAATGCTCGTCAGGCAAGTTCTACCTGACTGCAAAGAGACTGGTCTGATGGCCCAGGGTGACATTAAGCAGCAGGGCCTCTAATACGTGCCACACAGACCACGGTCACGTGACCTGCCTTCTGCTAGGCAGGAAACCAACGCACGAGACCCGCGAGGGGAAAAGATAGAAGGTGACGCACTTTGCAGAGACCCTGCCTGCAGCAAACGAGTCGGTCGTCCTCTTTGTACGGGACGAGGTTCTTCTCCGCGTGCACATCTTTCCTCTCACCCGTATCCGCCAGCCACCCGAGGAGCGGAATGAGTCACACTTATCACACAGACACCTAACCGAAGCTAACCTGCAGAAGAGTGAACAACTCGGTGTTTATTAAAGTAGCTTATGCTGCTCTCCTGAATGCATGACAGGCACACTTCCGGCGCCCCTAGGCCTACAGTGCGCATCTCTGCTGTACACTGTTCCACTGCACTGAGCAGGTACCGGCTAAAAATAGTTTAATGGCAAGAAACTCTTCTCAGTCCCTGCCCCCCCCCCCCCCCCCCCCCGATTACACTGGCTACCACTGCGTGCTTGTGTGTGCACGCATACAAGTAAAAGCATAGACACATGCATTCTCACAAATTCACCATTAATAATGCAGCAGGTGAAGTGGCATTGGTGCCCAAGAGTGTAATGGGGCGGGGGAGGGGGGGGTGGCTCGGTTCCCCCAAACGTGGGCTTGGAGAACCCATATTCCAGACTGGCTGCCACTGCACATGAACTTGTGAAGTTAAGTTCATGTGTGTCACAGTAGTCCATAACACGTTTCATTGAATGCTCTACTGTGAATTTCACCTACATATTTATGGGCAGATTTTAATAAGGTGAGCGGTATTGAACCTAGTAATGACGACACAGCCCCCGTTGAGATACCATATACCTCCAAACTGCGCGTGAACTACCTCTCCGCTCATCAATCCATCATCAATGTATTTGTGGTACAGGGGCGAGGAATCAACAACCTCCACACCCACAATACACTCAGCATCTGAATATATGGTTTATATCTTGGCATTCTTTTTTTACAAGAATGCGTTTAACCAAAACCAGTATACCAAGGATGAGTTTGTGCAGTATTGCATCACCACACTGAAGAGGACTACTGTTCCCCTGAGTAAAACCCCTGGGACACACACAGGGCTTTAAGTGGGATGGAAAAACTGGGGGGGAGTGGGGGGGGGGGATCGCAAAGGGGCGTGACCAATGTAATGAAGGGCGTGGCTTAAAAACACGTATGCTAAATATCTGTGCTTAGCATAGTGTGCCACCGACTTGTATTTTGCTGTTTCTACCATTGCATCCAGATATATGATACAACAAGTAACATCTTACCTACAAACAAGTCATGACTACTGGCTTTGTCAATAGTTGTTAGTTTCATAAGATAAATAAGCAGCAACTATGACTTGTTTTATATAATATTTAAAAAGCTTCCACTTAAAGCCCTGATGACACCACGACAATGTTGCTGCTCCTGATTTTCAAAAAGAGAAATTTCAAAAAAATTCCAGAGAGAAAATGACTCTCTTTTAAAGGATTTCCCATCTTCTACAACTCACCTGGCATGACTTCATGCCGTAACTTCTCCACTTGTGAAAAGTGAGCAGTGTGAGCACGCCACATGGATGTGCCTGCTTTCGCTGCAGTATGCCAGGGCCCAAAACAGAGCCCGATGGAGACCCGTTTCGAGACCCCTTTTAAACAAGCATTGGCATAGCCAACAGGTCTCGCTTTTGGGAGCTTATAAGTATTTAGTTATGCAGCACAATATCCTTGGTGCAACAACATCAACTGTTGCATGGGTAAACACTTATAAAGTCCCAAAAGTGAGACCTATTGGCTATGCCAATGCTTATTTTACATATGCTGCCTAATGCCCCCACGTCACGTGTAGCAGTTTCAGCCATTATGGTCTTTCTTAAAATCCATCTCGATTTGCATTTTGGGACTTGTAGTTTCATGCCGTTGGAGTCAAAACGAGGAAAATTGAAGATGGCATTTATGGAAACAGAGGGTCACTTTTAAGACTGTAAAAGTCTGATTAAACGAACGTTTCGGTCACACTGCAGTCTTTAGAACATAAACCCCTTCATATAGTCTGGACAGGGGCCATGGAGGCCGGGTGGTGGAGCCAGTTAGATTGTCACAAGTGTGAAGAAGGCGCAGCTGAGGTCGTGAGGGAAGAGCTATGTACCTCAGTGCCTTGAATCTTCATTATGAAACGAGTGGCGATGGCGTCACCAGCTCCAATAACAGCAGAGCAGTTCTCGGTAGGACTTCTTGGCGCTGGCTGCAGTATATGGGGGCTTGGCTGGAGCTTTCTCTTCTGCCTCGCTGGTTGCGGTCACAAGGCTAGTGGTGGTCAGCCTCACCCTGTTTATGGGCAGCCATATTAGTCAGTGAGCAACCGGCTCGGAAATGGTTCTGCGTGAACTACGTTAGGTTCTGTGGGGGGCGGTTGGCCATAGCTCGCTGTCACATGGCTTACATTTCAATCCGTGTGTATGTTGGGGTAGCATGTTTAAGTTTACTTCCTTTTGAGAGTAAATATGTGTACTGCTGAGAATATGTATGCCAGTACTGCTAAAAGCATGCATCCTTCAGGTGGCTGGTAAACGCTCACTAACTGTAGCGCCTGGAGCCTCACAAGGCACAGGGGTTATCGCACCTCATGCAGAGACCTCCGTGTAATCTTAAAGCCACAGGCGCCATAACTAATAAAGATAGCTTAGTGGTCAATATGCCTGCTGCTGCGATGTGTGTGTGGATGCGGGTCGTTGGTTCCAATGCAGAAATACAGCTCAAGAGGCTAGCACGCCAGCTGCTGAGATGTGGCTGTGTAACTAATAATGGGTTTGAAGTCCTACAGGATAGACCCCTCCCGACCGTAAAAGATTGCTTTATCACCGATTATTTAATTGCGAAGAGACAATTCCTTCCGTGGGCTGCGCCGGGGCATTAGACGTGTGTGTAATGGCTGCCACAGGGACAGTTCACGCACGCTTGAAAAAGAACAATCACATATTCCCACCGTCACTTGATTGTACACTGTATAGCGCCAAAAAGACGCCTGGTGCGAGAGGAGCGCTAGATATCAATGATATAAAATAGACCAGGCTCTCTCGACAGTGGCGGAGGCGAGCTGCTTTACGGAAGCATCGCAGGCGTAATGCGCTTTTTTAGGTCTCGCTGAGTCAGCGCGCATGCGCTGCTCGAAGAGACTTTAGTAGGTGAGTTTTCAAAGTGCTGCTGAAGGCTGTCAGTTCCCGTGTGCACGCTCGCGTGAACGCAAGCTTGTCGCCAGCCAGCAGCACTTTGAAAACTCACCTACTAAAGTCTCTCTGAGCAGCACATGCATGCTGACTCAGCGAGACCGGAAAACTGCCGGTGCTCAGCACCGGTGAGACCCGGCCCACTTAAAGCCCTGGACACACCATCTGCGGCACTAAACTCCCTGAGAACCTCACCCTTGATGTAAAAGATGCATCTACAAATGACATACACAATGTTGTAGGTCAGATTACTTATCACATTAGCAATAACAATATCAATAAGACCATATACAGGGGCGTAACTTTCATTGGTGCAGGAAGTGCTGTAGCACCTGGTCCCAGAGGCCGGGCGGGGCCCTTTGAACCCTGATCATTGCTGTATTTCACAGTTTAATCAGCGGCCACGTACCCAGTTACTTCTTTGCAGTAGGGCCCATGACACTCTGGCAACATTATTGACACCAGCAAATATAATGTTTACTTTTTCTGTAGGTGTCGCTGAGCTGCTGCAGTTTCATACTGATATTGCAGAACGGGATGGTAGCAAGGCCAGGTCCGTCACGCACCCAGCTGTGTGCAGCCAACTCCCAATAAGGAAGGACTTCAGCCAAGGGTAGCGGTGGTGGCTCTTGAGCCAGGGTGCCACTATCATCTCCAGCTTGCTGACACGCTGAGGTTGAGAAGCAATATTTTAGCAAGCTTTTCCTCACTCTGAGTTTCAGGGGTATCAGATGGATTCTTTGGGGCTGAGGGAGTCCAAAAGGGAGTCCACAACGTTTTAAGAAGGTTAGAACTCTGGCTCCTTTTTACTGCCATTGCCTCTATCTGCACTCATCCTCAATTCTCTGCCATGTCTGGCAGGGCTTGAAGTCATAAACTAGCTAACTGCACAACCCTTAGAAGGATTATTATTGTTCCTGGAGCAACCCTAGTGGATGTCACAGACAGTGGTACTAGTGTGCTAAATTAAACTGCGCTACACTCTGTAGTGCCTAGTTTTACTTTGGGGTAGTGGGTTTGGGAAGGTGGGAGTGGGCAAGCCTTTAGGGTCTGGACCTATTCACAAGTCTCCACACTAGATACAGAACTCCCTTTTTCTAGACAGCCTTTAAGGCCTTCTCTATGTTCCAGCTTTCGCCTTCTGGCCCTACAACCACAGTTTAATGTGCCATGGTGCCCCAATGCATTGTGTCTGTCTGCCTGTTTGATCCACAACTGGATGGGTACACTTAGCGCCTTATCCTGACAGGGCGACTGCCCTCCTCCTCTAAATGCCATTTGTCACAGACCTGCTGTAATCCCAACAGCGGCACACCAACAAGGCAGGAAAAGGACCAAACCAGAACTGGTAAGAAAAAAACGGGACCCAGGCTGACTGGCAGCAAGTGCTGGATGGTGCACTACAAGGCCCACTTTTGCCTGGAGGAGAGTGGAGGAAGAATCAGAAAAAGAATAATGCCAAGACAAGCCAGCCTTACACATGCTCGGAAAGTATACCAAGGTAGGTTAGCCACGTACGCCGTGACCCCTCAAGACTTTTATGTTCACTAGAAATAAGTGAGAAGTGAATAAAACAGACAGTAGCCAACTAATCAGTTGAATGTGATTTAATAAAAAATCAATTTCATAGAATACCACTACTGAGAAACCATGTCACCTAAACTGTTCAATGGGCATTTCCCGAATAAATGGCATTTGCCATTTCATAGAAACTAATTCGTAGAATGTCTTTTTGCTTGAAGCTGGCTTTTGCATGCCTATTTTTTAAGGTGTAAATACCATGGTTGCACTCATTCCTGAACCCTAAAAACCCTTTCGATCACTAAACTCCACCCATTCCTGAACCCTAAAACCCCCTTTTTAGGTCTAATCCCCAACCATTTCAGACTGCTTAAAAGCCCTTCCCACACCCAAGCTCCACTAATCCCTAATTCCTAAAACAAAAGCCCTGACCGCCCTTAAACACCACTCATTCATAACTCCTAAAACCCCTCACTACCTCTAAACTGTACCCATCCTTGAACACTAAATATCCCTTTCTGCAACCAAACTCCACAAATCCCTGAATCCTTGAAACCACTCACCACCCTGAACTGCACCCAATCCTACCCTAAAAACTCTTCACGACCCCTAACCTCTATGTGTTACTGAACCATAAAAACCCTCGCCAGTCCTAAACTCTACCCATCTATAAACCCTAAAACGTCCCAACACCTCTAAACTCCACCTATCCCTGAGCGCTAAAGACACCTCAATACCCTAAAATCCACTCATCCGTGAACCCTAAAAATCCCTCACCACCCCTAAACTCCACCCCTTACTGATACCTAAAAAAAAATCTCACCACCTCTAAGCTCTACCCATTGCTGAACTCTAAAAACAATTTCTGTGCCTGACCTCCACCCATTCTTGACACCTAAAAAAAAAACCCTGACCTCCCCTAAACATTAGCCATTCCTGAACCCTAAAAACCCTAAGTCATCCTAAACTCCACCCAAGTTTAATGCAATGTTGGACTTTTCCTTTAATTATCTTTTCTTTAAAATGTTTCCTTTAATTTTCCACAATTATTTGTATTTGCTTAAAATTGTCTTTCCTTAAAATTGTTTTTCCATAATTTGGTTTCCTCCAATATGGTTTCTCAATTTTCGTTTTTCCATTAATTCACACTCATAAAACTCATCATCTTCTGGGTGCACACATAGTTCATTGTAAAGATGCACCAAGGACAAAGATGAGCCCTGTACAGGCAGTGACAGGTTGATTCACATAATTTACTTTTTTAACCCCTTGTGTGCACACGATGGCTCCAGGCCGTCGTGCATTACAGTGGGCGTGTGCGCACAACGGCCGGGAGCCGTCGTGATCGCGAACGCCGTTTATTTCTCCCGCACAGCGGGAGAAATAAACCCGCACGCAAGGGGTTAAAGAAATATTGATACTGTGCGGTGTGCCAAGTAGGTAGTACTGTCATACTTCACAATAGCACACAGTAGGTGAGTGTGAAGGCTGAAGGCAATTCATGCGGAGTTGGTGATGCTCTCAAGTGCAGTTGGAGGTTGAACGGCATACAATAGTAAAGGAATAAGATAGATGCTCTGGGAAGGTGTGGGCTTGTTTGATGGTACTCACAGGTATCACTAGTAAGGCTTGGTCAGCACAAAGTGTGAAGAAGAGTAGAAGTAGATGAGGAGTGCAGGGCACTGGATAAAGAAGCGGTAGTATCTCACAAAACCTGGCTTGTTGGCTTAGAAGGGGAAGACCTGTGCTACAAATTTTTGCCCTACTGCTAGTCGGAGTGACTGAAAACCCACGAGAAGAAGGGAGTTTAACTAGCTTCCTGAATGAAAGATGGATGACAGGTACTTGGACTTTATGGGGTTCATGTGTTCCAAGGACTGAGGGAGACTGCGCCGAACAGCTGGCTTTCAGGGCTGAGGAAATGGTACTTAGGGATTCTCAAACTTGAGGTTGTTTTGATCCCGTTGCAATAGTTCTTAAGTAGTGTGCTTATGAGTAAGTACTTTTTTCTCTGTATATGACATTGTATGGCTTTGGAGATAAACTTGTTATAAATAAAGCGTGTGTAAACATAATATTTTGGACAGTAACTTATGGTATCCTCCTAAATCGAGACATAACATTACGTGTATTTGTAAAGTGCACGCTCACTCAAGGGTATCTTGGCACTAAATAACAGATGTTTATTGTAACCCAACTCAATGGTACTCATTTTATCGACCTCAGAAGGATGAAAGGCTGAGTTGACCCGCCAGGATTTGAACCTGTGACCATGAGGTCGAACCCAGTCTCCTACAGTGGACTCGTTAGTCCACTAAGCCACCAAACCTGGCCTAACCAATGCCACGCTTTCCCGGAAGAAGCCTCACAAACTTACAGGTCCAGATACGGACGATAAATCCACATCAGATAAAGAAGAATTAATTTATGATTTCCTTGAAAAGTCATACAATAAATACAGAACCACTCTAACACCAGAGTGAGCAACAATGCACGCATTGAAAGTCATAATTTAAATACCCATGAACACCAGATTGAAGAACAATGCACTATTCAAAAGAGGTACTTTAGCCTTATCTCACTAACATCCGTGTATCAGCCCTAGCCAGCCTATAAACCTCAAAGTGATCTAACAACACACACCTGACTCAGGTATGTGCAGGGCTTGTGGCCTCTATCGTTTGCCTCACTTAATAAGTAACCCAACTTTTGAGATTAAGCAGGGCCTCTCCTGCAGTCACAGACATAAACTGAGGTCAACGTAGCCATACATTTGAAAACCTAGACGCAGACAAGCACTAATCCCACGGAATACATATGAATCAGTTTGTTATACAGTAGAATATGCTGCTTTTATCAGACGGCTCCTTCAAGTGTTGATCTACAGAGTGTTGTATAACATGCCCTGGAGTTCCCATCAACCAGGAGTGGAGAAGTCTTACTCACCGAGAACGTTCTTGAAAGACCATGCTGATCTGGCTCTTTCTGCAATGCATAAACCATGGCACGGCCGGAGACCGCACACAAGCATCCCTGATTGCCACAGGTCAAGGGAGGAGGGAATGATTGCGAGCCCACCAACAGTGTAACCTTGTGACCCTCCACCACAGATGTGTCATCACATAGACATTCAATGTAAACTTACGGTCATGTTTAACCCCAGCCCCAAAGTATGTCTTGACCATGCTGAGGCCTGAACAAATAAAGGACCTGAAGATCACGCACAGATCTCAGCAGTGAGCGCTTAACCCACTAAGCTTTACCAGAAGTGTGCATGGTGTCCATGTTGAGACCTCATAAAGAAGAGACATCAGGGAAAAAATAGTACCTAAGCTGTGTGAACACGCTCCTAGCGAGGTGGCCAGGCAGAAGGTCCCAAAGGTGAAGACATATTATATTAGACTGTCTTCCTAAAGAATAATTCCTATACAAGGCAGGTGTATGAAAAAGTTGTGAAATTGCTTCGTATGACACTTCTCTGTGACACGACGGTTGTGTATGCTAATTATTGCCCCCACTTATTTTTACCTGAGCCATGATCTAAACTATTGACTAATTGGCAAAGCTCTTTAATCACCAAGGTGACAAATGGTATTAGGTCTTAATCTCCAAATTGGATGCCAAGGGGAAATTCACGAGACTGGTTTCTCTTTTTAAATACAATACTATGGAACCAACTTATATAATGAAATATAACTTCAAGATGGGTGCTACTTTAAAGAGAAGAACCAGCCATTTGAACAAGTGAGTAGACACAGGGAGCAAGGTGGTTGCACTAAAGGACTTGGCCATTTCTAAAGGCCTTAAGATGTCCATCAAGTTTTGGTCAATTTCCAAACAACCATTAGATTTCCAATACATAGAAGTTCATTTAGTAAGGTATTTGAAGTGTCCCTTACCTGGCACTTTCACAGTTGATTTTCGAGCTGGAGGCTTATCTGATTGCTGCAAAAACAGAGAAAAATCAGACAACATTCTAATAAAGAAGACAACATCTTGACATGTAGGATCTGTCACAAGTATAGAAACATGGGGCTAGATGTACGACAGCCAAAATAGCGCCTCGCAAATTGCGAGTCTTTTGCGACTCGCAATGTGCGAGGCGCTATTTTGGATGTACAACAGTGTGTAACACACTGTTAGCGATTCCCAATGGGGTCGCAAATAGAGAGGCTCAGGAATATTGATGAGCCTCTCGCAATTTGTGACCCTATTGGGAACGGCAGTCACTCCCAGGTATGGTGGCCTGCTGGGCTTAGCAGACCACCATGTCTGGAACTGCTTTTAAATAAAGCTGTTTAAAAAAAAAAAATGCAGCCCTTTTCCTTAACCCCTTCGCCGCGGGGGTAATTCCTCCGCGGCGCGGGGTGCGGTGGCGCTGTGCTCGTGACGAGCTCAGCTCGTCATGAGGCACAGTGGAACTGTGCTCATGACGAGCTGGGCTCGTCACGACTCCACCCACTAATTGATTCTCCCGCACAGGCGGGGAATCAATTACGCGCAGGAGTGGCGCGACTGTTATGACAAGCCCAGCTCGTCATGAGCACAGCTCCACTGTGCCTCATGATGAGCTGGGCTCGTCATGAGCATACAAGGGGTTAAAGAAAAACTGGATCCATTAAAAAAAAAATGAAACATTTTTGTTTCATCTTATAAGGCCAGGCAGCTGTCCCTGGGACCACAGCCAGCTCTTAAAAAATATTTCCCCCTGAGTTTGTAACGGGTAAGAGGTCCCCTGGGTACCTCTTCCCTTTTGCGACCCCATTACCACCCTCTTGAAGAGGGTGGTAATTTGCAAGTGTTTTGCACCCGCACTTGCGGACACAAAACATTCTTACATAGGGTTGCGCTCGCTATTAGGAAGGGAACACCCCTTCTCAATAGCAAGTCGCAAAACCCTACTTTGCGAGTCACAAAATGGCGACTCGCAAAATAGGGTTTGTACATTTCCCATGCTGTTTTGCATGCGCAAACTGGTTCGCAAATCCGTTTGCGCATGCAAAAATGGTCGTACATCTGGCCCTTGCTGCTTGTGCGATGCTATGCAGCAGTGTGTGTGGTGTTAGTTAACTGAAAGGTTCATGCCAGAGAGACAGCGGTGGGGCATTATGTTTCTATCATGGGTTCTAGGTAGTGGACATTTAAAGGTAGGTTGGCTTGACTGGAAATAGAAACTGTAACTGACTGTGTGGTGTGCCTAAAAAGAAAGCCAAGATTCCACCCGGTCAGTCGCTTGAAGTGTCAGACGTACATCAGATCTTGTCCCAGTCCTACAGCTGTTTCAGAGGCATCTGCCCCACTGTAAATCTGTTCACCCCGGATATGTGAGCGGGTATTTCCTCATGACTGCTGCATTTGCAAGGGAGGCAGCAAGTAGTGCATTCTTCTCACCTCCATTTACATGGACTCCTGGCATAGGGTGCAGGTAGCGGCCAGGCATACAGATTACGTTAAATGCAGATTCTGATCAAAGATTTAAGGAGTAGGCTGTATGCATTGAGTCTTCCTGCTTAAATAATTGTACGGGTATGGTCCTCAATTTAACAACATTTGACTGGTGGAGAGGAGATCCGGTGGAACCAGAATTAAAGCTTATCGTGGGCTGGTTGCATATGGATCTCGGTAGCTGCTGCTAGACACACTCATTTGAGAACAGGAGGCTCATCTTTGGAGAACATTATATTAGTGTTAATGATTGTTAACCTAGTAGGCAAATCCAAAACTATTGGTATCAAGGATCCACTTTTTGAGACAGAGCATAAGACAGGGGCTTGGCCTGCTCCTAAGGACTTACAATGGTGGCAGAAAAGAAAACTGAGGCACAGCGACATTAAGGGGCTTTCTCAGGATCACACAATTGACTCACATGTAAAGACTAGATTAGAACTCCTGGTCAAAATCTTAGTGATTTTATTCGCTAGACCAGACCCCTTTCCTCAAACTCATCCTGCATGATCTGTTGGCTAGTGATAATAAGGGGAGGGACATTTCCACCCAGCAAAAGGTTGCCCTATTTTGGAGCAGTTGGGCCACTATCACCGCACACACTTTGCTATGAGTGGAGCTTACCAAGTTAGTCACAGGGGTCAGAAGCATCACAAAGTTGTCAGGGAAAAGACCTGTTTTGCCATTTAACTCTCCTTCCCACCAGCCGTCGTCTTCCGTTTCCTGTGAAGAAAATACAAACTGGTCACTCCATCCTGGAAAAAGCACTGATAATTGTATCTCCTAGCGTTAGCATCAAATTGGCAAAGCCCACACTCCCCTGCCACTACCAACAGTATACGGACTATGGATGGATTATTTATTGATGGACAGCTTATCTTCTCTCAAGTGCCTGTTACAATGTGTGCATATTGAACATGGGTTGGATGGCTCAATCTTTATCTAGCATTGTGAAAAAGCACTTCAACCCTGGTGCCTCAGCACTTGAAGCTGTCACTTGTCACCTAGGTTCACTGAGTGAAAAACATCAAAGTTGTGAGCAGATTTCTGTCAGCAACATGGCACTAATCTGTGGACTTGTGCAGAAGTGGACTGGTAACTTCCAGTGGGCCTGCCATCTAAAGGACTAGAAGCATTGTGTAAGAGCCTGAAACTTTACGAACACAGTCACAGCAAGTTCTCTGCCAGGTTATAGGATCCCATATAGGGTACGAGCAGCGCCAATGGGCCCAGTTTCTTCATTTTTATCCTGTTACTCATTTACATACACTCATATCAGGAGAAGCAAACCTACAAGTACCAAAGAGAGAAGAAGGACAATCAGGCCTGAAGAACTATTGACACACGACATGAGATTACTAGAGACCTCTGATCTCCTACCAAGGGTCACCGAAGACTCTGGTAAAAGAATCCCATTCTGTCTGTTCCAAGGCTTGCAGACACCTCACATCAGTTTCCCATGCTCATAAGAACGATAACATAGCAAATATCTTTGCAAATATATGTTCATTTATTTGTCAGGTGTAACATGCTTCGATAGCTGGAAGGGCAGATTGAGAGTGTGAAAGAAATAGGGAGGAGATTCGGGAACTGTGAGAAACAAGGGGGCATTTCTGAGAAAGTTGTTTGAAACAAATCAAAATGTGTGAAGAGATGAATCACACGGTCAGGCTGAAAAAAGGGGATGTTTCTTTCATTTTTATTTTTCAAAAGTGAAGAGTGTTCTACCCTCTTGTTACTGTTAGGAGCACTTAGCGCCATTGGATCCGAGCATGAAGGGCAGGTCTGTGGCGTCCCAGTCACTGGTGGTGAAATCTATCAATAGAGAGAAATGGGCAAGTATGGGTCTTTGGCTCATGAAGGCCTTTGGCAAAGGGACTGCACTAGAACTTTAATAACACATCATTGCCCCTAGGAGGGTCTACGTACGATAGGATCATGGTATGCACGAGCACCTAAAAGGGAGTCAGGGAAACAGAAAGAAAATTCAGGGTCTATCTAATACTCAAGATTCGATCCACAGCAGAAATGGCTTCCCTAAATGATGGCCCACAAATGACGTCAATCCCCCTACACACAACACTGGAACGCAGAGAGCAGAGCAGATGACGCTTCCCATGATACCAGGGGCTGGCAAGCTTATGGGTGGGGTCGCTGAGAGGGACATGTTACTATCCAAGCACTGTGGATCCTGACCCTTTGGGCATACTTCATAGGCAGAGAAACCTAGAGCAAGAATTGGAAGCCATAGCTGGTGGACATCCCAACTGACCAATAGAAATGGTTCATGGCTGGATATAGGTTTATTCATTTTTTTCTACATCTATTGAATTGCTGATCCTATTGGTATCCTGGAACTGATATTTGTTTCTCACGGTGTAAGCTGGATTGGGTCAGTATTTAATTGTCAGAATTGTCTAATGTCCCATTAGCCACATCTGGCTTCAGTACAAACTACCTGTAACTGGTCAGTGGGAAATCCCTTTAGAAGGTGATGAAATCTGAAAGAAAATGGCATAAGTTTGTTTTTTCAAAGACCAGCTTTATGGTCAGAGTGTACACAATATATAGTCCCTGTCTTGGTTGACAAGGAGTTTAAACAGTATACAATTGGTGAACTGAACAACCGTATAGAGTTTATAACCTTGAATTTAATTTTGCTCTCAGTTGGTACCCTGTGCAGATTTTAAAGATAAGTTTGGTGTAATTAAATGGTACCGGATTGTCCATAGACTTGGCAGTATTTTGCTTTGGAAGGTTGAAGGAATACCTTTGTCGAGGCATAAAATGCTGATTTTGAGCCAGCGTATGCAGTCCAACCTGTATGAGATGTCTCTAATCTCACAAGCTTTCAGTTTTGGAGCAAGGTATGTGGAGAGATTTTTGGAAAACATTTAGATTACATTTATAGTAGTTATAACGCTGATCTCTTTGTCTCTTGAATAGCACTGTCAAGTGAAGCAAACATTTCAAAACACAGGCAGATCTTGAAGGACAAGACGTCCATATTATTAGGCGAGGCAAAAAGATAAAGTTGTAGGCTGCTGAACTTGCAAGTAAGAGCAGTTTTACCACAGTTGAGGGTAGGGCTGTTGTAGGACATCCATCCTTGACTGTCAAAGAGGCAGACGGATGGATTTTGATTGGAAATCTTGCAAATCTTTTCTGTGGACCCCTAGGTGGATGTGATTAGTCTACACTTAGTTCAGAGTGGCATCGTCATATACTGATGATCATGAGTGGAAACCAAATGAGAATCTACAATCAAGGGCCAGAAATGGGCAGTTGAATGGGCACACTTCCTTTTTGGGGTTTAATCAGTCACGAAAGATGTCAATGACGCAGGTGCAGAGTCTGAAATGCTTAACTATTCCCTCAATCAATGCAGGGTGCTCTCGAGCTCGACGGGGTCGGCAGTACACCCGAATGGATTAGGATCGCGTTTCTTGGTGCTTAAGTACTAGCTGTTACCACTGTTACATATATTTTTGATCACTCTGTAGAAATAGTTGAGTAGAATAAGCAGGTTCACATACATTTTCTGCTTCCAGCAACATAAAGTCAACTTCCATAAGAGATGGAAGAAGTAATGACCCTGTAACATCTGGCACTTAAGAGCCCTGATCCATATTTAACACACACAAACAGGCTAATAGTTTTCCTTTTTGAGAAACATATAGTGTGCCTTGTAATCCTCCTCTTCTGCCACATGATGAACCTGTCAGCCTCTTACCTTCCTGACGACCAGAATAATGTCTCCAGTTTTGAGCGACAGCTCGTCATTGTTGGAGGCGAGGTAGTCGAACATCACTTTGCAGTACTCCTTCCTGGCACCTGGAGCACACACAAGAGGAAACAAGAGGACATGCATGGGAATGAGCCCTACAGAACATACTTTACAAGGTGCAAGTACAGGGAAGATGAGAGTATTGATCATCCTTCAACTATCTTGCCTTCTCATTGACGAAGAAAAGATACAACCATCTCTACACCTCAGCTACAATGCTGATGTAATGTACAATCCTGAGGCATATTTGTGAGTGCTTTCCAGTTGCAGGCATTGCATTCAATACCATCATCCTGTTGAAACAAATCCCCTATATCCCCTTCTTTTTCAATTAACTGTTCTATGCCAACCTTCCCATCCACTGAACTTTGCTATGCCTTCCCATTCTTTGAAAAAATCTGTCATTCTCCAAATTATGCAACACGTGCGTGCTCCCTCTCCATTTTGTCATCCTTTTCCTCTGAATTTCCCATTGATTGACCCATTCCATTTCATATGCCCACTGATTCAAATCTCCTATGGCTCCTCCCTATTACAAAAACTCTTCTACCCCCTTTTTTAATCATGTGTATCTTCTATGTTCCCTTCCGATTCAGTCAATTTTTCTATGTCCCCCTTTCAATCACCTAACACTCCAATTTGCTTTTTCCATTCAGTATACTCTTCTGTGTTGCTGCTTCCTTGTTCACTAAACCTTTCATTCTTCTTCAGGCTTACACTTTTCCTTACTCTTGTTCCGTTCATTAAACATATCTATGCCCCATTCCCCTCTTTCCCATTTTTCATGTCCCTTCCCATTCATTCAACTTTTCTACATTCACTCACTATTTACTGACTCTCTCTCATTCCACTTCCCCCAAAGCTCTCTGCCATTCTCCAACTTACTAATTCTCCTATGCATCCTTTTATTAAAATACTGCCATCATTCAGTCTTATTGAACTAAATAAAGTAGGCATTGGTGTTTTTTCCGATCCATTCAACTCTACTGCGCCCGTTACCGTTCATTGTCTATGCTGTGCGTCCTTACCCTTCATTCTACTCTTTTATGGCTCCAACCCATTCACAATTCCCATTTCCCCTTCAGTGTGCCCTTTTGTCTCCCTTTCATATTCATAAAACTCCTCGTATCTCTTTACATTTCTTTGGTCTTGTCGAATTCATTCAACTCTTCTATGTCTCATATCCATCCATTCAACTTCCCCTTCATTCAGCTCTTCTCTGCTCAATTACCATTTATTCAACTCTTTCATGCCCACATCCAATTTCTTCAAATCCACTATGCCAATTCCCATTCATTAGATATCATATAGCTAAATTCTATTAACTATACCATACATCCACCTTTCTTTTAGATCTTCTATCAACCCCTGAGTTTCCTTCAACTCTGCTATGCCCCATTCCCACCTGTGTTGCTCCCAACTTACCTTTACTGTTATTCTTTGTATTTGTGATCTCTTGAGCCGTTGACTGTAGAAATGGGTGACAATAAACATTATTAATAACAAAATACGAGAACATTGTACCCATCTGAGACCTCGGCCCACTTTGCATTAAATAATGCCCTTCCATTTGGTGAATATTTAATTTGTGAGTATTTTCTGCCAAAGTATCAATTCAAGGAAAACTAAACACTGCCCTTACGACGATTTTACTTGTGATTGGTGCTACCAAGGCTTTAATTATAGAATGATCTTTCTCAGTGCAATTTTGAGAATTCCAGCAGTATGATCAGTTTTCACAATTGCATTTTACCATCCACTTCTACACATATTCCAGAGGAAATACGGTGTATCTCTTTATATGAGAGTGGACAATTGTATTCCTGAAAGATCTTATTTCCCTGTGTTCTTTTTGTTATGGACTTCAGAACAATTCTTTGCAGACAGTCTATAAATTCATTTTTTTTAAGATTCCAGAATTTTGCACAGTTTATTTTAGTTTTTTCACAACACATCAAATCCATGCAAACTTCCATCATACATGACGAACAAACCTGCCTACATCTTATTACAATTCTACCCATCATTCATAGATTCGCAGACTCTGAAATGTTTCACTGAGACCAGGAATCAACTAGGAAATTTCAAAGCAAGTGAATCCATGACATTTCAACAGTGCAGAACCCAACCGGGCCACTTTCATCATCACTTTGATATCTGGCCACAGCCTGCAGTTCGCTGCCATTTCCTACATATTCATCTAGTACATCAGATGTATAATTTAAAGAAATTAGCGAAGCTTCAGGAAATTTAAGTAAAAATATATTAAGGTTTTGAACACTGTTCCATCAATGGCTGTTGTAATGGAAAAACAGGAGGCAGACATTCTTCTTATTTCTTACCTGTAACATCAGGTATACCTAGGTCAGTAGTAGTGGTGGGAAGCACAGATGCTAGCAAATCTCACCATTAACCGTGCACATGCTCTGCCACAAATACGGCTTACCTTGTCCTGGCCATTGGGGAGAAAGGTAGTCTCATCCAGCCGCTGGCGCTGTTTGTTGTTCTTGGCCACCTCCAGTATCTTGACTGAGTAAGAAGGGACAACGGATGTTATAAGAAGGTCTTCAGTTTATGTTCTTGTAAGGGGAAGAGACGTGGGGAGCACCATTTGTCAGCTATCTCACCTATTGATCTGAAGAGGGGGCTTGTTTATACTAGGGGTGGGCAAAGAATTCCGCTCCACTGGCGGAGTTTTGCCTACTCCGAGCAGAGTTCCAAAAAACTCTGTGAAGTGATGCGGAGCAGAGTTTTTTCTCTCGAGCAGCTCAACAAGGTTAATTTAGCGAGCGCTCACAAGAAAACAATTGTGCACTAGACCTCCTCCTGGCGAGATTTCTCAGCGCGGGCAATCATGGCGGATCACATTGAGGAAGCTGCTGCTCGAGTAGAATGTCTACTCGAGCAGAAGAAAGAAGCAGCACCCTCTGGCGTGACACATAGTGCAGTTCGTACTGATTTTTAAGCGCAGAACAAAATCCCGGTACTAAAAATCAGTGCGAGAGCACGACTTAACCAACCATGCTTCAGGTGGAAATCCGCGGAGCGCTGCAGAGTTTTTCTGGCACTTTGCAGAGTTCCGCAGAGTAGAACTCCACAAACTCCCCCAGGCCTAGTTTATACCTGTCTGTAGCCCATAATCACTAAGAGGGCTATGGAAGAGCCCATAGTGAGTCGTTATATACTTGGGACTGCTTTATTAATATACACGGTATAAATGCATCACCAAAATTCCACTGTACACTGCTCTGGCCCTTTCTCTCTCTCCCCATCCTAATATAATGTGTATATTTACTCTCTACTAAAGGAACCCATACCATTTTGTATTTATGTATTCAGTTTTATATAGCACTAAGCAAGATCCACAACAGCAGCAGAGCACTTTACAAAGAAGCCTAAGGTATACGTAAACATACATGTGTTGCATAGTGCTAAAATTTAAGTGACTAAGAATCAGTAAACAAGCATCATACACGAAGTTCGCCTTACTTGCAGGTGGAGCTTTGCATTCCTGCACAAAATTGGACGGGAATGCGCCAATTTTATCGCCTTTCTTGCCCAACCACCAGCCATCTTCAATCTATGAGAGAAAGAGCATGGTGTCACTGAATAATACAGCATTTCTACGGTCCATGGAAAAGGGCCCTATAGCGACTCGAAGTCGAGATGCCGTTTGTGGATTCACACTACAGAGAGATGGGTGCTTGTATGGTGGTGGTAATATGACACAACTCACTGTACACACAACAACTTGCACTGTCTCGAGGTGTTCATATTGTATTTGTCAATCTCACTCAGGTCTTTGAATCATGTTCTGAAAGATGAAAAGCTGAGTTTGCCATGCAGGACTGGCCAAAAAGCCTACAGCAGGTTATACAAAATCTAGTGGCTGCAATAATCTACTGAATCTCTCTACCAGATCACACCAGAGATCTAAGTGGACAGGGGAACGGTGGAACGACTTTCCCAGGCTTATTAATTTGATCAAAACAGTTCCCACACTCTTTAAATGAAAACAACGGTTCCTGAACGGTTCAGTTGCCACAAGCTGAAGGGGGAGAAGAAGGGTCTCCTCTAGCATGAAGTGAAAGGAGAGCCAGAGAAAGAAGAAACAAGCCTTTTCTCCAAAGTGCCTGCTACCTAAAGAAATATAAAGATGTGCAACTGGTTAATCGGCAAATCTACAGACTGTTTAGGAGCCAGTAGAGGCTTTAACATAATCAGGAATTCGTCCTTTTAATGGAAACCAATAAAAAGGGTTTGCACTGGGTTCAATCAGCGTTTTACAAAGAGATCAACTTTTACAAGCACTGTAAATATTTAAACAAAAGATTCTGTGACAGCCTATTTGCACTGTGTGCCACTTACCTTACATACTATATAATACATTGTTAAAACGAATACCTTACTTATTCAAAGTGCTTTCTGGCCAAGGCTCAGACCTCTTAGCACTATACATACACGTCATTATTGTCCCAGTGCATCGACTGGGATTCGAATCAGTGACCATCCGGTTACACCCACAGACATCTGAAGTGTTTGAGTTAACCAACAGACCTGTTCTACCAGAAAAATGTACTGACCAAGGATACATTTAAGTTGCATTAATTTTTCAGTTAAGATGTGTTCACTCTACATGCATTTAACTGTAGGTGAAAGGCCAACAAAAATGTTACAGAATATTTAGTTTTTTATAGTCATGTCTGTGACTTTTTCATCCTCACTCGCTGCCACACCACCGTTGCGCCCAGGATCACCGTTTCCATACTTTTTTCTTTATGCACTTCGACCACTGGATCACACACTTACAGCAACATACTGTGGACATGTCTTCCTCTCTGGATAAGGGTTCCCCTGCTAAACGTTTTGGAAGCTGTATTTTTATTACCCAACTTCCTGAGCGCATAGAGTATCTAAGTAGGTCAAACAGTTTACACAGAACTGTGCTTCATCAATCTTGTGAATTTGATTCCTGAAAGGGCTAAATTAGCTTTTCATCCTTCTAATGTAGACACAAGAGACAATTAGGCTGCTACTAGCAGCTGAAATCAACATATTGAGACATCAGACATTTAACATTGCGAGGAAGATCAGTTCTTATTTGTGATGGTATAATGTTTGACGGTGATATTTAAAAGCTTTAAATTGATGGTTTAAGCTTAAACGTGAAGGTATGAAGTTTCAAAATTTAAATAACTGCATACCGAGCACGGACCATATGCCTTATTTATCTGTAAATACAGGGGCGTGGCAATATTTACTTTTTATATTATACACAGTTTTATTGTTTGGAATATGAATGGCAAATTTGATAGCAGACATTACAACAGTGCAGTGCATCAACCCTTGTAGTTTCAGCCCAACTGGATGTCTAGATAAAATGCGCTAGGGAAGGGATTAGAAGACCCCCAATCACACTGTGCAGTGGTACAGAAATAGCCATCATCTGTTTTGTAAGACAGTGCACCAGTCTTTCAAGTGCTGCTTCTACCTGCCTTAACCCAGCAGGATCTTATCTTGCCATTCCCCAGTGGGATGGTTTGTGTCCTGAATACATCATTCTAATGTATCATTCAGACCCTTACGCTTCATGAATTTCAATTTTATAATCCACCTCTGCTGATCTCACCAATTCGGCCTGCTAACAGCTCAATGGAAAAGCCTCAACATACCTCTTGAATAACTTCCACAATTTCCCCAGACATCAGCTCCAACTCGTCTGGTTTCTCTGGTGTGTAGGAAAATTCCGCCTTGCACCATCGCTGTGGAAGCTTCGCTGTCAGTGGAGGTAAAAAGCAATGAGTCAGCAAAAGAGGAAATAACAAATAGTACAGAGAAGAAACATGCAGAATCTCCACAGAGGTAGGCGATTGTTAGCAATATTCACATTCTGATGCCTGTCATTGATTGGTTTGCACCCTGACAACCTTTCAGTTCTACCATGGCGCATTGTGTTTCTGCCCACCTCAGTTCTGAAATGGTGACATATGAAAATAAAAATGGCTCATTAGGGTCCTACGGCCTATCACCTGTTATTTCACCTCATGCTGTGGGACATGCGAGGTGCAACTATCGCTGCCAGTGATTTACGTGTATAAGTGACTGACTGGCTGGCTGGAAAATAAAGTCACAGGTAAGTAACTCTAAAAGGTCAATTTTCCTAAAAAGAATGTGTCACGCATCAAGAGAGCTGTGCTACTGAAAGTCCTTCAGAACTGGAAAGCGTCACTCGCATGTTTTGCAAGCCTGGCACGCAACTTACTCTTCCCTCACCCAATGAGACTTTACAAGGTTCCAGAACTTTCAGCTTAGTTTCAATAACCTAGTTGGGCTCTGCCTTCCTGGATACAAAAGTGTCATTATCCTATGTTGCCCAGATATATCCTTGTAATATGATCACCAACCCTCGTTCACAAGGGAATTTGTTAGTAACTCCTCCAAAAGGCAAGAAAGAGATTGCAATTCGGCCCATTCTATCCCCACTTTGGGTCTAAGTAATTTTATTCTGCACTCATACCCTCATTTTCAAGTGTTCAGCACATACTTATTAGTACTTCGATTGCGCAGTCTGGTGCACACTCACAGTTTGGTTTTTGCCAACAATGGTGAATCTGGTGTTCATTGTTAATGGCATGGACGTCAATTGGGGTAGCCATGGTTTGCAGCTGCTACCATTACCTTGCCCTTTTGTACCCTTGGCACTCCCCTTGCCACCCCTGGTCACAAGGGTCAAGAAGGAAGCAACAACACAACGTTAACAGACCTCTAAGGGCTGCATACTTTCTATAGTTGCCACTCTGCTTATCCGCTTGCCCATAAGCAGAAAACATGTGTCTAATGACGGGAAGGAGGTGCAAACCTGTGATGACGTTAGGGGTGTAAAGGTGCACGTCACTTCCCTTACTCCTAGCATTTTGGTGAATCGACGTCAGTGGCTAATGGCAACCCTACTTCAAGATGTCTTCATTTGGAAGGTCCAAACTGTTCTGTGCTGGGGTTGGGGGTGCAAATGGGTATACCTAGATGTCAGAGCTTAAATCTGCATAGAGTTTCTGCCAAAACAAGGGACCAATTCTTCACTGCTTGTTCAAGTGTCCCGGTGGCACAGATGCGTAGAAGTTGATGTGCATGTTGCTCAGTTTAAAGGCACTGCATTTCTTTACGCAAGCCTTCAAAAACCATAAAACCGGTCAGTAGGTCCCACCCACCGCTCAACTCACGATGGGCAGGTGAGGCTGTAGCAGTCCTGCAAGCGTGACACACACCGCCTTTTTGACTCTTTCTCCAGTTTGATTTCCTTGTCGAATGTTTTTTTCCCCCTCGGGTGGTGCTTCACAAAATATTTAGAACCACGATCCAATTTTAAGAACAACAAACTTTTGTGGCTCATCTACCTTTAATGGACATGAGGCGGGTGAGTTTTTAAAGTAATAAAGCCTCGTGTGGTAGTGCACTGTGATTTCTAGAACAATTCAGAATTTACAAAAAAATTGCTTCATTTTTACTTTCCTAACTGCTGAACGCATACAGTTCATTTACAGGTATTTTTTTATTTTGTTGTGGGTTGCTTAAAAACGACATCCAACAACTTTTCCTTCGATAAACCCTGTGCTCAGCAAGATTGACGCATAATTCACTTTACTTTTCTTTGTCTGACTGCAAAGAGAGAGGAGTTTGTAAACACAAATCCCCAGGTTAAAAAGATAAGGAGCAATGTGTCAGAAGACATAGCCTGACATATTATCTCTGTCTTTGAGGCCAGCAAATGAGATTAGTGGAATACGGAGTTTAAAGGCATCTTTATCAATTGCTTGGACTTTTCTGACTTACCAGCAATAGGCTGGCGGCCAACCAGTGGGTCGCTATCCACAGTTTAGGAAACTCTGCCCTAGGGTGATCATCTGTGTCAAGGTCATTGTAGACGTTGCTCAAGTCCTGGACTTCGGTGTCACAGCCTAATGCATTTTGAGAGTGGTAGTCTTGCTTGGCTTCCATTGAACTAATGGGACTAATATACCAGAAATCAACGATTAATGGGTGCATCAACTGTAGGAAATGACCTGGAGTGAGGTGGTCGCCCCATCTTCCCCACAGCCTCCCTCATGTTCTTCATATGCGGTTTTTGACTGCCCACTGACCTTTGTAAATGTTTCTCATTAGGGTCAGATGGCTGTGGTGAAAAGTCCTGTTCTTCGTCATCGCATGGCTTCTCTCCAACTGCTATGTTCAGAGTGGCTGTAATATTGTCACTTGCGGCAGAGGCCATGTTCCCTCTGCGTTCTGTCAGTGTCAGGAGCCAGGGGTGATTGGCATGTGGAACTTGTTTCCTGGACATCGATTTATGACCAGCGACATGCTGGATTTCAGAGATTCTTGCTCCTGTTAACTTTCTCGCTCGGTCTTTGTTCTGTTTCTCTTCCCTCCATTTCTGAAGGCTTGGAAATTATTGGAGTCCACATTTCATTGCAGGGTACGGTCCCTGCTATAGGGGGGCCCAGTAAGTCATAGTGGCACATCTAGTCGAGGAATGTGTGCTGTGCCTCCCAATGCTTCATTTGTAAAAAAAAAAATAATAAAAAAAAGTGGAAGGAGACACATTTCTTAGGGGCCCTTAGCTGATCCTGCCAATTGGTGGGGTTGACGTAACCCAAGGCTGTCTAGTCATGATTCCATCTCAAGAATCTTTCTTCTGCCACCCTACACTTCCTCTCTATTTCATTCTTGCATGTTCTTTTTCATATCTGTTTTCTCCATTTATCACTATTGTCCTATACTTTCCTTCCTCATTCTTTCTCCTTTTTCTGCCTTTTACTGCCTTTTCCTAACTTTCTCTGGGTCAAAGTCTGCTAATGAAAAATACGTCTTGGCTGCTGGTGACCACCACATACAACCACTGGCAGCACAGGTTCCTCCGAAGCCATAACAATGGCCACTTAACACCGCACTATTACATAAAACTACCATATTCTCTCAGCAACTAACACATGGCCCGTTCCAGGTGTATTTTTCACTCTTCCCGTAGTTTGGAGGGTTTCATTAAGGTGAGTATGATGTGTTCTTCTTTCCCATTCGTTTCAAGCCAGTGAGACGGGGTCCTTTCATGATGAATGTCAACATTTTCCAGATACCCCTGGAATTCTCTTCCCATGAAGAGTGATTTTTTGGCCATTCCGATCTCATAAATAAAAGCATTTTTGGCCGGCATCTTTTTTATCTTCAGAAGGAAGGGGCACCTCTGCCAATGTAGACCACACCACTTTGGTTTGAAAAGAATTGTCCACCAGTAGCCGTCATCCAATGGATGTTCAACACAGTGGCGTCACTAGGGTTGGTGTCACCCGGTGCGGGTAACTCATGGTGTCACCCCCTCAGGACTTACCGCATGGACCTCCTCCGCCCCGAGTCCACCAGTGGACACAGTTGGCAAATAACGGGACCATACAGAATCCTTAGTAATGTTTGTAAATGTAGGTCCTATATTTACAAAATGTGCCTGTTAACAACAGTGTGATAATGATTCATTAATCAGGTTGCACAGTGGGCTACCTGCTAGTCAACAGTTTATTGGAATTTATAATATCATAGGTATGGTACTTTTTAATGGTATGGTGTTCCCACTATCCAGCAACACGATATATCAGTGGTCGAAGTGGGGTAAAAAAAGTAGGGGTACTGTGGGCGGAGAATCAGAGGGCGGGAATAACCCAAGGATTGGATCAGTGGGCAGAGCCAGAGGTGTGGCCAGAATGCGCAAACATCCCAATTTTTTGTATTTGTTTGGTTTCACTGCCCAGTTTTATCAACCAATAGATACACACGATTATTTTAGGTTATAATGTGTTATTGACAGTAAAATGTGTTCACAAAGTGGGATATGCTTCTAATCACAGAATGTCCCCAAATACGATAAAATGTGGAAGCACAAGCCATTTGTCTCCGAGCCATGGAGTTTCTGTCATCAGCACTTCTCCCTTTACCAAAACAGCAGTTCAAACACGAATGGCTAAAAATCCTAGTTTGCAAATGTTTTCCAAATAATAATGGCTCTGCCATATGTGCCTCATAATGCAAGATCTGCAGCATGATCTGACCATTTAAACTAATAAATTGTTTGTTGCTCAAACGTATCAAAAGTTAATAAAAAACGTGACTTGTGTTGCTGCGGAGTAGATGACAGTTAATAGCTCACTGTTCTATGTTAGGATGTTAACTTATAAACTGCAAATAACAAAAGGATCTCTCTGACAAAAGCAGTAGCCCACTGGCCTATTTACATTATGTGCACTTTGTGACCTGCATGGTACATGTTCTTTGCAGCAGGTAGATTAACCCTCTGAGCTACCTTTCCATGAGTCAAATCTTCCATTATACAAAATTCTGATCTCTCTCTAGGAAGAACATTAATCACCAGAGTCATCATGACATTTTTATTGTTACCGAAAATTACTGGAGGCCAGGAAGGAGGCAGCAAGCATTTTTAAAACCATAATATACTTGCAAAAATGATGCCTCCATCTAAAGTGAGCACCTGGTGCGGTCACACCGGTTGCACCGCTCTAGAGCTGGCCCTTCTCAAGGGTCCTGTGATCTCAGTGACAGGGTCACTGTTCTAGGGTGTACTGCTTCATAGGCCTGCCGCAAAACTGGAGGTGAACTTCAGTATGAATAGTGGTGGACAAGCCTTGAAGGTTAACCTACACTTGTCATGCTAGGGTCCACCTGCTGGTGCTACGACACCGGGGCTTCTAATGTCTTGCGAAGCCTTCTAAGGTCTAGCATGAGATAGTGCTCTCTCAGGAGAGTGGTCTGGCGGACTGGTTATTAAGGCTGAACCTGGTTCCCCAGTTCCAAAATCAGCAGCTCTGGCCATAGTGCCACATCCTCTCCCCCACTGAACACCATACTGCCCCACTGAGAAAAACTCAGACTGCCTTCAACTACAACCCAATTGTTGCCATCTATAAACACCTGGATGCGGCTCAATTTAAATTACGCACTGGGCAAGAGCAATATGTGGCCTACAAAAAAAAGTGACAGCATCCTGGAAAAAGCAAACAATCATAGGGAATGCAAAATTTTGCAAACCATGTGAAATGTAAGCAGGAACAACATGGTTACCTTAACGCTTTTACACTCACTGTTCAGAAATCAGTGAGTGCTTTTGCCTGAAAAGTTAAGGACATGACAACAGGGCCCTGAATGGACCCATTTCAATGGCCATTGCTTATATCCTTACAAAACGTAAGCAGTATGGTAAAAAAAAAGACAACATCCCTAGATACAGAGCAGCAGTACAAATTTTGTTTTTCAATCCTCACATTGCAGTACCTTCAGGATTGGTGCACTAGTTCCAAGCCCAGGGAAAACAAAGCCGAAACAACAAAAATAGCGCTTCACTGGCAAACTCTGTAAAAGTGGCGCTAATGTGTTTGGGTGTGAATAAAATCAATCCGGACAGTTTGCTACCACTCTGTCTTACTTTATTTAGTTATTTATTTTTCATATTTTTAAACTTTTATTCCCGATGCTGCATTTTGGAATTAAATGGCAGAAAAATACGACATTGATTTCCAGCAAAAGATATTTTATTTTTTGGATCCATTTCACAGGGAAGCAAATAAAAGAAAGGAGAGGAGACAGTGCGCGCTGCGCACAGGCACCTCCTCCTCCTAAAAGGTTAGGTTGCTCTGCGCACACCGGCCCTGTTGGTGTCACCCCATGTGAGGGTGTCACCCGGTGCAGTACGCACACCCCGCACCCCCATAGTGACGCTGCTGGTTCAACAGAAGTCCATGTTAACTTTCTCTCACTTTCCCGTGCTGCCCCACTTCGTGCTCATATGTGTTTTTGTCTCCTTGGTAAACTGCATGATCAGCAAGATCCACAGTGGCATCGTCTCCTGTGAACCAGACTTTCCCTTTAATCCACACTTTGGTTTCTGCACTAATTGGCGCGTACCCCTCTTCATACCTTACTGATATGAGGATGTAACAATGCCTACACAGAAGACCATCGGCTTCTCTTTTACTTGATGGGCTTACGGGTCATTCTTGGTCTCTATCATGCAAGGCTGCCTTTAGGGCAGTGCGACCGGTGCGGTCGCACTAGGCGCTGACCTGTGGAGGGAGGCACTGACTTCAGGAGGGGGACGCTGTGTTTAGCAATAATTTATGATTGGAGAGATGAGGGGCACTTTTGCCCTGTGGTATTGAGAGAATATGAGGCAGCAGCCATGGGGTGTGGAGGCACCAAAAATGATTGTTGCACTGGGCGCCGCCAGCGCTAAAGCCGGCCCTGATATCATGTGATTGTGGCTGCTCCCCTGGGATGCTGCTTTGCGTGTTCTTCTGTCCGTATTTGCAGGCCCTCTTCCTTGTTGAACTTGAGTGCTTTCAGCATGGAGCCTTCAATCATTTGCGGGCCAGTATTCTGCATACAGCTGATTTTCCTCCATCTGAAGAATCGCCTTTCTGTTGTTGGGCATGGCGATGTTCAGATCACCGGAAGAGGAGTACAAGCCACATTTGGTCCAAAATGACTCGGAGGTGATGCTCACCAACATACACATGGGCCTTTGGCATCCTCCGTAGGTGTTTCTGCTGTGCGCCAAAGAACTTTCCCCTATGTGGATTTGGCGCACACGTTTCGCTTCATCTTCTTGAAGCAGCACGGATGCTGGATTGCAATGAATGGCATCCCCCACACGTTTTGGTGACCTCTTCTGGAAGAAATATGCCATGGTGGTGTTAGAACTAAAGTCTTGATTTCTTGGAAAGTTTCTTTGTGCCTCTCAGTTGAACAATACCCTGCAAGAGCTGATAACGTGGCCAGGTTGGGAATTAACTTCTCAGATCACTCAAAAGTGGCCTAACAATTTGGGTGAGCAGGGTAATAGGAGTTTCCACAGGAGCTCTCAGCTGTTCTAAACAATAAAAATCCTCAGGTGAATGTATAGGAGGAATGGGGAATTATTGGGTGAATTGGACCCAAAAGTAAGGATTCGCCCAGTAATTCCAAATTTCTCTGTGAAACCTGAGAGGGTTCAGTCACAATACCTGCGGACTCCGTAACCCCAGAGTTAACTCTGGGGGTGAGCACTTACCATATGATGATACGGGTAACTCGTAATAAGGCATTAAGCATTTTGAGGGCTCATGTCTCTCTTGCCATGCTTACTCATAATCCCAAATATTTGGCATACATCAAGGCATAAACTCTCTGAGCTGGATTTACTAAACCCTGATGTTGCCCTTGCGTCACCTTGAGTGGCGCTGCGTGGCTTAGTAAATCCAGATAACGCATGGCAGTGAAAATCGCAGCCTTGCATTACTCTGCATTGGGAAGGCATTCCACGGGTGGTGCATTCCCATGCATCCACCCATGGATTGTGACGCAATCTCACATTTAGTCAAATCAGTAAACTTGGGACTGCGTCAACATGGTACGCCTGCCCGACACAGAGGCGTAATGTGGAAAAATATCTTTATTTCTCCTCGTCATTTCCTCATTCTGCAGCCTTTTTAGATTGTTTTTGTGCAGGAAGGTGCCCCTTCCAGCACAAAAACAATCCCACCTGTAATGCAGGCGCCCGTGCACCATGGCACTAGGGTGCCGGCCGTGGCGCTAGGGTGCACGCAGTTTCAGCGCAGGTAGACAGCAGGAATGCGTCATATCCTGGTAGATACGGTGCAGTCCTGCTCTCTCCCTGCCACGCAGCATAGCGAAATGGTCTGGTTGTGTTGCGTGACAATTTGTTAAATCTGGCCCTCTATCAACTTCCTAATTCTGATTCAGAGTCCTACACGGCCTGGTGACTTTGAAGAACTCCCTATTTAAACATCCTTTGAATGAGCAGAGACTACAAAGGAAATATGACCTTAAACACAACACCCTTTGCATATTTATCTAAGCATACCACCATCAGGCATAGGGATCTACTGACACCAACCCACCCCCCCCAAAATCTACCATTCTCTCCAAATACCACTTGTGACTCCTCTGGATTTTTCAACCATCGCTTCAGCATCTGGACACCACTTACAACACAGTCATGTATGAAGCCTCGTCTTCGAACGTCACTAGCAACCCAACATGTGAGGCCTCTACCTTTGAAGCCCAGCTGCTCCCGCCGGGGGCTGGCGAGTAGGCACTGTTACCACGAGTCCATTCTGAGGCAACCCTGCGTGTTATAGATCCTCCTCTTCCTGATGTAAAAGCACATGCTCCTCAGTGTAAGCCGCAAAAACTCAAGATTTACCCCTGTCTTTTCCCGACTGTGATCTCCTTGGGTTTCTGAAAAGGAATCCTGGAACATGGCAGGCCACGCTCCAGCATATGTGCGGCCCTGGCCACAGAAATGGATCCCAGGAACATTATCAGTCTTTCATTATTTATAACTGAGGCATTCAATGTTTCAGATCAAGGGCTCAAAGCCTTCCACACTTCCACCCCTCGATACCTGGCGAATAAACCCAAAATCTCAGGCGGTTCTAGACCTTCACGCAATGCTGAAAACGTACTGCTCGAGACCCCTACTTTCAAAAAGGAAAGATTTATGGCTCAATCCTTCTCAGGCAATGCGGCAAGACTCTGGAACTCGCTTCCTCCAATACTCCAAACCACCACCTCTACCCGGACTTTCAGAACAGATCTCAAATCTCTTCTCTTCCAGAGACACTTCCAGGATTAATTCAACCCTTTTCATGACCATCAAGGTCGCTTGGTATTCACTTGAGCTCAACCTTGTAAATATGTATTCTATACGTGTACTAACCTAATTTTGCCACCTCTTATTTTATTTTTACTTTTTTATTAAAGTATCCTGATTGTTTTTGTAACTTGTAAGAATATAGATCTCCTTATGTAACCTACTTTGTTCTATTGTAAAGCGCTCTGACACCTTTGGGTAAAGTCCGCGCTATATAAAACTGCATTAAATCAATAAATAAATAAATAAAAATGGAAAAAAGAGGGTTGGGGGCTGGTGTGATGTGGGACGGGAGCATGAGTGGAACTTGAGCGCCACCTGTAGGTGCAAGGATAGTACTCCCACTGAGTTAAACGATGAAATAAGTTAGTTAGCAGTTTCTCCGTCCTTCTCAGCCATGGTTGTGTGTTTAGAAATACACTTTGCATCTTTTCACTCCCGGAGAGAGTTCTGGCGGTAGAGGAAATACATTCGCCATCCCGAGATAGAAATTATTATTAACCGAGAGCGAAGTACAGTTTAACTGTTTTTTCTAGAATGAGCACTTTTTAGGGGGGGAGGGGGCAGGCCCGGCTCCAGGAATTTTTATTTGGGTGGGCCAAGGGTGCATTTGGGTGGGCCACTGCAGGCTCGATTTGCGCATATATGTCTGGGCAGGCCTGCTTCAGGGCCCTCCTCTTCTTCTTAGTCTTACAAGGCCCAGTAAAACGCACTCTTTTCCAAATCTCTTTCTAAATATTATCACTCTCAAAAAGTGTTTTTTTCCATGTAATGTTCCTTTGATGGGAAGATGAGGTTTCTGAGGTGGTAGGTATCAGGCAAGTGACACTTCTAGGGCTCCCTGACCCCGGACTCTGCAACGCACTCCCTTACAGGCTTGATTATCCACTACTCCTCTCCAGTGCACCTTATCTCACAGCTGACCTTGGGCCCTAGCCCCATATCAGGCACCATCGGGCTTCACTTTCATTTTTCCAGGTAAAAACTTCAGTAAAATCACCTTCAAACTTAAAACATTGAATATAGCAGTAAATATAATTATCACACACTTTAAAGTATGTTCCACAGTAGCCCTTATGACCCAACTACTAATTAAATAAACAAAAACAGAAAGGCCATGACGGGGCCAGCTTTAGCGCGGATGTGAATGTATTTTTTGGCGCCGCACTAAATTCTCTTTCTCCGTAAATACCTTTATACCACCTTCTAACAGTGCCCCTCATCCCTCCATGTCCCACCCTATTGACCTCCTCCTCGGATTCCCTCACTGCCACACACCACAAGTGCCCCTCATCTCACCATAGCCAGTGCCCCTCAGGACCTCCTCCTCAGATTCCCTCACTGCCACACACCACAGGTGCCCCTCATCTACCCATAGCCCCTCCCCCTCATGACCTCCTCCTCAGACTCCCTCACTACCACCCTCCACCAGTGCCCCTCATCTCTCCCTAGCTCCCCCTCCACCCCACTACCTCCTCCTCGGATTCCCTCACTGCCACCCTCCAACAGTGCCCCTGATCTTTACGTAGCCCCTCTCTCATATGCATTTCATTTGTTGTATAGCGCTACTCACATCATTGTAATGTGTGTCAGTACTTTACACCACGCACACATTATACAGAGACAATGAATCATACAAGTATGTAAATCAGTCTACAGGGAATGTCACATAAACCAATGAGGATTACAAGGTGTAGGTATCACATGTCATCCATACGGTGGGCAGTATATTTGAAGAGGGTTTGGTCTGGGGAAACACAACCTTAGGATTTAAAGAGTATTCCATGGGGGTCAGCTTTACTGATAAAAATGTATATCTGCCCAAACATACTCATTTTAGCAACATTAGAATAGTGAAAGACTGAGGAAGTTCTAGCTATATCACAAAACAAAAAAAGCGAAGTTCTAACTATAAAATTCATGTTTGTATGCAGCGCTTTGATGACAGTTCATTGGTCACTGTCCTATGTTAGGATTATAACTTCTGAACTGCAAGTAACACAAGGATCTCTGTGACAAAGGCAGTAACCCACTGAGCTTCCACATAAAATACAGTTCATCTGCATTTAAAAACTACTAACAGACAAATGGTTGCTCTCCAGCAGGATCATTCATCACCAGCGTTATCTGGGCATTTTGTATTGTCTTATTGTTGTCCTGCATCGGCCATGAAAATGATAAAAACTGTTTCAATGAAGCACACACGAAGTATGTGTCCTGCTGGGCCTGTGCATACTTTAAAAAGAAAAACAAATAGTGACACATTCTCTTACCTACTCCATTAGTCAAACTTTGTGTCACAGCCTGGTGTAATAAGCAGCTGCAGGGGTCAGGGAAGGTGAATAGGAATAAACAAACTTTTCTCCTGCGCTGCATAGAAAAAGAATATCCACGCAGCACAGAGGACAGTAGGCAAAGGTTAGTGCCAACGATGAAAGGATGTGTCGCCTTTCGCCATGTGGAGATGAAGGGGTGAAAAATAAACAAAGCCGCGTTAACATGTAAATGGTCTTTTAAAGACCTGTGAAGTACTCGGGTGCGGCTGCGATAATCTCTAAAACTGACTGTGTGCGCCGCGAAGCTGTCTCAGCCTGGGCTGACACACACGACGTGTGGTTTGCGCGCCTGCCTTAAAGCCCTCACTGCGAGGGCCAAGGCTCATGTTTGGGTGGGCCAGGCTCCTGTTTGGGTGGGCCTGGCCCACCCGGCCCACCCTCTAGAACCTAGCCTGGGACGGGGGTTATATAGCGCGAACTAGACCTGAAGGCATGAGAGCGCTTTACATGAGCACCAGTTGGGTTACAGACGGGCGCATTCATTTTGTTAGGCACGGGGAGATTAAGTGATCTGCCCAGGATCGCCGGATCTTGAGGCCACTTCCTTGTAAAACAGCAAAACCACGGTCAGGAGAGTCCAAGGCACGGACTGTCGCCGGAGTGTCCTTAACACGTATGCAATAATAACACACCGGACGGAACACAACCCACTGAGCAGCGGGGCCTACAACAGAGGGCCACATGAGTCTGAATATGTGTCGTTTGACTGTTGGATTGGTTTGGCGTGCTGATGTGACTAATAACCCGAAATGTATGTTGTGTCGCTTTCCAATGTTAAGGAAGCTTTAATTACGGTTATGACTACACTAGGAACTGCTTGGGGAAATCCCTTGTTCTAGAAACATTCAAGCAAAAGCAGCGAACTGGTGTAGTCTTGCCTAGGCGTAAACGCATACACACCCAGTGGTATCTTGCAACGAGGTTCTGCCCAGAAAATAGCGCATTGTTAAATAAAAGGCTTCGCGGCACTTGCCTCTCAGAGATTCATCAGAACGCACACCTCCTTGTGCGTTCTTTTATACACTGCGGCACACGCAGGCAACCTAGAAGAGGACAGTAGGCAAGCAAGACTCGGGTCAAATGATGGCATAAGAAAGAGAGCGAAGGAGAGCAGCGGGCCAGGCTTGGGGACACAAGAAGCGCGCCAACCCAACAGAGGAAGAGCACCAAGGCTGGGTCCGGGGAGACAAGAAGAGGAGGGAATAGCACACAAACTGGAGAAGAGCAGGGAAGCGTAGTCTTGGAGGAAGCACGGGTAAGCCACATAGTTATACACTGGCTGGGAGGAAACAGGGCGGGGGCAGTGAGTTGCAAGGGGAGACAACGCCAAATAGATAGAACAGAGCCAGCAGAGAGAAAGGGAAGAGAGATGAGACAGAGGAGTGAATTAAACATGAAAGGAATGGCTAGCAGGCACATCTGAACTGGAAGAGGTGATGAGGGGCATGCTGCAGGGACCCGAGGTAGGGCAGGCCGAAGGTACTCGATGAGCTGCAGTACTGGCATGTGTGACTAGGGGGAACCAATATGGGGACAATAATGGAGAAGAGGTAGATTGCATTGTACGCGAGATATCATGGCATAGAGACTCATTTATTCCCAGGCATTCTCTCACTCCTCCATGTCCATTTCTCCATTTGTTTCTAGAATTGTGTGCAACATCCAACCTACATCTAATTGCCAACCCGCCCAGAGCTTTGTTCAAAAGTCAGCTTGCCAGGGCCCTTCATACAGTCCATGAAGGCCTGTGAAGGCGAGAAGCTTAATTCGTATTTCTCAATAAGGCAAACATTTTCTTGTTCTGTGTTTGCCAAACAAGCAGTAGGTAGAACATTAAAATACCACCCGCTTTGAGCCAAATCTCCACTGACACTGAGTGAGTGAATCAAGTTAGCTCGACCTTATAGTTGCCTTCACCATCAAATCCACTTTTCTGTCACTTCATCCTTCCAACCTTCAATCCATCATTTCACATTTCCATCCTTTACCCTTCCATTTCTCCTTTCACCACCCATCCATCGACCACTTCCCAATCCAGCCATGGTTTCTCCCATCGAGGCACCCTTTCACCCATCCATCCATCTATCTATCCATCCATCCTTTCAATATTCCATATATCCAGTGACCATTCCATGCACCCATGATTCCATCCATCAACCCACCAATTCATCCTTTCACCCTTCTAGTCACTCACCCATCAATTCATGCATGCTTTCATCTATTCTTTCACCCTTCCATCCATCCACTCATTGATCATTTCACTCTTTCATCCATCTTTTATCGTTTCATCCTTTACTTCTACAGCCTTTCTTAACCTATCATTTCACCTTCCCTTGCTTCCTGCCTGTTATGGATCCTTCCTTTCACCTTTCCATTCTTTCATGCTTTATTCCTATGTGCCTTCCTTACTTCTCTCTTTCATCCTTTCCAAGATCTACCATCTTTCTTTCTCACCTTACTTTTTCTGTATCGCCTTTCTCTCTCTCTCTCTCTCTACTTACTGCTCTCTCTTATTTCATCACCTCTTCCTCTCTTCTTCATTTAACTTGGCTCACTTACAAGCCCTTGAACTCCAACCCTGATCCCTCTCCTGGCACGAGCATTTGTCTGCAGATCCACAGGCTAATGTAAGACTAATACACGTTTTAGTGATGCCCACATTACCAGGCTACGGCATCTAGTGGCAACCCCCACTTTACATGGTAAAGTGGGAGATTTGCGAGGCCACTCATGCTTAACTACTTGTTATGTGGGTTGGGTCTCCCATCTCTCATATCTGACCAATCGTTGCATCCCTGAGTTCCAGCCTCTACTTCTTCCCGATCCCACTGTTGGCAGACTCTGGTCTTCCTGGCTGTAAGCCTCTACCTTTCTCTAATCCTTTTGTTGAAAGATATTTGCCTCCATGAGTTGTAGAGCCTGATCTATAAAGGTTTTCGGTGGTCGCAAAGCTTAAACATTCAGAAGGTTTAGTTCCCACTGAATGTCTATCTACTAATTTGAAAAAGTCCTTTCACGAGTTGGAAAAGTCTTTCCAACTCATAAAAAGGCTTTTCTGACCCTGTCTGAATGGCAAATAGGAAAGGGGTGTGAAAAGGGCTTCCCCTTCCTGTTTGCAAATTAAAGAGAAATATAGTAATGGTTTGTGGCTGCAATTTCGGTCACAAACAACTTATCAGATATCAACACCTCAAGACTAGACTTATCAGATACCGACAACCAGAGCTCCCCTTTGGGCAACACTGAATGTAGACTTGGAGGGAACAGACGGTGGTGCACAGGACCAACGCCTGGCCTGTGTTTTTCCAAACAAAAAACTTTTTTTAAAAGCAGGACCACTCTCTTTAATGGACATGGACTGCTTTAAAACATTTTCCCTGTTGGGGATGCAAATGCAGGTATGGTGGTCTGTAGTCCCTTGCAGGCCACCAATCACAGGGAGTAACAAACTGCTATCAGCATGACTGACATTCATTTAGAAGGCCGTTTTGAGACCCCGTCACAAATGTTCAATTTGCAATGGAATAAGTACAATATTTTATTGTACAGTTAATAAAAACTATTACAAAGAAAAACAGAAAACAAGCATTAGAAATGCAAAAGGTCTCGCTTTTATTGAGTTAGAGCTATTGGCGTTTTAAATGGCAATGTATTTGATCTTTGTGTTATGGAGTGGATGTATGTAGTTTGAGTGGAATTATGTGGGTTGGATTGAATTGTTAGTTGTGTGGTGTGTAATTGTGTGGTGTGTAGTGTAAATATGTGGCACGATGTGCAGTGGAATTATGTGTATAGTAACTATGTGATGTAGAGCGCAGTAGTGTGGAGTAAAGTTGTGTAGAGTATAGTGGCATAGAGTGGCGCTGCGTATATTGCAGTGGAGTGGACAGAGACTGAGGGCAAATGGAACATTTCCTTGTACTACCGGCAGTAAAGGAAGCCAGCTGGTAGCAGTTGGAGGTCAGCTGGTAGGTGTTGGAACTGATTGTGGTGGCTGCATTGAATGAAGCGCTCAGCAGTGAAAGCAGGGGTGTTTAGGCACACACGTGTGTTTGTTCCAACCATGTGCACACTTCTTGTGCAAAGGAGTGAGGCAGCCATGGTGCTGCAGTTTTAAGTCATCAGACGGGGGTAAACAAAGACAGCCACTCAAGTGCTTTCAAAGTATTTTAGCAATGGGTCTGTACACACAACAATGTACCACAGGAATCACGCCTTGATTACGTAATTTTACTTGTGTGAAACCCGTGTTGGCTGGGCTGTGAAAATACTATTTGTGGAAGATGTAAGCTGCCGACTAAATGAGATGAATTGATAAAAGAAAAAAACCCAAAGAAGACAATTGTTTTGGCAGGTTTCATTGTGAGACTGGAAACAATTTCTACTTTAATGTTGCATGTGCAGCTCCATTGCTTGAATTGTATTTTAGGGTCCCTATGAGGTCCTGTGAAAACCTCATGAGCAGAAGGGTGTCGGGATTGGCACCGATATGCTATAATCCGGGGATAATATTTAAGAAGGGGGCATTTTAAAGAGTGAGCGTTGTATATACACCACTGTTGCTCTTTCTTCTCTGCTTCCTTCAAAGTTTGCTGGCAAGCAGCGAGGAGACTGGCTGAGACTGGCTGCGGTTTTGCAGCACTAGCTTTAGAGGAACCAAACCATGGCAATTGCCAACTGGGGAACAAATAAACAGAGCAACAACTTACCACCTGAACGAAGCCCGGCACAATGGGACTGTATAAAACACAGGTCTGGCGGGTGCGAATGTACAGTTTGCGGCATGGTTTGCGTATTATGCAATTGGACAACCCTTCTGCAAATAGCCAACGACAAGCTTTTCAAAATGTCTAAGGAAATAAAACCTTGCCTCTCGAGTAGACTAAACAGCTCATTCTGGAAGAACATAAAACATTCAGAAACAGATTGAAATTCGCCCCCAGCTGCTAGTTTTTGGCTTGCAGCCCTTCGCATCGACCTCTTCCTGGAACAAGTCCAATATAATCAGTAATCTAGAGCAGTCGGACGGGAAAAGAGCGGTGCTCGGTGAGAAACACTGCCTTCTGACCGGGGGAGCCAGGCACAGCGGCAGTGACCATGGCTCGAGCAAGCAGCTTGGGGGAGCCTGACAGACAAGTCAATGGAAGGAGAAAAGGGATCTTATCACCACCAAGCTACAGTTCCAAAGCACCATCTGCATATCTCTAGCATCTCCAAATAAAAGAAGAGAGCTTTCACTCAGGCATGTGGGAGCCAAGGCGGATATGTGTGGTGTGGAGTACAGCACGTTCCTTGATTAGAGCAAGGAGTGCTCTATGTCATAAACGAACTGTAGTTGCTGCTCAGTGATACAGAACAAAGGCACAGTATGGAATACTGGCCGCACGACAATTTCGTACATTTCATTAAAGGTGGAGCAGTTGCTAATCAGCACAGAAGCACACGCAGAGACAGTCTCAAGCATACAAGGACATGCACACAGACATGCATTTGTAGTTTACTGCTCTGCAAGACTCAGTTTATACACCAGAGAGGGATGAAAAGCAGATCTGGCTCAAAGTGCCCTTATTACAAGTGAGAGCCCACAGAGATGAAGTAGAGGATAAGTCGGACTGGACAGAAATGAGACACTATCCAGCGTCACAGGGCATAGCACCTTGCCCAGAGCAAGGGTGCTCATAAGGCAGTGACTGAGATGACGAGCAAGTGACACACTTAAAAGCTGCGTGGCTCTTGACGATGATTACAGTAAATTTGTGGAAGTATCTTCTTACCGGAACCGTCTCTTCTCATCACAAAGGCCATGCAGCTGTCTTAGGCCCAGGTGCTGTATGGCTGTCCAGCTTTTCCCCAACCACCTCTAATTCAAATAATAAAAAGAAAAGCATAACTCCCTTCATAAGAAGCCCAAAAAGTCATATCCAACTGAAAGAAGCCTAACGACGAAAATGAAACAAACACTAACAAGGACTGGGTAGGAGGTGGTGTGAGGGGGACAGCACACAGAGAAACGGTGGGAGGGGAAAGCAGTAACGTTGCAAAAATCAGCTGTCGCGTTTGCCGAGAATATGAGCCGAGGAAATCTAAAATAAGGAGGTGGTACAAAGAGGACAGAACACGGTTGGTGGGAGGGTGAAGCAGTAACGTTGCAAACATCAGCTACCTGCATTTGCAGAGAACTCGAGCCGACGCAATTTAAACAAGCAGGAGGAGGAAGATGGCAGATGCAGCTTAGGAGAGGGAGGCAAGAGCAGCTGCTCAGAATAAAAACAAGCTTCGAGGGGCGTGAGGTGTTGTTGTGGAAAAAGCACAGGAGAATAAGTGAATTGGGGGCTGCAGCTAGGAGAGAGCAGAAAGGCAAAGTAGTACACTGAAGCAAAACATATAGCCTATAGTGAAAGCATCCATGTAGCAGGGGCAGTCTCCAATGTAGAACAAAACAGCCCAAAGGTGGGACAAATGTATGCTATTGACCAATGAAAATAAAGAAATTTGTAACAGCAGAGGAAAGAACCAGTGGAAAGTGCCAGGTGTATTTAAAGCCCATAGACTGAATACCACGTCCCGAAGACAGCACATGCGTTGCCTAGGCGAGACCTAAAAATAAAATGTGTTTAAAACATTTAAACATTCTGAAACGGTTTACTATTTGATTCTCTAAAAGTTCAGTTTAATGTACACTTGCAAAGGTAGCTAGCAGTTAATTTGGTTAGGGCAGCTTTAATACATTTTAAAAAGCCACTTGCTATCTCTGCATGTCCACACGTTTAAAACATTGCTTGATCGCTAATGATCAGGACCTAATTCCTCGGCTGAAAACTTGTAAGTAGAATAATAGCTCGAGCTTTTGATAGGCCTTTACAACAGCAGATCACATGAGCCAGGGATTCCAACGTATAGAGGTAAAATCTACAGCTTTCAAAGGGCGGATATATTTGCACTTTTGTTTTATGTTGTCTATATCGAACAGGCCAATCCTAGGCTTGCAATCTCCTTTTTCATTTTGAACAGAGGAGCTTCTGTTAAATAGGGTTCCAATATTCTCTGAGAGAATGATACTTAAGAGTTTTGAGGGCTGGGGAGATATGGTCGAAACATTTGCAGTCGGTGATGAGCTTGGCTGCAAGGTTGAGTACAGATTTGAGTGGAGCTAGGAGGACCTTGGGGATTCCGGTGAGGATGGCGTTGCCGTAATCAATTCGCAAAAGGACCAGGGATTGAGCTACTGGTTTAAAGTCTTCAGTTGGGAGGAAGGGCTTAATTTTCTTGAGATGACGGAGAGTGAAGAGGGCTCCTTTAGCTGAATTTTTGATGTGAACATTGAGATTTAGGCTGTTGTCGACTGAGATACCAAGAGATTTTACTTAGTTGGACAAGGAGAGTGAGCAGTTGAGAGCATTGAGATCCAGGTTTGAATGGGGAGAGGGGTATTTTTAAGGGAGAAGAGAATGATTTCAGTTTTTGTAGGGTTGAATTTGAAATGATTTAATTGGAACCAGGATTGTATCTTAGTGAGGGTGTTGTTAAGGTGTAGGATGTCATTGTGGGTTTTAATCTTACAGTAGAGTTGGGTGTCATCGGCATAGAGGTGGTAGTTGATACCAGCTTGTTTTAGAATGAGGGGGAGGGGTTCCACAAAGAGGTTAAAGAGAGAGGGAGAGAGAGTAGATCCCTGGGGACTCCAAGGGAGACCGGAGTCGGGTTGGATAGACAGTCTTGAATTTTGATTTGCTGTGTTCGATGTTGTAGATAGGAGACAAACCATTTGTGGGCAGTATCATTGAGGCCGAAGCGATCTCTGAGCACATTTAGTAGGGCAGAGTGGTTGACAGTATCAAACGCTGCAGAGAGATCATGGAGGATAAGTAGACAGGTCTCACCGTTATCAAGGGAGTGGTGGATGTCGTCAACAATGTTTAGCATGGCAGTTTCAGTGCTGCAGCCTTTCCTGAAGCCTGATTGTAGGGTGTCCAGTACGTTGAAATTTTCGATGTGCTTGTCTAATTGGAGCAAGACACATTTCGAGGGCTTTAGAAAGAAGGGGGAGGTTAGAGATGGGGCGGTGATTAATTAGGTAATTGGGGCCGGCATTAGGGTTTTTGATAATGGGGAGATTTGACCAAGATGAAGGGAGATAGGGACACATTCAGTGGTAAGGGAGGTGTTGACGATTGTGGTCCAAGATGGGGAAATTATGTGTTTTAGGTCTTGGACAAAGTTTGAGGGGAGTGGGTCTTTGGCATGGGAGGACGGTTTTAGTTTAGCAATGATGTTGAGAACTTCATGCTCAGTTACAGGGAGGAAATTATGCCAGGATGCGTTGTTTTTAGTTGTGAGTTTGGGTGGTTGGGTACAAGAGGAATAGTTGTGGGTAGGTGTGGGAAGTAGTTTAGGGAGGTCTAGTAGTGGGAATGTGTGAAGAGAGATTAGGGTGAGGTGAAGTATGCATGTACTTGTTGTTGCTTTTTTTACAATCTGTTTGAATTGAGGCCACGGTAAAGATAGTTTCCAAGTTTCTTTCATATGTGAAAGATCTATTGATTTAATTATGATGAGATGCTGACATAATTTATTATTTCTGGGGTTCCCAAGTTCAAGCCACAAAATAGATCTTAGTGAGCCTTGTTCTGAATTCTTAAATTTCTGCCAGAAGCTTCATGCTGCCTGCTGGAATGTTTGCAATGCAAGTTGTTAGTAGATAAGTCACATCGCTAATTGCATTCGCAAACTACTCAGGGCCTCATCCTCTTGCAGCACTATTGTGCTGGCGGAACATCACTTTTTTGGCATTCCGGTGGCGCAATGTGCCCCGGCATATTTAGAAGGCCATGTAAACCCACACTTTACGTAGCATTTCATGGTCTTTTAAATATGTGCCCCCTTTCACGCAGAACAATGCATGAAAGGGGAGTTCCATGGGTGTTACCACGCAACACCCATGGAATTTGAAGCATTTCCAGATTTACAAGAAATCATAAACCTGGGAATGCGTCAGAATCTAACGCCACCCAAGGGGTGGCTTTAGGGAGGCGCAACACGGAGAAATGTTTTAATTTCTTCTTGTTTTTTCATTTTTCTATGTGTGCTGCATTCTGCAGCACACATATATAGAGGAAATCGCCTGAATTGATTGGTTTTGTGCACGAAGGTGCCCCTGCACAAAATCAATCAACCCCGTTGGCACATGGCAGCCCATTGAGCTCCAGCACTTGGGAAAAGGGCAGGAAAGCACCGTATCTTATAGATACGGTGCATTCCTGGCCTTTTCTTTTGACGTAGTGCAGCGCAGCAAGATTCCTTGCTATTTGTCTTATATTTTTATTCGCCGCCCTATTAACTCTATTTTGTTTGCACTCTGTCTCTTGCTTTTTTTAAAAATGTTATTCTCACACAGGACAAGTCAACATTAGCGGTTACATTTTTCGCATCACTTTTTCCATTGTGCACTCTCTCTCCTTTTCTCTTATAGCATTCACTTTGTGTTTTGCTTTCACTTTCTCTCGCTATTTTTTTAATTTCTTTTTCCCCCTCGTAATTCACTATTTGGCTCTTGCTTTTTTTTTTTTAAATCTCACACAGGACAAGGCAACATTGGCTGTTACTTTTTTCGCATCACTTCTTCCTTCTCTCTATCTCTCTCCCCACTCTCTTTCTCTCTCTCTCTCTCCCCTCTCTAATTCTCTCTCTCTCCTTCATTCTCTCTTCTCTCTCTCTCTCTCTCTCTCCCCCCCTTCATTCTCTCTCTCCCCCCCTTTCTCTCTCTCTCTTTCTCTCCCCTTCATTCGCTCTCTCTCCCCTTCTTTCTCTCTCTCTCCCCTTCATTCACTCTCCTCTCTCTCTCTCTCTCTTCCCTCTCACTCACTCTCCCACTTGAGCTCCATCTGCCATTCCTTCTTCCATGCCACTATATATTCTACTATTTACTGTCCTTCTACAGATTTAATATAGTATGCTTTCTTCTCTAATATCATCGATTTTTAACAAAAAAAAAGTTTATTGAATTTTTTTTTTTTTATATGCCTTCAATGGTTCTACTTTTATTTACACATTCATAAAGTTCACAAACGGTAATATAAGCAGCTTTAGATTCCTTCAACTCTTACACTAAAGGCTACTCTCCATAACTAACACTAGGATAGCTTTCAAAAAATGTTTTCTTCATCCTGCTCATCAATAAGGGTTCTTTAAAGAAGTGCAAAGTGCACACTATAATTTGTGGTCAACATAAACCAGGCCAACCTCTCACATTTATCAATAAGGGTTCTTTAAAGAAGTGCAAAGTGCACACTATCATTTGTGGTCAACATATACCAGGTCAACCTCTCACATTTATAACAATACAAATTAGCATTACAAAAACCATTCATTAAAAACACTCTCTAAAATATTCACATAGGCAATAGGTCTCGCCTTTAGGACTTTACAAATGTTTCACGATACAACAGTTCATAATATGGCAACAACAATATTATACTGCATAACTAAATAATTATAATATCCCAAAAGCAAAACGTATTGCCATATACAATAAGACCTAAATATTGTTTAGTTATCCAAAACAATATCCTTAGTGCAAAAACAACAACTGTTACATAGCTAAAAACGTATAAGATCCCAAAGGCGAGTCCTATTGGCTTTGCCAATGCTTGTTAATGGCTGCATCAGTCTTTGATTTGCATTTCAGACTAAAGTCAAGTAATGTGCAAGTTTGAAGCCTCGTGCTCTAGTGATACATAGAAACCAAATGCAGCTGAACCCGTTTCAGTCCCACCAAATCCATACAGCATCACTACCATGGCTTACCACCGCGGGCAACGTATCTAGGACATATCTCTCTCAACGATACTCACTACATGAAAATTCCTCCAAATATGTATTGCCGGAAAATAAGCCATGTTGTATTGCGGCAGGTTTACTAGGTGGAAGTGCAGAAACAAGCCACGTCACTTGCATCTTTTATGAAAATTCGAAGGATACATCGCTGGCTTTGCCCGAGCCCTGTATGTCTACGAGTCTTTCCCAGGGCCCGCCCGGCCTATAGAGAAAGCTCTACATGCATTCAAATCCAGAGCTGAAAGCACAGCAGTTCCACTGTAGTCATAGCATGAGCAAGCAGGGACGTAGCTTCTTAGGGAAGTTACATCCCCCACCCAAGTAAATACATTTTCTAATAAATAGTAGGGTACAGGTGCTTTCAGTCACCAGTGACGTAGCTACACCTTTTGCTGCGCGTGGCGGTCCCTGCATTTGCGGCCCACGATGGCCGCAGGTAAGAGCGCGGGAGGGGGACTCTGCTGCTCCCAAAACTCGTGCCACAATGGGAAGGACCGCCCTGCCACCCGTGCTACGCCAGTGTCAGTCGGGTAGGGTGAGCTGTCTGTTGGATTTCACCAATAATGTTTACATACACAGACAAACAAGCTCACACAGAATCTTTCTCCCTCTGTTTTGAAAATCCTCAAACTTGTTGGTTATTTTATATTTTCTCTCACTTAGTACTCCTACCAATCCACATTCCTCTCCATTTCCACTGCCTCTTAAGCCACCTTCACGCACCCTGTTTATCGTATAATGTGTTTCAGCATTATATGTGGAAAAATATAAAGCTCACCCCCCGCCCCCAATCTTACTGACCAAGGTACGCCCCTTGTCACTGGAATTATTCAATTCTGCACATGTGGCGCTTTTTGCCTAATTATGGATTTGACATACTTGCCACATAATCCAACAACTGTTGAATAATTTTCAGAGTTGAACAAAAATGGCTTCTTTCTCACAAAGGTCAAACGTTACTAAGAAGCACCACACGTGGTGGCGCACAATGGTAGACCCTATGCAAAAGTTGACTGAGTGGGGTACCAAAATATCACTTTTCAAAAAACTTCCCCAACTGTTCTAACTTTGCTACGTTGACGAACTTTTATATACATTAATAGATAAAGAAAGTCCTGTGGAAAACAGAAATCGCAAGAGCTAAAACGAAGATAAGACTATATTTTGCACCAGTGCTCTCAAGTAAAACAAAATGCTTTGTAAATTTTGCTCAAAGTTGAGCGAAGATGGCACACATCACAAAACTACAAAGTAATCAAATTTTGCAAAATGTCACTGTAACAATATTTCACACGCCTCTAATCTATACAATCTGTAGGCCAGGTGGCACTGTTAACAATCCACTACAATCCAAGACATGCAAAGGTTCTCTTTTTGGGGTTTCTTGTCCAAGACTCACATTGGGCCTAGACTCACTGTGTGGGGTGTATCTAGAGCTGGGCGAGCCACTGAAACCTCAGCTCGAGGTCCTCTTAAATCCTCGAGCCCAAAACGGGCCGAGCTTTCATGTGGCTGCTGCCTGCCACCCACGCTCTAAACCAGGCGCGCAACACCCATTGGACTGAAAGGGCTTCAGCCCCCCCCCCCCCCCCCCGTCGTGTGTGGCAGCCCGGGTTGAGACACCTTCCCGGGCAAAAAAGCAGCCGCACCCGAGCACTTCACAGGTCTTTAAAAGGCCATTTGCATGTTAATGAGGCTTCGCTGTTGTTTCACCCCTTCTAAGAGCCCCTGCAGCTCCACTCTGCCTATTGCTTAAAGTTCAGCCCCCCCAGAAATTTTTGCTCAGCCCCCCCCCCGAAATTTGGCTCTAGTTGCGCCTCTGCTCTAAACTCAAGGCCAAGAATGAAATACAACTCGGTAATATTTGATGTAATACAATAGAACGGTTGTCATGTAGTGGCTGAAATACACAATGTGAAACTAGGAAGCCCGGTATCAATCCCGGCTTCCCTGCTTGTTTGTGTGATCCTAGGCAACTATTCCGAGCCCCTTGTTTATTAGAGAGTATCTTGAAATACGAGAGTTTAGGATGTTCGCTGTATAACATTTTTTGGTGTTAAATTTACTAGACCATAATGTTGTTCCAGCTATAATAGGAAACTATGCCACATATAGGGTACGCATGACAATATACTTTCCTTTTAATTCAGCAATAGCATTGACTTCACAGTGGTAGCGGGGCATGAAAGTTTCTGAGTTCAAGTTAAACAAGCATTGGCATAGCCAATAGGTCTCGCCTTTGGGACCTTATAAGTGTTTAGCCATGCAACAGTTGCATAGCTAAACACTTATAAGGTCCCAAAAGCGAAACCTATTGCCTATGCCAATGCTTGTTTTAACTGCTGCTATTGAAGCCTCACGGAGAACATCAAAGCCGCCGTGCGGCCGCGAAAGTGATCGCGATCGCGATCAAACATCAAAGCGGCCACGAAAGAGAAAGTAATCGCGGTAAAGCGCGACGCGCGTGCCCGCGCACAGGCACTGTAGCTCTAGGCTGGCCTGGTAGCACTTTTTGGAGCCCTCACAAAATGTCTTGCCAGACCAGCGCATGCACTGGGTCAGGCGAGACCTAAAAACGATCAATGCCTTTTCAATGCAGTGGCAATCTGATGTACTAAGGTGAAGCAATCCTGCATGTTAAACAAGTATACTTTTTGTCATTTTGAAGAGGCAGCCTTTATCATAGATTTAAATGATGGTTGTTCGATTTATAAGAAACAGGTTTTTAGGGCTCGGTTTGTGCACGGGATCTCCAAGCCAAGCCAAACCCTTGGCTTGGCTCGGCTCTCCCTGTTAAATTCTTGTCTCGCCCACCTCTAATCACACCCAGCACTGACTTCCCTTATCGGAACACTTACCTGGCCCCTCCAGGCTCGGAAGAGTTCTTCCCCTGTGGTCTGCCAGCATAAGCTATTGCCCCCATGTGTCAGGATGCAGAGGTGGTTTCACTTCCAGGCCCTCAGTCCAGGATTTCTAGGCAGTGACCTACCTATCTGTAGGTCGATTGCAATGGCAACGAGTAGTAATTAGGAATTTTGGTGTATTTGAGATTGTGAATATAGCCTTATAGACCGCTGCCGAGGGCTATCCCAGTTGTTAAAGGCCCTGAACCCGAGTTATAGACCTGAGCTGCAAGCTTATTGGAGGCATGCCATTATTCATTCGAAATTCCGATTTGGCTTATCAAATAAGCAATTATAAATCCAAATCCAGCTGTCTGAAAAAAATCTGGAATTCAGAATAATACAGACCAGTCGGTGCCTCTTTTTGGAATAGTAGCTATTCAAAAAGATGAACACTATGCCATAATCACATTCTAGCTGTGCCAAAATAATTTCACATTATTTTTCACCTTTTTCTGCAACACTACCTCTCACATAACATTCAAAAAGGATATTCAATCATAACCTCTCCAAGACAGTCTCAGACTTGAACCTCTTGAGTTGGCCTGGCTCCACTGCCGGTTCCGTAGACTCAGTGTTTCCCTCACACATTAACCAATAGTAAATTAATGCAATCAGAATCCAAATGAGATGGGCCGGTGGTATATTTAATTCATTATATACCAAAAGTATAGGGACACGTGTTTTGCTTGGACCAACTATATGCCCTAGAGCTTTCTCAATGCGTTGACCAGTTGCTTTGCGGCACTTAACACAGTAATCCATCACATACAATTAAGGTGTGCAGGAGTGACCAGCAGATAGTAACCCATGAAGTCTAGAGTTTGCCTCCACCAGTTAGTAGTCCCCCAGTCTCAATATCGTCATATAGTTTCACTCTCTTGCTTGATTCACAGTCACCTTTCTTTGCTTTTATGCACCCGTCTCACATACCAGGACCTACTCTTTCTGCGCATTGTGCTTCACTTTTATTCTATTCCTGCACTGACCTGCCCATCGCCCTCTTGTCCTTTTCTCAACCTTTCTCTTCACTTTTCTCCCTAGACCCAAACCATGGTCTCTGGTTGGCTTCTCCCTTATATCCACCCTGGCTTCCTCTTGATCTGGTATAGGTTCTTTTCCATGATTACTCTTTTGCTTTCCCTATAACTTTAATCATTATTTCCTCAATTTTTTATTTCTAATCTCTCTTTAATGACCAATTCCCTAGTTATATGCAACCATTGCACTTTATATGTCACTAGTCAAGATGATTTATTTAGGTAGTCGTTCTGTCTTTCTCCTTCACTGTCATATTTTCCCTTCTACATTGTTTTTGTTTTTCTTTCGGTATTCTTGTATTATGTTGCATTTGTAAATCACTCCTTTACATTTGTGTTTTTGCTGCTTTGCTATTCTATTTTACTCTATATATACTTGCAACTATAATTTATTCTATAGTGCTGTAACGCTCTATGGCAATGTTCACCCTGTACAACAGCAAAAATAGTTTTAAAACAATGAATACACCGTGAGGACAACAGCTCTTCACAGTTCTCCACCTTACATCGAAGCAGCAACCACAGAAGTCTTCAATACCTGGCTTGACACAACAGGCAAGCTGCCAGTGTCTTGGAGGCAGCCTAGTAAGGGGCAGGAAACCCATCGATGCTCTCTGGCAGGACGCGGCAGCCTTCCTCTATAGGACCTCTTGGACTTCCCTACCACTAACATGACTTACTCTCAGACGCGGCCTTGCCTACATGCTCAGTCTGACGTTTATGCCCTTTGCAGGTACCTTGGCTGCACTAGTTTCTTTAAACAATGCTACAAACAGCTCAAGAATGCAGCCAAACAGCCCTGTCTAGGTGAGAAGCCAGCTCACGAACTTCCTGGTGGTTCAACCTTCCAGTTTATTAGATATTCAGTCATAAAATGAAGTATGTGCGCTATTGCACAATCCAGTAAGATAAAAGGTCTTATAGGAAAGATCATTCCATTAACTAGTTTCTTTCTTTTTCCCTCTGTGCCGGTCCCTCCTTTCCTCTCTCGTGGCTCACATTTGCAGTTCTCCTGTCCTTTCCTCGGTGCTCGGAGACAACCCCAGAGTGGCACACGAGAAACCCAACTTAGCAATACATAACTTGCACTGGACCCAGTACATTTGTCTTTAGTGTAAAAAATATTAATTAATAAAGTGCAGCAGCATATGCGCTGGCCGTGCACCGGTCTATTCAGTGCAACAAGCATTTATTCATTGTGTCTGTTGAAGAGTATGTGCATGTATGTGTGTGCAGTGCTTCCTTTGTAAAAATAATAATAATAATAAGTGCTAGTTCCCAATTCTTTTTAGGAAGCTGAAGGTAGGGGATGGTGGTGGATAAAGGAGGCATGCCTTACCTTCCTCACTTTTTGGTCACATCCTTGCAGCAGCAGTAGCATCACTGCTGGCCAGAGCCCCCTACCACTCCAGGTAGCTGCCTGCCCATAGTCTTTGAAACCGGCCTGGCCAGGATGCAACATGCTCCCCATCCAGGACTGTGAGCAACAGTCCTTCCTTTATTTCTATTGTGGTTTGTGGAATTAGAAGAGCTGATAGTGTACTGAAGGGTGAAGTATCACTGTGCCAGGCCCTTGGTCAGAGGACTACAGGGCAAGCAGGAATTACCGGGTCCCAACCATGGTGGTAGAGGCCTTTTGATGATAATGTCCTAGGGCGATGCCTATGATGGGCTCTGAGCAACTGGGTCAAGTACCCCTTCAACACTTGACTCTCAGTGGTAGCACAGGCCGAGCAGTCCAAGGCTCCTCGGGAGGAGGTAGGTCTATGGTGAGCGTAGACTCACAACACAAAATACATCCAGCAACCCCAGTAAATGATTGCCCTGTCAAAGGCTTGTTTTATGTAAAAAGAAGTATTTATCTACTAACACAAAGTACAATATAACACACTACACTGCAAACAGTATACACAGCCTTCTTGAGGCAAGCCCACAAGTGTTATCCAGATCAGCTTTCCAGTTTATGGTTCATGGTTATTCCCCATTTCACGTGTTTGACATCCAAGCTATACATCACTAATGCATTCGTGTCTCAGAAGTTCTACGGGGATCTTTGGCAATATCCAAGAGTCACTGTGCTGGAACGTGTTAATGCAGTGCAGGTTCCCTCCGGGCACTGCAGACTGGCGGCCCGTTCAACAGTCTTACCCGCTCTTGTGGAGGGGTGGTTCACAGTCCCAGGGTGCTCTTCAGCCACCTGATGGTGCCGTGACGGCGAGAAGCTGTGGTCAAGGGCGCTGCTTTCCATGGCATTGCTCCGATGCAGTAAATCTCTCCTGGAATCTGAGGGCAGATCTCTGATGCTCCTGGACGGGGAGTTGAAGTCATTGCTCTCTCTCAGTCGGTCACGGCCCGTGGTGTCTTCTCCGCTACACATGAGGGAAGGGTGATAGCCCTATTCCTCCTTCAGTGCCCTGACATACGGGGCTTGCGGACAGCACGAACAAGGAGACAGCCCCCTGTGGGTCACGGCACTGTATCGGGCAACAGCCCTTGGTCTCTCACAGCGCAGCACTAAGGGCGGTAACCCTTATTCTTCACCTCAATCCCCACCTAGCAATGGGTTTGCAGTCTTCGGCACACAGACCAACAGCCCTATTAGTGCGACAGTCCTCAGCGACCGCAATCTCACACTCTGCTTCCGGGATCCATGCAAGAGGATCCCTGCAGGACCTAGCTCCCTCCAAGTGATCTCCTTCACCTCACAGAGCCCACTGGTCCTTCGTCAGGAAGAAGCTGGTACCCCAGGAAAGTGTTCTCGGTCCTCCAAATCGATGTCCCCTCACCCAGCATGGGACACTGGCAGACTAGTAGTCTGCAGGCCTGGTCACAACAAGCAGAGCTCCTGCTGAACTTTTCCATGTTTAAGCACTGATTCACACTGATGACTTGGGAGTTTCATACTTCCTTTTCATAATCCACTTCAGGACGCACTTGTGATTTAGTGTCTCTGCATGTGATGTTCGTGTTCTTGGGGTTGCTCACTTTGAAGTGCTATCTCTCACAATAGGACGGTTTCCAAACCTGATAGCCCCAAACAAAGGCCACTGAAGTAACTAGAGGGTCCTAGATGGATGTCAGCCTCAGAGATATGTGCCTCAAGATGTTACCCTAGCTCCATTCTTTATGATTCTCTTATCAACCCCATCTCCTTCCTCAGAAGTGCCCAAACCCCTTTGATGAGTGACCTCATTTCAGAAACAAAGAGATCCCACTGAAGGGCACCAAAGAGCCTAGCTCGTCTTATTCCCATGTCTTCCACCCAGCTCTCGAAAAAGCAGAAATCCACAATTCCGGGAGAAACCTCCACCTCTCCCGTCTTCTGCAGAAGGCCTGGTTCTCCCGAAATGGAAACTAGAGTCTCCTGTGTACGGTGCCCTTCACAATGCACAGATGCTCGTGCACATACATACATTCAGTCATGCGCAGTTTCCAATGTATTGTACTTCTTACCAGGCATACACACATCAGAGCGCGCTGATGCAACATCATGCACTATCTCTGATGTGACGTACCTTCACTGAGGCACATGCAAACCCTGGCACACACATGCTATTTCTCCTGCGCAGTACTGCCTCTCAGGCACAAATATTTATTCATGCGCACACACAATCGCTTGCGATATTTCTCCTGTATTGCACCATCTCTCAGGCACACCTTACCTCCTCGTGCTGCACACAATCCAATGCAGGCTAAATGTTGAGATAAGTACAAAGCAGCGGAACTTTACTAAAGTGAGCCACGAGGCACCACTTTAGTGACACAGGCACATGGACTTGTACAGTCTACTCATTACTAAACAAGCATTTACAATGCAATGGTCTCGGCATTGGTAAAGTTAGAGCTATTGGCATTGCTCATGACAATGCCGTTTCTTTAAATGTTTTAAAAACAAAAACATAAACAAAAATAATGTCATGAGCAATGCCAATAGCTCTAACTTTACCAATGCCAAGACCATTGCATTGTAAATGCTTGTTTGTTTGCACTTCGCCCACAGCGCTTGGAAGTCGCCTTCGGACTGGAAGACACTTCACAGAGAAAAGGCGGCATGGCATGACATGAAAGGTGGGGAAACGAAACTGAAATGAAGATAACTGTCGGAGTCGTTCCTAACAGTGGAGGGCGGGGGAGGGGGTGGGGGGAGCAGGGCGGCGCATGAGGGCACCACAGATAGAGGACCTCGGCAGAGATGCGTGCGTCTGATATGAAGCGCAGTGCAAATGTGGACCGCTGCAGCCAAGCACAGAGGAGGGCAGGGTGGCAGCGAGGGATGAAAGCGGCCCTGCTCCCGGCGTTTCTACGGTACCTTTCTTTACCCCATCCCGCGGGTCTCATGGGCGGCGACACCACTGGGCACAGAGCTGGCATGGAGGGTAGCGCCGGGCACACGTCCTCAAGGCGCAGGTCTGAACCCACGCCGGGTTTTTGTACAGTGTGGAGGTGGGGCTCCCAACCCCCCCCCCTCCGCCCCACCTTCCGCCCTGCACGCACCGCCTTCTCACCAAGCGTCCACAGCGACCGGGCGCGCCTGCCCCAAGGGAAATTACCAGTTTCAGTATCCATCATGTATGCGGAAAATGTAGCGGCAAAATCACCGAATTCAAATACGGCGCTTCTTAAAGAGCTGTCTTCAACTCGCTCCTAAATTGCGCCAGGTTTGGTTGGGGTGCTCCTCCTGACAAACACAGGGATGCGCTTCAACATCCGGGGTGCAGACATGAGCAGCCTGTTGCCTTTTTTGCACCCCATCTCCACTCTGATGGCGTGCTGCCTGTGGGTGTGCCGAGAGCCCCCAGAGATGGTGAGCCCAGCGCACTCGGACCCAGGCAGGAGTTCCTTGGGTGGAATAAGGACACGAAAGGCACAGATTACTTGTTGAGTTTACATCTGTCATTATCGAGTCTGAGAACATTTCAATGGGCCCACCCTTCCTTTGGGGTCGAAAGGTCAACACTCTGTTCCTTAGAACTGTCGTAATAATATTTTTTTAGGCAAGGCAGCACTCGTACAGTGAAAAACAAGTAAAGAGGAACAAGCCGAGGGCACCGGAAGACACCACCGCCTTTCTCCGAGGCAGAGCAGAAATGCCTCGGAGAAAGGCAGCGGCATTTTCGGATTCGGGGGCGTGTTTGTCTTTTCTCTCCTCCAGCCATTGGCTGGACGAGAGAATGAGACTTCTTGCAAAAAACACGCCCCCGATCCAAAAAGGACGGGGCCTAATAGGAATGACTGACCTCTTCTCCAATGGCTGGCCAGCATTCAAGAGGCCAGCCAATGGAGAACAGGGGAGAAGAGGGGCGGGTTCAAGCCCCTCTTCTCCAAGTCATTAAATCTCGGAGCTAGACTGCGCAAGCGCAGCCTTCGCAGCCGAGACCTAAAAAACGGTATGCTGCCACAGCTGTGCTTGTGTTACTTAACTCCAGGTGAAGGCAGTAGCCTTACACATCCTGAGGGTAATGCTTTGGGCACCCCTACCAGTCGAAGCACATCACAATCTATGAGACATGCCTAGGTCACAGCACACACATGATCTGTGTTTGCTCGTGGTTGGTTTGACCAAAAATGATTACCAAGGATCCAGAAATCACTGGAGCTGGGGCAGTCAGGGCAGGGGGTACACATCCGTCATGAGAAGGTCTTTTCTGTCCCAACACACTGTATTACTTGTCCTTCCTCTGTTCCATGACCTTAGTGGACATAAAATAGGAATTGATCTGCTGTCGGCTGCTGAACTGTAAATTAAGGCAGCTGCCGACTGGGACTGAGAAAGTGTGTGTGTTGTCAAAGGTTCCCTTCCCGTGAAATAAGGGCCAGATGTCCAAGCCAGCAACCTCTGGCACAAATTAAGTACTGAGTGTTTGTGAGCGTGAATGTGTGTGTGTGTGTGTGTGTGTGTGTGTGTGTCTGTGCCTGTGTGTTTGACACACATTGAGATATGTCAGCTGAACAGTACCATCTCCAGGACCAGCCACTTCTCAAAGTCAAACAGAATCAGGGCCAAATAAGCATGTGCAACACAACTGTTCAGTGAAAGTATGTAAGAGAGAGAAAGAGATAGTAAGGCAAAAAAAGACCAGTGGAGGAATAGATTGTTTCTTTTGTGGCAGAAACTGAAATACTGTCATGTCCTGTCTTTGCTGTGGCTGTTGTGTCTGAGCTAAATTTGCACTGCCTGTTCTGTGTTCTTAAGGGTGGCTTGCATTTGTGTAGCTATTTGACGAACAGCTAATATGACTGTAGCAGAGTTGTACCTACTGTATGTGAGATAGTGTGAGAAATTGGGTTACTAGTTGAGGGGGGTGAACCCCACTCAAGCAGGAACCACAATACTTGTCAGGGTGAGGCACAAGCAAACCACAAATTAACCTGTGCTCAACCCTCTATTAGCTTGGCACAGAGCAGGCAAGCTTAACTTAGAGGCAAAATGTAAAGCATTTATGCAGTACTTCAAATAGTAATAAAGTGAAGATATGACACAAGAAAAATCTCACACCATTTTAGTAAAATAGAGTCAATTTTAATAAATAAAACAAGACCAAAACGACAAAAATCCAGTGAGTAGAACCGGAGATATGCAATTTTAAATATTTAAGTGACAATACAGCCAAAATGCCCAAAGAGCCAACTGTGGTTATCTGGTCGCGCTGGATCAGGGGAAAGTCACAAGTTCAGGCCAACCACGATGGATTGTGGGTCGTTAACAGGAACCCATTTGGGCCCGTTGACCAAGAGTTCCTTAAGTCCTAGTTAAAGAGCGTTGTGAGGTACCGTGTCGCGTAACCGAGGCAATGCATTGGTTGCAGGGAGTTGTGGAGCTGCGATGTGAGGTCCTGGGTCATAGTCGAGGATCCCGTCAACTAGGGCTTGTGATGCAAAATCCGGTGTTGCAGAATGGTTGTGTTGTCGAGATGATGCGTTGGTTCCGAAGAGCTGAGAGGCTGCGATTTGAGAACCTGCTTTGTCTACTAGGCTGTCATCAGGATTTGTGATGCGAGGGCCTGCGTCGGTGAAGCTTCGCACAGCTGCAGTTTTGATGCGGGCTGTGAGGTCGATGCGGAGTCCTTGTGCTGAGAGAATCATTGCAGCAGAGTCAATGCATCAGTTCTGCTCGGGTTTGCACTGCGCATCAGAGAAGATGCATCTGTTCTGCTGAATCCACAGCTGGATGGTTGAGCACATTCAGGCCCACTCCCAAGGGTCCAGGACTGTGGGGGCATGACTTTGCAGGGTTGGACTCACAGATGACAGAGTACAGGCGCTGGGTCCAAGATTGTGTGCTGAAGAGTATGTATTTGGGGTCCAATATTTATACCAGGTGCCTCATTTGACGTGGGAGAAGCATCTAGAGGTTTCCCTTCAAAGTGCACAGGATTCCTTTCCTTCCTCATCTACCCTGCCTCCAGACTAACTAATGGGGAGTATGCAGTGCTTTGTGTGGAGGCAGGACACAATCTATTCAAGTGTAAGAAGGGGTGTGACCTGCTCCACGCTCCTATCCTGCCGGTGATGGCCCATCCAGGCACACCTTAGCCATCTATTGTGTGTGGCTGTCTAGGGGGAATACTCAAAACCCATCTGTCAGCTACACACAGTAATGTAACCCACTGACAGTCTGCAGGCACTAAATGGCAAAGGCAGGAAAATGCCAACTTTCTAAAAGTGGCATTTTCAAAATTGTAATTTAAAATCCAACTTCACCATAAGAGAGGATTTTTCATAACAATTTCAAAGACACCAAACACGAACTGGTTACCTGTGCCCACTGTGAAGTTACAGCTTATTAAATGTAATAAGGTAACTCCAATATTATCCTATGGGAGAGGCAGGACTTGCAGTAGTGAAAAATGAATGTATAAGTTTTTCACTACCAGGACTTGTACCAATTATAAAAAAATGTCCTGCTTTTTAAATACACTGCACCCTGCCCTCTGCGCTGTTCAGGGCCTACATTAAGGGTGACTTATATGTATTAAAAAGGAAGGTTTGGGTCTGGAAAAGAATTTATTTTAGTTCAGCCAATTTTACTGGAGCCCAGAAACCAGTTTAGGATACAACCATAGTTCCCTCATAGCTGCGCGCCTGAGCATACACGCACACTTGCATTTCTCTCCGTGCAGAGACCTTCAAACACCGCGCATCACAAAGGATTCCTCTGCACTTTTAAAGTGCTTAATTCAAGCCTTTGAAATGCGGCTGTAGTGATTGAGCTGCGCTGCTGAATGCATTTTTTAAAGACTTTTTTTTGTCGTTAAAAATGCTAATAGAGAAGTTTCAATACCTGCAATGACGGGCAGTCCAGGTGCAGCAGGCGAGCAGCCACAGAGCCTTCAGTGTAGCCCAAGAGTCCAATATGAAGCATACATTGGGAATTGTGCCAGTTTGCAGATATTCACATACTCCGGAAGTTGGGGCATACATTCACCTTTCATGTGTCAGCCACCAGTAACATTCCAGAGGATGACACTTCATAACTTATTGAGAGCCATCAGTTTTGGACGCTTGTAGTTTTAAACCTCACAAGCGGACAGGACTGTGTATTTTCATTGCTCAAACTTCTTTTGTTTTAAAGAGCGACATGGATAGAAATTGGGCAGCAGGTGCAGTGGCGCCAGGTGCCAAGTCTGGGCCACTGATATTGTGGCCAAGGAAGACCAAATTATGTGTCAGGGTTGACTAAATTATGCAGCAATAAAAGGCAAATTAAGCTGTACAATGCAGCACATTTAGTGAGAGTATTGCTTCATATTTTGGCATTTTTGCACAGGTCAACATTGTCTTGAAAAAGTGATCACCTTATCAGTACCAGTTCAACACCCAAATACAGCAATAAACAACAGAAGAGGACCAGTCCACCTTTTCAAAGGTCCCTCTGCTGTGTGACAATGTGCGTCATCGCATTTTTAGTAACTTATTATCTGTTTGCGCTAGAAACAATTTTTTTTGCTAAACTCTGCAGATTATGCAGCAAATGATGGATTATGTTGCAAATGCGGAAAATCCATAAATATTCAGAAAATGCTACAACCGTAAAATCGCATGATTCCAGTGGCCCTGCTTGTGGTCTGCAAATGCTTAGGAAAACTCCAAGTACCAGAACCCTTTGCAATGGTCTTTCTGATTTCTAATGAAATTGACTACTGTGAGAGAGAATCAGACATTTTAATCACATTTGTAATTCTATAACTTTATGCACACTGGTTATGAGCTTTTGCACAATGTACCGGTTATGGTGTGAAGCCAACCAACATGACTATAGACCTGATTCCTTTACTGGGAAACGTTATGTCTGATGCCATACGTCTGATCTGTTTATCATAAAAAAGATATGAAAATGGCAGTAGGCCTAGCTTGATTATTGTGAAAAGCATGTTATAAATCCAATAGGCTTATACTGGGGATTGTTATAGTATTTACATGGAATTTAACAGAATACTGTAGTAGGCAAGGGTTTTTGTATTCACGACATACTCGAATAAACTGTGGGCATAGAAGATTTGAACTAAAATAATCCTTGTTAGGCCTTCTTAGGGAAGGGGTTTAGATTTTCTTGACAAGTTTAATTTTGTATACATTTGGAATTTTACTGATTGTTGGCTTGTAGTAAAGTTTATGCACAGTACAGTGATGAGCCAATGACAAACGTTATGGACCTGATTGGTTCAATGGGAAAAGTTATTTCATAAGCCATAGGTCTGATCTATCTCTTTTCTGACATAGGCTGTAGGCCTGACTTATTTTTTATGAAACACACCTGTGAAAGCCAATAGGCCTTTAAGGGTGAATTGTTATTGCACTCTGTTAAAGCACTGCAGAAGTAATTTGTTACATGAAATCTCACAGATTCATTTTTAGGCAAGACTTTATGTTTATTACCTTTTGGACAAACCTTAGAGGTACACGATTTGCTGCAACAATTCTTTCTAGAATCTCTCTGGAAGGTTTGACAGGCTTAAATGTCTGACAGGATCTTGTAATAAAAAACATATATACCACTGCTATATATACCAGTGGTATATAAACCACTTCAGTCATTGACTCTCTTGCCCTGTGAGTGACATTTGTCTACCCACATATGCACAGCCATCTGAACATTAGTGCATTTAAGTTCTAAGGCTGGCGGGACAGTCCTTTAGTTTTCCACGTTCTAGTTATATGGCCCTTTCATTTCTTTTCCTCTTCTCTTTATTTTCATGATTAAAGCCTGCTACACCTCCAGAGACAGTTCTAACTCGCTGCTTGCTTGCCGCTCACTGCAGTGTACTGCAGCATGTACAGCCATTCTATCTAAACCACCTGACCACCATGGAAGAATATTGTCCATAGGGTTTCATTGCTTTTAACATTGGAAAATGGTCAACATGTTGGTTCTAAACGTGGCAATGTGATGCAACTATAAAACAATACACTATAAACAGTACCATTGCAAGACGACCACCTGCTGCTTTGTTTAATTTTGTTACTGCAAGAATATGTCTGTCATTTTTAGGCAATATTAAGTTTTCTCTTTTTCAGTTTTTATTTTTTTAATCTCCTGTTGCTGAGTTTGTCCATGCACTTTATTGTGGTTGTGTAAATAAGTGAATATAAGAGTTACTCAGTGATGAATAGATGCACGAGTAACAGAATGGATGTATGATAACTTATTTTGTACCTAAACTCATCAATGACTAAGGAGGCACTTTTATATATAAGCCAGACCCTCCAGTGGTGGCTAGTCGACACCAGAATCAGGCCCTACCCTACGTGCAGGAACAAGGACTACCTCTTTATCCTTCTAAGACTGGGGAGGGTGGTGATACAGGTACCATATTGTTAGGGAATAACCTAGTGATGCAATAATCTTAATTTTTTTTATGTGAAACTATATGTAAAATCGTAGGAATCTGACTTCTTTTCTTATTCATTCTACTTTTATGTAAATTATTGCAACGGTGTTAATTATCCATGCAAATAAGGAAATATACTATACTACTACTCATATTGTTATGGGGTGACTTGAGGACTGTGCAGGCTCACCAGCTTGTCGAAGACAGGCAACATTGCAGCTCTCGGACTCACATGTTGGAATTCTTGATTCTTTCCTCTGCCAATCAGTGGGATTTTCTGGTTGATGGGCAACCTCATTCATCGAAGCATCCTCCTCCCAGATTGTCCAATCAGCAGGGCCTTGTGCAGGTCATCGTGAGATCAGGCTGGCTTCTCGGAGACACAGTTCTAATTCTTCAAGCGGGTAGGTAAGCTCTGTGTCTCTCCTCACATCACATCAGCAAGGATTTAAGCAGGAGTCTCAGATTTATATCCTGTCTGCAGATATTAGTAACAACCCGGCAGGGATTTCAATTCTGGTGAAAAATCTTCCTTCTAACAGTGCATGCCTTTACAGTGTCAATACAATCGACAAAATGCTGATTCAGTAGGCCCTTTGTTCAACGTCCTCTGGTGGCCAATTTGTATATGTGGGTTGTTTGAAAATGCACTTGGCATTCATTAGGTCAAACTGATTTATTGCTGACAATACACATTGATCGGGCTTTTGTTCCTCCCTTTCAATCACTGACTTTCATTGACCAGACTCTTTAAGCCATTGACTTGAGAATTTGCCTTTGCTCAGCAGAGTGGAATAAATCTCTCTCACCTAAGGCTATTGACTGTTTCAGTGTATCCTTTCTCTTCCATATGGGTCTTTGCACTGAACTGCTTGAGGAACTACTTTACAACTTACTTTAGAACTACAGCCCACTCTGTCCGCACACGCTGGCTCCCTCCCGTGCACTTCACTCCATTGTGATAAAGCAGCAGGAGTTAGAACATATAAACCAGACATATTGTCTTTGCCATGCTTGTTTTTCTAAAGTGATCAATGGAGAAGAACCCAAGTAGTGTCTCCTTCTGCAGTTTTACACCCAGACCCCTCAAAAGCTTTGGACCGGTCTGCAGATGTCTGGGTAGGTTAATACAGAGATCAGAATATAACTTGCAGGTCCCAAGTTTGAAACCTAGTAATGCCAAACACCTGTGATCGGTAAATATTATTAGGTTGGACATTTGTGGGACCTTCCAGGCACTGAAGGTCCACACGCCTGACTCGGCCCACCCAGCACAAGTCTATGCACTTGAGCCCCCAGGCGCAGTCAGACACACAAGAAAGGCAAACACTAGATCACAGGGAGCGAAGAGCCGGCGAGAGACAATATCCACCCAGGGTGAGACAGCAAACACACACCATTAAATCAAATATACATTACAGCGGCCCACACCCCTAGTGTAGATAAGACAAGCCGGCTGTACACCTGCACTCCTGGAGAGAAGGCCGCGTCCACATGAGACCTCGTACAGCAGGCCCAGCCTGCTCTCGCACCCCAGGCTTCCCCTGAGACGGGCGGATCTATGGTGCTGGCACCAGACCAGGCTCTCAAGGAGTCACAAGTGTGTGAGAAGGCAGGGTGCTGCGAACACCGTGGCACGCGGCCAGGGGCAATCCTGCATTCCAACTGCACACCTTGTCAACGTGAGCTTCACAATGGACGGCGGACATGTAACCAGAGCGTAGACGCCTCCAAACACTAATAATGCCACACATTAGGCATTACTGGTGTGCAGTTCTAGAGTTTCCTGTGTGTCAAGCTTGCAGCTCATGGTGGCAATGTACAAATGATAGGTGTCCTCCCTCCCTTATTCGAAGTTCTCTGCTTTCCCTGGTTGGCCAAAATGTAATATAGACTGTGATCATTATCGCATCTGGCAATTACCGAGTGTGATAAACATCGCACCACTTGTAATTGCAATTCATGTGCATACAGGTTTTTATGCCGGGGCTGTAATTTAGCGGCTCACTTGTAATCAGGATCAAGGTGTGCCATTCACATCATATTTCACCCACGTAAACTACTCTGTGCTTATAACCAATGAGAAAGGCAAAGGAAGGAACAGGAGAGCATCATGTGCCCTTCAATACCTATCACTCATGCTACTCTGGAGGTCATTCCTTCCATCTCACAGGAGGGGTTCCTTGCTCTGAGCACCAAAGTCAAATCGGGATCCCCTCTTGACCCCATGAGACCGGCTCAATTCAGAAACTGCCTATCCGTTCTTCTTACACCCTTACTTTTGACTATTAACTCCTCATTTAGCAAGGCATCGGTTCCCATACCTTGGAAGCAAGCCAAGGTGCTTCCATTGTTAAAGAAACCACTTTTGGACCCCACTAAGCCCGAAAACTTCCGCCCGATTTCTCTCTTGCCTTGGGTTGCTAAAGTGGCGGAGGCACACGTCAATAAAGTTCTCTCTGACTTTTTAAATAACAATATGATCTTAGACCGGTCTCAGAATGGATTCCGCGCTGGCCACAGCACCGAAACAGCACTCTTAGCGGTGAGTGAACATCTGCGTTCCATCCTAGATGAAGGTCAAACAGCCGCACTCGTATTGCTCGACCTGAGTGCCGCGTTTGACACGGTCTCTCATCAGATCCTACTGTGTCGGCTAGAAGTTGGAGTAAAAAATCTTGCCCTTGAATGGTTCCGCTCCTTCCTGTCAGACAGATCATTTCAGGTTTATGCCCCCCCTTTCGCTTCCTCCACTCAGCCCATCGAGCAGGGGGTTCCGCAGGGCTCGGCTTTAAGTCCGGCTCTGTTCAACCTTTATGTTCAGCCCCTGGCAGCAGTCGCTCGCGACCATGGTCTCTCCATGGTCTCGTACGCAGATGACACCCAGTTGATGGTGGCTCTCTCGGATGACTATGCTAACGACGCCACCCAGTTCCGGACGGGCCTCGAGGTGGTTGCGGGCTGGTTAACGGAGAACTGTCTCCAGCTCAACGCCAGTAAATCCGAGGTGCTACTGGTGGGTAAGGACAAGGGGCTTTGGAACACTCAGTGGTGGCCCCCCTCCCTGGGTCCTGCCCCCTCCCCCAAGCTGGTGGTAAAGAACCTCGGGCTTCTGTTCGATTCTACCCTGGGTTTTCAAGAGCACACCAAAAAAAAAAATCGCTGCCACTTGCTTCGGTCCGTTACGTGGCTTAAGGCCCATTCTTCGGTTCTTCGACTCGACCACACGCCAACTCATAGTCCAGGCTACTATCCTATCCAGGCTTGATTATGTGAACTCCTTGCTGCTGGGCGCCAATAAGGCGGAATTAAACCGTCTACAGCGCGTCCAGAATACAGCGGCACGTGCCATACTTGGACTATCCAGATCATGCTCTGGAGCTGGGGCTGTTCGCCGCCTCCATTGGCTCCCTATTTCAAAAAGGGTCGAATTCAAGACCCTTTGCCTCACCTTTAAAATTTTAAAGCTCTCTACACCGGAGATCCTGTCGGGCCTGATCATCCCTTACATCCCTAGCCGCATGTTGCGTTCTTCCGAATTGATCCTGGCTCCTGTCCCCAGAGTCAAGCGATCTAGAGCAGGTGGTAAGTCTTTCCGCCTCCTTGCCGCCAAGCTGTGGAATTCCCTCTCTTTGAAGATCCGCAGCTTAGAGTGTCTGATATCCTTCCGTAAGGCTATCAAAACCTTTCTCTTTCCCATGACTTAACCGTCTCTCGCCTGGAAACTGCTGTCAGCGCTGGGACGCCCCTTCGTTGGGGCAGCTGCGCGCTTTATAAATGGTTTTAACATAACATAACATAGCTTTTTACATATTCAAACTAGATAACTCAGCACGCGCAGACCGTCATCAAGTAACACTTGGGCACGCGGAGGCTAGCAATGCATGGCGGGTACTGGAATCTTTGACACAGAACCACCGAGGAGGCAAAGTGGGGAAGAATTGGCTTCTCAAAAAGCAAGTACGGATTTACTAGTTTGAAATCTCAGGTGGAGGGGTTTAGTGAGATGCTGGATGTCGTCAAACCTGCACATCAATTTAAGCTGAGGCTGATCTATTGTGTAACTGTGACTAATAGACAATATCTGACTGATAGCAAGAAAAATAAATGTAATCATTCTGCAAAGAATAACTTTTGCACCAAAGGAGTGTTACCTACAACAGCTCCACCCATGGGCATTCTCGTAATATAATGAGTCTAATTAATTAATACGTGGTATGTAAACCCATCAGAAAGCAAAATAATAAAAACTAATTTCAGAGAAATGTATGGTATGGATTGCGATACCTCACTCACCTCTTACATACAAGTGAACATGTTTCTGTCCTTCCCAACATGTGATACATCTCTGGTGATTGGTTTGTCAGCTATGTCATATTATCTTGGAAAAGCAGACACTGGGAGGGTACAACGAGGTGCAAGTGGCAGGATAGACTCAAGGAACACAGACTAAATGCCATTAGCACGGGGTAGGCAGAGGTCTCCATTCTACAGTCACCTGTAGATCGAGGTTTCCAGCGTTTAGGATAATTTCCAGATAATAGGACAGAGCTGTCAGATAGATCACCCTATTACTGGTCCTTTACTTAGACTAGTTTATAGGCTGGAGCATTAATTAAGGCAGGGTCACATAGGTCCTGAGGAATACCCAGTGATGTATCACATGGTGGGAAGCACAGACACATGTTGACCTGTATGTAAGAATTATCAGAAATCAATACCATTCATCTCTTTCTGTTTTTAACCCTGCATAATATATGACTAACCCTTAATGAAAATCCTAATACTGTACCTTTCTTAATACAATTGTAATTCTTCACCATCCTTCACACATCCAAAGAATTTGCACCCCATTAAGAGCTCTGGATGAGCCTGCCTACCACCAGCTAGTGCTGGCAGAGGAGTGACCCCTTGATGAAGCATGCCTCTTAGTGTGGTGAGGAGGTGGGTCTAAAGGCCAATGCGTCACCATTTATCCTCAAATTCTGGAAGTGCAACATAAGGGACTTTACAAGGTAAAGAAACAGGTCTCCCTCTGCTAATCAGGGCCCTCAGTCTGTCTTGGATTACAGATTTGTGAATAGGGAGGCCTTACTGATACTGGCTCCATAAACCCCTCTCTCGCCCCATTGTGTTTAGAAGACACACAGCAATGGTATTTATAACTAGCTGGATGCATATTTATTTGGATGTAGTTAGGCCTGACATGGCCTGGTATGACGTCAGGCTTTTCAACTGTTAAGAAGGATTCACATCATGGATTCTTAATGGTTGGGGTAACATCAATTGATTACAGGCCCTTTGGAGATATGTGGCGCTGGCCAGAAAAATATTTTTTTGTAAAATCGGAAGTGGATCTTTTCTTTTCTCAAGCCTCAAAATACCTAAGTACAGGTGAGGCTACCAACTTTACCAGTACGGACTAAACTTTGAGTTCATGTAGCTCTCAAGTTCTTCTATGTTTTTTTCCTTTAATTCTCTGTTTGAGCATCATGCCTTTCATCCCATTTTAGCACATTTCGTTTTCTATTATTTTCTGTGGAGATACTGCCTTTCTTTGGTGTCCAATAGACTATGGTAGCCATAAATGTTTTCAATAAACTTGAAATTTGACTTCTAGAGGTCGAAGATGTGATGTGTACATTTACCTTCCAGTAGGCAGTTTGGCCTAGCCGGATAGATTTTGCACAGGGATGCGTTGTAAATTAATACATATAAGCATTTTCTTTTCAATCCTGCCCTGCCTAACTGTGATTAGCATTACCCCATATATATGCCACCCTCTGCGGGTCTTCTGATCTGCCCATCCTACCTTTGCTGATCTCCTTTGATCTGACTTCCCTCCATCCCTCCATCTTATGGTACATCCCCTTTTCCCCTCTCATGCCCCTGGTAATCTTTTCACCTTCCTCTGCAGTGGCGGCTAGTATTTTGAGCAGGTAGGGGGGGGAGGGTGGTCCACACACGCACAAATATACATACTCACACTCACCCATTTACATGCACGCTCGATCACACCCATACATTCACAGCACGAACACATACACCGATCATTCATAAGCACATACACATGTTCACACCAATTGCACAGCACGTACTCATAAATACACACACATTCATACACACGTACACATGCACCAAACAGTAAAAAAAAAGAAAAACGTAGTGGACCGCAGCAGTGATCTTGAGTGGCGGGAGGGAATCCTCCGAGGATCTTGGAGGGTTGGAACTGCAACCTCTCATTGGTTGACCTTATTATAAAAGTCAGCCAATGAGAGGAAGCGGCAGTCCCTTACTCGTCACAGAGAGGGATGGGGTCAGTGAGAGTTGCTGACTCCAACCTACTCTGTGACGAACGTCATTGAAGGACACTCGAACAATGGCACTACCGTACTTCAAACTGAAGTGCCCAGGTCTGAGTCAGTCAGTGACGTGCTCCCTGGTCATGAGGAGGAGGACCTCCAAACGCTTTGCTGGGCTCAGGAGGTCACGCCCACAGGGCTTTGAATTCTTCGGCCCAGCAACATAGTGACCACACCGTCATCCGCTCCACTCAGCACGCATGCACAGACGTCACCCAAGGATTACACTGACACTTTCATTGTGGGTGAAGAACTGCTGCAGGTTTATTTCATACAACATAAGTATGACAATAAATGGGTTATCTTACGGGCGATCCAGGGCAAGCAGCCCCTCGCTGCTCCGCCCGCCTGGTGAGCCAGCACGCACGGTGGGTCGATGCCCGGCAGTGCGGCACATATTTTCAGATCATCCACTGGGTCACGTGATCTCTCTCCTACTCCCGCCCCTTTTGACATGGGCGGAGCGTGTTGTGGCACACCCCCGGTTGGTCAGGCCCCCCAACCGCCCGAAGGACTAACGGGGCGCCGTCGCGGTCTTCCCAGAACCTCCTTCGGCTCCCGGACCTTGGCTCTGGCACCCTTACTGTGCTGGACAGGGGTACCCTTACTGTACCGCCTGTCGCAGAGGTACCCTTACTGTACCCTTCTGCCTCCAGATCGCCCTGTAACTCCGCCACAGCTCTGGGGAGGCTTCCGTCGCTGCCAGAGCCCCCCCTTCCTCCCTTTGCTGTTATAGGTGCCCTGCCCCTACGAGCTAGCTTTGGCGTATATGGCATGAAATCCTATTGTGATTTTCAATTGGGCCAACTAGGGTCATTCTGGCTCGGAAGTGTGTTTCCAACAGCTAAGCCCCAGTAAAGCAGGATGGAGGTAACGTGTGAGTTAACTGCCTTCCCTACGTTTATCCACACAAGCTGACATCACGGGTGTCGAATGATGGGATGGGCACTAAAAGCTGTGAACATCAGACGGTATGGGGGCAACAGCCTCTGTCTTTGTACTCTCACCCAGCACACAGGAAACATACGCTCACTGTCCCTGGCTGCTTCACGTCACTGCCCCTGAATGGTTAATGCCACAAACTTAGCTAGTGACAGCATTAAGGGATTCGTTGAGACAATCTCGCCTCCCTACAGCATGCTAATACACTTCAATTTAACAGGTTAACTGCTAACTGCCGTATTACCTTTTTGGCTATCAACCTTACATTTTCTTTCTCTCACGTTGTATTATTATCCTATTGTTTACTTTCAATGACCAATCTCAGCAACATCTCCCTGGACTGGCCTCCCCACTGCCAATAATGACCCAGCCTTCTGGGGATCATCTTAACTACCAAATAATACAGGTTTCATTAAATATTCTTGCAAGTGAAGTTACATTAACTTAGATGATGGAGTCTTATTCTCGCCTTGTTCTTTAATTGGTCATATAAAATCAAACTAAGATAAATATTATTGAAATATTTCGGTTCATTCCTACTTTTAATTCCTTAAAATTGAAGCTTCTTTCCTGAAGACGACATGTAATTTGCACCGCGCAGGAAGCAGAGGAGGATCTGGGGGAGAGAGGCGCCTAAGTAGGGGGGGTCTAGCCTCGCCCCCCCCCCGATCGGCATGCCTCCTGGAGGCAAATTCATTGGGAGCTCCCCTCCCTGGGCGCGGCCTCGCTAGCGAGGTGGAGCAGGGGGGGGGGGGGGATGCTGCGACGGGCGGCCACTAGAAGGCTGCCCTGCTGATGTCCCTCTGCGTGGGGCGCGGGCAGCGGCATTCAGCTCAGGCAGCCAGATGCCTTCACATTTATTCCATGTACATAACTTGACTGCCTGACCTAGGCTGGACCTGACATACACTCTTCATGTTTGTAAAAAGGTGGGGGGCAGGCCCTTCCACCCTAAAGGACAGGCCGTGTCTCCTCCTCTCACCTTTCTCGCTCTCCCTGGGATCTGTAAATCCACTTCCTTCAACCATAGGCGTTCTCTAGGCTCTGGAATTAAATATGAGCAGGAAGATATCCCTGTGAGGAGGCAGATGAATTCAGGTTTTTCAGGAATTATGCTTGCAACAGGATGTTTGAAAGCAGTGGACAAGAGTGGCTCTGAGAAGGAAAGGGGTGTTCAGTGGGCACAACAGAAACCTAACAACCCATGGACACAATAACAAAATTCAGCCTCTGTCATTCAACACAATGTCATCTCTCTGCACCTGGGTCAGACAAGGGAAATTACAGCATCCAGTTTTTATTACCATTTGAAAATATACCTGTGCCGCTCAGTAGTGGCTCAACCTGGTGCACTTATTAACATGTACCTTTGTATAGTGCAACGATCACCCGCAAGGCAGTCTCTAGGCACTATTGACAGATATTTATTATTACCCAACTCAGTTCTAAACATGTTATTGACCTTGGAAGGATGAAAGGCCCACTACTGTCAGAACCGTTAACCGCAGTGTTAAACACAGATCCCTGGAGAGCATCCACTAGTCCATTGGGTCATCAGACTGGTCTTTTGATAATCAAAAAATCTTTGAACAGGCGAGTGCTACAGACTCGATCTTACACCAGAAATACAGGCGTAACTACAGTAAATGGTGAAACCATAAGCTCCTCTCAACAAAGATAAAAACTAAAACAGTGGTGTGCCAGGTAGTTCCATGTCCCATATTGACTATGTAAATGATTGCAATACCGACTGATTGTATGTAATATTATCTTTTTGTTACTGTCATGAAAATCTGACATGGATCCAGGCATCCTGAACATATACTGGCAAACCCGGCCATAAAATGAAGATTGGTCACACTTTACAAGCTGAAGGATAGTGAAAATGGGGAAGAGCTTATATCACAAGCAGTCTTAGGGGGAGTAAATGTTTAAGTAAAGACTACTGTAGGTGAACGCAGAAGACAAAGGCCACATCCTATACTATGGAACTATTGTGATATCAAGATGCACCTGTACCATCTGGGATTTTCCCCAAAATGATGTCATCAAACTCGATGGGAGGCATCTGAGGCAGTAGTTCTAGGCACATTGAACAAGATTCACTAATAATGTAAAGGACTTCTGGGATACCACCACAAAGTAGCACATTCTTCAGCTTGCCACTGGCTGGACATTTTGGGCCCGATTCACAGAACTAACTTAAGACAAAATCCTAAACTTAATACTTTTGGTATTCACAGAAGTTAGGATTTTGTCTTAAGTTTGTTTTAAGACAGACTTAAGACAGACTTAAGTTAGGATTTTGTCTTAAGTCTGTCGTAAGTCTGTCTTAAGTTTGTCTTAAGTTTGTCTTAAGTCTGTCTTAAGTCTGTCTTAAGTCTGTCTTAAGTTTATCTTAAGTCTGTCTTAAGTTTGTCTTATGACAAACTTAAGACAAAATCCTAACTTCTGTCAATACCAAAAGTAGTAAGTTTAGGATTTTGTCTTAAATTAGTTCTGTGAATCAGCCCCATAATAACTGCCCACTCCTCCGAGCACGGTAATTAACCATTATTGCCTTAGACTTACCTTTCCCCTTCCGCATTGACCGTGGGTACTTGTTATTGCCGTCACTCATTAAGGAAGCAGGGATTTCCTACATGAAAATAATAAAACAGTTGTAGATTTAGAACCGTTGGTTGAAAGGAAGAAGTCAAACTAACAACTGAAATAACAATTAAAACAAAAACAAAAATCAGTTATGTATATACTTACATACATGTGTATATTATATATATATATATATATATAAATATTTTTTTAAAAATCCACTGGAAAAAACAAAGGTTGCAGGAGCATCATAGTTAGGAAATAGAATTTTAAAAAGTTAGAAATTCACTGAAAGAAATCAAAGATTACAGGGACTCATAGTTAGGCTCAGATTGTACTCATACAAAACCATAGAAATTCAGCACTTATAGTTGCCCAAGCCAACTATAACTTACGACCCCGCAATGAACTGCTTATGGCCTCACATACTGAATCACTCATGAGGTGGTCAGTGGCATCACTGATGACATCTCAAATGACATCACTAATAACATGACCCAGTGCATAAATGTTTACGACACTTAAAGATATATAATAAGCTACTGCATTACTTAAATTATTATTTATTCTCTACTACTAAGTTAAAATATGTCTAACACATGTCATATGAGTGGCTGTGTCACTGTCTATATCAGTGTGTGAGTGGGATTCTTAATGGCTGTTTGGATGTTGACTGGGTATGCGAGTGGCTTATGGATATGTAAGTGGGTTTGTAAGTGGCTGTACAGGTCTGTCAGTGGGTTTGTGAGTGGTTGTATAGGTCTGTCTGTGGGTGTGTGAGTGGCTGTATATGTCTGTGAATGGGTGGCTGAGTAGTTTTATGGGTGTGTGAATGGCTGTGTCAGTATTTGCATGGGTGTTTGAGTAGCCTTGTGAGTGTAGTGGGGTTGGGGGTAGCTATTATATTTAAAGATTGCTACATCATAACCCAGCTGTGTTTTCCCTTAACATTCTCTTCAAAACAATATATATCAGGGGGCCTCATATACAGACCACCGGGCTCAGTGGCTGGATTTGTGTTGGCTCTTTGTGAAATAGTATCTCCTTTGGTCCTGAGGTACGGACACTGATTTGATGGGGGACTTTAATCTGCACATGTACTGCGATCAGCTAACTGATAGTCAGATACTGATGGAGAGCTGCGCATCCATGAGCCTCATGCCTTATATTAATGCCCGACTAATTTCGCCGGACATATGCTGGACCAAATATTCTCCTCTACTGCTGACCCTCCTGTGCCCTTAGTTTGGTCTGAGTATTGTCTCCTTAGATTCCGGTGGCCAAAAACGAGTAATTTTCCTGTTAAAGAGAGTAATTCCATCTGTAGAGCTAGGGCTCCTGGTAAACTTAAATCAGACTCATTGATCATTAAACTGAAGGCCACTAGCCCATCTCTGACTGGTGATATCAATAGTGACGTAGGTCTGGTTGATGAGTGGATTGAGTCAGCCTGTCACTCTTTGACTGCAGAAAGCAGCACTAAGCAATCTCGGTCCAAAGTGCCCAGTGTCCATGGTTTACTCCATCCTTAAAAAAATTGGAACTAGCATGTAAACGCAAGGAAAGGCTATGGAGGACTAATTACTGCCATTCAGCTAAAGTGGGTTATAAAGCAGAGCTTGTAATTATTATAAGGAAATTAGAATAGCAAAAAAAGCTTTTTTTGAAGCCAGAATCTTGAAGGCAGGCAATCACTCCCAAGAGATTTTTAAAATCATGAGGTCTTTTTCCACGCCGGAGGCTGGCTCTAATACTGAGCCTCCCTCTAAGGAATGGTGTGAGACACTGACCTCTTTCTTTGAAGGAAAGATTGTGTCCATCCAGGCTAGCCTCCTTCCACCTGTGATTAATCTTGACATATCAGGGCTGACCTTAGAAGGGGCCATTACCCAAAAAATAAGTCATTGGACCCACTACTAGGGAAGTATCTCCCCTGAACACTTTTGACCCCATCCCTCTGGAAGACTCCTTAAGGGCATTAAATGGTCTTAAATCTGGCTCTCCATGGGAACCGGCCCCCGCCTCCATTTTGGTATTGGGAGGAGAGGCAATTAACTCTCTCATGAATCACTTATTAAACGTCTCCCTCCTAGATGCGACGGTTCCAACTAAATGGAAGATGGGTAAAGTTATTCCATTGCTTAAAAAGGCCCAGACTAACCCCTCAGATCCAGCCAATTACAGGCCAATCTCCCTACTTCCAGCTTTTTCTAAACTGCTGGAAATACATGTGAACCTGCAGATATAGTCTTTTCTGGAAAAGAATGCCCTACACCCCAGCTAGTCGGGCTTTTGCCCCAATCTCAGCACGGAAACAGCTCTGTTAGAAGTGGTGTATTCCATTCGGCTGAGTCAGGAGGCAGGCGAGAAGGCGTTGCTGATTCTGTTAGATCTGTCGGCCGCCTTCGATACTGTGTCACATCAGATGCTCCTGACCCGGCTTCACACGATTGGCATCAGGGGCTTGGCCTGGAAATGTCTGGCATCTTTTCTAGAGGGGAGGAAGCAGGAGATCTGGTGCAACCCTTTTTCAGCTTACTTGCGCTCACTGAAGGTGGGGGTTCCACAGGGTTCGGCCTTACGCCCGACCCTGTTCAACATCTATCTCACTCCTTTCACCAAGGTGGCTGAGGCACAATGGGGCCAAAATTGTGTCCTATGCCGACGACACTCAGCTGTTTACATGGAAGGCCAACGCGCCTTGCCCGAGGACATTGATCAGTTCCTGCCTTGCAGCTGTGTTCGGTTGGCTGGCCGCTAACCAGCTGAAATGTAATGCTGGTAAAACAGAATTGCTCTTCTTTGGTAAAGCAGCAGAGATACCCTTACATGTTTTTTGGCCAGCGGACGCTCCTGCTCCCTCAGCGAAAAGCCTGGTGGTGAAAAACCTGGGGTTTAAATTGGATAACCAGCTGCTCTTTGGCGCTCAGGTCAATGCAGTAGTTGGCGTCTGTTTTGCTTTGCTGTGCCTTCTGCGAAGATTTCTGTTCCTTTTGTCCAAAGCTGCCAGACAACAGGTGATCCAGGCTCTGATTATATCAAGGCTGGATTATGGGAATGGACTCTACCTCAGCATGCCTGGTTTTCGGCTGGACAAGCTCCAACTGGTTCAGAATGCTGCTGCCCGCACCATTTATGAGCTTCATCGAAACTCGCGTGTGTCACACCTTCTGAGGAGCCTGCACTGGCTCCCTGTAAGGAAAAGAATCGTTTTTAAAACTCTGCTGGTCACACAGAAAGAACTTTACGGGGAAGGACCTAGCTACCTCAAACGTACGATTTCCTTCTACTCTCCTCGTAGAAATGTTCGATCTGCTGATCTTTTGATGGCCAATGTTCCCCGTTTTAAAAGGTCCAGTGTAGGAGGTAAGTCTATTTCCTTCCTGGGGCCCTTTCACTGGAACAAAATGCCTCTTCAGTTGAGAAACATTGAATCTACACCCCTTTTTTGAAAAATCGAAAAACTTGGCTGTTTTCCTGCCCCCAAGTTATTTTCCCATACTGCCATATTTCAGCCTAGTGCCAGGACACTCTGTTGAGTAACAGGGCACTCTACAAATACCCACACGTAGACATAGTAGCTGTATGGGTGTGTGAGTGGTTGTATGGTTGTGTGAAAGGGTGTGTGAGTTTCTTATTAGAGGATTTGTGGGTATGTAAGTAGTTGTATCGGAGTGTGACTGGGTGTTTGAGTAACTGTTGGTGTTTGAGTGGGTGTATAAGTGGTTGTATGGGTGTATAAGTGGTTGTGTGAGTGGCTGTGTGGGTTTGTGAGTGAGTAATTATGTGGATGTGTGAGTAGGTGTGTAAGTGGTTGTTTGTGTCTGTGAGTGGGTTTGTGAGCAGTTGTGTGGGTGTGTGAGTAGTTGTATGGGTATGTGAGTGGGTGTGTGAGTGGTTGTATGAGTGGATGTGTGAGCGGCCCTGTGGATGTTGTCATCAGTAATGTCATTTGAGATGTCATCAGTGATGTCACTGACCATGTCATGAGTGCTGTAATATGTGAGGTCATAAGCAGTGCATTACTGGGGGTGCGAGTTATAGTTAGCTCAGGTAACTATGAATGCTGAATTTCTATGGTTTTGTGCCTGTACAATCTGAGCCTAACGAGAACATCCTTGTAACCTTTGTTTTTTTCAGTGAATTTCTATGTTTTTTTAAAATTCTATTTCCTAACTATAACATCCCTGTAACCTTTGGTTTTTTTCAGTGAATTTCTATGTTTTTAAAAAATTCTATTTCCTAACTATAACGTCTCTGTAACGTTTAGGGTTCTTAGTAAATTTCGAAGTTTTATTTTATTTCCTAACTGTAACCTGTAACTTTTGAGAGGGGGTTTGTGAGTGGCTGTATAGGTTGGTGAGGGGGTGGGTGAGTGGCTGTATGGGCCTGTGACTGGGTGTGTGAGTGGCTGTATGGGTCTGTAAGTAGGTTTATGAGTGTCTTGGTGGGTGTGTGAGTGGGTGTGTGTGTGTGTGTGTCTGTGTGGGTCAGTGACTGGGTGTGTGAGTGGCTGTATGGGTCTGTGAGTGGGTTTGGGAGTGGTAGTATGGGTCAGTGACTAGGTGTTTGAGTTGGTGTATGAGTGGGTGTGTGAGTAGGTTTGAGGGTGTGAGAGTGGGTGTGTGAGTGGATGTGTGAGTGGATTTGTGAGTGGGTGAGCGAGTGGCTGAATAGGTCTATGAGTATGTGTGTATGCAGCTGTTTGAGCGGATTTGTGAGAGGCTGTATGGGTCTGTGAGCGTGTGTGGTTTTGTGGGTGTGTGAGTGACTGTATGGGTGTGTGAGTGGATGTGAGAGTAGCTGAATGGGTATGTGATTGGGTGTCTGAGTGTGTGTGTCAGTAGCTGTGTGAGTGACTGTGCCAGAACGGAACCTAACCTGCCCTTTTATCCAACAAGTTTCCACAGTTTTGCACAAAATGTCTACCCAACCGGAGTACTTTCTACTGGTTAATTAGTAAATGTTAACTCATTGGGTAAATGTCTAGTGCACATTCTACACGACAGCTGTATAATGGACCAGGAGGAAATGTCTCCAGTAAACTTCTGTGCATTTAATTTCAGCAATGTGATTGTTCCTCGTGAGCTTCTTCCAGAAATCTGTGGTAACATGAATTCTCCTATAAAGAAGATAGTGAGACTACAAAGTGGTGATGGCAAAACCCATTTTCACAGGGAATCATAACATATTTTCATTATTTCACAGTTGGCTGTGAAACATTGCTTTTTGTGGCACTATTTAGGTCTCGCCTGGCTATCGCGTAAGCGATCGCCCAGCGAGACTTATGTAGGGGCTTCAGAAAATGCTCCCAAAGGCTTCCCAGGCGGATCGGGTGGCGGTTACGCGCACAACCACGCGCATTCCATTTGCCACCAGCTACTTCCTCACGCATTCAGAGAGATTTAGTAAGGGGCACAAGACCTTAGGAATGCGGTTTATGGCCAGTGCATGTGAGGCATTCAAGCGCGAAGCTGGCATCGGACTTGAAAGCAGCAGACTGCTTTCGCCAGCGCATGCTCTGCCTCACTTCCTGCATCCCCTCTTAAAACAATTAACTTTCGTTATAACACATATATGCTCGTTCCCTCCCACCCTTCCTTTGATGTCCACTTTTCTTGTTGTTTACAAACCGCGCCACACACTGCTGCACGCCACACACTGCTGCACGCCACACACTGCTGCACGCCACACACTGCCGCACGCCACACACTGCTGCGTACACTGCTGCATTACACACTGCTGCATTACACACTGCTGCACGGCGCACACTGCTGCACGCCTCACACTGCTACACGAAACACTGCTGCCCGCCTCACACTGCTGCATGCCTCACACTGCTGCACACCTCACACTGCTGCACGAAACACTGCTGCCCGCCTCACACTGCTGCACACTGCTGCACACCGCACACTGCTGCACGCCGCACACTGCTGCACACTGCTGCACGCCGCACACTGCTACACGCCACACACTGCTACACGCCACACACTGCTGCACGCCACACACTGCTGCACGCCACACACTGCTGCATGCCGCTGCACACCACACTCTGCTGCACGCAGCACACTGCTGCACGCCGCACACTGCTACACGCCACACACTGCTACACGCCACACACTGCTGCATGCCGCTGCACGCCACACTCTGCTGCACGCAGCACACTGCTGCACGCCGCACACTGCTGCACGCCACACACTGCTGCACGCCACACACTGCTGCACGCCACACACTGCTGCATTACTCACTGCTGCACGACACTGCTGCACGCAGCACACTGCTGCACGCAACACACTGCTGAATGCCACACACTGCTGCACGCCACACACTGCTGCACGCCACACACTGCCGCATGCCGCTGCACGCCACACACCGCTGCACGCCACACTGCTGCACGCAGCACACTACTGCACGCCACACACTGCTGCACGATGCACACTACTGCACGCCGCACACTGCTGCACGCCACACACTGCTGCACAAAACACTGCTGCACGCCGCACACTGCTGCACGCCGCACACTGCTGCACGCCGCACACTGCTGCACGCCGCACACTGCTACACACTGCTGCATTTCTCACTGCTGCATGCTGCATAACACTGCTGCACGCAGCACACTGCTGCATGCCGCACACTGCTGCACGCCGCATGCCACACAGCGCTGCATGCCTCACACTGCTACACAAAACACTGCTGCATGCCACACACTGCTGCACGCCACACACTGCTGCACGCCACACACTGCTGCACGCCACACACTGCTGCACGCCACACACTGCTGCACGCCACACACTGCTTTTATGCGAGTTTATGCTACTGACATTGTAAATGACAATGCCTTTTATTTGTTTTAAAACCAAAACATAAATAAAAGGCATTGAAATTTTACAATGCCAATAGCTCAAACTCTTATAAATGCGAGACCTATTGCATTGCAAATGCTTGGTTTTTTTTGCAATAAAATCACCCAAACATTTAATGTATACAAACATAGTACATATCCAGATGGGCAGAGTGTAATATACCATTTATTACCATTGTTGAATGTGAGAAGAGACTATGATATACAAGAGGCGAAGTGTTGAGGGTTCATGATGGCGAACCTCGTAATAAACATTGTATTGCAGTAAGCATATCTCCACATATGGTTTGTGACAGGCTCTACAGTGTGTTCTAGTTATAAACAAAGCTGTTATACCATAGCCAGAACAACACCCAGGGGATTTAATTATTAAATCCACACATTGAGATAGACTTGAAATAAAAAAAAGTCTTGTGAGTATGGCCACATTTGTTTTATTTCTGCAATGTATTCAGTATCACAGAAAGCCTTTTTCCAAGTCAGTTACACTCTACTATAGGAATAATACTTTGACTCTGTAATACTAAATGCTTTATTCTGTGTTCATTGCGACACTTGATTCAAGTAACAATGGTTACACTCATTTTGACCGGCATAGCATAAATATACAGAGGTAAAGCTAAGGTTGTATTTAACCAAACATAATCTGCGATGCTGAGATGCAGTGTCTGCAACACAAAACCTAAAAAAAAAGTTTCAAATTCCAGAGTTGATCAGCTAGGCCAGGCACAGAAGCACTGCTTATGATCGCTCACGTGACATCAGAGATGACATCATTAAAGACATCACTAGAGGCACTGCTATCACATCGCCATTGAAATCATCACTGATGCCACTGAAGGCCATTGCAACACTCTATCCATTTGGTAGAACCTAGGGCCATATCCTACAGGTTGTGGGTACAGGGACTAGCAATCAGCTAACGCTTGGTGGAGAAGTGCCTAGAGTTGACAACACGTCTGTGGCTTTCCTGCCGAGCCTGTGCACAGGAACTCATCTTCGGGCCAACCCGGCCCACACAGTGAAGAGGAGAAGAGATCAGGGCCCATTTTGACCAATGAGAGCATGGCTTGCCGTTGGGCAATACCCTGACGTAGGTATGTGTTCTGTCCCTTTACTACCACATCCCACTCGATATTCTCTTTAGCCTTGCTCAGCGGCCACCCTTTCGCAGTGCCTGAACGGCATCTCCGTAAGAAATATTCAGAAGGCTTGGTGCCTAGCCCACTTGGCACTGGCATTGAAGATGCCCGGAGTACTCTTGAGCTGGGCTGACCATCAGCACGGCCATGTGTTTTGAACCTCTTTCCCTACTGCCCACTCAGTTGGTCTTTTTCTATACCCAGCAGGCACTGGACGAAGGAGCAGCCATCAGCTACTCTCCTCCTAAAGCAGCTTAAGTGATGACAGTGATTATGTCAATGGTAATGTGATATCATTTATGATCCAATTAGCGATGCTATATGTGAAATATTGAGCAGTGCGTGGCTGAGATGGGATTTAATGATGCCTAGCTTCCCTTAACTGGGTAATTTGAATGGTTGTTTTTAGGATTAGTGTCAATGGGGCCTATTCACAAAGGCATCTGGAGTATTCCAAATTCCTCTAGAATTTATGTGCCCTTACATGCCTGTGGGAATTGGTCCCAAAACATCCAAAATGAGAATAAAATGGAAATATTCAGTGGATATTCATGCCCATTTAGTAGAAATGGAAAGGACTGTGCAATCTTTGCAGTATTACTAATAGGAAATTGAACTTTTCAGAGACCATTCACAAAGGAAGGAATGTAAGAGTACGTTAAACAGTACTCCGGTGCCATTTCCTATACTCATAAATGCTTTTGTGAGTTTGATCCATATATTTTTTGTCACAGCAATAAAAAATGTATTTGGTTGCATCTTCAAATCTCTTCTGCATGATCGGTGGAGCAGGTATAGCTTCGAAAGAGAATTACAAATTCATGTTTTGTTCATAACTTTGAATGTTTGCTTATGCCCAACAAGGTAAGGATTTCATAACTTGAAACGTTTTTTAAGGCTTTTTGAGAACCTTTTTAACATGAACTTCTTTATTCCCCACATAAAAAAATGAAATAGCTCAAAATGTTCCCAGACAATTAATTTCACATAACTTGGCAAGTATTTAAAACCAAAAAGGGATAATGGATGGAGTTCAAACATGATTAGAGTAACCATGTAAGCATTAAAAAAAGAATTTAGATGACACCTGGCTTTAATTCGAATTCCGATATGTATAGGTGTGAGGAAGTCATATTTCGGGGCTGTTTGATCCTTTGAAGAGTGGCGGCTGGAAAAGCCCCATTGTACTCTACCGAACAGCATGGGAAGCAGCAGTCAGCCGCTAAGAGGACTCCACCTTCTGGAGAAAAAGTCAAGCTAAGATGTAGCAGAGTACAATTATTATGAACATTTTTGTTAATTCTTTGGCCCCACAACCCTTGTTTATCCAGAGCATTCCACAGATGCCTTGATGCTCAGCGTATTATATAATGAACGGCAACCACAAACTACTCACAGAATGATCCACCCTGCGTTAAACAACATAAATAAATGTGATGTATTGTGGACTGAATACTAGAAACATACCCCTTAGCAGCAGGTTTTAACAGCCCCTAACCATTAAAGCTAGAAAAGCAGCAGTAAATCCCCCCTGAAGGGATGCCTGAAAGGTGACCAACCCTGCCTCAACCAAACCAATCCTTAAAAACAATACGGAGAACTCTGCCATTCTCTGTGTCCATCAGATACACAGGCCAGGTTACCTCTGGCCACTAGGAGTTTTCCTTCAATGGTGTCAGTCACACGGCTCCGGTTAAAGTTCAAGAACTGCCTCAGGAATATGTCTGAGTCTCGCCTTCTATCCCAGAGTACCAGTCTGGCCATGGGGCTTTGTTAGTTCAGGAAACAGCAACTTGGGATACTGGGAATCCAAGTTTGTGTAAAAAAAAAAAAAAATAGAAAAGTCCTCATTAATAATTCCCCAATAAGGAGACAGTCCCACAGGAACTTCCTCAATACGAAATAGGACTCCTGAACCCTGCATCACAGGATCAACCACGCAGCAAACAAATTTGATACATTCCCACATTGCTCTAATTTCCAACCCACTGGCAGACTGAAGGGTTGATCAACAGTGCAGCACGCGTCTTTAGAAAATGGCCACAAGTATCCACTTGTGGAATGATGAGACAACTGTGTGCTAAATAACTTCAATCAGCCTCGTCAGGGGTGATAAGCGCCATATAAATGTATATCGCCACAATGTTTTAGATCACAATCCACCAGTGGGAACGCAGATCAACCATGTTGGAAAGGTCGCTGACAAATGGCCATGTTGTCCTGGGTGATGTTTCACAAGTGGGACAAAGAGCAGAAGGCCTTTCACACCCCCACCCCAACATAGACCTACTTGATACATGACAGGTTGACCATTACCTCAAACATGCATCAAAGGCCTTCAACACAGCATTTTAGACCAAGTTGACAGAACACTGGTGGGACAACAATCGGCCTATTGCAAAAGTATTCAACACATGGCCAGATGGCCACAGCTTACAAATGACAAGTGGTCCAAAGCTCAACCATGTAAAAAGGTTTCGACACACAATGATACGGACCTAGCTGATAATTCACTAGTGGACCGGTGCGTCAAACATCGACAAGCATCTTTAAGTCAATGCCATATTGCTCAGATTTACAATCCACTAGTGGGCTGATGTATCAAAATTAGCAAATATCTTCCACACACACAGTAATGTAGCCTTGCTGACAATCCACGAGCACATTGAAGCATCAATTCTATACCACACATCTTGGACATGTTACCACGCTCCGTTGTTTCAGGGTAAACTTGTGGAATGAAGCATTAAACGTAGCAAAAGTCTTCAACAAATGCAGGCCCATCCCTCACTGATAGTCCACGAGCAGAACCAGTGGTCAACTGTGCACAATTTAACATATGACCTTGGTTGTCAATCGTCCACTCGTAGACTGATGCATCAACTACAGACAATGCCACTGCTGTTGTCAATCTGCCACTGCAGTGACACGGTGACTGCATGAAAACATTCTTGACACACATGGCCACACAGCCGGAGTCACCTGTCCGCTTAACACCATTTCAAAGGACATTATATGAAAGATACAGCACACGAGGCTCGCCGTTTTGCCCATATAAGTGCCCTCTGGTGTGACTGCAAGCCTTATCTGCAGCCCTGGTGGTGAAAGGCCACTTCCGGTGCTGTGTCACGGCCTGGCATTAGAGATGAGACACAGTGCAGCTTTCAGCCAAGCCCAGCGGTCTGCGACCATCATTAAGACCTGAATCAAGCGCTACGTTTGCACTGTGTACAAATAAAGAGCATGCTCCTACCTGCGCCAGCGGGAGGCAAAGATCAGAGCCCTTCCAGCCCCGTGAGCCATGTCTAGTAGATGCCTGCGGCCTCAATGACCCACGCATGATTGCGCAGCTGTGTCATCCGAACAGTCTCACAGAAATGAGCTAAGCTCCAATTGGTTCCGCGGGGTGGTTAGTGAAGTGTCACGCCTCTTTCCTAAGACAGCCGGTTTCCTTTCTCTCTTCCTATCCTAGCTTTGCGCTTTAAACGCATGTGGGTGGTGCAATTCAAGCGCTGTGTGTAAAAACAGACACCAGTGCTTCCTGTTTTACAGAGAGAAATATTTAGAATTGCAGGCCGCTGAGAAAGCAGAAGGAACCAGGAATTTAAATAAAAAGCAGCGGCGAGGCCTACAGTCCAGTTTGTGAATAAGGAAGATGGATGAAGGAATTGAAAACATGTGCAAGGATTTCTGCAATGTATCCTTCCAAGGTTTTATTTTTTGATTTGCAATCAGTTCGAGAACCAGAAGTTCAGGAAAAGTTAGCAAATCTTAGGGTCCAAATAGCCGTAGCATCATCCATTCGAAGCCCACCAAACTTTATGTAACCCTTATTTTTCACCAGGCGTTGGCAATGCCAATGTGTCTGGCTAATAAATAATAGTGCCCCTTCAGTCACCGATGTCCTATGTCCTTAGCGGCACAAGAAGTCATTATACAAGCACTCTGTCACTCGTGGTTCACTCATGTATCCTTTCGTCCACCCACTGATTCATTCACCTACAAACCACAATAAAACACACACACAGACTGAACAAGATATACAGATTATTAAAGAAATAAAAGAAAACATGCTGATGCTTAAACATATCAGGCATATGCTTGCAGTAACAAATGACATTGAACATGGCACCAGAAGGCCGTCTTTCAATGGTGCTGTACGCAGCCACGGCCCATCCTATTAGGCTGAGGAGCCACGCCCCTCACCTATTGGCCACTATAAAGAATGTCTGTAAGGCTGAGCAAAGGTCGGCCTGACAGACACTCTTCGTTTTCAGGTCAGGTAGCCAGGAGCTAGACCTGTGATAAATGCGCAGGGTCCTGGAACCCTCAGATGAACTTTGCCGGGATGAAGAAGTCACTGCTCCTGTGTGCTTGACGTCTTCGGCCTGGCAAAGCACCTCAAGGCCCTCCCCCTCGTGACGAGGGGAATACCTGGGAGCTTCAGTTCTAAACCATGAAATGCCCAGGGCCAAGTGTCAATTACTGACACCTCATCACAGAAAAGGGTGGGATCAGCAGTCTCACTGACCCCATCCCACCCTGCGATGAGTGAAAAACTGCTGCCTTCCCTCATTGGTTGACCGAAGGTTAGCCAGTGAGGGAAGGCACCAGTCTCAACCCTCATGGGAATCTAAGGCTTGAGACTGCTGCCTTCCCTCATTGGCTGACAGAAGGTTAGCCAGTGAGGGAAGGCAGCAGTCTCAACCCTCATGGAATCTAAGGCTTGAGACTGCTGCCCTCCCTCATTGGCTGACCTTAGGTGATGGATGTGTGTGTGTGAATGAGTGAATGCATGAGCGTGAGTGAATGTGTACATGAGTGTACACCCGCCCCCTCCCTGGTAAAAGTACAGGCAGCCACTGGTATTGCCATTTTAAAGCTCCAGTACGGCTACCAATGTGTTGGAATTTGTAAACAATGATTCATTGGAGCCAATACCATTTCATGTTGGTTGCCTGAAAATGTTCAACCTCTAGGGTTTGCTAAAGGGGCAATCAACACCAAAATCCTTGCCTTCAAAGGTAATCTGTGGGGTGTGATGTAACAAGATGCATTGCTATAGGGCTTAACACAGTGAAATAACAATCCACCCTTAAACACATATTGGCTAATGGCTACAGTGGTCAACCCCAAAGCTGGGGAACCGGGCTTAAATCGCGGCAGGGAATCTCAACATCCTGTGATTCTGGGCAAATAACTTCATCTCCTTGTGACTAACAACATGAATTTGTCCGCCTGTAACACAACTGGTGCTCATGCAAAGTGATCTGATACCTTCGGATCAAGTTCTCACTATATAGAACTCAGAAAAAACATGCTTGTCAGAATAAATATAAATCGGGTCTACCGCACTTGTAACTTTTTATAATAAACACATCATAACAAGGGTTCTAAAATAAAATTGTCAAATACACCAATGACATCAATAGCCTTTATTATTTGTGTGCCACCGTAATTACCTCTGAACTGATGTATTAAGCATAAGCGTTCCCACAAGGCATATGTTAAGTATACAGTAATAAAAGTACCATAGTATCAAAGTTATAGAATATCCCTCCAAAGAGGGGTTAATAAGCATTATCATAGTGCAAATTCCCACAGTTTGTTTGGGTGGGTCACCGGCAGCAAGACTTTGGTCTACTAAAGTAATCTATGAGTTTCAGTGCAATAAAATATCTGTCTACTGGCTTTATTGTAGTGTAATATCAATCCACCCTTCAAAATCTACTGCCTTTCACGCATGCTTTTCACAAAAAGTAAGTCAGTCTTAATTTCTTTTTTATAAACTTTCACAATAAACAGATCAAACCTTTGGAATCAAACATATCTTTCTACAATGAATCAATAAGGTCTACAGCCTTTATGGCCTGCTTGATACCATAACTAACACAGGTCAACTTAAACGTGCTTACACTGCAAACCATCATGCAAACAGTTATAAAATGAAAAATAAGTACACAATTACAGTTGGCAAACAATACACATCCCGACTCAAAATGGCCTAACAATGATTATCACAGTGAAAATCTTCTACTCCTTTGCTCTGTCACAGGGGGTGGCCAACACCAAACACTTTGCCTGCTATGGTAATTGATGAGATTTCATGTAACAAAAACCTGTCCAGAGCATATAGCACAATGTGATAATCTACTGTTAAATCACTTTTAGCTTAAAAAATGCTTTTCACAGTAAGTAAGACAGGCCTGCCTCATAATAAACAGCTCAGTCCTGTGGCACTGGACATATCTTTTCACTGTGAACCAATGAGGCCCGTGGTCTTTATCATTAGCTTGTCACCATATTCAACTCAGGCCCGCTGTATTGAACATAAGCTTTTCCAAAAGGCATCTGTTCGCATTGGGGGTCTCTAGCTGGCTGAGGTAGGTACCCTAGTCCAAGTAGGGACCCTTGCTTCTAAGTCAGGGAAAGGAAGGACACCTTCTCAGATAGCCCCTGCTCACCCCCTCGGTAGCTTGGCACGAGCAGCCAGGCTTATCTCCAAGACAAATGTGTAAAGTATTTGCAACCACGCTCTCAGTAACACAGTGATACCACCACAAATGGACACCACACAAGTCTCATGAAACGATTATATGTTTATAAAGAAAAGATCTCACTCTCCTCTCGGCTTGGGCCTCCAATGCGACTTCGTTGATCTTGGGCAGTGGAACTCAGACCCCCGACGGTGATGGTTCGAGGTCACTCCTTGGCAAAGGCAGGCTCGGGCCGGCAGCGGTGAATTTTCACAGCTCCTCTGGGGATGCCGGTCCGGGCCAATGGCAATGACGATCGCAGAACTTCTGATCACGCTGTCGATCGAAGCAGAGAACACGACTGCTCCTGGACACACAGTCACGGGGCAATTCTCACGAAGGTCTCAGGCTGCAACAGACTCACTTGGGCTCCGAGTGCACACGATCACAGGGCAATCCTCATGAAGGTCTCAGGCTGCATGAAGCACATTCACACAGCGTCGCTGAGACTCACTTGGACTCCGGGTGCACACGTTCACGGGGCAGTTCTTACGAAGGTCTCAGGCTGCACGAAGCACACACACACGGCGTCGTTGAGACACATTTGGAAACTTTTATGTTCCTGAGTTTCCACAACAGGGAGCCAGCTCTCCTCGGGCCCTTGGAGACACGTTACTTCGGGACAGAGCACAGAGCAAAGTCCTTTCAAGCAGGGGGACACAGCACACAGCAAAGTCCCTTAGCCTCTTCTTAGATAAATCAGCAAACTGCAGGCCAGCCCCAGAACACACAGCAATGGTCAGTCATTCTCTTCAGTCTCTTCAGCTGCTCTTCCGTGGCAGAGGTTCCTCTTGACCGCGAAGTAGTTTCAATCCTTTTCAGTCTTGATCAGTCCAACTTTCAGGGGTTTCAGCTCTCATAGTTATACCCCTAAATGTATTTGAAGTCTTTATGTTCAGGGGGCACTGACGCCTGTCCAAACCAGTTCTGGGTGCCTCCCTGCCAGTGACACCTTCTTCTTTTGATAGTGGGGGTCTGGGTTCTCAATCACTCAGCAGGAGATGGAGCCATTGTTTTATGGCAAATACAAAAACAGTTGATGGACAGAATGTAGAACAATGTCATATATTCACCCCAGTACAGAGATCTGGGTCTAAATCCATCGTTTTTTTGCTCACCATGCCATTCCAGTTTGAACCCAGCCATATGCAAATCAGTCTTGACCCTGTGCCTCATGGGAACAGTCCAGCCCGAACTGCCAAGCCTGGTCCTCCCTGGACTGGAAACAAGCCTCCTAGGACTGGTTTCGGGGTTTCACCCCTCTTCAGCCAGGATAGCTTGATTCCAGTGGCATGGAGAGCACGGGACCCACGTCTGGGCATACCATTCCCACTCAGGGTGACAAATGCAAAAGCAACAGTTGAGGGACAGAATGTAGAACAATGTCATACATTCACCCCAGTACAGAGATCTGGGCCTAAATCCATCGTTTTTTTGCTCACCATGCCACTCCAGTTTGAACCCAGCCATATGCAAATCAGTCGTGACCCATGAGGCACAGGGTCAAGACTGATTTGCATATGGCCATGTCTGAACTGGGGTGGGGTGGTGAGCAAAATAACGGTGGATTAAACCCAGATCTGTGACTGGGGGTGAATGTTTTGCCAATGTGCGACATTCTGTCCATCATCTTGTGTGTTTTGCTGTTCGCCCTATGTGGGAAGGGTATGCCCAGACGTGGGTCCCGTGCTCACTACGCCACTGGAGTCAAGCTATCCTGGCTGAAGAGGGGTGAAACCCCGAAACCGGTCCTAGGATGTTTGATTCCGGTCCAGGGAAGACATGGCTTGGCAGTTCGGGCTGGACTGTTCCCATGAGGCACAGGGTCAAGACTGATTTGCATATGGCCATGTCTGAACTGGGGTGGCGTGGTGAGCAAAATAACGATGGATTAAACCCAGATCTGTGAATGGGGGTGACTGTTTTGCCAATGTGCAACATTCTGTCCATCATCTTGTGTGTTTTATTGTTTTATGGCAGCAGCCCAGGCCTCTTCATATCCAGGGGCTACTCCTCCCCTTACACTCCAGATGCAGGTCAGCCCTGGCTGTCTCACCTACTCCTCCCCTGTGTCAAGACATTCCCCAGATCCTATCACATTAAAATCCAGACAGTCAATCCACAACAGAGGCAGAGACACACAGAATTGTAAGAACAAAAAAACAGCCACTTCTAAAAGCGTGGTTTCTAATCATACAATTCAAAAACCACCATCACAAAAAGATGTGTTATTAAATTGTGAGTTCAGGCACACTAAACTTCACCTCTCCAGCTTAAACCTGTGGGAAGATAGGCTGGAAACATATTACACAGCCTCCTCTATTCTGTCCTATGGGCAAGATGGCCTTGCAACCGTGAAAAACGAAATGGAAAGTATTTCACTGTCAGGACATGGTACACACCTCAGTACATGTCCTACCTTTCACATACACTACACCCTGCCCAGGGGGGTACCTTGGGCCTACCATAGGGGTGTCTGATGTGCATAAAAAGGGAAGGTCAGGCCTGGCAAGTCGGTGCACTTGCCATGACAACAAGGCAGTTAAACTGCGCGCAGGCACTGCAGTGGCAGGCCTGAGATCTCTTTTTATGGCTACTTGTGTGGGTAGCACAATTAATGCAAATTAATACTAGTGGGCCTGCAGCACTATCAGCTCTGGCACACATAGTGCACTTTACTAGGGACTTTACTAGTAAGTCAAACATACCAATTATGCACAATCAATCACCATAACAATTTACACAGAGAGCATATGCACTTTAGCAATGATCAGCAGCAGTAAAGTGGCCAGAGTCCTAAAACCACCAAAAACAGGTCAGAAACAATACAGGAGTAAGGCAAAAAGTTTAGGATGACCCTGCAAAAAGGGCCAAGTCCAACAGCAACCATTAGGCATACAGCCATAGAATGACCCAAAGAACACAAGACGGACTGTCATCCACACAGTCATCACAAGCAGGCTTGACTTCAGCAACGCACTCTTCGCCGGAATATCCAGGCAACTCCTACAAAGACTCCAAACCATCCAGAACCCTAACGCAAGACTCATACTGGACTTACCACGCTGCACCCACATCGGACCGCACCTCGTGCAACTCCACTGCCTCCCCATTCACAAATGCAGCCAAATCAAACCACTCACACGTGCAAAGCCCTACACAATATTCGACCAACATACCTTAACAACCTCATACACTTTCACCAACGAGACATCAACAATCTACCTCACTCTCGCCTACATACACCCAAGCATTTATAAAAACAAAGCAGGAGGTCGCTCCTTCTTCTACATCGCACTCAAAACATGGAACAACTTCCTCAAGCACATCAGGGCAACCTCCTCTTCTTGGGTTCCGCAAGAAGCTGAAGACCTGGCTTTTCAAATAACATGAGTTTTATCAAAAATGGACGAACCCAGTGGTGTTGGTACGATCACTGGCAAGCAGTGCTTGGGAACCCACTAGGTGAGTAAAAGGCCCCTCACACACCAACCTGGTTGGTGTCATGCTTCATCATAGGGGCCTCAACCGGGTGGCCGAGCGCCTCCCGGTTGTGCTGCAACGCCTGACTACAGCGGAGCTGGTGTGGTGTGATAGTGTGATGTGGTGAAAGATTAAAAATACCTCTGAGAATCCTTGCAGAGGGAAATTTATTAATGGTGGCTCAGGATATATTAAAATTAAAATTATGTGAAGCAACTACGAAAAGGATTACATTTCTGATAGTTGACTATGTGGTCGGTCTACATGTTTCAGCCCACCTCAGGATGTGCGGGGCTTTCTTCAGGACCAGAAAGTGCAGTGAGTGGCAATATAGAGCCACGTGAATAGTGAAAAAAATTTAAAAAGATAATTTACCTACACACTCTCTAAGGTGTGTGGAAACGGTATCGGCTCAATGGCAGACACCGCAGCGAAAAAAGACCTGTGGGAAAGAAGAACACAATACACAGACACATATAGCAAATGATGCTAGGATTCGCAACAGATATAAAATGCAATCTTTTACTGACTGTGAAAGGATCAATGTTAGCAAACGGTCGTACAAGTGGCAACACACACTCTGTGACATGCGGCTATTGGTTGGTGCTGCACGATGTCAAGTGATTGAGCGGGCGGAATACGCCCTATGTGAGCTATCGGTGAGGTCAGCAGGGGGCGTGTGGACTGTCCTCGTGGGGTGCCTGGTTGGTGAAGCAGGCAACTTGAAACGGTGATGCCGTGTACCCACTGGCTAGAATGGTCGGGCTAGATCGCAACGAGTGAGCGATGGTGCAATTAGCAGGTCAATGGGCTGTGCGTGTACCAAACTGAGTGTAGGGTACAGTGGTGGGGCGATTACCCCTGGGTGGCGCGCTACAAATAGAAAATAAAAATAAGGAATAAGAAGTATTACACTATGGCTGAATTTTGATCGCTGATCAGGAAGGGGAGGAGTGCGCTCCTCGTAACACAGATTCTGCGAAAGAACGAGATAATGTCAGGCAAGGGCATATTAGAAGTAGATAGCCCGGCAGAGCCAGCAATAAGCAGCGCGCGTCACCTTACTTGGTCAGGAAGCAGCACCCGCATGGCACTTACTGTGGTCTCCCGGTTCCTGGATGGTATGGAGTCCAAGATAATGGGAGAATATAAGGGAACAGGGGCCATTGCGTACGTGCTGAGGGTCCAGTGATCGCGGGAGGGGCAGAGCAGTCTGCGCATGTGTCAGAAAGGAATGCTAATTGCACGCGAATGCGGGATGGAGGTTGCTTGGGGCGCGCATGCGTCCAGAATGCTGCTCAGGCGCGCATGCGCAGAGAACTAGGAATGTGAAGTAACACAAGGAAACGGAGCACTCGAGGAGCTGATTATGGTGCTGAGACGAGGGTGTAAGCAGCAGGCTGGAATTTAGACAGCGGCTGTTATGCTTATGAATAGAAAAGCCATGCTGGAGAATGTGAGGATATGGGTGGTGTAAGGCGGGAATACACATGCTGTAGAAGCTGTGGAACATGCCAGAGACTGCAGCCATATGGTTAGGGTCTCCTCAGGCTATTCCAGGGGATATTGTCATTTAGCCCAGTTATATGGCTAGAGAGGCGATAAATCCATCTTTGTTCCTGTTCAAAAAGGCGACTCTGAATGTTGGGTAAGTTGTTGTCCAGGGCCTCCAGGACGACCCATCTCATGTCGTTGGTGGTGTGGCCTTTTTCTAAAAAATGATTCGTCATTTTTGTGATGTTTTTCCTGCAGCGTATTGTGCTGCGATGCTCGCAAATTCTGGTTTTCACCTTCCGGGTAGTCATGCCAATATAGATGAGATTACATGGGCACGTTATTCGGTACACCACATTTTCAGTGTTACAATTCGTGTGTTTGCGTAGTTCCCATGTTTTGCCGGGTTCAAGGTTCACGCATTTGGTCGTTTCTGTGATATGGCAGACACTGCAGTTGCCGCAGGGGAAATGTCCTTTGATGTTAGGAAGACCCCAGGCGTTGAGGACCGTATTGTTGGGCCTGGGAAGGGATAGCGGTCTCGTGGATACAACAGTGTCTTTAATGGTGCGGGCTCTTTTGTTAGATAAGAGGGGAGGATCCCAATTGAGTTTGCCCGTGTTAAGTATTTTCCAATTCCTTTTGATGATTTGGGCAACTTTATGCGTCACTGTGTTATAGGTAGTCACACATGTCAATGGTGGATTGGTGGGTTCCTTGATGTAGTTGTCCAAAAGGCCGTCACGATTTTGATTCCTGGCCCTTTTGTTGGCTGCCTTGGTTATTTTGTGTGGATAGCCTCGTTGGTGCAGCTTCTGGCAGAGATCAGTGGCCTGTGTCTTGTAGTCTTTGATGTCACTGCAATTCCTACGGAGGCGGAGGAATTGACCGTACGGGAGATTTTCACGGAGGACTCGGGGATGGAAACTGGTAAAGTGCAGTAGGGAATTGCGGGCCGTTGGTTTGAAGTGCGTCTTGCTAATGAGGCCCCCCGAGGCTGCTTGTATATCCAAGTCAAGAAAGGTAGTCTGGTGCCTGTCTGCGTTGTGTGTGAATTTAAGATTAGGGTCACACGTGTTGATCCATTCGCAGAATGAGGCCAGGGATTCTTGTGATCCCTCCCAAATCAGAAGGATATCGTCAATGTATCGCCTATAAAATTTGATTTGGGGAATGCGTGGTATGCTGTTATTGAGAAGGTGTTTCGTCTCAAAGTGGTATACATATAAGCCCGCTATGCTGGGGGCGAAAACGCTCCCCATAGATGTGCCGTACTTCTGTAGGTAGAGTTTGCCCTGGTATTCAAAGTAATTCTCTTTGAGCGCTAGGGTGGCGCATTTCAGTACAAAGGAAGGTGGGGTTCTGTGTTGCCAGTTGGAGTCTTTTAGAGCCTCTTCCAATACTCTCAGAGTGTCATCTTGGGGGAGACTTGTATACAAGCTTTCCACGTCGAGGGACACGTGGATCAACACGTGTGACCCTAATCTTAAATTCACACACAACGCAGACAGGCACCAGACTACCTTTCTTGACTTGGATATACAAGCAGCCTCGGGGGGCCTCATTAGCAAGACGCACTTCAAACCAACGGCCCGCAATTCCCTACTGCACTTTACCAGTTTCCATCCCCGAGTCCTCCGTGAAAATCTCCCGTACGGTCAATTCCTCCGCCTCCGTAGGAATTGCAGTGACATCAAAGACTACAAGACACAGGCCACTGATCTCTGCCAGAAGCTGCACCAACGAGGCTATCCACACAAAATAACCAAGGCAGCCAACAAAAGGGCCAGGAATCAAAATCGTGACGGCCTTTTGGACAACTACATCAAGGAACCCACCAATCCGCCATTGACATGCGTTACTACCTATAACACAGTGACGCATAAAGTTGCCCAAATCATCAAAAGGAATTGGAAAATACTTAACACGGGCAAACTCAATTGGGAACCTCCCCTCTTATCTAACAAAAGAGCCCGCACCATTAAAGACACTGTTGTATCCACGAGACCGCTATCCCTTCCCAGGCCCACCAATACGGTCCTCAACGCCTGGGGTCTTCCTAACATCAAAGGACATTTCCCCTGCGGCAACTGCAGTGTCTGCCATATCACAGAAACGACCAAATGCTTGAACCTTGAACCCGGCAAAACATGGGAACTACGCAAACACACGAATTGTAACACTGAAAATGTGGTGTACCGAATAACGTGCCCATGTAATCTCATCTATATTGGCATGACTACCCGGAAGGTGAAAACCAGAATTTGCGAGCATCGCAGCACAATACGCTGCAGGAAAAACATCACAAAAATGACGAATCATTTTTTAGAAAAAGGCCACACCACCAACGACATGAGATGGGTCATCCTGGAGGCCCTGGACAACAACTTACCCAACATTCAGAGTCGCCTTTTTGAACAGGAACAAAGATGGATTTATCGCCTCTCTAGCCATATAACTGGGCTAAACGACAATATCCCCTGGAATAGGCTGAGGAGACCCTAACCATATGCCTGCAGTCTCTGGCATGTTCCACAGCATGTGTATTCCCGCCTTACACCACCCATATCCTCACATTCTCCAGCATGGCTTTTCTATTCATAAGCATAACAGCCGCTGTCTAAATTCCAGCCTGCTGCTTACACCCTCGTCTCAGCACCATAATCAGCTCCTCGAGTGATCCGTTTCCTTGTGTTACTTCACATTCCTAGTTCTCTGCGCATGCGCGCCTGAGCAGCATTCTGGACGCATGCGCGCCCCAAGCAACCTCCATCCCGCATTCGCGTGCAATTAGCATTCCTTACTGACACATGCGCAGACTGCTCTGCCCCTCCCGCGATCACTGGACCCTCAGCACGTACGCAATGGCCCCTGTTCCCTTATATTCTCCCATTATCTTGGACTCCATACCATCCAGGAACCGGGAGACCACAGTAGGTGCCATGCGGGTGCTGCTTCCTGACCAAGTAAGGTGACGCGCGCTGCTTATTGCTGGCTCTGCCGGGCTATCTACTTCTAATATGCCCTTGCCTGACATTATCTCGTTCTTTCGCAGAATCTGTGTTACGAGGAGCGCACTCCTCCCCTTCCTGATCAGCGATCAAAATTCAGCCATAGTGTAATACTTCTTATTCCTTATTTTTATTTTCTATTTGTAGCGCGCCACCCAGGGGTAATCGCCCCACCACTGTACCCTACACTCAGTTTGGTACACGCACAGCCCATTGACATGCTAATTGCACCATCGCTCACTCGTTGCGATCTAGCCCGACCATTCTAGCCAGTGGCTACACGGCATCACCGTTTCAAGTTGCCTGCTTCACCAACCAGGCACCCCACGAGGACAGTCCACACGCCCCCTGCTGACCTCACCGATCGCTCACATAGGGCGTATTCCGCCCGCTCAATCACTTGACATCGTGCAGCACCAACCAATAGCCGCATGTCACAGAGTGTGTGTTGCCACATGTACGACCGTTTGCTAACATTGATCCTTTCACAGTCAGTAAAAGATTGCATTTTATATCTGTTGCGAATCCTAGCATCATTTGCTATATGTGTCTGTGTATTGTGTTCTTCTTTCCAACACTTTTTTTTCGCTGCGGTGTCTGCCATTGAGCCGATACCGTTTCCACACACCTTAGAGAGTGTGTAGGTAAATTATCTTTTTAAAAATTTTAAACATTTTTCACTATTCACGTGGCTCTATTTTGCCACTCACTGCACTTTCTGGTCCTGAAGAAAGCCCCGCACATCCTGAGGTGGGCTGAAACATGTAGACCGACCACATAGTCAACTATCAGAAATTTAATCCTTTTCGTAGTTGCTTCACATAATTTTAATTTTAATATATCCTGAGCCGCCATTAATAAATTTCCCTCGGCAAGGATTCTCAGAGGTATTTTTAATCTTTCACCACATCACACTATCACACCACACCAGCTCCGCTGTAGTCAGGCGTTGCAGCACAACCGGGAGGCGCTCGGCCACCCGGTTGGGGCCCCTATGATGAAGCATGACACCAACCAGGTTGGTGTGTGAGGGGCCTTTTACTCACCTAGTGGGTTCCCAAGCACTGCTTGCCAGTGATCGTACCAACACCACTGGGTTCGTCCATTTTTGATAAAACTCATATATATAACAGGGGATACGGACGCACCCTTGCCTCCCTAGCTCTCTCATTGTTCTCTCCTTTTCAAATAACATAACAGAATTGCAAATGTTGGCAAAATGACTATCAGCAAAGAAAAATACTACCTCTCCTAAGAGGATATAACAACGACTATCACAAACCAAATCTACTATCCCCACACCTTATCGGAGAAGGTAGCCAACATCAGAACTCTTGTCTGCCATGGAGATTAACTGCAACAAAAATACTTCTCTGCAGGCTTTAATACAGAGTAATAACAATCGACCCTTAAATGCCAATCGTCTTTAAAATATGCTTTTCAAAGCAAATGCATCAGGCATACTGTCTTATTCAAATCAACTCAAATAAGTGTATTATGCAACAATTTATGCCATAACAATTAAAAATTGACGTTTGCAACACATAAGTGTAAAAATGATCGCAATTCATATCAACTTAAAACAACGTGGACACAGTTCATAAAATGCTACTCTCTGTGCATCAACAATTTGATTTAATTAAATCTATTCTAGTTACTATGTAAAACAATTTAAGTGCAAATGCAAACTGAATACTCTACGACGCACTATTAAAGCCAATTTTCTCTATTTCCACTATTAAAACCATTTTCCATTGAGTAGAGCAATCGTTGGATCTTATGAAACATACCAACTGTCCCTAGGTACAGATACCAAGGTGTGCATCTACTAGTTGCCTTCACAGGGCAAATATACCTTTTAGAAATTATAGCAAAGCTCCCCTTCGACTCCATGTCGATCGCTATAGGATACAATCAAACTGAGCTCAGACCTACTACATAGAATTTGCGTAGCTTGTTAAAAAGACTACAATTTGTCTAAATAATTACAATTTTAGTGACAGCCCTATAAAAATTAGCCTTGGTGAAATCAGCCAAAAAAAAAGCCCGTACCTATTCATGCATTTGGTAAAGTGCAGGTGCAAGTTAGAATGTGCAATAATAACTCTCGGCACAGAATTATTCAAACCGCAGTCTGCGCAAAGGCGCACTATCCACCCGCCCTATGAGGTGCCAAAAGGTAAGTAACAGATTCTTATAGGATCATATTCTAAATTATATTGTACACGAAACACTTAATGTCAGTGTTGGATATGTACCCAATTCTAACAAAAGCAAAAAGCGTAATCAAACAATGACATGGTAGTAAGGTACTGTATCATAATTCTATTCATGAGTGCTTGAAAAGTGTCAATGAACTTCTGGTTCAACAAACAAGATGAATATGAAACAACGATCAAAGGTCTTCTTTTCTGGTGCAGAAAGCGTTTTATTTTTTCAGCCCAGCATCATGGCATTCCAATGCATTTCGGTTATAAAAACCTTCATCAGGGAAAAGCTGAAAGAATATATGTATACCCATAAGTACTTTGAATTCCTATACAAATGACATCTTATGAAAATACAAAACAATTCAACAGGTAAAAGCATATATTGTGTGCACATGTGTTTTTATCATGAATTGCATCCAGTGTTTTTAACCAGTGTTTTAAACAGCCAATATCTTAGAGCAGTTAGAGAATCCAGAGACAAACAATAGCCACCTATAATAATGACAAATCTGGAAACTTTCATGATATAAGATCGAACAACACCAAATTCTGATACATGTTCAAACGTATACAGATATTGCAACAAAAGCCCCAAGACCCTGTGAACATCAGTCGAGTGAAAAACCGAATGAACAGTGATCACGAAGTGTGAACGATAATGCTACCCAGCCACCTGTAGAAGTCAAGATCACCGTGTGCGCGCGAATGTGCAAAACAAAAGGCTCACCGCCAGATTTCTCTGTGAGCTTGTGCTATCAATAAGGTGAACCTGCAACGAAAACGGCTGCGGCATGGAAGTATGTAGCGTCTTAGTTCAATGAGTGTCTGTTTGAAAAAGTGCAATAATTGCATCAGTTGCGGGTTAGCCAGCAAAGGAGTAAGCTTCACTAAGTGAAGCGTTTTAAGCATAAAGGTTACCTGCTAACGAGCCGCCGTTATGTGCCTAGAAGGAGTTCGATGTTCCGACAGGAAAAGTGTGGAACTGTTTCGGCGCCATGTCCGTTTGTATATAACACGGACCACGTGTAATGCGTGCCGTGCGTGCCTGTGTGACTGATGTGGAAAACAGACTGTAGCCCAGACGTGGTGTAAACACTGCTGAAGCCAAAAATAAAGCCGGACACCCGTGCAATAAAGACAGAATGTGTCGTGAGTGTTTCATTGAGAAGTAGGATGCGCTGAAATGGTCATGAAAGTGAGGAAAGATACAAAAATGGAAATGAAGAGCCAATTGTAAAAAAAACCTGTATACAGACATGCTACCAATGATTTGCGCGAATACCACAAATGGAAAGTTGTTAACAGTGAGTTTCCATGCTATTCAATAAGCATGTAACGTTATACAATCCAAATTGTCACGGAAAGTGAGAAAGTTCACAGAAAATGAATGAGTTCAATTTTATCATTCAGCCCACAAGGGATCATAGTTTGCAAGAACCGTATCCAAAAGGTCTCTCTTTGAGCCAGATATTTATTAGGGTCAACATGTGGTGGTGCCGACACATGTTCAAGGATTGTAAATCGGAGTTTGGGTGCCATACTCCTTTGCTGGCTAACCCGCAACTGATGCAATTATTGCACTTTTTCAAACAGACACTCATTGAACTAAGACGCTACATACTTCCATGCCGCAGCCGTTTTCGTTGCAGGCTCTTGATTACGCCTATTAAGTAAGTGGCAGCACGGTTCACTTTCTATGACTTTATAACATTAATCGAAGGTTACTGGAGACGCCAATTCACTTTTTATAACCTGGCCTTTTCCCCTTCCTTTTTCAGTACGGTCATCTTTCACCTTATTGATAGCACAAGCTCACAGAGAAATCTGGCGGTGAGCCTTTTGTTTTGCACATTCGCGCGCACACGGTGATCTTGACTTCTACAGGTGGCTGGGTAGCATTATCGTTCACACTTCGTGATCACTGTTAATTCGGTTTTTCACTCGACTGATGTTCACAGGGTCTTGGGGCTTTTGTTGCAATATCTGTATACGTTTGAACATGTATCAGAATTTGGTGTTGTTCGATCTTATATAATGAAAGTTTCCAGATTTGTCATTATTATAGGTGGCTATTGTTTGTCTCTGGATTCTCTAACTGCTCTAAGATATTGGCTGTTTAAAACACTGGTTAAAAACACTGGATGCAATTCATGATAAAAACACATGTGCACACAATATATGCTTTTACCTGTTGAAAATTGTTTTGTATTTTCATAAGATGTCATTTGTATAGGAATTCAAAGTACTTATGGGTATACATATATTCTTTCAGCTTTTCCCTGATGAAGGTTTTTATAACCGAAATGCATTGGAATGCCATGATGCTGGGCTGAAAAAATAAAACGCTTTCTGCACCAGAAAAGAAGACCTTTGATCGTTGTTTCATATTCATCTTGTTTGTTGAACCAGAAGTTCATTGACACTTTTCAAGCACTCATGAATTGAATTATGATACAGTACCTTACTAGCATGTCATTGTTTGATTACGCTTTTTGCTTTTGTTAGAATTGGGTACATATCCAACACTGACATTAAGTGTTTCGTGTACAATATAATTTATAATATGATCCTATAAGAATCTGTTACTTACCTTTTGGCACCTCATAGGGCGGGTGGATAGTGCGCCTTTGCTCAGACTGCGGTTTGAATAATTCTGTGCCTTACTTACATAGCCTGTTCGGGGCTGAACAGGTCTCACAAAGGCAGCACCCTTGATCACTTAAGTTTCACTAATTGTAAATACCTTATTTCATAAACTAATACATAATTACAGGAGTGCAGGTTGTCTACCCTTACATTCTTGTCAATAATAACTCTCATCACCCTGCCTTCGTCTGTACGATGCTCCATGTCATCCATTATGCTGCTGGTTCCTTTGATGCAGGTTCCAGACCAAGCTCTATTTTACATGGGACGGATTTATCAAGAGGTAAGCAGTAGCAGTACCCCAGGGACAAATGCAATTTGCTAGCTGTCAGTTTGTATCTTTTGCCGCTTCCTTTTCCTCTGTCCATTGCAGATCGTTTGACCTTCCAAGCAGCCTGTATGTAAGAAGCTACTGCCTGGTAAATTTCCATACGATCAGCTCTATAGCAGAATAAAAGGTCCGCGCTTCAGCACCTCAGATAAAATTTTAGAACTAGTGGATGTAAGTAGTACCTTCGGATTTTCAGTGAGATATCACATAGCAGCATAAAATGTGTGATTGTTTCTCGGTCAACTAATGTGCAGACGTACCTTTCAGATCCACCTCCAGGGGCTTTACCCCATGATTTCGTGAAGGCCTCTACCTGTAGAGTTCCCCATCTAAACATGAGGTATGAGGCACTTTTCTCAGGAGGAAATAGCAAGTCCAGGAATGGCTCCCAAATCGGTTCATGTTTTACTTCAGGTAGTTGTACGGTCTTTATCACACTTTCACAAAAGCTCAGGCCTACAGCCTTGATTATTGACTTGCCACCATAACCAACTCAGTCCTGCTGTAGTGAACACAAGCTTTCCCACCAGGAAAACGGGCATACCGGCAATCTTTTTCAGTGGAGGCCCACAACTTCTTCTCAATCAAATGCTGTACTTCAGATACGCCTCCCTCTAAGTAGCACTTCTGAAAGATCATTTTACATTGAACAAATTAGGTCTGACCCAGTTTTGTTGTCAAGCCAGACCTAAAAACTACTGAACGAATGTACCCCGCAGCAGGAAAGGATCAATTCTGGCAAAAGGTCGGTCTGCATGCCATCTTTAATATAATTCCATTTACACATTTTTGCTGTAGCAGAGAGCAAATTTTCCTAAAACACTTCCTTGGAATTTTCCCTCTCTAGACCCCCCCGCTATAACTTTTCCCATTTCTTGACCAACCAGCACAAAATATAGAATGAAGACATTGAACGTAATGCTTCCACCAACTTTTTTACATATTTTGTAAACAGCACCAAAGTTAATAGCAAATATAAAAGCTATTTCCCACGGAATTCTCGACTGTTAAGGATATGAATACATTTATGACAATCATTCAACCCTTCAGGCACAATTCACTCCCATGCTTGACCGGTTTCAGAGCTAAGTAAGGTTTGAGTACAAATGCAAACATTTAACGTTGAGTGCCCCACTTACTCTGCTTTCTTAAATATAAGGGGAAAGTGGCCAGGAGGCTAAAGGGCATTTGAAGCAAAATTAGAAATCTATGCAATAAAAAATATTTTACTTCCTACCACCAGCCAAGATAATGGGACAAAAGCGTGGCGGGGGGCTTTAGGAAAATTGGTTTGCACAGAGACACCGTAGCACTCTGGATCTCTTCTAAACACAAATAAATATGTAATGTTCTACTGCTCACTTTCAAACCCCATTCCAGTTTCAGACTTTGACTCACACGGTGTCATCACTGGTCAAGCTATATTGGTTCCTTTTACAGGGTCACGGAGTGAGGAAGCGATACCACAGGGTGTGCATACAACTAACTGGGAAGCCTGCAAAGAGAAGGTTTACAGCTAATTATCTGGAGGATCTGTGCAGCAAATGTCAATTGAGGGGTGTGAAACCTGCCCAGCGCTTTGGCGGCAGCCTTGGGAAGCTGGAGGTCTTCATGGTGTGGGAGGCGGTCAGTTCAAGTGCCTCAGGCTGTGCTTGGCATAAAGCCCCACCCCCTCCACGGCCTCGCCCCATCCTCACACAGTGAAAAAGTTTTACAAGTTGGCAGTTTTTTTTTTTTTTTTTTACATTTTTTTGACTAAACATAAGTTTGACAAAACAAGTGTTCCATCTTAGGGAAAGCATCTCATTATACAAATGTCCATAACATTGTACATTTCCAGTTTTCGCGACAGTACAAACGTGTCTTACCAGGTTATTGTCAGTCCTGGTTACAATTGAACATTCCCTTGAGCCCTTTACTTAGTCTCGTTTAAGCTTCTTAATTAGTCTAACTCGGTTGACATTCCTCCTTCTATGGTTCCATAATCACCCAAGTCTCAGTGACCTCTGTAGGCCAACCACCTGCCCCAGATCTTGTCCCCCTTCTTTTGGCACCCTCTAGGTCTGCAACTTAATGCCTCAGCACCAACTGATCTAAGCTGGAAGAGGGCAGTCTCACAACATCCTATAACCTCTTATTGTCTATCCAGTTTCTGCGGCATCCGAAGGGGCTTGTCTCATGACACAATGCTAGCTTTATAGGTTTAGAACACCATGTCCATGGGTTACAGGCCCCCTCCTGACAATGACACCTACACAGACTGTGCCATACCTAGGCAGTCAGGACCAGCAGTGCCCAGGCAGGGCTGACTGGTGCTTTTCATACTACGGCGCAGCCGCGTATAATAATCTTGCGCACATGACGTGGGAGTATTAACTCAAAAGCATTGTGTTTTCCAATGTGCTCTGGTATGTTTTAATTGGAATCAGGCTATCGCTCAAAAAGGTGTGCTTGTTTGTTTTGCTATAAGGTGTGATTACACAGTTAAAAGAGACTTTCTCATGACTATGTTGTCTTTCCTATCTAGTGGCCATGCCCCTGTCAGTATGACGCTTAAGTTCTCAGGAACAGACTTACTAACATTTCGAATCAGCTTTGCATAACAAAAGGGATGCAAATCAGCATAAAATGTTTAGGGCTTACTTTCCAGGTTAAACCTTTATTTCCACTGGAAAGTACCTCAAAAGTAATGCAAAGTAGCATTAGTTTATGTCAAGGGGGTGTACAATGGGTGAAGTATGGGCATTTGCATGCAACCACCAATGATTTTTGACACAAAGCCCTATCTAATCAGATTTGTAGACAGGGCTTGCTAACAATAAAAAATTGCCTCTTTGAGACTGGCATTAAAATGGGGAAATGTTTTCATTTTTCCAAAAGGTTTTGATTTTGCATGTATGTTGCACTGTACAGAACACATCCAAAGTGGAAAAGGTTTTTCTAGACATAGTACTTTGTACTGGAACGGTACCTTTCCAGTACAAAACCTATGCAAGATATCCAGCAGACACTTATGCAAAGGTTTGTGCACGGCGCTAGGCCGCATGATTGTGTCCCAACAGTAGTGAAGACAACAGGAGCGCCATATCTTGCTAGATACAACACTAGCCTGCTATCTCCAATTGACGCAACACAAGCCAGTAACTTTGGTTGCGGCGCTGTATTGCGTGACAACTTTGTAATATGTCACCTTAATCGGTGCTTAATTTGAGCCGGTGGTTGTTGGTGGGGCCCACCGGCATTCATTTTTGGAGATTGGCACTTATTTTACCTCTTCAGACATTTCCTGAGAGTAAGAGAGGCAAAAACACACACAGGGGGAAGAAGGAGGAAAAGAAAGATGGCAAAACCGTCATAAAGGTGGGAAAGCATAGACCCGCAAAAGTGCAATAAAGAGGCAGGGGGATTAAAGAGGCCTGAGGTGAATCGAAGATTACTCAGTCTTGGTATTCGGGGCGCTGATATTTGATAGCGCCGGCTCCGGGCTTCTCAGCACTGCTTCGGGCACCGGCACTCATTCCTTTCCAAATTAAACACTGCCCTCAGTGCATCTCTTACAACTCTCAATGGTGCACATTGTATCGACCTACGATGGATGAAACGCTGAGTAATCCCGACAGCAATTCTAGCCTGGACCTGCAAGACCCACACTGATAGTAGCTGCAACAGATGACTCATGGATCGGCCCCTCCCACTGCCTGTGGCGCTACACTTACTGCGCGTGCTTCCTGAGCTTACTAGCCTCGAGTGCCTCTCATGCTAATGAGCGAATTAAGCAGGCGTGGGTGAGGTGAGTAATCAAAGAGACACTCCGTGTTGCTCCCTTCCATGCATGGGAGCTGGAAGGAGGGTTGATGGCTGGGGTTGCTCCAGCAGGGCTAGCACCCTGAGTTTTAGAGGAAGCGAGGGTCATGAAGGATAGACAATTGCTAAGTTGTTGTTGAAAATAAAAATAAAGGGCACCCCATCTAAATATGGTTCTGGTACCACTGCACCACCAAGCACTGAAAAGTCACAAAAACCCCAGCAGTTACCTTAGCACAGGAATATAGTTATGAGCTATGGATGGAATTCACTCCCAAAATATTCCTTTTTTTACACTTGATTTTTGGTGCTTTTCAAACAATCTCCAAATTACACAACCAATCAGTTTTGTTTTTGTATAATGAACAGTAAGAATAGGTCCCAGATGAGAAACAGCAACGCAAATGTATCCACTTACAGAGCTGGTGTATCACTGCTTGGGAGGCAACAGTACAAGTTTTATTCACAGAACAGGAAGGAACACTAAAGCATGACAAGCAGTTCATATTTTTGATTCGCAAGCTACACTCCTGCTCACAGATGACTTCCACCGTAAAGTAGATAACATGATTACTAAATTCCTATGGCGGGGGAAGAAGGCAACGATAAACATAACAAAAACTAAGACTGGAGAAAAAACTGGGAGGGGTAAACCTTGCAGAGTTTAGAACCTTCCAAACTGCATTTCTGGCAAAACAAGGGGCTTACGGGATAGCACCTCCTCAAGGGTACACACCGGTATGGCTACAAGTTGAGAGAGCCATACTGAACAACCTAAATCCAATGGCGCTGTTAACAGCTAACAAACATCCTCATGCCTCCAGCTCCATTTTTACGAACACAAAAATTGCCCTTCTAAAAATAGACAAGAAATTGGAGCACAGCATAAAGGATTCGAAGATTGAGTCACTCTGGGCCAACAGCAAGATCAGATACAAGGGGAAATGCCTTGCCCTCGAAACATGGATAGAGAGAGGCATCTCCCACTCAGCTAGAAGAAGGGCGGGTACCCTACCACGTTTGCCGTACTGAAATGTAAACATAACCTATCAGACATCGAGTTCTACAATTTCCTGAAAATCAAAACAGCTCTATCCAAAGCCAAACTATCACCAGCCTAAACATCAATCCCATGGTCTTTGGCAAAGATCAACAGACTAGGTCATCAGGTATCACACCTCTATAAACTGCTATGCTCAAACACCACCAAAATTAATGACAAGTCAACTAACTACTGGATAAAACAAGGCAATACCCCACGTAATGAGCAAGAACAGGCAATATTATGGTCCTCTGCCTCACGTAATAAAATCACAAATTAAATTCTGGCTACTCCACAAAACCTTCTGGACCCCCGCTCGATTATTCTCACTAGGCCTCAGAGAAGATGAGTTGTGCTGGAACTGTAGCAAGGAGAAGGGGGACCTAGCACATCTTATCTACTACTGCCCATCACTTAAAAAGTTCTGGGAGAAAATCTTTGGGTTCATAAATAGCGTACTGGGCTGCACACTTACAACTGAATTTTCCTCCCTCGCCACGACATTCATGACCACATCACTAAGATCAGAGCATGATAAAGACCTACTAGACCTGCTTCTCTCTGCAGCAGTGAAACTGGTCCTCACCAATTGGAAGGACACGACTAAGACCTCATACAAGGGCTGGCTCAACTGGGTGACGTACCTCAGAGGCGCGGATAACATTGCGTTGCAGAATTCGCCCTGGGGACCAGCAACCAGGGGGATGTGGAGGTCACTAGACGCGTACCTAGACTCTTACGAACCCCCTTGAGGCCAGTCCGGCTCCCTCCTCCCCTCCCCGCTGGGGGGAAGAGCGAACCAGAGGTTACCACCACGGGCCTAAGTGACATTGGGGGGCTTGTACCACTCCCACCATAGGCCACCTAGTGGGGTGTCAGATCTGTCACAGGACTAAAACTCCTATTAGACTCAGTGCCACAGAACCTCTCTCATATCTCCCTTTCACCCCTTTCTTTCCTGTTTCTCTCTTTCTATCAGCCTTTGCCTAATTTTCTCAGCAAGTCAATGTAAGAGGGGATTAGCTAAAACAGATATCTTACCTTATAGTACCTGTAACCATCACATACATACTACGTTTGGCTAACCCCGTGACAGAATGCTAATGTTTTTTTTTGTTTAAAACTAATAAAAAAACTTTGAAATAAAAAAAATAAAAAAAGAACAGACACTGTATAGCACGGGAAGCAGAGGCCAAGGATGAAGCACACACAGCACAGGAATCTGCAGTGCAAATTTAATTTATGCACAGATCAGGTACAGTTCAGCACGGGAAGCAGCAGCGCATGCTTCCTTCACACACAGGACAAGTACAGTGGTGTGTCAGGGGAAGCAGCAGCGCATGCCTCCCTCCCACTCAGGATGAGTAAGGTGGTATGTCAGGGGAACCAGCAGCGAATGCCTCCCTCCCACTCAGGACGAGTACGGTGGTATGTCAGGGGAAGCAGCAGCGCATTGCCTCCCTCTCACTCAGGACGAGTACGGTGGTATGTCAGGGGAAGCAGCAGCGTATGCTTCCTTCACAAACAGGATGAGTGCAGTGTTATATCACAGGATGAGGGGAAGCAGCAGCGCATGCCTCCCTCCCACTCAGGATGAGTAAGGTGGTATGTCAGGGGAACCAGCAGCGAATGCCTCCCTCCCACTCAGGACGAGTACGGTGGTATGTCAGGGGAAGCAGCAGCGCATTGCCTCCCTCTCACTCAGGACGAGTACGGTGGTATGTCAGGGGAAGCAGCAGCGTATGCTTCCTTCACAAACAGGATGAGTGCAGTGTTATATCACAGGATGAGGGGAAGCAGCAGCGCATGCCTCCCTCCCACTCAGGATGAGTAAGGTGGTATGTCAGGGGAACCAGCAGCGAATGCCTCCCTCCCACTCAGGACGAGTACGGTGGTATGTCAGGGGAAGCAGCAGCGCATTGCCTCCCTCTCACTCAGGACGAGTACGGTGGTATGTCAGGGGAAGCAGCAGCGTATGCTTCCTTCACAAACAGGATGAGTGCAGTGTTATATCACAGGATGAGGGGAAGCAGCAGCGCATGCCTCTCTCCCACAAAGGACTAGCACGGTGTTATATATTAGGGTGAAGCAGCAGCGCATGCTTCCTTCACACACAGGACGTATGGTGGTATATGAGGGGAAGCAGCAGCACATGCTTTCTTCACACACACAGGACAAGTACAGTGGTATATCAGGGGAAGGAGCAGCGCATGCCTCTCTCCCACACAGGACTAGTACGGTGTTATATATTTATTTAATGTGATTTAATATCGCGCAAACTTTACCCAAAGGTGTCAGAGTGCTTTACAAAAAGACCAGTTACATTACAATAAGACTTTTGAGTGCACGAGTTACATAAAAGACACAAACAGAAAAACTCGAAATTCACAAAAGAATGGTAGTAAGTACATACGTCTACTACAGATACTAGTGGTTAGAGTTGCATATATATATATACACACAAGTTGAAAATTGACTCAGGGAAAAGATACAAATAGAAAAGCTCTAAATTCACAAAAGAATGTTAGTAAGTACATACGTCTACTACAGATACGAGTGGTTAGAGTTACATGTATAAAAGTTGCAAATCACTCAAGATTAAATTTAAAAAAGTGATTACGGTTGGACAATTATATATTACAGATTTACAGAGCATGACATTCTTGCCGTCATTCAGCCAGGGATTCAGGTGGTGTTGCACTTAGGGGCGGTGGTCTTGGGTCCACGTGGATCCCAGAGGTGGAGGTGGAGATGAACGTAGGGTAATGCAGGGTGGTGGTAGGCGGAAGCAGCTTGTTGGGTCCCCGGGCTGATGTTGGTGTCAATTGGTGTTGTGCCCATTAGGGGAATCAGCAGCGCATGTTTCCTTCACTCACAGGACAAGTACAGTGGTGTATCACAGGATCAGGGGAAGCAGACGTGCATGCCTGTCTCCCACACAGGACTAGAATGGTCTTATATATTAGGGAAAGCAGTAGCGCATGCTTCCTTCAGATACAGGACAAGTACGGTGGTATGTCAGGGGAAGCAGCAGCGCATGCTTCCTTCACACACAGGACGAGAGTGGTGGTATGTCAGGCGACGCAGCAGCGCATGCTTCCTTCACACACAGGACAAGTATAGTGGTATATCACAGGATCAGGGGAAGCAACAGCGCATGCCTCTCTCCCACACTGGACTAGTACGGTGTTACATATTAGGGGAAGCATCAGTGCATGCTTCCTTCACATACAGGACAAGTATGGTGGTATGTCAGGTGAAGCAGCAGCGCAGGCTTCCTTCACACACAGGATGAGAGCAGTGGTATGTCAGGGGATGCAGCAGCGCATGCTTCCTTCACACACAGGACAAGTATAGTGGTATATCACGGGATCAGGAGAAGCAGCAGCGCATATCTCTCTCCCACACAGGACTAATACAGTGTTATATATTAGGGGAAGCAGCAGCGCATGCTTCCTCCACACACAGGACTAGTATGGTGGTATATATGGGGAAGCAGCAGCGCATGCTTCCTTCACACACAGGACAAGTACAGTGGTATGTCAGGGGAAGCAGTAGCGTACGCTTCCTTCACACACAGGACAAGTATAGTTTTATATCACGGGATCAGGGGAAGTAGCAGCGCATACCTCTGTCACACACAGTACTAGTACAGTGTTCTATATTAGGGGAAGCAGCAGCGCATGCTTCCTTCACACACAGGACTAGTATGGTGGTATATATAGTGGGAAGCAGCAGCGCATGCTTCCTTCACACACAGGATGAGTACAGTGGTATATCACAGGCTGAGGGGAAGCAGCAGCGCATACCTCTCTCCCACACAGGACTAGTACGGTGTTATATATTAGGGGAAGCAGCAGCGCATGCTTCCTTCAAACAGAGGACGAGTATGGTGGCATATCAGGGGAAGCAGCAGCGCATGCTTCCTTCACACACAGGACGAGCGCAGTGGTATGTCAGGGGAAACAGCAGTGCATACTTCCTTCACACACAGGATGAGTACAGTGGTATATCACGGCATCAGGGTAAAGCAGCAGTGCATGCCTCTCTCCCACACAGAACTAGTACGATGTTATATATTAGGGAAAGCAGCAGCGCATGCTTCCTTCACACAAAGGACTAGTATGGTGGTATATATGGAGAAGCAGCAGCACATGCATCCTTAACACAAGGACGAGAGCAGTGGTATGTCAGGGTAAGCAGCAGCCCATGCTGCCTTCACACAAAGGACAAGTACAGTGGTATATCACGGATCAAGGGAAACAGCAGTTCATGCCCCTCTCCCACACAGGACTAGTACCGTGTTATATATTAGGGGAAGCAGCCGCGCATGCTTCCTTCACACACAGGACGAGTGCGGTGGTACGTCAGGGGAAACAGAAGTGCATACTTCCTTCACACACAGGACAAGTACAGTGGTATATCATGGCATATGGGGAAGCAGCGGCACATGCCTCTCTCCCACACAGGACTAGTATGGTGTTATATATTAGCGGACGCATCAGTACATGCTTCCTTCATACACAGGACGAGTACAGTTGTCTATCACAGGCTCAGGGGAAGTAGCAGTGCATGCCTCTATCCCACACAGGACTAGTATGGTATTATATAGTAGGGGAAGCAGCAGCGCATGCTTCCTTCACACACAGAACGAGTGTGGTGGTATGTCAGGGGAAGCAGCAGCGCATGCTTCCTTCACACACAGGACAAGTACAGTGGTATATCATGGGATTAGGGGAAGCAGCAGACCATGCCTCTCTCCCACACAGGACTAGTACGGTGTGATATTTTAGGGAAAGCAGCAGCACATGCTTCCTTCACATACAGGACAAGTACAGTGGTATGTCAGGAGAAGCAGCAGCGCATGCTTCCTTCACACACAGGACTAGTACGGTGGTATATCAGGGGAAGCAGTAGCACATGCTTCCTTCACACACAGGATAAGTACAGTGAAGTATCAGGGGAAGCAGCAGTGCATGCTTCCTTCACACACAGGACTATTACAGTGGTATGCCAGGGGAAGCACCAGAACATGCTTCCTTCACACACAGGTCAAGTACTGTGGGATATCAGGGGAAGCAGCAGCGCATGCTTCCATCACTCACAGGACTAGTACAGTGAAATTTCAAGGGAAGCAGCAGCGCATGCTTCCTTCACTCACAGGACTAGTACAGTAAAATATCAGGGGAAGCAGCAGCGCATGCTTCCTTCACACACAGGACTAGTACAGTGGTATATCAGGGGAAGCAGCAGTGCATGCTTCCTTCACACACAGGACAAGTACGTTGGTATGTCAGGGAAAGCAGCAGCACATGATTCCTTCACACACAGGACAAGTACGGTGGTATGTCAGGGAAAGCAGCAGCACATGCTTCCTTCACACACAGGACAAGTACGGTGGTATGTCAGGGGTAGCAGCAATGCATGCTTCCTTCAAACACAGGACAAGTACGGTGGTTTGTCAGGGGACGCAGCAGCGCATGCTCCCTTCAAACACAGTACAAGTATGGTGTTATGTCAGGGGAAGTAGCAATGCATGCTTCCCTCACACACAGGACAAGTATGGTGGTATGTCAGGGGAAGCAGCAGCACATGCTTCCTTCACACACAGGACTAGTACGGTGGCATGTCAGGAGAAGCAGCAGCGCATGCTTCCTTCACACACAGGACAAGTACAGTGGTATATCACGGGATGAGAGGAAGCAGCAGTGCATGCCTCTCTCCCACACAGGACTAGTACGGTGTTATATATTAGGGGAAGCAGCAGTGCATGCTTCCTTCACACACAGGACAAGTACGGTGGTATGTCAGGGGAAGCAGCAGCGCATGCTTCCTTCACACACAGGACAACTACGGTGGTATATAAGGGAAAGCAGCAGCGCATGCTTCCTTCACACACAGGACTAGTACGGTGGTATATCAGGGGAAGCAGTAGCACATGCTTCCTTCACACACATGATAAGTACAGTGAAATATCAGGGGAAGCAGCAGTTCATGCTTCCTTCACACACAGGACTATTACAGTGGTATGTCAGGGGAAGCAGCAGTGCATGCTTCCTTCACACACAGGACAACTACGGTGGTATGTCAGGGGAAGCAGCAGCGCATGCTTCCTTCACACACAGGACAAGTACAGTGGTATGTCAGGGGAAGCAGCAGCGCATGCTTCCTTCACACACAGGACAACTACAGTGGTATATAAGGGAAAGCAGCAGCGCATGCTTCCTTCACACACAGGACAAGCACGGTGGTATGTCAGGGAAAGCAGCAGCACATGATTCCTTCACACACAGGACAAGTACGGTGGTATGTCAGGGAAGCAGCAGCTCATGCTTCCTTCAAACACAGAACTAGTACGGTGATATGTCAGTGGAAGCAGAAATGCGTGCCTCCCTCCCACACAGTGGTAGGACATAAGCCGAACCTGGGATCTCCTTCGAATCTTAGACTGGGGTAAAGGGGTTGCGGGGGTAGTGGTCTCCATTCTTTTTTTTTTTTTTTTTTTTTTTTTGAAACCGTTTATTACAAGACTCAAAAAATTATACAAGTATGGGCCTACAACCTTCCGGCCGGCCGCTAGCAATAAAAGGAGCATACGGTATACATTTCTAAAACACATGGTGCTGCGGCCGAGCATTTACAGGAGATAACATCGTTGCGTGCCACACTATTCAGACCCCATTATACGGTTCCATTTTAAATTTAAAGCACAACAAACACAAACAAACCCACAAGGCAATCCTCAATCGGAATAGCAACACGTGCTCCCCTAGAGGGGGGATTCTAGCCATCCATAGGAATCTCAAGAGGGGGGGGAGAGATCAGAACTAGGATTGGGGACACCCAATGCCCAGGTACCGGGGGGATGAGTTGGCTAAGGGGACGGGGCCGGCGACGGATCAGGCAATAGGGGTGGAGCACAGATTCCCCCGCGGTAGGCGTTCCAGGGGCCCCACACTTTCACCCATGTCGCAGGCTTACCCCTCGCCACATACACCACCTTTTCCCGAAACATGCACCAATCCATATGTTCCTTCCAGGCCGAGACTGTCGGGGGGCTCTGGGATCCCCACAGCTGGGCAATATCACGCTTGGCAACCATATACCCCAGAGTCACCCACCACGTCTGCGGCACCGAGTAATCGGTAGGCTCCCACACATTCAACAGGCATCTCCTCGCTTCGGGCAACAGCGCCACATGCGTGACCACTCGCAGCACCTCATGCACACCTCACCAGAACCCCTCCACTTGCGGGCACTCCCAAAGGATATGCAGAAAAGTCCCCAGCGCACCACACCCACGCTTACACAAACCGTCCTCAGCATAGCCCATACGCAGGAGCTTTGGCCCCGTCATATAGACCCTGTGGAGTATCTTGAGCTGGACGAAACGAAGGCGAGTCGGTATGGCCACCTCTTTCGGGGAGGCCACCGCGGAGATCCAGTCCTCGTCGTCCAGCTCCAGCCCATCGGCTACCCAAGCCTCACGAAGGGCAGTCAGCAAGTCTGAGCGATCGTTGATCAGTTTTTTGTAGATCAGTGAGATCGTGCTGTCAGGGACGTGTCCATCCAGCACTCTATCCTCCAGGGGGGAGCACTCCGGGATGGAGGCAACGTCCGGAAAGACGGAGCCCAGCGCATGCCGGACCTGCAAGTACCGAAAGTACTCGCTGCCCTGCAACTGAAATTCCGTCTGCAGCATCTCGAACGTTTTAAATCCTCCCCTCGTCCAGAGATCCCCCACTCTGCTGATGCCTATTAAATCCCACTTCTCAAAGCCCTTCGAGGTCCACAAGGAGCCCAACCGCTCAGATGCGTATAGTGGTGACGCCCGGGTCAAACGGTCCTTCCACCCCATTGCAGCAATGGCCCCGTGCCACACTCGCACCATGACACGCGTGGGGCCCGTCAGGCGAGCGTCGGGCGCGCTAGAGTAGAGCGCTCGATTGTAGTCACCACCTGGAAGTAGCATCCTATCCATTTCAAACGCCGGGTTTAAGGCTGGCCCATATAGGCCCTGATTAATTGCAGCTAGCTGGGAGGCCCAATAATACCGTTTAATATCCGGGAGGGCAATCCCCCCATCATACCAGGGGAGCGTCAGCTTAGCCAGGGCAATACGTGGCCTCCCGTCCCAGAACAGGCGGCGCTGCAAACTCTCCACTTCGCGGAAGTAGCGCGCTGGGACGAGGTCCATCGTGTTCTGCAACGCGTATAGGAAACGCGGCAACGACATCATTTTAAACAATGCCGCCCGGCCGAGCGGCGAAAGCGGCAAACGCCGCCAGCGCGCGACATCCTCTTTCAGACGCTGGAGGGGGGGAAGCATGTTCCGATCATACCGAGCCTCCGGGTCCAGAGTAATGAAGACACCCAGGTACCTAAATCCCTGCGGGGCGACCTGGATCGGACAGCCCCGCGGGAGGATAGGAGCCTCCCCAGAGAGAACATACACACACGATTTAGCCCAGTTGATGACCAGACCGGAGTTACGACCGAATGAATGCAGAACATCAACTAGTACTATGAGTGATTTACGTGGGGAAGCTAGGTACAAGAGGATGTCATCAGCGTATAGGGATACGCGGTCCTCATACTCGGGGGGTCCAGCGGAGACCACGGATGGAAGGCTCCCACCGCAGCCACTCCGCCAGGGGCTCCAAGGCAAGTGCAAAGAGGAGCGGCGATAAGGGGCAGCCCTGTCGAGTGCCCCGGCCCAGCTCAAACGGAGCCGATACTCTTCCGTTCACCACCACCTGCGCCAATGGGCCCGAATATAGCAATTTGACCCAACTGATGAACCCTGGGCCAAATCCAAACTTCGCAAGCATCGCCCAGATATATGGCCATTCAAGCGTGTCAAACGCCATGGTGGCGTCTAAGGACGCCAAAATGGCCGGCTCCCGTATAAACGGGGCACGTGCGAGCACACCGTGCAAACGCCGCAGATTAAGGGCTGTGTTGCGATGAGGAATAAAGCCAGACTGGTCCTGATGAACCAAATCGCCCACCACGCCGACCAGCCGATTGGCCAGTACCTTAGCGAGAATCTTGGGCTCCGCATTCAGCAGCGAAATGGGCCGATAGGATGTAACCCGGTCCCGAGGTCTCCCCTCCTTGTGGATGACCACGATTGTAGCCAGACGCTGGTCCGGCGGGAGGGAGCCCACCGAGTGTGCCGCCAGGAACATAGCCCGGAGGTGGGGTGCCAGCGTATCCGGTCGTAACTTATACAACTCGATAGGGAGACCATTCGGACCCATGGCCTTGCCGGAAGCGACCGAGCGTATGGCGAGGGCGATCTCGTCGGAGGTGGGAGCGGCGTCCAACGACACCCTGTCCTCCCCGGAAAGGGAGGGCAGCGCGATATCACTGAGCAGGGCAAGGGAATCCTCTTCCGAGCAGGGAGACACCGGGGAATACACCCCATGGAAATAATCCGCGAAGCAGGAGACAATTTCTTCTGGCTCAGTCACACACACACCATCCGTTTTCTCAATCAGCGGGACCACACGATTCGCTCTCTCTTTTTTGTCCAACCACGCTATAAGTTTACCAGCCTTATCACCCACATCATACAGACGCCCCTGTTGCTCTCTACTGAGGCCCCTGGCCGCCTCCGTGACGAGGGCCCTGTAGGCCGCCTGCTTGAGTTGGAGGACATGTAATGCAGCATCCGTCACCCCACCTTCTAAATTCCCCTCCAACTCGGCTATTTCAGCCTCCATCCGGGTCACCTCCTACCGCTCGCGCCTCCGGGCATGGGAAATAAGGGATAGGGCCTCCCCTCGGAGTACTGTCTTGAAGGCCTCCCACAGCGGTATGGCCGAAGGCACAGACCCCACATTCTCATCAAAATATCGCTGAAGGGATTTAATCAATGCAGCGCGAATGGAGGGGTCGCGCAGGTACCAAGGATTGATTGGGACCACCCTACCCTCACCCCTCGGAAAGACATCAAAGTGCAGTAGGAGCGGGGAGTGGTCCGAAATACCCAGTGGCAAATGGCGTACCTCTCCCACCCTCCCAACATAGGCCGCCGGGACAAGGACATAGTCTAGTCGTGAGAGACTACCATGGGCTCCCGAGTGGAAAGTATACTGCAGCTGCGCGGGGTGTTTTAAACGCCAGCAGTCCACTAATCCAAATGTATCTAAGAGGCCGGGTAGCCACGCCTGTGCCCGGGGGAGGTCCCTAGGGGGGGTGACGATCCAAAGATCCAGATACCACCGCATTGAAATCCCCCCCCACAACCAAAAGCCCCCCCGGAAGGCCAAGAAGAAGGCGCCCAAGGTCCGCAAAGGTGGTCGACTGCAGCCCCGGTGGGATGTATATTGACACAAAGACAACCACTTTGCCCTCCAGTCTTCCCACCAAGACCGTATAACGTCCCCTATCATCGTGGAGCACCTCATCAATCTCCAACGGGAGCGAGTTCTTCACCATGATGCCCACACCCCGTGAGCCGGACGTAAAGCCCGAGTGAGCCACTAGGCGATAGCCACGCCGATTCATGGCGCAGAAGGAGTTACCAATGAGGTGTGTCTCCTGTAGAAAGACTACATCAGGCGAGATTCGCTTCAAAAACTGCAGGACCACACCCCGTTTGATCCTGTCCCCCCGATAATGCGGATGTTGTTCCTCCGTGCCCGACTCTCGGAGTCCTCCAGGCGTCGATCCATTAGCGCAGTCGCCCGACTAAGCCGGCGCACCTCCGTTTGCAAGGCCGCCACATCTGTCATTAGGCCTGATGCGGTGTGGGCCAAAGACTCTACTCGGTCATTGGTTTTGGAAAGATCGGCCCTCACCAGGCCAACATCCACGAGGACCGAGTCAATCTTCTACGCCAGTGTATCAAACCGCTGGCCCACCGAGGCCTTCATCTCGGCAATGGCGCCCATAACATCTCGCAGAGTCAAATCTGCGGGCAGGTCTGGGGCATCAGGAGGGCTCTCAGGGGACTTGCGCGGTCCATCGGGCGATCCCTTCTGGAGGGTATAGCGGTCCATACTGTTGGCCTGATGGACGGCGCCGCGCCGGGTCGATTTGGTCTTTGCCCGGTCTCCATCTTGTTTCGTGGCCATGGCCACCAGTCTCCCAGTCGCACCAGCCACGTCGTGTAGGGCAGGAAAGCAGACACGAGCTCCGGGGGGGCCCCTTCAGGGCAGCGGGGTGGATCACAGCCTGCAGGCAGGCAGGGTCTCCCAGCAAGGCCACACCACACCAACACCAAGGGCTCCGCGACCCAACCTCGCAGAGATGACAAGGTGGTGCGAAAGCGAAAGCGAAAGTGCGGGGCACGCAAGTCGCCAGGCCCTGCCTGCCGCTGTTGTTCACTTTGTCACTGGATCACCCCACAGCGCAAATCCGGGGTCCGGCGAGGGGAAGGCCGCACACTTCAATCGGTGCTCACTCCGGTGTCCGAGGTCCGATTCGGAAGCGGGAAACGGGTGCCACCTCAGCTCAGGTTCACCAACCTAGTCCCCTCATCCAAGGCAGGATAATGTCAGGATAATCGTAGGAGGTCGCGGAGGTCCTCGGGAGCCTCGCACCTACGCGGCCATCTTGGTTGCGCGCTAGGCTCCTCCCATGTGGTCTCCATTCTTGAGCATTATTGTGAGGATGCATGATGTTCTAAATTTGACAGTCCTGGTGCTGGCTGTGGCTGATGTACATCAAATAAAAAATATTTCTTTTAATTAAACATGTATTTGTAAAGCACACATTCAGCCTGAACGGTATCTTGGAGCTGATATAACAGATGTTTATGGTTGCCCAGCTCAATGGTACACATTTTATTGATCTGGGAAGGCTGAAAGGCTGAAGGAACCTGCCGGGATTCGAACCTGTGATCATGAGATAAAACACGGATTACACCATACCGCTCGGAAGTGGATGCATTAGTCCACTGAGCAACTAGACGTGACAGGATGCTGTTGACACCATTTATTACACTGAGGATACGACAGCTTAATCCATATGAAGAGACACCGGGTAGAGCGCAGTGGTGTTGCCAATGACCCAGGTTGGAAGAGACACTTGGTACGGCACAGTGGTGTTGCATATGAGCGAGACTGGAATGCAAGCACAACAAGGATTGCAGTCCCGTAAGGGTATTGTGAGTGAAGTATGCTTTTAATATTAATAACAGTCAACCTGAAGAGGTTCACTTGATTGTTATAAGTGTTAACAGCACACTTCACTCACATTTCTGGGAGCACTCAGGCTTTGGCACTGGATGGTGAGAAGTTATGATGTTTCAAAGAGTCTTGTTAAAGGTGAGAAGAAAGAGATCCTGGGTGGTGCTGGTAACTCCGTTCTGGGTGTTTCAGGTTTATTTTCCAGGGGTAGTGGAGTTAGCCACAGACAAGCCAATGCTTAAACAATCACCGAAGGGCTGGGGAGGAGTAGGTCAAATGTAGTCATTTCAGGAAATCTCAGTCTTTTGTATGGAATATATCAGGACATCCTAAGAATCAGGAGGACTTTTGCAAGAGGCATCAAAGTGCCAGAAACCAAGAGAGGACACAGAGAAATTTGGATGGTCTGAGTATGTTGGGGCATGGAAAGGGATGGGGATCCCCCAATACTAGATATGAATTAAGGATTGATTTTTAAATTGGGCAACAAATGGCCAGGGAACTGATTTTAGGATTAGAAGAACTGAGTTGGTAGCTGGAAACCTTGCTATGTTTAATTTGAATGAGAAGGGTAATTGGTTTAAAGGCCTTGGTGTGGATATGTTTAAGTTCAGGGTGAAGCCCACGAGAAGGTGAATGGACAATAAATCCTATGTTTCAGTAGAAGGGCTGTAGGAGATTTTGAAAGCAGATGACCCATGTAGCATCTTGCACCTGCTGCTTTGAGAGTCTATGAACATGCACAATGTTAGTCTTGCATCTTGCCATAAAATGACAATTCTCTAAATAATACGAAGGGAGAAACTAGATATTATCAAAGACACAGAGGCTAGCGTGATCCCTCACACCACACACTTTAGTTTGTGAAACGAAAAGATAAAGAAAGGTAAAAAATAAATATAGAGAGAAAGGGATATGATTTTTAAACATAGTGTTACGCATGCCTAGAGATTATAAGAATGTATTCGTGTAAATTTAGGTACCTGTTTTTCATTATTTATCCAGAAAGTCAGTAAAGAAGAACTTTGGCAGAGAGGTCGGTATGGATAAAAGAAAGGAGTAGTTTGTGACTATGTTTTGGTCTCAAAGTATAAAGGAAGCTTATTAGCATCTAAACAGAAAAAACACCGAAACATAGGTGTTTATACAAACTATTTGGTACATTCTGTTTCTAAGTTGTCATATGTGATATCAGGTTCTTTAAAGGGCTGCGGCAGGAGTGGGCTAATAAAGAGATTATGCATAATCTCTCTGTGTTTTAAGAAAATCAAGTTCCCCCCTTCAAAGTATTAGGAGAATCATCCATCCATAGCAAACTCACGGAGAGACTATCAGGAAATAATACTGACATAAAAGACTTTGTAAAGAGAAATGCGGAATTCAAATAGGATCACAAATGCGGTGAGGAGTTTGAATTCATAAAAAGAGATTGAGCACCCAGTTACCAGGGATTTGTACCAGGAAAAGAGAGTGTTGTAGTTACTGTGGTCAGTCAAAAATGAATGTGAGCAAAGAGGAAGAATTGACTATAGTGTTTGTGTTAAAGTATCTGAGGAGTCTGAACTCAATTGCTCTGTTATTGAGGAGTCTTTGGGGGTAATTTGATCCATTTACACATTCTGCATTTTTGTAGGGTGAGAGTTTAACGGTTAGAACTGATCACAAACCATAGGAGGGAACTTTTTTAAAAGGAAAGTTTGGATGCAGTGTCAGCAAGGATACAGAAGTTGGTTGTAAGCCTCAGGGTACACACGTTTAACAATGTAACATTAAATATATCCTGGAAGTAAAGAACAATTTGGTGAACTGCCTGTCAATATTTGGCATAGTTGAAGACGGAGACATAGGAGAGGATGAAGATGTTTGGGTTATGGCTAATGTTTATGTAATCACCAATGGGGCATTATCTGAAGAATAGACACCTCTATTAGCGAGTGGAAGTTTTTGATCGCTTAAAAAAAGCTTGAGGACACAGAAAAGAAGCAAATAAGGATGTTAAACCCAATTGGGTGATCAGGGTAGAATTGTCAGATAAAGGTGGCTTATTGTGTAAGGGAGAGAGACAGGTGCCTCCTGTTCCTTGCAGGGGAAAATAAGTTGATCTTCCTCATAAAGAGCATGTACGGGTGCTGAACACTAAGGAGAACATACAACTGAATTTCTGGTGGCCAAGTCTAGACTTATAAGTGGAGAGGGTTGTCAGTAATGGTGTGGAGTACTGTAACAGTGCTAAAATCCTGAAAACTTGTAGTTCTCCCATGCAGTGTTAAACCTTCCCTGATGAACCATGGCAGCAAGTAGCCTTGGATATTGTGAGGCTTCTAAGGGAAATAAACCACTCTCTACCTGTTTTTGATGGTGGATTTAGTCTCAAGATGGCTTGAGGTTTTGGGAGTGAGCTATATTAGTTCTTGGAGTGTAAGTCAACAGTGCACTGTTCTTGAAGGCCTTGCGGTTTTCTTTTTAACTCAGGGCTCTGTTCCCAGAGCCTTTAAAGAAGCAATAGTAGTCCCATTAACCAAGAAAATAGGCGCAGACCCTCTTGTTCTTACTAACTACCGTCCCATCTCATTGCTTTCTTTCTTGGCTATGGTACTGGAAACCCACGTTGCTAACTGCCTCTAGTCCATTTTTAGGGCGGCGTATTAAGATCAGTATGCGATGCGCTGTGTGTTGCAGTGTCTCCGATATCATCTGACCTCGGCACCTCGGTATGGCCTTGAAGATACAACACTAATACGTGGGTGTTTGGATATATTGAGGACTGAAATAATTACGCATCTTTGGACTTTCCCAGCTGCTATTAGGCTGGGACGGAATTAGAACCAGCCAGAAGGCTTATAACATATTCCGGTATACATACAGCCCTGAGGAAGTCGCGGGTCTCTTGTCCCGATCGACGAAACACGTGTAGGCTGGAGCGACTACAAGAGAACATTGAACTCATCCATATATGTCATGATTGTTTCCTTACTATTAGTGATTGACTTTAAATACTGTCTTATGTGTGCCAGGGCTTGATATACACTAAACAAGAAGACTTCAAATGGTGCAAAACCAAGCAGTTAGACTGATCTACCAGCAGCTGAGGTGGTGTCACATCACCCCTCTAATGAGGCAGCTGCACTGGCTACCAGTAACACAACGCAGTGCTTTTAAGATTGGATGCCTCATCTTTAAATCCCTACATGGCCTCTGCCCGGAATTTGTCTCTACCCTCATCCAGAGATATACCCCTGCCTGGAAGCTAAGGTCATCCCATCTCAACCTCCTGGTCATCCTCACCTTTAAAAGGAAGAGACTAGGTGGATCTAGATTTGCTGTTCTGGCCCTTCGGTTTTAGAACTCACTCCCTTCAAACATCAGATCCTCATCGTGTTACCTTCAATTTAGGAGGCTTCTAAAAACTTGGTTGTTCTCCCAAACTTATGAGGAATGATTCAATGAGCTGCAGCATATTCCCTATAACTAGCGCCAAGAAACCGTATGGTGTACGTGGGCTCTACAAATAATTTTCACATAACATAACATTGAGTTTTTCTTTTTAACAAATGTGAAATCAACCATCACAAACGTTCTCTGTACCACCCAAACACCAATGTTATTTTAGAACGATTTAGGACCTTCAAGGAGGGTATGGAGTTGGTGAAGGTGAATGATTGGGAAAATGGAAGTAGAAAACAGACAGCAAGCATAAAGAAGGACTCCTTTCATGTCACCTGAAAGATTGTCTTTTGGGTTATTCAAGGGTAGGTGACTTTGCAGGAAACTCTTTGGTGGGTGCGGTGGCCTAGGGGGTGTATTGAAGTGTCTGTCCAGAGTGAATGGAGGCAGAAGGAGTTGAAATGGCAAGGGAAAAGGAAGGAGTGGCATGATAAAAATGTGACAAAAGTAGTTATAGATTGTTTGGGAGATAAAGTGAGAATTGAAGGTCTAGAGGTAATGCTGATTGGTTCAAGTTTACAAGACAATCAAGGGTTATCAAGATATTGAAAATGCTATGAAAACTGAGGATGGATTATTTTGAACTTGAGTGGAGTTTAAATGAGATGGGTTGTGGCTGTAGCGGCCGATGAAGGAAGCAGTGGCTGTAGTTCTAGGTTAACTCAGGATAAGGATTGCGGGTGAGCATTTGGAAAATGATAGTGAGAGAAAGAGGTGAATGACCAGGAGGCCTGTATATTTTCGTGAGTATGTGTTGTTTTGAGAAGTCGATCCACTTTACTACTTCTTTCTAAAAAGTTTTATTCATTTCACTTACTTCTTCTCAGGTCTCCAAATAGGTGTGTACAATCACGTTTCGGTTTGTTCTGTAATCTTTACCTTTAGTCACACTCATGTTATGTCTATAGAATATAGTTCTGCTTTGTTTTTTGTTGTGAGAAGTTGGCCTGGCATATGCTGTTCCTAGTTATAGGGACACCTTGCACCAGTCCAATTCGACTCTTATTGATGATAGGTTTAAGACAACCTTTAAAGAAAGCTATCCTAGTGGTAGCTGTGGAGAGCAGCCTTCAGGCTAAGTCTTGAAGGAGTGTTAAGCTTATTGTTTTACCATAATAACCTCTTGAATAACCAAATGAAAGAGTACCCCACACAGGTATATATATAAAATATATGTATTTATTCTAGACAGAATCCCACAGTCGCTTTATGTGACTAGTGGCAAAGTTACACTTCAAACAAGCATTTATAAACACAATAAATAGCACAGAAATCAATGGGCCCCAGGGGGGGACCAAACCATATATCAAAAAAGTGGTATAAGAACCACGACAATTCTACAGGCAATGCCTAGGGCATTCAGGATCGCTTGCCCCTTCAGGATCCACCCACAGTTATGAGGAAGGGGACCCACGGGAGACGCGTGCAGTGCAAGTAGCTGCTATCGGGACCTCTATTACAGCCTATGGAGAATGTCGCGGTTGGAAATAAACAGTTTAAAAATACTTCTAGCAGGAGTACAAAGTTAAAACTTTAGACTTAAGCTTTTGAGATGCCCACAACCACGAGAGTACCGAGGTACCACTGTTACCTGCCCCAGGGAAGCCGGGTGCATAGGTCGTTTCTGCTGTCGGGTCGCGGGCTTATTTTCAATGGGAAAATAGTCAAAAGTTCTGCTAGCCAAAAGCGTCGATGATGCCGTGAAGATCAAAGATGTGAAGAATGTAGAGAAGAACCTGAAAGCAGAGGGGACAGAGTCTGGGTCACGGCAAAGTGACCAGGAGGCTCAAAGCAAAGAGCCCTTCGATGTTGGGTGCTTCAGGTGGAAAGTGGTGTAGCTTGGATCTGCAGCCACGGGCTCCGGGAGGCTTCAAGGAAGTCCAGCTTCAGGAGGGCAACTGCCCCATGTTGGATGAGGGTCGCTGCGGTGTTAGTGTCCGGAATGGATCCACTAAGCCTTGGCAACCGCAACCCATGAAGAATAAACAAATCTGCTACAGTGCAAACCCACGAGGTCTGGGAGAAGTCTCCTTCAAGGAAACTGTAGAGCAAGCCTGGAGCAACCAGAGGAACTCTTGTTTTTAAAGATAGACCTCCGCTAGGGCCCACAAGTTGAGAGACAAGGGACCGCGGGAGGCGGCAATTTGGCGTGCATAAAAGGGCACCCACGGGCCACCGGAGGGGGCTAGGGCGCTGGTCTTTGGCACAATTGCTGTAGAGTGGTTGGCTCAAAAACGGGCCAAAGCACAACTTCCCCACTGGTCAGGGTCGTGTGCTATGCAAGAGGTGGCCGGTGTCCTGGGGTATTGGGGATCTCGGCACCCACGCGGTCCACGGTGCCCAAACTCGTTGAGCACACTCACTGGCCTCTGGGATGCGCTGGAAACCCACCTCACGGGTGCTGGAAGTCGTCGAAGTCCATTGGAGCAGCGAGGTTCCAACCGGGTCACTTGCAGTGTTTCAGGTGCCTGCCAAGCAGGGAGATAACTCCTTTATCCCAAGGGAGATTTCTTCAGTCAGCTGGGCAGCAGCTCGTCGAAGGTTGGTTCTGTGAATTTCCAAATTAATCTGAGGCTCTGGGGCCACGTTATTCACCTTTATCTCCAAGATTAGGGGAGTGTCCAGAGTAGTGTCCACCAATGAGTGGTGAGGCAGAAAAGGGTGGCTACACCCTCTCCCCTTTGTGTGTTTCCCGCCTGGGCGAGGGGCAGGATGCCCCTGAACCGGTTCCAAGCGGTGTATGCAGAATTAGGTCTCTGCAGCTGCCTACGTGCAACTCTGAAAGGACATTTGGTGCACCCACCCTGTTCCAATCCACATTATCCTGTCTGGGGAGATGCTAGCACCTCCCTGCCACAGGAGCCCTATTGTCCAGCTGGCGAGGCTGGGGTTTTCCCCAGCAACAGCCAGCCAGGGTCGTGTAGGTGGCAGGCAGTAGCCATTTTGTGAAACTTGTGCACTTTGAAATTGGTGTCTAAATTCTACCGCTTTTACCATATCGCCCTTCTAGCAAGGGGGAATCGTACCCTCATGCCCATGGCTGGACTGGGGGTATGATTCCTACATGTTTGACACCAAACACGATATGGTTCTGTGTAGCCATTCTCAAGTTATCGCGTTATCGCGATAGACTTATAATGTGGTTAAGAGTATATGGTAACGATTTTACGAAGGTTGCAGAGAGGCCCTACTCATTTAGGGGTCCCCCCTCACACATACCTCAGCACCCTGCCCTGTAGGATTACCAAGGCCTGCTATAGGGGTGACCTATGCGAGTCTATGTGTTGTAATAGGGTGGGATATAGGGTACCTATATCCCTGTAAGGGGTGTAAGCACCACCTTACCCAGACTACAGTAGTGGTCTGGTGGTGTCAGTTTGTATGGCTGTCCCAGGGTGGCACAATAAGTGCTGCAGCCCTGGTAGGCCTACTGGGGGACCCATGCCCTGGGTACCTAGGGTACCATCTACAAGGGACTGGTAGGGCATGCCCAGCATCCAATTAGGTTTGTACCTAGAGTACTCACATCAGTTTTAGGGAGAAAGCAGATAGGCTGGGGTCCTGGATAGCAGGATCCCAGCCAGACTAGTCAAAAACCACTCAAATACCAGGCAAAAAGTTGGGGGCAACCATTAGTCAGATTCCACTCTCCTACATTTGTTCAATAGTTTTGTTGTGGAAAGGAGATGTGTGGTATGTTTGGAATCTCACCAGGCAGGGTTCTGTTCTAGAGAGTTTCTGTGAAACAGCTGAGGGACGTTCTAAATACGAGAATCCTGCCGATATCTGTGGCTGGGATGCTTCATGTTAAAGGCCCTTCTTTTACCCAAGATGTGATTACATTATTTTTTATGTTTAGCAATGAAATCAAACAAAATATGTCCTGTAAAAATATGATGAAAGCTCTTAAAAATTCAAAAAAGGGGGGGGGGGGGCGTGGCTTAAGTGCCGACCGCGATGGCCTCACGTTAGGAAAGCTCTGTGAGTCACTATTCCCTACCCTTTATTAAACCGGCACACACATCCGTCTGCTATCTCAGCTGTATGATCAGGAACCCCAGAGGCACCGGCGACACAAAATCCGTGCTGAAAGGAGCAACGGCGGTTGAGCGCAGGGAAGAGGAGAGTCGCGACCTGGCGGAGTTGAGGAGCCACAGGCTCGAGTGTAGGCGGCACGGTGTGTGGCGGCGGACCGGAACTGGCCTCAAAGAGTACGAGGTTGGTTGACACGGCCGCTTCTACAGCGTGACTTGGGGAGGTGAACGGGTGCATCCCCGGGTAATGGGATTGACCAATGGAATAACACACCCATCCAGGAGTCGTCTGGGCGCTGTATCGTCGTCAGACAGAGACGGCAGGAAAACGCTAAGTGACTCAACCAATACTTTCAAATTACTTGGCTGATTAGTATGTACAATATGAATAGAGGGTAGGCAATTGAGATGCTAATCCACCCCCTCATAATCTACAATTAGTCTAATGTTGGGGTGACAGGCACTCTGCATAGTTGGGGTCATGGGTAGTTCTGCACCCAGAGTGCAGGGGAGCAGGGAGGGGAATTGTTGGGTTTGGTTTGTTTTAATTTGCAAGTTAGATGACAGAACAACATCGGGCAACACAGGGAATGGGTGGGGAGCGGAAACCAGTGACCACAAAAATGGGCTCACCATCAGAGAAAAGTATTAGACTCCTGTCTTGGAATGTTAATGGCTTGGGGGATAAGCTTAAGAGAAGTATAGTATTGCAGTTTATCAAAAGGCATTCCCCCAAAGTAGTCCTGCTTCAGAAGACACACTTAATTGGCAATACTTGTAAGGCCCTAGCCAGGTGGGGGTACCATTAAGTAGCACACTCAGGTTTCACCACAGGATCCAGGGGAGTGGGCATCATGACAAGGCGGTCCATCCCAATGGCGATCAAATATACCTGGACTGACACAAAGGGCAGATACGCCACTGTCGGGGAGATGGGAGGGAGCAGCGCTCAGCATAGTGGCAGTGTATGTATCCTCGGGACTCCATGTGTCGACATTTAAAGACCTGGGAAATATTATGCTAACTTTCCCTGAGGGATGGCTGCTAGTGGGGGGTGATTTCAATTCTGTCGTATCGGGGAGACTTGACCGGTATCCCCCCCGAGACATAGGGCCCTCGCAACTGTGGCTCCCCAACTTCCTGGAAGCAATGGGGCTGGTGGATGCGTGGCGCGTCCACCATCCCAGTGAGACACAATTCACATTCCATTCGGGGGCACACAACAGTCTCTCGGATCAACTATATTCTCACTCCAGCGGCCCAAACGAGGAGCATTAAAGAGATCTGACATTTGGCACGGGGCATTTCGGACCATTCGCCAATATGGGCCCGTATGATGATAGGAGAAAGGCAAGTGGGAAGAATAGCGCCAATTAATCCTTTGCACCTCCGCATCCCAGCAGTAAAAGAAAGAATCTCAAAAGAAATAGATCAATACTTCCAAGAGAATGAAGGATCAGTGGTATCTGCCCAGACACTCTGGGAGGCCTTCAAAACAGTTGTGCGTGGACAGGCGACCTTTTAGATTGCAGGGCACGCAAGGAAAAGAATATGGAGATGGTCAGACTGGTGGAAGATATTCTGCAACTAGAGGGGGAAACTACAAAAGCTGGGGAAGACGAGTTGATGCATACATTAAACCTAAAGAGAGAAGAATATAGGAACATTTCCACTGACATGGACAAAATATTAAGTAGAGATAAATCAGGCAAGCTATACGAATTGGGAGATAAAGTCGGGAAGCTGTTGGCCTGGCTCGACAAACGGGAACATGCAAACCGCCTTATCAAGGAACAAATAGTAAAAATGGGGGAGGCGCTCACAGACACATGAAATAGCAGACGAGTTCGCTAACCACTATCGGTCAATATACGAAACCTACACCTCCCTCCCTGAGGAAGACTCAAGGGCCCTGTTGTCGGACATGACACTCCTGACACTATCAAAAGACGATGCTAAGCAACTAGAAAGCGACATCACAGATGAGGAGGTTGGGCCTCCAATCTGGGCAGGCTATGGGCCCAAATGGTCTCCCAATTGAATTATACAAACTAAAGCCCAACAGAATCACCCCTATCTCACAGCCATGTTTGAGGTAAGCCGTGAGGTGGGTAGGCTCCCCCAAGACCAGAGAATCACCACACTGGTAGTCATACACAAGGAAGGCAAACCCAAAAATAAATGTTCCTCATATAGACCTATCTCATTGTTAAACGCGGAGTCTAAAATACTAGCGAAGTTGCTGGCCACTTGCTTGATCCAAGTAAATCGCTAAATTGGTCCATCCTGACCAATCAGGTTTTATGCCGGCCAGAAACACATCACTTAACGTACAGCAATTACACAGGGCTTTGGGGCGAATAAACACGTTGAGAGAAGATGCGGTGGTGGTATCCTTGGATGCCACTATGGCATTCGATACAATTGAATGGCCCTACCTTTTTGCTGTCCTGGGAAAGTTGGGATTTGGCCCTAATTTTACTAGCTGGATAAAGCTCCTGTATACGGACCCTTTGGCGCAGCTAGTTGTAAACAATAAAAAATCTGCAGTTTTTGCCCTTAAAAGAGGGACCAGACAGGGCTGTCCACTGTCCCCACTGCTTTTTTCGCATTGACACTGGAGCCCCATGCAGCATGGATTCGGAGAGACCCCATTATACGAGGTTTGAGATGGTCTGAGGACTGGGAAGACTGCATCTCCATTTACGTCGACAATATTTTGTTGTACTTGGTGTCGCCCAGGGTCTCACTACACAGGGTCCTAAACATATTTACAAACTTCGGCAAATACTGGGAATACACTATTAATTAGACTAAGTCGCTGCCTATGTATTGAGGGGGAGGTTCCCTCCCCTGCCTAAGGGATGCACAGTGGCAGAAGCCAAAGACGGCTTCAAATACCTAGTCATATACATCACCACCGATCTCAGGTTAGCTATGATCCAGCGGTTAAAAAACGACGTAGAACATTGGAGGGCCCTAGCCCTGTCGCTTTTAGGTAGAGCCACACTATTTAAAATGATGTATTTGTAGGTTTTGCACAATTCCCCTAATCCTGTACCTGCAACATACTTTAAGGTTATAGAAAGTGCGCAGAGAGCGCTACTCTAGGTAGGAGGGCAACCTCAAATATTGTTTCCGATATTGGTGAGGGGGTGGTATGAAGGGGGAGTGGGACTCCCGGACATTAAAAAGTACTACTGGGCTGCACATTTAACCGTCATCAATCACTGCACATGTCCGCATTTTGATGACCCAGGGTATAGAATGAACAGATGGCTCTTACTGGTTGGGAGTTATGTTGGGGCGCTCAACTCCAGGCCCACAAAGCTTCAGCTTACAGGACCCATGGGACACTCTGTCCAGGTGTGGCACATCGCCAATAAAAGTCTGGACTGGGCAAAGAGAATTACGCAGGCCACTTCACTGTGGAAATCGGAACAGTTGGGCATGCTAAGAAAGACAAGGGGCTTCGATCGCTGGGATACTATTGGAATATCCAGGGTGGGAGATCTATGGAAGAAGGGGGAGGTGGTATCCTTCTCGTTCCCCCAACAAGAATATGAAATGGCAGATACAGAGAGAATTAGATACTTGCAGGTGCAACACGCACTACAAGCGCAAATCCCAAGGAGGGAGACTCCCCCAGTGGCCTCGCCACTGGAAGATAGGCTCCTAGAAGGATACATGCCCAACTAAACGATATCCCTACCAGAAGCTAATTAACCACACTTCTGACCCCCTTGCGCAACTCCGTAGGGAATGGGAAATGGATATACCGGAAGTGGACGATGATAAATGGCTGGAAGCACTGGACTCTCCCAAAGAAGTTGCAATCTCTTCCAGACTTAAGATGGTACAATTAAAAATACAAAGAACAAAGGTGGGAAAACCCACTTTGTGCCTCGCACTGTTCACTGGTTTGGAGAATATCCAAAAACAAAATTTCACAAATGAATGAACTTAAATTACAACAAATCTTTAGTAAATAACGTAATACAGTGGTATATTTAGTTATACAAGTACAAATACAATTGTCAATTCTTCATTATGACATTGCTGTTAGAACAATTGTGGGGTACATCATATTAATCATTCTTAATAGAGTGTACAGTAGTCATGGAAAATAACAATAAAAACAATAAAGCAATAATGCTGTTTTCTTCATATCGTTGGTAGAAGTGCCCAATGCATTTTGGGATCTTAAATCCCTTCGTCAGGGGACAACCTAAAATGAATGTGGAAATGGTAAGTGATTCATGCAATATGTATTGTTACTTAGAAGATGCTGTGGTGGTGGGTGTTAGCCTTAAGTGATAGTATTCATGCGTTTTTTCATGATAATAACTAATGTGTGTCTGTGCTGCCAGGATGGTAAATCAAATATAGAAAAATTGAAAAAATACGCAAATTGGAAAAAAAGACAAAACCCGACGTATTGGTGACTGCTAATATTAGTGAAAAAGAAGTGATGAAGAGAATGAAAGTGAACCAAGACTGACTATAATTCTCTCATAATGTGACTTGGATGCTGGGGAAACAGGTGATACCAGAAGAGCAGATGTGAGCAGAATAGGCGAGGGAGTGAGTGGAAGTGAAGAGAGATAACAAGGTCGCTCACCTTGGTGGCGTAGTTCAGAGAATAATGAAATGGACCAGAACGGTCATTGCTGAGAAAAACCTGTGTAGAAATGCGACATGAAGTAAACTAAAAATATAACCTTGAAAATATAATGCGTCTCACATTGAAGGACGCTTACCTTCAGCGGGTGGTGTATAGATTAGACATGGCGCTTGCGGTGTGGAGTTAGTGGTCGTGTAAAAATATATTGGTCGTCAGGGAACAATTGCATATGCCTATAAAAGATAAGCGTGTGGTTAGCGCTATACATAGAAATGTATCTCTAGAAACGCGTGGATAACCTAAATCCGTTAAGCTTACCTATTACAATAATACGGAAGTCCTCATGAATGTGGTTGATGCCGTGGAGAACGGAACCATTCCAGTAAGAAGCATGGTGATTGGGTGAGAAGCCGTGCTCAGTTTAAATGCCGGAACAGACAACAAAATCATGTGACTCGCCGGGCAAAAAAGGAAGAAATACTCTGTGCTGAAATAATATGCTGGAATCGGGTGATTCTATCGAGGAAAACTAGACGGAAAGGTTGAATTGAAAATAAGCATCCAGAAGCGAATTCGATGTAAACTGGATAAGAATGATGTTTATTTAGAAAGCTGAAGACGGAAAAAATAAGAGCAAGATAATGAGTGGAGGGCAGAAAAAAAGACTGCGGTTGTACCGTGAAAAGCTGATAGTTCAATGGTATAAACAATAGAATTAAGAAAACAGTGACAAATAAAAAGGGTGCTATGTAGTGCTGTGAGTAGTACCATGATGAAAAAGAGAGAAATCAAATAAAAAATGAAAATGCGATCTAAAGTTTGAATGTAAACACAACATTAACAATGATAACACACGTGATCACAATTGCGTAATTCAGTCTGGCATAAACGGTACAATAGATTTAAATTGTGTGACAAGCGATGCTGCCTGAAAAGGTGTGTGGGTTGACCTAAAACCCACTAAATGAGTCTAAATTTTTAGCAAGTTAATATGAACTTCATTGGATTAAAGGGGTTCATGAATCAGAAGGGCTGGTTAAAATGAGTGAAAAGGTTTACAGAAAACAACTCATGTCAATACGGTCATTGAGGCCAGATGGAATCATAGTGTTGAGAAATTTGATCCAATAAATGTCTTTTGATACAATTACCAATCTAACTGACAATAGGGCAGTTATAAAAACATACACCACTGACGAAGCAACAGAGATTTATTCATTAATTCAAGATGTCAAATTTTCCGATGCTCATGGTGGTTCCATAACTCAACAACTCAGGCAACTAGAATTTATTACCAGAAGACAACTTAACCAAAAACGACATGCATCTACCCTTGTGCAATATCATAAGTCAAAACGCATACCGAGGGGCCTCAGATTGGAAATCAAACCTATGTTGTTTCGTTTTCACCTCCACCCAATTTTCATGGATAAATGGTATGCAATCCTCAACAAATGCTTCCTTGATTTGATCTTGCTTATAATTGAGGAACTGTCAAAAACCATAAGAGAACTTGAAGAAGAAATTTTTAACCTCAAGAGCGAACTTCAACTTCATTTAGAAACAGAGGCATGGAAATTATAATTAGAGGTTCTTAATCAAAAATTGGACAAATACGAAAAGGAACTTCAAGAAGGAAAGCTCCGAAAATACAAAAGAGACACTATAGATTATAAACTTAACGAAGTCTACACTTGGGCTGACATTTATTCTAGAAGACACTTCATCATCTGATGAAAGCACGGTATCAGATCAAGAATTATCAACAAAAAGAACACCAGCACCATCACAAGCATCTACTTCAGGAATACCTACAGAATGCAGAGAATCTACATCAACCTTGCCCCAGGCGTCTTTTTTATCCCAAGCCATGGATCGCAATCGCCCTCCAGACAAACCAGGCGAGGAAAAAGAAAAAACAGGCAAATCACTCCGGAGTGGGAAGACAGTAACTTAGTTATCAACATTTCTTCATATGCTTTGAGCCAACAACAAAAGGTAATTCTTACAAAAGGATTGTCATTTGTACCCACCAACAAAACTACCCTTTTAAACGCCGAGGCAGACCTTTATAAATTTAGGAGACTATTACGACTGAAACACTTCTTCACTAACATTGTTCCTTCTGACGACAGTAAAATTACGGTTCCTTCTAACCCTTTCAAACCACGCAGCAAGTTTATTCCACCTGTCTCCCACAAAATTCTTGATTCTTTTGAACGATTGGTACTCAAAGATTTCTCTCTCATCAATTTTCAATCTATGAGACAAAACAATCTTTCATATCAAGACAGAGCACTCATCAAAAATCTTGCTAACAATCCAGACATTATTATGAAACCCGCTAATAAAGGCGGCGCAGTAGTACTCATGGATACCCAGTCTTACATAACTAAAGTCAGCAATCATGTTTTAGATACCAACACCTACATGCAATTGCCCCAAGACCCCACCACCCAATTGGAAAACATTCTTTCTGAGACACTTCGAGACGCAATTGATCAAGACTGGATCACTGATCAAACAAAAAATTTCTTAACTACCAAAAATGCCAGACGACCCAAACTCTATATGATTCCAAAAATTCATAAAAATCTACAGAACCCACATTTTCGTCCCATAGTCTTAGGCTGTGGATCAATTTTTGAACCTCTAGGCAAATTTGTGGATCATTATCTGCAACTATTTGTCCAAAATTGGCCTTCATATGTGAAAGACACCACCCACTTTCTGCAGAAACTGAACGCGATCAACAACAGGGACCTCACCAACATTATCTTGTGCACCATTGACGTCACGGCTCTATACACATCCATACCACATCAAGCTGGACTCGAAGCCACAGAGTGGGCACTACTCCAAACACCTGACATTGAAGCTGAAAGACTGTTCATTTTGAAAATCTTACATTTCTGTCTCAATCACAGCTACTTTGAATGGGAGGAAAACTTCTATGCTCAACTAACTGGGACTTCAATGGGCTTTTCAGGAGCACCTGCATACGCTAATACCTTCATGGCCCTCTTTGAATCAGAAAATATCATGTCCAATCAGAATTAGTGGAACCATGTACTAATGTACTGTAGGTACATTGACGACATCTTTATACTATGGACAGACACCAGTACCCATCTAGAGACCATGATCACTGAGCTCAACACAATCAACCCCAGGATTCAATTCACTCACAATGTTCAACAACAAAAAATTCACTTTTTGGACGTTCTAATCACCAAGTCTCCAAGCAACAATTTTGAAACTTCAGTCTTTCAGAAACCGACAGATCGCAATAGCACACTATCTTACAACAGTTTCCACCCAAACAGTCTATTAAGGAATCTTCCATACTCTCAACTACTCAGAGTCAGACGCATTTGTTCTAATCCTGACACCACGAAGGTTAAAGAACAGGAATATATACAACGCTTCAAGGAACGGGGGTATCCCGATAACGTATTGCAAGATTGTCTTACACGGGCACAACAACTTGGCAGAGAAGAGTTACTGCAACAATCTGCCAAACAATCATCAGACCGTTTAGTTTTTGTATCTAAGTTTACCACAGCATCTAAACCTATACGAGACATCATCAACTCCAGATGGGAGATGCTAGCCTCTGAAGATGATTTTAACAATTTATTTGCTACCATACACTGGGAAAAAACTTGAAAACATTACTATCAGCCCCTTCCCCTATCCTGTCTACCTTGAAGTTTAAAGGCACTATGAAATGCAACAATTGCATTCACTGCAACAATGTCATCAGAGGTGACGAGTTAACGCATCCATTTTCTGGAAAACCAATAATTCTCAGACACTCATGGGATTGCAATTCCATGAATGTCATCTACTGCATTAATTGCCCTTGCGGCAAAGCCTACATAGGCAAAACGGAAAGAAAAGTTAAGGTCAGAATCACCGAACATAAAAGCAAAATCAGGAATCGGAGCACCACCTTTCCGTTAGCTACTCACTGGAATGAATCACACCATGCTATATCACAACTCAGGTTTCAGATTGTTGAATCTGTTAAACCCACACCAGGAGTAGATATTACAAAAAAACTTCTCCAAAGAGAAATTTATTGGATCAAATTTCTCAACACTATGATGCCATCTGGCCTCAATGACCGTATTGACATGAGTTGTTTTCTGTAAACCTTTTCACTCATTTTAACCAGCCCTTCTGATTCATGAACCCCTTTAATACAATGATGTTCATATTAACTTCCTAAAAATGTAGACTCATTTAGTGGGTTTTAGGTCCACCCACACACCTTTTCAGGCAGCATCGCTTGTAACACAATTTAAATCTATTGTACTGTTTATGCCAGACTGAATTACGCAATTGTGATCATGTGTGTTATCATTGTTAATGTTGTGTTTACATTCAAACTTTAGATCGCATTTTCATTTTTTATTTGATTTCTCTCTTTTTCATCATGGTACTACTCACAGCACTACATAGCACCCTTTTTTATTTTTCACTGTTTTCTTAGTTCTATTGTTTATACCATTTAACTATCAGCTTTTCACGGTACAACCGCAGTCTTTTTTCTGCCCTCCACACATTATCTTGCTCTTATTTTTTCTGTCTTCAGCTTTCTAAATACACATCATTCTCATCCAGTTTTCATCGAATTCGCTTCTGGATGCTTATTTTCAATTCAACCTTTCCGTCTAGTTTTCCCTCGATAGAATCACCCGATTCCAGCATATTATTTCAGCACAGAGTATTTCTTCCTTTTTTGCCCGGCGAGTCACATGATTTTCTTGTCTATTCCGGCATTTAAACTGAGCGCGGCTTCTCACCCAATCACGACGCTTCTTACTGGAATGGTTCCGTTCTCCACGGCATCAACCACGTTCATGAGGACTTCCGTATTATTGTAATAGGTAAGCTTAACGAATTTAGGTTAGCCACGCGTTTCTAGAGATACATTTCTATGTATAGCGCTAACCACACGCTTATCTTTCATAGGCGTATGCAATTGTTCCCTGACGACCAATATATTTTTACACGACCAATAACTTTCGGCGTTTCTCTTCATCTAACGGAACTCCACACCGCAAGCGCCATGTCTAATCTATACACCACCCGCTGAAGGTAAGTGTCCTTCAATGTGAGACGCATTATGTTTTCAAGGTTTTATTTTTAGTTTACTTCATGTCACATTTCTACACAGGTTTTTTCTCAGCAATTGTCCACATGACCGTTCTGGTCCATTTCATTATTCTCTGAACTACGCCACCAAGATGAGCGACCTTGTTATCTCTCTTCACTTCCAGTCACTCCCTCGCCTATTCTGCTCACATCTGCTCTTCTGGGATCACCTGTTTCCCCAGCATCCAAGTCACATTATGAGAGAATTATAGTCAGTCTTGGTTCACTTTCATTCTCTTCATCACTTCTTTTTCACTAATATTAGCAGTCACCAATACGTCGGGTTTTGTCTTTTTTTCCAATTTGCGTATTTTTTCAATTTTTCTATATTTGATTTACCATCCTGGCAGCACAGACACACATTAGTTATTATCATGAAAAAACGCATGAATACTATCACTTAAGGCTAACACCCACCACCACAGCATCTTCTAAGTAACAATACATATTGCATGAATCACTTACCATTTCCACATTCATTTTAGGTTGTCCCCTGACGAAGGGATTTAAGATCCCAAAATGCATTGGGCACTTCTACCAACGATATGAAGAAAACAGCATTATTGCTTTATTGTTTTTATTGTTATTTTCCATGACTACTGTACACTCTATTAAGAATGATTAATACGATGTACCCCACAATTGTTCTAACAGCAAAGTCATAATGAAGAATTGACAATTGTATTTGTACTTGTATAACTAAATATACCACTGTATTACGTTATTTGCTAAAGATTTGTTGTAATTTAAGTTCATTCATTTGTGAAATTTTGTTTTTGGATATTCTCCAAACCAGTGAACAGTGCGAGGCACAAAATGGGTTTTCCCACCTTTGTTCTTTATGTTGACATATCCGCAGTGACAGCGGATTCAGTACCTCAGCACCCTATCTTATACTTATCTAAACTGTTTTCTAAATGTTCAAACAGGAGTGCACCTTTCTCAATCATTTACAATTACAAATACTCCACATAATATACTTCACTGGGCCAGCACTGGTCAAGATAGGCTACAGGGAAGATCCTGGGTGTGGGAGGCAGTGTGGCCAGGAGGGCACGTTTCTGCATATAATATGGGAGTGCGCCCACATTGGCAGGTACTGGAGGGAGGTACTCCATTGCATGGAGGAGGCTTTGGGGTTGAGGCTGGAACTTGAAGTTAAAAGATGCTTGTTCAATATTTGGGAACCCACAGACCTAAATAGCAAAGAAAAAGCAAGGGAATGCTGGTTCTGATGGTCGTCAAACGCAATATCTCTGGAATGTGGGGAGCATCAGCGGTGCCAACGGTGAGCGCATGGAGGAAAGACATGGACTGGTGCATGATAAGGGAAAAAAACGTATATGTAGCCAGGGGAAGTCTGAGAAAGTGGTCACAAATATGGGGCAAATGGAATGTATATAGAGAGGACATCTGTATTCCACCCTTGCTCTCTCTCCCCTACTTCACCTGTTGTACAGGGACTTTAGGACAGAACTAACGAACTCTAGTATGTATACACAAAGGGTGAACAAATAGATAATCTAAGTGAAAAGTCAATTACTCGCATGAATAATCACTGTGATGTTTGGATTGTTGTAACACTGTCATCAATAAAAAGTTTTATATAAAGAGGATTCCAGAAAGTGTATTCCTTTAACTTGTATGAGTTTTACTGCAGTAGATTCGATTACAATCGTATAGGCAAAAAAGGAGGTGGTCTAGCTGTTGTGTTCAGGCAAACATTACATATCACTAAAGTTGACGAAATCTCCATAAATAATTGTGAGGCTCTTCTAACAAGATGCAATCTTTCACCTACTTCCTTCTTTAACTTACTGCTCCTTCACAGACCTCCACCTAGCAAGGCGACATTCCCAGACGCACTTCTAGACACAGTTTCAAACCTGATAACAATACACTCCAACCTATGTCTTCTGGGTGACCTCAACATTTGGATTGACAAACCCAATATGACCCATCCAAAAACAATAATCACTGACCTAGATGCACTGAACCTGCATCAGATTGTCCACAAACCCACACACATCGCTTTACATATCCTAGATGTCATTTTTGCTAATACTGAATTAGTTACCTTTCAAACTATAACTTCAGTCACATGGTCAGACCACCACTTGCTTGCTTTCCAACATAAAACACTAAGCGACTCACCTAAAACTACCTTACCTATCGGTCGTGGAACAAACTCAATTTGGAACACTTGGAAACACAACTAACATCCAGTACAAATCTGGAAACAATAAATTCTGTTCAAAATCTATATGAGTGGCTACAGGAAGCTTTTGACATCCTGATACCACTCAAAACCACACAACAGAACAAAAAAAAAGCACCATGGAGAAACAGAAACAAAAGACATAAAACAACAAATTAGAAAGCTGCAACGTACCTGGCTCAAAACAAACGCCAAAGAAGACAAACCTCATCTACAGAAAATTAACAGATTATACAAGTCAGCTCTCAAAAAAGCAAAGAAAAAGTACTATTCAGACAGAATTGAAAATGCTAAATGTGGAAATAAAGAATTCTATAAAATACTCAATGAATTTCGCAAACCAAATTGTCTAGAAGGAACTCATCCTGTTACTCAAGATTTCACAGACAAACTGGCAAGTCATTACACGGACAAAGCAGAAACGTTGGCCTTGTACTTAAAACAGAAACAAAGCACCAACATTAACCCTTGTACAAAACAACAATCCCAGAATACTCTAACCCAGCCTCTCTGTTCCTTCCAACACATCTCACACGATGAATTTATGGACCTGGTCAAAGCAAGCAGGCCTGCCGGCAACCCTTCTGGCCCTGTCCACCACAAACTTTCAAAACAATTCTTTTAACAACCTCTGCTGCCACTCCAGTAAGAGGAATCATCAACAATTCCTTAACTACTGGAATATTTCCAGAAGAACTAAAAAGGTCACACATACGCCCTTTACTGAAGAAAACAAACTTGGACCCGCTGAACCCTGACAACTACAGACCCATTACAAATGGACCATTCCTGGGCAAACTGATAGAAAGAGCAGCGTTCGCCCAGATGTCAAAATTCATTGAAGAAAATTACATATTTTCAGACTTCCAAACAGGATTCCGTCCGTTAAGAGGCACTGAATCTGCCCTTCTTGCCATTTGGGATGACCTGAAGAATACAGTAGACCGCAAAGGGGTTGCTGCGTTCCTCTTCTTGGACCTCTCGGCTGCCTTTGACACGGTTGACCATAACACTCTGAAACAAAGACTCTATGAAGCTGGCATAGAGGGAACTGCTCTAAACTGGATCGAGTCCTACCTTCGAAACAGAACTAATGTCATCCATACCCCACCTTTCTCATCCAAACCATACGCCACAAAAGCAGGGGTCCCTCAAGGCTCTATCATCTCGTCCATGCTTTTCAACATCTACATGAAGTCATTACCGGAACTGATCAATCAATTTCACCTCACATGCTATAACTATGCTGACACGCAAATACTCCTTCAACTGGAATGCCCCAAAGACATTGGAAAATCCCCAATTTTCAGTTGTCTCAGAGCTGTGGATCAGTGGATGACTTGGAGCCATCTCAAATTGAATGCTTCCAAAACGGAAATACTCACGTGTGGCGATTGGAAACATTATGACCCGTTTGCCGCCTGGCCTAATGAACTGGGATCACGACCTAAAGTATCGAAAGAAGTAAGAAACCTTGGAATCACCATGGACTCCAAGCTGTAAATGAATGCCCAAGTGGACAAACTAGCAAGATCAAGCTTTGTCACTATAAAAACACTGCATCGAATTTTCCCTCATTGGCAAGTGACCCAGACTCTGTCCCCTCTGCTTTCAGGTTCTTCTGATCTTTGATCCAGGCGTGGATCACACGGGACACTCTTCTCCGTCCCGGCAGCAGCACTTTGCAGCAGATCGCCATTGAAATAAACGACGATTCCCGACACCATTTGACACCTATGCACCCGGCTTCCCTGGGTGAGGTAACTCGAGTACTGCGGTGCTCCCGTGGGTGCTGGCCCTAGAACCCCCTAAGTATAAAGGGGTTTCCTCAAAGTCCTCTCCTAAGTGTCCTAAAACTCTAAAATTCCAACTGCGACTTTCCCATAGAATAGTACGAGGCTCGTGGCTGTGTTCTCACACTGCACACGTCCCCCGTGGGTCTCCTGTGTCACTACCTTGGGTGGTTCCTTGGGGTCCCAGCGATTCTACGTGCTCTAGGCACTGTGTCTAGTCAAGTCGTGGTTCATATACCACTTTCATAATATATGGTTTGATCCGCCCCAGGGCCCATTGTATATTGTGCTATTTACTGTTGTTTTAGAACTGTATTATTGTGTGCCTGGCTCTCTAATCTCATAAAGGGATTAGTAGAGAGTGTTTAGAAATAAATATATATATATATTATATATATATACACACACACACACCTTCTGTGGTTCTCCTTTCACTTAGTGATTCAGGAGGTTATAATCTGGTAAGCCAAGCTGCTTTACACTCATTCAAGACTTAGCCTGAAGGCTGCTCTCCATAGCTACCACTAGGATAGCTTTCAATAAAGGTTGTCTTTAAACCTATCATCAATAAGGGTTGTTTGGACTGGTGCAAGGTGCCCACTATAACTAGTGGACAGCATATGCCAGGCCAACTTCTCACAATTCAAGCTTGCTATTGCTATTGCTTTACCAGCCAATCTCTTTGAGTGACTAACTGAAAACCACTATAGGTACATATAAATCAGGTTTAGAATATAGTAAGTTCTACTGAACTTAGAGTTGTGTGTCAGGGGCTTAGCACACCCTTTCTACAACTCAAGAGAGTTTAGTAGGCCCCACTAGAGTAGGTAGGTGCACACACCACCCCACACTAGTCATGTCTTCAAGGGCAGAAGCCAGTGGGCTTCTCCCAACTAAATATGACAATGCTACATATCAAGAATTGAGGACTATGTGTGCCTCAAGGAAATTGAAGACAGGGAAAAGCCCAACCACACAACATCTCATAAAGATGTTGCTAGCAGATGACCTCAGAAAGACCCCAGGGTCTGATGAGGTAGGCAGAGTGGGTGGGGCAGCAGAAGAGGAAAGGCCAAGAGGTGACCACACCTATGATCAGGACTCTGACCAGGAGGATCAAGATGATTCTAACTTGGAAAATCCAATCCATCCTGAAGGTGAGGAAGAAGGCCTCAGTGGCCCACTCTATACCCCACCTGGAAGGGTTGGTGGTGTGCCAAGAAGATCAATATCTCCTTCACTGGAGTCTAATCATTCTGGTACATCTGAAGGGACCTCTGTTTCTCATAGGACCATTTTCCCCCAGAAGAGGGAGTCCTCTTATGAGAGAAAATGCAGACTGATCCAGTTTGAGGAAGCTAAGCTTAGGATCAAGAGAGAACAGTTAGCATTGGACAGGGAATCCCTGGAGCTCCATAGAGCTTCACATAGATGGGGGCTACAGCCCCATGGTGGCAGCAACAATGTCTCTAGAGGTAGAGATCATACTCATGACCATAGGAACCTGAACAAGATTGTCCCTCCCTACCCGAGTGGGGATGACATCCACAAATGGATAACTGCACTGGAAAGGGCCTGTAAAGTACAGAGGGTCCCTCAGGAGCAGTGGGCAGCAATTGTGTGGCTCTCCTTTGCAGGCAAGGGAAGAGATAAGCTCCTCACTGTTAGAGAAGAGGATGCTGACAATTACACAGTCTTGAAGAGTGCACTGATAGATGGGTTTGGCCTAACCACTGAACAGTACAGGTTGAAGTTCAGAGATACCCAAAAGGCACAGACTCAAGACTGGGTTGACTTTGTAGATTGTGCTACTAAGGCTCTGGGGGGCTGGTTACTTGGCAGTAAAGTGTGTGATTTTAAAGGATTATACAATTTGATTATGAGGGAGCAGATCCTTAATAACTGTCAAAATCAGCTGTTGCATCTGTACCTGGTGGACTCTGATCTGACCTCTCCCCAAGAATTGGGTCAGAAGGCAGACAAATGAGTCAGAACCAGGGTGAGGCAGAAGGTTCAGAATCAAGGTGGTGACTCCAAGAAGGATTCCAAAAACTCTGACGAGGTTGGGGACAAGGGTAAAGACCAGAAGTCTTCTCAAGGGTCCCAAAAATCTGCATCTGGTGGGGAGTCCCAATCTAATAAAGGAAAAGGCCTAAAGAAACCATGGTGTAAAATCTGTAAACAGAAAACCCATTGGACAAGGGATTGTACCAAGTCCAAAGACTCAACTCCAGCCACCATTGCCCCCAAGTCAACTTGTCCCCCCTTTCAGCTCCAAGTGGTGGAACTCAGAATAAGGGTGTAGTAGGGTTAACCCTGGGTTCTGAGGTGGACTCTGGCCTAGTCAGAGTTCCAACTCAGGCTGTACTGATCTGTGATGGAAGCATGGATATGGCCTCCTTTGTGAGTCCCAGTAATCGGGGCAAATACAGACGGCAGCCTTTAATCAATGGAAAGGAGGCTTGGGCATTCAGGGACACAGGAGCAAGTGTCACAATGGTGACAAAAGATCTTGTGGCTCCTGAGCAGATCATACTTGGTGAAATGTACCAAGTGACCAATGCTAGCAATGTCAGGACAGACCATTCCTTGGCAGTTGTTCATTTCTCCTGGGGAGGGGTAACTGGCCTTAAGAAAGTTGTGGTAAGTGCAGACCTCCCTGTTGAATGCTTGCTTGGCAATGATTTGGAAACTTCAGCTTGGGCTGAAATGGAGCTCAGGACTCATGCAGAAATGTTGGGAATCCCTGCACAAGTGTTTGCTGTGACCAGGTCACAGTAAAAAATGTCAAAAGCTGAACAGGCCCTGGATCCTGGAAGAATGGACCAGGCGCCTCCCAAGAAAAGGAGCAGCAGCGGTAAGGCAGTGTCTTCCCCCCTGGCTCAGGAAGCAGATCAGTCTCTTGAGTGAGATGATCTCAGGCCTGAAGAAGGAACTGTCCCAGAGGAGCTTGAACCTGACCAGGTTGAGTTCTTTGGGCAGGGGGCCCTTCCAGGGCAGATCTGAGCCAGGAGCAGCTAAGCTGCCCTTCTCTTGAACCTCTCAGAAAACAAGCTGCTGATGAGGCTGCTGGGAACGCTAGTGGAACCCATAAGATATATTGGGATGATGGACTCCTGTACTCAGAGAGTAGAGACCCCAAGTCTGGTGCCTCCAGGAGGTTGGTTATACCTCTGAGGTTCAGGGGCTTCCTATTGACACTAGCCCATGATATTCCCTTAGCAGGACACCTGGGCCAAACCAAGACTTGGGACAGAATTGTCCCTCACTTTCATTGGTCCCACATGCCTGAAGACACCAAGAAGTTGTGTTGCTCCTGTGTCACCTGTCAAGCCAGGAGAAGGCAGGTGGTACAGCAAAGGCCTCCCTGATACCACTACCTGTGGTGGGGGTTCCCTTTGAGAAGGTTGGGATTGACATAGTTGGTCCCATGGATCCTCAGACAGCATCTGGGCACAGATTTATGCTGGTGGTGGTGGATCATGCCACTAGGTACCCAGAAGCCCTTAGGACCACTACAGCTCCTGTGGTGGCAAGGCCCTACTTGGAATCCTTTGCAGAGTGGGTTTCCCTAAGGAGGTAGTATCAGATAGGGTGGCAAACTTCATGTCTAGTTACTTAACAGCAATGTGGAAGGAGTGTGGAGTAAATTGCAAATTTATCACCCCTTTTTACCCACAATGCAATGGGTTAGTTGAAAGGTTCAACAAAACCCTAAAGGGCATGATTAAAGGTCTCCCAGAAAAGCTTAGTCGAAGATGGGACATACTTTTGCCCTGCCTTCTATTTGCCTACAGGGAAGTTCCACAGAAGGGGGTTGGTCACAGCACATTTAAGCTTCTGTTTGGACATCCAATTAGGGGTCCATTATGTCAGGTGAAGGAGGGATGGGAGTTACCTCTCAACCCTCTTAAACAGGATATTGTGAACTATGTGTTTGGTCTCCGCTCCAGGATGGCTGAGTACATAAAGAAGGCAACTAAAAACCTTGAGGCTAGCCAGGAATTACAAAAGGCCTGGCATGACCAAAAGGCTGTGCAGACTGTTTACCAGCCAGGGAAGAAAGTATGGGTGTTGGAGCCTGTGGCCCCAGCAGCCCTCCAAGACAAATGGAGTGGTCCCCATACAATACTTGAGCAGAAGGGAGAGGTTACATACCTGGTGGACCTAGGAACTCCCAGGAGCCCCCACAGGGTGCTCCATGTTAACAGGCTCAAGCAATATGTCGACAGGACTGACATGGGCTTGCTCATGGCAACTGATGAGGGACAGGAGGAAGAGAGTGACCCACTTCCTGACCTGCTCTCTAAGAACCCTGATGATGGATCAGTAGATGGTGTAGCCTTGGCAGGCAGTCTCACTGTCCAGCAACAAACTGACTGCAGAAAAGGTCTCAGCCAGTTTAGACGTATGTTCTCACTGACTCCAATTCAGACTACCTGGTGCACTCATGAAGTGGACACTGGGGACAGCCTGCCTATTAAAAATAAGATTTACAGGCAACCTGATCATGTCAGGGACTGTATCAGGGCTGAAGTCCAGAAGATGTTGGAATTGGGAGTCATTGAATCCTCAGAAAGCCCTTGGGCTAGTCCAGTGGTCTTAGTGCCAAAACCTCATACCAAAGATGGCAAGAGAGAGATGAGGTTTTGTGTAGACTACAGGGGTCTCAATGGTCTCAATGCAGTCACTAGGACTGATGCCCATCCAATCCCAAGGACAGATGAGCTTATAGATACTTTGGCCTCAGCCACGTTTCTGAGCACATTTGACTTGACACCTGGCTATTGGCAGATCAAACTAGCTGATGATGCAAAGCCAAAGACAACATTTTCTACCCCTAGTGGGCATTATCAATTTGTGGTGATGCCCTTTGGTTTGAAGAATGCACCAGTCACATTCCAAAGGTTGGTGAATAAGGTCCTTACAGGCCTGGAACCCTGTCGTGCAGCATATCTAGATGACATTGCTGTCTTTAGCTCCACCTGGGAAGATCACCTGGTCCACCTTAGGAATGTTTTGGAGGCCCTGCAACAAGCAGACCTAACTATCAAGGCCACTAAGTGCCAGATAGGGCAGAGTCACGTTGTGTGGCCCAGTTGCCACATTATGGGTGGAAGCCAGGTTCAACCATTGCAGAGCAAAATCAACACCATAATGGACTGGGTTGCTCCACCCTCCCAGACTCAGGTCAGTGCTTTTGTGGGTCTGACTGGGTACTATAGAAGATTTGTAAACGGTTATGGAACCATAGTGACTCCCTTAAATGACCTAACTTCTAAGAAAATGCCCAAGAAAGTTCAGTGGACAGTCAGCTGTCAAAAGGCATTTGATGACCAAAGCAGGCCATGTGCACTGCTCCCATTCTGCAAAGTTCTAACTACTCCAAAGAATTAATTGTTCAAACAGATGCATCTGAGTTGGGGTTAATGCCTGTGTTATCACAATTGAATGATGAAGGTCAGGATCAGCCAGTAGCTTTTATCAGCAGAAGGCTGACCCCCAGAGAGAAACGTTGGTCAGCCATTGAATGGGAGGCCTTTGCTGTGGTTTGGGCTCTGAAGAAGCTGAGGCCATACTTGTTTGGCACTCACTTCATTGTTCAGACCGACCATAAACCCCTCTTATGGCTAAAACAGATGAATGGTGAAAACCCCAAGCTTTTGAGGTGGTCCATTTCCCTACAGGGGATGGACTATACAGTGGAACATAGACATGGGAGTAACCATGCCATTGCAGATGGAATCTCCAGATATTTCCACTTAGAACATGAAGACTCAACTGGTCAAGGCTAGTTTAATGTGCTTACGTTGGAGAGGGGGCTGTATAGGAGAGTAGGATCTGCTTCTTATAGTTACCCCCACTTTTTGCTGATGTTTCACTGTTTCTCAACTTTAGTCTGGCTGGGGCCCTGCTAACCAGGACTCCAGCCTAGCTGCTTCCTCTCTAAAATGATTCACCGTACTTTAGGTAGACTCCAGATTGGATTCTGGGGTACCCTTAAAGTCGGCAGGGTGCTGGGTTTTATGTGAGAGGGTGCCTATGCATAAGCAGAGCCCCTCTGCAGCCTTCGGAACCTTTATTCCGGGGTTGTTTGTGAAGCAGCCAAACCATATAGGTGCATTATAACCAAACGGTAAATGCTAACTTTGGGATGGCTGCACGGAAACATGTCGTGTTTGGTGTCAAACACCTTGGAATCATACCCCCACACCAGTAACAGGTCTGGGAGTATGATCCCACCCTTCTAGAGGGAGAGACATGACAGCACCGGTATACCCGGTACCAGCTAACAGAGCCCTGGCATCACAAAATGGATGCTGCCAGCCACAGACACGAGTCTGCCCTCCTGCTGCTGGACGAAACTCCAGCAGGAGAGGCCTGGACAATAGGTTTTCTGTCACAGGGAGGTGTCACCACCTACCAGACAGGTTTTAGTGTATTGGGGCTGGGTGGGTGCACTCCAAGAGTGCTTTGAAGTTCAGCACTGGGGGCACATTTGGTGTTGCTGTGCATAGTCCAGCTCGAACCAGTTGCAGGGGCTACCAGCCCCTGATCTGGCACGAAACTGGACAAAGGAAATGGGTGTAGCCACCCCTCTTTCCTGACCCTCCTATAGGTGGGTCCCTAGAATGTGTCCAACCCCTTCCTTGGGTATAAGAAAGGAACCCCTGCTTACAGGACTTTAGATTACACCTGGACGAAACTCTGATACTGGATCCCGGAACTTGGACGATCTACACTGAACTAGATGACTGAAGAATCTCCCTTGGAGTAAAGGAGTTACTCCCCTACTTGGCAGGCACCAAAGACGCATCTGTCCGGTTTGCATCTCCGAAGCTCCCGCCGGACTCTGAAGGATTTTGCAACACAGGAGGTGGTTTTCCGGGGTCTCTGAGGTCGATCTGTGCACTCAGCAATTCTGAGGCCTGTATCCCTCGTGGAAGACTGTGCAACACGAACGCCTGGACACCGCGACCATTTGCAGAAGCATCAGCTTTCCAATGACTCCTACAGCTGAGCTTTGGGTTACTTGTAGCCCTGACCCCGAGCAGCCTTTGCACCGAAGATTGCCCGCCTACACTCCATGAGTGTTCCGTGAGCTGGCCCTTTGTGTTTTCTCACGTGTTCCCTTCGCGATACCTGGTCCGTCGACTGGTGAGTCCCTGTGAAGGTAACTTTACCTTTAATTGGGTTTACCTGGTTGCACCAGACGTCCCCTGACTCTCCATCGCATGGGGAGTCCACAGGACCTTGCTGGTCCGCACCGAAGCATCTTTTCTCTTCCTGCGTGGGTTGCTGATGCCAAGGCTTGTTGGGTCCAATCCAAGCACTTACACCGCAGCACTCGACATCCTTGGTGGGACAGCTTGAATCCAGCTCCTGGTTGTCCTAGACGCCTCCTGGTCCTCATGGCTGCAGAGTCAAGCTTCACCTCTTCGCACCTGAAACACCCGACATCGGTGGGCATTCGGCTATCGTGCCTCTGGTCACTGGCAAGTGACCCAGACTCTGACCCCTCTGCTTTCAGGTTCTTCTGATCTAGGCTTGGATCACACCGGACACTCTTCTCCTTCCCGGCAGCAGCACTTTGCAGCAGATCGCCATTGAAATCAACGACGATTCCCGACATCATTTGACACCTATGCACCCGGCTTACCTGGTTGAGGTAACTCGAGTACTACGGTGCTCCCGTGGGTACTTGCCCTAGAACCCCCCAAGTCTAGAAGGGTTTGCTCAAAGTCGTCTCCTAAGTGTCCTTAAACTCTACAATTCCAACCGCGACTTTCCCATAGAATAGTTTGGGGCGTGCGGCTGTGTTCTCACACTGCACACGTCCCTCGTGGGTCTCCTGTGTCACTACCTTGGGAGGTTCCTTGGGGTCCCAGTGATTCTACGTGCTCTAGGCACTGTGTCTGGTCAAGTCGTGGTTCTTATACCACTTTCTTAATATATGGTTTGGTCCGCCCTTATGGCCCATTGTATATTGTGCTATTTACTGTTGTTTTAGAACTGTAATATTGTGTGCCTGGCTCTCTAATCTCATAAAGGGATTAGTAGAGAGCGTTTAGAAATAAATACATATTATATATATATATATATATATATATATATATATATATATATATATATATATATATATATATATATATATATATATATATATATATATATATATATATATATATATATATATATATATATATATATATACCTTGTGTGGTTCTCCTTTCATTTAGTGATTCAGGAGGTTATAATCTGGTAAACCAAGCTGCTCTACACTCCTTCAAGGCTTAGCCTGAAGGCTGCTCTCCATAGCTACCACTAGGAGAGCTTTCAATAAGTGTTGTCTTTAAACCTATCATCAATAAGGGTTGTTTGGTCTGGTGCAAGGTGCCCACTAAAACTGGTGGACTGCATATGCCAGGCCAACTTCTCACATTACTTTTCTCCTGAAAAAGCACATCCAATGCACTACCTTATTTCTCATCTTGTACCACTATCAATATCTTTTTTTTTTTTTTTTTTTTTTTTTTTGAAACCGTTTATTGTAATCTCAAATATATACAGGCATGGGCCTACAACCTTCCGGCCGGCCGCTAAAGTGACAGAAGCAAATGACATATATACAATAAGGCACTTGACTTTGCAGAGACGATAAAACAGGAGGTATCAACAACGTGGGCCACATGACTCTGAGCCCACAATACGGTTCCATTTTATACAACACAACAACATAAAACCACACCCACAAGGCAACCCGCGATCGAAAATGACAACACGTGCTCCTCCAGTGGGGGACCCCAACCATCCAAAGAAATCCAGAGAGGGGAAGGGAGACAGATCCGGGACTGGGAGAACAATGTGTCCGGGGCTGAGGGAGGGGGTCAGCTAGGGGGATGGAGCTGGTGAAGCGGGAGGCAACAACGGCGGCTCGCAAATACCCCCGCGGTAGGCGTTCCAGGGGCCCCATATCTTCACCCACGCCCCAGGCTTACCCCGCGCCACATACACCACCTTTTCTCGGAACATGCACCAATCCATGTGTTCTTTCCAGGCCGACACCGCCGGGGGTCTCTGGGATCCCCACAGTTGAGCAATGTCACGTTTAGCTATCATATATCCCAGAGTCACCCATCGCGTCTGCGGAACCGAGTAATCGGTCGGTTCCCACACATTCAGCAAGCATCTCCTCGCTTCAGGCAACAGCGCGACATGCGTAACCGCTCGCAGGACCTCATGCACACCACGCCAGAATCGCTCCACCCTCGGACATTCCCACAGAATGTGCAAAAAAGTCGCCAAAGCACCACACCCACGCTTACACAATCCATCCTCGGCATAGCCCATACGCAGAAGCTTTGGCCCCGTCATATACACCCGGTGGAGTATTTTAAGCTGGACGAAGCGAAGGCGAGCCGGGATGGCCACCTCCTTCGGAGAGGCCACCGCGGAGGTCCAGTCCTCGTCGTCCAACTCCAGCCCATCGGCAACCCAAGCCTCGCGGAGACCAGTCAGTAAGCCCGAGCGGTCATTTATCAATTTCTTGTAAATGAGGGAGATCGTGCTGTCCGGAACATGGCCATCTAGCACTCTATCCTCCAGGGGGGAGGACTCCGGGATGGAGGCCACGTCTGGGAAGACGGAACCTAGTGCGTGACGGACCTGCAGGTAGCGAAAGTATTCACTGCCCTGCAGCTGAAACTCCGCCTGCAGCGTCTCGAATGTTTTGAATCCTCCCCTCGTCCAGAGATCTCCCACTGTACTGATGCCTATCATGTCCCACCGCTCGAAGCCCTTCGAGGTCCACAAAGAGCCCAGCCTCTCCGACGCATACAACGGTGACGCTCGGGTCAAACGGTCCTTCCATCCCATAGCTGCATTGGCCGCGTGCCATACTCGCACCATGACACGCGTGGGTCCCGTCAAGCGGGAATCGGGCACGCTAGTGTAGAGCGCTCGATTGTAGTCGCCACCGGGCAGGAGCACTTTGTCCATTTCAAATACCGGGTTTAGGGCGGGCCCATAGAAACCGTGATTAATTGCAGCTAACTGGGAGGCCCAGTAATACCGCTTAATATCCGGGAGGGCAATCCCTCCGTCGTACCACGGGAGCGTCAATTTTGCCAGAGCTATACGCGGCCTCCCGTCCCAAAACAGACGGCGCTGTAAGCTTTCCACCTCACGGAAATAGCGCGCCGGGACCAAGTCCATAGTGTTCTGGAGAGCGTACAGAAAGCGCGGCAATGACATCATCTTGAACAACGCCGCCCGACCGAGCGGCGAAAGCGGCAAGCGCCGCCAGCGCACGATGTCCTCCTTCAAGCGCTGGAGGGGGGGAAGCAAATTTCGCTCGTAGCGGGCCACCAGGTCCAGCGTAATATAGACCCCCAGGTATCGAAATCCCTGCGAGGCAATCTGGATCGGACAGCCCCGAGGGAGGACAGGAGCCTCCCCGGAAAGCACATAGATACAGGATTTAGCCCAGTTGATGACAAGGCCTGAATTACGGCCAAAGGAGCGCAAAACATCGACCAGGACAATCAGTGACTTGCGCGGGGAGGCTAAGTACAAAAGGATATCGTCAGCGTAGAGGGACACGCGGTCCTCATACTCGGGGGTCCAACGGAGACCACGGATAGAAGGGTGCCACCGCAGCCACTCCACCAGGGGTTCCAAGGCCAGTGCAAAAAGGAGCGGCGACAGGGGACAACCCTGTCGCGTGCCCCGTCCCAGCACGAATGGGGCCGAGACTCGACCATTCACAACCACCTGTGCCAATGGGTCCGAGTACAACAATTTAACCCAACTGATGAATCCCGGGCCAAATCCAAATTTCGCCAGCATCGCCCAGATGTAGGGCCATTCGAGCGTGTCGAACGCCATGGTGGCGTCCAAGGACGCCAAGATGGCCGGCTCCCGCACGAACGGAACACGCGCGAGCACCCCGTGCAAGCGCCGCAGATTAAGGGCCGTATTGCGATGGGGAATAAAGCCGGACTGGTCTTGGTGGACCAAATCGCCCACCACGCCGACCAGCCGGTTGGCGAGCACCTTGGCGAGGATTTTAGGCTCCGCGTTCAAGAGCGAGATAGGCCGGTAGGATGTGACCCGGTCTCGCGGTCTCCCCTCCTTGTGGATAACCACGATGGTAGCCAGACGCTGGTCCGGCTGGAGGGAGCCCCGCGAGTGGGCCGCAAGGAACATTGCGCGGAGGTGGGGCGCCAGTACATCCGGTCGCAGTTTATACAACTCGATAGGAATGCCGTTCGGGCCCATGGCCTTGCCAGAAGCGACCGAGCGGATGGCGAGGGCAATTTCGTCCGAGGTGGGGGCGGCATCCATCAACTCCCTGTCCTCCATTGAGAGGGAGGGCAGCGCGATGTCACGCAGCAGGGCATGGGAATCCTCCTCCGGGCAGGGAGAAACCGGGGAATATACCTCACGGAAATAATCTGCAAAGCAAGAGACAATGCCTTCCGGCTCAGTAACACGTATACCATCCATTCTCTCAATCAGCGGGACCACACGACTAGCTCTCTCCTTCTTATCCAACCACGCAATCAACTTGCCAGCCTTATCACCCACATCATACAATCGCCCCTGTTGCTCTCTGCTGAGGCCCCTGGCCGCCTCCGTGACGAGGGACCTATAGGCCGCCTGCTTAAGGTGTAGAACGTGCAGCGCAGCGTCAGTCACCCCACTCCCCGATCACCCTCCAGTTCAGTAATTTCGGCCTCCACCCGGGTCACCTCCTCCTGGGCGCGCCTCCGGGCATGGGAAATAAAGGAGAGGGCCTCCCCTCTAAGCACTGTCTTAAAAGCCTCCCACAGGGAGATGGCCGACGGGACAGACCCCACATTCTCCTCAAAATACCGTTGCAAGGATTTAATCAAGTCCGCACGAATCGTGGGGTCGCGCAGGTACCAGGCATTGATTGGACCGGCGATCCTGGAGGCACCGTAGGTTTTCAGAACAGTTTACCTGGGGCTCGGATGTAGCCTCTGTCCCAGTTGATCTTTACCCGGCACAGCTTGGACCCATACTAATGCGGGTTCGCTGTTAGGGACACGAATTATACGTGCTCCCCTGCAAAATGGGATTTTAGGATATTCCCTTTTCCTTTTATCTCCATTTCTCAACTTTTCTTCACTTTAGGTCCTGACGAAGCGCTAAGGATCCGTTAGGGACCAAGGGCAGCGCGAAACATGTTGACCACCCACTCCACGTCCTCACTCTCACTCTAAATAATTCACACACGGGTTGAGAGCAGTAGGATTACCTATCCTTTCCCCTACTCATTAGAGTGCTATTTAGGCACCACTCCCCGGTAGATTTTATCCAGACCCTACGGACTCACTAATAAACCGTTTGGGGTACCTTAGGGTCTTTTTAGTTTCACCTCCTCACCCACTATCCCCACACACCCGCACGCACAACTACGGCTACTCCAACAAAAGATCTCCGACAGAGAGCCCTCTTGAAGGGCCCGTGAGGGACTGCAGCGCCACCCCCACGAGGAGCAACGCCCTATGATGATGCTTTGCACCCGCAAGGGTGTGTGAGGGCACTTTGAACACCACCTAGGAGTATCTGGCCTACACCACAGACACCACCACGAACCTCCTCTATCGCTCCCTCTCAACCCTCCAGGCAAGATACCATACTGGTACTGCCATCCTTAGGAACTGTTACCTTTTTGTTTGAGGATTGATTGGAGCTACCCTGCCCTCCCCCCTCGGGAAGACATCAAAGTGCAACAGGAGTGGGGAATGATCTGAAATACCCCGCGCCAGATGGCGCACCTCCCCCACTCTCCCGGCATAGGCCGCAGGGACAAGGACATGATCAAGCCGCGAAAGGCTACCATGGGCCCCCGAATGGAAGGTGTATTGCAGCCGAGTGGGATGCTTTAGACGCCAACTGTCCACCAATCCCAGTGTGTCCAAAAGGCCAGACAGCCACGCTTGTGCCCGGGGGAGGTCCCTAGGGGGATAGCGATCCATAGTCCCAGAGGCCACAGCATTGAAGTCCCCCCCAACCACCAGAAGCCCCCCCGGAAGGTCAAGCAGGAGGCGTCCCAGGTCCGCAAAGGTGGTGGACTGTAATCCCGGTGGGACGTACACTGAGACAAAGACGACTACTTTGCCCTCCATTCTCCCCACCAAGACAGTGTAGCGTCCCCTCTCATCATGGCGCACCTCGTCTATTTCTAGCGGGAGCGAGGTCTTGACCATAATGCCCACCCCTCGTGAGCCTGATGTAAAGCCCGAGTGGGCCACCAAACGATAGCCACGCCGATTCATGGCACAAAAGGAGTTGCCAATGAGGTGTGTCTCCTGCAAAAAGACCACATCAGGCGAAATCCGTTTCAGATATTGCAGGACCACACCCCGCTTAATCCTATCCCCCAGTCCGTTAACGTTCCAGGACAACAAAGTCAGGTCCCTACCCCCCATCACATACAGAAGCCATCATTTGTCCCCCCGAGAGCATCTCAAAAACACCAATACAATGAAGGGTTTGCCTTGCGGTAGAAACGAACCACACCCCACCCCAACCCACCCATCCCAACAGAACTCCCCCCACCCTGCACCCCTGCATGAGCCCAAACAGCCCCCCCAAAGTGCAGTGTGCCTGTCGCCCCATAGAAAGAAAACTAACTAGTCCCCCAGAGGAGGAGGGAGATCCCCCAAGAGACCCCACACGACCTCCACAGGAGGGGAACTTACCCTAACAGTCAATGGTGACAATAACACAGTCCAGAGCAGGGCCTACCATTAGACCCTCAGTCCTGATCCGGCGGGCCCTCCCCACCAACCGCTCCCCCCCCACCCCCCCGGCCCCGATCTCCGGGCAAAGTGTCCAGCCAGTCCCCGGCCGCTTCGGGACGATCAAAAAAGTGCGTGCGGCCATCCACCTCCACCCTCAGCTTAGCCGGAAAAAGCATCGCATATTTGAGATTCAGGTCCCGTAGGCGACGTTTGACACCGAGAAAGCTCAGTCTCTGCTTTTGGACCGCCGGAGTAAAGTCAGGATAGAAATTTATATCCATATTATCAAGTCTGACCGGCCCTTGTAGCCTGGAAGTCTGCAGGATAGCGTCCCTGTCCCGAAAATTGAAAATCCGGGCGATGAGAGGCCTCGGAGGGGCTCCGGTCTTAGGCCTACCCCCGGGGACCCTGTGGGCACGTTCCACTGCAAAGAATTTACTCAGCCCCCGAGGCTGGAGATGGGTGAGGACCAAGTCCTCCACAAACAGGTCCGCTGCCTCTGCCTCGCGTCCTTCCGGCACCCCGATAATGCGGACGTTGTTTCTCCGGGCCCGACCCTCGGAATCCTCCAGTCGACGATGCATCAGGGCGCTCGCCTGGCCAAGCCTGCGCACCTCCTGTTGGAGGGCCGCCACGTCAGATGTGAGGCCCGAGGTAGAGTGGGCCAAAGAATCGACCCGGTCATTTGTTTTTGACAGATCGGCTCTCACGAGGCCCACGTCCACGAGGACTGAGTCGATCTTCTGCGCCAGAGTGTCAAAGCGCTGGTCCACCGAGGCCTTCATCTCGGCGATGGCGCCCATGACGTCTCGGAGGGTCAGGTCCGTGGGCAGAGCAGGAGCATCAGTCGGGCCCGTAGGGGACCTACGCAGCGCCTCTGGAGACCCCTTCTGGAGGGTGTAGCGATCCATGTTGTTGGATTGATGGGCCGCGCCACGACGGGTCGACTTCACCTTAGCCCGGTCGCCATCTTGTTTTGTGGCCATGGTCCCCAAATCGAGCCAATCTCCTCAAAAAGGGGGGTAGACAATCCCGTTCAAGGGCTCCGGGGGGGGGCGACCACCGCTCCGCAGGACGGACCGCAGCCGGCGGGCCGGCAGGGCACCCCAACGAGGCCACACCACCTCACACCGCCTCGCGACCCTACCTCGCCTGGCAGCAAGGAGGGCGCAAAAGCGAAAGCGAAAGTGCGGGGTGCGCGAGTCGCCCAGCCTTGCCCGCCGCTGTTATTCACTTTGTCGCCGGATCGCCCCACAACTCCAGTACGGGGGGCCGGTGTGGAGAAGGCCGCAAACCTTAATCGGTGCTCCCGCCGGTGTCCGAAGTCCGAATTGAAAACGGAAAACGGGCGTCACCTCAGTTCGGGTTCACAAACACAGTCCCCTCATCTAGGACAGGATTCGGTCAGGATTTATGCAGGAGGTCGCGGAGGTCCTCGGGAGCCTCGCACCTACGCGGCCATCTTGGGTGCGCGCTAGGCTCCTCCTCCACATCAGCACTATCAATATCTTTAATCTACATATACTTACTGTAGGAGAGTAGGATCTGTTTCTTATAGTTACCTCCTCTTTTTGCTGGTGTGTCACTGTTTTCGACTTAGATTGACTGGGAACCTGCAATCCCGGACCCCAGTCTAGCTGCTTTCTCCTCTTAATTGATTGCATGTTCTTTGGGTACACTCCAGATTGGATTATGGGGTACCCCCATCAGTCCCTAGTATATGGTATACTATGTACCCAGGACATAGGTACCCCAGAGGCCTCTCAGGGGCTGCAGCATGTATTATGCCACCCCTGGGAGACTATTCAAAACGACACCACAGGTCTGCTACTGCAGCCTGTGTAAGGTGGTGCACCCCTTACTTAGATATAGGTTCACTATATCTATCCTATATCACTACACATATAAACCTATCAGTCACCCCTATGGCAGGCCTTATCAATCCTGAAGGCAGGGTGCTAGGTTTTATGTGAGAGAGTGCACCTGCATGAGTAGAGCCCCTCTACAGCTTTCGGAGCCTATTTTCCGGGGTGGTTTGTGATGCAGCCAACCATATATACTTAAGTGCATTATAACCTCGCGGTAAATGCCAACTTTAAAACGGCTGCATGAAAACATGTTGTGTTTGGCGTTAAACACCTTGGAATCATACCTCCCCTGGCGGGGAGGTATGATTCTACCCTCCTAGAGGGGCAAACGTGACATACCTGACTACCCGGTACCAGCTTTCCTCGACCCTGGCATCACAAAATGGATGCTGCCAACCACAGCCAAGCTCGAGCAGGGGAAGTCTTGACAATAGGATTCCTGTCACAGGGAGGTGTGACCACCTCCCAGACAGGTTTTAGTGTATTGGGGCGGGGTGGGTGCACTCAGAGTGCCTTGATGTCTGCACTGAGGGCACATTTGGTGTCCCTGTGCACAGTCCAGCTCAAACCGGTTGCAGGAGCCATTTGCTCCTGCTCTGGTGCGAAACTGGACAAAGGACATGGGTGTAGCCACCCCTCTGTCCTGACCCTCCCTTAGGTGGGTCCCCAGAGTTAGTCACACCCCTTCCTTGGGTATAAAGTAGGAACCCCTGACTACAGGACTTTAGATTTCACCTAGAGTAAACTCTGCTACAGAAAACAAGTACTTTGACGATCTGCACAACGCTAGATGACTGAAGAATCTCCCTTGGAGTAAAGGAGTTACTCCCCTGCAAGGCAGGCACCTAAAACGCAACTGACCGGTTTGCATCTCCCGAGCTCCTGAGGACTCCGAAGATTCCTGCAACACAGGAGGTGGGTTCCCGAGGTCTCTGAGGTTGATCTGTGCTCTCAGCAATTCTGAGGCCTGTATCCCTTGTGGGGACCGTGCAACCCAAACCCCTGTGCACCGCGCACATTTGCAGCAGCATATGCTTTTTGGCAACCCCTGAGGCTGTGCTTTGGGCTACTTGTAGTCCTGACCCGGAGCAGTAAATCCACTGAAGATTTCCGGCCTACACTCCACGAGTGTTCCGTGGGCTGGCATTTTGTGATTCAGCTCCAGGTCCCTTCGCGATCCCTGGTCCATTGGCCTGTTGGTCCCTGTGAAGGTAACTTTGACTTTCTGCGGGCTTTCCTGGTTACTCCAGATGTGCCCTGACTCTCCATAACTTGGAGAGTCCCCAGGACCTTGCTGGTCCTCACCGAAGCATCTTTCCTCTGCCCGCGTGGGTTGCAGTTGCCAAGGCTTGTTGGTGTCCAATCCGAACACTGACCCCCCCCCCCAGCTCTCAACATCCTTCGTGAGACAGCTTACAACCAGACTTTGGTTATCGTTGATGTCTCCTGGTCCCCGGTGCTGCAGAGTCAAGCTTCACCTCTTCTCACCTGAAACACCCAACATTGGTGGGCATTTGTCTATCGTGCCCCTGGTCACTGTGAAGTGACCCAGACTCTTTCCCCTCTGCTTTCAGGTTCTTCTCATCTCCGATCCAGGCTTAGATCACACCGGACACTTTTCATCTCCACGGCAGCAGCACTTTTCCGCATCACGCCGTTGAAAACTACGAAGGTTTCCGACATCACTTGACTCCCTATGCACCCGGCTCCTCTGGGATAGGTAACACGGGTATCTCTGTACTCTCAAGGGCGCTGGCCTTAGAACCATCTATGTTTAACTGGGTTTGCTTAAAGTCCTCTCCGAAGGGTCCTTAATCTTTAAAATTCCAACCGCGACTTTCCCATAGTGGTGTACGGAGCTCGCGCCGGTGTTCACACACTGCACTCGTCCTCCGTGGGTCTCATTTGTCACTACCTTGGGTGATTCCTTGTGGTCCCAGCGATTCTACGTGCTCTAGGCACTGTGTCTAGTCAAGTCGTGGTTGTTCTACCACTTTCTTGGTATATGGTTTGGTCTCCCCCTGGAGCCCACTGTGTATTGTGCTATTTACTGTCGTTCTAGTGATTTAATATTGGGTGCTTTGTTCTCTAATCTCATAAAGAGGTTAGTAGAGAGTGTTTAGTAGCAAATACATATATTTTATATATACACCTTGTGTGGTTCTCCTTTCATTTGGTCATTCAGGAGGTTATATACTGGTAAAACAAGCTGCTTTACATTCCTTCGAGACATAGCCTGAAGGCTGCTCTCCATAGCTACCACTAGGATAGCTTTCAATAAAGGTTATCTTTAACCTAACCATCAATAAGGGTTGTTTGGACTGGAGCAAGGTGCCCACTTTAATTAGTGGTCAGCATATACCAGGCCAACTTCTCACACTTACCTTCCTTCTGCATCTATATACTTTCAATGTAGTTATGGATCTATATATTTATCACTTTCTTCTAATTTAGCATTTCCAATGCACTACCCTATTTCTCAGCCTATACGTCTCTAAATATATCTTCTAGCCCAACTTTCTGACTCATCTCAAACTTCTTTCTACTACACTTTCCAGTGCACTAGCCTATCTCTCACCCTATACATCTATCAATATATCGTCTACATCCACTGTCTCATTTATCCCAAACCCCATACCACTACTATGATCCCCCAAATAACCCTTTCTAGACTCTCTCCTACTCTACCCCCCCTTGCACCATCTGACACCTCTTTTACTATACCGATCCACCAAAACAAACCTTTCTAAACTCTTCCCTCGGACTCTTCCCTTCCAAAAACCCTTTTTACTCATCCAAAAGCCTCCTCCTACTGTGATGACCTAAAAAAAGAAAGAAAAGAAAAACCAAATCCTTCACTCTTCTATCCCTCCACTATCATTTTCAATCAAAATAACAGACTAACAGGTTCACTTCTCAAATTCTATATTCCAAAATACTTATTCACCACTAGTCCTTTATGGGTTCCAGAGTAGCGTGCTCTTCGCCAATAAAGCTTTTCAACACCTCATCAGGGTTACAAGCGCTATATAAATGCAAACCTTTTTCCCTTTTCTACTCCTCCCCAACCCTTCTCAATCCAAATAACTGACTAACATATCCACCACTCAGAATTTCATGTTTCACCATACTAATTCAACACTAATCCTTATGGGTTCCAGAGTAGCGTTCTACTCGCCAAAAAAGCGCTTCAAAACCCCATCAGGGGTAACAAGCGCTGTATAAATACAAACCTCTTTCCCTCTTCTATCCCGCCACCTATCCATCTCTATCCAAATAACTGAATCACATATCCACCACTCAAATTACTTCACATTTCACTATACTAATTTTCAACACCAATTCTTTATGGGTTCCGGAGTAGCGTGCTACTCGCCAGAAAAGTGCTTCAACTCCCATCAGGGGTAACAGGTGCTATATGAATGCAAACCTTTATTCCCCTCTATCCCTCCGCTATCCTTCTCACACCAAATAACAGACTAATATCCACCACTCAAATTACTTTCATATTTCACAATACTAATTCACCACTAATCCTTTATGGGTTTCCGGTGTAGCGTGCTTCAACACCCCATCAAGGGTAACAAGCGCTATATAAATACAAACCTTTTTTCCTCTTCTATCCTTCTGCTATCCTTCCGAATCCAAATAACTGACTAACCTATCCACCACTTAAAATTTACTTGCATGTTTTACTATACTAATTCAACACTAATCCTTTATGGGTTCCGGAGTAGCGTGCTACTCGCCAAAAAAGCGCTTCGCCGCCTCGTCAGGTGTAGTTAACCACTATACAAATGCAATTACAATACAATACAATACATGTTACTACATTGAGCGCCATTTATTAGAAGTGATGGTTTCTAAACATGAACATTCATGACCGCCCCCATTTCATGCTAAAGGTGCCATAAGTGAACCAAGAGATAAGTCATTTATCATGTGCCATCTCTGCATTGCCTTTATTATTATTCTAGATGGAACAATATCATGGCCTATCAAAGCAAATAAAGAGTGTTTTTGCACAGTGTACATCCTGAACTGAATTTGCAGGTGCTCTCAAATGTCATCATGGAGGAAAAGGTTGCACCGAGAACTAAAGTAATTGACTATGATTACACAATCTTATCAAGCAGGAAGCTGAGATTGAACTCAGGTTTTCCAATTACACAATCTGCAATTCATTCCACTGGATAAATAGCCCGCACCCACTCTGCCTCCTTCCTTTAGGGCAGTGTGTTTTATTTTTGAGACACTAAATCAGTACACTACTTGCACCGTACATTGAGCTGACATAGGAAGTCTTTCTAAAATAAAGAAAAAAGGGAAGAGAAGGGAAGAGAAAGCACTCTATTTGTATGCTGATGTCAACCTTTCCTGGCCTACAATTCAGCAGAGGCTCTACACCTCAATGATGACAATTACTTTAATTAGAAAAACAAAGGGACCATGGAGAGTCCTGAGTGACAGATCTTCACTTAGGCAAAAGTGAAGTGTAGAGCTCTGCACTCCTGCCAGGCTGGTCTTGTTAACAAGTCAGGTTGGAAAATTTAAATGTTGCATTCATTGGTGTAATAAATGCTTAGGACAGTGAAGGGGCCACCTCAATCGCCAACTCCGACACCCACTGTGTTCAAGTAACTCAAAACCTGCAACCCATGCCAGAGATATCCCTAGAAGTGCACATAGCCATGGTGACAGCTCGGCACACCAAAATATAATTTACAAAATATGGGTTGAGGAGCTAACTTTGTGTATCCCTAGCCTAACCTAAATTTAAATAGGGCTCCCGGTTTTTATGGTATTTTTTTTTATAACATTTCCATCTGTATCTATCCATATATATTTTTGTGCCTTCTTAGTGGTATTTATCCATATTTATTTTGTGTTTTGAGAATAAATGGAGCTGTAAAATGGTATATTTCCATGTTTATTTAACTGTTGGACGTGCACTCATACATGGATGCCTGCATGTTTTAGCTAATTAAACAGCCACATATAACAAAAGACCACACTCGCAGGTATTTATTAGTGTTATATTACAAATATATGTTAACACATGCCTGTATTTAAGGACACGTCATTCTGTTTTTTAACTCTCCATGCTGTGCATCTGCTTGGCTTTTTCATGAGATACAGCATGGAGAGCCTCGCCAGAAGCACTATTTTCAGTAGTTTTCTGCTTTTAAAAATAAATACACACAGGAAACACATTGTTTTCTGTCTGAATGTATCTGTAAAAATCAGTAAAAACGGAAGACTTAAATATAAATCAAGGCTGCCCTTAAAAAGGGTCTTCAAGTGGTTATTTTGTGAGGTACCTACAGATACAATTGAAATCCATTTAAGAATAAATGAAGGCTGCAGCGTTGCCCTCGCTACCATAACCCCTAGATTAAAAACGAATTTCCTTCTCTCTCAGTTGCAGAGTTGCACTGCACTTTTTCATAGAACAACAGTCCACTTGGTGTGGTGGACACCATGAGCTACTTATAAAGAAATACGGTCCTATGCATGTAGGGTTGCATGGTAGCTATAGGGCCCAGGACACTCTCTTTGATCCCTGCTCTCACATTGGCCACATTACGCAGCCTTGTGCATCCCTGTACCTTGGCTCCTCTATCTGACAAAACTGAGAGAACGAAATGCCGTTCAAGCCACCACATCGCCATAGTGTGCATATCATGTAAGCAATGGCAGAAGAACACATTTGAATGACTTAAATCTCTGACCAGAATGTATATGGTCTTTTACACATGCTTCAACTTTAAAAAGAAAACAGAGGACTTGCAAGTACTAAAAGGAACATAACTGTCTGAGGCTGTATTTTAGGAGGTGCCCATGTTTAAAGGAAAACACTGACCACGCATAATTTACTTTCCACAAGACTCTGAACTGGAACAAATTCTTAGGTCAACTGGTGCTATGCAGCAGCCCAGGGATCTGATTTATGAGTCTATGGAAGACAACAGCTTGCCCTTCCCCTGGTCCAATAAATGCTACCTTGTTTGTGAAGGCCTGTGCTTTAATGCAGCATGTTGAGAAGGCAAGAGATAAAACTAAATCAGTCTCATAAAGTCTGCTTTTTTACAAATATACCTGTTGCTGTGCTTTTATGCAGGAACTGGAGAGGGACTAACAGCGCACGGGGGAAGAGATGTGAGGAAAAGCAGCATGAGAGGGACAGCACACATGAGAGAGACAGCACGAACATACAGGCACTCCAATGAAGTGCTGCAAGAAAAAGTAGTTTCCTAATGAGGGACTGTGGAAGGTACAAGTCAGCCAATTAGAAGAGTGGTAAAGAAACTATGCTTCAGGAGAGGGACAGAAACTGAAGAGGAAGGAAAGCCATTCAATAAGAAGCAATCAAATTATATTGACAATAAAACTGAACAATGATATGCAATGGCTGACCCAAAGTACTTCCTTGCCTTTCTGAGCCCATGGTTTTTGAAGAAATTTGTGAGGGTGCTTTAAAATACACCATTTCTCTAAATTTTTTCAAATGTTTCTTTTGGGGAGAACCCCGATTCGAGCCCTCTAGAAGAAGTTGGGCCAGCTCGCTTCACTTGCTTGCTGAGATTCAAGGGCATGTATGACACCACACTACTTTCAAAGATTGGCGTTATCGTTCCCCCTTACAATCCCACATCGTCTTCAAGAATCACCTCCAGCGCACAGCGCCCCATGAGAAGCCAGGACATCATGAGGCTGAAAACTGAGAAATAAGGAAGTAAGTAAAGGGCTTATAAAGTTCACGAATGCAGAGGCGTCGTGGTGCTGGCGAAAGCAAAAAAGCGCAGGGAAGCCAGGTGGTACTCGGTCACTACTGGGAAGGGAAGAGACCGGTTTTAACCAGACTCCAAAACTGGGATCTGGAGGAATGAAGCCTAATGTTGAGTGGTAACTCATTGCAGCACTTGGATGCTAGATATGAGAGATTTCTGCCTCCCCATCTTGACTTCTTAACTCTAGGGACGCTGACCAAAGCTTTATTAGCCGATCTTAACATCTGCTGATGTTGTACCATTTCAATAGTTTGCAGCCGTCATTTGGCCCGCCCCCCCATAAAGGGCTTTATGCACCAGGCATAGTGCCTTAAACTCTGTCCTCTGCTTAACTGGAAGCCAGTGGAGATATATAATGGTACCAGAAATACGATTATATTTTGGGTTATTGAGCAAGGTATGGGCTGAAGCGTTCTGCAGAAATTGCAGTTTAGATAGTTCACGTTTGTCAACGTCTAAATACAGGGCATTGCAGTAGTCTTTGTGGGAAAGAATAAGGGCCACCACAACCGTTTTCCTCAGCTCCAGTGGAAGAAATTGTAGAATTTTACGTAACATTTTTAAAAGGAAGTAGCAGGCTGGTGTCACCTGATCAATCTGCCCTGAAAAATTGAGCTGGACATCACATAGAAAACCTAAGTTTCTCATTTTGTCTACAGGGACAGGGACAGACTCCTGCCACTGATGGCCACCGTGCTTGGTTCCAGATGGGAGGACCATTTCCAAATTCCATAACCTCTGTCTTATCCGTATTTAATTTTAGATAGTTCTTGTGCATTAATTCCATGATATCCCAAGACAACTGTAGTATCTGTCTGCCACTGTGTCTGCCGTTGAGAAGATGGAAATAATAATTTGAGTATCGTCTGCATAGGATACTAATGAGAAGTCTTGGTCCCTGATTTCCGCCAGGACTGTACTTTGGTTGGAGGCGGGAGTGATACCAGGGGTCTTGACTGTACCCATCAGGTAAATTAAAGAAAAATGCCTTATGGTCAGTCCATATAAGTGACAATATTCTATTAATCCCAATAGAAGGGTTGTTGGTAAAAAAATCCCATCCAGCATGGGAAGTGCCTTATGAGTAGGTTCTAAGACTATCTGAGTAGCCTGAAACCTTCAAGATTGTGTAACAGCACGGAGGTACATGAATCATCAGCAAGTTCTAGATGAAAATTGAAATCCCCTAATATCGTGAAAGTAGGGGAGTCCAGGCAAGATTCCATAAAGGACTGTAGGCCTTGTAGAAGTAGGGATTTGCGCCCAGGCTGCCTGTAAAGGAGCAGACCAGGGAAGGATACCACATTCCTTATTTTGATGTTAAACATCATGGTTTCCGCTCCTGGCAGTAAGACGCGCTCAACAGTAATCTTAAACTCGGACCTGTAAATGATAGCAAACCCACCACCCATTTGTCCTGAACTTGGCACACTGGCTAGCGTATAACCAACTGGTAACGCCGTCACCAAATCAGGTTCGGACTAGCAGTAGCCCATGTTTCTGTGACAAAAGCCACGTCAGGATCTGAAGTTTGCAACAAACATTCTAGCTCATACGGATGTTTGATGGCTGATCTCGCATGAAGCAAAATAGCGATTAGTGATCCACCCTTAGATTGTGGAATGTTAGAATCCCCTGTGGAGGCAGAGGATGAAGGAATACAAGGGGTAATGCAGTAATTTGCTCCCAATGTGGCGTACGTTTGATGACAGCCTCCTCGGGAGAGCTAGGGGCCGGGGTGGTGGCAGAGAGATTGCTGGCTAAGAACGCGTAATTACAGTGGGAGCAGAACAGGGAGTTGTTGTTCATATCACCGACTGCAAAGGCAACATTGCCACACTTACCATTACTTAAAGCCAGTAACTGTTCCTGGTGTAGGTTAAATTAGCAAAACGAGCAGGGGTCCTGGTGGATGGCGCATTCCGGGCACTGACGGGCGCTGATGGACGCAGATGGGCTTGTCTTTGGCGCACCTTTGGCTCCCCGGCGGCACGCCCACTGCGCGCATCCGCTGCACGGTCGCGTCAATACAAGGGGAAAAATACAAGGGGGAAAAAATGGAAGGCCTGCCACAATGTAAATGTGAATGTAAATGTGTAAATGTAAATGTGTTTGAGCTTATATAGCGCACAGCTACCCGCTGTGGGTTTCCCGGCGCTTGCTTAGGGAACCCGTCCTGGTATTCCCCTGTGAGATAGCAGGGTATCCACAAGGTGAAAGTCAGGCATCCCGCCGCGAGGGGCCGTTGTGGAGATTAAGCAAGCTATTGCCCAGAGTCGCAGAGTGTGAACCCGTGAGTTGTGGAGGCACCGGGGTGAGAATTATCGAGTCGGTGGAATTTTTAGCCCAAGACCCGCCGAGGTGGGGAATTGAACCCTGGTCCAGGACCGATCTCAGCTTCCAGGTCTGCCGCCTCTAACCCCTGAGCCACACTTCTCCACAATGTAAATAATCATAATTCATATTTGCTAAGTGCAAGCATCCGTCTCAAAACAGACATTGCACAGGACGCAAGGAGAAGTGCAAGCCTCCACTATAAAACAGAAGCAGCACAAGAAGCAAATATCAATACTAGCCTCCCTCACAAAAATCAAAGATACAGCCAGGGGGAAGGAGTCCAGTGTAGTACTCGTCCTCCTGAGAAGTGTTAGTACCAGATTAGTATGCACACCAATGATTCGAGTATACAGGAAAGATGTGGGAAAATTATAGTGCTAGCCATAATAAAAAATGCGGAGCTCTCCAAGAGGTGTGGGAAAGCAGCCCTAATCAATTCCATGACAACTGAGGACATAAAATTGCAAGGTTTCTCAAGGCAAATCGTCAATGATGAAACTAGAAAACAAAAGGACTAACAATAGGAATGTTTTCAAGAGATATCTTCCGCGGAAACCTAATACTGACACTTTTAAAGTTACCATTGTGGGAAAATAGATCATTTTGCTCAGTACAAAGTCCAGCATCCAGGCTTTAATATTCAAATTCGGGTGTTATAGGCCAGTTTGCTACAGTTTGCAGGAAGAAAAGAGCAAGCAAACCTTGCGGTGTAGTGTGTAGCTGGAAAATCAGATTCTGAATCTTCTAGCACAGAAAAAAAACAGTGGAGTAGATTGTGTGTTGAGTGTGAATGTAATATATTGAGCCTGGATTAGAAGTCTAGGAAGAAATTGACATGTCAAATGGTGACAGGAGGTATTTACATAACAATTATTGCTGACTGGTTTTCTCTTCACCGTTGTTGACAAATCTATTTGGTCAAATAAATTTGCGAGGGACTTGGGGAAAAGTTCATACCACCAGATGTACATCCTGAGTGTTTTACAAGTGAAAGCATCCCCATGTTATGATACAGAGCTGTGACTTTTGAGGTTGATTGAAGAAAGGCCTTAGGCAAGGTAATGTCACTGAAAAAGGGCCTTCTGTCCTAAGGTGGATTGATCAAAGAGCCTTAGGAATTACGTTAGATCCCAACAGTAGGGAACAGGTATTGCTGATGGATAACGGTATGAAGAATGCAGGAGATTGAAAGATGAAGGAATTACCCGTTTTCTTTCAGGGAATGTTGGTAAACTGAAAAGATTTTCTTACGAAATTATTCTGAAGGATGATGCCAGACCACTTTATCATAAAGTGAGGGACATGCCCATAAGCATCAAAGAAGAAGTAGTTTCTGAACTTGATAAATTCGAAAATGCTAGTATAATTGAGAATATGGAATCCACAGAGTTGTTGACCCCTTTGCTAGTGGCATGGAAGACCAAAGGCCAGATGAGATTAAGCACTGACTTGAGAGATTTCAGTAAGAATATTTTAGTGGATAAATTTCTCCTACCCATGATAAATGAGCTGCTAGCCAAGACAAAGGGTATAAAGTGGTTTTCTGCCATGGATTTAACATCAGTGCACCGCCAAATGCTGCATCCCCTGACAGCTGGAGTTCCACTGCTTCGTTACTCTGTTTGGGTGATATCGCTTAGTTTGCATGCCATTTGGACTAGCATCAACGGCTGCTATTTTTCAGAGACAGAGGAATAGACCATTCAAAGAATTTAAAGGGGTCACATTTTTCAAGATGACATACTGATAAAGGGCAAAGACAAAACAGAACATGATCAAAGGTTGAGAAATGTTTTGAAAAGTTTTGAAGGGCGATGGGTTAACAGCTGATTCAGTATGTGCAAGTGTGCCGTGAAATCAGTAACATAATTAGGTCATGAAGTTAGGGAGAGTGGTATCTTACAGAACTAATAATTGAATCAATAAAGGATGCACCCCCGCCTACCTCTAAAGTCAAAGTCAGGTCCTTTTTAGGATTATTAGAGTTTTATTTAAAGTTTGTCAGTGATTTTGCCAGGAAAACATATGGAATTATACTGTTGCTCAAAGACCATCAAGAGTTTGTTTGCAATAGGGAAATGGCCGTGAGCAGTGGCATCATAGTCAAACACGTATTGCAAGTCTGCAGGCAACGGTGATGTTGAATGATTTAATAGAGTTTTAATGGGAAACGTTCAAGTGGCCATTAGCAAGGGAATATGCTGGAAATGAAACTCAGGAAATTAATTGCGACATATTGGATTACTCTCACTAACTAACAGGATACAGTCCTTTCAGAATACTCAGAGGGAGAAAACATGTTACCAGAGATAAAATAGGCTGGATGTCTATGGATCATTATAAGGAGTGGTCTCCTTAAGTAGTCAGCGACAATAATAGAAAAGCTCAAGAGGTCTGCAAGGAGAGATATTATCGGAAACATGGGTTCAGAGAAGTTTCCCTTGACAAGGGTGATTGGGTACAGATCAAAAGGATGGTGTGGGAAAAGAAAGGGATGTAGTAAATTTACATGACCTCATAAAGTAGTAGACGTTTATTTATATTCTGAAAAACTAAGAGATGGCAAGATGTAGTATTTCAGCAAAAAGGCTAAATGTAACAAAACAATAATTTTAAAGAACGAGAGCGAGTGCCAATGGTGCCTTCAGAGATGATAAGTGGCTGTGGAAGGATGATATCAGCGATGATGCGAATGTTGAAGAAATGAGGATTAGCCATGCTTTTTTAATGCGGAAGGACAAAGAGCAAGGGTAGGAGTTGATCAGTGCGGATGCGTTAATTGTGATGATGACGCCATTGTATACTTTGGATGTGCTCAGAGAGGGGTGTAATGCTGCTTGAAAAATCATTAGCATAATGTTCCTTTCTGAGGACTTTCACACCTCTGCGTTTACACCATCAGCCTGTCTACACCCCCTGCTCCTCCTCGCAGGTGAGAGCGCCAGGCAGAAGCCACATTAATATTGTGCTCAATTTCCGCTCAAGGGTCCAAAAGTCCACTGAGCTAAGCTATGGCCAGACTTCTGTCTCAAGCCTTCAGTGACTCATCTGACTGTACACAGAACAGGAGCAGTACAGCAGGGGAAGCAGCAGTGTAAGCTTTTGTTGTACAAAGACCAATTACTGTTCAGCATTTCAAGTAGCAGTGCATGGTTCTATCACACCCCAAACCGGTACCATACACCAAAGAAGAAGCAGTGCAAGCTTAGACCGCACAAAAGAACTACATAGAATACATTATTTTGCATGTCATGGTGAGCACAGGTGGTTCTGGTCCAGCAAAGCTGAAGAAGACACGTAAGCACAAGGGTAAGAAGACATATAACACACCCGGGCAAGGAGGAGAACTGAGGGGGGCAAATACCCTCAGAGTCACACCATGAGGCAGGCAGAGGCCAGGGCGGACTGGAGCAGGATACCTCCCCTTCTCAAGAAATGCATGAAACTATGGAGCCCTGTCAACCAGAGGACAGTGTCCGATGCATGCGGTGGTAGTGCCACCTGTCCTGGCCTCCGCCAACCTCACTGGTGCTTCCACACATGGGCATTCAAAAGCAGCCCACATGACCGCCCCCGGCTTCCGCCTCTCAATTTTAAGGCTATTTGGACCAATCCTTGCTCCACAGATATCTGCTGGGGAGTCATTACACTTCTTGGTGCCTCTAATAAGGTCTCGGGCTCAAGATATTTCAGAGTCCTCATGAAGATCTCAGCATTTATTGGGGATCAAAATGCTGTCGACTGGTTATACCGGAGACTCACTTTTGAATACATGATTTGTTTCATAACGGGCGGTGCTGTTCTTGTTATGTTGACACATGAGATGTTCAAGTTTGTCACGTGTGGGTCACTTATGAAAGAGCACTTTGTTCTGCTCTGGCACTCACTGCGTTGTTTTTTGTGATTTTTATGTTTATCTGATTAAAACGGACATTTAATTGCACATAATTTCTGTACGTTCCTTTACCTAGGGACCTCTGTTCCTTGTTCTACCATTTGTCCCAGGTCCCTGGCAATCAGTGGATTTCCCGTGTGTTACAAAAACTGTACATAAAAGCAGGGGCACAAAGGAAGTTGGCGCAGGTAGTATATGGAAGCAAGGGAAGACAAGAAGCAAAGGGACGAAGAAATTCAAGAGCGGAGGGAGGCAGGACGGCACGAGGAGGCCAAGCACACAAAGCAGCCAGAGGCAAATTGGGATTTTGAGGGGGGCGGCTGACCAGCGGGAGGCCTGCCACCCCCGGGGAGTTTTGGGCCGGGGGGGCAGCCGTAGACACGTGGGGCATGCCTTGGGCTCCTTTGGCTGGGGTTGGGCGGGAGGGTTTAAAACCGGCCATTTCGTGTCGCGAGCCACCATTTCGGTGGCCATGACATGACAGCCGGTGGAGGGAGACGGGTAGTAGTTTCGGTTTTTGTGGTTGCGGCATTTGTGCGCGGAGTTGTTGCGTTTGCTGCAGGGCATTGGCGGTGAGACTTGGTGTGATGGCCGACGTGTTTGGAGCCTGGTATTGCGGTGACCGGCGGTGTACGGAGGCGTGTAGCGATGGTCATGTGGGAGGATCCGCGCGTCGTGGAGGCGCTTCGCTTTTTAGAAGACGCGGGCCGCATGGGTCTCGTGCGGCCCGACGTGAAGGTAAGGCCCCCCAGACGCGCCGCGAGTGAAGTGGAGGCTGCGGTGCTCACGTGTGACCCACCGCGGGCGCCAAAGCGCGCCCCGGCGGCCGCGGGGGCGCGGCCGCGTGGTGCACGCGGCTGCCCCAGTGAAGCGGTTGAGGGCGGGGAGGCGGGCAGGGACGAAGCCGGTATTGCATATCAAGGAGGGGACAGGAGGGGCGGTGGTGAAGCAGGGCTCTAAGGGTGGGCTTTCAAGCTCTGCCACAGCTGGCAACGCCTCTTCAGGGGCCAGGGGGGCACAGGGGACAGGCGGTAGGCATGGTGCGGGGTCTAGGAGCGGGGGTTGCGACGGGGCGCAAGGCGGTCGGTGCTGGGGAGGCCCCTATACCGGGGCCCAGCAGGGTGGCTTCACCGTTACTAATAGAAAGTGAAGGTGAGGGGGAGGGAGGAGGCCTGGTGGGGACCTTATCAGTAGGGAGGTCGCTGGCTCGGGAGTGTGGGGGGTTGGGGAAGGGGGGCAGGAGCGGGGGTTTGCAGTTTCCAGGGGGGGGCGGGCCCGGTAGCCATAGGGAGGAGGGAGTACTCACTGGGGCCGGGGGGAGCGGAGGGCTGGGAGCGGGGTGGGGGGTACTGCAAGGGGGGGCGGGGAGCTGGCGTGGGGGGTTCCTCGTTCTGTTTTGGGGGTGGGGGGAGGGTGGGGAAGGGGGGTGGGGATTGCGGGCGAGAGTGGGTCGGACACGGGGGTGCGGAGGGAGGGGGCGGGGGTGTGGGGGGTGGCACTGGGGCTGGGGGGGTCGTCGGGGGCCGGTGCGGTTCAGTGGGAGGTGGAGTCCCTGGCGTGGAGCGACGGGGGGGGGGGGAGAGTGGGGGGGATGTGGGCTAGAGCGGCTAGGGGAGGGCTACGCCGTCGCAGCGTGGGGCCATTCCTCGGGGGGCCGCTGGGGGGTGCGGCAGGTCGGGGATAGGTTTACCACCGGCATGTCGGACGCCACTTCTTTCTTTCGGCAGGTAGGCGTGGAGAGGGGCTCGGGAGAGCTTCATGCGGCTCCAATCCAACCGAGGGGATGGGCCGGCTCTGCCTCATGCGGGCGGTTGCGCTCCCACGAGGGACCTGTCAAGGGCGCCATCCAGGAGTCGGGCGATAGGTCCCCGCCAGCCTCACCTCGTAGGGTCGATGCGGCCTCCGGGGGCGGAGGCCGGAGTTGCCACAGTCCAGACAGGGCTCGTGCGGAGCGGCCCACAGGGCGGAGGAGCGGGAGTGTGGATCTGGAGGACTTGCTTCACACACGTAGGGAGCGGGCAGGGTTGAGCCGGCTGGAGCCCGTAGAGGGTGGTCTGAACAGGGGACGCCAGGGCTGGAGTCCGAGGAGGGCGGCCCTTACATTTGGGATGAGGATGGAGAGAGTGTGGAAGAGGGGGGGGAAGGGGGGAGAGCGCAATAATGTTTGTGCTAGTTCATTGCAGCCCCAGCGATTCCAGGCGGAGAGAGTGTCGGCCCCTCCTGCGCAACTGGTTAGGCGGCAGGATCCGGTGAGGACGCTGACCTTGACGCCAGGTAAGGCGAGAAAAGGAGTGGGGACGGTTGGTGCCGCACCGGTGGGGGTATCGGTGGGCACGGATGCGAGGGGAGATGATGGGGGGTGCGTTTGAACAAGGGTACATACGTATGGGACACCGGGGTGGGGACAGATGGCGCAGGGAGCGAGGGGACCGGGGCCTTACGCAACAAGGGGGTTGGGGGGCGCCTGCGACGGGTACGGGGAAGGAGAGTCATGAGGTGCCAGTGCGTAAACTCCCATATATGGGCATTGCAAAGCCCCTGGGAGCGCATCTGTCTTTGGCCACCAAATAAAAAATTGGGAAGGGAGAGTATGTGGACATCTTGAAGCTCCTGCATAGAGAGCTAATGGCAAAGGAAGGGTCTAAGGAGGAGGAGCTAGAGCTGGCTCGGCGGCCCAAGGTGCCCTTTAATATTGAGAACTGGTTGTCGGGGTTTTTGATCTTTGCGAGTGTGTACTGTGACAAGTACCCGGAAAGGTCTGTGGCGTTGTTTAAGTACATGGACGTGATCCGTCGAGCCCAGGCGACGTATGGGGGTTATGCCTGGACGCACTATGACGAGGAGTTCCGAGCGCGCTTGGCCTGGGACCCGGAGGCAAAATGGGGAGAGATTGACTCGGACCTGTATCAGCAGACGATGGGCGGGGCTAAGTTTGGGAAAACGATTTATACAGCCAGCGGCCTACCGTTGGTGCCTCGCCCCTTTCCGGCCCGCCCCACCCAGGGGGGGGGCAAGGAGAGAGTACTGGGGGGCCAATGTGGGAGCGTGTTGGGATAAAAACAAGGGAGCTTGCACGCGGCAATACTGCAAGTTCCACCACGAATGTTCAAAATGCGGAAAGCGCCACCCGGTGGTGCATTGCTGGGGGACAGGGGGCAGCCAGGGGCAGCAGTCCGCTCCGACGGGGCAACAGTCCGGGGGCAGGGGAGGTAGGGGGGGGGGGGGGGGGGGGGGGACAGTGGGCTTTGGGAAAAGGTTCATATGCCAGTTAAACTGGACCGGCTGGAACCCTTCATGGCGTCTTATCCACGGACCGAGGACGCAGGGCTGTTGCGACAAGGGTTTCGGGAGGGTTTCCGGCTGGGGTACGAGGGTCCGCGGATTGCTTGGTGGGCGGAGAACTTGGAAATCCGCCCAGACGCATAAGGCGGTGGTTCGGGAGAAACTGGGCAAAGAGGTCTGGGAGGGACGGATGGCAGGCCCCTTTTGCGGGCCCCCTATTACGGACTTGATCATCTCCCCCATAGGGGTGGTGCCGAAGAAGGAGCCGGGTCAATATCGGCTGATCCAACATTTGTCATGGCCCGAGGGGACGTCGTTCAACGATTACATAGCGGCTGATTTGGCGTCGGTATCTTATTCTTCGTCGATGTGGCACGGCGTCTGGTGGTGTCGGTGGGGTCCGGTGCTTTCATGGCTAAGTGCGACATCAAGTCGGCTTTCCGGTTGTTGCCAGTGCATCTGGTAGACTATCAGCTGCTGGGCATACAGTTCGACGGCTCTATTTTTGTGGATAAGGCATTGCCCATGGGGTGTTCAATCCCTGCGCGCTGTTCCAGCGTTTCAACACATTTCTGCAGTGGGCTTTTTCATGGCGCATGGGGCACGAGACGGTGACGCACTACCTGGATGACTTCTTCCTGGTGGGACGGCCCGGTTCGGCGGACTGCCAGCAGCAGCTGGACAGTTTTACAGAGCTCATGGGCTACCTGGGAGTGCCCCTGGCGCCTGAGACGATGCAAGGTCCCAGCACGGTGCTGTCCTTTTTGGGGATAGAACTGGATTTGGAGGCTATGGAGGCTTGATTGCAGAGGGACAAAAAGATGCATATGCTGGTGCTGGTGGATACGCTGTTGGGAAAACAGAAGGTGACAGTGAGAGCGGTGCAGGTTTTGTTGGGGCATTTGACCTTCGCGTGCCGAGTCGTGCGGGCGGGACTTTTGCCGGCGTTTGGGGCTGTCCTTGTCCGGGTTGACATTACCGCACCACCACTTGCGATTGTCCGCGGGTACGAAGGAGGATCTGCGTATGTGGCGGGTGTTTTTGGAGCGTTTCAATGGGATTCCCATGGCTTCCCCGGAGGAATGGGAATGGGACGTGACCATCTCTTCGGATGCGGCCGGGGTCGGGGGTTTCGGGCTGTACTGGCAGGGGAGGTGGTGTGTGGAGACCTGGCCTCTAGCTTGGCAGAACGGGGGTAGGAGCATTGCATTTTTGGAGCGGTTTCCGCTGGTGGTGGCGGTGGCGGTGTGGGAGCTCGCGCATAAAAAGGTGCTGTTCAAAGTGGACAACATGGCAGTGGTGCATGTCGTTAATCGACAGTCGGCTCGGGATCCGCAGGTGCTTAAACTGTTGAGGGTGTTTGTAATGCAATGTTTGGACCATGACATTCTGTTTCAAGCATGTCATGTGCCGGGGTGGACAATGACATTGCGGATGCTTTGTCTCGTTCACAGTGGCAGAGATTCCATGGGCTAGCCACGGGCGCGGACGAGTGCAAGACGCCGGTGCCAGCGGGGCTGTGGACCGTAGGAGAGAGAGGGTTGCGCAATTGGTAAGGCAGTCGGTGGCCCCGTCCACATGGAAGGCATACGTGCAGGCAGTTTTTGGAGAGCAGGGCGGTCCGGCATGACTATCCTTGGGTGCGGAGTGAGCAAGTGGGTCAGTTTATGTTGGCGCTGATGGACAGGGGACGGTCAAAGGTGACGATTGCCGGCAAATTATCACCCATAGCATTTATGGGAAAGATGTTGTGGGGCTACGCACCGTCGGCAGGCGAATTGGGTGTGCGGTTGTTGGAAGGTTGGGTGCGCGAGAAGGGAGGCAGGGCACCTCAGCGCCGTCCCATCTCGGGAGGTATGCTTGGCGGCTTGATACGGCTCATGTCGCAGATATGCCGCAATCGGGAGGAGGTTCTGTTGTTTTCAACACTGATGTCGTGGATGTATTTCAGGGCCTTTCGAGTGTCCGAGCTAGTAGGGCCATGGGGTAAGTAAGGACTGCAGTGGGGGGAAGTGGAATTGCGATCGCGGGAGGTGGCGGTCCGGTTGCGGCACGCGAAGACCGACCAGAGGGGCGAGGGTCAGTGGGTGGTCCTGGGCCCCGTGGCGGATCGAGACGTGTGCCCCGCGCAGTGGGGGGGAGCGGCTGTCTGGTGGGGGGCATCTGGGGGACGCGGAGGTTTTTTGCCGGGCGGATGGAGAACGGGTGACGGTGGCACAGCTGCTCTGGGTGCTACGGCACGCGCTGCAGGCCTTAGGGGAGGATCCCAGGCGCTTTGGGACGCACCCTTTTCGCATAGGGGCGGCGACCGATGCAGCGCGAAATGGGTGGGGGAGGGATGAACTTTATGCGCTTGGGGAGGTGGAGGTCAGATTGTTTCAAGACATACATTAGGTTGCGGGGGCACGGGATGGCAGAGGAGTCATGAGGTTTTTTCGTTGGTTAACATGTGTCTCTTTTCAGGTGCAGTGGCGGGGCCGGACGTGGAGGGACTCTCTTCTTCTTTTGTGAAACGGGCTGAGCACTCTGAATGGGATAGGCACAAGAATCTTAATTTAGGACTGGATCCTGGGCTTTTCAATTGTCATTGGCAGGGGAAGGGGGGCATGAGGTGGTATGAATTAATTCCCATGTTGAATCAGGTGGTACGGGGGGGGGATTTGTCCAGATGTCTTGGTCATCCATCTAGGGGAGAATGACTTGGTACAATGTAAGAGCTTGGCCTTGTTGAAGCAGATGCAGCGGGACAGCGGGACTTGAGGGAGATACGAAGGCAGTGGTCCGGGTGCCATGCGATTTGGTCTGAGTTCATACTCAGGAGAAGGTGGAGGGGGACAGAGCGTCCTGCGGCAATAGACAGAGGGCGTAGGAAGATTAATAGGGATATGCGAGTCTTTTGCGCTAAGGAGGGTTTCGGGAGGATAGAGCACCCGGAATTGCGCTCTGCGGCAGTATATTTTTTTAGGGAGGATGGAGTTCATCTGTCCCGCTACGGCATGGAACTGTACATTGTTCAGCTAAAGGAGGCATTGGATAAAGCAATAGGGGTGAGCAGATACCCGCTGCGTTCGGATTCCTAGGGGGGGTTGAAGGCTCTAGGACACCCTTCGAGTGGCGTTTTTTCCTAGTTGATTCGGTATAAGGTTGGATGGTTACAGTTATGAGAATAATATAAGAAGTAATTTAGTTAGGTAGGTGTAGAGAAGTTAGGAATGGCCAGTTGTTTATAATGGTTGCAGGGGGGGGGGGGAAACATGTTAGGGGAGGGGGTGGAGGTAAGGTAGGAAGACTTTATTTAGTGATGTTTAGTTTTGTACCGCACAGGCCAAGGGAATTCTGATGTAAGGTGCACCTGTTTCCAATAAAGCGGCCTTTTTCACACCAAGAAATGTGTTGTGGTATGTGCTACCCCCCAGGTTAGGCCCAATGGGGTTTTGGGGGGGGCGGCCGACCAGCGGGAGGCCTGCCACCCCCGGGGAGTTTTGGGCCGGGGGGGCAGCCGTAGACACGTGGGGCATGCCGTGGGCTTGTTGGGCTGGGGTTGGGCAGGAGGGTTTAAAACCGGCCATTTCGTGTCGCGAGCCACCATTTCGGTGGCCGTGACACGACAGCCGGTGGAGGGCGGCGGGTAGTAGTTTCGGTTTTTGTCCCACCCTCCCTCCCGATCAATATTTGTTTTATCCGTGTGTGGGGGCTGTTTGGCGGGGGACTTTGGAAGGTTTTGTGTAGTTTTGCGGTTGGCTTTTGGGGGAACAGGTGCATCCGGGGGTAACACGTGTATGGGGGTTGTCACTGGAACAGGTGCGGGTGTGATGATAGCTGCTGCGGGGGCGTTTTTTCCTAGTTGATTCGGTAGAAGGTTGGATGGTTACAGTTATGAGAAGAATATAAGAAGTTATTTAGTTAGGTAGGTGTAGAGAAGTTAGGAATGGCCAGTTGTTTATAATGGTTGCGGGGGGGGGGGGGGAACATGTTAGGGGAGGGGGTGGGGGTAAGGTAGGAAGACTTTATTTAGTGAGGTTTAGTTTTGTAAGGCACAGGCCAAGGGAATTCTGATGTAAGGTGCACCTGTTTCCAATAAAGCGGCCTTTTTTACACCAAGAAATGTGTCGTGGTATGTGCTGCCCCCCAGGTTAGGCCCAAAAAGGCCAATGCGCAGAGGGAGGCGAACGGACGTATGGGGACCCTGCAGGAAGTGGCAGCGCAAGCTTTCACCCCACACATTGACCCGGTATAGCTTGTGCAAGAGCAGTGCAAGTCTCCTTACACAAACACACACACACAAGCTGAATCTCACTCTACTCCTACCCTCGCGGCTCTATGTGCTGTATCCAGGGGGAGGATGGGTGTGTGTGTGTGTCTGTGTCTTTGTGTGTCTGTGTGTGTGTCTTTATGTGTGTGTGTCTGTGTGTGTGTGTCTGTCTGTGTCTTTGTGTCCTGTGTGTGTGTGTCAGTGTCTCTGTGTGTGCCTGTGTGTGTGTGTGTCTTTGTGTGTCTGTGTGTGTCTGTCTGTGTATGTGTCTGTGTCTTTATGTCTGTGTATGTCTGTGTCTTTGTGCTCTTCTTTGTGTTCTGTGTCTGTGTGTGTGTCTGTGTCTGTGTCTGTGTGTGTCTGTCTCTTTGTGTTCTGTGTGTGTCTGTGTGTGTGTGTGTGTGTGTGTGCCTCTGTGTGCATGTCTGTCTGTGTGCGTGTGTCTGTATCTGTGTTTGTCCGTGTGTGTGTCCGTCTGTCTGTGTGCGTGTGTGTCTGTGTGGGTGTGTCTGTGTGGGTGTGTCTGTGTGGGTGTGTCTGTGCGGGTGTGTCTGTGCGGGTGTGTCTGTATCTGTGTGTGTGTGTGTGTGCGTCTGTGTGTGTGTGCTGTAGCTGGGGGAGGAGGGTTGTGGTTGTATGTGTGTGTGTGTATGTGTGTGTAAGTGTGTGTGTGTTTGTGTCTGTGTGTGTATGTGTATGTCTATATCTGTGTCTGTGTTTGTATGTCTGTATGTGTGTTTGTGTCTGTGTGTGTATGCTGTAGCTGGGGGGAGGACGGGTGTGTGTGTGTGTCTGCGTGTGTGTGTGTGTCTGTCTGTCTGTGTGGGTGTGTTTGTGTGGGTGTGTGTATCTGTGTGTGTGGGTGTGTGTGCTGTAGCTGGGGGAGGACGGGTGTGTGTATATGTGGCTGGAGGGGGTAGGAGGAGAGTGAAATTCAGCCCCACGCACAGGACGTGTACACCCCAGCCAGCATCGGAGCAGGTTTCCCTCATATACAGGAAAACCAAAGCGTTGGCAGCAGTAGAGAGCTGGCACCCCGTTTTTCAAGAGTATCTTTAGTTTCTCATAAAGAATGCCCTTCAAGTGGGTAAACTGTATGTCGCAGGTGCCGGAAGAGTCACAGTACAATTGCTTTGCATATGATAAGAAAATAAAACAACCAGAATAGGTAGGAATCGTTACCACTGTGCAGTATACACATCACTGATAAGACCTTCCGGTGTCCAGCTCTGAGCTCTCATCTTTAATAATGTGTCCAGGGTAGGCTGTGAGGTAGGGCCTAAAAGGGAGCTGGAGTGAGGCTGGCATGTAAAGCTGGATGCAAGCATGTATACATCCTCTTGTGGCAGTCCATCGGATGGTTGTGGAACTCTTCCAGGAAGTGGACTGGCAAAGGATGGATATCACAGACTCCGGGGCAAGTATTATACATTGTGCCCCGGGGCCGCAACAGAAGTGTGCGCCCACTTTGTGTGTCCCTGGGGCACAATGGTATTACTAAAGAGACTGCGTAGCCTTGTGTGTCCCCTTCTGTAATACTGATAGCGTTGATGCACAAGTAGCGCCAGCGCTAGCATAAGAGGGTGTTGCCTCATTTGCACAGGGTGTAGCTCCATGTAAATGAGGGAATCTCTTTGCCTCTGTGCCCGGCCATAATTAATGCTGATTTAAGGAGAAATAAGACGACACTTTGAAATCAAGAAGGAAAGGACAGCCAGGTGTTAAGATGCTGCACATTAAACTCTTAATCACATATTCTGGTGTCATTCATTGTAATAGGGCGCACTGTCCCTGTGTGGCTGGCACACCTGTTTACTGGTGTGCTGTAGCACAAGCAGGGTCAGTGCTCCCTTCCCATAATACAGCCCCTGGCTGGCACGAGGATGAGCTGGTTCCGCAGTGCAGCAAGACTAGCATTCCATGACACAACCAAACATGGATGTGGGGGATGCATGAGGCGAGGCATGTTGTGGTTGCCTTCAGCATCTTCATTAGTGACTCAGTCACCACCATTTCATGATGACGGGTCGTGTTCACAATAAAATGCTTTTCCAAGACCATCCTGACTCCTGCAGGGTGTGTGCTAAGGGGCTCTCCAGACTTTGGCGTCAGGGAACGACATGATTAGCCCCACGCGCCTGCGCAGCAATGGCGTCCTTCTGGCAAAGCGCACGCACTGCCTGCACCTGGAGCTGTGCGCCCATTGGTTGAAAAGGAATTATAGAAGTCTCGGTACTCACTGCCCCAGAGCACCTGTGAGCTACTGAGAAGCGCCGATACTCTCTCAATAAATGCATTAAGCATCTGCTGAGAAGGGCAGGTACTCTCCCATTCAAAGTACTGAAGTGCAGGCACTCAGTAACTGCCCTGTTAAAGCACTGCTCGCGGTCATTCCCCCACTGGTCTATGTCCAGCCATGCTCAGTAGTTATTCAAATAAAAGGATTACACTGCGACAACTGGATCATTTATGGCTGCAGGCATCACGCGTCTTATTTTCGGAGTCAGAAAACTTTCAGTATGTGGACAAAAATAACATCACACGTGTGTACTATGGTGCACTGCAAAATGCACTAAAAGCCTTGTGACCATTGTTTGGCAGAGCAAGGGTATGTAAAGCATTCTGTAAGTTTCCGATAAACGAGCTGTTGTATTGCACCTAAACATAAACTTGAGAAGCGACATGGTTTACTTTGAGCAACAAATAAATTGCACGTGACAGATGAATAACGCTGACAAATCGTGTGCAGTGTGACACACTCTTCAGATTGCAACATCTATGACAAATGGTAAACATCATGTGCAGTATATGAATTCCTTAGACATTACCATAGCAAAAAAAAGATGACACAATGATGCCCAATTATAGGGAGAGCTACAGGTGATCAAACAAGGTCAAAACACTCACAACAAATTACTAGGACTAAGGGTGAATCCTCCCTAACATAAAAAAACAAACGACAAAATACAATCTAGTCCTTTAAAAAGGGCGTTTTTCAACCTATACTGTTCAAGCACACATCGGATGTGGACAATTTCCACTGAATGATGTATCTCTAGGACACAGAGTTTGCTTCTTAAGGATAAGGGCCAATCACACACAGAATGGGGCACATTTCACCATTGAGTCCGCTGGTAGCTGTCCCATCCTATCCATAGCGAGTTCACAAAGAAGTGACCTAATGTACACACTGGGCCCTACAATTGTGAGTTAGTTGATGGGTCAATAGCGAATTCCCCATCCAAAGGGGTCAAAGGATGAAATTGTGTAATGGAAAGTAGTCACAACACAATTTATTATAATCTCCCTACAACACGATTAAAGTCAAAGCGACAAAAGATATGGATATTTAAGGAATGTTTTATAATAAAAAAAAGATCTAGCTGTTTGTGCCCATCAAATAGTAGCCACTGAAATTCTTGGTCACCTGTAAGGACAAAGCAAACACTCTAAGCTGTAAAGACTTTGGGGTCTATTTAGAGTTTAGCAGACAGGACACTACTATCTATCAAACTAACAGCCTACCCTCCCTATTTAGAGCTGAGCAATCCGCCATGTTTTCGCTTGTTGAGCCCCTGCTAGCTCCACCTCTGGGTGCCCTACAACAATGGCCGACAGATATTGGGCTGTCAGTGAAAGAGTCTCCAACCATCCACCCTATTCAGATAGCGGTCCTGATGCTGGCACCCCCAAACAGGAGGGAGAAAATGACCGCTTCACCCTGAGATTAAACTCTCCAGTTGTCAGGGTCCTTTTTTAGGTCTCGCCTGACCCAGCGCATGCGCTGGTCTGGCGAGACTTATTGAGAGGGCTCCAAAAGTGCTACCAGGCCAGCCTAGAGCTACAGTGCATGTGCGCGGGCGCGCGCGCCGCGCTTTACCGCCATTACTTTCGGTTTCGCGGCCGCACGGCCGCTTTGATGTTTGATCGTGATCGCGATCACTTTCACGGCCGCTTTGTAGCCAATAGGTCTCGCTTTTGGGACCTTATAAGTATTTAGTTATGCAACTGTTGCATGGCTAAACACTTATAAGGTCCCAAAGGCGAGACCTATTGGCTATGCCAATGCTTGTTTATTATTAAAATGAATTGGAATTGTTTTTAGCAGTGTCAGCTGTGACATCCAGCTGACTCCAAAGTGAATACCTTCCAGTACATCATATCATTCTTTGATCCTTCAGATGGAGAATAAGGTGAACAACTGTGTGCCCTAAGAAAATGTCATTGAATGAATATTTCCATGTACGAGGCAAGCGTAATTGGACAACCCAGGCCTTTAATTCGCCTTTTTTTAAAGGACTAGGGTGTTTGTTTTCTGTCCACTGATAATTGTAAATTGGGAAACTTGAGAACATTGCACGATGTAAACAACACCGAGGAAGTGCTGGAAGGTAGGGGATGGCTACAGGCCACCCTTCACCTGCCAGCCCAAAACCCACATCAGAGTCATTTATTGAACAGCGTTTAATCAATACAAGGCGCATTTGCTGGTCGTCTCCATTATTGAACCCGTTTTCCAGATGGAATTCAAAGTGGAAAAGCATACTTTGAGATCTTTTTCTCTGTATAAGGGCCTTGCAAACGCGTTTTAGGAAGTTCTCTGCAAGTTCTTTTAATGGGGCCGAAGTAGTTTGTGAAACAAATAAACTCTTTTATTTAAAAAAAAAAAACTGATTTCGGCCATAATTAATGCTGATTTAAGGAGAAATAAGAGGACACTGAAATCAAGAAAGAAAGGAAGGCCAGGTGTTAAGATGCTGCACATTAAACTCTTACTCACATATTCTGGAGTCATTCTTTTAGTAATGATGAATAAGCAAAAGCCACCTGAGTTCCCGAGAGTTTATCCTCAGACCACAAACGTGAGGCATTGTTTTAGGTAGGTTTAGACCAGCCCTGCGTTGTGTACGTTTCCTGATCCAGCTGTTATTGTTTTCCCGCCTTCGGCTCGAGCGCCATGCCTCACGGCCTGCCTCACTGCCCTGGTATGCGGCTGCAGGAGTCGAGCCTGTCATTAGCTCACAAGGATGGGCACGTTATTTCCTCACTCGGAGGCAGGGATAGTTTATGATTCGATGACTAACCTATCACTTACGTCACTCCCGAAAACACTCGTGAGCATGACGTGCCTATGAGAAGCACATTCTCCACACACTGCACCGTCGCCATGTGTTGGTGGGGCGCCCTCCCACCGTGTGGCACGCTCCAGTTTCTTTCCAACCTCCTACCCCGAGTCCTGCTTTCCACGAGCATTTGAAAGCCCGAATTTCAGAAAGTCCTCGTGTAACCTGCTATTTTTCTGGAATAATGATTTTTGTTGGACCGTATTAAGTAAAAGGCATGGCATTCTGAGATTCCATGGCAGATCAGAGGCTGAGCCAGTCCCATGTCAAGCAGTGCATGTGACGGACTCTACCGGTCCCACAACCCCACGCTCTTGCAAAGCCCCTTGTCTTGATCTAAATCTTTCGACTGACCCTTGGCAGCTCTTCTGACCTTTCAGGGAGACTGACTTGTCTGGAAAGCCCCCGATTTGTTTACCTGCACTTGGCAGACGCCCTCGCATAACCTCTACTGGGAACTAATCCTGAAACTGACTGCTCTGCAAATACACTGCAGATTTTGAATCCACACCCGGGCGGCAAAATATGTATCGCCCAATGGAATCTATCATTGCGATCTTCGTTTGCGCCTTTTTAAATGTTTTTTTTGTTAATACATCAACGATGCATGTTCAAATAAAACACTCCCAAGTCCAAATCTAAGATTGTCAACCTTGGGAAACGTATCCGAGTCTAACATCCACGAACAGATTAGTATGAAAGTTTCATTTTTTAGTTCCTCCTTAGCAATGTAAATGTAAATGTAAATGTAAATGTAAATGTCAAGGTACTTATAGAGCGCACTGTCACCAGACGGCCACCTTGCGGTGTCGCCTTTTGCGGTTTCCTGGCGCTGATACTCATACCGCTGTGGAACCCCTCCTGCCTTTCCCTGTGAAGTGTCCAATCCTGGGCACCCCCAGGGGGAAGCCAGGCATCCTTAGCGCTGTTGGGGCCGGTGTGGAGGCTAAGCAAGCTATTGCCCAGAGTTGCAGCGTGGGGCCCGTGATTAGAAGAGGCACCGAGGCGAGAATAGACAGGTCCGAGGAAATTTTTGAGCCCGAGTCTGCAGAGGCAGGAATTGAACCCTAGTCCCTGGCCAGAACTCTGCTTCAGGGTCTGCCACTCTAACCATTGAGCCACACTCCTCCACAATGTGCAATGTGCAATGTGTTCCTCCTTTCTCTGTCTTTAATAAGTCCGCCCCTTCTCTGGATATGTAATATTAACGATCGACAGGAGATTTTTGTAATAATTGGCCGGGTATTATAAAATCACAATACCAATAAAAAAAACTGTTCTTTTCTACAGAAGTGTCTCCCCCAGTCTTGCGCGTTTATGGATCTGTGACTAACAGGTGATCTCCGGATGGTGTCCCATTCACACCACCAGTTACGCCGGCATGGGTTTGCATAGTTACCACACTTTGGCACCTACGTTTAAATTTCCAACATGCACATTGCCAATAAGCATTGAGAGCTAGGGCTATGAAGTAGAGTTTGCATTAAGGTTAGTAGTAGGTTATTACATTTAGGGCCTGATTACGAGTTTGGCCATGCCAAAGCAGACCCCCATGCTGGCGACCTGCTGCCGCACTGCCAAACTTGTGGTTGGGCCGCCCGCAAGATTACGAGTGTTTCTCATTTCTGGCAGGCTTTTTTGGGCGGTCCCACAGCAGTGCCTCTGAAAATGGGCTCCGCAGTGGGAACGGCCCAAAAATTAATAGGGTGGCTAGACCTCCACCACCGCGCCTCCGCGAGTTTGGCGGGCCTCGGACCGCCAGACTCGTAATCAGTCTCTTAGTGTTGTTGGATGTGATTGACGGTCAGGGTTAAATTTAGAGCTGGGGGTTAGAGGTGTATTTAGGGGCTGAGGCTAGAGTTGGCTTTGGGGATCGGGACTGGGGCTTGGGTTGTGCTTAGGGTTGGGTAATAGCTGCGGATCTGGTTAGTATTAGGATTAGGGAGTGAGTATAGTGCTAGTGGCATGGTTAGTGGTTAGGGCTAGCGTTAGCATAATAGGTAGGTGGTTGTTTGGGGGATGGGGGGAGGTCAAGAGCAGGGAAAGGTAGGGGTTATGGTTATCTTTAGTGACTGTGAATAGCTTTAGAGTCAAGGTTAGGATGGGTTATGCTTAGTGTTGGGTTGGATTAATCATCTCGCTGCTGTGGTCAGAATTAAGCCGGAGTTATGGCTGCAATTGTTGTTACAAACTGAAGATAGGGATTCAGGCAAGGGACAGGTTCATGGATGAGTTATGAATGACCCTGAGATTAGGAATAAGGATTGGATTTGGGGGATTAGATAAAGTGGTAGGGTTTAGAGTTTGGGGTTAGAGTAAGAATCAGAGGTGAGGTTAGGGTTCGCATTACTTGAGCAGTTAGTGTAATGGAACTGACAATAGAAGAGTGTTGATGTGGGGGCAAGTGAAATGTAAAATATATTCTAACGACGTAAAGGTGCAAACACAGAGTAAAAGCAGATTATGAAGCGGCTGTAGATGTAGTAAACATATTACTCAGAAGTGACAAAAGGCTTAATTGTGTCCATCATGGTTCCAACTTCAGACCTGAGAGCTCACACAAACCTTAATTATATGCTTCACCAACCCACTGAGCTGTCTTAGCAGCCTTTACAAAACTGTCCACAAAATGGCCCATTTTGCGCTTGAATATAATTTCCATGACAATAGCGAGCCAATATAAACTGTACAAATCTTTCACTTTCTGCACTGAAAAAACCCCCATTAATGCTAGAAAAGCTGCATTACTCCTTAGCCCTCCCACCCCGGAAGTGACGCTCTGACATCTCTCCCTGTTCCCTGGCACTGCCAGTGTAATCGTGCACCCTCTCAAAAATGTAAATGTGTCTAGAAATAAGCACTATGTAAATACAGGGACATTGATCGCAGCAGGGACGCTGCAAACTCGCCCAAGACTCCAGGTACAAGTGCGCAGCATCCCAAAGAGAGCAACATGTCACAAGTAGCTCCTGTCGACTGAAGAAGCAGAAGAGCCAGTGTATACAACAGGTTTTTCCTTGGAAAGGTTAGTAACGTGACGTACAACATTGTGGGGCACATTTTTACCACATGTGGCAGCTGGCTCGAGTCTCGGCTTCTGGCCTGGCCTCTAAACTTCGATCTTATGGGCGCACCAGAAGGCAGGCTCGCCCTTTACCCGTGTTGAATGGCGTAAATGTAGTAATCTACTTACACTGGGGTATTTTAATGTTGGTGTCGAGTAAGGATGCACACTGATAACCCTGTAAGCGCCATGGACAACAGGGAGTGATAGTGAATGGACGTGCCACGTGCCACGTGTATACACCTTGGGGCCGATTCACAAAGGTAAAATTAGATGAAAGTCTAACTTTACGACTTCGGTATTCACAAAGGGTATTTACTACTCGTTAATGCTTTTTTTTAATACCGAAAATCGTAAAGGTCAGCTTTTGGTATTCACAAAGGGCATTCACGAGTAGTAAATTCACTTTGCGAATACCAAAAGTCGCGGTATACCAAAAGGGCGGTAAGGGGAGGACAGTGGCAGTGTCCCCCGACCCCGCTTGGTGTCAGGTAATTTTTCAGAGCGGAGCATTTTAGAGCAACTGGCATTAGAACTGTGTCACTGTGAATCAGGAATTGAGATTTTAAAATCACTTGCGGCGAAATTTTAAAAATTGCACTTGAAGCATATTACTCCACATCGTGCGGTGTACTGTTTGGACAATTAATTGCCTACTTGTTACTTAAACTATTAGCACTCTGACGATCTTACCGCTACTGTAGGGGTTCTAGGGGCCAGGTTCTGTCTTTGCTCAGTGTTCCAGCCTACCCGCCCTGGTCCGACTCGTTAGCCAATACCGTTGAGCGGAGGGCGGGTGGACAAGAGCAAGACACGCCCACTAACCCCGGAACAGGTGAGCGGTTAGCGCTCTAACAGCATTTCACTCAGGCTATTTAGCCCCTCGTCGGCCAAAGCGCGCAGCGGTTGCGCGCAGAGGGGCGCCATTGACGGCGACGAAGACAAGCCAAAGACCTGCCCGTCTGCGCCCGTCCGCGACAGGACGGGGCCAGGGGCCATGGGGACTGTCAAGACCTACACACAAAGGCATACATCGGTGAGGCTCACTTACAGCTCACAGGTATTGAAGGGATACAACCTACAATCGTTAAAGGGTGGCAGGGTAAATGAACACCCTGAGGTAGATGGGCTTCTGCCATGCAAACAACGGCGCACTGAGAACACCATTTTCTCACGAGCTCCGCCTGATATTGATTGTTCTATTTTAGTCGACCCAGATATCAGTGGGGCTTCAGGAAGCAACCATACCCTATTTGGGAGGAAAAACATCCTGTGTAACATTAGGTCGCTCTCGAAACATAGTGCTGAAGTTTGGGACCTAATCTCTTCCAAACAACCCGATTTATGCTACCTCACAGAAACGTGGTTGAAACCACATTCCACTCCTGCCATAACCTTGGGAGTCCCTAGCGACTATAAAATGGTTAGGCTGGATCGCCCCACTAAAACTGGTGGGGGGATCGCAATTGTACATAAACAGGAAATTAGTATATCTGTTTTAGACGAAATAAGTTCCCCAGAAATTGAATTACTAATTTTTAAAATAATACTGCCATCAAATGATACTCAAAAGGGTGCATTAGTATATCGACCCCCTGGATCGTACAATAATTTCTCTAGCTTATTGACTGAGCTACTTGCCCCATATGTCAATAGTGACAGCGACTTTATTTTGGTCGGAGATTTTAATGTACACTGTGATCAGTCGGACTGTTGCGAGGCCCAATCCCTACTACTTGACCTGTCCTCATTAGGCCTTATGAAACGTAATTCTGGGCCCACACATCAGGCGGGCCATACCCTTGATTTGGTATTTTCCAATTTTATGCTGGTCTCTTGTCCACCAGCAAGGCAGGTTAACTGGAAAGACCACTATGTTGTGGAATTCCTTACTCCCTACCCAAAACGTATCTTCTCTCGAACTAAACAATTACCGAGGATACGTAGACAATGGCACAAAATTACCGACACTATTTTTAAAAATAATTTTTATTGCCCACCTTTTGTTCCTCACGAAAATATTGATATGGCCGTTAAAAATTGTGAAAAAGCTATTGTGGAAACTATTGACAAGATTGCCCCTCTTAAACAATTTAAACCCAGACCAACAAAGAAACAAGAAATTTGGTTTACTGATCAACTTAGGACGTTAAAATTACATGCCAGGAAACTTGAAAAGAGATGGAGAACCTCTCATTTGATTGAGGACAAAAATAAATATTGGGACTCACTATCTATATACCATAAAGCCATTCGTGTTGCCCGCAAAACTCACATTGCATCGCAAATTACAGCTGCAGGAAACTCTTCAAGGATTTTGTACCAAGTTCTACAATCCTTTGTTAAACCGGCAGCATGTGAATCTTCGGATCTTGCATCCCAACAGCTGTGTGACGACATCTCCTGCTTTTTTACGAACAAAATTGACACAATCTATGACAAAATAGTTTGCACTAATAACAAACTGACCATAGATATGGCACCTCTGGAAATAGATGCTGACCCCAAACTGCATAAATTTACGTTAAGCTTTTTTCCACCCATTTCTTTACAAGAGACATCTGCACTAATATCGCGGATTAAAAGTGGCAGTCCTGACGATATCATCCCAGCCAGGATTATGCCTGTCCTGACTGACGAGCTGTGCCCCATGATCCAAAGGTTGGTGAATCTCTCTCTGGGCTCAGGCACTGTCCCAAGAGAGTGGAAACGTGCTCTTATCAGGCCTATTAGGAAAAATACTGCTATCCCATGGTCCGATTTAACAAATCTCAGGCCCATATCCCTATTACCATTCTCAGGGAAACTGATCGAAAAATATGTTAACTGTCATCTGTCCAATCACATTGAACTTGTTGGCGGCCTGGACTACTCACAATCAGGGTTCAGGCCGAAACACAGCACGGAGTCTACCCTGCTGTCTGCTATGGATGACTTACATATGTATCAGGACAAGGGTTTCTCAGTAATCCTAGTTCTTTTAGATCTTTCAGCAGCGTTCGACACCGTGTCTCATACCATTCTTATTGACCGGTTGTCGAACGCTGGCATTGAGGATAAAGCCATTGACTGGCTAAAAAGCTTCCTATCTGGGCGTTCCCAGAGAGTGATCATGGACACGTATCGGTCAGCGGAGGTGGAAATATCTAAAGGGGTGCCACAGGGCTCTTGTTTAAGCCATACCTTATTCAACATCTATGTGGCACCCCTGGCAAGAGTGATGCGCAGCTATGGGTTCATCCCAGTATCTTATGCTGATGATACCCAGCTCCTCTTCCCTTTTAAGATCATGTCCGCCGAAATTAAAAACTCCTTTTCTGCGGGCATGAAGGCGGTAGCTCATTGGATGTCTTCCAACTTCCTTCAATGCAATGTCAGCAAGACGGAACTAATGTTGTTTGGAGAACCCAAATTATTGTGGACCCCTGATTGGTGGCCTACCGATTTGGGAGTAGCTCCGGAACCCAAACAGATTGTGAAGAGTTTAGGGATTCGGCTGGATCAAGACCTGTCATTTGAACAGCATGTTAACCACACTGCTGGAATTTGCTTCCATACTATTGGCCTGCTACGCAGAGTTTTTCCCTTACTACCGGACTCTTTTAGGAGAACTCTGGTCCAAACATTAGTTCTGAGTCGTATTGACTACTGTAATGGCCTGTTGCTTTCTGCCAACGAAAACGTGCTGGCCAAGCTTCAGGTCATTCAAAACACTGCGGCTCGTCTTGTCCTTAATGCTCCTCCAAGAACTGCGTCCAAACCTCTTCTGGAGAAATTGCACTGGCTTTCCATTCGCCAGAGATCTAAGTTCAAGATATGCTGCTTGGTTCATAAAGGTTTAAATGGACAAGGGCCTATTTATCTTCAGAACAAATTTGTTCCTTATGTCCCAAGTCGTTCACTTAGGTCCAGTAACTGTCTTCTTCTGGTGACTCCCCGTGCAAAGAAATCTAGACACGGTAGTAAAGCATTATCTATCGTAGGCCCTACCCTATGGAATAGACTTCCCCTTTATCTGAGACAGTGCAAAGAACATCTCACTTTCAGGAAACCCCTTAAGACTGTGTTGTTCAGAAATGAGATCTAGCTCCTTGATTCCTCTGTTTTACCGGCTCCACAAAGCGCAGAGATACTCCAGCTGGAGTCGATTCTAGCGCTATACAAACCCACAAATAAATAAATAAATAAATAAAGTTAGACTTTCGTCTCAGTTTACCTTTGTGAATCGGGCCCGTTGACTTGAGAAGACAGGACCCCCCAGGGACGACTCGGGGCAGAGTGGCATTAGCCACTCCAAGCTCTCAGCCACACAGGCGAAAATACCATACATGCAGATCACATTACTTATTTATGTGTATATGTTGTTCATGTATTATGTTTGTATGTATGTATGTTGGCTATGGGCGTGATGAACACTTTGAAAGAAGTCAGTTTTGAAAGAAGACTCAAAGCCCTTTCACTGAAATATTCTTCTGATTACTAAAATCTGACCAATAAAATATCTGTAACTCAAAGGAAGTTAAAACAATAAGAATACCAAAGAAAAGCTTTCAAACAGTTCAAGTGTGGTGAGTCCTTGGGAACATTTCTAGCAATATCTTATATATTCACCAGTGGATCACTGACAGATTAACGGAAATAAAAATATCATGTGGAGAGAACATTGTGTCTAAAATGTCGAGGACCAAACTATTGAGAAGATAAGTGCACAAAGGTAAGTAAAGATTTACTGTTCTTACCTCCACATCTACATACCTTGAAGATAGATATATATATTGTGAGAAAGGCAGGTGAGCCGAAACGCATCAAGCGGATTAAATAAACAAGAGCTGGATGGTGAAGCTTACCCATGTGTCGGAGTCCGATTACTGTAGTAGGAGTCGGGAGTGGTTGGAATATATATATATATATCTCTCATCAAGGTACATAGCTGTGGAGTTACATGTAGTAAAATTTTGCTTACCTTTAGAAACTTACCTTCACAATATTTTTGTCCTCGGTATTCCTGTTAAACACATTGACCAGGGCTACTCCTTTCTGAAAACACATCCAACATGGATCTAAGATAAGAGACTGAGGCGGCAAGCACTCCCTTCAGGCAGGCACAGCCGGTGCAGGTGAGAGCGGTGAGGCCGTTCCTTCTCCTTCCGCACGGCCAGAGCCTGGAACGACCTTCCGCTCCACCACAGACAGATAACATCGCTCCTCATCTTCGCAAGAAACCTCAAAACCTGGCTCTTCGACAGACCCCCTCCTTGATGGACTGAAACCTGCGAACCCCCCCCCCCCCCCAGACCCCCCAGTGCCTTGAGACCCTTACGGGTGAGTAGTCGCGCTTAACAAACACCTGATTTGATTTGATTTTGATTTGACTCTGTTAAACAGAGGGACAGGGTCAATAAAACCCTCTATCTTCCTGTTATACCAAGGCCTCCATTAGCTTCATCTTAAAACATAAGTGTGTTTTTCCCTCTGTCTAAACATATAGGGGCTTATTACGATGGTGGTCGGAAAGAAGGTCAGAGGCTTTCCAACCGCCATTGTCGGTTTCAATTCCGACCGGCTGATAATGAATCAGCCGGTCAAAATTGAAACCGGCCGGTCACTCCGGCTGGCTTCCGACGGGCTCAAGAAGCCGTCAGCCAGTCGGAGGCCACCCCGAAATCCCAAAGGACAGCCTTTCCGCCCTTGGAATTACAATGCACGGTTTCCGGCAGGGTTTCCATGCTGGCCTTTCTGACATGGAAACCCTGTTGGAAAGTGTGTTTGGGGGCCCCTAGCAGGGCCCCCTTTTGTGTGTGGCTTCCAGTTGGGGGCTGAGGGGGCACCTATGGTACCCCTGTTAATCTGCCACAGGGTACAGGTATTAACACCACGGCCGTAACACATGCTCCCATAGGGAAATATCGGAATGCGAGCGAACAGTGTTCGGTAAATCCCAATCAGGCAGTCAGACCCGCTGACCGGAGGGTGGTCAGGACAGCTGACAGGAGGTCGGTCGGTCCTGTTTACGAGATGGTGTCCACCTGACATCGTAACAACAAACAATTGAAGGACGGAATGCTGACAATGCAGACATTCTCCCCCAGTCAAGAGATCTGGGTTAAATCCATCGTTCTTTTGCCCACTACACCACCCCAGTTTAGACATGGCCATATGCAAATCAGTCTTGACCCTGTGCCTCATGGGAACAGTCCAGCCCGAACTGCCAAGCCATGTCTTCCCTGGACCGGAATCAAGCATCCTAGGACCGGTTTCTGGCTATCAGCCGTCATCAGCCAGGATAGCTAGACTCCAGTGGCGTAGTGAGCACGGGTCCCACGTCTGGGAATACCCATCCCACTTAGGGCGAAAAGCGTTACAACAAACAATTGAAGGACGGAATGCTGACAATGCAGACATTCTCCCCCAGTCAAGAGATCTGGGTTAAATCCATCGTTCTTTTGCCCACTACACCACCCCAGTTTAGACATGGCCATATGCAAATCAGTCTTGACCCTGTGCCTCATGGGAACAGTCCAGCCCGAACTGCCAAGCCATGTCTTCCCTGGACCGGAATCAAGCATCCTAGGACCGGTTTCTGGCTATCAGCCGTCATCAGCCAGGATAGCTAGACTCCAGTGGCGTAGTGAGCACGGGTCCCACGTCTGGGAATACCCATCCCACTTAGGGCGAAAAGCGTTACAACAAACAATTGAAGGACGGAATGCTGACAATGCAGACATTCTCCCCCAGTCAAGAGATCTGGGTTAAATCCATCGTTCTTTTGCCCACTACACCACCCCAGTTTAGACATGGCCATATGCCAATCAGTCTTGACCCTGTGCCTCATGGGAACAGTCCAGCCCGAACTGCCAAGCCATGTCTTCCCTGGACCGGAATCAAGCATCCTAGGACCGGTTTCTGGCTATCAGCCGTCATCAGCCAGGATAGCTAGACTCCAGTGGCGTAGTGAGCACGGGTCCCACGTCTGGGAATACCCATCCCACTTAGGGCGAAAAGCGTTACAACAAACAATTGAAGGACGGAATGCTGACAATGCAGACATTCTCCCCCAGTCAAGAGATCTGGGTTAAATCCATCGTTCTTTTGCCCACTACACCACCCCAGTTTAGACATGGCCATATGCAAATCAGTCTTGACCCTGTGCCTCATGGGAACAGTCCAGCCCGAACTGCCAAGCCATGTCTTCCCTGGACCGGAATCAAGCATCCTAGGACCGGTTTCTGGCTATCAGCCGTCATCAGCCAGGATAGCTAGACTCCAGTGGCGTAGTGAGCACGGGTCCCACGTCTGGGAATACCCATCCCACTTAGGGCGAAAAGCGTTACAACAAACAATTGAAGGACGGAATGCTGACAATGCAGACATTCTCCCCCAGTCAAGAGATCTGGGTTAAATCCATCGTTCTTTTGCCCACTACACCACCCCAGTTTAGACATGGCCATATGCAAATCAGTCTTGACCCTGTGCCTCATGGGAACAGTCCAGCCCGAACTGCCAAGCCATGTCTTCCCTGGACCGGAATCAAGCATCCTAGGACCGGTTTCTGGCTATCAGCCGTCATCAGCCAGGATAGCTAGACTCCAGTGGCGTAGTGAGCACGGGTCCCACGTCTGGGAATACCCATCCCACTTAGGGCGAAAAGCGTTACAACAAACAATTGAAGGACGGAATGCTGACAATGCAGACATTCTCCCCCAGTCAAGAGATCTGGGTTAAATCCATCGTTCTTTTGCCCACTACACCACCCCAGTTTAGACATGGCCATATGCAAATCAGTCTTGACCCTGTGCCTCATGGGAACAGTCCAGCCCGAACTGCCAAGCCATGTCTTCCCTGGACCGGAATCAAGCATCCTAGGACCGGTTTCTGGCTATCAGCCGTCATCAGCCAGGATAGCTAGACTCCAGTGGCGTAGTGAGCACGGGTCCCACGTCTGGGAATACCCATCCCACTTAGGGCGAAAAGCGTTACAACAAACAATTGAAGGACGGAATGCTGACAATGCAGACATTCTCCCCCAGTCAAGAGATCTGGGTTAAATCCATCGTTCTTTTGCCCACTACACCACCCCAGTTTAGACATGGCCATATGCAAATCAGTCTTGACCCTGTGCCTCATGGGAACAGTCCAGCCCGAACTGCCAAGCCATGTCTTGCCTGGACCGGAATCAAGCATCCTAGGACCGGTTTCTGGCTATCAGCCGTCATCAGCCAGGATAGCTAGACTCCAGTGGCGTAGTGAGCACGGGTCCCACGTCTGGGAATACCCATCCCACTTAGGGCGAAAAGCGTTACAACAAACAATTGAAGGACGGAATGCTGACAATGCAGACATTCTCCCCCAGTCAAGAGATCTGGGTTAAATCCATCGTTCTTTTGCCCACTACACCACCCCAGTTTAGACATGGCCATATGCAAATCAGTCTTGACCCTGTGCCTCATGGGAACAGTCCAGCCCGAACTGCCAAGCCATGTCTTCCCTGGACCGGAATCAAGCATCCTAGGACCGGTTTCTGGCTATCAGCCGTCATCAGCCAGGATAGCTAGACTCCAGTGGCGTAGTGAGCACGGGTCCCACGTCTGGGAATACCCATCCCACTTAGGGCGAAAAGCGTTACAACAAACAATTGAAGGACGGAATGCTGACAATGCAGACATTCTCCCCCAGTCAAGAGATCTGGGTTAAATCCATCGTTCTTTTGCCCACTACACCACCCCAGTTTAGACATGGCCATATGCAAATCAGTCTTGACCCTGTGCCTCATGGGAACAGTCCAGCCCGAACTGCCAAGCCATGTCTTCCCTGGACCGGAATCAAGCATCCTAGGACCGGTTTCTGGCTATCAGCCGTCATCAGCCAGGATAGCTAGACTCCAGTGGCGTAGTGAGCACGGGTCCCACGTCTGGGAATACCCATCCCACTTAGGGCGAAAAGCGTTACAACAAACAGTTGAAGGACGGAATGCTGACAATGCAGACATTCTCCCCCAGTCAAGAGATCTGGGTTAAATCCATCGTTCTTTTGCCCACTACACCACCCCAGTTTAGACATGGCCATATGCAAATCAGTCTTGACCCTGTGCCTCATGGGAACAGTCCAGCCCGAACTGCCAAGCCATGTCTTCCCTGGACCGGAATCAAGCATCCTAGGACCGGTTTCTGGCTATCAGCCGTCATCAGCCAGGATAGCTAGACTCCAGTGGCGTAGTGAGCACGGGTCCCACGTCTGGGAATACCCATCCCACTTAGGGCGAAAAGCGTTACAACAAACAATTGAAGGACGGAATGCTGACAATGCAGACATTCTCCCCCAGTCAAGAGATCTGGGTTAAATCCATCGTTCTTTTGCCCACTACACCACCCCAGTTTAGACATGGCCATATGCAAATCAGTCTTGACCCTGTGCCTCATGGGAACAGTCCAGCCCGAACTGCCAAGCCATGTCTTCCCTGGACCGGAATCAAGCATCCTAGGACCGGTTTCTGGCTATCAGCCGTCATCAGCCAGGATAGCTAGACTCCAGTGGCGTAGTGAGCACGGGTCCCACGTCTGGGAATACCCATCCCACTTAGGGCGAAAAGCGTTACAACAAACAATTGAAGGACGGAATGCTGACAATGCAGACATTCTCCCCCAGTCAAGAGATCTGGGTTAAATCCATCGTTCTTTTGCCCACTACACCACCCCAGTTTAGACATGGCCATATGCAAATCAGTCTTGACCCTGTGCCTCATGGGAACAGTCCAGCCCGAACTGCCAAGCCATGTCTTCCCTGGACCGGAATCAAGCATCCTAGGACCGGTTTCTGGCTATCAGCCGTCATCAGCCAGGATAGCTAGACTCCAGTGGCGTAGTGAGCACGGGTCCCACGTCTGGGAATACCCATCCCACTTAGGGCGAAAAGCGTTACAACAAACAATTGAAGGACGGAATGCTGACAATGCAGACATTCTCCCCCAGTCAAGAGATCTGGGTTAAATCCATCGTTCTTTTGCCCACTACACCACCCCAGTTTAGACATGGCCATATGCAAATCAGTCTTGACCCTGTGCCTCATGGGAACAGTCCAGCCCGAACTGCCAAGCCATGTCTTCCCTGGACCGGAATCAAGCATCCTAGGACCGGTTTCTGGCTATCAGCCGTCATCAGCCAGGATAGCTAGACTCCAGTGGCGTAGTGAGCACGGGTCCCACGTCTGGGAATACCCATCCCACTTAGGGCGAAAAGCGTTACAACAAACAATTGAAGGACGGAATGCTGACAATGCAGACATTCTCCCCCAGTCAAGAGATCTGGGTTAAATCCATCGTTCTTTTGCCCACTACACCACCCCAGTTTAGACATGGCCATATGCAAATCAGTCTTGACCCTGTGCCTCATGGGAACAGTCCAGCCCGAACTGCCAAGCCATGTCTTCCCTGGACCGGAATCAAGCATCCTAGGACCGGTTTCTGGCTATCAGCCGTCATCAGCCAGGATAGCTAGACTCCAGTGGCGTAGTGAGCACGGGTCCCACGTCTGGGAATACCCATCCCACTTAGGGCGAAAAGCGTTACAACAAACAATTGAAGGACGGAATGCTGACAATGCAGACATTCTCCCCCAGTCAAGAGATCTGGGTTAAATCCATCGTTCTTTTGCCCACTACACCACCCCAGTTTAGACATGGCCATATGCAAATCAGTCTTGACCCTGTGCCTCATGGGAACAGTCCAGCCCGAACTGCCAAGCCATGTCTTCCCTGGACCGGAATCAAGCATCCTAGGACCGGTTTCTGGCTATCAGCCGTCATCAGCCAGGATAGCTAGACTCCAGTGGCGTAGTGAGCACGGGTCCCACGTCTGGGAATACCCATCCCACTTAGGGCGAAAAGCGTTACAACAAACAATTGAAGGACGGAATGCTGACAATGCAGACATTCTCCCCCAGTCAAGAGATCTGGGTTAAATCCATCGTTCTTTTGCCCACTACACCACCCCAGTTTAGACATGGCCATATGCAAATCAGTCTTGACCCTGTGCCTCATGGGAACAGTCCAGCCCGAACTGCCAAGCCATGTCTTCCCTGGACCGGAATCAAGCATCCTAGGACCGGTTTCTGGCTATCAGCCGTCATCAGCCAGGATAGCTAGACTCCAGTGGCGTAGTGAGCACGGGTCCCACGTCTGGGAATACCCATCCCACTTAGGGCGAAAAGCGTTACAACAAACAATTGAAGGACGGAATGCTGACAATGCAGACATTCTCCCCCAGTCAAGAGATCTGGGTTAAATCCATCGTTCTTTTGCCCACTACACCACCCCAGTTTAGACATGGCCATATGCAAATCAGTCTTGACCCTGTGCCTCATGGGAACAGTCCAGCCCGAACTGCCAAGCCATGTCTTCCCTGGACCGGAATCAAGCATCCTAGGACCGGTTTCTGGCTATCAGCCGTCATCAGCCAGGATAGCTAGACTCCAGTGGCGTAGTGAGCACGGGTCCCACGTCTGGGAATACCCATCCCACTTAGGGCGAAAAGCGTTACAACAAACAATTGAAGGACGGAATGCTGACAATGCAGACATTCTCCCCCAGTCAAGAGATCTGGGTTAAATCCATCGTTCTTTTGCCCACTACACCACCCCAGTTTAGACATGGCCATATGCAAATCAGTCTTGACCCTGTGCCTCATGGGAACAGTCCAGCCCGAACTGCCAAGCCATGTCTTCCCTGGACCGGAATCAAGCATCCTAGGACCGGTTTCTGGCTATCAGCCGTCATCAGCCAGGATAGCTAGACTCCAGTGGCGTAGTGAGCACGGGTCCCACGTCTGGGAATACCCATCCCACTTAGGGCGAAAAGCGTTACAACAAACAATTGAAGGACGGAATGCTGACAATGCAGACATTCTCCCCCAGTCAAGAGATCTGGGTTAAATCCATCGTTCTTTTGCCCACTACACCACCCCAGTTTAGACATGGCCATATGCAAATCAGTCTTGACCCTGTGCCTCATGGGAACAGTCCAGCCCGAACTGCCAAGCCATGTCTTCCCTGGACCGGAATCAAGCATCCTAGGACCGGTTTCTGGCTATCAGCCGTCATCAGCCAGGATAGCTAGACTCCAGTGGCATAGTGAGCACGGGTCCCACGTCTGGGAATACCCATCCCACTTAGGGCGAAAAGCGTTACAACAAACAATTGAAGGACGGAATGCTGACAATGCAGACATTCTCCCCCAGTCAAGAGATCTGGGTTAAATCCATCGTTCTTTTGCCCACTACACCACCCCAGTTTAGACATGGCCATATGCAAATCAGTCTTGACCCTGTGCCTCATGGGAACAGTCCAGCCCGAACTGCCAAGCCATGTCTTCACTGGACCGGAATCAAGCATCCTAGGACCGGTTTCTGGCTATCAGCCGTCATCAGCCAGGATAGCTAGACTCCAGTGGCGTAGTGAGCACGGGTCCCACGTCTGGGAATACCCATCCCACTTAGGGCGAAAAGCGTTACAACAAACAATTGAAGGACGGAATGCTGACAATGCAGACATTCTCCCCCAGTCAAGAGATCTGGGTTAAATCCATCGTTCTTTTGCCCACTACACCACCCCAGTTTAGACATGGCCATATGCAAATCAGTCTTGACCCTGTGCCTCATGGGAACAGTCCAGCCCGAACTGCCAAGCCATGTCTTCCCTGGACCGGAATCAAGCATCCTAGGACCGGTTTCTGGCTATCAGCCGTCATCAGCCAGGATAGCTAGACTCCAGTGGCGTAGTGAGCACGGGTCCCACGTCTGGGAATACCCATCCCACTTAGGGCGAAAAGCGTTACAACAAACAATTGAAGGACGGAATGCTGACAATGCAGACATTCTCCCCCAGTCAAGAGATCTGGGTTAAATCCATCGTTCTTTTGCCCACTACACCACCCCAGTTTAGACATGGCCATATGCAAATCAGTCTTGACCCTGTGCCTCATGGGAACAGTCCAGCCCGAACTGCCAAGCCATGTCTTCCCTGGACCGGAATCAAGCATCCTAGGACCGGTTTCTGGCTATCAGCCGTCATCAGCCAGGATAGCTAGACTCCAGTGGCGTAGTGAGCACGGGTCCCACGTCTGGGAATACCCATCCCACTTAGGGCGAAAAGCGTTACAACAAACAATTGAAGGACGGAATGCTGACAATGCAGACATTCTCCCCCAGTCAAGAGATCTGGGTTAAATCCATCGTTCTTTTGCCCACTACACCACCCCAGTTTAGACATGGCCATATGCAAATCAGTCTTGACCCTGTGCCTCATGGGAACAGTCCAGCCCGAACTGCCAAGCCATGTCTTCCCTGGACCGGAATCAAGCATCCTAGGACCGGTTTCTGGCTATCAGCCGTCATCAGCCAGGATAGCTAGACTCCAGTGGCGTAGTGAGCACGGGTCCCACGTCTGGGAATACCCATCCCACTTAGGGCGAAAAGCGTTACAACAAACAATTGAAGGACGGAATGCTGACAATGCAGACATTCTCCCCCAGTCAAGAGATCTGGGTTAAATCCATCGTTCTTTTGCCCACTACACCACCCCAGTTTAGACATGGCCATATGCAAATCAGTCTTGACCCTGTGCCTCATGGGAACAGTCCAGCCCGAACTGCCAAGCCATGTCTTCCCTGGACCGGAATCAAGCATCCTAGGACCGGTTTCTGGCTATCAGCCGTCATCAGCCAGGATAGCTAGACTCCAGTGGCGTAGTGAGCACGGGTCCCACGTCTGGGAATACCCATCCCACTTAGGGCGAAAAGCGTTACAACAAACAATTGAAGGACGGAATGCTGACAATGCAGACATTCTCCCCCAGTCAAGAGATCTGGGTTAAATCCATCGTTCTTTTGCCCACTACACCACCCCAGTTTAGACATGGCCATATGCAAATCAGTCTTGACCCTGTGCCTCATGGGAACAGTCCAGCCCGAACTGCCAAGCCATGTCTTCCCTGGACCGGAATCAAGCATCCTAGGACCGGTTTCTGGCTATCAGCCGTCATCAGCCAGGATAGCTAGACTCCAGTGGCGTAGTGAGCACGGGTCCCACGTCTGGGAATACCCATCCCACTTAGGGCGAAAAGCGTTACAACAAACAATTGAAGGACGGAATGCTGACAATGCAGACATTCTCCCCCAGTCAAGAGATCTGGGTTAAATCCATCGTTCTTTTGCCCACTACACCACCCCAGTTTAGACATGGCCATATGCAAATCAGTCTTGACCCTGTGCCTCATGGGAACAGTCCAGCCCGAACTGCCAAGCCATGTCTTCCCTGGACCGGAATCAAGCATCCTAGGACCGGTTTCTGGCTATCAGCCGTCATCAGCCAGGATAGCTAGACTCCAGTGGCGTAGTGAGCACGGGTCCCACGTCTGGGAATACCCATCCCACTTAGGGCGAAAAGCGTTACAACAAACAATTGAAGGACGGAATGCTGACAATGCAGACATTCTCCCCCAGTCAAGAGATCTGGGTTAAATCCATCGTTCTTTTGCCCACTACACCACCCCAGTTTAGACATGGCCATATGCAAATCAGTCTTGACCCTGTGCCTCATGGGAACAGTCCAGCCCGAACTGCCAAGCCATGTCTTCCCTGGACCGGAATCAAGCATCCTAGGACCGGTTTCTGGCTATCAGCCGTCATCAGCCAGGATAGCTAGACTCCAGTGGCGTAGTGAGCACGGGTCCCACGTCTGGGAATACCCATCCCACTTAGGGCGAAAAGCGTTACAACAAACAATTGAAGGACGGAATGCTGACAATGCAGACATTCTCCCCCAGTCAAGAGATCTGGGTTAAATCCATCGTTCTTTTGCCCACTACACCACCCCAGTTTAGACATGGCCATATGCAAATCAGTCTTGACCCTGTGCCTCATGGGAACAGTCCAGCCCGAACTGCCAAGCCATGTCTTCCCTGGACCGGAATCAAGCATCCTAGGACCGGTTTCTGGCTATCAGCCGTCATCAGCCAGGATAGCTAGACTCCAGTGGCGTAGTGAGCACGGGTCCCACGTCTGGGAATACCCATCCCACTTAGGGCGAAAAGCGTTACAACAAACAATTGAAGGACGGAATGCTGACAATGCAGACATTCTCCCCCAGTCAAGAGATCTGGGTTAAATCCATCGTTCTTTTGCCCACTACACCACCCCAGTTTAGACATGGCCATATGCAAATCAGTCTTGACCCTGTGCCTCATGGGAACAGTCCAGCCCGAACTGCCAAGCCATGTCTTCCCTGGACCGGAATCAAGCATCCTAGGACCGGTTTCTGGCTATCAGCCGTCATCAGCCAGGATAGCTAGACTCCAGTGGCGTAGTGAGCACGGGTCCCACGTCTGGGAATACCCATCCCACTTAGGGCGAAAAGCGTTACAACAAACAATTGAAGGACGGAATGCTGACAATGCAGACATTCTCCCCCAGTCAAGAGATCTGGGTTAAATCCATCGTTCTTTTGCCCACTACACCACCCCAGTTTAGACATGGCCATATGCAAATCAGTCTTGACCCTGTGCCTCATGGGAACAGTCCAGCCCGAACTGCCAAGCCATGTCTTCCCTGGACCGGAATCAAGCATCCTAGGACCGGTTTCTGGCTATCAGCCGTCATCAGCCAGGATAGCTAGACTCCAGTGGCGTAGTGAGCACGGGTCCCACGTCTGGGAATACCCATCCCACTTAGGGCGAAAAGCGTTACAACAAACAATTGAAGGACGGAATGCTGACAATGCAGACATTCTCCCCCAGTCAAGAGATCTGGGTTAAATCCATCGTTCTTTTGCCCACTACACCACCCCAGTTTAGACATGGCCATATGCAAATCAGTCTTGACCCTGTGCCTCATGGGAACAGTCCAGCCCGAACTGCCAAGCCATGTCTTCCCTGGACCGGAATCAAGCATCCTAGGACCGGTTTCTGGCTATCAGCCGTCATCAGCCAGGATAGCTAGACTCCAGTGGCGTAGTGAGCACGGGTCCCACGTCTGGGAATACCCATCCCACTTAGGGCGAAAAGCGTTACAACAAACAATTGAAGGACGGAATGCTGACAATGCAGACATTCTCCCCCAGTCAAGAGATCTGGGTTAAATCCATCGTTCTTTTGCCCACTACACCACCCCAGTTTAGACATGGCCATATGCAAATCAGTCTTGACCCTGTGCCTCATGGGAACAGTCCAGCCCGAACTGCCAAGCCATGTCTTCCCTGGACCGGAATCAAGCATCCTAGGACCGGTTTCTGGCTATCAGCCGTCATCAGCCAGGATAGCTAGACTCCAGTGGCGTAGTGAGCACGGGTCCCACGTCTGGGAATACCCATCCCACTTAGGGCGAAAAGCGTTACAACAAACAATTGAAGGACGGAATGCTGACAATGCAGACATTCTCCCCCAGTCAAGAGATCTGGGTTAAATCCATCGTTCTTTTGCCCACTACACCACCCCAGTTTAGACATGGCCATATGCAAATCAGTCTTGACCCTGTGCCTCATGGGAACAGTCCAGCCCGAACTGCCAAGCCATGTCTTCCCTGGACCGGAATCAAGCATCCTAGGACCGGTTTCTGGCTATCAGCCGTCATCAGCCAGGATAGCTAGACTCCAGTGGCGTAGTGAGCACGGGTCCCACGTCTGGGAATACCCATCCCACTTAGGGCGAAAAGCGTTACAACAAACAATTGAAGGACGGAATGCTGACAATGCAGACATTCTCCCCCAGTCAAGAGATCTGGGTTAAATCCATCGTTCTTTTGCCCACTACACCACCCCAGTTTAGACATGGCCATATGCAAATCAGTCTTGACCCTGTGCCTCATGGGAACAGTCCAGCCCGAACTGCCAAGCCATGTCTTCCCTGGACCGGAATCAAGCATCCTAGGACCGGTTTCTGGCTATCAGCCGTCATCAGCCAGGATAGCTAGACTCCAGTGGCGTAGTGAGCACGGGTCCCACGTCTGGGAATACCCATCCCACTTAGGGCGAAAAGCGTTACAACAAACAATTGAAGGACGGAATGCTGACAATGCAGACATTCTCCCCCAGTCAAGAGATCTGGGTTAAATCCATCGTTCTTTTGCCCACTACACCACCCCAGTTTAGACATGGCCATATGCAAATCAGTCTTGACCCTGTGCCTCATGGGAACAGTCCAGCCCGAACTGCCAAGCCATGTCTTCCCTGGACCGGAATCAAGCATCCTAGGACCGGTTTCTGGCTATCAGCCGTCATCAGCCAGGATAGCTAGACTCCAGTGGCGTGGTGAGCACGGGTCCCACGTCTGGGAATACCCATCCCACTTAGGGCGAAAAGCGTTACAACAAACAATTGAAGGACGGAATGCTGACAATGCAGACATTCTCCCCCAGTCAAGAGATCTGGGTTAAATCCATCGTTCTTTTGCCCACTACACCACCCCAGTTTAGACATGGCCATATGCAAATCAGTCTTGACCCTGTGCCTCATGGGAACAGTCCAGCCCGAACTGCCAAGCCATGTCTTCCCTGGACCGGAATCAAGCATCCTAGGACCGGTTTCTGGCTATCAGCCGTCATCAGCCAGGATAGCTAGACTCCAGTGGCGTAGTGAGCACGGGTCCCACGTCTGGGAATACCCATCCCACTTAGGGCGAAAAGCGTTACAACAAACAATTGAAGGACGGAATGCTGACAATGCAGACATTCTCCCCCAGTCAAGAGATCTGGGTTAAATCCATCGTTCTTTTGCCCACTACACCACCCCAGTTTAGACATGGCCATATGCAAATCAGTCTTGACCCTGTGCCTCATGGGAACAGTCCAGCCCGAACTGCCAAGCCATGTCTTCCCTGGACCGGAATCAAGCATCCTAGGACCGGTTTCTGGCTATCAGCCGTCATCAGCCAGGATAGCTAGACTCCAGTGGCGTAGTGAGCACGGGTCCCACGTCTGGGAATACCCATCCCACTTAGGGCGAAAAGCGTTACAACAAACAATTGAAGGACGGAATGCTGACAATGCAGACATTCTCCCCCAGTCAAGAGATCTGGGTTAAATCCATCGTTCTTTTGCCCACTACACCACCCCAGTTTAGACATGGCCATATGCTGTTTGTTGTAACGCTTTTCGCCCTAAGTGGGATGGGTATTCCCAGACGTGGGACCCGTGCTCACTACGCCACTGGAGTCTAGCTATCCTGGCTGATGACAGCTGATAGCCAGAAACCGGTCCTAGAATGCTTGATTCCGGTCCAGGGAAGACATGGCTTGGCAGTTCGGGCTGGACTGTTCCCATGAGGCACAGGGTCAAGACTGATTTGCATATGGCCATGTCTAAACTGGGGTGGTGTAGTGGGCAAAAGAACGATGGATTTAACCCAGATCTCTTGACTGGGGGAGAATGTTTGCATTGTCAGCATTCCGTCCATCATTTGTTTGTTGTAACACCTGACATCGTAATCGCCCCCTTTGTGGGTAATCAAATTTCATGTCAGATGCCTTCCCTCTAAGCACAACCTCTCATCGTCAGACGTGAAACTTTACCCTCTTCCTGTATTTCAAATGTTACAAGTTCACCAGTCCTGGATTTCCAACACAATATAGTGGCTAAAATGTGACACACTATCCTCATTGTTATTTTTTTTATCATTAGTACATTATAAATATGGACTAAGAGATACATATCCATGCCTTTTGCAAAAAACAAACGCATATTAGCAAAGAAAACCTAAGATACACACAGGACAAAAGTCAAACTGAATAAAATGCTATAAAAATTAAACATTCCAATAAAAAAACAACTAAATCAAAGTTATCAAAGTGGGCTGGCCTAGAGGGAAGCTGGGACCATTTAAAACAATTTAGTGCATGTGAAAGACCAGCAGGGCTGTAGCAGAGTCAGACACAAGTTAGGTGAGGGAATTCTCCCCTCACCAACAATCAAGGCCTGCCTCTCACTCTGCCGCTGTCTGGCACTCTTCACTTAAAGTCTCAGATGAGAGGCCGAGCATGGTATGGGTGTGCTCTCCTCACAAGCTGTATGGAGTTCAGGCATTTAAGTTGTAGGGTCTTAGAGGAGACTGGCTAAACTATCTATGACTGCCCATACTGATCTTCCATACTGACCGTGCTCCGTGTCTTTAAACATATACATTATGCTTGCATTGCAGACTGTAAAAAGAAGTTAACAGGGTGTTTCTATAAAACGTGCTCTCACAGTTTTGTCTTTTGCAGCTTTGTGTTAATCTGTAATATTAATACTCTCGTACTAAGGTACTTTTGGAAGTATGGAAGGCTGAAAGGGCCCTGGTGGGATCAGACTTGTGATAAGCAAGTTACACATAGAGCTCAGCAGAGTGACCATAACTCCCTGGGCTATTTTACCAACCTGTGGCAGTTTGTAACTTTCTGTGTCTATCTACAGATGTGCACACTGCTTATTATGGGGCGGGGGGTGACTTAATCTTTAGCAATTGTTGAAACTTATTAATTAACAAAGATGACATACCCCCCTCCCATTGAAATAACCTACTTCAACCATAGATGTATGTCTAAAACGTAAAAAAACACATCGTATGTATTAAAATAAACCATAACAGTGATGTGTCCTATAATGTTATCTTGTGAATCTAGTGACAGGTTCAAACCATTCAGCTTTCAGCCTCGCAATTCATTAACATGCCACCATCACCCCAAGATGGCACAATTTGACCATTATACATGGCCACTGGATATATTTATCATGTATATATATCACCATGCCTCTGGGATTCTAAAATGACATTATGGACCCACAATAGATAGATTATGCTTATGTATATAAAGACATGTAAGTCTGTATTATATGTTTATTTAAAGCTCGAATTTACATATGGTAAGGGCAGGTCAGAGGTCAATAACAGTATGAGAAAATTAAGAGGGTGGTACATCTGCAGGCCACATGAGGCCCTCATTGGTCAGCCACATGCCAGGCAGAAGGCCTGTCATGTGACTCACCTTATGAACCCTATCCCAACACTTCTTGCTGTTTAGAGGCACCCGTCTTTACCTTTCTCCCAGCCTCCTTCACCTTTCCCTTTCACATACCTTCACAAACTGGCTGGGGAAGACCCCTCTCTTGCCGTTGAGTTCCCCCTCCATCCAGCCATCCTCGGCCGCCTTCTTCACGTTCTTGATGACGTCGCCGGCGCTGAGGTGCAGTTCATCCTCCTGCAGCCCCTCGTACTCGATCACTACCAGGACATCCACTGCAAGAGAGAGGAGAACGCTCAAAGAATGGGCCAATCAGAACTAGAGCCTTCACTCAAAGTGAGAAGAGAACAGCGGATGGGCCAATCAGAACCACGGCCTTCCCTGGAAGCCAGGGAGAGCAGAGTGAGCCACTCTCACGCATCCAGGGCTCCCATCTAAAGGAGCAGCGAACAAGCCAGCCCCAAGAAGCTCTCTATGTGCGGCTCTCCTTGCCGCTCCCCCATCTATATTTCTGTCTGTGAGTGGGATTCCCCCTCTAGGACAACCCTGGGCGATCACTTGAATGTATTCCAAAAGGAGTCTGCGCAGGCGCACACACCTGCATTTTCAAGAAACACGTATTCCCAGGAGAGGATCTGGGCCGGGTGTCTAAAAATACCATACAGAGCGGCGCAGCAGCTGTGAAACACCTCATTAATGCCCAAAAATAAATCTTGATTAAGAAAAGAGAGTTGTAGGGAAAACCTAGCAGCGCTGCCTTGTGCCCAATCCGCAGAATCTAGGGTGGGATTGCACAAAACCAGAGGGCAAGCCCATGACTAAAACACCGTGCATCACACACCGAACGTGTCTCTAGGCGCTCAGAAAGGAAGCTATCGCTAGCAGCCAAATGACATGTATTTTTTAACACTCGAGAGGGTGAAAAGCATGCGCGTCACAGGGACAGCGAAAGGCACTACGTGCCACCGGCCGCTTGCCCCTTTAAACCCTGGCATGGTCCGTGCTCGCCCTGGTCTCAGAGGACATGAAGGCAGAGACAGAAGAGAAAGCAAACACGGCTCTTGACCCTCGTTACTAGCTTTTCCTTCACTGCGAGGGGTTGTGAGCGGTACCAAGAGTTTACAGATTTGGGGCGGGTCGTCATTTCTCACTGAAGGGGCGAAAGCATGTGGAATTGGACTCAGTATTACTAGGGCTACATGTTATTCCCCATTCCGGCGGGAAAACGTGTAATCCTCGGATCCGGATACAAATATTGTGTTGCGCACCATCCTTTTTCTAGCCCACTCGCGACTTCCCCTGCGGTAATCACTGCTGATCAGGGTTTAAATTCTTAATTCAGACACACAGGACTTGATTACAGGTGCCCTGGCGTCGAATACGATAAATACGACAACTGATAACACGACGTGATGTTCGTTATTTTTAGGGCGCGCGAATTATTACCTATTTATGAGTATTGCTGTGAAAATGGGGCATACCATGCAGATTGTGCCGTTTATGGCACCAAAATCGCCATGTCCTGCTATTTGTTGTGCATGTTCTCCTAATCTAGTCCAGCGCAGGTTTGACCTAATAACACTTAACGGTGAACAGGACTGAACACGTGATCGCACCTGGTAATTACCCGGTGCGATTAACATCGTTCCTTTTCTAATTACAATCTCTGTGCAAACAGGTGCTTGCAGAGTGATCACAATTTAACGGGACACTTATAATCAGACTGGGAGCGCCAGCGCCTTGTTAGAACAGATGTAGCACAAAGTGTTTTCCGATTATGCTTACATTCGTTGTAAACAGTGCTGAAACAACTGTTTTCCGTCTTGCTTTAAATGCATAGTGCCTCTGGGAGCATTAGTACTGCCCGATAACAGTATGGCAGTTCTACCCCTCATTAGCTTTAAAGTTCTATAGGAAGGGCTACTGCTTTTATGCAATTGTGCAGCCGTGGTGAATTTCGCATGATTATAGATTTGCCAGATAATCCACCATCTACTGCATAATCTGCAGCTTTAACAAAAATAATGTTTCAAGTTCAAACTGTTCAAATGTTACTACAAATGCAGCAACACATGTTGCCGTGCAGTGGAACACCCTGTGCAAAGTTGGTCTGGTCACCTTTCTGTTGCTTATTGTTATACTTGGGTGTTACACTGGCACGAATGAGGTGCAACGAATGCCCAGACAGTGTTACCAAGTTTAAAAATGACAAAATATTTAAGTAATACTCTTACAAAATGTGCCACATTATGCTTAATAATTTGCCTTTTCTTGCCAAATAATTTACTCAACATTGCCACATAATTTGGCCCACTCCTGCCACATATTCCCAGTATCCCTGCCTACAGGATACAGACACAGTACAAGTGATTGAGGTTTAAGTGATGTTCCTGGTGATCACTACAAGGCGAGAAGATACTCTGGAGTTATGGTTGAAATGGCGAACAGGAACTGTGGGTGCATGGAACAGCAGCACCCCGATAAAAGTGGTGTAATGCCAACCCATGCATGAAGAAACATACAACAATAGTTCTACTGAGAAAACAAGGCAGCAGTTGGAGCTCTTGTACTTACTGCCTGTGCGTGTCACAGGATGGGTGTGTGGAGGAAATTGTAATTGCATTTATTTTTTGCTTACCACCCCTGACGAGGCATCAAAACGCTTTTTTTTTGCAAGTAGCATGCTACTCCGGAACCTAAAATTGATTAGTGGTGAATTAGTAAAGGAAAATATGAAATTAATTTGAGCGGTGGTCATGTTAGTCTGTTATTTGGATTGAAATGGATAGTGGAGGAATAGAAGAGGGAAGGGTTTGCATTTTTTATAGCACTTACTACCCCTGATAAGGTGTTGAGGCGCTTTTCAGCAAGTAGCAACCTACTCCGGAACCCAAAAAAGATTAGTGGTGAATTATTATAGGGAAATATGAAATTAATTTGAACGGTGGACATGTTAGTCTGTTATTTGGATTGACAAAGGATAGTGGAGGGACAGAAGAGGGAAGGGTTACAAAGCATGGGCGAGCTGGAGACCATGCAGTCTGCACTCAGTAGATGGTGCGCAGGCTGGCTGCAGGAAGAAGCATTTTTTCCCAGCAGCTTTGTTTTATCTACTGGTCTTGGTAGGGATTGGGGTACGTTGCCAGAAGGAAAAGGAAGGTCCTTCGCTGCTGACACATCCAGTGGTGGGTGAATTACTGGCTCTGCTCCCACCCCTTTAAGGCAAGATGGCACGCTGCCCTGTGTGTTTGCATTGTACTGTGTCACTAGCTTTACCTGGAATGACGGTGTTTCTCAAGTGTAGAGGACAAGCACAGTTTGTACTGGGGTGTTGCTTCTGAAAGGGGAGTTGTGGGAAACAACTCGTGGGAGCCCAGGAGTAATAACATGTTCTCAGGGTGTCGAGGCACCATTTGTGCAGCGGCAACCGGGGCCCAGAGACCCAAGGGGCCCTTTGAACCCTGATTATTGCTGCATTTCCTTGCTCTGGGGGGTGGGGGGGGGGGGGGAGAGAGCATGACACACTAACCACGCTACAGGTAACATTTCAGTCACATATAGCCATAAATGCCAGTGTGTTGTTTGGGAAAACCAGCAGCAGGCCCTGTAAAGGTTAGACATGGGCACGCTAGAGCCAACACAGGCTGAAGACCTAGCGGGTGTACTGGCCAGCAGCAGGAAGGGCACTGAGCAGACCCGGCGTGTCTGGCCACTGGCAGATTACCCATTGAAAGCTCGGTTTTTATCTGTGACACTAGGGCTTTAAGTGGGCCGGGTCTCACCGGTGCTGAGCACCTGCAGTTTTTTAAAGGGGGCCTCGAAATGGGTCCCTGTCACCACGCTCTGTTTTTTGCCCTAGCACAGGCGGCCCGATGTGCGCTGCTCACACTGCTCACTTCTCGCTAGTGGAGAAGTTACGGCATGACGTCATGCCAGGTGAGCGTTCTAGGGGAAGGGAAATCCTTTAAAGAGAGTCATTTTCTCTCTGGATTTCCCTTCTCTTTTTGAAACTCCGGAGCAGCAACATTGTCGTGGTGTCACCAGGGCTTTAAGTGGAAACTTTTTCAATATTGTATACAAGCCATAGTTGCTGCCTATTTATCTTAAGTAACTAACAACCATTGACAAAGCCAATAGTCCTGACTTGTAGTTATGATGTTACTTGTTGTATTATATATCTGGACGCAATGACAGACACTGCAAGATACAAGTCGGGTGGCAAACTATGCTAAACACAGACTTTTAGCTTACGTGTTTAAGCCACGCCCTTAATTACATTGGCCACGCCCCTTTGACAGACCCTCCAGCATTTTCATCCCACTTAAAGACCTGTGTGACACCAATACACAATCAAAGCCTTGCATGGTTGTATATGTAAAATATCTTGTTTGATACCCTCAGCTCCTCTTCCAAATTTAAAAACCACATATCCTCGTCGCCTATATGTAGTGATACTGGTAACAAGGACTCCGGTTCTTTGAATCAAGGGAAGTTTATATCTTATCCACATGAGCAATCAACGATCACAACCGACCCACGGAGGTATCGCTGTAATAACAGCTTTCCCTAGATCCTCCCACAACCTTCTACCCACAACATTCCAGCGCCAGCCCTACGTTCCACTCACACACACCCCTCCCTCCGAGGTCCGTGAAAAAGCTGTTTGGCGGCTCCAAAAAGTGCCCCTTCCGTTCTGTTCGGTCTACTTATATTCAACAGAACCCACCCGGTTCACTTCCACGCCTCAGTTTTCGAAATATAAAGAAGAATTCAGCCCCTCCCCCTCCATTGCAAAGTGTATCTAAGGTCACATGAGCTGCTAATAGGGTAGCTCGGTGGGCAGGGGCGTAGCTTAGTCAGTAAAATTGAGGGGTGTGAGTCTCAGATGGTTCCCGAACGCTCTGGCATATCATGGCAGAGGTAAAATACATACATGAGAAGCACGGCAAGAGGGAACTCAAGGCGCAGTGGGAAGGGAGAGCAGTGCGGATCGTTAGGGATACTTAAAGCACAATATATTGTAAAGTAAACAACATTTGAACGAACTTCAAAACGGAGAGGAAAGAGTGTGTGTAGGTTTTTGTCTGTGTGCGCTAGTAAAACTCCCAGGTGAAATTCGACAGACACATCTCATACTACCACATTGAAAGCACCTGCCCCCAACTATTTAATATAGAATACTTTTACTTGGGGGGGAGGCACCCCGAAGCTACGCCCTGGTGGGTTATGCATGCGCCTGTAGAAAACACTAGGTTGTAGCGTTTGAGAGGCAGGTTTTCTTCGGACTCTTGCAGGGCCAACTTGGCTCTTCCACCTTCGGAAGTGGATGTGATGGGTACAATATGTCACCAAACATTGAACACGATTTGCGTGGTACGCTGAATAAGGGTTCAATAGTTCCATTAATAGTGACAAATGGACGGTGCTTACCCATGGTGTCGAAAGCCACAACCCCGTGAGCTCCACAAACTCCGCCTCAAAGTTTACGACCGACCGCGAAAGCAAGTCCGGCTGCGCCGAGAGGTATCTATCTCCCTTCTGCAGGCCGCTTCCTGGTTGCGCGCCTTCTGCTACAAACTTTGCAAATACGGAGGCTTTAAGGGAGGGAGGGTGAGGGGCGGGCGGCAGCGCCAGTCATGACATGCCGATGGGACGGGCCGACCTGGGGAGAACAGGTGAGGCGGGATTCCTGGAGCGTAGGTATGCCAGGGGCGCCTGGAGCGGCGAGAGGGAAGTCAGTGGCAGTCACGGGCCAGGGGCAGAACGTCACCAGCCTTCGATCCAGCTCAGCAGCTGGAGTGGCACGAGACTGCCAGCTGGGAGTGAAGCGCCTAGGGCGCGGATCCGAGTGAATCCGAGATCCGGGTTACAGGGCAGTGAGGTAAGAGCGACTGCCAGTGTCAACCCGGAGTCAACCGGGAGCCTGACACACGACTCCAAGAGCCGCTCCACCCACCCGAAGCCTAGTGGCAAAAGAGGGGCGGGCACCGCCTGCAATCCACGTGGAGATGCAGGTCCGGGCAAGAACATAACTCCACTGTGTCAACCCGATCCTCGGAGAGGGAAAATGGCTGCGAGTCAACTGGAGCCCGGGGCAAGGGGGCTTGAACTTGGCCCGACTTAAGACTCACCTCAACAACTCCAACCCTAGCGAAGCACCAGAGATTGCCAACTGGGAGTCCAGGGCGAGATCCTAACTGGGCCTAAGTCAAGCAGCGTCAGTCTCAGGACTCAGTATGTAAGAGGTTCTGTCAACAAGGAGTCACCAACTCAGGCCTAAGGCGAGAATGCGCTCTGCACCCAGAGCAGGCGCCCTACGCAAAGTCAAGTGACAGAGTGGACGGGGACTGGCACATGGACCCGACCCGGACTCAGGTCAGGACTAGAAAATAATTGAACACCCAGCTTCACTATGCCAACCCAAGACAGTTCATCACCAAAAACCCACTACTGGGAGAGATGGGTAAAGGGGGCCATCGAGAAGTCAAGGGTTAAACTTTAAGGTAAAAACAAGACTGAGTGTAATTCCACGTTGACCAACCAGATGATGGAGTGATAGTAAAGACTGATAGATGTGCAGCAGCTGGAGGTCACGTTTTAGTTCGAGATTGCGCAAGACTCCCTGAAACAGCCACCGCCCAATGCCTAAAGCATTAATAATTAGGTGAGACTGCTGGTTGAGTCAGAACCGTGGCAAGATGACTCCCAGGGTCAAAGAACTGCTACTGCCTCAGGACAAACTGAATGAGCATGGGGAAACTGCTTCCGTCTGACCAATCACAGCCAATGCTGATGCAAGTCTCCAAGAATTCACAAGAGCATTAGCAATAAACATTGGTAAAGCCAAGAGGTTCAACCTATGAGAGCCATTGGCTTTGGCAATGTTTTGTAGCCATGCTGTACATCTGTGTGGATGCTTTGCAGTGTGGCTGAAACAAATTTAAAAGAAATGCTATGAATCAACCAAGGCAAATGCACTTTTTTTTAGGTGCACCAGCGCTGGATGCATCATAGTTCTTTTTGTTATTATTATTGTTTTTAGCCATGCTGAATAGCAGCCATTCTGCCATACAGCATGGATACAAGTCATTGCCAAAGCCGGCAATGCCCATGCCCTTCAGCATGAACAAAAGGCAATGGCAGAGACATTAGTCTCAAATGTAAGACCTATTGGCATCGCCAGTTCTTGTTAGGTCTCGACACAACACCTCTGTGATTATGAGCACATCACTTAATCTTCCCAAGCGTGAAAAAAATGACATTTGGCATACAATCCTGTCACATAAAGAAAGCAATTGTGCCCAACTTGTCCCAGTGAAAATACATTTGGAAGCAGATTACATCTGCTGTCACAATAACAGAAGACAACATCTGGGGTTACAATAAACATACATATCAAAGGAGATAAAGGCTTTTTTTAACTGTATGTGTCATAGCAAAACATAGCTACAAATGGCAAGAACTTCAACAAGGAGGGCAGGGAAAAATAAAAAATAGAAGTAGTACCTCACTCACAGCACGATCAGCGGATGGACAGCATTCAAGCTAAAGCAATCAGTACTTGGTCCATGCTCCAGCCAAGTGAAGAAGAAGTGAAGTCACCAGGCGTGGCCAATTAGAAGGCAGCAAATAAGAGTGACAATAAAACCAACAAATGTTAAGCAATGGGATGGGCTGGCATAACTTTTTAGAAGACTTTTTCCATGGATCCCTTTAAACTGTAGGAAAACGGTGACACAAGCACTTCTGGTGAGCAGGCTAGACTATGGCAATGCACTGTATGTTGGCATGGCTGATTATCTTTTTACTAGACTACAAGTGGTCCAAAACGCCGCTGCCAAACTGATATGCAACAAGAGTAGATACAGTTCAGCCTCCTTCTGTATGAAGGGATTACACTGGCTACCTGTACGCCAAAGAGCCAACTTTAAGCTCATGTGCTATGCACATAGAACGCTATATAAAACAGGCCCACAAATCCTACATGGTAAATTAAAATTTCATGTACCTCTGCGCAATCTGAGATTCTGCCATCAGGCACTGGCATCAGTCAAGCGTACGACTAAAGCCAGGATGGGTGACCGATGTTTCTCAAAATCAGCAACGGTCCTCTGGAACAAACTCCCTCCGGAACTACGCCTGACTGAAGATTACCTAATGTTCAGAAAAAAGCTAAAAACAAATCTATTCCCCAGCTACTAATCTGATAATTGGAATCTTTCATCTGCTTGCACTCTGCTATGTTTCAGCGCCGTGATGTCCCTTGGGTTGAATGTTGCGCTCTATAAATACATATAAATAAATCATTTATGTTGCCAGCCTGTTATATCATTGAAGAGAGACATCAGACCTCCTGCCCACTCAAGCTGTGACCTATCCGCTGCAACTGTATTTCATGAATTTCTTATTGTATTTATGAAAGAGTAATAGCATTGCTTTAAGAAATACTGTACATAATAAACCAACAGTACATAATAACATTTCCAGCTGACTGGTCACAAAAATCTGTGCCAACATTCTTGCCACTTTCATACCGAATATATTAGTCTGAAGTTTCTGACATGAGTGTAAAACTTTTTTTTAAGTTTAAAGAATTTTATTAGGTAATGAAAAATGAGAATGCAATACAGAATATCCATTAGGAAGGGGAGGGAAGAGGGAGGAGGGAAAAAAAAAAAAAAAAGGGAAGGGAGGGGAATGCAAAATACAATAAGTAAGAGAGAGTGTACAACTAAAGAATAATCATGGGCATTTGGAGAGAGGCGAAAAAATTACATCAATCATATTATAAACAACCAAGTACAAAAAGAGTGAAAACAAAACAGTATGTTGGAAGATTATGGATGAGGGAAGGGCATCATGGGGGTTTAGGAACTTCTTGTTGAGCAGGCAATGGACGAGAGGAACGGGCAACACAATTATCTAAATACAACGTAATGGGGAGCCATAAGTCCGCACGTTTAGTTGCTGCTTGAATAGGAAAAACAAAGGCATTATCAAGTCTATGATTGTGACAGACATTGTACCACCATGCTTTGAAAGAAATATTAGACGTATTTTTCCAATTAACAGTAATCTGTTGAAAGGCAACGGCCAATAACAAATCAACAATGCGAACATACATATCTACATTATCCCAACTAGAAGATAAACTGCCCAAGAAAAGGTGAGTGAGAGAAAAAGGGATACAGGTATGAAAAATAACATTGACTTGAGCCCACACCTGTAACCAAAAAGCATGCACATGCTTACAAAGGAATATCATGTGAAGTAATGAAGCATTGGGAGAGCCACACGACCAGCATTTGTCTGAGGTGTTGGGAAATCGCTTATGTAGTGTAGAAGGAGTGTGAAGTAGTCTGTTATAAATGAAAAATAAGGATTGCGTCAAGGAAGCCGCTCTAGAAGTTTTACGTAATTTTGTCCAAACTTTGTCCCATAGAGATATCGGCCAATCTATTTCGAGATCGATTTCCCACTGAGATTCAACCTTTGACTTAGGTCTGAGCAGTTCATGCGTGTGAAGGTATTTATAAATAAGAGACGCTGTGGGAATGGTACGCAGGAGAGAATGAAGTTGAGAGATAGGGATGTGCGGAACAGGGAGAAGAGGAGAAACCGAGAGTCGTTCATGAACCTCCAGAACCGCAGCTTTAAGTAAAAGATATTTGGAGAGAAAGGAAAGGGGTAGATCAAAGGAAGAACGGAGATCAGGGAAAGAGAGGAAGGTGGAGCCAGAGAAGAGCTGCGAGATCCAAATCAATCCTCGAGTTCTCCAAGATTTCCAATAAAAGGGCTTATGACCAATTAAGAGATATTTATTATGCCAGATAGTGGAAGAAAGGAAATCAGCAACGGTCTGAGGGGGACCAGGGGCAGCAGACAATAAAAGCTTAAGAGTGTACTTGTGAATAGAAGTAGGAAGCGAAGAGGGTTTGCGAGAAAAAGCAAGGTATTCTGCAAAAGAAAACGGAGAAAGGAGAGCGCGCTCAACCTTAATCCATAGAGGGCAAGGGGAAGTGGAGTCTTGTAGCCAGAGGGAAGCTTGACGTAATAAAAAGGCCTTCTGGTATGCAGGGAAGTCAGGAAAGTTGACACCACCCTCAGAGGCAGGACGGATAAGTCTGGCAAGAGACATTCTGGGTTTTTTGGAGTTCCACAAAAATGAAGATAACGTTGAGTTGATCTTTGTAAAGAATTTCGTTGAAATGGGTACAAGAATATTGGAAAGCGTATAAAGAATAATAGGGGAAATCATCATTTTAATAGTGTCGAGACGACCCCACCAGGATAGGTATAAAGGATGCCACCTTGCAGTGAGGTCAACAATCTTCTGCGCACATTTGGACATGCATAAAGAGACAGGGTCCGAAATGGAGGAGGTGATGTATAAACCCAGATACTTAATATGAGAAGGACACCAAGTAAACTGAGAGTCATGAAATTCTTGCTTGAAAGTGAATTTGGTCAGGGAAAGGATCTCGCATTTGTCATGATTAAGTTTATATCCGGAGATAGAGGAATAATTCCGGACTTCGTTCAAAAAGGCAGGGATAGATTCTGCAGGGTTGGAAAGAAAGAGTAAAATATCATCTGCGTAAGCAGCAAGTTTAATATGGGAGTCTGCAATCTGGAAACCATGAATGGCAGGATTCTGACGCAGCCTGGATAAAAAAGGCTCTAAAGCGAGGTTAAAGAGAAAGGGGGTCAAAGGGCAACCCTGGCGAACGCCTCGGCCTAGATCGAAATAGGAGGAAATTTGACAATTCGCAAAAACTGCAGCTCTGGGATGCGAGTATAACAGGGAGACTAAAGAGATAAATTTAGGGCCAAAACCAAACCAAGTAAGAGTATGAAAGAGATAAAGCCATTCAACTCGGTCAAACGCCTTTTCAGCGTCGAGGGCAATCGCTGCAAGCGAGTGTTGACAACGGGAGGATTTCGACAGGATGTTAAATAAAAGTCTAGTATTATCCGTGATATATCGACCCTTGACAAACCCGGATTGCTCTTCGCCTAGAAGATTGGGGAGAAGATGGTCCAATCGGATCGCCAATGCTTTAGCAAAGAGTTTGTAGTCAATATTGACTAAAGATATGGGCCTGTAGTTTTTGCAGTATTTTACATCTTTCCCAGGCTTAGGCATCAGGCAGATATGGGCATCGGAAAACGTCCCCGAGGAGGCACCATGGGCAATAAAAGTATGAAGAAGGGAGTGCAGTCGTGGAATCAACAATTTAGAAAAGTGAAGGTAAAATTCGACGGTGAAACCGTCAGGGCCAGGAGCCTTATTGGGTTTGAGATGTTGTAATGCAATGAGTAATTCCTTTTGTGTGACGTCAGATTCTAGAGAGGAAAGGTCAAGGGGGAAGTTGGGTGGTGTGTGAATGGTGGAGAAAAAACGAGCAAGGGAGCTGGGAGAGGGTTGAGATTCAGATGTATACAAAGTCTCGTAGAAACGTGAAAATTCAGCAAGAATATCAACATCCGTGTGTTTCAAAGTATCATCAGAGTCATATACAGATTCAATATTTAACTTATTATGTTTGATCTTCAAATAATTAGCTAAGAGCTTTCCTGCTTTGTTCCTACCCCCATAGAATTTAGCAGTATACTTCAGCAGGTACAAGGAGGCGTCCTCCGTAGATTTCTCATTAAATTTCATTTTTGCAGCAACAAGAGCAGTCAAGCTATCAGCAGAATGAGAGGTAAAATATGCATGTTCCAATTTCTTAATGTCAGAAAGGAGGTTTTTGGTGAACCTTCGCGCAGTCTTGCGTTTGTCCGCGACATAGCTAATAATGAAGTCACGTGCATGTGCTTTGAAAGCATCCCAGATAATATGATCAGGGAGAGTGACGTCATCATTAATCAGAAAAAATTCATCAAAAAAAGAGGTGAAGGTGGTTGTAAACTTGGGATCGGCAAGGAGGGAATTGTTAAACCGCCATCTTCTGGGGCCAGTAATTTTAGGGAATACATCAACACTTGTAAGGACAGGGGCATGATCGGAAACCAGTATTGGCCCTATCTCAGAGTGAAGAAGTGATTGGGCGAGATTGTGGGAGACAAAGATGTAGTAGAGTCGTGACTGGGAATGGTGGCAAGGAGAATAAAAAGTATACTCCCGTAATTTTGGATTACAAAGGCGCCAAGAGTCTACTAACTTATGCTGCGAAATAGCATGAACAACTTATGAGGTCTGTTGGGAATGTGGGGAACCCTGGACATCCTATCGATAAAGGGATCAAGGGGTTGATTACAATCCCCCGCCAGAACAAAATTGTGATCCATAAATTTGGTTAAGAGTGGAGAAAAGTCAGCCCAAAAAGAAGGTTCACCCGTGGTTGGGCCATAGACATTGAACAAAGAAATTGGAACACCTCTGAGTGACAGCTTGGCAAAAACCCACCGACCAGAAGCGTCCGATTCATGGGTAAGGACCTGAAAGGGGAGAGACTTGCGACACAGGATTGCCACACCATTTCGTTTGCCATCACCCTGTGAGTAAAACAGTTCACCCACCCATCCACGTTTAAGCTTAGCAGACTCTATATCAATTAAATGCGTTTCTTGGAGGAATGCAATATCAACATTCAATTTAGCTAGGTGTGATAGAATCCGTTGACGCTTAATCGGAGAATTGATACCCTTCACATTCCATGACAACAAATTCAATGACATAACAGTAACTTAGCCATAAAAAATGTGAAAAGCATGATTAAAGAAAAAAAGACTCCTGAAAATGAGTTAAGACAGAAAAAGAGAAGAGAAAACAATGGAGAAATGCTAAAGTAAAAGAAAAGAAATAAGTAGACAAAAACATGAAAAACGGAGTGGGTCGCACACTGCTCGTCATACTAGCAAATAGCCCCATAGAACTCTGGATAATGTAGTGACAGCGGTGAGTACGCCTATGCCACGAGTATAAAAAATAATGCCATCCCTGGACACGTGTTTCAAGGTAATTGCCTCTCGTCAGCAGGGAGCAGGTAAGTATGAGGGGTGCCAAGTAGACTGCCAAAAATATTAAAGGTATAGTACCTCTCGCGGCGCGCAGGTGCGGAACACAGGCTCGTCAGCCCAAAGTCGCTCGAAAGAGCTTTAAATACAAAAACGGAGTGGGTCGCACACTGCTCGTCATACTAGCAAATAGCCCCATAGAACTCTGGATAATGTAGTGACAGCGGTGAGTACGCCTATGCCACGAGTATAAAAAATAATGCCATCCCTGGACACGTGTTTCAAGGTAATTGCCTCTCGTCAGCAGGGAGCAGGTAAGTATGAGGGGTGCCAAGTAGACTGCCAAAAATATTAAAGGTATAGTACCTCTCGCGGCGCGCAGGTGCGGAACACAGGCTCGTAGGCCAAAAGTCGCTCGAAAGAGCTTTAAATACAAAAACGGAGTGGGTCGCACACTGCTCGTCATACTAGCAAATAGCCCCATAGAACTCTGGATAATGTAGTGACAGCGGTGAGTACGCCTATGCCACGAGTATAAAAAATAATGCCATCCCTGGACACGTGTTTCGAGGTAATTGCCTCTCGTCAGCAGGGAGCAGGTAAGTATGAGGGGTGCCAAGTAGACTGCCAAAAATATTAAAGGTATAGTACCTCTCGCGGCGCGCAGGTGCGGAACCCAGGCTCGTCAGCCCAAAGTCGCTCGAAAGAGCTTTAAATACAAAAACGGAGTGGGTCGCACACTGCTCGTCATACTAGCAAATAGCCCCATAGAACTCTGGATAATGTAGTGACAGCGGTGAGTACGCCTATGCCACGAGTATAAAAAATAATGCCATCCCTGGACACGTGTTTCGAGGTAATTGCCTCTCGTCAGCAGGGAGCAGGTAAGTATGAGGGGTGCCAAGTAGACTGCCAAAAATATTAAAGGTATAGTACCTCTCGCGGCGCGCAGGTGCGGAACCCAGGCTCGTCAGCCCAAAGTCGCTTGAAAGAGCTTTAAATACAAAAACGGAGTGGGTCACACACTGCTCGTCATACTAGCAAATAGCCCCATAGAACTCTGGATAATGTAGTGACAGCGGTGAGTACGCCTATGCCACGAGTATAAAAAATAATGCCATCCCTGGACACGTGTTTCGAGGTAATTGCCTCTCGTCAGCAGGGAGCAGGTAATTCAGGCTCCCTTGAGCCGGTGGGGCTGACGAGCCCATGGATACGCACCTGCGCGCCTTGAGTGGTACTTTACCTGAGAATATTTTTTGGCAGCCTATGCAGCAACCCCACACACATACCTACTCCCTGCTGACGAGAGGCAACTACCTCGAAACACGTGTCCAGGGATGGCTAACGCAACACTCACTTTCATTTTAAACTTTTGGCATAGGCGTACCCGCCGATGCTACTTCATGGACCACAATTCTTTGGGGCAACACGCTGATAGGACTAGCAGAGTGCAGCCAATCGGATTTTTGTTTATATTCAGGCTCCCTTGAGCCGGTAGGGCTGACGAGCCCATGGCTACGCACCTGCGCGCCTTGAGTGGTACTTTACCTGAGAATATTTTTTGGCAGCCTACGCAGCAACCCCACATACATACCTACTCCCTTCTGACGAGAGGCAACTACCTCGAAACACGTGTCCAGGGATGGCTAACGCGACACTCACTTTCATTTTAAACTTTTGGCATAGGCGTACCCGCCGATGCTACTTCATGGACCACAATTCTTTGGGGAAACACGCTGATAGGACTAGCAGAGTGCGGCCAATGGGATTTTTGTTTATATTCAGGCTCCCTTGAGCCGGTGGGGCGGACGAGCCCATGGCTACGCACCTGCGCGCCTTGAGTGGTACTTTACCTGAGAATATTTTTTGGCAGCCTACGCAGCAACCCCACACACATACCTACTCCCTGCTGACGAGAGGCAACTACCTCGAAACACGTGTCCAGGGATGGCTAACACGACACTAACTTTCATTTTAAACTTTTGGCATAGGCGTACCCGCCGACGCTACTTCATGGACCACAATTCTTTGGGGCAACACGCTGATAGGACTAGCAGAGTGCGGCCAATCGGATTTTTGTTTATATTCAGGCTCCCTTGAGCCGGTGGGGCTGACGAGCCCATGTCTACGCACCTGCGCGCCTTGAGTGGTACTTTACCTGAGAATATTTTTTGGCAGTCTACGCAGCAACCCCACACACATACCTACTCCCTGCTGACGAGAGGCAACTACCTCGAAACACGTGTCCAGGGATGGCTAACGCGACACTCACTTTCATTTTAAACTTTTGGCATAGGCGTACCCGCCGATGCTACTTCATGGACCACAATTCTTTGGGGCAACACGCTGATAGGACTAGCAGAGTGCGGCAAATCGGATTTTTGTTTATATTCAGGCTCCCTTGAGCCGGTGGGGCTGACGAGCCCATGGCTACGCACCTGCGCGCCTTGAGTGGTACTTTACCTGAGAATATTTTTGGGCAGCCTACGCAGCAACCCCACACACATACCTACTCCCTGCTGACAAGAGGCAACTACCTCGAAACACGTGTCCAGGGATGGCTAACGCGACACTCACTTTCATTTTAAACTTTTGGCATAGGCGTACCCGCCGACGCTACTTCATGGACCACAATTCTTTGGGGCAGCACGCTGATAGGACTAGCAGAGTGCGGCCAATCGGATTTTTGTTTATATTCAGGCTCCCTTGAGCCGGTGGGGCTGACGAGCCCATGGCTACGCACCTGCGCGCCTTGAGTGGTACTTTACCTGAGAATATTTTTTGGCAGCCTACGCAGCAACCCCACACACATACCTACTCCCTGCTGACGAGAGGCAACTACCTCAAAACACGTGTCCAGGGATGGCTAACGCGACACTCACTTTCATTTTAAACTTTTGGCATAGGCGTACCCGCCGACGCTACTTCATGGACCACAATTCTTTGGGGCAACACGCTGATAGGACTAGCAGAGTGCGGCCAATCGGATTTTTGTTTATATTCAGGCTCCCTTGAGCCGGTGGGGCTGACGAGCCCATGGCTACGCACCTGCGCGCCTTGAGTGGTACTTTACCTGAGAATATTTTTTGGCAGCCTACGCAGCAACCCCACACACATACCTACTCCCTGCTGACGAGAGGCAACTACCTCGAAACACGTGTCCAGGGATGGCTAACGCGACACTCACTTTCATTTTAAACTTTTGGCATAGGCGTACCCGCCGACGCTACTTCATGGACCACAATTCTTTGGGGCAACACGCTGATAGGACTAGCAGAGTGCGGCCAATCGGATTTTTGTTTATATTCAGGCTCCCTTGAGCCGGTGGGGCTGACGAGCCCATGGCTACGCACCTGCGCGCCTTGAGTGGTACTTTACCTGAGAATATTTTTTGGCAGCCTACGCAGCAACCCCACACACATACCTACTCCCTGCTGACGAGAGGCAACTACCTCGAAACACGTGTCCAGGGATGGCTAACGCGACACTCACTTTCATTTTAAACTTTTGGCATAGGCGTACCCGCCAACGCTACTTCATGGACCACAATTCTTTGGGGCAACACGCTGATAGGACTAGCAGAGTGCGGCCAATCGGATTTTTGTTTATATTCAGGCTCCCTTGAGCCGGTGGGGCTGACGAGCCCATGGCTACGCACCTGCGCGCCTTGAGTGGTACTTTACCTGAGAATATTTTTTTGCAGCCTACGCAGCAACCCCACACACATACCTACTCCCTGCTGACGAGAGGCAACTACCTCGAAACACGTGTCCAGGGATGGCTAACGCGACACTCACTTTCATTTTAAACTTTTGGCATAGGCGTACCCGCCGACGCTACTTCATGGACCACAATTCTTTGGGGCAACACGCTGATAGGACTAGCAGAGTGCGGCCAATCGGATTTTTGTTTATATTCAGGCTCCCTTGAGCCGGTGGGGCTGACGAGCCCATGGCTACGCACCTGCGCGCCTTGAGTGGTACTTTACCTGAGAATATTTTTTGGCAGCCTATGCAGCAACCCCACACACATACCTACTCCCTGCTGACGAGAGGCAACTACCTCGAAACACGTGTCCAGGGATGGCTAACGCGACACTCACTTTCATTTTAAACTTTTGGCATAGGCGTACCCGCCGACGCTACTTCATGGACCACAATTCTTTGGGGCAACACGCTGATAGGACTAGCAGAGTGCGGCCAATCGGATTTTTGTTTATATTCAGGCTCCCTTGAGCTGGTGGGGCTGATGAGCCCATGGCTACGCACCTGCGCGCCTTGAGTGGTACTTTACCTGAGAATATTTATTGGCAGCCTACGCAGCAACCCCACACACATACCTTCTCCCTGCTGACGAGAGGCAACTACCTCAAAACACGTGTCCAGGGATGGCTAACGCGACACTCACTTTCATTTTAAACTTTTGGCATAGGCGTACCCGCCGATGCTACTTCATGGACCACAATTCTTTGGGGCAACACGCTGATAGGACTAGCAGAGTGCGGCCAATCGGATTTTTATTTATATTCAGGCTCCCTTGAGCCGGTGGGGCTGACGAGCCCATGGCTACGCACCTGCGCGCCTTGAGTGGTTCTTTACCTGAGAATATTTTTTGGCAGCCTACGCAGCAACCCCACACACATACCTACTCCCTGCTGACGAGAGGCAACTACCTCGAAACACGTGTCCAGGGATGGCTAACGCGACACTCACTTTCATTTTAAACTTTTGGCATAGGCGTACCCGCCGATGCTACTTCATGGACCACAATTCTTTGGGGCAACACGCTGATAGGACTAGCAGAGTGCGGCCAATCGGATTTTTGTTTATATTCAGGCTCCCTTGAGCCGGTGGGGCTGACGAGCCCATGGCTACGCACCTGCGCGCCTTGAGTGGTACTTTACCTGAGAATATTTTTTGGCAGCCTACGCAGCAACCCCACACACATACCTACTCCCTGCTGACGAGAGGCAACTACCTCGAAACACGTGTCCAGGGATGGCTAACGCGACACTCACTTTCATTTTAAACTTTTGGCATAGGTGTACCCGCCGACGCTACTTCATGGACCACAATTCTTTGGGGCAACACGCTGATAGGACTAGCAGAGTGCGGCCAATCGGATTTTTGTTTATATTCAGGCTCCCTTGAGCCGGTGGGGCTGACAAGCCCATGGATACGCACCTGCGCGCCTTGAGTGGTACTTTACCTGAGAATATTTTTTGGCAGCCTACGCAGCAACCCCACACATATACCTACTCCCTGCTGACGAGAGGCAACTACCTCGAAACACGTGTCCAGGGATGGCTAACGCGACACTCACTTTCATTTTAAACTTTTGGCATAGGCGTACCCGCCGACGCTACATCATGGACCACAATTCTTTGGGGCAACATGCTGATAGGACTAGCAGAGTGCGGCCAATCGGATTTTAGACAAAAACATGAGCATTAGTAGGAAAGGGAGAATAAGAGGCAGCAGTATCAAGATTGAAATAGAGAATCAGAAATAAAGAAGATGATGAAAAACAAATGCACCGAGAAAAACAGAAAATGTAACTCTTACACAAGCAAAGGGTTCCAACCAGAGGTAGGAAGACAAAATATAAACATGTGAACAAAAATGAGAGCAAGGAAAAGGGAGAGGGGGAGGAATCGAAGGAAGGAGCAACGGATGCATAGGAAAGACAGATGAGGAAATAGAGAAGGGACATACCTACAAAGGAAGGGTGCGAGAGAGGGTGGAGGAGGGAAGGAGCCACTTGGGTGAGGCGACACATCCAGGAGCAACGAGGCGGAGACCGGGAGACATCATCAAAACACGAAGACAAAAGATCCTGTAAAACGAAAAAGGAGAGAAAAGGATTAAGACACATTGGGAAATTATGATGAGATCATGAGAAACATGTAAAACAAGGGACAACCAGCAAGCATAAACAGTGAGGGCTGGCAAAGTGAATATCCAGAGAGTCAGAAAAACTCAGGTTAATCACAGCAAGAAAATCATAAAACCACAAGTCAACCAGGAGCAGAGGAGAATGGTCCAGAGGCATCCGTAGCAGATGATTTGTGCGCATTGATGAAGCTTTGCAAGCGCACTGGATCTTCATAAGTGGTAGTATGATTGTTATAAGTAACTTTGAAGAGACATGGGTGATAGAGGCCATATCGCGCTCCCATCGCACGTAGATCATTTCGGAAGCTCAGGAAAACCTTACGACGATTGGCAGTAGCCTTAGCATAGTCCTGTGCGAAGAACAGGGATGAACCAGACCAAGTCAAATTTGGAGAAGACTTAGCCACTGTCAATACCATCAGGAGATCTGTGTATTCCAAAAAGTAGAGGATGACCCCTCTAGGTCTTTGTGAGGAAGAAGCAGAAGATGGTGGCCGACCCAGTCTATGGGCACGTTGGATATTGTGGGCTTTGTCCTGTGGCAAGTGCAGGATCTTAGGGAGGAACGACTTAAAGAAAGCGATTGGGTCAGACCCCTCAACCCCTTCAACTAGACCATAAATACGAAGATTATTGCGCCTACTTCTGTTTTCCAACTGCTTGACGTCTTGCTGAAGATCCGAAACTTGAGATTTCAGGTTTGAGACACCAGAGGATGTCTCTTGGAATGACTGAACAGATTTTTCAATTGAAGTAACCCTTGTTTCCATTTGTGACCAATTATCTGTAAGGACCTGAAGCTTAATATTAGTCTCTTCCATAAAAGGACTCAGGGATCTTATTTCTTCTAACAATAATTCCATGGATACTGGCCCCGGATGCTTTGGGGGTGAGAGAAAGTTCGACTTAAGCCGCTTTGTGTTAGATTTAGAATTGTCCTGCGCAGGCCTGGAAGGATCCATTGGTGTATCTGAAGTAGATGTGTTAAGGGAATCTTCCAATTGCGAGAAAGCAGAAAAAACCTTGGAATTCTTCACAATATGAAGTTTGGTCGAGCGGGGCATATGCGACATTGACTTAAGCTTACCCATGTAACAAGGCCGTAGAATTATTAGCCCAGCCAAGGTAACAAAGGGTCAAAACGTGGACAGCACAAGACGCAGCACAGCAGGCGTATGAGGGTAATTGAGTACGCTATGAAGGGGACGCAGCCAGCTCCATACAACTCAAATGCGTATAGACACCAAGGCGCTCTCGAAATGAATATATTCTGGCAGTGCTGTTTCGAATTGCTAGCTTACAAGGGCCGGGTGACTATTGATATTCTTCATTAATGACAGAAGGCGCTGTTTGGTTACTATTACAAAAGTTCCGTGCTCAGACACCTCGTACCATCCTGCGCAATGCCTTTTCCCTTCAAACTTCTATGAAGTCCCCTGGAGGCCTCTAGAACAACCAAGTGAAACCTTGTTGGATTATTTCTTTGGCTTCAGGTGGCTACCTTATGTTGTCGAAAAAGCCCCCAGAATGCAACTCCCCGCGCTCTCCTAGAGTTTCAGTACAGACTGGAAGGTGACAATGTAGTTTGGAAGCAAGTGTGAGTCGCAGTCGTTCATAGTAGCCCTCAATGCAAGATGTACCGCTATAGTGTAAATGTAGCGTGGTCACAGCAGACAGGACCCTGCAACCCAAAACATCGAGCCAATTTGTGTTGACAGAAAAAAGTCCTCGTACATGTTGTATCCCTGGTCTAGCTAAAGGCCTGTGAGGAAATGTCTCATTTAAAATATCATATAGATTACATGCTGGGTCTCAGACGTGGATATAACAGTCTCTGGGGCCACACCTTCGGTTATGCTGAAATATGGGCTGACGGCGCGGTGTCCGCAATGTAACGCGCGTCATTCGAAGAATCTAAGATGGCGGCCGTTACCATGAAAAGCCTGTCAGAACTTACTGGCGGCAGTTGTAACGTCGCGGAAGCAAAAGAAGGATGCCATCGATATTAATTGGGTTCAGGGCACATTCCGACGTATCTTCAGCTGTTTCCCTCCGTGGTTGAGAAGCAGGAACCAGCTTGTCTCCCGGTGCCGTCCCGGAGCCTCACTCGAGCGCCGCCATCACTCGCGGGCGCCAAGCCACGCCCCCGACATGAGTGTAAAACTAAGAATAGAACAATAATGGGTGTAAGGGGAATCATTAAGTGAGATTAGAATCAGTGGTGAACCCCATACCCTTTGTTTAGGAACTTTTTGTGGGTGTGTTTGTGCGTTCTGATTTTATTTTTGTAAGGGGGGGTTACTGCATACCGGGTAGGTGTGATACCACAATGTGATATTTAGCAGGCGCACCTATTGTGTGCTATTAGGGTTTCGAACCTCGGAATGAGGGAGTGCACGCATATTGCGGATATTCATTTAGAGTATTGCAATCTCAGACTTTGCCATACTTGCCCACATGATTTGTGACGTAATTTACCTAGAGGTGGGCGAGCCACTGAAAGCTCAAGCCAGACTCGAGCCTGAAGCCTCCTGACTCTGGCTCAGCTCAAGTTCATGTTGGAATCTTTAGCCCATAATGAGCCAAGCTTTCATGTGGCTTTTGCCCCCCTCCCACTACCCGTGATGTGGTCTTATGGCCAGAGCTACAGACTGTGGAACTCAGTAACCAGGTTCGAGTCTCAGCGTGGGCTCAACATCCTGAGATTCTGGGCAAATCACTTAATCTGTCCATGGGTATACACAATGCATGTGTAATGTTACTGGTGCTCATCTAAAGCGCTGCAATACCTTCTGGTTGAGTTTGCTCTGTATTTGAAAAACTGCAAAAGAATGAACTAAAAGGTCAAAACAAAGGCTTTACATAAGGGAAGACAAATTGCTACCCATTTACTGGCTGATTTGTACAGAGTGAAACCAGAAACTCTGGATAAATCGCAGCTTCCCCACTTAAACTGTGAGATTTTAGGTAAAACATTATTTTACCCACTCTTTTTTCTTGCTTATTGTGTATGAGAGCACTTTCAAATATGTGAGTTCAGAGTACCAGCTGTACAAAACAATCACTTTTAATACGTACATCTCATGGCAGGGCTGTAATGCGCACTATTAATGTCAAAACTTCCACATATTAAAGACATCTTTTTCTTCAACTTTGACGAGACTTTAGCATATTTTACTTAATTGTTGTATGATTTACTTAACACATTTTCAGGGCTCGACTTGTGCAAGGGCTCTAAGATCCGAGCCATAACCGTGGCTCGGCTCTCCCTGTTAATTTGTTGGTTCTCCCACCTCTAAATTTACCTGGTGCAAAATATGCGGGCGATCACCCAAAGGAGCTCAGCTAGTCCCCGATTCATCATCCTGCATTGGGCGGAAACAGGAGTTTGTGCTCGACTCGAGAATTAGGCCGTTTTCTGAACAGGCTGGTGCAGTGTCAAGAGGGTGTTTAGGAAGGAAGGTTGTGGGTGGTATATAAACTACAGGACAGTGCGTCACATTGAAGCTTGGGAGATCTTGGTACAAGAGGACTGATTATAGAAAGATAGTTTGAACATTTTACTGGAATATTTGTGCAGAAAAGTACAAGTGAGCAATCCTTGTGCTCATAGTCACAAGCCCCAATTCCACCAAGTGAGAGGGATTCAATTTCCAGTATGAGGGGACAGATCCGGGCTAACCCTTTAAATTTCTGAGGCCCACCATCAAATCTGCCCCCCCAATATGGCTGCTCCCTAGGCCTACGAAGATAAAGAGGGAGGGGGGATCGTGGGGCACAGTAGATGTTTTTAATATGCACTATGGTGAGTGTAGGAGAGTAGGATCTGCTTCTTATAGTTACCCCCACTTTTTGCTGATGTTTCACTGATTTCGACTTAGTCTGGCTGGTATCCTGCTATCCAGGACCCCAGCCTAGCTGCTTTCTCCTCTTAATTGATAGTATGTACTTTAGGTACACTCCAGATTGGATTCTGGGGTACCCTTATTAGTCCCTAGTATATGGCATACTATATCCCCAGGGGCATAGGTACCCCAGAGGCCTCTCAGGGGCTGCAGCATGTATTATGCCACCCCTGGGAGACCATTCAAAATGACACAACAGGTCTGCTACAGCAGCCTGTGTAAGGTGGTGCATGCACCCCTTACTTAGATATAGGTTCACTATATCTACTCCATATCACTGCACATATAAACCTGTCACCCCTATGGCAGGCCTTCTCAATCCTGAAGGCAGGGTGCTGAGTCTTATGTGAGAGGGTGCACCTGCATGAGCAGAGCCCCTCTGCAGCCTTCTGAACCTCTATTCCGGGGTTGTTTGTGATGCAGCCAACCATATACTCTTAAGTGCATTATAACCTCGCGGTAAATGCTAACTTTAAAATGGCTGCATGGAAACATGTCATGTTTGGTGTCAAACACCTTGGAATCATACCTCCACACCAGTAACTGGTGTGGCAGGTATGATTCCACCCTCCTAGAGGGAGAAATTTGACAATACCGGTACACCCAGTACCAGCTTTCTCGACCCTGGCATCACAAGATGGATGCTGCCAGCCACAGACACGAATCTGCCCTCCTGCTGCTGGACGAAACTCCGGCAGGGGACGGCTAGACAATAGGTTTCCTGTCACAGGGAGGTGTAACCACCCATGGGCACCATGTACATTTGCAGCAGCATATGCTTTTCGGTGATCCCTGAGGCTGTGCTTTGGGCTACTTGTAGTCCTGACCCTGAGCAGTGTTTCCACCGAAGATTACCAGCCTACACTCCACGAGTGTTCCATGGGCTGGTATTTTGTGATTCAGCTCGAGGTGCATTTGCGATCCCTGGTCCGTCGACCTGCGGGTCCCTGTGAAGGCAATTGTAACCTTCCGTGGGCTTTCCTGGTTGCTCCAGACGTGCTCTGACTCTCCATTGCTTGGGGAGTCTCCAGGACCTTGCTGGTCCTCACCAAAGCATCTTTTCTCTGACCGCATGGGTTGCAGTTGCCAAGGCTTGTTGGTCTCAAATCCGGACACTGACCCCCCCCAGTACTCGACATCCTTCGTGGGACAGCTCACCTGCAGACTTTGGTCATCGTCTCCTGGTCCCCGTGGCTGCAGAGTCAAGCTTCACCTCTTCTCACCTGAAACACCCAACATCGGTGGGCATTCGTCTGTTGTGCCCCTGGTCACTGTGAAGTGACCCAGACTCTGTCACCTCTGCTTTCAGGTTCTTTTCAGCTCCGATCCAGGCTTGGATCACACCGGACACTTTTCATCTTCACGCCATTGAAATCAACAAGCGTTTCCGACACCACTTGACCCCTATGCACCCGGCTCTCCTGGGATAGGTAACATGGGTACCTCGGTACTCTCAAGGGTGCTGGACTTAGAACCTTCTATGTTCCAAAGGGTTTGCTTGAAGTCCTCTCCTAAGTGTCCTTAATCTTTAAAATTCCTCCCATAGAGTTGTACGGAGCTCGCTGCTGTGTTCTCACACTGCACACGTCCTCCGTGGGTCCCCTATGTCACTACCTTGGGTGGTTCCTTGGGATCCCAGCGATTCTACGTGCTTTAGGCACTGTGTCTAGACAAGTCGTGGTTGTTATACCACTTTCTTAGTATATGGTTCGGTCTCCCCCTGGAGTGTATTGTGCTATTTACTGTCGTTCTAGTACTGTGATATTGTGTGCCTTGTTCTGTAATCTCATAAAGAGGTTAGTAGAGAGTGTTTAGTAATAAAAACATATATTTTATATATACCTTGTGTGGTTCTCCTTTCATTTGGTCATTCAAGAGGTTATTATCTGGTAAACCAAGCTGATTTACATTCCTTCAAAACCTAGCCTGAAGGCTGCTCTCAATAGCTACCACTAGGATAGCTTTCAATAAAGGTTGTCTTTAACCTAATCATCAATAAGGGTCATTTGGACTGGTGCAAGGTGCCCACTATAACTAGTGGACAGCATATACCAGGCGAACTTCTCACAGTGAGAAACCTGTATTTAATGGGGTGCCCCACCCCCTTCCTTAGTGCTATCATCTGGATCATCTTGGATCTTTCTCCAGTGCTGGGGCAGTCAGTCGTTGCTAGGCAGCTCTCTTCTAAGTACCACTTTACTGATGGCGTCTCAGGGCTTTGTTTACAATTACCTGCCTCTGCATGCCAAGTGCTCCTACTGGGGTTTTGCTTTTCATAGGGGAAGGGGCTGAGCAACCAAAGCTTTCAATTAGTAGTGATGACTCAGATACACCATGACATAGTTACAATGCTCTATTAAGGCCACTGTTCATTTAGAACTCTTTCTTTTAAAAGGCATACGTCTTCACTTAGAACACCCAGCAGTTAAATCTAGGGTGCGCACCAAAAACAGAAGTACCTAGCACTTTCTGGTGCTGACATTTCATCCCACACATTATTCCAACACCTATGTGTCTAAGTGCTACATTGCATTTTGCATCCATTTAACATGGAGGCCTGTTAGAACCCTGCTCAAGTAAGGTGGCTCAGTAGGCTTCAGCCAAGACTGTGGCACTCATGTCAAACCCAACAGTCCCACCACCTAATAGGAACCTCGGGATCCCCACCCAACCTGGAAAGAAAGTTATGTTATGTTATTTAGTTTTCTAACGCGCGCAGCTACTCCAAGGAGTGTCCCGGCGCGAGCACAGAGGGACTGAGATGCTCGTCCGTACTAAACAAAGAGATGAGTTTTTAACAATTTTTTAAAAGCCACAGGATCTTCAATGTTGCGAAGCGCAAACGGAAGAGCATTCCAGGCCTGAGCCACCATAACGGCGAGGGAACAACCACCAAGCCTGCGCCGATAAAAACGGGGAACCTTTGCCAAAAGAAGAGCGGAGGAGCGTAGCAGTCTCCCTGGAACATAAAAAGAGAAAAGTTTCTACAAATAAGTTGGCCCAAGGCCATGCAGAGCACGATGGGCGATGGTAATAGATTTAAATTTCACCCGGGTCACCATGGGAAGCCAGTAAAGAGAGCGAAGATAACCTCGCACACTGCTTCTTAAGGGGATCTCTAACAAGAGCCGAACCGCTGCATTTTGCACCACTTGGAGTTTATTAAGGGAGTATGCCGGAATCCCCACATAAAGAGCATTAGCATAATCCAGGCGGGAAAGAATGAGCGCACAGACAACTGTCTCTTTCGCCGCCCGTGGGAGAAGTGGAAGAAATCTTCTCAAGATTTTGAGGAGGCCAAAGCAACACCCTGAAAGTCTCTTGACTTGGGTGGCGAAAGATAAATTATCCTCAAACCAAACTCCCAGATTCTTAGCAGTGCTACTGCTAGAGGACGGTGACGGGAACTCTGACGGCCGGATCAGATCTCTAAAACCAGGGGGAAAATTGCCATACAAGAGTATCCCCGACTTGTCTTCATTAAATTTTAATTGGGTGCCCGCAAGCCAAATACCAAAGACAGGCAGAATTGAACGGAAGCCATGGATTCCTCATCCTTTTTCCAGGTGAAAAGTAACTGGGTGTCGTCAGCATAGGCGATCACCTTAGCCCTCAAAGCCTCAGCCAACACGACTAGAGGAGTAAGATAGATATTAAACAAGAGGGGGCAAAGGGACGACCCCTGAGGGACCCCAGTAGCCGGCAGAGGGGCAGACGCTGCCGGTGGTAACTAGACTTGTTGCACCCGACCCTTCAGAAAGGACCTAATCCAGTCCCAGGCCGACCCTGATACACCAATCTCCGAGAGTTGGTCAAGCAACAAAGAATGGGGAACCGTGTCAAATGCAGCAAACAGGTCAAGCAGCACTAAGGCTGCTCTCCAGCCGGCATCAAGGCACTCTCAAATAGCCTCAGACACTTCCACCAAAGCCAATTCGGTACTGTAAGAGGACCGAAAGCCCCCTGGGTGCAAGATGTCCGCCCTCTCGACAAAACTCAGTCAGCTGTCTATTCACTACCTACTCACAGACCTTGGCAAGACTGGGCAGAAGAGAAATGGGCCTATAATTCCCAGGAATCAAAGTGCTACTTTGAAAAGTAGGAAACAGGGACGAATCTATTGTCACTGGAGTCTCCAGGGTAGAAGGAACCCAGGTGTAACAGGCACGTCTCAGGAGACCCTAATGGCTCCCAACTGTTCTCCATCAAAGTTCAGGGTGCCAAGAGGTCCTGGAAAATCAGATGGCACTTCAAAGTTGGCATAAAGTGGTGTCAAAGGCTCTGTGGTCTGCATCTCCTAAACAGCTAGTCATGGCCATGATTTTCCAATGGATGGGGCACCCAAAGATACTGATGCACCCATTATATTAGCTGACACTCATTATGAAAAAGAGAGAACCTTGGTTTAGTGTTTGGCAGCCAGAAAAACTTCCAACTGCGATAACTAAGAAACATTATGTCATATAAGGGTGTTCCCAATAGCTTACATTTACAATGAGCTTGCCAACAAGACGCAGCACAGGAGTTTAGGGTGAACGGGGGGATGACAAGCAAGGCAAAGCACCTCTTGTGCTCTGGAAGTCAATACTGGTCCCCTCAAAGAGAAGTTAATAAAACCATAGAGGAGTGCAAATTTTCATTTGCATAATTAACACATTTATTAGCAGAATTTGATTAATATTGTTAAATAATGTGTGCATATTAAACATATCTTTTAGTAGATGACTGCATTTAGCCAAGTTAACATGCTATATAACTAAAGCTAGCCACATTTTAATGTCATTTTGAATGTCACATTTATACTTTTGAAGCTAAGAGGCCTGCACATTTAACTTTCTTTTGATTTGCACATTATGTGTTTTTCCACTGCAGATGTTGTGTTTTTCTCCGAGGCCTTTCTCTAGATGGTGAATAGTTTATTGTTATGTATTAGACGACTGATAGAAAGGTTCCCATTGGAAGAAGCAAAAGAAGATGACAAGATAGGATAGCGACTCGTGGGAAGAACTGACTGGACCCAACAGTCTATCCAGTGTAACAGTTCAAGGTGAAGAACTGGGATTTAAACCCAGCGGTGCAGGGGACACGCCCGAAGTCTTCGGGTTCACCTGTCTTGGAGTACAGAGGCACGGGATTCTTCTGTTGACATCAAAGATCAAATTTATTAGCTGCAGCCAGTAACAGGGGTCCTAGAAGTACAACACGGTGTATGTTCTCAGGAGACTGCTCAAATTCATAGAGCGGAGCATCGTATTTTATGCCAAAAATCACATTCCTGGCTAGCATCAATCACTTACAAACTGACCAATCAGAAGATGACGTTACAGAAGTATCACATAACGACAAACCCACTTTCAGTTGTCCAGCCCACCAAAAATGACAAGGCGAAATCCAACGTTCTTGCTCGAACAGGCCGGACGGGCCCATCATAAAAGACCTCAACCCAAGTCGATAATTAGTCCATAAAGGAAGGAACAGAAACAGATGAAAAGCAAGATAGAGGGGTGTGTGTGTGTGTCATAAAATCAGCAATGTCCTGCTCTTTGATCTCTATCTAACCAGCTGCCTAACAAGGAACTGGCTCAACAAGTTTAGCCTCGGGCAACAGAGTCAGTTCACTCAGGTCAAACAGGAGCCAACACGAACTCAAGCTAAAGTGTATGTGTCCCTAGAGACTTGTTTGGCCACAGTCATCCTGTAGTCATTTGCCTATGTGAGGGCAACCACAAAATGGCGGTTATGCGCAAAATGGAACCCAAGGGTGCAGACTAGATCGTCAAATACACAGTGAATCCATCGGTGTAGCATGACGGAAACGCTTACGCATACCGCACTTGTCAGTCGCGGTTCGCTGATACCAAAACCATCACGATACGACAACCTTCATTGAATGGGTTCAGAATTCACGGAACCACAGACCCTCCTTTTGCCCTTACATAGGCAATAACCTAAACTCACGTCAATCTGAATCCAGGTCTATATTGATCAGATCATTGAGATGTTGCTGTAGCATCATCCTGGTACTTAGTAACTCTCTCTGGACAGGTCTCCTCGAGCACGAGGTAACAAAAAGGCCACAGATAGCAGGAGCACACTGTATACAAAGACAGAACAGGAAAAGGATAGCTAATACCATCCCAATGACCATCAGAATCTTCCATCCCAGGTGGATAACACTCCCCAGAACCATCCCATTAACGACCAATCTCCTTCGCCCATATGTACGGACTCGGAGAGCTTATGTAGCTTGGAGATGGCTTGGAAAACTGTCGGAGCGTTGTCTGGAATGAAAACACAACAGCTTGATTGGATCAATTTACAGACCCCTCCTCTATCTGCAAGTATGACATCTAACGCAACTCTGTTCTGAAGAGTCATAAGGCTATCCGACTGGAGCTCAGCAGTCAAATTACTAAGGGCGCCGGCAGTCTCGACTATGGTGGACTCAACTACTCTCGTCAATTGCCGTATGTTCCTGCTGTTAACCATAGGTCCCCAAAACGGCAGAAAACCCTTCAAGAAATCTCCCAATTCTTGTCCTGCGGAATCTTCCTTTCTGAAGACACCTCTAACGACTCTCATCTTGTGGTAATCTGCCGCAGCTGTAAATGTAGGAGGTAACAAGAACGAGACATAACATGTTCCCGAGAAATCAGGGGGCAACCATGTGTACGCTCTGTCATGGCAAATGAAGTAGGTACCCTTAGCTGCTAGAAACGGTGGGGAAGTCTGGGATGCAAAAACATATGTCTCAATGCAAACACTCTTCCCTAGCTGAGCTCTAGGATTCTTGCCATTACCTTGCAGACAGTAATGACCCTGATGGGGTACTATCCAAATCGGAGAGGATCTCTTCGCTCGCTGGTTCCCACTCAGACTATCTCCATATCCAGTAACGTTCCATCCAATATACGCTAGCGTCTCATCTCTCGGGATAGTCTCATAAGACCCTATTCCTCTAATCATGTCGACTACTCCCTTGACCAGAGCACTATTCTTCGGATTATCCTTCACAGAACGTAGGGGGTTAACTTCACGGGCATAAATTAACATTGTTCTGTATGCTCACACAGAACCATTGTAGCTAAATGGCAGGACCAGGTAAGGAATACCTTTATTGGTAGTATGGGGCATAAGGCCACACACCCAACAATTAGTTGTGTTCACTACTAGCTGGTGTTGGTGCAGAAGCTGAACAAAGGAATTATTAGCGAATTCCATTCTCCTAATGGACTCATGTTCGGGCAGAGGGTGAAAAGAATGCGAAGAAACAGTAGGAGGAGGCATGGGTTGTGCAGTGGGCATGAATGTTACTTGAATAGAGAATGTCACATATCCAATTAAAAACATCATTAAACTAAACAGTATAAACAGACATAATACCAAAAAACGTTTTCTACTCATTATTATACGCATTTCGTTCTTGAAGCTCATTCTTTTAGTAGGTCTCTCCATCCCGAAAAACTCCATCCTCTAATCGTGCTGCTCTCGGCGGATGGGTGTTCCGTGCTAAGGAATGCGCCTGTCGGTCCAGGGAACGCCTTTAGACCAACCAGAACCGTCGACCTAACGTCTTCGGCTTGCACTCCAAGGACTTGGCACCGCGACCCTACAGCTGAACCCGGATGGTGGTTCGAAAAACAAAAATCAAAATAGTTTCTCGGAGGGGAGCTCACCTTAAAAAAAGTAAAGAAGGAACTTAATTTGTTATTTGTCCCGCGACTCTTGGTCGCAAATTATAGCGCTCTTTGCCAGTCAATGTCTGTTCTCGGAAAAGTAGCTCAGGTTTAACAGTGTTCAAACGGCTCGATGGAGGCACAGCTTCTTGAAGAAGATTATCGCTTTCTGGCTCAGTGTTTGTTCCAATCAAACGGGCATCGCTGAAAGGCAGAAAACGAGGCACGGTCTCAGTCTCGGAATCAGGAAGTCCTTTTTGGACCCACCGGTCGTACGGCAGAGGCAACGGGGCCCTCTTACAATGTACGCCGTGAATCCAGTTCTTTTTACCGTGCACTCGTACCACAGAATGGGTGGATAATAACACCAGGTAAGGTCCTGTCCAGCGGGGCTGCTCGTTCTTGGTTCGCTTAAAATTCTTCACGAGCACCCACGCGCCAGGTTCAATGGTGTGCCCTGGATCTTCAGAAACCTGTGGCAAAGTATCATGAACCTGTTGATGCAGAACACGCAATTTAGCCGTCAATTCGTACAGGTAGTCAAGTAATACAGGGTGTTCTATCTCACTACATTTTTTCGGCCACGGCACTCCCCAAATATTTGCCGGGCGACCAAACACAACCTCATAAGGACTCAGACCCATTCGCGAATGCACAGTCATTCTTGTGGACAGAAGGGCTAACGGCAAAGCATCAGGCCATTGTAGACCAGAGCTCGCTTGAATTTTGGCCAATTTCAATTTTAACGTGCCATTGTAGCACTCAACTAGACCAGCTGACTGGGGATGATTGGCAGCGTGGAACTTCTGCCGGATTCCTAACCCATCACACACTCTCTTCATCACTTGACCCACAAATTCACTCCCATTGTCACTCCAGACCATTCTCAGCAACCCATACCTAGGGAAAAATTCCTTAATAAGAGCTTTAGCTGTGGACAAGGCAGTATTGTCCTTCAAAGGGTAGGCTTCCACCCATCTAGAAAAAGAGCAAACAACCACTAAGACATACTTCAGGTTGTTGCACCTCTCCATGTGGATGAAATCTAGCTGCAAAGCCTCAAACGGATACGTGGGAGGAGCAAAATGACCAGCTGGAGTTGGAGTTCCCTTACCAGGATTGTACATCAAACAAACCATACAGTTCTTGACCAAATTCTCTGCACACTTAGGAATTCCAGCATTTTGCCATACTGGGGCCAACAACTTACAAATCCCTTTCACACTGATATGGGCCATTCCATGTGCCATCGTAACCACTGGAAGTACATACGCATCAGGCAACAACCATCGCTGATGCTCTGACAACTGAACCCAACAACCATTCGAGTCCAATTTACCCTTGCTTTCTCTCCATTCATTCAACTCTTTCTCTGTAGCTTCAGTTTGGATGGATTTCACACTCTCAATCGTATCTTCACACATACTCCTATCTGGAACCCATCTCGCCGAACCCGCAACATACATTTGACTCATCACATCTCTCGCAGTCTCTTTTGCGACTTCATCTGCAAACGCATTACCACGACCAACATCATCCGTGACTTTCTTATGCGCACTGCATTTCACGATCGCAACTTGCAACGGCAGAGTAAGAGATTCATAAGTTCATTCACCAATTGACCATGTTGGATCTTGGTCCCATGCGAAGTCAGAAACCCACGTTCTCTCCACAATCGTCCAAAACTAAGAGCAACACTGAACGCATACTGGCTGTCAGTGTACACAGTCACTCTTTTCCCGTTCGACAACACACACGCTCTTGTCAATGCAATCAACTCGCTTGTGCTGAATTATGTGGGATACGAGCAGCTTCAACGATCGTATGCAAAGTCGTAACCGCATATGCCGCAGTCGTATCACCATTCGGAAGCTTGAAGCACGAACCATCAACCCATAAAGTACCATCACATTCTGCAAGAGGAGTGTCCCTAAGGTCTATCCTCCCTTTCGTTTCTTCCTCAGTCCTAAGAAAACAATCATGCTGTTCGGTATTATCTGTCTCAGTTGAGATCGGCAACAACGTGGCTGGATTCAACGTGTTGCATCTTTTTATATGTGCATGACTTGCTAACAAGGTCAATTCGTAACCTGACAACCGAGCACTAGTTAAGTGCTGTGTCTTGGTACGGTTCAGCAAGGTATCCACTGCATGTGGAACCATCACAGTCAGTGTATTGTCCATCACCAAACCAGCAGACTGTCGGATTGAAACAGCCGCTGCCGCTGTAGCTCTCAAACAACTCGGCAACGCTCTAGCTACCGGATCGAAAGTCGACGAAAAATAAGCACATGGACGTTGCTTATCGCCAAACTGTTGAGTCAAAGCTAACAATGCACATCACTCTCTCTCGTGGACATACAATGTGAACGGTTTACTGTAATCAGGGGTACCCAACACAGGAGCCGAACACAGGGCATCACGCAATTCTGAAAATCTCTTCTGACATTCGTCAGTCCAAGGAATAGGATTCGGAGTATCCTTAACAGTAAGAGCTATCAAAGGTTTTGCAAGCAACGGAAAATTAGCAATCCACTGTCTACAGTACGATGTAATACCTAGAAATGCACGCACTTCTCTCTGTGTCGTAGGCACACTCATTTTCGCAATCGCTTGAATTCTTTCTGGGGTCAATCTTCTTCCCTCCTTCGATAAGAGGTGACCTAAGTAGGTAACTTCTTGTCGGCAATACTGCAACTTCGAAAGAGAAACCTTATGATGGAAATCAGACAAGTAACGTAAGAACGACAGAGTAGCCTCTCTACAAGTCTCTTCATTGTCAGCAGCGACTAATAGATCGTCAACATACTGAATAAGGGCGGCACCATCAGGTAAAACCAACAAATCAAGTTGCGTCTTCAAAGCTTGACTATAGTTCGATGGACTCTCACAATAGCCTTGAGGAGCGCGTTTAAACCGGAAACTTCGGTCTCCTAAAGAGAAGCCAAAGATATCTCTACTCTCCACGGCAATTGGGATGCTGAAGAAAGCATTCTTCAAATCAATCACCGAAAACCATGTGGCTGTAGCCGGAATCAAAGTCAGTAAAGCGGTGATATCAGGTACAACAGGGAATTGTGGAACAACGATCTTATTCACCTCGCGAAGATCGATCACAAACCTATATACAGGAGGTTGTGAAGAATCGGTTCTTTTCAGAACAGGCAACACCGGACTATTGCACACATTACCTCTCGTTTCCTCAATCACACCTTTCTCAATTAGATCAGAGATGATCGCCAAAAGTGCTCTTTCACCATCACTTGAGATACGATACTGTGGAATGCGTGGCAATCTAGCATTCGCCTTCAATGTCACAACATATGGCGGAATCTCCAAGAGACCCACATCATTAGGACCAGTAGCCCAAAGGGAATCAGGAAGAGAAGACAATTCAGCTGGAAGTTGGTCTTTAGCCAAATACATCGGAGAGATCACTCTCTTTCCCAATGTAAGCTGCACTCCTGAAGGAGAACAATAAAGCGTCGCATACAATCTCTTCAACAAGTCCAATCCCAACAAGTTCTCACCACAACCTGTCGTCAGAATGAGGGGTGCTTCGAAGTCACACGGTCCAACAGAAAGAGACAAAGGACTAGAAATCGGATTTCTAACCGGGGCACCAGAAAAACCTACTGAAACATTCGTTGAGCCAGACAAAGGTGCGCCAGGGAGTTTAGAGTGCATGATAGAACTCTTCGCAGCACCAGTATCCAACAGAAAAGGCTCTGACACACCTGATGCAATCACTTCAACATAAGGTCCACTCTGATCTACTGGAACTGAAACGACTCCCTCTCTTTGTCTGTGGCTGTCCTAGCAATCATTACCTTCCATATTCTCACCTTCAACGTAATAATCATCCGCATAGTACTGAGCCGTCCTACCAGACGCACCATTCTGTTGATCAAAACAATTCATCGAATTCTGCGGAGGCAAGGAACGCGCAATCTGAGACATACCACGTCCTCGACCTCACGGAGTTTGTTGAACACCTCGACCTCTCATACCAGAAACACCATTTGTGCGCTGTAATAAAATCGGGCAACTATTCTTGAAGTGACCCTCTTCTCTGCAATACGCACACTGATTAGGGCCTACAGAAAAACGCTGTTGAGAAGACTCGAACCTTTGCGAGTTTCTCTGATATTGTTGGGGTTGCTGATAATCACGCTGGGTATTGCGAGGCGGGTATGCTTGCTGCAAAAGAACCTTAGTCTTCAATTCTTTAGTCTTTTTATCCGCTTTCTCTATCTCATCCTTATTTCTATTCTCATAGTACTGGGCAGTAGCCAATATCTGTGCTGACGAAGAAACAGCCCAGGCACTTTCAGAATCCTTCAACCTATTGCACAACTCGGGAAGCAAATTATGCACAAACTTGTCAACAAACAACCTTTGACCACCTTCTGTACTCATGTCTTGACCACTGTGGTCTGCAAATGTCTCTTCAAATCGAGGGAAAAAGTCGGACACAGTTTCGTCTTTCTTCTGCTTGCATGCAGACAACTTGTCCCAATTGACACGCATAGCAGGCATCAAAGTCTTCATATAATCAATAATTCTATCAGGGAGATCAGCAATCACATTCTCGGGTTTAGCACCACCTATTTGTCTTTCATCTGCAGTTCTAAGGTTATTCCATGTATCACCTAATTCCTGCGCATGATCCGCATGACGAATCTTACTCAATATAGGCTGTGGAACAACATTCCCAAATAACATATCTATATCAGCCAAATTCATAATACATGAACCTGCAGTTTGAGATAGCTCTTTATAAAACCCCGCAGGATTTTTAGGTGGATCAGGCAGAGTCTGCTTTAGAGCTAGGACTTCGGCACGCTTCCATGGAACATGTACCCAAATGTGCTGGAAATGTGCCAGAACAGGTGGATTAGCATTCGCATCACCAGGTCTCCAAACAGGAGGAACCTCACGCATCGGGTATTGACGTGCCTTTCTCCTAACTGAAGAATCAGGCTCAAATAATGACTTAGAAGGAAACTCACTCCTAAATGACAACAATGTCGCGACTGCTCTTTCAACATCAAGACCCACTATAGTTCCTTTCGCAAATTTGGACCGCACACGGAACAACTCATGCGGAGTCTGCCCTACCTCACTATCTTCCCACTGTTCACGAAGGAAAGAACACATCATATCAAATACGTATCTCTGTTTCGGTGCTTCCCATTGATGGAAAACATCCATAACACCCTCAAGATCATAGTGCGAAGGAAAGCTAACCCATTTACGCGCCAAGTGATCCAACACTGTCCGTTTATCAGGACCAGGCAATTGACTACGCAATTGCTTACGCTCTACAACAGGAGACATACCCAATGAACCCATTAGAGGAGAAAAAAGACTAGCAACTGCATCAGTCATTCTCCGTCGAGCAGAAGGAGAAGCTGACAAAGAACAGGAGACAAAGCAGAATGAGAAGGAACCGATTCGGAACAGTAACAGAAGGAACAGACAACACAGGTATAGGAGTAGCAGACGAAGGGGGTAGCAAAGACGGCGGGCCTTGAGAAGGCTGCGCCGAAGCAGTAGTAGCCAGTAGAGGGAGAGCTGGCTGTTGAGGAACCACTGGAGGTAAAACAACTGGGGGTTGCGCAACTACAAGTGGCAGAGGTTCGGTATGACTCTGAGCATAAGGTTAGGTGAACTTAATAGATGCGACATTAAAGGATCTTTCGCAAGATCTTTCTTTTCGTCTTGCTGTTGAGGCGGCAAAGCTGGATAACATTTGTCTACCGCTAATTGACGTTGCCTAAACATCTGTTCTCTTTCTTGCTCTTCCTCATTATCCTTAAACTGTATAGCAGCCTGCAACATCGACATACCTCGTGCACGCTTATTTCGTTTCGCTAACTTAATTTCCTTCTGTTTGGCTTCTTTTCGCCAAAGGCGGAAAGAGTCAAACATTGCCGGCCGGGCTTTCTTTTTGAAGAGTCTAACTTCTAAATTATCTAAAATCTCTGTGTCATAACTACCATATTGGGGCCATTTTAGGACACCATCCTTCCTAGTATACCTAATCCATACATCATTATACGAGATGGGGCCCACGCCGTGTTTTAAATAGAGCTCATAGGTCGGAGTTCCAATCGGAGGCACCGGACACGTGTCCTCCAATCGGGAATCCCTATTACAACCATAACAGAATATCTTTCCAAGTCTGCTAAGACCAGGCATCTTCGCTCACTAGTCTAGCTTCAAACTTCAAGGGAATATCAAAACGATAGTCTCGTGAATACACGAGTCCCTCGGCTTTGGGGCCTGCAGGTACCAAATCAAAGCGATCCCGAAGGATACCAAAACAAACTAAGGACTGGGAGACGCTCCACTCATACTTAACTGAAATATCGATGACGTCGCCAGAAGACCCGTCTATCGTCTCGCTTTACAAGTCATCAAAGGGCTCCAAGACAGGGCGACAGTCAGGGCAGCAGTCCTATGTAGCCGTCGGAATGCGGGGAACCTCGCAGCAAAGACTTTCGGACCACAACGACATACAGGGGTCGATGAAGTGGTAGGCCTCCCTCCAGAATTTTCACACGAAGCTCCTCACGATCTTCAGGCTTGGACCAGTACCGCTGAAGTCGCCCCAGAGTTGGGAGCCAACTGAAGAACCGGGATTTAAATCCAGCGGCGCAGGGGACACGCCCGAAGTCTTCGGGTTCACCTGTCTTGGAGTACAGAGACACGGGATTCTTCTGTTGACATCAAAGATCAAATTTATTAGCTGCAGCCAGTAACAGAGGTCCTAGAAGTACAACACGGTGTATGTTCTCAGGAGACTGCTCAAATTCATAGAGCGGAGCATCGTATTTTATGCCAAAAATCACATTCCTGGCTAGCATCAATTACTTACAAACTGACCAATCAGAAGATGACGTTACAGAAGTATCACATAACGACAAACCCACTTTCAGTTGTCCAGCCCACCAAAAATGACAAGGCGAAATCCAACGTTCTTGCTCGAACAGGCCGGACGGGCCCATCATAAAAGACCTTAACCCAAGTCGATAATTAGGCCATAAAGGAAGGAACAGAAACAGATGAAAAGCAAGATAGAGGGGTGTGTGCGTGTGTCATAAAATCAGTAATGTCCTGCTCTTTGATCTCTATCTAACCAGCTGCCTAACAAGGAACTGGCTCAACAAGTTTAGCCTCGGGCAACAGAGTCAGTTCACTCAGGTCAAACAGGAGCCAACACGAACTCAAGCTAAAGTGTATGTGTCCCTAGAGACTTGTTTGGCCACAGTCATCCTGTAGTCATTAGCCTATGTGAGGGCAACCACAAAATGGCGGTTATGCGCAAAATGGAACCCAAGGGTGCAGACTAGATCGTCAAATACACAGTGAATCCATCGGTGTAGCATGACGGAAACGCTTACGCATACCGCACTTGTCAGTCGCGGTTCGCTGATACCAAAACCATCACGATACGACAACCTTCATTGAATGGGTTCAGAATTCACGGAACCACAAAGGACATAGTCGTGCACATAGTTGTGCATAGACCATTATGTTGGCCTGAGAAAGAGGGTAGTTTACCTGCTCCATAGAATGAGAACAAGCTGTAATGTTGTAAACTAGTGTGCCGCTGAATTTTTAATAGTGTGTTCCTTAGACTAGGCACGAGAAGTTGCTTGCTGACTTCGAACTGAGAAGATCCATCTCACCTCTGCTAATCTCCACTGCATGAGTGCAAAGGCTTAATGCCGAAGCATCCATATTCTCTGATCAGAGACATTTAGTTAGCTTTCTAAAGCTGACACCTTACCTTACTTGCCTAACCAAATGCCTTTTCCCGACCTACACTTGCTTAATTTAGAATAGGGGATTCCTTTATCAAACACACTCTCTGGATATTCTGTATTCTTTATGTGGTTATTGCTCCTGATTTATTCAATCTTGTGTTAAGACATCAGATCTTGGACCATTTAAACTTGTAATGAAGGTGCTTAAATTCGTAATACCAAATTAATTAATGACCTTAATTTAACTAAGTTTGTCAATAAATCTTTTCAAAACATACCCCAATTCACTTTATACTTTCCTGTGGAGTCCCATTGGTCTTCACTGTTAGGTAAATGTATGTAAATAACTGCGCTTAGGTGCTCTCAGCGTTGACAAAAAAAGGCCGATGCGATCAGTGGCGAGGTTTGTACGATGATTACACCCAGCGTTTGAGATTTAAGAATCCCTGCTCCATCAGCCATCTTCATGCTCTTTGATACCACTGCATGAGGAGCCCACCTACTCACTATGGGACTGTACAGCAAGATCTCCAGAGGGGAGGCTGAGGTGGTAGTGACTTCTCACTAGAAGGCACATTTCTTCACTCTCTGTAGTATCTCCCATAACCTCTTGAGATGTAGATGCCATTTTAGCTCCATGTTAGTCCGAGCTAGCTTGGCTGCAGATACTCCTGGTTTCTTGGGAAGGTTTTCTGCTGGAGTATGTTTTTTCTACATGGAGACAACATTTCCCTATACAGAACCCCCTTCCCCAGCACCCCTACAAAGATTGGGAATGCATGTTCCACTTCCCATCCCTATCCATCAGTAGGAGTAAATCTGCCACCATTTCCAGAGTGGGAAAGAGCTTGAGATGAGTTTGTGGATGATTCCTAATTCCTGTATTTCTGGATATTCACAAACTTTCAAAGGTTCATGCTTTCAAATGCTCACTCCTTACCCAGTGCAGGGCATTTACTCCTGCATAACATCACATGATTGTGGGGCACAATTTCAAGGAAGTAAAAGGACTTACAACAGGAAGGTTACCTTTTGGAATTGCTTGCAGTGTGAATCCAGCTATTAGCACCTGTAAAAGTCGGATTTACACACACAAGGGAGTTTGTGAATGGTATCCACAAAGTTTTCATTAGACATTTTAAGATCTGTCTTTGAAAGCGTCCACAATATTGTATGTTGTTAAGTTGGATTTCCAGTGGTTATTTCTACTGAATTTCCAACTTCAACAATATGTAATTTAATAGTGAACGAGCTCTCTATAAATGAGCATTTCATACCACACTGTATTAACATTTTAGGGGAATGTGCCTTAAAATGCACAAAAGCACCCCATGCCTTCATAAATGTTGGAGTGTGGCGAAACGGGAGAGGGCACTATTCTCAGAAAAAATGGAATGGCTAGTTATAGAATTACTCATTCAGAATCACATTTGTTTAATATCCTTGTGAAGTTGGGGGTGCGGAGGCTGATGGACAGTGAAGTTACTCTTTGCGGCACCACTGCAAACCTCCAGTTCAAGATCTACATGTCTCCTATTTTTTAAATATGGAGATCTCTGCACATGTAGGCATACAATTTAGTAGTAAAATTGGGAAGGATAAGGGGTAGTAGATGAAAAATGGGGGACACTTATTAGGGTTAAGGGATTTAAGGAGGGTTTTTGGAAGGGATATGTTTACATAAAACACATGCAGACATACGAGTAAAATTACAATCAGCAAAATGCACATTTGAATTTACTACAATCGGTGCTTTAAGTGGGGCGGTGCTCACCGGCATGGGTGGCTCCTCCAGAGGAGCGTCCCCTACTTAAATACCCACAGAAAAGTCGCAGAGGCAAAACATAAAATGGTACTGAAATTACCCCATTACCATTTTATTTTTTGTCAACCTGTCCGAACTAAGGAAGGGGCGGGGCCTGCTGAGTGACAGCAGTGGTGGGCTGCCGCTGCACTAGTTTACGGTGCATATGTCCGTTTTGCTGGCCGTCTTGCGACAGCCAGCCTTTTCATGCGCACTATAAACCTCTCAACCTAGCAGTTTTAGACAGCTGGGTCAGAGCCTGCATAGGCCTCTACTGTCCCCTGAACGTCGAGAGACGCCGGTGCTGTTATGTTCTAATGTTGTGTTCTAGCATCCTTGGCAGCAGAGTTCCTGGGCAACCACAGGCTTCTACTATTGGAATGCAGCTTGTTGGATTCCAGTAGAGAGAGGCGGACGGTGCTGCAGGAAGACTGGCTGCTGGGGGTTGTTGTCCATATCTTATTAAAGTCTTTCAAATATCCTTATTGAGTCCTTGCTTCACAAAAATGGCGACGAGGATGGGATTCCCCTTGTGAAGAGGATCGTGGATTCGTGGACAAAGTACTTGAGGTGATTTTTTTTTTAAATGTGCCAGAGGAACTACCGACACGAAACCTGAATTATTTTGTGGAGTATTACGGAGACCCCCGGCCGTTGGTGAGGCAGCGGTGTGTGTGTTACACACGAAGATTCACACGAATAAACTCTACTCTGCAGCAACAAGTAGGTGGGCTCACTTTTGAATTTGCATCGTCTGAGTTGGAGTGGGCGAGGCGTTGTAGTAGCAACATTTCGAATCATCACAAGTGGATGCAGTCGTGCGGATGCTGCGGAAGCTAAGGTGAGAGTTCTGGCGTTCTGTCATTGTGAGGAGCGAGGTATTCTGAGACGGAGTGTTCTTCTGACGTCTGTCATACTCTGACTGTGCGCAACCTTACGTTTGCGTGACACTGCGCTGATCATGTTGCCATTTTTAATGAGGAGGAATTATTTCCGATACTTCCGTTGTGGCTCAGTGCAACCTGTTATTTCTAATCGAAGTGCATGCATCTGACACGATAAATACAGTGAAGTTTGACATCATTCAGGGTGACAATTGTACTACGAGAAGGATAACGTTGGTGATAGGCACATCGCCTGTCATCATATGGTAAAGTGCAAATTCGTTTCTCTGTCATCACAAGATATATTTCAACTCCATTTGGGTCACAACTCAGTAATTTTGATAACTTTCATTTTGGGAATCGACACATATTAATCAACTTTGTTACAAAGCATCTTATTGATTGAAGGCAATATTGCAACACAGTTGATACCTTCACCTCCTACATTTCTGCAAGAGCCTGGTCCTACTTGTATGGACTGGGAAGACTGGAAAGAGTCATTCACCACATATCTTGTGGCAATAGGAGGAGATGTCTATGTAGCCAAAAGGAAACTGGCTATTTTAAAACATAGTTTGGGGGTGGAGGGGAGGAGAGTATTAAACACTTCCTAAACCATTATTGGAGGAGAGAAATGCTGACGCAGGATCAGACGAAGAGGAAGACGATGTTTATGAACCGCCAGAGCTGCATTAGCGGAGAACTATGGAAAGAAGCTAAGCATTGTTGTGGAGAGACACAAGTTCTTTTCCCGCAAGCAATTGCAGGGCGAGAATATTGAACAGTATGTGGCAGCTTTAAGGAGATTGGCTGCCACGTGCAAGTTCAAAGATCTTAGAGATGAGATAATTAGAGATCAATTGATAAACAGAACGAATAATATAAGAGTTCAAGAAAAATTATTAGATTTGAAGGATCCCACGTTAGATAAATCTATTGAAGTAGCCAGGCGTATTGAAAATACTTCACAATATGTAAAAGACTTATCAAGTGTTGAACCTAAGGCTGAAATAGACACACATAAAGTATGTGAAGTGAGTAACACTAAGAAAGGTTTGCAAGTAGAGGATGTCAATAAACACAACAATAAGAAACATTTTTTGTTGTTGTTTTAAACAAATGTTATTCAGCAAATGACAAATATACCGCAGGGCTCTGTACCCTAGAGGCCTCTGAACAATCAATAAACAACATCATGAATTTGACTTTTTTGTTAAGGAAACAATTTACAAATTTTAAAAGAATATGTTTTAGGTGTGGTAGCAACAGGCATACAGCTGAAGCAGTCCATTGTCCTGCTTTGAAAAGCAGATGTTTCAAGTGTAAGAAACTAGGTCATTTTACGGAGTATGCAAAGCAGATGACATGTCTCGTGCTAAATAAGCTATTAACGTGATAAAGAATGGCACTGAAACTAACTCAGGAAGCAAAAGTGATATATAAGTATTGGTAGTGAGTGATATAAATGATAAAGGTGAGGATTTATGTAACATGTATTGTCCAACTAAGTGTATTATATTAATTGACAATAAGGACGTACAGGTGTGGACGGACTCATTTTCACCTTTTACACTTATTTACAAACATGTTTGGGAGAAACTAGGTTCAAGGAAATTGAATGTTTCAGATGTGAAACCAGAAGGATATTGTGGTCAAAAGTTACCTGTTCTTGGGTATTTTTTTGCCAACATTGCATTTCAAAATAGAGAAACCTTGGCTAAAATGTATGTAGTAGAAAAAGGTTGATATTTGTAGGGATGGAGAGAGCAAAAAGCTTTGGGAATTGTGCTTAACCCCAATCATCCTCAACAGGTGTTTTTAACGGAGTCACACAGTGAGAGTGAATGGGTTTCCACTTTTCCAAATCTTTTCAAGGTGGAGTTGGGACAGTTCAGACTTCGCATAATTCTCAAAAAAAGGGTTGTTCCAGAGGTACATAAAGTGCGTAATGTACCCTTAGCTCTAAGAGACCCTTTGAAGTGTGAATTACAGAGATTATGTAAGGAGGGCATTAGAGAGCCATAGAGGCTTAGGATAGGTTAAGTCCCATTGTTATTGCACGCAAACCCAATGGCACCATACGCATGTGTGTGAATTTGAGGGATTTAAATGAGGGCATTTGCGTGGAACGTCATCCACTTCCCCGTATAAATGAAATGCTAGCCAGCGTGGATAATGGCATAATTCCCACCACACTTGACCTATCCAGCGCATACCATCAGGTATTATTGCAACCGGAGTCTAGACATTTGACATCCTTTATTACTCTGGAAGGAGCATTTCAATTCATTCACATTGGCTTCTGCCTCAGCTGTATTCCAAAGGGTAATGCAAGGAGTTTTAAAGGATATACCCAATGTACTAGTATTTCAAGATGATATTTTGGTGTGGGGAAAGGATAAGCATCAACATGATGATCTTTTGAAGAATGTGCTTACCAAACTAGAGGATGCTGGGCTTACCATTAGCTTGCAAAAGTGCAAATTTTGAAAATCACAGGTAGATTATTTAGGCCACACTTTGTCTCCTGATGAAATCAAACCAAAACTGAATTTGGTGGACGATCTAAAGAAAGCTCCAACTCCACTAGATAAAGAACAACTGAGGTCTTTTCTAGGATTAGCTGAATATTACGCCAAATTTGTTCAGAATTTCTCAGATCGTGTACATCCTTTGCGTGAATTAATGAAGAAGAATGTAACATTTCAGTGGACAAAGGATTGTCAACAGGCTTTTGATGAGGTAAAGGAAGCTATAGTGAATGCAACAGCTCTGAAACCTTTCAATCCCAAAGACAAAACCTTAATTGTAACCAATGCTGGTGAATATGGGTTAGGAGCTGTGTTGATGCAAGTAGATGAGGGAAAAGAAAGAGTAATAGCTTTTGCGTCACGCACACTCAAAGGTGTAGAAGGGACATATTCTATGATAGAAAAGGAAGTGCTTGCATGTTGGTGGGACGTGCAAAAGTTGTGTGTTTTTATGTGGGGCATTAATTTTGAACTGCATACAACCCCTTATTGACATATTTTCCACAACAGGAGCAGGTAGAGCCACACCACGTATTGCCAAGTGGTTATTTCGTTTGCAAGAATTTACATTTACTTTCAAATATGAACCAGGGATACAAAATATAAATTCAGACTGTTTATCTCGCCTGCCAGTAGAAAAACATGAAAATTAGGAATTTAAATCTGAAGAGGATGAGTGGATTATAGCTAATGTAGTTGATGTATGTCAATCCATAGGAAAGAGTGATTGGAAAAAAGCTATTTGGGTTGACGAATCTCTAGAGAAAGTCCTAGAAAATTTGCCAAAAGTTGGTGGATGGAAATTGGATGATGATATCTTACAATACAAGGAAGTTTGGGAAGAGTTATCGGTTGTAGGAGGTATTTTGAGGAGAAATGATAAGTTGGTAGTTCCGGTTATTCTGAGAGGAAGAATTATGGAACTTTTACACGAGGGCCATGGTGGCATGTCCGCGATGAAAAGGAAGGCCAAGATGGATTTCTGGTGGCCAGGGATGGATAGGCAAATTGAAAGGTTTGTGAGAGAATGTATAGCGTGCACATGCAGTGACAAAACTTATGAAGTACAAGAGATGCCCATACGTCCTATGAAGTTGCCAGCGCTTGCTTGGGAAAACGTTGCTGTTGATATATGTGGCCCTTTGAGATTCTGGGTGTAGGTGAAAAATATGCTTTGGTAATGATAGATTATGTCTCAAAGTGGCCCAAAGTGTCTTTTGTGCGGTAGGTCAAAAGTAAGCAATGTGATTCATTTCTGTGAGGAGATTTTCCACAGGGAAGGATGTCCTGCCGAAATATTGTCTGATAATGGTCCCCAATTAGTCTCTGGTGAATTTTGCGAATTTATTAAGAAGTGGGGAATTAAACACTGCAGAACACCTGCATATCATCCAAGGGGAAATGGTTTAGTTGAGTGCTTTAACCGTGTTCTTGGAGAAAGCATTCAAATGGCTGTACAGAGAAATGAGTGTTGGAGGAGTCATGTAAAAAAAATTGTTGCTGCGTTATAGGACAACCCCACATTCAGTAACAGGAAAGACTCCTTTTTGTTTGTTAAAAGGGAGAGTTCCTTGCACAGTAGCAGTGCCTGCATGAATGGAAAGATGTAGTAGGAAACAAGTAAATGAGAGTGAAGTACGGAACAAGGTGGGTAAATACCAGGAATCATATGGGCAGAGACACAATGATAAATTAAGTAAAAACAATACATTTGATTGTTTGAAGAAGGAATGCTTGCGAGAGTACACACAGATGCTTCCACAAGAAAAGGGATTTCATAATTATCCGACCTTAAGAAAGTAATAGAGGTCAAGGGTGATTTACTTAAGCTATCCAATGGTGATTGGTGGAATGTCACACATGTACCCAAGTGTAGTGATTGTGAAGTTCAAGAGTGGGTGAGACAGAGACCTTCTGTAAGGGAGGATTGGCAAAGCACCAGTGCAAGAGAGCCTAGTAGTCATTTAAAAGTGCAACCTAAGAAACTTCGGGATTATGTTCGCAAATAATTAGATAATGAAAGCTGTATCAACATTTTTTATGTTTGTTTTATGAAGAGGACGAGATATGTTATGTTCTAATGTTGTGTTCTAGCATCCTTGGCAGCAGAGTTCCTGGGCGACCGCAGGCTTCTACTATTGGAACGCAGCTTGTTGGATTCCAGTAGAGAGAGGCGGACGGTGCTGCAGGAAGACTGGCTGCTGGGGCTTGTTGTCCATATCTTATTAAAGCCTTTTTAACATCACTATCGAGTCCTTGCTTCACAAAAGCCGCTCCCTCCAATCCTGGCGCTTCTCTCACGCTGGTTAACAGGATTGGTTAAGTAGGTTAGTGGGGCCCTGGATGTGACGTCAGATAAAAAGAGGACCCAGCGAGGAGGAGGTGTCCACGCAAGCAGGTACGTGACTTTATATTTATTTCATGTATGTATTTATTTTATTTTCATTATGTATTTATTTTATGCCCCCACCCATTTTGCCGCCCTCCAATCGGCGTACTTGCTAGCCGCCACTGCTCATCGGTACTGAGTACCTGCACTTCTATATTTTCCCTTCTGAGTGCCTGCACTTGTCATTAGTACCGCTACTCTCCTTGAAAAAGGAGGTGGCAGGAAGGGCACGGTCAGTAGTGCTGAAAGTACAAGGCTGTCAGAGTGAAGCATACCTGTGTGCAACATTAACAGCTTGCGCCTGTCTGCCTGCCTGATAGTAGAGCTGACACAATGCAAACGAGCTGTGATTGACAGCACAGAGTTCAATCAGGCTCTGTCCTGTCAATCACAGTCTATGGTCGAGGAAGGACCCCTTAGCTGCCCTGCCATCTTATGTGCTCGGTGGAAAACGAGGCCGTGCTAAAGTAGCCAGCTTAGTAGGAATCAGGAAAGGAGGGTAGGCATTATAGAAAGAATGTCTGCAATGCTGTATGTGCCTGGTCGTCTACGTGACTGTGCGTGTTTTTCATTCCAGTGCCCGCTCTTGCTAAATTTCGGGCCCTTAAAAATATGTACCAAAATATTTTAGCTGGATGTTATGTTGATATCCATATGTTTATCTTGGAGCTGGAATAAAGAAAGAATCGTATTGTTTTAGTTTGCTGCTTTCGCAGCGATGAGGAAGCAGGTGACTTTTGTAAGGCATTGATGTGTCTCATACAGCGATATAAGAGCATTGAAAAAAGTATGGGGAATGTGATGCTGCATGCAATGGGGCGGGGTCAGTGGGCATGGGAGTGGGGTCAAAGGTGTCACTAAAAAAACAAAATATTCTGTAAGTTTGTTTGGTCTTTCACCGTCATGTAGCTATATATAAACTAACGCGCAGCGTAAATGAAAAATAAAATAAAAAAACGTTTTTTCCCACTGATAAATACGCTATAGTGCATTATGAAACCTCTATTAGTCAATGCACTGCAGACGTCCGTGTGTAACCAGCGAGCTACACAATCAAATCTTGGTTCGTGCAGTGGAGAATAGTGATTTGTGCATTTTTAGTGCTACGAGGTCACAGCCTGTGAGAGAAAGCACTGTGAATATTTTAGTCATTATTTTAAACTTGCATTACACACAGTATAAGTAAGACTGCTACAAAATGCGCTACAAGGTTTAAGAAAAAAGGGTGCTTCTAAAATTTAGATTTTAGTCATTCCCAGACTCTACCTGTCAGGGGTAATAAGTGCTATGTAAATGCAATTACAATTAAATGCACATACTTCACAGCTCAGTTGTTAACTCTATGCACTACCACTCAAAAAGAATGACTCTTTGTCATCACAAAGCTTCTAGTGGCTCCCAAGCATTCTTTACATTTGCAGTTTACCCTCTACATTTTCAGAGTAACTCCTTGCGCACATTTGCACTTCTTTCAGGTGAGAAGGCACCCTGGCAAGAAGACTTGTTTAGCTGTCTGCCTAGTTTCAATTTCAGAGAAAGCATGTATGGGGCCCAGGGGTGGCAACATTGGAATGATCCTCAACCTTAGGGAATGTAATTGGATGTCCCTTCTGGATTCCTTACAAAATGGTCTGAATGAATCTGAAGTGTGTGTGTTTACGCTATCTACAAATTTGGAGCCCACGCGCCCACCCAGAACAACCAGCCCCTTACATAGGGGATTGCATGGTAATTAATTTGGGCCGCGGCCCACTTAATTTATATTTAAGACTACACATGCTGTTTCTAGCTCTTAACAATGTATGCTCCATCCCTAGGCACCCCCTACCACCCACTCCTGTCCTGAGGAAGACCCAGACGTAAGGGAATTACTTACCTACTATAAGAGGGGTCAAAACGTCGACATCTGTACCAATTGCCAGTTTCTGACCAACAGCGATTTATCACTGTGGCTTTATCATTGATCATGGCTATCTGTTCCTTTAATTGTATTGTGGAATTATTGATTTAAGATATAAGCCTAATGTTGTTCAAACGACGATTGATGTGATTTACACCTTATATTCTTTAACCACCCTTTTATCCTCACTCCAATCACGACTACCCACTCCTTTTAGGTCGAGCCTAGAGCAGCGCATGCGCTGCATGCTCGACTTTAGTAAGGGGAATTTCAAAGTGCTACCCTGGCCTAAAGCTTGTGTGCATGTGCGCGTGAATGCGCGCAGCCGCCATCTGCCTTTCTTATCTCATTGTTTTACAGTTAGGAGCCGTCATGGCTCATTAAGTGCTTTTGCGGCCAATGCTTGTTTACCGTAGTTCCCAAGGACATTAGGAATCATTCAAAAGTCTGCTCGTTTTCCCAAAGAAACGCTCTGTTTTCATACATTCCTTCCACTCTTCATGCTGAAAAATTTAACTTTGCTGTTCTTTAAGAAATATGGCTATTAGCTTTTTTTTATTTCTGGTCTGCTATTGTTGTAGCTTTGCTGTAGCGTTAGGCATGTATCACAAAAGTCTGCATTAATCCTTATATTTCACTTTTTAAACTTGAATCTGCTGTTCTTTGCTGTCACCCTTGTTGCATGTTCAGTATTTTTCCTCGATTACCGTCGTTTGAGTGGTTGCTGCAGGTCTGCTATCCTGTGATGAGCTGGGACGCCATCTTCATGAGTATGACTGACAGAAGACAATAACCAGTCTGTCCTCACTTCAGTTTCAGAGGCAATCTGACATCAGGGGCTTCCCGCCAAAACGTTGCCATGTTGTCAGTAGATGTGCCTTATTATGGTTGTTTCTGAATCTCCTCTGCGAGTTGAACACCTGGAAGATTTGTTTAAACAATTTCTTTATGTATTATTCATTATGGCAATTAAAATTAAAAGACAGCTTTTTAACCAATTAAGTACAGGCAACGCTCTCATGAATATGTAACTGATGCTGTTGCAGAATAGATTTGTGACATCTGTAACAAATTAATTGTGACATAATGCTCAAGGCCTTGGCGTTGACTGTAAAAATGCTTTCCAATTGGTTACCTAATTGATTATTCTCTTCATTTCAACATTATTTGTGTCGTCATCCATGTCGTCGAAGCGCTGTAGGACATGCATACGGTTTGGAAAGCACCATGGGCCTAATCTATGGCATTTTGGCATAGGGCAGCACAGCAAGGCACCTTGCTGCGTTGCCCTATGCCAAAGTGAAAGCGCAGAAATGTACCGTATTTCAGCTCTTTCCTGACATTTTTGCCTGCGCTGGTGCCGTTTCTGCAGCCTAGAGCCAATGTAGGCAGGATTTCGTTTGTGCAGATAGGGGCACCTTCCTGCACAAAAACAATCCTAAGAGGTGTTTCCTCTTTCTATGTGTGCTACAGAATGCAGCACACATGGAAAGAGGAAACCAGCATTGGCATAGCCAATGGGTCCCACCTTTGTGACCTTATAAGTGCTTAGCCACGCAACAGTTGATGTTGCACCAAGGATTTTGTGCTGGATAACTAAACACTTATTAGGTCTCAAAGGCGAGAACTATTCGCTATGCCAATGCTTGTTTCCTTTTCCTACCTAGGGGCACTGTAATCATGATATTGTCTGAATAATGATTCATGTGTGCAATCAGTGTGAATAAATAACACTGAGTATTGATTTATTATACGTTTGTTTTTTTAATCTTTTCTTGAAGTATTGTACGTTGGGACCACTTCTGAAAATGTATAGTTTCAATTTCACAGCACAGGAGTCTCACTGAATGACACTTCAGCTGAAGCATTTCTTGGGACGGTTGACTTTTTACAACAAGGTTCGCCTTTGATTAAGTTAAAGCCATTTGCTTTGCTAATGGTATTGTATAGCAAAGCAAATGGCTTTAACTTAATAAAAGGCAAGACCTATTGCACTTGTAATGCATTTTTTTCTTTTTTTTGCGAATTGTTCCGACTGCATGCATGGTTCCTGCCAAACCCAGCCGTATTCCTCAGAGAGGTATCTTCACTAATTTTTAATCATTGTCCAAATTACCCTAGATTAAACTATTCTCAATTGGGTTCAAATCTGGCCAATTTGTATTTTAAATTCACTATTCACCCCCAAAAAAAACCAGCTCCACTGTAGGCAGAGGCAGGAGGGGAAGAGGAAGGAGAAGAGGCACGAGTCAAGTGCATTGGGAGGATGACGATCCGGTGGGGAACAACACCAGAAGCAAGACACAAGCACCACAGCCAGGACCAAGCACCAGCAGAGTCTAGTGACGAATTTAGCAACTAGACCCCTCAGCCCAGGTGAAGAAAGGGTCCTGAATAAGGGACTTGGTTTTGTCCCAACCACACGCTTTGACAAATTTCACCTTCATTGTGAACTAGCCGCTTTCTTTAGGAAGTTAAGATTGAAGGCTTTTTTCGAAAAAAATGACATGTCAACCAATGCAGAGGAGTATAATGAAACAGGACTACGGATGAAGTCCACATTCATTCCACCTCCACATACCACCCCTGTCGAATTGGCAGCATTCGAACAAGCAGTTTACAAAGACATTGAACAACTCACCGTAAAGAGACCTTTTACCAATATGAATAAAGAAGAAGATCAAGCGTTGAAAAATTTGAAATCCTGTAACACAATAGTGATTAAGCAGGCAGATAAAGGTGGTGGAGTTTTAGTCCAAGACAAAGAGGCCTACCAAGCTGAGTGTTTAAGATTACTATCTGATAACAGGAATTATCTGCCCATTCGATCAGATCCCACTAATGATTTGAGACAAGAAATTTCCCTGTTGGTAGAACATGCCAAAAGAATGGGTTTTATCTCAAGACAAGAAGCTACTTTTCTGACTAATAGTGAAGGCAAGATCCCATATTTCTATATCCTCCCAAAAAATGCATAAAAACAAGATTCCACTACCCGGGAGACCGATTGTGTCAGGAATAGGATCCCTCTTGGAACCCCTTTCAAGATTTTGTTACTACTTCTTAAAAGAACTGGTACAGGAGACTTCAACCTATCTCCAGGATACGAAGAGCCTACTGAGACTGCTCGAAGACTTAACTGTCGATGAAGGCACAACCTTGGTGAGCCTAGACATTGAAAGTCTTTATACGAGTATCCCACAAGATGATACCTTGGAAGTCCTTAAAAAATCCCTTGACATGGCTACATGGACATATAGAACTCCTAAAAGTTTTATATTAGAATGTGCCAAACTAGCTCTAAAGAAGAACTTCTTTGAGTTCGAGGGGAGCCTATTCCTACAGATAGGGGGCACGTCAATGGGAAGTACCTTTGCCCCTAGTGTGGCGGGACTCTATGTTTTTGATTTTGAATCCAAGTTCATATTGACCAACAATAACCCCTTCCGGTCACATATCATTTTTTGGAAGAGATACATTGACGATGTCCTTGCCATTTGGCAAGGACCAACTGAACTTTCGAATGACATTCTCCGTTGGATTAACACTTGTGATATCAACCTCAGGTTCACATATAATGCGGACCCTAAGACGATGATTTTCCTAGATGTGGTCATCACGAAAGAGAATGGCCGCTTGGAAACAAGAACTCATCATAAACCAAGTGCAAAGAATAATCTATTAAGATTTGAGAGTTTTCACCCTAGAGCACTTAGGGAAAATTTGCCTTATGGTCAGTTTTTAAGACTACGTAGGAACTGCAGTAAGATCACGGATTATCGTAGTTAAGCCAGGGATTTGACTCAAAAACTTACTGAAAGAGGTTACCCTAAGAGAATTATCTACAATTGTCAAAAATGAGCAAGAAACCAACCGAGAGAAATTCTCCTGGAACCAAAGAATCTCCCAGAAAATGAACTTCCCCTGACCTGTGTAACGACTTACAATACAGCATCTAACATGATGACGAAATCCATCAACAAGCATTGGTCAATTATTAACACTGGCAACTTACACTGGGAGAAGCCCCTTTTTTCATTCAAAAAAGCAAGGAGCTTAAAAGATACGTTGGTGAATACCCGTCCTACTTCAACTGGAAAGGTGAATCCGCCAACTGTATTGAATGCCTGGGGACTACCAGACATCGTAGGCCACTATCCGTGTGGTAACTGCAGTGTTTGCCACCTAACCAGTAATACAAAAACTCTCGATTTGGAACAAGGCAAGACTTTGACTCAAAGGACGCACACAAATTGCAATAGTACCAACGTGGTCTACCTGATTAGGTGCCCGTGCAATCTGATATATTGGGATGACAACAAGGAAAGTAAAACAGAGAATTTGTGAACACCGTAGTAACATCAGGTGTAAAAGGGTCACGACCAAGTTAACAGAACACTTCCTTGAAAACAACCATACCACAAATGACATGCGATGGACCATCATCAAACAAATAAAAGCTGGTTGTAATATACAGCAGAGGCTTTTGAAAAGGAACAAAGGTGGGTGTATAGGTTATCAACCCACACGAATGGCCTTAATGAGAATATTCCCTGGAACACTGTATTAACAAGATAAGTATATAGATTGCTATATGGACTTATGACATTTGCTACTTAACTATTACACCTGTTATTTAATTATTATCTGAAGTACAGTACTCTAGTATATGATCTCAGAGTTCATTCTGGCATGAATTTATTTCAGAGCCTAAGATGTGTTAGATTGGACAGTATATATACACCTTAGAATCAATGAGCCATTCCACGCGGATATTTTATGCGTGTTTTGATTGTCCCAGATCACTACCAGTTGTGACTGAACAGTGTTGGCTCACCCATCACATCTGTACTATATGGTGCGTTGTAATGTTTACATTATACCCCCGTAGTTATATCCCCACCGAATTCTGAATATTTTTCTGCAGTAGTACTGCTGTGATGAGCCAATGACTTCTTCAACTCTACATGGATTTATTGCATTCTTTGTTGGATCTCTATTGATATTCCCTGTAATACTGTTGTGATGAGCTAAACATATCATTTCTTCATCTCTACATTGAATGATTCCATTTTTAGTGGTAGTACAGTGTTTTACCATACAACTTGAGCCTTGTTTCCAGCATTCACTATGTGTAATTATCGAGCGTTTTTGCCGTGTCTTGGAACAACTGGTTTATTACATCACATAGACGCTTCCAGCTTGCCGGGTGTACAAATAATTATTATCAACCTTGCTGATTCTCCTTTAAAGGTTTTTTTTAAATGTTGAAGCACATTCCTTGTTGTCACCTGCTTAATGTGAGTGTAACTTTATTGTTCGGCTTTACTCTGCCGAAGGAAATTGGCTGTCTTGCGAATCACATGACTTGCACGCAAGCGTCCCCCCACGTGACCCGGAAACTTTCTCCTCAATAGCGAGACGCAGTCCGGGGACTTCTCCATCGGGGGACTGGACCGATCACCGTTAGGCTAATACGCTTATCGATTTGTGGGTCTGAGTGAGTACATTGGTGCGGTAGCGACTCCCTAAGCACGCTTAAGCATGCCTGATACTGCTTAATGCACATTTAAAATTTTTCCCTTTATCTAGATCTGAAATCACAAATCGAGTGATCCCGTCTCCCTTGAGGTGCGCAAACCCTGCCCTCAAAGTAAGCGCACTCCCCTCTCCTCTTCACTTTCGATCGTGGGTTTATCACATCTTTTAAACGTCTCACCACGCTAAGCGATCTTGAAATTCATTTTGTTTTTAGCGGCATGCCCTCCGCATCAAGTGAGGTTGTGGCTTTTCACCCACCACTATATTTCAGTTATGCGTGGGTTCACTTTAAACAGGGTTATCGGGATATTTCCCGTTTTACCCTTTGGTTATACTGGTGCACTAGTATACTTATACTCTTTTTAGAGTACATAGACGCCCACTCCTTTGAGACTCGCATGAGTGTGGATTGAATAGTTGTGTTTGGTCCATATTCACTACTGTTCTTGATGTGTGATTACTGATCGCCTGCATTGAATATGTTTGTGATTGTGTGAACACACACATTCACCACCGATGGAGTTCGTCTACTATTTCACGACTGTGACATTGACACGGTTTCTATTGGCAACTATTATGAGTATTGATTGTGCGAACAGAATGACGACTGTATGTATTTTTATATGTTTGTCTTGTGTTTGTCTGTGCTTTCTTTACAGATTTTTTCCTTTCAACAACTTGGAGAAAGGTTTTCCTAACCGTGAGTAACGGGTTAGGCTTGTACTACTGACCGTGGACAGGGCACACCTTAGCGAGTGTGCACCTCCCGGGTCATGCTTTTATGGTCCTGACGAAAACCTTAGTAATAGCGATTTAATGGTTGAAACATGTAGACCTGCAATACACTTTTTTCACTTTTTATTAAGATACCATAGGTCAATTTAACCTTTCGTGGTATCGTCACTAATTTTTAATCATTGTCCAAATTACCCTAGATTAAACTATTCTCAATTGGGTTAAATCTGGCCAATTTTTATTTCAAATTCACGATTCACCCCAAAAAAAACCCAGCTCCACTGTAGTCAGGTGTCGCAGCACACCCGGATGGCACTCGGCTATCTGGGTGGGACCCCGATGATGAAGCATGTCACCAACTAGGTTGGTGAGTGAGGGGTCTTCTTAAGAAAGATTATTTCTTCACCTACTCCTCGTGCCAATATCCTAAAAACAGTTCTCTGTCATCTGGGAGTACTCCCTTATTCTGTTTGTGACTACAGTGCACCAACAGGAGTATGGTAGTAAGAAGGGGAAAATAATCTGTCAAATTATGTCCCCTGTTGTGAAAGATTTTTACCCCAGAGATGTTTTTTTTACAAGAATGCCATTACAGTGCAGCGCCAAGCACTGATGGAACGCACACAGGTACAGCGCCAAGCACTCATGGTAATAGCACACCTTTGTGTTAATTGCAAAGTGACGCAACGTTTTATATTTATCAGTATTCAGTCAATCCTTATCTTGGATATTTTGCATTAATGAAACTCCGAGCTTAGCAGTTCCATGGCCTGCATCTCTGTTACTCAAGATAAAACATATAGAACGCAGGCTTTGAAAACAGTTTATCTTTCCATATGTACTCTCGAGAAGAGCCGCAATCTCTCCAAGTTTTTTCTCTTCAATACAGAACTAATGCTTTAGTCTGATTGTACCAAGCTTTAATGTGCTCATGCATGTAAACACCGTCATGCACAAAGGTGCGCTGGCTATATGTGTAGTGTGAATGATTAACCTGCTGTATTGCACTGCAAGCATGGGGAATAAATGAGGGCTTATATCTAGTCAGTAGAAGAAACCTACAAAGAGAACTTAATTTCCTATCACCCATCTGAACAGAAAGGGACGTCACTGGATTTCCAATCATCCATTGTACAGGAAGTGACATAACTGGTTTCCGTATCCCACCCACGGCACCCTGCACTCCTCCTCTTTCCCACAAACTACTGAATGGCAGCTGCAAAACAGATGATGAAAGGATGTGTGCAGCAGGCACAGCTGCGCCTATCTGCACCTGCAACGTGTCCAGCACCAGGGACCCTGGTTCTGTCCGAAGCCCCGCTACCGTGCTGCACTCCTCTGTGCTGTCAGGCCTGGCTGCCGCTCACCGCACTACTGCCACACTGCACCACACAACGTTGAACGAGAGTTCACATGTGTCTCCTGCAAGTTCTTATGATCAACCACTCCTACGCCGACAGCATCCAGCAGCCCACTTGCCAATAGCTCAATCTCGCGAAATGCGATACCTACTGTATTGCAAATGCTTGTTTTTTTAACTACGGGAATTACAGGAAATTAAAGAGAAGAACTTTTTAATTAAAAAGTTTTTAAGAAAAATACAATTTACTCTTCATCACCAAATTTGTTTGTAGAGCCCCAAGAGATACAGTGGAGCAGATCTGCCACAAAGTACAATAACACAAGCATTTGCAATGCAATAGGTCTCCCATTAGTGAAAGTTGGAGTTAATGGTGTTGTAAATGACAATGTCTTTTGTTTATGGAGTGGATGTATGTAGTGTGGAGTTTAATTATATGGATTGGATTGAACTTTTTAGTTGTGGAATTGTGTGGGGTGGAAAAGTGTGTGTGGGTATTTGTGTAGTGGAATTATGTGGATAGTAATTATGTGGTATTAAATTAGCTGGAATTATATAGAATGGGATTGAGTGTTATGGAGTGTAAATATGTGTACTGGTATGTTGTCTTGTGGCATGGTATGTAGTGGAATTTAATTATCTGATGAGCTGTTGAATTGTGTGACATAATGTTGAATTTTGAGGTGTGGATTGGATGCATTGTTGTGTAAGTGTGTTGATTTGAATTATGTGGTTTGTTGTTGAATTATGTGGTGCAGAATGGAAATGTGAGGAGCTGAATTGTGTTGTGTGGAACTGTGTGGTATTATTAGTGAAATTATGCTGATGGGAATTATGTGGCATGTGTGGAGTGTATTTGTATGGATGGTTGCTATGTGGCATAGTGGTTTTATGTGGGATGTATTTATCTGGTATTTAGTAGAGTGTAATTAGGTGGCAATGATTAATGTGCACATATGTGCAAAGGCTATATTGAATGTAATTTGTTATCCTTTATGAATAATGGTAAAAACCGCTGCAGGAGGACTGTTACAATTATATGTGTTTGCACGGCCTGTTTTAGCCTTACTAAGTTGTTGGATGCAAAGTTACCAGTCAGAAACCGCCACAACATTTCCAAAAAATAAATAAACACAGATCCCGGAGATGCTGCCAGAAAGAGTACTTAAATGAAGGGTTTCAGGTGATATTACAATTTGGATGCAGCACTTTAAACCATCCCTTGCCCATGACTTGGAAAAGAAAGAACATTTTAAACATAATTTAGGTGGTGAATGCAGATTTAATGAATTAGGCTTCAGTAGCATTTCAAATGTTTAAAAATGCAAACTCTAAACATGTTTCTTGAAATAGGATTAGAACTCAGACATACAAAGTGCACAGTAATCTAAATAGAAAGTCTTGATCTGCTAGTGTGCTGGGTTTATGACAATGCCCTGGTGACATTACATGTGAAGTCTAATGGCTCACTGTAGGAGGGTGGAGTAGCAGACACAGCCATAAATCTCGGAAGGGAGCTCATTTATGGAAAAGATCCACCTAGTGAAGCAAAGAGGCCCAGCTCGGCAGGCGCTCGTGTGAGAAAATAAATAGCTGTTGTGTGTGAAAAGTGTGGCAGAGCAGAAAGAATACAGAGGAGCAGGACAGCATGCCAGGCCCATCATGTGGGGGAAGTGCACGGAGCAGAGAGGCACACTGGCGAGAGACCCATAAAAGCACAGATGTGGGGGGAAGAGCAACAGAAGGGAGACCTCTGAAACAGTCCTGCCGCTGTGCATCGTGGTTGAACTAACACCAATTAAGTCATTTTCCCCTCATTCCAGCACACGAATGAGAAACATTGAGCAATAAATCTTACAGGCTATAAATAAATGAATATTGCGTTAAACACAAAACAGATACAACAAAAAGCACCCGTAAATGGCGCCTGAAAATAAAGTGGCCGTTGCGTTTCAAAATCGGAATGTTTTTATTTATGTAGCTAAAAGATAGCACTGCTTTGGTAATTTGCACAAGCACAGTGGCATACAATAATGGGTGCATACTGCAAATAAACAGCGTGCTGCGTGGTGAAATTTTGAAGAGTGCATCACGTTTGCAGTTAACCTCGAGGCAAACGCTTTGGAGGAATACGAACCGCTGCAGTGCTGGGGCCAAGGTGCCCTATGTTAGCCTCGGTCGGCTGCACATATGAGTGCACCATTAAAGACCTCCGGCAGGGGGGCAGCAAGGATCTGCAGCATGCAGCTGAAGTGTTCCCTGGAGTTAAAGTGCAGCAGCAGTAACTTGAAAAGTGTGAGGAAGAGCGGCTACTTGCGCAGGCACACAAGAAGTTTTTGGTGCAGCTGGGGCCGGGAGAGACGCCTGAGGAGCTTGCCCAAGTACCAGGAGATTGAAAAGAAGTGGCACAGCATGCCGCCCATGCGCAGCATTTCGCTTGACTCCTCCAAGTAACATAATGAAAACAAATGTAAAACCAGGATGGAGTAGCTTTTATTGCAGCTTTATATAGCGCAAACTCCACACAAAGATATTGGATCATTGTGCATGAGCACCGGTTAAATTACACAAGATCACATTCATGTTTTGAGGCACGGGGAGAAGTGATGTACCCAGAATCACAGGATTTTAAGCACGCCGAGATTCAATCATGGTTCTCAAATTCCAAATTCTGCAGTTCTGGTTGTAACGCCACAGTCAACCCTGCAGCTGGACAGACGTGGAGATTAAGATGCACAGCACCATTAAACAGAGCCTTGCTGGTGGTTGTGTACGACAACTTGTATTTTGCTGCTTCTGTCATTGCATACAGATATATAATACTGATAAAGCAAGTAACATTACACCTACAGCGAGTCAGGGCTATTGGCTTTGCCAATGGTTGTTGTTTGTGTAAGATAAATCAGCAACGACTATGGCTTCCTTGTACATAACATTGAAAATGCTTCCGTTCTGAAATGATGAGACTGAAAGAACTATAACGAGTCGCCTTGAAGTTACCTCAAAAGCAGTGACAATTGGCACTGCTGCAGAGGTAAGATTTATTTTTCACCCTGAGGGCAAAAATGGAGAGCCCGATAGAGACCTGGTTTGGCAACTGCTTTATAGAACTGCCAGTGCAGAGCACCGGCAGGACCCGGCCCACTTAAAGCCCTGGCTCTCACTTGTAGGAGGATGGAACCCAGCAGGGACCACAGCTCCTGACACACTCGTGATCACGCAGTACACACAACACTGGCTGTAAAAGCGTGCCCTAGCCGGCTGTGCCCCTGCATCTGTGGGGGACTAGGACAACTAACGGCAACACTGAGTCAGTTTTGGTGCAGGTCAATTCACACAGAGGCCCAGAGCTCTGCGCACGCTACTGCAAGCAAGATTAGCCAGAACGGAAGGCAACCCCAGCAGGCCAACCAACAAGATGAAAACAAATCTTAAACCACGATGGAGTAGCGTTTATTGCAGTTTTATTTAGTGCGAACTCCACACAAAGATATTGGCTCACTGTACATGAGCACCGGTTAAATTACACAAGATCATATTCGTGTTTTGAGGCACGGGGAGAAGTGATGTGCCCAGAATCACAGGATTTTGAGCACGCCGAGATTCAATCATGGTTCTCAAATTCCAATGGACAGACGTGGAGATTAAGACGCACAGCACCAATAAACGGAGCCTTGCTGGTGGTTGTGTACGACAACTTGTATTTTGCTGCTTCTGTCATTGCATACAGATATATAATAAGTGAAAGAAGACCGCCTGCAGCCGGAGCATGAGGATCTCTTATCTTTATCAGGCCATGTGTTTCTAATTAGAAACACATGGTCCCATAAAGATAAGAAAGTGTTTGCGACAGCAGCAAAGCAGGCCACCGAGTCCGGATCGGAGGCGAAAGGGCTGAACCCAAAACCCTCATTTCCAATGGCAGGCCACCGTTTAGCAAGCTAATGGAAATGAGGGGCGGGGCTTCAAGCCCTCTTCTGAAAGTCCTCCTTAACAATAAATCTCGCCGAGCGTGCAGTGCATGCGCTGCCATGCTAGGCGAGACCTAAAAAGTAGGGTAACGTTTTTTCATGAATCCAAAAAAATGGGCACGTCGTGCCCCTGCGATTCCCCCCCACTAGTCTCTTAGAGGATTATTTAGAAATCCCATGCGCTGCCGGTACGTCACTTTTTCCCATATTAAAAGTGACTCACAGGTAGCGCAAGAGGCTTGTAAATAAGTGTTCTACTATAATCTAGAAACGTCTGTAAAGGGGGAGAAGATGTGGCCTCACAGTTAGACTGCCGACTTTGGAGCTGGGAATTCTGGGATAATTACTTAATCACCCCTTGCCTACCAAAAAAATGAATGTGTCCTTGTGTAACATAACTGGTGCTCATGTAAAGCGCTCCAATACCTTCGGGTCGAGTTTGCACTATATAAATCTGCAACAACAAAAAAATAAACACCTTAGTTTTGCTAGTCCAAATGGGTTGTGAACAGTGGCATTCTTTAAACATTGTGGCAAGGCTTGACCAAGATAAAACTTTGAAAGACATAGCTGATGTACCCTCACACCATTTTTGCGAGGTGGTGGACCAAGATCACACTATGCTAGCGCAAGATCACATAGTGGTGACAAAAGAAAACAGTTGGGAGCAAAGATCATATAGCACTGGCTCAAGTTCATACAGAATCAAGCCGGGAACACACATTTCTGGCCAAATATCACCTGGTTGCTGGTCTATAATTACACATGCCCAAGATCACACAACATAGTCTCAAAGCTGCACAGGGATGATGGGCATTTGTCAAGCAGCACTGTTCCAAGACAAAACAGTAATATTATAGAGAGCTTCCCTTTATGCATAGCTTTAAACCTGGTTAGTTTTTACTGAGGACCATGTGAGGACGATTAACCATCGTCACCAGTTTCTTCAAACGAATGGACTGTGTAAATATTTCTGAGTGTGACAGCAGCTGTTAGACATGGCCCTTAGGTGGATATCCCTGAAACATTTTGTTTTTGTACTCCTGGCTTTTTCCAACTCTCTTTTCCTGACCATAGGACTCTGGGAACTTTCCCACTGTACCGCAGCGGGAAAATGCACACGCCCTTCCTGCACATGTGAGGTAGGGTGCTTACTTGATTGGGTTAGGTGTCGTACCTGTGAGTGCCCTGTAAAAAGGTATTCCACGTTACCAGGGCAGGTGCGACACTGGCTACTAGGGGGACGCTGCACTGATTGTGCCACCCACCTAAACAGTCTGTCAAAAATGTCTCATACTCATGGTGTCCGGTCTCACTCCGTATCCAACCCAGAGGGGGCCATTCACTGTAGGTACATATACGTGTGCACTGCCCGGGTAGGGGTGAACCCCTATGTTATTTTTCCATACCTAGGCGGTCGACTCTCCCAATGGGGCACTTCCTGGGTGTGGCCAATTCTCTTGTTAAGGCCTAGTAAGTAAGTAAGTACAGTGTGAAAGTGTATGTGCCCTTCCTACACATGTTAGGAAGTGGTGCTTACCTGAGGTATCTAAAACATCAGCCAGGTCTTCCATGGCCAGCCGGTGGGTGCACACTTGCACCTATTATGTTTTAAGACTTGGGTCCAGCCTGCCATTGCAGGCTGGTGTGCGCACTTGCACCGATGGTGCTCCTAAATCCGAGTCCAGTCTGCCATTGCAGGCTATGTGCTTTGCACCAATGGGGTCTTAAAGATGTGTCCAGCCTTCCATTGTAGGCTGGTATGCGCTGTGCACCGATGGTGCTCCTAACTACGTGTCCGGCCTGCCATTGCAAACTGGCATGTGCTTTGTACCAGTAGTGCTCTTAAAGACATGTCCAGCCTGTCATTTTAGGCTGGTATGCGCTTTTCAGCGATGGTGCTCCTAAATACGTGTCCAGCCTGCCATCGAAGCCTGGTGTGTGCTTTGTCCTGTTGGTGCTCTAAAAGATGTGTCCAGTCTGTTATTGCAGGCTGATGTATAAAAGGGTGCTTTTACTCAGACTGGCCTGTTTAAGTTGCTAGCAATCCTAAAAGGACCTTTCACTTCCACCTAAGTACTTGGAGGGTACGTCTTAAAGGGTGAAGTGAGTGGAAGCTAAAAGGCAGAGCAGGTACACGTGAGTTCCTTGCCCATGTAGTGACGAATACCCATATGTGTTTTCACTGCTTATGAGGTTTGCACATCCCATAAGCAAACATCGGGAAATGGTTGAAATCACTTCAGACTGCTATAGTGGACTGCAGTGAATCAGCCTCATGATGTTTCATATCATTGGATTTGCAGCGACAACACCTTGCCAGTGATAAAGGTGGCTTTGTCGTAATTCGTGCAGAAATGCAACTACTAGAAAGTGAAAAACACACAAGATGATGGACGGAATATTGCACATTGGCAAAACATTCACCCCCAGTCACAGATCTGGGTTTAATCCATCGTTATTTTGCTCACCATGCTAGAAAGTGTACATTTCTGTTCTGTAAACTTTGAGTATGCTTTGGTGCTTGGCTCCAGTCTACACTGGAGGGTGGGAGAGCACATTTTGGTATTCGCCAGCAACAGCTATAAAACACTGAGCATGCAACTGGAACGACAGACCTCTGCCCTTTACGGTCCGGCTGGAGAGATTGGAGCAAGAGGTTTTGACACTTGGCCTCTGGAGCAAGATCCTATCCCCACTAAAGATAAAGACGTACAATCCACAGCCTCATGGCAGATTGGACTGAAATTTAGGGGGAGACATTTGTGATTCAAAGGAAGACCCTTTGAACCATCCCCAAATTCAAAGGCACACTCCAGTATAACTACTGGTGCCATACTTTAGCATGGGTGAGATACGCTTGTGGGGACGTAGTACCAGAGAACCTGGACTATGTAGTGCACATTACCAGAGCACTCTGTTGTGATAAGAAGGATTACTGCCATTAAAAGGGAATGCATGCCCTTCCTGAATAGTGGCTGGCCTGCACTGACTACCTGCTGCTGTGTGGCACCCTGAAGTGTACTCTCCAAGGGCTTGTGGAGCTTGCCCCCTGTTCTTTTGGAGGTCTCGAGGACATCAAAGGTCTCCTAAGAGGGACCCACACTGCCTACCTGTGACACCTAAAGCGTGGTGCCCTCTCAAGTGCCCACATCATCTGCTGTATTCAAACTGGTAGAGGGGTGTGGGCGTGGATCTAAGAACTGTGCCTGGAGACCGGATTGCCTTGTGCGGAGCCTGAAGTCTGGCCGGCATCAAAGGGATGTGGACGCCTCATCGTGGGGACCTTGGCACGCATAAACATCTTGTTGGTGGTGAGCGGATTCAACCGTTATGGGACTCACGTGGTCCGCTTCGTCAATCGTGCCTCATCTCTCTCGTGTATATGCCGACAGGATGCTCATTGCGCGTGGTGTCCGATTCATGGGTTGCGACCCTCTGAGGTGGGGGCATAACCGTAGTAGTGCCTCATCCTACCTTGTGACGCATTGCTGAACTTGCGCCTGTCTGTGTGACTGTAACTGTCTTGTGCGACCAATATCAATGTGCACCGGACGCTGTGCCTCATTTCCAGGAAGGCACAGAATTTGCAACTCTTCAATGTGTTTGTGACAGGAGATGTCTGGTATGGCCAACCTGGACGTGCACCGGACATTGTGCCTCATTTCCATGTTGCCAGGCAGTATTGCCCGGCTCAGGCCTGGGTCGTGAGAGTGACTGACTGGGATGAAGGAACATGTCAGAGAACGATCAGAAGCAGGTCAAGTGACTGCGTGACCCCCGTGCTTCGCAGAACTGGGCTGCTGGTACTGACACCCTTGGGGACCCCTTTGGTGTGACCGTCTATTGCCCTTGGTCAGTCTCTCCTCCACATCCAGTGGGTGAACTTCTTGAGTGGTTGTCAAACCCCTTTTGCCAACTGACTCCTAATTGACCTTGCTGCCTACCCCCACTTGCTTCCTGGACCCTGAGTAAGAGTGAAAACAGCCACATGTGGCCTAGTGACTGTGGGGGAGGATGGGGTGTCTCCTATCTGTTGGTGTAGGATAGTCAGGGTGAGTTGGAGGGCAGAGGGAGGCTTGGGGCCACAGATTCTGCAGTATGTAACCAATTGACCTATTGGGTTTCCGTGCACTGCATTAAGTTGCTAAGTGCGTATGTATACAAGCACTTAAGTAAGGCTTGTCTGATATCCGTTGCACCGCATAGCGGCATGGAATGAGTGTGTGTGTGTGTGTGTGGAAGTGACAGTGGGGAACCACTCGTGATTCACGACACTAGATGGCGGTTTGTCTGATACGTTGATAAATATCTAGTTTGCTGCTGTTGGATCTGGCACTTTCTGGTTGGTTGAGGCAGTGCCAGTATAGCATTACGTGTGACATTGGTTTTATCTGCACGGCCTTGGCACATGGTGCTGCTAAAAAGTGTTATAATTTGTGGTATGTACATATTTCTGATATCGTTGGGACCCGGGGTGCACCCTATAACTGTGTGGTATTGGATTATAAGAATTTCTAGGGTGGGCCTGGGGTGGACAACTTATTGCACCTCATAAGGTTGCGGGGGGGTGTACATTAGGATCTTTCCCAAGTGTGCATATTACTGATGGCATTTGAACATGCATGGGCCTAGTACTCCTAGTAATAATTCCCAATGTGATTTATGACCAGAAATACCTGATGCTTATGTTGTGTTGATTAGTATGTGTGTTGAATACAAACATTAACTACATACGTGTGAAGCCTCTTTGGTGGCGCTCAAGGTATTTATCACGAGTGAGTGCTGTGCCAATGCTTTACACATCGCCTCTATGGTAACCCTGACTGCTCAGTGCCAAGCTACCCAAGGGTGAGCGCAGGTTATACAGTGTGTGTAATCACCCGGCCCTGACAGAAGGGGTAGGTTCTGCCTGGCTGGGGCACTGCCTCAACCAACCAGAAAGTGCCAGTTCCAACAGCAGCAAACTGGATATTTATTGACAATAGGCTTGACACCTTTCAAATGAGAGTGATGTGAAAACTGGACAGCAGAAGTGGAGGACCACGAGATGCACATGCATAGGGTCTCGAGTCTTCCTTTTTTAATACTGCAGATGAAACGTTAAAATATGGGGTGTACTAATGAATGAAGAGAGACAACAAAAAGAATTACAGATGAATTGAGAGGCCAAGGCAACAAAGGCAATGGCTCGACAGGCAGCGCTGTGGGATGGCTCTGCTTCTACTTCCCTATTTATCATCCTCCATATGAACTCATACAGCATTGTCACCTCTATCCTAGGGTGCAGTTGGTCCTTTATTTTATGACTCTGCTAAGTACTGGGATCTGCACGGTCACACTGTCTACAGGCAACAAATATTCTTGTTGTTCATTGGAACTTTTTAATTCTCTCATCACCACAGTTTCACTTACTCTAAGCTTTTGGACCATCTGCAAGCCTGGTCCAAAAAGTGCTAGTGTTCTTTTCTGTTGAAATATTTTTGATCCTTGTTTGATCCCATCAATATATAAAGGTTTGTTCCTCAAGACGTGGTGGAATTTTGATAGATTACCATAGAGGCACAGGCTTCCACCAACCACTGAGCACCTCTTTCATTTTCCTGCTTTGTACCATATTCTCACTGTAGATCATCATCAACATCAAATAACTTTATTTGGTTATTTGTTCAAAAACCATCAAAGTGTACAAAAAGTAAAAAACATTTGTCTATTTACAGTCTAAAAATATAAAAACGAGCACATTTCCAAATCACAAGTAAAAAGAGGGCTATAGGAATGATCAGCCAAACATACATCAGAATACATTAAAAAAAAAACAACTGTAGTACAGGCTTACTACTGCGAGCCATACTGCTTACAAATTCATTAAAAGGGAGGAAGCGTTCCTGCAGTACGCAATACATAGAATACATGTAGAATATGAGACAGCAGTGCAAGCTATGATAAAAGCTTCTGTCGGATTATCCAGAAGGCAAATAAAAAGCGGCTAACAGCAAAAACTATTGGCCCAGAAACGTCCGCTTTTAGAATTCTATACGCAATCTGATGCTGCCTTGCTCCTAAGTTGAGGCAAATTGGTCTTATCGACCTCCTACGTATCTGTTGATATCTGGGACAAAAAAACAAAACATGCTCTTCAGTTTCTTTAACTTTAGTACAAGCAGGACAGGAATCTAGTAATAAACCAACCGCCTCCTTTCCAGGAAATGTTAGGAGCAGATTGCCATATCTGAACCTAACGTATAAACTTTTAGCATGGGGGGGCGAGATTTGGTCCAGGAAGGGTTCGAATTGTGAGCATGATTTTATAGCTAAAAATTTAGATGATGACTGACCACTAGCTAAATTATTAGTATAGTGATCTCCCACCACCTCCCAGTACCTGACTTTTAATCTCAGTAAATCAACTCTTGTAGCCCTATCTGGTTGTTCCCACAGATCCAACATATTCATTGACTTGCACCAATCTGTGATATGTTTAAACCATGGTAGTTTTTTTGCACCATTAATCATCATAACCTCCCGTAAAGAGTTTCGATAATCAATAAGTTGGGGGGTTATCCACAGACGCAACCAGTAGATTAAGGGTTTCAGGGCAGCCAAATCACCAATTCTCTTCAACCCAAGATCGCAAATAAGGGGAATTAGAGGAGTTGTGATAGGTACCGAAATGAGGGACCTAACAAAGATGTTTTCGCAAATCGTTAACTTATTGGTGGTATAGCCCCAAATCTCAGCTCCGTACATGGCTCCGCTTTGGACTTTTGCACGATAGATTTCCAATGCTGGGGATGAGGGGTTGGGTGTAAGATTGTTTGTGGAATCTTAGTATAAATTTAGATCTTTGACATAGGGTTAAGTAGCTCTTGTTTAACTGGTATTCATAATTGAGTGACTCATTCAGGCCTATGCCTAGGTAATCAAAGTTTTTTACCCGTTCAAGGGGTTCGTATGTAATCGTGATCTCCCGTAGACCTACCTGTACTTTCCCAAACACCATATATTTTGTCTTGGAGGTGTTAAGTTCCAATCTCCTATCCCTACAAAATTCTAAAAATCTATCCAATAAAATTTGCAGACCCATAGGTGTTTTAGATATTAATAGGGAGTCATCTGCAAAAAGCAGGATAGGGACTTTCTCACCGTTCAAGGAGGGTGCATCATTCCTACAGCCCATTAAACGACTCACCACATCATTAATGAACAGAGAAAACAACATGGGGCGAGAACACACCCCTGTCGCACCCCTTGCTGTATTGGTATCTTCTCTGTTAGTTCGCCATTTTTCCCCCATCTGACCTGGGCGTAATTATCCATGTGGAGTCTGGCTATCAACTGTTACCAAATCCGCTGGGCCACCTAGGTCGAGCATGGTCTTCCATAACAAGTCACACGGTACTAGATCAAACGCAGCTCGCAGATCCACGAATGCTACATAGAGCTTCTGTTTCCTGAGTAGCACATATTTCCATGTTAATAAAGTGAATCTGAAAGCTTGGTCACACGTGCTTATTTTGGAAGGAAAGCCTGCCTGGTATGTGGCCAATATCATGTGATCGTCCATTCAGCCTTGAAGTTTATCTAAAACTTGCCTAGCAAAAATCTTTTGTAGATTGTCTATCAGGCTGATGGGTCTATAATTGGAGGGGATAGCGGCATCGCCCTTTTTGTAGATTAATTATCTTGGCTCCCCTCCAGGTTTCTGGAATATCCTCACCAGCCACTATGCAATTAGACAAGAGATTTATGTACGGGCCCATATCATAGGGTCTGATTTGTACAAATCACCCGGTTTCAAGTCAGGGCCATAGGCTTTACCAGCCTTTAATCTATTGATCGCTGACAGGGTGTCTTCTAGGCTGAAAGCCAATGCTGTGTTGTTTGCATTCACGACAGGGGCAATAATTACTGGGTTTTGTTTGGCCCTGTGGGTATTTAAACTGCCCTGGTCCTCCATTCTAGAATATAGTTTTGAAAAATGGTCCACCCAAGTCTCTGGCTGAATATGATAACTAAGAGTGGAAACATTCTCCAAACTCCCCTGTGAGATGATATGCCAAAAGAGGCATATCTCTACATTGAGCAGCTAGGACCAGATCTTGCCAATTTTTGTCAGCAAAGTCTCGCTTTGCTTTACTTAGGGCTGCTTTATAACTGTTGCGAGCCAAGGTTACTTCGGCTCTAGAGCGCTCTCTAACTGCTAGTTGCAGAACCTTCTTGGCCCACTTGCATTCGTTATTGAACCACTTATTTTCCCCTATGCTGGCAGGCCTTCTACCAGAACTATTTTTGGTAAAAACAGTTTGTAAAACTTAAAAAAAACTTGTGGTGCACCGAAGCAATATGCGTTAGTTCAGGGGGTTGTGTACTTCCCACACTACTGCACAGGTCAGTTAAAAACAATACAAAAAGCTTATATATTCTAGTGTATAAGTCCTGATCAACTTGGACTTTGGGCCAAGTAACTCTTCTGCGGTTATTAGTTACATGCGGCTCTTTGTTTTTAGAGATGTGACTTGAGAAATTCCTATCCAGATTTGTGCCCCTCATTTTTAATAATAAAGAATTATGATCGCCCTTTGTTCAATAATCATATCTTCCACTAATGACCACACTCTTACGTCAACAAAAATATAATCGATAATACTTGTGTAGGCACCCTTTTTAAAGGTGGCCTATCTTCCTAAGTCATATGCAGTTCTCCCATTACAAGCCCTCAGGCTCCTACCTGTGATTAAAGAAGCAATCTGCAAGGAGACATTTGATAGACGTTGGCCATGTTCGCCAGCAACCAGATTAGGAATACCCCATAACTCATCCTCTTCCTCAAGCAAAGTGCTCGGTAGGAAAGAGAGTTTGAATGCAGCGTTAAAATTCCCTGCAACTATAATTTTAGAGTTAGCTTGATGTACTCCCACCAAATCATCTAGCAGTGAAAGTGCAGGAGATTCGCTGCTATATGATTCTGACCTAGCATAAACATTAAACAAGGTCAAAATTAAGCCGGTCGGGAAGACAAGCTGGATCCCCATAACATCTTGTGAATTAATTGATAATTGCTTATACTTGCAGGCTAGGGTGTTTTTTTTACAAGAATTAGCTGCCCACCACTGGCCCGACCCGTTGTTTTGGACGGGTTAGCTTCCACACTGTAAGTGGTGTAGCCGCTTATATGCACCCTATCTACGGCCCAGGTCTCTTGAAAGACACAGATATAATTTTTCCCTATGTAGGAGAACCATTCTGGATCTTGCAGTTTAGAATGAATCCCCGCCAGGTTCCAGGATATCACTGTAGATATTTTGGTAATTTTATTCTCACCATCAAATGACTATATATTGTTACTGTATTTTAACTTAAGGTTTATCATTTTAGTGGTATGAGGGTTGGAATGGGTACTTTAACTGAATTATCATAACCCGTTGATGCATAATAGAGAAATTCTACAGATGATGAACAGATGAAGCCTGTGAACGTCTGTCACTCTGTGAGCTGCTACAGGTATTGCATTATTATGGTTTCTTTCTTAAACTGCCCCTATTATCCTGTATTGGGCAGATTGTGGAAATTCAAATATCTTTCATGTGCCATAACAATCAGCAAATATCTGAAATTTGGAACAGAATATTAAATGCATCCTTTTGTATCAGTCTTGGTTAAAAAAAAAAAAAAGAAGAAACGTCGCATAAATGTCTCAACATGCCTGCCTCTCAGCCCACCCATAATCCCGCCAATAGTCCCACCCTATCCCTGGGCTCAATTTAGTGAGTACCTTCACTTCTTTTTCCCCATTTAAAGCACTAACTATAATAGCACTACTGACAAAACAGGCTTAAATTTACATCAGCTCAGCTTTGGAGTAAATCTAGTACCACACATGAACACCCAGTGGGACAGCTACACACTCCCATGGAAATCGACGGAGGCAGGGAATAACTCTAACATAAAGGAAGCAGGAAATAACTCTAACATAAAGGAAATATATCAAATACATTAAATAACATTTACAATATGACTTTATTTAAATTAATTTTAGTTTTAATATTAAATAATAGTTTAAAACTAGTATGTTTTGAGTGTTGATTTTTAAAATATGCATTACATGTAAATACAATATTTTGAAAACGATTATTTTTTTCTACAAAATAAATCACAAATAAAATAATTCATAACTTGCATACAAGAGTGTGACACGTATAGCACAAATGATACTGCAGGCAGTGGTGGAGGGAAAACGAACATTTCAATTCATTTAATGTAAATAAAAATAAATGCAAATTAAAAAAATTTTTAAAATGTATTATGTTACATTTTAGTCTATGTGTGCTGATCCTTGATAATATGGCTGTCCTAGGTAAATAGGAGGTTGGGATCTAATGCTTTAATTTTTATTTTTTAAAACAACATATTCAATTTGTACTCATTTTCCTAAATATTCTATTATTTTCTTTTTTGGATTTCAAAGTATTTTTTTAATTTTTATAAACAGATACATTAGCATTTCTGTTACGGGGTTAGCCAAACGTAGTTTGTATTGCAGTGATTACAGGTACTTTGAGATATATGTTTAGCTAATCCCCTCTGCATTCACTTGCTGGGAAATTAGGCAAGCAAAATATTGCTATTAGGAATTTTGAATTGTAAATTCAGTCATAGGAGGTACCTCCCATCCTTTGTGGGATTGGACAACCATAGGCCTACAACTAGAAGTAGATCTCGACATGGAAATGGTGAATTTCATCCATGAGGAGAAATACACCTAGGTATATGTAGATTAATACATGAGGAGATATCTGTGTGTAAAATTACCTTTGTGACTCGACCACCGAGTTCATTGTAAAGTGTGATGTGAAACTCTTTAGCTGGTCACTTGAAAACGGCCAGAGTGCACGCTTTGTAGTATGCCTGCAGCCCCTTTAGGAAGTTCCCATGGAAAGAGATTTCATAATAGTCTAAAGGTCCTTGGAGGCCTTCAGAAGCTCACAATTTAAGATGGCCAGACGCTGACCTTGTGCTAGGCTGGCTTCCAGCTGTGGCGCTTCCCGCACTGCAGCTGCCACTGAGCTAAAGCTGAGACAGGCGTTTTCCTCTGCACGGTGGAAAGAGCAAATGATACCGAGTGTTATTTAAAAATACTTTAAAAAGAGATCTAGAAAGAAGCAGACCTATAAAATGACTCAGCTGGTCTGGAAAAGTGTACAGGAGGCCTAAAATATAAAGTTGGAGCAGATTCAACCTACACAAGATTAAACATCATTAATACTGAAACGATTAGGGAAGTTCCGAATCTGATGCTAAGTATCCCAACAGTAACTGGTTTTGCTCTTGAGACAAAGGCTGTGTTTATGGGGACAGGGTTGGGGAACCAGCAGTGGCCGTAAGTAGCGGCCGCAGCAGCCCCTCGCGTTCCATCATGGTGGAGAGTATTTGCATTAAACGAATCAGTGCGCCATGATGTAATGTAGTGTAATGACACAGATATTTTGCAACAGGAGGACATGTTTCACAGGAGGACACGAAGCCCGGGCAGTAGAACATAATGGTTTGCCTCACGGCCCTGCCTTTCGTAATGAAATGACAGAGAAGTTTGTAATCTGGTGTGAAATATCTAAATAGAAACAGCTTTTCCATCTGAGATGGAGGCGCCCTTCTTTAGGTAAGAACGTGTGAGGGTTACGGCTGTAGCACCAGTAGTGCCACGCCTGTAGATCTCGTCCTACAATGTATTTGCATAGAAAAACAAGCACTGGCGAAGTCAATAGGTCTAGTGTTGGCTGGCAGCCGTTTGAATTTGCCAGTGCTTGTTTCGTTTTGTCGTGGCTTTTGCGGAAGCTCCTGGGCCCTCTCCAATTTGAAAAAAAACAGGGACTAAAAGCAAAAATATTTTTGGGATCTCGACAAACAGATTGTCACAGTAAACCCCGGCTTTGAAGGGAACCACTTTGACGGCCTCATTTATAAGGCCCTACCAGCACTTTTTTTACGTTCCATTGGCGCAATGTGAAACTGATATATTTATAAGGCCACGTAAAGCCACATTAAGTGGCTTTTCATGGCCTTATAAATATGTGCCCATTTCACGCAGAAAACTATGTAAAATGGACGTTCCATGGGTGTTGCTGGGGGCGTTCCCAGCAACATCCATGGCTTTTTGACACTGCCCCAGTATTACGAGAAATCGAGTCTGAGGCAGCATCAAAAACGTATGCCTCCCCAGGGAGGCGTAAGGGAGGCACAACTATGAGAAATGTCTTTATTTCTCCTCGTTTACCTTTTTCTATGTGTGCTGCACATTCAATAGGCATTTTGGTGTTCTTTTGTAAGTCGCTTGTAGTTGCCATCATTTAAAGAACATATCACTCCTCATATGTGATCTAAGACTCAATGAAGACTAAGGGTCTCATTTATGAGGCCGCTTGTGCTGCCGGAACGTCACTTTTGTGACGTTCCGTGGCACAGGAGCCTGCTCCATATTTACAAGGCTGCACTAAGGCTTAATCCTGCCTCGTAAATATTGTTCCCTTTAACGCAGTGTTCTGCGTTAAAGGCCGTGCAATGGGTGAAGCTGGGGGCGTTCCCAACAACATCCATGGCTTTTTGACACAGCCCAAGAATGACGAGATTTCGTAAATCTGAGACAGCGCCAAAAACGTACACCTCCCCAGGGGAGGCCTAAGGGAGGCACAACGAGGAGAAAGATCTTTAGAGAAATATCTGTATTTCTCCTTGTGTTTCCTTTTTCTATGTGTGCTGCATCTGCAGCACACACAGAAAGAGGGAAAAGCCTCTTGTGATTGTGTTTGTACAGATAGATTTCCCTTCCTGCACAAAAATAATTATCCCCGCAACGCAGACATTCTTGCACCATGGTGTCAAGGTGCCTGCGTTGGCGCACGGCAGCCCATTGTGCGCCGGTGCAGGGGAAAAGGACAGCAATGCATCATATTAAATAGATACGGCGCATTCCTACCCTTTTCTTTTGCCGTAGGGCAGCGTAGCAGCAAGGCCTGCTGCGCTGCCCTACGGCAAAAAAAAACATAAATGAGGCTCCGAATGTGCATGTGCTCTTCTGAATGGGCAGAATGCGTTCACTCAAAGTGAAGTTAGGCAATGGCTGAAGTGGGCTGATCCCCTGCCACGTGCTGTATATTGTAGTCGGTGGACGGAAATTGTGTATGAAGCAACAACAGACCTTAGGATGAAATGGGCTGGCTGAATACTCCTATAAGTAATATTATTATACATATAAGTTTTGTAAAACATCAAACCGAAAGATACTCAATATAACAACATGACTTATTGAAATGATGGCAATGGAGGGCTATTTTTCAGGGGGTTTGTCAAGAAAATACCCAGCAAAGGAGGAAGTTTAGAGAGCTCCAGCTCACTTTCAGGTAAAATCTCCCCTCAACTCACTGACTGCCCTACTGGTGCAAGTATATGTCATGAAAAGGTATACCTGGTACAGCCTTTATGTCATAGAAATATATCACGAGATCAAGGCAAGAATGTCAAGACAGGTGAGCTTCAAATGTTTGTGCAGGGTCTTGCAATATCTGGGGGAAATGATTGTCAGACGAATAAGCAGACACCACAGAAGCTCAAAGGGTTAATATCAAGACAACATGTTGTGCATTTAAGGTGACCCCCTCACTCCAGGTCATTACAGACACCGCCTCGTGGACTGACATTATCACCTACAAATGACTGATTGCTGGCGAGTTAGTCTAATTAGTTCATTCGAATCAGAACAAAACTGGAACTCCCAGTATGCATTAGGCTATCACATAAAAGACTAGGAGTAGAAACTGTGTCCTTAATGACCAGGAGGGTGGTGGTCACTGTAAGTGCCACCTAGTGATTGTGCCACTAGATAACAAAATATACAAGAAAAGGAGGTGGAGGAAGAGAGAGGCAGGGAAGGGAAGAGAGATACTGAGCAGGAGCAACGACGAGAAAGCAATACTTAGGTAGTGTGTGAGGGCACAGACATGGATGGCTGGTGGGATGACAGAGAGATGGGAGAAAGAGAGAGTAAGGTGCCAGGATATGCATTTGTATCGAGTGTTAAGGATGAAATGCCAGAGAAACATGCAAAAAGAAAAGTAGTTTCCTGACACCAGCAGTGGAAGGATACAGACAACCAATCGAAATGCTCCAGGGTTGGGTCAAACACAAGGGCAGGGCTGAAAAAGACACTGATTGAGTAGCAGCGACTTCAAATAGACAAAGCCATCCAATCACGAGGAAGGAGAAGACTGTCCACCCATTCTAAGCATATATTAAAGTAAAGGTTGAAATACTGCCTGTGACAGACAGGTAAAGCTCTCTGTGGCAAGCCCACAAAAATGGAAGGAAGTACGCGTAGTCTGCCTGGTACCTCACCTATTAATACCCATTATTTCGGATTGCAGCTAGATGATTTCTGATTCTCTTATGTGTCGATGATGCCATTATATTGTCAACAACCCAGCAAACCTTCGGAAGACTAGTGTCAGCATTGGAAGAAGTTTGTGCAGAGACATTCTTACAAACAAATGCAGAAAATTCTAGCATTTTGTGGTATGGACAGAAAACGTCTAAAAAGAAGTTGTTGCACATCGAAAATAGAATTTTGCAGAAGCTGGGGAACCATGCAGACAAATGCTGCAATTCTGTGTTTCATAAAACCCTGAGAGAACCCTCAATGTCAGCTACTTTAAACACAAATCAGTTGCAAAATCAAAAATACAATGTTGAAATGTGTTAAGTTTGATGAACCCTGGAAACTGTGCAAGGTGCTGGCTCTGTTGCGAAGGATTTAGAATTATATTGTTAACAGCAATTTTGGGGTACGCCCTTGAAACTGACAATCTTGAAATTATTCTAGTCTTATATAAAATTTGGAAGAATGACTCATCATGCTTGGCCCAACATATATTTCAAGAATTGATAGTAAGCAGCTATTTATGCAAAATGCCATGGTTGACGCGCTAAAACAAATATTGTTCAAGTTAAATACTGGCATTCAAAATATGCTACAAATGCCTTAAAAGAAGCAGCATGTGATGATTACACAATAGCGTGAATTCAAAAACAAATCTAGAGAAGGACTGACTGAATCTGTAAGACCTTTTTCCTACAGCAAACAGTATAGAATCTTACTTGATAAAATACCTGTCAGAGGTTGAGTGACAGAACCGCGCATGCGATTACCACGCATGCTGGTACCACGCAGTCTTAATCAGGCATATGCCTTCACCACGCAAGCCTTTACAATGAAATATGAGTTGTTAAGGCATGTATGGCAAAGACATATATGTGTTTAAGACTTATCAGCCAAGTGTTAACTCCTGAATCCTGACCCCCACACTGAGACCTAAAACTACCCCCTCCCTCCTAAAAACCAACCCCTTCCCCCAAGCCTTAAAAACTTCCCTGCCCCGTTCTAAGCCCAAAAAACTACCCTCCCTCCCCTAAGCCCTAAAAATGACCCCGAACCCACGCAAGCCTTAAAAACTTCCTCGACTCCCCCAGTCATGAAAACTACCCCCACCGCCCCAAAACCCAGCCCCAGCCCCACTTACCTTACCGCGTCCTCTCCCGATCCTTCCTGCTTCAACCCATTCCAGCAGCTAGACTGCGCAATAACTTAACCACACATATGCGTGTTTCAGGCATATGCATGGCTAAAGCAAGCATGGTAGCGATTGTGTTGTTGATAAACACATGGCTCTGTTTCCAGTATCCTCAGACTACGCCAGCACTATTAGCTAGACATTGCAACTCTTTTTGATTTTTAGAACTAGACTTTCGTGACCCATCATCTTACATTAGGCGACACACGTGCTCATGGTAGCGGGAAAAGACCGCCCGCAAGGACAGCGGCATTACCGCCGGTCCAATTACGATGCTCCGCAGTCGAAATCCGACCGCGGCGGTCAGATTCTGGCGATTAACATTGCGGCGTTTGCTGCTGCCAGCAGCACCGCCGCGGTGTAAAAAGGAGCATGTCATGCATGTCACTGCACTGCATGGCAGGCACTGCACAGTGCCTCCCACCTGGTACAGGGACATGTAGGAGGGTACCATGGGTACCCCCCAGTGCACCCACACACCCCCAACACATTGGGGGCCTGCAATGGACCCCCGGAGACATTCTCTGCATGCCGTTCCACCGCCACGGAAAGGCTGGCTACCGTCTGCATCATAATCATGCCGGGGGAGCCTGGCCCTGCACCGGCATCATTGTAGCGGACCAGTTCCACCTGCTATGCGTGCAGACTGGTACCGGCAGAAAAGTGGCGGGCGGCGATTCTCACCGCCGCGGTCGTCACCGCCATGCTAATGGGACCAGCGGTTTTCAGGGTTGCGATCGCGGCAGATGTCCGCCGCCGATCCGGCGGTTACCACCGCCGGCCTGGCAGCGGCCATCTGCCCGCCATCCTAATAGATCTCTAAATACTTTTTTTAAATAACAACGTAGTAGGAGAGAGTTCCCAAGATATGTTAATTGCAAAATTTGTATTCACATTATTTTAAGTTAAATCAAGCAAATAAAAAGTAGGATGCACTAAAAAAAATATCCCATAAAGTAAATGAGTAGTATCAATTGGAGCCTAGTTAATAGATACAAATATATAGAAAATAACTCAATATATTTACCTTTTTTGGTTAAATAATTACATTAAATGAACTACATATTGAATATGTTTGAAGGCAAGAATGGATAAATAATTATAAAGTAGTTGAATATTTTGAAAGATTATGGTTAGGTGTTTTATTTTATTTTTCTAATTGGAAGAGTATACATAAGACAAAGAAAAAGTAGGCTTAAGTTCATCTCATAATATAGCATATTGTAAAGTCTTTTAAAAAATCACAACATACAGAGTCTTCATTTCCCACAGGTATGCTATAAATGTTTCCCTATACGAGCCCTGCAAGCCAGCGTCAGCACAAGTCGTGCTTAGCCCACAAAGGAGGCTACGCGCTTACGGTGGCAAGGCAGCAGCCGCAATACGGATCTGCTCCAAGGTAACACTAATCTTGAGGTACTGTTAGACCTCATGTTTATGAAGGCAATCATAAACCTATTTTCAGAACTGGGCATTACCGGTTCTCACAACCACTAGGTCCTGAAGAACGCCCAACGAACCCCTCCTGGGGCACTAGAAGGGCAGAAACATGTCGACCTTTTTTTTGATTTGGACACTAAAAAAAGTGCTTTGGTTATATTATCTGACATATTGCTCTACTATTTTTATTTTTTTAAGAGTCTCCTCACACACCGGACAGAATAAATATTGTTTTTGAGGGCAGTGTGAGTAAGACATTTTTAACGTCACCATATCACCTTTTTGCACAAATATTTCTGATCACTACTGAGAATCAGTGGTTCCCTCCAGGTGGAGGAAGCATTATACACAAGAGACCCAATGATAATGCTGACACGTATTAATAAGGCGGAGAATCAAGATAAACCGCCAATACCACCTAAGATACGTGATTGAGGGTTCTCATAATACCTATTCAGGTATTAATGGTTCAAACAACGGTTTAAGAACCCCTTTTTAGGTCGATGACTACCGGTCTGCCGAAGGCAGAACCGGAAGTCGGAGATTTAATGTTTCCTAGAGTGGCTCCTTAGCCCGCCTCTCTTTTTGCCTCTCCTCCATTGGCTGGCTTCCTAAACGGAGGCCAGCCATTGGAGGAGAGAGCCGCCCCTCCAAATAGGCTCCGTCTTTTTCAGATTCGGGGGCGTGTTCCTTGCTGTTCTTTCTACTTTTTAGCCACGCCCTTTTAGAACAGCAGGAACACGCCCCCGAATCCGAAAAAGTTTCGAAGCTTCCATCCGCCATTTTCTTCCTATCGTCTGACCGACACTCGCAGCGCTACATCCCTCAAACACGAGTCCGCCATCACTGCCGGAGACCACCTGCAGAGATTCCACCGACACTCGCAGCGCTACATCCCTCAAACACGAGTCCGCCATCACTGCCGGAGACCACCTGAAGTGATTCCACCGACACTCGCAGCGCTACATCCCTCAAACACGAGTCAGCCATCACAGCCGGAGACGGGAGGGAGCGAGCCCTGCCCCCTTTGCTCCATCTGCATTTGACCGGATGCTGGCTTCACCCCCATTTTGCTGGGGGATTCTTTCTTCAAACGATGCATAAAACCAAGGTATCCTCGGCGCCTCCACAGGAGGCGGTTTGTTAGCTGATAGCTGCACCGGTATTTACAAAGCACTGAAACTTTCTGAAGTGCTCGACTCGTCTAGTGAGTTACTCTGAGCAAATCTGGGAGGGATGCGATAGGAACAGCTGGAAGGGATTCTGGGATATTGAGTTTTTAGTGGCTTTCGACTGAGGGAAAAGCTGCTATTTCACAGAAGCCTAGGAGCAAGCACTCAAGAGTTAAACAAACGCGGTCGCGTGTTGTTCATTTGTTCTGGCCTCTTCAGTGTTTTGTTGTTTGCTTGCTTTGAGGGTAACGGAGCCCGAGGTGTGGCGACTGTCCCTCACCTCAGAGTTACGGAGGGACGCGAGGCCAGTTTGAGAGAATGACTTCCAGGCCTGCTGGTCTGGGGAGGGGTCACGCCTGACATGTGGCTCCACCGACCCTCCTCGGGCATGCCTCAGCAGTACGTTTCCCCCAGTGTTCCCGTGGGATGTCTCGTCCTAGCATTGCAGACCCGTGCAGGGCACGGCGGGTGCTTGGAAGGAGCTGGCATTCCCAGGTTAGCAGAGGCGCCTCCGTAGGAAGGGAGGTGATGGTCCCTCTCTACCAGGCGCGCAACACCCATTGGAATCAAAGGGCTTCAGCCCCCCCCTTTCCCGTCGTGTGTGGCAGCCCGGGATGAGACATCTTCCCGGGCACAAACACAGCCGCGCCCAAGCACTTCACAGGTCTTTAAAAAGACCATTTGCATGTTAATGAGGCCTTGCTGTCGTTTCACCCCTTCTAAGAGCCCCTGCAGCTCCACTCTGCCTAGATTCAGCCCCCCCCCCCAAAATGTTTGCTTAGCCCCCCCCCCCCGAAATTTGGCTCTAGTTGCGCCTCTGCGTAGGGTGGAAGGATCCGAATGGCAGATTGGCCTGGAGGTTCCGTGTGTGTTCAGAGGGGGTTCACCTTCCCAGGCTCTGGTTTTCATACTGCTAAGGGATGTGAGGCGACGAATGTGTCCCACTGCGCATGCGCAGGTGTTCCACGCGTCATAAAAGCACATGGCTCATTCAGATCGGATTTTTGCAAGAAATCATGACAAGAACCGCTCACTGAAAACATTATAATCCTGTGGAGAGTATCGATTCCTGTCACTTTAAAATAATTAGAATCTTGCTGAGAAGTGCCAGTGCTGAGCAGTGTGGTACTGCTGGCCCATGAAAAGTTTTAAACTGTTGCTGAGAAGTGCAGAGCAGTGTGATACTGAATTCCCATTGAAAGTGTTAGAATCTTGCTGAGAAGTGCCAGTGCTGAGCAGTGTGATAGCGCTGTTCAATTAAAACGGTTAGGATCTTGGTGAGAAGTGCCAGTGTGGTAGTGCTGTCCTGTCAAAAGTTTTAGAATTTTAGAAGTGCCAGTGCTGAGCAGTGTGGTACTGTTGGCCCATCGAATGTGTTAGAATCTTGCCGAGAAATGCCATGCTGAGCAGTGTGTTACTGCTGGCCCATTAAAAGTGTTAGAATCTTGCTAAGAAGTGTCACTGCTGAGCAGCATGATACTACTGTCCCATTATAAGTGCTAGAATCTTGCTGAGTAGTGTCATGTTTAGCAGTGTGGTACGGCTGTCCCATGAAAAGTGTTTGGATTTTGCTGAGAAGTGCCAGCGCCGAGTAGTGTGGCAGTGATGTCACTTTAAAAGTAACAGAATACTTTTGAGATGTGCCATGATTTCATTTGATAAGTGCCAGTGCCATCACACAACAGGAATCCTGTAAAGAAGCGCCACCACTGTAGAGTTCATTTGATACCTGCTGATAAAAATCTGCACAGTCCCTTAAAACTATTAGAAAAAAACTGAGAATTGCAGCGGCTGTCCCATGAAAAATATTCAAATGATCCATAGGCGTGCGTACACTGTCCGACAGAAAGTGTTCGATTACAGCTGATACAGGCCAGTCCCTCTCATCTGACACACAGGAGTCCTTTTGAGAACCGCCAGTACTACTTCATTGTGCAGAGAAGTTCCTGTAGCTGTCCCAATTCAAGTACGGAAGCCTTAAAGACCATGCTAACAATATCCTACCATAGTTAACTATTTTATGAGATGAGTCAGTTGTGTCCCGTGAACGTCATGATATATTCACGAGAAGTGACACTACTTTACTTTCAAAACCTGTCTCTGAAGCCCTGTTACATCACAGCTCCCTATGTGGGCTACAATCCAGCCACCAACGGACCCCTCAAGAATGAAGGCCAGTATCAGCCAGTCATTACTTATCTCAACCACCGACCATCTCACTTCCTCACAACATCCCTCTCCCTCACTACATCACTGTTTCACTACCTCACTCTTTCTCACTACATAACTCTCTCTACCTCACTACTCCACTCTATCTCACTACCTCACAACTTCTCTCTCTCAAAACATCACTACCTCACTCTCTAGCTCACAACCTCACAACTTCACTCTCTCTCACTCACTACCTCAATCACTCTCTATCTCACTACCTCACTCTTTCTATCTCACTAACTCACTTTCACTCTCTTTCACTACCTCTCTCTCTATCTCACTACATCACAACATCACTCTATGCTTATATATCACTACCTCACAACATCCCTCTCCCTCACTACCTCACTCTTTCACTACCTCACTCTCTCACTACCTCACTCTCTATCTACCTCACTCTCTATCTCACTACCTCACTCTCTATCTACCTCACTCTCTCTCACTACCTCACTCTCTATTTCAATACCTCACTCTCTCTCTCTATCTCACTACCTCACTCTCTCTCTGCTAATGCAATAGGTATCACATATGCAAAAAAATGCCAATAGAAATGACAATGCCATTTATTTAGGGATACAAAAATAATAAAAAAATAATGAGCAATACCAGTAGCTCTACCTATAATATTGCTGAGACCATTGCATTGTAAATGCTTGTTTCAGTTACAAGTGATCCATTCCCTTTTGATTCGTGATAAATGTTTCCCTACACATAACCCAAAAAGTATCAAATGATCAGCAATTTACTATAGGCCTATCCACAACCTTGAACATTTCCTATATGAGCCTGACCTCAGCGCATAGAGCCGTTCTAAACCCTTTATTATTAACATTTTATCTGCCAATGTTCGAAGAATGTAGGTATTGGTATGGTTCTCCAGTTTTGCAAAATTATACGTCTGGCAATGAGAGTAATCACTAATTGTATTTTACTATGATCGAATTTTAGCTTCAGATCAGGAGAATAGCCCAATAATATTAAAAGTGGGTCATTTGGCGAATCGATCTTTACCGTTCGCCTACAATACTCCTATATGGAGGTCTAAAATGCCATGATCTTTGGACACTGCCAGATAATATGGGTACAGCTTCCTGGTTGCTTTCGTCAAGCATCTAAAACAACTAGTTGATCCCTGAGGATTCATGTTATGCAGAAAGGCTGGCGTCCTATAGAGCAGCTACTTAGTATAGAATTGTATTTGTCGAAAGTTCGTACCCTTTAGCAGGGAGAAGATACATACATTTATCTTATACCATGACTCTTTCTCTATATTGCTCTGATCACTCTACAGCACACGCTCCATCTCTTGATCAATCTACTTATGCAGACATCTCTGGGTTTTTTTCAGTTTAAATTTATGTTGTTGCAGATCGAAGGATAACTCTCACCCAAAAACGACTTGAAACCTGAGCCTGGTGACGTTAATGCAAAGAGCTGAGGTACAGAGTTGTGTGGAGATGTACTGAGAAAAGAGAGTTAGAATTGATTAGTTGAAATAGAGAATGTACAAATATAGAGAAGCTAATTATAAATTGAAAAAAGAATTAGAAGTAGTGAGAAGGGAGTAAGGCAGTGAGTGAGAGGGGTAGAAAGAGAAGTGCAGTGAGTAGTAAAGAATAAAGAGAGATGGGATAAAGGGAATAGAGGAAGAAAGAGGAGAGGTGTAAAGATCAGATTGCGGATAAATGGAGAGGTAAATGGAGACATTAGTGAGAAGAGATGAGGTAGAGAGAGCTTAAGCATATGATGCCAGTTCGCAGTATTTCCCAAAGCATTTCCAGTGAGGTTGGGGAGTGGATTTGGTGCCAAGAAGGTGGCATTCACCCATTTTAAAATGGGATTAATTCCAATGTCCAAGGTGCCTGAGGCGTGCATTCAGTGAATCATGATTTATAAATGTAACAATTACTAACATTTAGGGCCTCATTACAATGGCGGCCAGAGGAGTGTCTGACCGGCATCGTAGCGAGATGGAGACCGGACAACAAGTAGTCGGCAGCTCCACCCACCATAATATGATGTGACCGCCATGTAGGCGGTCAGAAACATACCTCTTAGTATTGCAGCTTGTGGAGACCCATGGTGGGTTGGGGCCCTGCTAAGGGCCTCCAAATTCCCTTTCCAACAGCCTTTCCATGGGGGTGTGACCGCCATGAAAAGGCTGTGGTAATGGACATCGTAATCACTACGGCGGGATTATAGTTCGACTGCTGTCCCGACGGGCTCCTTTAGCCTGTCGGAGGTGGCAGTCTTTGCCCCCGCCTGCTGTGCTGCGACTGCCAGCATCTTAATCTGGTGGTCGCATCATTTATCTGGATGTTGGGCGGACCGCCACCGATGTCGGTGGTGGTCCGCCCGCCATCCTATTGAGGCCCTTAGTGTCTGCTCAGGTACAAAGTGAAGAAGAGGGCCTTCAAAGTTGAGGCTTGTCTCTATCTACAAAGTCCTCAGGTTGACGCTGATGACCCATAAAGCTTGAGTGCTTATAATTCACCCTATCTGCCCGGGGTAGAGGTCTGCCTTCATTTTACCTGCAGACTGGCAAGAAGACGGCCTTTAAAACCTAGGTTGACCAGAGTTTGAGAAGCAAAATCTGGGACAGGCCGGATACAAAAGTCTTTAGCATTATTTTTATATCTGTCCTGTCCAGATTTTTGCGTAGTCCTGTAAATGTGTACACATATTATATATATATATATGTGTGTGTGTGTGTGTGTGTATATATATATTCACTTAAAAAACCATAGGTTTCACACATGTTATAGTTAGGTGGACATTTCACTCGTAAAAAACCAATGAAATTCCCCCGTTATAGTTAGTTCAGATAACTATAACTCGCGCGCCCGCAATCCACTGCTGATGACTTCACATATTACATCACTCATAACATGGTCAGTGGCATCACTCATGACATCACTGATGACATCATCCTTGTGATAGAGTGGCGGTCGCGCGAGTTATAGTTATCTGAACTAACTATAACGGGGGAATTTCATTGGTTTTTTACGAGTGAAATGTCCACCTAACTATAACATGTGTGAAACCTATGGTTTTTTAAGTGAATTTGCAAGGTTTTTTAAATGCTAATTCCTAACTATAACGTGTGTGAAACCTATGGTTTTTTAAGTGAATTTGTACGTTTTTTTAAATGCTAAGTTATGTATGTATTATTATATATTTTTTTAAAAGGTTTTTCACCGTGCGCGCACTCCGCGATTAAAAAAAAAAAATTATAATGTTTTTTTCACCCTTCGGGATCCTTCAGGGACCCCCTGACAAAGGCTAGGGGGTCAGGAACTCTCTACCCTGCCCCCTTTCCACGTTCGCCACCTCTTTTTTTCAGTGTCGCACCCAAAACAAACAAAATGGCGGCTGACACTTCCTGATTTTGACCGATTCGAACGTTGACTGACATGTAACCACCAATCAGAATTACGCTCGCGCACGTAAGGGTGCGCGCTTATAGATATTTATGTACTTTTAACTGCAATTTTCTCAGGAACTACTGAACAGATTGACTCCATATATGCAAAAGGCACATGCCTTACCTGAGGACTACCTCTCTGCCAAATTTCAAGTAATTCTGTTCAGCCGTTCGGGCTGTACCTTCGACTAAAGGTCCTACGGGAAAATGCATGGAGAAAACGCGTTTTGGGACCCCCCCTTTTTTCTCGGCCCCCGCTTGACGAATCACCCCGAGACTTTCAGGGTAGGAGCTGAGCGGAGCGACCCATTAGTTTTGAAAATTTCGCGAGGATTCATCAACCGGCGCCAAAGTTATTCAAAATAGAATTTTGAGATTTCCTATGGAAGCTCGGTCCTAACTATAACTATCTACTGGCGACTGCCAGTAGATAATATATATATATATATATCTATATATCTATCTATATATCTATATATATATATATATATATATATATATATATATATAATTTCCACACATTTACAAGCTACGCTTCCATAACAATAGTTTAGTAGCTATGGAAGGGTCTCTGCCCTGAGGCCCCCACCCGCTCTTCTCACTCTATCATGCCTCCGACCTTCTAGTGCCCTGCTTGAAAGAAGCTGATAAATTACACAAGAGCGTACCTTTCAATTCTCCTTTCGGGATGACTTGACCTTTATCCAAAAACGGGGTAATGTATCTACAATGAAAAAAAAGCACCGAGACACCGCGACAGTCCCCTGAAAACCGGGACTGTCCCAAAAATTCCGTGACGCCAGGTCACGGTGTTGCCCATGTGACCCAAAGGTCCATGTTGTGAGTAGTGCTGATAAAGGGGCCACAAGGAGCCCCTAGAGCGCTTTACAAAATAAACAAATTAACTCAACCAGACCAGGAGTACAACTACTTGGAAACCTTAAGCGATGGTATGATGATGTCAATAAAATCAAACATTTATTTAAATGCGTAAGGAGAGGACTAAAACTCGGATCCCTAGGTTTCACGACCAGAAATGTGTGAGTTTGCTTGGGGAGGAGGCATTCGCACACATGACATGAGCCTAAAGGGAAACACAGGTTGACACGAGGCAGCAGGCATACCTCATCGTCATAGCTCCGCCCTGTCCACGAGGACATGAGCTAATGACAGTACAAAAATAGAGCTTTACAACAGTCCACATGGCAGCTATGCCTGGCACGCGCTGGCATGCGAACTGTTAGCGGACCGCTGACTCACTTCCTCTTACAAGCACCCCGTGTTTCTTATGAGGAGTGACGCTGCCTTGTACCCTATCAGTTTAGGTTATTCATTACCGATGACCAAAGAAAAGTAAATCACGCTTGTGTAAAGGAGAAAAACAAGTTCCTTAATTTCGAATATGTTTCTGGTGGCTGTTCTAAGAGCAGCAGGTTCCTCACCTTGTGAATCTCGGAGAATCCGGATTGGATTTGGCAAACTTTCTGCAATCGCGCCTGCATGCTGCCCGATGGGCGACCAACTGGCAATGGTGCAAATTCTGGCAAAGGGTCAAAATTAAGGACAAAAAGTAAAAATTCAAGACACAAGGTAAAAATTCAGGACAAAACTTCGGGACCAAAGGTAAGTTTTACAGACACATCAGAGGAAGTTGGGCGATTGTATAAAAGTAAGTAAATAGACAACTACTTGAGTACAAGTCAAAATAAGTTTATATTAGGATGAGACACTCGTGCACTTCACGTTTTTTCGGTATGCGTGCAGCTTTGAGCAACGGTGCAGGTCTTTTTGTGGTATTTCATATGATAATAATCTATTTATATGGTTACTGGGCTGTCCAGTCTGATATTTTGTTTACAATTCATGCTCCTGAGCATGTTTGGTGAGAGAAGTGGTCAGGTAGATCTGCTTGGATGGATTTTGTTACTAGCATCTCATATCTGAGTGCCATTGTCAGATGTAAAGCAGCACGCATACGGTGAACTAAAGGGAGGATTGCTGTGATTAACCCACTATAGGGAATGCATTATGGGTGTTTCAACAAGTGGAACTTAAAATATGGAATCTGACTTTGCTTATGGGGGCTTCGTAGAGAGTTGCACAAGCTGACGGAAGTCACAAAGGTGCTTTTCCTTGCAGCTTTCTTAAAGAAGGCACTGTCGATACATTATTACATAATTTATTTTTGACGCCTTGCCTATTGCTACAAACACAATATACATCTCAAGCACAGCTCATGGCACTATGAGGCTCTCCCTAAAACCTTACACCTCAAACAAAACATGCAAACATTTACAAATACTAGCGTAACATTCAAGTAGCAGTTGGGTGTCACTCAAAATGTCATATGCATGATGTATAGATCCCACACAGCAAATACAGAATAGCAACACATAGGCAAGGGAGTAGCCAGAAAACTTAAATACCTCCCACTTTGAACTAAAGCTCTTATGGCACCAAGAAAGAAAAGTAAGTCATCACAACCCTCCCCAGAAGAGCTCTCTTGTCCAAGCTTCTAACCATTCATCTTTCCCTCAAACACCTGTATCCACCATTTCAAATGTACATTCTGTCATCTATTAATTCTTTTATCCATCATTTAGTCTTTCACCATTCATTCTGTCCTTCCACCTGTGTGCCTATCCATATCCAAACCTTTTCAACCATTTGCAAACCTATCCATCGTCTATCCTTCCATCCATCAATTCACTCATTCATCCCTTCATCCACCTTTCACTCATCCATCCATCCACCCTTTCACCCAATCTATCCCTTCACTCATCCATCCACTCTTCCACCCACCCATCCATTCACTCATTCACCCTTTCACCAAGCCATCCTTTCACTCATCCATCCACTTTTCCACCCATCCATGCATTCCCTCATTCATCCAACCGTTTACTCTTTCACCCATCCAGCCATCCTTTCACTTACTCATCCATCCACCCAGTCACTTATCCTTCCACCCATTCACTCTTTCACTCATCCATCCATCCTTTCGTCTACCTCTCCACCCTCCCTTTCAATTATGTATGCATTCTTTCACTCATCCATCTTTACATTCTTTTATTCACTCATCCATGCACCCATTTGCCAATCCATTCTGCCAATCATTCATCCATACTTTCACTCATTCATCCACCCACCCATCTATCCTCTCTCCATTCCCCTTTCACTTTTCTACCCATCCTTCCATCCACCCTTCACCTATCCACCCACCCATCCAGTTGCAGACAGAAGAGGCCCATCAAGAACGTCACCCTCGCTGTAGTTCCTAAAGGAAGGGGTGGGGTGGGGGAGGGTTCACTATGCCTCTGCACATAGGCAATCTGAAAACTTGGAAGTCAAGAGTCATGCATGATGCACAGTGCCCAGACATGAGGTGGCTGTGACATGGTGGTGTTTCCAGGGCTTTAAGTGGGATGAAAAAACTGAGGGTCTCTCCAAGGGGCGTGTCTGATGTAATTAAGGGCTTGGCTTAAAACACCTTAGCAAAATATTCGCTGAGCATAATGTGCCGCCCGACTGGTATTTTGCTGTTTCTGTCATTGCATCCATTAACATTAGACCTACAACAAGCCATAACTATTGGCTTTGTTAATGGATGTTTGTTGCAAAAAATAAATAAAAAGCAGCGACTATGGCTTCGTTGTATAGAATATTAAAAATGCTTCAACTTTGAAATGATGAGACTGTTTAGGAACTATAACCTCTTCTTTTTAACTTGGTACATTTGTTTTGGACATTTCTTCCATCTAACCTTAACAGAATGCCCTGCCCTAGACCGCGGCAGGAGGAGGCCCACCACATGCTGTAACACCCCAACCTGGCCCATTGTCACTCTGTATGTGGCAATCAGCCTGCATACAGAATGGCAATGGGCGGGGTGGGGCTGGTCTTGTGCTCTGAGGATGAGTGTGAGGCGGCCCCACCAGGGAGCTGAGGCCTCTCGCATGGGAACAGCTCTGGTCCCTGCAAGGCCCAAAATTATGGACAAAAGGAGTCTGTAAAAGGGATCGTTACGGACAACGGACATGAGGTCCAAATTATGGATGGTCTGTGAAATTTACGGATGGTTGGTCACCCTAGCTGACTGGTTGTGGCACTGGCCTCGTTGTCACTTTGTCACACCTGCAGACATTACAACACGCAGTCGCATATAGGCTCTCACCTGCACGCTAACCTCAGTTTATGACATAGCAATTTCCTCTCCCTCAGGTGCGAGTGCTACTGACAATTTGAGAATATCACCAGTGTAAGTGAACTGACTCAGACCCTTTCTACTCCACGAAGCAGGGACACATCTGCGGTGACAGTATTCACCAGAAAGAGCATAACTGCAGACTTCTCACTTATTCAGCGACAGCTCCTCCGCGATGGCAGTCACCCTACAGGCTCAGAGCCAGCAGCTAAGAAATAAAGCAATATTTTATTATTGTTTTATTTGTCAGCTGCTGGCTGAGCCAGCGTGTGCAGGGAGAGGCGAGCCGGGCCATGGAAGTGGGGAGGAGAAGTGGTAGGTGCTAGCTGAGGCCAGTGCAGGTAAGAGCGGTAGGGTGGTGGGGCCGGGTGAGGGGGGATTTCAACAGATGATGATGAGAGAAAATTAATTATTTATTTAATTTTCCATTGTCATCATCTGCCGAAACCCTCCCTCTCCCAGCCCCACATGCCAGTTTGGCTGGCCATCTTAGACCAGCCAAACAGTTTTGCACATTTAGGTTTCTCCAACCCAGCTGTATTGCACACTTGGGTTGCAGAAACAGCACAGACTCCCTGTGCCTGAGCAAGCATTGATCCAGCCCGCTCAGGCCAATCACCGCACTGCTCTCATGGTTGAGAGCAGCGTGGACATTGGATGGGGGGTCTGTGATACTGTCCCAGGGACTGCTGGGACCAAGACCTGCAAGCAGAGAAGCAAGACGCAGCCAGCAGCACTAGGTAAGTCTTTTATTATTATAGTTTTGTTATTAACCCCCTGACGCACACTCTCCCCAACTTCCTCTCACCTCCTCCACAAGCCTCACCACTCTTTATCTGTGCTGGCCACCACTGGACTCAATATCAAGCAATGCTACCTCAAGAAGGAGGCTCTTAGAAATGTATTTTGCATCAGGATGTCCAGCAGGGCTGAACAGGCTAAAGGACCCTCCCGAAGGATATGAGAGTAAATGCAGTAGAGCCTGGATAAAGAATGGATGCATGCCAAATGCAAGGGCTTAGCAGATGTCTAAAAACAGGAACACCCAAGGCCAGGGTCGTAGCAGCTGCCTTTGCCCAGGTGAAATGAGTCTAAATGCCATACGAGGATACTTTTTGGCAAAGGTGTAACACATTTTGGTGCAAAGGAAGATCCACCTTAATAAAATCCATTTCATTTTTTCGCACCATCAAATCTGAAAAAAATAGTTTATTATTCTCTCAGTACTCCTTAATCCCATTAATATAGAAAGTAAGAGCCCACTTAAGATTCAACCAGTGTTGCCATTGGATCTTAAGTGGGCTTCGAGGGAGAAAAGTGGGAGCATGACCTCCGACAAAAGATCAAAACCTCTCAGTGGAGGTTTCACTGAATTTCCATGGATGGAGGTCTAAATTGAGAATGTTCAGCTCTGTCCTGTTGGTGGAACAGCAGCTCCTCCTGAAGAGGCAATTGAAGAAGACGGCATATGATGACATTCAGAAGAATTGAGTACCAGACCCTCTGAACCCAATCTGGGGCTATTAGGATAAGCTGGACCTGGTACCACCTAACCTTCCTCAGAACCAGAGGGATCAATGGCAGAGGAGGAAAGGCAATAATGAGGCCCGAGTCTCACTGAACATGGGATGTTTCTCCTAGAAGGAATCCTCAGTGCAGAAACTCTAGCATGCAAAAAGCTGGGTTTTAACTTTCTCAGAGGTAGCAAACAGATCCACAGAGGGCGCACCTCGCTGGGTGAAGATGGATTGTGCCACTTTCGGATGCAGACATCACTCATGATCAGCAAGATGACGTCTGCTTAGTCTGTCCACCCTGATGTTGATAGAACCTGTCAGGTGATTGAACATCAGGAAAATCAGGTGGGATTCCAGTAACCACCATAGCTTCAGAGTCTCTAAACCTAAAGAACACTGGCTCCTGCTCCACCCTGCTAGCTGCAGTACTACGTCAGTCATGCTGTCCATCAGGACCTGCACTGGATGGAAGGAAGAAAAGCCTTTAGGGACAGTCAGATGCAGTTGATGTGATGGCAACACTTCATTGGTAAACAGCGCCCTTGACCTCCAAATGGTCTAGTAGACCCCCCTCAGCCCTTAGGTGGCACATCTATCACCACTGTAAGATTTGGCTGTGTAAAAGAGAATGGCAGGCATCTGTTGGGCGTCTGCCATCAACCATCACAGATCCGAGGCTGCCTTTTTCAAAATGCAGATGTTGTCTGAAAGTTACCCCCAGGCTGGCAAAGGCTTCTCTGCTGGGCCTACATGTGGCACCAGCAAGCTGCACATGGCCAAGAGCCAAAGATGCCTCAGTACCAGCAAGGCCAGAACTATGCTCACTCCCATAACATTTGGATCTTAGCTTGAATGTCCTGGACAAAGGTTGAAAGGCCTTCAAAGCCACCATACCCAGGATCCCCCCTATAAATCATAGGTTCAAGGTAGAACTTTGGCTTATTGATTGAGAGCAGCAGGGTGGACAGTAACAAAACTTTGCTTGCAGGTAGCCTGAGACAAGATGAGATGAGGTTGACTTCAGGAGCCAATCATCAATGCACAAGAAAACATGTATCCCTGGCCTAGGCTGTGAGCACCAACATGATCTTTGTGAACGTCTGAGAAGCTGAGGTGAGGCTGAAGGGGAGAGGTGGGGCCCATAGGCCGGTGACTACTTTGCCTATTTGGTTATTCGAAACTGTGTTGGTAGTGCCTACTCACATAAGCAAGCTGTTATCCTTTCAATGAGACCATTACAACACTGCTCCGCAAGGCTGCCACGCTGTGAATGGGATGGATCCATGACTTCTCAGCATTGCAGGAACACCTTAAATCAGAAGGTTGTAACACTTCTTAGCAGGGCTACTATATTTGTAATGGATCAGTGTGAACACACCCCAGCAGTGCAGCCATACTCTAAATCCAACAGAACTAGTACCTCTTAGCAGAGCTGCTAGATGTTTCATGGGTACGTGTTGCACTTCTAAGCAAGGTTGTCATATTTTACATTGAAATGTAGGCGCACTTCTGAGGACTATTGTATTTTAAGTGGAACTACATTGGCACTGTGAAGAAGGGCTACAATAACAGCCAGGTTTAACATGGTGGCGCCCAATGTGGCAATCTTTGTCAGTGTCCCAGTCCATGATCTCCTTCTTCATTGATTCCCTCACTACCACCCTCCAATGGTGCTTCTAATCTCTCCTTAGTGCCTCTCTTTTTTTATAGTGCTACTCATCCCAATGTAGGCTTTGTACATTACATCACAAACATATTATAGAGACAATGAGTCCTATGAGTGTGTAAATCAATGTATAAGAAATGTTACTCACGACAATGAGAATTACAAGTAGGAGGAGTTTCTTTATTCTTCTGGTAGGCATTAGCTGTTAAGAGTGCTTGGTCTGGCAAAACGAGGGGACAGAATAAATAAGTTTTATGATGCTCAGTAACCAAAGTAGATGTGCTGCATTGTGTGAAAAGGAGAGAGCACAACATAGCGTTTAGTGCAAGTTTGAGTTAGTTTAGGGCTACTGTCCAATGCAAGTTAGGATTTGCACTGAAAAGTAAGCCCTAAAACACAACTTTGCAGTAGGTTTGCATCACGCTTGTGATGCAGACCTAGTGCAAAGGATTTGTTAATCTTCCCCAGGAATGTAACATAATGATTGAGATGTCATACTAATAAAATTGTATTGCTACCCCAAGGAACCCTTTTTAGCGACCTTAGAATGATGAAAGATTGAAGGTGAAAACAAAAAGGTTCTTAACCAATTCCTCTTTGATGCCAGTTCATAGCTCAAAGTGCTATATTAGAAGGTTGTTACTTATGAACTCCAAGTAACAAAAGGCTCTGGGTGACAAAATCAATAACTCACTAAGATTTCTACATAAAAAACGAATCTGTGATTTGTAGGTCACATGTTATGGTTTGCAGCAGGAACATTTACCCTCTATGCTACTATATCATGAGTCAGAACTGTGACTAGACACATCTCAGATGTTTCCCTCAAGTTCATTAACCACCAGAGTTATCATGCTTATGTAATATCCCCTGAAAAATGCCTGACACATAAAGATCTCTTCTGGTTGCTTTTATTTCAGTTCAGCCTTTCATCAGAGGGTGCCCCCTTGACCTTGGTATTGGTACCAGTCGCACCACCATGGGCAATACTTTCACTTCACAGCAGTACTGCTATCCCTTTAGTGTAACAGTTCTACCTCTCTTCAGCATGAATCTCACATTTTAACGGCACAGTTACAGACTATCTAAGCAGAACATCAATACATTTAGCACTGCTGCTATTATTTGAATTGGACATTAATGGCACTTCATTTCGAACAAGGACCAGAACTCCTCAGCGCACATGACATATTCTTAATGGCAAAGTGTGTGAACGTACGAGCGAGGCTGCTAAACGTATATAAGTTTAGTCCTAATAGCTTCTTGCAGTCATTATAGGGCATATTTCTAAGGGCACATCACCCTAGAACGACATTTTTAGCGATGTTCTGGTGGCGATATCCCCTCCTCCATATTTACAAAGTGGTGTTAAGCCACTTAATGTAGCTCAAAGCCCCCTTGCAACTAAGGCCCCTTTTCACACTTCACTTATCGTGAGAGGGGCGTGCAATGGCTATTGCAGTGGGCGTTCTGCCGCAACAGCAATTGCTTTTCGATGCTGCCACATAGTTACAAGGCTGGGGCAGCTTCAAAAACGAAGACGTGGGAAATTATTAATTTCTCCTCGTTTATTGCTCCTTCCATGTGTGCTGCATAATCCAGCACTCATAGAAAGACCAAATTGCCTTTCAAGATTGTTTATGTGCAAGAAGGTGTCCCTTCCTGCACATTAAGAATCGCCCCAGCAGCGCAGGCACCCTTGTAACATAGTACAAGGGTACCTATTGTGACGCTAGGCGCCAGCGCAAGGGGTGTGCTGTATTTTTGTAAATAAGGCGCATCCCTGTGCTTTAAAAATGTCGGAGAATGGTGTTACCAATTTTGGCGTAGCACCGTGTTCCGACATTTTGTTGTAAATATCCCCCCAAATTTCTAATGTGAATAACAAAAATATTGTGACAAGCCCTGAGAGGCTTTTGGCTGAACAGCCTTGGTCAAGGGTATTTGTAGGAATGAAGAAGATTAATCCGCATACATATTTAAAAATAAAACAACAATAATCAAACAATTTTTAAATACGTTTAAATTAAAATATTAACTGTAAAGTAATGTTAAAATAGCAAACATATAAACTAACAAAAATATGTAACCTAATTTAAATATGAAAGTGAACATAGAATTTTTTTTAAATTAACACTTTAAACTAAATATACAAATAATATTCATATATATGTACATATTATATTAAATATATAATTATTTTCTTTAAAATAATATTTTAGCAATTTAAAAAAGTACAAGAATTCTATAAACAATAACAAAAATAATTTTATAAGTAGATATTAAAATAATTAATTACAATAATAAAATTAAAATTCAAAATATTTTCAAATAATACATTTTTCTAACAATAATATAAACATTTCAAACAACAAAATGTTAATAAAAACAAACACAATTAAACAACAATATAAAAAATAATTAATATAAATCCAGTTTAACCAACATAAGGAAAAGTGTTTGACTTTTAAGCAGTTAGAGTTACGATTCCCACTGCAACTAAGCAACGGTAGGAAAGGCCTTAAACTAAGGAGAGGTTAAGTTTACTATTCCCACTCCAGTCTAAGCAGCAGTAGGGGAAAGTGTTGGGACTTTGGAGGGATGAAAATTTACTATTCACACTCCAGTCACAGCACCAATGTGGAAAGTGTTGAACTTCAGAGGACTTACATTTACTATTCCCATTCCAGCCTAAGCACCAGCAGGGAAAGTGTTGGACTTCAGAGAGGGTAGATTTACTATTCCCTCTCCAGCCTTAACAACAGTAGGAAAAGTGTTTTTCTTCAGAGGGGGTTGATTTACTTTTCCACACTAATCTATGCGAGAGTAGGGAAAGTGTTGAACTTCAGAGGAGTTAGATTTACTATTTCCACTCCAGTCTCTTCAAATTTTAGGGAAAGTGTTGGACTTCGGAGGGATTGCATATACCTTTCCAATTCAGTTTTTCTATTTATTTTGGAAAACATTCCCCCACAAAACCAACAGCCTGCTACAAAAAATATAAATTAATAACAAAAGTATAAAAATTGAAATATACATTAAAATGTAAAAGTTAAACTTAACTGAATATGATAAACATTAAGCAATTTAAATAATTATTAATCAATGAAATATTTTTTAATTTGTTCATGGCGGCTGGTTAAGGTGCTGCTGCTGAGCATCCCCTGATGCACAGTTTAAATATTTTGAAGGCCAAGCTGGCGCGATAACGGTCATGGTTATGCCACGCAGAGTAAAGAGAAGCCAATTGGGAAGTTTTCGATGTCCTCCTCTCTTTTATTGTTGAGCTTGCAGTGCAGTGCAGGAGCTTCATGGGAGGTCCGCTCACTTTGAGATGCACTGTGTCACTGTAACTTGGGACCAAACTGCAGCAGCAATTGTGAGGGAGAGAGAAGATATGTGGAGAGGGTTTCTCTTGAGCAAGAGGTGAAGCAACAGCAGCGCAAGTGCAGGCTTCAGCAGATCATTAGCCTGGTATTTAGAGGGGAAAACACCAAAGCGGATGTCAGGGAGATCCTTGATTGGGAGGGTGTGACTCAGCAGTGCGTCCTGGACATAGTTTGGCACCCCTGGAGCTTGACAATCAGCAGGAGCTGGCCTCATTAATCCAGGTACTTTGTTGTCTTTCAAGGCTGAGAGAAAAAGGCCATTGAAAAAACAGCACCAACTAAGACTATCAAGCCGATACCAACTAAGGTCAATAAAGGCAGACTTTAATTTACCAGGGGGAGCATTAAGCCTGCTCTGGCCCGGTCTATACTTTGAAAACCTAATAAATTTAAGAATAGTAACAATATATATCGGGCAGATTAGGTAAGAAGGCGAATGCTAATACCTCTTAAACAGATACATTTCAAATAGCATATACTAGAGTTTCCCCGAGACCTACACCATTACTTAGGTCCTTTTTAAAAATTAGGCGAGACCCTACGGAGGATAATACATTGAAGATTTCTTTAATGACAAAAATACACCTCTCAGTTTCATCTCCCCATGTCACTCGCATTGCCACAAGCTGTCCCATCAAATCAAGATAGTATGAAGGCGCAGAGAAAACAGTGTTGGAGGCTTATTATCTTTGGTTCCCTTGTCCAGCACACTGACTACAGTACACCTGTACAATACATCAACAGGAAATCCTATAGCTCCTATTGCTACTGACAGTGGAGAATCACTCCAAAGTGTTAATCCTCCCCTCAAGTTTTCCTAGTATTCACACCCTACCGTAATACATCATTCATGACATAGTACTGTTTAATAGATTTGAGGGTCTAACTGTATTGGGTGGTTCTAATGAAAATGAGTTATCTGCAAACGTGAGTTTATCACACTCAGTTGAGGCTTCGGTAGCTGCCATATTAGTATGCAACTCAGGCCATGTAGTAAGTGTAAATTCCTTAAATTGAGACCCTGTTACTGATACCAAAGCCCTGAATGTGAGAGGTTCCATATGTGAAACAAGTGACAAGGGTCTGGTTAAAATGTTGGAAGCAATAGCAGAAGTATTAAGAATAGGATTTGAAAAATCTGAAAAGAATCAGGAGGCTATTCGAGAAAAGTATCAAGCATTGAAAGGCAAATCATCTGATTTGGCTGGTCGAGGTTCTTTCCTAGAAGTGACAATGAGGAAAGCTGTACAAGCTATAGCAAAAAAACTCTAAAGATATAGCAAAGCTAAGAGCATATGTTATAAGGCTAGTGCTGAAAAATTAGAAAGGCTTGAGAATCAAGATTGGAAAAAAAACATGAAGATATTGAATATGCCAAAGGGTGCAAAAAGGTCAGACATAAAGGCATTTATAATTAACTTAATTCAAGAGGGATTTTTAGAGGATAAACGTTGGAAATAAAAAGGGGACCTGAGCATGGGGAGTTCACAGTTACCCTTATAGGTAGAACCTGAATAGAAAACACACTCTGAAAATGTTGGTCAACATTTGCACCTTCGCAGTGATAGAAACCAACTTGCGCACAGTTTTAAGGGTGAAATCAATAGATTATTGGGATTTCACTTATACTATCAGATCCAACCTGTGTCATGCAACACAATAGAGGCTGTGGTTAGTGGGTAGGAAAATGGTGGAGCTTCAATATTTGGGAGTGAAAGTGCAAACAAAATTTCCAGCACTCGTGAAAGAAATGTGAAATGCAGACCAATTTCCTTATTGAGCACAGACTATAAAATATTTACAGGAATTATAGCAAAAGAATGTCTGGAGTGATAGGGATATTGGTGAATGGAGATCAGCAGGGGCTAATCCCATGGAGACATTTAGAGGAATTAGTTCATTAGGTGAGCGGCTCCATAGACCTTGCCATTCAGCCAAACGTTCTTTTGGCCATAATAGCTGTAGATGTGTTAAGGTTTTTGACCAGGTTTGTTGTAAACTTCTTTGGGCATGAAATCTGGAATGCCAGAGGTTGTCAAACTCTATTAAATCATTATATTCTAGCCCCTCGGTCAGAGTATGAGTAAACAACGTATCACAAGAATTCCAAATTGAAAAAGGAACACAACAAGGTTGCTATATCTACCCAATTTTGTTTCATTTATATATGGAAATACTTGCTGAAAAGTTGTGCCTAGATAACATAATAATCCAAGGTTTTAGTAAAAAGGTGGCTCTATAGGTGGATGGATAAATTATATACACAAAGGCCCTGAGCAATCAATAAGGAGGTTTGAACAGAAGCTGGTGAATTGGGGAAATGTACAGGATATTCAATAAACAATGATAAAACAGGATTTATATCTGAGAATGTGGCAGGTGCTGTGAACACTAATATGAGATACTTGGGGATTGACATTTTTTATAAACTAGTGCGAATACCGGAAAATAATCTAAATTTGGGATTAAAACGCTGCTTAGAAACGGACAAAATCTTCTTCTGACAATATTAGGCAGAGTGAACTTAATCAAAATGTGCAATTTACCAAAGTTAACTTTTCTACTTAGCAAAATTCTATTGACCTCTTCCCCCCAGAGTTGTTCCAAGGATTCAGAGTGATATTAATACCTTTATTTCGGCCTCCCAAGCTACTCAAATAAACTGAAAAAACGAGAAGCAAACTGAGGGAGTGAGTAGCAACTTCCCAATATTCAACTACATTGCTTGGCTTTCCACCTTCAACTAATCAGATCACTGCTGTGGGCACCAGGAGACTCGGACAGAGGCAGAATGTTTCAGGCCATGTTAAGAGAGGCTCATGCAAAAATGTGGTTTACCCATGTACTTTAAGAAGGTAAGACTGAATGTCCTGGAATAAGCTGCTAAATTATGGAGAAAGTTCAAGTCTAAATTTAACATTCCATATTATAATTCTTATAACCCAATCTGGGTTTCTCCAGGCACTCCAGAGTTTTTAAAGCATGTCACGAGTCTACCTTTAAAACAGTTGTATCAAGGTGGGAGATTTTGTGGGGAAGAGGGTTTGAAATCATGGAATCACCTATAAGTTTTTACTGGGCGATCCCTTTTGAGGTTTAAATTTCTACAACTAACGTCATGGAAAAAGGCACAAACTTGGACAACTCCGGTTGTTGAAGGTTTCCTCAAGGATGTACACTCACAAGTAAACAAAAAGAAAGAAATCACACTTTGGTATAGCTATTTATGTGAAGCAGAAGCTTTGAAGAGACCAGCACCGTACAAAATCTTGGCTGGATACCTGCCAGATGAGAAGCTCAAAAATGTATGGTAAGTATCCTTTCTACTCTTTCTGAAATTGTTAGTAAGGCAAGATTGAAAATAAATCATCTTTTTACACTGCACAGGGCCTAATGGACTCCAAAATAGATGGCAAAATGGAGGAGGTCTGACTAAACCGATCAACAATGCGGGAAGTGTGGGCTCCCAGATGCAGATGACGTGCATATTTATGTTGACTGCCCTGCTTTACATAGATTTTGGGATGGAATGCGTAACATTTTGTCTGTCATTCTTAACGGGGCAAGTGAGGTAAGTCCCACCATTATTTTATTTGACATTTGCAAAATCTTGGGAAAGAATGAAGTTTAATAAAAATGTTACCTAATGCTGATAACCAGATATATGATCTGCAAAACCTGGCTAGACAAATACCCTCCAAAATTGAATGATTGGGTAGCTGTAGTTCATAGAACTAGCTTCTAAGATACATTGTGTTATAAGCCAGAGAGAAAACACTTTTGGGGTATGATAACAAACTGGCTGGAATCCGATGACTTGGTCCTATGATTATACCTAATCTAAGTCTGCGGTGCAATTGGCCGACAGTGGAAGAGGTGGTCACTGGGGAGCTTTGAGCTTCCGGCCTCATTACCTTTCCACTATTCAGAGCACGATGCTACACTTAAAAATGGAAGGTGTGTCGAGCCTTCCCCACCCCACCTTCCTCGAGTGGTTAGACAGTACAGTTAGTCGCTTGATGGGCATCGGTTTATAGAGGTTATAAGGACAGAGAAAATAAATGAAATATTTAATTTACAATTAAAAATAAATAACATTAAATTAAATTAACTCAATTTTTATTGAATTCCCAACCAATTCTTCTACATACTGAACAACCCCCTACTAAAATGTGAATTACTATGAAAAATATCAAAACTAAAATCTACATTAAAATTGGCAAATGAAACATAAATACATAAAACCAACAATTAAACAACTGACATAATTAATTATCAATTAACTATTTAATGTATAACAAAAATGAACTAATATTAAAATTAAGCTATATGTTAATTAACTTTTCACCCTATTCCCTTACAAACCTATCAACCTGCTACTACATTATAAATTACTAATTAAATACAAAAATTAATTACACATTTAAAATTACATACATAATTTTAAATAATAACAATTATACTAACAATAACACCTAAAAATATACTAAGAAATATTTATTAAACTAATTAAAAAAAATTACTTAAAAGTATAATAAAGTAAATGATTTTCATTTCAACAATATTCTCAAAAACAATTTTATATATCCAAAAATTATAACCATACCTTAGATATTCCGTTTGACGATAATTTGGTAGCGACAATATTTTCAACATGCTATTCATGTTCCATGATGTTTTTAAATCATTATTTGTGTCATTCACTGGGCACAGAGTGTGGACTCCTCTTGTACACTCTTGAGCAGGTTTGGTGGATGTTCACATAACATAATCAGTGCAAGCTTTTCTGACATGAAGAACAGCTATAGCACAGAAATCAGGAGTGCAAACTTCTCTCACAAACACAGAACAGCCAAAACCCCGGAATGATGGTTCACTAGGCTCATGTATTCAAATCAGGTATCTGTGATTGACTCTTGGGCGACCGATTTGAATCCTCCTAGGGTAGATAAAGTGATTACACCTGACATGGCCAATGATAACCATGTCGATACAACACACACACGTTCTCTATCTCTCTCTCTCTCGATCTCTCTCTCTATTTCTCTGACTCTCTTCCTTCTCTCTCTCTGTCTCTCTCTCTGTCTCTGTCTCTATCTATCTCTCTCTCTCTCTCTCTCTCTCTCTCTCTCTCTCTCTTTCCCTCTCTCCCTCCCCCTCTATCCCTCTCCCTCTTCCAGTATAGGAAGCTGAGTTGTTTCATTCTGACATATCATGTGCTGAACAGGCAGCAGCAGAATACTCTTGTCTCCATGACAGCTGTGAATAGTCCTTCCGGTCCTTTTCTTTTTCTTGCTATAGCTTTTCACTTTCTTCATTAGTTGAGTACTTGAAAAAGCAGAACTACTGGTACCAGAATGCACAGATAAAACAGTGATTTATGAACTCCCATGTCTGAGAGGAGCACCATGAGGTTTCTGTAAACAATAGTGCCAGAATGAGATATATTTACCCCCCTCCCCATCAAATGTGGCTAGTTCATCTAATCCTTTTATTTTCTGCATCCTTTTTTTGCTGTTTCAAGTTTCCACCAAGAATTCAGGAGGACAAATTTCAAAATACCAAAAAAGAGTACAACACAAAGGAACTGTTTTAGAGTGATTAAACATACACGCACTGTCACTGATTGGCAGTACACAGTATTCCTTTCACACATTTATTTCCAAATTTAGTGGGTAGCACATCTTTGTAATATTTCGAAAAACACTATCTCTTTGGTGTTTAGTTTAGTTTTTGTTTCCCTGGCGGAAGGCATCAGCTGATCAGCCAACTCGGGAACGTGGAGATTTTGACTCAGATTTTTGCTCACATCTCAGCATTATTGAAACAATGTCAATTTAAGTGACCGTTAACGTCTGCCCCAGCCCACCATTCCCAAACACTGCTAACACATGTACAATCCAAAAAAGCAACGCATTAAAATAAAATATTTCCTGACAAGCCAGGTCAACGTTTTCCACCTGCGGCTACCTTGTGTCACCTCAGAATCTCAGAGAAAAATGGAAGCATGGCTGGGGGTGATGGGGATACAGAAGTGCATGGAGGATTTAAAAAATATATTTCTTTAAATTAATTTTAATAGAACATTCCAGGGAAGGTAAATTCATTGCAGGATGCAATACCAGCTGACTAACACACAAGCTAAGTCTTAAAACTCCACCCAAGACAGTTTAACAAATAATTAGCTCTCTGAACCCCCATGCATTCAAAATAAAACCTCGGTGTAGTTAGCTCTTGTGCACAAAAAAAAAGACAAAATCTTAATCTCTGACGACTTTGATAGTCCTTGCTCTGGAGTTAGAAGTGCACCATATTCAAAACATATAAAAGTCTTCAACGGTTTTGAATACAGTTGAAAGCACCACCAAGATACTCACTCACATAAGTATCCCCCTATTAAAGTTACTGTGCAGCATACATACATATATGCAAAATTACTTTTTTTTATGTTTAAAAAGCTTTATTGAATATGTTAAACATAGTAAAACATCAATACAAGAAAAACATGGCATTGAGAGAAGATTGAAATGATATTAATAAAAATCATGTATATATAACTATCCCAACAAGCATTTACAATGCAATGGTCTCGGCAATATTATAGGTAGAGCTATTGGTATTGCTTATTATTTTTTTTTAATCATTTTTGTATCCTAAATAAATGGCATTGTCATTTCTATTGGCATTAGCTTTTTTTTTGCATATGTGATACCTATTGCATTAGCAGAGAGAGAGTGAGGTAGTGAGATAGAGAGAGAGAGTGAGGTAGTGAGATAGAGAGAGGGAGTGAGGTATTGAAATAGAGAGCGAGGTAGTGAGAGAGAGTGAGGTAGATAGAGAGTGAGGTAGATAGAGAGTGAGGTAGATAGAGAGTGAGGTAGATAGAGAGTGAGGTAGTGAGGGAAAGGGATGTTGTGAGGTAGTGATATATAAGCATAGAGTGATGTGATGTAGTGAGATAGAGAGAGGTAGTGAAAGAGAGAGTGAAAGTGAGTTAGTGAGATAGAAAGAGTGAGGTAGTGAGATAGAGAGTGATTGAGGTAGTGAGAGAGAGTGAAGTTGTGAGCTAGAGAGTGAGGTAGTGATGTTTTGAGAGAGAGAAGTTGTGAGATAGTGAGGTAGTGAGATAGAGTGGAGTAGTGAGGTAGAGAGAGTTATGTCATGTTGTCTAGAACTAACTATATCATCACCACTAAAAAGTCCAACTCAGGAAAGGGGTCAGGAAACAACTGTCCAATTTCCTTCACTCCGCAAAGGCAGAAACGAAATATAGGGGTTAGGGGAAATATACTGGTGTGAACCCCGAAAAGCAGGGCATGGCTGACAATAACATGCTTGACACTTTCTGCCCCTTTCATAATTGTGAATATATACTAAGGACCATTTCCTGCCCTTTAACCTGATCCTACTTTGTATAAATGATTCCTGCGGGAACACTAACCTTACCTGAAAAGTCTTGTTAATTTCACCCCCAACACTATTGTTGCTACTTTACCCGAGACAAATCTTTTAAGGGGAAAATGTTCATTTTCCTGAATTACCAGTTGGTATGTACAATTCTCAACCAAAGTTCCTATGTTTTAAAATGAAAACATTCTTATATTCCCAATATTTCGCTTTAAACCAAGCCCCCAAAATGAAGAGAGTAAATTACTCAATCAAATATCTTAACTGAACCTTGGCATGGAAATTGTTGGAAGGAAAGCAACTCGACCTATAGCACTCATGAGAATGAGAACAGAATCTGCAAGGGGAAATTGAAAATAATGTGCGCTTCTACGATCTGTAAGTCAAAGGCTTAAAACATGGGCCAAGGTCCGAAAAGCCGAGGTAGGGGAAATCGGCATCCGTCTGATAAGCAGGGCACATGCGGCCTTGTGTGGAGCTTTCCGGCGGAGGGAGGCGGTTTCTAGAGCAGAAATAGAGGGTGAGCTCACCATCTCGACAATTTTAGAAGTGCTGTAACACTTACGTTTCTCTCAGATCCCGAGCTGTGAAAGCTGAGAATTAGGAAAACCATGAAACTACGTTTAACTTGAAATGCGATCGTCACCAGCAGCTCCTGGCAGGGAACAACCGAAATTACATGTTGGCCCATCTACACCCTTGAAACACGCCCTGTGAGGACGCCAAGAGATGCTAATTGCATGCATGCTATACTGACTGCCGATACATGACTCCAGCATTGCTCTTCCTCCCCACTCTACTTGTCAACCAAAGGTCTCATAACCACTTGGAAATGAATCACCCTGTCCTGATACCAACCATTAACAAGGACAGGGTAAAGCGCCTGCGACAGCAAAAGAAAAAAAAAATCCAAAATAGTGGATGACACATTTCGACTGTTAAGAAGAGAACGTCTGAGAGGGTGCATGTAGAGTTGTAAATAGTACAATAACGCACCGCAGGAAGAGATTAAGAGAATGCATAAAATATGTAAATTGTTTTTTTCTCCAGAAATTAATGTATGCATCGCTAAAGCGCGCCAGTTTGATATACGAGGTGAGACGTTCCGTCTCGTCTGCGCGTCTGCAGTGTGACGAAGGTGCGACACCCTCGACACAAAAAGAACTACTGCAGCTGCTAATTAACAGAGCAAAAAAAACATAACGAAGCAGGCTCGTCGAAGGAGGGTGGGTGGGAAGTGACGGCATCCTCCTCATCCTGCAGGTATTTGTAGACAGCTCGATGCCCCCCGTCCCCTAAACACCCAACGGCGCCTGGGGAGAGGTGGTAAAGGCGAAAGTTACACCAGATAACACTGGAATATGACAAGACAAAAATAAACTCTAAGCTCTGTACTCGGGTGTCGACTCACCGACCCTCTTTTAGTCACGTCTCAGGAATATAAACACTTACCAAACATCGGTGTACAAAGGCGACAAAGCAGAGTCGCCACGACGCTGTTTGTTCACCCTCTGTCACCCCTGAACACAGTGTGGTTTAACGTGACTAAGATCCGTAAACCACAAGGTTATATTTGTTTACGAAAGAACTTACCTGAATGTCGCGGTAGACGCGAGACGAGTCAACAAACCAACTAGGCGGGCAGCGCGAGAGAGCAACAGCAAGAAGATCCTCACGGCCAGACGATGGATAAAAAATGGCGGATGGGAGCTTCCAAACTTTTTCGGATTCGGGGGCGTGTTCCTGCTGTTCGAAAAAGGGCGTGGCTAAAAAGTGGAAAGAACAGCAAGGAACACGCCCCCGAATCTGAAAAAGACGGAGCCTATTTGGAGGGACGGCTCTCTCCTCCAACGGCTGGCCTCCGTTTAGGAAGCCAGCCAATGGAGGAGAAGCTAAAAGAGAGGCGGGCTAAATAGCCACTCTAGAAAACATTAAATCTCCGACTTCCGGTTCTGCCTTCGGCAGACCGGTAGTCCTCGACCTAAAAAGGGAAATGTGAACTATACCTAGGACAAAAAGCTTTAAGGTTTTTTTTTATTTTTAAAGGGGGAAGGAAGAAAAGAAGAGGAGAGAGAAAAGAAGGAGGGGAGAGAGAGAAGGGAAAAAGAAGAAAGAAAAAAGAAAGAGGCAACAAACTAAATAAATAGATAGAAAACAAGAAGAAAGGAGTAATTGATATATAAAGAGGAAAGGTAAATGTGAAAAAAAAAATTCAGACATGTCTGGATAGAAAATCATTTAAGGGTAACCATAAAAGGTCCTTTTTGATTAATAAAGGTACAGAGGTGGCAAAAGCACGGTCAAGTCTATGATGATGACATAACAGATTCCACCAGGCAGTGCATGAAATATTTGAAGTGTCCTTCCAGTTGGTTGTAATAATCTGAAGAGAAATAGCAATATACAAATCTATAAACTTGCGTACATTGGATGAAACGTTCCAAAGAGGTGATGACCCACCCATAAATATATGTACAATTTCAAATGGGAAATTAGTGTTTAAAATATTGTTTAATTTGGACCAGATGCGAGACTGTAGGGCAATGAAAAAACATATGGAGAATGTCGCTATCAACGTGTGGGCAGGACCAACATTTCTTGGAATCAAGCATTTTAAATTTATGGAGATCGGAAGGATTGAGGAAAAGTCTATTGTAAAAAAAATATAGTGTCTGAGTGGTGCTTGCAGAACGGGAGGCGGTATGTGTTTTGGACCAAATAGAATCCCAAACTTGAAAAGAGAATTCCTGAGCTAGGTCCCTCTCCCATAAGAGTTCTGTCTTGGACTTAGACCTTCCAACTAATGGATGGGAAAGTAATTTATAGATAGCAGCAGCTTTAAGGAGAATGGAGAAGCCTGGTGGAGGGACAAGGAAAGGAGTGTTGGTGGATGAAGGATTGTATTGAGAAAACATTGAGGCTAGTGTGTTTGACAGTAAGAGGTATTGGGAGGAACGTGCATTTGAAACATGAAAGGAGTCCCAGATGTCTGAAAAGTCCCTCGGGGAGCTGTCTTTGAGCAAATGGACGTAAGTGATAATGCCTTTATCAATCCATTCCTTCCAAAATAATGCTTTATTATTAATTTTAACAAGCTTATTGTACCAGATCGGGGTTTGATGATAGGAGTCAATATGTGAGGTGAAAAAACGAGACAATGAATGGGTAAGTGTTTTGGAGTATGGGAGTAAGGAAGCGCTTTAGGGGTTGGGATAAACGAGTAGCTGTAAGAAACGAAAAGGGCGAAATTTGTGCAAGCTCAATTGAGCTCCAAGCTGTTGAAGGAGGACAGGAAGAACACGATAAAAAAGGCCATATTTGTTTTAACGTAAAAGCTGAATGATAGCGAATAATATTTGGAAAGTTTACTCCACCTAGGTCCTTGGGTTGTTGAAGACGGGAGAGAGAAATCCTAGGTTTGCGATTATTCCATAAAAATTTTATTAGGATGCAGTTAATAGTTCTGAAGAAAGAAAGCGGAAGAGAGATAGGAAGCATTGAAAGATAAAAGTTGACTATGGGGAGGGGCATCATCTTAATAGAAGCAAGTCTACCCCACCAGGAAAGTACAAGGGGGGACCAGCTTTCAACAAGTATAGATAACTTTTTCAGTATGTCTGCGTGGTTAACCTTGATAGTTTCTCTAATTGTGCTTGTGTAAAGTACACCTAGACATTTGATACTGGTAGGATTCCATTCAAAACCGGAACCACTAAACATATGAGAGAGGCAAAATTTATTTAAAGGTAAAACCTCAGATTTGTCAATATTTAGTTTATAGCCTGAGACAAGAGAGTATTCTTGTAATAGGGAGAAAAGAGCAGGCAAAGAGGTAGAAGGATTAGAAATGTATAATAAAATATCATCAGCATAAGCGGTATACTTAATGTCAATGTTCTGAAATTTGAAGCCAGTATAAGATGAAGAACGCTTAATCTTTTCCAAAAAAGGCACTAGAGCAAGAATAACAAGCATTGGCATAGCCAATAGGTCTCGCCTTTGGAAGCTTATAAGTGTTTAGCCATGCAACAGTTGCATAACTAAATGCTTATAAGGTCCCAAAAGCGATACCTATTGGGTATGCCAAGCGGCCGTGCGGCCGCGAAAGTGATCGCTATCGCGATCAAGCATCATGGCGGCCGTGGCGCCGCAAAAGTGAAAGTGATCGCGGAAAAAGCGGCGCGCGCGCACTTGCACTATAGCCCTAGGCTGACCTGGTAGCACTTTTGGAGCCCTCTCAATAAGTCTCGCCAGACCAGCACATGCGCTGGGTCAGGCGAGACCTAAAACAAGCATTGGCATAGCCAATAGTTCTCGCCTTTGGGACCTTATAAGTGTTTAGCCATGCAACAGTTGCATAACTAAATACTTATAAGGTCCCAAAAGCGAGACCTATTGGCTATGCCAAGGGGCCGTGAAAATGAAAGTGATCGCGATCACGATCAAACAGCAAAGCGGCCCTGCGGCCGCGAAAATGTAAGCAATCGCGGTAAAGTGCGGTGCGCGCCCGCGCACATGCACTGTAGCTCTAGGCTGGCCTGGTAGCACTTTTTGGAGCCCTCTCAATAAGTCTCGCCAGACCAGCGCATGCGCTGGGTCAGGCGAGACCTAGCGAAAATGAAAGCAATCGCTGTAAAGTGCGGCGCGCACGCCCGCGCACATGCACTGTAGCTCTAGGCTGGCCTGGTAGCACTTTTTGGAGCCCTCTCAATAAGTCTCGCAAGACCAGCGCATGCGCTGGGTCAGGCGAGACCTAAAAAGAAGAGGGGAAAGGGGACAGCCTTGTCTGGTGCCCCTGTGGAGAGTAAAATAATTAGATTGAGAGCCATTAACCCAAATGGAGGTAGAAGGGGCAGAGTATAAAAGTTGGATATGTTGAATAATGTGGGGACTAAAACCATGCCATCTCAATGCTCCAAACATAAAATCCCAGCTAACCCTATCTAAGGCTTTTTCAGCGTCTAAAGTGATAGCTGCAATTGGAGATTCCAATTTGGAAGCAAGATGAATGATGTTGAGGAAAGTTCTCGAGTTGTCATTGATTGATCTGCCCTTGACAAACCCAGATTGATAGATGTTGATGAGATCAGGTATGACTTTGTTAATACGAATAGCGAGAATTTTAGCATAGATTTTACAATCAGTGTTGATTAAGGAGATAGGTCTGTAGTTTTTACAAAGTGAGGGATCCTTATCTTTTTTAGGAATCAGGCATAAGATCGCCTGAGTAAAGATTCCGTCAGAGCGCCCCTCATTGAGAAAATAATTAATCAGAGAAAGTAAATGGGGTATTAAAATTTGTTTAAAATAAGAATAAAATCTAACAGTGAAGCCATCTGGACCAGGTGTTTTATCTTTAGGTAATTGAGTGATGGCAGTAATTATTTCTTTATCAGTGATATGAGCGTCTAGGGAAGTAAGATCAATAGAATGGTCAGAGGATTTGGGAATAGTTTGAAAGAAAGAATTAATCTGTGCAGATGAAGGAATGGACTCTGGAGTGTAAAGAGAAGAGTAATATTGGACTAAACAATCAAGAATTTTATCATCTGAAGAATGACGATTTCCCAGATTATCCGTGATGGAAATGATTTTGGATTTCTGCTTCTTGATTTTGAGATAGTTTGCAAGAGATTTACCGGCTTTATTCCACCCACCGTACATTTTTGCATTGAATTTGAGGAGAATATTAGTTGCAGAGTCCAATGATGTTTATTGTATAGGATTTTCACTTTGATGAGAGAAGATAATATATTGGAGGAGTTTGTAGTGAAGTATTGATGTTCGAGGTCTTTAATTTGTTTAAGGATAGAGGAAGATTGCGAGAGGGACTTTTTCTTTTTCTGAGCTACAACGTTGATAATAAAGCCTCTAGCAGCCAACTTAAAGGCATCCCAAATAAAATGAAAATGTGGGGTGGAATGAAGATTGTTGTGAAAAAATTATTCGATAAATGACGTAAATTGCTCAGTAAATTGGGTATCTAAGAGGAGGGAATTATTGAAACCCCATCTGCGACATGTGGGAGAAGGAGACGGGTAATCTAGATCTAAAATGACAGGTGCATGATCTGAAATAAGGATAGAGCCTATTTCAGAGTTAGTCATAAATTGTAAGGTATGTTGAGTAAGAAAAATGTAATCAATGCGGGAGTGGGACCTGTGAACAGGGGAGAAGAAGGAATATTCTAGAGTATCAGGGTGAGAGGTTCTCCAAGAGTCTATTATACCTCTAGAGGAGATGGCTTTGTAAAAGGATTTTTGCATCTTATTGGGAACATATTTGGTTAGTGATTTCCGATCTAGAAACGGGTCCATGAGTTGGTTACAATCACCACCTACAATTAAATCGTCAACTGCGTGCGATGAAAGAAGAGTAGAAAATTCGTTCCAAAAAACTAAATCAATACCATTAGGGCCATAAACATTGCAGAAAGAAAGTTGAGTATTGTCAATAGTAGCATTTAAAAATAACCATCTTCCGATATTATCATGAAACTCATTTTGTAACTGAACATTTAGTGACTTATGAAACAAGATGACAACACCATTCTTGTTATTCACTGCCGGAGAACAAAAGATATCTCCTACCCATTATTTACGTAGTGAAGACAAATCTTGCAGTCTGATATGCGTTTCTTGCTACAAAGCAACTTGACATTTCAATCTTGCTAGATGAGATAAAATTCTCTGTTTTTTAACAGGGTTACGAATGCCTTTAACATTCCAAGAGATAACACGAAGACCATTCATACTAAAGGTTTAGTGAAAAATAGGCACCAGAAAAAGGAGAAGTTAGAGACAGAAAAGAGTAAGAGGACAAGTAGGGGATGAAAAAGTGGACCACCGAAGGTAGAAATATTAGAATGGGTGACCACCGCATGTATGGAGACATGAAGCAGCAAAGAACCATGAATTGAAAAAGGATATAAAGGGATAAGGTAAAAAATAGAGAAGAAGAATGTTGCCAGGAAGACGATGAAGGAGGGGAAAAAGATGAATAGGAGAGGATAGAGAAGAAGAGATGGCAAGAAACCAGATGGCTTTAGCCATAACAGTCACAAAAAAAGAACAATAATGTGAGGGGGGACGGCACTAATCAAGATGACCATTCCACTGAGAAGAAACACCGAGAAGAGATAGTACTGATATGGAAGGCAATAATGGGAGGAGAGAGAATGAAAAAGAAGAGAAAAGAAAAACACTCCAAATTGAAAGTAATAAACAAAAGAAACGAGAAGGAGGAGACTACCAAACGATGAAAACAAGACAACAGGGTAAATCGGATGAGATAAACATGAAGATAATGCAGGGATGAATCTTCTGTAACAGGACAACACGAGGGGAATCTGAAAAATATGGATGGAAAAAAGGAACAATCAAGAAAAGTGATACGACATACCACAGAAAGTAAGTTTCAAGGAGAGAAACAAACAGGTATGACAAATAAATATACAATCAGGGATTGCTAAGTTCCATGAGATCTCCTCGGCGAGATTGGATGAATTTCCGAAGGTCATCTGGATCCTCAAAGGAAAATGTTCTGTCTTTATATGTCACTTTAAAGAAGCATGGGTGTATAAGACCGTAGCGAGCATTCATGGATTTCAGGGCTGGTCTGAGATCGAGAAATTCTTTTTGTCTGTTGGCTGTCGGTTTGGAGACATCTTGACTGAAGAAGAGTTTATGCCCCAACCATAATAGTTGTTTATGTTGTTTGGCATCATTACGTATTGCCATAAGATCAGAATACAACAGGAAATATGCGATGATGCCTCTTGGTTTTGTAGGAGAAGAAGCAGATTTAAGCCTGAATGTTAAAGTCCATTGATTTAGGAAAGCCAACAATCTGTAAGACTTGAGTTTTCAAGAAAGAAATCATGTCGGAACCTTCGTAACCCTCCGGAATACCATAAATGCGTAGGTTATTGCGCCGATTTCGACTTTCTAAATCCTCTGGAGTATTCTTAAGTTGAGTAACCTCTGTGGTGAGGGCATCAACCTTAGCGATGATATCTTGTGCGTCACTTATCTTCTGTTCGACATCAGACAGTCTCATATCGATGCCGGACCACTTTTCCTCAATTCTTTGAAGAGCATCAGTGGTATCGGACATAAACGGACGAATAAGGCGTAGTTCTTCCATAATATCCTCCAGCGTGAGGGGAGGAGGTGATTTAGGCGGAGAACATAGATTTTTCTTGAGACGCTTGCCAGAATTAGCTGTTGTATCTTTACGACCTCCAGAAACAACCCCAACAGCAACCTGAGGCTTGGGAGACTGCAGAGGATCCATGATGTAAAAGCCAGAGGCAAACAAAAAGCTCAAATCGAAAGAACAAACCAAAAAAGATGTCTGTACCACTGAATGACAGGTAGTCAAATTAAAGCAGCCAGCATGCAACCATATCCTTAAGCTATAATTACAGAAGATGAATAGTGCTGTACGTTAAATTGGCGGAACATAAAGCAGGCTCCTAGAAAAAATATTATATAGTCAGGCATGTATGGAGTGAGTCAGAAGTTGGTAACGTGATGAGGCAAAAATGCACTCGGTAACAGGAAATGCTGCAGAGAGAAAAAGCATTGCTGACGTGATGCTGAGGAAAAAGTATTTCAGTTTGCAGAGGAGAAAGCAGGCTCTCTAATCAGTCGGAAAAAGCAGCCACACAATTAAAATTGCAGGCGGGTCACATTGTAGTGAGAGTGGCCTGCAGTCGATGAATTAATGATGCTGAGGAGAAAGCATCACTGACGCTGTGCAGAGGAATAAATACCACCAGAAAGGAGGGAAAAAGTAGACCTTCCAAAAAATTTAAGAAGCATCCAGAGGCAAAAAGGAAAAAAAACGATGCAGCAGTACACAGGTGGGACAGCAGGAGGTGCAAGTTCCTCATAAATCAGCAGGCAAGCTTTAAGTGCACGGTGAAACGGGAGCGCATAAAATGGCAGGCGTCATCATCAGGGACGCGGTAAAACAACTCCTCCAGCAGGAAGCAAAGCTCGGTGAATCGGAGCTTCTCACGTTGCGGCCATCTTGTCGCCGCCGCCGCCGAAATTATTTACATTTTAAAAGTGTGTTACGTCAAAAAAGTGTCAGTGCTCACCCTTCTCTAAAGTGCTTTTGAATCAATAAAATGACAGTGCTAGTCCAAACTTCATAGATGTTACCGGACCCAGGCCTGAGATTTCCTTTTCCTACAATATTGGTCCATGTGATTAACTGGCACCAGGCTTCCCTCTGACTAACCTTCCACATTTTTCCTTTTCACCCATCCACCTTTGGGGCGACTGAGGATTTTCAGTGGGAGGTGATCAGCGAGGGATCTACTAGCATTGCTATGAAGTGCTCAGTGTTGTAATATTCTTGTCTCCCTACCTCCACTAATCCTAAATGAGCCCTCTTTGGAGAGGGAGAGATATCCAACTCAATTATCTTTCCTACTAACTGTAACACCCCTCTCCAAAATGTCTCTAGACGATAAAAGGCCCCTAAAATACCTAACCATCCCCCTTCCTGATCACATTTTGGGCAATTTCAAGATACTGCGGGGAGGACCTTGCTTAAGAATCCGGGTGGAAGCTAAATCCAGCTATTGAAAAAGGCCATTCGGTGAAAGTTGGCCCCAAAGACTAGAATAGCTCAAATCATAATATTTTTCCCATTGTTTTTAATTTAGCTTTATCCTAGCATACCTTTCCCATTTTGTGGCTATATTTCCAACAATCTCTTGCGATCCCAAATGAAGTTATTTATACCAATAGTTCAAAGTGGTCTTTACCTTTTCTACCCTAATCATTTGTCTAACTTCATTCTGAGAAGAATCAATATCCACACCTAAAATTATGGAAAATGACCCTTATTTCGGTATGCTTAATCAGTGTGAGTGCTCATAAAGTTCTGCTCCCAAAAACAGCGCTTGGAGGGATTTCAATCTAGCACCGTCATACAAGTCTCCTACCTTAAAACTAGGCCTGGGCGAAGCACTACGCTACGCTCGTGTAGTTTGCGAAGTTCGCGCTACTTCGCGCTACGCGAACTGCACGTAGTACAGTGCGAACACGCGTAGCGTAGTGTTGCGTAGTGCTGCGGTCATTTTTTGCTTGCTCGCGGTCCTCAACGTCAAGTTGGCGACCGCGAGCAAGCAAAATGACATCCTGGCGAGACTTTTTCCTTGTTCGCGATCGCGAGCATGGAAAATAAACCTCCCGGCGAGATTCCCAACGCGAGAAGGTCAGGTTTCTCATTGCGAGGGGTCGCGTATGCTCGCGACCGCTCGCGATGAGAAACTACCAGTTCGCGTTGAGAAAGCTGCAGCTCGAGTAAAAATCTACTCGAGCAGCAGAAAACTACAGCTCGCACTGTGCAAGATGCCATTTTCAATGATTGCACAGTGCCGGTTGCTTGTCCGCACTGTGCAATCATTGAAAACAACATCTTGCACAGTGCGAACATGTTACTTCGCAGTTCGCGAAGTGCTACGCGTAGCTCGCGTAGTGCGAACTTCACTTTGCGTAGCTTCGCGAAGTGCTACTTCGCGAACTACGCCCACCCTTACTTAAAACGGATACAGCTGCCCATATACTTATTGTTGCTTTGGTCAAACCAGGAGAAAAAGCTTGTATCTCAGTGGAGTCCCCGCATTTACTCTAGGAGTAAATTTATCTTTCAAAAATCAAATGATGTTTAGAGACTTTTATCTTACTTTTTGGGTGATTTGGGGAATAGGATGGGCCACCTTAGGTCCTGTAAAATAAAAGGAACCATATAATATTTCTGAAAATCGGGAAGTCCCAGACCTCCTTCACTCTTAGATATTGCAGCATTTTAAGTCAAATGCAGGTGTAAAAGGGTAACGTTCTTTTTTGTAATCTTTTTTTCTTTTTAAAAAAGGCATCCAGCTTACAGGGGATTGATAAAATAGGAACAAAAACGAGGTAGAATTGACTTCTTAATCAATGCAATACGACCTATGATTAATCAAGGCAGACCTTTCCAGATTTACAATGTATTTGTGATCTTAATCATCATTGAATTACACTGTTCATTAAACACTCCCATTGGTTCCTCTGAATAAAACCCCGTAAATACCATTTCAAGCATTCTCTACAATTTTCCCTCACAACTGGAGGGAGGACCCTGGCAGTAGTGTTGAACAATAGACACTTTGGGGCATATTTACAAGGGCTTATCGCCACCAGAAATTCACTTTTTATGACATTCTGGTGCCGATAAGCCCTTCGCCTTATTTACAAGGCTGCATTAAACCACTTAATGTGGCTTTACGTTGCCTTGTAAATAAAGCGGTACAAAAGGGGGTGGTGACGGACTGTTCCCATGAGGCACAAGGTCAGACTGATTTGCATATGGCCATGTCTGAACTGGGGTGGCAGAGTGGGCTAAAGAATGGTGATGGATCAAACCCAGATCTGTTGACTGGGTGTGAGTGTTTGATTGGTTCTGATGCTCCGTCCATCACCACCCCCTTTTGTACCGCTTTGTTCGCCATAAGTTGGCAGGGTATGCTCAGACGTGAGACCCTTGCTCACTTTGCCACTGGATTCAAGCAAGCCTGGCAGAAGACGGCTGAAATGCCAGAAACCGGTCCTAGGAAGCTTGTTTCCGGTCCAGGGAAGGCATGGCTTGGCAGTTCGGGCTGGACTGTTCCCATGAGGCACAGGGTCAGACTGATTTGCATATGGCCATGTCTGAACTGGGGTGGCAGAGTGGGCTAAAGAATGGTGATGGATCAAACCCAGATCTGTTGACTGGGTCTGAGCGTTTGATTGGTTCTGATGCTCCGTCCATCACCACCCCCTTTTGTACCGCTTTGTTCGCCATAAGTTGGCAGGGTATGCTCAGACGTGAGACCCTTGCTCACTTTGCCACTGGATTCAAGCAAGCCTGGCTGAAGACGGCTGAAATGCCAGAAACCGGTCCTAGGAAGCTTGTTTCCGGTCCAGGGAAGGCATGGCTTGGCAGTTCGGGCTGGACTGTTCCCATGAGGCACAGGGTCAGACTGATTTGCATATGGCCATGTCTGAACTGGGGTGGCAGAGTGGGCTAAAGAATGGTGATGGATCAAATCCAGATCTGTTGACTGGGTGTGAGTGTTTGATTGGTTCTGATGCTCCGTCCATCACCACCCCCTTTTGTACCGCTTTGTTCGCTATAAGTTGGCAGGGTATGCTCAGACGTGAGACCCTTGCTCACTTTGCCACTGGATTCAAGCAAGCCTGGCTAAAGACGGCTGAAATGCCAGAAACCGGTCCTAGGAAGCTTGTTTCCGGTCCAGGGAAGGCATGGCTTGGCAGTTCGGGCTGGACTGTTCCCATGAGGCACAGGGTCAGACTGATTTGCATATGGCCATGTCTGAACTGGGGTGGCAGAGTGGGCTAAAGAACGGTGATGGATCAAACCCAGATCTGTTGACTGGGTGTGAGTGTTTGATTGGTTCTGATGCTCCGTCCATCACCACCCCCTTTTGTACCGCCTTGTAAATAAGGCCCCTTTTCACGCAGTACTTAGCGGGAAAGGGGTGGGCAATAGGTTTTGCAGTGGGGGTTCTGCCGCAACACCCATTGCTTTTGACGCAGCGCCAAAAAAAAGACCAGGGAACACCTTGTCTTAACCTGGCGAAACAAGGAGAAATTATTCATTTCTCCTCGATTTTGCTATTTCTATGAGTGCTGCATTATGCAGCACACAGAGCAAAGCGCCACTAGTGAGTGGTCATGTGCAGGAAGGTTTCTCTTCCTGCACATAAACAATCATTATTTAATGACGAGTTGCAACTTCTATGTGTGCTACATAAAGCAGCATGCATAAAATTTACAAATCGCCATTAGAGATTGTTTATGTGCAGAAAGGGACGCTTTCCTGCACATGAATAATCATTTCCTGCAATGTAGACACCCTTGTATTATGGTGTTGGAGCTAGGCAGCTAGATTAGTCGCCAGCACTAGGGAAAAGCATGGGTGCACCTCATTCTTGTGAATACGCCGCATCCCTGCATTTTTAAAGTGACGGAGCACGGCGTTAGCAATTTTGACGCTACACCGCGCTGCGCCAGATTATTGTAAATATGCCCCTATGTTTTCTCCTCATTCATTTTATAGTTCCCTACGCTTGTAAAAGCTTTAATAGATTGCAACACAGTATTGATGTTATAAGGGGTCGGGTTTAAAAAATTGAGCCATATTATCCATGTACAGCTTTATTTTAGACACAGATGTTCAGATTAAACCAAGTATATTGTCAGGGGGTTCAATAAAAGGGCAAATAAAAAAGGGGAGAGATGACAACCTTGTCGAGTACATAACCTTGTCGAGTACCATGATTTCTGCAAATTTTCCCTGCGGGCGAATTATTAATTGCAAGCTGTGCTGAGGTTCCATGGTGTAATAGCTGAATGGATCTCACAAACTGGGGTGGAAACCCAAAGTTTGGAATACACACCTCCAGTTCATTAGATCAAAGGCCTTCTCTACATCTATCAGCACAATCTCAGTCCACTAATAAAACCGTTCTAATACTCAGCTATAAGTGAGGGGGCCACCTTGTGGATTCTATTTACTAAACGTTTTGTATAAACCTTATAATCGGCGTTCAACAAAGCTATTGGTCTATAATACCTCAGATGTGTTGAGTGTTTGCATGGCTATAAAAGATTTACCAATAATCCGAGACTTGCCCTTCACCAAGCAAATGATTGCAAAAGAATGGCCTTAGGGGCACTAAGAGTGGAGGCAGAGGTTTTTGTAAAATTATGAGCCAAACCCATCTTCCCCTGGGGCTTCACCATTAGGAAGCTGCTTTTTGAATCTTCAGCCTCCTTCTCTGATATAGGTTCTAATAAGATGGAGGATGCTACCACCGTCAATGAAGGCAATTGTAAATACCTAAGAAATTCAGCAATTTGCTTCTTCAGTGCTTGATTTTCTTGGTTCCCAGCGTGTTCATCCATATACAGATTCAGTCAATAATTAAGAAAAGCCTGGTTTGAGGGGGGGGGGGGGAGGTCCCAGATTATGGCAAACAAAATTTTAATTAGCCCTCTTTTTAGCATGCCAAGCTAAAAAACAGCCTATAAATTCTCCTTCCTCATACACCTGTTATTGAAAAGTCCTATTATGAATTAATTCCCTTTGAAGACAGAAAAGTGCATGGAGGATTAATGTAATTTCAATTTGGCTCCTGAGGTATGGGACTGGTTGGAGGTGATTGGACACCCAACAGCTGCCCCCAGAAGAGACCAGGCAGAGTCCAAGACAACTAAGGTTGTGGCAGATACTGCACCAGCAGGCCCTAGTACGCACAATAGGTGGGCGGCACTGGAAGAAGGAAACAAGGAATCAAAGGGGGAAGCCTCTAGCACAGTTGGTGAGAGGGACAAATCCGCCTCACTAATGGTAACCTCAATGACATCAGAAACAATTATTTGATGGTGGCATGATGACTACCTGGACCCGCATCGCGACCAAGATCATTCGATGGGGAGTGGAAATGTTCTTAAATAGAAACCCAAGGCGGACCCCAAGGATCTCAAGAACTTCCGACCTATCTCCCTGCTCCCGTTCCCGGTGAAAGCCACAGAGAAAATCGTCAGCAGACAACTGACCCGATACCTCGAAGACAAAAACATCCTGGACCCATCCCAGTCCGGCTTCCGCAGCAACCACAGCACCAAAACCGCCCTCATCGCCGCCACTGATGACATCAGGACCGTGATGGACAAGAGAGAAACAGCTGCCCTCATCCTTCTGGACCTATCAGCCGCCTTCAACACGGTCTGCCACCGCACCCTAAGAGCAAGCCTCTACGACGCCGGAATCCAAGAGAAGGCTCTGGACTGGACCACATCCTTCCTCCCTGGCAGAACCCAGAGCGTCCGCCTCCCACCCTTCTGCTCCAAGACCACCGAGATCATCTGCGGCGTACCACAAGGATCCTCACTCAGCCTGATATTGTACAATATCTACATGGCACCACTCGCCCACGTCGCCCGACAGCACAGCCTCAACATCATCTCCTATGCCGATGACACCCAGCTGATCATCTCCCTCACCAAAGACCTTCTCACCGCCAAAGCCAACCTCCACAGGGGAATGAAGGCCGTCGCCGAATGGATGAAGGACAGCAGGCTGAAGCTAAACTCTGACAAGAAGGAGGTCCTCATCCTCGGCTCCACCCCCTCAGCCTTGGACGACTCCTGGTGGCCTACCTCCCTGGGAACAGCTCCAGCACCCACCGACCACGCACACAACCTGGGGGTCATCCTCGACTCCACCCTCTCCATGACCAAGCAGGTCAACGCCGTCTCCGCATCCTGCTTTAAAACCCTCCGAATGCTCCGCAGGATCTTCAAGTGGATCCCCTCCGAAACGAGAAAAACCATCACCCAGGCCCTCGTCACAGCAGGCTGGACTACGGAAATGCCTTCTACGCAGGAACAAATACCAAGCTCCTGAGACGGCTGCAACGCATCCAGAACGTCTCGGCACGACTGATCCTCGACATCCCCCGACGCAGCCACGTCACCGCCCACCTGAGAGACCTACACTGGCTCCCCGTCAACAGGAGGATAACCTTCAAACTCCTCACCCACGCACACAAAGCCCTACACAACGCTGGACCAGCACAGCTCAACAGACGACTCAGCTTCTACACCCCCACCCGCAGCCTCCGCTCAGCCAGCCTCGCCCTTGCCACAGTCCCCTGCATTCGGAAAACGACTGCCGGCGGCAGATCCTTCTCCCACCTCGCCGCCAAGACCTGGAACACCCTCCCCACCAACCTACGACAGACCCAAGACCTACTGGCCTTCAGAAGACTTCTCAAGACCTGGCTCTTCGATCAGTAGCAGCTCCCCCTCCCCCCCCCCCCCAGCGCCTTGAGACCCTCACGGGTATGTAGTGCGCTTTACAAATTCCTTGATTGATTGCAACACTAGTCCTCTGCAGGAACCATACACCACCACTGACAGCACCAAGTTCATTAAAGTTCTTCTCAATTCAACATAAATGTTTTACATAAAAGCAGACCGGTAACCTCCATTCACGCATCGCCTTCGCATCGAAGACTCAGCAGACTCAGCTGATCTCCTTTCAGATCCGCCATCACTGGCTGCCACTAACCCTCGCCGGCACGAAGGATTGCTTATCCGCGGGCATTAACTGCCCCTCATCCAGACCTAGGACGGCTCAAAACCTTCTTGAAATTCTCAGAACAACTACCGCCCGATCCCTCCCGACTGGGTCCTGCCGTTTAGGCTCCACAGGAGCGCTCTAAGGAGCAACCCTCCACTTTTCCCATTCTTGACGGCGTCTCGCTGTCTACTGTTCCTTTCTCCAGGACCACCGCTTCCCTTTTCTGTTCTGTTTTCCGGCTAACGCGCGCCAGGAGACATATTTTCTGCTGCACCTGTTCAGCGTGTATGATTGGAACGGCTCTTTCCAACTATTGATCTTCACAACACACTTTCCCAGGCATTCCATCACCTTGCTAGTCCTGAAGAGATCCCACCATCCAATTGGGGATCGAAACGTCGTCGACCTACATCTCTAATCTCCTGATGATACACTGCAATTTTGTACTAGAGCATGAGATGTTTTTCAATTGTGACTTTCAATAATCTTTATCCTAGATACACAAAAAGTCACATTTTAAGTCACTTGCCTGCGGTTAGGAAATCGGCTGATTTCCTTTTACTACTCACGGGCTGCTCACTTATCTCACCACATGTATTTTTTGTTCTTAGCAATTGTATTATAATTAAATCACCTTCTGAATATAACATTAAATCCAATTTTTGATTGGAAAATTGTGATATTTGAATTGTATCTAGATTTGAATGGGACCTTGTTTCTTCTAAATAATCTTGTACCCTTGGTCCCTTCTGATCAATAGGGTTTCCTTGTTTCTATTTTTTTTTACATAAAAGGGAGACACACACTTAGGGCATTGGGAGGTGCAGTAGTTTTATACCCACCGCACAAGATTGTAGGGAAGGGGTTTGGTTTGGGGCTTGGAGGTTCAAGCTAATGGTTCTAGACATTGGCTACAGTTTCTCAGGTGGATGGTGGGTGAAGAAATATACCTGACATACATACATACATCGTGGGGCATATTGCTTTAACCTCCGCATATGTTCATTGAATGTTAATGGCCTAGAAAACAGAGTGAAATGGGAGATTGTCCTGAAATTTTGGACTAGACATTACCCAGACATTCTCTTGTTACAGAACACTCACCTGGTGGTCAACAAATGCAGTTTCCTCAATCGATGGAGATATTGGCTATTAGCCCATGATGGGTTTTCTGTGAGCACCAGAGGTGTAGGGATACAGGTCAGCAGGTCTATTCCCTTGCAAGTCACCAAAATCTGGGACGTGACAGATGGGTACCATGCGGTGGTAAGTGGATGTTGGAACAGAATAATTCTGGGGATAGCCTTGTGGACCTCCCAACAGGCCTACAGATGGATGGGTTGAAATGGTTGAGGGAATTGATAAAAAAAATCTCAGATGCCCTCTTGTGAGGAGACCTCAACTTGACTGTCTGGAGCAATCTAGATAGGGTGACCTTGTGTACAATGGCAAGAACTGACATGAACCTAGGTGCATTCCTGAAGGCAATAGAGATGGCAGAATTGTGGAGGGTGGAGCATCCAGGGCTGAGGCAATATTTGTATGCTTTCAACTCCATGAGATCCATGTCCAGACTGGACTCCCTCTTGGTGCTGCAGTGCAGGATGAGCCGCTTCAGAGACATAAGTTCCCTACCAAAAGGCTAGACCACCCATGGTTACAATCCTTTGTACCGGTTTTAGGCAACTACGGGTGGGATGGAGGGTAGTCCCTTTGGATTTAATGTACTGAAACAAAGGAAGTTCGTTGTGGAAGCTACTTACCACTTTAAATATAACAAAGGGTCGGCAGAGTGTGGGATAGACTTATGGGAGGCATATAAGGCAGTGATATGGGGACATGTCAATGAAAAATGGAAAGAGCAGGAGAAAGAATGCCATAAAGTGGAGTCAAGGCCGCTACGCTGGTGTGTGGATTATATGACTTCCCTCTTGCCAGAGCTAGCCCACGATATAGACAGCCCAAGAAGAGTACAGATCACAGGCTAGCAGAAGGCGAGGGTGGAGTATTGGGTAACACAAGGGAGGTTAGACAATGTGAGCAATAAGGCAGAGAAGCAGCTGGCCTGGTTTACACACCCTGAGGAGCGACAGAGGAGGATAAGTAAAATAGCAGGAAAGACGGAATCCTAGTAGATAGGTTGGACAACATCATGCAGGCGATTGCTAGCTATATCTGGTAAGTCTGTACCAGTCACATACTGGGCCGCAACTAAGAGGCCTGGAGACTTTTGCCAGACATTATGGCCGGATGCTTAGGGAGGGTGCCAGGACCTACCTAGAGGGTGTCATTACGGACACCAAGATCTCGGTGGCCCTGTTGCAGAAAAAGGATAGAAGGTCCCCAGGCCTAAACGGGCTGCCCCCTGAATTTTTTTAATGTGTGCGCTTACATATTGTCCAGCCTTTAAGGATATATTTCGTAAAGCAAGGGAGAAGGGAGTCTTTCTGCTGGATTTGCAATAGGCCACTATTGTTCTTATCCATTAGAAAGGAAAAGCACCAGAGAACTGTGGCTCATATTGACCAATGTGGCTCCTCAATGTAGAAATGAAAATACTGGTAAAGGTAATGATAACTCACATATTGCAGATCATTGAGTCCCTTGTGGCCCCTGACCAATCTGGCTTAATAACCCATAGAGCATCGAGACTCAATCGTCATTGCTTATTCAGTTACATTGCATACAGAGACCCCTTAAAAGAGCCAGCAGTATTGCTGACCCTGGATGCTGAAAAAGCATTTGACTGTTAGAGAGGCCTTACTTACGGGCAGTCTTGAGCAAAATGGAGTTTGAGCCATCGTTTCAGCAACAGGTCAAATTGCTCTATAAAGACCCCATTGCCTGGGTTCAAGTAAATGGCACGATCTTGGATTAATTCACCCTGAGTAGAGGTACGAGCCAGTGGTGTCATTTATCCCCCTGCTATTTGCATTGCATTTGAGCCAATAGCAAGGTGGATTCAGGGAGATTCACTGGTTCGAGGGTTGTCATGGGATCCGGACTGGGAGGGCGTCATCTCATTGTACGCTGATGACATTCTCCTGTATCTGGCAGACCTGGCCCAGATGATCCTGAGCATCCTAGAAATGTTGTGAGTATTCAGCTCCTAAGAAGGGATCAGAATCAACTGGAACAAATCAGTGGTATATCTTTTGACGGAGCCCGCAGCTAAGTGGACCTGCCCCATACAGTGGGAAAGTAGATGTTTTACATACTTGGGGATCTACGTACACATTAATGAAGCTTTGTTTTACAGGAGAGATGTGGATCACTGGTGAAAATTGCCTCCATCTTTGTTGGATAGGGTAGCCCTCTATAAAATGATTTCTCTCCCCAAATTCCTCCATGTTTTGCAAAATACAATCTTTGAGGTTCCCAATAGTTTTTTGTATGGTTGACGATGTTACCGGATTGTTGATATGGGATAGGGGGGATACCCAGGATTGCTCTTTCTGTGCTGACCATGGAGCCGTGGTAAGCTGGTATAGCTTTGTCACATTTACAGCTCTATTGCTGGGTGCCCAGATTCTGAGCATTAACGACTGGGTCTTTGCGACCCAGCTTGAGCCCTCCCTTCTAGTAAACAGGCAGGACATTGATCCAGCAGGCTATGTTTATCAGTTATACAGTGTGGGGAGGCTGACCCCTCTCCTGCTCCGACAGTTATGATTGCTAGGACATGGAATAGGGCAACGCAGGCAATGGGTTTGATAAGATAAATTAACACTGGAGACCCCTCTGTGGGAGGCAGAGGTCATCAGAGGTCTGCGGGTGGTAGAGACGCACAAGAAATGGGATCTCCTGGGCATTTCCAAGGTGGGCGATATCTGGCGGAATAACAATGTGAACCATGGTCCCCGAATTGCAAGAACAATATGCATTAACTGGGAATCAGTATCTCAGATACCTACAGATACAACACATCCTGCAATACAGGATTCTTGCAGCTGCCTTGACTTGTGCAGTCTCACAAATCTACACTACACTGCTTACCAACAGTCTTCCACAGCTGAATGTTTTAAGGGACGGACAAGTGGTAACAAGACCTTGGCAAGCTGGAAGTTGAAGCATGAGATCTCCTTGCAGGTACTCAAGGGAGGTAGCCATACGGGTGGGCTCCATGTGTCCCATCTTAAAAACTCTATAGAGCCTATTTCACGAGAACCAGGTTGTTCCGAATATGTCAACCTGCCACAGATTTGTGCCTGCAGGGATCCGGATAGATGGGTACACTGTTACATACCACCTGAGCCCACGTCTGTTGAGGTAAGCTATCCTCTGTGACTGAGGTTTCTGTGGTACTAAACCAGCATTTGGGACGAACATACCTTAGATAGACACACACTTCTCTTTTGTAATGTGTCTTTGTTGGTTGCTCAGTGTGACATTGTCAGATACTGGGGTAAAGCCTCGGTCCCGACAATGGATGAATGGGAATCCAATATGAACTGGTGCATGAGATCAGAAGAGTTGGTTTACAAGGACTGGGCTATCCGTGTACATTTGAAAAATATGGAGTCACAGGCGAAGTGCCTTGGATGACTTGGAATGAGGAGGGGCAGTCAAGGAGCACCATATGTTGGGGTGAACACCTACCGCTGAAGGCATTGTACATGTGAGAACTGAATGTCAGCCTTGATTCTTGCTGCACTTTTATTTGCTTTATGTAAAGCATTTGCAGGAACTGTAAACACTGTATTCTTAGTCCTATGAAGTCATGATTTACCATCATCTTTCTTTTAATATGTGGTAAACCCAATAACAAGATTTTTTTTTAAGTTGCCGACATAACTATATGTAAGGACAACATTGTGTAACTTTAATTCACTATCCCTTATGCAAAGATTTTTTTCTCCAAATGTCAGTTAACTTCAGATGCATTTTGTATGTCTATTTTTTTTAATATTATATTTCATATTTTATGTATGTAGTTATTAAATATATACAAACATAACTAAAGAGGCATTCTACCACTTAATCATTTCAATGGTATGAAGCATGCTAGGATGAATGTTGCCTCTGTAGGTTTATTTTGTGATGACTCAATCCAACATACATGTACCTATTTCAAGAAAGATGTCATGCACGGAGACTTGTTTTGGCAGTTTTGTGAAGTCATGGTTCAATGTTTGAGGAAATAATGCACATATCATCAATAAGGTGAAAACCTGAATGGATTACTTTAGATATTACCATGGCAAGGGGAAGTAAAAGACTTCATAATGTCAATCTTCCTCATATGTTTTAACGTTATTGAAAATATTTTGCATATATGTGAAGTAGTCAACATGCATTCATTATTTTTTTTATTTTTTGTAATTGCTCTTTTTCATTGGACAGATCCTCAACTATGAAATGGGACCCGGACCTCTTAACCACCAGTGAGGAGGAGGAACCTACTGAAAGCAGGGAAAGTGCACACTCCCAGTGACAAACCCACTCTAGCTTCAAATGACTTCAGACAGCAACTGTGGAGCTCACTGTGAAGATAGAGGAATTGGATACCACCAGCCAGGAGGAAGTGGAAAATGGGACTCCTCCTTACCTAAAACAAGACATCTCTGTGGTGTTCAAAGAGCATGTCCCACCATCATCTGGGCCTGCACCCATCTCTTCCTTAACTCCAGAGGCCCATATACCAATGAGAACTCCAGCTGTACCCACTGCTCAACCTTCTTCTCCTGTATGGACAAGCAGCAGCTATCAAGGGACATTTTCACCTGACACCAGTGAGCTCTCCTATGTTGCCACCATTTTCTCTTTGGTTTTTTTTGTATTTTTATCCAGCATGAACACAACCAGAAGGTATGTGTACGCTTTAAATGATCACTAGTTATATTACACAAGGACACATTCATTTTTGTAGGTACAGGGAGATGAAGTGGTTTGCCCAGAATGACAGGATGTTGAGCCGATGCCGAAACTCAAACCTGGTTCCCCAGTTCCAAAGTCAGCAGCTCTAGCTGCTACGCCACATTGTCTCTCTTATGTCTCAATGACTGCTTTAAAGGAGATTATGAGGCCCATAGAAAATGGTCAGATAGCTCTCGCTCACGATATACGGAAGACAAGTGAAGTGAAGGCACTCTAAGACATTATCTGACTATCATTGAAATCTCTGTAGCCTCAAGAGCTCCCTGATTGTAGGGATTACAAGTCCTCTGCTTCCACAACCCACCCAACCTCCTGTTGTCATGTCCCCCTGTGCTTTTGTGTTAATTATTTCTCCCTCGACCACTTTGTTTTGCATTTCTCTCGGGGTGTCCAGTCTTGCCTTGGTCATCCACATAACGTCTGTATCTGAAGAGGACATAAATATTCTTCTAGTAAAAAGCAAACTGTAGTATTGCCTGGATTTTTCTCTCAATTCCGGAACAGCAATAGGAAAACCCCACCTGGTTTGGGGGAGTGATTGTTTGTAGAATGTAATTTGGACTACTGGTTTTAATTGAACATTTGCCTTTCCTTAGCAAGTTTTTCCCTATGTTTTTGTACCGCATAGGTTGCTATACTTTTTATATAGTTTTGGTGACTATACCCCTATGTAAATAGACTTTGCTCCTCATTTTCCCAGTATGCTTTTTTATAATATGCCCAACTTGCTCCAAGTGTACCCTTTCCCTTTGATTGAAAAGCACTATTTTTTTCATTGTGACCAGTCCCAACGACTGTATACATTATTTTTGATAAAAATGATAAAATATTAATTTTGACCTATTAATACATATAACGCAAAGGAAAAGTCTTTTTGTCTTGATCTTTTTAGAGTAATTGGTTTTTGATAGAATAATATGAATTATCTAGCATGATTGTGAAGTTAAACGACAAATAGATGCTTTTATAAAATCCCTTCACACATTTTAATATCATAAACATAGCATGCCAACAAGCATGTGAAACTTACATGACTTTAGATTTGATTTAATAATGTTTATTTTCAAAGCTCACAGATGAGTTTAGAAAAAAGTTCTGTTTGTGGATGGGGCGTACAGAAGTTTGTTTATGTGAGTGAGTTAGATGTTAAGAGACTATTGAAGTGAATTGGTGAATGTTTTCATGTTTTCAAGGGGGCCCGTCCTTATGTCTGTCTATGCAACACTGGTAGTGATCCTGGATGTGAGTCTGCCTCTGGTGGTGTTTGTGATGGTGGTGGTGCTAGTTTTTATAGTGGTTGAGATGAAGGTGGTAGTTTTGTGGATGTAGCATGGGAATTAACAAGAGGTTTGGTTGGTGGTGTGGGCCTAATGCTGCCTAAATTGAATTCTATGCATGTCTTGAACATGCAGATTAACAATGGCAGTTTTTTGCTATTGCCTCTATTAATTTTTAGTGAGGGCATGCTGCCTTACTCTCTCTTCCCTCAAACTACAAAGATGTTCATGTGCATCTTTGCCATGTCTTGGTAATATTTCACAGCATTATCCAAAACACAGGTCACCTCATCAAAATTAGCAAATCCACCTTTTCTGTGTGGTCATCCCAGATTTTACACCTTTTTCTGGGCCCTATTTTTGCTGGCTTTAGGAAGTTGTACACTTGACTACTGCTGAGCAGTAGAACAGTGTATGTGCTTCTCCTCTAAAACATGTGCTGCACTTTGAAACTCTCTATTTGGTCTATTTAACTTTTCTATAAGTTGTACTGAAGTCGGTGCAGAAAGTGAGCCTAAGGCATGGAAAGTTAAATGTCGTATGTGGGCTGGAGCATATATTTGCACCACCCACATTTGTGACAAAAATAGATTTCTGCCAGGAGCTCCACTGTGCAACTGGCAGTGAAAATGTTTTTGAGATGTTGAAAAAGCTTGCATTAATTTATTCAAAAGTAGCCCTGAAGTGTTACTTGTAAGCCCACAGAAATGGATGTGAAAACATTAAATAGGACACATTACATATTGGAGTATGTGTGCCCTCACAGTAAAATAAAACTCAAAAGCTGATTCACTATACAGTTCAGGCACAACTTTTCTTTAATCAGACTAGGTTTGATTATAATCTTTATTTTCCACCTACTCTTAGAAAAGGACTAAAAAAAATGCAACAGTTATTTCCTCATTAATTTTTTTTGTCTGACAATGCTGATATCAGAATTTTGTAAAAATGTACTTTAGGCTACCTAAACCAAAACTGACTTGAAAATAGCTCCATCCCTTCAATCAGGGGAATAGTAAGCCCGCTACTCACCTGTGTGGGTCTCAAGGCGCTGGGGGGGGGGGGGGGGGGGGGGAGGAGGGGCTGGATAGCAGTGTCGTTCAGCCAAAGAGCCAGGTCTTGAGAGTCTTCCTGGAGGTGTTCAGGGAGGGAAGCATCTGATGTCTGTCGGGAGCTCGTTCCAGGTCTTTGCCGCAATGTACGAGAAGGATCTTCCTCCTGCTTTTGCTCTGTGAATGCGTGGGGTTTCGGCGAGGACGAGGTTGGCCGATCGGAGGTTTCTTTTGGGTACGTGGAAGGTGACTCTGTTATTGAGATATTGGGGTCCGGTGAATTGTAGGCATTTCTAAGCATGGGTGAGAGTCTTGAAAGTGACTCTCTTCTCAATGGGGAGCCAGTGGAGCTTCCGTAGGTGTTGGCTGATGTGCTCGTGTTGAGGGATGCAGAGGACAAGTCTGACGGCATTGTTCTGTATCGTCTGGAGTTTGCGGAGTGGAGACTTGTTTATGCTGGCTGAGAGGCCATTTCCGTAGTCCAGCCGGCTGGTGATGAGTTTGTGGGTGACTGTCTTCCTTGACTCGGGGGGGATCCATTTGAACGTCTTACAGAGGATGTGGAGGGTGTTGAAACAGCTGGAGGCGACGACATTGACATGTCGATTCAAGGACAGGGATGACTCAAGTACGATGGTGAGGTTTCTGGCATGGTCCGTGAGGGTCGGTGGGCTGCCGACATCAGTGGGCCACCACCCTAGCACACTTCCAGAGCTGGAATACACATCCTTGGCTGGGAGACTTACCAACCCTGGATTAAAGAACATTGTCCTGCCTCTGAGTTCAGGAAAGGTCAATGGGTGTTAACCATTGACCAGACCACCAAACAGGGAGTAGCTATCTGGCAGTGGATAGGAACAGTTGGCAGAACAAAGTGCAGCTAAGCGCTACCTCTTTTGACTTGGAGATGCCAGAGGTGGCTTTGCAGTGGATAGGAACAGTTGGCAGAACAAAGGGCAACTTAAGCACTACCTCTTTTGACTTGGAGATGCCAGGGGTGGCTTTCCTTATTCATTCCTAAGATCCTCCCAGACAGCCAGGCTCCAACCACAATGGGAGGGTATATCAGTTCTGACCTTATCAGGTAGGAGATGAGCCAATAAACTGAAGACAGGTATGGCTTGTGGCAGCTGGGTCCTGCCATGTGTTCCTGGGTAATTGTACAGTAAGGCAAAAAGGAAATGTTGCAAAAAGAAGTGGGGGATTCAAAACAATAGTTAGGATGTCATGGTAGATTTTCTCCAGTCACTAGCTAGTGTGCCTGATAACTCTGGCACCTCAACCACCACCTTCACAGGACATTTCATTTCTGGGCCTGGGAAGACTCAATCTGAAGAATAAGACCCTGCTGGAAGCAGAATTCTGACTCCTTCTCAAAGGAGAGGACTCGCACAAGGACTCAAGGATTACTGAATTCTGCTGGTAACCAGAGAGTGGAAATATCCTCCAAGGGTCAAGTGGGACACAAAGCAGATCTTCAAGAAGGCCTAGCTGGCTAAAGAGGACTAGACCCTGCAGGACTCCAGACCTTGTGCCCAAACCATGCCCTGGGCTGCAGGCCTAAAGAGAAGATGTTTTCCCAGCAATACAGACTAAGGGACTGATTAAGGGTTTTGAGGTCAGAGAACTCCCTCGCACATATGCTTCTGACCAAGAAGGGGCCATGGGAGGAAGGGCATTACACTACTCACACTATTTTGTGTGGATAGTGGGATGTGTTTATTTGTCTTTTGAACAGAAAAAAACAAATAATGACCCTGCACCAAGGAAAAAGTTTCCCTGGGCGAGCGGGTCATTATTCATTTATTTTTCAAAAACAAACTCTCATTTTGGGAGTTTGTTTTAAAAAGACGTTGGTAACATTTTGTGACTGGCTTTCAAAATCAACAGCAGCTGCTCACCAAACATTTTGTACCTTGACAGGAATCACCATAATGGTAGTTCCTCTGAGGGTTCAGATATCACCACTGGTACATGGGTGATCTCTAAATTTGGCAGATTAGTCCATCAGGGAGGAAGATGTAATGTCCTCTGTTACCCTGGTGGACTGTGCTTCGTCTGCCACCCTCTAGATCATGATCCAACGGAAGCGTTGAGGGATTTTTCTGTTAGCTATCTATCCACACTAACCACTATATTATAATCGGAAGCGTAACTCTAATGACGGGCCCATAAGTCATTTGTCTTATATTTAGCAATATCAAAGGTCCTCCGATGAATCTTTGGTAGAGCTAAAAGGGACTAAGCAATAAAAAACGGAATGCTATTTCTCCATGAGGACCTACAATGAAGAAACACGCTAAACATTTATCATTATAAACATATCCAAATAACTCAATAACTCTGAAATAAAGACAGACTCTATTCTTTTCTATTAGTTTTCTTGTTATTTCATAATATGAATGGTCAAACACAAAGACAATACTTTTGGTATGTCATAACTTGGTTCATAGAATACAGTATAGATTCACAATAGTCATCACAGATCATTCAACAAACATCAATAAATCAGGTATAGAGGAGTGAGAGGAAAAGGAAAAACATCAGTGAAACAATAGCTCACTTACAAAATGAAAATACTAATGCAGAGCGTGCAATTAGTTCGAAAGGCTAACTCCATGGCCGTTAGAGTATAGAAAGGGCAGCACCATCAACCGAGGATGTGCAAAGTGTCCAGAAAGTTCCTCAGGAGCTGTAGGATCTGCCAGCCAGAGAATCAGGAATCAGCACAGCATGCAGCATACCACGAACGCAGGACAGGTCACGAATCTTGTGAACAAGGCGAGGAACATTTTCCCACAGGAAACTTTATAATACGTTTTAGACCTGGTACCATTGGCATTGGGTCTCCCTTCCATTTTTCTCTGTTGCCTTCCGTGTTTTTGCTACGTTTTGCTGGTCTAGATGCTTTTGGGCACTTTGCCACTGCTAATCAGTGCCAAAGTGCAAGTGCTCCCTGTTGTAAAGTGTTGTACTGAATTAGTGACTCCATGATTGGCTTATTTGGTTTACTTATCAGACCCTAGTACAGTGCACCGCGAGTGCCCAGGGCCTGTAAATCAAATGCGCCGGGTGGGCTTGCAGCACTGATTGTGCCATCCACCGGAGCAGATTGTAAACTATGGCTCAGGCCTGCCATTGCAGCACCTGTGTGCAGTCTGTGACTACCATGTCGACTTGGCAAAGTGCACACACTTGCCAGTCCCCAAACCTTCCCTTTTCTATATGTTAGCCACCCCTAAGGTAGGCCCACGGGTAGGGTGCATTGTATGTGAAAGGTAGGATATGCCCTAACTGACCCAGGGAACAAGATAGAAATACAAGTTTAGTATGCCTGAACTCAGAATGTTAAGATACATTTTTTAGTGTGGGTGATTTTTGCATTCTGTGTTTGAAAATACTACTTTTAGACTAGAGAGTGGGGGCAGAGATTTCCTTTCACTGACCTGAGCCCTCAAAGAATAGAGAGTAGGGGGAGGAGATTTCTTTCAGCTACCTGGGCCAGGTCTGCTCTCAGACAATGCTGTCTCCACCTCCTGCCAGGAAGCTGCAGAGACTGGTTTTGGCTGGGCACATGACCCTCTGCCTTCAGAGGACAAAGGATTTACTGGTATAAATATTGGGGCCCAGACCCCAGAACTTAAGATCACTTCTGGGAATCAAGACAAACCTTTGCTGAGGAGAAGAACCAGAAAGCTGTAGGAGGAGACTACCCCTGTGCAGTGTGTTTGGGGGTTGGCCTGCAGTGGTTGCTTCATTGCCAAAGAAAGGAGAAAAGGACTGAGTGTACTTTCATCATCTTGAAGAAGATCTCCAAGGGCTTGAAGATTGAGCTTGCCTCCTACTTGAAGTCTTCACCACCAGCTCCCCCCTGAATTCCCTGGCTTGGAATTGAAGTGCCTGCTGTTGTGCTGGGCCTTCTAAGAGACTGCGTGTCGCTGGGAGTGTGAATCAACAAAGAAGAAGCGTGTCGCCGTCGCAGCAGTTGCCGTCTCATCGCCGTGTAAGCGTGCCGCCGCTGCCGCTGTCACCATCGCATCGCCAAGGTGCGTCGCATTACTGGAGAAGCGTGCCGCAGGGCCTGTCATGGCTCAGACGTTTACCGAGTCGCCGCACGGCCGTCGGGCGTGCACACATCCTATCTACATTGTCGCACTGTAACCAAGACGCCATTTTGTCGCATCGCAACAGATCGTCATCGTATAGGATCGCTGTGAGAAACCGGCGTGTTGAACTCCCCACACAGTAAGGAAGCGAGCCTCAACTCCCCTGCGCAGCAGTAAGGAACCGATGCAGCCACTCTCCTGAGTGTAAGGAACAACGCATCACCTTCCCTGCGACCCTTTTGTATGATTTGCGTTTCGCATCAAAGGTACTGTGAGAGTAAAGTGTCGCATTTACTATCTAAAGTGAACTAAGCTATTTCTACCATTTTAAAGTCTTATTTTGGAACCTTGTATTGTGGATTTTTGTTGTTGGTCTTGTGTTATGTCTATATAAAGAATATTTATTTTTCTAAACCTGTGTGGTGTCCATCTGTAGTGTTTTCACTATATTACTGTATGTGTTCACAAATGCTTTACACACTGCCTCTGAGATAAGCCTGCCTGCTCGTGCCAAGCTACCGAGGTGGTGAGCAGGGATTATTTTAGGAGTGTAGCCCCTTACCCTGACTAGACACAAGGGTCCCTATTTGGACAAAGGTGCAAACCCTTGCCAACTAGAGAACCCCAAATCTAACAATACGCTACTTCCTTTCCTTAGCTAAAATGTTACTTTCTCTACTCTCTATAAACATTTTCATTGGCTAAACACGATGGTGTGGCTGTCTTCGGACTATAACCTAAGTAATATTTCTAAACACTCTTTGTCAAAAATTGTACAACTTCCAAAAGAGGAAGAAGGAAGAACCTAGATAAATTTCTATATTAAATCTAGCAATAGTTACATACAATTCTCGACTTTACAGGAAAGAACTACACAGTTTTCTTTATTCTAAGGAAGTATTAGTTACTTTTTCGTCAAGGGCAGAAATCACAGGAGCAGGGCAGCAAATCCCCTAACAAACATTTGCTGAGGCCTACATTTATTTTACCAAGAGAGAGATTTATTTCTAAAAAACCTTCACTGCTTTCACGAAGAATAAGAGGCAGAATCTTTGCCGTTTATTTTCTGCAGTTAGGAAGACAGAATAACACTCAGTTAGCAATATTTATAATATTTCAGCTAAGAAAAATCAACTATCGTGCCTTGTGTACATTTTCTCATGTCATACACTCTCGTGTTATATTAGTAGTTTTGTGTATGTTATTAAAAATTCATGCAGTAGAGGGAAATTCCTTGAGCAGATTTTATATTCAAAAACCGTGCTCCATCAATCATGCCTTAAGTCTGAAGATAAAACCATTGACAAGGACAACCTGCTTGGTGTATCTGAACTCTGCTCTACTGTGGTCAGCCTGAAATCGCACCTTTGTCCCTGTCCACTACAAACTGTTGTTTTTCCCTAGTGTTCGACTCATTCTAGGTGTTATTACCTTAAACCTCTTAACCTACTTTATTGATCTTGGTGTTATTTAGCTCTTTAAATTCCTCTCTATTCTTCTGAACTTGTTTGGGAATTTTAGTGTGTTGTGTTCTTTACTTTGAAATTGTTGGTACTGCTTGGACTTAGCACACACTTCTCTGGGGGTTGCCTGCTATTCGTGCCATCGCTACGATGAGATTGAGCAGAGATTCTCTTAGAACTCTGTTTTGACCTTACCAGTGTGTCCTAATGGAATTGGTACGGGTTGCCCCTTCCCAAATTAATGAACCTATTTCTGACATGAGCTCTCTGAGGACATCCTTTGAGGAGGTCCGCAATCTCATGCAAAGTCACCCCGTCACGAAAATCTCCCGCCCAGTGAACTCCTGCTTGAAAAATTGATCCCTTCAGAGAGCAGGATTTGGCCACACCTATCCCACCACCATTCTGAATGCATGGCCATCTGACATGGACAGCAGGTTTTCCATTATGGAGAGCAATGTTCCCTCTATTTTTTTTCCTCTGTGCGCTGCAACTAAGGCTATGTGCGCCAGGAACCAGACCGCGCGTGTGGGTGCAGCGCCAAATATCACTCCAAACTTTTACTTAAAAAAGTGAAAAGAGAGTGCATTTCCACACATGTAGCGCCATATGAAGTGTCTTATAGCAGGTTTTCAATTTAGAAATACACGCAATGACATGAATTGGTTACACAGGCAAGTACACTTTGGGTTTAGAAAAGCACAGGACTCCAATGGTGGTACCGTAATACGATTTTACAAAAAATCCTCAACTCGAGCACTGTTCATAGGTCGGGGAATGTTGGGAGCCTATACAAGATCACATATATACACAATTACATAACATATTTACAATTTGATGTGCAAGCTACGGAGTAATGTCTGGCTTTCCCGTCAGATAGTTTGTCACCACTCCAAAAACGAGCCCCCTACAGCAATTCGTCATAACAACTTCTGAGTTAAAGTAACTTGTTGTAAAGTCGCAGTCGGGGTAGTGAATGCTTTGCAAAGGCTAATCATTGTTGACACTGCGAGGTAAAGGAGGTTTCCCGTGATTAATATTTCTGCTGGAGAGAGTTGTTTGCCTAGTTGCAGTTTTGATTCATCATAAAGTAGTACAGAGGGTTATTATGGCTGTTTCAAAAATGTGTATGAGGTGTCAAAGAGCTGCTTGCAATCTGCATGGTATAGGTTAAAGTTATGTTTTTTTCCTTATCTTTCACTATACTAATGCTGGTAAAAAGGGTTTGTTTGGGTGGAAATACATTCTTATTAGTAAAGACAACCCTAACCACTCCAGTACGTTTTAACTCCTAGACTTCTCCTGCAACCACTGGCTCAAATTAAGCATTAGCAACACAGTATGTTGCCTTCTGTTAGGGCTCTAATTGTGTTTCAGGTTAGAACTTTGAGGTATGAGTTCTCGCCTCAGCATTCAACCCCTTTATGAAAGTATAGCGGTTGGCACAAGCCACGATCCAAACCACCAGCTGCACAGGATTTAGGGCAAAACAGAAAAACAGTTCACATAGATAATTTTATAGCTCCCAATCCAAAATACAAGTAATGTTTGTATTAACCCGTGTTTTATATTGCAGGACAAATATGTTATAGTATTTTCAAGGCACATTTTATTTGTTCTTAAAAAATTAACATATATTCTTTTTAAAATTAGATGAATATATTGAACCACATTCTGCCTGCAAAGCTAATAAAGACAGCATCTGCTTTACAACTACTTCAACTGTCCTGCGTTTTCATTTTTTCTTTGTTTTGGCATTGAAACATATAAGACCAAAAGTTTCTGATTTAAATATCCTTTACCTTTTGGAACATGATACAAATGGCTCGTGCCTTTGCATCCTCAAATATGGAAGGCCTCAAGGTATCTCTATTTCAAACATATGACAATAAGTAGCAAGAGCCTAGCGCCAATAATGGTCACTCTCTCTTCTTTTGTTACCTGCTTGCGATGGGTGATAACTGGTCAATGCAGGGTAATGACACAGTGATGGCTGGTGCCATAATTAATCCATGCAGGGCAGGAGAGCTTCGGCCTATCATTGGAGAGGGTGCGGCACAGAATATTTAAAGAAGTACAAAAATAAATCACCATAAAATGGAGACACAGGGAAGAGGGCACAATAAAACAAGTATGAAGAAAAGTAATAGATGGTGTAGAAGCACTAGAGTATAAGTAGTCTAAAAATGAATGTGTCCGTCCGTTATGCAACTTGTGCTTATCTAAAGCACTCTGATACCTTCGGATCGAGGTAGCGCTATATAAAACTGCCAAAAGGCCCACAATCAGCTCCGCAGCCCCGCACTAATAAAAGAAATGCAGTCAGCCCTGCCAAGTGTCACGCATCAGGCGTGAGACTATTGCATTTCAGTGCGGTCGTCCGCATCACCGCACTGAAATGGAAAGTCACGCATTATAACGCCTCTCACAGCTGTCAAGCGGAGTGTCTATGATGTATACACACCATGCTGAAAGCTGTGAGAGTAGTGCGCGATGCTCCCGGCATACTTTGGAGCTTACTGGGCTCATCTGCACTAGCGCTGCTACAATGTAACACTACAGCCGCACGATATCTTTGACGTCAGAGGAGTCACTGTCAGTGCGCCCAATGGCTACTGTGGAGACAGTGTGCGAGTCTTTTAAAGTTGTCAGACTCATTTTAATAGGCACGTAGTCCGCGGCGCGAGCGAAGCGGGAGGCAACTGCAAGTTAATCATCCTGCAGCGCTTTGCGATAGCTCCTTGAGCCGGAACATTTATCATTTGAAATATCCTCAAAGCTTATTACTTGCCGGGGCCGCTACAAAATCCTCTATTGCCCACAGCGATAACACTCTCATTGGGTCTCCTCCGTGTCACGAGGGGGCCCTCAAGGTAAAAAGGAAAGAGAATCTGCGCAGATTGAGGCCTTGATAGACCCTGCCTGGAGAATGCGCTGGGCGGGTGAAGCCAAATGTGCCCGGGCCACAACTGCCAGCCCTTGCTGGCGCCCGGAGACAAGGTACAGCCCGCAACATGAAAAGAGAGGTGGGGTACCAGTGATCAGCGCCGGTCCTGAAGCAGCAGCATGTGCGATAAGAACACCACGCGGTGGCATTTGCTCAGCTCAGTATGGGTAATAGCATGGCAGCTGGGCGCATTGATCTCACCACAGCCGCGGCGCCTGTATTATATTGAGCATTATGTATCCTGGACTAAGTCAACCCCGGCCCCACCAGCGTCAACGGCGGCTGTCTCACAGTCATGAGCCAGAACCCACCCGGACCAGGTAGATGGCGTTGGTTACCCGCCGAAGTCAAAATCGCTGCGGTCTGGCCACGCAAGGGCCCACCTGTTGCCACGGACCCGACACGCCTGAGAACGTCAACCAACAAAGTAAGTGCCAAAGAGACTGAGCTGGTATAATAATCTTAATTAAAGATGTGTTGTGCTGTCACCCATCAAACATAATAAAGAACCAAAGTAGCAGTTTGTATTTTAATTTCACAGAATGCTTTTTTCCTGGCTGCTTATTTTACTTGTGCTTTGCAGCAGTTAAATTCATAGAGTTTCTCATTACTCAAATGGATGTTGTTTCTGATATTTGTATATTTCCCTCGTCTTCTTTGCCTGATTTAGCTCGCAAGAAAGAGTCACTCCTAGTCATTGAAATGTCACTCATAATTAGTCTGAAAATATGACAATGTCACACATAGCAATCTGAAACCTTGGCAGCTATGCGCAGTCTCAAACATGACGTGTGCTTTCAGAATACTGAACGCACAAGTCGTGCTTGTTGACTTTCTGCATTGCTTTTCCTAATAGTGCAGGGCTGTGAGGCTGATGTGGGCCTTTGAAATAGTATTCATGTTAATTGCAGCGCCCGTGTGCTCTGCAATTAACATGAATACTGTCTCAAAGGTCCACATCAGCCCCGCAACAGCGCACTCTTAAGAAAAGAAATGCAGAAAGTTAACCAACACGACGTGTGTTTTACAGAAATCCTGAAAGCACACGTCGTGCTTAGGATTTGCTGCATTAATTTTCCTAATGGTGCGCAGCTGTGGGGCTGATGTGGGCCTTTGAGGTAGTATTCATGTTAATTGCAGCGCACTAAGGCGCAGCAATTAACACAAATACTATCTCAAAGGCCCACATCAGCCCCACACCCGCGCACCATTAGAACAAGCATTTGCAATGCAATAGGTCTCGCATTTATACGAGTTTGAGCTATTGGCATTGTAAATGACAATGCCTTTTATTTATGTTTTAAAAACCCACACATAAATAAAAGGCATTGCCATTTACAGTGCCAATAGCTCAAACTCTTAACAACTGCGAGACCTATTGCATTGCAAATGCTTGTTATGGTGAGTTCATGTTTACTATGCGAGCAAAATAGTGAGTGAAGCATTCTGCACTTGCATTTTTACATGTAAATGTTTGTGTATGCAAAATGTAAAATGAAAACTAGCAAAGGCATTGAATTAACTTTAGACGTTGTTTTAGAAAAAAAGAAAGGATAAAAAAAACAGTGTGCCACTAAGTCTGGAGTGGCCTAACAGTTTAAATTGTTTAGGAATCTGCTGTGAAAGGAAACAGCAATCCTACAATAAACTGAAAGTTAGCCTCCTAATTGAGATAGTTATCAGTGTTGCCGTGGCACCCTTTCAGCTGAATGTGTTTGAAAAGCGTTCACACCTTGGTTTCGGAAGAAGACCGAATGATGTCCCAAGAAGTCTGGAGTGGTGTGAAACGTTTGAATAGTTTGTAGATGTGTTTGATGTGGAGTCTGCAGTGGTACAATACAGAGAAACGTCGCCTCTTGGTTAAGATCGTTATCACTGGTAGGAGCTGTATATGCGGCTTTCATCAACTTGTACATATTGATGGAAACAACATGGTAGGGTAATGAAAGGGGGGGGGGGGTTAGCGTGTTCTTTCCTGCTCCAGATCCAATCTCTGTAGAGTGAAATGGAAGGGATCAGGTGGGGGAGGGACCTGGTATTTTAACAGAAATTAAAGGGGATTTTAAGCCTCCCTGTTGCCTAAAAGGAGCCCGTAACCCATTAAAGCAGATTAGGATTATTTGAGCAGCTTTTTCATTTGAGCATACAGTGTCCTCGAGAGGTGGAAATGATTGTTAAAGTGACATAAAGACACCACTCAAAGCAGCTGACTATCTGCGGACCGGGGAGGCGGATGGTAGAGCTTGGGAGCCAAGTTTTAGGAGGGCTGCTTGGAGCATGGACAGACCCCTGGAGGAGTGTTTTTGCTGCGTTTGTGCTGGGAGGGTGGGGGAGGGTTTATAACGCGAATGGAAGCAAAGTTCCAGAAGGCCTGTGCGGAGCATTGTTAGACCACCAGAGGGCTGTTTCTGCTGTATTACAGGCATTTCTTTGGTGGTGGGAGGGAAGGCACCCCACAGTGAGATGCAGTGTTGAAACTGCAAGTTAAAGATAAAAGCATGCCGCTTGTGAAGCGCCTACAACACACAGCAGTATTGTGGCGCTTTACAAATGAAGTGCGTACCTTAATCTCATACCAAACATGAGCAGTGTTTCTAATCTAGTCAAGTCCGCTTCCTTTCGCTATAAATCATCACAGAACAGAAATATCCAAAGCATTCGAGGGCTGTTATAGGACGTCACTGCTTGCACTTCTCTCACAAACACTGAAACACAATGTCACATTATCCGGTGGGTAAAATTAAAAATATAAGTATATTTATTCTGAGCTCCGAATTAATTAATAAAAAAAATTACCAACTGGAAATGCGGGGATTGAACCCGGGGCATCATTCATACAACGCATGCGCTCTAACACGGAGCTACGTCCCCTGGCTTACGAAACTCTCTCCTATAGGTTATGATATAGCAAACAAGCGCCCCGTGTTGGAACGGTACGACTCTCCCTTTAGGGTAGGTAACACAATTGCACGCTCCTTGCATTCAAAGTGAACAAAGTCCGACACTCCTGCCCCAACCCTTCCCACCAAGGAGCCCAAACTCACACTTCCAGTAACCGCAACAGAGTCTCGGCACCACGAATCCGCCTCACAGTACCAGCTGCACACAGAAAGCTACTCATGTTATCACAGTGCAAGAAGGCCTACACTCCACTAGTAACTCCACCAACAATACGTGCTGGATTTATTGTACACGCAAGAGCATTTTGTCTCGTTCATATCACAAATAATTACCCTGACACTTCTGTCACAGGTCACGTCAAGATGCCTAACATGCAGCTTTCAGATTTCAGAATGAAACCACACGTTTGATTTGTTGTGTTTTAGTTAAAGGTGAGATATGTGGCGTAATAAACGTTCAAGGGTTCGATTCCTGGATATCTCTTTTTTATTCTAGCGTGATCTTGGATTTTATTTTGTAATTTGGTTACAGTACGTAACCCACCTGGGCCTGCAGTCTTCACCTCGGGCATTAGAAAATATTTGCGTATCGGCTAATTTTCTTTCCCTTCCACAAAATGTAACTGTGATTGCTGCATCCTACATGAAGGGTCAAGGCGGTTGGCACGTGCGCCTTATTTAGTGCAGGTGATTGGCACGTGACGTACAAAATAACCTCGCGAGCTAATTTTGTAAGGGATGGAGTGACGCGAGAAATTAAAGCAAGGCTCCCATGGTCTTGTATGTGCAGTTGCGTTGGCGGTGGCCTAAAATGATAGAAAAATAAAACTGTGCAGTTAGCAATTAAACGATTTTCAGCGTGACAGCAGACTTTGACTGTAACAAATTTACACCTGCACTACCTTGTGGTTGCGCAAAATTGACAAAGTAGTCTAATTTCACGATAATAATGTTTAAAATGGCCAGATTTTAAGTGATGTTTTATACGGTGGTTGAAAATAAACACAGATGACAACATATGCTACTTTGCTAGTAGGGTTGAAATCGCAATAACGAGCTGGCTGGAATAGTTGTAAATACGTCTTCTTGTTGTCTTCTGGGCTAGATATGTAGGAAAAAAGTAGTTGTGGAAGAAGTGAAAAGCCCGCTGCGCTTATCTGTTATGGATAAGGATGCTTTTATTGCGTCCCGTCTTGTAAACGTCAAGGCACTCCAGGAAGCGGCGGAGAGGCCCTGGTGCGGGGATATCTTGCTTTACGTTGCCAAGAGGCGACAGCGGGGCTTTTAGCTCCCACTCGAGGCTGAGAGAACTTGGCAGGCCTGGGAGGGAGGGCGCGGAGGCAGTTACTAATGGAGGCGCTGCTAACTTACACCCCTCAGCGCGAGGCATTGGCCATATCGCACACAAGTGGAAAGTGACATTGCAGATAGCTGCCTGGCGTTTGACGTGTCTGGTAGGCGCTGCAGGCCAGGCGTAAGCGCTTCATGAAATCAGGTGTAAAAGTCATGCTGGGATCGTGAGCTCAAGTGGCAGAGAGGAGTGTCTTACATGTTAGGAACTGCTGCACGAAATATGTACTACAGACAGTAAACAAATCAGATGTCACACTGGATTTTACTCTATAAAACAAATGACGGAACAAGCATGATTTTACCGGAGCTCGCGGCACCATACAAAGTACTTCAGAAATATGCCAGCCGCGTTAAAGAGAGAGAAACGCTTTCCATTAAAACTGCAGCAATGGAGGCCTGTTTAGCATTTACAGAGGTTCATGCGATGAAGCCGAGAGGAAGGAGGCACTTTCCGTTTCGAGAGGCGTCTGCTAAATGTTTTGCCTCTTTATCTGCCGGTTTGATAATTGTGCGCTCTTCAGTGCCAACAGCTTTCTTTGCAGGTTTTTGAGAGAAGTAATGCTTCAGGGCGCTTGTGGGCGTCTCATGTACCAGAGCCCCATCTGACTGAACTGCAGATTTAGGTAACGGGGGTATCTACAGGGATATAACAGGGACGAAAAAACGAAGGGGAGGGCGTGTCTTTCGCGGGCGCTTTGATTCGCGGGCGCTTTGATGTTCGCAGTGGCCGCGCGGCTCACTGAGAACATCAAAGCGCCCGCGAAATGTAAGTGATCGCGATCGCGCTCACACTTCAAAGCGGCCGTGTGGGCCGCGAAAGTGAAAGCAAACGAGTGCTTTCAGGCCTCCAAATGGTGCGCGCGCCCGGACTGCGCACATGCACTGTATTTGGAGGCCTGAAAAGCCACTGTTTGCACTTCCAAAACTCGCTTACTATAAGTCTCGCCAGAGCAGCGCTAAAGCGCTGTCTCAGGCGAGACCTAAAAATGAATGCAGCAAGTGAATGCCAGCCCTCCCTAAATCCACAGGCGGTAAGGGAGACACTTACCTGCAGCTCCGCCGTGTCACCATTGTCTCTTCCTGCCTCCACACCAGGAAATGACCGTATTTCGCGCCACTCGCGTTTTAAAGCCGGCGGCGCGAACGGTCTCTCAGGGATCAGTGTGCGCGCTAAATCCAGGACACTGCGCGCCCTGGGTGAGCATGGTGCGCGCGCGCTCAAGCGCACATTATTGGGAACAGATTTTGAGGTGACTGATAAGGAGGGAGAGATCTTCTTACCGGGGGTATCCTCTCCCTTAGATGATTGAGAGAAGACCGATATGTGAATGCAAAGGTGTAGTGTGTAGGGGAGTTACCTTACGTACCTGTATGTTGGAGACTGTCTGGAGGGAAATACTGTATAGCTTGAAAAAGCATCTATGGCTGCTTACCTGGTGGTTATGGACTAGCTGTCCTCAGTAGAGACCCAGGAGGACGATTGCTGCCAGCAAGGAGGTGGTCTTTTCCGATGGGTTCTGTGCTGGGTCAACAGTCTTCTCCTCCTCATCCTCAACCATCTCCTTCACCTCCTCCTCTTCTCTTTTTGCCGCGGTGGTTGGAAAGATAGCCGGTTGGAGGAGGATTGGGTTTTTACCTATAATTATACAAAGTACTCTGCTTGTGGATGATGCAGCTTCATTGTCATTCTTACAGTCCTCAGTACCTCCAAGAGGTGGATAAAACAAGTCGAGAGACATAATATAAAGTTTCTGCTCAATACTTCATAAGATTTACTCCAATATAGGTTTCTGAAAGAATAGACACTTTAATTTAGTGGCATGAGAGCGTACTTAAACATGTTAAGGTAAGGGTTGATCCTTGCATGGAATTACTGCATATATACAATGGTAACACACCTGCTTCAGCCACGTTGACTTGATTTGTGGATGGACCCATTGACATGAGCTACTGAACCAGTGTCCTTGAAGCAGGTGAGCTAGCAGCAGGAGAGAAGTTTGATGTGAAATGTGGGATAAAGAGTTATAAAAGTTATAAATCAACAGATAGCTATGATATTTGACACACATGATGCCAATGCTGAGAGATGTACATGAAAAATAAGCAACAAAGCATACGAAATAAAAAATCAAAACCATATATTAGAAACAACATACACAAGATGCAGAGAAAGCAAACATAATGAAAACGAGTAATAGATATTAGATTTACACAGACTTCCCTGATCGACAGATGGGCGCCCAAATTACTGCTGCTAAACTGTCCTCTGATGTCATCTGTTGTGTTGTTGCCATGTGGACAGGGTAGCTGGCAAGAGAGGCATATAGAGAGTACTTTGACATCAAAGATGTAAATTCTAATGGTATGGTGACCTGTTGGATAAATACGCAGGGACCCTTGCTGAATATTATCAACAGCGCTAAAGGAAAGATAATGGGCCTTTGGAGGGTGGCCGACCACAGGGAGGCTTGCCCCCCCACCCCTGGGTTTTTGGGACAGTGGTGCAGCCCAGGGCCCAATTGGGCTTGTTGGGCTCCCTTTTTGGGCTGGTGGCGTGGGGGTTTAAAACCAGACATTTTGTATGCCGTGTCACCATTTTAGTAAGGTGACACGCCAGCTGGTTGTAGGTCGGGGTAGGCAGGGTTGTAGAATATTTACAGTAGCGAAGAATGTGTGAACACAGATGGTACATTGGTGAAGAATGTTGGACCGCAAGCTGGGGAGTGCGTGCGGCTACGCTGTCAAGCGGCCGAACCCGTGTAACACTGCAAAGAGGGGTGTGTGTGTGCGGCTGTGCTGCAAAGCGTCCGTATGCGTTTAACGCGGTGAATAGGGTGGCGGGGCGCCGCGTGGCATCCTGCGCTCAATGTCGGGAAGGGAGCAGGCGTGGATTAGGGAGAAGGGTGCAGGAGGTCGCGGAGGCGGCTGAGGCCGTGCTTGGCATGTGCGGAAGTAGGCTGGTTTGGAGGACCCCACTGGCACCAAAGCGTCAGATTGGGGGGTTAAAAGGCATAGGCAATTCTCCAGGGGGTTGGGGGAGAGGCCCCATAGCCGGGCAGATGTCCAGGGAGATGTCCACCAGCATCAATGGGAGGGGGGCGCTGCCAGCTTATTAGAGCAGGAAGCTTCCAGAGACGGGGCAGGGGTGGGAGAGATGTTGCGGAAGGGGTGGGGGGATTCTGAGGGAAGGGGATGAAGGAGGGGCATATGGGGGGAAGCAAGTCCCTGGGAGACAGGGAGGGGAAAAGAGTAGGACTGGGTAGGGGGGCAGGGGGTAACCCGATAAGGGATAGGTGGAGCATCTGGGGCCCACAGGGGGTGGTTGAACCCATAGGAAAATTAAAAGGGGGGTCTAGATGGGGGGCTCGGCCACAGAGGGGCTGAGGCAGGGTTGGAGGGGTGTGAGGGGAACTGCCACAGCCCATGAGAGTAGGCAACGATGTGGAGGAGGGAAGACGAGGAGAAGGCACACAAGGGGGGACCCTGCGTAGGAAGGGGTGGGGTGGGGTGGGGTGCCGGACCATACTTTCAAATTGCAGAGTCAGCAAGCCCGGGAGGTAACAGTCTCGGTTGAGTCACATGCGGCTCTGCGTGACTGAGAGGAAGTGATGGCAATGTCAAAAGCGGACAGCTGGAACATCGAGAGACAAGCAGGACGAAATGAAACGGTGAGCAGAGGAGTGAGCTGTGGTACAACAACCCCAAGGGACCGATGCAGCCATGGGGACAGCGGAAAGAGATGCAGGGCAAGAGCCCAGGTGAGTGTCAGAAGGATGGTTTGCCCAGAGGTATACAGGTTAAGACCTGAAGAAGCGATTTATCAGTAGGAGGAAGGGGAACAGAAAGAGGGGGGGAGCATAGTAACAATGTGCTTAGTCCATTTCAGGGGAAAAGAAAAGAAAGCAGCCGGCCCAGGACAGTGGAATGGAACCCATGGATGACTGGTTAGGCAGCGGATCCAGTGTGGACACCGACCTTGACGCCAGGTAAGGGGTGAAAAGGGGGATTTTATTGTAAGGTCTTGCAACGGTAAAGTGTCAGCGGAGACTGAAGCGTAAATGGACGACAGGGAGGGGGCGGTCCATCGGCTGGAAGGTTTTTACATAAAGGATACAGGGGTAGGTACCGAAACGCAAATTTGGATGGTGAGGGAACATAGGGGAGGTGTTAGAACGTAGACAGGACGAAGGGAGGAAGACAGCGGCTGGTAAGGATGAGACAAAAACAGAAGATCACAACAGCGAAGGGGTGCAGGTACTGGGGAAAAGAGAGAGACACGAGGTACAGCTCTAAGGGCTGACATATGGGGGAGTGACAAAGCTTTTAGGACCTTAACGCAGGTGGTTCCGCGCAGGAAAAGATTTGGTAAGGGGAGTACGTAGAGACGTTGAGGTTGCAGCACAGGGAGCTTAGGACGACAGACAGTGCGAAGGTGGAAGAAGTGGAATTGGCAAAAGACCTTCGGTAGCCACGACCATTGGGAATTGGTTGTCGGGGTCTTGATTTTGCGATCTTGGAATGCGAAAAGTAGCCAGACGATAGACATGGACTGGTAGCATCTAATAATGGGGGCACTCAGGGAGGGTAAGACCTCTTACACGGCCAACGGTTTTCTATTGGTATACCGCCCCCTTTTGTTTTTCAGAAGTACCCACCAGATGGGTAAGGGGAGGTTATGCAGACAAACCCCGGAGGTAGTACAGGGGACCTGTTGCAATTTTAATAAAGGGATTGTGCACAGGGGATTATAAGGGACTCAGCATTAAACAGGGGGCATAAAACAGGGGGCAGCGGTAGTGGAGGAGCACAGGGCAGTATGGGAAAAGGCTTGCACACCCATCAAACAGCCATGCGTAGAGCAATAGCTGTCATATTATCTCTGACAAGAAGATGCTGCCTCATTAGGCATCGGGTTAAAGAAGGTGTTTGGCTGGATACAAGAGGCCTCGGTATGACAGGGGTGGACAGCTTGAAATCAGTGACTACACGCAAGACGGTAGTGCGGGACAAAGGGCGTAAGGAAGTGAGGAGGGGCGCATGGAAGGCCCAGACGCGGAGGGCATACAAAGTTTGGGATAATCTCGCCATTAGGAGTTGGGCCCAAGATGGAAAGTGGGCAATGTCGATGGAGTCAACAATAGTTCATGGATGGAGGGGGCAGCAGTAAAGGTTTTATAGCGGAACAAGTGACATCAGGATCATATTTCTCAGTAGAAGTAGTCAGAGGACTGGGGGAGAGGGTAGGAAGAGGTGCCCTGAGGGCAAAAGGACATAAAGTCTGCTTGCCTTTTACTGCTGGTACACCCCTATGAGTTTCAGTGGCACAGTATTCGGTTGAGGACAAAGAAGTGTGGACAAAGTGCTACCAATGGGCTGTTCCATATCCTGTGCAGGTGTGAGCGTTTCAGCTTCTTTTCGCAATGGCCTTTCGGGGCAGATAAGGAAAGAGACGGTGACACACCACCTTGACAACTTCTTCCTGGGGGGCCAACCCGTTTCAACGGACTGTCAGACACAGCTGACAAGTTTACAAGAGCTCATGGGGCAATTGGGCCCCTTCTCCTTGGCACAAGAGAAGACACAAGGTCCGAGTATGGTGTTGTCATTTTTAGGTATTGATTTGGACTCAGAGGTGATGGAGGCACACCTACCGATGGAGAAGAAGCTGCATATGGTGAAGGATAAATAAGTGTGGACAAAGCGCAACCAATGGGCTGCTCAGTATCTGGTGCATGTTTTGGGCGTTTCAGCTTCCTTTTGCAATGTGCCTCCAGTGGCAGTCGGCAAAAAAGATGGTGACACACTACCTTGATGACTTCTTCCTGGTGGGCCAACCCGGTTCAGCGGACTGGCAGCAACAGCTGATCAGTTTACAAGAGCTCATGGAGCAATTGGGGTCCCCGTGGCACCATAGAAGACACAAGGTATGAGTACGGTGTTGTCATTTCTGGGTATTGATTTGGACTCGGAGGTGATGGAGGCACACCTACCAATGGAGACGTAGTTGTTTATGCTGAGGGTTAAATAAGTGTGGACAAAGCACTAGCATGTGGCTGCTCCGTATCCTATGCATGTATTTGAACGTCTCAGCTTCTTTTTGCAATGGGCTTATCATGCAGACGGGAAAAGAGACGGTGACACACTACCTTGATGACTTCTTCCTGGGGGGGCCAACCAGTTTCAACGCACTGTCAGCACCAACTGACAAGTTTACAAGAGATCATTGGGGGTCCACTTGGCACCAGAGGAGACATAAGGTCCGAGTACGGTGTTGTCATTTCTGGGTAGTGATTCTGTCTCAGAGGTGATGGAGGCACGCCTACTGATAGAGAAGAAGCTGCATATGGTCATGGTGATAAGCGACATGTTGGCTAGATGAGAAGTGAGGGGTAGAAAGGTACAGGTGCCTATAGGACAGTTTAAATTTGCATGGAGGGTATGTATGGACAGGAAGGACACTATGCAGGAGACGGGGAAGGTCATTAACGGGCGCTACTTTGACACAACATGACATGCACTGGTCAGCCGAGACAAATGAAGATTACAAGGTGGTGGTGAAAAGATCGCGCGGGTAAGGGTGTGGGCGCGTAAGAGGGTTAATTTTAGAAGGGCAACATAGCAGTGGACAAGTGGTCAATATGCAATATCTGAGGGTTGTGTAGGTACTCAAGCCAATGTGAGTGTCGGTATTAAGTTGTTTGAAACACAATATTTTGTGTCAAGTCAGGTAGGGTCTTTGGTTGTAGTACCCGGAGAGCGCAGGTACAAGCATGGCAGGAATTTTTTAGAGGGGGGCTCAGAAGAGATCACATGGGTGGGAAAGGGAAGTAGTTGCTGTACAGTGTATGTGTCAAGGAGTGACAGAGTTCATTGGAGGGCACTACTGCAGGCAAGGTGGCAGGGATGGCTTTCATGGGGAAGTCGTGGTGGGGGTATGCCCCCACGGTGGGTAAACTGGGCAGGCACAGGTTAGAGGGTGGGGACAGAGAGAAGGGGACTGGGCCAGGAGTGACGAAACAGGTGGCCAAGGTTTTTTAGGTAAACAGTTACACGTCATTCAGAAGAGTTTCAGGATTTATGAGGATAAAGTATGGTTTTCCACTGGGCACAATGTAGGTTCTCTGGGGCTCTCCTGGGTCCCGGAATTGCTTGGTAGGAAGGGTCAGCCAGGTGAATGATGGGGCGAAGGGGATCAGGCAGCCGCTGGGGAAGCATGCCTGGTGTTATGGGGCTGCTCATCGAAGAGTGGGCGGGACAAAAAAGGGGGAGTTTTTTCTGCAGGTTTTAGGACAACAAGATGTCAGCAGCGCAGCTATGGTGATTTATGTGTGGAGCATCATTGTTTTCAGGGAGGCCCCAGGCGAATATGGTACCCATCCACTTCGAATCAGGGTATCAATGGATGCAGCAAATGAGAGCTGGGGAAAGGGCAGAATTAGGTGATTGAGGCGAGAGAGAACTGATGGTTTCAATATACATTAACTGGGGAGTCAGAGTTGGGACAGCTTAGTGTGCATATATTTACGCTTGTGTCTTTTCAGGTGCCGTGGCGAGGTCAGCGATGGAGGAAATGTCCACATGGATAGCTTGAGGTGAGTAAGGGGCTTTCCCCTGTTTTTGTAGGAAATGGAAAGGGTACTTTTTTCAGGTAAACACCATGGGGGTGGTGTATCATGTGGTCGGGTGGTGTATCATGTGGTCGGGGGTTTCATGCCTAGGATACAGTGAGGGGGGTACCGAGAGGCCTGCAGCATTAGACAAAACAAGCATTGGCATAGCCAATAGGTCTCGCCTTATGGACCTTATACGTTTTTAGCCATGCAACAGTTGATGTTGTTGCACCAAGGATATTGTGCTGCATAACTAAATACTTGTATGTTCTGAAAGGCGAGACGTATTGGCTATGGCAATGTTTTTATAGCATAACTATGTTTCTAAACACTTCTACGAAGTAATGAATTGTGTGCTACTGAAAAATCTTGTTCTAGCTTTTTTCCTTAAAAAGCAAATGTGGAACAGCTTTACAATTAGTTTTAATGCTAAAGTAGCCTGAAGGCTAAAAGTACAAAATGTACCTTCTAAGCAATGTTCAGTAATATTTTTTTAGCGTACATAAAACACCCAATTAGAGCTTGGTAGTTTGGATTTTATTTTTGAGCTATTGGCATTTCTAATATTGGCACCTTATAAGTGTGTAACCAAAGATATTGGCAATGGTTTTTCCAGGAATAACTGACAAATGTTTGTTAGTTTAAATTTTATTGCAAGAATTTTTAGTTAACATTTTTAGTACTTTAAAGTAAGTTGAGTGGGAAAAAAATATTTATGATGTAATTTATACATGTTTTATAAATATATTCATTTTGTTGCAATATCTTTTAATATTTTTGTAATAATGCCATTGCAGAATATTACTTCACATGTCTGCGGTGAATATGGCATAAGTGCATGGGATAAGTCTTACACATCTATATTGATCATAAACCAGTCCATTAGAAGTTCATTGCTAATATCCATAGATTGATATGTTTCATTATCGTGCACTTGTGTTGTTATTGTAGATGGTCCCAGAAATCTGGGGACACGCAGCAGCCACAGGTTCAAATGAAAGCAGGGCTGACTCTAAGTTTCATCCTTCCTATAACTTGAGAAGAGATGCAGCATGTGCTAGAAGAGAGCGCTTGTTTATATGGCGTGTGTAGAGAGCACCCCCTGTTTTAATGTATTATACTAAAATACATGCTAGCAGATACTTTTGACAAAATACGATTATTTTTAGTGCACCTGCTAGATATGTAGCACAGTTATTGGCGGAGATCAACAAGCCACAAAAACAGATGGCCCCAGATATCTGTGCGCACACAGCAGCCACAGGTTCAAATTAAAGCAGGGCTGACTCTAAGTTTCATTCTTCCTATAACTTGAGAAGAGAGGCAGCATGTGCTAGGAGAGAGCGCTTGTTTGTATGGTGTGTGGAGAGAGCAGCCCCTGTTTAATGTGAATTGATAATGTGCATCGGTAACATTATGAAAATAAAAGTAAACAAATAAAACCAGGGTAGGCACGGGGAGATCATTTGACAGGTATTGGCAGTGATCAACAAGCCTCAAACTTGGTTAGGTGGAGACGGTTAACAAGGGAGGGCGAGGGTGAAACAGGCAGGGGAGAGAGAATAAACAAAGATAAAGAAGCAGGCACGGCTACGCTAATTAAGAACAGATAGCCCCAGAAATCTGTGCACACGCAGCAGCCACAGGTTCAAATGAAACCAGGGTTGACTCTAAGTTTCATCCTTCCTATAACTTGAGAAGAGAGGCAGCATGTGCTAGGAGAGAGCGCTTATTTATATGGTGTGTGTAAAGAGCAGCCCCTGTTTCAATGTATTATACTAAAATACATGCTAACAGATACTTTTAACAAAATATGATTATTTTTAGTGCAGCTGCTAGATATGTAGCACAGTTATTGGCAGAGATCAACAAGCCACAAACTTGTTTAAGAGAAGACGGTTAACAAGGGAGGGCAAGGGTGAGACAGGAATGGGGAGAGAGAGTACACAAATATAAAAAAGCGGGCATGGCCAGGCTAATTAAAACAGATGGCCCCAGAAATCTGTGCGCACACAGCAGCCACAGGTTCAAATTAAAGCAGGGCTGACTCTAAGTTTCATCCTTCCTATAACTTGAGAAGAGAGGCTGCATGTGCTAGGAGAGAGCGCTTATTTATATGATGTGTGTAGAGAGCAGCCCCTGTTTTAATGTATCATACAAAAATACATGCTAGCAGATACTTTGAACAAAGTACGATTTTTTTAAGTACAGCTGCTAGATATGTAGCACAGTAATTGGCAGAGATCAAAAAGCCACAAAGTTGTTTAAAAGGAACCGGTTGACAAGAGAGGGCGAGGGTGAGGCAGGCAGTGGAAGGGAAAGTAAAGAAATATAAACAAGCGCGCTTGGCCACGTTAATTACAAACAGATGGCCCCTGCGCGCCGTTGCTTGCTCCCGTAAGGTGGATGCCACCACAAGCACCAGTGCTTGAAAAGCGCAGACTGATTTCTAAAGGTCTTCTCCTAGAGCAGCGCATGCTCGCTGCACTAGGGTCGACCTAAACAGGAGAAATATTATCAGGGACATGAGGCTTTTGCGATAAGGAGGGTACTGGAAGAGTAGAACATACGGAATTAAGGTACGCTGCAGTAGACTTTTTCTTGGATGATGGGGTGCTATTGTCTCGCTTCGGGATGGAGCTATCCCAGGTACAGAGTAAGGAGATTACAGAGGGAGGTTTGAACATTACAAGGTATCCTAAGAAGCCCTAGGTTGGGGGGTCTGAAAAGTCAGAGGCAGGTAGGGACTTTTCTGAGTGCCGTTTTGGTAAATTGTTTTTATATGTTTACAAGTTAAGTTTATGGTTGGGAATAAGTTACTCCAGGAGCGGGCAATTAGGGGAAGTTAAAGTAGGAAATGCTTTTTGGAGGTAGGTAAGAGGTCACAAGGTTAAAGTTCAACAGTTAAGGACTGAGTGGGGGTTTATAAATAGTTGCAAGGAGAGGAAAAATGGGAAACCTTAAGGGTGGGGGCAGGAGGCGAGGTAGCTGAACAAATGTATAGCGAGGTTTAGTTTTGTACGGCAAAAGCCAAGGAACATGTTTGTGAAGTGCACCTGTCTTCAATAAAGCGGCCTTTTTCCCACATATAGAGCGTTTTGTGGTCTGTGCTGCGCCCCCCTTTGGCCCAATTGTATTCACAATACTGGGCTATGACATAGAATTAAGAAACATGACAAAGGATATCACAGTCAATAACTGTATAAAATAGGAACATAGATGGATGTAGGGATGTGGGGCTGTAGCCATATACGTATCCTTTCACTAAAGAAGAGATGTTTGACCGAAACCCAAATGAACAGCCAATGTACTTACTAGTCGTTACCATCTGCCTGTTCTGTGTAACCAGTCTTAGATTTGTTGAAGCACTAGGCGCAGAAGCAGAGATGGTGACAGGTAGATTAGATACCCAGGCCCTTAAAAGATAAATACCAGCATATTAGTGTTAAAACATGATAATATGTTACAGTTGAGTTAAATAGTTCATCAAAATGAAACATTAAAATAAAACTTTTAGGGTACAAAAAATAAAGATATACAAATCCCCACTGTTGTCTTGCCTGTGTATGTTGTAAGGTGTCATTTAGAAAAAGGCCTAGTGTGTTGCCCGGGCACTCTGGGGAGAATTCCTGCCCAGCTGCAGCTGCAAAAATAATTGTAATGGTGACTGCAAGAGAGGAAGGAAGAGTATAAGAAAATTGATATAAATAGCATCATATGCAGTAGTGGTGGGCATGGCTTGCAGGTGGGGGGGCGAGTGTGGGGAGGGAGTCAATAATTGTATTTTTTTTATTTAAACCTATCTTTTCGCCGGCCCGGGTCCCACATCGTCACTGGTCCTGCTCTTCAGCCTCCGACAGGAACAGGAAGCAGGCAGCCTCCCTCCCCTCAGCCAATCACAACCCTCCAGTGGAGCTTTGTGATTGGTCGGGACGCTGCCCAGCCAGGGGCTGTAGGGGATGGCATGTTCTCCATGTAGGCTGCAATGCTGCCTACATGGAGAAGGGCAGAATGTGCATGACTGCTTTGGGCGCACCGGGAGGGCCGACCAAACAGCCTGTGCGCACTCAGGAGTGGGCAAACCACTCCTGCCCGGGCAGCTCTGCTCGCCCGCAATGAGCAAAGAAAGAAAAAATAGTAATAACCAAAAGTTATTACCATTTTATGTTTTCGCTTTCTCGCACTGCGAGAAAGCAGTGGGGCGACGCTCCTCCACCCTAGTGGAGGAGCCGCCCCTGATCATATGTAAAGAGTATGTGAGGAATATGTGTGTGTGTGTGATGCTAGCATAACAGTGTAGGGTGTTGTGTTGTGTGAGTAGTTGTAGGATAATGTTTTGGGAGAGAGAGTGTGTTTACTTCTTTCTTGGCATTCTGTTAGGGTTACCAGCAACAGGCAGGCCGTATAGCAGGCGATGGTGCATTTCCGAAAGCACAGACTCGTCAAGGGGACTAAGATGGAGGTGGGATCCAGTGCTCCAGGAGTAGCCTCTGCCACTTGAATCTTGAAGAACTTATCCTTCATCCATCTCCTCACACCAGATTTCTTCTTCCTACCTGCTGGTCCCAGCAGCCTCTGGGACAGACTCCCAGTCCAGTCCCTGTGCTGACGAGCAGGGATTGGTCTGAGCAGGCACAAAAGACGCCCTGCTCAGACCAGGGAGTCTGTGGTGTTTCTCTAGCCCGGCTGTTCAGTACAGCTGGGCTGGAGAAAACCTAAGTGTGCGTGTGTGTTTTGGTCAGCATGAGACGGCCGGTCAAAACACATATGCACACTTAGGGACTGGAGTGCACTAGCACTCCTCCCCCTCTCAGACCTTGGCCCCACCTCTCCTGACAGCGCTGTCTAAGAGCCGGCAAATGTAAATTAAATCGATGAAAGAAAATCGATTTAATTTTCATTTGCTGGCTCTGAGCCAGGCAGTGGGGCGACGCTCCTACGCCCTAGTGGAGGAGCCACCCCTGATCATATGTAAAGGGTATGTGAGGAATATATGTGTGTGTGATGCCAGCATAACAGTATAGGGTGTAGTGTTGTGTGAGTAGTTGTAGGATAATGTTTTGGGAGAGAGAGTGTGTTTACTTCGTTCTTGGCGTTCTGTTAGGGTTACCAGCAACGGGCAGGCCGTATAGCAGGCGATGGTTCATTTACGAAAGCACAGACTCGTCAAGGGGACTAAGATGGAGGTGGGATCCAGTACACCTCCAGGAGTAGCCTCTGCCACTTGAATCTTTAAGAACTTATCCTTCATCCACCTCGTCTCATCCTGCCATTTCTTCTCAATGTTCCCCCACGGTGCATGCAGAGTCCCCCAATGCATTGATAGAGTCTGGACCTCCTAACACAAGATTAAAATTGCTTATAGTGCTTGATCATGAATCTCAGCACAAGGCCTGTGCTCTCCTCAGTGAAGTTCCTCTTCCTCTTGAGTGTTGTGATCAGCATCCTGAAGGTTGGATGTGGTTCCTGTTGACTGCTGGGTCACACAATCCTAGGGGAATAGGACAGAGGGTGTGTCTATACTCATGTGCATTCTAAGTGAATGGGTGTCCGTGTGTGTGATTTGTGTTGTGTGTAGAATTTGCCTGTTACCTTCCATACAGGGGTCTACACCTAGGTCACCAAATTCTTTATCCTGATGATGGCGATATTCACCAACCAGGAAAAACATTGAATACTGTTGTAAAGTTTCTTGTAGTACGTTTACAGTATGTAAATGCAGTCGTATGAGGGTAAAATCTATTACTGGAAGGGGTGGAGACATATACATCAACACGTAGGTGTAAAACTCCACTAAGAAATGGTAAATAGCAAAAAATAATGGGAACTTACAACCAGATGCAGGAGTAGATCTACAACTGAGTAGCTCTACACATGTAAACTTACATTTGTGAATCAGGCTCCAAAATGTTCTTGTCTGTATTCAAAGAGACTGCCATCTAGCAACAAGACAGAGCAGTGCACCCTATGTTCCAGCCTTGCAGGATGTTATGGTTTGAGTATTCTAAATTTGACCATATCTTTTTCAATGATATCATGATATTGTGGGGCTTAGGCTTAGCTGATAAATGTACTGAGCATTACAGTACTTTCCTGTACCTGCAGATATGAAGATGCTGCGTTTCTCTGAAGTGCTTGGTTTCTTCACAGCTGATCGTCATTCTTATATGGTTTGTTTGAGTGATTCCAAAGTTCTCACTCAAATAAACCATTACATTTGTTATGTTCTGGGCCCTAGGCCCACATACTATGAGAAGGACGACAGACACATAGATATGGTCAGGGCTTTAAGTGGGCCGGGTCTCACCGGGTCTGAGCACCGGCAGTTTTTTTTAAGGGGGCCTCGAAACGGGTCTCTATCGGGCTCTGTTTTGTGCCCTGGCACAGACGGTCCGTTTTTTACGAGCGTTATAGGGGAAGGGAAATCTTTTAAAGAGAGTCATTTTCTCTCTAGATTTCCGTTCTCTTTGCAACTCAAGAGCAGCAACATTGTCGTGGTGTCACCAGGGCTGTAAGTGGAAGCTTTTCAATATTATATACAAGCCATAGTTGCTGCTTAGTTATCTTTTGCAAGTAACAACCATTGACAAAGCCAATAGTCGTGACATGTATCATATATCTGGATGCAATGACAGAAACAGCAAAATACAAGTCGGGCGGCACACTATGCTAAGCACAAATGTTTAGCTTACGTGTTTTTAAGCCACACCCTTAATTACATTGGCCACGCCCCCTCGACAGACCCCCCCCCCCAGTTTTTTCATCCCACTTAAAGCCCTGGATATGGTGCTGGAAAACTAGCCTCGAGCACGTGCACTCGGGCTCTTTTATTTGCGGGGTCACCTGACTGATGACGCCGTGTTGGTTGGATGGGTGAGGGGTGTGTGTGTGGGCCAGCCCTCAGGGGAGTGGCTGGCAGAAACACTAGACTGTGTCCATCAGGACACAACATTCTCTGTGGGTCTAAGGGACTTACCAGCCAGTACTTCGTCTGTTAAAAAAAAAATGAGTGCTGGTGCACAAAGCTCTGCTAAGAAGCCTCGGCCGTGGCAATTAATTAAATGTCAGTGTTCTGATTACCAATCCACCTCAGACCTCTCTCTATTCTACTTTCAGCCACTCCCCGCCCCTTTATCTCACTCTTACGCGTTCCTGCTTTCTCCTTTTGAGATGGCTTTCCCGTATTTTCCTTCTCCCCTCTCTAAATGTTGTGTATTTTACTGTTCATTCTCTCGGGAAGTGTCGTATAAGTAAAAAATAAGTGTCGGCCCTTAAAAATGAATGCCGATGGCCCCACGGGCTCAAATTAAACACCGGCGTAAGGGAAATAAATTTCAGACCACATCTCACTTAATTCAAGCCTTGTCGAGCAGGCGTAAGCTTCCGGGGGCTCCCATACGTCTTGCAAAAAGTGCATCAGCTTTGTCATATGCAATACATTTGCCTGTACCTTTGTGCTTACACTTTTACATGCGCTGTTACACCTCAGAATTGTTAATAAAGAGACTGGTGCTCCGTTTGCACAGATGTCCCTGGTGAAAAAGAGGCTGTAATAAAAGACACATATGCTTTGCGGTGGAATGCATTACATTTGACCTGTAGATACTATGCTTATTTTCCCGTTCCACCACATTTTGCCCGTTTGGGATTTCTGCTGCAAAATAAAAGATTCACTTTTACTTAACTTTTTAATTTGCTAACTACAACAGCTCTCCTAAAAATGAAAGAAATCTGAAGAAGCTAATTTGATAACGCTAAATTCACATAAAGGTGTAATGCTATCTTATTAATACGTATGTTTAACTGTGAACTGAACGTGTCGGCTGGATTTTAACTACGACAAAGGCAACAGTGACAGCTAGCGTCCGCAAACGGAAGTGTCTTTTGATTCAATTCACAGAACTTGAATACTATTAAACTTTTTAGTGGCTGCTTTTAAGTAATTAAATATAACTAGCACTTCACGCTTCATCTTTGGATGAGATTCTTTTTTCAACATTATAATGTGAGGTGCCCAAACATCTAACTTTACTATGTTTATTATACTACGTTTACGGAAGAGTGAATACATTTACTGCGTACGATTCCTTAACACCCTCTGGAGTATTTTGAAGCTCTTATACTGGAGGCACGCATTTTAGTTTAAACCAGTGCGGCAGAGTTATGGAAGCATTTTTTCAATGACTGTGAGGTCTGCAAACATGAGATGCTGTTTCAGTGATAACGAATTATTTTGGAGAAGAAACATTGAATCCAATCTGCTTAAACATATATTCCAGTCTACGTAGAAAGAAATCATTCAGCAGGACTTTAAAAAGGAGTTTTCATCTTTCGTTTACCTGGAACTCTACTATGATATATTTCCTATGATATGAATTCCATCAATCTAGATTTTGGCATAATTTTTGTGTGAAAATTGCAGCTACCCCTTAATGCTTCATTATTTCAGAAAGACACTTGCTTTTCCTTTGTATCTAAAATGGTACGTTTTTACTGCCGCACCACCAGGCCCTGGAAGACTGATGAAAGTTTGCTCTAAAATATTGCCTCACTAGTATTACTATTATTAAAATGTATAAAGGGCACAGCTACTCCTGGGGGGTTTCCCGGCGCTATAGGTCAGGCAAGGGAACGTCAGAGCAAGCAACTCAGAGCCGCCATGTTTTCATCTGCTTCCGGAAGAGCACTGCGGGACATTGCGTCTCCACTGTTCTGGGAGGGACTTCCATATCTAGGGGCCCTGATAAGCAAACGACCATCCTCCTATCCATGACTGCTTTACTGTCGGGACCACACACAGGGATAAGCCACTAGACCGGTTCGGATGATATGGTTTAGCAAAATCCTGCAAGTAGCAAGGACCGACCCCATCTTTTGCTCTGCACAAATAGCACAGGGTTTTAAACTGAATCCGTTTCTCAATTGGGAGCCAGTACAGTTCCCGTAGTAACCATTCGCCGAGTCTGCCTCCAAGGCCTATACAGCATCCTTGCCGCAGAGCTTTGGACCACCTGCAACCCTCTAATGGAGGGTTTGTATGCATCCAAATATAGGATGTTGCAGTAGTCCAATCTTGACATGATAAGAGCCTGTACTACTGAGCATTGCGCTGAAAATGGAGGTAACCACATGATCTTCCGCAACCATTTCAAAATGGCCAAACAAGTGGGTGCCGCCTTGTCACCTGAGGCTTCATTGACAACTTATCGTTGAGCAGGAACCCCAGGTTCTTAACCATGTGTGCTGGATCAGGGAGAGAGCCCAGATGTTTTGGTGGGGGCCCCCCTAAGGACGGATTCCTTCCCAGCAGCAACACCTCCGTCCTCTCCCCATTCATCTTTAGTGACTAGTGGCTCATCCATTCTGCCACCTTGCACAAACAGGAGTTTAAGGCTTCTGAGTTGTGGTCTTGTGCAGATGAGAAGGAGAAGATGATTTGTGTGTCATCAGCATACCTGCCTTGTTATCGGGTGGGTATCAGCAACTATTTTTATTTATGAATTCATCTAGATATTTGCAAAAGTTACACAAATGCAAGTTTTGAACTTCAACAGCAAACATGGCTACTCCAGAAAATATACCAAGCACACGTGGGGTAAAGCCCAAAAGAGTCAAGACTGATCCTCCACCCCCATTTACCCTTCATCTTATCGTATAATTATTTGATTACATTTTTAATGAAATACTGGTCCTACAAACCTTTAAGAATGCTGGTAACAAAAAGCAAGAAAAAAATTGATGACAGATGTGTGGATATGCAAAAATATAGTGGCAGTGCAACAGAGAACAGTTAGTGGCCTTTTCTATTAGCTTCCTTCCTCTCTGCGGTGTGCACACTCACTGCAGTTTATATATACTCTTTACTGTGGTACTGGTGAAAAAAGAGGTAGAGGGAAGTTGATAAGATCCTTAAAACACCAGCCAATTTTTCGGTAACAAGGCCTCACTGCACTTCTCTAGGATTTAATTCAGTCCTTCTAGAATTTGATTAAAAAAAGCTCATTAAATCTTTATTTCAGCTCACTCTAAAATCATCTATAATAATTTCAGTGAAAAATCCCGTTGCTTAGTTTAAAGCCTCATACCGACATGCCATGTTTTGGGAAAACACTCTCCCCACATCAGGTCTTCCCTGGAGAGAGATTATAAACACAAAATTCTACATGCAACCTACAAAAGAGCATGCGCCCAAATAGGGGGGGCTATTTACAAGGAATTGCCGTAGGGCAGCATCGCAAATCAGTTTGCTTTGCTGCCCGGCCCTTGCCAATTCAAAAGGGCAGGAATGCACTGTATTTCCAAGATACGGTACATTTCCTGTCCTTTAATCCGGCGCACGTTTTGCAGCTGTGCGCTAAAGCAGGCACCCTTGCAACTTGTGTTGCTGGCACGATTTTGTTTGTGCAGTAAGGCGCAAAAACAATATCAAGAGGTGTCTCCTCTTTCTATGTGTGCTGCAGAATGCAGCATACATGGAAAGAGGAACAATAAGGAGAAATGTAAAATGTAAACATTTCTCCTCGTTACTCCTGCTCTAGGGAGGCGCAAGATTTTGGCGCTGCCCCAGGTTTACCTGATGTTGTAAATCTGGGGCAGCATCAAAGTCCATGGGTCCATGGGTGTTAAGTAGGAACACCCACAGCAACACCCATGAAATGCTGCTTTCACGCAGAGTAAGGCAAGGCAGCAACTTGCACTGCCTCGCCTTACTCCATATCTTCAAGGTCATAAAAAGCTACACAGGGTGGCTTTATGTGGCCTTGTAGATATGGCTAAGCCCTATGCACCACAGGACATCACACAAAGTGACGTTCCGGTGGCGCACATGGCTTGTAAATATGCCTAGGGTTTCTGTCCTCTTTGAAAACATTCTATCAAGAATGACTTCAGGCTAGCTGCCCCACAGTGAGTGCATTTTAGGAGGAAATCGTTACTGAAATGGAGGCAGTGCTCAGTGTGGCCATACCCAGGACACCACAATTGATCATGTTGGGCATGCCTACTGATGCAGATATTCCACGTAAGCAATTGCTGTTTTGTGCATTGGTCTTTGTTATGGTGAAGAGAGATTTGGCAAATACATGGGGAGGGTGCAGGTATCTACAAGGGTTATGTGGTGGGAAGCAATGACAGGTGTATGGAGGCGGAGAGAGTGGTGTAATATTAATTACTATAAAAATAAAAAAAACTCACTGGGATAGGTAGTTAATTTATGGGTACTTAAAATCTACAGGCCAAATTTACAAAGGTAAACTTAGACGTTTTGTTTAAATTTAGACCAAAAGTCAAGGTTTATGACTTTGGGACTTCACAAAGGGAATTTATGAGTACTATCTTTATGTCCACACTTGGAGCGGAGATCTGTTCGCGTGGGGCCATAAAGATAGTAGTCGTAAATGCCCTTTGTCAATTCTGAAAGTTGTACACTTAGACGTTTAGTTTAAGTTTAGACCAAAATTCTATGTTCATCTTTGTCAATCAGGCCTTACAGTTCTGACTCCCACCGCACTCTCATTGGGGAAAATGTTTTAATTTGAGGTGTTCAGAGTTACTATTCTTAATTTTGTGGAGTTAAGATTTACTATTCTAACTTCTACCCTACTCTCATTGGATGAAGAGTTTAATGTTGCGGGGTTCAGATTTGCTATTCTAACTTCAACTCATCACCCATTGGGGGAAATGGTTAAAGTTTAGGGAGTTCAGACTTACTACTCTTACTCCGACCCTTCACTCATTAGGGGAAGTACTTGACGTTCAGGAGAGCATTTCAACTATCACAAAGCCAATACCAAACTCCTTCAGGAAATTGTTTAATTACTATTCGAATTCCAAGATTACAACTATTGGGGACAGTGTGCCATTTGTAAGACTCCAGATTTATTATTCTAACTCAAAGTTTAAAATGATTACCTCAAGATATCTTTTTAGTTTTTGTTTAAAACACCCTTTTTAATTGTTACAAATGTGAATTTTATAATAAAAATATTCATATTCCAATATTCATAATTTGTTATTAATTTATACATTTTATAAATATTATAATATTTGAATGTAATTATTTAATTTTAGTAATGAAGGTGATAACACATTTTAATATAATATAGTAATTACTTTGCAATTCCCTTTTTCCTACAATTGTATTTTATTTTTGCAAACTTCTCACCCTATTTTCCTAAACACCCAACAACACATAAAAAGAAATTATAACTTCACCTTTGTTGTTTTTTTTTATCTTTGGGGCACTTCGAGCCTCACTTTTAATAACTTTTTTTCTTCAAAATGTACCCAAGCCAAATGTATATCATTCTCACCGCATCTTGGGGCTTCTCAAGGTTCCCAGGATTTGTCGATTTCACTAGAGAGAACCGAGAAAATTGCCAAAATATAGGAAAATTAGTTTTTTAAAGAAAACATGTAGGGGTGGTCAGAATTGGCAGAGTTTAGTTCTATAAAATTCAGCGAAATTGCATTAAAATTACATGGAATTCTGCAGCGGGTGGAGTGGACATTTGGCGCAATTTTCTTAGCGCAAAATGCTCCCTTGAATCCAAAATGGGTGCAAGGATGCATTTTGCGCTAAGAAAATAGCACAAACACCACTCAGAGCCCTTACCTACTCTGCAGTGAATACTGTAGAGTATGTAAGGGCTACGCCGCCAAGTGATATGCAGTGGTTTCAAAATTTTAGAGACCATGCATATCACTCTGCAGTGCATACCCCTCCACGTCCTTACAAACTCTGCAGTGACTATTGCAGAGTATGTAAGGGCACCAAGGGGTATGGTTTGGTCTAAACATGGTCGCAAGAGGGAGCAGTTTCATTTTGTTTAAAAAACACTGCATATTAAACTTTAATCTGCAGAGACTTTTAAACATAGATGGACTGCTCCTTCTTCCAACCCTGTTTTGAAAAACACAACACTGCAAATTAATTCCACAGGTACAGTTGAGGAATTTATCAGTAATTCTGCATTACAAGAGTAAAGCAGAATTACCAAATTCCTCCGATTCCACTTGCAGAATTAAAGATTCTGCCCAGGCCTAGAGAAAAGCTGTGCAAGAAAATGTATGTTTTCTTTTCTAAAAATGCCATTAACGTAAAATGTGCCATGCTAGGATTGTCATCTTCCCAGCTATCAGGAACAAGTAGAGTAGTAAAGGAAAAACATTTTCACCACAGTTTTTGCATTTTTCCGATAGTCTATTTCTCTTATTTTATGTGGTTTCAACCCACTTGCAGTTTGTGGTGGAAACATGTGTGAAACTAATAGCTGAACCAGAAAAGTTATACATATCTGAAAACTAGACAAAATTCCCAAATTCATCAACAGGTTATTTGTGTAGCTTGCTCATGGTTTTGCCAGTAAAACAAATCATTGAATTAGAAAATAATGAAAATAAGTAGGAAAAAATATAAAAATTGGTGACCATGTTTTCATATATACTTTTTGCCCCAATGGCTGATTTATAAATGTAATATAGCATTTCATCTGTCAGACTCGTCTGATCACAGGAATATATGATGTTTGTTGATTGACCAACAACCCAGAGCCAACAACTGAGCTACAGTTTATAATGATTTTCCATGATGTGCAGACCATCCAGCAATTAATATGGTAAAATCTAATGAATAAAAAATAGCTACAATGGAAAACGAATTATTTTTTGAATGTGTGAAAGATACTGATTTTAGGAATAGTGGTTATGTTTACACGTCTGAATTTAGGGTACCGCTGCTTTCATGTGATTCAGGGAGCATTTTAAAAAATGTGTTCTTTGCTGCACTCTGGCTTACATGTGCAAGCCAAAAATAGAGATAAATCCAACTGGTAATAACAATTGTTCTACTATTCTGTGTTCCCTCAGTTCTCCAGAAAAATGCTACCCCACTTTGGTGGGTGGGCCTATTACCATGACAGTAAAGGCCATAGAACGTGATAGGCATCATCTATTTGGCATGAAAATAGACACCTTCTTGGCAATTTGGGTAGCAGCAGAATTTGGGTCCAAGCTCTTGTACTACACAACAGAATCTACCAAACCCAAACATTTCTGAAAACATAAATGGAAGTTCTTGGAATTGGGACTTGTGAGGATCTCACTATATTTTCTTGCTCACAAAGCCCTGCAAACCTTAATCTTTAGCTAAAATCATATAGCTTCCGAATTTGGGGCTGCGCTCCACCGTCACCATCTAAACCAAATATTTCTGAAAAATCGATCCCTACGGAACCCATTATGGTGTGACGTGTGGTTCACAAAACATTTTCTTACCCACAATATCCTGCAAATCTCGATAAAAATGGTACTCCTCTTGTGTGGTTGGGGTTAGCGCCTCTAGCAGGAAAGGCCCCAAAACGTGACAATGAGACAACAAATATATGACATGAAATGAACGTTGTTGGTGATGTGGCTAGCTGCTGAATTTGGACCCGGGCACCACATAGGGGAAGCTACAAAACACAGACATTTCTGAAAACTAGACACACAGATGAGTCCAAGGTGGTATAATGTGCATGGCTCCCACTATGCTTTATTACCCACAATGCCATGCAAACCTCAAACTTTGGCTAAAGTCCTACATTTTCCTCATATTTCTATGAGGGAAAATTACGGAAAACATGCGGGAAGCCACAAAATTCCAATAAAATTGGCACCAGACTTGTGTAGCTGGGCCTACCACCCACGACAGGAATGACCACAAAACATAACATGGAAACCTCAAATTATCACCATGAAAAATTATCCATTTTGCCATGTCGTTACCAGTGGAAATTGTGCGTGGCTAAGGCCCCACCCAGGGAAATCTACTACACCCATATAATTCTGAAAGCTACACACCCAGAGGGTCCATGGGGAAGTGATTAGCATGGATCCTGGGGCCAGTGTTTAATTTCAGTCAGTGGTTGCCGGTGGGGGTCATCGACACTCATTTTTGGGGACAAACACTTATTTTTCCACATTGGACTTTTAACGGAAAAGAGGAAGAGAGGAAAAACACATAAAACGGAAATACAGTGGAAGAGAAAGATGGAAAAACCATCACAAAGGAAGAAAGCAGGAGTTCTCAAGAGTATGATAAAGAGGGAGGGTGTGTCCGGTAGTGGATTAAAGATGCCTGAGGCGGATCTAAGACCATGCAGCCTTAGTATTTGGTGTGCCGACAATTATTTGCAATGGCTGCAGGCCTCTGGTTGGTTGCCACATGGGGCGCATTCCTGATAAACATGTTGAGGTTGCGTGCCAGCCAATTGATGGGGGCTCTGTTATTTTACAAGCAACCATAAAAATAGTGCAAATTAGGTTTAAAAAAACAAAAAAACATTTGAGACGAGGTTTGGACAAAAAAAACTAAAGAGCCTAGGGGGAGGTACTGGTTGGGGGGTTGCTTTCTCCTACGACATATCAATTCTCAAGGGACGGAGTGATAGGTGTTAGAAATAGGCTGCTGAACAATTAAGAACAAAACGTCACTCCAGTGCGCAGTGATGACTAATTAACCCCTCCACCCTCTTTTCTTCTTCCGTTTTGGTGGCTGACCACTAATACTACCGCCCATGTGCAGCGATATCGAGGATTCTGTAAATGCATGTGGTGCCAAACAGGAGCCCGTGCTCTCCTGCGAGTTTTGAGGCTCTTGCAGCAGTTCTACTCTTTGGCAACCTGGCAGAATTCAATCGTAAGTTCAATGTTCAATGAGATAACTCCCGAAAGCGTCTCTGACTGCAAAGCGGAAAGCAGCAGGGCAAATATGCACCATGCGCCATTGCCCGGCATGCAGCAGCAACCTAACTGAAGGATAGGGTGACCAGATGTCGAGAAGAAACAAGCATTTACAATGCAATGGTCTCGGCAATATTATAGGTAGAGCTATTGGTATTGCTCATTATTTTTTTATCATTTTTGTATCCCTAAATAAATGGCATTAGCTTTTTTTTTGCATATGTGATACCTATTGCATTAGCAGAAAGAGAGTGAGGTAGTGAGATAGAGAGAGAGAGGTATTGAAATAGAGAGTGAGGTAGTGAGAGAGAGTGAGGTAGATAGAGAGTGAGGTAGTGAGATAGAGAGTGAGGTAGTGAGATAGAGAGTGAGGTAGATAGAGAGTGAGGGACAGGCAAAGCGGTCCATGCAGGAACGAAGAAGCATCTGTGGAGCCAGGACAGGGAAAAAGTGGTATCTGTGAAGACAGGGTAGGGAAAGGGGCATCTGTGGAGCCAGGGTAGGGAAAGGGGCATTTGTGGGGGTAGGAAAAGGGGCATTTGTGGAGCTAGGGTAGGGAAAGGGGCATTTGTGGAGCTAAGGGGCATCTGTGGAGTCAGGGTATGGAAAGGGGCATCAGTGGAACCAGGAACGGGGGCTCTGGGGGGCCAGGGTAGGGAAAGGGGCATCTGTAGAGCCAGGGTAGGGAAAGGGGGATTTGTGGAGCTAAGGGGCATCTGTGGAGGCAGGGTATGGAAAGGGGCATCTGTTAACCAGGAAAGGGCCCTCTGTGGAGTCAGGATAGGGAAAGGGGCATCTGTGGAGCCAGGATAGGGTATTTGTGGAGCCAGGGTAGGGAAAGGGGCCTCTGTGCAGTCAGTTCTCTGTTGGACCGGTCAGAGGGATGCATTCTGGGAAATGTAGTCTTGGGTTGCTTCCACTAAAACAAGTGGCGCAGCAGGCACATTATTAAGGATGCTTGATACCAGAAAAGCACTGTCTGAAAACAAGGTCTACAGTGCCAAAATGCAGCGAGCATTGTGCACCACCCTTAACCTTTTTTTATTTTCGAAATGACAACAGCAGTTGTTGCAAATTATATCTAAAGGTTTTTCACAGAGCTGCTAGGGTGACTAGAGTTATTTATGTGCAAGGAACGCTTGTGTGGTGCTGGTTAAACACTTTAGATTTTCGCGGATGGTAAATAAATTTTAAAAATAAAGAAAAAAATACAACCGGTTGCAGTCTCCCCTCATTTTTTAAGTCAGGAGTGCCCAGTGTTGGTTCAGGCTGAAGACATATTTAAACGAGATGCAGTGGTAAATAATACAAACTAAACACGACTCATTTATTTAATTTTGTATCTACCTGAACATGGGCCATAGATGTAGCTCTCTTGGACATGCGTTGGACCTGTAATGGGTGTTCTGTGGCTGAACGCCCCTGCTGCCTCCGGATCTGTGGAGGACGGGATGTATCGGGTTACCTGCTGGACCAGCCTGTGCGTGCGTTGCCACCCAGCCTGACTGCATCAACGAAGCCAAGATTTGGATGTTGGCGGCCGGGCTAAAGACTGCAGCTAGCAATAGCGATGCTATGAGAAGCAGGGGAGTGGGGGGTCCAGCAGCCCCGGCGATCCCAAGCCAAATGCAGGGAAACGTCGATGGCACCAGCCCTGCAATGTATTTCAGAAGTGCTTTGTGACTGTTTATTTCTATCGGGTTTCATGCATTCCCGACAGTGCCGCCTAGACGGTAGGCATAGCGTGCACCAGACCCCAGGGAGGTTGTATCCAAGTAGCCTGATGCTCACCACTATACAATGAAGGGAACCTGGTCGGCAGTCCGACGGTCAATGTCAGAGCTTATCCGGAGTTTGAAAGTGTGTCACATACATAACGTTGTAAGCTTAATTAGTAAACCCAGGGTCGCGTGTGGCACAGCAGGCAGGGAGTATTCAACAAGTGAATTTAAACCTACATTTTCACAATCCCCAGGACCGAGAGCCATGCGTTGTCCAGGTGCAGCGTCCCTAGAGATGTTCAGGCGGGGTAAATCGCGGCATCACTGTAAAGCGGACTATCGCTGGAAAGGTGGTCCGATGTAATAAAACTGCATGGGGATCACTGACCTCGTGTAGCACACCAGCAATTGAGATTTTGTCGGCGGCGGCGTGCGAATGGCATCGGATTGCGGACAGCAGCCTCTGATCTGCGCATGCATATGAGCGGGGTGGGGGGGAACGGAAAAAGAATGTCAGAGCTTATCCTGAGTTTGAAAGTGTGTCACATACATAACGTTGTAAGCTTCATTAGTAAACCCAGGGTCGCGTGTGGCACAGCAGGCAGGGAGTATTCAACAAGTGAATTTGAACCTACATTTTCACAATCCCCTGGACCGAGAGCCATGCGTTGTCCAGGTGCAGCGTCCCTAGAGATGTTCAGGCGGGGTAAATCGCGGCATCACTGTAAAGCGGACTATCGCTGGAAAGGTGGTCCGATGTAATAAAACTGCATGGGGATCACTGACCTCGTGTAGCACACCAGAAATTGAGATTTTGTCGGCGGCGGTGTGCGAATGGCATCGGATTGCGGACAGCAGCCTCTGATCTGCGCAGATGGCTTACCTTACTCGTGCACAACAGCAAGAAGATCCTCACGGCCAGACGAGACGATACCTGAAAAATGGCGGATGGAAGCTCCAAAACTTTTTCGGATTCGGGGGCGTGTTCCTGCTGTTCTAAAGAGGGCGTGGCTAAAAAGTGGAAAGAACAGCAAAAAACACGCCCCCGAATCTGAAAAAGACGGAGCCTATTTGGAGGGACGGCTCTCTCCTCCAATGGCTGGCCTCCGTTTAGGAAGCCAGCCAATGGAGGAGAAGCTAAAAGAGAGGCGGGCTAAATAGCCACTCTAGAAATCATTAAATCTCCCGACTTCCGGTTCTGCCTTCGGCAGACCGGTAGTCCTCGACCTAAAAAACAGGGACAAGCAAGGCATAAAAGTAGGACTAACACCTTTAATCTAGCTTCTGTCCCATTCTTTGCATAGCTTTGTAAATGTTTTCCCATATTTACATACACACTAGGTTTGTAAAGGTGTTTGTTAGTATATGTGTATTTATACTTATATATTTGCCAAGAGACTCAATAGACACTTTTAATGAGACAATCACAGTTGAAATAAAGAAACTGAATTACAAAATTGCAGCCAGCAAAAGAAAATACAACATCCACCAACAAAGATATCACCAACTTATTAACAAACTACGTGACAATAATACAATAGTTATCCGCAATTTGGCGGAAATGTAATCTGGCCCATGCAATAATATCTAAAAGAGGCCATGTTGCAACTCAATGATCGTAGGTGCTACAGACTGGGAAACAAACAAGCATTCAGGACAGCGCCGAATGAATGTGCACAAAACGTGTAGCTTGGAAAGAAACGTGCTGGCCTCATAAATCAAGACGAATATAGATTCATGAAAAATGACCATCCAATAACGCCAGTCATATATTTTATTCCAAAGGTCCACAAAGATATAAAAAATACGCCAGGAAGGCCAATAATATCAGCAAAACAAAGTCTACTGGAAAACGCATCCATATACATTGACTGTTTTCTACAAAGCCTCGTGAAAACCTTGCCATCCTATGTCCAAGATACCACGGACTTTCTGAAACAGATATATAATTTCCAGTGGCAGGAAAATTATGTATTGCTGACATTGAATGTGGCTAACTTGTAAACCTCAATCAATCACAAAGATGGCTTAAGAGCTGTTGATTATTTTCTAGGTTCTAGACTGATTCAATATTATCAACATAATAAGTTGCTTATCAGTCTGATACAGTTTTGCCTACACAATATTTTTTTTTTATTTAATCAACAGATTTATCAACAAGTAAGGGGGTAGCTATGGGGGCGAGCTTTTCCCCAAGCTACGCCTGCCTCCACATGGGGTGGTGGGAAGAAGTTGTACTGAACACCAAATATGCTGATGTGATGGAAAAACATGTGGTAAAATGGATCCGGTACATAGATGATTTATTTATCATTTGGTAAGTCACAATGCAAAGTGTTGAAGATTTTGTTATACTGATCAATGAAAATGATCTAAATTTGCAATTGACCAGCAATGCAAGTAAAAAATCAATCTCTTTTCTAGATGTGGAGGTGTATGTTGTGCAGAAACAGTTATACACCAAATTACACCGCAGGGTACACATCACTTCACTCAACCAGTTTCCATCCTAAACATACCATCTGTAGCATCTCAAATGGGAGATGCTTAGGATCCGACGCATCTGCAGTAAAGAAAAAGACCTCTTTGAGGCACAACAGAGTAGCAAAATGCGCTCCTTAGAGAGAGGTTATGCAGAGCAAATAATAGATAAGGCTACACTAAAGACTTGGACATTATCCCGAGAAGATTTACTGTTTAAACCATCACACAGTAATGCAAAAGCACGGAGAAAAATAGGATCCAATACAGAGGAGAAAAATGATCTTAGACTTATCTTAACATACAATAAACAAAAAGATAGTCTCAGCAAGATCATAAGGGAGAACTGGCACCTGATATTAAGTGACCCTCAAATGTGAGATGCAGTGCCACGCAGACCTATTACATTCAGAAAGACCCTCTCAACTAGTGATTTCCTAGTCAGTAGTAGCCCTGAAGTGAAAACCGGGTCTAGTTGGTTGTCAAGAAGGAAGGGTTTTGTGAGATGCTCTTCGTGCAAGGCCTGCAAACATGGCATCAACAAGACAATGTTCCAGACACCTTTTGGAGATGAACCTATCGAAATCAACAAGTTGATAACTTGTAAGACGGAGTTTGCCATCTACGTGCTGGAGTGCTCTTGTGGACTGCAGTATGTGGGAAGCACAAAACTGCAGGTCCACAAGAGAATTCTCCAGCACTTGCGGGCCATCATCAATGTAGATACAACCTATCCGGTGGCCTGGCATTTCAGGGAGTCTCATGGCAACAACATTCAACACCTAAAATATTATGCCATAGACATAATTCCCCCGCTAAGACGAGACGGAAATAGTGAGGCACTCCTAAGGAAACTCGAAACTAAATATATCTTGGAGCTGGACAGCAAGAGTCCTCACAGGTTAAACACCACTGAGGATTTGTACACATGGTTGTAAGGAGATATTCAGGGGACAATCAGTATCCCTGAATAACAGCATTATGCAATAATCAACACTAAGTGAACCTCCTGTACCTAAACATGGTCAGCTAAAATGAATTTTAAAGCTTCCACAATATGTGCCTTATCACTTTCCTCTTTTTAGAAAAGCAATTTTACCTTAATATTTTTTACTATTAAACAAATTGCACACAAGCACTGTCCCTTCTAAATATAATTAAAGTTTGTGGATATTAAAAACAACTTTTGTTACACAGGAAACACATTTGCAGCAATGTTTGCACAAAATCACTTTGCAGATTGGGACGACACATCAACTGTGGTTATAACAACAAGCCCATAACAGTCAATATCAGGAAAATATGATGCATTGATACATTAGAGGATATTATACCTTTTATTGTATTTATTGCAGTGTGTATTTATGTTTGTATACAAATCAGTAGGATACGCTATTTTGCACAATGGGCCATGTTAGATCGGGGGTATTTCATCAGGTATCCATATACAATATCAATGGATGTACTGAGGTTCATTTATATAATGGCTTGTACATATATGTTATTTATTGTATTTTATATATACAGTTATAATTAAGTGTATTTGCACATATATTATTGTAACATTGAATACAATGTAACAGTTGATATTCCCTTGCTGCTAAATGTTTCGAAGCAGACGTAAAACATGATAGTCTGTTGTTGCTATCTACTGTATGCACGGGCCCTTTAAAAATGGGGAAGTGTTGTCAGCGCGTCATGTGATCAAGACCTGCATGGGCCGAAACGCGTCATGGCGGCACAACACCCGAAAATCTGAAATAAAAAAAAATTGCACAACAGAAAGAGGAGTCCATTCCATTTTTCCGATTCTGGGAACATTGAATCGTTAAGGAAAAAGGTCACCTGCAACATATATATATTTATATAGATATATGTATATATACACACATATATATACATATATAAATATATGTGTATATATCTATCTATATATACATGTATATGTGTGTGTGTGTGTGTGTGTGTGTGTATATATATATATATATATATTCACTGAAAAAACCATAGGTTTCATGCACGTTATAGTTGGGAATTGGCATTTAAAAAACCTTAGAAATTCACTAAAAAAAACATAGGTTTCAGGAGCGTTATAGTTAGCTGGACATTTCCCTCGTACAAAACACTAGAAATTCCCCCGTTATAGTTAGTTCAGCTAACTATAACTCGCGCCCCCGCAATGCACTGCTGATGACGTCACATATTACATCACTCATGACATGGTCAGTGACATCACTGATGACATCACTGATGACTAATTTTACCGCTATCACTAATTTGTATTATCCCCGGGGACCCCATCCCCTGGGGCTTTTAAAAAAACGTTGGAGACCATGGGGGGAGCCCCAACGCCCCCCCCCCCCCGGTCCCAGCTGGCTCCCCACGTCCTTGGGGAGCCAGCATTGCTTTTTCACATGGGAAGCTGCTGGCATGCAGCTCCCCGTGTGGAAAAGCAATATCGTTGGATTTTGAAAGAGAGCGCAGGCTTCCCTGCTCTCTCTTTCAAAATCCGAACGAAGTTTGCTATGGGAGGGCGGGAGACTCCCGCCCTCTCACAGCAAGCAACAGTGTCCTGGGGTTGGGCACCCCAGGACACTGTAGGAGTCCCCAGGGCCCTCGAGGGTTCCCGGAGGGGGGCCACGCAGCCTCCCTCCCCGATTAATTTATAAAGATTTTGCCCCCGGGATTTGGCCCACCCGGGGGATAATTATTAACAAAGCGCGGCCGTATCCGCGCATTTCGCAATTTTTTTTTTTTTTTTAAAGGGGGCCCCAGGGGGTCCTTCTGGGACCCCCTAAGCAACACTAGAGGGTCAGAGTATTTCTCCCTGCCCCCTATACATCTTTCACACACTTATTTCCCTTACTTAATCAGCCTCGCTTCTACAGAGGCACAAAATGGCTGCCAACAGTTCCTGGTTTCGAATGTAGACAAACACTTGACAGCCAATTAGCATTCAGCGCCTGATCGGGAGGGTGCGCGCTCGGTTCGCAGAGGGTGCGCACGGTTGCGCGGATCCTCCGAGGCCATAGATATATCTATCTTTTTTACTCAAATTTTCTCAGGAACTACTGAACGGATCTACACCATTTATACAAAAGGCACGAGTCTGAACTGAGGACTACCTCTTTGTTAAATTTGGTGTAATTCCGTTCAGCAGTTCGGGCTGTAGCTGCGTCAACAGGTCCTATGGGAAATTGCATGGGGAAAACGCGTTTTGGCACCCCCATTTTGTCTCAGCCCCCGCTTGACGAAACACCACGAAACTTTCAGGATAGGAGCAGACCGGAGCTGGCCAAAGGTTTGGAACATTTTGCGAAGATTCGTCAACCGGCGCCAGACTTATTGGGAATAGAATGTTGCGAATTTCCTATGGAAAATAGGTCCTAACTATAACTACCTACTGGCGACCGCCAGTAGGTAATAGGTGTGTGTGTATATACATATATATATTATCTACTGGTAGTTGCCAGTAGGTAGTTATAGTAAGGAACTAGATTTCATAGGAAGAGCGTTTTTTTCCCCAATAACTTTGGAGTCGTTTGACAAATCCTCATGTCAAAAAATGTCAAAACTAATACGATGCTCACTTCAGCTGCTGTCTTGAAAGTTTCGTGGTGATCGGTCAAGTGGGGGCCAAGAAAAAGGGGCTTCCCTAAACGCGTTTTCCTCATGTTAATTCCCATGGGAACTTTAGACATGGCTACAGCCCGCACTGCTGAAAGGAATTACACCAAATTTGGCCGAAAGGTAGATATTGGTCCAGGGAAGTGTTGGTAGCCCTTTTAGCCGAGTCCTAACAAAAAATGCAAAAAAAGAGAAGGGGGTAGGGTAGCAATACCCTGACCCCCAAGGCCCCTTGGGATTTTTTTTTTTTTTTTTAAATCAGCAGGAACCGTGCTGGAGCCACAGCTCCTGCTGAAAAAGTTTTTTTGTAAAAGAAGGGCAGGCTTCTACACTTCTTTACTAATAGGCCCCCGGGTGGGCCAGGTCCCGGGGGCGTGAGCACTTATATAAAGAAGGCCAGGGCATGGGCTCCTCTCCTATGGCTTATAAGCCCTGGGCAACGCCACCTTCACACACACTTTCAAATATGTGTGCAGGTGCGCCTGCTTGGCCTGCCCACACCCAGGAGACTGCCACCTCTCAGGGAGCAGGTGAAGTTAAGTTAAGTTAATGTGGGGGTGCCAGCACGCCCCTCACCCCCCCCACAGCTCCAGGGAATGCCACCTCCCTGGGAAAAAAAATTAAATCAATGGAGGCGACCAGCATGGACCACCAAGCAGCCCCAGGGACCGCCACTTCCCCAGGGCTAAATAAAAATGAATGTAGGGGGTCCATTGTGGGCCCATGGCCCCAGGAACCGCCACCTCCCTGAGGCAAAGATTTAAGATGGAAGGGGGCCACAAGGCCCCCCTCGTGGAGCCACCCCCCTGACGGGTCAGCTACTGCTTCCTCCCCAGGTGCCCACCCTAGGAATCAATCAATCAATCATAGCATTTGTATAGCGCGCTACTCACCCGGAAGGGTCTCAAGGCGCTTGGGGGAAGGGGTTCGCTACTGCTCGAACAGCCAGGTCTTGAGTTGTCTCCTGAAGGCGAGGTGGTCCTGGGTCAGCCGGAGGTGGATGGGGAGGGAGTTCCATGTCTTGGCCGCCAGGTAGGAGAAGGATCTGCCTCCGGCGGTGGCTCTTCGGATGCGTGGTACGGTTGCGAGGGCGAGGCTGGTAGACCGTAGCTGGCGGGTGGGCGTGTAGAAGGTCAGGTGGTCGTTGAGGTACTTGGGGCCCAGGTCGTGGAGAGACTTGTGTGCGTGGGTGAGGAGCCTGAACGTGATCCTCTTGTCAACGGGGAGCCAGTGCAGGTCCCTCAGGTGGCCGGAGATGTGGCTGCGTCGGGGGATGTCCAGAATGAGTCGGGCGGAGGCGTTCTGGATGCGTTGGAGTCTTTTCTGTAGCTTAGCTGTGGTTCCGGCGTAGAGGGTGTTTCCGTAGTCCAGTCGGCTGGTGACGAGGGCCTGGGTGACCGTCTTCCTGGTTTCGGTCGGGATCCATCGGAAGATCTTGCGAAGCATGCGAAGGGTGTGAAAGCATGATGAGGATACGGTGTTGACTTGTCTGGTCATCGAGAGGGAGGAGTCCAGGATGAAGGCCAGGTTGCGTGCGTGGTCTGTTGGCTTGGGGGCGGTGCCCAGGGCTGGGGGCCACCAGGAGTCATTCCAGGCGGAGGGTGATGGTCCCAGGATGAGGACTTCCGTCTTGTCTGAGTTCAGTTTCAGGCGACGTCTTTCATCCCTTCGTGTAGGCTGGTTCTGGCAGTGTCGGGGTCTCTGGTGAGGGAGAGGATCAGCTGGGTGTTGTCGGCGTAGGAGATGATGTTGAGGTTGTGTTGGCGTGCGATGGCGGCTAGAGGTCTCATGTAGACGTTTAAGAGGGTGGGGCTGAGTGATGATCCTTGCGGGACTCCACAGATGACTTCGGTGGCCTCGGATCGAAACAGGGGGAGGCGGACTCTCTGTGTTCTTCCGGCGAGGAATGAGATGATCCACTTCAGTGCCTTCTCTTGGATGCCGGTGTTGTCGAGGCGTTGGACTAGGGTGCGGTGGCAGACAGTGTAGAATGCTGCGGAGAGGTCCAGGAGGATGAGTGCCGCTGTTTCCCCGTTGTCGAGCAGGACTCGGATGTCGTCGGTGGCTGCGATGAGGGCGGTCTCGGTGCTGTGGTTGGCTCTGAAACCGGACTGTGAGGGGTCGAGGGATCCGTTCGTCTCGAGGAAGGCGGCAAGCTGTTTGTTGACGATCTTCTCGATGACTTTGGCGGGAAAAGGGAGGAGCGAGATGGGTCGGAAGTTTTTGAGGTCGGTGGGGTCCGCTGTTGGTTTCTTCAGTAGGGCGCTGAGCTCGGCATGCTTCCAGCTCTCCGGGAAGGTGGCGGTGTTGAAGGAGGTGTTGATGATGTCCCGGAGTTGGGGTGTGATGGTGGAGTCGGCCTTGTTGAAGACGTGGTGGGGGCAGGGGTCGGTTGGAGAGCCGGAGTGGATGGTGTTCATCGTGCGGGCTGTGTCTTCGGTGGTCACCGTGGTCCAGGTGCGGAGGGTGGCGGTGGGGTTCGTTGGTTCGGTGGTTGGGTGCGTGGATGGTGCGCCGAAACTGTTGTGGATGTCGGCAATCTTGCGGTGGAAGAACGAGGCGAGGGAGTCGCAGAGATCTTGTGAAGGGGTGATGTCGTTGTTGCCGGTGCTGGGGTTGGAGAACTCCTTGACGATGCTGAAGAGTTCCTTGCTGTCGTGGGCGTTGTTGTCCAGTCGCTCCTTCAGTGATTTCTTCTTGGTGGTGCGGATGAGCTGGTGGTGCTTGCGGGTGGCGTGTTTGAGGGCGGGCATGTTGTCAGTGGTCCGGTCGTGGAGCCAGGCTTTCTCGAGGGTGCGGCAGGTCTTCTTGGAGTCCTTGAGTTCGTCGGTGAACCAGGGGGCTTTCTTGCTTCTGGGTCTGCTGGGAGGGTTCTTCAATGGTGCGAGGTCATTGGCGCAAGTGGTCAGCCACTGCGTGAAGTTGCGGGCTGCTTCATTGGCGTCTGATGTGCTGGCAGGTGGGTTCTGGCTGAGGGAGGTGGTGAGCTGGTCGACGGTGATCTTGCTCCAGCTCCTGTGAGGAACCTGTTGCGGGTGGTGGTGGGTTGTGGTTTTTCTGAATCTGAAGTGGACGCAGCTGTGGTGAGTTCGGTGGAGTGGCTGAAGCTGATGTGCTTGCTGGATGAGAAGACGGGATCAAGCGTGTGGCCGGCGTAGTGGGTGGGGGTGTTGACCAGTTGCTTGAGGCCGAGGTTGGCGAGGTTGTCCAGCAGGGTGGCGGTGGTGCGGTCCTTGTTGTTCTCCAGGTGGAAGTTGAGGTCCCCTAGGAGGATGTAGTCGGCAGAGGGGAGGGCGTGTGGGCTGATGAAGTCCGTGATGTCTTCGCCGAATTGCATGCGTGGTCCCGGGGGTCGGTAGATGAGGGTGCCTCTGAGGGTCGTCTTTGGGTCGGTGTGAATCTGGAAGTGGAGGTGTTCGGCGGTGGCGAGGGTGTCGTTGGCGTCGGTCGTGATGCGGATGGTGTTCTTGTGGATGATGGCGATGCCTCCTCCGGTCTGGTTGACACGGTACCTCCTGATGATCTTGTATCCATCCGGGATGGCGATGGCGATGTCGGGGGCTAAGGAGGCGTTCATCCATGTTTCAGTGAGGAAGGCGATGTCTGGTGATGTTGTGTCGAGGAGGTTCCAGAGTTCTACGGCGTGTCTGTGGACGGAGCGGGTGTTGAGCAGGATGCACTTGAGGTCGCTGCTGGAGTTTGGCTTGGCGGGCGTGGTGCAGGTTCGGAGGCAGGAGAACTTGCAGGTTGTGCAGGTGAAGGGTCCGTGAATGCGTCTTGGGGCGGCTCGGCAGCAGGTGGGGTTTCGGCCGGCATTGAGTGCGTTGAGGGCCGCGGCGTCGTAGGTCGGTCGGGGCGACTTGCATCGCTGGGGACCAGGGGTCCTGGCACTGGGCGCGGTCCAGGTGCGGACGGGCGCAGACGGGCTTGCCTTTGGCGCGCCTTCGGCGCACAATTGGCGCGCCCGCTGCGCGTACGCGCGGTCGCCATTTATGGCGACGTGGGAGGGAGGGAGGAGCAGCAGCTGGGAGGCGGGAGCAGGGAGGGCACAAAACGAAAAGGGGGCGTGGCCGCTTGGACGGCGGCGGGAAGCGGGGAGCGGGGCGGGCAGGCACAGGGGGACTGAATAACAAGCAACAAAGCCAATACAACAACGTTCAGGGGACAGCAGTGACAACAGTCAAAAGGCAAAAAACAATTAGGAAACGAAATGGTTAAACACACACATGCAAAATACGGCGGAGGGACAGGGAACAGCGAGGCAGGCACAACGAGGCTGCGGGCAGCAGCGAGGCGAGGGGCACACACACAGCTGGTGGCCGTGCGGTGCGGGGGTGTCCTGAGAACAGGTCACACTCACCTGCGCCACGCGGTCGCCATTCATGGCCAAGTGGGAGGGAGGGTAGAGCAGCTGGGAGGCGGGAGCGGGGAGGGCACAAAATGAAAAGGGGGCGTGGCCGCTTGGACGGCGACGGGAAGCGGGGAGCGGGGCGGGCAGGCACAGGGGGACTGAACAACAAGCAACAAAGCCAATACAACAACGTTCAGGGGACAGCAGTGACAACAGTCAAAAGGCAAAAAACAATTAGGAAACGAAACGGTTAAACACACACACGCAAAATACGGCGGAGGGGCAGGGAACAGCGAGGCAGGCACAACGAGGCTGCGGGCAGCAGCGAGGCGAGGGGCACACACACAGCTGGTGGCCGTGCGGCGCGGGGGTGTCCTGAGAACAGGTCAGCTGTTTGCTTTTGCTTCCCACCAAGCAAAGGCAAACTTAACTCTGCTTTCTGCAAGCCGAGCTGTCACACAGGTCCGGCTTGAAAGCAGAGTTTTCATCTGTTTCTCTGCATGCAAATATGAGTGCAGAGAAAGAGATGAAAACATTGCTCTGACAGACAGGGTGCTGCCTTTCAGCAGCCACCTTTCTGTTACAGCAATGCTGGCTCCTGCAGTAGGCAGGGAGCCTGCAGGGACCACAGGGGCATTGAGGCACCCCTGCAGTCCCCAACACAGGTCACACTCAGAATAAAGAGGTCAGGCCCTGGGGAAAGGGTCTCCAGGGCTGAAATCGGCATAGAGAGGGGGGTCGCATGCTCCCCCCATCTCATTAAAAATGTTTTTTTTAAAGGCTGGGCTCCGGGGGATGGGTTCCCCAGGGCTGAAATCGCCCTGGGAAGGGGGGCCTCTCGCCACCTCTCATAATAAAAAAACAAAAGAAAAAAGACCAGCCTGGGGGAAGTCACCGGAGGCCCTGCCCCCTTTCTCAACCACTCTGCAAAGGGGTCTCCTGGTGCACAACTTGTTGTAGGATGAAGTCCCCTTGGCTGGTGAGAGCCCTTGGGGGCCAACAACCCCTCCTGCCACCTCCAATAAGTCCCACACAGTTCGGAAAGCTGAGATGTCATTCAAGGCCCCATCCCTTTCTCCACCACTCTGTAAATGCACCTCCTGGCGCACTATTGGTTAGGGGTGATAAAGTCCCCTTAGATGCTGGGGGTCCTTGGGGGCCAACAACCCCTCCTGTTACCTCCAGTAAGTCCCACACAGCAGGATTGCTGAGAGCTTGTGAGAGGCACCACCCCCTTTCTCCACCACTCTGCAAACGTGCCTCCTGGCGCACTACTGGTTGGAGGATGAAGTTCCCTTGGATGCTGAGGGTCCTTGGAGGCCAAAAACACCTCCTGTTAACTCCAGTAAGTCCCACACAGCGGGATTGCTGAGAGGTCATCTAAAGCCCCTCCCCACTTCTTCACCACTCCTGGTGCACTTCTGGTTGGGGGATGAAGTCCTCTTGGATGCTGAGATTCATTGGGGGGCAACAAACCCACCTGTTACCCCCAGTAAGTCCCACACAGCGGGATTGCAGAGAGTTCATAGGAGGCAAGGCCCCCTTTCTCCACCAGTCTTCCAAATGAGCCCCTTGGCACACTACTTGTTGGAAGATGAAGTCCCTTTGGATGCCGAGGGTTCTTGGGGGCCAATAGGCCCTCCTGTTACCAGCAGTAAGTCCCACACAGTGAATTGCTGAGATCTGGTCGGAGGCCCCATCCCCTTTTTCCACCACTCTGCAAACATGTCTAGTAGTTAAAAATACATAGAAATTCACTGAACAAATCAAAGGTTACAGGGATGTTATAGTTAGGAAATTGAATTTTAAAAACCTTAGAAATTCACTTAAAAAACAAAAGTTATAGGGACTTTGAAGTGAGGAAATAGATTTTTTTTTTTTAAATAAGAATTCACACACAAAAAAACAAAGGTTACGGGGACGATATAGTTCGATTCAGATGTCACTCAGACAAAACCATTGAAATTCAGCAGTTATAGTTACCTAAGCCAACTATAACTTATGACCCACAATGCACTGCTGATGTTATCTCAAACAGTGGTGGCCAGTGCAGGTAAGCACCGTGGGTGGAGCAGGGGGAGTCAACAGACGACGGAATAGGGAAAATAAAAAAATTAATTATATTCTGTAGCCTGTCAACTTCCCCCACCCCTCCCCACCGCTCTTACCTGCACTGGCCACGACTGATCCCATATGCAGGTTCCTAAAGAACACATTTAGGAAGGCTATCAGCCTTAGGATTTGGCAGACAGGGTACTCCCTGAAAATTCGACGAATGCCCCATTCACCAAGATGTGTAGCGCACTGACTGTAATAAAAATATAAGATGGCAGGTGGAACATCCGCCCCTTCTGATGGAAAATGAAGGTGGCAAGCAGGCTACATATAATACTAATGTTTACCTATTTACTGGAATCAGTAAATACACAGTGATTTCAATGTAATGTAGGAAGAAAAACAGAGGAGGAGAAGATATGGTCGGCGGCTATGTAGACTCCCGCCTCACCGTAGCACCAGGTGATTGCTGCCCCTCCCCCTGTAGTGGAGACTCCAATGGGGGACAAAGCGAACGCGGCAAATTCTGTCTACCGCGAATGTTAAAATACCTATTTTACCGGCAGTGAAGCGTCCTGTGAATTCCTCCGAGTCCTCTGGATCCTAGGTGAGGAGGAGGTCAGGGAGTGGAGGGCACGGTGGATGGATCGGCGACCCGGCGCTGAGGCTTGGATCGGCTCGAATCTTGGCTGTGTTGTGCTGGATGCACGGAGCTCCGGTGGGAACGCGTTGTGTGTAGGGAATGTGGCTTGGTGAAAGGCGAGGAGCCGTGGCTTAATCAGGCTGAGAAAGCAGATGGAGTGAGTGCCCAGAGACCAGCGCTAATCGGTAATCCACAGAGCTACCGGTAAGGGTGCGGTTGAATGCAGGGAGCGGAGGACAATACAGTGCTGAGAGGCAAAGTGCAACAGCTCATCTAATGGGTGAAGCAAGGAGAATATTATTGGATTTCCTCTGTGAATTTGCACATATCATCAAACTCTTGTGCTGATGCTGCTCTGCTCTTGTGCTCCTTTTTTTCTTTCTTTTTTGTTTTTTGAAGTTAAGGAGGAAAGGGGAAAAAGAAGAAACAATTCTAGAGACAGAAGTGGAAAAAGGGAAGGAAGGGGAAAAAAAGCTGTGCTAGCCTCTTGCAAGAGTTGTGCTTTGTTTACTGTAAAGAGCTAAGACTCGGGATACTTGCCACACACCCGCAGGACTTAAGGAAGCTAAAGTAAGATGGGGAGACATTTGAAACACGCAAATGCAGTAGCAAAAGTAGAGGCTGCGACTGGGCTGAAAGCAAAAAAAGTCTAATTCAAGCAAAAGGGACAGTATCTCTGGCCAAGGCATCCAACCCTGTAAATCTCTCAGGCATGAACTCAAGTTTTGAGAGCTCTGCAGAAGATCTATCCGAGCCACAGTCTGAGCTACATCTAGAAGGAGATAACCCCATTCTCTCAACAGAAGGATCTAACAATGTAGAGAAGGGGCAAACTGCTGTGTCTATACCAGGGGCAGGGGCAGAAAAATTAGAGCGGAGGTATTATAAAGAGTTTCCATTGTTTACAAAAATAACTACTCAGCCTTTAGTCACTCAAAAGTCGCCACAACTAAATTTAGGTGTATCAGTAACACCAGAAGAAGAGGAAGAAGCAGCAGCAGTTAATTCTTTGGAGATGCTACACATATCTGCACCTCCCTGAGGATGGTTCAAGAATCGATGCCTATGGTGTCCATTCACTTGGGGGAAGGATGCTTGTCGCATCCTCAGGCAAGCCCACTTGCTCCATCATTCCACCCTCTGCTCCCTGACCGATCCTAATCCGCTCACATACCAAAACAGAAGATACAGCGCTGGCTACAGTCGCAGTCTCAGGAGACATCCCAGGAAATATCTCAAGCACCAAAAGAGCGGGCCCCGGAACCATCAGGCCAAACAACTAGCCCGCAGAACAAAACTCCACAAGATGATTCGGAATTTTTAACCAGCAGAGCCAACATGCAACAGCTCAAAATTATAACTTTACTTAATCTTATACTAGATGAGATTAGGAAGATGAAAAAATCTCAAGAAACTTAGATAGCTCCTCTTCATCACCAGCTGGAAAAAATTGAAGACCCAGTCGGAGGTATCCCCGCAAGATTTCAGGAAGCTGAAGCAAGGATAGCTCACCTGGAGGACCAGATGGGTTCTATGATTCAGAAAATTAATTTGGTGACAGAAGACAAAACTGCACTTGAAAACAAGCTTGAAGAATTAGAAAATCATTCATGTCGCTCTTATCTCCGGAGTACCCGAGGGGATGGACGGAACTAACACTCTTCTGTGAGTGGAGACATTTATCAAACAAAAAGTGATTCTGGATTTCGAAGGAGACCTAACGTTCACTAGGGCACATCGGGTTCCTGCCCACTCCATTCCTAATTCCAAGTTTCCGCGTTCAATTCTGACTAATTTTGCAGATTTTAGAGTGAAAGAGAACATTTTTTCCAAAGCAATTCAGCAGAGACAGTTTACCATCAACGAGGGGACTAAATGTCAGATCTTCCGAGATATGTCTGCAGTAGCGGCTCGCAGACGTAAGGAGTTTGTGAAGCTCCTATATCTATTTAAAGCACAGGAGGCTCAGGAATCTATTGCATAGCAATCCAAACTCAGGGTGTTGGCTAAAGGGAAATTCCATATGTTCTCTCACATTGAGGAAGCTCAGGATTTATTGAAAGAGATTTCCACAGTAAAATGAATTAGTGGTTATTAGTGGCTATTTCTGTTTGTTTTTTTATTATGAGGTCTTTAATGCTGTGTGGTGGAGGGGAGATCACCTAAGGTGCAGGGACATGGCACCCCATAGTGTAGAAGGGAGGGGAAAAATGTGGTCTGCATGGCCTGTGGGGTTGACCACATTTTGGGGGGTATTTCTTTGGGTGGGTGGTAGAGGGGTGTTGGGTAGTATAGCAACAAAAAATTAACAGGAAAAATATGTAAAGGTAAATAAGAAGAAGGAAAGATATAAACTATTTAGAATTAAGCTGAAAGGGATGAGAAAAACTTCAGAGATTGATCTTGAGACGAAATGAGGGAGTAAATTAGATAAAATGGGTTCAAACAAAATGCAGGATATAAAAATTGTAACGTGTAATGTGAATGGATTACTTAACCCTCGGAAAAGTGCTGCTCTTTTAAACTGGATAACGTCTCTCTCTCCGAGGTTATATTTTTGGAAGAAATGCATCTTAGGACTGACACCCCAAAGATATTACTTCCTAAGAAGTATCAGCAGGCATACTTCTCATCTGCTAATTTAGCAGTTCGCGGAGTAGGGATTCTATTATCTAATACCTTTGATTGGCAGGTTAATGACGTTCGTCGAGATGGGAAGGGTAGATGGCTTTAGGTGAAAGTAAAGCTGCAGGAAACAGTCCTGAATTTGGTTAATTATTAGGGTCCTATTGAGGATGACACTGCAGCACTCGTACAAATCTATCAATTAGTAATTTCAATGGAAGGTATATTAATTTTGGGAGGGGATTTTAACTTTATTCAGAACTTGGCCCTTGATACATCAAACAAGGCAAAACGCCAACTAAAGCCTAAAACCGCAAAATTAGTAAATGGGCTCTCTATTGATTTTTCATAAATAGATCCTTGGAGACTAGGGCATCTGAGTCTCTTGCAATTTACCTGCTATTCGGCAAGATTCAGATCAGCCTCCCGCTTGGATTATTTTCTAGTAGATAAATTGGTGACCAATGGCTCGACATAAATAGTGGCTCATTCTTTTTCAGATCACTCATTAGTCTCATTTACATTGAAAATAGGAAGCGTTATAAAAAAGAGGTCAAGATGGCAGCTTGATAAATCCCTACTATAAGAAATGACTTGGCTGACAGAAGCCAGAGGTTTTATTAATTAATTTTTCCAGCCTAATCTAAATACGGCTCCTTTGTTCACGGTATGGGAGGCATTTAAAGCCACTTTTAGAGGCCAGATTATATCATATAAGGCAAAAATAAGCAACATCCGGAAACAAAAGATTCTGGCCTTACAGACTGCCGTAGAAAAAGCTAGACTAAAAGTAGTTCTAACGGATACACCATTGCCTATTATAAAACTGCAACAGCAAGAGTTAGATAAAGCCAAGGAGAAGCTGAAGGATTTTTTTCTATTATATGAGATTATGAGCAGTAGGGCTTATCAGCACAAGCTCTCAGAGGAAAGCCAGCAGATAGGCACATTTCTGGCCTGGTCTACTAAATGTCAAAAAGCTGCTCAGTTAATTACCCAAATTAAAAATCCATCAATGGGTATAGTAGAGGATGATAAAGAGGCAATCGCTGAGGTGTTCCTTACACATTTTAATCAAATCTACGCAGAAACTCAAGTAATAGACGAGCTAGCATTGAAGAGTTATTTTGAAGAACTAGAACTACCTTCACTATCACAACAGCTTTCTGAGACATTAAATGCCCAAATAGGAATTACGGAAGTCTGAAATAGTTTAAATAGTATGCCCAATGCCAAGGCCTGTGGTGGGGATGGGATTCCGGTGAAAGTATATAAGGCATTTCAAGAAGAATTGCTGCCTTTTTCAACAAAATTTGTAATCAAATTAAAGAAACTATAGACATCCCAAAACGTTTTAAGGAATCAGTATTAATAATTTTTTTTTAAAAAGATAAAGATCCCTCTGATCCCAGCTCTTATCGCCCTATCAGTCTGCTAAACACAGATTATAAACTGCTTATGAAAATTTGCGCAAAAAGGATAGCACCCTGTGCACAATAAGTAGTTCATAGTGACCAAGATGGTTTTATTCCAGGATGTCTCATGGCCTCTAATACGTATTTTTTAACACAGGCTATCGATTATTTTTCTATTTATAAAACCAAGGTGGTGATTATGATGATGGATGCCGAAAAGGCTTTCGATTTGGTAGATTGGAGGGCTTTATTTTTTTATTTTGGATACATTTGCTTTTTCCGTTACAGTTCACAAAGATGCTGAGAAAGGTATATAGTTGTGCTGAAGCTAAAATCATTATTAACGGCTCAGAAGCAGGCAAAGTTAATAGTAAACGAGGCACAAGTCAGGGATGCCCGTTATCCCCCCTATTATTTTCAGTTTTTATTGAACCCCTGGGCTGTCAGTATCTGGAAGAGCTTAATGATTATGCCCCCAATTGAGGGGATGGCAAAAATTAAGCTATATGCGCATGACATTATTTTATATCTAAGAGCAGGGTCAGTCAATATAACGAATGCTCTTGATGAAATTCAGAAATTCACATAGGTTGGCGGATATAAAGGAAGGATCTCTATGGTCAAAATGTCGGTGCTTCCTTTGTTTTTGTTTCTTTTTGACAATCTTCCTTTGAAAATCCCGAGTTCATATTTTAAAGAGCTAGATCAAATAGTTAGGAAGTTTGTATGGAATAACATACATTCCCGGGTGAAAATAGCTACATTACAATTGGATGTAACATCAGGAGGCTTGGCACTTCCACATTTTCCAACATATTACCAGGTTTCGTTAGCTAACTTACTCTCTCAACTCGGCGTGGAAAAGCTAGTTTTTGATAACCCACATGCTGAAGGAAAGTACTATAACACTCCCCGTTTTTCTACGTTTGGTGAAACTTCAGAAGAAAACAAGGCACATGGTGATACTGATATTAGCCAAAAGAATTCAGTTATTCTTTAAATCGTGAAATATCCCTATATTTCATGCTAATACCCCTATACAGGATTGTGAAGCAGGTGGTCTCATACTGTCTAGAGGGCTTTATCAGGTATGGCAGGAGTTAGGTTTTCTCCAGCTAGGGAATTTTTATAATCATGAAAACTTAATTACCTGGGAAACTGTTTTCTTAAAAACAATTATACCATGTTGGGCGAAATGGCACAGCAAATCACTAAGTAGATGGCACATAAAATGGTGGGGGTCAGATGTTGGTATAGGCTGCTTAATCAAGCGGCCCATTCTGACGATATCTTGACAAAAGAACTTCAAATAATTTACTCGGAGACTGGCTATAGGTTTAATGTCAAAGAATGGAAACAGCCTAGTGAGTTAGCAAATAAAGCATTTAGAGGCGCTAAGTATAAGAGAATGAATTTTTTTTATCCATATGGTTATTATATTATACACCCGAAATACTTTCCAAAATGTTTCATACAAGCCCGAATCAATGCTTTCAATGTAACAAAAATGGTAATGGTGGCTTGGTGTATATATCCTATGAATGTAATGATTTGCAGCACTTCTGGAAGGCGATTTTTGCCAAGATGTCTGATTTTGTCCTCGCCAATTGAACCATCAACTATGTCGGTGTTATTCGGCTCATCAGGTGAAGTGAAGAGTTTCACAAAACATCAGCAATATTTTATATTAATTTCTATAGCAGTTGCTAGGTCACTTGTCCTTCAAAACTGGAGAACCAATTAACAACCTAGTATTGAACATTGGTTTAATAAAATGTCCAATACCTGTAGATTAGAAGAGGTCTATGCCAAACGAATAGGAGCAACTGTAAGATTCAGAGGTATTTGGCAAATCTTTTCTTTTAGTAGGCTCGCGGACGAAAGATGATTACAGGTTATAGGTGATTCTGGTTATAAGCTCAATGCACTTTAAGTATTACAGGGCCCTCTCATACCCTTCAAATAATCTTCTGTACATGCCACCTTTATTTTTTTTTTTAAAGCGAATGGAAGTATATCTGTTGATAGATTTGTATGCACTTTACCCTTCTGCACATTGCACTTTTTTTTAAGTGATTAGAGGGATATCTGGTGTAAGAATTGTATGCACTTTAATCAAGTAAGAATGTTTTCTACATGGGTTTTGGTATTTTTTTTGTTTTTAGACTGGAGTGTATGCATTTAGAAATTGTAGGGAATGTTTGTATCTTGTAGTGGTACCATAATATGGAACCTTTGGAACCTTGTTTTAAAATCATTCGGTTAAGATGTATTATGTATTTACTACGGAGTGAGTTTTATAACTACTATTAATTGTGATTTTATAATCATGTTGTTTTGGTCTAGCTTGCTGCTCGTCATTATTTATGCACTATACCTAATGTTATATAACTTGACTGCTTACCGTTGTCTTTGTGTATTTTCCTGTTCAAATTAAAAAATAAATAAAAAAAAGAGGAGAAGATATGGCCTATTAGCCAGAACTGCAGACCTTTTTTTTGTAACTCTGTTTATTGCATTTCTGAGACAACAATAAGTTTCATGTTTATCATGCAAGACTGAGCAATAATATAACCAACATAAACAACATGTGATCGATCGGTACAGGAGTTGGCCTTTTATAAATAATCAGTCAGTGAGTATGATTAGTTCCATTATAGAGTTTCCAACTTATACAGTATATTAAGTGACGATATCCGGTGATCTACACATGTCTTGCTGTTGAAGAAATTGGCGCAATGGTTCCCAAATGTGTCCTTGGGTTTGGACGACAACGGTAATTCCTCTGCATATAACTCTAGCTTTTCTTTACAATATACCAAGTCTTTGAGCCAGTGTGCAACTTTCGGCACCTGCGTACCTCCTCATGTTATGGCAACTCGCCGTTTGGCCATTAATAGTGAAATCTGTATAAACTTACCAAGTGTCCCCTTCACGCGTGGTACTAGACCTAGCAAGCATATTATTGGTGTACAATGCAACTCTATTCTAGTCATTTTGTGCAGGTGCTGCATCACCTGTTCCCAGAATCCCGCCACTCATTCACACTCCCACGACAGGTGCCAGAAATCTGCGTTCAACTGGCGACAACGCGTGCACCCACAAGACTCCCGAAGGCCATATTTGTATAGTCTGGAGGGGTATAATAGAGCTGATGGATATATTTAAAGTGTATGATACGAAGTTTGCCATTGGGTGTGAGTTGACTGGTGAGATTACATACTTGTTCCCACTCCGGAAGCGTAAGGGGGTTAGGAAGTTTGTCATTCCAACGGGCCAGACTCTTGTCCAGAGCACTAAGTATTTCGGCACGTTTTGCCCTATATAGTTTAGTGATCAACCTTCTTTGTGTGGGTGTAGTTATCAACATCTGCAAAGATTGCAAAGTAGGCGGCTCGTCCGGGTACATAGTGTAGTGGGATTTTATAGCATGCCTAAGTCTGTGAATAGTGAAGTGAAATAGTGGCGTGGGGTTGGTGATATATTGAAGGTCATCCTCAGTGAGAAATTTACCATTCGGGTATAGGTACCGCATGGTAACTATGCCAACCTCACTCAATGCCTTCATCGGGGCGTTCTCTTCTGTCACCGAGACAGTGGCATGATGTGCTATGGGCAATGCGGGGGCGTATATGGGAAGTTTGGAGGTGAGCCTGCCTATAGCTTGCTATGCTGCATTCGTTGTACCTAGTGGGTTAATTTCAGTTTTCGGGGTGTTTCTCTGGGTGTGGGTAATGCTGCCGGCCAGAGGGGTAGGATGGGCGTCTCTGTCTTCCACTGCAACGTGTGGTGTGTAAGAATGTGTGTTGAAACAGTAAAATGCATATTGTGCTTGAGTGCTTAAATAGTATGTGTACAGGTACGGAGCACCAAACCCGCCCTTTGCATAGTCAAGTATGAGGGTCGCCCATCCCACGCGCGCCTGCTTGCCTCCCCAGATCAGTTTAAGTAAATCTGTGCGCATGGTTTTACAAAAATCTACCGGTAATGTTATTGGGATATTGGATAAGAGGTATAAAAATTTCAGAAGGACGACCATTTTTATAATAGCAATGCGATATGCTAGTGATAACGGCAAGGCGATCCACCGTTTGATCTGTTGATCAAGGGCGGCACATACTCGGCCGTAGTTTTCTTGTAGGACAACCGTCGGGTCACGATGAACCCAGACCCCCAAATATTTAACGGAATCCGAGGTCCATATCAAAGAATAATCCCTTGGTGGCGGAGGGGGGATTTCTGTCAGAGGAATAATTACTGATTTGTCCCAATTAATAGCAAGACCGGAGAATAGCCCGAATCTTATGTATTCTCTCGGTATTTGTGCCAAGTGGCGGTCGGGCTGCCTAATAAATAAGACCATGTTGTCTGCATATAGAGATATACACACCGGGCGGTGAATAAAATTAAGTGCTATTTCCCGATGTCTCTGACGTATCACACAGGCCAGAGGCTCGAGTGCCAGAGCAAATAGCAGAGGCGATAAAGGGCAACCTTGACTGGCTCCTCGCCCAATCAGTAAAGGTTCTGATGTTAAGCCCTCCACTCTTACTCGTGCCGACGGGTCATGATAGAGCAGACGCACACAGTCCAGATAAAGCAATGGGAATCCCATTCTCTGAAGGCTGGCAAACATATTGTTCCATTCTATCGAGTCGAACGCTTTAGCCGCGTCCAGCATTACTACTGCTGCGTGTAAGCTCAGATCTAGAACGTGCATCGTCGCGAAGATGGTTCTGAGATTGTGTGAGGTGGATCTCTCCTGAATAAAGCCGGATTGGTCCGGGAGGACTAATAGGGGCATCAAGGGTTAAAGCCGCGTTGATAGAATTTTTGCGAGTATTTTGGCATCTAAGTTGACCAGGGATAATGGCCTCTATGATTCACATCTGTCGGCTGGTTTGTCCTTTTTAAGTAGAGTGATTATTAATGCCTGTCGAAGTGATGGCGGCAGAATACCCGATTCATGTGCCTCTGCATATACTTCTTGTAACTGCGGTGTAAGTATGTCCGCAAATTCCTTATGCCGTAAGGCCATCCGGACCCGGCGCTTTTCCATTAGGGATGTGGGATTCAAGTCAGCATGTGAAGTTAGCATAATGTACCTTGGTCTGTACCTCTACCCATAAACAACGAGACATGCCAACTGCTTATTATTGACTTGATATTGCGGGCCACTGGTAAGTGTGGCCCTTGGGATTACTATTAGATTACTACAGTTGGCGACCACAAAGGGACCCCGTGATAGGGTCTTTCCTCCCCCGTATTCGGGTGGCGGGATCGAGGGCGTCTTGGCCGGGCGGGCGGAGGGGAGTTACGTCCACTCTGTACTCCCGATCGGGGTGCCCTCTGCTGCTAGTCGCCCTTCACCGGGGTCCTACGGGCTTAACCCAGGAATTGATCGTGTTGGTCGTAAGAAGTTGGCAGCGAAGAACGAACATTCGTACCTGTGTGCACCCGGTGAGTAACTCAGAAATTTGTTTGAAGCACGCGCTGTGGAGCGGTGCATTTGTTTGAAGCACGCGCTGTGGAGCGGTGCATTTGTTTGAAGCACGAGCTGTGGAGCGGTGCATTTGTTTGAAGCACGCGCAGTGGAGCGGTGCATTTATATTTGATTGAGGGGTCGTGATGACCTCAGGAGAATTAAGGAGGTCTTACAGGGTGGTCCGGTAGGGACTGACTGTAGGGACTCCATGGATCTTTTGTGATTTGAAAATACTGGTCGGATGTCTGGTGGTTATCTGGGCGGGACGCGCAGCCGAACTGTACTCGGGAAACCCGTGGCAAAAACTGGGTAGCCACGAGACATATCTGAGGTGTGGCTTGGACCACGTCGGAATAGTCTCAAGTGGTAAACCGGGGATGCAGCGGAGTGGTCCGTAGTACCGTTTGTGGTTACCTCTGTCTAACTGTCTCTTGCCAGTCGGTGGAGAGACTGATTGTTGTGATTCCATTGGTCCTTTTGAATAGTTCTCCATGAACAGGAGTCGACGGGCTCGGTTCATTTGTTTGGATGCATCAAGTTTGGATAGGTTGAACTGCAGAGAATAATGTTGACATATATGTTATATGTGATATAAAGTCAGTTGTATGTTATTTGTGTCTGTCTACTAACCAACATGTCGTGTTTCAGCAAATTGAATTGTTTCGGTTGTTGTTGCCGGACTAGCGACTCTCGTTTGGCTGAGAGTCAGCCCGCCCCTCCGGAGGGCAGCCCTAGCCATTATATGTATGTGAAGCACGGAATTGCCCCCATATTGTTCAACACCTTGTGGCATAAGTATACTAAAGGTAATGAAGAGTTGCAGTGGCCAAAGACTGGCTCATTTGATGAAAAGAAAATTGCCTTTTTACAGGAACAACTATTTTCTAGGCGCAGTAGGCAATCTATGTTTGAAGCCTTAAACACCTGGCAGAAAGAAGCCAAACAACGACGGATGAGGGAGGAAAAGCTAGCAAGAGCTAAGGCTGGGCAGACCATAACTCAGAAAGCTGTAGCCTATGACAGTGCTAGGGTGGAAAAAGGAATCGATTGTATGAATCGTGAGTTTAGATTGAAGGTCGATAAAAGTTATGTGGCTCGACCTAACGCGGAGGATGAAATAGAAGACTTGCTGGACTTGCGGCCACCGCCCCCTTATGTCCCGCAACGGTTATATCTGGAGGTACCAGCAGCTATTGTATCGGCTGGGGCAGGGACAGTCGCCCCTACGCCGGCTCTAGTTGCCTCCACAGCAACTCCGGTTGCATCGGCGCCTCAGTCTCCCTCTCTCCCTGCGCCTGTCACCGATCTCTCACGGCTGTCTTCCTCTGTCTCGGAAGTTATGGCTTTATTGCCCAATTTGTTGTCAGCCACAACAGCTGAAGCTCCCCAGTTGTCACCAGGGGCCATGCATTCCCCTTCTGCCTTGACCTCCTCTTCCGCGAGTGCTACTCCTTTTGCAGCTGTTTCAACTCCAGTACATCCGGCCGGTTCTCTTGATGGTAAGAAGCTGTTCACTCGATCAGCTCTAGGAACAGAGGAAAAGGAGACCATTGCAGTACAGGCGTCCCAATGGATGCGGCAATCTATTTATACCCTGTCTGACATATGGAGCACCATGAGGGATTATGAACCAGTGATGCAGCAGCACGCGTTAGCACACATGGCTGAACGCCTCATCTCATTGTGGGAGCAAGTTTATAAAGGGGGGAGAGCTCCGACCATACTGTATGATATTCATGACCAAACACATAAATCTCAGTTAAGTCCAGAAGCGGTATATGGGAATGTGAGAACTCTGGTAAATTACAGAATGCGCCTACAAGCTGCTATTCCCGCAGGGGTGCAGCAGTTCCCAATGCGTTAGGTACACCCCATTTATCACCCGGAAGTAACTGAAATAGTAGACGCACAGGGGACGATTACCCGCCCGAGAGTAGACGCCCGTTTTCAGGAGCAGTGGGTATACACCCCATGGAAACGCAGTGAGGTACTTTCATTGAAAACTCAGTTGCCTGACCCCAGGAAGAATCCTACAGCATACTATAAGGAACTTACGGAAGCCGCCTCCTCGGCGGTGATGACTCTGGCTGATATCGAGCTATTTTTTGCTCTATTGGTGCCGGTGGGCATATGGTGGCAGGTGCATGACCAGGACCATGTGACGGAGTTTGGGGGAACCTGGGAGCAATTAAGGGACTGGGATAGGGATCGTAAACCAGGGGATAAGCCTAGAACTGAAATATTGACTTTGCCGGAGAAAATAATCACTTACATGCATTCACTAATCCCTCCCAGGAAAGTAGATTGGGACAAATTGACCGCGTGTAAACAAAAGAAGGATGAGAGTGTGTCCGATTTCTTTACAAGGTTCGAAGGGGTCTTCATTGATTTTAGCGGGCAAGATCTGTCCAAGGAGGGTGGCATACGCTTGTTTGTTAATAGGTTTGTAACTAACCTATTACCCGAGATATCGGCCCGACTTCAGGCTGCCGAGAGTACCTGGACGACATCTACCCCTTCGACTATCTTAAGTATGGCTCAATACTATGAGCATCGGGAGAACGAGAGTAAGGAAAAAACGGAAAAAGCATTACTACTGCTGCGTGTAAGCTCAGATCTAGAACGTGCATCGTCGCGAAGATGGTTCTGAGATTGTGTGAGGTGGATCTCTCCTGAATAAAGCCGGATTGGTCCGGGAGGACTAATAGGGGCATCAAGGGTTAAAGCCGCGTTGATAGAATTTTTGCGAGTATTTTGGCATCTAAGTTGACCAGGGATAATGGCCTCTATGATTCACATCTGTCGGCTGGTTTGTCCTTTTTAAGTAGAGTGATTATTAATGCCTGTCGAAGTGATGGCGGCAGAATACCCGATTCATGTGCCTCTGCATATACTTCTTGTAACTGCGGTGTAAGTATGTCCGCAAATTCCTTATGCCGTAAGGCCATCCGGACCCGGCGCTTTTCCATTAGGGATGTGGGATTCAAGTCAGCATGTGAAGTTAGCATAATGTACCTTGGTCTGTACCTCTACCCATAAACAACGAGACATGCCAACTGCTTATTATTGACTTGATATTGCGGGCCACTGGTAAGTGTGGCCCTTGGGATTACTATTAGATTACTACAGTTGGCGACCACAAAGGGACCCCGTGATAGGGTCTTTCCTCCCCCGTATTCGGGTGGCGGGATCGAGGGCGTCTTGGCCGGGCGGGCGGAGGGGAGTTACGTCCACTCTGTACTCCCGATCGGGGTGCCCTCTGCTGCTAGTCGCCCTTCACCGGGGTCCTACGGGCTTAACCCAGGAATTGATCGTGTTGGTCGTAAGAAGTTGGCAGCGAAGAACGAACATTCGTACCTGTGTGCACCCGGTGAGTAACTCAGAAATTTGTTTGAAGCACGCGCTGTGGAGCGGTGCATTTGTTTGAAGCACGCGCTGTGGAGCGGTGCATTTGTTTGAAGCACGAGCTGTGGAGCGGTGCATTTGTTTGAAGCACGCGCAGTGGAGCGGTGCATTTATATTTGATTGAGGGGTCGTGATGACCTCAGGAGAATTAAGGAGGTCTTACAGGGTGGTCCGGTAGGGACTGACTGTAGGGACTCCATGGATCTTTTGTGATTTGAAAATACTGGTCGGATGTCTGGTGGTTATCTGGGCGGGACGCGCAGCCGAACTGTACTCGGGAAACCCGTGGCAAAAACTGGGTAGCCACGAGACATATCTGAGGTGTGGCTTGGACCACGTCGGAATAGTCTCAAGTGGTAAACCGGGGATGCAGCGGAGTGGTCCGTAGTACCGTTTGTGGTTACCTCTGTCTAACTGTCTCTTGCCAGTCGGTGGAGAGACTGATTGTTGTGATTCCATTGGTCCTTTTGAATAGTTCTCCATGAACAGGAGTCGACGGGCTCGGTTCATTTGTTTGGATGCATCAAGTTTGGATAGGTTGAACTGCAGAGAATAATGTTGACATATATGTTATATGTGATATAAAGTCAGTTGTATGTTATTTGTGTCTGTCTACTAACCAACATGTCGTGTTTCAGCAAATTGAATTGTTTCGGTTGTTGTTGCCGGACTAGCGACTCTCGTTTGGCTGAGAGTCAGCCCGCCCCTCCGGAGGGCAGCCCTAGCCATTATATGTATGTGAAGCACGGAATTGCCCCCATATTGTTCAACACCTTGTGGCATAAGTATACTAAAGGTAATGAAGAGTTGCAGTGGCCAAAGACTGGCTCATTTGATGAAAAGAAAATTGCCTTTTTACAGGAACAACTATTTTCTAGGCGCAGTAGGCAATCTATGTTTGAAGCCTTAAACACCTGGCAGAAAGAAGCCAAACAACGACGGATGAGGGAGGAAAAGCTAGCAAGAGCTAAGGCTGGGCAGACCATAACTCAGAAAGCTGTAGCCTATGACAGTGCTAGGGTGGAAAAAGGAATCGATTGTATGAATCGTGAGTTTAGATTGAAGGTCGATAAAAGTTATGTGGCTCGACCTAACGCGGAGGATGAAATAGAAGACTTGCTGGACTTGCGGCCACCGCCCCCTTATGTCCCGCAACGGTTATATCTGGAGGTACCAGCAGCTATTGTATCGGCTGGGGCAGGGACAGTCGCCCCTACGCCGGCTCTAGTTGCCTCCACAGCAACTCCGGTTGCATCGGCGCCTCAGTCTCCCTCTCTCCCTGCGCCTGTCACCGATCTCTCACGGCTGTCTTCCTCTGTCTCGGAAGTTATGGCTTTATTGCCCAATTTGTTGTCAGCCACAACAGCTGAAGCTCCCCAGTTGTCACCAGGGGCCATGCATTCCCCTTCTGCCTTGACCTCCTCTTCCGCGAGTGCTACTCCTTTTGCAGCTGTTTCAACTCCAGTACATCCGGCCGGTTCTCTTGATGGTAAGAAGCTGTTCACTCGATCAGCTCTAGGAACAGAGGAAAAGGAGACCATTGCAGTACAGGCGTCCCAATGGATGCGGCAATCTATTTATACCCTGTCTGACATATGGAGCACCATGAGGGATTATGAACCAGTGATGCAGCAGCACGCGTTAGCACACATGGCTGAACGCCTCATCTCATTGTGGGAGCAAGTTTATAAAGGGGGGAGAGCTCCGACCATACTGTATGATATTCATGACCAAACACATAAATCTCAGTTAAGTCCAGAAGCGGTATATGGGAATGTGAGAACTCTGGTAAATTACAGAATGCGCCTACAAGCTGCTATTCCCGCAGGGGTGCAGCAGTTCCCAATGCGTTAGGTACACCCCATTTATCACCCGGAAGTAACTGAAATAGTAGACGCACAGGGGACGATTACCCGCCCGAGAGTAGACGCCCGTTTTCAGGAGCAGTGGGTATACACCCCATGGAAACGCAGTGAGGTACTTTCATTGAAAACTCAGTTGCCTGACCCCAGGAAGAATCCTACAGCATACTATAAGGAACTTACGGAAGCCGCCTCCTCGGCGGTGATGACTCTGGCTGATATCGAGCTATTTTTTGCTCTATTGGTGCCGGTGGGCATATGGTGGCAGGTGCATGACCAGGACCATGTGACGGAGTTTAGGGGAACCTGGGAGCAATTAAGGGACTGGGATAGGGATCGTAAACCAGGGGATAAGCCTAGAACTGAAATATTGACTTTGCCGGAGAAAATAATCACTTACATGCATTCACTAATCCCTCCCAGGAAAGTAGATTGGGACAAATTGACCGCGTGTAAACAAAAGAAGGATGAGAGTGTGTCCGATTTCTTTACAAGGTTCGAAGGGGTCTTCATTGATTTTAGCGGGCAAGATCTGTCCAAGGAGGGTGGCATACGCTTGTTTGTTAATAGGTTTGTAACTAACCTATTACCCGAGATATCGGCCCGACTTCAGGCTGCCGAGAGTACCTGGACGACATCTACCCCTTCGACTATCTTAAGTATGGCTCAATACTATGAGCATCGGGAGAACGAGAGTAAGGAAAAAACGGAAAAAAGATCGAAAGATTTGAAGACACGGGTCCTGTTACAGCAAATTGAAAGAGGCAGAGGGAGGGGTCGGGGTACACAGAACTTCGCCCCACGGGGGGCGGGTCCCGGGCAGAGTGTAGGACGAACAGATTTGGGAATAAATCAGTGCGCATTCTGTAAACAGGAGGGGCATTGGCGAGCTCAGTGTCCGTTGTTGCATGCGCAAAACGGCATTCCGAGGGGCCAATGGAGAGGCCGTGCTGGTGGTTATCGGGGTGGACATACGAGACAGGAAGGCGTCGGACAAGGTGAGAATAGTCAGAATTATTTTGACCATGGTCAGGGGAAGCAATATTACAATGAAGGATGTGTAAGCAATGACTCGGCAGGCTATTCTCAGGCATAGGATAGCCGAGGACAGAGTGGGGGACATGTGTCAATTCCAGTAGATCAAAACGGACCTTATGTGCATGCCCGTTTAATGGATACAGCAGGTAAGTTTCTAGTGGACACAGGGGCTATGAATAGTTCTGTTTCACATCCCTGGGGCTGCTCTGTCTGGCCAGAATAATGTGTCGGTAGGTTTCTCTGGAACTCCGGTGGTAAACCCCATTTCCCAACCTCTTTCTCTTACTTTGGGACCAATCTCCATAGATTCACCCTTCCTTCTAACCTCACAGTGTGGTGAGAATCTCTTGGGCATGGATATACTGAAGAGGTTATATGCCCGCATCTATTGCTCTCCAGACGGTGTTTATTTGACTATCAAGAAACCCCTTCCTCCTTCAGCACAATGTTTCTCCAAAACGGACACCCTACCCCCTGAACTTGCAAAGATTCCCCAGGGTCTTTGGGCTACAGGAGATACTGATGTGGGTTTGTTGAAAATACCACCTGTTTCGATCACCTTGAAACAAAATGCCCGGTTACCTAGAGTCCCGCAGTATAAGATTGCCCCCGCGGGTGAACGAGCATTGTTGTCCATCATTCATGATTTGATCCGCACCGGTGTAGTTGAGGAGACAGCTTCCAATACGTGTAATAGTCCTATTCTTCCTATTCTTAAACGAGCCCCGATAGATCAAAGCCCTGATTATGCTGACGCATATCGTTTTGTGATTGACCTCCGCGAAATAAACAAGATTGTACTGCCCCAATATCCCGTGGTACCTGACATCACTACTATTTTGACGATGATTCCTCCGACAGCTAGATTTTTCTCTGTCATTGATGTGAAAAATGCTTTCTTTAGTATTCCCATTCATCCAGATAGCCGTTACCTTTTCGGCTTCTCATTAGGAGGCCGAAGATTCAGATTTTGTCGCGCCCCACAGGGCTATACAGAAAGCCCGAGTATTTACAGTCAAGCGCTTAAAACGTTATTGAATACCCTCAATTTGCAACGCGGTAACGTTCTGGTGCAGTATGTAGACGATCTCATCGTGGCCTCTGATACCGAGCACGGTTGCCGGGCGGCGACGACTACATTGTTACAGCACTTGGCAGACCATGGTAATAAGGTATCGTTGTCTAAATTTCAATATTGTCGACCGGAGGTGACCTATCTAGGTCATCTCCTGTTGAAGGAGGGAAGACGACTGACTCCTGATCGCATCATAACTATATCTAACATGCCTGTTCCTCGCACGCAACGTAATGTCCGCGCTTTGCTTGGCATAACTTCTTACTGTCGCCAATGGATCCCTAACTATTCCCTACTGACTAAACCTTTCTTGCATCTAACGACTAAAGATGTGCATGAGCCTTTACCTTGGACAGCTGAATGTCAGAATGCTTTTGTTTCTTTGAAATCTGCTCTTTGCTCTGCTCCCGTGCTTGGCACCCCTGATTACCGGAAGCCTTTTGTACTCTACGTGCATGAGGTGGACGGTTGCTCGCTTTCAGTGCTAACACAAGGATTTGGTGGTAAGCAAAGACCTTGTGCGTACTTTTCGGCGGTATTGGATAATGTCGCCAGGGCACTTCCCAGTTGTCTGAGAGCCACGTCTGCGGTTGCAGTGGCGATCCGACAATCGGAAGGGCTCGTCCTGAATACGGACCTGACAGTGATGGTGCCCCACGCTGTGGACGTATTATTGAACAGGACGCAGACTCAGCACTTAACTAGTGCGCGTCTTACAGGGTACGAATTGACCCTGTTTGCACCACACATCACTATCAAAAGATGTGTCACCTTGAACCCCGCTACGTTACTACCTCTCCCTCTGGAAGACCACAGTCAAGATATACATGATTGCATATTTCGGACAGAAGAAGAAACAAAAGGGCGGATTGATTTGACAGACATTCCTTTATCTGACCCCCAAGGGGAATTGTATGTCGATGGCTCATGTTTTAGGTTACCTAGCGGCACTACGACCGCTGCTTATGCGATCACCACACTGCAGACAGTAGTCGAAACGGCCAAGGTGCCTTATCGATCGGCTCAGGCTGCTGAGTTAGTCGCACTACTAAGGGCTTGTGAACTGGGCGAAGGGTTAAGGATAAATGTCTACACCGATAGCCAGTATGCTTTTGGCGTAGCACATAGCTTTGGGAGGTTGTGGGTAGAGAGAGGTTTCCTTACGTCCCATGGTCAGAAAATAAAGAATGGTCAGTTGGTTTTGAGATTGTTGGCCACCCTGACCTTGCCCCGAGCCATAGCCGTTGTTAAATGTAGTGCTCATAAAGCTGTAGTTGATGATGTAGGTAAGGGAAATTCCTTTGCGGACAGAATCGCTAAAGAAACTGCCCAATCCAAGACCACCTCCATGTTTGTAACGAGTTTGCATAGAGGGATGGTAGAAACAGAGACGTTCAATAACACTATAGATAGTGTGAATGAATTGCAATTAGAAGTGACCCCTGAAGAACTAAAGCACTGGCAGGAACAGATAGGGAAGCTAGATGACAATGGATGTTGGATTGACCTATCAGAGAGATGTAGATGGCTGCTGTCGAATGCATTTGTGAATGCGGTAGTGTCCATGGCACATGGTCCCGCACATGTGGGGATTCGAGGTATTTGCGCAGTACTAGATCCTGTGTGGTATAATACCAACATCCATAGGACTGCAAAGCATTTAGTCCAGAATTGCATGATTTGTATACAGCATAATCCAGGAGGTAGTATCCCTGTGCTGACTGGTGGCTTTGCGTCCCCCACCCTACCTTTTGAGGTATTACAAATGGATTTTATTCAATTTGAGCGGGTTAACAATCTCAAATACGTCTTGGTAGTGGTCTGTACGTTTAGCAAGTGGGTAGAGGCGTACCCCACCAAGGAAAATACTGCCCTAGCCACCGCAAAGGCCCTAGTAAAGGAGTTCTTTCCCCGCTATGGGTTACCACGGGTGATCTGGAGTGACAATGGGAAACATTTCAATGCTGACCTTGTTGAACATGTTTGCAAGGGCCTGTCAATACAGCAGAAGTTCCATGCTGCCCGTCACCCCAATCAGCACGGCTGGTGGAAAAATATAATGGGATCTTAAAATTGAAACTAGCAAAACTACAGGATACGACAGGACTAAAATGGTCTGATCTCTTACCCCTGGCTTTACTGTCTGTAAGAACTACTCCCCACTCCCGCAGTGGGATATCGCCGTATGAGGTGATATTTGGTAGGCCCGCTAATGTATGGGGTGTGCCACGACCAAAATCCCTTAGAGACATTGAGTACCCTATGTTGGCGGATTGCCTTTATGCACTAACTAAAGATCTTCGTTCCATACACCAACAGATATCAGCAGTGCTGCAGCCTCTGCCGGAGGGTCCTGGACACAGCCTGGGTCCTGGACACAGACCTGGGGCCTGGACAGTGGGTCTTGGTTCGGAACTACCAACGGAAATCGAGTCTAGACCCACGCTGGACCAAGCCCTTTCAGGTGCTTCTGGCTACGAGAACGGCTGTTAAAGTTGAAGGGAAACGGCATTGGATTCATGTATCACATCTGAAAAGGGTTCTCCTTCCTTTGCCGGATGATCAGCGGGACCAGAGCGACGTGTTAAGGCACGAAAGTGATAAACTTACCGAAAAGTTACCTTCCCCAGAAGCCCAAGGAGGAACGAATGGGCGAGTGGAGGGTGTCGTGAGTTCGGAGACATCTGCAACAGGTAATCTGACACCTGGGAATGCAATACCTGACAAGGAAAGTCATACACCCAGTCCTTTACCTGATCCCACTGTGCCTGTTCTTTTCATTAATCCCGAAATACCGGGTCATGTACGTTATAACCTGCGGCCCCGACAGAAAGCAAAGATCCCAGGTTCAGCCTAGAAAATGAGAATGAAGGTCTGAGTAAAAACCTGGGAAAAGCTAAAACACTGGACTGAACTTGTTGAGAGCTTGGAACTTTTTGATAATGCTCTGTTCAGAAAGAAGATAGAGACACTGATCAGTTGGTGGGGGCCCAGGTAGAGTTTCCTTTCAGCAAGAGTTGTGTCAAGTGCAACTCCGACGCGAGAAGTTTTTGTGCCCTTCTTCCTCCTTTTTGTGTTGCAAGGAACAATAGGAGTCTGCCTGTGAGGCTCTAATACGGACACAGGAAAGAAGCACCCTCCGGCAGGTTGGACTGCTTGTAGATTCCCCTTTCCCGAGATTATACCTGGACTTTTAGTGAGAATGTACCCTTTTGCTCATTTTGTCCCTGAAGAGGAGCGTCCCATAGTACCCCGCCCTTTGTATCCCCATCTGCCGATCTTTTCGACCTGGAGTTTGCGTGCCAAGATTGTTTTTATTGTCATAATAGTTGTTTCATTAATATTATGTTTGGGAATGTTCATCTATCTAGAATTCCGTCATCCTGTGCACACCCTGATAGCTACCACCCCCGCCCCCGAGGAGCACCATTTTCAGACCTTTGCCCCACATAAAGAGAGGCATCGTCAGACCTATGTGAATAATGCTTTTATTGAAATGTTACACCAAACCCATAGTTCAACGAATGCCACGAATTGCTGGGTATGTGGCCTTCTTCCCTCAGTGATGCACAAACATGATCTATTCATTTCAATGCCTTTGTCATATTTAGGCAGTTGTGAAGCTTGGTTTAGATTATTGTCAATTATATATGAACATTATACTGTCGATGAGCACCGATTTTCAGAGAAGGATTACGATTTGATTCTGGCATATATAGAAAGGCACAAGGGATTCACCCCAAATGCCGAAGGTACAGACGGTACTCTGGATCCCACCGCTTGCATGAATGTGTATACGGAACATGAAAATGACACCTGGTTGAGGGACGAAGTGTTAGATTTTGTGTCCTTCAACTTTACAGAATATTTCAGATATTTCCAGGAACGAAATGTGTCAAATGAGAGGATCATTCCGGTCCCTGTGTTGAATACATCGTCCTCCTTTTGCATACAGGATACTGGCCATTTATTTTTTGGATTTAGTAAATGTAACTATACCTATAGATTACAAACCTTTAGCAGCCCACCGATACTTACTCCTCTGAATGTATATTTTGTGTGAGGAGAAAATGCTTACACCTGGCTCCCCAGAGGGTGGTCAGGTAAATGTTACTTGTCCTTCCTATACCCTCCCGTTTATATAGCCCCTTCCGATTATCATAGATCCCACTCACTGAACCGACGGAGTTTAGAATCAGGAACCATTGATAGAGATGCTACGGATCAGACTGATACCCCTGCCCAACATTTTGTCGATATCATGAAAGGAGTTCTGCCTATATGGGGACCCATTTTAACCAGTAAAATTAGAAGATTGTCCAGGGTAGTAGAGGGAGTGGTGAATACCACCGCTGGAATATTGACTAATATAACAGTTGAGCTTCAAGCGACCAGACTTGTGACCCTCCAAAACCGTCTTGTTTTAGACATTATCTTAGCGGATCGCGGAGGAGCGTGTAGAGTGATTGGCAGCTCCTGCTACGTATATATACCTGACTCCGCCCCCTCGGTCCATCTGGCCATTCAGAAATTGCATCGATTAGCATCTGAGATTCATACGGAGACAGGTACTTGGTCTATTTCGGGGTGGTTCTGGGGTCTTCTTACCACCTGGGGTTGGAAAATATTCATGATCCTCCTAGGAATAGTGGGTTTCCTTTTTACTTGTTGTGTTTGCATCCAATGTGGGCCTGCCTGTTGCTCCTATTGTGCCACCCAAATTCGTCTTGCTTTACCTGAACCTAAAGCAAACTCCGCCAAGGTGAACGCTCAGTTAGTGTAGAAAGAGATACATGACATAATGCAGATAGATGAACTTATTTTCGAAGAGTAATTTGAGAAATAGCTACATTATGCTAAAAAGGGCCGTTCTGTGGGATTCAAGTCAGCATGTGAAGTTAGCATAATGTACCTTGGTCTGTACCTCTACCCATAAACAACGAGACATGCTTTAGAAGATGGCCCATTCCTTATTTGTGTCTTGTATGATAGAAAGGGCCGAAAAGCCATACTACGGCCATCTTGGATTATGACCAGTCGTGTTTCAGATCACGTGATTCTCTCTGCCCACCATCTACATGATTTAGCTCGTACCAGCCTAGAGACAGGGTGAATTGTATTTACGACTGAGGCCCAAGGTCACATCTGCTGTAGGGAGTATCAAGCGAATTCCTCTGGGCCCGAGACGAAAAGGGAGTCACCCCGCCGACCTTCTCTGTAAAGATAGTAACCTTATGTGTGCAGCTGAAACTGGATATGGTATGAGCTCATTTAGGAGCTCCTGGGCTAACTGGTGTTTTTCCACTTGTAAGGCTTTGTATGTCGAATCTGTTATGTATACAAGTGTGATTCTGTCAAGGGGCCGGCAGTCTTCCTCGGCGCACCTGATGGGTGAGGATCGATGAGGCTCCTCTATGTAGAGTTCTGTTGTGGCCAATAAACGCTTGAACCTTCTACGTTGCCAACTGCTTATTATTGACTTGATATTGCGGGCCACTGGTAAGTGTGGCCCTTGGGATTACTATTAGATTACTACAGGGAGATCACGTATAGCCGCTTTGATGTCTAATTCCCCAATAGGTTGAGACAGATAATCTCGTTGACCATCGGCCATCCACGCACCGGCGATATCGGCCAGATATTCTTCTATATTTACTTCGGGCGTAGGGCCCTGTGACTTGTACATCACGGTATAGTAGTCACGGAATTGCTCTACCTGTTCTAGCGGTGTGTAGTGCTCTACCCCCTGTGAGTCGGTTATTTTATCTATATGATGCTGTTCGGCACGGGTTTTGAGTTTTGTAGCGAGGTTCCTACTTGGTCTGCCACCTTCCCCATATACCCTAGCTACATGTCTGCGGGATAGGTAGTGTCATATTCGATAATCAGTTCGTGGATACGGGAGAGTGTTGCTTGGTCTGGGTGGACTGTGTACGCAGCTTCCAGATCAGAAAGTGTGGACTCTATTTTTGCTAGTTGATTTCTGATATCTTTTAATATGCCAGCAGTGGTCCCTATACATACCCCCCGTATTGTGACCTTAAAGGCCTCCCACAGGGTGGCGACACTGTCAACTGTACCTGTATTGATGTCAAAATATTGCGCTATAGCCTTCCAAATGGTGTCGGTACAAAAGGAGGTGGTGATGGACGGAGCATCAGAACCAATCAAACACTCACACCCAGTCAACAGATCTGGGTTTGATCCATCACCGTTCTTTAGCCCACTCTGCCACCCCAGTTCAGACATGGCCATATGCAAATCAGTCTGACCCTGGGCCTCATGGGAACAGTCCAGCCCGAACTGCCAAGCCATGCCTTCCCTGGACCGGAAACAAGCTTCCTAGGACCGGTTTCTGGCATTTCAGCCGTCTTCAGCCAGGCTTGCTTGAATCCAGTGGCAAAGTGAGCAAGGGACTCACGTCTGAGCATACCCTGCCAACTTATGGCGAACAAAGCGGTACAAAAGGAGGTGGTGATGGACGGAGCATCAGAACCAATCAAACACTCACACCCAGTCAACAGATCTGGGTTTGATCCATCACCGTTCTTTAGCCCACTCTGCCACCCCAGTTCAGACATGGCCATATGCAAATCAGTCTGACCCTGGGCCTCATGGGAACAGTCCAGCCCGAACTGCCAAGCCATGCCTTCCCTGGACCGGAAACAAGCTTCCTAGGACCGGTTTCTGGCATTTCAGCCGTCTTCAGCCAGGCTTGCTTGAATCCAGTGGCAAAGTGAGCAAGGGACTCACGTCTGAGCATACCCTGCCAACTTATGGCGAACAAAGCGGTACAAAAGGAGGTGGTGATGGACGGAGCATCAGAACCAATCAAACACTCACACCCAGTCAACAGATCTGGGTTTGATCCATCACCGTTCTTTAGCCCACTCTGCCACCCCAGTTCAGACATGGCCATATGCAAATCAGTCTGACCCTGGGCCTCATGGGAACAGTCCAGCCCGAACTGCCAAGCCATGCCTTCCCTGGACCGGAAACAAGCTTCCTAGGACCGGTTTCTGGCATTTCAGCCGTCTTCAGCCAGGCTTGCTTGAATCCAGTGGCAGAGTGAGCAAGGGACTCACGTCTGAGCATACCCTGCCAACTTATGGCAAACAAAGCGGTACAAAAGGAGGTGGTGATGGACGGAGCATCAGAACCAATCAAACACTCACACCCAGTCAACAGATCTGGGTTTGATCCATCACCGTTCTTTAGCCCACTCTGCCACCCCAGTTCAGACATGGCCATATGCAAATCAGTCTGACCCTGGGCCTCATGGGAACAGTCCAGCCCGAACTGCCAAGCCATGCCTTCCCTGGACCGGAAACAAGCTTCCTAGGACCGGTTTCTGGCATTTCAGCCGTCTTCAGCCAGGCTTGCTTGAATCCAGTGGCAAAGTGAGCAAGGGACTCACGTCTGAGCATACCCTGCCAACTTATGGCGAACAAAGCGGTACAGCCTGGCTGAAGACGGCTGAAATGCCAGAAACCGGTCCTAGGAAGCTTGTTTCCGGTCCAGGGAAGGCATGGCTTGGCAGTTCGGGCTGGACTGTTCCCTTGAGGCACAGGGTCAGACTGATTTGCATATGGCCATGTCTGAACTGGGGTGGCAGAGTGGGCTAAAGAACGGTGATGGATCAAACCCAGATCTGTTGACTGGGTGTGAGTGTTTGATTGGTTCTGATGCTCAGTCCATCACCACCCCCTTTTGCACCGCTTTGTCCGCCATAAGTTGGCAGGGTATGCTCAGACGTGAGTCCCTTGCTCACTTTGCCACTGGATTCAAGCAAGCCTGGCTGAAGACGGCTGAAATGCCAGAAACCGGTCCTAGGAAGCTTGTTTCCGGTCCAGGGAAGGCATGGCTTGGCAGTTCGGGCTGGACTGTTCCCTTGAGGCACAGGGTCAGACTGATTTGCATATGGCCATGTCTGAACTGGGGTGGCAGAGTGGGCTAAAGAACGGTGATGGATCAAACCCAGATCTGTTGACTGGGTGTGAGTGTTTGATTGGTTCTGATGCTCAGTCCATCACCACCCCCTTTTGCACCGCTTTGTCCGCCATAAGTTGGCAGGGTATGCTCAGACGTGAGTCCCTTGCTCACTTTGCCACTGGATTCAAGCAAGCCTGGCTGAAGACGGCTGAAATGCCAGAAACCGGTCCTAGGAAGCTTGTTTCCGGTCCAGGGAAGGCATGGCTTGGCAGTTCGGGCTGGACTGTTCCCTTGAGGCACAGGGTCAGACTGATTTGCATATGGCCATGTCTGAACTGGGGTGGCAGAGTGGGCTAAAGAACGGTGATGGATCAAACCCAGATCTGTTGACTGGGTGTGAGTGTTTGATTGGTTCTGCTGCTCAGTCCATCACCACCCCCTTTTGCACCGCTTTGTCCGCCATAAGTTGGCAGGGTATGCTCAGACGTGAGTCCCTTGCTCACTTTGCCACTGGATTCAAGCAAGCCTGGCTGAAGACGGCTGAAATGCCAGAAACCGGTCCTAGGAAGCTTGTTTCCGGTCCAGGGAAGGCATGGCTTGGCAGTTCGGGCTGGACTGTTCCCTTGAGGCACAGGGTCAGACTGATTTGCATATGGCCATGTCTGAACTGGGGTGGCAGAGTGGGCTAAAGAACGGTGATGGATCAAACCCAGATCTGTTGACTGGGTGTGAGTGTTTGATTGGTTCTGATGCTCAGTCCATCACCACCCCCTTTTGCACCGCTTTGTCCGCCATAAGTTGGCAGGGTATGCTCAGACGTGAGTCCCTTGCTCACTTTGCCACTGGATTCAAGCAAGCCTGGCTGAAGACGGCTGAAATGCCAGAAACCGGTCCTAGGAAGCTTGTTTCCGGTCCAGGGAAGGCATGGTTCGGCAGTTCGGGCTGGACTGTTCCCTTGAGGCACAGGGTCAGACTGATTTGCATATGGCCATGTCTGAACTGGGGTGGCAGAGTGGGCTAAAGAACGGTGATGGATCAAACCCAGATCTGTTGACTGGGTGTGAGTGTTTGATTGGTTCTGATGCTCAGTCCATCACCACCCCCTTTTGCACCGCTTTGTCCGCCATAAGTTGGCAGGGTATGCTCAGACGTGAGTCCCTTGCTCACTTTGCCACTGGATTCAAGCAAGCCTGGCTGAAGACGGCTGAAATGCCAGAAACCGGTCCTAGGAAGCTTGTTTCCGGTCCAGGGAAGGCATGGCTTGGCAGTTCGGGCTGGACTGTTCCCTTGAGGCACAGGGTCAGACTGATTTGCATATGGCCTTGTCTGAACTGGGGTGGCAGAGTGGGCTAAAGAACGGTGATGGATCAAACCCAGATCTGTTGACTGGGTGTGAGTGTTTGATTGGTTCTGATGCTCAGTCCATCACCACCCCCTTTTGCACCGCTTTGTCCGCCATAAGTTGGCAGGGTATGCTCAGACGTGAGTCCCTTGCTCACTTTGCCACTGGATTCAAGCAAGCCTGGCTGAAGACGGCTGAAATGCCAGAAACCGGTCCTAGGAAGCTTGTTTCCGGTCCAGGGAAGGCATGGCTTGGCAGTTCGGGCTGGACTGTTCCCTTGAGGCACAGGGTCAGACTGATTTGCATATGGCCATGTCTGAACTGGGGTGGCAGAGTGGGCTAAAGAACGGTGATGGATCAAACCCAGATCTGTTGACTGGGTGTGAGTGTTTGATTGGTTCTGATGCTCAGTCCATCACCACCCCCTTTTGCACCGCTTTGTCCGCCATAAGTTGGCAGGGTATGCTCAGACGTGAGTCCCTTGCTCACTTTGCCACTGGATTCAAGCAAGCCTGGCTGAAGACGGCTGAAATGCCAGAGACCGGTCCTAGGAAGCTTGTTTCCGGTCCAGGGAAGGCATGGCTTGGCAGTTCGGGCTGGACTGTTCCCTTGAGGCACAGGGTCAGACTGATTTGCATATGGCCATGTCTGAACTGGGGTGGCAGAGTGGGCTAAAGAACGGTGATGGATCAAACCCAGATCTATTGACTGGGTGTGAGTGTTTGATTGGTTCTGATGCTCAGTCCATCACCACCCCCTTTTGCACCGCTTTGTCCGCCATAAGTTGGCAGGGTATGCTCAGACGTGAGTCCCTTGCTCACTTTGCCACTGGATTCAAGCAAGCCTGGCTGAAGACGGCTGAAATGCCAGAAACCGGTCCTAGGAAGCTTGTTTCCGGTCCAGGGAAGGCATGGCTTGGCAGTTCGGGCTGGACTGTTCCCTTGAGGCACAGGGTCAGACTGATTTGCATATGGCCATGTCTGAACTGGGGTGGCAGAGTGGGCTAAAGAACGGTGATGGATCAAACCCAGATCTGTTGACTGGGTGTGAGTGTTTGATTGGTTCTGATGCTCAGTCCATCACCACCCCCTTTTGCACCGCTTTGTCCGCCATAAGTTGGCAGGGTATGCTCAGACGTGAGTCCCTTGCTCACTTTGCCACTGGATTCAAGCAAGCCTGGCTGAAGACGGCTGAAATGCCAGAAACCGGTCCTAGGAAGCTTGTTTCCGGTCCAGGGAAGGCATGGCTTGGCAGTTCGGGCTGGACTGTTCCCTTGAGGCACAGGGTCAGACTGATTTGCATATGGCCATGTCTGAACTGGGGTGGCAGAGTGGGCTAAAGAACGGTGATGGATCAAACCCAGATCTGTTGACTGGGTGTGAGTGTTTGATTGGTTCTGATGCTCAGTCCATCACCACCCCCTTTTGTTCCAAATGGTGTCAGCGTAAGAAGGGTCAAGTAAAGCCTCGGATCGAAAGCGCCATGTGAATGGGCGACATAGCGTGTCTGGGACAATGAAGGTCAATTGCACCGGATTGCGATCGGAGAGAGTGCGGGCAGTGTGGTGACATCTGTGATCCACCCAGTCAACCCTTCACCAATGAGCCAATAGTCCAATCTGGACCAACTGTTGTGTGCTGGTGCAACATGCGTGCCCTCTCTCACTGCCCCATTACGTAATCTCCAGACATCCACCAGCCCAAAGTCTAATAATGCGACATTAACACTCTGGGCTACTTTAGGCGTGCGGGCAACCTGCGGGCAAGATTTATCCAATTTGGGGTCAAGATGCGTATTGAAGTCCCCTCCCCACAGTATAGCTACATCAGGCCAGTCCCTCAGTACTCCATACATACACTGAAACACTGCTGGTTCGTCTGCAATAGGCCCGCATATATTGACAAATGAGAACAGCGTGTTTCCCAGCTTACCATGAACCATGGCGCACCGGCCAACAGCATCTGTATAGGTTTTGATTGGTGTGAAGGGGGTGCCCCACTTAATCAAAATACGAACACCTCTAGCATAGGAGGAATAGGAGGAAGCTAATTTGAATCCCGCCCACTTGCGTGCAATTCTGGCTTTGGATTCTTTGGTGAGATGTGACTCTTGTAAAAGGGCCACTTGTATAGAGTGGTGGTCCAAGTACCCAAAGACTTGACAATTTTTTTTAGGGGTATTTAACCCACAGACATTCCACGTCAAACATTTGTAGCATTCACCCATGTGGAGTAAGAGGTATGTGTATCAGCATTAAGTGGAATCTCTGAATGTGGTCGCGTATGTCATAGTAGATGCAGTCTCAATATGTATACCGATACAATCACAGGGAACAAACTATAAATCATCAAAACATAACTTCCCCTCTCCCTCCCACTTTAGCAACCCAATCATGCCAAAGCCATACCCAGTAAGTACTCCAACAAAAAATAAAACTGAGATGTGGAAACGTAGGGTACACCCATTTGGGGGGTCATCACAACACATATAGCTCCCTGGTGTGCGAGGGAGGTGGCCACCGAATATATAGGTGTGCTCCCAGTGTCAACGTATCTGTATCAGATATAATAAGAGACGCCCACCACCCTACTACGATGTACTGGAAATTCAGCTTTTGAGTAGCCACAGTAACTTTCAAAAAGGATACAAAGGCCGTGGTCTGCTTTTTCCAGTTCAGCTCTGCAGTCTATTGGCGCAGACAAAGAGCCTAACAGTGCAGAGGTCCTGAGGAATGAATATACCATGGCATACTTAAGACGAAGGCCCAGGTATCATAATAAACCAGTACTTCTTTTGCGGCGGAAGGATTTGGCGAAGTCCATTGCGTGTTTGGGGTTGGTGAAGATCTTAGCAGTAGCGTCGGTACCTATCCGGAGGCGTGCTGGATAAAGCATGGCATATGGTATGTTTTCTGCAAGTAGAATCTTTTTAATCAGCTGAAACTCCTTCTGAGCTGCTTGAACTGCTGCTGTGAAGTCAGGGTAAAAGGAGAGGGTGTTGTATTGGTAAGTCAAAGTACCCTATCGTCTGGAGGCTTGGAGTACTGTGTCCCTATTGTTGTATTTGAGCAGCCGAGCAATGATCGGGCGGGGCGGCGCACCCGGCGGCGGGCGCACAGCTAGGGAGCGATGGGCCCACTCCACGATGAACATGCTAGAGAGGTTGTCATCTCTGCACAGTTCCCGAAGCAGGTTTTCTACATACTTTTCCAGACGTCCCACATTGGTTGATTCCGGAAGGCCTAAAATACGTATGTTGTTGTGCCGAGAGCTTGCTTCAAGATCTTCATTTTTAGCTTGAATAACAGCCAGGAGCTTCTCCATGTCTGAGGATTTTGTCTCCACCCTCTGTAGGCCGTCTTCCGCGTTTGAGATACGCTGCTCTGCCTCTCCAATTCTCACCCCCTGTCTGTCTAGCTTATTCAAAATGCTATCCATGCGCCCTTTGAGGGCCGCCATCTTGTCATTAATTGATTGCAGGCTCGTTTGGATCGCAGCAAGAGTTTCTTCCAGAGGGGTTGGGGCCATGGCAGCATTATCCAATTCGGAGTCAGAGACGGCAGTCTGTTGGGTTTTACCTGCCTTGCGCAGTTCGAAAGTTAGGCGCGGCTGATGTTTGTCAGGCTTACCCATGTCGGCTGGAGAACAGGCACTCGAGAAGTCAGGACGAATTTTGGTATAGCTAGGGTACTAAGAGCCGTCACACCGCGACTAGTCCTCCCTACTTCAAAGGAGTAGTATAGGCAGGATGAGGAGCATTCACAGACGTGGTGGTAGCGATTTCCCCCTCCAGCACTTAGCGCAGCGGCACCCCAGTCAAGACCTATGTACAACAGAGGGTGTTGCAAATGTGTTCCTCCGGCAATGACCCCTGGCTTGAGTCGTGGGAGGCCTTTGTCTGGGCGGAATCGCAAGAGCCACACGGAGCAGGGCACATCCGCAATAATGGGGAGTCAGAATCGGGCAATCCTGGGGGGCTACAGGCTCAACAGTGGACCGGCAGGATGGAGGCTGCCTTAGTATGGATGGAGGCTGCACTAGTAGTAAGTCAGCAGTCATGCGGGGATGTGTGATCTAGCTGGATCAGCACCCTACCAAATGCTGCACTTCAGCAATCCCAGCACCAGTTCACAGCCCCCTCTCTGACGATATGTGTCTCTTGCCACCTCTAGGCTAAGGCATACGTCACACAATTGAAGCTCGCAATGCAGCTGGGCAGGGAGGTCTTAGCCACTGGGTATACATGTTCTTCACTCACCCCTGCTGGCTGTTCATACCATACAGGTCTCAGTCTGCAAAGGCACGGGCAGTTCGTGAGCAGGGGTCCCGCAGTTCACTGTTCATGCAGTTTAATGGAGGGGCGGATAGCGGCTCCTGCAGTGGTGCTCAGCAGCGAGGAATTAAGCACCACTCGCTGGCCTCCAGGCATCAGACACCGCCTCCCACTTCGTCGCTATGCGCGTCGCTGGAGAAGCGACTCTCACCGCCACCGGTTCTCTCGATGTCCTTGTATCCAGGGCCTGGGCAAGCACAGCGGCGCTGTCCTCCGCCCCTCTCAATATTTCGTGCTGCGTCCGTTAGATGTTCAGAACCTAGCAAATCCGGTCGCAGGCTCAGGGGAGCAGCTGCTGCCGCAACGCCGCCGGATTGAACCGCCAATTCACTCTTGTGAGAGAGGCCCAGATGTCAACGCTACGGCTCGGCTCACGGCAGCGGTCGCATCTCGCTGCAGCCTAGGGGGACGCCATTTTGTCCCAGGCACAGCGCGGAATCACTTGCCGTTTTCTCCACACCTGAGCTCGCACGCCGCCCCTGGACACCATAGTCTGTGCGCTCTGTGTCCGCGTGGCAGGTGCCTCGGCTTTGGCAAGCTTGATGGAGCAGGAAGAGCAGGATAATCACAGGATTGTGTCGGTGGCCGGTGGAGCCGCGTTACGATGCGGCCATCTTGCCGTGCGTAAAGCCACGCCCCCCCCAGAACTGCAGACTTTGAACTTAGAGAACTAGGTTTGAGTTCCAACATCGGCTCAATAGCCAGTGGATTCTGGGCAAATCACGTAATCTCTGTCAGCCTAAAATAAAAAATACTAAATGTAACTTTGTGTAATGTAATCTGGTGCTCATGTAAAGTGCTCTAATGCCCTTGGGCCAAGTTCATGCAATATGAAAAACTGGAAAAAACAAAATAAATAAACTTGTCTAGGATTATGGTTGAGTACTAACAGAAAGATTTTCCAATTTAGATGGAACGATTGAAAGACTGCTTAGCTAGGCAGGTAATGGGCTATGGAAGGTATGGATCCACGTGCAGCCATTTAAGGTTACATACTGACTGACTAGGGGGTGTGGCTTCGGAGCCGACTGCAATGGCGGCATTATAGCAGAGCTCCGGCCCTCGGGTTTCTCAAACCCGTACTATCCGTACATCCAGCCGACCTGATAGCAACAAAAACGCTATCGCTCTGAGGCGGAGTGCCAAGGGCAAAAGATCACCACCGAATCGGACGAAGAAGTGGCGCTGGTGGAGTTTCCACCCACGCATCGGGTCAGAGACTGGCAAACAGAGGCGTGAGCATCGGGTGAGGACGGGAGCTGGGCGAGGAGGAGCTGGTTGGGTGATGCTGTGTCACTGACACTGCTGGAGGACGGAGACAAAGAGGCGGGCGGGCGCATACAGCGGGCGGCACTGCAATACTGCACGGACATAGCGGACGGAGCAGGCAGGCAAGCAGACCCTATAGCGGAGGACGAGGCCTGGCTCCTCCCGCCTTCCACACATCAGCACGGGGGAAAATGACTTTCGGGCCAACTACCTGCCACACCAGGAGCCTGCGGGGTTAGAAGGCACCCCAATTACCATGGCTGGTGAAGGCCTGTGGACAGAGGCGTGCACAGTGGACACAGCCAGAGACCGAGAGGCGAGGGTGGAAATATTGGTGAGGCGCCGTTGTATCGCCGTATACCGCTGGCGGAGAGGGTGAGGAGGCAGGCAGCCATTCAGTACGGCCGAGGCCAGAGCACAACCTGAGTGCAACAGACAGAACGGACTAGCAAGTATGCCGCAGATCGGAGGGACCGGCGCTGCTCCCTCACTGCCCTTTGCATCACCACAACAGGTATCGGGCCGATTGCACACCCTGAACCTATACAGTTGAGAGCCATTCCCAACTGCGGTCCAATCGCCGGAGGCAAGGTGCGCAGGGTCGTGCAAGGCCGTACAACGAGAAGGAGGCCCCGGACAGGAGTGAGGAGGATCGTGGGCGGAGGGGAGCAGATATCATGATCCGAAGTGTCGGACAATATCCATACAGCCAGCCACGACACGTAGAGCTGGAGAAACATAGTGGAGACTTACCAGGTGGCCATGGGAACTAGGAGGCCGGAAGGTTAACGGCCACACACGAGATCACGGCTGAATGGTGGAGTGTGGAAAGAGGTAGCAAGAAGGAAGATTCTGGTGGACTGGGAAGTACAGTGGGCAGCCCACACAGATCTCACGAGGAACGACTTGAAACAGTAAAGGCTTTAAGGCACCACAAGGAGAGGTTGTTCCCAAGTGAAAGTTAACGCACCTGAAACAAGAGAGGGAGCGAACCAAGACACAAGACGGCCGAAAAGGGAGAGCATGCATGCGGAGTGCGAGCCCAGGTTGCCCCAGGGAAAAAGGTGACAAGAGTGTTGGAGTCCTTGGTCTCCCAGTAATCATATAAGGTCGCCATGAAACGCACCCGAATGAAGCCAAAGGGACACGCAGGGGCGCAGACAAAAAAAATGGGTAAATACGCGGTCTCAATTCAAGCAGCGACATCCTAGGTCCAACATCCGGAGGAGCCGGTGGAACCCTCACTGAGCGCGATCATGGCGGCCATAGCTGTAGATCCCAAAATAGACGAAGTTACTGTGGACGTCAATCTCCTAAGAGCAGACCTAAGGAAAATGTCGGACAAGGTAGCCGCAACGGAAAAAGAGGTGACGCAGCTGCAGACCAGCACAAAGAGCCTAGAGGAGCGGGTCCAGGCCCTCACAAAAAACAAGAAGTACTGGCGGCCAAATTGGAAGATCAAGAAGGGCGGGCACGCAAGAACAATATAAGAGTGGTGGGGGTTCCGGAGGGCATGGAGGGGCCCAGTGTTGACCTATTCCTGGAGGACTTGATTTTATATCACCTGAAGCCAAAGCGTATCTCCAACTACTTCACAATTGAACGTGCACACAGGGTACCCATCCCTAAGCCAGGTGCTCAGTCAAGGACAATCATCGCTAGGATTCTCAACTAACGAGATAGTGACACCATCCTCCAGATGGCGCATCAGCATTGTGACTTATGACATGAGAATGCTGTGATCCGATTTTTCCCTGACTTCACACTGAATGTTCAACGGACGAGACGTGCATTTGAGGGAGTAAAGAGGGAACTGCGAGCCAAGGAACTCAAGTACACTATGATGGTTCGGGCAAAATTGAGAGTTGTCACTGAAGGTAAAACATGGTGCTTCAGCTCCCCTGAGGAAGCATGGGAGTGGCTGGAGGGGTGGCGCAATCTGGGTCACAACTCTCAACGTGCAAGACGACAAGAGCAGCAAAAGACGACATCGGAGAGCACTGAATAGGAGAGAACAGAACTGAGCACCGAGCAATGTGGAAGGAGGGTCTGGAAAGTGAAGATTTCTGTGGGAAACCGTACCGAGGACTGTGAAGGACAGGTTGCATGCTGTGGGGGGGTGGGGTGGTGTGAGTCCGGACTCTCTACTATAGAGACAATCTTGGCAATTCCAAGTCAACTAAGTTGCTACTGGACTAAAACAGACAGCCTAAGTTTGGGGGTGGGAGGGACCTGGGGGGACACTCCTACAGTTTGGCACCGGCCAACCCAATTATAGTTACTAGGTTCAGGGCGGCAGGCACTCTGTGAGTTGGGGAGGTGGGGGGTTGTTTCACAGACCAGCAGGGTAACAGGGAGGGGGGTAGTTGCATTGGGGGAATGATGTGTTTACCATGTTTCTATTGTGGTACTAGTTGTTATTTACAATTGAAACGTCAGTGTAAGATGTTAGTAGAGCATGCGGATAGTGTGGTGGGGAAACCAATACAGACATGGCGTCTGCAGGGGCTCTGACATTACAGAGAGAGGGTCAGAACGCGACAGGGCGGCACCAAGGGGAGCACAGAGGGGCTACTAGCCTTAAAGTCCTGTCTTGGAATGTGAATGGTTTGGAGAATCTTATTAAATGCACAATAGTATTACAGTACTTACATCGACACTCCCCAGACGTGGTGCTGCTTCCAGAAATCCACCTGAAGGGCAATAGATACAGAGCATTAAATAAACATGAATACAAGCTAGTCGCCCGCACCAGCAACACAACCGGATCAAGAGGAGTGGGAATACTCATAAAGACGGGTCTCCCACTGGCAGTAGAGAAGATTTGGCACGACCCCCTGGGAAGGTCTGTGGCCTTTACGGGGAAATAGGAGGGACAGGCTATTAATGTCTCAAGTTACATTCCGCCAGCCATACAGTCAGAGGCGTTCACAGCACTTTGGGCCCTACTCGTCGATTCCACATCTGGGCTACTGATGTTGGGAGGTGACATGAACTCTACTATTGACCCAGGGCTAGATAGGGGAACCGCGACAACTAGAGAGAGAGGGGTGGAGCCACTTTGAGCTTTTGTGGAAGCTATGGGCTTGGTGGATCTTTGGCGGCTACATAACTCCGAAACTTGCCAATACACCTTGTACTCAGCAGCACACCGTAGTTACTCTCGCTTAAACCACATATTAACACACAGGGGCTAAAGCATGGTTCTCTAATACACGAATTGGTCCATGAGGTATCTCAGACCATTCTCCGGTGGAGGTGATGGTGCAGGGGCTAACAAGAACCAATATTCTACCACACAGACTAAATTTGTGGTTCTTTAAAAACAAGGAAGATACCGACAAAGTTAGGGAGCGGGTGCAGCTCTATTTCTAAGAGAACAAGGGTACGGTCGACTCGGACTGCAGCTCGTGGGAAGTATTTAAATCAGTTATAAGGGGACATATCCAGGCCTGCATAGGTGGCAGCAACAAGGAAAAAAAGGCGACAGGGAGAGAGACTAGAGACGGCTGTGGTAGAGATGGAGGCAAGTTTCATAGAGGGAGGAAGAACTGATCAAGCACTAGCACACCGATTGGAACTCAAGAGGCAGGAATTGCGAGTTCTGGTGAATAACGCCGCGAGATCGGTGGCACTGGCCACGCAAAGACGAGTGTATGGTCTGGGGGATAAGGCCAACAAAATGATTGCTTGGTTAGAAAAGAGAGAGGAACAGAAATATGGTAGCAGAACTACGTGACAAACGGGGAGACATGTGTAATACTGGGGAGGACATGGCGCGGGTCTTTGCAGGATACTATGAAGAGGTGTACACGTCCACCCCTGAGAGGTCAGAGATGGACTGCAGGGAACTGCTAGCTAAAATGAGACTCCCGGTGTTCTTCGACGAGGATAGGGAAGGCATCGAGAAAGATATAAAAACCGAAGAAATAATAGGTGCTATACAGGATTTACTGGCAGGGAAGACACCGAGACCAAATGGACTACTGGTGGAGCTTTTCAAATGCACGGCGAGTGTGGTGGCCCCATACCTACTGGATATGTTTAACGAGGCGAGGGAAAAGGGGAGTTCAGCGAATGGCAACCATTGTTGTAATCCCCAAGGCGGGCAACCCGGCAGACCAATGCGGCTCGTATAGGCCAATATCCTTGCTGAACATAGAAGTGAAAATACTGGCTAAGGTCTTTGTGAATCAACTCCTGGGACCAATCACGACTTTGATACACCCAGACCAGTCTGGTTTTATGTCTCACCGTAGCATCAGGCTTAATCTTAGAAGCCTATACGGGGTGATGCACCTAGTAAGATCCAATCCATGGGTGGAAGCTGCGCTATTGTCCCTTGACACTTGTATGGCTTTCAACAGTATTGAATGGCACTATCTGTTTGAGGTTTTGGAACCATTCGGGTTTGGTCCCCGATTTCAATCCTGGATTAAATGGATATATAAAAATCCCATGGCCAGGGTGCGAGTGAACGGTTCTGTGTCCCGCACTTTTGCCCTTCATAAGGGAACAAGACAGGGGTGCCCTCTTTCCCCGTTTCTTTTGCACTGGCACTGGAGCCGCTGGCGGAATGGGTGAGGGGGGATCCAGATATCTCCGGAATCCCGGGGGGGGGGACAATGGGGAGAGAGAATATCGTTATATGCAGATGATGTCCTCCTGTATGCGACAAGACCATGATTTACAGTAAGCCGGCTACTACAGATTTTTTAATTACTTGGGGGGTACTCCGGATACCTGATTAACTGGGATAAATCACTCTTGTACATTTTATCAAATGGACCGCTGCCGATGCTCAGTGAGGAAATTAAACTCCAGGTCAAAGATAGCTTTAAGTATCTGGGCAAACTGATCATGAAGACAGATACGGGATTCCTGGTAGGGAATCTACAGCCACAGTTAGAACGCCTAAGGCGAGATGTCACCCACTAGTGGAAACTGCCGATATCCCTGATGGGGAAAGCAGTCCTATTCAAGATGATGTTGCTGCCCAAAATGTTGAACATTCTGCAGAACACTCCATGTCCAATACCTGACAAATTCTTTAAGGAAGTTGACAGCGAGCTGAGGAAACCGCTGTGGGATGGAGGAGGTGCAAGAATAGTACTTGCCAAACTACAGAGAGAAGTGTATGAAGGTGGCTAGGCCATTCCAGGCCTCCAGAAATACTATTGGGCATTGCACCTAATGACGATCAACAACTGGATATTTACAGCCAGCAACGACCTGGCATATTGTGTAGATCATTGGGTGATGGGGGCCAGAGGATATTCAGGAGCACTGTATAGACGGACAGGAAAAGAAAGTATGCCACCACATACTAAGACAGTGTTAGATGTGTGGATAAGGGCCAATAAATACTTAGGATGAGACAACAGATTGACAGAAAGAACCCCGCTGTGGGATAGCGATATGTTACCAGAGGTAGGTAAACTGCAAGGTTTTGGCAAATGGAAACTGATAGATATAGTACACCTGGGAGATGTATGGATTGGCCAGGCGTTAATCTCGTTCTCAGACTTAAAAAAAGAGTATCAGTTAGCAGACACAGAACTATATCGCTATTTGCAATTGGGACACGCACTGCGCAGACACATCAAAGAAGGGGAACAATGCCCTGAATATAGCCCATTGAAGGACAGGCTAATATTGGAACCAATCCCGGAAAAGGCACTATCCTGCACATATAGAAAGATATATTTCCTCTTATCTTCCACCATGACAGGGCTTTTAGAATTTCTAGAGTGCTAGTGATAAGATCCTCGAATGAGCCCTGAGCTTGGATCCATTGTATAGCTAGTTGTTCTTGAACTGGTCTCATGTGTAGCCGGCAGTTTGGGATCAGTGGAATGCATGTGGAGAGCATCCAGAGCATGGATTCGTAAACTCTCACTGAAACTGACTTTTCTTCCTCCTGTATTAACGATGTCATCTTTAATATTTTTGGGGATGCGTTCCTCTAAAGGGTAGGCCTTCATGCTCCTTGTGTCCAGTACTGCCCCAAGAAACATCAGGGATCGTGATGGAATGAGGGAGGCTTTCTCCACATGTACTCGTAGCCCTATCATCTTGAAGAGCTGCTTACAAACCCTTGAGGAGGTTTCTGCCGAATGTGTTATGTAGGTTCCTTTAGAATCTAGTTGTTGAGATATGGATAGACTTGGTATCCTTGTTGTCTCAAGAACGCTGCTATTGGCGCCATACACTTCGTAAAGACCCTTTATAAACTCAAAAGGACAGCACCGTGAATTAATAGTGGCAGCCCGCCACCTCGAATCTTAGAGATAGGCAATGTTTGACTTGAATAGGGATGTGAAAATAAGCGTTCAAGAGATCTAGAGATGTCATAAAATCTCCTTTGTTGATCATTAAAAAGATCTCTTGCAACAATAACATCCTAAAGGGTTGTTTTTTTAATATTATTTTTCCAAATCCCTGAGATCAATTACCTGTCTCCATTGGCACTCTGCTTCTTTTTTATTAAAGTTTGAATAGAATCCCTTCCCATGGTGTTGCTGTGGGACCACTTCTATCAGCCCTTTTAGAAGCAGGTTCGAAATCTCTTGTTTTAACAAGGCTAGATGTTGGTGTTTTCCCAAAACGGCAGGGAGTGCAGGAGGCTTCTGGATGAACTCCAGGGTGTGTTCCTGATGAATTATGTCTAAAAATCGTTTGTCTCTAGTTATCTTTTGCCATTGATGGTAATACGCAGACAGGTTGTGACTCTGAGGACGTTTGTGCCGGTACGAGGTGAGTAGTTTAATCAGACTGTCACTGACATCTGGAGTTGTCCTGTGACTTTCCTCTAGTAGGAGCCCACCTACGGGCTTTCTGCTGCTGATAGGGCACATTAGACGTTCAAAACTGTTGCCTGTTGCATACTGGCAATATCCCTGTTGGTGGTAAGCTGGTAACTGTAGGACTGAAAGGAAGGTTTCTGTTGGTATTGACCCCTTCTCTACTGCCTCAAAAAGACTGAAAACGTTGTTGTTGGAGGGTTCCAAGGGACCGTGCCATCTCCATATCGGCTTTTATACCCTGTAGAGCATCGTCAATATGCTTACCAGAGAGATTTTCTCCTGAACAGCATGTCTATGATCTTTGCATGAATATCCGGCCAGAAGGAGGTAGCCTTTAACTAACCCCGCCTGCGTAGAGCAATTGCTCATGCCATTTGCCTGAAAGCCACCGAAGGGATATCCATCGCTATATCAATCATCTCTGATGCTGCTCTAGCACCCTCTGGTAGGATCTGTGTGGCCTCTTCTTTTTTTATCATCAGGGAGATGGTCCAGAAAAGGTGCCAAGTCGGACCACATCTGGTGGTCATAACGACCTAAGATGGCTAATGTGTATGACGCCTTGATGTAAGTGGCTGCCATCACTGCAAATTGTTTCCCTGTACCATCCATCCTCCTACCATCCCTATTGTAAGGAGCTGAGCACGGAGCCGCAGGGTTTCTCTAGGGTCTTTTGCTGCTTGCATGACCACCGACTCTGGCCTTGGGTGCCTAATAAGACAAGCCGGAGAACACTCCAGGGCTTTATATTTCTTGTCCATCCTCAGGATTGCTGCAGGTACTGAAGCTGGAGTTTTTGTAAGCTTCTCAAATATAATTCACCTTTGGGAAGGCCCTTATAGACTTCTATTTGGAATCTTTAAAAACATTTAGCTTGTTTCACAGGGAAAGGCAGGTAAAATCTCTTTGAGGCTCATTCCAACAGTTCATGGAAGCCCTCCAATGTCCTCCAGTGGAGAGTTAGCTAGGGAAGGTGACAGAGATGGTGAGGCTGGCGCGACAGTCATCCCATTCTGTGCTCCCAGGAACTACATTGTGCACCAACTCTCCTTCTTCTGGCTGCTCCTCCAAATAACTCTCAATATAATCATCCCTAATGGCTATTACCCCTAGAAGCTAGGACTCCCTGTTGTGCCTGGCGAGGCTCTAAAACTTCAGGAGGAGGTGTACTCTGCCGCCTTTCTTGCTGGCTCGGAGTGCGAGGAACAGGAGCATGAGCTTCTGGAAATCGTTTATAGTAGTCATCCAACATACGTCTAAGTTCTGTGACCAGTGACACTGGAACAGCTATGGTATCTTCACGTGATGACAGCAGGTTATAGTCTTCTTCAAAATCATAATGTTCTTGGAAAGATTCATAACGTTGAGATCTTGGAGGTGGGTGATCTTTAAAGGAGAAATCAGCCTCCATATATTCCGACGTGTCCTCCTTATTGTCAGTATCCTGGCATTTTACTTTAAGATATGAAAGGCTATAAGCCGGCCCAAACTAACCCTCATCCACCGATTCTTCCATTTCCAGTAGATGTGAAGGAGGAAGTGGTGAGATCCGACTCAAAGATGCCAAATCTGACGACATTTGCCTTGATTCTGGTGTCCTTGTGTCCTTTTTCTGGCCCGTCAATAAGTCCGCCGCCGGCGGAATGTACTTCATCCTTATTTTTGTCGACGTTCCTTGCATTCTAGGAGATTTAAACACCATCGTCAGCGGAACTGTCGCTCAAGAAGTCGACCTTGGAGCAGCCGTTGACGATGTCGTCGGGCCCCCGTCGACGAGGTCATTGTCGAGGCGAGGCGACTGTCGACGATGCCGTAGATGAAGTCATCGTTGTGACGCCGTCATCGTCACCGCCATTGTTGTCACCGTCGTCGTTGGCTCCGTCAGTGCAGAACTGACTGTCGCTGTAACCAGCAAAGAAGATTTCGCTGCTCTCGTCGATGTGGCTGTCGTCGACGAGTCCGTTGACAGAGTCTTTTTTGCCAAAGCAGGTTTGAGAACAGTATGAGGCACTGAGAAAGAAGTGGAAGCCTTCCTATGAGAAGTGCTTGTGGAGGGTTTAGAAGTGACTAGTTTTTCGGGAGTTTTACTGATTCTTGCTTTTTTGTGATCATCCTTAGACGAGGAGAAAGGCTCATGTTTCCTATTACGCTCAGAACTAGAGCGACCCTCTTCACTATCAGAGCTAGACTCAGATCTGGACTTCCTCCTCTGCAACCACAACAGCAGTTTTGCCTCTCTGTCCTTTAAGGTTTTAGCAGAAAATGTTCTGCAGTGTTTATAATCGCTTGGAACGTGGTTGGGATGTAAGCAGCAAAGGCAGTCCTTATGAGGATCCTCAGAAAAATAGTCTTGCTTTCCCACAAGACCTGCAAGGTCTAAATAATCTTTTCTTCGATCCCTCAGACATTTTCAAAAAATGAAGCCAAGCACAATACCTTTAACTTTCCAGATAATTCTGAACAAGAAATAGTTAGGTCAAAAGTTCACCAGATGCAGAACTGAACAGAGCTCGGGGAGACTCCTTCTCCCACGACGTGCAGTTAGACATCTGAGGTATGGCGGCTCTGTTAGATTTCGGCAAGTTATGTACTCATGTGGACTCATCTTACGTTATGATATGTTAGCATTTAAGAGGCTATGATTAGCGGAAACCGCTAAGCCCGAAGAGTGCTCTAACACGTTAAAATTACCATACAAGCTTAGGTTAGCATTTGCGGCGCTATTTTGTATTCAGCCACCATTTTGTATCATGATCGAAACTAAATGTCTGTCTCATTCTGTTTGCCTCAGCAGGAAGCAGCCTCAATGTTTTATTTCTTCAAGGTTGAGTTTCGCTGTTCCCATTCCTCTGAATAAACGGGTCTCCATGCCTATCCTCCCCCATAGTCCTGCTCCCACGTTAGGAGGAGCCAGGCTCCGCAAGGCAACCTTGAGATAGTGATAACGTTCCCCACTGTGCAGGTGGCAGCCCATCCTTCTGTGCCTTTTTTGTCGATGTACAGCTTAGGCCAGTAACTTTCCATTGGATGTGGTTGGGGGGTTGTCAGAAGAATGAATATGTGATACCAAGGGTCGAGGAACCAGTACCCTCGTCAGACATCCGCAGATGCTGATCAGACTGGGCTCCACTGCAGTGTAATTTACTAATAAACTATTGTTTATATTCTTTACTGTCTGATCGACTCTTCACTTGTAGAAGGCTAATAGGTGGTCGTAAGTGACCCGAGTGGCCCTTAACGGGTCACTTCCTTCAGTTGGCGCCCAACGAGGAGCCCCTCCATTGGGTGTCCCATCCTCACCAGTAATCAGGTGTAAGGAGGACGGGGTTGTGTCTGGTCGGATGGGTGGATCAGGGTACCCTACGTGATAGTGTTTTGCACTCGCACCTGCCAGCCTGTCTGATCAGGCAGCTCCTTGTCTAGCAGATGCCCCGGCTGGAGTCCTGAGAAGGTGGAACCCTTGGATCTGACCATTTGGTCTGAAGAGTCGGCAGTGGAAAATAATCTTGCTTGACCTGTGTGCACCAGGTGAGTTCTATCTTGATTTCTTGGTAAGTGTGGCGCCGTCTTGGTTAACTTGGTGGGTCTATGAACCCTTGAGATACAGACTGTTTTGCGGACGCTCTGCCAGGCCACTTGGAAATTTGGCTTACTTTTGAAAAGGCCTGGGGCAAAAGCCTGTCTTCTTGTTTGGGTATAGTCTTTGGACTGTCTTGTCTTGGTACAGTCTTCAGACTGTCTTGTCTTGGTGCAGTCTGCGGGCTGCCTGGTACAGTTCTTGGACGATCTTGATTTTTGTTGTTTGTTATGATATTTGTTCAGTGTGGACAATAAGCGTGTCTTATATTAAGATGCCTTGTTTGAGTAAATTGGGGTATTTGGATATCGATGTTGTTCCACTGACGCCCGGTTAGAGGAGAGGCAGCCTGCGCCTCTAGAAGGTACCCCAAATTTTGAAGTATACGTCAAGTATGGTATTGGCGCTATTATGTTTAGCACGCTATGGCATAAATATAAAAAGAATTGCTAGGATAAGTAGACAGTCGATGTTTGACAATCTTCAGTTGTGGCAGAAAGAAGCGAAGCAACGACGTATGAAGGAGGTCCGGAGAGGCAAGATGCAGACGGTGACACAGAAAGCCATGGCCTATGACAGAGAGAAAGTAGAGGGTATAGAAGGTGCCGATAGGAAGTTTTGTTTGCAGAGTGTAAAATGCTATGTAGCCCGTGATGAAGGTGATGCCTTTGTGGAAGAACTCTTAGATACCCAACCCCCAGCTCCTTATGCCCCGATCCGGCACCCCAACCCCCAGATCCTGCACTCGTCACTGCCGGCCCCCCTGTCTCTGGTTCGGCGGCTGCGGCTACAGCTTCGGCCCCGCCTGCTTCCTCTTTGTCTGTCAGCTGCAGGGGTGGGGGCTGCTAGCTCTCCTGTCCGGCCTAATGCTCCTACACCGGTTGTTTCTCCTTCTCTCACCCCTTCTTCACAGCCGTTGTTAACGCCGCTACCTGCTTCTTCATCTGTTCTGTCTCCTCCGAGTGTGTCGACTCCAGTGCTGCTGAGTGTTGAGACGCCTATGCGTGGAGGGGTTGAGGGAAATTGGACAGCAGCGCATGAACGGTTCGGAAGAGCATTGATGAGATCGGATGTTGGAAATGAGGAGAAAAGAATGGTGGTAGATCAGGCTGCGCAGTGGGCCCGAAACCTGATTTACATTGTGGAGGATGTATGGAGTGTGATGAAAGATTATGAGTCATGTTGGCAACGTTAATAGGCTTGTGGGAACAGTATTTTAATGGTGTAGCGCCACAGATCAAATATGACATTGGCGATAGAGTGTACGTTACCGATTTTGCCCCTAATGATGTCTTTAGCAATGTTGCGACCCTGATTGCTTATCGTGGTAGGTTGCACCAGAAAACACCAACTTTGGGTATGCAGTTCCCAATAAGGGGGGTACACCCTTTTTACCATCCCGAGATCCATGAGCAGCACAATGAAGCAAACATTGCGATTCAACAACAGGTAGAAGCACGTTTCCAGGAACAGTGGGTTTATACTCCTTGGAAGAAGAGTGAGTTACTATCTCTTAAAAGTCAGTTGCCCGAACCTAGGATGAATCCAACGGCCTATTACCAGGAGTTGACGGAGGCGGCTTCCTCGACAGTAATGACTCTGACTGATATTGAGCTGTTTTTCGTGCTCCTGGTACCTGTGGATATTTGAAGACAGGTGCATACGCAGGATCATGCCATAGAGTCAGGGGGGACTTGGAATTTGATAAAGGCATGGGATAGAGACCGGAAGCCTGGCGAAAAGCCGAGGGCTGAAATATTAGCTTTGCCAGGTCGTATCATTACTTATATGCATTCTCTTATCCCGCCTCGGTGAGTAGATTAGGACAAGTTAGCAGCGTGCCGTCAGAAGAACGATGAAAGTGTCTGATTTCTTCCCTAGGTTCGAAGGTGTGTTCTTGGACTTCAGCGGCCAAGACTTGTCGGTAGAGGGTGGAGTCCGTTTGTTTGTTAACAGATTTGTTACGAACCTGCTTCCCGAGATCACACCTCGGCTGAAAGCTTCGGAGAGTACATGGACTACTTCCTCCCCATCGGTAATATTGAGTATGGCACAGTATTATGAGCACAGAGAGAATGAGGAGAAGGAGAAGGCGGAGAAAAAGTTTAAGGACCTGAAGACGAAAGTGTTGATGCAGCAAGCGACGAGGGGCAACGGCAGAGGTGGTTTGGGATCAGTCCAGCAGTTGCCACGGGCGAATAGAAATAGTACTGTGGGTGCACCTGTTGGACCGAATCAATGTGCGTATTGCAAAAAGGAGGGGCATTGAAGAAATGAGTGTCTGGAATTGTTGAATAAGGCTGCAGCCCGCGAGGTCAGGGTTATGGGGGACGTGGATGTGGTGGAGGGAGCCGTGATGACATGCAGAGGACAGATGCATCTGTGGGTCGTCAGAATAAGAATTATTTTGATGATGCTCGAGGAGGGCAATATTATCATGATGATTATGTTATGGATGAGGCCACAGGACTGTCTTACAGCTAGGATTGCCAGGGACAGGGTGAGGGACCGGTTTCCATGCCTGTAGATCAGCGTGGACCTTATGTCCATACGAAAAAGAAATTCCTAATCGATACGGGTGCTATGAATAGCTCTGTTTCACGTTCGCTGGTCCCAGGGGAAGCTCTGTCTGGCCAACATAATGTTTTGGCAGGTTTTTCTAGTGTGCCAGTTGTGAGCACCATTTCCAAGCCCCTTGCCTTGACTATTGACCCTTTCACAGTTGACTCCCCGTTTCTACTGACAAAGAATTGTGGTGAAAACTTGCTGGGATTAGATTTATTGAAGAAGCTGCATGCAAGTATATTCTTTTCGCCGGACGGTGTTTATATGACAATTGGCCCGAAGGTGGTTAGTATGAAACCATGCTTTACTAAAGATACCCCCCCTCCCTCCTGAGTTTAAGGATGTGCCGTGTGCTGTATGAGCTGCAGGGGATACGGATGTGGGGTTGTTGAAAATACCACCAGTCTCTATCAAGATCCAAGATAATGCTGTACTATCGCGTGTTCCCCAGTATAAAATACCGCAGGCTGGGGTAAAGGCCCTCTTGCAGATAATTCGGGATTTGATAAGGACAGGGGTGGTTGAGGAGACTGTGGCGAATGTTTGCAATAGCCCTATCCATCCCGTCCTTAAGAAGGCTCCCTCTAATGCCCCTGATGGTCACCAGATGTTTATAATAGACCTGCGTGCGATCAATAAGATTGTGATCCCTTAATATCCTGTGGTTCCTGACATCACTACATTGCTAACGATAATTCCTCCCACAGCGAAATTTTTCTCCGTAACCGATTTGAAAAATTGTTTTTTTAGCATTCCAATTCATCCAGATAGCAGATATCTGTTTGGATTTTCTCTAGTTGGAAGGAGCTTCCATTTCTGTCGGGCTCCTCAGGGCTATATGGAGAGCCCTGGTATTTACAGTCAAGCTTTGAAGGGGCAATTGGATTCCTTGACGCCCCCCTCTGGTACCGTCTTATTGCAGTATGTCGACGACCTCTTAGTGGCGTCTGACACTGAGGACGGCTGCAAAGACGCGACTGTTAAATTATTGCTACATTTGGCACAGCACGGACATGAAGCGTCCCTTTCCAAATTCCAGTATTGTCGACAGGAGGTCACCTACCTCGGTCACCTACTGTCGAAGGAGGGCCGTAGACTAACGCCTAAATGCATTGCTGCTATAACTAATATGCCTGTTCCTGAAACCCAGCATGATGTGCGTGCGTTTATTGGCATTTCTTTGTACTGTCATCATTGGATTCCTGATTACTCCCTACTAATAAAACCCCTACTCCAGTTAACTACTAAGGATGTGCATGAACCCTTACCTTGGACACCTGCATGCCAGCAAGCTTTTGAACAATTAAAGGTTGCACTTTGTCCTGCTCCTGGTGCTTGGTACGCCTGACTATCAGAAACCGTTTGTGCTCAATGTACATGAGACGGCTGGCTGTGCGCTCTCTGTCTTAACACAGACCTTTGGTGGTATGCAAAGGCGTGGCACTTACTTTTCTGTTATCCTGGCTAACGTCGCCAGAGGTCTCCCGAGCAGGCTGAGAGCTGCTGCAGCTGTGGCAGTCTCTATTAGACAATCAGCGGCGCTCGTTCTTGATACTGACCTCACAGTTATGGTACCCCATGCTGTGGATATGCTCCTGAATAGAACCAAAATGCATTATCTTACTAGTGCACATTTAACTGGGTATGAGCTCACCCTGTTTGCACCACATATCAACATCAAACGATGTGCCACCCTGAATCCAGCCATGTTACTACCCCTCCCTTCGGTGGACGGAGATGTAGATGTACACGATTGTGTGTATCGGACAGAGGAGGAGATGAAGGGACAGGTAGACTTGACTGATGTTCCTCTACGGACCCACAAGGGGAACTATATGTCGATGGCTCTTGTTTTAAGTTACCGGATGGCAGCACTACTAGAGTGTATGCGATAACAACGTTGCACACAGTTGTCGAAACATCACATGTCCCATATTAGTCGACCCAGGCTGCAGAGCTTATTGCTCTCCTTCGGGCTTGTGAGTTAAGTGAAGGTCTGGTTGGACTGGTTGTCAATATTTATACTGACAGTCAGTACCCCTTTGGGGTTGCTCCTAACTTTGGGCGCCTCTGGGCAGAGAGAGGGTTCTTGACATCACATGGTTTACAAATCCAGAACGGTCCCTTGATACACAGACTTTTGTCTGCCTTGACACTTCCGTAAAAAGTAGCAATAGTGAAGTGTAGTGCACATAAAGCGATTACTGATGATGTAGGGAGAGGAAATGCGTTTGCAGATCAGACAGCAAATGAGACTGCTTGATCAAAAATTAAAAAGATGTTCGTGGCAGGTCCAGCTAGATGGGTACCAGGCAATGGAATGTTGGACACATTAGACAATGTCAGAGAGATACAGAGTGAGGTGACCATGGATGAATTGGGAATATGACAGGAGAAGACAGGGCATCAAGATGAGGATGGGTGCTGGACAGATCTCTCAAGGAAACGAAAATGGATGATTTGGAGTGATAACGAAAGTCACTTCAATATGAGGGTCATACAACTGGTGTGTGATGGTTTGCACATTAAACAGAAGTTTCATGCGGCAAATCATCCCCAATCAGCAGGTTTGGTTGAGAGATACAACAGTACTCTCGAGCTAAGGTTAGCCAAGATAAAGGAAAGCACAGGATTGTAGTGGCCAGATGCTCTACCCCTGTCTTTGCTATCTATTAGGACGACAGCGCATTCAAGGACAGGATTGTCCCCATACAAGGTCTTTGGCCGCCCCTGCAAATGTATGGGGTGTGCAACGCCCCAGACGCTTCTCCGAGATAGAATACCCCTTACTTGTAGACTACCTTTATGAGTTGACTAAAGAGCTCCGCTCTATTCATCAACAGGTCCAGGAGACACTAATGCCAGTACCAGAGGGGCCCGGGCACTCGCTGCAGCCAGGGGATTACATCTTGGTTAAGAACTGCTTGAAGCCTTGTTGGAAGGGACCCTATCAAGTGCTGCTCGCCACCTGTACGGCAATGAAAGTAGACAGATGGAAGCACTGGATTCCAGCCACCCACACCCACAGGATCCCGCTTCCGCTTCCCTACGACCGTTGGGTGAGTGAGGGCATCACAGACCACGAAACTGAGAGTGTGCCTCATTTCATTCCTTCTCTGATGCTCGAGTGAGTGGGACGCAGACAGAAGAGGAGAGCAACACCACTTTGCAGGAGGCTACACCTCCTGAGATCAGAGCTGTCCAATCACAGCATTCATCAAGCTCTCCAGCAATTGATTCTCAGTCTCCTTCTGCTCCTGAGTGTCAGAATGGCTCTGTACCTGGAGTGGTTCGGTTAAATGTGCGTCCCCAATGGAAGGACAGTGCACAGAAGGGACAGTAAGGAGAATAGGGATGGACTTCATGGATGAAGAATAGGGTGCAGGTACCCTGTCTAAGGTACCGGTGATAGAAATAGGTTCAGAAGAAGAGCAGTGCACTGCTCTGGACACTGGACAGGATCAGTTGAGGGTGTTCTACCCGGAGGGAGGGTACCCTATCCTGAAAGAAGTGGATGCATTTTTCAGCAAGGGCTGCAATCGCGCAGCTCCACCGACGGATGCACATCGGAGATGAACAATAGTAGTCTACCAGCGAGGCCCTGAAGGACGCTGGGTGATTTGTGCTCTTTTGCTTACTACATTACTGTTGGCTCCAGTAGACGGATCTCCTCTGGCAGTTGTGAATTATTGAAAATGTATCCTTTTGGTCATCCCATTATAGAAGAACAGCCATTAGCAGCCCCACTGGTAGTGCCAATCAGTCCTGGCTGGTCTAGTTGGTCCACAAAGAGTAGGGTAGTAGTAGTAGTAGTAGTATTCATTTTCATAGCATTAATAAGTGTTTGGATTAGTGTGGTACTTGGAAGAAAAACATCCTGTGCATGCCCTCCTTGGAACAACACCTCCCTCCTGAACATATCTTTGTAACTTTGGCGCAGCATAAAGAGAGACATCGACAGACGTATGTTTAAAATGCCTTTCTCCAAATGCTGCATCAAGTGCATCAGATGTCCAATGCTACTGATTGTTGGGTGTGTGGGTTACTCCCTTCTGTCATGCATAAAAATGATCTATCGGTGTCCTTACCCATGTCATACCTAAGTAGCTGTGAGTCATGGTTCCAGTTGCTCCCGATGGTGTATATACATTATCATGCAGATGCTATGAATATTACCCAATCTGATTATGAGACGCTAAATGAATATATAGTAAAACACCAAGCTTCACCCCGGGAGAAGGAGGGGAGCCAGATACTTTGCATCCTGAGGCTTGCATGAATGTTTATGAACGACAAAAGAATGCCACATAGCTCCAAGATGAGATGTTGGATTTCCAGGGATACAACATCACTATTTTAGGTTATTCCATATACACAATATTACCCAAGACAGATCAATGCCAGTGCCGGTAATAAATGTTACAGCTAGTTTCTGTGTTCAGGTGTTTGGAAATGTCCCAGTGGGAAAAAGCAATTGCAACTACACATACCGACTGAACACCACTAGTAGTCTGTTGTAATCTAGGAAGTTTATAATGCATCTACTCTCTGTTGCTGTCCTTGCCTTGCTGCTCAGTCTGTGTGATGTCATTGGAATGTTGAGTGGGTTTGAGTGGAAGCAGAGATCAGTTGGTGAGATGGGCTGAGCAGCAGGGAGGCTGCTCCTGGTGGGGCATTCAAGAATATTAATCAAGGCCTAATTTGAACTTGTTGTGGATCCTAACTGAAGAATAAAGCTAGATCTTGGACCACATCTTATGGACTACCTGGCTTTCTTTTAATTGTAACACTGGCGACGAGTTAGAAGAACCTGCGTGCTGATTGGACTTTTAAGGTGAAGAAATCACCTGGATTTGAAGAAACCTGGCACACCTAATGCCCCACCAGTGACCTTGTCAACGGTCGCCCACGACGGGCCAGTTTCTGTTTGCCTATCTACCCTCTTCTATGTTGGTCTGCTGTGATGTACCATACTCTTTCTAATGTTGCTGTGAAAGACTCTCTCGACTTCCTGCTCTTGCTGACTTTAGCCGTTTCCAGTAGAATATCGGATGTAATACCCCAATGTTCGTGACATCTTGCTTTGAAGAGCGGATCAAGTTGTTATCTGGGGTGTGTTTAAATGGAGGAATATTGTACGGTTTGTGACTGAATAGAGAAGTGTCGTATGTATACAACCAACCAGCGTGTGTCAGCACGGAGGAGTGTTGGATCTACAACTGCTCTTGGATGTAACTGGACTGTGGAGGCATTTATACAGTGTTTTGTTCCTGTTTTTAAGCGTTTCTTGGATTCATTTGTTGGCCGTTACGCTGTAATTTGAAAACAACGCTCGTGCCTGGGTAGCGCGCGCAGAAGTACCTGTGAGCTGGTGAGCGGGGAGGTTGCCATGGATCCTCTTCGTTGAGCGCTGCCGGTGCCTGTTCCATAGCCTGCATGCAACGACGTGCCGTAAGCCACCCGACGCGCCGTCACCTACGTGCCACCATTTTGGATTCGGGGTCCAATTGAAGGAGAGGAGACTTTCCTCTGGTTACCAGGGGCAAAGCAGAGTCGCATGCAATGGAGCGGGGTAACGCAGTGTCGCATGGAATGGAGCGGCGTTTTTATGCAAGGTTTGAGCTTTTGTAAACTCCTGTTGTAGAACTACGATCACCGTTTTGAGCTTTTGTAAACTCCTGTTGCAGAACTTCGACCACCGTTTCTCTGACAAGGATTTAAGGAAGGAACGTTATAAGTCCAGAACTAGAAGGCGGCCAACTAGAGAGATTTCCTTCTGTTTTGAGTTGCAGCGGGAATGCAGATGTCACGTGGAGGAATTCCTTTTGGTCTATACTGTTATAAGGCATTTGTGAGCCTCGGGTGAGAAGTCGCTCACCGGTGGTTTATGACTGTTTATCTAACTATTCTATTGCCAAGTCTATGTTGTGCTTTATGTCTAATGCCATATTTATGTTTACTTTGTTCTCTTGAAGAAATATTCAATGTGATTGTGAACGTTGTATTATGTATGGCATCACCTGCATGAGGTGGTAGGTGTATGCAGGTGTGGGTTTGCGTATGTCCTAAGTCCTGGGTTTTTGCAGAAGAGGAGGGTGTTTGTGTCACCTTCCAAGTCCTGCGGGTGTAGCTGCACTGTAGTGCGTAAATGGGTGTTGTAGGGGAGGTGTTTCGTGTTTCCAGTCCTGGGAGCTGGTGTTCATGAAGGTTGTTCTTGTGTGTGTTTGTATGGAAAGAGGGAGAAAGAGGGTATTGTGTCTTTGGTTTTGTGTGTCTCTAGTATTGTTAGTGTATGTTTTGTTAACTTTGCCTTGTGCGAGGTGTTGGTCTGTGTGTTTGAGTACGCACGTAAGAAGATCCTTAATGTGAGTCTTCTCAGACGTATGTCTGGTTTTACCATTTGTTAGTGGTTACCTCGAGTGAGGTCTCGGTCTATGTGTTATGGGTGCGCATGTAAGAAGACCTCTGTTTTAAGTCTTCTCAGACTTGCCTGTCTGGTTTTACCCATGAGTTGGTGGTTGCCTCGTGTGAGGTGTCGGTCTGTGTGTTATGGGTGTGCACGTAAGAAGATCCTTACTAAGGCTTCTCAGACTTACCTGTCTGGTTTTACCCATGAGTGTTGGTTATTTATGTGTAGTGTTGGCCTGTGCGTGGTGGGTGCGCACTTTAGAAGACCTTTGTCAAGGCTTCTCAGACTTTACTGTCTGGTTTTACGTTTGGGTTAGTGGTTACCTCGTGTGAGGTGTTGGTCTGCGTGTTATCAATATGCACGTTAGAAGACTCCTATTGAGAGCCTTCTCAGATGTATGTCTGGTTGTACCCTTTAATAGGTTACTTGGTTAGAATGGTTGGTCTGTGCGTCATGGGAGCGCACACGTAGAAATTGTTTATCTTTTTATCATCTTGATTTGTTTGTTAGGGGATCCAATGTTACCCTTTTCAAGTTTTTACTTGAAGCTCATTGGTTTTTGGGATGTGTCTTTTTCTATCTTCGCACAGTTTATTTATTTGGCCTTGTTGCATAATGTACTTTGTTTTGCATTTTATTATCTTCACAATTTGCACAAAAGTACATTGTTTTTGCATGTTCATATTTTCACTAATTTGATGAGGGGGGGGATGTGTTGTAATCTAGGAAGTTTATAATGCATCTACTCTCTGTTGCTGTCCTTGCCTTGCTGCTCAGTCTGTGTGATGTCATTGGAATGTTGAGTGGGTTTGAGTGGAAGCAGAGATCAGTTGGTGAGATGGGCTGAGCAGCAGGGAGGCTGCTCCTGGTGGGGCATTCAAGAATATTAATCAAGGCCTAATTTGAACTTGTTGTGGATCCTAACTGAAGAATAAAGCTAGATCTTGGACCACATCTTATGGACTACCTGGCTTTCTTTTAATTGTAACATAGTCCTCCTCTACTCACTCCCCATAATATATACTTTGTCTGTGGGTCTCAGGCATACGTATGGCTCCCAAGGGGTTGGTTAGGTACATGTTATGTTTATTTTCTGTTACCCCCTGTATATATTGCACCGTCTAATTATCACAAGGATCGTAGGCTACAGCGCATGGATCTACACTTGCATCGGGTCAAAAGACTTATTAATACAGAAGATATAGATCAAGCAGATACTACCTTTCAGCAATTTACTGACGCAATGAAGGGTATTTTGCTGTTCTGGGGTCCCATGTTTAACAGTCGTAGTAGTTGTCGCCTCGCCAAAGTAGATGAAGGAGTTATTAATACTACTGCAGGTATACTGACCAATCTTACAGCCAAGCTTCAGGCTACCGGGCTTGTTGCTCTTCAAAATCGGATGGTGTTAGACATCATCCTTGCTGATAGGCGTGGAGCCTGCCGCATCATCGGCAGTAGTTGCTGTGTTTACATACTAGACCATGCCCCGAAAGTATATGCAGCCATACAGAAACTGCACAGGCTTGCCTCTGACATTCACCAAGAGAATGGGACCTGGTCCTTAACTGGGTGGTTCTGGGATTTGCTGACTACTTGGGGTTGAAAGTTATTTCTTACCCTGGTGCTTATTGCAGGTATCATTATCTCATGCTGTCTGTGTGTAAATTGCCTACCAGCTTGTTGTTCTTTCTGCGTGGGTGAATTGACGCCTACACCTACCATAGCAAAGAAGGATGCCACGACCACTAGTATGATGGTGCAGGAAGTTCAAGATATTATGAACATAGATGAGGGCATTTTTTAATATTAAATATGTTTTGCATGTACGTGATTGCTTGATTTGACTAGTAAATGAGTAAAATGCAAATTATAATTGTGCTTTCCTGCTTAGAATTGTAAAGACCATGCCTTCTTAGCGCTAATAAAGATAGCCTTCTATATGCTAAAAGGGGGGTCTGTTAGATTTCGGAAATGCATGTACTCATGTGGACTCATCTTACGTTATATGTTAGCTCAAAGGGGTTCAAAAACACTTTATTCGGATAACATCGTATCCATAAAAGCACAACACAACAACAAACAAATTAAAAAAAAATATACAAAGAGAGTCATAATAAAAACCATTAGCAGCATACAATGTACAACAGTCTTTGAGTTCATAAAAATTCATAAATGAATAAGGGCTCAGAGATTAGACATCATTCGACATGCACAAACTGCAATTCTCAAGAAAGTGACTGAGCAGAAGACCAGCTCTTCATCATCCAGGGAAAGTAGCCCCAAATGGGCGTTTTCCAAACTGATGGGCAAATGCTTTTTGAAATACAGGGTTAATATACTTTAAATAGTAACTACAGAAAAACAAGAAATGTAGAATAGATTGGCCCCTCTGGTCATCACATGGACAGGGTATACGATCAAGGTCAGAGTGGGGGCCAAAAGGAAAACATAATACAAATTTAATAGTGCCTACCCTTAGACGAAACAAAAGGCTCCTCTCCCAATGGCTCATAGGCAGGCTAATGTAGTTAGCCAGCGGGTGTGCGGAATTTTCAATAACCATGTAGCTATGGACAAGTGATTTTTTAGATTCCTTTTCAATCCTTTCTGCTCTATATAGCTAATAGAGCGCACTCCTAAGCTCATTTTAGTTTGTGGTCATTGCTGTGCTAGTATCTAAAAAGATTCTTCCCTTGTTAACGCTACATAGGCTCTGGTACACTCCTGACAGCCATGGTATGTCCTTCCCTTTCTCACATCCCATGCAATTGTTGATAAATCCAGTATTTGTAAAGCGCACAGCTACCCGTAGGCATCCCGGCGCTGGGGGCCGTCAGGAAGATTAAGCAAGCTATTGCCCAGAGTCACATGGTGCTGGGCTGACCTGCCGCCAGTGCCGGGGATTGAACCGTGATCCCCAGCGTCCGGCATCAGTCGCCCTGGCCGCTGCACCACACCTCTTCCCTTATGATGATTTCTCTCTGCATGCGGCCGGGTTTTTCCAAACCGATAGCCAAAAAATGGCAGGGCGGGCCCTGATAAAATCTTCAAAAAAATTTAGATTGAGTTCCCTGAGGCAAGTGTATTGTGGTGTTGAGATTGGGATGCCTAAACACTTCCTGCAGAATCTGTTTTCTTCCTGTTGGATGCAGGTACTCTTGGCAAAGCCCCAAACCTCAGCGCCATACATGGCTGTTGGCACGCATTGGGATTTTAAATTTTTTTAAATGGCTAAAATGGCACCTGTTCTCTTTGGGCGCTGAAGACTAAGGATCGAGTTGGTGGCCTTTGAGAACTTTCTCCTGGAATGAGCCATATGCTCAGTCCAGGAGCTGTTCACAGCAAAGACCACCTCAAGGTAGGGAAAAGTGCTGGTTCTCATCAGCTTCTGATTACCCACTTATATTGAACTGAGTTGACGTTTCTTTGGACCACACAACATTATAAATGACTTTTGGAAATTAGTGCGTAAGTCCAGGCTATCCATATAGTTAACAAAACCCTGCACTAGGGTGCGCAAGGAATTCGGAGTGCGGCACATAAGGACCGCATTGTCTGCATAGAGTAATACGGGGACTGATTTTCCATTGATTTTTGGGACAACTTGGGTTAGTGTTTTCAGTGTATTATTCAGTCCATTAATAAAAATATTAAAGAGGAAGGGGGCCAGAACACAACCCTGTCTGACCCCCTTCCTATGTCTATAGCTTCGGTAACCTCACCCCCCCATCCAATCCTCACCCGGGCTTTAAGATCTTTATGAAGGTGTACCAAAAAATACACCAGGGGCTCATCCAGTCCATAGGTCAGAAGGATAGACCAGAGCTTTGACCTGATAACAAGGTCAAAAGCAGAGGTCAAATCCATAAAGGCCAAATAGATTGGAGATGCCCGCGCAATGGTGTATTTGCCCACAATTAGATTGAGATTAAGGCATTGTTCATTAGTGCCCACTTAGCTATGGAAGCCCAGTTGACGGGGATCTAAAATTCCATTTTCCTCAGACCACTCTAAAATCTTGTTTTACAGGACTCTACCTAAAATTTTTAGCGTTATCGATTAGGGAGATAGGCCTGTAACAATTGGGTTGGGAACGATCCCCTTTTTGAAAATCAGAACAATGATGCTTGTGGACCAAGAATTGGGTAACGGGGCATACATTAGATTATTAAAAACATTTAAGAGTAGAGGAGCCCAAAAGTCTGGCTTATGCTTAATGAGGTCAATGGGTAGGCCATCTGGTCCTGGGGCGTTGTTGCCCGCACTCTGATGAATCGCTTCTACCACCTCGGATATGGTCATCTGTATTTTAGTTAGTGGCCCTGGCTCAAAGTGATCTGCCTCTCGTGTGGGTGCAGCGTAGATTTCTGAAAAGTGTTTTTCCCACGCCTCACTCGCAATAGTGGAGCAAATGGGAGTAAGAAGCTGTACCATGGATCGCAGATCCCTCACAGCTGACCAGAATGTATCACCCTTTCTAGTGTTTGCTGCTACCACTAATGCCTCCCAACGTTTTTTTTAAATTTCTGCTTTCCGATTAGAGATCGAAGTTTTGTACCTCCGCCTAGCCGATTTCACCTCCCGGTTACATCTAGGGTCGGATGATAGGGCTCTGCGCAGTTGTTTGTTTGCTTCAGAGCACTCATGGTCGAACCATCTGGGGTCACGTTTAACTCGGGACGTGGGTTGTGACAAAAGAGTTTTTATGGCTACGCATTGTTTATTAAAATCATGGACGGCTTCAGGGAGTCGATCTTGGGCTGATAGACATGAGTTAATGAGATGCATGATGTCCTTTACCACTGTCTGAAACAATTTATTATTATCTATACCCCTCCATATTAACCTCAAATTGTCAGTGGAGGGTGTTAAATTCCTGGCCCTGCATTCAGAAGTGAACATGGGCCGTGGTGCTAGACTCGGTCCTATTCTAATAGGATTGTGATCCCCTTGAGTCTTAGCAGCAAGATGGGGGGATATGAAAAAGAAGTCTATGGTCGAAGAACACCCCCTTCCTCTTAATGTTGGCACGAAACAGTTATCTACATATGTTGCGCCCACAATGTCCATAACATTGGTGAAATTGTGCGTGTTCAAAAACATAGCCAACTCAGCACCCCTACAGGAGGTAGAGCAGGAATTGTGAAACCCTGAGCTATATGGTCTATCTGTTAATTTTGCATTAAAATTATCCCCCAGAAGGATATTAGTAATTTTTGCTGTTTCTTGCTGGGAATCAAGGTATGATATAAAATCAAAGAGCTTAATGAAATTCCCATTGGGGGTAGAATTAAAGTCATTGCTGTAAAAATTAATCAAATAAAAAGAGACTCTCCTTCTATACAGTAAACCTTGAAAATTACAACTATTTAGTGGGTAGAACCTTAATGCTTCCCCCTGCAGCAATATTGACCCTAATAAATAGGCCCCCCGAGGGGCGGCCAAATTTGGGGCTGGGGGCTACAATATTGTAGCAGTGGAGCCCATTAATATGTCATTCTTGGGTGGCCCAGGTCTCCTGAAACATAACTATATCCTGATCCTTTATAAGACATAACCAGTCCGGGTCACCAAGCCTCTGTTGAAGGCCAGCCACATTCCAGCTCAAAATGCTTAAATCTGTGACTACCTTTGCTTTAAATATTGTTAGTTGATCGTCTGACATGTCAATCGGTGAAAGTGAGGCGAAATCCTGGGAATTTTCTAGGGACCAAGTCGATGTCCCAATGAGGGTGTTTGTCAATCTTGTGTATCCAGATTTGACAAGGCCTGAAATCTATTGGATACAGGGATTGGAGTGAACATGTGATCAGTGGGCCTAAATTGTGGTTTCTAAAAATAACCCAGGGGGAGCGCACAAATTCCATGACTTTGAGTAAAAGTTTCCTCGCAAAAACTTGATATGCAACAGAGCAAATGAGGTCTGCGAAAGTTGATCACAACAGTCTCCAACAATGTTTTTGGGGGATTGACCAACCCACTCAACTCTGCGGAACATAAGGATCTCATTCATACAAGACAAATGAAACCTTTTGTGTTTAGTTAACCAGTCCACAGCATTGTTAAGGAGATCAGACCAAGACTCCCTCTGATCCTCTAATAGAGTGGGTACACCAGCCAAAACCAATAAGTAAGGGCAGGTGGCAAACTCAAGACATTGGGATTAGGTCTCGGACGTTTACTCCTCATATTAACTGTTGTGTTCCAGCTTAAATCAGATGATATGATCCCGGAAGCAAAAAGTTCAGGTTGTCCACTGCATAAACCCACAGTTCTCGAGGTTGGCTCCTGATACTGGTCCTCTGAGTGCCCCTTCTCAACATTAAGATTCTGCGCATAAGGTGCTTTGTGTTTATGACAAATAGTGTGAGGGTTAGCAGATAAAGGTGCTCTGCGCGTGGTATAGATAGGAATTAGTGAATCGGGTCTTGGATTAGCATCTACCGACGTAGAGGGCCCCACCCCCACATTATCACCCGGTTGTGAAGGACTCGTTGGTACCGCAGTTAGTTAAAATATCCATGGAGGTAACCAGAAGTTCCACCTTTTCCTAAAGGGGGTAAGATTCCTGTCAAGCAATTCTTTGAAATGAGATAGTGCTGTTTCCAAAGTGATCCCCACGGCAGTGGCTAAAACTACACCCCCAGTGGAATCTTCCATTGTCGGTGGAAAGACTGCATCGGTCTGAGTACTGACGGAATCGGTTAATATGGTTACATTGTTTGCTGTATGAGTGGCCTGATTGGTAGATCTGCGACTTTTTGTACTTTTAGATTTCTGGGTGACAACGCCCCGCTTCCGTTTGGCTGGTGGAACTCTCACCTTAGACTCGTCACGGGTTTTAACACCCCTTCCTCTGGTGAATATGCTAGGCCCATTAAAAATAGTCATGGGTGATGCATCCGGATCTGCCAAGGGGGTATTCTGAGACAAGGTTGGAGTAAATGGCTGTTGTGGCGTCCTACCCAAATTGGGGATGCCTAATGATGAACGACTCTGTAGTGTGCTAGGGTCTAAAGAGAGGCGTCGTTCAGTCATTTCTATTTCATGGGTTAACAATGATTCAGCCCTTACAATGAATGCATCTAGGGTCCCTGCTACTCCTTTGCACTTTATCTTGGGGAAAGTTGTATATGGGCAGGGCCAAGTTCAACATAAATACGGACGAGGGTGTATACAACAGTACCTGGCCGTTGGGAGGAAAAGTCCTGTGTGGATACCCAGGTGTCAGAGGGGGCCCCAGCCCAGCCTCTTTTGGGCTCCGATGGGCGTGGACGGGCCCGCCCTTGGCCTGAGCTGTGCCCGGGCACGGCACAGGCACGCCTGCGCGCGTCCTGCGCTGCAGGAGCCCCAGCCGCATCTTATGCGCCTCTTGGCGCCATGCAGGTGTGTCTGCACCTCCCCTGGCGCGTGGGACTATGGATGTAGTAGTCCCCCTCCTTACAAGATGCGAGCTGGCGATGCAGCACAAGATCAAACAACACGGGCTCCCGCGCTGCGACAGGCCCAGCTGCCTCTTCTGAGCCTCCTGGCGCCTTGCAGGTGTGTCTGCTCCTCCCCTGGCGCGTGGGACTATGGATGTTGCAGTCCCCCTCCTTACAAGATGCGGACTGGCGATGCGGCAGAAGATCAAACAACACGGGCTCCCCCTGATACGTTAGCATTTAGAAGGCTATGATTAGCAGAAACCGCTCAACCCGAAGTGCCCCCTAACACATTAAAATTACCATACAAGCTTAGGTTAGCATTTGCAGCGCCATTTTGTATTCAGCCGCCATTTTGTATCATGATCGAAACTAAATGTCTGTCTCATTCGGTTTTCCTCAGCAGAAAGCAGCCTCAATGTTTTATTTCTTCAAGGTTGAGTTTCGCTGTTCCCATTCCTATGACTAAACGGATCTGCATGCCTATCCTCCCTCGTAGCCCTGCTCCCACATTGGGAGGAGCCAGGCTCCACAAGGCAACCTTGAGATAGTGATAATGTGTACCCACCGTGCAGGTGGCAGCCCATCCTTCTGTTCCTTTTTTGTTCACGTACAGCTTAGGCCAGTAACTTTCCATTGGGGGCATGGTGGGGGGGGTTGACAGAAGAATGAATATGTGTTACCAAGGGTCGGGGAACCAGTCCCCTCGTCAGACATCCACGGGTGCTGATCGGACTGGGCTCAACTGCAGTGTAATTTACTAATAAACTATTGTTTATATTCTCTACTGTCTGATCGACTCTTCACTTGTAGAAGGCTAATAGGTGGTCGTAAGTGACCCAGGAGGCCTTAACGGGTCACTTCCTTCAGCTCTGCAGGGACTTCCAGTCTCGGGGTTGGTCCTTATAAAGAGGACAATGGGTTAACAAAAATTATATTCCTTTAGAATTGGTTTATATGAACTTCTTCCTATACTGCTATTTAAGATGCTGTGAGACTCCCACCATGACGACGGGCAAGATTCAAGCATGTGAATCTATGAAAGATTCAATACTGGGGATACATAGTATTACATCTCAGTCCTAAATGATGCTGGGCTAGTGCTTTATATCACAATTCATGGTCCTCCACCATACTATGATAAAGACCAATCATTGTGCCTTGTGGGTCAATCAGACTAGAGCTTCCGTAGCATTCCCGCCTAATAGTCTAAAATAAAGGAAGACACAATTGATTTTCAGGTTAGAGAGTGCTAACATCTCCCACAACCTCTTGAGAAATGCCACATACAATTGGAGACTGCCCTTGAAGGTGAGTAAAAAAAAGTAAAAGTTCTAAGAATGTAAAGAAAAAAAACATTGACAATACAATGTTTTACCCAATTAGCAACAAACTAATGTAATGCCACCATCCTAAATCAGTTAATCAACATATGCATAACTGCTGTCTTATAATAATGAGGTTTTCAGTAAGCCCGTACCCCAAGATACTGAAACCATTTGCGACTCCGCGGGCCCCAGTGAGGTCTAGACTACCATCAAGATTTTTGGATAGCTCATCATTAAATAATCAGCATATAATTCTCCTAAAGATGCATAATTTATCCGCATCTCTAAAGATCCAAAGAATGCCTAGGGGCCTCAGTAAGAAATACAAACCTGAAAGTCACTAAGGGCACCATTATTTCATGCTTGCTCTGGTTGAACTTTTTACATCTATTGATTATTAGGCATTTGCTTTTGGGGTTACTGTGGAAAACGATACTCACCTGTACTTTTAAGAGTCAGTTTACTGCTGGTAGTTTTGTAGCTTCACGTGTTGTGCATACTGCCAGCATCTGTGCTAGATGTTGAATTTCCACCTGTTTTACTCAAAGTATAAATTGTTTGTAGTGTCCGAGCGCAGACTCTCTAATGATATTAGCCCACACGTGCATGTCAAAATAAGTTTATGTTTTTTGTATTGTACAGCACATGGTAGTAGTGAGCAAATATTAGCCTTAAGCTGAATTCATTTAAGGATTTAAAAGAACAGAAAACAGTCAAACAAAGCAGAATTTGACAGTTGACATCAGGGACAGATTCAGGTACATTAAGGAAAATAATGTAAGGCTCCCCCACCGAGATATGCATGCAGGACATAGGCTGAGAGAGTGGTCGCAGCCTGGGACTATTGGAATACAATATCCCGGAAGGTATTTCTGTAATGGGGCATAGGTGTGGGGGGCAGCATCATAGGACACATGTATGGGATGGGTTAGATGGTTACAAGCAGAAAATCAGATGCTGGACATGATGCATTTGCTGACACTCTAAATTACTAATTAAGAGAGTCAATGTGCAAGATCAGGACTAACTGTTCTTCAGAAGGCTCAGTCCAAGGCTAATAAACCTGCATGAGACAAGATTCCAGGAGGAAACCCCATGGGTTTATTAAAATATGATTATTACAGGAAGGACAATAAAGTAATTAGTCAATTCAGAACAGACATAAAGAAAATAATCAAAGTATAATTTGGCAAGAGGACTAACATAAGGTCTGCCTCTGAAGAAAACCAAAGGAACGACTAAAATACAAATCAGTAAACTGAGTGACTTAAAGTATGCTTTCAAAGAACACCTAAAAACAAAAGTTTATTCAACTGCAAAAAGCTCACAGTATAAATCAATAAACAGACTAGCACAGGGTATGCCTCTGAAGAAATGGGCCAAAACACTGACTAATTTCTAAAATACCACAGCGTTTATAATGTTTCAGGGGACAGAAGCCATGTGCAATTAAGGCATAATATGAACACATAAAACAATCAATATTCTGGTAAACAAGATACTTTCAAGGACATCTGCTTCCTAATCCAGGGCACAAATAATTAAGGAAACACATTGGCCTTTGGTGTAACACAGTAATACAGTGGCTTGTTCAGCTATTGAATGACACAAAGGACATTGACAGGCAACCTTGGATAGTTCCAGAATATAGGAACATCCTGAGGATTGCTTCCTCGAGAGAACACAAATATTACTTTTTATCCTTGTACAGGCACCACAGTTGAGGACTCCTTTTCAATGAGTTTATTTAAATGGAAAAACAAACCAGCACAAAAAGAGCGAGAAAGACTCGCCCACATAAAATAAAAGTGCACTATTATTCTGCATACATGATTAGCTGTCAATGCAAACTGACTTTGGCCTAGTCGTGCTAACTGAACCACGTTCGCTTCACTTTCCAACATTTAGAAAAACTCGTCTGCACGTACAGGAACAAATTGAGTCATAATTCTGTCCGACAATCTCTATTACTCAATTTCTGCAACTACCCACACTTCATTCTCTAAATCACCTCCCATTCTTTAAAACCATATCCCTATACCCTAACAAGACCTAATCTCCTGTAGCTGATGTTTTCATTCCATCCATCATGTGCAAAAACGTACCTACCACCACAAATCACCACATTTAATACTTGTAAATGTAATTTACACTAAGCAACTGGATTAAATGAATGGAATGTTTTCTGCTTTTGAGACATTCTTATTCCCTCTCCTTCACCATTCTAGCCTGAGCCCAGTGTCACTATAGGAAAAACAATGATTAGCACAGGAAAAATGTAATTAGGTACCTTGAAACAGTGGCGGCTCCTCCGCAATGGCGTAGGAGCGTCGCCCTACTGCCTTGCTCAGAGCCAGCAAATGAAAATTAGATTTTCTTGCATCGTTTTAATTTACATTTGCCGGCTCTTAGACAGTGCTGTTAGGAGGGGTGGGGCCAAGGTATGGGAGGGGGAGGAGTGCGAGTGCACTCCAGTCCCTAAGTGCGCATATGTGTTTTGGCCGGCCGTCTCATGCCGACCAAAACACACATGCACACTTAGGTTTTCTCCAGCCCAACTGTACTAAGCAGCCGGGCTACAGAAACCCCACAGACTCCCTGGTCTGAGCAGGGCGTCTTTTGTGCCTGCTCAGACCAATCCCTGCTCTGCAGCGCAGGGATTGGACTGGGAGTCTGTCCCAGGGGCTGCTGGGACCAGCAGGTAGGAACAAGAAATCTGGTGTGAGGAGATGCAATGCTGGAGCGGCTGGGATGAAAAGTACGTTCTTTTCCATATTCAATTCCTCGAGCGACGATAACCCCTCCCATCCACACACACACACAACCCCCACCACCCTTCTTTTATGCTGGCCGCCGCTGCCTTGAAAGCAGGTTCAAACAAATCTCTGCCTTAGCGTCCTGTATAATAAACTGTCATTGCTATGCTTAAAAAAGCACAGAACAATATGAGCACGTTTATGTGCAAACTGGAGAAAACGGTTAGTAGCCGAGTGAGTGTTGCAGAGGAAAGTGGTGGGAAGGGGAGAATGGCAATATGTAGTATTCTTCCACAGGAAACACACAACATTCCAGCAGTGGCGTAACAATTGCCCGTGCAGTGGCCCCCCTCCCCTCGCACTGTGCATGGGTGAGAGCTCCTGATTGGGTCGGGAGAGTGGGGGGCCCCCTCAATATACTTTATAGGGGGTCCCCCACAGGTTTCGTTATGCCACTGCACTCCAGTGGTTGTGTGAAAGTGTACTTTATTATGAGCAGAACTGCAGCCAACACGGTTATACAGCTGCTCAACGGTCACCCACTTGAACACAACCATTCCCCTCCAGATACACGACATTCCTTGGAATGTTCCCACAACATTCCAAAGAATATATATCACCACTGCCAGAGAGTACTACATTACTCTTCCACTTAAACAACACCCAAACAACAGAACAACATGAACAAATAAGAGAAAGGTTTGATTTGCCTATACAGAAAATGCAAATTACAATATAGTACCTACAAATTCAAAATGCCTAAAAATCAAAATAACTCATCTGAACAAAAACACAAAATGTCATCAAACAGAAAACCCTACAATATGTTTGTCACAAAATGATTAATATAAAAAAAATGGACAAAAATACAGGGTTATAATTATAAAAGGTTATAATCACAAAAATTAAGAAATAATATTATAATGGAGGACACTTCAGCACTAAATAACTAACCTGTATACAGCATAAATATAAAACTGCCATTCCTAAATAGATTATCAAATACTTGCTAGGTAGTTTCTGAGTCTATTCCTAAAAGGATTATCTATACATACTAGGTAGCCTTCTGGCACAATTGCTTCTGTAACTCCACCATTGTCTTCTCGTGGAATAGAGGAACTAGACTCACCAGAGAAACTAGTCCCACCAAGATCATTACCCAGGGTTACCACATGACTGATCACTCCCACACTTCACCACTTTTGCTCCATTTCACCAATTACCCCAATTGGGTCTGACTGCACTTCCGCTAACCTTAACCACCACAATAGGACTACTGAACTTCTTGACTTTTTTTATGTGCACTTCTTTCTTGATGCGAACAACATCACCAACCTTAAAATTAACCGCACTCACTCTGGCCCGACTGCCAGAGACAACCTTTGGTCTGACTTTTGCCACAGCGGTGTGTTCTTCTGGACTCTCTAGTCACATTCTTCTACTGACACTCTGAATTTAACCAATTTTCCCATCCAACTCGGGTATATCTTGGTAACAGATTTTCTTCATCTTAGCAATTCAAAAGGGGATACCAAAGTGGAACTCTGTGGACTTGTACAATAAAACGAAACCATCAAATTCACAACCCCACACCTGTTTTCGATCGCCCACCGCACATACTGTACCACTACTTGATTTAGGAGCTCAACTTGACTACTGGTTTGGGGATGGCACAGCGTCATTTTCAAGTGCTTAACATCACCAGATCTTAAAATAAATTCTCACTTCTTCATTCACAAACTGGACTTCATTATCAGAAAGTAAAAACTCTGGGAAAACTTTCTGCATGAAAATGTTTTTTAAAAACTCAATCACTGTTTTAGCATTAGGTTCTGACACAAACTTGACTTCAGGCCACTTCGAATACAAATCAACCAAAACCAATTCATAGTGTCACTGGCTAGGAAGAGCATCGAAAGGGCCAACAAGGTCAATACCAACCTTTTCCCATGGATGCAAAGGACATTCAATTGGTTGTAAAGGAGGCTTCCTGACCACAAAACTATTCTCTGAGGTGGCACAAATGGCTCATTTTCTCACAAACTCTGCCACTTCTCTATCCATCAGAGGCCACCAAAATGTTTGCCTCAAATGGCGTTTGGTAAAAATCTACCTAAATGACCATCATGAGCCATCCTAATGAGCTTGTACTTCACCCCTGCAGGTTCTCAGCTCTAAGCAACAACCCGTCCTCTACAGAGAACATGTCTGCCACTTTCAGAAAGGTTGACACGCACCCTCAACAGACTTCCATGACATATTTGATAGTGCATTTAATGTTTTTGTCTGCAACAATGTCTGCTCGCCATTCCGTTTCAGATAAAGCACTCATCATTTCCAAATAAACCGCTACAATCAGACAGTTCTCCTTGCACTCTGCATCATCCATATCATAATTTTTCTCTGAGGTGGCTCTAAATAGGAAATCAGCTCTTGCATTTTTCTATACCTTGTATTTGTACTGTATAGAAATGAAATTGTAGGAATTTTGACGGCAATCTTGATATGCGAGGAGTTTGATCTTTTTTTTTTTTTTTTTAAAAACCTTTATTCGGATATTTCAGATACACAGCTATTCAGCCGACAGCCCGGAGGTTCGGCAGCTCGTCAATCAACATGTGTAGTCTTCTATAGCTTTTAAGCAGGAGAGGAAAGAAGGTTTCAATTTTTAAAGTAAAACATAACAAGCAAGGCAATATACATCATGTGTTCGCGTCAGTTCCCACCGATGAGGCGGCCCCATATCCAACATCAGATCAGCCCTCAAGTGTGGAGGGGAGGGAGAGGCAGAGGCACTAACTTTCTATCAGATTTCATCAGCAAAACTCAAGTCGGAAGTGGGGCTAGGGGGAAAGGTGCTCCTCTGGTGGGTCAGTGGCAGGAGGCAGGCAGATGTACCCCCTATACTGGTTCCAACCCCCCCACACCTTATGCCATTTCTTGGGCCTCCCCCGTGCACAATACACTGTTTTCTCCCGAAACATGCACCAGTCCATGTTATCCTTCCATGCGTCCAGGGTGGGCGGGCTAGGGGACCCCCACAATCGTGCAATATCCCGCTTGGCCACCATATTACCAAGGGTCACCCATTGAGTCTGCGCAGCATCGTAGTCTGTAGGGCCCCACACGTTCAAAAGACAGCGCCGCGCCTCTGAGTGCAACACAATACCCGTGACCTCCTGCATCACAACGTGAATCTGCTTCCACAATTCCGCAATCACACCACACTCCCATATAATGTGCAGAAAGGTGCCCATCATCCCGCAGCCCCTCTTACACAGCCCGTCCTCGGAGAAACCCATGTGGACCAACCGGGGGCCAGTGACATAGACTCTGTGGAGTATCTTAAGCTGGACCAGCCGCAGCCTGGCGGGGATGGCAACCTCTTTCGGGGAGGAGACAGCGTACTGCCAGTCCTCATCGTCCAGCTCAAGACCGTCTCTAGTCCACTGGTCCCGCACCCCCAGGAGGAGATCGGTACGGACGTTCACCAGCTTCTTATAAATGAGAGAAATTGTGCTCTCCGGCACATGGCCGTCCAAGATCCGGTCCTCCAGCGGAGAGGATTCAGGCACCTTCTCCCCCTCAACGAGGACCGACCGCAGCGCATGGCGCACCTGCGCGTACCGGAAGTATTCCGTGCCCTCTAGCGCATATTCCGTCTGCAGCTCTTTAAATGACTTAATCCGCCCCGTGGCCAGCATGTCCCCCACCCTGGAGATACCAATCAGGTCCCATTTGTCGAAACCCTTAGAATGCCAGAGTTTCCCCAGCATGTCAGAGTCAAACAGCGGAGTGGCCAGTGTAAGTCTATCCTTCCACCCCAGGGAGTTCGTGACTGCCTTCCACACGTGCACCGCCACCCCGGTCGGCCCCGTGAGGGACCCAGCCGGGGCCCTTGAATAAAGTGCTCTATAGTAGCCACCACTCCGCAGCAACCACCGGTCCATCGCGAAGCCGGGGCTAAGCGCAGGACCGTAGACTCCGTGGTTGATCGCGCTCAGTTGGGAGGCCCAATAGTATCTCCGGATGTCAGGAAGCGCGATACCCCCGTCATACCAAGGGAGAGTTAATTTTGCTATCGCTATACGCGGGCGGCCGTCCCACAGCAGCGAACGTTGCAGACTCTCAACCTCCCGAAAGTAACTGGCTGGAACCAGCTCCTGGGTGTTCTGCAGGGCATAGAGAAAACGGGGAAGCGACATCATTTTAAATAGCGCCGCACGACCGAGGAGGGAAAGCGGCAGCCGCCTCCAGCCTGCCACGTCCCGCCGCAGGCGCGCCAACGGAGGGAGCAGGTTTCGCTCATACCGTACCGTGGGGTCGGCCGAAATATAGATCCCAAGATACAGAAAACCCTCCCGGGCGATCTGGATCGGGCAATTCCGCGGGGGAACCGGAGCGTCTCCACACAGGGCGTACAGATATGACTTACCCCAGTTGATGGTGAGCCCCGAGTTCCACCCGAAGGAAGTCAAGATGTCGCAGACAACTATAAGGGACTGCCGGGGTGAGGTAAGATAGAGCAGAATGTCGTCGGCATAGAGGGAAATGCGGTCCTCGTGGTCGGGGGACCAGCGAATCCCCCTCACGTCTGGGTGCCACCGTATCCATGCCGCTAGCGGCTCAAGGGCGAGAGCGAACAACAGCGGCGAGAGGGGACAACCCTGCCTGGTACCCCTTCCCAAGTCGAAGGGACTGGAGGCCCTCCCGTTAACCGCAACTTTGGCGAGAGGTCCTTCGTATAGGAGCCTCACCCAGCCCACAAATCCGGGCCCGAAGCCGAACTTCGCGAGCGCGGCCCACAAATATGCCCACTCAACCGTGTCGAATGCCATCGTTGCATCGAGCGCAGCCACCACTGCCGGTTCCCGCATCGTCCCGACCCTTGCGATCACACCATGAATGCGCCTAAGATTCAACGCAGTATTACGATGTGGGATGAATCCGGATTGGTCGGGGTGGATCAGGTCACCGACCACCCTGACTAGCCGGTTTGCGAGGATTTTAGCAAGGATCTTCGGCTCAGCATTAAGGAGCGAGATCGGCCTGTATGAACTGCACCTGTTTCTAGGCTTGCCATCTTTATGGATGGCCACGATCGTTGCCAGGCGCTGGTCGAGCGGGAGGCAACCCGTCGCCCGCGCCTCCAGAAACATGGCTCGTAAATGCGGAGCGATCTTGTCCGGCTGGAGTTTGTAGAGCTCAATGGGCAGACCATTCGGACCCGAGGCCTTGCCCGTACGCAAAGAACGGATCGCCCCCGCAATCTCATCGACCGTGATGTCGCCATCAAGATCGTCCCTGTCCACGTCGGAGAGGCAAGGCAGGGCGAGATCGCGCAGGAGCGCACATGAGTCCTCCACTGGCCTGTCCGAGACGGATGTATAGACCGTGTGGAAGTAGTCCGCAAAGCACTGGACTATGCCATCCGGCTCCGTGACCGTGACGCCATCCTCCGTCACCAGGTCCGGCACCACTCGATTGACCCTCTCCTTCTTGTCCAGCCACGCGATCAATTTCCCGGCCTTGTCCCCGACGTCGTACAGACGGCCCCGCTGTTCCCTACTCAGAGCCTTGGCTGCGTCAGTCGCGAGGGCCCTGTACTCCGATTGCTTAAGGCTCAATTTGTGCAGCGCCTCCTCCGTGACCTCCCCCTCCAGGGCCAGCTCTAGGTCTGCGATCTCCTCCTCAAGCTGGGCGACTTCCGCGTCTTTCCGACGCTTGGCCGCTGTAATCAAGGAGAGGGCCTCACCCCTAATCACGGTTTTGAATGCTTCCCACAAGGACACCGCCGACGTGACCGAACCGAGGTTTTCTTGAAAATAGCGGTCGATCGCCTTAAGTATCTCACTACGAGTCACGGGGTCTCTAAGATGCCACGGGTTAATTGGGGCCACCCTACCACCCACTCCTCTGGCAACATCCATACAGATCCACACCGGAGAATGGTCAGAAATACCTCGTGCCATGTGCCTGGCCTCAGAGACAAGGGAAGCGTGTGCAGCCAGTGTAAGGACATAATCAATTCTGGAGAGACTGCCATGCGCACCTGAGTGGAAAGTGTACTGCCGTTGTGTGGGATGCAACATTCTCCAACAATCGACCAGCCCTAGGGTATCTATGAAATCAGGAAGCCACTTCTGAGCCCCCCCCGAAGTCCTCTGCGGGTGCCTGTCGAGCAGGCCTGAGCCGACCGCATTAAAGTCACCACCCACCACCAACACTCCCTCTGGGAGATCCAGTAATGTCCTCTCTAAGTCCGCTAGGGTAGAGGGCTGCAATGCAGGGGGGACATACACCGACACCAGGACCAGCGTCCTGCCCTCCCACCGTCCCGTTACTGCCGCGAAGCGCCCCCTATCGTCTACAGTAGTGGAGTCAACCTCAAATGGCAGAGAGGACCTGACTAGTATTCCCGCCCCTCTGGAACCCGAGGTGAACCCGGAATGCGCAACAAATTTATAACCTTTACGATTGAGTGCATGGCACGTGTTGCCAATCAAGTGCGTCTCTTGCAAGAGGACAATATCAGGGGCACATCTCTTCAGAAATTGCAGGACAATCCCACGCTTAATACGATCCCCCAGGCCATTCACATTCCAACTGAGTATTTTGAGGCCCCTACCCCCCATCCCAGCATGTAAGGAGACCACCACCACCCGCGTGGAACCCGACCCGAATCACCGGAGCTTGCATCTTGAAGCCTTGCAGAACCAAAAACAACAACAACCCCAACAACAAACCCCACCCACCCCCCACCCTGCACCCCTGCGTAAGCTCTAAAGTGCCCCCCAACTTGCAGTGTGCCTGTCGCCCCGTATAGAACTAGTCTACGGAAAGAACCCCAGAGGAGGAAAAAGCTCCCCTACTGCCCCCGCCACCCCCCGGACTATCAACCTCCCGGAGGGACCGGAGTCATGGTTCTGAAGTCCTGGTTCAATGTTCGTCACCAGCACCATCTGCGCCACCAGAGCGTTCCACGTCAGTCCGCCCTTGGGGCAGAGTGTCCAGCCAGTCTCCGACCATGTCGGGTGCCTCAAAAAAGAAAGTTCGCTCTTCGAACACCACCCGCAACCTTGCCGGAAAAAGCATGGCATATTTTAGTCCCATCTCACGCAGTCTTCTCTTGACCGCCATGAAGCCTTGCCGCTGCTTTTGCACCATCTGGGTGAAGTCCGGATAAAAGCTTACAGTAGTGTTCTGGAATGGCAGCGGGCCGGCCGTCCGCGATGCTTGTAGTATGGCATCTCGATCCCTGAAATTAAAGATCCGGGCGACAATCGGCCTTGGTGGGGCCCCGACCTTGGGCCTCCCGCCAGGAACTCTGTGGGCCCGCTCGACGGTAAAGAACTTGCTAAGGCCTTTGGGTGCCAGATGGTTCACCACCAGGTCCTCCACGAACAGGTCCACCGACTGCTCCTCCGAATTTTCCGGGACCCCAATGATGCGCACGTTGTTACGCCTTGCACGGCCTTCAAAGTCTTCCAACCGACGGGCGAAGTGATCATGTGCTGTCCGGAGAGTACGGACTTCCTGCTGGAGGCCGGAGACATCGCCCAAGAGGCCGACAGTCTTGAGGTCCAAGGACTGAACCCGCTCATTAGTTTTGCCGAGGTCGGCCCGAACCAGATTGACGTCAATCGATATGGCATCTACTTTTTGTGCCAGGGTCTCAAATTGCTGCCCAATCGAGGACTTCATCCCTTCGATGGCCCCCATGATGTCCTGCAGGGTTAATTCTGTGGAGGGGGATGCCGCGTCCTTCGAGGCTTCCGACGTCGGGCCTGATCCGCCCGGGGACCCCCTCTGATGGGCATAGCGGTCCATGTTATTAGTCTGGGTGTAGGTGCCCCGCCTGGTGTTCTTGGGCTTCTGTTTTTCGGCGTCCGATCTGGTCGACATCGCAATCAGCCGTGTAGACAATCTCCTGGCCCGTACAGGGTAAATGGGCATGCAACCAGTGGCTGGCGCCGCGCACGCCCCGTCCCTGGCGCCCTGGAGACTGGAAGGCGAAAGCGAAAGCGAAATCCCTCACCTCCGCCGACTCTTCCCCAGCCAGGCCGCTGTTGTTCAATTAGGGCACGGGCACTGTGCCAACGCAAGTCCCGGGCACCGTGCGGGGAGTAGGCCCCAAACTTCCAGGCGGTATAACTTCGGTCTCCGGTGGGCGATTTCGACCCGGACAGCAGCTCCCGCCTCAGCAGCGGCTCCCCTCCAACAGTCCGGGCATCAAGTACAGGATAATAGGCAGGATAGATGCCGGAGGGAGCGAGGGTCTCGGGAGCTCTAGGCTCACGCGGCCATCTTGATCACGCGCTAAGCTCCTCCCCTTCGAGGAGTTTGATCTTTAATTTTATCTCCACTCAATAATGTCACTAAAGGCCTGTGATCAGTTTTTACTGTGAATGTTGTTCCCCACACATAAGGCTTAAACTTTTGAATAGCCCGCCAACAAGCTAAAAGTTCCTTTTCAATAGTGGAGAAGTGTGTGTTTGGCTCTCTAAGCATCCTAGACTCATACCCAATGGTGTTTTCACTTACATCATCACGCTGGGTAAGAACTGCCCCCAAAACATGATTACTGGCATCTGTAGTTATACAGCAAGACAACTTTGAATTAAAAGATTTAAGAAGCCTGGAGCTTGCCAGTTGCCTTTTAATCAATTCAAAGGCTTCTTGACATCCAACATCCCACGCAAAAGGCACATTTTTTCTTAACAACCCAGTCAAAGCTTTTATATGAGAAGCATAATCAAGGATAAATCGGGCATAGAATTCACACAATTCCATAAAGGACTTAAGTGTAGATAGATAGATAGATAGATAGATAATGAACTTTATTCGATATGTATAAAAACAATATCATAAAAGTACATACATATAAAAATCCAATAAAAAAACGAGTTAAAATTTCATTCAAATTATAACATGATTAAGATCAGAATAAAAAGTATGAATACAGTCAAAGCAACAAGATACAGGTCCACTTAAGTCTGCATTGATGTCCTTAGCCTCATCGTCATTTTCAGGTAGGATGAGATGGCTGCCAGGGCTAAAGGTGTTTCCAAGATTTTCAGTTTTTGGTAAGCCAATTTGCAGGAGCGTAATCCCCATGATTTAAGCAACGGTTTTAAGAAGGTTACCCTTGGAAATTGATAAAATCTACAAAATAAGATGCAGTGAATATTAGATTGAGTCGAAAGGACATCACATGGGCATTTCGGTAAGTCACTGGACCAGCAATTTGAGTTGGGAAAAGTTAAAAGTCTAAAAAAAGTATTGGTACGGAAGCGGGTCAAGAGCATACGGGTAAACGGTGATGGTTCCAAGAGTAGGTATTGCTGTATACCGCTCGTGGTGATCAGATGTTGATAATCCGCAATTGTGCTCTTCTGTTTTTCTTGGGACCATCGTTGGCAGCTCAGGTAATTTAGAACAAGTCCCTTTAGCTTGGCTTTTGCAATATTACCAAGGGTTGAAGGATCGTTAAAAAATTCAGGATGCCCTATGTCAATGGATAACCTCTTGACATAGTTCAACCATTTGATGTTTTTGACCTCTTTCAGTTTTAGACAGTCTGTAATAATTTCCCTATTAAAAGGAGTCTCTTCGTTGGTCCAGACTTTATGCCATAATATGAGTGGAGAAGAATTAATGGTATCCGCAATGTATGTGAGGCCCAATTCAGTATGCACCATATGAGTAGAAGTGCCAGGAGGTACAGCCAAAAGGTAACGTAAAAAAGCATTCTCAAGGCGTTGGATGTGGTCAGCTGGTTCAATCCCCCAAATCCCCGATCCATAAGTACCGGTTGAGATGCACTTCACCCGGTAGATCTGAAGTAAGGGGCTTATTGGGCGACCCCCTAATTTTTTGGAGAAGTTGGTCAGTGCTCCTATGGCTTTGGATAGTGCTGACCCTCTGGCTTGGGCCGCAGCTCGCCAAGTGCCCCTCTTGTTGAAGGTAATACCCAAATAAGGAAAACTATCAATGTTAATTAATTTTTTGCCATTCAGAAAAATGGTACATGGTTTTTTGCCGATCCCTGGGCCACAGGACATGGTGTAGGTTTTAGAGGTGTTGACTTTTAAACCTCTCTGACATAAAGTCAGTGAATTCGGTAACTGCCCTTTGTAGCCCCAAACGGGTCTGGGACATAATTGCAGCATCGTCTGCGTAGAGCAAGATGGGAATAGGTTTACCATTAATTGTGGGGTAATCGTGGAAAGTTCTATTCAGATAAAGGCTGACAGAGTTGATATAAAGGGTAAAAAGTAAGGGGGCTAATATACAACCCTGTCTAACGCCTCGTCTGATAAAGAATTTGTCAGAGCATTCTCCATTATTACCATATCTCACGCGAGCAGATGCTTCCCTGTACAGCTCTTTAATGAATGATATAATGAGAGGATCTAAGCCAATCTCTGCAAGGGATTCCCATAGCTGCATGTGGTCGACACAATCAAATGCAGAACTGAGGTCTACAAAAGTTATATACAGGTTTCCTTTTTTTGCCTGGGTATATTTGGCTATTATTAGGGTCAAGTTTAGGCCCTGTTCTATAGTACCCTTGCCTTGTCTGAAGCCGTATTGCAGGTCAGAGATAATATCTTGAGTGCTTAGCCAATCATGTATTCTATTTAAAATAATTCGCCCAGCTACCTTCATAAGGGAGTCTAAGAGTGAAATTGGGCAGTAATTGGCGGGATTATCCCTTGCGCCTTTTTTAAAGATCGGGACGACATTTGCCTCTGGCCAGGTGGAAATAAAACCGGTAGTATTCAAGGAGTTTAGTACATTGGTGAGCAGTGGGGCCCATAAGTCAGGTTGTGACTTGAAAACATCTATTGGGACACAGTCTGGACCTGGGGCTTTCCCGGAAGGGCTGTCTTTTAAGGCCATCAAAACCTCGGCGTGATCAAAGAAAATGTTTAAAGGGAAGGGGGGTGGTGATAATTGAATTAGAAGAAGAGTTGGGAACATTTTCCCACTCAAGTGATCGATTGTCCAAATCAATGGGGTTATATAATGTACTAAAATGTTTAACCCAGATTTCTGGGGTAATAGCTGAGTCCAAAATCGGTTGCTGAGAGGGTCGAAAAAAGGGGGCGTTGACTGCCCTCCAAAAAGCAGCGTTATCCCTCTTCCCAGAGGCTTCCACAAGAGCTAACCAGGCCTGCGACTTCAGCTGGTTTTGTCTTGCCTGACGCTGGATACGATAGTTGTGTCTGGCTTGCTGGACCTCTGCACGATTTCTAGGGTTAGACTTCAAAGCTGCTTTCAAAAGTCGCAGAGCTTTGGAACAGTCCCTGTTGAACCAGCCATGGGTAAATGGGGTAGTTTTATTTGGAGCACGTGCAAGCAGAGTTTTAATTTCAGACAAAATTACATTGAAAGAATCTGTTATTGTCTGCGAATTTTCTGTGGATGACAGACAAATTTGGATATGAGCGTAGACATTATTAACCAGAGTATTTAGAAAAGTAAGGGGGACCACTTTGTCCCATTTAAGAAAAAGGCCCATAGTGGTTCCCAATTGCAGGGGAGGAGAGTAAAGGGGATTTTGCCTGGCCTTGTCATTAACGTGCGGGGTTAACTTAAAAGTTACCTCGATCGGATAGTGATCACTAATAACAGTATCAAGGGTCTCCCAAGTGAGTATCGACCCTGAATACCTAGAAGAGATAAGTGAGTAATCAATCGTAGTGTGGCAGCCTCTCCCATTATAAGTGGGTTTAAAACACTTAGGTGGAACACATAGGTCATTGACAAAAGATAAGTTAAAATGGGATGTTAGGCCATTCAGAAGGTCTCCCAGTTTGGTATGATGAAAATGGCTAGAAGAATCATCCATATCAGTTGTCAAGCCGCAGATGCCTTTGATACTCTGGGGACATAGAGAGCAATTAAAGTCGCCTACCAAGATGATTAAGTGATTAAGGTGTCAGAGTTAGTTTGAGACTCTATTTTAATTAGGTCAGATTTTAGTCCATTAAGGACCGAGTCCAGGTGTGAGTTTGGGATGTTATTGTAGAAGTTGGCCAGAACGATGTTTTTAAAAAGACCACCGGTCAAACTAATTAACTGATAGTATAAGGACCCTGTGATATAAGTTGGTTTAAGACGACATTCTACAGAAATGTAGGTCATGAGTCCTCCCTTATTTCTGCCGTGAGAACTGGGAGAAGCTGGGGTGTGAAAAGTCTGATACCCTAAGAGATGGAGCTCTGTGGTAGTCCAAGTTTCCTGCAAGCAGATGATACTATATCGGGAAACAATTTGGATCCAAGCGGCATTGGTCAATTTGTCGAGGAGTCCTGCCACGTTCCAAGACAAAAGGCTATCACCCTGTAGAGGCTCAGCCGTACCAATGTTACCATTCATGGGGTCAGTTACAGCCACAGCAATTTCTGAAGAGTGCGGTGAAATTTTTGAGAGAAGAGTGTGTCTGTAAGCCGAATAAGTAAGAGGAAGGTTGGTGATAAAACAATCTGGGGATGGCATTGACTCTGAAGATGAGGAGTCAGGGACAATGTCAGGGATTGACTTCCACCCCAGATTGTCAGTGGGATATGTATTGTGCTTTAGATTGAAGTTATCTGATGGTAGAATAGGTGGCGAGGTACTCATGGTAGAAGGATTGTTAACCAGGGGTCCAGGATTGAGAAGTCAATCCTGTTCGTCCAAACCTGAAAGAGTAGCGTATCTGTTTGAAGTTGGGATAGTGAAATGAGATTGCTCAATGATAGCCCTCGCTGAAGAATGTGATGACAAAAGAGAGCGGGGGTAAAAAAAGCTTAAGTCGACCGTTGAAATTCCCGAACCCCTATCTGGAGTATACCAATCCACTATGTGGGATAGCACCCTACGATCTCGGAAGTTAATTATAATGACATCACCCTGTATGTCCTTGGGTCTGGGGCCCAACCATTTCAGTCTCCTGACATGTAATATTTCGCCATTAATTTCAGGGGGGAGTGGTCTGTTTTGAGTCAGCCAGTGTACTACTTTGTTCTTGAGTTCCTGATATCTCTCCGTTTTACCCTGAGCGAGCGCAGGAACACCAATAAGAGTCACTACGTAGGGAGCCGCTGCGGGGGGCAAGTCAATGTGAGAACTTTTATCCAATTTATAGTCTGGGGGGGGCTGCCAGTTGATGTTATTACCCAGAGGCACTACTGGGTTCGAGGTTTGATCTTCTCTTGGAAGCCTATTGGCGATGATTTGTTTCTCTGGAATAGGCGGAGAAACTTGTGTCTTCTTTGTATGATTAAGAGTATTTAACTGAGTAGTTGTTTGAGTAAGAAAGAGGGGCGTGTTAGACACAGTGGGGTTTTTACATAAATGAGAATTCAAATCATTATTTAATGCAATGAGGGAAGCATGAGATGCTTCCAAACATGTTAGCTGTGTTGTAATATTCTTGACTCTCTCTATTAAGGGTGAGAGTAAAGATCTTACCAAGTGCTCTATATCAGTCAATAAGTTGGAAAAAGGAGGAATAGGAAGCTGTGTCGGGAGTGCAGGAGGCTTGATTCATGTAGGAGTCGATAATGACTGAGGCGGGGGTTTGGGCACGTCCTGGTGGCAGTCTTTTTTCCTTTTTTTTGTTGGAGCAGTAAGAAATTTTTTGCTGTAGTCTTAGGGCAAGAGGCTCTAGTTTTAGTGGCTTTTCTCTTAAGTGTCTTAACAGTATGGATATGAGTCAAATCCACCCAGGGAGTGCCCGTTAAAGGTTGTGAGTTAAGGGGACGTGTATCGGGTTCAATTACAATGGGCGCTATGTCTATTGGATCACCAGATTGCGCGAGGATCCCATCATCGTTTGTTAAGTAGGGGTCAGGAGTCCTAGATGGCGGTGAGGGAACCTGTTGAATGGGACCCAAGGAAGAACGCTTCTGAAAAACAGGGTCCAATGATAAGCAGCGTTCCGTGATGGCAATCTCTTGTTCCAAAACGGAAGCAGCCCTAGTAATAAAATGGTCTAGGGTCCCCCTAACTGAGCCCCCTACCAGGGAAAGCCTAGGTTTTATAGAATGCGTGGTCATGTTGATTTGTTATGTGGAGGTAAAACGCTAATAAAACAAAAATGCAATAGAAGCAATATGACACATAGAACTAAATAAAGGTCAATGGCTATAAGAGACAGCACTCCCTATACCCACGATAAGGCAAATTGTAATAACAGTCACCTTGCTCTGGAACAACTTGTAGCGTTCAAGTTGCCTACATCAGGGGGGGTGGCCCGGCCCGGCCTCGTCTGGCCCCGGACGGCTACAGACGGTCCCGCCCTTGTCCCGGGCTTCTCCCGGCGCGTCCCGCGACGCGGGAGAGAGGCTGCAATTTATGGCGCCTCCTGGCGCGATGTTGATGCTTCCGGGTTCCTGTTCCTGTCCTGGCACGCTTGGAACGCTGGGGAATGTAGTGCCTCCACTCTGCGGCCGTGTTAGGTGGCGGTGCGGCGGCGGGAGGCAGGGCTACCCTCGGCTGGCACAGCAACACTCCTGTAGCAGGTAAGCACTTCTGGGCTAATGGCAAACAACGAATCGTCCCCCGCTCCCCCGGAGAGAGGCTGCAATTTATGGCGCCTCCTGGCGCGATGTTGATGCTTCCGGGTTCCTGTTCCTGTCCTGGCACGCTTGGAACGCTGGGGAATGTAGTGCCTCCACTCTGCGGCCGCGTTAGGTGGCGGTGCGGCGGCGGGAGGCAGGGCTACCCTCGGCTGGCACAGCAACACTCCTGTAGCAGGTAAGCACTTCTGGGCTAATGGCAAACAATGAATCGTTTTGTCCACTGGTGCCACAGAATTGATAACGGCATCAACCAAACCTGGCCTTGGTTCAATGTCATCACCGGAAACCACAAGACCTAAGTACACTACATTGTCTTTTAACAATGCATACTTCTCCATTTTAAGGACCACCCCTTTCTCCCGATATATGGATAGCACCAGATTGAGAATAATGTCACGTTCTTCTATGGACGCTGCACAGATCAATAAGTCATCCTGAAATGCTGCCACTCCTCTAATTCCCCTCAACAATTGGTACACGATTCTCTGAAATACTGAGGCTGCCGAGACCAAACCGAAAGGCATCCTGCAGTGCTGGAAAGTGCCACACGATGAGAGAAATCTAGACACTCTATTCGAACCCGGGTAAACTTGAAATGGGTCTATTCAATTCCTCCAACAATAGGATGTTTGCCAGGATATTCTAACAAGCATTGGCATAGCCAATAGGTCTCGCCTTAGGGACCTTATAAGTGTATAGCCATGCAACAGTTGCATAACTAAATACTTATAAGTTCCCAAAAGCGAGACCTATTGGCTATGCCAAGCGGCCGCGAAAGTGATCGCGAACGCGATCAAACATCAAGGCGGCCGTGAAAGTGAAAGTAATCGTGGCGCGCTCGCCTGCTCACATGCACTGTAGCTCTAGGCTGGCCTGATAGCACTTTTTGGAGCCCTCTCAATAAGTCTCGCCAGACCAGCGTATGCGCTGGGTGAGGCGAGACCTAAAAATGGAGGAGGAGGGTTAACAGAATGCATAATTACAGCCAACTGAATTCGATTCAAAGAACAGTGGTATGAAGAAATATGATAATAGAAGGACCAAAGGGCTGATAAAACTGGGAAGTGTGCGTACCACTGGCTGTAAACACGCTGGAATAAAAGTGTACTCCAATGAAAATGAGTGAGTATTACTGACTCTTGACACGCATAAGATGTTCATCAACAATAGGAGACCAAATGGTTAAATATGAGTATCACTAACAAATGCGAAAATCCTTGCCTCTTGAAAAGTATACCAGAGTGCTCAGTTGAGAATTATACCTGTGTGTGTGTTTTACTGGCACTTGACACACTTCTTTAACTCCCACTACTGATAAGAAACCAGGTTAGCTAATTAGGTTTTTACGTGTTGCTTATCTCCAACCGTGTATACTATGTTCCACACTGCATTAGAGTCCCCCTAAAAGATGTCTATGTAGAACCAAAGGTCGCCGCTACAAAAAGAGCAAATCAGTGCCAAAAAGAGTTGGTGATATAGTCTAAGAACATTCTCTGCCATGTTGTCTGGCTGATAATCGCATAGTTCCCCAAATACAAATGGCTCTTGTTAGCGTTAGACCAACGCCCAAAGTAGCGTCAATGGCAATTAACAGCCCGGACGTAGTAGACACACATAGCCGCGTTGCTACTATTTGCGGATGATCCAAATCCAAAATGGCGCTCAAAGACTGTTTCTCCAATGCAGACTGACGTCCACATTTTGAAGACAGACACATTGATAATACATTTTCTCAAAATGGTGCTCAGTGCTAGCTTATGTGAATGCCCTGCGGTACAAAAGGGGGTGGTGATGGAGGGAGCATCAGAACCAATCAAACACTCACACCCAGTCAACAGATCTGGGTTTGATCCATCACCGTTCTTTAGCCCACTCTGCCACCCCAGTTCAGACATGGCCATATGCAAATCAGTCTGACCCTGTGCCTCATGGGAACAGTCCAGCCCGAACTGCCAAGCCATGACTTCCCTGGACCGGAAACAAGCTTCCTAGGACCGGTTTCTGGCATTTCAGCCGTCTTCAGCCAGGCTTGCTTGAATCCAGTGTCAAAGTGAGCAAGGGACTCACGTCTGAGCATACCCTGCCAACTTATGGCGAACAAAGCGGTACAAAAGGGGGTGGTGATGGAGGGAGCATCAGAACCAATCAAACACTCACACCCAGTCAACAGATCTGGGTTTGATCCATCACCGTTCTTTAGCCCACTCTGCCACCCCAGTTCAGACATGGCCATATGCAAAACAGTCTGACCCTGTGCCTCATGGGAACAGTCCAGCCCGAACTGCCAAGCCATGGCTGAAATGCCAGAAACCGGTCCTAGGAAGCTTGTTTCCGGTCCAGGGAAGGCATGGCTTGGCAGTTCGGGCTGGACTGTTCCCATGAGGCACAGGGTCAGACTGATTTGCATATGGCCATGTCTGAACTGGGGTGACAAAGTGGGCTAAAGAACGGTGATGGATCAAACCCAGATCTGTTGACTGGGTGTGAGTGTTTGATTGGTTCTGATGCTCCGTCCATCACCACCCCCTTTTGTACCGCTTTGTTCACCATAAGTTGGCAGGGTATGCTCAGACGTGAGTCCCTTGCTCACTTTGCCACTGGATTCAAGCAAGCCTGGCTGAAGACGGCTGAAATGCCAGAAACCGGTCCTAGGAAGCTTGTTTCCGGTCCAGGGAAGGCATGGCTTGGCAGTTCGGGCTGGACTGTTCCCATGAGGCACAGGGTCAGACTGATTTGCATATGGCCATGTCTGAACTGGGGTGGCAAAGTGGGCTAAAGAACGGTGATGGATCAAACCCAGATCTGTTGACTGGGTGTGAGCGTTTGATTGGTTCTGATGCTCCGTCCATCACCACCCCCTTTTGTACCGCTATGTGAATGCCCTGTCATAAGAAGCGCATTCGACACTGTGTTGGCACGCATGGGGCCTTAGGAATGTTGAAGTCTGTGCAAATGTGAATGGTAAGGGATGGCATTTAATACCAATCAAACCCCCTTTGCACTATATTTTCCCATGTTTCGGAAAAAAAATCCTGTGTAAACCCAGCCACTATGTTTTTATAGTTTAAAAAAATTCCTCTTATCTGTTAGGTGCGAGTTGGTGGCTTAATCGCATAGGATCCGCTGTGGGTTCTGTGACAGCTCTGCTCAGTTCGTCGCCAGCAAAAACTATGTAGTATTCTTCCACAGGAAACACACAACACTTCAGTAGTTGTGTGAAAGTATATTTTATTACGAGCAGAAAGCTGCAGCCAACATGGTTCTACAGCTGCTCAGAATCAGTTCAACTGTCACCCACTTTAACACTAACACTCCCCTCGAGTCATGAGGCATTCCTTGGAATGTTCCCACAACATTCCAAAGAATGCATCACACCACTGTCAGAGAGTACTACACAATGATGGAGACACTCTGAAGCAGCACTGTCCTGTCCTCAAGGCCAAAGGGGCCCCACATACCCACTTTTTGGCAGGCATGTAGATTGTCAGTCAGGCTGAGCAAAGGACAGACACTCTTTATGTTCAGGTCACGCAGGCTGGTGCTATACATGCATTAAAGAACAAGTTACTTACCATCGGTAACGATATATCTGTAAGAAACATTAGTTAGTTTGATTCCTCACCTTAGAATATCCTTAGGCGTCAGGCTGGATCTGGAAAGATTTTTCGTCAGCAATACCCTTGCGCGTCGCTAGGCGTCGTCTGCGGCTCTGCGTCGGTCGTCGTGCGTCGGGATGACGTCGGAGTACTTAGACGCTGTCCCCGCGCGCTGACGTCGGTTCTTGTACATAGCTTTCCGCGCCAGGAACGCAGAGCCATGCAAGAGACCGACATCGGTGCCAATAAATTCTAGGGCCCTGAAAGGGATAACCTCAACCCTAGATATCAGTTCGCAGAACGGGAAGGATGGGTGGGTCAGTGAGGAATCTAACTAACTAATGTTTCTTACAGATATATCATTACCGAAGGTAAGTAACTGGTTCATCTGAAAGGAACACATTAGTTAGATTCCTCACCTTAGAATAGATACCCCAGCAATACCAACCCCGGTGGTGGGTCTGAGAACCAAGATCACACCAGAAAGTCCTGGAGAACAGAACGGCCAAAGAAGCCGTCTCTCCGGACTTGGCTGTCCAGGCAATAATGTTTAGCAAACATGTGCAGCGAGGCCCACTTTGCTGCCTGACAGATGTCCTGCAAGTGGACTCCCCGGCCCAGGGCAGTTGTCGCCGCTGTGGCCAGAGTGGAATGGCCCCTCAGCCCTATTGGAGGTTCCTTTTTAGCCAAGAAGTAACAAGCTTTGATACACAAAACGACCCACCGAGAGATGGTCCGCTTGTGCACTGCCCGTCCCTTCTTAGCGCCCACGTAGCCAACAAAGAGTTGGTCGTCCACCCAGAACTGCTTGGTGCGGTCCAAATAAAAGGACAGCGCCCGTTTTGGGTCCAGACGATGGAGCCTCTCTTCCTCTTTCGAAGGATGCGGAGGCGGAAAGAAGGTGGGCAACGTAACAGACTGCCCAATGTGAAAGGCAGTTACCACCTTAGGGAGAAAGGGAGGACGAGTCCTGAGAACAACTTTGTCCGGATGTACAGAAAGAAAAGGAGGCTTAGAAGAGAGAGCCTGGAGCTCACTCACCCTTCTAGCAGAGGTGATGGCAACCAGGAAAGCAGTCCTAAGAGTCAGAAGACGAAGGGGACAATTATGAAGTGGCTCAAAGGGAGCGCACATCAGATAGGTCAATACTAGATTCAAATCCCACTGAGGCATTACGAAACGGACAGGAGGAAACATGCGAGTAATGCCCTTAAAGAATCAAGAAACAACAGGGGATTTGAAAAGAGAAGGCTGATCAGGAAGCCGTAAGAAAGCAGAAACAGCTGAAAGGTATCCCTTGAGGGTGCCCAGAGCAGAGCCCTGCTGAGCCAAGGAAAGAAGAAAGAGGAGAACCTCAGAAAGCGGGGCGGAAAGGGGATCCACAGCCTTTGCTGTGTACCATGCCACAAATTTGTTCCACCTGCAGGCGTATACCAATTTTGTGGAGGGCGCCTGGCTGCCAGAATCACATCACAGACTTCAGGAGGCAAGTCAAATGGCATCAACAGTCGCCGCTCAATCTCCACGCATGGAGGTGGAGACTGGACAGGTTCGGGTGGAGGACCGTCCCCTACTGCTACGACAGACGGTCCTCTCGAAGAGGCAGTCGTATCGGGGGATCGGTCGACAGACTGAGTAGTTCGGCATACCAGTACCTTCGTGCCCAATCCGGAGCCACCAAGATGACTTGGGCCCAGTCGTGCCTGATCTTCTTCAGCACTCTGGGCAGAAGTTGTATAGGCGGAAAGGCGTACAACAGACCGCAACTCCACTCGCGACGAAAAGCGTCTCCGAGCGAGTGCCGCCTTGGAAACTCCAACGCGCAGAACTGCTGACATTGCGCGTACTCTTCGGTGGCGAATAGATCTAACCAAGACTCTCCCCACTGCTGAAAGAGGCCTTGCGAGACGTCCAGGTGTAGACGCCATTCGTGATCCATCATGCACTGGCGGCTGAGTTTGTCTGCTCTGGCGTTCAGAGAGCCCGCCAGATGGTGAACCACCAGGGTGATGCTCTGATGTTCCAGCCAGGTCCAGAGGCGCAGAGCCTCCTGACAAAGGGTCCAAAACCCCACCCCGCCCTGTTTGTTGCAATACCACATGGCGCGGTGTTGTCCGTGAACACCTGCACAACACTTCCCCGGACAGAGGGAAGGAATGCCTTCAGTGCAAGTCGAATCGCTCTCAGCTCCAAAAGGTTGATATGGAGCCGAGACTCCGCCGGAGACCAGAGTCCTCTGATCTCCGCCTCTCTCATGTGGCCTCCCCATCCCAGGAGGGACGCATCCATTAACACTACGTGCTCCGGTTGGGGTAGGGAGAGGGCTCTGCCACTGACCCAATCGCGATCCGTGAACCACCACTGCAACTGTCTTGCAGTGCCCTCCGAGATCAAGACATGGTCGGACAAGTTGCCCCGATGCTGGGCCCACTGAAAGTTCAGGTCCCACTGCAGAGCCTGCATCCACCACCTGGCGTGATGCACCAACAGTATGCCATCAGACCCAGAAGCCGCAGCACCAACCTGACTGAAACCCGGTACAGAGGCTGAAAGATGGGAATCCGAGCCTAAATATCCCGGACCCGCTGCTCCGGAGGATAAGCCCGGAACTGCTCCAAGTCCAGAACCGCTCCGATGAAGAGGAGCGTCTGGGAGGGACTCCGATGCGACTTCGGCACATTGATGGAGAACCCCAGCGAATGCAGGAGGTCGGCCGTAGTCTGGAGGTGGGAGACAACTGCCTGGGGCAAGCCCGCCTTCAACAACCAGTCGTCGAGATAGGGGAAGACTGGAACCCCCAATCTGCGCAGATGAGCTGCGACCACCGCCATCACTTTCGTGAACACCCGAGGGGCACTGGTGAGGCCGAAAGGGAGCACGGTAAACTGAAAATGCTCCTGGCCCACCGTGAACTGCAGGTAACGCCGGTGGGCCGGCAGGACGGGGATGTGGAAGTAAGCATCCTGCAAGTCCAACGCTACCATCCAGTCTCCAGGGTCTAGGGCAGCCAGAACCTGAGCTAAGGTGAGCATCTTGAACCTCTCCTTCCGGAGGAAGGCGTTGACGCTCCTGAGGCCCAAGATAGAGCGTAGGCCCCCTTTGCCCTTCTTGGGAACCAGAAAGTAGTGGGAACAACAACCACGGCCCACTTCTGGACCAGGAACGAGCTCGATCGCCCCCTTGGTCAAGAGGGCCGTAACTTCCTCCTGTAGCAGATCCAAGTGATCCCCCGACAGGCGGTGGTACTGCGGTGGCATGGCTGGAGGGGTCGCCTCGAAGGGGAGGGAGTAGCCCCTTCGGACGATTTGCAGCGCCCACCTGTCCGACGTGATGGAACGCCAGTGGAGCAGGTGATGGTGAACTCTGCCTCCCACTGGCGTGGAATGGGCCTGAAAGCACGGACTAGGAGGGCTTTGAGGCGGATGCTGCCGGGGTAGATGTGGACTGACCGGCACGTTGTCCTCCAGTACCGCCTTGACGGAATCCACGTCTTCGACCGCGTGGTGGTTGGTTCTGCGGCCTGTGGCTAGGCGGACGTGAGGCGGCGCCCCTTCCTTGGCCACGAAATGGGCAAAAAGCGGAAGTTTGCGGGCACGGGGCCGAGAGGCCCAAGGACTTGGCCGTAGCCCGGGAGTCCTTAAAGCACTCCAGCGCACTATCCGCCTTGTCGTCAAAGAGGCGACTGCCATCAAAGGGCATGTCCATGAGGGTGCTCTGGACATCCCCTGAGAAACTGGTGGACCGAAGCCAGGCGTGGCGGCGGAGCGCCACTGTGGTTGACATCACCCTACCCAGCGAGTCCGTAGTGTCCAGTCCACATCTGATAGCGTGCCGCGCTGCATCCCGCCCGTCAGCAAGAGCCTGGGCGAGCCATGTTCGGGCCTCCTCCGGACACTGGGGCAGCACGTCCTCCACCGTATCCCACAGGAAGTGGGAGTAACGGTCCAAGAGACAAGCGGTGTTAATAGACCGCAGTCCCAAACTAAGGGAGGAGAACAGCTTCTTACCAAACTGCTCAAGTCTCTTGGATTCCCGATCCGGGGGAGCGGACGGGAAGGTGGTCTGGGAAGTAGAGGCCTGGATAACCAGGCTCTCGGGCGTGGGGTGTTGGGACAGAAAACTGGGGTGGCCAGGTGCAGGGCGGAGGCGCCGGGCCATGTTCCGGTCCACAGGAGGAACTGTGGAGGGCTTGGACCAGGTGCCCTTCAGAACGTCACTGAGTGCCTCATTGAACTGCAGCAGAGGCTCCGAGGAGCTTGCTGACGGTTGAAGCACCTCTGTCTGCGTCCACTTCAGCTTCAGTAAAACGACGACCCACCACCACCCTCAACAAGCCCCCCGCAGGAGCTGGAACAAGATCACCGGCGACCAGCTCACCACCTTCCTCAGCCAGAACCCCCCCACCAGCTCAACAGACCCCCAAAGAAGCCGCCAACAACCTCACACAGTGGATCACCAACTGCGCAGACACCCTCGCACCACTGAAGAAGAACCCACCCCCCAGCAGACGCGGCAGCAAGAAAGCCTCCTGGTTCACCAACGAGCTCATCACCTCTAAGAAGAACTGCCGCTCCCTGGAGAACACCTGGCGCACCAACCAGACCGCAGACAACATGACGGCCCTCAAACACGCCACCCGCAAACACCACCAACTGATCCGCGCCGCAAAGAAGACAGCCTTCAAGGAACGACTGGACAACAACACCCACAACAGCAAGGAACTCTTCAGCATCATCTAAGAGCTCTCCAACCCCGACACCGGAAACAATGACATCACTCCCTCGCAAGACCTCTGCGACTCCCTCGCAGCCTTCTTCCACGACAAGATCGCCAACATTCACAACAGCTTCGGCCCACCAACCACGAACCCCACCACCGAACCGATGCCCCCCACCGCCACCCTCCGCACCTGGACCCCAGTCAACACCGAAGACACAACACGCACAATGAACACCATCCACTCCGGATCCCATACGGACCCCTGCCCACACCACATCTTCAACACGGCCGACCACATCATCGCACCCCACCTCCGCGACATCATCAACGCCTCCTTCAACACCGCCACCTTCCCGGAGTGCTGGAAACACGCCGAGATCAGTGCCCTGCTGAAGAAACCAACTGCAGACCCCTCCGACCTCAAGAACTACCGCCCCATCTCGCTCCTCCCGTTTCCTGCCAAAGTCATCGAGAAGACCGTCAACAGACAGCTAGCTGCCTTCCTCGAGACCAACGGATCCCTCGACCACTCGCAATCTGGCTTCCGAGCCAACCACAGCACGGAGACCGCCCTCATCGCAGCCACAGACGACATCAGATCCCTAATGGACAACGGGGAAACTGCGGCCCTCATCCTCCTGGACCTCTCCGCAGCGTTCGACACTGTCTGCCACCGCACCCTGGTACAGCGCCTGAACAACACCGGCATCCAGGAGAAGGCCCTGGAGTGGATCACCTCATTCCTCGCCGGAGGAACCCAGAGAGTCCGCCTGCCCCCGTTCCGGTCAGCGGCCACCGAAGTCATCTGCGGCGTTCCACAAGGGTCATCGCTCAGCCCCACCCTCTTCAACGTCTACATGAGCCCCCTCGCAACCATCGCACGTCAACACAACCTCAAGATCATCACCTACGCTGACGACACCCAGCTGATCCTCTCCCTCACCAGCGACCCGGACGCCGCCAGAGCCAGCCTACACGAAGGGATGAAAGACGTCGCCGAATGGATGAAGAACAGCCGCCTGAAACTGAACTCAGACAAGACGGAGGTCCTCATCCTGGGATCATCACCCTCCGCCTAGGAGGACTCCTGGTGGCCCCCCGCCCTGGGAGCCACCCCCAAGCCAACGGACCACGCACGCAACGTAGGCTTCATCCTGGACTCCTCCCTCTCGATGACCAGACAAGTCAACGCCGTCTCGTCTTCATGCTTCAACACCCTGCGCATGCTTCGAAAGATCTTCCGGTGGATCCCCACCGAGACCAGGAAGACGGTCACCCAGGCCCTCGTCACCAGTCGGCTGGACTACGGGAACGCCCTCTACGCCGGCACCGCCGCCAAACTCCAGAAGAAACTCCAACGGATCCAGAACGCCTCAACACGACTCATCCTGGACATCCCCCGACACAGCCACATCTCTGGACACCTGAGAGACCTGCACTGGCTCCCTGTCAACAAAAGAATCACGTTTCGACTCCTCACCCACGCACACAAGGCCCTCCACGACCTGGGCCCCAAGTTCCTCAACAGCCGCCTGACCTTCCACAAGCCCACCCGCCAGCTCCGCTCCGCCAGCCTCGCTCTCGCCACCGTCCCCCGCATCCGCAGAGCCACCGCCGGAGGAAGATCCTTCTCCTACCTGGCAGCCAAGACATGGAACTCCCTCCCCATCCACCTCCGGACAACGCAAGACCATCTCGCCTTCAGGAAGCAACTCAAGACCTGGCTGTTCGAGCAGTAGCGTTCCCCCCCCTCCCCCCCCCCAGCGCCTTGAGACCCTCCGGGTGAGCAGTGCACTATACAAATGCCTATGATTGATTGATTGATTGTGAGGAGATTCGTCCTCACGGCCACAGCAGGCAGCTCCAGCCTAAGGGCTTCGGCCGCCTTGCGCAGCACTACTGAAAATGCAGCACCTTCCTCCAAAGCCACGGTCGGAGGAGAGATGAAGCTAGCGTCAGGGGAGGTATCAAGACCACTGGCATCCCCCAGCTCATCTACCCAGTCCTGTGATAACTGGCCCTGCCAGGCCAGAGGGTCCTCAGACCCCTCCCAGTCGTCACCGTCATCCGATTCCTGGTAGACAGGTGGAATGATCGGAGCCGGGCGGAAGATGAAATTGTCACCCATCGGCGTCGGACGCAGCGCCGCTCTGACGCGGGGCCCGGACCGGGACTAAACCGGGGAACGGCGTCATCCGAAGGCGGCGCCGGAGGTGGTACCGGTGGCGACGCCGGCAGAGGCGTCGTGAGGTCGACCGGCGTCGTCTGGGATCCCGGCCTGGATCCCACGGGGATCTGCGGTGTCGGGACCGGAGTAGACGGTGCCGCCGGCTCGCTAGGCCTCCCAGTCGAACCCGCGGGGCCCGAAGGCACGCCAGAAGGCGTAGACGGTGGAACCAGGCCTCTCATGGCCGAGAGGAAGGCCCTGATCTCCGCCGGAGTCGCGTCGGTCCCAGGGACCGGCGGGTATGCGGACGGACGCGACTCCTGCGGCTCCAACGGAGCCGCGTGGGTGGTACCACCTGAACCCTCAGCTGAGTCGCGCGACCAGCGAGGGGAGCCCGAAGTGCGATGTCGCCTCTTGGACTTCTTACTATGCTTCGACTTACCCAAAGACTTGGAATCGGACGAGCGGTGGTGATGACTGCGGCTCCGCGACCGGTCCCTCGACCTCCTCCTCCTCGACCGGGACCGTGAACGGCGCAGAGCCGACTGCCGGAACTCCAGTAGCTTACGGGACCGCTCCCGCCTAGCCTTCGAAGTCAGGGCCCGCCAGTTGAGGCACGACACGGAATCGTGGGGGGCCCCCAGGCGGTGGTGGTCTGTAACCGACATCTGTCGGTGACAGGAGTCACAAGGTTTAAAACCAGGCATCCTACCGGCACCAGAGTCGAGTCGACAAAAAAGACCAAAAGAGTCAAAAAGTTTAGTCAAAAAATGACTAAAAGGGTATGCTCTTCCCGGATCGGCGCTGCCTGGCGCGGAAAAAAGAAGAACGGACATCAGCGCGCGAGGGCGGCGTCTAAGTACTCCGACGACGTCATCCCAGCGCACGACGCGGACGACGGACATGGAGCCGCAGACGACGCCTAGCGACGCGCAAGGGTATTGCTGATGAAAAATCTTTCCGGATCCAGCCTGACGCCTGGGGATATTCTAAGGTGAGGAATCTAACTAAGGTGTTTCTTTTAGATTGTGCATTTACCTGGCTGCCTGAGCTGAACTTTGCCAGGCGTGACCATCTGAGCTTTGAAAAAGGTCTTGATGTCCCACGCCTCATCAGGAGGGAGAGCCTCACTTATACCCTCGGACTTGGGCGCTTGTTTTAAGCCCTCAAGTGCCTAGGCTGAGTGACAATCAATGACACCTCATTAAGAGTGGTGTGCGGTCAGCAGTCTCACTAACCCCCTCCCACAAGTAAGGGACTGCTGCCTCCTCTCATTGGCTGATCGAGATCAGCCAATGAGAGAAGGTGGCAGTCCCAATCCTCCAGGTACCTCAGAGGCTTGCCACTCAAGATCAGCAACCAGTACGTTTTTTTATGTTTGGTGTGTGTTTGTACGAATGTATGTGTATTTGTAAGTGTATACTGGGAATGGGTGTTTTATTTGTGTGTGTTCTTGTGAAGGGTGGGTGTATTTGTGCACACTTGTGAATGCATGGAGGTGTGAGTGAGTGCGCATGTAGATGTGAGAGTGTATGTGTGTGCATGTGTGGTCCACATACCCCTTTCTGGTCTCATTACCAGTCGCAACTGCTCTGAAGATTGCTACCCCCTTCCACAGACCATATTAATGTTTATTGCATAGTGTATTTATTTTCAGAGCTGAGACAATTCTTTTCACAAAGTCATTGTTATTACGATACTGCTAACAAACATATGCAGTTGTTGTGTTATAGGTCTACACGTAATAAAAGAAAACTCAACCAGGAGGCACCCAAATACTGGCCTGGTGGCGCCAGGTATAAAGCACAGGATTTTAAGTTGTATGTTTTAAACCCTTAAGTATTTACATGCCACATCTCTTTGGAAAAGATTCCGAGTTATGCTTCTTTGACCATGCCCGTTTTTGAGACCCCCCTCTACTTTTTTCGCTGCAATTCAAGCACTGAAATTGAATGAAATATACATTTCCTGGCGTTTTCAGTATTTTCCAGGCCTAATTAAGGAGACCCTCTTCATTCGGTCTGTCGGTCCTGCTACTTCTAGCAGGAGACACATGCTTACCACAAAAAACTGCGATTCTATAGGGACAGAAAAAGCTCAGTAGCTCCAGGTGCGGAACTCAGAGGCTGCTGATGAAGACGTAAGTGAGTACAGAAGCTTATGTCCATAACTTTCAGGGGGAGATTTACCGAAAGTCCTTCCAACGCAGCGCATCCCCCAGCGAGGCTGCTCTGTGCAACAGGGAGGGAGCTGGAGCAGGAGAGTGCCATATCTTCAAAGCACGCATGCAAACTCGGAAAAGTAAGGAGAAATGAAAGCATTTCTCCTTCCTTGCGCCTACTTTAAAAGGGCGCCGTTTTCGCTAAACCCAAACTACTTTATTTAGTAAATTGGGTTTAGCCTGAGAAACTTTGGGTGGTTCCATGGGAACGCCCATGCTCCACCCTTGGCACGCCCCCATGGCGCTAAGTATTGTAAAGCAGCGCCATACGCTGCTTTACATTCCTTTTCTGTTAAAGTTGTTCAGCGCTGGAAAGTAAATTGGAAAAAAAAAAAGATTTTACGTCGATTTGCGTCACTTTTGTGATGCGCACACGGCGCAAAATCTTCATAAATCTCCTCCTCATTGTGGAAATTCTGCTGACCTATAGGAGACACCTCTGTATTTACCAGAACTGCTGTCAGATCAAATCTAGACAAGCAATAAGTGTACTGGTATAGTGAACATCCCTAGTGAGAAGAAACGTAGATAGGTTCAAGGGGGATGGGTGACACAGCGCCCCGGCCAATGTCAAAGAGCTGAACTTCCACCTGTCCAAATGTGCACACACTTCCTTCTCCTAATTACTTGACACTGGCAAGAAACCACAAGACCCCCATTTCATCCTTTCATTTCTGCTTGAAAGCATATATTTAGAGCCCTGCAGAACACTCCTGTTTCTTACAGTGTTAATGCACACCACAAACTGAAAAATATATATATATATATATATATATATATATTTATTTTTTTTAAATTGAGAACAGGGAAAATAATCGACATAGTAGCAAATCAATTCAAGCATATTATATATATATTTCAGCAAGGAATTTTATAGAGTCGAAAAAAATACACAGTAAAATGATAAAGAATACAGTCTATCAAATATAAAACATCATTCTCAAAATGTCCACTTTCGCTCTGAAAAAACTCTTTAAATCTTTTACATTATTTTAATTAATATCACTTTTCTAAACCAACCCAAACATAATTTTAAAAAAAATCCGATATAAAGTGCATATAAGTCTAGCAGTAATAAATACCTCCAATCACCTTGAGTACCTTACTCAAAACCTTCGTAGATAAAACCAAGAAAAAATCGAATATTACCCAAAGTGCATTGTGCAATATAGAATTAGGAAAGATTAGGAAAAAAGTTTTTCCAAATACCCCTAAAGTTCACGATAGCTCCTACACATTTGGCATAGGGCTCCTCAAATCTACAGGTCCGAACCATTTTATTGAACCTAGATTGTTTATCGGGTCGACCTGGCAACAGCAATAGAAATTAATATAACATACTGCTGGTTTCGGTTAAACTTTTTACCTCGCCTGAGGAACCAAATAACACCAGTATGAATGATGGCTCAATTCTTACAGATAGAATCAAAGAAATCTCAGCAAAAACCCCTTGCCAGAACTGTCGTAGATTGTTACACTCATAAAATATATGTACCCAACCACCTTGCCAAACTTAATTAGATAACGAATATACGGATACCAGGACTGCTTAAACCAAAGTGGCAGTGGTTTAATCTGACTACTTGCTTGGAGTGTTCAGTGCTCAGTATAATAGGGAGACATTTGAAACAAACCAATGCAGTAGCTAAAGTGGATTCTACAATAGGGCTGAAAGCAAAAAAGCGAATGATGCAAGTGAAAGGTGGGGCATCTTCAGCTAAAGCCCCCATCGCAGCGAACGTCTCAGTTATGAATTCAAGCTTTGAGAGCTCCACAGAAGATATCCTTGAGATGCAGTCCGAGTTACAACAAAGGGAGGAGGGCCCTGTTTTTGTAATGGAAGGACCCAAAGATGGAGGAAAGGGGCCGTCCGGTGAGTCCAGTGAGTTAACGCCAGGGAGTGGAAAGAACGTGGAGCAAAAAAGCTGTAAAGATTATCCATTATTTATGAAAAAGAGCATTCAGCTTACACCAGATCAAGACTCATCAAATTTAAACACGGCACTGCCAATGTCACCTGAAAAGGTTATTGTAATAAATCCCCTGGAAATATTACATGTCTCTTCATCTTTCCAGACTACTAAACCAGCCTCGGCTCACGCAGCACCTGTTCACCCAGTACCTGCTCAGCTAGTTGAAGAAGGTCAGCGGCAAGGAGTTGGGAGCTTACTGGCCTCATCTGACCTGCCTATGCCCCTTGAGCAAGTGTTTTCTGTTGAGACTTTAGACCAACAACCAGCAAACCAGTCTCAGCTCCAAGAAACATCACAGCTATTAAAGGAGAAAATGCGTCAAGCAGCCGAATTGGGGAAAGTAGGCTCACACGATGATTTGGAATATCTATCTAGTGAAGCTAATACACAGCAGCTCGAAATAAAGACTACTTAATCTCATATTCGATGAGATCAGGGCAATGAAAGAGACTCAGGACAGTGAGTTAGCTGCTCTACATCTTCGTTTAGAAAAAATTGAAGAATCAGTTGTGAGTGGTCCTGTGAGGTTTCAGGAAGCTGAACAGAGGATAGTTCAGCTAGAGGATCAAATGAGCTCTATGATTCAGAAAATTAATATGGCAGTCTCAGATAAAGCTATACTTGAGAACAAGCTTGAGGAATTGGAAAATTACTCACGTCGATCTAATCTGCGGATTGTTGGAGTGCCCGAGGGGTCGGAGGGAAGCAATACTCTTTTATGGGTTGAAACTTTTGTCAAACAGAAAGTGCTCCCAGATTTCACCAGAGACCCAACATTAACAAGGGCACAGTGACATCGAGTGCCGGCTCATCCTATTCCTAATTCTAAGTTCCCTCGTACAATTCTTATTAACTTTGCTAATTTCAGAATTAAGGAGAATATTTTGTCAAAAGCAATTCAGCAAAGGCAATTTTTCATCAACGAGGGAACCAAATGTCGAATTTTCCCTGATATGTCTGTTGTTGCGGCCCGCAGGCCTAAGGAGTTCGTGAAGTTACTGTATTTGTTTAAAGCTCAGGGGACTCAGGCATTGATTGCACAACAATCTAAGTTAAGAGTGCTGGCTAAGGGGAAATATCACATGTTTTCACCAATAGAGGAGGCTCAGGATTTACTGAGAGGGATTTCCGTTGTAAAATGAATTGGTGTTATTTTTGCTTATTTTTGATTGGTTACTGATTGAAAGGGGGGTTTGTTTGCTTGGTCTTTTTCTTCTCTTTTAGTGGTGTGGGGGAGGGGCAGATCACCTAGGGTGCATGGACAAGGCACCCCTTTAGTGTAGTAGGGGGGGAGATGTGGCTCGCGGGACTTGAGGGAATGCCCACATTTCTGGGGTTGGGTTGCTGGGGTGGGAACCAGGGTGGGGTAGGGGTAGGTATAGTATAAAATATAAAGTTGTAAGAATCATTTCATTTGGGAGGAGGAGATCTCAGAGAGAGATTACTAGAGGTAATTCTGGGAATGGTAAGCTTCAAGGCTTTGGGAGAGTTTGAAGAAGTCAAATAAAGGGGGTCAGAAATGCAAAATATAAAAATTGTCAATTGTAATGTTAATGGGCTACTTAATTCGCGTAAATGTGGAGCTATTCTAAATTGGATAAGTGCCCTCTCGCCTGGGATTATAGATCTACAAGAGACACATTTTAGGACTAATACCCCAAAGATAACATTACCAAAAATGTATCAGCAGGCATATTTTTCATCCGCCAATTTAGCTGTTCGAGGAGTAGGTATTTTGTTATCTAATACTTATGACTGGCAGGTCAAAGAAGTTCGACGAGATCCGAAAGGCAGATGGCTCTGGGTGAAAGTTATGTTACAGGGGACAGTCTTGGATTTGATTAATTACTATGGTCCTATTGAGGATGATACAGTAGCACTTGGTCAAATATAGCAATTAGTGGCACAAATTAAAGGGATATTAATTTTGGGCGGCGATTTTAATTTTATCCAGAATCTGGCATTAGATACATCCAATAAGACAAAGCGCCAATTTAAGCCTAAAACGGCAAAATTAATGAGTAGTCTCTTAAAAGATTAATCATTAACAGGTCCCTGGAGACAGGGACATCCCAGTCTTTAACAATTGACCTGCTATTCGGCAAGATATAGGTCAGCATTCCGACTTGATTATTTTTCAGTAGATAAATCGGTTGCCAATGGTCCGGTAGAGATATTGGCTAATTCTTTTCCAGATTCTTCTTTAGTTTCATTTATGTTGAGGTTAGAAATATCAATAAAAAAGCGGGCTAGATGGCAATTCGATAAATCTTTATTACAAGATATTACGTGGATGACAGAGACCAGAGGGTTTATTATGGAGTTTTTTCGGCTTAATATAGATTACGCCTTTCTGTTTATGGTTTGGGAGCTTTTAAAACTACTCTCAGAGGTCAAATTATATCACATAAGGCAAAGCTTAGTAATCAAAGGAAACAAAAGATTTCAGAACTACAGATTGCCGTCGAAGAGGCCAGGTCGAATGTAACTTTAACGGATACTCCCAAAGCTATAAGAAAAGAACAACTGCAAGAATTAGCGAGAGTGAAAGACAATCTGAAGGGTTTTTTTATTGGAGGAAATAGCAGGTAGCAAGGCATATCAACAAAAAGTATACGAAGAAAGCCAACAGATTGGCAGATTCTTGGCGTGGTCTACGAAATGTCAAAAAGCTGCCCAAGTAATTGCCAAAATAAAACATTTGACAACAGGTATATTAGAAGATAAGTCAGTCATGGCGGAGGTTTTTCTAGCACATTTTAATCAAATTTATGGAGAAACACAAGTGATAGTTCAGGAGGAATAATTGAATTATTTTGAAACATTTGAGCTACCATTATTGTCATAGCAGCTTTTGGAAATGTTAAATGGTCAGATAGGGATTCTAGAAATTCAGTCTGTATTAAAAAGTATGCCTAACGCTAAGGCCAGTGGGATGGATGGGGTTCCCATGGAAATATATAAGGCATTTCAAGAAGAACTATTACCTTTTCTAGTAAAACTATTTAATCAAATTAAAGAAGGTATAGATATTCCCAAAAGCTTTAAGGAATCAGTGTTAGTCATTTTTTTAAAAAAAAGATAAAGATCCTTGTGACCCCAGTTCTTACCGTCCTATTAGTCTGATAAATACAGATTATAAATTGCTCATGAAAATCTGGGCAAGAAGGATAGCCCCATGTGCAGAACAATTGGTTCACAGTGACCAAAATGGTTTTATTCCAGGGCGCTCAATGGCATCTAATACATATTTTTTAGTTCAAGCTATTGATTATTTTTCTATTAATAAATCTAATGCCATAATTATGATGATGGATGCAGAGAAGGCATTTGATTTGGTAGATTGGAGAGCTTTATTTTTTATTTTGGACAAGTTTGGTTTTCCGTCGCAATTTTTACAAATGCTAAAAGAAATATATTCTCATGCAGAAGCTAAAATCATTATTAATGGTTTAGAAGCCAGTAAAATTAACATCAAGCTTGGGACACGTCAGGGGTGTCCGTTATCCCCTCTTTTGTTTTCATTGTTTATTGAGCCTCTAGCGGTAAGAGTCCGGGAAAGCGTCATGATATTGCCTCCCATAGATGGGATGGCAAAAATTAAGCTCTATGCAGACGACATTATTTTATATCTGAAAGCAGGGGCAACTAATATACAGAATGCTTTAAATGAAATTCAGAGGTTCACAAAGGTGGGTGGATTTAAGGTTACTCATGGGAAAACGAAAATGTTAACTTTCAATGTGATTCCCTCAGATATTCCATCTTCTTTTCAGTTAAAACCATCGCATCCAGTTAGGTACTTGGGGATACAAGTTACAAGGGATTTTGGACAACTATTTTCCTTGAATTATAATGGTATGCTCACGAAAGTGAAAAAATTATTAGATAAGTGGTCGTTGCTTCAATTATCTTTAATAGGGAGGATATCGATGGTCAAGATGTCGGTACTCCCATTGTTTTCATTTCTCTTTATTAATCTTCCTTTGAGAGTTCCGAAGCATTATTTTTAGGAGCTAAATCAAATAATTAGGAAGTTTGTTTGGAATAATAAACACCCCGGGTCAAAATGGCAATATTACAATTGGATGCTGCATCAGGAGGATTGGCACTTCCACATTTTTTTAACATACTATCAGGCTTCTTTAGCCAACCTACTGTCCCAATTAGGTGAGGAAAAATCAGTTTATGACAATTTTTTGTTGATAAAAATGTTGGAGAGTGTTATAAGACTCCCTGTTTTTCTACGACAGGCAAAACTCCCTAAGAAATCAAGATATAAGGTAATATTGAGTCTTGCCGAAAGAATACAGCTATTTTTTAAAGTACGAGACATTCCGGTCTTTCATGCATATACCCCTATACAGGATACTGAAGTTGGTGGCCTGATATTGTCTAGAGGGCTCCTCCAAGGCTTGGCAAGAATTAGGTTTTGAACAGCTCGGGGATTTTTATAATTATGAAACATTTATTACTTGGGAAACGGTCTAAATGCGAACCATCACGATGACCACTGCCCTTTCTCTGAGTTTTCTACAGCTGGCCAATTTTCTTAAAATTAATTATTTAACAATGTGCGAAACCACATGTCAAATTGCTAAACAAATGGCAAACAAAATGATGGGGGTTGGCTGTTGGTATCGCCTACTCCACCAAAAGGCCCACTCTGATGAGATTATGACAAAAGAGCTACAAAGAATTTATTCTACAACAGGTAGTAGGTTTAATGTTAAAGAATGGCAGCAGCTCAGTGAGTTAGCAAGTAAAGCACTCAGAGGGAATCATTTTAAGAGGATTAATTTTTTGTCAAGAAGGTTGCTGTATTATACACCTCAGAGATTGTCGACTATGTTTCAAACGTGTTTTAATCAATGTTTTAGATGAAACTGAAATATTTCTTGTTGTCTAAATAGTAGGTACTGTGATTACCAACAAAATGTCACCTTTTGAAATATCCTTCAATGGATGAAATGCTAAATTGGCCATGGCAGAGGCCAAACGGTTGACTTGCTGTTTGAGTACAAACCTCTTCCACAGACACTTAAATCACTTAGCGAGTTTGCTGACTAGTGCAATTAATTTAAAGACTTGTGGTTTGCTGACTAGTGCAATTAATTTAAACCCTTGTGCCAAATCAACTCTTATTTTACTAAAGGGTTAGTCTTGCACTTTGAGTCTCAATGTGTCTGCATTGATGGAGTGTGTTGTAGTGCTGGCTGCGCCTTGACCCTTTCTTCAGATCAGTAGTGGTGCTAAAGATCGAGAAGGGAACAATGCCAGTCCAACCTTTGGCCACTATTGGTTGCCTCGATTGACTTTAGCCTAAGTCTTGGGGAGCATCCTATTGTAGATAGACACATAGAAGGCCCAGAGCACAGCTGCTGTTTAATATTATAACCATTTGAGAGAGGACAGAGGGCGAAGTTCTCAGTCACCGCTGCATTTGTGGATGAACAGACAGTATTATCATTCATTAAGTGAAAGGTTCAGTCAAGACCTGGAACCAAAAATGGCTAAAATAATTGGACAAGGCAAACCTGGATACCATCTATGGTCCTCAAGTAAGCAGGGGTGGACGTGTAATTAGTCCTTATCAGAACCAAGTATTTGTGCCCGTTTTTTTGTTTAAGTAAACATGTTTCTAACCACACCTAAGATCAGAAATGTATAATTTAAAGCTGTGGCAAGTCATGATTTGGCTATGTCTGCCTTTGATTAAACAATCTTAGAAAAAACAACAGGAGTGTAACCCGTAAACCTCGTTGAGATAGGGTAATAATATAAGAAACAACAACAACTCTCAACTGGTATCATTCGACAAAGACAAATAATTTGCATGTAAAAAACATTACAGAAGAGATAAGGAAGACTCAAGAAGAGAATGATTTGAGAAAAGACATACTGTATTAAATTAGAAAAATTACTTACATAAGGACATGTATAAATTTAAATAATCCAAAAAAATTGAAGCAGTAATAGCAGCACTGTACGTCAAATTAATATACCATAAAGACAACCCGGACTTGTACTTGGTGCTTAAAGTGTATGTGACACGAAGACGGCGACGCAAGTGACAAGGTGAGATCAGCAAGGGACGGCGCAACGTGAAGTGAAAGTGAATAATGGAACAATAATTACAAGGTTCTGAATTCAATTTTCGACATTATAAAAATAATTTATACATCAATTTAAAGAACCATAAAGCCATCAGTTAAGCTGAAAGGTCGACGGCGTTTCGATCCTGATTAAATTGGGATCATCGTCAGGACAGGGTTGAATTATTCATCACAGTGCTAAATGGATGAAGGTTCTAGGCTAGGAAACGGTGGAGAAACAGGGTCCAATGTGATTCTGGGACTCGGTGACAGGGGGCGAGGGGCTGAATCCGGTCAGGGCAATCAAAGTCAGTGAATCTTGGTAGACGAGATTGAACTCGTGGCCATGAAGGCGTAGTAACTGGTCAGGTGTCAAGAATTTGTGAAATTGTATTCGGTTCAGTAACACGTAATTACTCTGCCCGGCAGAGTAATTACGTGTTACTGGAGTCCTGGTGATTGAGACGCCCTCCGGACGCCGTATTCATTAGGCAGTCCTGTCCGCCCCCCTCCCCCGGAATTTCTACATTCCTCCCTGATCGAGATAATCAGGATCATGGATCCCTCGTGACCTGTAATTTTTCATTTTCAAGTCTTTTCTTGTCGTATGTGAACCGAATACAATTTCACTAATTCTTGACACCTGACCAGTTACTACGCCTTCATGGCCACGAGTTCAATCTCGTCTACCAAGATTCACTGACTTTGATTGCCCTGACCGGATTCAACCCCTCGCCCCCTGTCACCCAGTCCCAGAATCACATTGGACCCTGTTTCTCCACCGTTTCCTAGCCTAGAACCTTCATCCATTTAGCACTGTGATGAATAATTCAACCCTGTCCTGACGATGATCCCAATTTAATCAGGATCGAAACGCCGTCGACCTTTCAGCTTAACTGATGGCTTTATGGTTCTTTAAATTGATGTATAAATTATTTTTATAATGTCGAAAATTGAATTCAGAACCTTGTAATTATTGTTCCATTATTCACTTTCACTTCACGTTGCGCCGTCCCTTGCTGATCTCACCTTGTCACTTGCGTCGCCGTCTTCGTGTCACATACACTTTAAGCACCAAGTACAAGTCCGGGTTGTCTTTATGGTATATTAATTTGACGTACAGTGCTGCTATTACTGCTTCAATTTTTTTGGATTATTTAAATTTATACATGTCCTTATGTAAGTAATTTTTCTAATTTAATACAGTATGTCTTTTCTCAAATCATTCTCTTCTTGAGTCTTCCTTATCTCTTCTGTAATGTTTTTTACATGCAAATTATTTGTCTTTGTCGAATGATACCAGTTGAGAGTTGTTGTTGTTTCTTACTTTTTTTTGATTAAACAATCACAGGAATTTGAAAGTGTGTTCATCTTCTCTTTGAGCACACCTTCTCCATTTCACTAAAACAAGAATGAGGTAAACCTTGTGAGCTATAAAGGTACTGCACCATTTTTTGTTTCTTCAACTCCCAATGTAGCCTCCTGGTACTAACAAGCAGTGCCTCACAAAAGCTTGTGAGCCTCAAATGGTTGTGATCCATGTATCTGAGCCACTTTTTTGTCAGATTCCCGTGCCTATTTCTAGTCCCATTACGACCCTAAACACAGGGACCCATCTATAGTGTCCTCCCCAGCCTAGATACATGTAAATGATTACGTCACATATGGAGCTTGGTATTACACGTCTTTACGCCTCAATGTGTAACCATTAGCTCAACATTCTAAATCATGAATACCATTAACCACAGTCGAGCACTAATGCCACAGTTCTACAGAGTCCATCAGGAACCAAAAGGGTCCCATCATCTCTAACTCACAAGACACTACATCTCCCCCCTCCATGTTAAACAAAAAGTACAAGTATTACATATATACATCACAACTCTTCAATAAGTTATCGCTGAGCGAGAATCAAATGCCCAGAAGGTGTCCAATGAGGCTGTGAATAGATAAAAGTGTCCAGCACTGGTGATACAGAGACAGGTGTAGCCAGTGGACCCTCAGAAGTCTCAATTGAAATATTCTCATTTCTGACATCTGGAGTTGGCGAATGATGAGGCAGATGCTTGAAATGAGACGAATGTAGGAGAATGGACTTTCCAGGACAGTGAGCAGTCACCATGTGTCCTTTACTAGTCACAACTTTAAATGGTTCAGCATCAAATGGAGCATCAGACTTGCATTTTCTCTTTTGTCTGACTATGACTCGATCTTCTTCTGCAATCACATCGGCGTTTGTCAAGATTTTCATCTTGAGCTTGTGACATAAATATGTTTGACGAAGTTTATCATCATTGGTTGAGCTTTCATTGGTCCATTGTGGCAACATGGTTGTCATGGCTCTCCCAAACATAAGGGTGGCAGGACTTTCACCTGTTGTTGAAAGGGGAGTCCATAGGTATGCACAAAGAGCAGAATGAAGAGCTGATTTGAGATCAAGCTTCTCCAGTGCAGCAAGCTGAGAGGTCTTTTTGAGGATGCTCATAAAACGCTCAACAACGCCATTTGCTTGTGGCTAAAGAGGTGTGCTTTTCTGATGTTTAACATTGAGATGATTAGGATAGGCTCTGGATTCTCGATTGTTGAAAGGGGGGCCATTGTCATACTTTCAAATTTAACTTTTCCCTGCAGGATCGATGACTCTGCAAACCTGCGACCGGTCTTGCAGCCACAGACCTCTGAAAACCCTGGGAGGACTGCTGCCTTTGAAAAAGACTCCAATCTCCCATGGACAGTGAACCTGTCCAGAAGAAATCAACTCCAAGGACCCCAAATTCAGGCGGACCCGCGTCTCTTGCCCACTGAGCATCTGACGCCCATGGCCCAGTGAGGTCTCCGCAGCAATCCTGATCTTCAGTCCAGCGTTGGCTCTCCTGATCTCTACAGCTGCGCCTGCAGTATGAATCCAGAGGCTCTCCATGACCGCGACCGGCTCAAGTAAGAAGACTGACATCGAAAGGCACCCCTGCACCCGAAGCCTCTGGGCCTTGGTGAGCTGAACCGTTGGTGTCCCAACGTCCCTCTACATCTCTACTTACCTCTGTTGTCATTGGTCTCCCTCCTGCGCCACGCCTGCAGCCTGTTTGCTAAAAGAAGAATCTCCATTGAAAAGCATTGGGAGCCCGATTTTGAAATTGTACCCAGACACCCTGTGCTGCTCGAGGTGTATGTTTGGAGCTTTCTGGGCCACCTCTGTGCTCGTCCCAACCGCCAAAGCTTGGCCCCTGCAACCGATCCACTTACCTACAAGCAGTGTGGCTCCAGGCACCCCCAGTCTCCGTTGAAACGCATTGGGCCAAACTCCGATTTTGACCTCTGCACCCGGCCATCCCTCTGCCACTGGTGGTAAAACTTTGGTACTCACCTGACCCTTGCCCCTTGCTGACCTTTGGTCCCGAAGACTGTAATTGTAAGTGTGCTACTTACCTGTTTAACCGCGGTATTGTTTTTCCCATAGGATAACATCGAACTGTTCTGAAAATATTCTCTCAATTTTTAAAAGTGAAAAGTATTTTCATCTAAAAACGTACTCACCTTATAGCGAAGATCTGGGTCTTAAAATGAAATACAAAGAATATTTTTAACAAATGTTTAAAAAGTTGGTGTGGATCTCCTTCTTGAGTAGTGTGTCCATTATTGGTCAAGGTTGTGCAATAAATGTCTTACACTCTCTGTGTTAGGCCTAAGGCTTCTCGACCACATTACCACTAATAGAGCACTTTGGGGTTTACACGGAGCCCTGTACACTTTCAGGAAACCCTTGGACTTTGTGCACAGTGTATCCACCTAGTGGCAATACCATATACAGTGGCTGCTTCCTAAAACTGTACCTGTAAATAATCATAAATAAGTACATACAGGAACAGAGGCTCACCTTGTTGGAACAGATATTGTAACAGTGCCTGCCCCACGGCTACATCACTGCGCTGTGCCAACTCTAGGCAGTAGTGCTGTGTAAAGGTATGACGGGTACTCGCAGTAAGGCATATTTTCTCCAGCGGAATGACTGCAAACAGGGCAGCTGAAGTGGACACTGCCCATGTTGATTGCACCTTTGCCATGAGTTATTTAGCAGCCTTCGAGAGGCAAAACTGGATGGGGGAAGAGATCCACCTTGCGAAGGTTGCCTTTGTATCAAAGTACTCAGTTGAGTTTGCCCATAAGATACTAACGGTCAGTTTTCTGAAGGTGCTTACTACAATGCAAGTAACAGTTTAGGCATCTTTTAAGCGTATGGAGAGATCTTTCTGCTGGTGGCGATAGATTTGGGAAAAACGTTCTTAATATAATAGGTTGGATGAGATGAAAATTTGGATTGAATTTTGGATTTGTTCTGAGGAGAAGCTGAAGTGAGCACCAACAGCAAAGCTACCTTCCATGTGAGAAACTTGAGATCTACTCTGTGAATGGGTTCAAATGGAGGTTTCATAAGCAGAGAGAGGACTACATTGAGATGCCATTCTATGGGAGGAGCTCGTACTGGAGGGAAAGCTCTGAACAGCCCCTTCATGAATTGTTTGATGATTCTTTTGGAGCAGAGAGACAGAGTGGAAAGAGCGTCTGTATCTTGATATCGCAAGATGCACCTTGATGGAGGCATGCACCAGACCTGACTGAGCAAGCGAAAGGAGAGAAGGTAGAATCTGTTCTTATAATGCCTCTAAAGGATGCAGATTGACTAGCTGACATCATAGACAGAACAGTTTCCATTTTAATTTGTTTTGATGGTGGTTTCCGCTCTTGCTTTTGCTAAACTATCCCTGCAGTCCTGAGGGATATTTAAATAACAGAATTCATTAAATTCAGGAGTCATGCACATAAGTGGAGAGAGGCTGGGTCTGGATGCAGAACTTGGCCCTGGTTCATCGTCAATAGAGCTGGCGTTGTCCGTAGGCGAATGGGATTGGACTCAGACAGCAGGAGAAGTTCAGTGAATCATTGTTCCACTTTCATTTTGTTAAGAACCTTTGGTATTAGTGGGAAGGGGGGAAAAGCGTATGCATAGATCCCAGACCATCTAATCAAAAAGGCATTCCCCCATGACCTAGCGAGAGGAGAACATCTGGAGTAGAATTAGAATTGGCATTTGGTGTTCTCGTTGGTTGCGTAGAGATCTAGTGCTTGCCGCCCCTAAAATGAGAATATTTTGTTCAGTTTCAACTGATTAAATTTCTACTTGTGATATCCATCCTTTGTTCTGCTGAGTGTGACTGCCAAGGTGTTGCTTGTGCTAGATATGTGCTCAGCTCTCAGAGAAATATTGTGATCCAGCTCCAGAGTTGTTGGGCTTCCTGGGAGAGTGCTAGCAATCTTGGGCCCTCATGATTGTTGACATAATGCATGCTGGTCGTATTGTCTGTACGTGCCAGCATGGATGACCCTTCTATCCTTGGTAGCAACTCTTGCAAGGTGAGAAAGATGGCTTTCATTTCTAGGCGGGTGATATGCATTGTTTTCCGAAGCACAGACTACTTTCATTGGATTTGTAGGTCCTGGAGATGACCGACGCAGCCGTAGATGGAGGCATGTGTAGTTATGATGAAGTAGGGTATTTGCGGCAAAAAATGTTAGGCCCTTGAAGAGATTGGAGATCTGAGACCACCACTCTAGTGTCCTCACCATCGTTGGGGGTGATGTTGATGAGGTTGAAGGACCCTTCTGTCTGGATCCACTGCTTTTGATGATGTTCTTGTAACTGTCATTTTCAGGCATGCAAGATGGACCAGATTTATTGCACAGGACATCATTTCTATCAGCAACTTGTGCAAGCAGACTTTCCTCTGGAACGTTTGACTGCCAGATGTGCTTGTCCTCATTGTCTGTCCAGCAAGAGAAAAGCTTTGTTTTGGATTGTAGTCATGTTGGAGACTAGAAACAGTATCCTCTGTTTCAGAGTAGTTGTTGACTTTTGATGGTTGACAGAGAGACCCAGCTTGCAAAAGAGTGAGGCAAGCTTTCATGGCTTTGGACGTTTGCAGTGGTGTTGGAATTTTTAGCAGCCAGTCGTCCAGATAGGGAAATACCTGATGGCCTTCCTTTCTGAGTATGGGAAAATGCAGAGAGCTGACTTGAGGCCGAATGGGAGGACTCTGAACTGGTAATTGGTACAGGCTACTGTAAAACACAGATATTTGCAGTGTTTGAGATGTATGGTAATATGGAAGTCCAGAGTTGTCATATAATCTCCCTGGTTTACGAGATGCAGGATATCGAAGAGAGTGACCATACGAAATGATTGTTTCTGCAAAAATATGTTCAACTTCCTGAGATCTAGAATGAGTCTCCATTCCGGATTTTGTTTTTGATTAAGAAAAAACAGGAGTTATAATCCATACCCTTCTGGGTGAAAGGAACTTTCTCCATTGCTCCCTTGGCAAGCATGATGAGGTCTTCTTACTTGAGTAAGTGAAGACACTAGGGTGCGCTCCCCTTGGCGGATCGTTAGGTGGTCTTTAGATAAACTTCAGGGTTTGACCACAGGCAATGAGGTCCAATAACTAAATAAAGAAAAGGGAGTCGGAGGATAGGAAGGTAGGTTTTTAGCCTCCTGTTACGATATGTCTACCAAAAGAATCCACAAGGATCCTAATAAAAACCTACCTAAGATTATGTACTCTGCAATTAGTAGAGTCCTATACTAGAAAAAAACACTTGTTTTTCTAGAGTCCCCTCACTCACCTAGGGTTGCCCCAGGGTGACATGCTTCATCATAGGGGTCCTCCCAGGCATCTACTGTCTGGGGCGTGCTGCACCTTTGCGAAATACGTAGGAACACTTTTTGTTTATACTATGTGTAGTGATGTGCTTGTGGAGTGAAATATAAAGTGAAAAAATTGGATAAAAATTACCTAGATAGTGAGCCCTAACTTTATTCTGCTCCTATCCGGTAAGTGTATATTAAAATGGGGCTAGTAACAGAGAACAGTAACCATTATGTGAAGCTGTCCCTATTTACTTGGTCGACATGTTTCGTGGTTACCCCAACCACTTCCTCAGGACCACACAAGGACCAGCCCTGCGTGTACCACTCCGTGCATTAAGAACACTCAGTTATATTTAAACTTTTCGCAAACGTGCTTGGTTTGCTACATACATACGATTCCCTTGTAACAAGAATTTCTTAGTTGCATTAGGTCGATGTTTCTGTATAAAGATATAATGACACATACGAATTAGTTACAAACCCTAGTCCACAGAATAGCGTGGACAGGGGACCAAAACCAACTTTCAATGCATTAAAGTGTCCTAAATCTTATATATCAAATAAAAAATCAAGTGCGTATTTATAAGTGCTCGAGTGAATTAGTGAAACACAGACATTTACACACACATACATACATACATAACATGAACACATGGTAGGTTACGTTGATAAAACCTACTTTTTTGGATGTGTTATTCTACTCCATGGTGTTGCTGGGGCGGAGAGGCTCTAGAAATCTAGATTAGGGAGTCAGATGTTATAAGAAAGAAGCTGATTCGTTAGCGCTCTGGGAATTCTTAGTAAAAAAGGGACAAATCCTAAAGAATTCGTCATGGTGGTTATTTACTCTATGGAATTTTACTTGTCTAGGAAGGAGCTCCAGCCGTAAAGTCTATTAGCTCCCAGGGACACCGCATATTACTGGGACACTACCGGAACTCCGTTTAAATGTCCCAGCAGGCGGGAAAAACGGGGCTTGTGAAGGATTCACAGGTGTGTGCACCCGAATGTTATCGGGCGCCATCTTGGAGTGGTGTGTTAGTTCCTCATACATTTCAAAAAATCTATTTGTCCAGCCATATCTACATGAGCGGTTTCCAATTATCAACGTTTGTAGCTTACAATTTTAAATGTAATATAGGTTCGTAACCGCAAACATTTATGGTAAATGTTATACGGAAGCATGATAATGGAAGAAAGACTATTGTGCCGCGATTACTTTGCGGGCTAACAACGTTACGAGGTATAGGCGACATTGTGACTCGGTATTCTTAGTAAAAAATACTCAGACGTAAAAGCGTCTTTTCTAATGCAACAGCGTCTACTCATGTATATCGGGCGCCATCTTGGAGTGGTAATTTGATGGTGTCCCGATAGTCATAAAAAGTTTATGAATGAGTTACTAAAAAAGAGTTACTAAAAAGGATGAATTACTAAAAAAGGGATAAAGAAAAGATAAGGGTCCTGTTATTTTTCATGCCAAAACCCAGAATTTGTCAATGAGGGAGATTTTATTCAATACGAATATTGGTTGTAACCTAAATATGCGTCCTATATTCAAGGGTAAATCTATCATATTAGTTTCAGCATACTCAATCCAAATAGTGTGTTATTGAGGTTGATGGTTTTGGTCAGGAGTAGTATATTTTATTGCTTGAGCTCTTTAATGATTACTGATTACTCATTTCTCATGCACTTCCACTTCTGGTTGCTATTATAAAAATGATCTTCCTCAGCGATTTAGTATATTCCACAGGATATTATCATTGAGGCCCTGGGTATCAGTACGTAATTTATAGACCCATCTTTGTTCTTTTACATGTAGTCGATGTTCAAGGTTGTCGCCAGGTCTAATTTTCTCAAGAATAATCCAGCGCATATCATTAGGAGAGTGTTTCTTCTCTAGGAAGTGGTTAGTCATTCTCGTGCTTGTCCTCAGACATCGGACGGTACTGCGATGTTCACTGATTCTTGTTGTGGTTTTTCTTGTAGTCATTCCCACATAGTGGAGATTGCATGAACAAGTGATTAGATATACTGTGCCGGTGGATTGGCAATTCGTGAATGTTCTGAGGTCCCAGGTAGCACCTGTATTAAAAGTGAATCTGGTGGTTTTCATGGTTAGATGGCAGACGCTGCAATTTCCACATGGGTGGTGGCCTTTAGGGAGATTACTTATCTGCTGATTGACCGGTTGGGTCTGTGGGCGTGTATGTACCAGAATATCCTTAAGATGTTGGCTCCTTTTGTGCGAAAACATTGGTATCGGTATATTGAGACCGCTACTGTTGAGGGTAGACCAGTGTTTCTTGACCACTTTTGCCACTTGATCAGACATTACGTTGTACGTTGTTATACAAATGGGGCGTTTAGGTTGTTCTGATATTTCTTTTTCATAGGTTTCCAACAGCGCTTCCCTGTTATTGTTGCCTGCTCTCTTTTGTGCTTGTCTTATTACAGTTCTTGGATATTTTCTTGGTCTTAGCTTCACTGCCAAATCTTTTGCTTGTTCTACATAGTCAGATTTTTCTGAACAGTTCCTTCTTAACCTCAGGAATTGTCCATAAGGTAAATTTGCTTTCAGATGTCTGGGGTGAAAACTATCGTATCTTAGAAGGCAATTTTTTGCAGTAGGTTTAAAATGGGTAGTTGTCCGCAAACCTTCATTGGAAGCATGTATAATGAGGTCAAGGAATATTAATTCAGATCTACTCATAGTATGCGTGAATTTTAAAAAACTGTCTTGTTCATTAAGCCAATTGAGGAAATCCAGCACTTCATTTTCATTACCTTTCCAGATCATAAGTACATCGTCGATGTATCTCCACCATCCTTGGATCTTACCTCGATGAGGGTTAACGTCATTTAAGATTTTGTTGGTTTCTAGATGGTAAACATAGAGGCCTGCCACACTTGGAGCAAAGGTGCTTCCCATGCTGGTACCGTGTTGTTGATTGAACATGAGATGCTCAAATCTGAAAAAGTTCTCTTGTAAGGCCCATTTGCAACATTCCAGTACAAAATGTTGTGGTGTCTTATATGGCCAGTCACTCTGGTATAAAGTTTCTTCCAGTATGTTCAAAGTCTCATTGTGCGGGAGACTCGTATACAGGCTTTCCACATCAAGGGAAACAAGAATGGTTTTGGTGGAATCGAATTCTAATTCATTGAGTAATACCAGAGCTGATTTGGTATCTTTGTGATAAGTACTAGTTCTTTGTACAATAGGACGTAAAAAGGCATCGGCAAACTTGGATAAGGGTTCTAAAATTGAACCTATACCGGATACAATAGGGCGTCCAGGAGGATTGTGTAATGATTTATGTATTTGAGGTATGGTATAGAAATACGGAATTACTGGGTCTTTGTTGATCAAAAAAACACCTTCTTTGGGGGTTATCCAGTCGTGGGTCAAAGCTTCCTCTACCATACTTGTGATGTTGACACGTAGCCGTTCCGTAGGGTCAGTCTCAATTTTCTTGTAATTGCGCTCTTCTGTGAGCAACCTTAGGCATTCATTTATATATGCTTCCGAATCTTGTATCACTACTCCACCGCCTTGGGCTGCGGGTTTTATGGTGATTGAAGTGTCATTAGCTAGTGCCCTTGTTGCTTCTTGTTCATTTTTGGTGGTATTGTGAAATACTCTAGATGTCGTGGGGTCCAAATCACCTAGTTCTTTAAGGACTCCCTTTTCAAAAGCCAGGAGCTCTACTGGTAGCATTGAAGGTAGAGGCGTAAATGTAGATTTTTTGTGTAAACCAGTATCTCCTCTCTGAGAATCACTAGGTTTGTCACGAAAAAATACTTCCAATTTTAATTTTCTAATGAATTCATTCATTTCACAGATAAGTGCAAATTTATCCAGCGTAGGAGTTGGTACAAACCCCAGATCTTTTTCCAGGATTTGAGTCTCAACTGGGTATAAGGTTTTTTTAGAGAGATTGACAACAATGCTTAAGGGTTGTTCATTGTTGGTTGGTCCGGGAAGCCCATGCTCCTGGTGTTCATTCGTGTAGATGTTAGGGGTTGAGCCCATTGGACATTGTTCTTTCCTTTTTGACGTCCTCTTTGTTGTCCTGTGCCTCGGCCTAAAAAAGGCCCTCTTTGATTTTGTCCTTCATTCTGGTAACCAGAATTCCAGAAAGGAAAAGGTTGTGGTTGGAATTGGTGAGGTCCCATCGTTGGGTCATATTAGAAAGGTGGGGCTCCAAAAGGTGGAGGTTGATAGTAGGGCCACCCATAGCCACCTCTACCTCTTGTAGAATTGTTACCCTGTCTTCGTCCTCTGCCATTATTCCTTCTTCCAGTACTGGAGTCTGAATTGTCAGACCCTGTATCCGATATGTCTGAATCAGTATTATAGCCAGCATTCCTATTCGTTGGTTGGTAGTCTTCCCTGGTGTAGGGGTAAACTTGGTCATGTTTGAAATTTTTCACATCTTTTTTATATTTCTGATATTTAGACTCCTTCAGAGTGATCTCGAAATCTGTCATTTCTTTATTCAAATCTTCTAGTCTTTTTCTTAATTCTGCTGGTGTCTGAAAAGTTTTTAGTTTGACTTCTATTGTATGTATTTCATCTTTGAGCTCATTGGCTAGTCTGGCAGCTGTTTTAATTATTAGGACAAGCCAGTCTCTCGTACAGTGCCAGGATATTAATGACCAGTCTTTTATGAATATTTTATCATTTTGAAAGATAAATGGTTCATTCTTTACAATAAGGCCTCAAGGAGCCGCGTTGGATCGTAAATATTCTGACATCTTGACGCCGTGCAAGATTGTTTTAACTTGATTACGTTTAAGTTCTGATAACTCGTCCCAACATTGAGTAGCTTCTGTACTGTCTCTGGGGTTAATACCAGAGAGAGGTCCCATAGTGGCTAGGACTCTCTCAACCTCCTCATCCGAGTAGGTTAATCCTGTAAACTCAGCCATGTGTCTAAGCTGTAGTGTGATTGAGTGTTGTTGTGAATCTAGTGATAACTTGTGAGAGGGTGTTAGGAACTCCCGCAGCTTTCGCTGTAAATATAACTAAATAAAGAAAAGGGAGTCGGAGGATAGGAAGGTAGGTTTTTAGCCTCCTGTTACGATATGTCTACCAAAAGAATCCACAAGGATCCTAATAAAAACCTACCTAAGATTATGTACTCTGCAATTAGTAGAGTCCTATACTAGAAAAACACACTTGTTTTTCTAGAGTCCCCTCACTCACCTAGGGTGGCCCCAGGGTGATATGCTTCATCATAGGGGTCCTCCCAGGCATCTACTGTCTGGGGCGTGCTGCAACTTTGCGAAATACGTAGGAGCACTTTTTGTTTATACTATGTGTAGTGATGTGCTTGTGGAGTGAAATATAAAGTGAAAAAATTGGAAAAAAATTACCTAGATAGTGAGCCCTAACTTTATTCTGCTCCTATCCGGTAAGTGTATAATAAAATGGGGCTAGTAACAGAGAACAGTAACCATTATGTGAAGCTGTCCCTATTTACTTGGTCGACATGTTTCGTGGTTACCCCAACCACTTCCTCAGGACCACACAAGGACCAGCCCTGCGTGTACCACTCTGTGCATTAAGAACATTCAGATATATTTAAACTTTTCACAAACGTGCTTGGTTTGCTACATACATACAATTCCCTTGTAACAAGAATTTCTTAGTTGCATTAGGTTGATGTTTCTGTATAAAGATATAATGACACATACAAATTAGTTACAAACCCTAGTCCACAGGATAGCGTGGACAGGGGACCAAAACCAACTTTCAATACCCATCTGTCTGAGGTGATCTTACGCCACTGGTGGAGGTAATTAGTAATGTTTGCTCCCATGGGAGGGGGGGAAGTGGAAGTAGCCGGTCCCTGATTTAGGTCACTGTTTTGGCCTGTGTATTGGCTTGGGGGGGTTGCTCTTCCATAGATGTGATTGTTTTGTATATGTGGCAGTTGGAGGTATAGTTGCTGATGAAAATGAGTTCTGTACTGAGAGTGAAAGGGCTGATACTGTTGGGAGAGTTGGTATCCTCCCATATAGGTTGAAAAGCCTCTTCCACATGCCCCTTGAAAGGGCATCTTCCTGAATTTCAACATACCAAGTGACCTGGCTGTGTCTGTTTTGTGGGCCAATAGATTATCTATGCACTTCCCAAACAGTGACCCTCCATTGTAGGCCATAACGAGAATTTTTGACTGGACTTCTGGTCTGAACGTTGTAGTTTTTAGCCAGCCCTGTCGTCTTAAGACTGCTGCACCGGTTAGTTCGGAAAAAACAGTGGATGTTATGTCCATTGCGCAGTCTAGGATCTCAACTGACGCGCACACACCCTCTTGTAGTATTTTCCTTACCTCCGATTTTCTATCCTTAGGTCAGGCCTTAGGTCAATGAGGTCCCCAATGTTGGACCATATCTGCCTATCATAGCCACCAGGATTGCTAGCGAACTGGCCGCACAAACTGTGATGGCAGACATGGCAGAGAACCTCTTACCTATGTTGTCTAACCACCTGCCCTCTTTATCTGGTGGCGTAGATATAGGAGTTGAAGGATTTCTAGAGCGGCATTGCGCCGCCTGTGAAATGACTAAGGCCGTTTTGGGATGTTCTGTCAGGCAGTAGGGAGAATCTTTTTTAGCCTTGCATTTTCAATTTTTTTGAATTTCAAAGAAATGTATTGGAAAAAATGTTTGAAACAAAAGCAACAGGGGAAAAAACAATACAGATTATGCATAGTCAAAAGCAGAGAGTTTGAATACATGTATAGGTTTGGTAGGGGAGACCTAAACAGTAGTAATCAGATGTCAGATCAAGACGGGTCACATCAAAGTAGCACTGGATAAAATATACAAAATACATAAACAGTAATTAATAAAATCAGTAAATAAAGAAAACTCTTTTAGACTACATGGAATCATGGTAACCGAAATATTACTACAGATATACCTTTTATGGATCGGCCAGTGAATACAGAGATCTGTGGGCTGGTATCAGTTGCCACTGAAGTTCGCATAACTAACCTAGTAGGGCAATAACAGATATGATTCAGGAAACATATGGTATGTAAAGCACTCCTCACATACAAAAGGTTCATGGAAGTTTGGTGGTGGCAAAATAGTTGTCTAGCAACTTCCATAGAGAGGTGGTACATGATTTCCATGGAGAGCTTTGGAGGGAAATGTTGTCCGCCCCAATCAGGTAAGTAACCCAATTTAACCAGTAACGAAATTAGGTGGCTGTTGTGTTTTTCCAATTAGTAAGCACTGATATATAGGCTGCAGTTAGAAGAATGGCTACCAGGAGGCTATCGTTATGTGAATTGATTTGTGGGTCTAGGAATCCTTGAATTAGGGAGAGGAAGTTTATTTCTAACTGGGCTCCAACTTGAATAAAGAATCCTAAAATGGAGAGACCGCACTACAATGAAAGAGAAGGTGGGGGGAGTTCTCCTATCAGATCGTTGCAGTTCCAGCAAGAGGGACAGCTTGTGAAGTCAGGCAAAAATCCAGTGTCCTGTGAAGGAGCCAGTATTTCATCTGGGAGAGAGAAGGAGCAACTTTGTGGGAGACAACTGACTTCCACATTAGGTGTCAAGAATTTGAGGAAACAGACTCAGAGGGGTCCCACTTTGTTTGACGTTTTGAGACCAAGTTAGTAGATTTAGATTTTAAGAAGTGATAGAACTGAGGGACGTGGCCAACAACATGGGCGAGTAAGATATGTCTCACACGAGCTCCGGCCGGAGTTACTAAATCCCACCTGGATCCTGCAGTTCACTAACTGTTAATTCAGCCAATATCCTGTCGGGAGAGCCCCCCCCACCCTCTTGGCAATGGATGGCCCATATGGCCAGGTACTACCTACACCCTTCCTCCCCACTCAAGACCCGTGACAGGAGAGAAGTTTCTGGATGCGGGGGGCGTAACACCCCCCGGCCGTATTTATTAAACAAAGATTAATAAACATTTATCACAATTACCATATTTACATTATGTAGCAGAAAATATACTTTACACTGATTACAATTGATAAGTACAGATGTCAGATGGCTAACCTTAACATAACTCTAATACAAAGGTTTCCTATCCATATCTAAACATATCTTTAATAATCATTACAATCTTTATTTTCTGCGTACCTAATAGAGCCTATGGCAAGGTCACTAACTGGTGTCAGATCCTTATAAATTTCTAACCATGCCCTCCAGCCGGAGTGCGCATGCGCAGAGGGCCCGTTCACCGTGAGGGTACTCCCCCCCCCCCCCGGTTACCCCGTACGCTTTGTACCTGATCTCCATAAAGGGGCCCTTGCAGCTGTGTGCCATTTACTGGCGCCGTTGTTCACATGCGGGATGGCCAACCAGCCTAGAGAAAGCGTGACTGCCTCCTCCCTCGCACCCAACTGCCCCTGGAGTTCTAGGAGAGACCACTTGTCCCTCCCACTTGGGCGACCCCATTCGGAAATGGCGCCGCCCCCTAAGGACCTTAAATTTACTGCTCACCAATCATGACCTTACCGCCACAGGCTAGCATAGTTGACCGACTATCTAGCCTCCCCCTGTGCTCACTAGAAGGTCATCCCATGCGACTAAGGCCCCCCAACCACGCCAAGATATTCTCTAGGAACACCTCATTGCCTACTTTGGACAAGTGAACGCCGTCTTTTAAGAAGCACGGTTCACCCCTAATGCATCCATGGGCGATGGTCTGTAAATTGGGAGCCCTGAAAAGTCTCTCAGTCTTGTTATTTATTCTCCTCGCGGAGTGATTCAAAGCCTTGACAGATTCCCCTCCCCTCCATTGGAATCGGGGTATCATCTGCGACCAACCGATAGTGCAGCCTTGACAAGTCTTGGCTAACCAGCCTATTTCTGTGACTATAGTTTCCACCAACCCTCTTCCTCCCAGTCTTTCTAGATCGTTTCTCCCCCCCCCCCCCAAGTGCAGTATGATTATATTGGGAGGAGGACCACCCTTCCTTACTAAGTCCCGTATGATACCCCTGAACTGACTAAAACAGAGCCCCCCTTTTCCATGACATGTTATTTCAAACCCCGCCTGCCGTGCTCTGTCCCTATAATTTCCTGTAGAGAAAAAGTTAGACAGACGCCTTACATATGAATGACCTACAATCCAAACTGTCAGTGGTCTTTCCTTTGGTGGAGATGGTCTTTGCGTTGCCAACTGTCGCTGTTGCGGTGTCCTCAGTTTCCCCCCTGCATGACAGGCTTGAGAAACTGTAAAGGAAGCAGAGAAAGAAACATGCATCAGCGTTCTGTGAACTATCTCACTCACAGCATGTGTAATCGCACACATCGTTTATAACAATTGGAAGCCCATCTCCCGATCCTCTGTACGTCACTGTTCGGCAGACCCCTGGCTGTTGCTTCAGTGGCAGCACCTATCCTAAAAGAGTGGGTTCCAAAACTGCCTGGATTCAGACCTGCCTTTTGAATTGCCATGTCCAATACTCTTTTGAATTGAAAGCGTGTCAGTGGGACCCCATCCGCATGTATCAGAAAAGGCCCCCCTTTGTCACGTGGTCTAACCTGCAGGTAGCCCTCCACATGTGAAAGCGGACAGCATGGGTTACCTTGTGCCCGGTGTAGCGCTACCCCATTCCCCGGGCATCCTGATCGGTCTTGGACTTCTTAATTGATATTAGTAAGGTGTCGGCCTTCACCCTAAAGCTTGCTTAATCTCCACAACGGCCCCCACAACGCTAAGGATGCCGGGCCTCCACCTTGGGGGTGCCCAGGAGTGGATACCTCACAGGGAAAGCCAGGATGGGTTCCACAGCGGTATTCGTACAAGCGCCTTGAGACCCTTGCGGGTGAGTAGTGCGCTATACAAGTATCAATTTACAATTTACCCGAAGGCAGTTCAACTGTAGGCCGCCGTGTAGATCCAGTTTGTTTTGGGCCACTAGTTCCCCAATCCTGAAAGCTCCGTAAATGGCCAATGAAAATGCTGCCGCGAATAACCATACTTCCCCTGATGTGCTGCAAATTGCGGGGAGGGTCGCTAGTAATGACGTCAGGAGCTCCACCCCAATTGGCTGCCTTGAGTCTGGGGCCGACCCTTGGAGGCGTTGCCAACCTTTTAGAGCCTTCCTCACCGTAAAACTATTAGTGGGATCCCCTTTGTCGCTAATCAGGGCAAAGGAGATCGCCGCCACATGCCGCTTAGCTGCTGCAGCAGAACGCCCATCGCTTTTTAAACAACCCAGGTACTGAAGGAGTGCCCCAGTGTCGTGCCACCTCTCAGCCCACCCCCTTCCCAAGCATGAACAATATTGCCAGAACGCCCCTTCGTATGCTTTCCTGGTCCTGGGTGCTAGGCTAGCTGCCACAAGGTCTGGTGCCCCCACCTACCGATCTGCCAGAGTCGTTCTGGGAAGAGGGTGGCATTCTCTGCTGCTGCTGGGAGGTGAGCCCTGAAAAACTGCATCTTAAAGCGAGAAAGTGCATCAGCAGCATGATTAAGGATACCCGGCACGTGTTTCACCCTAAACTGTACATTCAATTTCATGCATGTGAGAACAATCTCCTTCAAGAGGCGGAGAATCATCTTACACCGGGCTGGTTGATGCATTCAACGACTGTCATGTTGTCTGACCAGAAAACTACTGACTGATTACGCAATCGTTCTGGCCATACAGTCAATGCCACCCAGAAGGGGAAGAGCTCAAGGAAACCACTGTTACCTGGTAAGCCCCTCTCCACCCACCATGCAGCTCACCGTTGTGCCATCCACTCGGTACAGAGTATGGCACCAAATCCCTCGCTGCCCGATGCGTCAGTCATTAAACCCAACTCCGCGGAGGCAGTGGACGGACCGGGCCACACTACTCTGCCATTGAAATCCTGCAGGAATGCCATCCAAATACGCATGTCCTGCCAAACCTCAGCTGACAGCCTTGTGTGGTGATGTTTCTCCCTGAGCCCAGTCATGGCCTGAGAGATGGATCTGGAGAAAGGTCTAGCCATCTGGATAACACTTAAAGCAAAATTCAGTTGCCCTACTGTCTGCTGCAGCTGGTGTAGTGTAACCTTCTCTTTGCCCAAACATAGCTGTAGAGCAGCTCTGAACTTGTTGACTTTGTCCGTGGGTAACCTAAAGCACCTCTGAATGGAATCCAACTCAATGCCCAGGAACACTATCGTAGTTGCTGGCCCAACTGTCTTTCCCGGGGCCAAAGGGGCCCCCAAAGCCTGCATGAGCACGCAAAATTTCTGAAGCGCCCACCCACACTCAGGTGCATCCCGTGTCCCCAGGATAAGAAAGTCATCGAGGTAATGCATACCCACTGGTGTCCTGTCTTCTGTCTGAAAACCCATTCCAAGAATGAACTGAACTTTTCAAAATATGCACGTGACACAGAGCAGCCCATTGGCATACACATATCCATATAGAAATTTCCTTGAAATTTAAAACCCAGCAGATGGTAATCGTCCGGATGTACTGGGAGTAATCGAAAGGCTGATTCTATGTCAGACTTTGCCATCAATGCTCCCGGGCCCAAACCCCTGAGAATCTCCACTGCCTGGTCAAAGGAAGCGTATTTTACACTGCAAAACTCACCATCAATTGCATCATTCAGTGAATCTCCCTTAGGGGCTGACAAGTTGTGTATTAGCCTGAATTCTTCATCCACCTTTTTGGGCACTACCCCCAATGGGGAGCAGACAAAATTCTCATCAGGAACTGACTCAAATGGCCCTGCCACCCTACCCAGGCGCAGTTCTTTTGCAATCTTTTTGGCGACTATACCTGGACTGGCCCGAGCAGAGAGTTGGTTCTGGCACTCGGGTGTTCCCACATAGTTTGTAGCCGGTAACCTAAAACCGTCCCTGAAATCCTCCAACAGAGTTCTTGCTGTGAGGTGGCAGGGGTATTTGTTGAGCCATGGTGTCAGTGCCGTTACATTAATGGGGGACCGTGCTTTGTGCGGGGTCACCACGTCACTCCTGCTTCCTCCTCCCTTTATCCTTTGAGTTTTTTGAGGCATTTAGATTCGGGGTGTGATGGATTGGCACATAAGGAACACGCATGCTTGAACCTGCACTGACCCTGTGGTCTGGTGCAAGTCCGCCTGTTGAAATCCCAGCACGTCCCTTTCCTCCCCCCAGTGGCGTTTGAATTATTGGTGTAACTTGTGTTACCCTGCGCACGAAAGTGCTAAAAGGGCTGAGAGGAATGGCTCTTTGTGTTACTATATCCCTCGCCCCCAAACAGACCCAACCATGATATTGTGTCAATTCGGTCCCATGACAGTGATGGGTCGGATGCCTTAGCCACCCTGAAATTCTTGTCATATTCTAACCACCCACCCCCTACAAATTTGTCATGGGCCAGAACTATCCTGTTTTGGTAGCAAGCCATCTGCACCTGCAAATTTGGAAAACGTTCCGCTGTGACTGCCATAAATATGGAAAAGGCTCTGATCCAGTTGAGTAGGTTTTCTTCCACCCTGTACTTCAACATCTCACTGGCCCATTCCATGGGAAGCATATAGTCCTTGTTCTTCCTTGCCTCTTCCCTTTTCCTTTCACAGATCAGCAACGAAAACATGTTAATATATTCCCCAGCCCAAATTCTGTTCTTCAACTCAAGAGAAACATGCCTGCCTAAGAATTCACGCTCAGTGCGGGACTCGCGAACGCCCAACATTGGCAATGCTGGCAGCTTACCTGTTGCGGGGGTCCCAGGAGCGTTCTGTTGGTTCCCTGCTGCTGCACCGGGAACTGACAATCCCTTGCACACCAGAGTGCCGGTACTATCCCCTGCAATGATAGGTAATGGGGCAGCTGGCCCATCAACGATTTGTTCCTTGGGCCCCGTATTAAACTGAGACACAATTCGCGTTGCTTCTGCTAAAGCATCGGTACCCAACTCTTTCGCCCCCACCGCCGGAGCGAGAATGCCTGCCTTGCCCAACCATGGAAAGATTGCCGCCAAATGTGACACTATATCTTGAGGGAGCCCCCCCCCTGGCGGTGTCTCCCCTCCGGGTGTTGGTAAAGGAACAGCGACCGGGATGCCCGTGACTGGCACCCCTGGAGGGGCGGGTTGGGGCACTGGGACCACAGGGCGAGCTGGCAATGTAGGGGGAGCCAGTATGGGCACTGGGATCGCTGGCAGCTCTGGACGCAGGGGTGGGGTCTGTGGTGCCACAGGTGGTGCAAGTACTGGTGCTACCGGAGGGGCTGTTGACGGGACTGGTGCCATTGGGCTCTCTGGTCCTGGTACCGGGACAGGCACTGGGGTAGGTGAAGCAGGGTCGTTATGACTGGGGACCTGGGGAGTGGGTGGAGCTAGTCCCTTCCCCCGCGCTTCTTAGTTCTCACCCTTTTAGGGATTGGAGGAAAAGCAGCCTTGGGGGGGCACATTGGGGCGCCTAGCCCTCTCTCCCCGTCCCTCCTGCCGCTCAACTTTCTCCCTGAGGTTAGCAAGATCCTGTCCAATCTCAGTCACTTTCCTCATCATTTCCTCCATCAGCCTCTCCATACGAGAGCCCTGCTCCCCCTCTTAGCTTTTCCTGCGATTTAGGCAATAGAAACTTAAAAACCCCCACAAACGCACACTAAATTCAACACTTGCTACAAACTTTGATCTACAGCGGTAGCAATGGTGTGAACGGAGGGTAGTTTTAATGTATGGGAACAAAGCAGCCCTCAGATATTATGAATGAGCTAACAAAATTTCAGCACACAGCTAGAATGTGCCCCCTTCACAGGCTAAGTAGGCTGACAATCACAGTAAAACCACAAAGAAGTAAAAATCACAGTAAAACCACAAAGAAGTAAACAGCCCTGCATAAGAATTAACTTTGGTTTAGCTTACTGAGACCCCAAGCAAGGGAAGAAATCAGGCATGGATTAGCAGGGCAATATATGCAAATAAATACCCCCAAAACCGGTCAGGCTTTGTTCGATTTGCACAGTTACAAAACCAACTGTTAAAACTGTCACAAGATTATGATGGCTGCCCCTGTTGAAAGATATCAGCGCATTTATACATGCCAAACATACCGGTAAGAATGCCCAGCCGTATTATCGCTGCGCGCGCTGCAACCGACAAACAACTGACGCGCGGAGAGCAATCTCGCCTTCGCGCTTTAAATTGGGTAATCCCCGGGTCCGAGAAAACTTCACTACAAGCCTCCACCGCGCGGTGAGCAATACCCCCGTAACTCAATGCAGGCAAATCCCGTCTCGGCCGTAGTTATTAAGCGGTAAAATTGCAGGGAGAAAGCAAGCTGCTAACTAAAATCACTGCGCGCGCTACTAAGTTCCGACGTGCGGTATGCAAAAACTATTATCCTCGACAATATCGACCACCGTTACTATGCAAACCGGAGGGGTGCGCGCTACCGCCGGTACTTGCGCGACCCCAACCGGGTACCTGCTACCGAGCTCCTGCTCGCCTGCTCTGATCGGAAGAGCCCTCGCCATCCAGCGACTCCCTGGATGGATCGGCCCCGAATTCGCCGCTGTCTGTGTCCCGCAGCAGACGATGGCCCACTCCTTCCTTGCACTGCAGCTGCCCGACGATGACGAACACCAACCCGAAGGGACTCGAACCTCGCCAATAACAGTCCTGCAGACCTGAAAGAAAAAACAAATCAAAAGTTGAAGCCTCCTAGCGAGGCTTGGGGGCAAGCTGGGGAGCCAGAAGAAAAGAGGCAGATTCCTGAGCTCCCCAGCCCTTTATAGCCCTTGATGGCCCAGCCAGGGCTACTGGCCGCACGTTGCCCTTTCGCGCGACCCAGAAGTGATTCAATCACTTCCGGGTCGCGCCTTAAGGGCCAGGACCTATGGGGGAAGGAGGCGTGCCTGCCGCGTCACGAATGTGCGCGAGAGGCACGCCTCCTGTTCCAGAGGAGGGGGCCGGCTCGACCGCCATACCTTTGGCATGGCCGATGCCGGCCCCGCCGTTCTAAGACCACTGGGGAGGCGGTCACGAGACGCCGACCGGCCCCACCTGGGAGGAGAGCAGATTGGGCCTACCCATGGCTGAGAGGTGAAAGATCCCGAGGCGCTGAAGGGGAGGAGGCCTGCCCATTCCGCATCTGAGCGAGCTCCGAGGTGGATCGAGAGCCAGCCCGTGCAGGGGAGAGGAGCCGCATGGCCGCGGCCCGTATGCAGCACCCTGTGCTGAGGAAACCCTGTACTGGGTGACCTGGTGGGCCCGACAAACGGCTCAACTTAAAGGATTCCAACGGCTGGGAAAGGGAGGCTTGGAGGTTACGCCTCCAGCCTCCGGGTTTTAGAACGGCAGTAAGAAGTGGGCCACACCCCATACATCAGACCCAGGTGGCAAATACCTGAAGAACTGTGGACCGAGTGGCCTGGAGAGCCTGGCTCGGGCCCTGTGGGTGGAGACCAATGACCCTGTTGAGGTGGAGATTTCCCTGTCCCCACGCTGCCTATGTACAGGGGAGAATAGTCTGGGACAGGGAAGAGGCCTGCCCGTCCTAGCTCCTGTTCAAATCGAGACCTTGGCTGCGCAGGTGAGAGCAGCTGCGACCTATAAATTCTACCTAGATTATATAAGCCTTGGACAGGGCCCACAGAAACAATCTATGCTTCGTGGGTTTTCAGGAAGGGGTAGAAGGGATGAACGCTCCAGATTTCCTGACCTCATGGTTAAAGAATATCATCTCACCAGACAAGTTCTCCTCCTGCTCTGTGATTGAATGGGCACATGGGCGCTAGGCACCAGGTCCCCACCGGGCGCACCTACCCGGGCCATAATAGCGAGATTCCTTAATGTTCTAGGCAGAGACATGATCCTGCTAGAAGCCCGGCGGCTAGGTGAGATTAGACACACCAACTAGTTGTGATGTGCAGTGCCAGAGGTGAACCTCGGACTCTGTTAAGGCGAAGCTTGGGGCTCATTCAATTCGATATATTCTCCTGTTCCCAGCAAAACTCAAAGTTATCTTTATGGGCAAAACGCACTTTTTGCAGTCACCCGAGGAGGAGGAGTGGTCCTGAGTGGAGGAAAGACCGGTCCTACGACCGCCCGGGATGACACTCAAAGAGAAATGCGCGACAGCCAGAATGGAGAACAGACCCAGGGGCTTGCTGAGTAGAAGGAGGAGAGCAGAGCAACGATAGAGACGCACTGCTAGGGGATCCCCATATGCGCTGCGAGGGGCCGGACGACATGGATGAGATGGCTCGGACTTTGGGAAACCCTTCAGCACGAGGACACCAAGAATCATTTGATGACCCTAGTCCGAGGGACTCCCATACGGAATCAGAGAGTCGGTGATGTCGTCGGGAGACGAGGCTCCGCATCGACTTCCCACCGAAATTGTGGACATGGAAACTGAAAGGTCTCCCCAACGGGAAGAAGCTACTGACCATAGGAGCGACGGACATGCAGGCTGCACCAGGAACGTCTCCTTTCCCCGGTTTGAGACTTACCCCCAGAGTAAACACGGTCACAGGTCCTTTGAGGGCCTGAGATTTTGCTTAATAAGCTGTTTTGTTTCATGCAGTGAGAGTTTGAACTCATAGTGTTAAGTTTAGAATCCAGGGTCGCCGACAGACCTCTCCTTCTCTTCTTACATACAGTAGGTCATGACTGAGATTTAGTGTGGTGAGAAGGTTGTGAGGGTGGCGGGGGGCGGTCGGTTGGGAAGGGAACAGGATAGTTGTATTCAAGGTTCAGGTTCGTCACTCGGGTCTTGATAGACAGCTTACTTGGAGCCCACAACAGGGTCTCAGAGCAGTAATACACACGACATTCACAATTCAGTGGAATACACCATGCACATGGCGACCCCCATAGATAATCAGGCCCTCACGCTCCTGACGTGCAACGTGAACGGTCTTGGTGACAGGATAAAAAGAGGACTGGTCTCACGATATATTAAACGTTTACACTCAGACGCAGTGATGCTTCAAGAAACACATTTGCATGGTACTAGATCTAGATTCCTTGGCAAAGGGTCATACGTGGTACTGGAACACGCAGGTTACACATCCGGGCCCTGAGGTGTGACTATTCTAATAAAAAGGCACCCCACTTTGAGATATCATGCACCTGGACGGACACATATGGTACATATGTGGGAGTGTCGAGTACATGGGGCCGATGTGAGTTGAATCTCATCTGTGTCTACACCCCGCCTAGATTACAAATGCAAAAAGAACTATTGATGGACAGAATGCAGAACAATGTCATACATTCACCCCAGTACAGAGATCTGGGCCTAAATCCATCGTTTTTTTCCCTCACCATGCCATTCCAGTCTTGACCCTGTGTCCAATGGGAACAGTCCAGCCCGAACTGCCAGGCCAGGTCCTCTCTGGACTGGAAACAAGCATCCTAGGACCGGTTTCGGGGTTTCACCCCCTTCAGCCAGGATAGCTTGATTCCAGTGGCATGGAGAGCACGGGACTCACTTCTGAGCATACCCGTCCCACGGGTGACAAATGCAAAAAGAACTATTGATGGATAGAATGCAGAACAATGTCATACATTCACCCCAGTACAGAGGTCTGAGCCTAAACCCATCGTTTTTTGGCTCACCATGCCATTCCATGGGAACAGTCCAGCCCGAACTGCCAGGCCAGGTCCTCTCTGGACTGGAAACAAGCATCCTAGGACCGGTTTCGGGGTTTCACCCCTCTTCAGCCAGGATAGCTTGATTCCAGTGGTATTCAAGGTAGCCTGGCTGATGAGTGTTATGAACCCGAAACCGGTCCGGGGATGCTTGTTTCCGATCCAGGGAAGACATGGCTTGGCAGTTCGGGCTGGACTGTTCCCATGAGGCACAGGGTCAGACTGATTTGCATATGGCCATGTCTGAACTGGGGTGGCGGAGTGAGGTAAAGAATGATGAGGGATTAAACCCAGATCAGTTGGCTGGGGGTGAGTGCTTGCAATGTTCAACACTCCGTCCATCATCACCTTTGGTTTTGCTTTGTTCGCCCTAAGTTGGCAGGGTATACCCAGACGTGGGTCCCTTGCTCACTTTGCCACTGGATTCAAGATAGCCTGGCTGATGAGGGTTATGAACCCGAAACCGGTCCCAGGATGCTTGTTTCCAGTCCAGGGAAGACATGGCTTGGCAGTTCGGACTGGACTGGATCGTTCTTTAGCTCACTTTGCCACCCCAGTTCAACATAGATATATGCAAATCAGTCTTGACCCTGTGCCTCATGTGAACAGTCCAGCCCGAACTGCCAAGCCATGTCTTCCCAGGACCGGAAACAAGCATCCTGGGACCTGTTTCGGGCTAACAGCCCTCATCAGCCAGGCTAGCTCGAATCCAGTGGCAAAGTGAGCAAGGGACCCACGTCTGGGCATACCCTGCCAACTTAGGGTGAACAAAGCAAACACAAAGAGATGATGGACGGAGCGCTGAAACTTTTCAGACACTCACCCCCAGTCACAAATCTGGGTTGAATCCTTCATCGTTCTTTAGCTCACTTCACCACCCCAGTTTTGACATAGCTATATGCAAATCAGCCTTGATCCTGTGCCTCATAGGAACAGTCCAGCCTGAACTGCCAAGCCATGTTCTCATGAGGCACAGGGTCAAGACTTATTTTGATATGGACAGGTCTAAACTGGGGTGGTATGGTGAGCCGGGTATGCCCAGACGTGGGTCCCTGGCTCACTGTGTCACTGGAATCAAGCTACCCTGGCTGATGAGGGGTGAAACCCTGAAACCGGTCCTAGGATGCTTGTTTCCGGTCCAGAGAGGACCTGGCTTGGCAGTTCGGGCTGGACTGTTCCCATGAGGTGCAGGGTCAAGACTGATTGTCATATGGTCAGGTCTAAACTGGGGTGGCATGGTAGCAAAAGAATGATGGATTTAACCCAGATCTCTTGACGGGGGGTAATATTTTGAGTTGGTCTGCATTCCATTCATCAATTGTGTCTCTTTTGCTTACCTTAAGTAAAGTGTATGGAGACCTCGATAATAACAAGCAGATAAGGTCCGAAGTGAGCGATAATAATAAGCAGATAAGGTCCGAAGGGAGCGTTCCAGTGTATTGCACTGGACGCACAGGGGCTAGGAAATGCCCAAAGTTAACGATCTGGTGAATAAAAAATGGGGGTCTAGTTCAATAGCAATTTCTAGTAAAATAATACTAGACTGTCTATATATAAAAGTGCAATAGGACCTCACCTTGGGTAAAGCGATGCGAGTCCTCAACAAAACAAGCAGGTAGGATCCAGAGTAAATGCTCCAGTGTATTGCGCTGGAGGCACAAGGGAATTCCCAGGGCCAAGTAGGGCCCAAATACGAAGATCTATTTGTGGAAAAACAAGGGGTCTATTTCAAAAGTGGTATCTAGTCAAAATCACTAAAATCAAAGTAGTCTGTATATTGGAATATAATGGGAGACTAAGGTCGGGGGCCGATGCTGTCCACCCCATCACGCGATAATACTGCAGAGAGACAAGTGCACCCATCATGTTCTGATATCAAACCAAGATGCTTAAGCAGCACTAAAGTGACCTCCATTAGTGCTGGAAAAAAGAGAGACCAACCGCGAGGCAGTTATGGCCACCATTGAACTAACAGGAGGATACTTGGGCTCAATAATGGTTCTTGTTCCCCTACGAAGTATGTCTGAGGGCTTGTGATACCCATCGATGCTTGGTTCTTTTGCTCACGGACTAATTTCTCTTGCATGGGCAAAACTGCTTTGTTTTTAATATGAGAGTCTTGACCAGTAGAAGTTCTTTTGACTGCCTCACTTAATATAATCACTGCCATCCCCTCACCCCTTTTTTTTTGGTACATATAGCTATTTAATATATGTTTTCCTACATTTTCCATGATTTGTTGACATTTTCCTCCCTGAACACACCTTTCCCTCTACACCCGCGATGGGTCTCTCTTTTTTCCAGCACTAATGGGGTCACTTTAGTGCTGTTTAGGCATCTTGGTCGGATACGAGAATATGATGAGCACTCTTCTGCAATTTTATCGCGGGATGGGGGCAGATCGCATAGGCCCCCCACCCTAATCTCCCATTATATTCCAATATACAGACTACCTTGTTTTTAGTGATTTTTATTAGATATCACTTTTGAAATAGACCCCTTGTTTTTCCACAAATAGATCTTCGTATTTGGGCACTATTTGGCCCTGGGAATTCCCTTGTGCTTCCAGCGCGATACACTGGAGCATTTACTCTGGATCCTACCTGCTTGTTTTGTTGAGGACTCGCTTCGCTTTACCTAAGGTGAGGTCACAGTCCTATTGCACTTTTATATATAGACGGATTACTTTATGTCTAGTATTATTTTACTAGAAATCGTTGTTGAACTAGACCCTCTGTTTTTATTCACCAGATTTTTAACTTTGGGCATTTGTTAGCCCCTGTGCGTCCAGTGCAATACACTGGAACGCTCACTTCGGACCTTATCTGCTTGTTGTTATCGAGGTCTCACTATGCTTTACTTAAGGTGAGATCACGGCCTTAGGGCGCTTTTATAACCCATGGCTCTCCCTTGAGCAATGAGCATGGAATGTGTTGCTTTTCCTGCTTGGCCTTTGCTCTGTCTCTAACTCTATGTCTGTCTGCCCCACGGCACATGCAACCTTTATGCTTTTCCATTGACAACACCCTGATAAAAGAGCCAATGCAATTGAGACGGGTTTTGTCTCATAATATGATTACCATCTATTGTGTTTCATCTGGACAAGACTTTTAACCTATCACGCTAGTTATGTATTTGCGACTTCGGTCTGAACTTTTTATGCCTTTGTTATTTGGATTATGTCTTTATACGTCTAAATGTCACTTTTTATTTAGAGGTGTTGTTCGGTCCTATCACATCTTATTAGTGTCTTAAAGTGTGCTGTTTATTTATATGCTTCACAGTAGTTTCTGTCCAAGTCCTGTGCCTCTTGTGTAATGTTGTTGTACTGAATTTTATTTGTAATTTTAGCGTTTTGATTTGGTGTCCTTTTACATGTGATTTTCAGCCCTGATGAAGTTCTCCGTGAGAGAAAGAAACGCGTTGGCTGAGCTGAATGTGTCATTAATATCTGGGAAATATCAATTGGAAATAAAGACGTTAGATACTACAAGATTGCCTTGGACTTCTTTTGCCTGGTGCACGCCCACTTGTAATTGTACTTTCAGGATCTGGGATACAGAGGTACCACATAACAGCTGGTCCCGGGTTCTCAGTGCACAGGACTTTTGATTTGAGAAAACTGGCATGAGGTGCAGAACTATCAGTCCACCGTTGAAGCTTTGCTCTTTATAATCTACTCGGATATGTCAATATTAGTAGCACGAAGACGCAAAGAATATGTTGGAATGAATTATAAATTCAAACGCTACAAAGCTCTGTCTGGGATAATACAGCAATCTAAGCTAAAAGTCCTGTATAAAAGGAGATCATATCTATTCCAGTCTGCAGAGTAGGCCAAAGACCTCCTTCTCTATACTAAGAAGGAGGGGGTAAATAGCTAATAGCATCTATTCCATCAAGAGATGTATGGCAAGATTAGAATACTGAAGATAAGGAATTATAACATTTCATGTATGTCTGTCTATTATGGTGTAGCTTAGCAATAATAGGCTATTTTACATTTTTGTTTCTGTCGCCATCTCCTCCGGGGATAAAAGCTCTTAGTACCATGTCAAGGTACAATTGTAGGGGTAAGGGGGGAAATCAGGGGTATAAGTTAAGAGCTTGGGGGGCAAGGGTCCATTGTCGGTAAGGGCCCGACTTGAGGGGAGGGAAATGAGGGGGGAACATTTCAGAGTGGGCAAGAAAAAAAATAATCACAGTACTAGTCAGGGGTATTTTTTAGAACTTTAGGATGGGATGCAAAAAAAACAATGAGGATAGAAGAGAGACAACTGATAAAAGCCAGAAAAAAATAACCTGTTCGAATGGCCGCGCAACAGGTGTTCCAAATTGTCTCATGTAATTTAAACGGGCTAATAATTCAACCAAACTGAGAGCCATACTTCAATGGCTAATGGTAAATCAACCCCATGTGATTTTACTGCAGGAGACGCATTTTTAAAAAAAAAGTATGCCTTCACCCAAATGGCCTTAGTTTATAAAGCAGGTCTTTCTGGCCTCAGCCGATGCTGCAGTTCGGGGGGGGGGGGGGGGGGGTCGCAATTTTAATCACCCGTTACTATCAAGGGGAAGCCCTTCAGGTTATGAGCGATCCCCCAGCTAGATGGGTGACGGGAAACATGAAGATTGGGGATCAAATGTTCCATTTAAATAGTTATTATGGCCCTATCAATGATGAGCTCTGGAAAAAATGGCTGATCTATTAATTCCAACTCAAGGAGCTATAATCATCGGAAGGGTCTATAATTGAATTCACAATTTGGGATTAGACTCCTCTCTAAGAAACAACCCTAAAACAAGCCATTAACTGCCAGATATCTGAATAGCATGATTCAAGACTTTACGCTAGTGGATCCATGGAGGGCCAAGCTTCCCGCTAGCAAGGAATTCACTTGTTTTTCAAAAGGGATAACACAGCATCTAGAATAGACTTATTAATTTCCTACCAGTGTGAAAAAGGGAAGTCTTGGATTATCCCCAATCCCTTCTCTGACCATTCGGTCCCAGTAACAGAGATTAAAACAAATGTATGTTTAAGAGAGCGGCCTAGGTGGATGCTAAATAAAATCTTACTAACTGAAGAGGGCTGGATCAAAAAAATGCAGAAGTTGCTTGCTGAGTTTGCCCTTAGAAACGTGGGATCAACTCCACCTTTTGCAGTATGGAATTCCTGTAAGGCCTTTATCAGAGGGGATGCAAATTCATGCAAAGCAAATAATCATTATAGAGAAATAAAAGCTAGCTAGGCATTTACAGCAAGATCTCGATCAGGCAAGCCGAATCAATGTTACATTCCATTCGGAAATAACGGCATCCATCTTAACCCCTTCAGCGCTGCGCGGATTTCCGCGCAGTGCTGAAGGTTCTGAGCGCGGGCGGGGCCATGACGGAACGGTTCCGTCATAAGCACAGCCCAACCGACGTGCATGACGGAACCGTTCCGTCATAAGCGTCGAAGGGGTTAAAGACCAGACAAAATATTAGAAGAAATTGATTATTTTCTCAGCACAATGACACTACCAATTTTAACCTCTTCTCATGAAGCCCAGCTCGTTGCACCAAACCCGAGACAGAGATTCAATTGGCCGTAAAAAAAAAAACACCTAGCGGCAAAGCTTGTGGTATCGATGGAATACCCATTGAATTTTATACAATATTTATGCCACAGCTAAACAATTTATTGCTATCTTTATTTAGTGTAATTCTGGAAGGTTGCCTTATTTCAAATACGTTTGCCGCAGCAGTTGTACTTCGCTTTTTAAAAAAGGGAAAGCCACCTCATAATCCTGGATCCTAACGCCTCATTAGACTACTAAATAATTACTATAAATTCTTCACTAAAATATTGGCAACGAGAATTACTTTAATCGCTCAAAGTTTGGTTCATGAGGATCAATGTGGCTTTTTACCAGAGAGATTTCTCAAACACCACAAATTTTTTAATTCAGATGATCAACTTTTTTCGAATAATGATACCAAAGCATCAATCATTATGATTGACGCAGAAAAGCCTTTGATCTGGTGAATTGGAATATTTTTTTGCACTATATTAAAGAATTTTGATTTCCCTTTAGGTTTAGTGGACATGTTAAAGAAACTATACAACAAAGCTGAGGCAAAAATAGCAATCAATACACAAACTGCTGGTATAGTCGAGATCCAGAGAGGTACCTGGCAGGGCTGCCTGATGTCCCCAGGTTTATTTGCCCTGTACATCAAGCCACTAGCTAATCTGATTCGTCAAAACCCCTTAATTAAACCACCAGTAATAGGGGTACCCAAATTGAAGCCATTTGCTGATGATTTAATCCTGAACGGCAAATATTAAGCAAACATTTGATACGATTGAAACATTCCCCAATTTGGGGGCGATATAAAACTAATGATAGTAAATCCGAGATCCTACTATTCAATTGCCGTGATCAGGTTTTACCCCAGGTCATTCGGACTCGGGAGGCAAAGGGCAATCCCATTTGGTACTTAGGCACCTGGTTCTCACACGACTATACCCAGCTCTTTGTACTCAATTAAACTACTACTCTTAATAAAGTTAGCAAGATTTAAACAGTTGGCATAATTTACCTCGGTCTATAATTGGAAGAGCTGCACTGATAAAAATTATGGTACTCCCATTATTTATTTTTATATTTTCAAATGTTCTTCTTAAGATTCAGCAGAACATTTTTTTTTTTAGTAGACCAAATAGTACATATGTTTATCTGGGCAGGGAAGAAACCGCGGACTAAACTAATAACATTGCAGCGTCTGGAAGAAGGTGCACTAGGGCTTACTCGCATACAAAAATATTTCCAATCCGCCTCTGGGATTGGTGTGGACGTGGGGCTTCACAACTAGATTACGGGCATAATTTTTATTTTCATCAAATGCTATTGGAAAAATATATATATTTAAAAATCTTTCAAAATCCCCAGGCTACCCAAATGATATAGATAGAAGACTCCACGCACAAAATTTCAATTCACACCACTACACCCAGAAACTTAATTAAGGCACTGCAAAGATTTAGGAGTTTTTATGGAACCAAAGCTATTAAAAAGCTGGGAAATGCTAGGAATTTATCAAATAAAGATATAGTAATACAGAGATAGATGAAGTCTTGGGAACAAATTAAAGGAGATAGAACAGAAGAGGTCTGGGCCTTAGTATTTTCTTATCTTCAGATTTCTAGTCTAGTAAAAACGTTACGGCTTCCAGATGGCCAACTTCCTGAAGCCATAACTCATGCATTGTGTGTTAAGCAAATGTTGGGAATAAGGAACTGGTACTATATCTTGCAGCAATAAATCTATGAACAAATAGTCCCAAGGGCTCTTTTAAAAATACAGAGGCAGAGGCAGCACAATGGAAGCATTATAATAGATGGTCCAATACGGCTATTCCAGGGCCGAATTTTAAACGAATTGTGCTTTTCTCCAAGTGGCAACTATATATACCCCTGATAAATTGCAGAAAATGTTCCCAGAAACGTCATCAGGCTGTTTTAGATGTAATCATTCATGAGGGGACTGGTTTCATATTTGCTTTTATTACCCCAAATTGTCAGATTATTGGACTAGGATCTTTCAGTCCGTCAGGAGGCAACTTGATCAAAGCCTAGATTCCTCTTGTATGGCTATTTTATTCAGGATTTCTAATCCAACTTTAACTGTGAGACAAAAATAATTTGTTTTTAATGCTTCTTTGATGGCCAGGTCCCTGATTTTACAAAACTGGAGATTGCCGGATTCACCAAAATTAGCATAATGGGTAGCCAAAATGAGAAGTACTAAAGAAAGGGAAGACATCTATTCCCTTAGGATAGGGGCGAGTCAGACATTTATACAAATCTGGGGAGAAGATTAAAATCTGTAAGTACTGTAGCAAAGAGGGGAAAATAGATTTACATAATCAGTAGTAGTCATAAGAACTCCTATATGTCACTAGTTTATCTGTTTTATGCATTTTAATTAAGATAAATATGTCCTTTTATAGCATCCAAGAATTATATCGCACATAACTATTTATAGTATTGTAACTATTGATTTGTGAGATATTGCTTCTTTTTGTATTATGGGTCTGTGATTAATTGAACAAATATAGCTTTATATAAAATAAAAAAAGACTTTCTCATTAAACGAGGGACGAGATAAGGATGCCCCTTATCCCCACTGCTGTTTTGCGCTTAATATCCCTATATGTAAATGACACTCTCCTGTTTGTAATGCTACCCAACATCACGATCCCCATCCTCTCCCAGGCGATGGAAACATGTAGACAACACCCTGGATAAGGTTGATTGGCACAAATCGATTATATATAGCCCTGACTCGATGGTAGAATGGCCCCCTTTACCAAGAGACCTGAAAGTGGGGGTCGGCGGCATTACATGCTTGGGTATATTCTGCACGACAGACAGTGGACTGTGTTGCCAATGTAATAGTCAACGAATACTGACTGAATTCAAAGAAGATGCAGAAGGATGGAGGACTCAGCTGCTCACAATAATAGGCCTCGCAGTCCTGTTTAAAATGATTACCCTACCACAGTTCCTCTACGCACTACAGAACACCTGTCACCCCCTCCAACGAACAATATTTCGATAAATAGATGCCTAATTGCGCTCGCTTTTGTGGCTGGAGAAACACCCGCAGATTGCGCTGCGTATACTACAGTGAAACCTTTATAATGGAGGGTGGGCATTGCCAGATGTGGATGTCTACTATTGGGCAGAGCACTTAATCCCCATCAGAGACTGGCTACACGCTGCGGGCGACCACCCGACTTACAGGTTGGAGTGGGACATGCTGATGCCCAGCACATTCCTTCACTATCTTTATGGGGGCAAGAGTGCTAGAGGGTTGCTTCTGGCTACACAGACCAATCTTGAGGCATGGGGAAGGGCATCTAGAACACTGGGGTGGGCCCGCAAGATCACTAAGGCAACGCCGCTGTGGAAAGGGAATCAACTCAGATAACTGGGTAAACCACAGGGATTAGGAGCATGGGGCACACTAGGAATCCCATAGATAAGGGTACTCTTAAAACTTTGCTTGTGTTCTGCGCTGACCTTCGACTTCATGCATCACAATTTCTCAAATATGCCCAGCTATGCCACGCATGGCTGGTGGAAGGTATGAATGGGATTGACCTACTTGAATAAGCATCACTAGAGGGGAGACTACTACAGGAACAACTTACACTTAAGGCAGTATCACTTACGTACAAAATTCTGAACAATAATATGCCTGATAATCTGGAAAAGCTTTGGGGAAGATGGGAAGGTGAAGTGGGAGAATTGGAAGACGTGGACTAGGAGGCTGCTTTGATGCATCCCATGGAACTGGCAATCAAGTCTCGACTACGCCTTATACAATGCAAGATCCTCCTTCGGGTGTATTATGACCGGCCCAGGCTAAACAGGATTGGGCAGGCTGAAAATTTGAGCCCTGATTGATTTATCATTGAATCTCCAAGTTTTGCTAGGAGTTCTCACATTTGCGCCGGTAAGGGATAGGGTTATGGCTGTGTGGTCAGAGATTAGTCTCGTCAGTATGTCTGTCTGGTCGATTACGTGGATATGGGGTTTAGAGATCATTAGGTAATCTATTCTGGAGTAAGAATTTTGTGGGGGGGTGGAGGAAAAAAAGTGTAGTCCCTTGTGTCTAGGTGCTAAAGCCTCCAGGAATCAAGTATACCAAATCTAGCACATAGTTGTGGAGTGACTTGTGGGACCTAGAGGGTTGAAGGGGAGATCTGGACTGTCAGAAGTCACATCTAGGGGAGATTGAGATCACCACCCATTATGAGGTCATCGCTTGGGACTTGGCTCAAGGGAAGGGTCAGAGAATCCAAAAATTCCAGGTCATCTGAGCTCGGGCCATGAACGTTGAGAACGTGAAAGTGGCTAGAGTTTTTAGAGAACTTCGATTGTACCATCTCCCTTTGTCATCCGTAATATGAATAGACCCAAGTTCTTCGAGATCAAGGTGGCATCCGCGATCCAAAGCCCATAAGACCTGCATGGGTGGTTTTCGTTTCCTGTAGTAGGATTACATCTGGCTTAAATTTAAACGGTTTTCTATCTTTTTACTTTAATTGGATGGTTAAGCCCCTTGACATTTAAAGAGACACATTTTAAGTTACTATCCAGTGTGCAATTATTCATGGTGTAGAGGTGAGGATGTAGGTTGCGGATTGTGTTGTGGATGAGATGGGAAGAGTTGACACTGGAAATGATTCTGACAAAGGATCGTGTAGTGAACGATTGATATAAGTAAGTTTTGTCCAGCAGCAGAGATCTAGCGTACTAACAAACCCTCTGAGATCGTGTAGGTCTGACATGTGGAGGCATAACAAATCTCTGAGCTGGGGCAAATGGCAAGAAATAGTGCCTAATAGTCCAGTTGTAATGGAAGGCAAATGTAGAGCGATATAAACCAGACTTAAACATGGCATAAGAGTACGAATAATGCTGAAGATGAAAATAAAAAGGGGTAGAAAATAACTCTGACTCCCTCCCACCCCAAACATTGAACGCAAGTGAGATGACAATGGGTGAAACCTACCGCCGCGGGTCAAGGACAAACAGAAAGGTATAAGTGTGGGCTAAAATTCCGCTGATAAAGAGAAATATATGGTGGAGCTCAATAGCTCAGACATTAAGAGAGCACTTGGTCTGGATAACAGAGACAGTAGTGGCTATGAGTTCCAAACAGGGATGGAGGCTTAGTAAAAATAATCTCTGCCACTTATTGTTGTTTTTTAATCATGTTCTTTATGATATGTATCGATCAATGTCATCAATTGATGTCTTTTTAACAGAATATCAATATACTTGTTTATTTAATTAAAAGATTATTGTTTTTTTAATTCTTCATTTGAACTAATTTCTTGTACTGTATTTGTTGAGTGTTGCCTGGGAATTTTATTTTCCATTTGTGCTTTTACCCTGACCCAGGAATTATATTAATTCCCAGGTGGTCCTTGATATTCACATGTGCCTTAGTAGAAAAGGACACCTTTTCAACAGAGGAACTGCAGGGAAGCAGTATATTTAGTAAATGTAGAGATCAGTAGTCGATAAGCACAGATGGTCAGCGGGAATTAGGAGATCATAAGAACTCGGGAAAATCTATTTGAATTAGGTGATAATGTGAAGGAGTAAGAAAGAGGATGTCCCATATGCCGGTTGGTAATGAGATGAACAATATAGAACTGTAGTTTTATCTAGGATTGAGTGGCTTTACAGAGAAGACCAAGTGCTCTATGTACTGAGTATACGAGAAGGCATGTAATACTGTAAACAAAAATTAGAACATTGTGCAAGATAATAACTCTGCAAGACTTGCTGAGCAATGCACTGAAAGAGGCATGTATAGGCCTAGACATTCATTTAAAAAGTATATAGTTTCAGAAGTTGGACAATGATGAGTCATGACTTAGATGTGGAAGCAGAATTGTATAAAAAAAATAGTAATGCCTCGGGATAGATCCAATATACAATTAGATGAAGAGGTAGTTTAATTATCTCTTCCTAAGCGTCTTATTCTTTTTGAAAAATCTATATTTATAATTCCATCAAAAGTCAAAAGTAATCCAGCAAAGAATGTGTACTGACTTGTGTGAATCAAAGTTTTTTTCTATTTATTATACATTTTACATAACATGTATGTCTTTTTTTAAATATACATATATACACATATTTATGCCACAAACACTTTATGTATACTATTTACATTTTACACTTTTCTCCTTGCCCTACTAATCAATAAGGATGCTCTCAATACTTTTTCACACCAGCATTCCTTTACAACGAAGACCACTCTTTTCAAGAAACTCAAAGGTCTATTTCTTCCACCTTACACTCATTGAGTGTTCTTTATCTATTTGATCATATTTAAATTCATATGGGTATCTTCAATTTAACTGTCGACGCATTTCAGCCTCAATATTTTCAGGCCTCTTCAGGACTAGGGCAGGTGAATGTGTAATTTCATAATTCAACTTAGTGAAGGGCGGTATAACCAATACCAACACAGTATCTATGGAACTTTTCTTTCGAAATTCTTTGGGGCCACTTCTCATTCTCTTCAACTTCCACTTTATCTCTTATGTTTGTTTGCATCTTTAAATCGATCTCAATACCGTTAACTCCACTCATATAACCGGCCAATTCCTTTTGGCATCGTCACTTCTGTGTCTCTATAATCGGGACTCGTCTTCTTCCGTCCTTAAACCGCGTACTCCACTCATACAGACCGCAACTCCACTCGCGACAAAAAACGTCGCCGAGCGAGTGCCGCCTTGGAAATTCCAATGCGCAGAACTGATGACATTGTGCGTTCTCTTTGGTGGCAAACAGATCTAACCAAGGCTCTCCCCACTGCAGAAAGAGACCTTGCGCCACCTCCGAGTGAAGACACCATTCGTGATCCATCAAGCACCGACGGCTGAGTTAGTCTGCCCTGGTGTTCAGAGAACTTGACAGGTGTTGAACCACCAAGGTAAAATCTTAATGTTCCAGCCATGTCCAGAGGCGCAGAGCCTCCTGACATAGGGTCCACGGCCCCACCCCACCCTGTTTGTTGCAATACCACATGGCGGTGGTGTTGTCTGTGAACACCTGCACCACACTTCCCCGGACACAGGGAAGGAATGCCTTCAGTGCAAGTCAGATCGCCCGAAGCTCCAAAAGGTTGATATGGAGCCTGAACTCCGCCCGAGACCAGAGTCCTCTGATCTCCGCCTCTCCCAAGTGGCCTCCCCATCCCAGGAGGGACGCATCCGTCACCACTGTGTGCCACGGGTGGGGAAGGGAGAGGAATCTGCCATTGACCCAATCGCGATTCGCGAGTCACCACTGCAGTTGTCGTGCAGTGCCCTCCGAGATCTGAACATGATCGGACAGGTTGCCCTGATGCTGCGCCCACTGGAACTTCAGGTCTCACTGCAGAGCCCCCATATGCCATCTGGCCTGTTGCACTAGCAGGATGCAGGAGGCCATCAGGCCCAGGAGCCGGAGGGCCATCCTGACAAACCCAGGATAGAGGCTGAAAGATCTGAATCATATCCTGAATATCCTGGACTCGCTGCTCAGGAGGATAAACCCGAAACCGCGTTGAATGCAGAACCGCTCCGATGAAGGGGAGCTGCTGAGAGGGACTCCGGTGCGACTTCGGCACGTTGATGGAGAACTCCAGCAAATGCAGGAGGTTGGCCGTAGTCTGAAGGTGGGAGACGACTGCCTGGGGCGAGCCCGCCTTCAATAACCAGTCGTCGAGGTAGGGGGAAGACTGACACCCCTGACCTGCGCAGATGAGCTGCGACCACCGCCATCACTTTCGTGAACACCCGAGGGGCGCTGGTAAGGCCGAAGGGGAGCACGGCAAATTGAAAATGCCCCGACCTACTGAGAACCGCAGGTAACGCTGGTGGGCCGGCAGGACGGGGATGTGAAAATATGCGTCCTGCAAGTCCAACACTACCATCCAATCTCCAGGGTCGAGGGCAGCCAAGACCTGAACCAGTCAGCAACTTTCACTTCTCCTTCCGGAGGAAGCGGTTGACGTTCCGGAGGTCCGAGATGGCACGCAGACCGCCTTTGTCCTTCTTGGGGACCAGAAAGTAGTGAGAACAACCACCACTCCCTGCTTCTGGCCCAGGAACGCACTCGATGTCCCCCTTGTCCAAGAGGGTCGTAACTTCCTGCTGGAGAGTTGCCAAGTGTTCCCCCGACATGCGGTGGAACCGAGGTGGCATGGCTGGAGAGGTGGACTGAAAGGTAAGGGAGTAACCCTTGCAGATCTGCAACACCCACTTGTCTGATGCGATAGCGTGCCAGTGGGGGAGGTGATGGCGGATCCTGCCACCCACTGGCATGGGGTGCTCCACAAAGCTCGGATTAGGAAGGTTTGGAGGTAGAAGCAGCGGGGGTGGAGATGGACTGACCCCCACGCTGATTCCCAGACCTGCCCCTGCAGAAGCGGCGTCCATGCTTAGGCTGGTTCTGCACAGGCTTGCTGAAGGAACGTTCCTGGGCGCCCCTGCTGTGGTCACGAAAGAAACGATAACCAGGAGTGGCTGGGATTTTCGTTGAAAGACCTAAGGACTTGGCCGCAGAACGCGAGTCCTTAAAACGCTCCAGCGCACTGTCGGCCTTATCGCCAAACAGGCGGGTGCCATCAAAGGGAATGTCCATTAGAGAGCTTTGCACATCTGGCAAGAACCCGGTGGATCTCCACCAGGCATGGCGACGAAGCGCCAGTCATAGAAATAGCTCTACCCAGTGAGTCCGTGGTGTCCAAACCGCACAGAATGGCGAACTTAGCTGCATCTTTACCCTCGACAACAGCCTGAGACAACAAGGCTTGGGCCTCCTCAGGACACTGAGGCAACACCTGTGCAACGGTATCCCACACCGCGTGGCATGCGGTGTTCACCGACCGCAGCCCCCAGCTGGCCGAAGAGAACAGCCTCTTGCCGAACTGCTCCAGCTTCTTAGAGTCCTTATCCGTCAAAGCCGTGGTAAAGGCACTCTGGGACGTCGAAGCCTGGATGACCAGGCTTTCGGGAGTAGGATGAGTGGATAGAAAGGCAGGGTAACCCGGCGCCGGGCGAAGACACCTGGCGACATTCTTGTCCACCGGGGCTCCTGTGGCAGGCCGCGACCAAGAGCCCAGTAAGACGACAGTGAGGGCGTCATTAAATGGCAGCAGGGGCTCCGACGAAACTGACGCCGTCTGAAGCACCTCAGTGAGAAGATTAGTCTTCATAGCCACCGTCGGGAGATCAAAGTGGAGGACCTCAGCGGCCCAACGGAGCACCATCGTGTACGAAGCGCCCTCCTCCATGGTAGTTGGAGGAGAGGCAAACCCCGGGTCAGAGGAGAGATCAAGGCCGCCGCTTCCTCCAACTCATCCGTCCAGTCCTGCTCGGAGTCACACTGACCAGCAAGAGGGTCCTCGGACCCCTCCCAGTTGTCTTCCCCATCCACCGTATGTGGGACAGGCGGCGGCAGGGACCGGGGAAGGAACAAACGGCGCCGGGAACGGCCCCAGACAGGGCCAAACCAGCGCAGTGTCCCAATGCGGATCCTATGTTGGGACAAAATTGCCCTGGAACCGGGGCAAGGGCGGAACAAATGGCACCCACTGCGGCGCAGGAGGCGGAGCCGAGGGCGGCGCTGTGGCCGGAGTCAGCAGTGCAGGACCTTGTGGTGCCGTGGCTGGAGCCAGCGGCGCAGGAACTGCCTGCATCGCAGATGGCCTGACAGGATCCGGACACGAGACCGCGGGGCCGAAGGGCGCGTCGGCGGGAGCCTGAGGCCTAAACAGGCGGTCCATGGTAGCAAGAAATTCTTCCACCTGAGTGGGAGTTGCCAACGGTAAGGTGGGTAGGCCGTGGGACTCCCGAGCTCCAAAGGAGCCGCAGGGGCAGAACCCCTGTCCCCCTCGTCCGCATCCGGGGATCGACGGGGGGGGACGTTGGAGAGAGGCAACACTTCTTCGACTTTGTGTCGTCTCTTACCCGAATCCGAGGGTCAAGACTTGGAGCCCGACGTGCGATGATGGCGGTCCCGCGAGCGTTCCCTGGAGTGGCCCCTGGACTTTGAACGGTTCGGGGACGAGTGCCGGCCCTCAAACAGCTTCCGGCACTGCTCCTTCAAGGCCTTCGGGGTCATGGCCAAACAGTCCATACAGGCCCGGGAGTTGTGGTCGTGCTCCAGGCAGTAGAGACAGACGTCGTGGGGGTCTGCCACCGACATATTGCGACGGCAAGCCCCACAAGACTTAAAACCAGGCATCCCTACGGCACCAAAGTGAACTTACAGGAGACAAAAAGTCTCAAAAAGATAGTCAAAAAGTGACTAAGGTACGTGCTCGAACCGGATCTGCGCTTACTGGCGCGGAAAAAGAAAGAACGGACGTCAGTGCACATGGGTGGCGCCTAAGTAGTCTCCGTGACATCTCGACGCATACGACGCCAGCGACGGATGCGGAGCCACATGACACCACCTACTGACGCGCAGGGGTACTGCTAGCGAAAAATTTCCGGACCCAGTCTGACGCCTGGGGATATTCTAAGGTAAGGAATCTATCACTAACGTGACTCTTTCGTATACTTCAATTTAAACAAGGTAAGAAGCACAAAATACAGTGGTCTCCAGGGAAGACCAAACCAAATATTAAAATGAATTTCGAACTGCAAAGGAGGACAGGACTTGGACCAGAAGACCAAGATGAGCCGGGAACACAAGGAATCACCCAAGTACCTAGTTCCCCACGGAGGCTGCGTGCAGAGTGGGAAGACAGCAGAGTGCCCTATGGAAGTCAGTGGAGAAGTAGCAGTTGCAGTTTTGCAGGAGGACCCTTCTCAGAAGACCCCGAAGAATTCCCTTGGAGGACAGAAGTTCGGAGAGCTCCCCCCCCCTACCCGTGAATGCCCCAGAGAGCAGTTTACCTACACCAGGGAAGCTAGGTGTATAGGGGTGAAGAGACGTCAGAAACCTCTGTAGACTACAATAGAAGACTTGGAGGAAAGTGTCTCTGGAGAAGAAGGTGAAGAAGTCCGGTGGGAAGTGAAGAACCTGCAAGCAGAGGGGACAGTCTATGCCCCTCAGGAGTGACCAGAAGGCACAGAAGAGCCATGCCCACCAATGTCGGACGGTTCAGACAAATTTACTGTGACCTTGTCGCTGCAGCTGTGAGGACCAGGTGACGTTGAAGACCGGGAGTCGTGCAGGAGTTGTTAGATGTCGGATACCAGGGGGAGTCGGTGTCCGGCAGAACTAACAAGCTCTGGTAGCCGCAACTGGCGTTGAGGATGTAGAAGATGCAACAGCAAGAGTCAGCAGGCCCAGGGCAAGCAGGGGAGCCCATTAGTTCAGAAAACCCTCAGGAGGATGCACAGGCCAAAGGCACAGGAGCCGCAAGAGGACCTAGAGCAGCTCACCAAGAAGAAAGGTCCACGATGCAGAGTATGTGATGAGGTCGTCATACTTAGCAGGAAGAGATGCTGGAGGCTGGGGCTTCTTGTAGCCCGAAGAGTGCAGAGCCAACAAGCCTTGGAAACAGCAAGTCGACGCGGTGTACAGACGTTCGGTCCCAGCGTTTTAGACGAGGGATACTGGCCTCAAAATTGCAGAGGGCAGGTCAGGGCTCAAGGGATTTGCAGAACCACCACCTGTGTTGCTGTGCCTTTTGAAGTCCATGGGACTTTGGAAGCAACAGACCGGTCAGCTTCGTTGCGGTGTCTACAAGTGCAGGGGAGTGACTCCTTCACTCCAAGGGAGATTACTTCGGGTGTCCTTGATGCCCAAAGGTCTGTTGAAGATCCTGGAAGAAGCACAGAAGGCGAAGACTTGCAGAACAGCTGGACCAGCAGGAGTCTCTTGGTGCAGTTTTGGTTCCAGGCAAAGTCCAAGTATCCAGATGGTCAAAGAGTGACAAGGCTTCGGGCTTGAGTCTTGACCCATGACAAATCTTAGGAGCCACCCACAAGTAAGCCCATAAGTACCCTACAGAAAGGGTTGGAAGACTCAGGGGTCCCTACTAGAGGAGGGGCTGGACATAAGGGAGGATACCTCCCCATGTCCCTTGTCCAGTTTTGCGCCAGAGCAGGAGCCAAGGCCTCCCTGAAGTAGCTAAAACTGAAGTATGCAAGGGGGGCACCAAATGTGCCATTCAAAGCAGTCTGATGGCCCTGGCAAGCATCCCCACCCCAAAACACCAAGTCCTGTCTGGGAGGTGGTCATACCTCCCTGTGACAGGAAACCTATTATACCTTCCCCTGCTCGAGCTTGGCTTAGCAGCAGGAAAAAACTAGTTACTTACCTGTACACTATGGTTCTCCAGTATTATCTTTCATAGATTCACATGCTTGTATCTTTCCCGTCGTCATGGTGGGAGTCTCACGGTAACAGAATGACCATAGCAGTACTAGAAACCTGCATAGAAAAATCCCATAGGGAATCACATTATTTGGTAACCAAACCTCATCATTATTTGGTCCAAAACTCAGCCAATCAGCTGCTAGCCCTGACATCACACTCCCCAGCAGAGCCATCATACCTCAGATTTCCAGCCCCAAGTGAGAGACAAGGATATATCTAGAGATAAAAAGGTCTACCTGAGAAATGGGGAGGTGGGCGGGCCGCATGTGAATCTATGAAAGATAATACTGGAGAGCCATAGTGTACAGGTAAGTAACTAGTTTTTTCTCCAGTATTGAATCTTTCATAGATTCACATGCTTGTATCAGAATAGCGAGCAGTACAGGATAGAACCCCACATTCTCTGCGGGCTCTGCTCCTATTTCCAGGATATTAATCTTCGAAGTAATCTATCTGAAGAGATTTGTAATAAAGTAAGCTTATGCAAAGACCGTATTCAAATATTGCAAGAAAATAAATGTTTAGAAACATAGATATATTTGCAAATATGTATACAAGAACAAATATGTATATATCTTGATAAATACCTTATTGAAATAAATGGCGTAGAGCTGCTTGTCCCACTGCTGCATCCTCTTCCCATGCTGTGTCTAGACAATAGTGTCTAGCGAAGGTGTGCGCATTTTTCCACATCGCTGCCCTGCAAATGTCTCGCAGAGACACTCCTGCAAACAGCCGTAGAAGTTGCCATCTTTCTCGTGGAATGCGCGTGCACCCTGGATTGTAGAGGTTTTCCAGCTTTGTCATGACATAAGGAAATGGCCGAAGTTATCCATCTCGAAATGCTAGATCTGGACAGCGCCACACCTTTTCTGGGTCCAGAAAAAGCCACAAAGTTGGTTTGTTTTTACTGAAAGACGTTTTGTCAATGTAGAATTTTAAACATCGTTTAATGTCTAGAGAGTGTAGGGCTCTTTCCGCAGACGAAGAAGGATCTCTAAAGAATGTAGGTAACACTACAGGCTCATTGAGATGAAATATGGACGGAACCTTAGGAATAAACTTTGGATTTGTTCTAAGGGTAACTCAATCCGGTCGGGATTGGAGAAAAGGTTCTGCAATTGAGAAGGCTTGAATTTCACTGACCCTCCTTGCTGACTTGAGAGCTAACAGCAAGGCTGTCTTCCATAAAATAAACTGTAAATTCGCTTTATGCACTGGTTCAAACGGCGGTTTCATGAGCTGCGTAAGAACCGTATTAAGCTGCCAAAAGACTATCGGGCGTTGCATCAGGAGAAACACTCTGAAGAGCTCTTTGAGAAATTCTTTTATCACTCTTTGTGACCAGAGATGGATGGTTAGGAACCCTCCTATATCTTGAGATAGCTGCCAAATGCACTTTTATAGACTTATGTGAAAGACCTGTTTTAGCCAAATGCAAAAGATACGGAAGAATTTGCTCTGAAGAGGCGTTAAAGGGATGCAGATTTTGAGATGCGCACCATTGACAAAATCTCTTCCATTTTGCCGTATAAGTCTTATTCGTAGAAATTGCCCGAGATCGTGAGAGAATATCTCAGCATTCCTGAGAAATATTTAAAGATTGGAATTCATGTTCGTGAGGTTCCATGCCGACAAGTTCAGCAATTTCAAATTTGGATGGAGAATTTGACCTTCGTTCATAGCGATCAGGTCCTGCAATAATGGAAACTGTATTCTGGGGCCACTGATAACTTGAGAAGTTCTGAGAACCAAGCTTGTCTCGGCCATGCAGGGGCTATGAGAATTAAGTTGCACGGTTCTGATTTCATCTTCCGTAACACTCTCGATATCAGAGGGAATGCGTACGCGAACATCCCTGTCCAGCGCATCTGTAGTGCATTACCCCATAATCTCTTTTGAGGAAACCTGCTTTCAAAGTGTTTGCATTTTGAGTTGTGGTGGTTCGCGAACAGATCCAACGATGGGGTGCCACAGACGAAACACTCTGAGAAGTTGACTGAGCTAATTCCCACTCGTGTGAAACACTGGATGATCTGCTCAGGATATCTGCCCTTGTGTTGTTCACACCTGGAACATGCTGGACTTGAAATGAGATGTTGTGAAGCAGTAATCACCTCCAAATCTCTTGCGCTTGTTTCGACAGGAGTTTTGACTTTGGACCCCCTTGTTTTAATAGGTAAATCATCGATGTTGTACTGTCTGTTCTGACTAGTACTGTCGAATCGTGGATTCTGGGGAGAAATGCCTATAATCCCAAGAAAACTGCCTTTAGCTCTAGCAGGTTGATGTGAAGTTGAGCTTCGCGGTCTGACCAATGACCCTGTATTTCGAGGTCTTGGAGATGTGCATGTCATCATAACATAACTGTGATGTTGAGGTTTGAAGAGCAGACGTTCTGTCAAATGTTTTCTGATTTTCCACCATGACAGGGCCTTTTGGATCTGAGGAGTGATAAAGATCCGATCTACGAAGGACCATTGAGATTGAATTCATTGTTTGTCTAGAAGCTCTTGAAGAGGCCTCATGTGCAGTCTGCAATTGGGAAGTAAGGGGATACCAGACAAACTCATCCCCAATAAGGATTTGAAGATTCTCACAGAAATACACTTTGTTTGTAGATGCGACGCTAGGCTTATGATTTTCTGAGTACGCTCTTCTGAAGGATAAGCTTTTGCTTCCTTTGTGCGAAGCATGGCTCCCAGAAATTGAAGGGACTGAGATGAAATGAGGGACGACTTTTCTAGATTGATCCTTCGACCCAGACGACTGAAGACATTCATGCAACATTGCAGTGAGCGCTGGGTTTCCTGGAACGAAGTACCTTTTATGAGCCAATCGTCCAGATATGGGAACATTTGGTGACCTTGAAGTCTCAGGTGTGCTGCTACTGGCGCCATACATTTCGTAAAAACTCTTGGCGCCGACTTCAGACCGAATGGCAAGACTTTGAACTGGTAGTGGCGCCCCGCCACCATGAAACGTAGAAACCTTCTGTGATTTATATGCATCGGGATATGAAAATAAGCATCTAAGAGGTCCAGGGATGCCATGTAATCTCCTTTTCAGAGAAGTAGGAGTATTTCTTGCAGGGATAGCATACGAAAAGATATCTTTTTGATGAATTTGTTCAAACTTCTCAGGTCCATTACCTGCCTCCATTTTGATGTGTGTTTTTTCTTTATCAGAAAGAAATGCGAATAAAAGCCTTTCCCTCGTTGAAGACGTGGAACCTCTTCTATTGCCTCTTTTTGTAAAAGATAAAATTTCCGCCTTGAGGGCTGACAGGTGTTCTTGCTTCCTGTGAACAGGAGGATGATTGAGGTTTCTGTATATATTCCAGGGTATGGCCTTGATGTAGCACGTCCAGTACCCATCTGTCTGTTATCGACAGCCATTCCTGATAAGAGAAAGGTAATGATCCTTGAGGTCTGAGCATGTGGCGGGCGCTTTGAAAGTCACTGTCTTCTATGAGATTGCTGCGATTTACCTCTCGCAGTAGACTTCCCTTTGGACTGCTGATGATACGGAATGTTGGAGGATCGAAATTGTTGGTTGCTTGAAAACTGACGATACCCCTGCTGACTGTATGGCTGGTATCTGCTGGACTGATAAGAGGATCTTGGATTGTATTGACCTCTAGTTCCTCTCTTCCGAAAGGACTGGAATCTGCCCTGCTGCAGAGAGCCCAACACAGTCTTTGTCAGCTTTGATACCTTGGAGAGCATCATCAATATGTTTTCCGAAGAGATTTTCTACGTCGAATGTCATGTCAATTATTTTCGCTTGGACTTCCGGTCTAAAAGAAGTGGCTTTAAGCCATGCTTGCCTTTGGAGAGCCACTGCACCCGCCATTTGCCTGAATGCTACAGAAGACATCAATGGCAATAACTATGGCTTCAGATGCCGCCCTAGCCCCATCTTGTAATATGGCGGCAGCTTCTTCCTTTTTATCCTCAGGCAGATGGGCCAACAACAGTGCTATATCTGACCACATCTGCCTATTGTACCTACTGATGATAGCTAAAGCATTTGCAGCTCTAATGGAAGCTGCTGCCATCATAGCAAAGCGCTTCCCCGCACCATCCATCCGTCTTCCTTCCTTTTCAGGAGGAGCTGCAGATGTTGAAACTGGGTTTTTTGACTGTCTGAGCGGCTTGCATCACCACTGACTCTGGCCGCGGATGTCCAATTAAGCATAATGGAGAAGATTCTGGGGCCCGATACTTTTTCTCTATACTGGGCGAGGCTGCGACCGAGGCCGGATTCTTCATTATTTTCAATGCCTACGTCCCAAATGTGATCGATAATAGGAATCGCTCTGATGAATTTTCTTGATTCCTCTTAAAAATCTTAGAGAAACACTCAGTTTCCTGTACTGGAAGTGGGAGTTCAAATCTCTGAGGCTTTTTCCATAATATCATGGAATCCTGCAATATCCTGTGGAGGCGAGTTTGCTGGCGACGGCGATGGAAACGGCGTAGTATGTAGAATATATTGATCCCATTCTATCCCAACTGGATTTTCCTGAAGTTCTCCTTCTGGTTGCTCTCCATCACTCTCCTCTAAATCATCCCGGATTTTAATTGGAGGAGATTGAACCTTTTGCACTGGAGGTGGAGGTTGAGTTACTTGAACTTGAGTAGGACCGGCTGAAGACTTCGAGGCTGGGGCGCTAGCTTCAGGAAAACGACGGTAATAGTCGTTGATCACGTGACGGAAGTCAGTCACCAGAGAAATTGGCATTGAGACAGACTCTTCTCTCACATCAGGCTGCGCTTCTTCGTCCTCATAATCATATGATTGTTGAAAAGACTCATACCTTTTCGATTCGGGCACTGGACGATCTTGGAATGAAAACACTTCTTTTTCTTTATCCGTGTCCTGACTCTTTATTTGAAGCTGTGAAGGGCTATAAGCCACTCCCGTCGACTCTTCATCCTCTGACTGCAATTCTAGCAGATTTGATGGAGGAAGCAGAGACATTTTTGCCCAGCCTGTGAAATCTGTAGATTTCTTCACCGTCGACGAGTCCGTCGATGGTGGAAGGGTCTTCAAGGATATCGATGATTTTGCCTTTGGGGACTTAAAAGACGTCGTCGACTGAGCTCCCGGAGTTCCCGTGGACAAAGAAGTACACATTATCGTCGAAGTCGTCGCCGAAGTCATCATCGACGAGGTCGTTGACGGAGTCGTCGGCGAGGTCGACGCCGCTCTTCCCGTCGACGGGGTCGTCGACGAACCTTTCTTCGACGACGTTGTTCTAGTCGTCGACGTAGCTATGGTCGTCGAGACTGTAGTCGTCGACGAAGTCGTCGTCGACGGAGCCGTCGATGTTTTCACAGAAATCAGTGCCAACGACGCCCCAACCTTTGTAGACTGAGCTGAAGATACCTCCCTTGACTCTGAGGACGTCTTCAAAGGAGTGTGAGGAAGAGAAGACGAAGAAGCCTCTGTCTTTGGTTTTCTGCTTTTTTGGTTCCACTTTTTCCTCAGGAGCAGAAGACTTCCTCTTCTTGGAAGACTGGATATTAACCTCCTCTTCAGAGTCAGAATCTGAAGTGACCTTCTTTTGAAGCCACAACAGTAAACGTGCCTCCCTGTCTCTTAAAGTTTTTGCTGAAAAGGTTCTGCAGTGTTTGCAGTCTTGGCACATGTTTAGGATGAAGACAATACAAGCAGTCCTTGTGGGGATCTTCAGAATACAGTCTAGGTTTCTCACAGGATCTGCAGGGCCTGAAAAGCCTCTTTTTAGAGCTTTCAGCCATAATAGGTATAAGATGTAAAACAGTACCTTAAATCCAGAAGAAATAACTTGCAGTTGGAATGGTCAAAAGTTCACTCAGGAACAAAACTGAGCAAGGCTCAGGGAGACTCCTCACACAAAGGCGGTTGGAAATCTGGGGTATGATGGCTCTGCTGGGGAGTGTGATGTCAGGGCTAGCAGCTGATTGGCTGCGTTTTGGACCAAATAATGATGAGGTTTGGTTACCAAATAATATAATTCCCTATGGGATTTTTCTATGCAGGTTTCTAGTACTGCTATGGTCATTCTGTGACCGCGAGACTCCCACCATGACGACGGGGAAGATACAAGCATGTGAAACTATGGAAGATTCAATACTGGAGAGAGCAGAATCGTATCTGTGGTCGGCAGCACTGTCAGACCCTGAAAGGCTGTTACTGGTAGTACCCCAAGGGAGACCCAAGTACATGGGATCACACTTCCCACACTGAAATCGGTGTTGGGGTAGGATTCTAACATGTTTGATATCAAACATGACCAGGTTTGGTGCAGCCACTATAGTTAGACCTCTTGTAATGACTGATGTCCACTATATGTATCAAAATGGCTGACCACACTTGCAAAGCCTGGAGGATGGACCACAGGGTTTGTAGGGGTGTCCTGCTCATGCAGGGGCACCCCTACACTTATAACCTATCACTCTGCCGTCAGGATTGAAGAACATGCCATTGTGGTGACTTATAGGTGTTAAGTGTAGTGACCCCAGATATAAGGAAACTTAAATCCGTCGTGAGAAGTGTAAGCACAGACTCTCACAGGCAGAAATGGCATGCCTGTAGTCAGTTTAAGTGGACTCTCATGGGTGGCACAATACATGCTGCAGCCCATGGGAGGCACCTGGTGTAACTATGCCCTGGGTACCATAAAATAGGGACTTACAATGGTACACCAGTAGCCAATTGAGGATGTACAGAAGCTCTTATGGTCAATTTAGGGAGAAAGCACAGTGACTGGGGTCCTGATAAGCAAGACCCCAATCAGACTAGTCCAAAACATACTGACACCAAGCAAAAAGTGGTGTTAACCATGAAAGCATATCCTACAAGCCTTGTGCCTTCTTTATCAGGCGGAGCAGCCAGGGGAGCTGAAGAATTCTTAGAACGTTGCTGCACTACTTGCCAGACCACCAAATCTGGTTTTGGATGACCTACTAAGAAAGCTGGAGCGTCATCTGGAGCCTTATATTTTTTTGTCCAGCCTCAGCAACAGGGGTGGAACAGTTGCTGGATTCTGCATTATTCTTAGTCCCGCTTTCCTTATATAATCAATAATTGGCATAGACCTTACCGATTTTCTATAAGGTTCTTTAAAATCATACAGGAAACAGTCCTGCTGTTGCATAGGCATTGGTAAATAAAAACATTTTGCCGCTCTCTCCAGGTTGTGGAAACCTCCAAAATCTTCTGGAGATGAATCCGCTTGTGGGAGAGATGGAGATGCCAGATTGGGAATAATCTAAGAGTACAATTCATCCTGCTGAATCTCTCCTCCTCCCTCTCCTTCCTCAACAGAGGATGACAACAGTTGTACAGGGGCAACCTGAGGACTATGTTGCACCCTAGGACACTGTTGAAGAGGGGAGTGAACTTGTGTAGGAAAGTGGCTCTGTATATACTGTTCCCAAATAGGTTCAGTGTGTACAGAGTCCACAGTCCGCAGAGGCTAAAGTTAGATATAACCTTACTCTCTAAAATGGTAGCTTGGTCGAGCAGTAAGGCAGTATCAGAGGACAGTGTAAAGCATTTGTTGTACACACTCAGTCAGCAAATGGTCTCACACACAAGAACTGAACTCTAGGCCAATGGTTTGTATACAAAAATATATGGTGGTTTTATTTTAGAACGAACAATAGGTATCAAAATATACTTTCTCAGAATGAGATGCTTTAGTTAAATACTTTGCAATAGGCAATTGACTTTTGAATGTAATAGTTACAGTTTGTTGCAATAGGCAACACAATTTCAAACAATAATACATTGAGCTCAATGGGAATTTCAAGTTAAATGCAATTGATTACTTTTAGGATTACTTTTCTAACTCCAGGACTGGATCCTAGATTCAGTCCTGGGACAGTTCCTCGAAACAGGTGAGTAAATACAATTTAGTTACTGTTGTGATTTTTAAGCAATATTTTGGTATTTTAAAAGTTGACGCTTAGAAACTTTTTCAGCAAAACCTAGGCAATGTTATTCTAGGGAAGGAAATTCAAGTTGCAGGTAAAGTATATTCTCGTTACTTTTGTAATCCAGTGCTGGGCTCCTAGGCTCAGTACTGGGACATCTATCTAAAACAGGTAAGTAACTACGTTTTCACAGTTGGTACGATTTTTAAAGAATATTTGTCGTTTGCAAAAATCGACACTTAGAAGAAATTTCACAGAAAAACAGTCAATGGTTTCCTATTGGAGAAAATTGAGTTAGTGGTAAGTATGGTTGCAATTACTTTTCAGGGTCAGTGCTGGGCACCAAGATCCAGCACTGGGATCTCTCCTAATAGCAGGTGAGTATTTTCGATTTCGTTACTTGGTTGATTTTAGGTGAATATTTTAAAGTTTAGAAACTCCACACTTCGAATAATTTTTTAAGTGAAACCAGCCAATGTTACCCTATGGAAGAAAAGTTAAGTTATCGGCTTTTAGGTAAGTACTCGACTAGCAGAGTTAAGGTGCTGGGCATAGACTCAGGGGTCTCCCAGGGTCAGGTAAGGACAGTTGTTACACCCTCAGCGGCACAGGGGCAGCCGGGTGCAAAGTGAGGTAGGCCCAATGTTATCCAATGGGAGGCAGGGGGCCTGTGGTTGGTGGCTGCTGGCTAGCAGGCCACGCGGCTGTGGGTGCAGGGCTCCTGGTCACTTGCTCAGGGCAAATGGGGAAGTAGGTTAGAGTAGACGTTGCACTGCCAGGGCCACTCGGGCGGCTGGGTGCAGGGTGCTTTTGAGCCGTCGGGCGCTCAATGGATTGCAATGGAGAAGCTCAAGAACGAACAAAGGCTGCAAGTTGGAGGATAGGTAGGTACCCAGGAGTTGGGCACCGGGGGCAGCAGGGGTGCCTTTTGGTGTCGGGAAATCTTACCCTCTGTTGATCGCGGTTGGGGGGTCCCTGGTTCTGAGGCTGCAGGAGCGTCGAGGTGGGTCCTTATATGCCGGATTCAGGGTCACAGTCGCAGGGGGGGGAGGGGGGTAGGGGACATCCTCGTGGTCTTTGTCCACTCCAGCACAGGCCAGCCTTGGCGGGTGCAAAGTGTGCAGGGTTCGTGGTTCCTGGCTGATGCCAAGGGTCAGTTACTTGCTTTGAGCAGTGCCAGTGCTCGTGGGAGTCCCAGATGCTCAGAGTCACAAGGTAGCCAGGTCCTCCGGGGTTTGTGAGGTTGCAGGCCACGGGAGATGCCGGGATTTAGCAGGAGCAGGTTTGAGGGTCGACAGGCCGGTAGGGCTGGGGCCAAAGCAGCTGGTGTCTTCCTCTTGTTAGCAGCTCCAGGGCAGGTCTTCTTTCTTCTTGATCTTCTTTGCTGTTTTGGAATCTGGATCTAAGGAAGGAAGGTTCAGGGTGCCCCTAAATACCACATTTAGGGGTATTACAGGTAGGTAGAGGGTAGGGACCACTGGGTCCTTGCCCTAGGGTGGGTACACCCCCTATCCTGCCACTCTCCTGTGGGAGAGGGGCAGTGGCCGAGTCCTGATTGGGCAGGGCTCCCCATCTTCAAGATGGCGAGCCCGGAGATGTGCTTCACCTCGCCTCCACCATATGACGGGTGGGGTTGGCAGCTGACACACCCCCTGTCCTTCCTTGGGGTTTCCGGACAGTCTTCCTGCCAGAGTGGAGTTTTAGAACCGGTAGGGGCCAGTTGCTGAGTACAGCAAGTGGCCTGGAGAAGCTCACAAAGGCGGCAGGCCTTTGAAGCTTCCAGTGCCCATCCTGGGGGAGGAGACCTAGCACCTCGCCCAGGATGTGCATTGTTGCAGGCCCAGGAGAGCGGATGGCTCTCTACCCAGGGGTCCAGCAGCATGTCTGCTGTGTGGCAGCCTAAGCAGCCCCTCAGAACAGACGTGGATTGTAGGTTAGGTTCTGTCATGTATTGTTCAATAAATCCTGCACTGGCATCAGTGTGGGTTTAATGTGCTGAGAAGTTTGATACCAAACTTCTCAGACTTCAGTGGAGCCATCATGGTGCTGTGGAGTTCGTGTTTGACGATCTCCCAGCACCTTATACTCTTAAATGGCAGCACTGCACTTACAGTGCCCAGGAATGGACCTGGGTACTGTAGGGGCACAGGGCTCATGCTCCTGTATCCACACCACTGGCATAGGGCACCCAGCTAGAGGGGTGGCTGATGTATGTCAGGGCAGTGTATGTTGTGGGCATGGCACACAGGGATGTGTGCCATGTCGACTGTTTTGTCCTATACCCAGACACTCAGCCTGCAAGGGCAGTGTGTGTGTGTCAGGGTACAGGGCCTCTAAGGGGGCACAATCAGTGCTGCAGCCCTTAGAGGCCTTCCCTGGTCACAAGGCCCTGGGTACCTTGTGTACCATTTACCAGGGGCTGACATGTGGCCAGGGTTGGTCAATTTGAGTTTTAGGTTTCAGCACAGTTTATAGGGAAGGAACATAGGCCCTGAGCACCCGATTGGCAGGAGACCAGGGTACACTCAGTCAAAGTACATTCAGCAAGTCAACAAAAAGTGGGGGCATACCATGCAAGAAAGAGGACACTTTCTCACAACTTGCACCTATGGAAAAGAAGGTGGAGAAGGAGGAGCCTGTTGGATACTCTGCTCTGGTGGAAATCTCCTCTTCTAGTCTGCCAGCATAAATTGTGACTTGAAGGGAGGTACATCATCTCCTGTTGATATTGTTGTTGAGGATGGTAATATTGGTGACCATAACCATCATCCTCATCAGAATCCTCTTGGTACTTGACAATAAGGTCCGATGGGCTTCAGGCTGCCCCAAAGAGACTCATCTTCGGACCCCTCATTCTAATCTTCCAAGAACTGGGATGGCAAAAGAGACTGCACCTGACTAGGTGAGGTTAAAGCTGGTGTCAACTGAATTTTTTGTTTTTCCTTCCCCGTCAATGACCACTTATCGGCAAAATCTTGGATCGCTGACAGAATCACCCATGTCGACGAAAGCTGCTTTTCTTGGTCTGTCGACAGAATGGTCTTCGTCGACGGCAAACTGATGGAGACAGGGAACTTGGTCGACAGCAAGGCTGCTTCAGTCGTCGCCGAGTATCCTCTCATGGAAGGAGTCGTTGACGAGGAAGTGAAAGTCTCCTTCGGAAACAGCTGTATCGTCGATGGGTGGATTGTTGTCAGGAATTGGCCTCTCAACGACGAAGACACAATTTGCTTCCTCAATGACATTACTCATCGATGATGTCGACAACAAAGAAATAGACACAGCAGATAGTGACGGTGGTAGCTGTAGACACCGTCAACGTGACCAGAATCACCTCAGAAGAGGATTTTCTTATCGACGGAGGGTTTGTCGAAAAGCTGCTCATCAGCGGAGCTGAAATAGGCTTTTTGAAGGTATGCTTAAGTTTCAAAGGTGGAGTTGAAGGTTCTGAAGCTGTTTTTGGGAAAGATGAAGTCTTCTTTTCTTCCTGGGAAGCTTTGCTGACAGATCCAGCCTGTTTCTGAAGGGAATCAGATGAATTTGTAGAAGCCTTTTTAGAAGGCTGCGCTGATGAACCAGCAGGGTAATCTAAAGGCAGTTTTTTAGGTGTTTTTGTGGAAGATTTAGAAGAAGCATCACTCTCCTCATCAGAGCCGACCGTGTCCCTGTTTTTGAGCGTCTGAAGCCACAAAAGGAATAGTTTACCTGTAACTCCAGTTCTCTTATAGGGGTATTTCTCTGATAAGTCATAAGCATTTGAATAGTCCCGCCCACGTGCGGGGACCCCGGAGCACTTCATTAGATATATCTTCTTAAGTTGTCATCTTTTGCCTTTCTTCGGGAAGGCCTGTGTAGACACTTGAGATAAAAAGAAAATAATGCAGCCTAACAAACTAGGCTACACTGGCCATTACTTCATCTTGAAGTGAAAAAAGGTAACCAGTACTTTTAAAATTTTGCAATTTATGGAGTATAATACATATAGAAAACTCCCCTTCACAAAACCCCTTTTTTCATGAGAGATGAAAAGGTTGGACAGAGAAGCCCCTCATAGGCTGCCATTATATGTGTAAAAATGGATACCGTGCCTTTAAGAGTCTCCAGAGACCACCAGTATGCCATGATGCACAGCTAAAGGCAGTTACTTCCGTTCTTTTTGAAGGCGTAGAGAAGTGAATGCCTATGCTAGGATCCTGGATAAGACTGCTTCTTCTATCGGAGAGGAGGGAGGATTGCTTATGACTTATCATGGAAATACCCCTACAAGAAAACCGGAGTTACAGGTAAGAAACTATTCCTCCTCTTGTAGGGGATTTCCGTGTATAGTCATAAGCATTTGTATAGACTAGCAAGCCCATCCCATAAACACCCAAGCGGTGGAAGAAAACAGGGAAGTGAAATTTCCCTTTATGCAAACAGATTCCGAAGGAAAGCATGTCCAACCTGAGCATCTGCCTTGGTATCAGTGTCCAGGCAGTAGTGTTCAGTGAATTTATGGACTGACTTCCAGGTGGCAGCCTTACAGATTTCTGAATTAGGTATATTACGGAGTAAAGCCGCAGTAGCAGCTTTTCCTCTGGTAGAGTGAGCCCTATGCTTACTAACAAGTCTTGTTGGCTTTCTGGTAACGCTGAATACATGAAACAATCCATTGGGAGATGGATTGTTTGGAGGTAGCTAGACCTGAACGGATAGAGCCATAGTTTACAAATAACTGATCTGATCGTCTAATATCCTTAGTTTTGTCCCAAAAAAACTTCAAAACCCTCCTGACATCTAGGGAATGAAGTGACCTCTCAGCAGGAGAAAAAGAATGCTGAAAGAAGGTAGGTAGTAAAATAGTTGATTTACGTGAAAATCCGAAATAACTTTAGGGAGGAATTTCGGATGTGTCCTCATCACCACCTTAGAGGAATGGAAACTGTGTATGGTTCTTTACAACATAGTGCTTGGAGTTCGCAAACCCTGCGGGCAGAAGTAATGGCTACAAGGAAAGCAGTCTTCCAAGACAGATGCTGGAGAGAAGCCCTATGAATGGGTTCAAAAGGTTCCCGCATCAGTCGAGAAAGAACCACATTGAGCTCCCAAGGAGGAGGAGAAGGACGTCTGAAGGGAGGAAAAACTTTCCTCAAACCTTCTAGAAAATCCATAATGACTGAGATTTTGAAAAAGGAAGTTTGTGAAGGGCATTTCCTATACGAAGTAGAGGTGCGAGGTGCACTTTAATAGAAGGAAACTGAAGGCCCGATTGAGCCAAATGTAGCAAATATGGTAGTAGAACATCTTCCTGGCAGGAAGTAGGATCTGCATTCTTCGAAGCGCCCCAAATGCAGAATCTTTTCCATTTATACGCATAAGTGAGTGAGGATGGCCTTTTAGCTTCTTTAAGTATCTTCATGCAGTCCTGAGGCAAATTCAAATGTCCATACTGCACTAACTCGGGAGCCATGCCGCCAAACTCAATGATGAGTGTGGGGTGCACCATCTGTCCGCCGAACTTCGTGAGAAGGTCCGGCTGACATCGGAGCTAGAGATGCGGCAGGAGAGACTGGTGGAGAAGGTCTGTGAACCACCATTGACACAGCCACTCCAGAGCAATGAGGATCTTCTTGGCCCGTGACTGCGAAAGCTTGATGAGGACTGCCGGGATCAGGGGTATCTGAGTGGCGTAGAGAAATATGCCTGACCAGTTTATCCACGGGGCATTCCCCAAAGTTCCCGGTCGGTAGAACTTTGAGGCGAAGTTTCGGCATTTGTTGTTTTCTGCAGTGGTGAACAAATCGACCTGTGGAGTACCCCATCTTCTGAAGAGATCTCGCACCACATTGTTAAGACCCATTTGTGGTTTTCCTGAAGGAGTCTGCTTACAGCGTTGGCCTGAGCATTTTGAACACATGGGTTGCTGTGATGGTCAGGTTTCTGGCTCAGAGCCATTTCCAGATCGTCTGGACTTCTTGAAAGAACGGTGGTGATCGAGCCCCCCTGCTTGTTGAGGTAGAACATGGTTGTCGTGTTTTCCATCTGGACAAGCAGGGAACTAGAGTGGAACTATGGTCGAAAGGCTTTCTGAGCCAAATGGACTGCTCGTAGCTCCAGTGGATTGATGTGGTACGTGGATTCCTTCGTGGACCATTTACCCTGTATCTGAAGGTGGTCTGTATGTGCACCCTAGCCGAGGAGAGACGCATTTGTTACTATTGTTTGTTTCAGTATCTCCTTGTGGAAGGGGATCCCTCGCAGGAGATTGCAGGAGAACACCATCTGAGGGACTGAAGGGCATGCTGTGAAAGCTGGATCCGGTCTTCCCAATCCCCTGTTCTCTGGTCCCATTGATCCTCCAAGCATTCAGGATGCCATAGAGCCCAGAAGAGAGACATTCCTCACTGTTGGAAAGGACATGTTCAGGAGAGCTTGAGCCTTCCACAGAATCGAGAAGCGTCTCTCTACGAAGGATACATGTTTGCCGTGCGAGTATCGATGGTTGCTCCCAGATATTGAAGACACTGGACAAGTGTCGAGACGGACTTAGTTTGGTTGATGTGGAGACCCAAACGAAGGAGAAGATCAGAGGTCCCATTGAAGTGTAGTCAAGCTCCATGAGACGTGGACACCTTGATCAGCCAGTCGAACAAGTTACTTACCTTCGGTAACGATGTATCTGTAAGAAACATTAGTTAGTTAGATTCCTCACCTTAGAATGTCCCCAGGCGTCAGACTGGATCCGGAAGATTTTTCGTCAGCAATACCCCTTGCGCGTCGCTAGGCGTCGTCGGCGTCGTGCGCCGGAATGACGTCGGAGTACTTAGACGCCGCCCTCACGCGCGGACGTCAGTTCTTGTACATAGCCTTCCGTGCCAGGAACGCAGAGCCATGCAAGAGACCGACATTGGTGCCCAAAAATTCTAGGGCCCTGAAAGGGATAGCCTTAACCCTAGATGTCAGTTCGCAGAACGGGGAGGATGGGTGTGTCGGTGAGGAATCTAACTAACTAATGTTTCTTACAGATACATCGTTACCGAAGGTAAGTAACTTGTTCATCTGAAAGAAACACGTTAGTCAGATTCCTCACCTTAGAATAGATACCCAAGCAATACCAACCCCGGTGGTGGGTCTGGGAACCAAGATCACACCAGAAAGTCCTGGAGGACAGAACGGCCAAAGAAGCCATCCCTCCGGACTTGGCTGTCTAGGCAATAATGCCTGGCAAACGTGTGCAGCATAGCCCACGTCGCAGCCTGACAGATGTCCTGCAAAGGGACTCCCTGTCCCAAAGCAGTAGTAGCCGCTGTGGCCCGAGTAGAATGGGCGCGCAGCAAAACAGGCGGTTCCTTTTTTGCCAAGGAATAACAGATTTTTATACACAAAACGACCCACCGGCAGATGGTCCGTTTGTGTACAGCTTTTCCCTTCTTTGCACCCACATAGCCAACGAAAAGCTGGTCGTCCACTCGGAACGGTTTAGTGCGGTCCAAATAAAAGGAGAGCGCACGTTTTGGGTCCAGACGGTGGAGCCGCTCTTCCTCTTTGGAAGGATGCGGAGGCGGAAAGAAGGTGGGCAAGGTGACAGATTGCCACAGATGAAAGGGGGTCACCACTTTCGGTAGAAAGGAAGGACGAGGCCGAAGGACACCCTTTTCCGGATGAACAGATAGAAAAGGAGGCTTGGACGATAGAGCCTGGAGCTCACTCACCCGTCTAGACGAGGTGATGGCTACCAGGAAAGCAGTCTTAAGAGTTAGAAGACGAAGAGGACAATTGTGAAGAGGCTCAAAGGGAGCGCACATCAGGAATGTCAAGACAAGATTCAAGTCCCACGAAAGCAATACGAAAGGGACAGGAGGGAACGTGTGAGTAATGCCTTTAAGAAAGCGTGACACTACAGGGGACTTGAAAAGAGAGGGCTGATCTGGAAGCCGTAAGAAGGCAGAGAGAGCAGCAAGGTAACCTTTCAAGGTGCCCAGGGCAGAGCCCTGCCGGGCCAAAGAAAAAAGAAAGAGGAGAACCTCAGAAAGAGGGGCGGAGAGGGGATCCACAGCCTCTGCTGTGCACCATGCCACAAATTTGTTCCACCGGCAGGCGTATACCGTCTTTGTGGAGGGACGCCTGGCTGCCAGAATGATATCACAGACTTCAGGAGGCAAGTCAAATGGCATCAACTGCCGCCGCTCAATCTCCACGCATGGAGGTGGAGGCTGGACAGGTTCGGGTGGAGGACCATCCCCTGCTGCCCCGAAGGGGCAGACGTATCGGAGGATCGGTCAACATACTGAGTAGCTCGGGATACTAGTACCTTCGTGCCCAATCCGGAGCCACCAAGATGACTTGGGCCCGGTCACGCTTGATCTTCTTCAGCACTCTGGGCAGAAGTGGTATAGGCGGAAAGGCGTACAACAGACCGCAACTCCACTCGCGACGAAAAGCGTCGCCGAGCGAGTGCCGCCTTGGAAATTCCAACGCGCAGAACTGCTGACATTGCGCGTTCTCGTCGGTGGCGAATAGATCTAACCAAGGCTCTCCCCACTGCTGAAAGAGACCTTGCGCCACCTCGGTGTTCAGACGCCATTCGTGATCCATCATGCACCGACGGCTGAGTTTGTCTGCTCTGGCGTTCAGAGAGCCCGCCAGATGTTGAACCACCAGGGTGACGCCCTAGTGTTCCAGCCATGTCCAGAGGCGCAGAGCCTCCTGACAAAGGGTCCACGACCCCACCCTGCCCTGTTTGTTGCAATACCACATGGCGGTGGTGCTGTCCGTGAACACCTGCACGACACTTCCCCGACAGAGGGAAGGAAGGCTTTCAGTTCAAGTCGACTCGCTCGCAGCTCCAACAAGTTGATGTGGAGGCGAGACTCCGCCAGAGACCAGAGGCCTCTGATCTCCGCCTCTCCCATATGGCCACCCCATCCCAGGAGGGACGCATCCGTCACTACGACATGCTCCGGTAGGGGTAGGGAGAGGCTCTTGCCCGTGACCCAATCGCGGTCCGTAAGCCACCACTGCAACTGCTGTGCAGTGCCCTCCGAGATCAAGACATGGTCGGACAGGTTGCCGTGATGCTGGGCCCACTGAAACTTCAGGTCCCACTGCAGAGCCCGCATGCGCCGCCTGGCGTGATGCACTAGTAGGATGCAGGAGGCCATCAGCCCCAGAAGCCGCAACACTAGCCTGACCGAAACCCAGGATAGAGGCCGAAAGATGGGAATCAGGGCCTGTATATCCCGGACCCGCTGCTCAGGTGGATGGACCCGGAACTGCGCCGAATCGAGAACCGCTCCGATGAAGAGGCGCCATCAAAAGGCATGTCCATGAGGGTGCTCTGGACATCCCCTGAAAAAGACGTGGACCGCAGCCAGGCGTGACGTCGAAGCGCCACCGTGGTAGAAATCGCCCTACCGAGCGAGTCCGTAGTGTTGAGTCCACATCGGATTGCATGGCGCGCTGCATCTCTCCCATCGGCCAGGGCCGAGGAAAGCCGCGCCCGGGCCTCCTCCGGGCACAGTGGCAGCACGTCCTCCACCGCATCCCACAGAGAGTGGGAATAAGGGTCCAAGAGACAGGCGGTGTTCAAAGACCGCAGGCCCAAACTGAGCGAAGAGAACAGCTTCTTACCAAACTGTTCCAGTCTCTTGGAATCCCGGTCCGGAGGAGCGGACGGGAAGGAGGATTGGGAGGTAGAGGCCTGGATAACCAGACTCTCGGGGTGGGGTGTTGGAACAGAAAACTGGGGTCGCCCGGAGCAGGGCGGTGGCGCCTGGCAACGTTCCTATCCACAGGAGGGACTGTGGAGGGCTTGGACCAGGTGCCCTGCAGAACGTCCGTGAGGGCCTCATTGAATGGCAGCAGAGGCTCAGTGGAGCATGCGGCAGACTGAAACACCTCAGTGAGGATGTTAGTCCTCACAGCCACGGCAGGCAGCTCAAGCCCAAGGGCTTCGGCCGCCTTGCGCAGCACCACAGAAAAAGCTGCACCCTCCTCCGAAGCCACAGTCGGAGGAGAGATGAATCCAGTGTCCAGAGAGGTATCCAACCCACTGGCCTCCCCCAGTTCATCTGCCCAGTCCTGTGCAAGTTGGCTCTGAAGGGCCATAGGGTCATCAGACCCCTCCCAGTCACCCCCGTCATCCGATTCCTGGTAAACAGGAGGAATGATCGGAGCTGGTCGATGGACAATATGTGTCTCTAGCGGCATCGGATGCGGCGTCGGGCGGCGCCGCATCGGCGTCGGGACCGGACAGGGGCTGAACCGGGGATCGCCGTCGACCGGAGCCGGCGTCGGGGGTGGTATCGGTATCGGCGGCGTAACGAGGTCGACCGGCGTTGACGGGTGCCCAGGCTCGGGCCCCTCGGGGACCTGCGGCGTCGGGGCCGGAGCCTCCAACGGCGCCAGGGCCGGGGCCGGAGCCGCCGGCATGCGAGGTCGCCCAGTCGAGTCCGCGGGGCCCGAAGGCGCGCCAGCGGGCGTTGACGGCGGGGCCAGGCTCCTCATGGCCGAGAGGAAGGCACTGACCTCCGCCGGCGTCGCGTCAGTCCCAGGGACCGTCGGGTATGGGGGACTTGCGCGGCTCCTGTGGAGCCGCGGGGGTGGAACCACCCGGACCCTCGGCCGAGTCGCGCGAGGGGAGTCCGAAGAGCGGTGTCGCTTCTTGGACTTCTTGGAGTGCCTCGACTTACCCGAAGACTTCGAGCCAGACGAGTGACGATGTAGAGTGCGGCTCCGCGACCGATCCTTAGACCTCTTCCTGGACCGGGATCGAGAGCGACGCGGAGCTGAGTGGCGAAGCTCGAGAAGCTTGCGGGACCGCTCCCGCCTAGCTTTCGAGGTCAGGGCCATACAATCGGAGCACGACGCCGCGTCGTGGTCGAGGCACAAGCAGTACAGGCACCGGCGGTGATGATCGGTCACCGACATCAGTCGGTGACAGTCGTCGCAGGCCTTGAAACCAGGCATCCTACCGGCACCAGAGTCGAGAATTGACCAAAGAGTCAAAAAAGTTAGTCAAAAATTGACTAAAGGGGTAGCTCTCCCGGATCTGCGCTTACTGGCGCGGAAAAAAGAAGAACTGACGTCAGCGCGCGAGGGCGGCGTCTAAGTACTCCGACGACGTCATTTCGGCGAACGACGCAGACGACGGACACGGAGCCGCAGACGACACCTAGCGACGTGCAAGGGGTATTGCTGATGAAAAATCTTCCGGATCCAGTCTGACGCCTGGGGATATTCTAAGGTGAGGAATCTAACTAACGTGTTTCTTTCAGATATCTATGTAGGGGTAGACAAACACCTTGTGCTTCCTCAGATGGGCAGCCACTACTGCCATGCATTGAGAATGTCCTGGGAGCTGATTTCAGGCCGAATTGAAGCACACAGTATTGATAGTGGTTGTTCCCCACTGTGAATCTCAGGAACTTGCGATGCTTCTTTACTATGGATGTGGAATTATGCGTCTTGCAGATCTATCGTGCATAACCAATCCCCTTGATGAATTTGAGGGTAGATTTGATTCAATGCTAACATTAGGAATTTCTCTGTCCGAACCCACTTTACGACACGCAAACAATCGAGAATGGGTCTGAACTCGTTCTAGTCTTTCTTTCGGACCAGAAAGAACCTGGAATAGTCCTGTTCCCCGCTGTACAAGAGGAACGGGTTATATTGCCCTTTTTTGAAAGAGAATGTTGGCCTCCAATTGTAACTGACGTAGTTGGTAACGTGAGTGTATTGGAGGGACCGATGGAGGAGGGCTGGTGAAACTTAGCGAGTATCCATTGTGAACAATAATGAGCACCCAATTGTACGGAGTTATTTTTCGCCACTCTGCCAGGAAATTTTGAATGCTTCCCCCCCCCCACCGGAGTGGGTAACAGAAGAGGGAGAAGAAAGGCTTCCAGACTTGGAACCAGAAGACGCCTTATTCCCTTGTGCAGGTTGCTGGCCTCCCTGCTCCCTAGGTTGATGTATCTGGAACCGTTGGAACGACCGCTGATATTGTTGAATTGTCTGACGGCCCTGGTGTCTCTGGAACGTCTGGGAAGAGTAACGCCGTTGGAAAGTCTAGCGCTGTTCCTTCGTTTTTTCAAAACCTACTGCTTTCATGGTCTCCATTTCCGCCTTCATGCGTGCCAGCTCCTCATCCGCATGAGAGCCAAAGAGGGTAGTGCCAGAAAAGGGTAAATTCATGATCTGCTGTTGAGCCTCTGGCGTAAGTGAAGTGACGCGAAGCCATGAATGTCTCCAGAGAGCCACTCCGTGACAATAGCCATGTGCTAAAAGGAGTGATGTGTCTGCCGCTGCACTTATTACTTGGTTGGACACCATAAGCCCTTCATTTAATATCTCGGTAAAGTCCTCCCTCTTGTCCCTTGGCATGAGGTCTGCAAACTGCTGGAGGGATTCCCAAAGGGAACGGTCGTGCCTGCCCAGCAGGGCTGTAGCACTAGCAGCCTTCATTGTAGTGGCGGCTGTGTTACATACCTTCCTCCCCGCTGAGTCTACTATAGGACTTTCCTTATTAGGTGGCACTGTTGACGTTGAAGCCGTAGCATGTTGCTTCTTAGCTGCCAGAACAATGACAGTCTGGTGTGGGGTCCATCCGGGGGAATGTGGGATCTTGCTCAGGTAGGGGGTATTTTTTCTGTGGCCTGGAAGGAGCGGATTGGATGGAAGGTGTTAAGAAAATTTCCATTGCAGGTTCACTTTAAGCCTGGCATCACAGGGAGCAAGGGGGGAGAAGCTTATCTTTGCTGGGGAGATCCGAAGATGACTGAAGTTGATGGCACAGGGGTAGACAATGGAATATTTAGTATGGACGCCCCGCGAAGCAGAACCTCTTGAAAGGTGGTAATACCGTCAATAGGAGACACCCTTTGAGAGGAAGAGTCCGAAAGTGTCGGCGAATATCTCCCAGTACTTGTGATGAGAGCGTGTGGACGAACGTTGGTGGCCGCGAGATAGATCTCTCGCACGAGACCTAGACCTCAGTCTTCTAGGCACAGCAGGCGCCGTAGGCCGAGGAGCAGTAGGTCCTGGAGGAGGCAGAGGAGAAGGTGGAGGCGTTGGAGGAGGCAGCAGGGGAGGATTTGCCGCTGGTCCAGTAGGATCAGAGTGAGGCAGAGACCTCGTAGGTGAATATGTACGCAAGTACTCAGAATCCAAGGAATGAAATCGACCTTTTTTGAGCTGCCTGAAGTGAGGAAGGAGCCAAAGATTCATTATGAGATCTTCCCTTCGATCTACTGGTCGAGGGCGATCTTCGACGTCGTCTTGACCTTGGACTCCCCCTCGACGTTGACAGACTTATGGTTGATATTCTGCGATCTGTGTCGTCACAGCGGCAATCGGCGGTGCCTGGTCGGCGGCAATCGGCGCTGATGTGTCGACTTGACGGGGGGTGGGGGAGGGGCAACGTCTTTGACGGCGATCTCTGCCAGGGGGGAGAACGAGAAGGTCTCACCACACTCCGTGACGCGGAGCCTCGAGGCCACTTCGACAATAGGGAACATAGTCGCCATACCTGCCCTCGATGTTGTCGTCCTCAATGTCGGAAGGGACCGGCCTTATTTTTCTGCTCTTATTCGCCTGGGGATCCCCCCCAGAGGCTGAAGTCAGGGTTTTGGTAGAGGACTGACTCTCTCCTTGCCCAAAGGTCCCACCTGTGGATGTTGCTTGCTGTTTTCTTCGCTCCTCTGCCCCTTGAAGTCTAATCTTCACCATGTCACGCGGGAGCACTTGGAGAAGGTTTTACAGATGGGGCATGTCTCAGGAACATGAGAAACAGGTAAACACAGAATACACACTCTGTGTGAGTCCGATTTGGCCTTTTTTCTTCCAGTCAGGACACTTGTCAAAAAGGGAAGGCATTTTGACTAAAACTGTGGAAAACCTGTCGGAAAAAGACAGCAATAGGTAGAGAATAACCAAAAATGTTGAGTGAAGTTGTAAAAAGGTCAATTCTGAAGAGATTTTTTTTTTTTTTTTTTTTTTTTTTGTTTTTAAAAGTTTTTATTGAACAATAATTTGATTACAAGCACGGGCCTACAACCACCAGGGCCGGCCGCTAAGTACAGAATGAAATATACATTTATCAAAGCTGCAGTCGGTTCCCGGGGGTCGGCCCCGTAGTGAGTCCGGATAGTTCTAGAGGCACAGGAGACTTAAATCCAACAAACACAGAAAACTAAAAGAAAAACAAAAGGCGAGGCATAAAGACAAACGGCGCAGGTCAGGCTTCCTCCGGGGAACTCCAGGTCAGACCATTAAGCAGCACACGAAAGGAAGGAGTACCGGGAGGCTGGGGACGGGGGGGGGGGCCAAGGGAAATGAACGTCCATATGTAGTCATTCCAAAAGGTGCCCGGAACCGTCAAGGGTCAGGGGGACATGGCGATATCGGTGTCCACCAGGGGGGGCGTACAGATACCCCCGCGATATGCATTCCATTGCCCCCAGATTCTGCCCCATGCCCCCGGCTTACCACGGGCAACATACACAGTCTTCTCCCTGAACATACACCAGTCCATATTCTCCTTCCATACTGACACGGTGGGCGGCCGCTGGGCACCCCAAAGCTGCGCTATATCTCTCTTGGCAATCATGTTCCCCAGGGCCGCCCACCGAGTCTGAGCCGCGCTATAATCATTGGGCTCCCACACATTCAGGACACAGCGACGCACCTCCGGCAGCAGCACAACCCCAGTGACCTGTCCCATAACCGTATGTACCCGGCGCCAGTAGTCCGCCACCTCGCGGCACTCCCACAGGATATGGAGAAAGGTGGCACTGAGCCCACAACCCCGCTTACAGAGCCCATCGTCGGAATATCCCATCGAGACCAAGCGAGGACCCGTCACATACACCCGGTGAAGAATCTTAAGCTGTACCAACCGGAGACGGGCTGGAATGGCGACCTCCTTGGGGGACGACAGTGCAGACTGCCAGTCCTCGTCGTCCAATTCCACCCCATCCCCCGTCCAAGCCTCCCGAAGGCGCACCAAGAGGTCAGCCCGATGATTAATCAGTTTCTTATAAATTAAAGAAATAGTACTGTCAGGGACATGTCCGTCAAGTATGCGGTCCTCGAGGGGCGAGGAAACCGGGATCTTGGTCCCCTCTCCAAAGACCGAGAGCAGGGCGTGTCGAACCTGGGCATAGCGGAAGAACTCCCTGTCCGTAAGCTCATATTCGGCCTGAAGAGCCGCGAAAGTCTTAACCGCGCCCTTATGCCACAGGTCTCCCACTTTGCTGATACCAATCGAGGCCCACTGGTCAAACCCCTTCGTAGTCCAGAGGCTCCCCAGGCGATCGGAGGCAAACAAAGGAGTAGCACATGTCAGTCGCTCACCCCAGCCCGTGGCCGCAGTGGCGGCCCTCCAGGTCCGCACCGCAATCTTAGTAGGACCCGTAAGGGTCCGGCCAGCCGAGCGGGAGTACAGCGCCCTGTTATAGTCCCCGCCGGGAAGCAGGAACTTGTCCATCTCATACGCCGGGTTCAGGCCAGGCGAATACGTGGCATGGTTGATGGCCGAAAGCTGCGCGGCCCAATACCTGCGAATGTCGGGAAGCGCGATGCCCCCGTCGTACCAGGGGAGAGTAAGCTTAGCAAGAGCAATACGCGCCCGCCCGTCCCACACCAGTCTCCTCTGCAGGCTCTCTACCTCCCGAAAGTAGGCCACTGGGATGACGTCGAAGGAATTCTGGAGTGCATAGAGAAACCTGGGAAGGGACATCATTTTGAACAGCGCGGCCCGACCCAGCGGGGACAGGGGCAGCCTGCACCACCGGGCCGTATCCTCTCGCAATCGCCGAAGCGGACGCAGGAGATTCTGCTCATAGCGAGCCACCGGGTCCAGCGAAACGTATATCCCCAGGTACTTAAAGCCGCTCAGAGATACCTGGATCGGAAGCCGAGGCGGTAGGAGTGGAGGACCACCGGAGATCGGATAGACGCAGGATTTAGACCAATTGATCGTGAGACCCGAATTATTCCCAAAGGAAGTCAGAACGTCAAAGAGGACGTTGAGCGACTGCCGCGGTGAGGTGAGATATAGGAGAATATCGTCCGCATATAGCGAAACCCGATCTTCAAAGCCCGGGGCCCACCGGATCCCTCTAAGCGAGGGCTCCCAGCGGAGCCAAGCCGCGAGTGGCTCCAGGGCAAGAGCGAAGAGCAAAGGGGACAACGGGCATCCCTGCCTCGTGCCCCTGCCGAGGGCAAAGGGCCGAGAGACCCGCCCGTTCACCACCACCTGAGCCATGGGTCCCGTGTACAGAAGCTTCACCCAGCCAATAAATCCTTCCCCAAAGCCAAATTTAGCCAAGACAGCCCAGAGGAATGGCCACTCGATGGTGTCAAAAGCCATCGTGGCATCCAAAGAAACCAGCACGGCCGGTTCGGAGAGGAGCTCCGCCCTGGCAAGGGCGCCATGAAGACGCCGCAAGTTAAGAGCGGTGTTACGATGCGGGATGAATCCGCATTGGTCCGGATGAATCAGATCGCACACGACGCTCAACAGACGATTGGCAAGGACTTTCGCCAGGATCTTAGGCTCCGCATTTAGCAGTGAAATAGGCCGGTAAGAAGTACAGCGATCTCGCGGCTTGTCCTCCTTGGGGATAACGACTATCGTGGCCAAACGCTGATCGGCCGGGAGGGAACCCGCCGCCAGGGACTCACGGAACATGCGACTGAGGAAGGGCGCAAGCTTGTCAGGGCGCAATTTATATAGCTCAATGGGCAGACCGTTGGGACCCATAGCCTTGCCCGAGCGAAGGGAGCGGATCGCGGTCGCTATTTCATCCGCCGACAAGGGGGCGTCCAGCCGCTCACGGTCCTCAACGGACAGGCAGGGCAAGGCGATATCCCTCAGTAGAAGGCGAGAGTCGTCCTCATCCCTGTCAGTCACTGGGGAGTACACAGCCCGGAGGTGGTCGGCAAAACATTCCACAATCTCGTCAGGCTCCGTCACACACACACCATCCGCCGCACGCAACTCCGGGACCACACGATTCACTCTCTCCTTCCTGTCCAGCCACGCGATCAACTTTCCCGCCTTGTCCCCGGCATCGTACAGTCGACCCTGCTGCTCCCTATACATAGTTTTGGCCGCGTCAGTGACCAGGGACCTATATTCAAACTGTTTCAGGCTGAGGGCATGGAGCCCGTCCGGAGTAACATTCGCCTCCAAGGCCGACTCCAGCCCCAAGATGTCAGTCTCCAGCCTCACCACTGCCTCACTCTTGACCCTCTTAGCCACCACTATCTGGGAAAGGGCGTGTCCGCGGATCACGGTTTTAAAGGCTTCCCACAGGGACATTGCAGAAGACACCGACCCCTCGTTATCCAGGAAGTATTGGTCCATAGCCTTAACCAGGCTGTCACGAGTCGTAGGGTCTCGCAGGTACCATGGGTTAATGGGAGCGATCCGCCCTGCAGACCGCGGCCCGGTGTCAAAAAGAAGCCACAGCGGAGAATGGTCGGAGATACCCCGCGCCAGGTGCCTGACCTCTCGAATCCGACCAGTCTGCGCCGCGGGCATAAGGAAGTAGTCTAACCTAGAGAGACTCCCATGCGCCCCCGAGTGAAAGGTGAATTGACATTGGGTCGGATGCATTAATCTCCAACTATCCACCAGGCCGAAGGTCTCCAGCATCCCACCCAGCCATGCCTGGGCAGCGGGGAGGGTCCTTGGTGGGTGACGATCCAGTTCACCCGAAACCACAGAATTAAAGTCCCCGCCCATGAGCAGGAGGCTGTCCGGAAGGTCAAGCAGCATTCGACCCAAGTCAGTGAAGGTGGAGTTCCGGAGGCCCGGGGGGACGTAAACTGAAACCAGGGCAAGGGGCTGCCCCTCCCAACTCCCAATCAAACACACATAGCGCCCTCTGTCATCCGAGACTATCTTAGTGATCTCCACCGGAAGTGAGGTTCGCAGCAGAATGCCCACCCCCCTGGAACCAGTTGTGAAACCAGAATGGGCCACGAGGCGGTATCCCCCCCTGTTCATTGCATGACAAACATTGCCAACCAGATGCGTCTCCTGGAGAAACACCACATCAGGAGTCAAACGACGCAAATATTGCAGTACTACACCCCGCTTGATACGGTCCCCCAACCCATTGACGTTCCATGACATAAGCCTCAACCCGTCCCCCCCCATCCCCCCCAATAGATCAAGGGTCCCCCAGCCTGCCGCACAGTTCCCAAATGTGGACAAAAATCAGTACCTCGCCCTGTAAACAAAAAACACACAGCAAAACAAACCCTCCTCCCCCCCAACCCCACCCTAGGACCAACTCCCCCCACCCTGCACCCCTGCGGGCCAAAAAACCCCCCCAACTTGCAGTGTGCCTGTCGCCCCACTAACCCCATTCTACGAAAAGAACCCAGAGGAGGTAAGGGACCCGTCCCCGCCCGCCCCCCTCACTGGTCCTGGTAAAACACAATGTGCAAATGAAATAAGACCCGACTGTACAGTGCAAAAAGGCAAAATCAAGGACCAAAAGTCATTCTAAAGGGGACCCATCACCTGCGGTGCCCGCAGAGGGTCCGGGACGGCCACCTCCGTCCGGCAGAGAGTCCAGCCAGTCACTTGCAGCCACAGGAGAGTCAAAAAAGGCTGTCCGATCCCCATGTTCCACTCGGAGTTTTGCAGGGTAGAGCATCGAATACTTTAGGCCCAGCTCACGGAGACGACGCTTCACCCCTTGGAATCCCATCCGTTGTTTCTGGACCAGTTGCGTGAAGTCCGGGTAAAAATTGATGGTCGAGTTCTCATGACGAACCGGGCCGTGGGTCCGTGAGGCCTGCAGAATAGCGTCGCGGTCCCTGTAGTAGAACAGTTTGGCCACAATAGGCCTCGGGGGGGCCCCCGGCCGTGGCCGACCGCCCGGAACTCGATGGGCCCGCTCCACGGCAAAGAACTTACTTAGGCCAGCCGAGGACAACTGTTTCAGGATAAGTTCCTCGACCACGAGGTCAACCGGGCGGCCGTCAGAGGACTCCGGTACACCTATGACGCGGATGTTGTTGCGTCGGGCCCGTCCCTCGAAGTCCTCAAGCCGCCGGGCCATATGATCGTTAACCACCCTGATGTCTCCAAGCGCGGCCCGCAGATCCGACACCTCCGCACCGAGGGTGGAGGTCCGTGCGTCGAGAGCCTGGACCCTCTCGTTAGTTTTGGAGAGGTCGGCCCGGATCAGGGTGACATCGATCGCGACAGTGTCAATCTTACGGGCCAGGGCCTCATATTGCGTCGCGATGGTTTCCCTGATGCCATCAATGGCGCCCATAATGTCCTGCAGGGATGGTTCCGTAGTGATGGTCGCGCCTCCCTCCGCAGTATCCGAGGGGAGGCCAGCAGCGCCAGAAGGCCCCCTGCCCTGGGTGTAGCGGTCCATGTTATTGCTCTGGACCGCTCCCCCGCGGAGGGAAGCCTTGGTCTTGCGGCCCTCGGGACCCCCTTTGCCCCCCATGTGAACACGGTCACCCGAGGGGACCTCCAATCAAGAGGTGTAAGGGCACCAGCAAGAAGACCACAAAATGTCGGTATAGGGGGTCCGAGGCGATAGGCACTCTAGTGGCGGGTGAAAGAAAACCTCATGCAGAGGCCCAGGAAGCACCTCTCCACCCCGAGCGCACCTCCCTGCCGGTCTCCTGAAGTGCAAAACCGAAACCGAAAGTGGTGAATCGGCAGCTGGCACCGCGCTGAAGCCGCTGTTGTTCAATTGCAGCCCGGTCTCTCGGGTCACCTTCACCCCGGTCACCTCCGTCGGGTGGGTCCCAAAAGTTCCGACGACGACAACTCAGGATTCCCAGGTCCGATTTGAGTTTTGAAAAGAGATATACGCTCAGCTGGTCTTTATCTCCCAGATTCCATAAGCCACGTCAGGATATTCTCAGGATAAATTCCGAGGAGCAGAGAGGGTCCGGGGAGCCCTGTGCTCACGCGACCATCTTGGATGCGCGCTAGGCTCCTCTGCCTCTGAAGAGATTTTTGATGAAAAACACCAAATGAGGTAGAGCTCAATGCTCCAGGGTCCTGTTAACAGGAGCCAGAAAAAAGAACGTATAGTTTTACCTGTCGGTGTAGTTTTGCAGCTTGAAGACTTTATGGATTCACTATCCTGTGCATTATTCCACCATCTAGTGGATGGGTCTGGAATTGTAGTATTTTTTCTCTTTTTTCGTGGCCCAGATAGGCGTCAACATACCACCATTTGGTGTCCTTCGGAAGCCACCACCTTTGGTCGCCATCTTCGGATTCTTTTTTCTGTTTCTTGTGCTACTTTTATTCATCTAACCTTGTAAAGTCTTTTTTTTATTTTTTTTACCTTCTGTCCCTCATTATCATCCTGTCTCATCTTTCTGGCAGAGGAGGGTGGGTTCGCAAGTGAATCCAGAAAGTCTTCAAGCTGCAAAACTACACCGACAGGTAAGAAACTATATGTTTTGCAGCGTGAATCTTTCTGAATTCACTATGCTGTACATAGACTTTGTAGTGGTTTGGCCTTATAGTGGTGGTTGGGTTCGAGATGAGCACTGGTTACTGAAAATGTGTTGCAAGACCTTCTGTACCACTTGCGCTTCTTTGTTCATTTGGATATCCACACAGTAGTGCTTCGTGAACGTGTGCACTGAAGACCATGTAGCCGCTTGGCAAATGTCTTGAATTGGTGTGTTGGCTAGAAACGCAATGGTTGCTCCTTTCTTCCTTGAGTGAGCATGAGCTACTCATTGCAATGGTTGCGCTACCGGTTTGTGGCAGAGCAGTATGGTTTGTGCAATTGTATTTTTGGTAACTGGTCGTCCCAAAAAACTGCTGGCAAAGGATACAAAGAATTGGTTTGTTTTCCTGCACTCTTTTGTCCTTTCCATATAGTGCATCACTGCCCTTCTTGCGCCCAGTGTGTGTAAGGCCCTCTCTGTGCTTGTGGAAGGTTTTTGGAAAAAACTCTGTATTTGAATTGTCGGATTGATGTGGAACTTAGACACCACCTTTGGCATGAAATGCGGGTCCGTTCTCATGACAATCCTATCACTGTATTTGCAGGTAGGGTTCTTGGAGCGTTAGCGCTTGTAATTCACTTCGCAGTGATGTGATAGCTACTAGGAAGGCTGTCTTTAGCGTGAGCATCTGCAGTGTAGCTTTGTGAATAGGCTCAAATGGTGCCTTCATCAGTTGTGTTAGCACTACATTGAGGTTCCTTGCTGGCATTCTTTTTGGAGGTGCGATCCTTTTTGCTCCTTCTAGGAATCTTTTTACCACCTGTGAGGTGAAGAAACTTTTCCCTGTTTCTCCGCTTGTGTAAGCTACAATTGCCGCTAAGTGGACCCTTAGGGATGTGTAGCTTAGTTTATTCTGCAGTAGATGCGTTAAGTATCTTAGTACTGTCGATTCCTTAGTAATCCTTGTTTGCAGTTTCTCCCTACTGCACCATTTGGTGAATCTTTTCCACTTTGCTACGTAGCACGTTCGTGTGGTCGGTCTCCATGCCTCCGAGTACCGCCATCGTGCTTGCCGGTAGTTTGAGGTGTGCAAACTCTAGGTCCTCAGGAGCCATGCAGCTAGGCTGAGGCTTTCTGGCTCTGGGTGTAGTACTCTTCTGTTTTGCATCGTTAGCAGGGCCTTCCTGGCGGAGAACCCGTGTGCGTGCGTTTGTGACATCTCCATGATTTGTGAGAACCATGTTGGTCTGGCCCACTGGGGTGCTTTCGGGATGAGCATCATGTTGCTGAACCTGCACTTGTTCAGTACCCTGTGTAGTAGCGGTATCGGTGGAAAAGCGTAGGCAAATGTCCCTGACCAGCTTATCCATAGCGCATTCCCCAGGGACTGTTTGCACGGTACTCTGGATGCGAAGTTTTGGCATTTTGCAGTGTTGCAAATCTGTCTATTTGCGGAGTTCCCTATTTGTAGAATACCTTCTGGATTTCTTGTTGGTTGATCACCCATTCGTGGGATGCGGACGTCTGTCTGCTGAGCCAGTCTGCTTCTACATTGTCCTTCCCTGGTAGATGTATTGCTACCAGGTCTATTTTCCTGGGGATTGCCAATCTCCATATTTCTTGCGCTAGCAGGGAGTGTCGCAGATTGTCTCGCTCCTTGCTTGTTGATGTAGAACATGGTAGTTGTATTGTCTGTTTGTAGCGGTACTCTGTGTCCGTACAGCAGTTTCTGAAAGGCTTTTAAGGCTAGGAACACTGTCTTGAGTTCTAGGTAGTTGATGTGCTTTATTGCATCCTGATGTCCCCACAACCCCCTTACTTTGAGGTTGTTTGTGTGCGCTCCCCACCCCTTCTGGGAGGCGTCTGTTGTAATGGTTACTGTTGGAGGTGGTTGTTTGAATGATCTCCCCTGTGCTAAGTTCTTCTAGTTTCACCACGCTATTTCTTGCTGTACTGCCTGCGTGACAACCACTAGATCCTCCAAACTCCCTGTCGCTTGTGACCACTGCTGCTGGATCCATTCTTGGAATGGTCTCATGTGTAGGCGAATATTTGGTACCAAATGTATGCATGATGCCATCATCCCCATCAGTTTGCTCACTGTCAGAGCTTGCCCCTTGAGGTAAAGACGCGTCTCTTTGCATATTGCCAGTCCTCTTTGCACATGGAATCACCGTGCTCTGTATGGTGTTGATCTCTGCTCCTAAGAATATCTTCAATTGTTCTGGTTCTATTGACGTTTTCTCCCAATGGATTGAAAACCCCAGTTGGGCAAGCGTCTGTATCACTATTTCTATGTGCCTTTTGCACTTGTGGTATGAGCTTGCTTTTACCAGCCAGTCGTCGAGGTACGGGTATACATGTATCCCCTTCCTCCTTAAGTGTGCTGCTACTGCTGCCAGACATTTTGTGAAGACCCTTGGTGCAGATTTTAGACCGAAAGCCAGTACTGTGAACTGGTAGTGAGTTTTGTTCATCATAAACCAGAGGAGGTGTTTGCTGTTGATGGGGATGTGCAAGTAGGCGTCCTTCAAGCCGATAGTGGCAATGTAATCTCCCTTTTGTAGTTGAGGTATGACCTCTTGTAGCTAGGTCATCTTGAACCTTTGAGTCTTTATGAACCTGTCTAAGAATCTTAGGCCTAGAATTGGACGCAATGTTCCGTCTACCTTTGGTATGAGGAAGTAGGTTAAGTATATCCCCTTGTTCCGTTGTTTTTGTGGTACCATTTCTATGGCTCTTTTCTTTAACAGTTCTCTTGCTTCCTGCATCAAGTGTGTCCGCTCTTTTGTTGAGTGCTCTGACCGTTGGCCTTCTGTTAGGCGGTGGCTTTTACAGGTCTATACAGTACCCCTATTGTATGAGGTTTAATATCCATTTGTCTGATGTTATTTCCCTCCACTCCTGGAGGAAGTGTCTTAGTCTGCCTCCTACTGGTGTTGCGTGTTGGAGGAACCTTTGAAGGTTTCGATTTTTTCTTGGTCCTTGCCTCGACTCTTTCTGCACCCCCTGAGGTCTTGCCCAGGCGTGCGTTGGTTTTGCTGGTGAGTCACTTTGTTGCGGGAGGCTGACTCCCCCTTTGGCCGTTACCCCTTCCTCGGCCGCGCCCTCGAAAGAATTGTCCTCGGGCTGGTACTGCCAGTTCTGCTGTTGCTGCCCCTGCTGCTGTCCCTGGTTACCTCCTTGATAACCTTGCTGGGAGGTTTGGTGTTGTGCCCCAGGTTGATGATTTCCTCTGCTTGTTGGCCTCCTGGAAGGTGTTAAGTCTTCTCATACCTTGGAACTGCAGTGCCCCCATGGACCTTGCTGTTTAGTTATCTTTTTTCAGCTGCTTCAATTTGTCATCAACTGGTGCTCCGAACAGTCGTTCCCCATTTAAGGGTGTGTTGAGGATGTTTTGGACTTCGTTTTTGAAACCTGAAATCCTTAGCCAGGCATGCCTCCTTTCTCTTATCCCCTCTTCTACCAGGTGGCTTGCCCTTCTCTGGTATTGCTCTGGTACGTGCTTGAGGAGTTCCCACTTCTTCCCAGTGCTGGTATGCATGTCTGTTGATGAGTGCATTGGAATTGGCGATGCGCCATTGTATAGCTGCGCTACTCTCCATCTTCCTACCTATCAGGTCCATCCTCTTGCTTTCTTTGTCAGGTGGTGGGCCTGAGTTTGTGGGTAGATTTGCTCTTTTCCGAGCCGTGGAGGTGATGATCGAGTCAGCTGGTACTGACCCTCTAATGTACATGGGGTCTTTTGATGAATGTTTATATTTTTTCCCTGCTCGTGGAGTCGCTGCTCTAAACATGGCAGCCTCCATGAATGCCTCCTTCCCCTGGTCCAGAACACTTAGGAGCATGGGCAGGAACTGGCTTCTAGTCTGGGATGGCAACAAGGTCTCCAAGAGGAAGCAAGACTGCGTTTTTTTTTCTTCCAGCTGCACTCCATATGTGTCTGCAGCCCTTTTGATGACTTGGCTGTAGATCCCTATGTCGTCCGGCGGCAAACGCCTCGACGGATATGATTCTACACCCTCTTCTGGGGATTCGGTGTTGAGATCTTGTCACAGCAAGTCCTGAGCCTCCGAAGACGTAGAGTCTTGATAAGTTTGCTAGTCTTCCTCCCCTTCGGCGCCCCCGTAGTACAGGTCTTCTTCCTGTTTCTCTCCAGGTTCAGGTGTGGTTGGCGGTTGGAAATCCGACGCACCCTTCTGTTTCGGACATGGCTTTCGACGGTATGCTGTAGATTTTCATTTTTTCATCGAAGTCTTTCTTGCATTACAAGATGTTTGCCATTTCGGCCTCGAGCCTTTTCATTTTCTTTTCCATCTCGGCCGCGTGATCGGCTTCGAGGGATTCGACTTTCCTTTTCGCGGTTGTCGACGCCGAAGTCGAAACCGTTTTCGGGCCTTTGCCTTTCGACATAGAGGCTTCTCTTTCGTGGCTGCTCTTCGGCGCCTTTCCCTTGTCTTGGGATTTCGCAGTCTGGGGGTCCTTCTCGGAGGATCCGATGGTCTGCTTGTCCCTGGATGCAGTAGGGCCCTGCTCCTTTTGAGGACTTAGGCTCGCTTTTGCGAGTATCAGTGGAGTGTTTAGGGTTCGACGACTCTTACCTCCTTCGACGTTTTCTTTTCGACCTCGACGACCAAGACGTCCTCTGGTCCCTCTGCTATGTTGTCTTCCTCTCCACTGAGTCCCAAATCTCGGAGCGATGGGTGTCCCCTGCATGTTGTAGTTTGCTCTTCTCTGCCTCTCCCTTACTCTTCGTGTCTTCGGGGTGAACGCTGCACAGGCGTTGCAGTCCTCGCTTCAATGGTCGAGCAGCAGGTAGAGATTGCAGACCGGGTGTTGGTCCTTTTGCGTGTACTTGTGTTGGCAGTTCGCGCAGAATTTAAACGGAGTTTTGTCCATCACCGCGCCCAGGGAGCCCCCTGTATGCACATTCTCCTCTAAAACGTCGAATTCTTCTTTGTTCTCTCTTTTGTCGTTAACCTTCTTCCTTACTTGATCTCCGGAGTCTTCCCCGGTGATATATTCTAAAGTTTTTTTCTTTTTTCGTCGATTCTTCTCTCCAAAGTTCTTGGAGCTCCTTCACTGTTGATCCAGACCCAACGGCGGAAAAAAATCTGAAGATGGTGACCAAAGGTGGGAGCTTCCGGAGGAAGCACGCAGACGTCACGGGAGGGCACCAAATGGTAAGACGTTGACACCCACCTGGGCCACGAGAGAAAAATATTACAAATCCGGACCCAACCACTAGATGGCTGAATAATGCACAGCATAGTGAATCCAGAAAGATTCACGCTGCAAAACAGAAGTAACTGCCACTAGCTGTGCATCATGGGATACTGGTGGTCTCTGGAGACCCTTAAAGGCATGGTATCCATTTTCAGACATATAATGGCAGCCTATGGGGGGCTTCTCTGTCCAACCTTTTCATCTCCATCATGAAGAAACGCGTTACTTACCTGTAACAGCAGTTATCCAGTATTGGTGTCTTTCATAGATTCACATGCCTGAATCATTCCCCGTCGTCGAGACGGGAGCCTCCGGTACATAAAAAAGTAATGTCCTATAGACATACATAGAGAAAAATAGGCCTAAGGGCCTCCCCTTAGTAGCCTATCCTAGTCCTTATGTAAAAAGGACCCAACTCTTAGAGTCAGCCAATCAGCTATCACCTCCCTCTAGAACCTTCCTGGCAGGAGCCTCAGTCCCTCAGATTTTCGTACGCACCAAGCTAGGTAGGCGTAATATAGTTAGAGAGAGGCGTGAGTCCTTCCAGGGGAGGCGGGAGGGTTGCATGTGAATCTATGAAAGACACCAATACTGGATAACTGCTGTTACAGGTAAGTAACGCGTTTCTTATCCAGTATTAGGGGTGTCTTTCATAGATTCACATGCCTGAATCAGAGTAGTTAGCAATACATAATGCACATTTCTGATGTAACATGCCGTCAAGATATTTGAGATAATACACTATTATCATATCAGTTTGAAACATTGGCATACATCAAAACAGTAAATCAGTAAAGAATGTGCATACCAGGATGGCGGGATGTTGGAAGGCTCACCTCACTGGAATAGATGGCGAAGCACCGCCTGGCCCACTGCCGCATCCTTCGTCAGTTCGGCATCAAGGCAGTAGTGTCTGGAGAAGGTGTGCGGTGACTTCCACGTCGCTGCTCTACAGATGTCCAAAATCGGCACTCCAGCGAACAGCGCTGCTGATGTGGACATCGCTCTGGTGGAGTGTGCTTCCACTCTGTCTCTTAAAGGCCGTCCGGCCCCTTCATGGCAGAATGCTATTGCTGAAGAGATCCACCTTGAAATGCTCTGTTTTGTTAGAGGCATACCCAACCTTGGCCTACTGTAGGCCACAAATAGCTGTGATGACTTCCTGAAGCTCTTTGTTTTGTCTATGTAAAACTTAAGACACCTTTTGAGATCCAGAGAGTGGAGTGTCCTTTCTGCTGCCGTGGTAGGGTTTGCAAAGAAGGAACGTAGAACCACCGGCTCGTTGAGGTGAAAGTCTGAAGGCACTTTCGGTATGAACTTGGGATTCGTCCTCAGCACCACTCTGTCCTGTTTGAACTGCATGAAGGGTTCCTGAATGGAGAGAGCTTGCAGCTCGCTGACTCTCCTGGCAGATGTTAGAGCGAGCAACAGAGCCGTTTTCCATGAGATGTACTTGATGGAAGCTCGATGAATGGGCTCAAAAGGGTGCTTCATGAGTTGGTTGAGGACCAAGTTGAGGTGCCACGTCGGTGGGACCCGTCGAGGTCTTGGGAAGGACCTATATAGCCCCTTGAGGAACTGTTTGATAAGCCTACTGGACCAGAGAGACGGGCCTTTGAAAGTCCTGGTAAAACGTGAAATTGCCGCCAGATGCACCTTTATGGATGCATGCGCCAATCCCGACTGTGCCAAGTGTAGTAGATATGACAATATCTGTTCAGGTGTGATATGGAGTGGTCTCAGGCCTTTCTGTGAACACCAGACGCAGAAGCGCTTCCATTTGAGAGAGTAGGTTTTGTTGGTACTGTCCGCCCTCGCTTTAGCTAGCACGTCCCTGCAGTCCTGCGGGATGTTTAAATGGCAGAACTCTCTGTGCTCAGGAGCCAGGCCGATAACCTGAGCGATTGCAGGTTCGGGTATTGCACCTGCCCGTTGGACATCGTCAGCAGGTTCGGGTGCTGTTTGAGACGAATCGGTGTCCTGATGGAGGCGATGAAGGTCCGAGAACCAGTGCTGCCTCGGCCAGAACGGGGCAATTAGGATCAGGGTACAAGGCTCCGCCTTCATCTTCCTGAGGACCCTGGAAATCATCGGGAACTGCGGAAAAGCGTACGCAAATACGCTGAACCAGCCTATGGAAAAGGCATTTCCGAGCGACCCTGGTTGGGGATGCCAGCTTGCGTAGCTTGGGCATTTGGCGTTCTTCCTGGTGGCAAACAGGTCGATTCCTGGGACTCCCCATTCCGAGAATACGTGTGTTAGCGAATTCTCGTCGAGCTCCCATTCGTGGGAAAGTGACTTCTGTCTGCTTAGGGCGTCTGTAATGGTGTTGTCCTTGCCCGGGACATAGTCCGCTTTGAGAGTGATCCCATGGAGAACCAGCCAGTTCCAGATCTTTTGCGATTCGCGCGATAGAGTGAGCGAACGCGTTCCTCCCTGTTTGTTCAGGTAGTGCATCGTCGTGGTGTTGTCCGTTCTGACGAGCACCTGGGAGTTCTGGATGCGCGGTAAAAAGGCTTGCAGCGCTAGATACACAGCCCTCAACTCCAGAAGGTTGATATGGAGATGTTGCTCCTGATCTGACCATTTGCCACTCACTCTGAGGTCCTGAAGGACAGCTCCCCAGCCCGCCAGAGATGCATCGGTGGTGATCACAAGTGGCGCTGCTGGAAGCAGGAACGGCAGTCCCGTAGACAGATTCCTGTAATCCTTCCACCATTCGAGGCTGTTGGATATTCGCGGTGTTATCCTCACAATGTCTTCGAACGAACCCGTACTCTGAGTCCACTGGTTCGTGAGGGCTTCTTGCAATGGGCGCATCCGAAGCCTGCAGTGAGGGATGAGGAGAATACAAGAAGACATCATTCCCAGGAGTGATTTGAAGGTGCGAACTCTTAGGGACTTCCTTGATGCCACCGCCGTGGCCAGCGATATTATCTTGTTTTTTCGTTCTTCCGAAGGAAATGCCTTCACACATTCCGTATTCAAGGTCGCCCCGAGGAAGGTGATGCTTCTTGTTGGGGACATATAGGATTTCTGGAGATTGAGAGTCAATCCGAGATGTTGGAAAAGATTGGTACAGGCGTTGGAGGATTTGGTTGCGCCTACAGCTGTGGGTGCCTTTACCAGCCAGTCGTCTAGGTAGGGGAAGACTTGGTGACCCATTTGACGCAGGAAAGCTGCCACAGGAGAAAGGCACTTGGTGAAAATCCGCGGAGCGGATTTGAGGCCAAATGGCAGGACCTTGAATTGGTAGTGCTGTCCTGCCACCTCGAAACGTAGAAACTTCCTGTGCCTCCTGAGTATCGGGATGTGATGATAGGCATCTTGAAGATCCAAGGATGTCATGAAATCTCCTTTTTCTAAGACGCCTAGAATTTCTTGGAGCGTCACCATCCTGAACGACTGACTCTTCAGGAAAGAGTTGAGTGCCCTGAGATCTAGAATGGGCCTCCACTTCTTTTCTTTCTTGCGTATCAGAAAGAAGCGGGAATAGAATCCTTTCTCCCTCTGAGCCGATGGAACCCGCTCGATCGCTCCTTTCTTCAACATCTCCGATATTTCCAGGAGAAGCAGTCGTAGATGCTTGTGTGGGAACCTGCGGGGAGGGGTTGCAGGTGGGATGGTGGTAAATTCTAGGGAATGGCCGAATCTTAGGAGTTGGAGTACCCAGCGATCCGTGGTGATGAGGCGCCAATTTTCCAGGAAATGGGTCAATTTTCCTCCAATTTGTAATGAGGGAGATGGTATGTGGACTGGCTGGAGTAACTGGTCACTGGCGTCCGCCGGTGCCCTTCTTTTGGTTCTTACCCCTGAAGTTAGATCTTCCATACGAAGACTGCCGACCTTGTTGCTGCTTCTGCTGGTACTGGGTCTTATTCTGGAAGGAATGTGAAGACCTATTTTGGTAGGATCCTCTGTAGGAGGACTGGCCTCTAGACTTGTTGCCCCGAAAGGACTGATTCCTTGCCTGCAAGGTTCCAAGCGCTCTAGCCGTGTCAGTGTCCTTCTTGATAGCTTGGAGCGCCTCATCAATTTTTTCTCCGAAAAGATGTTGTCCTTCGAAGGGCATGTCCAGTACCTTCGTCTGCACTTCCTGCCTGAACGATGTTGCCTTCAGCCATCCCTGACGGCGCAGGACTGCAGCCCCAGCCAGACGACGAAAGCCTGTCATGGCCACGTCTATGGCACAGTCAATGATTTCGGCCGCTGAGGTTTGGCCCTCAGAAAGTAGTGCCTTGACCTCCTCCTGAACTGCGCTTGGCAGTTCTGCTAAGTATGGGGCTATATCCTCCCAAAGTTGGCGGTTATAACGCCCTAACAGGGCTATGGAGTTGGCCACCTTGATGGTTATTGCCGAAGTGGTTGAAAACCTCTTTCCAATTGTGTCCAATTTTTTGCCTTCCTTGTCCGGAGGTGCTGACAGAGGAGAGGAAGGATTACGAGAATTTTTCTGGGCCGCTTGGGTCACGACCGAATCCGGCTTCGGGTGTCCATTAAGGCAAGCCGGTGCCGTGGATGGAGCTTTGTACTTCTTGTCCAGGCGCGGAACCACCGCAGGTACAGATGCCGGCGTCAGCATTAATTTCTTTCCCTGGTCCCAGAGAAAGCCAATGATAGGGATTGACTTCGTCGACTTTTTCGTCTGCACCTTAAAGTCATGCAAGAAGCACTCAGTCTCCGTTGATTCCATGACCATATGAAACCGCGTCGCTGCTCGTTCCACTATCTTATGGAAACCGCCAATATCCACTGGCGGTGAATCAGCCTGGCGCGGTTGTGGGGAAGGCGGAGAGGATGCGACATACTCCTCCTCCTCATCCTGGTCCGTATGGTCTTCCTGGACTTCACCCTCTTCCATCTCCTCAGGCTCCTCATCCGATGACTCAATCATCTGAGGTGGCTGTTTCTCGTGGCAGACCTGAGTCGCTGGTCGTGATTGCTTTGGGGCTGCTGTTGATGGAATTGTAGCAGGCACTGGGCACCCTGTGTCCAGTGCTGGCGACTCCGGGAAACGTTGCTTGTAGTCCCGGATAAGGAATTTGAGGTCATTAACGATCGACAGTGGAAGACATACCATCGGGGTAACCTCCGTGCGAACCTGTTCCTGGACGGGGCGTTCCTGCCCGCTCGTCTCCTCCTGTTCCTCGTCCGTGCTTTGGCATTTGACGTACAGTTCAGACGGGGAAGTAGCCTGATCAAAGGGCTCCTCCTCCGACTCCTCACTCTGAAGAATTTCCATAGGCAAACTGGTTTGCACCTTACTTGGAGACGTCGTTTCCGGTGTAATCTGTGGTCTGGTCAGTTTGCCAGATGCTGATATCTCTACAGGAATCCCTGCTGGCTTCCGTGCTGACATTCCTGCCAGTTCGGATTCCCCCCTGGACGACGACGACTTTCCCGTCGACGATACCGTCGTCGACGACATGGTCTTCGCCGACGGCGTCTCAGTCGCCGATACTCTCCTCGTCGTCGACGCCTTCGTCGTCGACGCCTTCGTCGACTCTTCCGTCGACGGTGGACTCCTCATTGACGATGTCTTCGTCGACGGGACAATCTTCGTCGTCGACGATGACTTAGACGCCGACGACGGTTTTAACAGTATGATAGACGAAATAGGAGTACCTGCTGACGACGATGAGGGGGTGGTCGTCGTCGACAAGACTGACGACGCTGTCGTTGTGGACACGGTCGTCATCGCTGTGGAGACATGACCTGGCGCCCTTTTCTGCGCTGAGGAAGGTGTCGCCATTTGGCTGGCCGACAGGGTAGGCTTCTTAAAAGTCAGAGAGTCCTTGCCAGACACTGAAGACTTTGTAGATCTTGCCTCTGAAGACTTCTTGTGTGTCTTCATAGGAGGAGCGCCTGAGGGGCCAGGAGACGTCACTCTCGGTCTCTTCAGGGAGACTTCAGAGGCTCCGGAAAAGCTTGCCTCTGAGGAGACCACACTCTCCCTGTCCTTGAGCCTGTCCAACCAGATAAGCAGGCGACCCTCTCTGTCTCTCAAGGTCTTGTGAGGGAAAGACCTACATATTTTACAGTCCTTAGGGACGTGGTCCGGATACAGGCAATACAGGCAGAGGTCATGCTTGTCGTCCACATGAAGCCTCTTCTTCCCACATGAAGAGCAAGCCCTGAAAAGGGCTTTCTTCTGGGATTCAGACATGCCAGGAGTTGTAGAAGAAATAAACACGCACTGCAGTAACAAGAGGCCTGAAGTGGTCTGCGTTCAATCCTTGAAGTAGAAATTCACCAAAAAAGTGAACAATCTGGTTCGAAAGAAATCATGAGGAGAACTCAGGCTGGAGACTCCCTAGCACAACGTGCGGTAGAAAATGTGAGGGACTGAGGCTCCTGCCAGGAAGGTTCTAGAGGGAGGTGATAGCTGATTGGCTGACTCTAAGAGTTGGGTCCTTTTTACATAAGGACTAGGATAGGCTACTAAGGGGAGGCCCTTAGGCCTATTTTTCTCTATGTATGTCTATAGGACATTACTTTTTTATGTACCGGAGGCTCGCGTCTCGACGACGGGGAATGATTCAGGCATGTGAATCTATGAAAGACACCCCTAATACTGGATAAAAATGGGGCTACCTTTTTTCACTTCAAGATGAAGTAAGAAAACAAGTTACTTACCTGTAACTAGTTATCCAGTATTGGTATCTTTCATAGATTCACATGCCTGAATCATTCCCCGTCGCCGAGGCGGGAGTCCCACGGTAAAATGAAAAAGCAGTGCCTAAGTAAATAATAGTAGGCTAAAAGAAAGCCAGAGGCCTAAAACTTAGTAGCCGATCTACATTATACGAAAAGAACTCAAAAATAGTTCTAGCCAATCAGCTACTAGCACCCTCTAGAACCCTCACAGCAGAGGCAGTTCTCAGATTTTCTGAAGTGGGAAATAGGGATCCCAATAAAAACTGCCTCGCCGGGGAGGAGGGTGGGTGCATGTGAATCTATGAAAGATACCAATACTGGATAACTGTAGTTACAGGTAAGTAACTTGTTTTCTTATCCAGTATTGGGGTATCTTTCATAGATTCACATGCCTGAATCAGAATAGCAAGCAGTAAGCCATAACCGTGTCGTTTGCGGATGGTGGGAGACAGGATTCATAAAATTCCCAAAACACATCCAGAAAGGGTAGAATATTAACAAGCTAATAATGTTGACAAATCAACAGAATTCAGTTTAAGAAACAGTATATATGAAAAGCAAATTTAAAATATATATAAAGAAACGCATAAAGACAAAATCGTAAATATAATAAATTATCTATAGATATATAAATATATAGCACATGAAACAGTGCAGTATAAGTAAAAATGTAAATCTAACCTTAGTTTAAAAGATGTTGAAGTACGGCTTGTCCTACAGCTGTAACGTCCTGCAGAGCAGATTGCAGACAGTAGTGCTTCGTGAACGTGTGGACATTCTTCCATGTCGCAGCACAACAGATGTTTTCCAAAGTCACTCCAGCGAATAATGCAGTAGAAGCTGCCATAGTTCTGGTAGAATGCGCCCTGACTTTTCTTTGTAAAGGTTTGTCGGCTTTGTCATGACAGAAATGAATTGTAGAAGCCAGCCATCTGGCTATAGTCGCCTTAGTTACAGCAGTTCCAAGTGTAGCCTGGCCATAGGCTATTAGCAATTGATTGGACCGCCTGATGTCCTTAGTCTTTTGCAAGTAAAATTTCAGACGTTTTACATCGAGTGAATGTAATGCTCGCTCAGCTGGAGTGGCTGGATCTGGAAAGAAAACTTTCAGTTTCACTGGCTCATTTAAGTGAAATTGAGACTGTACTTTAGGGATGAATTTGGGATTCGTCCTGAGTTACATAATCCTTATAGAAATGCAAAAAGGGTTCTGAGATGGTGAAAGCTTGGATTTCGCTAACCGTTCGAGCCGATGTAAGAGCCAGTAAAATAGCAACCTTCCACGTTAGAAATTTTAGCTCAGCCTTGTGGATAGGTTCAAACAGTCTTCTAATTAACTGAGCTAATACTGTGTTTAACTCCCACTCTAGAGGAGGTGCACGTATTGGAGTAAAAACTCGAAAGAGCCCTCTCATAAATTGCTTTATTAGTGAAGAGGAACAGAGCAAAGGTTTATTAGAACTCTTCCTGAACCTTGAAAGAGCAGCAAGATGAACTTTTATTGATGAAAAAAACAAGTCCAGATTTGGCCAAGGATAACAAATCAGGAAGAATTTGTTCTACAGGAGCTTGTAGAGGGTGGACATCCTTACCCTCACACCAATGACAAAACCGCTTCCATTTTAAGCGATAAGATTTTAATGTACTCGGAGCGTGCGATTTAGAATTTCACGACATTCCTGAGAAATGTTTAGATCTTTAAATTCTAAGAAATCAGGAGCCATGCGTGCAAGCACAGCGACTGTGGATCTGGATGAAGTATTTGACCCCTCTCCCATGTCAACATCGTGAGTGTTGGTACTAGACAGATAGGGTTGTCCTGAGATAGAAGAAGCAACTCCTGGAACCAATATTGTCTTGGCCAACGGGGTGCAATCAGGATGAGATGGCAACCCTCCATCTTCATTTTGCGGAACACTTTCGGAATCAATGGTATTGGGGGAAAAGCGTATGCACAAAGCCCTGACCATCTCATGGATGGGGCATTCCCTCTTGATTCCTGCTGAGGGAATCTGCTGGCGTAATACCGGCATTTCTTGTTTTCTCTTGTCGAAACAAATCCAGTGCTGGTATGCCCCAAACTTGGAAAATTTTGTTCACTTGCTCCTGCTCAAATTCCCATTCGTGACAGCCCGCAAGAGACCTGCTTAGGTTGTCGGCCAAAGTGTTGTGAAGGCCTTTGACGTGCTCTGCTCTTAGGGTTATCTTGTGTGCTGTAACCCACTCCCACAGGTCCTGAGCCTCCTGCGAAAGACAGCGACCTCGTTCCCCCCTGCTTGTTGATGTAATACATGCTGGTCGTATTGTCGGTTCGGACCAGCACTGAAGCAGCCGCAACCCTCGGGAGAAATGCTTGCAGAGAGAGAAAGATGGCGGGAAGCTCCAATCTGTTGATATGTTGTTGACGGTATTCTTGGGACCATCTTCCCTGGATCTGCAAGTCTTGGAGATGGCCTCCCCACCCCTCCATGGAAGCATCTGTTATAACGAATTCTGGAGGAGTTGGCAGAAAAGAAAGGCTCGGAGCCAAGTTTTTCGTCTGAGACCATATATGCAGAGTCTATCATGCACGGTGTTATCATGATGGAGTCGTCAAACGACCCTACAGCTTGTTGCCATTGTAGATGTAATTCCTCCTGCAGAGGTCTCATTCTGAGTCGTGCTAACGGTACAAGGTTTATTGCAGATGAACACATCCCTAGAAGAGAGGCAAAAATCCGGACAGAAACTGACTTTTTTTGCGATTGATATTGCCAATTTTTGTAGACGAACCTGACTGTCCTTTGACAAGAATGCTTTGCATTGTATGGTGTCTAGCATCCCTCCCAGACAAGGAATCAACTGAAGAGGACGCAGTTGAGATTTGTTTTCGTTGAGAGAAGGAGACCTAGGTTTGAAAATAGGCAAAGGCATGCTGAGACTGCCTCCTCGGATGCCTGCTTCGAAGGACCTTTGAGCAACCAGTCGTCTAAATATAGAAATACTTGTATTCCCTGAGATCTTAGAGTCGCTGCTACTGGTGCGAGACACTTCATGAAGATCCTTGGTGCCGATTTCAGTCCAAACGGAAGGACTTTGAACTGATAGTGGACGCCAGCCACTGTGAATCGTAGGTATTTGTGATGCTTGGGATGTATAGGGATGTGAAATTACACGTCCTCCAGATCCAGAGAAGCCATAAAATCTCCTCTGTTTAGGCAGCTCAAAACTTCGGTCAGCGTAACCATCCGAAAACTTTGTTTCTTCAGAAATTTGTTGAGCTTGCGGAGGTCCAGAATCGGGCGCCACTCTTACTTTTTCTTGATGAGGAAAAATCGAGAATAGAACCCGGTTCCCTTTTGAGATGATGGAACCTTCGCTATTGCGTTCTTGTGGAGCATTTTTAAGGCTTCTTTGAACCGTAATTGAAGACGAGGGGAAGGGGGACCCTTGGGCGGGGTAGTAGGTGGTAGTTTTAAAAATTCCAGGGTGTGACCGTTTCTGACTAGGTCGAGGACCCAACGATCCGAGGTGATCTTTTTTCACTTGTGTGCAAAAGTTGAAATCTTTGCGCCCACAGGGAGGGAAGGAGGGATGACTGGCATCCTGCGAAAATCATTGTTTTCTGTTGGCATCGCGACCCTGATTGTTCAATCGCTTTCGTCCGCCCTGGCAAGAGAAACCACTCGAGAAAGATTGCCTGTACCGCTGGCCTAAAAGATGTTGCTTTAAGCCATCCTTGGCGCCTAAGCACTGCAGCACCGGCAAGTTGCCTAAAGTTGGTATTAGCAATGTCCAGAGCGCTGTCTATAATATCTGATGCGGCTTGTTCTCCCTCCAAAAGTATCTTCCTTGCATCCTGTTTACGTTCATCAGGAATGAGGTCTATAAATTCCGACAGCTCTGACCACATCTGGCGGTCATAACTACAGAGTATGGCCAAAGAGTTTGCTGCTTTAATAGAGGTTGCCGCCATAGTGGAGAACTTTTTACCAATAAGATCTAATCTCCGTCCTTTATCCAGCGGCATGGATATCGGCGGTATTTTTTGTCAATATGAGGGAGGACAGCTGGAACGGAAGCAGGTGCCTTCATAATTTTTATTCCCTCATTCCAGATATAATCAATGATGGGGATCGCTCTGGTGATCTTTCTGTGCTCCTCTTTAAAGTCATGGAGGAAGCAATCCGTATGTTCCACTGTGACTGGTAATTGAAATCTGGTTGCGGCACTTTGCATCAGGTTGTGAAAGCCGCCAATATCCTCAGGAGGAGAATCCGAAGGCTGAGGAATGGGTGGAGAAGGCATTGGTATAATATAGTCGTCCCAATGATCCAGACTTTTGTCTTTATCAGGCACTTCACCCTCTTCGATCTCTTCCTCATCAGAGGAAATGGTATCATGGTGTGATTGTGGCCAAGAACCAGTAGGATGAGGTGGTGAACTCGGTATGTCCGTCTGCGGTAATGAGTGTCTCTTCAGCAGGTAAAGGTTGTAAATCAGGAACAGCCTGTTGGAGGAAATAGTTGGCGGTAATCCGCCAGCATATCCTGGAGATCCTGTATAAGTGTAGGAGGGAGATGACTGGTTCCCCTATGATCCCAATCCCTTCTGGGATGTCTGTAATATGGTGTAGAAAGGCCTTCCTGGTAAACATGCTCCTGGTAATCCTCCTCTTCGTCTCAGCATTTTATATGAAGTTCCGAGGGGTGCCGAGCTATACCGAAAGGACCCTCATCATCATCTTCATCAAAGTCCTCATTCTCTGCATAAGTTTCTAGGATATGAGATGGTAGTAAAGGAGATATGTTGCTGTAATCCTGCTTATGAAAAGTCTTTAATTGAAAATGAGTGTAAGAGATAGGCGTAGTCTTCGAGACTGGTGGAATCGCCTTTAGTAGATTTCTCATCGACGGGCTCTTCATCGTCGACGGAATGGTCAATGTATACTTCGTCGACGGGCTGGTCGTCGACGGGCTCTTCGTCATTGACAGGCTCTTCGTCGTCGGCGAGGTCTTCACCATCGACTGGCTCGTTGTCGATGGAATCTTGATCGGCGACGCCATCGTCGTCGATGTGACTTTCATCAAGCTAGACGTGGTCGTCGACGGAGACTTAGAAAATGAACTTTTCGTCGACGAGTCTTTTAAAACAGGCTGTGTAGATATTTTAGAAGACACAATAGGTGAAGAAATAGACGTAGTGGAGACTTTAGCCGTTGACAGAGGAGCAGCAGACGTCACAGAAACCGTATGTGAAGAAACCAGTGTTAGAGTCTTAACCTGGACTTTACGGTTCTAGACGCTGAAGGCCTTTTGGAAACCTCAGAGTGTGAAGACAGCGATGACCCAGAGGATAATATTTGTGACCTCTGCGAATGGACAAAAGTTTCATGAGAGGCCTTGTGATGCTTTCTTCCTTCAATGGAAGAGCTATCAAGCGATCTAGCCCTTTTGCTAGATGTCGAGGCACTGTCATCTTCCTCAGTCGACGAAGATTTTAGCCATAACAGCAACCTTGCCTCCCTGTCCCTTAAAGTCTTAGCAGGGAAAGTCCGGAAAATTCTACAATCCTTAGCAACATGCTTAGGATGTAGACAATATATACAGTCTTCATGTTGGTCGTCCACATGGACCCTCTTCTTATCACAGGTCCTGCAGGGTCTAAACAGAGCTTTGTCAGACATTCTGAAGAAAAGGTAAAGAAACTGAGTAGGCACTCAGGGAGACTCCCTTCCACATGACGTGCGGTGAAAATCTGAGGAGAACTGCCTCTGCTGTGAGGGTTCTAGAGGGTGATAGTAGCTGATTGGCTAGAACAATTATTTAGTTCTTTTCGTATAATGATGTAGATAGGCTACTAAGCTTTAGGCCTCTGGCTTTCTTTTAGCCTACTACTATTTACTTAGGCACTGCTTTTGTATTTTACCGTGGGACTCCCGCCTCGGCGACAGGGAATGATTCAGGCATGTGAATCTATGAAAGATACCCCAATACTGGATAATGGCCAGTGTAGCCTAGTTAGTGAGGCTGCATTATTGTCTTTCTATCTCAAGTGTCTACACAGGCCTTCCCGAAGAAAGGCAAAAGATGACAACTTAAGAAGATCTATTTAATGAAGTGCTCCGGGGTCCCCGCACTTGGGCAAGACTATTAAAATGCTTAGGACTATACACGGAAATCCCCTACAAGAGAAGAAGCCTTCCTTCACTATCTTAAAGTCTTTGTTGAAAAAGTCCGACATAGCTTGCACTCCTTAGGCTTGTGATCAGGGTACAAGCAGCATAGGCAGTCCTTGTGCTTATCTTCAATATGAAGTCTTTTCTTCCTGCAAGTACCACAGGCTCTGAAAATACCTTTTTTAGGTGTCTGAGGTTGGTAGTAAGGCTCAATGGATGAAAATGCTCCAATATTAGACGGGAAAAAAAAAACTGAGGACAGCTCAGTGGAGACTCCCTTAGCACGCCGTGTGGTAGAAAATCTGAGGGACTGGAGCTTCTCTGCAAGATTCTACAGTGTGGTCTCTTCTGATTGGCTAGTTCTATGTTTAGTTCTTTTTTATTAAAGGAGAGAGGAGAGAGATAGATTACAAAAGATTTTAAGGCCTATGGCCTTATGTTCTATGTCGAATAGGACATTTTTTAATAATACCAGGGACTCCCATCTCGACGACGGGCAATGTTTCAAGCATGTGAATCTATGAAAGTTCCAATACGGGAGTAACCTAGACACTCCATTCCAAAGTAGAGACCAGGGGATAACGAGGAATCTGCATCTATTCGTATACATTCAAGTGTGTGCATCATGGGTGTATGTACAATCAATCGAGTTTTCCATTACAAGACCAAACTTATCACTCGAGTGGTACTGGCACCTGTCAACCATATATCGACCATACTGTCAACCTAAATGGGGTGTAGCAAAACATGATCTACACTTGCAATGACCTGCGCAGATCGATTTTATAGCAAGAGGTTTTAATTTACTTGCCTGGGTTCTGAAAGTAGTGTTTTGGCCATTACGAATATTTACATGTGCCAAACATCACATGGACTCTGATACAAGTGGTCAAAACCATTCATAAGAAAGCACAAGCATTGTCAAAGTCAATCGATTTTGCCTATGCAAGAGACTTTGTCCTTGTTCATATGTTGCACGGAAGCGCAAGCTTCTGTACACCATGGCTTTAATATCTTAAAACCGCTCTGACGCAGCCAGTATTGATCACGTCAGTTTAAAGCCTTTTATTTAAAGTCATATTGCACACCAGCATGGACTGCTGTGCAATATGTCTCAAAACCGAGCAGGAGGTTGGGGAGGCATCAAACACGAGGGTGGTGGTGGTGAGAAATGGAGGAGGGAGGCTGAAAAAAACTACTAAGCATGAAAGGAAAGATGTAGGGAGGGTTTGACAACGGAGAGTGGGGGATGAAACAGGGGACAGGAGGAGTATGAAAAGCAATGGAGAGCAGGAAGAAGGCAAGAGATGAGTGAAAAATAATGTGTTGCAGCAAAAGAATGGAAAAACTTGGTGGGTGAAATAAATGAGCAGGAGGAAGGTGGGGTGAAGAAGAGGGTCTGAAAATACATGCGCTAAGAGTACATTTAATAGAAGAAAAAAGTAACAGCAACTAAAGCAGCAGATGAAGACTTCAAAAGGAAGAGGACTTTGGTCCAAGCTCCACAGAAAACAAACACGAGGGAAGACTAATACCGGAAATTGCACACAATCACCAATAGTAAGCAAAGAAATGAGAATGACAAGCAAGCCAACAAATATTAAGTACTGGGCAGGCTGGAATTCCCTTTTAAGATTTTTTTTTCATTTACAAGAGCTATCGCAAGCACAGCGCAAATGCTGTCTAGTTGAAACCTAAAAATTACTTACAGGAGCTATACTCCAATAAGCAAACCGTTTCCTAGTTTTTGGAGCAGGATGCTGGAACCTTTTATGCCCAAGAAGGAATTAGTGCCCTCCATTTATGTCTGCTTACAGTGCATTGAGGTCACAAGAGCCCAAAAGAATGTATGGCAGCAGTACATGTGAAGTGACTGCAGGCGGGCAACTAGAGCCAAATTTCAGGGGGGGGCTGAAAAAGATTTCATAGGCAGAGTGGCTGTAAGAAGGGGTGAAAACCCAACAAAAGCCTCATTAACGAGTAAATGGTCTTTTAAAGACCTGTGAAGTACTCGGGTCCGGATGCAATTAGACGGACGCCAGCCCGCAAGGCTGCCTCAGCCAGGCTGACACACATGAGGGGGGGTGGGGGGCTGAAGCACGGTGAGCCCAATGGGTGTTGCGCGCCCGAGTGACTGTAGGAACAATATCCACCACATAAATGCTATGTTAAAGTCAACAGCAGGGTGAACATCTGCAACATGCAATGGTTTTGTATTGACCGCATTAGCCCTCATAAAAGCGGACTGGACAGATTTTTTTAAAATAAGTTTCTGCCCAATGAACGAGTTTGCTCTAATAGGTTGTTTTAACTGCATTAACCAAAATAAATCATGAATTTATCCTTCAGACAAGCAACTTACCTTCTCCAATCAAAATTCGGAGCACTTGTACATGGTGTCCTCTCAGGACTCATCGTTAAGCCTTCAATTCTAATATTTATGTTGCACCTTTTGCCAAATTTGTTGTACTATTTTCCTTCTCAATGACAAGATGCAGATGAAATCAAATGTTATTGTCCAATCTGACAAAAATTCAACCAGAAGAATATCCTATGCCTGAAATCATCAAATAAATGGAGTCCAACTATCTCAAATGAAAGACAGACAAGACAGATACTTATGGTTGGAGGTGGTCTCCTGATTTTGAGCCTAAAGCACGGAGGATATTCCATTCCCGGTGAGCTTTCAGTACAGCTATGGTTTGTCGGTTTAGTGACGCTCTGTCAATGCAGATCAATGAGGTTTGATCCAATTGCTTTTTCTTACTGAGAACACTACCCAAAATAATTCAATTTTACTGACTGTAGTCCAGCCGTTCTCTTATTTAACATATGCTGCTGCGATTCTCCGTCTAGGCTCTCCTGCAACTTCCCTTCTTTGACTTCAAAGAATCCAATATGACGCTGCTAATTAGATTTTCAATCAACTCCCTTACACTCATTTCCCAATTGACAACTTTACATTGTCTACCTATGTCAAAACGCATTCTTTTCAAAAACGGTCTAGTTTAACAACGCTTTTTTTCCTGGTCCCAGCTATCTCCAAATTATGGTTTTAACACTATGGCTGGTTGCCCTCAGATCAGCTATTACATTTCTGAGAATTTAAATTGTTAAAAAGGGAGCACACACCTCTGGAACAAACTTCCCGAAAGAACTAAAAGCTTAGAAAATCATATTGATAGTCACAAATTAATTCCAAAACCTTGTTTCCGAATGAAATTATTCTGCTCGATCTGGCTGCTTTTCCTAGCACCATTATATGATTCTTACAGTGTACACTCAAATATCATAAATTGAACAAACCACTTGCTCCATTATTACATAACAGACTTCCTTGCACAATCAGCTCGATCAAGATTTTTACTTTGTGCATCCTTCGAATTTCAGCAGACTTGGAGCAGGATTGTACTGCTACAGTGAAATAGAGTAAAATGTGCATAATTTTAAAGCGTGCAAATAAACTTTTAAAAACATGAATTGCCATGTGTAAGAAGCAGAATCCAGTAAAGCTGGCAGGCAACAAAATAACCACTTAACAGTAGCCTAATAGGGAGAGCCAGACAAACAGATTTTGCAGTTAACAGCATTTGAGGGAGGGGGGTGTGAAGAATTCAGACAAAGCAAGTTAGTTAAGTTACATTTTTTTATTTAACGTGCTTTATTTCCCCCCTGCCCCATAAGCGAGGCTTCATAACGGTTTCTAAAAATGATACCCTCTTTAAAGTAACTGCTGTTACTGTAAATGCAAAGGCTTAAAATAGGTAATGCAGAGTTTAAAAAACAGAATACACAAAAATGGAGGGTGGGGCGGTTGAAAATGCACTGAAGCCTCAATGTTGGCAAGTTAATCCCCACTTACAACATCACAAAAGCAAATCAAAAATCGGTTTCCTCACTGGGACGCACAACGATGAATCCAGTGTGTACATACCCCACAGACAAAATAGGAAATATATATAGATTTATCTGATCACATCAGAAACGGGTGACGGTAGGGGTGGTTTAAGAAAAAAATGGTATTTATGCACATGGCCTCTTCTGAAGAAGTCCTGCCATTTATTTCCACAAACTGTTCAGGGATATGAGCAAATGCTCAACTGCAGAGTTCAAGGCGAAGTTTAGGAAAAAAAAATAGACTTGTAAATTCATGAGCCCCATGTACAATGCTGGGATGTCCTGTTGGGGCACAAAGTAGTGTCAGACGTCCTTATTACAGTGCCAGGAGACACAGACCTCAACTACTGCAGCCTGTTCCCATTTCTAGTCTGCAGCAGACATGGAGTTCGATTTCTCATCTCTTGTCTCAGCTCCACTTTCGTCTTCTATTTCACCTTCTTCACCGCTGAACTTATCATGTGACCATTTAGGGCTATTGCCTGGTTTCCTGAATAGGAATCGCCCCCGTCCTCTAGGAAATGCTCCCCGACCTCTTCCTCTGTTTGCCCATTTGTCATCGTTTTCCCCCTCTCTCTCGTCATGCTGTAAAGAGAAAAAGGAGGCAATAAATTGCTAAAGTACACTATGAAAACCTAAAATTATTTAAAAAAAATCAATGACTTTACACCAAGAGGACAAGTGGACTAATACTTCAGATTCATACAGATGGGGGTTTCAATTGAAGCAGTTCTTACCTTAATGCTCAAGAAGATAATTCAATTGTACAAGAAAAATAAGCAGGGTTCATTAAAACCGTACTTGCTAAAAACACTACCAAAGGGGAACAAAGAATGATTAGAAACAAATGCTCCACGCTCTCCTCTACTTACTTGGCAAGAAATCAGTGTCTGCCATCACAAGTCTGAAAGCTTGTTATTCTTAAGTTTAGAATATACTACTGATCTGGTCATCCCTCTACCCTCCCATAGACAAAATGCTTAGAATAATGCAATCTATTGTTGATCTGGTCGCTGAGGTCAAGCTCGCAAAATGTGCTGTAGTTATATTAATTGGCATCAAGTATCTCCACTCCAATGTAATCACAGTTGTTGATGTGTTAACACTTTGGTTTTTTTACTCAAGAAAAAAAAATTCAAATACAGAAAAAAAAGAAAAAGAATATACTAACTTGGAGTTCAAGGTACACCCAAGGGAAGGGGTGTGTGTGTGTGTGTGTGTGTGGTGGGCACTAAGATAGTGGTGTCAAGTTGAGGGGGGTTCAGAACTAGATGGCACTGGACAAGCAAAACTAGACTCGCACTAGAAGCAGCCAGATACGGATATAAAACTATTTTCCGGTCTTGTAGATTTAGAGGCTACAAATAACATTGTTTAAAGTCCTCAGGCCTACATCAGCTAAGCAATTAGTGTTGGTGTTTTCTGAAGAAAAAAAAAAATCAAGACTGAAGGGATGGGAAGATTTAAGCAAATCACTGAATACCCTCCCTTTTAAGTGACTAACCATTCCAGACCGTCCGTCCCAGTCTCAAACCTCCCAAGAACCAACGAAGTAGCATTAGTGGGGTCTAGGTTTAATTTGCTATCAACAGTGATTTACTGCTTGGTTAATATAAAAAAGAAATATGTAAAAGGGCAATGATGGCAAAGTAGAAAAAGGAAGAAAGTAGGGTCACAATGTTAAGCATGTATAGCTCCTAGATACAAGCATGTTAGTAAGAAAACTGAACCAGTCAGAGGACACGTAAAGTTCATGAGATGATGTAAGCCTCTAACACAGGATGGGGATTAGGCAAGTGCTTGGAAAGTCTTAAGAATTAACTGATAGTTATTAGCGGTTTAGTTTCACAGAGGATTTATCAGTGGGTAATCTCGATTTACAATCCTATATGACATGCAGGGAAAAATACCCTTAGGCCAATAGGAGGGGAAATGTGCAATACAGGCAAATACACATTTATATATAAAAACACGAGGGCAAATTGCTTGTGTATCCTCGTCTGCCAAGGATGTGCCAGCAAACTGGACAAAGAACTTGTGGTGGTCCCCAGGTGTGGAAGAGTTCAGTGCACAGTCGCAAGATTTTTTTTCAAATGCAGAGCTTTTTCAAACTGTGCGGCAAAGTTATAGAACAAAATGCCAATAGCCATGAGATACCACCAAATCGACAGTCCTTCAGGAATGATTTGAAAACATGGCTGTTCACTTCAATCTAGTTCCCCGGTAACACAGGCTGTACCATTTTCACATAAACTAGCACGAAGACGCCATGGCAATCTAGCGCTATACAAGCATATATCCTATCCTATACATTTGCACTGAGACAAATCAGTTACAAAACAAAATGCGCTACAATACAATCAGTACATGTCCACACAATCTGCACTTTTGGTCGCTTAGTGGCATTAACCGTTCGTTTCGTTTACCACAAGGTGTGAAGTATACAATTGCTGTGTTTTCTGTCACAGCAATTTTATACCAACATTTTAAAGTGAACCAAGCATAGTAGTCCTGGTAAGGGTAAAAAAATAAATAAAACGAGGATATTTGTTTTTCCAAGATTTGCATTTTTCACATTATTATGCCTCTAGCAAGGGCACATTCACTATACATGTGAAGATAATGTCTTCAAAATATTACCAGGATCCTAGCCAGATCAAGGGGAACTAAGCAACCCGTCTGAATGCAAGACAGATGCAATGCAGGAGAACATCCAAACTCTTGTAGCAAACTACAACGAAAAAAAAATACTAACCTCTGGATTCTTTTTCTTTGTAAGCCATCAGTTAAAAGCAGGATTCAGAAGAGGAAAAAAAGCATAGAAAGTGTACTTTAGTCACACTGCAACTGTGGCACAGACCCATCAGCAAACATACATGCCTTTTAAGATCTGGCAGCAAACATCCAATAAAATGTTTACGAATGTAAAGTTGTATTAATATAGAACATATGTAGAGAACAGGAAAAAAAAAAGAAGAGCATACATTAGAACATTACCATTATCAGTTTTTACTTTATTCCTCCAGAAAAGTTACACACCTGTAACTGAGATTATCCAGTATTGGTATCTTTCATAGAATCACATCCTTGATTCTTTCCCGGTCGTTGAGATGATAGTCCCACAGTAAAATAAGCAAGTAGTGCTTCAAAAATTTCGTAGGCTATAATGGCCCTAAGCAATCTTATTGGTAGCCTAAGTCCTTTTTTAAAAAAGGACCTAATATTGGACACAGCCAATCAGCACCCCTTAGAACACTCAGCAGAGGCAGATTCCCTCAGAATTTCCAAGCACAAGTGGGAAGAATCCCATAAACTAAAGTGAGAGACCTCTACGTGTAGGAGGGTGGGTTGCATGTGAATTTATGAAAGATACCAATACTGGATACCCGCAGTTACAGGTAAGAAACGCATTTTCTTATCCAATATTGGGGTATCTTTCATAGAGTCACATGCTTCAATCAGAATAGCAAGCAGTACCCAAAATTGTACTGTCGTTAGTGGAAGGAGGGAGCCATGCAATTCACAAATCCCACAAGTTAGTCCAATATAACAGCGACATTTGTAATCATGCACATACCCTTTTAATTCTAGACAGCTTTTAAAAAGGTCTACAAAGCCTGAAGCCCTAACATTCTGTTATATTCAAAATGCATCCAATTAAGTGTTTCGTAGAACAAACAATAGAACAATTAAGTCACTCTTCAATTTCTAGAGTTATCAAAAATGTATATTAGCAAAAGATAGTAAGCAAAGATATGCAACTTTATATTTCATTAAAGTTCCTTTTACCAGAAAAGAGACCCACTTTAATTTGAAGAGATGATGCAGTACCACTTTGCCCACAGCTGTATCTTCACGTTGTGTATACTGCAGACAGTAAGGCTGTATAAATGTGTGGACACACTTCCATGTCGCAGCATGGAAAATCTTTTCCAGTGTTACTCCAGCAATCAGAGCTGCCGATGTAGAAACTGCCCTGGTGGAGTGTGTCTTTGTTTTTCTTGTTAAGGGCCTGTTAGCCTTGTCACAGCAGAACTGTATCACCAAGGAGACTCATCTAGCGACAGTAGCTTTAGTAACTGATGTTCCTTCTTGGCCCTGTCCTTAAGCCACTAGTAGTTGATCAGTCTTTCTTCTGTCCCATCTTATGCAGGTAGAATTTTAAACATCTTTAAACATCCAGCATGTGCAAAGCCTGCTCTGCAGGACTAGATGGATTTGGAAAAAAAGACGGAAGTATTACTGGTTCGTTGAGGTGGAATTGTGTCTGGACTTTAGGAATAAAAGTCTGGTTCGTTCGCAGAGCCACATAGTTATCCGCAAACAGAAGAAATGGTTTCTTGATTGTAAAAGCTTGGATTTTGCCAACCATTCTCGCAGAAGTGAGCCAGTAGGAGGGCTTCCTCCCAGGTAAGAAACTTTATTTCTGCTTTGTGAATCGGTTCAAAAGGCTACCTCAGTTGTGCGATGACCAAGTTGAGCTTCCATTTTGGAGGGGGTGCACGACCCGGGGGAAAGGTGCAGAAAATGCCCCCTCTTGAATTGCTTCACAAGACTAGAAGCACAGAGTGTGAGCATATATCCCGGACCATTGCATTAAAAGGGCATTCCCCCCTCGACCGTGGCAGAGGGAACCTTGCTGGCATAGTACTGGCATTTGGTTTCTCCCTCGTTGCGAAGAGGTCTAAAACTGGTTTTGCCCATCTCTGAAATACCTTGTCGAGCTGGAGCTTCTCCAGCTCCCATTCGTGACAACTGGACTGCGTTCTGCTCAACGTATCTGGCAGAGTATTGTGCAGACCTCGGAAATTCAGTCCTTAGCGAGATCCCGTGCTGCGTCGACCAATCCCATATCCTGCGCTTCCTGTGACAACATGATTGATTTGGTTCCCCCTTGCTTGTTGACGTAGTACATGCGGGTCGTATTGTCTGTACAAACCAGCACCAAGGAACCTGCTATGCTTGGCAAGAAATGCATGTATCGGGTCTAGAGATCATCAGTTCAACAAGTACTTACTTGCACCCACTGGGGTGAACCACTCAAGAACTCCATCAGAGATCAGTTCAACAAGTACTTTACTTGCACCCACTGGGGTGACCCACTCAAGAACTTCATGTACCAGCTTCCCTTGGGGCGACCCGGAGGAGGAGCTAGCGGAGTGCGGTCCATTGCGGTTGTTTATAAAAATGGCTCCCTCGAGCTTGGAGCTGACGAGCTCCTGGACAACGCACCTGCGTGCCTGTGCGGGCACGGAGGCCCTTGACGGTTGCTTGGCGGCCCTCTCTTCCACCCCTAACTATTTTCTCTACTGAGGAGGGAAGTTATCGCGAAACCCGAGCCATGTCTCAGGCGATATTTTAAAACCGGGGACATGTATCGGGTCTAGAGATCATCAGTTCAACAAGTACTTACTTGCACCCACTGGGGTGAACCACTCAAGAACTCCATCAGAGATCAGTTCAACAAGTACTTACTTGCACCCACTGGGGTGAACCACTCAAGAACTCCATCAGAGATCATCAGTTCAACAAGTACTTACTTGCACCCACTGGGGTGAACCACTCAAGAACTTCATGTACCAGCTTCCCTTGGGGCGACCCGGAGGAGGAGCTAGCGGAATGCTGTCCATTGCGGTTGTTTATGCTTGGCAAGAAAGCCTGCAGAGATGGGAAAATGGCTTTGAGCTCTAGCCTATTGATGTGCCTAACCATTTGCCCTGTATCCAACTCTTGCAGACGACCTCCCAAGCCTTCCATCAAGGCGTCCGTTGTCAGTATGAAGTCTGGGCTAGTTTGTAGAAAGGTTAGGGCCTTTAAGAGATTTGGACGCGTGAAATCACCATTGCAGTGTTTCCACCATGATGAGGCAAGGGGACTTGTTCTAGTGCATGTTTTTGTAATAGAGAGAGAACCTCTTGTTTGAGAAGTGTTAGATGTTCCGAGGACATTGGAGGTTGTCTGGGAGGAATATTTGGGGGAGTAGATGAGAGTTCCAGGCAATAACCATACTGGATAATTTGTCTTACCCACTTGTCTGTTGCAATGGACTCCCAGACAGGTAGGAACTGTGAGAGACGTCCCCCGACAGGAGTGGGATGATCGAGGGAAGTCACTGTTTGGTGGTAGGGGAGTTGCGGGTATTGTTACCAAGACCTTCCCTTACCGTTGTTGCCTCTATAGCCACCGCAAAAGTATCCTCTGGAGGACGTTTCAGTGGGGGTCTTATAGGAAGAAGAGGGATGGTCTGAATCAATGATTTTGGAGCCAGCCCTGTAGAAGGAGCGGCTAACCTCTAGGGGAAGGTAATTGCAAAAGCCCCCATGTACTAAGCAGTGTCAGTATCTTTTTTCATCTTTTATAAAGATGTATCAACTGTGGACCTGAAAAGATGCTCTTGATCAAAGGGCTGGTTAAGAATAGCAGATTTCACTTCCTGCTTGAATCTGGAGATTCAGAGCCAAGCGTGCCTGCGTAGCAAAACGCTAGTGTTAATAGCACGGGATGCGGTATCAGCCGCGTCAAACATTTAATTGAGGTGTTCGTTATTAATTTCCCCTCCTGTATAAGGTTGTTAGCTTTTTCTTTATATTGGTTAGGAAGGTGTTGCATGAGCTTTTCAAGCTCATCATAATGAGCTCTGTTATACCTGGCCAACAAAGCTTGGGCATTGGCAATCCGCCAATGATGTGCAGGCTGTGACGCAATACGTTTTTCAGATGCGTCTATTAGTTTGGATTCCTTATCAGGAGGGGTGTCGCCTGTACTCTGAATTTGCCCTCTTGCATGCATTAGACACGACAAGAGAATCCAAAGGGACCTGACCCTCTAATGTAAACTGGGACATTGGGAGCTGCTTTATATTTTTTGTACACTCTGGTGTTGAGAATCCTGGCTGACAGGGTCCTTAAAAACTTCTGGCATATGTTTTAGCATGCCTTTTAACATTGGCAGGGTGTGTGTGGACTTTTGTGAGGGTGCAAAGGTTTCGAGTAAAAAAGTCTTCCTCTAAGGGATCAGAGTTTAATTGTACCCAGAGACATTGAGCAGCCCTATTAACTAGATGCACAAAACCAACATTGCGGGGATGGCCTAGATCAGAGGTCTTCAAACTGGAGGGGCGGGCCCCCCTAGGGGGCCTCAAGTGATCCCAGGGGTGGGCGCCAGGCTCTGGCCAGAAGAAACATTATGCTTTGTTTTCAGCCAAAAAACACATGAGCGGCAGTAAGCACGTCTGTAATGGGCCATCAGTACCATCCTTTATCATTTAAATCCTGGCTGGGAGAAGGTGTCAAAAGGGAAAGGACTCCAAGTTTCCTCCAAAACCCCCACTACCATTTTAAATAATCACACTGTGGATACTTTTACACATTAGTAAGGCCTGCCTCACCAGAAAAGTATGTTTGGAAAACATGTATTGTTTGCATTTCTAAAACAGCTGCAGTGTTTAAATAAGTCTAGACATATTTAAACATTGCAAGTTTAATAGCATGGTATAGGAGTTTGTGGCTCCAAGACTTTAGTTTTCGGCTCCGAAGGCGTTTTCGGCTCCGAATGTTTGTCCTTGTGTTTTGATGGAGAGCTTCGGTACCGACGTAAAAGGGCGTGGCACATCTTTAGCCTTGTGACTTTTCGGCACCAGAATTGGGCTGGCTCGAGCCCGAAGGCTTGTCTTTAGGTTTCATAGCCGGGCCCGAGGGCGAGGCTTCTGAGACTTCTTGCCGGTGTCGACCTGAGCCCGAGGGAGAAGGCATTACCGGAACCGTAGGTTTGGTTTTTGGGAGAGAGGTTTTGGTACTCATGGACCGCTGAGCCAGGGTGACGTCACCTCTTCAACGGAGTGGTCGGCCTCGGAGAAGTCTTCTTCATCACCTTGTTGTTCCGGCTGGACATTTGGATCTGCTCCTAAGATGTCCAGATTAGAGCTGCTTCGCGGAGACATTACGTAACGTCAAGCCAGACGGTCACGGAGGGTTTTCTTCGACCTGAACGATACACAGGCATCGCAGTTCTGGTCTTCGTGCTCCGGGGAATGGCAGAGATTAGAAACCTCGTGCAAGTCCGTGTGTGGGAACTTAGCACCACACCCAGGGCATTTTTTGAATGGAGCCCTTTCCATTGACTGCTGGCATGGTCGGGGCGGTAGGTACAACGGCCCACGTCGAAGATCGAGGAGTTTGTTTTAAACATACGCCTCGAAACGGAAACGTTATCGAGACAAATCTGTCGAGTGGAGCGAGATTGCGCGTCGAAGGGAGATTCAAAACAGAGATCGACCCAGAGCGCTGCAAATCACATCAGAGCCTGATTGCGGGAAAAAACAATCTGGAGTCGATGCCTATGCACACTATCATCCTAAGGAGTCGTCACCTACCTTGTGACCACAAAGACTTCTTCCAAGACAAAAACAACGTGCAAACATCCAGACCCAACACCAGATGGCAATCTATGCACAAGCATACGATCCACAGCTCATACGCCTTGAACACATTTAAAAAAAATTTTTTTTTTAAAAAAAAAGGTAAATACAAATTGCAGTAACATTTCTTTGCAGAGTTTCCGGTCACAAAGTAGGCCGCTCATGGTGCCCGATGGTCAATGCTGACGGCGTTGCCGCATGGAGGCGACTGGTCCCCGTTGGCGGAGTGGGAAGAGTTGGGGCTGCAGATGGTAGGGGACCTCTATGTCGACGGGGTGCTTGCCCCCTTCGGGGTGTTGCAGGATCAGTTTGGCCTCCCGGATGGGAGTTACCTCCTGCATGCGGCGGTGATTGCAGCGATACAAAAGCACTGGAGGGAAGGGCTGGTGGAACCTACCACAACCATGGCCTGCCAGTACGTGGTGATGGCAGCGGGAACGATTAAAGCGGTGACCTGCCTCTACTCTAGAATGCTACATGAGGGAATGGAGCCGCTCACAGCATTGAAGGAGAAATGGGAGGAAAGCATAGGCAAACCCATTCCGGACACGGTCTGGAGCCATATTCTGCGAAGGACGTGGAAGGGTAGCAGGAATGCCCGTTTTCAGCAGGTACATTTCTTCATCCTACATAGGGCCTATTTGACCCCGGGAAAGATTGGACGATACTTTAAGGTGCAGGATGCGGCATGCCCGAGATGCTTAGCGCTTGGGGCCGAGCTAGACCATCTACTGTGGGGGTGCCCGAAGCTAGGGACGTATTGGGCTGAGGTAGGAGAGCTTCTGAACGCAGTCACTGACCGGGAGGTAGAGTTCGACATGGCGACATGTCTACTGCTCTGGTTCCCTCATACAGCAAGGACGAAAGTAACTAGCAAATTCATTGACCTAGGTCTCATGTTGGCCCAGAGAGAGATTACATGGCACTGGAAATCCAGGGAGGGCCCATCAGTTCGGAGATGGATGAATGAGCTGTTGAAATGGTCTAGATGTGAAAGTGTGCTCAGAAGGCGACAGGCTGCCAAGGCGGGTAACGAGAAGGGCTTGGAGTTGGCGAGGGCTTGGGAGATGATAGTATAGGCTCTGCAAGACTACCTGCTGGAGTGCGAACATGAACATTCGGAGGGCAGGGTTCCATGAGGCTTGGGAGACCAAATGCAAAACCAGATTAATGGCAAACTTTAGCGTCAGAACCCACAAGTATAACCCACATCAGCAGCAGCTGGGGGTGGGAAGGGTGGAGGGGAGTTAATGGGGTATTGCGGTAGTGATCAGAAGAGCGCCTGCAGAAAGGATCTATGACTGATGACTACAGGGGAACAGGGTTCCAGAGCAGCGCTCCTTGGGTACATATAATGTGATTACCGATAGGCCTTAGGAACTGCTACCACGGGAGGGCACTAGTGTGGACCTGATGTTGTGGACACGAACAATACTGGTGCCAACCACTCTGAGTGGCTGACTATACTTGGCGGCGTTTTTGGGGAGGGAGTTTGATGGGTATAAAAGCAGATTGAATATGCTACTTACCAGTATGCATCTGTTCTTGGCATGTAGGGCTGCTGACATTCATATCTGTGCATAGATCGCCGCCTAGTGTTGGGTCCGGATGTTTGCACGTTGTTGTCCTGGAAGAGTCTTCGAAGTATCCTGGGATAGGTGACTCCTCCCCTGGACTACAGTGCGCATGGGCATCCTCTTCATCCTCAGATTGTTTTTCGCCATTGTGGCAGTGATGGAGTAGATACGGAAAGTGATGACCATGCTTACAGTAATTCTGAGAGCTGCAGCTGCTACAGGCGCCGGGGAGGAGGGAGGGCGATATGAATGTCAGCAGCCCTACATGCCAAGAACAGATGCATACTGGTAAGTAGCATATTCAGTTCGAGGCATGTGGGCTGCTGAATTCATATCTGTGCATAGAATACATAGCAGTACCTCCTATTAGCGGCGGCTACCAGTGCCAGCTGCAGCGGTCTGAAAAGAGTTTTGAGAACAGCCTGTCCTACAGCTGCCTGCTGTTTTGATTGCACATCTACACAATAGTGTTTGGTAAATGTGTGTGTAGTGGACCAGGTGGCTGCTCTACATATATCATGCAAAGGGATGTTTCCCAGGAAAGCCATGGAGGCCCCTAACTTGCGTGTTGAGTGGGCTCGTGGGGGAATCGTTAATGTGCGTTTAGCCTTTTGATAGCAAATTTGAATACATTTAACGATCCATCTGGCTATACCTGCTTTGGCGATAGCGTTACCTTTGTGGTGTGGGGCAAAGGCAACGAAAAGTTGTTTAGTCTTCCTAAAGATCTTAGTCTTGTCGATATAGTACATGAGGGCTCTCTTCACATCTAGTGTATGGAGTGCTCTTTCTGCGACAGTTTGTGGGTTTTGAAAGAAAACGGGCAGTTCAATAGTTTGATTCATGTGGAACTGCAATATCACCTTGGGCATGAACTTGGGGTTGGTACGTAGTACGACCCTGTTGGCGTGAACCTGTATAAATGGCTCTTGAACGGTTAGTGCCTGGAGTTCACTAACTCTTCTTAAAGAAGTGATCGCTACTAGGAAAGCTACTTTCCAGGTAAGGAATTGAATCTCGCATGAGTAGAGGTTCAAAGGGTGGACCCATCAGGCGTGTGAGGACCAAGTTGAGGTTCCACATCGGAGCCGGTGGGTGGCTTGGAGGAATTACTCGTTTGAGTCCTTCCAAGAATGCTTTGATGGCAGGCACTCTGAATAAAGAGAGGTGCTGCCTGTTCTGGAGATAGGCTGATATTGCGGTCAAATGGACACGTATCGAGGTGTACGCCAGATTGCATCGGTATAGGTGTAAGAGGTAACAAATTATGTTTTGGATGGATGCGTCTAGCGGGTTGATGTCATTATTATTGCAATAGATGACGAATCGTTTCCATTTAGCTGCATAGCAAGCTCTGGTAGTGGGTCTTCTAGCCTCCTTAATGATGTCCATACAGTCAGGTGGCAGGTTTAGGTAGCCAAACTCTAGGACTTCAGGAGCCAGATTGCCAGGTTCAGCTGTTGCGGATCTGGGTGCTGAATCTCTCCATGGTTCTGCGTCAAATGCGCGGGTTTGATCCGCAGCCTTTGATGCGGCACCACGGAAAGTTCGAGAAAAGTGGTGTACCATGGCTGGCGTGCCCACGTTGGAGCAACCAGGACGAGTGTCAGTGAGTGTTGTCTGAGTTTGAGAGCCACCAGCGGTATCAACGGTGCTGGGGGAAAAGCGTACGCAAATCTGCCGGACCAGTTCATCCATATCGCATTGCCCTGCGACTGTGGATGTGGGAACCTGGCGGCAAAGCTTTGGCATTTTGTGTTTTCGCTTGTGGCGAATAGGTCTATCTCTGGATGACCCCATTGCTGGAAGTACGGTTGGGTGTAACTCCCACTTGTGCATCTGGTGGCTGTGTCTGCTGAGCAGATCCGCCATCTGGTTGTCCTTGCCGGGGAGGTGTTCCGCCATGAGGAACATGTTCCTCTGAATGGCCCACTTCCACAGGCTCTGAGCCAGATGAGACAACTGTGGAGAGTGTGTTCCTCCCTGCTTCTGTATGTAGTACATGGCGGTCATGTTGTCCGTCCGGATCAACACGATTTTGTTGCACAAGTGTACTTTGAATGCTTTCATAGCCAGGAAGATTGCCATCAGTTCTAGAAGGTTGATGTGCATCTTCTTTTGTTGTGTTGTCCATAGTCCCTGCACTGTGTAGTTGAGTACATGAGCTCCCCATCCCTGGAGAGACGCGTCCGCTGTCAGTATTATCTGTGGAACAGGCTCTTGGAACGGTCGGCCCTTGCAAAGGTTTTGTGGATTCCACCAATGCAGAGAGTTGTATGCCCGACCGCTCACCAACACTAGGTCTTTTAGTTGTCCGTGAGCCTGGTTCCATTGACGTGCTAAGCACTCCTGAAGCGGGCGCATATGTAGTCTCGCGTGTGGGACTATGAAAATGCAGGAGGCCATCATGCCTATCAACTGCATGAACACTCGCGCGGGAAGGGAGTGTTGTGGTTTGAACTTGGAAATCAGCATTTGCATGCTGTTGATTCTCACTAAATTTGGCTGAGCTGTGGCCGCCAGAGTGTCTATGGTCACACCTAGGTACTGTTGTACGTGTGCGGGTTGGAGATGTGATTTTGGGTAATTTAGTGAGAACCCCAGACTGTGAAGGAGGTGAATGGTGCGGGACATGTGGCTGGCACATTGCTGGGCTGACTTCGCTTGAACAAGCCAGTCGTCCAATGTGCCGCCACAGTAGCTAGGCACTTTGTGAAAACTCTGGGTGCTCTTGTGACGCCGAAGGGAAGAACCTTGAATTGGTAGTGCTGCCCTTGAATAGTGAACCTGAGATATTTTCTGTGTGATAGGTGAATGGGTATGTGGAAATACGCATCTTTGAGGTCTAGTGTGGCCAGAAAGTCTCCCTGTTTGAGCAGTGGGAGGACTTGTTGCAGGGTGAGCATGTGGAAATGCTCCGAAAGAATATAGCGGTTGAGGGGTCTCAGGTCTAGTATAGGTCTGAGTGACCCGTCCTTTTTTGGTATTAAAAAGTACAGGGAGTACACCCCTGTACCTTGCTCGTGGACGGGTACGACCTCTATTGCGCCTTTTTGCATCATGCTTAGCACTTCCTGCTGTAATAGCGCTAAGTGCTCTGAGGACATAGGACGGTGTTTTGGGGGTATTGTGGGTGGAGTAGAGGTTAATTCTAGGCAGTAACCGTGTTTGATAATATCTTTGACCCACCTGTCCGTGGTGGAGTTCCACGTGTCCAGGAACTTTTGCAACCTTCCCCCGACAGGTGTTGTGTGGTCGGGAGGAAGGGAGAGGGCGTCACTGTTTGTTCTTGGGAGAGGATCTGGTATTGCCGTATCCGCGTCCTCTGCCCTTTGTGCTTGAACCATGATATCCACCCCTGGTGTTTTTATCGTATGTACTTTGGGTGTTGCCCTTGTTGTAGGTTTGCTGTGACCCCTGTCCTCTATTTGCTCCTCTATTACCGGGGCGACGAAAGGAGCCACTCCGAAAGGTCTGCGTTTGGAGAGCCCCCATGGACTTTGCAGTGTCTGTGTCCTTTTTTATTTTTTCTAGTGTGGTGTCAACCTCTGGCCCGAATAAGTAGTCTGGGTTGACCGGCTGGTTGAGGATGTTATTTTGCACCTCAGGTTTGAATCCGGAGATTCGTAACCAGGCGTGTCGTCGTAACATGACGCTAGTGTTTATGGCTCTGGCAGCTGTATCTGCGGCATCCAGTGCACACTTGATGGATGCGTTTGTGAGGAGTTGTCCCTCTCTGATGAGGATCTCTGCTCCCTCTTTGTATTGGTCAGGGAGATGTTATAGTAATGTTTCTAGTGTGTCATAATGCGCTCGGTCGTAGCGAGCCAGGAGTGCTTGAGTATTGGCAATACGCCATATGTTAGCTGCTTGGGCCGCAACCCGTTTGCCGGAGGTCTCTAACACCTTGGACTCTTTGTCCGGGGGAGGGGCATCCCCAGTCGTCTGCGAGTGCGCCCGTTTACGAGCATTCGCGACTACTATGGAATCTAGAGGCAACTGTCCTCTAATATAGGTAGGATCCCCAGGCGCTGACCTATATTTTTTGTCGATTCTGGGGTTTATTACTCTGGCCCTGGTGGGTTCTTTGAAAATGTCCTTTGCTGGTTTGAGGAGTTGAACACCATGATTGGCCGCAGCACGTTCAATGAGGGCGTTGAATGCGGCAGTGTCCTCTGTGGGAGACGTTTTTGCTCCATAGAGTTGCGGGTCCTGTGTATCCATAGGTGCACCCGAGTCTACAGGGTCATCCCAAGCTTGGTCAGGATCCTGTTGGCCTTGAGGGTCCATATCTCCGGGGTAGGGGACGTGGTCACCCATGTAGTCCTCCAAAACGTCTGTGTCGGAGTGTGTCGGAGAGAAGGACTGTGGATCTTGGTAAGAGGCATGGAGAGGCTCGTAAAGAAGTGGTTCCGAATCCACTGGCAGCTTTTTCTTTAGTGGGATCCGGTAGGAGTCCAAAGCTGGCTCAGAAGTTATCCTCCTCTTGTGAAGCATCATTCTGCCTGTTGCGGCATCGATGTGTGAAGGCGACGTCTCCGTAGGAGAGTGTTCTGCAGGTGTGATCCTGGTGTGGGTGACACGTGTTCTGATTTCGAACAGTTTTGGCGCCGTGGATGGTGGCAGGCCAAAAGTGATGTTGGCCGGTGCCGGAGAAGCTTTTTGAGCCTTTTTCGGCTCGGAGCTCGATGTGTCCTGGAGGGCCGCCTTATCTTTGATGCGTTGCAAGGATGCTGAAACTTGCCGCACCTGGAACGCCGACGGTTCTTTGGCGCCGACCGGTTCCGTTGAGGCAGGCGTGGACGTTTTCGGTGCCACGGGGTCATCGAGTCGAGGAGAGGTAGTAGCTGTCGACGGCGTCGATGACTGTGCCTTTGGTGCTGTTTTGGAAGTGGTGTGAGATCCAGCAGCCATTTTGACCTTTGTGGTCGGAGCCGATTGTTTCGGTGCCGGGAGCAGAGGCGGCTTGGCGGTACCTATGGTCTTTTTCCGTGCGTCGGCGCTGACGTCGGCTGCTGCAAGCTCGGCACCGAAGTCCCTTTTGGTGCGGTCGGTGCCGACGGGTTTGGCTGGCGTCGAAGGCGTGGTGGGCTTCGATCCGACCAGCGTGACTTTCAGTTTCGGTTTCTGCTGAACCGAGACGGCTTTCGGTTTCTGTTTTGATGAAGGGAAACCAGCCGTTTTGGGTAGTATAGGCTGCCGCTTAATGTCCGAGGCCGGGCCCGAATGGATGCGGGATAGGTCTTGGGTAAGGCCCGAAGGCGATCCCTCGACCGGAGCCACAGACTGACGCACTGGGATATCCAAAGTCTGTTCGGGTAGGCCTTGCTCGTCACCGGAGCTACTCTCTTCGGCCCCTAAGGCCTCATTGTAGTCTTTTACCTCGGTGTCGGCTTCGTCTCTGTGGAAGAGTTGTTCTTCGACGTCTTCCGATCCGGAGTCGTGTTCGGAAGCGGGGCTGGAGGGTAGGTTCTCCACGTCTTGCACATCTCCGTCCTCGGCGTTGAAGATGTCAGTCGGGACCGGTGCCGCTTGCTGCGCTTCGAGCCTTGCTGCTCGACGATTCCGGAGAGTCTTCTTGGATCGGAATCGGGCACAGGCCATACATGTGGACTCGTGATCCGGTGAAAGGCATTTGTTGCACACCGGGTGGACGTCGACATGGGGATATTTCGCATTGCATACAGGGCACCGCTTGAAGGGCGTCCTCGATTCCATCGTCGATGTCGAGTCGATGGTCGGGTATGATGCGAAAAAGTTGGTTTCTGGAAGTTAGTAAACTAACAAATAACTATCGATACCGATCGGGAACAGTACCGACGCGAACTAAAGGCCTTTTGGCCTGTAAAAAGTTTTTCCTAACTTGAGTCAAGATAAGCACATCCGAACCCAATGGCGGAAAAAAACAATCTGAGAATGGAGAGGATGCCCATGCGCACTGTAGTCCAGGGGAGGAGTCACCTATCCCAGGATACTTCGAAGACTCTTCCAGGACAACAACGTGCAAACATCCGGACCCAACACTAGGCGGCGATCTATGCACAGATATGAATTCAGCAGCCCACATGCCTCGAACACTATAATATGCTGTTGACCTGACATCTCTATGAGATGTTCGCCATGATACTCTGAGTCACTGTACTGGTACGCCGCCCGGCCCCGGGATATGGGCTGAATGGCTGTGTGCATTTTTATAACGACGGATGTGCTTTGAGATGACATGCGTGTACAGGTTGACTTAATGGATGCCTGGTTTATAACTCTGCAATAAAATCATGTTTCAAAAGAAAAAAAAAAAGAAAAAATGGTGCCCGATGGTCAATACTCAAGTTAAAAACACTTGGATAATACACCGGGTTAATGTTTTTGAAGGCCATTTCCCATGAGCCCTAAAGCCGCCTGACCAACTATTGGGTGCACTATCATTATGTGTCTGCTCCTGCCAAATGTTTGTGGACACATTAAAAGCTGGAATATTTTCTACAAAATACTGCACATTTTAAAGATTTGACTCAGGCCTCATGATGGCCAAACAGTCCAGTGATAGAAGCAGGTGTTCAAACTATAGTACAGAGAAGAAAATATACAATAGCAGAATAGACCAGCTCAATGAAAGATGGTTTAACGCTGAACACCTGTTATGTTTCCATTAAAGGAAAAAACCAGGGTGGAAGGCATTCACCTGAGCACTGGCTCAGCGGAGGGGCCCTGGCCAAGTGAGTAGACCGGGGTCTGCATGAGACCCATAGGAGACAGGGCAGCTGTTAAAAGCGGGAAGAGGATGACAAATAGGAGCAGAAGGACCATCACCAAAGTACATGACCAGAACAGCTGGGTGATGACAAATAGCACAGCAATGTCCAGGACAGCTGCAATGCACCTGGTCTTTGGAACTGGGGTACCAGACATAGCCCCTGGGAGCTTCAGAGCAGGCTGTGCACATCATGAGGAGAAGGCACTGGTAGATAGATAGGGGTGAGCGATGCATAGAATAGACAGAGCGAGAGAGGGGGCTAGGGAGTTTGTGCGCAATGAACTCCAGACAGAGTAGCAGAAAGTGTGGGAGAAATAGAGAAAGAAGCGGAGAGCAGACGACAGTCGCATAAAGAGCGCCTGTGTAAGCAGAAGACACCCCTAGAATAAGAGGGGAGCGTGGGATTGAGGGACAGAAACCTGGGAAAGAAACTGTGCTGAAGACCTGAAGTCAACCACATGAGAGGGGCAGGAAGAGTGTGAGAGAGGTCGATGAGTGTAAATAGTTGCTCTTCCCAAGAAAATCTTACTAACCTCAGCGTAAGGCAGGTGTTCCGAGAGGCAATGACCACGCACCACATGTAACAAGAAACCATGCTGTGGGTGGGGAGTACACGTAAGAAAAGGCCAGTTGTTCCTAACTCGGTCAAGAATTAATATATTGCAACAACACAATGGCAGTATGTATTCCCACTTCGCTGTACACCTTTTGGAGAAAGGATATTTGGTCTATCCTACAAGACTACTTTGCTGTACAAAATAAAGGCTCAAATGTACTCCTGCTATTCATTAAATAACTGCATTTGGAGGCTTAAAATATACATATTTTACTTCCACTTGCCGGTTTACAACTGATTTTCATAAGTTGCGATGTTTATGCCAAGTCGTGTAAATGCAATGGTAATTTTAGATTATCCTAAAGAGTAAATGTTTAAAAACAAAAAAGGACCTTGTTACTTAACTAAAGTTTACCAGCTTGATGCTCTTCTAGACTCTCATTCTGACATTAGCTCACCATGTAGTAGTCGGTCCGGAAGTGAATCTTTTTAAAGTATTTTCGTTGGACGTAGACCATAGAGAGGGTCATCACTTAAGGAGTCAACCATAAAGCACAAAACCCCAGTACAGGACCACCATGGATGGTGGAAACGCTGTGCTGCATGGCCTCCCAGTCCACACTGACAGCCTATAACAGGGGTACTCATAGTGCATGATAACAAGGCTTTGTTGTATTTCACCTCTTAGCGCCCCAGCAGCTCCACGTGTTTGCTGACACTGTTAAACACCGATACGATGTCTGCAAGGTCCGCGGGCCGCCAAGAAAGGCTTTGCGGGCCGCTGGCGGCCCGCGGACCTTGCAGACATCGTATCGGTGTTTGTTTAACAGTGTCAGCAAACCTGTGGAGCTGCTGGGGCGCTAAGAGGTGAAATACAACAAAGCCTCGTTATCATGCAAATGGTCTCTTAAAGACCTGTGAAGTACTCGGGTGGGGCTGTGTGTGTGCCCTGGAAGGGAAGCTGCCTCAGCTGCCAGGGGCATAATGCAGCCCCCGTGGTGCGGGGGCCCCCACGCTCCAGGGGCCCCCTCTTTCTAAGCGAGGGAGAGGGCTGCGCCTGGAAGCAATCGTCTTCAGCCTCCCCAAGTCCCCATAAATTAAACTGTGCGCGGACGCCATGGTGACGGCATCTAAGCCTCAGAGTCTTCCCTCTCATTCTGTCTCGCTCCTCAGTTAGTGAAAGCCGAGACTTCAAGAAACGTGTATTACCCTCTCTTTCCTTCTTTCGTTTATTTGCTCCCCTGTGAAATGGATCCAAAAAAGAACAACATTTTTAATGGAAACGTTGTCTCTCTGACACAAGTGCAGCCTCCGGGTGGAGAGAAATAAAACATTCCAAATGTGAAAAATAAATAACTAATTAAAGCAAGACAGAGTGGTTGCAAGATGTCCAGATTGATTTATTTACACCTAAACACATTAGCGCCACTTTACAGTGTTTGCCAGTGAAGTGATACTTTTGTTTACTCCTCTCTCTTTGAACAACATAGTTTTCCCTATGTGGGAAAGTGCACCTTGCCTGGAGGTACTGAAATACCTGCTTGATGGGTGATTTGGAAAACAAAATGTGTACAGCGACTGCGTTTACACGAATGTGGTCTTTTTATACCATACTGCCTATGTTTTGAAAGAATATAAGCAATGGGCACTGAAACGGGTCTCTTCCGGGCCCTGTAGTCATGGCCTTACCTTTTCATGCAAAAGCACTCACTAATTTCAGAATAATGAGTGTAAAAGGAAAAAGGTAACCATGATGGAGAGGGAGGGAGACGGGGAGAGAGAGAGAGAGGGGGGGGGGGGGGGGGGAGAGGGAGAGAGAGAGAGGGAGAGGGAGAGGGAGAGAGGGAGGGAGAGAGAGAGAGAGAGAGAGAGAGGGAGACAGAGGGGGGAGGGAGACAGAGGGGGGAGGGAGACAGAGGGGGGAGGGAGACAGAGGGGGGAGGGAGACAGAGGGGGGAGGGAGACAGAGGGGGGAGGGAGACAGAGGGGGGGAGGGAGACAGAGGGGGGAGGGAGACAGAGGGGGGAGGGAGACAGAGGGGGGAGGGAGACAGAGGGGGGAGGGAGACAGGGGGGAGGGAGACAGAGGGGAGGGAGACAGAGGGGGGAGGGAGACAGAGGGGGGAGGGAGACAGAGGGGGGAGGGAGACAGAGGGGGGAGGGAGACAGAGGGGGGAGGGAGACAGAGGGGGGAGGGAGACAGAGGGGGGAGGGAGACAGGGGGGGGAGGGAGACAGAGGGGGGAGGGAGACAGGGGGGGGAGGGAGACAGAGGGGGAGGGAGACAGAGGGGGAGGGAGACAGAGGGGGGAGGGAGACAGAGGGGGGAGGGAGACAGAGGGGGGAGGGAGACAGAGGGGGGAGGGAGACAGAGGGGGGAGGGAGACAGAGGGGGGAGGGAGACAGAGACGGATAGGGGGAGACAAAGACGGATAGGGGGAGACAGAGACGGAGAGGGAGAGAGACGGATAGAAGGAGAGAGGGAGGGAGGGGGAGGGAGAGGGAGGACAGAGGGAGACGGAGGACAGAGGGAGACGGAGGACAGAGGGAGACGGAGGACAGAGGGAGACGGAGGACAGAGGGAGACGGAGGACAGAGGGAGACGGAGGACAGAGGGAGACGGAGGACAGAGGGAGGGAGACGGACGGAGATAGAGATGTGTATGCCGGGTCCGGTGGCTCAGTGGACGAAGGCGTCCGCTGCAGGGACCTGTGTTCCACCTCATGGTCAGTTTTTTTTTGTTGATCTAGCCCCGCCCCCTCCCCCAATGACCCTGCCCCCAAGGTGCGGCCCTCGGCCACAAGCCACACTGTAAATTTGGCCCCCAAGAGAAAGTTTGTGAGTACCCCTGGCCTATAAGGTCATCCTAAGTGTTGCTGCACGTCTGAGAGCCTGAAAAAAATCTGATCACATTTCTCCCCTAACCTGTTGAACTCCATTGTCTCCCCTTCCAAGCCAACATGATCTTCAAATCTAGCTCTATTTCTTTTAAAAGGCATCGAGAAAAGCACCTTTGCTCATCTTACAAAGAAGCTAACCAGCTCAGTAGGTTAAGCACATTAACAGCCAGCACACCATCAGACTAAGTATAAAAACAAGCATTTGCAATGCAATAGGTCTCACATTATTAAAGTTTGAGCTATTGGTGTTGCATTATTTAGCAATGCCAATAGCTCAAACTTAAATAATGCAAGACCTATTGCATTGCAAAGGCTTGTTGATTTTTATAATGAAAGCAATACAGTGAGAATGAGGAGGGAGAAGAAAAGAATAATCTCCCGTACTTTTACTTGTGTTTACCTCTGCAATACATAAATAATGAAAGGCGCCTTTTCCCAATTTGTATTTACAAACCACCCGAGTTTCAGGATTTAATACCGGTTTCTTGAGGGAGGCGCAAATGACCACAGGTACTTAGGCGAGCGCTTTCCAAAACTCGGCGGTTATCTAGGAAAGCAAGATTGGAAAAGCCAGTTCAGCAGGCGCGACTCACCCACCCTTTCCATTGTAACTGAAAGTAAACTTACCCTTTCCTGCTTACATGTGAGAGCTCTGAGATTTTGCAGGAAGAGCTGGCCAGGTATGTGAGCTGGTGCGAACAGACTAACCAGGCACCGGGTCGGCTCCAGAGAGCAGAGGGACACGAGAATCCGGACGTGGGCATCCAGACTCCGGAAGCCAGCTGCGGACTGCGCCGCAACCGTACCAGAGGTAGCAAGCTGTCTCCGACGGGGGGAATGAAAAGTGAAAGTGCATGAGGCAGTTGACAACGGAAGGGGGACAGGAGATGTGCACGCGGCATGGCTGTACACGTTACATGCAAGCGCGTCTTCACAAGTGCGTACACAGGCTCCAATCCGCCAAAAGCCTGCGCGTGCCCATCTGCTGTCCCACTTCCGAGGCAAGTCAGCAACAATAGATCTCGCTGGCGACAGTAGCGCTTCGCGCTGCGTTCGTCAGGCGAGACCTAACAAGGTAGCAGGGCTTTGCCACCTATGAACCCAGAAAAAAGAGCAACTTCTCATCCCCATCCGGACCACTTAAGTTCTACTCCAATTTAGGAGAGAGTGGAAGACTCAGTTTAAGAATACTGCACCACAATGCATCAATCATCCACAAATCAGCTACCTCTCCTGTCACTTGCTGACGTTATGCTACTGCATCAACGATCTAAAATCCAGCCAGCCACTGCTCATATCACTCCCTAGCTTCATGCTAGTCTTTGACTCTGGCTAGTTTTCCACCCACTATAGAAATTACATGCAAGCCACCATCTTCCGCTGTGGCTTATAAGTATTTGATGGAGGCACCTTACCTTCCTTAAGGCAACCATGCAGTTTTTCCTTCTTTTCCCTATATATAATGTGTCCTGGAAGGGGAGAGAACCCCCATCCACACCACTGTAAAATCCCGGCTTAATAAACTCTTACAAATTTCTAGCTGTTAAGAAAGCAATTGACTGAGGTGTGTAAAGAAGGAACAGGAAAGAGTGCAACATACAGCAGACCTCCAACGTAAGAGCAGAGTTGTAAATATTTACAGGAGTAAAACAAGCATTTGCAATGCAATAGGTCTCGCATGCACGCGAGTTTGAGCTATTGGCATTGTAAATGACAATGCTTTTTATTTATGTTTTGGTTTATAAAACATAAATAAAAGACAGTCATTTACAATGCCAATAGCTTAAACTCTCGCAAATGCGAGACCTATTGCATTGCAAATGCTTGTTTCTTTTTGAGCAGGCATTCCATAAGAGTGCATGTGTTTGCAGGCCATCTCCCATCCTGCTTACCCTCTCCTCCAAATCCCCTTGTCTGCAGTTTTTTACTTTTTTTTTTTTTTAATGTTGCATGAAATCGGGCCGAAGGCATTGTTGCGCTTTTTATGAGAACTAGATTGTGACACTGTGCATTGTAACCTACTGGGTTTGTCCATGTTCAAAGGTTTTTTTTTGGTGAGCACTGTGACGCTGCCAGCACTGGCTGCTTCTAGCGCCTTTAAAAAAAAAAAAAAATGTATTGCTGGTGAGGAACGAGGCAGAAGCCATCTACACCCTCCATGTTTTACTCCCTCCAAGATGTCTCCTGCCAGCAATTTGAAACAAGTAGAAAACCATTAAGTGGAACGCAGTTATAAATCACAACCCTGAGAGGGGGTCGCTTTGAGGGGGCCATAACATAAATCCCTCGAAGTTAGTACAATCTAAATGCATAGGTAGTATGATCTATGCGGCCAGCCCTTGGAAGAAGCTACATGACTTATTTTGAAAAAGCGACAGCACCTTTAAATTTACTTACTTGATAGAATGCCATCAAAATAAAGTGTAGGTAAGATAGCCTCGCCCCACCCCTTCCCCTACCTCTAAATTATCCAGAGGACATTAGTTAAATAGGTAGTAAAGCCTACGCGACTGAATGACACGTTTAGCACAACTGAGAACGGATGCTTAAATAGAGAATGCTGTGCAAAATATTCTCTTTATAATAGCATCCTGCTCCTTTAGACACGCGTTGTCTTCTTTGCAGTGGGGATTTTTGCACAGGCAGGATTCCGAGTGCTATCAGTAAGCCATCTTCTTATGTTGACTTCTGCCCTTGTTTCTAGTTACAGTCACATGGAGCAGCTGATAGCTTCGCATTCCCTTCACCCCCACCCCAGAGATGAAGGCTGGCTGCAGTTGTATGGCAGGCTGCCCTTCCTGCCCGAGCGGGGTGTGGAGGCCATAAACGCAGCTTGGAGTCTGGTTTGATCTCCTGTAATCACAGGAAGCGCTTGTCTGTTTGCTCAAATGTTGTAAATTTCAGAAATGAGCTTTCTCAATGGCTGTGAATTTCCAAAGGGCACCTCAAGAGGACAAGAAAAAATATATTAATTTGGATAATCCAGTACCTAATCCCATACTAAACATCGGTCTGTACATTGCCCAGTGTAAATCCTCAATGGAACGCTGCAGCTAAAATGAACGGACGAATCAAATTTTTCTTATTGCAAAATACATTCTTGTGCTTAAGATTCTTCAACGTCTAAATGTTTTTGTGAGTACTACAATGAATATTGATCTCAAATTTCCGTACCATTGAGAATGTTATGCATCTCACAAAGCCCGCCTCACCCATTCACACAGTGCTACTGTTTCTTAAAAGATGGATAAGGAAGCCCCTTGCACTGACAAATTTAAGATTGAACAACGTTTTGCTGTTGACAACAAGTTAGTTTCTTTGCATAATTTGGAAGAAAACGGGGAAGAAAAATGACATATTAGTACAGGTCACCAAATATATCCTATTTCAGATTAAGATGATTTCTGTACTTAACATCGCTACCCTGGTGTTATTGTATGCCAAAGTACTGCGAAGTACTGTTGAGGCAGATACTGCAACGTTCATAAAGGCCTCTGTCGTATAGGAAAATGAAATATGGCAATTAAGATAGTTAGCCAATTTGATCAGATTTTCAGGGTCTGGGGCTGATTAGCAGTGCAGCAGTGCAAACAGTCCAGAAAGAAACCAGCAGCAGCCATTGAAAAAAAAAAGTGGGTAATCACACCAAAAAGGGCACTTCTCACATCGCAGCTTTACGTCATTCCAGTTTATACATCATAACTTTATGCCACTCTTCGCTAACACACAAATCTCTTTAAATAGCTTAAATGTGTGTTGAAGTAGTCAATTTTGAGCTTTAAATCAAGCAGAAGGTTTCACTCTTCTTTTTGCTGAGAAGAGTTATTCCTTTTATTGCTCTCATTGTGCTTGTAGCGCTTATACAGTGTTCTCTTGATGTTTTTAGATCACCACACTATAGCAAACACCCCATGACAAAGGCATTTGGACATCTACTTTTGCTGGAATTTATGGGTGCATCGTGAATTTGACCAATTGCTACAAGAAAATGTTATTACTTTTATTCTGCCGATGATTCGTCCGAACAGGAATTATTTTGATGTGATGACCTTTCTTTCCTCCATGTAAATTTGTTTCTTTGTGGTCTGTACCCAATTCCTCTGGTTTTAACATGAATGATTCGCGCCCAGTTATGAATAGCTATGAAAGCCTACTCCTAATGAGTTTAATGATTTGTTAATACTGAGAACCTATGCAGTGGAAAGGGTAAGTTACTTACCTGTAATCCTAGTTCTCTTCCAGGGGTATCCTCATCAAAGTCATAAGCACTGAATAGAAATAATAAAATTATATATGTAAAAACATACATATATACAGCTCTGTATATGTATAAACATATATCATTTTTTCCAAGCAAATGCAGCTCCCATAAAAGGCTAGGCAATGTAAATATACACATCCAATAACACACATATATATATAATTATATATATATAAAGGTATAACAATACACCTAAATCTCTTTTTTTTTTTTTTTTTTTTTTTTTTAATGAGGCAAACACTCATGAGAAAGCAAAAAATAAAGAGAACAAACTGTGGAAAAACACAGATGTACAACACATTGCCAGCCTGCAGGCTGCATTGCAATATAATACCATAGAGACTAAAAAGCCCTGTACAGGTAAAAACTGGCACCGTGCCTTTAAGGCAGCCCTGGCTTCCATATCCCATCATGCCTCAGGGGTGACAGTTAGGTCAGTTGTTCTTTGCGGGACCGTAGTCCTAAACACAAAGATATATCCTTTCCATAATGAATAATACACTTCTTCTCATTTGCCTGGGGAGGTGGGTGGGTTGCTTATGACTTTGATGAGGATACCCCTGGAAGAGAACTAGGATTACAGGTAAGTAACTTACGCTTCTCTTCCAGGGGATCCTCATCAATAGTCATAAGCACTGAATAGAGTAGCAAGCTCCCCTTCCACCTGCAGGCAAATGAAACTAAGGTTGTATCACCCATGGAGAAAGAGAATCATGAAAATGATTATGTGTGGAACAGATTCCTCAAGGAGGCTTGCCCTACTTGAGTGTCTGCTCTGGTGTCCGAATCCAGACAATAATGCCTGGTAAAAGTGTGGACAGATCTCCAAGTGGCTGCCTTGCAGATCTCGGAGAGTGGGACATTATTGAGAAAAGCCGCGGTAGCCGCTTTTCCTCTTGTCGAATGCGCTTTAGGGCGCGCCCCCAATGGTTTCTGAGCCAGTTGGTAGGCCAATGTAATACTTGAAACAATCCACCTAGCAATGGAACGTTTGGAAGCCGCAAAGCCCATACGGACCACCCCATAGTTCACAAACAATTGATCAGATTTCCTGACATTCTTAGTCCTATCTAGGTAGAATTTCAGGACCCTTTTGACATCTAGAGAATGCAACGCCCTCTCTGCAGGAGAGGAGGGGTTGGGAAAAAAGGTTGGTAAGGAGATGGTTTGGTTTACATGAAACTCCGATACCACCTTGGGTAGGAACGAAGGATGAGTTCTCATCACAACCCTATTTTGATGAAAAATAGTGTAGGGCTCTTTAGAACAGAGGGCCTGTATCTCACTGACTCTCCGTGCTGAAGTGATGGCTATTAAAAATGCTGTCTTCCATGTGAGGTGCTGTAGGGTAGCCTTATGAATAGGCTCAAAAGGAGAACCCATGAGCTTCGACAGAACCAAGTTTAGCTCCCAGGAAGGAGAGGGAGGTCTAACAGGGGGATAGACTTTCTTGAGCCCTTGCAAGAAATCCTTCACTACCTGCACTTTAAAAAATGACTGCTGTGAAGGCGAACGCCTGTATGCTGTTATGGCTGCTAGGTGAACCTTTTTGGATGAAAATTTCAACCCTGCCCTCGCTAAATGTAGAAGATAGGGCAAAATTACATCCTCCTGGCATTTAGTGGGATCATAATGATGCTGAGCACACCATATATAAAATCTTTTCCACTTACAGAAGTAGGAGTGTCTTGTCGAAGGCCTCCTGGCTTCCTTCAGTATGGACATACACTCTTGAGGGAGGTTCAGATGGCCATACTGGAGGACTTCAGGAGCCATGCTGTTAAGCTCAGCGAGGGAAGGCTGGGATGGTAAATCTTCCCCTGCATCTTGGATAACAAGTCCGGCCTGCACGGCAGCCGCTTGTGGGGTCGGATCGACATGTGTAGGAGATCCGTGTACCACCACTGCCTCGGCCAGTCCGGAGCTATGAGGATCATCTTGGCAGATGAATTCTGCAACTTGGTCACCACCTTGGGGATTAGTGGGAGAGGAGGAAAAGCGTACACAAATGTCATTGACCAATTGATCAAAAGGGCATTCCCTAGGGATCCTGGTCGATGGTATCTTGAGGCGAAGCCTCGGCATTTTGTGTTTTGCTCGTCCGCGAAGAGGTCCACTTGCGGACGCCCCCATTCCCCGAAGATGTCTTCTAACACTTCGTCGTTGATTACCCAGTACTCTGGTTCTTGAAAATGCCGACTGAGTAAGTCTGCTTGCACGTTGAGTTCTCCTGGTAGGTGCACCGCTTTCAGTGAGATGTTCCTTGCTAGGATCCAGTGCCACAGGGACTGAGCTTCCAGCGAGAGCGTTCTGGATCGAGTACCCCCCTGCTTGTTCAGGTAGTACATTGTGGTGGTATTGTCCGTCTGCACTAGAATGGTACTCGTCGTGATCGCAGGCAGGAACGCTTTGAGGGCTAGGTGGACTGCCCTGAGCTCCAGCATGTTGATGTGGTACAACTGCTCGCTGCTGGACCACTGTCCCTGAGTTTGCAGAGTCCCAAAATGCGCACCCCATCCCTGAAGGGAAGCGTCGGTGATTAAGGTCTGAGTTGGGGGCTCTTGATGGAAGGGGATCCCCACTTGGCTTCAGCCACCACTTGACTGACTGTTTGGCTGCAGAGGAGAGGCAAACCTTTTCTTCCCACAGGGAGTTCCTTTGATCCCATTTGTCCTCGAGATCTTGCTGAAGAGGACGCATCCTTAGCCTGGCATTGGGCACTAGGAAGATGCAGGATGCCATGGCCCCTAGCAGAGAAGAGATTTGCCTTGCCGACGACAGATTGTTGGTTATAATCTGCCTGCCTTTTAGCATAATGGATGACTGTCTTTCCTCCGAAGGAAACACTTTTCCTACTACGGAGTCTATAGTTGCGCCCAGGTAGTGGATCCTCTGCGTTGGTGTAAACTTGGACTTTTTGGCATTCACTCTGAGACCCAACTTGCAACATAAGTTCAGGCATAGCGACAGCTGTGACCGCACATTCTGTGGTGATGAGCCCTTTATTAGCCAGTCGTCTAGGTAGGGATAGACGAAGACTCCTGCGCGCCTCAGAGCAGCCGCTACTACTGCTACGCATTTTGTGAATACTCGAGGAGCTGACTTCAGGCCAAATGGGAGGACTTTGAACTGATAGTGCGAGTTGCCTACCACAAACCTGAGAAATTTTCGATGATTCCTTAGGATGGGAATATGGAAATATGCATCCTGAAGGTCCAATGAACACATCCAATCGCCCATCCGGAGAAGAGGATATATTTGGTGGAGCGCCAGCATGCGCAATTTTTCCTTTCTTATGTGTTTGTTCAGTATCCGTAGGTCTAAAATGTGTCTGAACTCTACCTTCACACTCCTCTTTTGGATGAGAAAGTATCTGGAGTAAACTCCCTTTCCTCTTTGGTTTAAGGGCACTTTCTCTATTGCAGATTTGAGTAGAAGCGTCGCTACCTCTTCTCTGAGCTGCTTTAGATGCTGGGATGAATTGACAGGAGGAATCGATGGGGGGTGACTTCTGAAACGAAGCGAGTACCCATGACGCAGTATATTCAGTACCCACTTGTCCTTTGTGATGGACTGCCACTCTGGAAGATGATGTGCAACACTTCCTCCCACCGGAGCGGTGGACAGCATCGGAGGAAGCGGCTTCTCATTGCTTCCCCGGAGCTTTGTTTCCAGCATTAGACTGCCTGTTGTTACCCCGTCCCCTGGATGGCTTGCGGGACTGGTATTGCTGTTTCTTTTGACCTTGCTGGTCCTGGTTCTTTTGCCAATGAGGGGTTTGAACCCTCTGTTGGTAACTGCGCCTGTCATTTCCCTTGCGGCGTCGAAACTCTTTTCTCTTTTCAAGCCCGACAGCTTTCATGGTCTCCAGCTCTGCCTTCATACGGGCCATTTCTTCGTCTGCATGGGACCCAAAAAGAGAACTACCGGAGAAAGGCAGATTTAAAATTCTTGCCTGCGCTTCCGGTTTCAGGGCCGTCAATCTAAGCCAGGATGATCTTCTGGCTGTGACTCCATGTGCATATTCATGCGCTGCCAGTGTTGCCCCGTCCGCCGCTGCACTTATGATCTGGTTAGAAACCAGACTCCCCTCATGCAAAATCTCTTCAAAGTCCCGTCTGTCCTCTGATGGAACTTTGTCAATGAACCTCTGCAGAGAGTCCCATAATGACCTATCATAGCGCCCCAGAAGCGCCGAGGCACTCGCCACCTTTAAGCTTGAGGATGCTGAGCCGCAAACTTTCCTCCCCCAGGAGTCTTGTGTCTTACTGTCCTTATCTGGTGGTACCGTTGAAGACCCAGCTACTGCATGTGTCTTCCTGGCAGCGGCGGTGATGACAGAGTCCGGTGGAGGATCTGATTTTAGGAATAGAGGATCCTCCGGAGCTGGACGGTACTTTTTTAGAATTCTCGCCGGCGCCGTTTTGGTGGTTGCTGGTGTGAGAAAAATATCCATTACCGGTTGTAACAAACCGGGGACTAATGGCAACAACGGGCGTGACACTGTGCGTTCATGAAGAGTCTCAAAGATTATGGATGAAGTGGTCTCCTGAACCGGCATCGGGATATTTAATTTTGTAGCTCCTCTACACAACACTTCCTGAAACGTAGAAATATCATCTACCGGAGATACCCGAGAGGGTGGCGTCTCCGAGAGTGTCGGTGAATAATCCCTTTTGGATGATCTGGAAGAAGGGGAGGTAGAAGGGGTTCTACGACGCCTTTTCTCTGATCTGGTCGACTCTCTTCTGCGGGAGGGAGACCTAGATCGCCTTCTTGGTGCTCGAGAGTGACTTCGAGATTCTCTTTCTCGAGATCTTGGTCTGATCGGTGTCGCTGGGAATACCACGCCCCTTATTCTTGTTAGCGATGCCTTTATTGCGTCTGGCATAGCAGGATCCTGAGGCATCTCCCTTACGGGACTTTGAGGTACCGCATTGTCCTCCTCCTGCGAACTTTCTCTTGCAGGTATTGGAGATTGATGCACAAGCTCTGGTGATTCGGATCTTGAACCTGAGCCCTCCGATCCTAAAGGCGAGATCGATATGAGACGCGGTGACTCAGGAGTTGTATATATCAGTCTATGAGGAGATTTTCGCCTTGAGACTGGTCGAATCGTGAGGCGAATATGTGACACCTCCTGCGTACCCTCAACAGAGGGCTGCCTCGACGGTGATAGGCCTATCACCGGAGATCTTTGACTCGCATGTTCGAGGCTCCGAGCTTCTTGTCTCGACGTCGAGATTATCTGCGACGGAGGCTTCATGTACCTCACCAAAGCTTTGGAGACCTGTGAGGACGGAGGCACCTGCCTCGACGTCGACTCCGACGGAGGCACCTGCCTCGACGTCGACTCAGACGGAGGCTTCTGCCTCGACGTCGACTCCGACGGAGGCCTCTGCCTCGACGTCGACTCCGACGGAGGCCTCTGCCTCGACGTCGACTCCGACGGAGGCCTCTGCCTCGACGTCGACTCCGACGGAGGCCTCTGCCTCGACGTCGACTCCGACGGAGGCCTCTGCCTCGACGTCGGTACTGACGGAGGAGTCTGCCTCGACGTCACTCCTGACGGAGACTTCTGTCTCGACGTTGAATGCTCCGACGACGTCGAAAGCCTCTTCGCCGTCGAACGATGTTTCCTCGACGGCGATCTTGATGGCGATCTTGGTCTTGACGTCGACTGTGGAGATCGCCTACGTACTTCTCGCGACGTCGAATGATGTCTCGCCGACCTCGACGTCGAACGATGTCTTTCTTTCAACGACGAACGATATCTCTGTGCAGACGTCGATCGATCTTCTCTTGACGTCGACAGATGCTTTTTCGACGTTGAACTGTGGCGCCGAGTCCTCGACGCCGAGCTTTTAGACGCCGTCGACGTCGAACGCATCCGCTTCGACGCTGAATCTAAAGTCGACGACGATTTTCTCTTTACAGCATGACTTCCCCTTGACTCCTCACCTCTCCGCGACGATCCCGCCGCTGGAGTCTTCGACGCCGAGCCCGACGTCGATGGGGAGCAAACAGGGACCAACTGCTTCGACGTCGACCGTTCTGCTAGGCCATACAGCCTAATCCTCTCCCTCTCCTTTAAAGTCCTTTTGGAAAGGTCTTCACAATGATGGCATGTTGCTGGAGAGTGAGAGTCCGGCAGACAGATAATACACACCTCATGTGTGTCTGAAGCAGCCTTCTTTTTTCCACAAGATGGACATGGAACAAATAAAGAAGGCATTTTTCTGACAAAACAGCAAAAAAATCAGTCAGAAAAACACAGGATACTAACTTCCTCACAGACTGTTATAAGAAGAAGTCCAAAAAATTTTAAAGTTGTAATAATTCTTGACTAAAGAGTCAAAAAAGAAGAGAGCTGAATTCCAGGGTCCTGACTGAAGGAGCCGGAAAGAACAACTGACCTAACTGTCACCCCTGAGGCATGATGGGATATGGAAGTCAGGGCTGCCTTAAAGGCACGGTGCCAGTTTTTACCTGTACAGGGCTTTTTAGTCTCTATGGTATTATATTGCAATGCAGCCTGCAGGCTGGCAATGTGTTGTACATCTGTGTTTTTCCACAGTTTGTTCTCTTTATTTTTTGCTTTCTCATGAGTGTTTGCCTCATTAAAAAAAAAAAAAAGAAAAAAAAAAAAAAGAAAAAGAGATTTAGGTGTATTGTTATACCTTTATATATATATAATTATATATATATGTGTGTTATTGGATGTGTATATTTACATTGCCTAGCCTTTTATGGGAGCTGCATTTGCTTGGAAAAAATGATATATGTTTATACATATACAGAGCTGTATATATGTATGTTTTTACATATATAATTTTATTATTTCCGGGGTCCCCGCACATGGGCGGGAATATTCAGTGCTTATGACTATTGATGAGGATCCCCTGGAAGAGAATGTAGGTCTCCTGTTTTTAAAAACCGTCACTACTGCAGAGTGGCGTTGGGTCGGGTGTGATACCGTCCGCTTACCCAGGCTTTCTGTTCTAAACAACTGCCCTTTAAATTCCGGGACTTGTGCATTTTGTGTTTCCATCCTGAGGATGGACGGACATGCCAACGACTGACTGAAGTGCTGATGGCGGGAAAGCAGGACTCGTTGGAAGTTTCATTCTTGAATCAGACTTGGCAGCCTTGCAGTCATATTTTTTGGACAAACAGTAGAGGCGCGGTGTCTCGTGCGATCAGGTCGTGACCTGTTATTGACGAGTAAAAGGCTAAAGCTATTGAACCAAGCGGCTTCCTGAAGCGAGAGGGAATTCCAGCGGGCAATAAAAGAGTGATTGAGAAGAGATTAGCAGCTGAAGGCAGAGTGTAACAAGCATTGGCCGCACGCGCGCCTCGTGCCTAAAGTTAAAAAAAAAAACAAGAAAAACAAGACCAGCCCGGCGGAGCGTGGCGCGCGCGCTTGGGGGCGAGGGAGCGCATTCCAGGCGGGGGAGCGGACCCTTTGAAGTGCTCCCAAAAAGCGGATTGCATGGCGGCACGATGCGCGTGATTGTGCGCGTGCTAGCCATGCAATCCGCTTTTTGGGAGCACTTTTAAAACCCCCTTACAATAGTCTCGCTTTGCGATCGCTTACGCGATAGCAAGGAGAGACCTAAAAAGTTGCCTCATTACAGTTTTTCAATTTAGTTTACTTTTTAAGTGACGATGGCATTAAGTGGGGATGAAAGAAAAAAAACACTGATGTACCACATTCACCCATGCAGTTTGTTTTCCACATTGATATTTAATACAAGAGTACAGTATCAATGAGAAACAAGCCGGTTTCAGTACTGCACACATTATCCTGCTGGGAAATGTATTTGATCTGCCATTACTTTCATAGTGCTCGTTTGATGAGGTTCTTATTGGAGTTGGTGGCCTCTCAAAATGTCTGTTATCTTTCCGAAATCAAACAGAGAAGGTGCAAAGGAAGAGACTATTACACCGCAGGTAAGCAAAAGAGCCACGTTGCTGCAATTACCAGGGTAAGCCATCCAACTTACAAACTACTGTGTCATGAGGTGCTTATTGCACTCAGGCAGGGGCCACCTACAGCTGCTTAGGAAAAACTTTAATTACTACATCGCAGCAGGTTTTGGGGAGTTTTTTCCGTGCAACAGCTCATCCTGCGGTGAGCAACCGCCAATTAGTTGCCAGATTCTCAGTTAACTATGTTAACATGCTCCGGAAGTACGTGTCCATTTACACTCCATACAGCACATATAACATTTATGACAACCCTGATTCATTGCTCAACATGTAGTCTCAAACAGTACAGGTCCCTTGCATCTCTTTCGGGCAGGGTAGAGCGAGCACGGCTTGCAAAATTGCAATCATTCTGTAAAGGATGTGCATGGTTTGGAGGTCTATGCCTCCTGTTTACAGTGCCTCAAATGGGCTACAGCTTGACTCCCTGTGTGCATTTGAATAACATGAAAACCATTCCAAATGAAGTCACTGTCAGAGGTCCTGCATTCTTGAGTTGCACCCAAGCGACTCAGACAAGTGATGTCTCAGTACTTTGTTAATAATTAAACTGATACACACAATTCACTGGTGCTACATGTCTGACTGCAGCCATTTCGATTTTATTCTTCTGAACGTGTTGTATTCGCATTGCAGACTCAATGCCTTTCGACTATTTGTTGTGAACAGATGCATCGTTTTAAAAATCTGAATCTCCTTGCACGTTTACAGAGCATGGTTCGCTATGTTCAAACTCACAAAAGAATTCTCCACACAAACTGCAGCAAATAACCATAACAGGACAAAGCACTGGACAATTTTTTACTGCTAGATTTAATTTATACAACGTGACAGCTGCATTAGTATCTCTACAACGGCAACTAATACTTTATGTGAACACCAATACGAATGCAGGATATATACTTAGTAGTCCAGTGCTTTCTCCCCAGTATCCTGCGAGTCCGCAGGTGCTATTTTTCTGTCTGCCAGGCCACGGTTCGGTTTTAGGGTTGAACACAGCAGGCACGCTTTAACAACAAAAAGCCCTAACAGCCTACGTGCCTTTAAAAAAGTGTAGCTCCATGTAGCTATTTCTCAGAAAGATGTTGCTTTGATTTTATTAAAGGTTACTTATAACCGAAAAGGTGAATATACAACATAATAAATAACAAGTATTGTCAAAGGCAACAGGTCTCACATACGAGAGAGCTATCGGGTTAGTCAAAGTTTTTTTCCCCTAGCAAGGCAACTGTGCATCATGGATAAAAATAAAACAAGAAAAAGTGCTGCAACACTGAGGGAAGGGCGGTGTGTGGGTACCAAAACAGACAAGAGCGATTGTGGGGAATAAGCGCTATACTGCAACCAGCACTAGCCATGTCAGTGCTTTTCCAATACAGTCCTATCACCAGAATGACTAGACTCCATATGAAACCAATAGGTCTGTGGATTTTTGTTTCACCACTGTTTTCAAAGCTGTTGCCAAGTTATTGGGAATGACATTTACAACATGTGAATTGACTGACAAAATTACAATACTAACATGCAAACACCTCTTAAAAGTATTAGAGCTACTAAACTTACTGGAGTAATCAGAAAAACTTCACCTGTTGACAGTAAGATTGAAAATGCACATAAGGAAATGGGAGAGATGATGTGGGCAGGGAGATAAATAACTGAAAACAAATCAGCAAGCTCTTTAATGGTTCTTAAGACGTACCACATAATATTTTTTACTTTTGGGGGCGAACTCCAGGTCCCACTCTTCATCTTTGCTCCGATTCTTAAAATCATTACTGCTTCCGGTGAAAGTGCCTCGACCCCAACCTCTACCACGTGCTCTGTATTGCTGTGCCAAGAAAAAAGGGAATACAATAGTTAGAAAAATATTTTTGAGACACTTAAGCAACCAGTTGAAATTAACAGGTGAAGTTCTAACCAAACCTTACGGGGGAGCTTTAGCTGGTATACTTTTTTAGCTCTAGTTCAAATAAAGATTTTTCTTTCAATATCAACAGCCTTGAGGAGAACCTTACCTCAGGAAAAAAAAAAAAGGAATTGCCCCCTGTTGAAGAATTTTCCAGTTTCAGTAACCGAGGACTTCCAAGATTGAGGGGCGTGGGGAACAGGTTACAAATAATTAGGCCAGATGTCTATCAATCTCCATACAAAATGATTCAGCAACAAAGGAAATACTAAAACTGAAAATTCAGCGTCCAAATTACCAGTTTCAGCTGTGGCTACAAACCATACAGTTTAAATAAGGAATGACAATGTAGAAGTGCCCCGGCAACGGAATAAGGGTACCAAAAATGGCTCAAGTTGACTAATTAGAGGGCAGTCGTAAAGAGGTTTTGGATGCTTGTGACTGAAGAGTTTTATTTCTAGACCTTCTCAGTCGATAGGTGAATTCTGGCACTTCTGCTGATGCTACCATAGGTGCTGTGAGGAGATTTGATTCCTTAGAGGGTTGTGACTGCAATTCTTGCACGTGTTTTGAGAACCCAAATGACTCAAAAGAGATTAGGGGGCTTCAGGAGAGACATGATCCTTCTAGGAAATCTTCGTGGTGATGGGCAACTTCTGATCGAGCAATATTTGGGCCTTTCATAAAACTATTTCTTGAGAAGGAAGATTAACAGGCCGGAGTCTGAGAATTGTCTACAAGGATGACGAGGAGGCCTCTCAGGTTGCAGAGTGGACTATGCAGTTGGCAAGTGTCTTAGTCTATTCTTGGGGAAATGAAGCGAAAGAGGGACGATGGATATCGAAAAGATCAACATCGATCTGTGTTGCAATTGGGAAAAACCGTTAATGAATGTTATTACGACTACGGTTGAAAGACGCGGTCATGCATCTGGAATGTTTCAACAGACTTGAGGGTGATGCCATCCTGTGTTTCGATGTTAAAGGCTTATTAGAATAGTGATGAAAGTACTTCAATGTCAAGCCAGTTCTCAATGACGAGGACGTCTGGCTGAGGCTGCACAGGCTTTTCGCCAATGATGCCATGGTAGGACAGCCCCAGCACACACCGCCGCCATCTCTACGACTTCCTGAACGATGAGGCAGCCGGCAAAGATATTGTAGTCAGCGCAGTTGGCACGAGAATCCGGCCTCCTGTGTTCACCACCGGGCAGGTCTGCTAAATGGCGCACGAGAGGGACCAGTGCTGGGAGCAGGCGGGACGCAGCACTGTGGCAGAGCTGTGAGTGCACTGGGGGCAATAGGAAAAGGGGCTTCTCTGCTTCCGGGGACGATATGTAGAGCTTCAGATAGGGCACAGGCGGGTGTGGACTGAGGCGAGGCCCAGCCCTGAAAGGGGTGCTGCGGCATCCACGCTCGTAGGCTCACAGATCAGGTGTGGCACGCATAACGGGAGTACCAGAGCGATGTCCCGCCAGCACGGCCCTCCACACATCAAGTATGAACCAGCGGAGGACAATGGAATGGCGGCTCTACTGCAGGAAGTGGAGAGGACTGTGGCCCTGCCGCTCCCCCCACACCCCCAATCGGACCCCCACCAGAATATTGCGGCATAGATTTGCAGATTGAGGCACAGAAATCAAAATTAAGCAGCATACAAATAAAAATGTTGCTGCATTATTGCGGCACTTTATTTTACTTGCAATTATTCTTTTTCAACACTAAATCAAAGGAACTTGATTTAACAGTATTCCACTTTGAAATTGGCATGTTTAAAGTTTTTGCAGCTCTACGGAAGCACAGCTCCAATCTACTAACCTCGTGGGAGGGGGCCATATTTCTCCCTGGGATGTTATAGCCCCCATGTATGCACCCCTGCAGGGGCACCACTCCCCGGTTTCAGTCACGCAGCTCCCTTCACTCTCTGGTTTCAGTCACACAGCCCCCCTACTCACCCCTTCATTCCTCGGGTGCAGTCACACAGCCTTGTGTTGTGTGCACAGACTCCCTTTTATAGGTAGTGCTGACAGGACAGACATCTCGCGATAATCTTCCTTCAGAACCAGGTTGCCGAGTTCCGAATTCAGCAGCTCTGACCATGGTGTCACATCCTCTCCCACACTAAACACACTGCCCACTGCGGGAAACTCGCACTGCCTTCAACTACAAACCAATTGTGCCCCGCTATAAACACCAGGATGCGGCTCAATTTAAATTACGCACTAGACAAGAGCATTATGTGGTCAAAAAAAAAAATAACATCCTGGAAAAAGCAAACACTCATTGGATATGCAAAATTAAGTAAAGCATGTGCAATGTAAGCACGAACAACATGGCTACTTTAACGCTTCGACACCCATTATTCAGAAATCAATGCCTGAAAAGTTAAGGACCTGACTACAGGGCACGGAACATTTCAATGTCCATTGCTTATATCCTTGCAAAACTTAAGCACGATAGTAAAGAAGACCACATCCATGAAGACCAAGCCGCAGTACACATTTTGTTTTCCAATCCACGTGTTGCAGTACCGCCAGGATTGGTGCACTAGTTCCCCGCCACGTGAAAACAATGCTATGCAAACAAAGACAAGAAAACAAAAGTAGCGCTTCTCTGGCAAACTCTGTAGAGTGGCGCAAATGTGTTTGGGTGTGAATAAAATGAATCTGGTCACTTTGCTACCACTCTGACTGGCTTTATTCAGTTACCTATTTTTCATATTTTGAACCTTTTATTCCCACAGCTGCACTTTGGAATAGAAAAATGTCGGAAAAAGACTACATTTACAGTGTTTTTCTTTTTGGGATCCATTTCATAGGGGAACAAATAAACAAAGGAAGAAAAGAGGGTGAGAACTGTTTCTTGAAGTCACGGTTTTCAGTAAGAGAGGAGGAGCTGCTAGACAGAAAGAGGGAATAAAAGGGAGGAAGAAAGAAAGGGGGAGGGCAGAAGTAGACACTGTCATTGTAGTCTCTGGGCAAGAAGGAAAAGACAGTTTCTTTCCTTCTGTGCTTGCCCTGCCAGTCCCCGTGCTGGGATCCTCATTTTTGACATTCTTTCCTGCAATTAAATAAACGCTTGAAACAGTCGAGCCAGGGAGCTGTAGAGCAGAGAAGCAATACTTTCCTATTCTCACTCGCCTTCCTTCAATATTGTAATGGAGGAAGCAGCCAGCTATTACAGCTCAGCTGTACAGCGCTGTTCACGTGGTGACGTATGCACGTACAGCTAATAAAATGGCATCTTTGTTATGCTTGCTGGGAGACTTTTTTTTACGACCGGTTTGGTAAATATCATGGCTATCGCACTAGTCAGCTGATTTCGCGATTTTTTCGGAAATCGCACAATGATTGAGTGTCTGCCTAATATAGCCACACCACGGACACTAGAAACCATCAGGTAAGCGACTGCTGTGCCCAAATACAACACACCAACAGTTCAGCAGCAAAGAAACATTTATCATTATAACCCTCCCTAAGGTGAAAGATAAACCTTTCAAGCAGACCTCTACACAAACCAATAGGATACCCCACGTGAAGGATGAACAAGCGGCAGGTTCAGAGACCTAAGGACCAACGTTAAAGGATGTTATGAGGGCAATTAAGGAAATTCAGAATTCACTAGAATCTAAGGCAGACGGGGTGACAGACGCAAGGCTAGTGCGCACAGATTTACGAAAGGTAACGGATAGGGTCACGCAAGTGGAAAAACACGGTAGATACCAATCAAGGGGAGACAGACTTGCACAAGGGCGTGAAACAAATACTACCACAGATGGCAGCACTGAAGACTTAAGTGGAAGATGCCTATGGACACTCTTGCAGGAACAATACATGTCTGGTGGGTCTGCCAGAGAGGGCAGAGGTAGAGCACCTGGAACTCTACTTGAAGGAATGGATCTTCATGGAACTGAAACCTAAAAGGCTATCCAGGGTTTTCACAACTCAACAGGCGCATAGGATACTGGTGGTGCCGCCTCCTCCGGGAGCCCCACCTAGGACCTTCACATTTCGGCTCTAACTATGGAGACAGGGATGCCCTTTTGAAGGAGGAGCAACGCAGCAAAGACTTGCACATTGGCGATGCCCTAGTGATATTGTTCCCCCAACAACACTGCACCCTTGATAGCGTGAAAAAGGTGCAGACGCCTTAATCTGAAATGCATAATGCTTTTCAAAGAAAGGCGAAAGATACTGCAAGACAACAAGTCACTTTCTTCTACTGGAGCTACGAGCCTGGGATTGGCTGGAATAACTGAAAACCCAAAGAGTTGCGCGGTGAAACAGCATTGATGGTCAGGAGGAGCAAGGAGGTGTAAAGGACAGTCGTGGTTTAACGGACAATCGTTAACCGATGCACCGCGCCCCAGAGGGTGTAAGAAAAGGCCCTGCAATGCGTGACTTGAGCAAGATGGGTCGGCTATTTCAGAAACGGACAATGTATATTCTAGTGTTTTTCACATTTGTTAGATTTAAATGACTCAGCCTTGTGCAGCAGAGATTGTACATGGAGTATTGGGGCGGGTGCTTGGGCTCGAACAAGGGAGCCAGGGGGAGCCAGATAATGTTGTACTACTACTCACAGAAAACAAATGGACAGAATGGTGAAAAAATATCAAACGTTCACGCTCAGTCACAGATCTAGGTTTGATCCAACATTTATTTTTTGCTAACCACGCCACCCCAATTTGGACCAGCCATATGCAAATCAATACTGACCCTGCTCCCAATGGGAACAGTCCAGTCTGAACTGCCAGGCCAGGTCTTCCCTGGACCAGAAACGAGCAACAAGTTTCGGGGTATCCCTCCTCGTCCGACATGCTAGCTCGAATCCAGTGGCACAGTGAGCAACGGATCCACATTAGGGCATACCCTTCCCACATAGGTAACAAAAGCAAAAGGAACAAATGATGGACAGAATGCTGAACAAATCAAACATTCAGTCACAGATCTACTCGCATCAATGCACCCTAGTGCAAGCGGTAAGCAAAAGACAGAGGGGAGAGTAACATCCTGAAGTCAGATAGCACAGAAATAGACACAAAACAAATGGTCATGTGGTACACTTGTGGCCTTAAAGGCGTGCGCAAATGTGGAATAAGGGTTGCTTGCATGCATGAGACTTATCAGCACCCAATTTAAGCGGACAAGCTTTGAAATAAATGTGGGGGGGTGCTACTCTGTACCATGCTAGCTACTGCTCAGGCACTCATCTCATAACAGACAAATTACAAGGGCAGAGTGCTTTCTCACCATTTTCCACTCCAAATTAAATACCAATGCTCAAAGTTCATGAAGGCGATACCTACCTGGCGTCTCCCGGATCACAATGTTCTGGCAGGAAACACAGAACACATCAGTTCCTATGTTACACAAAATACAAACACCGCAGGCACACAAGATAGAATGGGGCTCCATGAAGGTGATGGTTCAGCGTATGGCTATGGCAGGTATTTACTTAAAGAATATTTAACTGGATGCACAAATTGGTGCAGCTGAGGGTCAGCTTGTGGAGCAGCAGGCACATCAGCATAGGGTGGAGACTTCTCTGCGACAGACATGACTTACAGATTATCAGATTAGAGAAAACACTAGAGCAGGAGCAGCTACAACACGTAGAATTTAGAGTGCTACTACATAGGAAAGGGTACAAGGAAGGCAAACCATTATCCTGGCTGCAAGAGAGCACCAGCGTCCATAACAGCAATACAGGAAACCAGAGTCATGGTGCACACACAGGAGCAATCAACGCATTTCTAGCTTACTACATACGCCTTTACTTCCCCCCCATCCTTCCAACAGCACAACGTGCTTTTTACCAAGTCCTTCGCACTGCCTGACTGCCCACTCTCAAGCAAGATGAGAAATAGAGCCCATAATAGTGCAGGCTATTGAATGGGCTTGCAAGAACTAAATAGACCTGAAACACCGGGACCAGATGGATTGTCAGCAGAATGGTATCAGATGTTCACGGATCCGCTGGCAGACAAGTTGCTTCAGGTGTACTAGGAACCATTACAGACAGGAGAGTAGACCAGGAGGGAGGTTATCATCCTCCTCCTGAAACCATATACAGACCCACTTGATAGCAAGTCACACCGTCCATGCTAAATACTGAAAATAGAATATTGGGAAAAGTTCTCATGGCACGCTTGAACAAGGTAATGGGGATACTGGTACACTCAGGCCAAAATAGTTTCATCCCAGACAGATAAACAGCTTTAAATATTCAACATTTGGCCAGTGTCTGAGGCGGTAGAAAGTGCAGACAGGATTATGGCAATGGTGTCACTTGACACTGAAAAAGCTTTTGATATGGTTACATGGCAATACCGGATTGGGACATGGTTACATGACACTACCTGATTGCGACACTTAAAGCAATGAGCTGTCTGCTAGACCGTTTGCACAGGTTCCTACCAACATGATTTTAGAGGAGTGGGAGTTGGGCAGAGGAACCAGACTCCTGCCCACTGCCGACCCTGCTATTCTCACTTGCTATTGAACACATGGTATGCAGACAGTGTGATGCTCTCAATGACTAGACACTACGCACATGGGACTGCAGACGTGGTGTCATACGCGGATAATTTAATGGTCTATTTGACCAACCCAGAGGTATCTTTGAATATTTTACTAGACGAGCTGGGCAAGTTTAGCCAAAAGCCAGGCCTCCAAATTAACAAGCAGAAACCTATATCCCACCCCCCTTAGGAGGGCTGAGTGGGGGTACCGAGGGAGCTCCTTGAATTGAACATACCATGGGTGCTCACCTTCTTTAAGTATTTGGGGATTTCAGCTACCAAAGATCAAGGTGGGTGGATGGCTCTGAATCCAGGTGCACTTTTAGTTGCCATACAAAAAAGACTAGACTATTGGATATCCCTTCCACTATCTATAGTGGGTAGAATAGCTTTATCAAAAATGTTGGTGCTCCCTAAATGCTTGTGTCCATTTCAATCATATTTTGATTCCCCACGATATAGTAGTGAAACTCAAATTGGCGCTAATGGGGAATGTAGCAGATTTAAAATGGATATTGCAGTGCACATATAAACAGGGTGAACTCAGTGTTCCTGACTTGAAAGCATATAACCAAGCTCCCGCAACTGCACATCATGGCAGGCTGGTATGGTACAGATGGTTGCATAGATTAACACACTGCTTGCAGGATCCAGAACACAGTCAGAACTTCCTTAAACCATGTATAGAAAAAGAGGCACACCAACGCCGGACGAAAGGATCCTGAGACTGACTGTATGCCTGGGACATGTACGGCAGGCGCTGGGGTCGTGCTTTCCCTTACGCTCAGGTGACGCCACCATGGGACCTCCAAGAGTTCCAGTGACTACAAGAGGAACTGAATGAGATACTGGAATATAGTGGGCTGCCGCAAAGCACATGTTCTATAAGCGGACAGTCAAATGCTCACATGGGAGCAAGCGCAGAGCCTGTTTCAAGTGGGATAAGAGCAGTTCATATATTACTGGGCACTGCGCCGGGCAGCCCAAGCACTATGAGGTCATTGAGATGTCGAGCTGCGTGTCAGTGACTTTGGCGTTGCTCATATAAACGGACAGGGGCATAGTAACACGTTAATACCAAGCGATCTGGGGGGATACTGTTGTGCTCATGTCAAATGTCCGTCAAAAATGGGAAGCGGACTACAATGGGTAGTTCCAGAACAAGCCTTGGCAAGATGCACTCACACTTAAGACGGCATCGAGTAACAGCAGACTCCGAATTATACCACTTAATTTTGTAAATCGCACATACATATACCCAGCCATGCTTTGTAAATGCAAAGTCTTCAGTGTCCCAAGTGCAACCAAGATGGAGCAACATAACATCTCCTGTTATGAACATGTAGTAAATACATGATTACTGGGAAAAGGTGACGACTCATAGGCTACACCATGACCTGCAGCACACACCGCAAAACTCTTCTTATACCGAAAATAGGGTCCCCTGTTATGAACGCTTGACAGATTAAGTTAATTGACTTGACTCTATGCAAGCCAATTCACTGGCTTAGTGCCGAGGTCCCAACAGTAGAGGGGTGGTTAAAAGAGGATGGTGATTCTTTCTTTTTTTAAATTGCAATTGTTTCTATACATGTTGAAGTTTACAGTCTCATTCATGATATTTATATGAACATTTATAATGCTTTTATGACAAATTGTCGAAATAAAGCTTTCAAACTTGTTAAAAGATGTTATTGAATTGTGCGTCATCGAGAGTGTTTGTATAAAACTAATCAGGACTGACCCCCAAGCACACAGATGACGAACTGTGGAACCAATATCTTAGGGCGCTGAGATTCCTCCGGATGAAAGCCCACCATGAGGGGAAGGTAGGATAGGTCACATGTCCTTCAGGCTTATGACAAGATGAAAAACTTTGTGCAGTGTGGGTGATGGAGGATCTATTTTTCAAAACCCTGCTGGCGGAAGACTGCACCATACTTTTACACCCTGACCTCTTATTTATGTAACCCAGAAAATCATCTACATGTGTAGGACATGTGATATTGAGATTTTAAAGTTGTTGCGATAAGTTCTGGTTAAGTTTAGACAGATGCATCTGCGCTACACTGGAGTTCAAAATCCTCAGATGTAACAAGAGAGAGAAGGTACTGTGTATGTGCAATACCGGATATGATATTTGTAAAAATGCTATGAAATTAAAGAAATCTAGCTAAAACTTATATGGAGTAAGAATTTCAACCAGTTTCTGAAATTCTAGAGAGCTTCTATAACACCAGAGAACCTTTTTACATTGAACGTCTAAAAAGTTCCTAGTAAAACTAGTTCTACAGGGAAATTATTAATCACAAGCACTGAAGTGTGTTTGTGTGTACATATACACACACATATCTATCTATCTATATCTATCGATATCTCTATATCTATATATACACACACACACACATGCACCCTGTTTCTGGGGGATACTGCAGATTCCTAAATTGTGAATACTCCCCAGGCACCAGATTAGATCAGGAGAATCTTAACTACTCACTTGTGCATCAGTAGGTAGCGCTGTGCAGCTCTGCATCAGGTCCGTCTTACCCTGGAAATTATGCCAGGGCCCCTACACAGCCACACACAAGAGTGCGGACGTCAGTTTCTTTTTGATGCTGGTCTACGCCATCAGCCACGGAGCGCTTAGGAATCAGATTGTGCTAGTGTGAAAATCTCTAGATAGGAATTTTATTAGTGACTAAATTAGTCCATGCCACAAAAAAGGGAGGAGGTTGTATCAGTGAGGAATTTGTGATCAGAAAGAGTATCAACAAGAAAGGGAGTTACCAAAAGCTAAGTAACTTTTTCTAGTGCTAGATAATTCTAACGTCAGATTCCTCATCTTGTGAATAAATACCAAAGTAGTTACTCACCATGTGGTGAGTCTGTAGAATGATTCATACCAGGATACCCAGCAGGAAAGACCAGGCAAAATACCCTTCCAAACAGTCCTGGCTATCCAGGCAGTAGTGCTTTGTAAATTGATGCCCACAAGGCAGTCTGGCTGATGTCCAAAACTGGCACAGTGCGCCAGTGCAGTGGTCGCGGCTTTCACTCTGGTGCATTGAATGCATAAGCTACCCAGAGGCTGCTTTTTTGCCATCCATAACAGATCCTAATGCACAGGACTATCCATCAGTAGATGGTTCTCTTCTGTACTGCTTCTCTCTTTTTTGATCCAACGATCTCCATGAAAAGCTGATCGCCCACCAGATGTGGTCTGATGCGGTCAATATAGAAGCTTGGGGCCCTCGAGGGGTCGAGACAATGGAGTAGTTCCTCCTTGGAGAGGGGACGAAGAAAGCGGGTAGGGTGATGGATCGCCCTATACGGAAGGGAGCGACAACCTTCGAGAGAAAAGCATCTTTCGCCAGAAGAACAAATTTGTCCAGAATTTTTTGGGCTGATTCACTAATGGACTGTCAGAGCTGGCACTTTGCTCATAGGATGAGCTGAAGTAATCAGAATGAGGAATGCAGTTTTCAATGCCTGGAGATATAGGGAAGAAGTAGGCACTGGCTTAAATGGGCTGCACATGCGAAAAGTAAGAACCAAATTAAGGTCGCATTGCAGCTTCAGAAATGGTGTTGGCGGGAAAATAGGATTCATCCCTTTCAAGAAATGCATCAGCAAAGGTGATTTAAAGGAGATGGCTGAGCATGCCATCTGACGTAATAAGTCCAAACGGTCAGACAAGTAACCTTTCACTGTTGCCAAAGCAAGGGCTTGCTGGGCTAAAGAAAGACAATTAACAGTATGTCAGCTAACTGCACATGTAGAGGCTAAATGTTGCAGGAAGAACAAACTTCTCCCAGTGTCCTGCATAAACAGTTTTGATGGCAGGACATCTGGCTGCCAGTGTGACACCAACTACTTCGGGAGGAAGACATCTTGTGCCACTTTTAAGCCGCTATTCGGGATTTGCTAGGCAACATCATCTGAGTTCATCCACCATGGCGTTCCAAGAGCCTGTAATCTTCCGACTGATAACTGCAACAGTTTTGCTTCCCAGTTGCAAACAGCCTTTGGATCTATCATTGCACAATTGTTGTACAACTCGAATCATGTTAGGAGCCCGGATACCAGAGACAGACCTTGTGGGGGGTCCATCACGCACATCGGTTTGTGGTAATCATTAATCCTTAAAATGACTTGAAACCAGTAGTTTTTGAAAGGGATAGGTCTTGGGTACACTGGCAAAAGTTCTTGTTTGGTTTGTTTTTTTAAATGGTCTGTACGGCAGTGGCGGCTGGTGACATTTGAAAGTGGTACGACGTAACACTTTGTGATGAGTCCTGTCAACGGTGGCGAGCGAGCCCGGCCGTCAAAAGAGGGTTTTGGAGGGGTGGGGGACTCTTCGAAAAATTTGATGATCTCTGGAGATTATTCATGAGAGAAACAGCCTTCACCTTACGGGGTATGTGTGTATTAGACAGAACCACAGGGAGCAATTAAACATTCTCTAAGTTCCAAAGTAACTTTCTGCAGGGCCAAGCAAGGTCTCGTTTCACTCGGTATTGAATAGAGGTTTTTTTAGTTCAAAAGGTAACATTAAACAACACAAATAAAGACCCGTTATGCAACAGAGAGACTAAAAGATTACACAAAAGAAAACGGCAGGTCAGACACTTTAAAGTATTTTCAAAGCCAAAAACAAACAAGTTTCCAATTATTTTTAATAAAGCATAAATCTCAAATAAATTGTACTTAGTGGGCAGGACAGCAAGAAGAAAGCAATTTTAGTGTCAAAGACTAATATGTTACACGTCGAACACAAGCAACAGTATGGAACTGAGAATGCACAACGATAATTACTTGCGAGGAGACGAGCTAGGGTAGCGAGAGGAATGGGCAAAAGGTATGAAGATCTGCCATTGTATGCTCCGATCAGTCGCGGCTCGCAATACTCGATGGGGGTGGACTCGGGTGGGGACAGGGGGAGTTTTAAATTAAAATAAAAACTTACCTGACCGGCCTCTGCTCCTGGGCCGGGGTCCAGCGTTGGCGCTCTTCAGTTTGTGAACAGGAGCAGCAGCGTCACAGGACTCCCGCCCTGCGTTCTTCAATTCCAGCCGGCTACAGCTCTCCTTGCGTCATCGGGACACGCAGCCTCCCTCCCTCCCCTCCCCTCCCCCAATCAGAACTCTCCAGGCGAATCTGAGCGCGCCTCCCACCTGGGCCATTTTCTCTATGTAGGCTGCTGCATGCAGCAGCCTACATAGAGAAAAGGGAGAGTGGGCGGTCCTGCTCAAGGGTAGGGGGGGGGGGGTGGCTTGCCCAGTGTTGTGCATACGGACTGTTTGATCGGCCCCAGGGCCGGCCAAACAGTCCCTATGCACAACAGTGGGCAAGCCACCAAGCCACTCCCCCCTGCCCTCAAGCAGAACCGCCCACCCCCAACCAGGCACTTCTGCTTTCTCGCAGTGCGAGAAGGCAGAAAATAAATGCCCCTATGGAGGAGCCGCCACTGCTGTACGGCCTGACAGAGTCTAAAGAAGGAAGCTCTGGATCAGTGTCAGGAGGTGCTGAAAGGAACAGACTTCATTGTGCAGAAGCGGTGGCTATGTATGGGCCCCTATGCCACTTCCAGGGGCGGGATTGGCCAAATGTGGAGCCAACTAACAATGTGCGTGGTAATTGGGACACAAACAATAACTGACAGGTCAGTCAGTTATCTTTATTGGAATAGAGGATTTTGAGAATAGTTATTTTTGTAACTTCTCCTGGGAGAAGACTGTAGTTATAAGCAGCAATGAACTTACCTCTGCAATCAAACTAGGATTATAGGCTATTAAATATTCATTCACCGGGAAACTTAATTTTTAGTCATAAATAGTCAATACAGTAACAAGCCTATCTGCATGACAGCGAGAAATGAGACAAAAAACAAACATTTAAACGTAGATTCCGTAGAGAGGCTTGGTTTTCCTGGGCTTGTTTTGGACTTTTCAAAAAGCGCAGTAAGATAAACCTTTGTAAAACAAATCTGCATGGGTAGTTTTAGCTCTAGTCTATTGACAGTTTTAAGCTATCTTTTGTTGTATAAAGATCGGTCATTGATTGGCCTTCTTGTCAACCTCATTTATCTGCTGCCTATTCAATGGCTTTCCTTCCACTGTGTTTGTTCCTCCCTCTGAGTATAACTCCATTACTATTCTTTTAATTGCATGACTTGTTTCCTTCATCAGGAACAACTTTCTTTTGTTTATAGCAATCCATGGGAGTTTGCGCCTTTTCTTGGCTACCCTGTATGTGAGATGATACAATTTAGTTCTGTTATTCGTATGTACAAAAAGTGAGTACACCCTGACACCCATGAGAGAACAGAGCCAGGGGAATGCACTTAAATCAACCGGGTTGATACAATTTTTTTTCTCCAACCATGTGGCCCTTGTTGGAAGACCCATGTGGCTTCCCCAATCCAAAAGGGACACATCTGTTACAATGCCTGGAGTGAGAATGTCCTAATGAAAGGGACCAGTTTTGTAAGACTGGCTGATCAGCGCCAGTAAAGAACTAAAATATTGCGTAGATATTGGCACCACAGAGGATCCAGACCCTGTTGCAGTAGTCTCATCTGCAGTCTGAACTAGAAAATGCAAGGATGAAATCTAATAGGTCATCAGATATCTTGCTATTAGAAGTTGACACTTCAGATAGACAGAAGACAGCTTTTCCTAAAAATACACTGTTGCCACCAACGTAGCTAGAATCACACTCGGGTAATGGCTAGACAGGACTGGGACTGCAGAAGCCTTTTGTTCAGTTCCTGGAGACCCAATCACTTGAGAACAGAGTTTTACTCACTAGTAGCTACATTATTTCAAAGGGCGCTAAACTAATTTTCAGATAAAAATTTCCTAATTATATACATACATCTATACTGCTGTTTAAATGCCTTTACCAGTCACTGTTGAGAAAAGATTTGCTTAAATCAATGACTGGTTTTATATTATGTATATATACATTGCACAAATGGTAGATCAAAATGCTGAAAACTATGATGACCACCTCTAACACGACCCCTGGATACAAAAGTTAGATCACTCGAGAAATTCCACACAGCATACATGTTCAGGACCATGGTAAGACAAAAGGTTTAAGGACACAATTAAAAATAGAAATATTAAAGAATAGCTTTTGTATAGACTTAATATATTTGTAAATGTTTAAACATTTGATCAATTCACATTTCACTAACTTACAAAATTTCCTCTGGCACGCCCTCGCTCGTTTGGGGAGGTGAGATCTTTGGCACTGAGACGAGACTTGTCAAACGATGTACTCTCCTCTTTCTCTTCACTGTCTACTAGGCCATCCTCTCCTCCCCTGAAGGAATGAGAGGAAGGAGAGCGAGACCGAGAAGATGCCGTGGTGGACGGGGATGGCGAGCGCTCTCGCATTTTCCTGTGCTTCCTTTTACAGGGGAATGCAGAAAAACCAAACATAAGTCTATGAGTGCAACTAGTATATTCAATCTTACTTGCACGATAACTCCATGTAAAGAATCAACAGTAATCAAGTAAAGAGCATGCTGAAAACGTATCTCTAACAAAACTCAATTTTAAACATGCAATCGGAAAAACTGTAACTGCTTTCCACTTTAAAACAGAGTCAAGTAATGTAGCAGAACATACACTACCCACATCAAGTGTCTCATACACAAGGAATAGAGATATTTGTAACAGAACAAACTCATTTTAAGATACACATAAGGATAGTTATTTACAATACCCTCAATGCAAAAATTATTTGACTTGACATTAGGATTTGAAAAAAAAGCATTTGAAGCAGTTCCCAATTGACAAGAATCATCCTAACTTAATTTCAGACTAGTAACACTGAACTCTTCCTATCAGATACCTAATCAATAACAAAACTTAAAAATATTTTTGCAGGCAAGTGTAACTATATCTCGAGTTTGAGACTATAGATTCACATACTATGCATTACACCACCATCAAGTGGCTTGGCCTGAGAATTTCCACACTAAAATTTTTATTTTGGTTGCGGACCTTAAAGGGTGGTGTCTGATGTCTAGTGTAAACTTAACATCATTGTATGCTTCAGTTTAAAATACCATATTTTCTACTTTATAGTTTAGCAAGTTTGAGATTATTGCTTTCTTCCATCCGTCTTTTACCAGGGAGGGCTGCAAGTGCGTCGACGCGTCAAACTCCAAAAATAGTGACATGTAACTAGTTTATATGCAGTGTCTACCTTCTCTAGATTCGCATGCTTTGCAAAGACCCTATAGCAGTTTCTTTCCTGTTACAGCGAGAGATGTGAAGAGTGGGTATTACTTAATAGGTTTAAATATGGATTTTGCCACTTTCGCTCTCTTCCTTATTTGAATATATGCTCATGAGTGCTTAGTAAAGATGGGTGTGGAGGACCATGGTACAGCTCTGCAAATATACTTAAGCGAAATAGACAGATTAGGATTGATCCTTTTACTGGTTGAATGTGCTCTAGCCGTGAATTGTAACATTTCACCCGCAACTGTGTAACATTTGAAGTTTGCACAACCGATGTGGCTTCAGAAAGCTTTGATAATGGCTGTCTAGTGTTAGGTGTTGAAAGTTGGTTTATCTTCGAATTATAAATTCTGGTTTCAAAATTTATCAACAGCACCACATGCTACTGACAGTTGGAAGATAAGTAACATTTTTCGATTTGTACCTGTAGATCACATTTTTCAAGGCCAGAAAAGCAGTGCACCGAGAGCAGACAAGGCAGATGTTTTTGACAATGTTTTCAGGGCAGTCTCTCGTAAGACATGAATGTCCACATAATAATGCTTAGCCAAAGTGGGTATTGTGGACAAAGTAGCAGCCTTATAGAAGTCTGCAAGTGGTAGATTTGTTAGGAAGGCCATTGTTGTTCCCTTGCAAAGCATAGTAAAAAATAATGTTTTGCTTTACCATAGGATACCTCGATACACTTCACTATCCATCGTGAGCTTCCCAGCTGGAGTTTTGTAAATGCAACAAAGTTCCTTTGTCTTGCGAATGTCAATGTAATACATTCAAACAACTCCCTCTACACCTGATGTATGCAACGTTTCTGGCACTGAAGGTGGGGAAACAAAATAGGCAGGTCAATGAAAGGTAGAGACAACCTTGGACAAGATTCCGATTTGTTGTCAGTGTGGCCCATTATGCATGAAATAGGATGGGTCCTCAATCATTAAGAACTGCCATTCATTAACTCTGCGCTAGGACGAGACTGATACTATTAAGATTATTTTTCAAGTGCAATGGTTCAAAATTCAGCCCCAGGAGTATCGTGAAGGATACATGAAGGTCAAAACAGGAACCAGTGGTGTTCTAAGAGGAATAACTTTTAAAGCCTTCCATAAATGCTATAACTTATAGTTTATCTGTTGGTGTAGTATTGCAGCTTGAAGACTTTCTGGATTCACTATGCTGTGCATTATTCCGCCATCTTGTGGTTGGGTCCAGAATTGTAGTCTTTTTCGTGGCTCAGGTGGGCGTCGACATACCACCATTTGGTGCCCTTCGTGATGTCAACGTGCTTCCTAGGAAGCTCCCACCTTTGGTCGCTATCTTCGGATTCTTTTTTCTCTTGCCTGGTGTTACTCTTACTCTTATTTATCCATTTAAAGTCCTTTCCCTGTTATCCTCCTTTTTTCCCCGTCTCATCTTTTGGCAGAGGAGGGTGGGATCGCTAGTGAATCCAGAAAGTCTTCAAGCTGCAAAACTACACCGACAGGAAAGAAAATATACGTTTTGCAGTGTGAATCTTTCTGGCTTCACTACGCTGTGCATAGACTTTGTAGCGGTTTGTTATTGTGGTGGCTGGAAGATGAGCTCTGGTTACTGAATATGTGTCTTAAGACCTTCTGTCCTACTTGCGCTTCCTTGTTCATTTGAATGTCCACACAGTAGTGCTTAGTGTATGTGTGCACTGAAGACCATGTTGCGAATTGGCAAATGTCTTGAATAGGTGTATTTGCTGGAAACGCAATTGTTGCTGCTTTCTTCCTTGTTGAGTGAGCATGAGCTGCTCCTAGTAACTGTTGTCCTGCTTGTTTGTGGCAGAGTTGTATGGTTTGTGCAATCCACCGTGCAATGGTATTTTTGGTAACTGGTCATCCCAAAAACTGCTGGCAAAGGATACAAAGAACTGCTTTGTCTTTCTGCACTCCTTTGTCCTTTCTATATAGTACATTATTGCCCTCCTGGCATCCAGTGTGTGGTATCGGGGAAAAAGCCTATGCAAATGTCTTTGACCAACTTATCCATAGCGCATTCCCTTGGGAACAATGGTCTGGTTGTGAAGTGTTGGCATTTTGGTGTGTTGCAAATAGGTCCATTTACGGTGTGCCCCATTTCCGGAATAGTTTCTCTATTTCCTGTTGGTTGAGCTCCCATTCGCAGGATGCTGATGTTAGTCTTCTGAGTCTGTCTGCTTCCACATTGTCCTTCCCTGGGAGATGTATTGAAAGCAGGTCTATTTCTGTGCTAGCCCGGATATTGCCACAGATTGCTTTATTACAATGCTCTTTTGACATCTAGGGTATGAAGAGCTCTTTCTGCGACTGTGGCTGCGAGAATAACACTGGCACCTCTACAGACTGATTGAGGTGGAAACGAGAAATTACTTTAGGGAGGAATTTTGGATTGGTTCTGAGAACCACCTCGTTGTGATGAATTTGTAGGAAAGGTTCCTGAATAGTTAGCGCTTGCAGTTCACTAACTCTTCTAAGAGAAGTGATAGCTACTAGAAAAGCAACTTTCCATGTTACAATCTGGAGCTCACATTTATGTAGAGGTTCAAAGGGAGGACCCATTAGTCTTGTGAGAACGATGGTTACATTCCACACAGGTGAGGGTGGTACCCTGGGGGGAATTATCCTTTTGAGGCCTTCCATAAAGGCTTTGATGGCAGGCACTCTGAAAAGTGATAGGTGTTGTTTATTTTGTAAATAGGCTGCTATGGCAGCGAGGTGCAGCCTAATAGATGTGTAGGCTAAGTTGCACCTTTGGAGATGTAGTAGGTAACCTATGATGTGTTGGATAGACACGTCTAGGGGATTGATGTTGTTGGTATGACAGTATATTACAAATCTCTTCCACTTGGCTGCATAGCAGGCTCTAGTGGTGGGACGTCTAGCTTCTTTAAGGACGTTCATGATTTCAGGGGTGAAGGTCAAGGTAACCAAATTCTAAGACCTCAGGAGCCACATGGCAAGGTTGAGCTGAGCTGGGTCCGGGTGTCTAATCTCTCCACGGTTCTGGGTTAGGAGGCGTGGGGAGAGGTGTGGTTTTTGGTGGGGAACTACAGACAGTTCCAGTAATGTGGTGTACCACGGTTGTCTGGCCCAAGTTGGAGCAACTAGGATGAGAGTCCGTGCATGTTGCTGTAGTTTGCGCAACACCATTGGAATGAGTGGGAGAGGTGGAAAGGCGTACACAAATCTGCCTGACCAATTTATCCATATCGCATTGCCTTGTAAGGTGAGAGACGAAAGGAACGTCTGGGAGCTTGCAATTGCAAGGCTCCCATTGAGTTAGCTGTGCCCGTATCCTTTATCATTTTTTCCAAGGGCTGAATCTACATTTGGGCCAAATGGGCGCTCCTGATCAAATGGCTGGTTGAGGATGGAACTTTGAACTTCAGGTTTAAAATGCGAGATGCGTAGCCAGACATGCCTACGCAAAAAGACACTTGTGTTTACTGCTCTGGAGGCGGTGTCTGCCACGTCGAGAGCGCAACGGATGGAGGTGTTGGTGATAAACTTACCCTCCTGTATGAACTCATTGGCCCCGTTTTTGTATTTATCTGGGAGGTGCTACATTATGGACTCTAGTTCATCATAATGTGCCCTAACATACCTGGCTAACAGCGCCTGAGTGTTGGCGATGCACTAGCCACCCGTGAGGCTGTTCTTTTGCCAGAGGCGTCCAAGAGTTTAGACTCCTTGTCGGGTGGTGCAGCGTCACTTGATGTCTGAGAATTGGCCCTTTTTCTAGCATTAGAAACTACCAGGGAGTCTAAGGGTACAGGGCCTTTAATGAAAGCTGGGGCAGCATTATATTTTTTCCTTGATCCTGGGGTTAATAACTCGAGCCCTAACAGGATCTTTAAAGACTTCTGGTGCATGCTTAATAACCCCTTTAAGCATAGGTAGTATCGAGGTGGACCTTTGAGTGGTGTCAAATGTATCCATTAGGAAATCCTGCTCTATGGGGTCTGCATGCAAATCAACCCCGTGATAATGGGCAGCTCTGTGGACGAGCTGGCTAAAGCCCCATGGTGTCCTCTGGAGGGGAAGGGCTGGAGGGGTAGATGTCATCCTGTGGAACATTAGGGACATCTGGCGTGTTATAATCATCCCAGGGGTCTGGGGAAGAAGGTGGATTAGGATCCCCTAGTGGCTCATCGTCCGGACCCTCCCCTTTGTCATCCACGGTGTCATCATCGTGGTGGAGGAGGAGGAGTTGGAGAAGAGACTCTTATAGGAGATGTGGCAAAGTCCTTTTTTTTAGGCGGTGGAGCCGGTGCAGGCGCATCTAGTGGTCTTTTCCTAGAACTAAGTTAATTGACCAGTTTTAGGATCCCTTATTAGAGTCTTTTGAGCAGGGGCTGGTGTGAACAGCTCTTCTGCTGTAGGTCGGTCTTCCGGTGCCGAGCGTTTCGGTTCCGTAGGCTTCTTCAGCACCGACTCTGTAGTGGTTCTGTGCAGTTTTGGTTTGGAACCGTGCATTTCTACAGTCTCTGTGGCCTATGGAACTTGCTGTTTTTTCGGTTCCTAGGCTTTCCTTGGCTCCGAACCCTTCGGGAGTGCTTTTTTTGTTCTGCTCCGAATGTCTTTTCGGTGTTGACGAGTCGGTATTTGTGGGTTCTGGTGCCGTGTGCTTGGATGTGGAAGCAGCTGTCAGCATGGAGGAGGAGGGCGGCTTCTTTTTCAGTGCCGGTGATTGTGTTTCGGTACAGATGTCAGGCTGACTCAAGCCCGAGCTACCTGAAGGCTTAGTAGGCCTTTTTGCCAGGCACGAGGGTGGGGCATGGGAAGCAGTCTCTCGGTGTGCACCTGGGCCCGAAGGCGAAGGTGTTACCGAAGCCTTTTTCAATGGTGTAGGGAGGGGGTCAGGGTCGACGTTCTTACTTACGACCCGCTGCGCCTGAGTGATCTCTTTGACTGAGTCATCGGCTTCTGAGGCACTGACGAGGCCTTCTTCGACCCGCTCTCGCTCCGGCATATCAACGCCCTCTTGGAAGATGTCGTCGGGATTTATGTCGCCGAGCGAGCCATGGTCCTTCGAGCGAGTCGATCCCGAATGGTCTTCTTAGAGAGGAAAGAGGCACAAGCTGAACAGTCTCTGGCCTCGTGCTCTGGTGAAAGGCAGAGGTTGCACACCTCATGCAGATCGGTGTGGGGAGACTTCAACCCACATTGAGGACACTTCTTGAACGGCGTCCTTTTTATGAGCCAGAAGCCAAGACCCAGGTAGGCCCGAAGGCCTTCGTCGACGATCGTAATCGAGGACTTTGATTTGGAGAGATACGCGACGATTAGGGTTCACGATCGAGACAATACCGTCGAAAGGGTGAAGGATTGCGCATTGAAGGTGGAATCGGTAACGGTTCCGAACTGGAGTGCGACAAACTCATCCTAGCCCGATGGCGGAAAAAAAAACAATCTGAGGATGGAGCCGATGCCCATGTGAACTGTAGTCCAAAGGAGGAGTCACCTATACCGTGACTTCCAAAGACTTTTTCAGGACAAAAACAAGTGCAAACATCCGGGCCCAACACCAGATGGCGATCTATGCTAAGCGTGTGATCTGCAGCTCCTATGCCTCGAACATATAATTCTACGCTTATGTAAAAAAGATACAAATACAAAGTTATAAGGGGTTTAAAAAAAATCTTAATGATGGAATGACATTGAGGTGCGTGTCAGATCGCATTGATGTTTAACAAAACAGGAAGAAAAAAACAAGGCAGCTGAGTGGAAGTTTTATATATTGTGATTTTCGATACTAGCCTTTCTGAAATCAACAATACATAAGAGCAATCTAATGACCCCTGGATAGCTTGGGTGAGCATAAACAATATATCAGCAAAGGGCAACATTCCATATCTTACTGACAGATTTACTGACAAATATTAATCACATGGAAAAAAGCAGCTATTAATATTGGGTAACTAAATGAGAGAAAAGGCATAAAGAGATATTGACCGACACAAATAAAAGTGGTTTTTACTTGTAAACAAGAAACATCATGTGGGGTAACACAAGTTCTAGCATTCAGCACTTCAGTGACTTATAGCAGTCCCAAATGCTGTAGTCCATAACCAGGTCAAAGACAGCGTCAGTCCACCCTTGTATTGAAGTAAAATAATCAAGGAACAAAACACGCGTGATGAAACTTCTTGCACATTGACAAAGAATGGCTTGATTACACAGAAACAAGTGGTGGATGGATGGATGTCGACATTTCGATCTCTTAAATAATGAATATACAAGACCATTTTCAGGGCAATGCTTAGAGAATGAAAATGGATTTAAACTTGGACAAGCTGAGAAAGAATGATAAAATGCACCTACGCCATTTATACACGTGAACATTTCAAGAATCACTTGTGTATTACTGTGTGATAACTACTGCCAAACAATTATCAAAAGAAAGAAATTGAGTGAACAGACCAAACTGTCACTCAAAACAACTAAACCTCTCAATGCGGTTAAGTATGGGATAAAGATTCGGCCATGAAAACAGAGCCACAAAACTGAAGGAAAAAAATGAGTATGTTAGATTAATTCTTGAAGAATCTGGTTGTTCAAATTAGATTATGACCTTGAAACACCGCTGTCACAATATAGGAAGTAATTTTTTGTTGTGGATGTAATCATGTTCCTCTGTAATCATAAATTTACTTGCATACCAGGTACTTTGTTTTACTTTCTTTTCTGGCCAGGGATTCAGTATCGTTATGCCATATCTAATGGCGATGCACAGTCTAGTTTTTCAAACTCAAATAAGACCTTAAAATGGCCACCTCCACAACAGCATCTTGCTGTTTATGCCGGTATCCTGGATCTAAGGCCACAGAGTGGTGTCTTGCGTGGATTGTTGGAGCCTTTTCTGAAATCCTGAACTTGGTAAGCGCTGTTTATCATTGTCGGATATTCATCTTTGTCTTAACCTGTGCACAGTAACTTTTCAGCAATTTATGTAAAACAACTCAATTAGGAGTTCTGGTGAGGTTGACGTATAAAATATTCGTATTCGGTGTGCCTTCATTTTGATGTCGCGTTCATGGATATATATCACCTCAGAACTAGTTTTGGCAAAGCTAAAATTGTGTCACTAGCGCATATTGCATATTTTGAGTGGCACTTAAATATGTTCACTTAGTTTCTTTATCTTTTAATAATTGTTTGATGGCAACAGTTATGACACGGATACACAAGTGATTCTTGATATGTTCACATGTATAAATAAAAGGGGTGAATTTTATAATTCTATTGAGGTGTGTGTAATTCTGAAACCATTATCTTTCTTTTATTGGAAGTGAAACTACAGGGTATTGTGTTGTTGCTAAGCACAGTCCTTAAGATGGTCCACATATTAAGAGAACGAAACGACAATGTCAATCCATCACTTGTTTATCGATAATCAAGCCATTCTTTGCATATGGCTTTAGTCATCCAATAACCACTTTAGAAGCTTCAGAACTCGGGACACCAATCTGCTCATTTGAATGATCGGTGGCAGAAGGTCACTGTCATATGTCAGCAAATTAAAGTCTTAACACTTGCTCAGAAGCATTTGCATGCATGCATTTCAAACTAATGGGCGACTACTACTATATAGTTGCTGTAGTGACTCGCAATTTTGGCATGGCACAAAAGGCAGTTACTGAAAGCACTTAGCTTCTACTGGTGCATCAGATTTAGCAATCATTTAAAATAAGAAAAACTATCATTGCTTCTGAAACATCACACTAGAAATAGCTTTTAAATACAGTCCTAATATGACATACTTGTGCTTCTTAGATCCCTTGCGGGACTTGGCCGGTTTCTCAACTGATCTCTCCCGTGAACGGCTGGAATCCCTGGAATCTGGGGATTCACGTGAACGCCCTCGCTTGTGCTCCTTATGTTTTTTACGCTTTTCATTTTCCGCTGGTTCGTCCTTACATTTCCCTTCAGTCTGGAAAAAAAGGCCACTTACAGGTGAGATTTCGGCTAAGGGCTAACACTTGAGCAATAATTAGTTTTAAGTGAAACAATTTAGTTTCTGCAACAGTGTTTTTACTTTTGTGCTTAACATGAGATCGGAGAGAGAACACATATTGATGCAAAATTAGAAAAAGATAACAGATTAAGATAACTCTTGCTGCTCTGACTTAAACATCAACGTCCACCACATTATTATGCATGGTTATCAGCAAGACCACTGTAATTATGCAGCACGAGGGGGCCAAATTATGCGGCAGGGTAGGGAAAATTATGCCCCAAGAAAAGGCAAATTATGCATTCTAATGTAGCACATTTTATAATCGAATTAGCTCATTTTTCATCATTGTCGTTTTAAAACTTGGTAGCACTTTGAGCATTTGTTGCACCTCATTAGTACCAGTGTAACACCCAAATATAGCAATAAGCAACACAAAGGTGATCAGTTCAGCTTTGCAAAGGGCCTTGCACCACGCAGCAACATGAGTCGCTGCATTTTTAGTAACTCTTGAACTGTATAAACCAGAAACAATTTTTTTGTTGAAATCTGCAGATTATGCAGCAGATTGATTAGGTGGCACATCTATAATTATGCGAAAATCTTCATGGTGCACAATCGCATAATTCCAGTGGCCCTGGTTATCCGGTACTTCAAGTGCTAAAAGGTGGTTAATTTACCAAAAGGTATGCTAAATGTAGAGCAAACTATGCATTAGCTCAGTTCTAACTATTCCTGAATGGAAAGAGAAGATTTATGAGTTCAGGCAAATGAATTTCAAGAGTAATTTTGAATCAGTTTGTTTTCTCTCTAAGGCACATACAGATTAATAACAGAATTATAAGTAAAAATAATTTATATCTATTTCCAAACTCTGCTTTTCAAGTCTTACTGGTCGAGGTCAAGCATTCTACAGTATGCACCATACTCTGGATACAAGGTTTGAGAAAATAAGGTGCTGCTTTAATGGGGCCATGTCTAATGCTACACAACTTAAAGAAATATTGAGTGCTCAAACTTTGAGCAGGTACAGCAAATAGATTTTTACCAACTGTCACAGCAAAACCTTTCAACCCTCTGCCTCTTTGGCAGGCATCCAGAAGGATGGCATATGTATTATTTATTCCTGCATCAAATCACTATAAGAATCCTCCTTATTTTACAATTCCCTGCATACTACATTTTAGAATGGTTACCTTCGTTTTCTGGACAGCTCCTACTTTATGTTCAATTTTCTCAAGTTGCATTAAATTACTCCATTATTCACTTACTTTCAACATTATTTTGTCTATCCAATGTCAGAATCTAGTTAAGGTAATGTGCAACTTTGGTTAAAATCAGTTTGTAGAAATACTCCCGATGCTGGACAACCTGCTACAATGGATAGTATTGTTTCCCTTTCAGAAAAGTGCCAATTTCCGCACGCTTTCCCTGGTTACAGAAGATCCTACTTTAAAAGCAACAACCTCACAGTTCTTGAGTACACATGAAGACAGCTCTTTGCAAAATTAATCTACAATTGATTAAGTTCTTTTTCCGTTTTAATTTAGTGTTTTGATTAGCAGTACATTACAGGGCACTATGTCAAAATGCATCCTTAGATTATCATCCTCTCTCAACAGTGCTATGAATATAACAGAACACAATGGAAAATAAATTATGGTCTATAATAGATATCTTTGGGCGGATCCCAGCAAAAACACTTTATTCAGAATAAACCAGACCATATCACCAACCTCTTAATCTAACCCCATATAAACAAACCAAAACCAGGTAAACTCAATGGAGTCAGAGACCAGTATAAATGCATTCAATTTTCAGTAGGGTTTAGAATATTAATTCAAGGATAACACTCTCCTACTTAACACTGAAATGCATCAGTCTAAATCTTCCATAAAGCAGTATAAATTCAACCCAACTGATTGTATGGAGTCAATACTTTGATAAACAATGTTGAACTGTGATTTTAGAACTGTGAACACAAAATAAAAATCTAAAGACTGTTCAAGTGCAAAATCGTCAACCATTAAGACGCAAAGGCTTGAAAAAGACATAACGCCATAGCAAATGCTATGTCTGGGTGATCTGACTTTTCTACAAACCTGGAATAGGAGTGGGGTGACAAGCTAATGATTTGCAAACTGGCTAGAAGTGAAAACTTCCATTAGTGATAGTTTTAGCAGAAGGTCCACCTTGCTCAGAGAAAACAGAGGTGAAATCTAGTATAAAGGGCCCGGAAGCAGCTCAATAGAAAGACCAAAGTGACCACAGCAGCTTTAATAAAGTAGCTCAATGTAGATTCTGCCCCTCGGTTCCTACATTAGGTCTCAATTTCCCACCTGCTTCTTCTCAAAGGTATAAAACATCTTGCATGCTCACTGGGATGCAAGAGTCCATGTTCTGTTCGGAAGAATGAACTTTGCTCAGTACTGTATTTTACATTCAAACAATGACTGGACCATCCTGAACAAGGGACAACTATTTGAAAAAAGTGTATTGCTACAATGACAGGCAAAACGATGTTTAAACTGTCTTCCCTATCAATGCATTTTTGGCAACAAACAACTGTATTCAACATGGTCTAATAAAAGTACAATTCAGATCTTTGCTATGAATGCTGAATACAAAGAGAAAATGAGTATTCACATTACAAGTGCAAGACAGACGTTAAGACACTTGTGGGATTAAAAAATAATCTAGAAGCCATTACCATTTTTTTAATACAACAAACTCCAAATAACTTCAGTAAAATTACTAATTAGGACTATCATGAATGATACCAGTAGATTTCTGTCCACTTTGGGCTCCTAAGTTTTAAAGCAAAAATTATTTAACATTTTCTTAAAAATATGATAAGCAACAAGGAGCAATGAAAACAAAAACATATGCACGGTGTTAAAAATCTAATGAGCAATTACGTACTTTGTTCCGACATTAAATTGTAACAGTTTTCCATTGACATGCATGGAGTTTGCAAACATGGTTGGTAATATTGCATGTATACAATTGATGTAATACTTACACGCAGAAATAACAACCACAACAAGTTTCTTCTCATCAGGGGCACTTGAGTTCCAAAAATCCTTTTTTCAAGCTCACCTCAATTGATTTTTTGGGCTCATTTTTACCATATTCTAACCACTTCACAAAGGTTGTGTTGATATATTTAATAAACATTATACCCTTTGTAGATCATTTTAGAATTATGCACATCCTTAAAAGAAAAACACAAACTTAAGTCGAGAGCAAGAAAAGCAACGTTTTTAAAGATAATACCCAATGTACAACAATTCTGCATGGTTTAAAAAAAAAATACTTTACCTTGTTGCCTGATTCCTTGGAGATCTTTGCTTCTTCATGAGCAAAGCCTTTTCTAAACGCTGTGGGGGATATATCAATCCTCCTAAAAAGAAGAATCAAGAAAGCGAGGTCATGAATCTAACGAAACCATTTGGTATCTTGAAAGAATTGGTGTTTATATCAACCAGGCCTCACAAAAAAGATAGTGCTTTGTAAGATCAGCCAAAAAGGACAACTTTCTAATTTACAGTGTGGAAAACATGTCATTACCTGTATTGCAGGATTTTCAAAGAAAATTCTGTGCAATTTAGAGCATATTCAAAAGAAACTTTCCGTATGAAAGACTAATTTGCCATTCGAGCAGCTCAGTGAGAAAAAAAGTAAATACTGCCAAGGACCTGAGTCCTTGGTACCCCTCCCCAGCCGAAAAGCGTGGTTAAGAATCTGGGAGTTCTGATAAGACAGCACCCTTTCTTTAGAGGTGCAGGCCAAGGCTGTGGCAGGCACCTGTTTTTGTCTTTTACGTGGCTTGAAACCTATTTTGGGATTCTTTGACGCACCAGACAAACGATTGTTCAATCTACCGTGTTGTCAAGTCTAGACTATTGTAATGGGCTAATACTTGGGGCCAACACAGCTGTGACGAAAATACTTCCAACAGGCTCAGAATGCAGCTGCCCGCACGCTTTTTGCACTACCTAAAAATTGCCATGCCTCTGACCTCCTTTGACCGCTTCACTGGTTACCTATAGAACAGAGAGTTTACTTTAAGACACTATAGACCACACTTAAGATTCTGCATGGCCTGGGTCCGCAAATTTGGAGCGAGATTTGTTCGCTGTATACTCAGGCTTGAGCCATGCGCTCCGCGGACCTGCACCTGGCCTGTGTCCCGTAGGTGCGCAGGACCGGAGCAGGAGGGCGCTCTTTCAGGGAATTGGCACCTGCCCTCTGGAATTCCATCCCTCTTGCTGCCCGCAAGACCATTGGTCTTTTAGGAAAATGATTAAGACGTGGCTTTTCTCCAACCTTTAGCCAACCCGCTTCTCTGTCCACCTCAATCTGATTTAGCGCTGGGACGCACCGTTGCTGGGGCAGCCATGCGCTCTATAAGTGCTCATAACCTGATAAGCACCATCCATGAAACATTTCAAGTCAGCCATCTGAAGTGGTTTGAATTGCTACGTGTTTTTCTTTCCATTAATGTTTTGTGTATAAAGAGGCGAAAATGTAAAACTATTTCGATTAGGATTCTTTCCTAATGTTACTTACCTGTAACTTTAGTTTTCTTCAAGGGGGAATTCTACTCAGTCATAAGAACTGAGCTGTCCTACCTAAATGCAGGATTCCAGAGTGCTGTATAAAATATATTTTTAAATGTATTTATGCGCAAGACTTTTCAATAGAAAGTGTGCTTAGCATATTAAGAGGCAAAAATTCATTCTTTTTACAACAAACCTCCAATTAAAACAAATTATTAAATTAGCTCAAAATGAAAAGAAACCTCTTTCACGAGCCTTTTTTAAAGGGAAAAAATGGAAATTAAGGGCATTGTTCGCAGAGAGGCTGCCAAAAACATGAAAGCTGGCACTGCCGTTAAAGGCCTCACCATTCCTCCAGTGTCCTTTCATGCCCCACAGCAGACTGATCCTAGAGTACCAAACTAAACTTTATGGAGTTTCCTCCTACTGAAATCCCTCTTAAACCTTTTCAAAACCATGTCACTAGAGGTCACCAATAACCAGTAGTGTATTTCTTTTTTCTTGACAGAATCTTTGACTTTTTCACTCAACACATCTTCACTGAGCTTTTATCTTGGCGCAGGCTGGTCATTTCCCAACCAGACCCGTATGACCTTTGTATAGTGCGCCACCTGGATGCCTATTATTCTGAAGGCAGCCAAAGCCAGAACCCATCCAGGAGGAGAATCCTGAAGGACAGGCAGAACATCAGAATGCAGAGTCTACAGAATAGGTTCCAGGTAGTGGCTTCAGGACATTCAAAGGGCTGAGGAGGAGTTGTTCAACCTACCTCCGCTAATCCTTCACTCTAAGGACACCCAGAAGGAAAGTGCAAAAGAAAGGCAGCAGCAGACAAGAAAACATTCCCATTCGATACTCAATATCAACTAAAGGTCTCATCCAAAACTACTTATCGAAAACTGGGATTTGGGAATCCTCTCGAAAGTAGACATCAATGCATACAATACGCCCCCCCAACACTAAGGCCACGTAGGACAGACAACCTAAGGTACCAAAGGTACCACACCATCAAAGCTTTCATCAACACTGATGCAGACTGCACTGTACTGTTCCATTTAGTTAATATATTTGGCAATCAAAGGTATGAAGCAAAAGCATGTAAAATGTTCCTCGACCAGCTTGCCAGTTAGCATTTACTGCTAACCATTTTGCAGAACCTGGATGCAAAGTCCAAGCATTTATTCTAGTTTCCATTTGCAAATACCTGCTGATTTCACAAGTCTTGAAACAATCCTACCATTACAAATTAAACCCTAAGTATGACTGTTTTCTAGCACAAGTCTGCTAAATGTATCAATTTCAGCATTTTGGACACAGGGCGGGGAACTATCAATACCATTTTGAACTTAAATCAATGGTGTCCTTCATCCTGTCCCTTTCCAGTTTGCTTAAATCAAATCGTACAAATAAGACATCTGTCACAATAACATGAATGGGAAGGAATATGCTACTTACCAGTATGCATCTGTTCTTGGCATGTAGAGCTGCAGATCTATACACTGTGCATAGATCGCCATCTGGTGTTGGGCCCGGACGTTTGCAGTTTGTTTTTCTTCTTGGACAGTGTTTGGGAAGTCACAAGTTCGGTGACTCCTCCTTCGGTCCGTACTGCGCATGGGCTTCGGCTCCATCCTCAGATTGTTTTTCGCCAGCAGGGAAAAGATGGAGCGTAGTGATAATAGTAAAGAAACCCATGTGTGTTGTATCTAAATAAGATGGGACTGGAACGGATACAGGTAGCCGGGGAGGCGGCTGGGCGTGTATAGATCTGCAGCTCTACATGCCAAGAACAGATGCCTACTGGTAAGTAGCATATTAAGTTCAAGGCATATGAGCTGCAGATTATACACTGTGCATAGATTATATAGCAGTACCCAACCTTAGCGGCGACCACCGGTATCCGTTGCAGTGGTTTGAAACAGTGTTTTTAATACAGCCTGGCCCACACTAGCTTGTTTGGCGTGCACATCTACACAGTAATGTTTTGTGAAGGTGTGCGGTGTTGACCATGTGGCTGCTTTGCAGATGTCATCTAAGGGTATGTTACCTAGAAACGCCATAGAAGCCCCTATCTTTCTTGTAGAGTGGGCTTTAGGTGGAACAGATAATGTTCTTTTTGCTTTGTGATAGCAAATTTGTATGCACTTTACAATCCACCTAGCTATCCCCGATTTTGAGATGGGGTTGCCCTTATGTGGTGGAGAGAACGAGACAAACAGCTGTTTAGTCTTTCTAAAAGATTGCGTTCTTTGTATATAGTAAAGTAAAGCCCTTTTAACATCAAGTGTATGTAGAGCCCTTTCTGCAACAGATTGAGGTTGCGAGAAAAAAAAACGGTAATTCCACCGATTGAGATGGAAGGGGGAAATGACCTTGGGCAGAAATTTTGGATTTGTGCGAAGTATCACCTTATTGTGATGTATCTGTAGAAAAGGTTCTTGTGTAGTGAACGCTTGTATTTCACTAACCCTTCTAAGGGAAGTGATATCTACGAGAAAAGCTGTTCTCCAAGTAAGGAACTGTAGCTCACATTTATTCATTGGTTCGAAAGGCGGTCCCATCAGCCTTGTAAGAACTACGTTTAGATTCCACACGGGTGAGGGTGGTGCTCTGGGTGGAATTACTCTTTTAAGGCCTTCCATGAAAGCTTTAATAGTAGGCACTCTGAAAAGTGATAAATGCTGTCTGTTTTGCAGGTAAGCAGCAATTGCTGCTAGGTGTAAACGGATGGATGTGTATGCCAGGTTACACCTTTGTAGATGGAGCAGGTAACATATGATGTGCTGTATGGATACATCTAAAGGGTTGATTGTATTGTTACGGCAGTAAACAACAAATCTTTTCCACTTTGCGGCATAGCATGCTCGAGTGGTAGGACGTCTGGCTTCCCTGATAATGTTCATGCAATCAGGGGGAAGGTTAAGGTATCCAAATTCTAAGATTTCAGGAGCCAGATCGCAAGATTGAGCTGAGCTGGGTCCGGGTGCCCGATTTCTCCATGGTTCTGGGTTAGAAGGCATGGGGACAGGTGTAGTTTTTGGTGTGGTACCACTGAGAGCTGTAGTAGTGTGGTGTACCACGGCTGCCTGGCCCATGTTGGTGCTACCAGAATGAGTGTGAGGGAGTGCTGTTGTAGCTTCCTTACCACTAATGGAATTAGCGGGAGAGGTGGAAAGGCGTATGCAAATTTGCCTGACCAGTTCATCCATATCGCATTGCCTTTGGACAATGGGTGTGGGTATCTGGCGGCGAAGCTTGGGCATTTTTTGTTTTCGTTGGTGGCGAAGAGGTCTATCTGAGGATGCCTCCACTTGTGAAAGAATGGGTGAAGAACTTGTGGGTGCAGTTCCCATTCGTGCATTTGCTGCGTTTGTCTGCTGAGCAGATCTGCCATGGTGTTTTGTATCCCTGAGACGTGTTGTGCCAGGAGAAAGACTTTTTGCGGGATTGCCCATCTCCATATGCTCTGTGCTAACCGAGAGAGCTGTGGAGAGTGTGTCCCCCCCCCCCTGTTTTTGAATGTAGTACATTGCAGTCATATTGTCTGTGCGAATGAGGACTGCTTTGGCTGAGACTTGTTTCTGAAATGATTTTAGGGCTAGAAAGATCGCCAATAACTCCAGATGGTTTATGTGGAGTAACTTTGTTGTGGCGTCCATATACCTTGCACTGTGAGGTGTAATAGATGCGCTCCCCAACCGGAGAGCGATGCGTCCGTTGTTAGAATTACCTGAGGAACCGGGTCCAGGAACGGTCGCCCTTTGGAAAGATTTGTGGTGTTCCACCACTGCAGAGAGCGATGGGTGCGACCCTCCACCAACACCAGATCCGTCAGTTGCCCCTGGGCCTGGTTCCACTGGCGTGCTAGGCACTCTTGGAGTGGACGCATGTGGAGTCTTGCATGAGGCACTATGAAGATGCAAGATGCCATCATCCCTATTAGCTTCATAAACACTCTTGCTGGGAGAGAGTGCCGAGGAATGAATCTTTGACGCAAGGCTTGTATGCTTGCGATTCTGGCTGAATTGGGATAGGCTATAGCTTTTGAGGTGTCTATAGTGGCACCGAGGTATTGCTTTGTGTGAGACGGTATCAGCTGGGACTTTTGGTGGTTCACCGTGAAACCTAGCGGGTGAAGTAGTTGGATGGTAGTGTTTGTATGTTGCACACATTGGTTGTAGGACGTGGCTTTTATTAGCCAGTCGTCCAGGTAGGGGAAGACGTGAATGTTTTGTCTTCTGAGGTGTGCCGCCACTACTGCTAGGCATTTGGTGAACACTCTTGGTGCGGTTGTGACCCCGAAGGGGAGAACCTTGAACTGATAATGTTGGCCGTCCACTACAAATCTGAGGTACTTTCTGTGAGAAGGGTGTATTGGAATATGAAAGTATGTGTCTTTCAAGTCCAGTGTGGTGAGAAAATCGTTCTGGCAGAGGAGTGGGAGAACTTGTTGGAGAGTTACCATGTGAAAATGGTCTGAATGTATGTATGCATTTAGAGGCCGGAGGTCTAGAATGGGTCGTAGAGTCTCGTCTCTTTTTGGTATCAGAAAGTACAGAGAGTAGACCCCTAAATTTTGTTGATTGATGGGGACCTGCTCTATAGCCTGTTTTTGCAGGAGGGAGATTACCTCTTGTTTCAGCAATGTGGAATGTTCTTGCGACATTGTACGGTGCCTGGGTGGAATATTTGGGGGTGTGGATGTTAATTCGAGACACTACCCTGACCGAATAATTTGGGTCACCCATTTGTCTGATGTTATGGTCTCCCAGGTTTGAAAGAAGTTTTGTAGTCTGCCCCCGACTGGAGTGGAATGGTCTGGGGGAGCGGGGGAAAGTCATTGTGTAGGCGGTGTGGCAGAACGGGCGGTGTTGGTTTTGCCCCTGCCTTTATTATTGTTTCCTCTATATCCACCTCTTTGATAGCCCTTTGTGAAGGTAGTCTGAGGAGGGGACTTGTAGGATGTGGAGGGGTTCTTGGCAGAGTAGCCCCTGCCAGTGCCTCGAAAGGAGGCGCGGCGAAAAGAGCGTCTAGGAGGGTGGGACTGTAATGCTCCCATAGACTTCGCCGTATCTATCTTTTTTCATTTTTTCCAGGGCTTTGTCTACTTTCGGGCCAAATAAGTGTTGTTGGTCAAAAGGGTGGTTTAGTATAGATGCTTGTACCTCTGGCTTAAAGCCTGAGATTCTGAGCCAGGCGTGGCGGCGAAGCAGAACACTGGTGTTTATAGCCCTGGAAGCTGTGTCTGCTGCATCAAGTGCACATTTAATAGAGGTGTTGGTAATGGTCTTTCCCTCTTGTATTAGTTTATGAGCCCTATTTTTAGATGTTGCATGATAGTCTCCAGCTCATCATAGTGCGCTCTGTCGTACCTTGCCAACAGCGCTTGCGTGTTGGCGATACGCCACATATTGGCAGCTTGCGAGGCAGTGCGTTTGCCTGACGCGTCTAGGAGCTTGGACTCCTTATCGGGTGGTGGAGCCTCACCCGATGACCGAGAATTGGACCGCTTCCTAGCTGTGGATACCACTAATGAGTCGAAGGGTGCAGGTCCTTTAATATAGGCAGGATCTGTGGGGGCGGCCTTATATTTTTTCTCTATTCTGGGGTTTAAGACCCTAGCCCTGACTGGGTCTTTGAAAACCTCTGCTGTATGTTTGGTCACCCCTTTAAGCATGGGTAGTATGGCAGTAGATTTATCTGCGATGTCAAAGGTATCAAGTAGGAAGTCTTCCTCAACTGGATCACTGTGTAACCCCACCCCATGATAATGTGCCGCCCGTTGTAACAAGTGGTGGAACCCCAAGGAGTCCTCTGGTGGAGATGGCCTGGATGGATAAAGATCATCCTGAGGCACATCTGGGACGTCTGGATTATGATAATCCTCCCATGGGTCTGGTGTTCCCGGAGGGGTGGGGTCTTGTGGGGTATCTGTTGGATCATAGTATGGATCCCCTTGGTCATCAGGGTCTGGAGACGGGGTTGGAGAGCGATGAGGCAAGGGTGGAGGGGGCGGAGATGGGGGAGGTGGAGGCGGTGGGGAGGGTACTCTGAAAGGGGATGTGGCAGAGTCCTTCCGTTTTGGCGGTGGAGGAGGAGCTGGCTTGTCTAAATGTCTTTTCTTTGAAGACAAAGTCAAATGTCCAGTCTTTGGATCCTTTGTTAAAGTCTTTTGTCGAGGATCTGGCGTGAATAGTTCCTCCGGCACCGATTGGTCTGTTGGCGCCGATGTTTTCGGGGCCGACTGCTTCTTTGGTTTATCTATGCCATGCTTTTGCGGGGCCTCTGATTTTTCTTTCGGTGCCGAGGCAGGTTTCGGCACGGGAGTTTCGGCGCCGAGGGATTTATGTTTGGTCGGCACCGAGAGGCCAGGTTTCGACACCGATGGCTTCGGAACGGAGCTTGGTGTGGGTTTCTTCGGTGCCGAAGGGTGTTTTTCGGCACCGCTAGTAGGCTGGCTCGAGCCCGAGCCGCCGGGAGACTTATGATGCCTCTTCACCGGGCCCGAAGGTGGGGTGATGGAAGCGGTATGTTTGGTTTTGCCTAGGCCCGGAGGCGAAGGTGTAACCGGAGTCTTTCGGTGTGGGCGCGGGAGTGGGAGGGGGTAGAGTACTCACGACCCTCTGCGCCGGTGTGATCTCTTTCACGTCGGAGTCGTCGGCCTCGGAAGCGCTGACGAGGTCGCCTTCCTGTTCGGTGTGCTGCTGTCCCGAAGCTCCGATGTCTTCTCCGAAGAGGTCAGGTGGAGCCGAGGTCGATGAGTGCGCCATGGTGCGTCTAGCTCTTCGATCCCGAATAGTCTTTTTCAATCGAAAAGACTTGCAGGCGGGGCAGTCTCGGGCCATGTGTTCGGGAGAGAGGCAGAGGTTGCACACCTGATGTAAATCGGTGTGGGGAAATTTAGACCCACATTTAGGGCACTTCTTAAAGGGAGTCCTTTCCATCGGCCGAGACCGGAGTCGAGATAGGCCCGGAGTCGAGATAGGCCCGGAGGCTGCCGCCGATGCCTGGAATCGAAGAAGTGCCGAAGAGAGAGATAAAGAAGATGATTTTGTCTGAAGAATCTCGATGGACGAGGATTTTTCGTCGAAGGTCGAACTGGAAAGGTTCTAAGCCGGAGCACGAAGTATTACATCCGAGCCCGATGGCGGAAAAAAACAATCTGAGGATGGAGCCGAAGCCCATGTGCAGTACGGACCGAAGGAGGAGTCACCGAACTCGTGACTTCCAAACACTGTCCAAGAAGAAAATCAAACTGCAAACATCCGGGCCCAACACCAGATGGCGATCTATGCACAGTGTATAATCTGCAGCTCATATGCCTCGAACAAAGGAATTCAAGGGCCAGATGAAATGCCCTCGATTTCCAAGACTGTAAGTGGATTATTGAAGAGACCAGGATTCCTGGACATAGAGGTTTGCAATCAGAGGTCACAATCACATTAAGGAAGTTTAAGAGCGCGCATGTTGCACATAGACCACCCACACACCAATAATTTTCTACATTGATGGGTCGTTCTGATGAAATAAATGTAGATTACCAATGAGTTCAGGAGGGAGGACATTGGCCAATTGTTGAACATAATTACCAGAAGAAAAAGCCATATTTTATGTATAGTGCTTACAATGAAGGAACAGGATTTCATCTGGGTCCCCAAAATTGATCCAGGATATTGGAGGTACTGCACTGACTTGCTGAGGGTATTCTGGACCCCTCAGGTAAAGCAATACATTGGAGATGGCATGGAAATGCTGGTCTGCATTCAGAAAGAAGTTGATTTCTGAACCAATTACCTTATTTTGGATCCAAGTGTGAAGTGAAGAAACTACCAGTATGTAGACGGATAATGTGCATAAGTCTTATTTCAGGCTGATAGAAGAACCTTGTACACATAGTAGTGTTTTCTTATATATTTCAAACTTAAAGGTTTCCTTGAAATATGTAAGTATGCACCCTAAAGAGGATATGCAAAAATCCAGTTCCCTTGAAGCTGAAGGAAGACCCGTTTAACGGCAAGCATTCAGACCCTCTGGTTTGCTGGTCTTTATTCCTTTTTCAGACTTTCCTTTTATCAGCTTGTATTTATTTAATGTAGATGTACATGTTGGGTGTGTTCTCTACATTTTGTGGCTTGGATCAGATTTACAAATTGTTCTGAAGTGCCAAATGACAGGCCTCAAAAAACAGTTCCTGGTTATGAAAGTAGTGCTTAAAGGACCTCTGAAGTATTAAAGAACTTGATTTTCTGATATTTAAATCTGTTCTCAAGCAGCACTGTTTCAATATATTCATGAACACGAAAGTAACTTAACAGTTACAAAACTCACAAGGCTCCAATCAACAGGTGGGCAGTGGCCATCAATCCGGGGCATTTTGTTCTCGATGGAATGCAATTCAAAGAATCAGCAGCTAGCACTAATTTAGGCAGGTTTTGAAACAATTCTATAGGATGTGTTGAATAAGGATGCAACACCTGCTTCAGCAACACAATCCCTTTTCTCGGAAGACTCAATGTTAAAGATTGGATAAGTTGTACTCTATGGAAACAGTGGTAAAGGAGGACTAAATTTACATCTATTTTGCACAATGTTTATAGGCCACTTTTGTTTAGTCATGCTACCAGACAGTTTGAACATAAAACTATCATGGAACGACTAACAAGGAAATGGCAAGAGTATGTTTGGTGTTGCCAGGTTCTTCCATGCCAACAATAAATACTTGTTGCCTCTGCACTTATCCAGTCGAAGGCTGGTAGCAGTAAGGTTTTTCTGCTGCTGTGAATGTTTTTAGAGGGTTGAGATATTTATTAGTAAAACATTTTTCTGAATACCAGTAGTTTGTTTTATGAAACTTTCTTATAGCCTAATCATTGAAGTGTGTACACCTTAGACTTTGATCAGTGCATATCAAAATCTGCGCACATCCCAAACAAAGTCTTCGAAAGAGGTCTTTCAAACTCAACAAGGATTGCTTTAAATATTCTGTGGCTAAATCCAAAATGTGACCTGCAGCACTCACTAATGACTAGGGGGACTATGAGACTTATCCATTCAATCACATGGGAAATACTCTACGAACATATGAATGAAATTCATGCAGATCCCTCTTTCAAATAGCAGCCTTTGTGGTAGCCAGCGTTATGAAGATGTCCACTCTGAATCTAGGAGGCCAGAGACTAACCAAAATAGTAGTTCTGAATAAGTGGATGATGCACAGTTTTGAAAACGAATAGTTTCTTACCTGTCGGTGTAGTTTTGCAGCTTGAAGATCTTTCTGGATTCACTATGCTGTGCATTATTCCGCGATCTTGTGGTTGGGTCCGGATTCGTAGTCTTTTCTTTGTTTTGTTTTTTTTGTATCCCAGGTGGGCGTCGACGTCCACCATTTGGTGCACCTCCCGTGACGTCGTCGTGCTTCCTGCGGAAGTCCCACCTTTGGGGCGCCATCTTCGGGTTCTTTTTTCCTTTCCTCTTTTTTTTTTTTTATTTTTTTTTTAACCCTAGGCGATTGATTAATCCTTCTTGTCCCTTTATCTGTATGTTTTCATTTCTTTGATCTTTTCCATTTTACCCCCTCTTCCTCCAGCCTCATCTTCCTGGCGGAGGTGGGTGGGTTCGCTAGTGAATCCAGAAAGATCTTCAAGCTGCAAAACTACACCGACAGGTAAGAAACTATTCGTTTTGCAGCGTGAATCTTTCTGGATTCACTATGCTGTGCATAGACTTTGTAGCGGTTTTCCTAATTGTGTGGCGGCTGGGTGGTAGATGAGCGTTGGTCGTTGAAAATGTGCTGAAGCACCTTCTGTCCAACCTGTGCTTCCTTGTTCATCTGAATGTCCACGTAGTAGTGTTTCGTGAACGTGTGCACAGATGCCCAAGTTGCCGCGAGGCATATGTCCTGGATGGGCGTGTTCGCCAGGAAGGCCACGGTGGCCCCTTTCTTCCTTGTGGAGTGAGCCTGCGGCCCCTTCGCTAGCTCCTGTCCAGCTTGTTTGTGGCAGAATTGAATAGTGAGGGCAATCCACCTTGCGATGGTGCCCTTAGTCACTGGCCTACCCATGAAGCTAGTAGCAAAGGACACAAACAGCTGTTTCGACTTCCTGAGTTCCTTGGTTCTCTCAATGTAGTGCATCACCGCTCTTCTGGCATCGAGGGTGTGCAGTGCCTTTTCTGCGTTTGTAGTCGGGTTTTGGAAGAAACTTGGTATCTGGATACTCTGATTCATGTGGAACGCCGACACTACCTTGGGCATGAAGTGTGGGTCCGTTCTCAGGACTATTCTATCTTTGTGAATCTGAATGTAGGGTTCCTGCAGCGTTAGTGCTTGAAGCTCGCTCACCCTGCGTAGTGAGGTTATGGCCACCAGAAAGGCTGTTTTCATAGTCAACATCTGCAGTGTGGCCTTGTGAATGGGTTCAAACGGTGCCTTCATGAGCTCCGTCAGGACCACATTCAGATTCCATGCCGGCGGCGGCAACCTTTTCGGGGGGGCCATCCTTTTGGCTCCTTCCATGAATCTCCTCACCACCTGCGAGCTGAAGAAACTTCCACCTTTTTCACCTCTGGTGTAGGCCACGATGGCTGCTAGGTGTACCCTTAGTGAGCTCGAGCAGAGGTTACTCTTTAGAAGGTGTGTGAGGTACCTCAGTACTGTTGAGTCTCTTGTCATTCTGTTTTGCAGGCCCTTTTTCCGGCACCACACAGTGAACCTCTTCCATTTTGCGCTGTAGCATTTTCGTGTAGTTGGTTTCCTCGCCTCCCGTAGCACCCGCATCGTGCTCGGCGGCAATCTTAGGTGTGCGAACTCTAGGTCTTCAGGAGCCATGCCGCCAGGTTGAGGGTCTCTGGCTCTGGGTGCAGGACCTCTCCGTTTTGCATTGAGAGCAGGTCCTTCCTCCTCTCGAACCTGTATGGGTCGCCGTGTGCCATTTCTTGAATTTGTGAGAACCATGTCTGCCTCGCCCACTGCGGAGCCACCAGGATCAGGGTCATGTTGCTGGTTCTGCACTTGTCGAGCACTCTGTGCAACAGGGGTATCGGTGGAAAGGCGTAGGCAAATGTCCTCGACCAGCTTATCCATAGGGCATTTCCCTTGGATTGCTGATCTGGTTGCCTGGACGCGAAGCTTTGGCATTTTGCATTGTGGCGTGTTGCAAAAAGGTCTATTGTGGGAGTCCCCCATCTCCGGAAGAGTTTCTCCGTTTCCTGGCCATTGAGCTCCCACTCGTGTGATGCTGAGGTCTGCCTGCTTAGCCAGTCTGCCTCCACATTGTCCTTCCCCGGTAGGTGAATTGCCAGTAGATCTATCCTGAGAGGTATGGCCCATCTCCAAATCTCCTGAGCTAGGGATGAGAGCGGGAACGACTGTGTCCCCCCTTGTTTGTTGATGTAGAACATCGCCGTGGTGTTGTCTGTTTGGACCAACACCCTCTTGTTGAACAGGTGCCTCTGGAATGCCTTCAGGGCTAGCAGGATTGTTTTCAACTCGAGGTAGTTGATATGGCGGACCGCATCTGCTGGGGTCCATAGACCCCTCACTCTGAGGTTGTCCATGTGCGCTCCCCATCCCTTTTGCGATGCGTCCGTGGTAATGGTCACTGTTGGGATTGGTGGTGTCAGGCTTCTCCCTGCTGTTATGTTGTCTCTGTTCCACCAAGTTATCTCCTCCTGCACTGCGTGCGTAACAACCACTAGATCCTCCCAACTTCCGTTTGCTTGTGACCATTGTTGTTGTAGCCATTCCTGGAATGGTCTCATGTGCAGGCGTACATTCGGCACCAGCTGGATACAGGACGCCATCATCCCCATCATCTTGCTCACAGCCCTGTCAGAGCTCGCCCCTTCTGTTAGAGCTTCGCCTCCTTCAGTAGAGCCTCTGTCCTCCTGTCGCTGGGCACTACTGTACTGTTGCGGGAGTTGATCTTTGCCCCCAGGAAAATCTTCACCTGCTCCGGTTCCATCGATGATTTTCCCCAGTGGATCGAGAATCCCAGATTCGGGAGGGTGTCTGTTACGCGTTTTGCGTGCCTCTCGCACTTTCCGCGTGAGTTTGCCTTGACCAGCCAGTCGTCCAAGTAGGGGTAGACATGTATTCCCTGCCTTCGTAGGTGCGCCGCTACCGCCGACAGGCATTTTGTAAAGACCCTTGGTGCTGATTTTAATCCGAAGGCCAGGGTCGTGAACTGGTAGTGTTCTTGTTCGATGTTGAATCTTAGAAGGCCCTTGTGCCTTCTGTTTATTGGGATGTGAAGGTAGGCATCCTTGAGGTCCACGGTGACCATGAAGTCCCCTTCTCTTATCTGCGGCAGAACCTCCTGCAGTGAAGTCATTTTGAACCTTTGCGTTCTGATGAACTTGTTTAGGTAACGGAGGTCTAGTATGGGTCTGAGGTCTCCGTCTACCTTCGGAACCACGAAGTAGTTTGAGTAGACCCCTTTGTTGCGTTCTCTGAACGGCACTGTCTCTATGGCTCCCTTTTGCAGGAGTTTCCGCGTTTCTTCTCTGAGTATTGCCAGTTCTTGGGCCGATCTCAGTCTTCCCTTTGGTTTTCTGTTTGGAGGTCTTTTCTCCAAATCTACGCAGTATCCGTACTGCACAACGTTCCGTATCCACTTGTCTGTGGTTATACGCCGCCACTCCTGAAGGTAGAACCTCAGCCTTCCGCCTACTGGTGTCGTATGCTCGTAGGCTCTTGAATCTTCTCTTCCCCCTGATGACACTTTTTTGCGCCTCACCCTTGGGGTCCTGACGAGGGTAGGCGACCTCTTGCGTGCTGAGTCACTTCGTCGAGGGCTGTTCGCCCCCTCTCCTCCTTTGGCCACGTCCGTTCCCTCTCCCGCGAAAGGACTGGCCCCGAGGTTGATATTGCCAGTTTTGCTTTTGCTGACCTTGTCCGTGACCTTCAACCTGCTGACTTTGTTGGAACGCCTGGTGCGACGTCCCCTGCTGGCTTCCTCCCCTACCGTAGGGTCTCCTCGAGGGATTTCCTCGCCTCATTCCCCTCAGCTGTAGGGCCCCCATGGACCTCGCCGTCTCGTTTTCCTTTTTCAGCTGGGTGAGCTTGTCGTCCACTGTTGCTCCGAACAGTGTCTCTCCGTTGAAGGGGGTGCCAAGGATGTTGTTCTGCACTTCCGGTTTGAATCCCGAGATTCTTAGCCATGCATGCCTCCTCTCTGTGACCCCTATGGCCATGAGTCTTGCTGAAGTCTCTGCCCCATCCAACGCCGTCTTTATACAGGAGTTGGCGATGTTCTTGCCTTCGTCTATCAGGTGAGAGGCTCTCTGGCGGTATTCTTCGGGGAGGTGCTTTACTAGCTCCCCCATCTCATCCCAGTGCTGGTATTGGTGTCTATTGAGGAGTGCATTTGAATTCGCCATGCGCCAGTGCATTGCGGCGTTCCTCTCGACCTTTCTTCCTGTGAGGTCAATCCTCCTGCTCTCCTTATCCGGAGGTGGGCCCGAAGTTGCTGGTACGTTGGCCCTTCTCCTGGCCGTGGAGGCTATGATGGAGTCCGCGGTCACGCTACCCTTGATGTAAGGGGGGTCCAGGGAGGAGTGCTTATATTTCTTCTCTGTCCTGGGCGTGATCGACCGGCAGGTCGCAGGTTCCTTGAAGGCTTCTCTCCCCTGATTCATCACGCTTTGAAGCATGGGGAGGAACTGGCTCCTTGTCTGGATGGGGAGCAGTGTCTCGACGAGAAAATCGGCTTTCGGTTTCTCCTCGTCGAGTTTGACGCCGAAGGCCATTGCTGTGCTCCTGACCACCATATTGTAGACCCCGATGTCGTCGGGTGGCGAAGGCCTCGAAGGGTACGTGTCCACGGGCTCCTCCGGGTTTTCGGTGTCGAGATCGTGCCATTCGACGTCGTTGCTGGTAGATGCCGCCGATTCGTAGAACGACCGTTGGTCTTCTTCCTCGGCTTCTCCCTCATAATAGGGCTCTTCTTCCTCTTCGAGATCCCTTGTCAGCCCTTCGGTGTCGAACTCGTCTTCGACCTCACCGACGTCCGCCGATCAAACCGTTGGAATCTTGAACTCCTTCATCCTGGCGTCGAACTCCTTCCTTTGAAATATGTTCTCCATTTCGGCCTCGAGCCGCCTCTTCTTTTTCTCCATCTCGGAGATGCTTTCGGCGTCGACCGCGGGTCTTTTCGATGAAACTTGCGTCGACGTCGAACGTTCTTTCTGCGTCGATCGGCCCGTTTCATGGGATGCTTTCGACGACCCTTGCCTTTCGGCGTCTTTCGGCACCAGGGAGTCCTTTTCTAAGGATCCGCTCGGCCTCTTGTCCGTGGCTCCCCCTTTGGACGTCGAAGTTTTCGGCGCCGGGGCTCCCTTCGTGGACTTTGACTCAGATTTTCTCGAGTCACCCTCGTGTTGTCGAGGTACTTTCTGTTTTGTGCTCGACGATTCTCTTACCTCGTCTTCTTTTTTCTTGTCGGTCTCTACGACCGTGAAGTTTTCGGCTGTCTCGGCGACGTTGTCCTTGTCGTCCGTGGAGAGGCCCAGATCGTAGAGCGTCGGGGGCTTCCCCTTGCCATCCATGTTGGCGTTGGCTCTTCTCTGCCGCTCTCTCACCCTGAGTGTCTTCGGCGCGAAGGCTGAGCAGGCGTTGCAGTCGATACTCTGGTGATCTACCGGTAGGCAGAGGTTGCAGACCGGATGCTGGTCTTTCTGCGCGAACTTGTGGTGGCAGTTTGGGCAGAACTTGAATGGCGTCTTGTCCATTGCGCTCAGGGTCTCTGAGCGTGCATTCTCCAAGGCCGTCGAAGAAAAGGGCGCTGGTCCTCCTTTCTTCGCGCTCCTGATGAAATCTCTTCCTTTCCTGATATCTTCTAGTGATTCTATCGACGAAACTCGCTTTTCTTCCTTCTTCCTTCGAGTGTAATTCTGGAGCTTCCCGATGACGATCCAGACCCAACGGCGGAAAAAAGAATCTGAAGATGGCGCCCCAAAGGTGGGACTTCCGCAGGAAGCACGACGACGTCACGGGAGGTGCACCAAATGGTGGACGTCGACGCCCACCTGGGCTACAAAAAAAAAAAAAACACAAAGAAAAGACTACGAATCCGGACCCAACCACAAGATCGCGGAATAATGCACAGCATAGTGAATCCAGAAAGATTCACGCTGCAAAACTACCAGAGATGATGCTAGTGCCTTTAAATATGGGGACAGTCAACTTAGTTGCTCACACATGGAAACAGACGGGCTTGTCAAATGGCAAAGGTCGTGGAGCATGTCAGGAGAGGCCAATTTTTTGGGGGGTGGGGAGGTGGAGAGGGTCCAAGGCAACTCAGAAGCCTCCATCAGAAGTCATGTAACATGCCTGGAGTTCAAGATCTTAGCCTTGATGGACAGCTTCTCCCTGAACAAACCAGTTACTTACCTTCGGTAACAATAGATCAGTAAGAGACATTAGTTGAAGATTCCTTACCTTAGAATTACCCCCAGGCATCAGACTGGATCCGAAGACTTTCTTCAGCAGTACCTCTGCGCGTCAGTAGGTGGCATCGGTCGAATTCGTAGTCGTCCTTGGCGCCATGATCGCCAAAATGACATCCCGGTATATACTTACATGCCGCCCCTGTGCGCGGACGTCAGATCATTACACAACATTCCACAACCAGAAGCGCAGAGCCATGCAAGACACTGCCCACTGGTGCACACAACTAGAGCCCAGAAAGGGAGTCCCTTACCCTAGGAGTCAGTTTGCAGAACGGGGAGGATGGGTGGGGCAGTAAGGAATCTATAATTAATATATGTCTCTCAAAGCTATATCGTTACCGAAGGTAAGTAACTTGTTCATCAGACACACTATTAGTTATAGATTCCTTACCTTAGAATAGATACCCCAGCAATACCAACCCCGCAGGTGGGTCTGCGAACCAAGTTCACACCAGAAGTCCTGGAGAACTGAACAGCCAAAGAAGCCGTCTCTCCGGACTTGGCTATCCAGGCAGTAATGTTTAGTGAACGTATGCAATGATGCCCATGTCGCTGCCTGGCAGATGTCATTGAGGGAGACTCCACGTCCCAACGCAGTAGTGGCTGCAGTCGTCCTGGTGGAATGGGCGTGCAACCCTACTGGAGGCTCCTTTTTGGCCAAGTAAAAACAGATTTTAATGCAAAGAACGACAAGAGATGGTTTGTTTTTGCCCAACTTTTCTTGGCGCCCACATAGCAAAGAAAGCTGATCATCCTCCCGGAATGGTTTTGTGCGATCCAGATAAACATGATGCAAACACAAGGAGATGAAACTTTTCAGACACTCAACCACAGTCACAGATCTGGGCTGAATCCATCATCGTTCTTTAGCGCACTTCGCCACCCCAGTTCAGACACAGCTATATGCAAATCAGTCTTGACCCTGTGCCTCATGGGAACAGTCCAACCCAAACTGCCAAGCCATGTCTTCCCTGGACCGGAAACAAGCATCCTGGGACAGATTTCGGGCTAACAGCGACTCATCAGCCAGGCTAGCTTGAATCCAGTGACAAAGTGAGCAAGGGACCCATGTCTGGGCATACCCTGCCAACTTAGGGCGAACAAAGCAAACACAAGGAGATGATGTACGGAGCACTGAAACTTTCCAGACATTCACCCCAGTCACTGATCTGGGTTGAATCAATCATTCTTTGACTGATTTGCATATGGCTGGGTCCAAAGTGGAATGGCACGCGAGCAAAAAACGATGGATTTAGGCACAGATCTCTGTACAGGGGTGAATGTATGACATTGTTCTGCATTCTGTCCTTCAATTGTTCTTTTTCCAGATAAAATGATAGCACAGATTTTGGATCCAGGCGGTGGTGCCTCTCCTCTTTAGAAGGATGCCGGGGTGGGAAGAAGGTGGTCAAAGTGATTGTCTGTCCTATGTGGAAAGAGGTAACCACTTTGGGAAGAAAAGAAGTTCGAGCTCGAAGGACAACCCTAACCGGATGACCAGCAAGGAAAGGAGGTTTACAAGTAAGAGCCTGAAGCTCACTCACCTCGCGAGAAGGTGATGGCAACTAGAAAAGCAGTCTTCAAGGTCAAGAGTCTGAGAGGACAATTATGTAGTGGCTCGAAAGAAGCACACATGAGGTAGGTTAAGACCAGATTCAAGTCCCACTGGGGCATTACAAAAGGAATAGTAGGAAAAATGTGAGTAATGCCCTTAAGAAATCTAATTACAATAGGGGACTTGAAATGAGAAGGCTGATCAGGAAGGCGAAGAAAGGCAGAAATGGCAGATTGATCGCCTTTAAGAGTGCCCAGACCAGAGCCCTGCTGGGCCAAGTAAAGAAGGAAGAGGAGAAGGGTAGAAAGGGGATCCACAGCCTTTGCTGTGTACCATGCCACAAATGTGTTCCATCTAAAGGCGTATATCATTTTAGTGGAGGGACGCCTGGCTGCCAAGATGACATTCAGACTTCAAGAGGAAGGTCAAAAGCGGTCAATCACCGCCGCTCAATCTCCACGCAAGGAGGTGGAGGCTAGACAGGTTCGAGTGGAGGACTGTCCCCTGCTGCTACAACAGAAGATCCTCCCAAAGAGACAGACTGAACAGAGTATCAATGGTCATTTTCAAGTACTCGGGATACCAGACCCTACGTCCCCAATCCGGAGCCACAAGGATGACTTGGGCCTGGTCGCGCTTGATCTTCAGCACTCTGGGCAGAAGTGGTATAGGCAGAAAGGCGTATAGAAGACCACAACTCCACTCGCGACGAAAAGCGTCGCTGAGCGAGTGCCGCCTTGGAAATTCCAATGCGCAGAACTGCAGACATTGCGCATTCTCTTTGGTGGCAAACAGATCTAACCAAGGCTCTCCCCAATGCTGAAAGAGACCTTGCACCACCTCCGAGTGAAGACGCCATTCGTGATCCATCATGCCCCGTCTGCTGAGTTAGTCTGCTCTGGTTTTCAGGGAACCTGCCGGTTGTTGAACCACCAGGGACATGCCCTGATGTTCCAGCCACGTCCAGAGGCGGAGAGCCTCAAGACATAGGGTTATCGACCCCACCACGCCCGGTTTGTTGCAGTACCACATGGCGGTGAGGTTGTCCATTAACACTTGCACTACTCTCAATTTGACCAAATGGAATGTTTTCAGTGCAAGACGGATCACCCGGAGCGCCAGCAGGTTGATGTGGAGCCCTGACTCCAGAGGCCTCTGATCTCCACCTCTCCCATGTGGCACCCCCATCCCAGAAGTGACGCATCGGTCACCACTGAAGTCTGGTTGGGGAAGGGAGAGGATCTGTCATCAACCCAATCCTGGTTTGTTAGCCACCACTGCAATTGATGTGCAGTGCCCTCCAAGATCTGGACGACATCAGAAATATTGCCCCGATGCTGGACCCACGGGAACTTTAGGTCCCACTGCAAGCCCGCATATGCCACCTGGCATAATCCATCAGGAGGATGCAGGAGGCCATGGGGCTCAGCAGCCTCAGGGTCATTCTCACCGAAACCAGGCATAGAGGCTGTATCATAGCCAGAATATCCTGGACTCGCTGTTCGGGAGAACAGGCCTAAACTGCACTGTATCCAGAACTGCCTTGATGAAAAGGAGCAGAGAGAAAATCAGGAGAGGTAGGGGGGAGGTAGTCTCGAAGGGGGGGGGGGGGGGGGGAGAACAGGGGGGGAGGTAGTCTCGAAGGGGGGGGGGAGGTAGTCTCGGAGGGGGGGGGGGAAGAGGTAGTCTCGAGTAGGGGGGGGTAGAGGTAGTCTCGAAGGGGGGGGGGGAGAGGTAGTCTCGAGTAGGGGGGGGTAGAGGTAGTCTTGAAGGGGGGGGGTAGAGGTAGTCTCGAGTAGGGGGGGGTAGAGGTAGTCTTGAAGGGGGGGGGTAGAGGTAGTCTTGAAGGGGGGAGAGGTAGTCTCGAAGGGGGGGAGAGGTAGTCTCGAAGGGGGGGGAGAGGTAGTCTCGAAGGGGGGGGAGAGGTAGTCTCGAAGGGGGGGGAGAGGTAGTCTCGAAGGGGGGGGAGAGGTAGTCTCGAAGGGGGGGAGAGGTAGTCTCGAAGGGGGGGAGAGGTAGTCTCGAAGGGGGGGAGAGGTAGTCTCGAAGGGGGGGAGAGGTAGTCTCGAAGGGGGGGAGAGGTAGTCTCGAAGGGGGGGAGAGGTAGTCTCGAAGGGGGGGAGAGGTAGTCTCGAAGGGGGGGAGAGGTAGTCTCGAAGGGGGGGGAGAGGTAGTCTCGAAGGGGGGGGAGAGGTAGTCTCGAAGGGGGGGGAGAGGTAGTCTCGAAGGGGGGGAGAGGTAGTCTCGAAGGGGGGGGAGAGGTAGTCTCGAAGGGGGGGAGAGGTAGTCTCGAAGGGGGGGGAGAGGTAGTCTCGAAGGGGGGGGAGAGGTAGTCTCGAAGGTGGGGAGAGGTAGTCTCGAAGGGGGGGGAGGTAGTCTCGAAGGGGGGGGAGGTAGTCTCGAAGGGGGGGAGAGGTAGTCTCGAAGGGGGGGAGAGGTAGTCTCGAAGGGGGGGGAGAGGTAGTCTCGAAGGGGGGGAGAGGTAGTCTCGAAGGGGGGGAGAGGTAGTCTCGAAGGGGGGGAGAGGTAGTCTCGAAGGGGGGGGAGAGGTAGTCTCGAAGGGGGGGGGAGAGGTAGTCTCGAAGGGGGGGGAGAGGTAGTCTCGAAGGGGGGAGGAGAGGTAGCCTCGAAGGGGGGAGGAGAGGTAGTCTCGAAGGGGGGAGGAGAGGTAGTCTCGAAGGGGGGGGGGGGGGAGAGGTAGTCTCGAAGGGGTGGGAGGGGGGGGGGGGGGGGGGAAGAGGTAGTCTCGAAGGGGAGGGAGTTGCCCCTTCGTACTATGTGCAAAACCCACCTGCCAGACGCGATGTTGTGCAAGTGGGGGAGGTGATGGTGGATCCTGAAACCCACTGGCAACTGGTGGCCCTGAAAAGTCAGACTAGGAAGTTTTGGAGGCTGCTGCAGAGGGAACACTTGTGGACTGGCCTGCCCACTGGCCACCAGGCCCACGGGGCTGGGTCCCAGGTCCCCGGCTAGGCAGCTTGCGCCAGCCTGTGGCCCTGTGTGGAACGTGGTGGGGCACCCCTTCTGTAGCCATGAAAGGGGCAAAAAGCAGGGCACAGACTGAGGTGGTAGCGAGGCCCAAGGATCTGGCTGTAGCCCTAGCGTTGTTGAAACGCTCGAGCGCGTTGTCTGCCTTGTCGCCAAACAGGCGACAGCCATCAATGGGCATGTCCAAAAGGGTCGATTGGACATCCCCGGAGAAGCAAGTGGACCTCAGTCAGGGGTAGCGTCTCAGAGCGACCGATGTAGAAATCGGCCTGCCCAGTGAGTCGGAGGTGTCCAGCCCACAGAGGATGGCGAAATTTGCTGCGTCTCTATTCTCAACAAGCGCACAGGAGAGTACAGTCCAGGCCTCCTTCGGGCACTGTGCCACATGGAGTGGGAATAACAGCTCGAGAGACATGCAATGTTCACGGACAGCCGTCCTAAGCTGGTGGAAGAAAACATCTTCCCAAGGTGGTCCAGCTTCTTGGATTCCCAATCTGGGGGGAGCAAAAGGGAATGAGGCTTGGACCACCAAGCTCTCAGGGGTAGGATGCTAAGAGAGGAAAAGTGGGTCGCCCGGAGCCAGGCAGTGGTGTTGGGCAATCATCCTGTCCACAAGGGCCCCTGTGCTGGGCTTGGACAAGTGCCCAGTAGTATGTCCGTGAGGGCTTCATTTAAAGGCAGCAGGGTCTCCGAAGCTGCTGCTGCCAACTTAAGCACCTCAGTCAGGAAGTTAGTCCTGACTGCCACCGTAGGAAGCTCAAGGCCTCAGTCGCCCTACGCAACACCACAGCGTAGGAGGCAACCTCCTCTGTAGCCACGGTCACGGGAGAAAGCATACCAGGGTCTGGGGAGGTGCCAAGACCACTGGCTTCACCCAACTCCTCTCCAGTCCAGCTCCTCTAGCTGGTCTGCACACGGGTCAACAGATCCCTCCAGTCCTCATCCTCACCTGGCTGCCACTCAGGGCGAAAAGAAATGCCAGGGATGAACAACGGTACAAAAGTACCCCCCAGCGCCAGTACCAGCGTCGGTCGACGCCGATCCGGCTCCATGTCCATAGAGGGGGAGGCCAGGGTAGACGCCGACCGTGGACACAACTGGCACTGATCCGGACCAAGGCCTGGATCCCTGTGGCGCCGAGGCCGAAGTTGCCTGCATCAGAGGCCTAGAGCCCCCAGCTGAATGCATGAGGCCTGAAGACGCGCCGGTAGAGTCGGGCTGTCCAACGATGGAGTGGAGAACTTCGTAAAATGCACAAAGCTGGGCAGGGGACGCTCCGACTCTCGGGAAGGGAGGAAAGGTCTGAGCCGTACCAGCTAGCTCCGCGGGTGGAGCTGAAGGACTACAACCTTACGGGTCCCGCGTCGCTTGACGGAAGGGGAGAAGGCAAAGAGTGACAGTGCTTCTTCGCCTTTTTCTTGTGCTTGGTCTTACACGAAGATGAAGACTTCAACGATGAGTGGTCGGGGTGGTGACTACGACAGGTCCCGCGACCTCCCTCTCAACAGGGACCTAGAGCGGCATGGAGCAGACTGCCAGGACCCCAGAAGCTTTCAGGACCGCTCCTGCAAAGACCTCTGGTTCATTGCCCGACAGTCAGAGCACTACTTAAGGTCGTGGTTGCACAAAGAGGATATTGTTAAATGAAGACTGTTTGACAAATAATTTAAAGATGAGGCAATTTGGTAGACTAAGAAGTTCATGTTTAAGACATTAGAGGTTGACAATGCTTAAGCCCTCTTGATAGCAAATAGCTTGACTCAGGGTGCATCTTGGAAGTCCAGAAATACAAGGACAATCTTGCAGTGTCTTGCTAAAATATGTCCCAGTTAGAAAAAGGAAGAAATTACTGCTTTAAGATCCTGCTAACCAAAGCGGAAGAGACCAGCCATTGAAAATATTTAAGAAGGAAGCTACTTAGCTGAAGTCCCAGTTTTCCGTCAGAGGAGTGTAGGACTCTGAGCAATTATAAAATACATACATTATTCAGAAACCAAAATCGATACCTTAGTTCTGGCAGCATATTAGTAAGCAATATTGGTCAAATTCTGCTTTTATTAATCAAATTATACTTTAAAAAGTTACGAGGTAAAGAAAAGTGATAAGAAATACAAACCTTTTTAAAAGAAAAATGAGGAAAGGCCAATGTAGTTAGAGCAGCTGAAGACATTGGAAAACAAACTGATTCTTTAAAGAAGCATATACCACTGGTATACCATAATGCCCCATCAGTGAGTTTCTTAATTCCTTTTGCACAGAGTTGCATGATCTTGTCAGCACAAAGATTCTCTTTTCTACCATGACAGAAGAGGGAGATTTAATTGGTTCCTATGGAGAATTACAGGTAAGTAATTTTCCCTTCGTCTTGGTGTATCGCTCTGATAAGCTTTGCAAAATAAGCAAGACCATCCCATGGAAATATGTGTTAGAAGTAAGGAGAAAAAAACCTTTTCCCCAAGCAGGTTCTCCTGAGAGATCTGATCTACTTGAGGGTTCACTCAAGTAAGTTCAAGTCAATAATGCCTCGAGTGGACCAACATACAAGCAGCTGCTCTGCAAATGTGCAGTGTGTGTGCAGTGCAGTGTGCAGATATTTATATAGCGCAAATCACCAAGCGGTCTCTAAGCGCTTGCTTAGGGAACCCGTCCTGGTATTCCCCTGTGAGATAACCCAGCAGGGCATCCACAAGGTGATAGCCAGGCATCCCACCACGAGGGGCCATAGTGTGATACTTCTCAACAGATTAGTTGCAGTTTCACCCATGGTCGAGTGAGTTCTGGGTTTATCCATTAGAGATTTGTTATTTTGCAGAAAACTAAAGATAGAAGACACTATCCACCTAGAAACTGCTTATTTTGAACTGCAATCAGATTTTTTTTTTTTCAAACTGGAATTCGGTCAATATGGACAGATAGTGACAAAATGCGTTATGTGAAGAAAAACTAGTAATGTTATACTTTTATTAATGTGCTTTGGGGTGTCTATTTAGTGCTCTTTACCATCTGAGATTCCCTTGAAGGAGAAAAGCATTTTTACAGTTTAGTTTAATTTTTCACTATGCTTTGGTAAACTTTTCCTTGGCTATCTTGCATTATAAAATACTAGCAGCTCCTTCTGTGGTTACATTGAGAATTATTTTTGCCTGCAGTATTTAGCAAGGTTCAATATTCTAAAAGCCCATTTACAGTGTCTGGAAAAGGCTGCATCAGGGCTAGTTCTACTCCTTGATCCAAAATACTATTTATCTCAGACTAGGACATCAATGCTACTGCTCCTGGTGCACAAGAATGCAGTATTTAAACCTCTGAACTGTTCAAGGTAAATCTACGATGACAGTTCTCCATCAGTAAAGAAGACATTCACACTGGTAAATTAGTGCTTAAAAAAAATCTTGGATAAAAGTACTTACAGTGAAAGATAAAAGATGGAAAAGTTGTCATTACCCAATCTCTCTACACAATCTCTGGTTGAATGCAGGGAAACAGAGAACAAGTCACCCTATTTAGACTATGTATTAATGGATTAAGAGCTTCAGGCTTATAAAATAAAAGCTGCATCACTGTTTAAGTGAACGGAAATGGTTAACTTTCTTCACAGGACTAGAGAACTTAGGTTTATGATACATTTTGAATTCTGATTTATTGAAGTTGTCACGGGCTACTGAAGAAAGGCTCTCAATCACTTTGTCGATCGCTTCCTATCATCATACTAGAACTTGCTTCCATATTCACCTTACACCTGAAACACTTACTTCTCTGCTTTATTTTCAGAGATGGCAGAGACGGTAAATATCAGTCATTGCATGGATTAATCTCCCGCTCTACACATGAAAGGTTCCTAACATCCTAGCCTTTATAAACAAACTGAGTGGTGCTTGCTGGATTAAAAGTAGTCCGAAAAAAAGCTTTATCAAAATGTTATCAATTGCTATGTAACCATAAAACGTACACAGCTGAACACTGACCTTTTACACCATGAAGACTGCCTACCAGATAGATATATACTTAATCAAAACTCTTGCCTGTAATGCTAGATACATTTGAAAATGAAATTAAAAAGGGTCACACGTTCAAAGATATCTACAGGAAAAGCTAATGTAAATATTAGTCTTGATATAGTAATTTTATGGCTGAATACCCAACAGAGCTCAGTATTCTGATTCAATTATTTCACTAATAATTGCAACGTTTATTAGTTTGGAATTAGTCAGTGACAAATCTAAGATCATGGTTTCAGGCAGCGAACATCTGAGTGGAAAACACATTCTGAAAATTCATCATCCGGGACCACTCTGAGGAAACGTAAAATGTCACGACAACTTAATAAAGTAGTTGCCCAAGCCAGACATCAACCAAAAGAAAGTAACGTGCCATTCACGTCAAAGTCCAACTTGTTTTTTTCTTTTTTTTTTTTTTTAACACCTGTGAAAGTTAAGTTTCCACCCACTGTTGTACACTCCATCATACCGTGCTGTACACTCAAAACAACTAATACTGCTGAGCATCTGCCACCTCAGAGTTACACATTTAGCACACATGCATCACTTTGTGGAAGGAGTGTGAACATTAAGTTTCACCCCAATGTACATTGGGGGAGGGAATAATATAAACATCTTCATTACAGTTCCATGTCTTGGAATCTGAAGAAAAAAAACAATATGCCAAAATTTGAAAAAATGCATGCAAATAAATCTTTACAACAGATGTCGAAACCTAAAAAAGACAACACAACAAATGAGCGATTTATGCAAATTAAAAATGTACCATTGAAAGCATGGAATTCTACCTGTGTATTTCTGGGCTCTTCTTGCTTTTTGTTGGTTCCTGGTCAGCTCCTTTCTTTAAGTACTTTGTAAACCGTTCATTCAGAGTCATTCCCCCGGGACCAAAATGATGCTCTGTTGATTTTATTTAGGGGAGAAACACCACCCAGTTAATTTAATTTATGTTTCAGAAGGGCAGCCTCAAAGAGAGGAACAAACTGTGTCTGAAAGGGATTCAAGAGGTAAAAAAAAATACTGTAGGAAAAACAGCTTAGTCCAACAATCAAATGTATTTAACTTTGAAAACTGTCAAAAGTAAATGTTGTCAATCGGCTTGCATAGAGACAGTCTGCTATACTATCAAAGAAATGCATGTTTTGTTACAGAAGATTTTTAAAGTTTGCATTGTCCAGTGAGTGCAACTTCCCTACTGCATTTAAATACTACAGGCTAAAACAAAAGTTTATCATTCGACGGACTAAACCAGGTGACCCAAGAACATCATAGATATGAACCCCTTTCAGTGACAGCAGGCATCCAAGTAAAAGAACAAATTAAAGTTACGCGGCCATAATAAATTGTGTGGAGCAGGATGGTCAATGGCAGCCTCCATTTTAAACATCATAAATAAAATGGTTTACGGACTCCTACACGAGCAAAAGGTGTTGTGAATGCGAAGACAGTATACTAAAAGTGCAGAAGCTGCGATGTCAAGAGCCGAAAGTGGCACAAATTGGGAAGTCTGGGTATAAGAACCCTTGGATATTTTCTATGCGAATGTATGCTCATATTTTTTCTTATTGAGGATTTGCCTTGACTGACGTGCCTACTGGTGTCGGAACAGATTTTTGAAATCTACCTTTTACATGGTGTACGATGGTCACTATATGCTGAGCAAACAGCTCGGAAGGACTGCGCTGAGGTTGCGCCGACTGTATGTGCTGAAAAATGGAACGGAAATCCGCTTCCTTTTTGTTGGTATGAACCAGATCCCGAGAAAGTTTGCGCTCATGAGCCAACATACCACTGGGCCTGCAAGACGAAGCATATTTTGAAAAAATTATTTAAAAAAGTAACACGCCCAAGTACAATATACATTTTACAATCTGTAAACGCAATCTTTTCAAAGTAGTTCTATGGTATACAACATTATGTAAGCCTACATGCATTACTAAAAAAACTTTTTGCAACCGATTCAGAACACTAGCTTTGATAAGCACCACCTGTTGAACGAAGTAGATTTTTACAGGCCACTAATGCCAAGTAAGCTTAGGTAATAAGTGCCTTTTTATGGTGGGACATTCTAGCAACTTTTTGCTCACAATGAAAAAGGGACCCTTTCGAATACTGCCTGAATTATTATCAAGACAGACTTTTGTGGCTGAACACAGAAATGGTAAAATCTTAAGTAGTTTGTATAGCCCTATCTACCATAATCACCTAAACCAATATTCACAGGACTAATTTCTGAAACCTGCAGTGAGCAGGAAGTGCTGCGGTACTAGATGCACTTCAGGACAATGTCGACTCTCAAATGGCCCCTGGCTGGAAAAATGGTCACCCTGAAAGCTGTTCACAATTCCCAAGCACCCTACCCCTGTTGACTTAAACAGGAACTCAGAATTATGCCAGAAGCAAACAGTTTAGGACTGAACTTAACACCTCAAGACAAACCAGCCAAAATGTCAAATGGTAACTCAGTTGTTGCCCCAACTAAGTAGTAGTTCATAAACACTATATAAATGCATTTTATGCTACTACTCAAATATATATTCATGGTGCAGGGAAAAAAGTAAGTCACAATTTTTCAAACATGCCATTACTAAAATATTTTGGAGATTAGCTGCACAGAAACATAGCAGCATGATTTATAGGTTAACAGTAAACCCCGAGATAGGTAGTTAAGGGGTAAAAACACAACATGCAACACTGCATTTGCATAAAATTCCCATAAAAGGGAGTGACTTGCAGCAAAGGTCAGCCACGTTATGCTTAATTTCTTGTCAAAAACTACATTTGCGAGCTGCGACGCATTGCACGACAGCGATAAGCTACACCAACTAAAAAGGCTTTTTGAAAACGGTTAAGAAGGTACACAGTCATTTATATTTAAATGGATTTTGTGAAAATGTCCAAACTACGAAAATATCTAAAAACTCAATTACTTGATTATGTGTTCTGCTAGGACAGTCAGTTACAGGGATGCATAATTACTGTTTTACTAGCATTCTCCAGTGGAAAATGCTTTTATCCATGCCCTATCCCCAAGTATTAGGGAACAGTTTTAAAGATTAAACAACGTGTCCTGGGTTAAGGCATTTCCTCAAAACTTTCTGGCTTCATATCAGACATTTCCTTCAATTTTTAATTCAGACACTGGTCTGTTAACACATCCTTGTGTGTGGTGGTTGCTAAAATACACAATGTTTTCTAGACTCAGTTCAATAAATTACCAGTGACTGTTTTAATAAGCACTTAATTCACTCAGATTTATAGTCAGCTTGGTTGTTGGAACAGGTGTTTTTGCTGAGGCACTGCTCTTGGGATTTCACTACATCTGCTGCCCATTTAGTCTAGCCAGTGGGTTTTGCGTTGCTGCTTCTAAACCAGTTACATAGATTTGCATGCTTTAATATCAATCTCTCGAAAACAGTCTGCGAGACCAATCAATAAATGCCTCCCTTATGTGCCTTTGCTTCCTTTAAATTCCTCTTGAATTTTATACTGGCAAACATTCTTGTTGTATGGGCCATTTCCCTGTTCTCTCAATGGACTTCTTGCTGCTCTTGACTTCTTTACCTCGTGCTTTTCTCCCACGGTCAACTTGTAGCTAGAAAAGCAAACCGCACCTTTTTCTCTTTTTAAACATGTCCACATTTTTTTTTTTTTTTTAAACAAAACTGTACCTTTAAATTATATGCACTATGAAGCAGTGCATAATACATACAATTTAATAAATATATGCAAGGTAATGAGAATATTTACCGTGCAAGATCCTCGTCAAAGGAATCAATTCGGATGCTTGATCCAGTCTCCCGGCTAATGCAAAAGGTTGATTTTGCAAACGCCATATCCCGAGCAGCCCCTTTTTCCCGCTCTCGGACCTCAGAAGCCTTCCTTGGAGGGGAGGGAGCATTCTTCTCTTGCACCGCTTTGAAACCGGTCACTCGGAAATTCTTATCTGGCACTGAAGCTTTCTGAGCCTGCTCAGCCCTTTTGGCGGTAGCTCGTTCCTCTTTCTTAGACCGCTCTGGGGGAAATAAGTCTTCATCCTCATCATCATCATCATCGATTTCCTCAGACTTCCTTTGTTTATCTTTTGGGAACTTGATCTCCTCCCATTTACCTGGGTCATAAGGGTCCAGATTTTTATTGGATGAAGCAAAGGCTTTTGATAAGGGTTTTGCATCATTATCAAAGTCGGAATCTTTTCGACTCCTAACTGGAACTTTTTTATCCAGGTCATCTGCATCATCTTTTGCATAACGTTTCTCCTTGTGAAATTCTGCCATCTTGATCTTGTCAAAATCCTCCCGCGTTTTATACCTTTTTGGCGACTGGCTACTGCGGTAAGCTTTTTCCAGTTCGTTCATGGCAAAGTCACTGGGGCTACCACGATCCTTCATTTTCTCCAGGCTGCTCATTTTAGACTCCTTGTCCTTTCCAGTATCGCGGTCCAGGTCAGATGCCTTGGTCTTCAGATCCTCCAAATATCTGTTTGCAAATGGAAAACAGGTTTAAGCAAAATTCCTTGGATCCTGCAGATCAGGAGTAGAACAGCATTTTGTAACATTTTTAGAATTCACAATGATTAGGAAAGAACAAATGGTTGATAATCCTTGGAGAGGTTTCTCCGATTGCATCCTCTGGCATAGTTATATTTGAAATTTGTGGTAGTCTGAATATTTAGCTAGTGGATAAAGTTGAAACTGACTAGTTCACTTAACTAGATGATTGATGAAATTAAAATGAAACTACAGGTTCTACGTTCACTCCCAGAAAATTGCATTTCAAGCAAAAAGGTTAAAGGATCGAGTGAATAATGTTGAGATGTTTGGTTTATAAAATGTAATCACATTTACTTAAGATAGACAATGCTGTACACCAGTATTTAAATGTGCAGACTGAACGTCCAACTTTGGAAAAGCTAAACGGAAGATGGCAAAGAGGAAGGCCCAGGAAATTATAAAACCAGACGTGGCCCAATAGTGTAAATATTATTACCTTAACTACAAGGCTAGAATGACAGTCTTTGACAAGTACAATCAAGCAATATGGTTACCAGACACTGTATTTTTCCTCCAACAAAAGATACAGAAGAATATTAGGCTAGTTAAACATTTTTACTCCGTTTTTTAGAATGAGCCAAAGCAAAGTAAAAATTTTAATTCAGGTAAACAAAATGTATAAAACAGGTTTAAAATCGCTTATAGCTTTACAAACACCATATGAGACTAAACTGGACATCGATCAGAAGATGTCTTAGCCCAACAGATGTTAAAGAAAGGTAACCGAAAACTGCTGCAATCTAAATGGCCTGTCTTATCAGTTTGTCAGCAATACTTCAAATGATGCAACCATGGGTTCAAATTATTTTAACTCTACACATGTCCAGGTAAGAACAGTTTGTTTAAAAAAACATAGATAAACACGTTCCTGCCACCAGAAATGCATTCCAAATGCAGGGACACCATCTCTGAAAGATTAAAAGGTTCCTCCACAAGGAATGAATTCTTGCCATAGGAAAATGTTACTATCCGCTATCACAAAAGTGTTGCACAGCAACTAAAAAAAGTAAATGCATCTTTAAATTTACTTTTAATTAGGACCTTACACACCAGTGGTTGAGGTCATTCAAGCCAGAAACAAACTTTAAACATAGGTATGATAAAATGTAGTATTACTGAAACCGACAGGTGCACAAACTTAACACTCAAAGATAAAAATGGGGCAGAAAACTTAGTGCAAAAGCTATTACAATCATTCTACTTACCACAAGTGAGCTTCCAATTAAGCATTGAAACCAGGCGGACATTTTTTGGATTTATCAAACTTTTCAGCCACTTTAGAAATATGCAGTCAGTCAATTTGTATTTTCCTATTTCTCTAATCACCAGAGAACTCTCCTTTGGAGCGTTTTGCTTTAAACTCACAAAACGTCTTAAAGGCTATTTCAAAAGTTGATGCAAGTCTCCTAGAAGATTTAAACATCTCTGCACACTGTAAAATAAAACAATACGCATTCAGGAAACATGATTTCAAGTTGGTTAGGGGTAAAGATGAGCGGTGGATTGGTTACCGTGGCTGATTTTTTACTTTACGACTTTCCGTCGGTATATTTTTTTCCTATTTCCTGTGACTTGAAATTGTCCATGTTTTTCCCAGGATTTCAGAACAGTGTCTCCGATCTGATTATATATTTTAACACTTTCCTTCAGGGAGAAGATGGTCATCAGACGTAAAGGCTGTGTACTTTCTTCCTAATTTCACAACCATCATTTTATTGAAAAGATCTAGCAAAATAAAAGTTGTTTTGGTTACCAGTATACATGTCAACTCTTTTTCCATGCTTAAAATTAAAAAAATATATTTGACTGACGTCCTGATACATTAGGGGCACAGCCCTGCAAATTCAGCGTCTTGAAATTATTTGCAAGACTTAGGATCCAAAATAACAAGACGTGAAATTGGAGGACTTTGCAGGCACACAACAAATGTCACAATCGTTTAATGTTATAAATGAAGTGTCCCAATTTTTGTACATTATAACAAAACAAACAGCACATTTACTTCAACCGATATATATAGTTGGCACAAACCTTAAATACCATGATGTCTGAAAACAAAACTAACATAGAAAATTGAACCTTATTGTACTGCATTTAAATCATTTTTGGTTACCAGTCATAAAATGGATACTCTAATAATGCAATAATTACAAGCATAAAATCTTAAAAACCGCCGATTTAGGGCTGATGCTTGATAACTGAACAATTGTAAGTGAAGTAGTTTGGTATTTGGTCCACCTATGACCAACTAATGAGTAACAACCACTTTCCCGGAAAGTCAATATTCATAATAAGAATTTTGGCCCAAGATCATTTTTAAAACCTCCCCAAGTCACTTTCCCTGAAAGCTCCAAACGAAATACTAACTCAATGTAAATATATAAAGCAGAGCACCCAAACCAGCTTTCTCACCCATACTTCCGTATGTTTAAAATGTAAAGGGGAAAAGCCAAATTCCTCTTTTCGATTCAGTTTTCTGTGCTGCACAAGCTTTTCACTCTTGACAAAGCCTGCAGACCAAAAGCAGTATTCCATTTGAAATTGTCGCTCGTAAGCATGCAAAAAGGTACACATTGTGTGGAGAAGCAAAATGCTCTCCAGGTATGGGCACGGTACAGGCACTTATTCCGGGATGAGCCTCACTCTTAAGGAATCTTTCAATTGGGAACACAGGAGTATAAAAGATAATAAAAAAGTAGGGTATGAGAGGGTCTAGTAAACCACAGCACATAACTGCCAATAGGTGTTACCTCATCGGATGCATGCAAGTTAATGCATGCAAGAACGGATGGACGGAAAATCAACTGGCTGTGTAACCGTGTGCAATAGGTAGTGTGAGTGATTACTAAAGAGGTGCTACAGACATGACAGAAGGTACGTAGTAGAGGGTTAAAGAAGATAAGTAAATGGTGAAGTGAGCAAGCTAAGCAGGGGTAATGACATCATGGTGGGAGGGCTTGGGTGGTGACTGGGCGACCAGGAGAGGTGGACATATGTGTGAACGGTTAATGGGTGTTTAACAATGACAGTTTACCTTGGTCAAAATGGAAACATGTAAAAGCACATGGCAAGGTCCTCAATACTCTACAGCCTTGGTCAACACATGGAGATGGAATTAACAACTGGATGAATGACTACCCACAATGGTTCGATAGCATTAAACAGTTCCCTGAACAGCCAAGGTCCCCGACATCAGCTGAAACTAACATGGAGCTACCTAAAAAGCACAAATGAGCAAGAATGAAAAGACCAGAGCTTTGCCAGTTACCACAGTAAGTCCTGCAAAAATGAGGGAAAGAGATTCAGTATGAAGATGCAATAAGTCTTCAGGCATGAATAATAAGAACAAGATTGAAAACAAGGACCCTCCAGAAGACAGCTGGCGAAGAGTAACCAAAACTCCCCAATTGGGTGACTGTAGAGTGCAAAAAATCCCTATTCAGAGAAAAAAGTAGATGAAGTGTAAAAGTGAGTACCACGCGGAGCAGCAAAAGAAAACAGTGAAGGGCAAGGGTACAAGGTCTCAAAAAGGAACATTCAACACCCATAAGTCTTTCTCCATGACAGACTGCCACAAAGAAGGGACAGTGTTAGAGAAGTGAATGGAGCACAGTGTCAGTACTAAGGACAACACGCTAATGGGACAGAATGGAAAGAAAGCAAAATGCATTAAGACACACTACCCCAAAATAAAATCCTTTATCAAATAAAAACTGCAAAAACATAACCCACCCTAGTTGTCTCTACACCAGAAACACCAAGTATGGCCTACACAAGAGTGCACAATAAGTGACCGCGGTCTCTATTTCAATGAATACAATGCCTAAACTGGCAACCTAAGTGCCATTGAGCTTGTGTAATGGTGAGACCTAAACTAAGATAACCCAACGATATATTCATTTGAGAACCAAGGCAAAGGACCAGAGATGTCCTAAGCTGCAAAACAAAACTAACAGCCGCGTAAAGCAAATCCATGAATAAGAATTGCAAAATGCCCCTCATATTGTGGGCATTATTGGAGGCTTCGCTCAGACTCTTACAAGGAGGGTACATCCTGTAGATCTCAGGAGGAGGAACACGCAGACACTTAAGTCTCAGAAGGGAGGGTGTCAGTTATCAGTGGTCTAAGGGCACCATGAAAAGCACATGTGATGACAAAAAAAAACACACACAGAAGTGCTAATCTGAAAGGGATCTCTGGTCAAGTCAGGCACCAGGATTCAAAACCACCTCAGGTGAAAGTCTTTCTGAAGTGTGCAACAAGCAAAGCCCAGTGCTTAATTGCGAGAGGTGGCAAGAGGAAATGACATTGCAGCAACTCAGCTGATAAAAAGTTTGGAAGGTGTAATGGAGAACAGTTCTATAAAAACAAAAACATATCCATCAACTCCCAAAGGAAAACAATCATGAGCTAGTCAAAAGCTTAAATATTATGAAAAGGTTGAAAATCCCCAAAAAGGTAGAAAGTAGTTGAGCACAAGAACCATATAAAAGGATTGCTACACATACCATGTGAGATAGTGACACCTTTCATAAACCTCTTGGCTGGGTTAAACATGCCCAGAAGAGTGGGTGAAGGGGTAAAGGACATACAAGTAGTATTAAAATACTATGTTGATTTTGAGGGCTGAATCAGGACAGTCTTTAAAAAAATAACTCTACAAAAGAACTTTATTAACGAAACGGAGGCAATCAAAAAGTTACGTACCTTGGTAACAATCTACCTGCACATTCCTCACCTGTTGAGCAGCCTAGGCACCACACTGAAATGAGAAAATTCACAGCTCTGCTGTGCCGTTGGGTGTGTCGACTCAATCTCAGCACCGGAAGCCACATCATGCGGATATCACTGGAGCCATAAAGCTCCCACCACAGTGCATCAGACCCTGTTCCCTATAGATTTTTTCTATGTCCTTAAGGGCAGAGACGAGGAAATAACATTAAATGGTACAGTGCAGCAATCTAAATTCAAATATTTTTAATAAGGCCTATGACCATCCTATGTTGTTATGATCAGTTAGACAGATCTCCATCACAGGAACACCCCTGGCAAAAGTAAGTATTTGCCCTAGTGAAATGAGTTCGGATTCCATCAGTCCATTCCTTCTTGACAAGGGCGTACCATATTTTGATGCATTAAAATATCAATCTGACTAATATCCTTTTATGGACTACTTTACCCTTCCTGCTGCCAGTGTACCGCACACAGAGCTAGTAGTCACACCAGATTCTTCTTTTTGTTGTCAATGTAGAAACGGACTGCCCTTCTGGGGCCCAGCTGTTTAATCTCTCATCCAGTGGGTGAAGGACACCGGGGACGAGGTGGTGTAGAGTAATAGTTTGAAGGACCAAGTTGTCAGGAATGAAGCATATGTTTGAGGACCAGTGACTCAAGGCTAGCAACACACAAACATGGATGGAACCTCAGCAAGGAACAAGAAACGTCAATCTCAACTAACAACTGAGAAGGGGCTAAATTGGAGCACCCATCAAGTAGGTGAAAACAAGTCAAATCGCAATGGGGCATGACAAACCAAGTAGATGAAAATAAATTCATTACTCCCTTCAGGATCAGGGATTTGAACAAGGATGGAAGGTTTGGAGGGCACAGAGAAGATGACAGAGCTGCAATCTCTTGAGAGTGCCAACTGCACAGACCTGTGCAAACAACAACTGACAGGCGTGTCTTCAAGGTATCCATCCCAAGCTCTGCATAACCAGCAACAAATCCATTCAGAGTAGACTCTTTGGTGGAGGGATGAGAGCAGACCTGATCATGTGGACAACCTCCAGTGGCAGGTGACTCCAATCACAAGGCATGACTGATGATGCTCTAGAAGTTGGAGAGCAGAACCTGCTCCTCCGAATAGGCAAGTAGGTCCTACCGGAGAGGAACAGGATACTCAAGAGAGATGAAGCTGGTCTACCTACCACATCCTGCTTAGCCAGTGTGGGGAAATAAGGATGTGCCCAGTTCTGGCGAATCTTTCGTGGATCTCAAGGAATCAAGGATAGGAAACGCATAGTGAAGTGGAAAGTTCCACCTCAATCAAAACACATACATAAGGCTCTGTGCAGCAGTTTTGCAGCGTTAATCTTTCTGGATTCACTATGCTGTGCATTATTCCGCGGTCTGGTGGTTGGGTCCGGAATCGTAGTCTTTCTTTTGTCTTTTTTTTTTGTAGCCCAGGTGGGCGTTGACGTCCCACCATTTGGTGTACTTCTCGGGACGTCGGCATGCTTCCTGCGGATGTCCCACCTTGGGGCGCCATCTTCAGATTCTTTTTTCAGCCGTTGGGTCTGGATCGTCACCGAGAAGCTCCAGAGTTTAACGAAGAAAGAAGAAGAGCACGAGTTTCATCGGAGGAAAATTAAAGGAGACTACAGACAGAAATAACATCGAGCAGGGACGACGAAGGAGGAGAACCTCGAGATCTTCAACGTCCAACGGAGAATGCGCACTCACGGACACTGAGCGCAGGAATGGACAAAACACCTTTTAAATTCTGCGCGTACTTGTGGTGGCAGTTACAGCATAAGGACCAACATCCGGTCTGCAACCTTTGCCTGCCAGTCGACCACGAGAGCAAAGACTGCAACGCCTGCTCCGTCTTCACACCGAAGACACTCAGGGTGAGAGAGAGGCAGAGGAGAGCCAACTACAACATGGAAGGCACGGGTAAGGCCCCGTCTCTGTACGACCTGGGCCTCTCCACCGACGATGAAGACCACGTCGGCGAAGGACCTGATGACTTCACGGTCGCAGAGACCGATAAGAAGACGTCTGACAAGGTAGGAGAGACGTAGAGCACAAAAACCCCGAAAGGGCCCCGAAAACCAGAGACTGACTCTCGAAAAACAGAGTCTAAGTCCTCGAAAGGAACACCGGCGCCGAACATTTTGACGACCACGAGTGGATCCAAGGACGAAAGGCCCAGCGGATCCTTCAAGAAGGACTCCCAGGTGCCGAAAGCCGCCGAAAAAAAAAAAAATTCGTTGAAAAAGGCCCACGAGCTTGGTAGTTCGACGACGTAAGGACAAGGTCGCGTCGACGCAAGCTCCGTCGAAAAGGCCAGCGCTCGACGCCAAACATGCCTCCGAAATGGAGAAGAAAAAGAGAAGGCTCGAGGCGGAGATGGAGAGCATCCTTCAAAGGAAGAAGGAGTTCGACGAGAAGATGAAGAAATTTACAATCCCAACGAAACCACCGACTGTTATCGAGGTCGAAGACCAGGACGAGTTCGACACCGAAGAGCAGTCGAAAACTCCCGAAGAGGAGGAAGATGACCTCCACTATGAGGGAGAAGAAGAAGAGGAGGAACAGCAAATCGAACTACGGGTCGGCGCCGTCAACGACGTAAGACCTGGAATGGCAGGACCTAGACGCCGAAAATCCAGAAGAGCCCGTGGAGACTTATCCTTCGAGGCCTTCGCCGCCAGATGATATTGGGGCTTACAACATGGTCGTAAAGAGCGCGGCTGCAGCTTTTGGCGTGAAACTAGGGAGAGGAAAAACCGAAAGCGGATTTTTTACTCGAGACACTGCTCCCCATTCAAACTAGGAGCCAGTTCCTCCCCATGCTTCAGAGTGTCACGAACCAGGGGAAGGAGGCGTTCAAGGACCCTGCAACATGCAGCTCCATCACACCCAGAACAGAGAAAAAATATAAACATTCCTCTCAGGACCCTCCATACATCAAGGGATCTGTCACAGCAGACTCCATTATCGCATCTACAGCCAGAAAGAGGGCCAATGTTCCGGCAACCTCTGGGCCATCTCCTGACAAGGAGAGCAGAAGGATGGACCTCACTGGCAGGAAAATAGAGAGAAACGCGGCAATGCACTGGCGCATGGCGAACTCCAATGCACTACTGAGCAGGCACCAGTACCAACATTGGGACGAAATGGGGGACCTAATCAAGCATCTCCCCGAGCAATACCAACAAAGAGCTTCGCATCTAGTGGAAGAGGGGAAGAATATAGAAAATTCAGGCCTTAAAACAGCGTTGGACGGGGCAGAGACATCAAGCAGGCTGATGGCAATAGGAATCACTGAAAGGAGACAGGCCTGGCTCAGAATTTCAGGATTCAAGCAAGAGGTACAAAACATCCTGAACACCCCTTTCAACGGAGAAACACTGTTCGGGGCACCAGTCGATGAGAAACTCACCCAACTCAAAAAAGAGAATGAGACGGCGAGGTCCATGGGGGCCCTGCAATTCAGAGGGATGAGAAAAGGTACCCCGACACGGAGACCTTACGGAAGGGGAGGAAACCAGCCTGAACCGTCACAAACATTCCAGCAAGGCGAGGGTCACGGGCAACAGGGGCAGCAGAAACAGAACTGGCAGTACCAGCCTCGGGGCCAGTCCTTTCGCAGTAGGGGAAACGGACGAGGCCAAAGACGAAGAGGGGAAGACCAACCCGCCTCAAAGTGACTTCGCACGGAGGAGAGTGCTCACACACAACATCCCTCCAAGGGTAGAGCACAAAGGAACCAACAAAAGAGGGTTACACAAACCAAACGCCTACGAGCATGCAACACCGGCGGGCGGCAGACTCAGATTTTTTGTCCAAGAATGGAGAAAAATAACAAGACAAATGGATACTCAACATCATACAGTACAGATACTGCATAGAGTTGGAAAGGAGACCCCCCAAAAAAAAAAAAAAAGATAAGGGATTACTCAGGACAAGAGCTAGCACAACTCGTAGAGGAAGCACTACAGCTACTCCAAAAGGAGGCCATAGAACCAGTACCTTTCAAAGAAAGGAACAAGGGAGTGTACTCAAACTACTTCCTGGTACCAAAGGTGGACGAAACACTAAGACCCATTCTGGATCTACGATTCCTAAACAAGTACGTAAGGACGCAAAAATTCAAAATGACATCCCTACAAGAATTACTCCCACAAATGAGATGGAGACTTCATGTCCACCGTGGATCTCAAAGATGCCTACCTGCACATCCCAATGAACAGGCAGCACAAGAATCTGTTAAAGTTCACCATCAACAAGGATCACTACCAATTAACTACCTTGGCATTCGGTCTAAAGTCTGCACCAAGGGTTTTTACCAAATGCCTTGCAGCAGTAGCAGCGTACCTGCGGAGGGAAGGTATTCACGTGTATCCTTACCTCGACGACTGGCTAATAAAGGCAAGTTCACGCGAAAAATGCGAGGAACACGCACAGCGTGTCACAAGGACACTGACAAAGCTGGGGTTCTCAATACACTGGGGGAAATCATCAATGGAACCAGAACAAGTGAAGATCTTCCTGGGGGCGCAGATCAACACCGTAAAGAAAACGGTGATGCCCAGCAAGAAGAGGACACTAGCCCTGCTGACGGAGACGCGCGTCTACCAGAAGGGGCGAGCTCTGACAGTGAGAACAGCGAGCAAGATCATGGGGATGATGGCATCATGCATTCACCTAGTTCCCAATGTACGCCTACACATGAGACCATTCCAGGAATGGTTGCAACAGCAATGGTCACAAGCAAACGCAAGTTGGGAGGATCTAGTGGTTGTAACGCACGCAGTGCAAGAAGAGATAGCACGGTGGAACAGGGATAACATAATAGGGAAGCCCTTAACACCACCAAGCCCAACAGTGACCATCAACACAGACGCATCCGAGAAGGATGGGGAGCACATTTGAAGAAGCTCAGAGTGAGGGGTCTGTGGACTCCAGCAGATGCGGTCAGACACATCAACTATCTGGAGTTAAAGACCGTACTGCTAGCACTGAAGCCCTTCCAGAAAAAATGGTACAACCAAAGGGTGTTGATACAAACGGACAATACTACAACTATGTTCTACATAAACAAGCAGGGAGGGACACAATCGTTCCCCCTGTCCAACCTGGCACAGGAAATTTGGAGATGGGCCATCACGCTCAAAATAGACCTGCTGGCCATACACCTACTGGGAAAGGACAATGTAGAAGCAGACTGGCTCAGCAGGCAGACTTCAGCATGCCGCCAGTGGGAAATCTTCGCATCCAGACAACCAGGAAAACTATCCAAGGGGAATGCCCTATGGATAAGTTGGTCAAGAACATTTGCCTACGCTTTTCCACCGATACCACTGATAACAAGTGCAGGACCAGCAACATGACGCTGATCCTAGTGGCACCACTGTGGGCAAGACAGACATGGTACTCGCAAATAGTGGAAATGGCACAGGGGCCACCACACAAGTTCACAAGAAGAAAAGTCTTACTCTCCATTCAGAACGGAGAAGTTCTACACCCAGAGCCAGAGAGCCTCTGCCTAGCGGCATGGCTCATGAAGACAGAGTTCGCACACCTTAAGCTACCCCAAAGCACTATGCGAGTGCTCCGGGAGGCAAGGAGACCGACAACACAGAAATGCTATGGGGAAAAATGGAAGAGGTTCACACTGTGGTGCAGAATGAATATGCTACTTACCAGTATGCATCTGTTCTTGGCATGTAGGGCTGCTGACATTCATATCTGTGCATAGATCGCCGCCTAGTGTTGGGTCCGGATGTTTGCACGTTGTTGTCCTGGAAGAGTCTTCGAAGTATCCTTGGATAGGTGACTCCTCCCCTGGACTACAGTGCGCATGGGCATCCACTCCATCCTCAGATTGTTTTTCGCCATTGTGGCAGTGATGGAGTAGATACAGAAAGTGATGACCATGCTTACAGTAATTCTGAGAGCTGCAGCTGCTACAGGCGCCGGGGAGGAGGGAGGGCGATATGAATGTCAGCAGCCCTACATGCCAAGAACAGATGCATACTGGTAAGTAGCATATTCAGTTCGAGGCATGTGGGCTGCTGAATTCATATCTGTGCATAGAATATATAGCAGTGCCCTCTATTAGCGGCGGCTACCAGTGCCAGCTGCAGCGGTCTGAAAAAGGGTTTTGAGAACAGCCTGTCCTACAGCTGCCTGCTGTTTTGATTGCACATCTACACAATAGTGTTTGGTAAATGTGTGTGTAGTGGACCAGGTGGCTGCTCTACATATATCATGCAGGGGAATATTTCCCAGAAAAGCCATGGAGGCCCCTAACTTACGTGTTGAGTGGGCTCGTGGGGGAATAGTTAATGTGCGTTTTGCCTTTTGATAACAAATTTGGATACACTTAACTATCCATCTGGCTATCCCTGCTTTGGAGATGGCGTTACCTTTGTGGTGTGGGGCAAAGGCAACGAACAGTTGTTTTGTCTTCCTAAAGGGTTTAGTCCTGTCGATGTAATACATGAGGGCCCTTTTGACATCTAGTGTGTGGAGTGCCCTTTCCGCGACAGTTTGTGGGTTTTGGAAGAAAACGGGCAGTTCAATAGTTTGATTCATGTGGAACTGTGATATTACCTTGGGCATGAATTTGGGGTTGGTACGTAGTACGACCCTGTTGGCATGAACCTGTATAAATGGCTCTTGAACTGTTAGTGCCTGGAGTTCACTAACTCTTCTTAAAGAAGTGATCGCTACCAGGAAAGCTACTTTCCAGGTGAGGAATTGAATCTCGCATGAGTGGAGAGGTTCAAAGGGTGGACCCATCATGCGTGTGAGGACCAGGTTGAGGTTCCACATTGGAGCCGGTGGGTGGCTTGGAGGAATAACTCGTTTGAGTCCTTCCAAGAATGCTTTGATGGCGGGCACTCTGAATAGTGAGAGGTGCTGCCTGGTTTGCAGATAGGCTGATATTGCGGTTAAATGGACACGTATAGAGGTGTACGCCAGGTTGCATCGGTATAGGTGTAGGAGGTAACAAATGATGTTTTGGATGGATGCGTCCAGCGGGTTAACGTCATTATTACCGCAATAAATGACGAACCTTTTCCATTTGGCTGCATAGCAAGCTCTTGTAGTGGGTCTCCTGGCCTCCTTGATGATGTCCATACAGTCAGGTGGCAGGTTGAGGTAGCCAAACTCTAGGACTTCAGGAGCCAGATTGCCAGGTTCAGCTGTTGCGGATCTGGGTGCTGAATCTCTCCATGGTTCTGCGTCAAATGCGCGGGTTTGATCCGCAGCCTTTGATGCGGCACCACGGAAAGTTCGAGGAAGGTGGTGTACCATGGCTGGCGTGCCCATGTAGGAGCAACTAGGACGAGTGTCAGGGAGTGTTGTCTGAGTTTGCGAGCCACCAGCGGTATCAACGGCGCTGGGGGAAAAGCGTACGCAAATCTGCCGGACCAGTTCATCCATATCGCATTGCCCTGCGACTGCGGATGTGGGAACCTGGCGGCAAAGCTTTGGCATTTTGCGTTTTCGCTTGTGGCGAAGAGGTCCATCTCTGGATGACCCCACTGCTGGAAGTACGGTTGGAGTACTGATGGGTGTAACTCCCACTCGTGCATCTGGTGGCTGTGTCTGCTGAGCAGATCCGCCATCTGGTTGTCCTTGCCGGGGAGGTGTTCCGCCATGAGGAACATGTTCCTCTGAATGGCCCACTTCCACATGCTCTGAGCCAGATGAGACAACTGTGGAGAGTGTGTTCCTCCCTGCTTCTGTATGTAGTACATTGCGGTCATGTTGTCCGTCCGAATCAACACGACCTTGTTGCACAGATGTACTTTGAATGCCTTCATGGCCAGGAAGATTGCCATCAGTTCCAGAAGGTTGATGTGCATCTTCTTCTGTTGTGTCGTCCATAGTCCCTGCACTGTGTAGTGGAGTACATGAGCTCCCCATCCCTGGAGAGACGCGTCCGCCGTCAGTATTATCTGTGGGACAGGCTCTTGGAACGGTCGGCCCTTGCAAAGGTTTTGTGGATTCCACCAATGCAGAGAGTTGTATGCCCGACCGCTCACCAACACTAGGTCTTTCAACTGTCCTTGAGCCTGATTCCACTGACGTGCTAAGCACTCCTGAAGCGGGCACATATGTAATCTCGCGTGCGGGACTATGAAAATGCAGGAGGCCATCATGCCTATCAACTGCATAAACACTCGCGCAGGAAGGGAGTGTTGGGGTTTGAACTTTGAAATCAGCATTTGTATGCTGTTGATCCTCACTAAATTTGGCTGAGCTGTGGCTGCCAGAGTGTCTATAGTCGCACCTAGGTACTGTTGTACGTGTGCGGGCTGGAGGTGGGATTTTGTGTAATTTAGTGAGAATCCCAGACTGTGAAGGAGGTGAATGGTGCGGGACATGTGGCTGGCACATTGCTGGGCTGACTTCGCTTGAACGAGCCAGTCGTCCAGGTAGGGGTAGACGTGTATGTGCTGCCTCCGTAGATGTGCCGCCACAGTAGCTAGGCACTTTGTGAAAACCCTGGGTGCTGTTGTCACGCCGAAGGGCAGGACTTTGAATTGATAGTGCTGTCCCTGAACAGTGAACCTGAGGTATTTTTTGTGTGAGGGGTGAATGGGTATGTGGAAATACGCATCCTTGAGGTCCAGTGTGGCCAGGAAGTCTCCCTGCTTGAGAAGCGGAAGGACTTGCTGGAGAGTGAGCATGTGAAAGTGCTTGGAAAGAATGTACCGGTTCAGGGGTCTCAGGTCTAATATAGGTCTGAGTGACCCGTCCTTTTTTGGTATTAAAAAGTAGAGGGAGTACACTCCCGTACTTTGCTCGTGGACGGGTACGACCTCTATAGCGCCTTTTAGAAGCATAATTTGCACCTCCTGCTGTAAGAGCGTTAAGTGCTCTGAGGACATAGGACGGTTTCTTGGTGGTATTGTGGGTGGAGTGGAGGTTAGCTCTAGACAGTAACCGTATTTGACAATATCTGTGACCCACCTGTCCGTGGTGATGGAGTTCCACGTGGACAGGAACCTTTGTAGCCTTCCCCCGACAGGTGTTACGTGGTCGGGAGGAAGGGAGAGGGCGTCACTGCTTGTTCTTGGGGGAGGACCTGGTGTTGCCGTAGCCGCGTCCTCTGCCCTTTGTACTGGAGCCACGATATCCACCCCGGGTGTTTTTATCGTAGGTGGTTTGTGTATTGCCCTTGTTGTATGTCTGCTGTGACCCCTGTCCTCTACCTGCTCCTTTATTTCCGGGGCGACGAAAAGAGCTGCTCCGAAAGGACTGAGTCTGGAGAGCCCCCATGGACTTTGCAGTGTCCGTGTCTTTTTTGATTTTCTCAAGGGTGGTGTCAACCTCCGGCCCGAATAAATAGTCGGGGTTGATAGGCTGGTTGAGTATATTATTTTGCACCTCCGGTTTGAATCCGGAGATTCGCAACCAGGCATGTCGTCGCAGCATGACGCTTGTGTTTATGGCCCTGGCAGCTGTGTCTGCGGCATCTAGTGCACACTTGATGGAAGCATTTGTGAGTAGCTGTCCCTCTCTGATAAGAATTTCTGCACCTTCTTTGAACTGGTCAGGGAGATGTTGGAGTAATTGTTCCAACGTGTCATAGTGCGCTCTGTCATAGGGGCGAGGAGCGCTTGAGTGTTGGCTATGCGCCATATGTTGGCAGCCTGTGCGGCAACTCGCTTGCCAGAGGTCTCTAACACCTTGGACTCTTTGTCCGGGGGAGGAGCGTCACCTGTCGTTTGCGAGTGTGCCCTCTTGCGAGCATTCGCAACGACAATGGAGTCGAGAAGTAATTGGCCTCTGATGTAAGTAGGGTCCCCAGGTGCTGATCTGTATTTTTTGTCGATCCTGGGGTTTATCACCCTTGCCCTGGTGGGTTCCTTGAAGATGTCCTTGGCTGGTTTGAGGACCCCTTTCAACATGGGCAGAGTCTTTACATGCCTTTCTGAGGAAGCGAAAGTGTCCATAAGGAAGTCGTCCTCCACGGTGTCAGAGTGAAGCTGCACTCCATGATTATTTGCAGCACGTTCAATGAGAGCGTTGAACGCTGCAGTGTCCTCTGTGGGAGATGTTTTCGCTCCATAGAGTTGTGGGTCCTGTGCATCTAGAGGTGCACTGGGGTCTGCAGGGTCGCCCCAAGTTTGATCAGGGTCCTGTTGGTCATCAGGGTCCATGTCTCCGTGGTAAGGGACTTGGTCATCCATATAGTGTGCCAACGCATCCGTGTCGGAGTGTGTGGGAGAGAATGATTGTGGATCCTGGTAGGGCGAGTCGAAAGATTCGCAAAGCACAGGTTCTGAGTCCACAGGCAGCTTTCTTTTTAGTGGGATCCTGAAAGGGTCCAAAGGTGGCTCCGAAGTTATCCTCCGTTCATGGATAATCATCCTGCCGGTGTTGGCGTCGATGTAATGTGATGGAGACGTCTCAGCAGGTGTAACCGTGGTGTGGGTGACCTGTGTCCTGAGTTGGAACATTTTCGGGACCGTGGATGGCGGCAGGTCAAAAGTTATGTTGGCTGGCGCCGAAGAGGCTGCTTGAGCTTTTATTGGGCCGGAGCCCGATGTGTCCTGGAGGACCGTTTTGGTTTTGCTGCTTTGTGCTGCAACGGTTCACACTTGGAGCGCTTTCGAGGCCTTAGCGCCGACCAGGTCTGTAGAGGCGGCCGTGGACTTTTTCGGCGCCGGTGGGTCATCGAGTCGAGGGGCGGGAATGGCCGTCGACGTTTTCGATGCATGAGGCTTTGGTGTTGCCGTGGAAGCGACGTGAGACGCAGCAGGCAGTGTGACCTTTGGTTTAGGAGTCGATGGCGTCGGCGCCGCGAGCCGAGCAGGTTTGATGGCACCGAGGGCCTTTTTCCGTATGCCGACTCAGACGTCGGCCGCTTCAAGTTCGGCACCGAAGTCTCGTTTGGTGCGCTCGGTGCCGACGCGTGTCGCTGGCGTCGAAGGTGTGGAAGGCCTCGATCCGACTTGCGCCACTTTCGGTTTCGGTTTCATTTGAACCAGTGCAGCTTTCGGTTTCGGTTTGGTAGAAGGGAAACCAGCCGGTTTAGGTAATAATGGCTGCCGCTGAACGTCCGAGGCCGGGCCCGAGGGCGGGGCCGAAGAACTGCGGGATAGGTCTCGGGTAAGGCCCGAAGGCGATCCCTCGACCGGAGCCATAGACTGTGGCACTGGGCTCTCTTCAGTCTGAACGGGTAGGCCTTGCTCGTCATTGGAGCTACTCTCTTCGGCCCCTAAGGCCTCATCGCAGTCTCCTACCTCGGTGTTGTCTTCATCTCTGCGAAAGAGTGATTCGTCGACGTCGTCCGAACCGGAGTCATGTTCGGAAACGGGACTGGAGGGTAGGATTTCCAATTCTTCGACATCTTCGGCGTTGAAGATGTCTGCCGGGGCCGGTGCCGCGTGCTGCGCTTCGAGTCTCGCCGCTCGTCGATTCCGTAGAGTCTTCTTGGAACGGAACCGGGCACAGGCCATGCATGTCGATTTGTCGTGGTCCGGCGACAAGCATTTGTTGCACACCGGATGGACGTCGATATGGGGATATTTTGCATTGCATACCGGGCACCTCTTGAATGGTGTCCTCGACTCCATCGTCGGTGTCGTCGATGGTCAGGTAAAAAGCGAAAAGTCGGTTCTAAAAGTTAGTAAGCTAACAGGTAGAGTCGAAACCGATCGAGTGAACAGTACCGACGCGAACTAAAGGCCTTTTGGCCTCGACAAAGTTTTTTCTAACTTGAGTTAAGATAGCACATCCGAACCCAATGGCGGAAAAAAACAATCTGAGGATGGAGTGGATGCCCATGCGCACTGTAGTCCAGGGGAGGAGTCACCTATCCAAGGATACTTCGAAGACTCTTCCAGGACAACAACGTGCAAACATCCGGACCCAACACTAGGCGGCGATCTATGCACAGATATGAATTCAGCAGCCCACATGCCTCGAACAAAATAAACTACAAAATAAGTTGACAAGGGAATCAACGGTGCTTAGATACCTCACGCATCTACTAAAAGCCAAGCCAAGTTCGTCTTCACTAAGAGTCCACCTAGCGGCGATTGTGGTCTACACACGAGGTGAGACGGGAGAAAGTTTCTTTACGTCACGAGTAGTAAAGAGATTCCTGGAAGGGGCAAAAAGGATAACGCCACCAAAGAGGATTCCGCCGCCGGCATGGAACCTCAACATAGTCCTGACGGAACTTATGAAGGCGCCCTTTGAGCCCATCCACAAGGCCTCACTACAAATGCTGACAATGAAAACAGCCTTTCGGATAGCAATAACCTTGCTGAGCAGAGTGAGCGAACTGCAAGCGTTAACGCTGCAAGAGCCCTACATCCAAATACACAAGGACAGAGTCATAATGAGGACTGACCCACACTTCATGCCAAAAGTCGTGTCAGCATGCCATATGAACCAAACTATTCAAATACCTAGTTTCTTTCAAAACCCAGTCACAAGCGCAGAGAGGGCACTACACACTCGACGCTAGAAGAGAGGTGATGCACTACATCGAGAGAACAAAGGAGCACAGGAAAACCAAGCAGTTTTTTGTGTCCTTCGCAACCAGCTTCCTGGTTAGACCAGTAACAAAAAGCACCTTTGCGCGATGGATCGCACCAACGATACAATTCTGCCACACACAGGCAGGGCAAGAGCTAACGGAGGGGGCACGGGCCCACTCCACAAGAAAGAAGGGAGCAACGTTTGCTTTTCTGGCAAACACACCCATTCAAGACATATGCCTGGCGGCAACATGGGCTTCAGTGCATTCGTTCACTAAGCACTACTGCGTGGATATACAAATGAACAAGGAAGCACAAGTAGGGCAAAGGGTGCTTCAACATATATTCAACGACCAACGCTCATCTTCCACCCAGCCGCCACAAAGATGACAAACCGCTACAAAGTCTATGCACAGCATAGTGAATCCAGAAAGATTCATGCTGCAAAACGAAAAGTTTCTTACCTGTCGGTGTAGTTTTGCAGCTTGAAGATCTTTCTGGATTCACTAGCGAACCCACCCACCTCTGCCAGAAAGATGAGCAGGAGAGGAAGGTGGAAGGACAAAGAGTAAAAGAACAAAAGAATACTGAAAGTGGACACATTGAAAAAGGAAAATACTAAAGAACACCTAGGGTTAAAAAAAAAAAAGAAAAAAGGGAAAAAAGAACCCGATAATGGCGCCCCAAGGTGGGACTTCCGCAGGAAGCATGCCGACGTCACGAGAAGTACACCAAATGGTGGGACGTCGACGCCTACCTAGACTACAAAAAAAAAAAACAACAAAAAAAGACAAAAGAGACTACGATTCCGGACCCAACCACCAGACCGCGGAATAATGCACAGCATAGTGAATCCAGAAAGATCTTCAAGCTGCAAAACTACACCGACAGGTAAGAAACTATTCGTTACTGCAGGCACTAAACTGTGGACAATCCGCATTGCTGCAAGTATCAGAGATGTCCACCTGAGGTGGGCCCCCACAAGGCAAAGACTGACTTTATGCACCTCAGAATGGAAATGCCACTTGTGGTCTACAAGATGTCGCAGTCAGACTGTTAAGCCTTTATGTTAGGAGAATCAGATGGTTCGTGACTGTGCAAAATCCATATTGGTGCACCCACACGAGAGGGCTTTGACAGAAAGGACGACCCTTCTCCTGCTTGCTGACATGCCACATTGTGGCAGCGTTGTAGTTTAACATCTCAACATACTGACCGCATAGAGAAGGCAGGAAAGCCTTGAGTGCCAGCTATATTGTGCTCTGTTGAAGCATGCGGAGGTGCTGGGACTGCTCCACTGGGGACTAGAGAACTCTGATCACCAGGTTCTCCAGATGAACACTCTACACGAGGAAGGATGAATCAGTAGCCACTGTGGTCACACCTAGTAAATGGTAGAATAACATCCCTTGAGAAAGGTGCTCCTCCAACTGACCATCAGGTAAGATCCACTGCAGTGTCCCAGGAGATCACAACATCCACTAGAACACACTGTGATGGAACCACTGCCCATGGAGGCACTACTGGAAAGTCAGCAAATACCAGTGCACATGAACATGAAGGAAGCCCACAGACCTAGATAGCAGATAACGAATAGTTTACCTGTCGGTGTAGTTTTGCAGCTTGAAGATCTTTCTGGATTCCATTATGCTGTGCATTATTCCACGATCTTGTGGTTGGGTCCGGATTCGTAGTCTTTTCTTTGTTTTTTTTTTTTTTCGTAGCCCAGGTGGGCGGCGACGACCACCATTTAGTGCACCTTCCGTGACGTCGTCGTGCTTCCTGCGGAAGTCCCACGTTTGGGGTGCCATCTTCGGGTTCTTTTTGCCTTTCCTTTTTTTCTTTTTTTTTTTAACCCTAGGCGATTGATTAATCCTTCTTGTCCATTTTTCTGTACGTTTTCATTTCTTTGATCTTTTCCATTTCACCCCCTCTTCCTCCAGCCTCATCTTCCTGGCGGAGGTGGGTGGGTTCGCTACTGAATCCAGAAAGATCTTCAAGCTGCAAAACTACACCGACAGGTAAGAAACTATTCGTTTTGCAGCGTAAATCTTTCTGGATCCACTATGCTGTGCATAGACTTTGTAGCGGTTTTCCTAATTTTGTGGCGGCTGGGTGGAAGATGAGCGTTGGTCGTTGAAAATGTGTTGAAGCACCTTCTGTCCAACCTGTGCTTCCTTGTTCATCTGAATGTCCACGCAGTAGTGTTTCGTGAACGTGTGCACAGATGCCCAAGTTGCCGCGAGACATATGTCCTGGATGGGCATGTTCGCCAGGAAGGCAACGGTGGCCCCCTTCTTCCTTGTGGAGTGAGCCTGGGGCCCCTCCGCTAGCTCCTGTCCAGCCTGTTTGTGGCAGAATTGAACAGTGAGGGCAATCCACCTAGCGATGGTGCCCTTAGTCACTGGCCTACCCATGAAGCTAGTAGCAAAGGACACAAACCGCTGCTTCGACTTCCTGAATTCCTTGGTTCTCTCAATGTAGTGCATCACCGCTCTTCTTGCGTCGAGGGTGTGCAGGGCCTTTTCTGCGTTTGAAGTCGGGTTTTGGAAGAAACTTGGTATCTGAATACTCTGATTCATGTGGAACGCCGACACCACCTTGGGCATGAAGTGTGGGTCCGTCCTCAGGACTATCTTGTCTTTGTGAATTTGAATGTAGGGTTCCTGTAGCGTTAGTGCTTAAAGCTCGCACACCCTGCGTAGTGAGGTTATGGCCACTAGAAAGGCAGTTTTCATCGTCAACATTTGCAGTGTGGCCTTGTGAATGGGTTCAAACGGTGCCTTCATGAGCTCCGTCAGAACCACGCTTAGATTCCATGCCGGCGGCGGCAACCTTTTCGGAGGGGCCATTCTTTTGGCTCCTTCCATGAATCTCTTCACCACCTGCGAGGTGAAGAAACTTCCACCCTTTTCACCTCTGGTGTAGGCAACGATCGCCGCCAGGTGTACCCTTAGGGAGCTCGAGCAGAGGTTACTCTTTAGAAGGTGTGTGAGGTACCTCAGCACTGTTGAGTCCCTTGTCATTCTGTTTTGCAGGCCCTTTTTCCTGCACCACACAGTGAATCTCTTCCATTTTGCGCTGTAGCATTTTCGTGTAGTTGGTTTCCTTGCCTCCCGTAGCACTCGCATAGTGCTCTGAGGCAATCTTAGGTGTGCGAACTCTAGGTCTTCAGGAGCCATGCCACCAGGTTGAGGGTCTCTGGCTCTGGATGCAGGACCTCTCCGTTTTGCATTGAGAGCAGGTCCTTTCTCCTCTCGAACCTGTATGGATTGCCTTGTGCCATTTCTTGAATTTGTGAGAACCATGTCTGCCTTGCCCACTGCGGAGCCACTAGGATCAGAGTCATGTTGCTGGTTCTGCACTTGTCGAGCACTCTGTGCAACAGGGGTATCGGTGGAAAGGCGTATGCAAATGTCCTCGACCAGCTTATCCATAGGGCATTTCCCTGGGATTGCTGATCTGGTTGCCTGGACGCGAAGCTTCGGCATTTTGCATTTTGGCGTGTTGCAAATAGGTCTATTGTGGGAGTTCCCCATCTCCGGAAAAGCTTCTCCGTTTCCTGGTCATTGAGCTCCCACTCGTGCGATGCCGAGGTCTGCCTGCTTAGCCAGTCTGCCTCCACATTGTCCTTCCCCGGTAGGTGAATTGCCAGTAGATCTATCCTGAGAGGTATGGCCCATCTCCAAATCTCCTGAGCCAGAGAGGAGAGAGGGAACGACTGTGTCCCCCCCTGTTTGTTGATGTAGAACATTGCTGTGGTGTTGTCTGTTTGAACCAACACCCTCTGGTTGTACAGGTGCCTCTGGAATGCCTTCAGGGCTAGCAGGATTGTCTTCAACTCGAGGTAATTGATATGGCGAACCGCATCTGCTGGAGCCCACAGACCCCTCACTCTGAGGTTGTCCATGTGCGCTCCCCATCCCTTTTGCGATGCGTCCGTGGTAATGGTCATTGTTGGGTTTGGTGGTGTCAGGCTTCTCCCTGCTGTCATGTTGTCTCTGTTCCACCAAGTTATCTCCTCCTGCACTGCGTGCGTAACAACCACTAGATCCTCCCAACTTCCGTTTGCTTGTGACCATTGCTGTTGCAGCCATTCCTGGAATGGTCTCCTGTGCAGGCGTACATTCGGCACCAGCTGGATACACGACGCCATCATCCCCATCATCTTGCTCACTGACCTCACTGTCAGAGCTCGCCCCTTCTGGTAGAGCCGCGTCTCATTCAGTAGGGCATCTGTCCTCCTGTCGCTGGGCACCACTGTACTGTTCAGGGAGTTGATTTTTGCCCCCAGGAAAATCTTCACCTGCTCCGGTTCCAGCGATGACTTCCCCCAGTGAATCGAGAACCCCAGATTCGTGAGAGTGTCTGTTACGCGTTTTGCGTGCCTCTCGCACTTCTCGCGTGAGTTTGCCTTGACCAGCCAGTCGTCTAAGTAGGGGTAGACGTGGATCCCCTGCCTTCGTAGGTGGGCCGCGACCGCCGACAGGCATTTTGTAAAAACCCTTGGCGCCGATTTTAATCCGAAGGCCAGGGTTGTGAACTGGTAGTGTTCCTGGTCGATGTTGAACCTTAGAAGGCCCTTGTGTCTTCTGTTTATTGGGATGTGCAGGTAGGCATCCTTGAGGTCCACGGTGACCATGAAGTCCCCGTGTCTTATTTGGGGCAGTACCTCCTGCAGCGAAGTCATTTTGAACCTTTGTGTTCTGATGAACTTGTTTAGGTATCGCAGGTCCAGGATGGGTCTGAGGTTTCCGTCTACTTTCGGGACCACGAAGTAGTTTGAGTAGACCCCCTTGTTGCGTTCTCTGAACGGCACTGCCTCTATGGCTCTCTTTTCTAGAAGTTTCCGTGTTTCTTCTCTGAGTAGGCCCAGTTCTTGAGCCGATCTCTGCCTTCCCTTTGGCTTCCTGTTTGGCGGTCTTTTCTCCAAAATCTACACAGTATCCGTACTGCATGATGTTCAGTATCCACTTGTCTGTGGTTATACGCCGCCACTCGTGAAGGTAGAACCTCAGCCTTCCGCCTACTGGTGTTGTATGCTCGTAGGCTTTTGATCCTTCTCTTCCCCCCGATGCTACTGTTTCGCGCCTCACCCTTGGGGGCATGTCGAGGGTAGGCGTCCTCTTGCGTGCAGAGTCACTTTGATGAGGGCTGGTCCCCCCCTCTCCTCCTCTGGCCACGTCCGTTCCCTCTCCCGCGAAAGGACTGGCCCAGAGGTTGGTACTGCCAGTTTTGCTTCTGTTGACCTTGTCCGTGACTTTCACCCTGCTGCCCCTGCTGGAACGTCTGGTGCGACGCCCCCTGCTGGCTTCCTCCCCTACCGTAGGCTCTCCTCGAGGGATTGCCTCGCCTCATTCCCCTCAGCTGTACCTCGCCGTTTCGTTTTCTTTTTTCAGCTGGGTGAGCTTCTCGTCTACTGTTGCTCCGAACAGTGTCTCTCCGTTGAAGGGGGTGCTAAGGATGTTGTTCTGCACCTCCGGTTTGAATCTCGAGATTCTTAGCCATGCATGCCTTCTCTTGGTGACCCCTATGGCCATGAGTCTTGCCCCGTCCAACGCCGTCTTTATACAGGAGTTGGCGATGTTTTTGCCTTAGTCTACCAGGTGTGAGGCTCTCTGGCGGTATTCTTCGGGGAGGTGCTTTACTAGCTCCCCCATCTCGTCCCAGTGCTGGTACTGGTGTCTATTGAGGAGTGCGTTTGAATTCGCCATGCGCCAGTGCATTGCGGCGTTCCTCTCGACTTTTCTTCCAGTGAGGTCTATCCTCCTGCTCTCTTTATCAGGTGGTGGGCCCAAAGTTGCTGGTACGTTGGCCCTTCTCCTGGCCGTGGAAGCTATGATGGAGTCGGCGGTCACGCTGCCCTTTATGTAAGGGGGGTCCAGGGAAGAGTGCTTATACTTCTTCTCAGTCCTGGGCGTGATCGACCGGCAGGTCGCCGGTTCCTTGAAGGCTGCTCTCCCCCGATTCATCACACTTTGTAGCATGGGGAGGAACTGGCTCCTCGTCTGGATGGGGAGCAGGGTCTCTAGCAGGAAATCGGCTTTCGGCTTCTCTTCGTCGAGTTTGACGCCGAAGGCTGTCGCTGCGCTCCTGACCACCATATTGTACACCCCGATGTCGTCGGGTGGCGAAGGCCTCGAAGGGTACGTGTCCACGGGCTCCTCTGGGTTTTCGGTGTCGAGATCCTGCCATTTGATGTCATGGCTGGTAGATGGCGCCGAGCCGTAGAACGACTGCTGGTCTTCTTCCTCGGCTTCGCCGTCATAATAGGTGTCGTCTTCCTCTTCGAGATCCCTCGTCAGGCCCTCGGTGTCGAATTCGTCCTCGACCTCGACGACGTCCGTCGATGAAACCGTTGGAATCTTGAATTCCTTCATCTTGGCGTCGAACTCCTCCTTCCTTTGAAGGATGTTCTCCATTTCGGCCTCGAGCCGCCTCTCCTTTTTCTCCATCTCGGAGATGCTTTCGGCGTCGACCGCGGGTCTTTGACGAAACTTGCGTCGACGTCGACCGTTCTTTCTGCGTCGATCGCCCCGATTCCTGGGCTGTCTTCGACGACCCTTGCTTTTCGGCGTCTTTCGGCACCAGGGAGTCCTTTTCGAAGGATCCGCTCGGCCTCTTGTCCATGGTTCCCCCTTTGGTCGTCGAAGTTTTCGGCGCCGGGGCTCCCTTCGTGGACTTACTCTGATTTTCTCGAGTCACCCTCGTGTTTGAGGTATTTTCTGTTTTGCGCTCTACGATTCTCTTACCTCGTCTTCTTTTTTCTTGTCGGTCTCTACGACCGTGAAGTTTTCGGCTGTCTCGGCAACGTTGTCCTCATCGTCCGTGGAGAGGCCCAGATCGTAGAGCGACGGGGCCTTACCCTTGCCATCCATGCTGGCGTTGGCTCTTCTCTGCCGATCTCTCACCCTGAGCGTCTTCGGCGCGAAGACTGAGCAGGCGTTGCAGTCCTTACTCTGGTGTTCGGCCGGTAGGCAGAGATTGCAGACTGGATGCTGGTCCTTCTGCGCGAACTTGTGGTGGCAGTTTGGGCAGAACTTGAATGGCGTCTTGTCCATTGCGCTCAGGGCCTTTGAGTGCGCATTCTCCAAGGTCGTCGAAGAAAAAGGGCGCTGAACCTCCTTTCTTCGCGCTCCTGATGAAATCTCTTCCTTTCCTGTGATATCTTCGTAGTATTTATCGACGAAACTCGCTTTTCTTTCTTCTTCCTTCGATTGTAATTCTGGAGCTTCCCGATGACGATCCAGACCCAACGGCGGAAAAAAAGAATCTGAAGATGGCGCCCCAAAGGTGGGACTTCCGCAGGAAGCACGACGAAGTCACGGAAGGTGCACCAAATGGTGGTCGTCGCCGCCCACCTGGGCTACGAAAAAATAAAATAAAAAAAACAAAGAAAAGACTACGAATCCGGACCCAACCACAAGATCGCGGAATAATGCACAGCATAGTGAATCCAGAAAGATTCACGCTGCAAAACCACCAGGAGTGGAATTGAGATTTCTCTCAAAACATAGAAGATCCAGGGATGGGGCATGTTGGAATGGTAGGGCATTTCCCCTCCTTTTTATAGCCTGCACTGGTGAGAGGTAATGGGCTTCTAGGCTGGTGGAAAGGAGAATACACACAGGCTGCACATGCTCTTTCATGGGAAAGCTACAGCCGCCTGTGGAAGGGGGTGGTTAGTTAGCAGGCAAAGTGGAGGAGGAAGTTGCTGGGTGAGACAGCCCTGTCTTGCCAGAGGAGCCGGTTCTGTTGCTGAGAGTTACCAAGAGGGATGACAAAAAAAATGGAAGTCTTTTGAAAACCTTCAAAATTTGGAAAAATTGACAGGAGTCTTTCGCCAGAAACTGAAGACCCAAAGATCAGGCCACTGCCCCTTCCTGTCTTGAATCTCTCTAGTCTAGCATGTTTGACCCCATAAATGCTTGCTCCATCAAAGGGCATGTCCATCAAGATGGTTTGGAAATCCCCGGAAAAACTAGTTAAGCATGTTATGTTGTCTGAGGGCCCCAAGGGTGCCCATAGCTCTGGCTAAAGATTTGGCTGTATCCAGATAGCTCCAATTACCTGCCTTTGGGTATCCTGCCCATCCAAAACTACCCCTGCAAGGTGGTTGGGTAGATTTGGTACTACCATCTGTGCCAGATTTCAAGAAACAAGTTTAGCAGAGGGCTTCATGCTAAAAACATTTTACCTAGTGCTGCCAGCTTCCACGACTCCCTGTCTAGGTAGGTCACCAGGACTAGTGTCTGGGAATAACTTTGTATGCGAGAAGCCCTGCACAACTAGGCCTCCAAGAAACTCAAACTGTAGTAAGGGTTCAGAGGTGACAGCTGAAGACGGCAGTACCTTTGTAAATAAGTTGGATTTGGCTTCCAAAGTAGGCAAGGTAATCGTATGTACGTCAGCAGCCTTTCGCAACACTGCATGAAATTAAGCCACCTCTGAAGAACTGGCCCTTAGGGGTAGTCTTCGTCTACCTCCGGGGAAGAATACAATTCACTAGCCTGTTGCAGGGCCAAGTAATCTACTTTGTCAGCAGATGGGAGTAGGAGCAGGCGAGCTGTCATGCTGGTCTTCATCGTGCTAGATTGCATCGGGTATCTGAACTTCGAGCTGCACATAATGCGCATTGAGCGCTAGTCTTGCTGCTATTGTTACTCTATGAAAATTCTTTACACTTTCTTACTGGAGCCATGCAGGAGAACCTTGGTTTTAGACAGAGGCTGCTGAACAGGAGGTGCCAGTTGTGTTGGCACCAACAATGCTGGAATCCGTGCTGGAGTCCTGTAACCTGTCAGTGGTGTACGCATCAGCACCATAAGATGATTAACTGGTGAAGGTCTCAGTGCCAGTAAAATTCCAGAAAGCATTAAGGATTTCTACAGAGGGGATTAACAGGGCGAACAGAGAACTAGTTAAATTAAATCTTGATCTGAAGCGCAAACAGCTCCAACACCAAAACTGGTCAGCCATTACAAGTTCAGTCCTGGGCTTTTATGGCGTGGGGTGCATAAGACTGCACTTTTTGTACAATCTAAAGTCATGTCTTGACTGCAAGCACCACAGGCACACTTCATGCTGGCCTGAAACTAGAACTAGCTTTTGTCCACTGCAGTACAGATTTGGCTTGAATCCTGACTTTTTAGGGGGAGCCATCCTCAGCACTGCACTCTAAGGGAAATATTGAGAGAAATCTGAATGAGTGAAGGAGAGAACTCTGCATCCATATCACAGGGCACAAAAAGAGGTAAAGAAAGTTAGTGCACTTTGGTGGGAGCCTTATGTCTCCAGTGGTATCAGCCTGGTGTTGCCTCCTGCACCAATGTGAAGCCAGCCCCCCCCCCCCCCCCACCCCTTACTGGCACAAGACAGCTATGAAAGTTTCTGGATCTAGTAAGACACCTGAGGAAATTAAACAGCTGAGGAATCTGCAGATAGAAGTATCAATTAGAAAAGGAATATATAATTTACACTCGCCTCTGATCCAGTACTGAATCAAGTGAGCCAGAGAAAACTTTTTTAAATTCAGAACTTAAAGAATGTGTGAGTGGTATGGCTGACACCCACTTTTACACTGTATGTAAACAAACATGTATACACAGAGGTAATTGGTTCAACTTTGCGTAATTCATATTAAGCCACAACAAAAAGAAAAGGCCCTGCAAATCCCTTGCGTTAAAGCACTAAAAGAGGGTCATGAACTAATAGCTTATTTTACAATATATCCTTGTTGCACATCAAGACATTCACAGAATGGTACCACTATCTAGAATGGCTAGAAAAGTCTGAGGCTCTTTAGGAGCGGCGCTCTCAAGTGGCACCCTGTCCAATCTGGCATTTTCTATCACCAAAAGCATCAACCGCTTTCAACTTGAAGAGTTAAAGACTCAGGAAGGCTGATGAACTCACAGTGGATCATGTACTTCTACCTCAAAAGGAAAAAACCACTACAGAAACCAGGCATTTTATTTTGCTAATTTTATGATTTCAGCATTGTGTTTACAGGCATTTGTGTCTTTTGGTCTCTTGCATACATGGCTACACTGACTTCCGTTCAGAAGCTAAACCAGTAGCAATAGCAAACTAAGTTTTGGACTCTGTGACTAGCAGTCCAAAATGATCTCCATCAACCAGACTACTGAAATTACTATATTAGACTCTTCAGTACAGCTGGAGGAAAGGTCACTGTGAAATATTGGGCTGTGGTGCGTGAGGGAATCATAAGCTATAAGCACCTGGACTCAGACTTGCATATCAATATGAAATTACCGGCGATTTTTTTGTGGGCCTCAAGTACTTTCTCTCCTCTTGATGAAAGTTTATCATATCCATATCGTTTAGAAACGTCTTGATATAAACAAAGTATGTCAACTGCCAGAGTCTTTACAGGAGGACAATCCTGGACTGTATAGGAAAAAATGCCACGTCATGTCTGTTAGGACTGGCGCAAATTTAATAGCTACAATACATGGTATGTGCATAAAATATATATATATTAGTTATTTGAAACCATAAAAATGTACCACAAAATATAAGGGGGGGGGGGGGGGAAACCATGTAAACATTGCTGCTTTAATGTACATGTATATTTATATGGAGGGATTTAATCAAGCAAACCAACACTTTACCAAGCTTCGTGTATTATATATATCTATACATTTGGCTATAAAAAAATCCCTTCTGTCCTTTTCCATCCTTCCTTCCCAAACATCCTACCGAAATTCACCCCTCCTTTTTAGCCATGCCACACAACTAACAAGCACACACGACCACAACCTACAAAAACAACTTACTACTTCACCTTTTCAAATTCATTCCTATGATTCTATCCCTACTCCAAACTCCCCTTTTCAGATCTGAACTATAAATGTGGGCTTGTTGAAAACCTAAAATACTAATTTTCAGGAAGATGTATGTATTTGCAATATATAAAGAAATGTAGCTTTCTTCTTCGAGTTTGCATCCAGTTTGGAAATGTAGTATAAGATGTTGGAGAGGCTCTACTAGATTAGCTGACCCAAGTTATTTATGCCTTTACATGCTCAATCACCCTCAAGGGGGGTGGGGGACATGTAAGGGAATGAATGCACAGTTAGTGCATAAGGAAATAAATCTACTAGTAAACTCTACAGGAGTATGTTGTTACGATCTTGTAACTGTACCTTAAAGAGTCATTTAAGCACACAAGCTGTGTCTTTAGACAATGGTCTATATTTCATATCCATTGTAGCCTCCATGGGACTCGAGAAAGATTCCTGTAAACACTCCTTATCGCATATCTGAAGACATCTTTTAAGACCTTTACCGTGTCAACGAGGTGGTGAAGCAGTATAATGATGGACGTAATCAATCTAGTTTTGGCCGCACTCATGAACAAATGTTTTGAGCCATTAGACTCACTAGTATCCTCTAAATTGACCAGGAGACGGCCTTGTTTTTCTTTGAAAAAGTTTTGACTTTTTTTCAAAACCAATTTTATTTGTTTGAGTGCATTAAAAGAAATTCTAACTGCTGTAATTTCACATCAGTACTACAGTCAACAAAACATGCAAGAACACTCAAGTAATAAGAACAGCTCTGCAGGGTGGGTGGGGGAAGTAGGGCAAATGTTCTGTGTCTTGCTAAAATAATGCAAAAATACAAACAAAAATATAAAAATACAAATAGAAACACAAATTACGGGGGGAGTGTAGAGTAATGTGCATCAGGTGGATACCACAAGAGAAGGATGGGTGCTAGCGCATTAATGTATGGCACTACAGTGGATCAAGTATGGGGAGGGAGGACTGGAAGTCTGCACCTCATGGTTATCGGTCGGATGAGTAATCCCTCAAAGCGGGATATAGTCGTCTGCCAACTGTTTGTAGGTAATGAGCAAGGCATCCCAAAGATCAGCAATTGAGATCTGACAAAGCCCCCATGTCTCCTCTCTGAAAGCAGGTGCCTTCCGAATGCACCCAGTGTTGGAGGTCATTATGCTGAAACGACAGAGGCAGGTGCCGAGGAGTTTCAACAGCGGATGATGGCTCGGCGCGCCAGGAGGAGTGTAAGGTCTACAAGTCATGTAGCGAGTTTAGCCCCTTCAGGCTTGGGATAATTGCCCAGGAAGGCGACATTAGGAGAGTGGTGATTTGGCTGCTCTGAGAAACAGGTAAGTGTAGAATATATTTCAGAACAATAGGGGCTCAGTTTTCCACAAGACCATGCACAGGAGCCAGGCGGGTTGGTTCCACCTGGCATCGAAGGCGATTCAGAGAGACGGTTGGTTATAGTGCGTGTAGTTTCACAGGAGTAAGATATGCTTTGTGGAGGATACAAGTAAGTGTATACTTAAAAACAGGTATTGAGAAGAATGTGGGGCGATACAGTAGCACATCTGTGTTTTTAAATGCAACCTGATGTTCCTCTTCCTAACCATGTCGGAAGATTTGTAAGGAAGTCCCCCGCATGTCTTGAGACCCCGATATAACGGCGCATTTAATTTCCTTCCATAGCAGATTGTGGGAGGGATTTGCAATGTAGTATGTGTGGTGGTGGAGGGGGGGGGGGGAGAGCGGAGGGGGTGAGGGGTTTCAAGATGGAGTTTGGCATTTATGGTGTATTGCCCGGCATATCCTACCATAAAATCGATCAGTCATGGTTGCGCAGTCTGCTAAAATGCAGTCTTCGAACAAACCACTCATGAAAGTTAGGCCCACTGGCTTCCATTGTGTGAGATCAGGCAAGGCGAGTGGCCAGGGAATGTCGGGAAGTCCGTAGGAAGGGGCAGCTTAGATGTACTTCAGAGAATTATGCCATTAAGTGCACGCCGGGAGCACAGGTATAGGGAGTCTTAGCTGTCGAAAAAAAGAAGGGTGTAGTGCTTGGTATTTAATCTTGTCTGCATAGAGGCTTGTTTCCGCCAGGTGGTATCTGCAAGTCGATAGGCGGGCCATAGTAAGTGTGCGGCTTAGTAATAGGCTCTAAAAAATGATTTCACGGGGAGCCACTCCCTGCCACAAAAGGAAGATCCATGCTTTTGTAGGATTCACCTTGAGGCCCGAAAAGTACACGAAAAGCCTTCAACACGCATTCGAGGGGTTCAAGATCCATGTTAAATTAACATGGGTATATTAGCATATCTGCAGCATATAGGGACAGCATGGAGATTCGCTTATAGAGTCATTCCGCAGTTCACGCCAACCAAAAGACTTCAATTAGAGGCCAATTGTACTGCCTCTCCTGATATTAAACAATGCAGGAGCACAAACTCCGTCTAAGATTGTGTTTTTCCCCAAAGGGTAGATATGACAGTGCAATTATGTTAAGTGCTATTAAAATCTGCATTGTAAGCAAGTACCACTTTGAATGTCTCAAAACATGTTCCATTATGCTTGCATTCTCAAAAGGTGGGAAGGGGGCATGTGAATCTACAGAACTACAAGCCACAAACCGTGTTTTACAAGCAAATAGCACCTTCCATTTGTATGTGAAGTTGTAGATCACATGCTATACAGACACTGAAAAGCACTTCTCATATTCCTCACATGGCAAGGAGGGGTAAAGGGGATGGGAGGGTCTGCCTGCAGAAGTTGTTTGGAACAGAGTTTTAAGTACAGTTTGTCGAGCCAATACCTGTGGGCTACCATAAACATCACACAACACTGTTTAGTATGGACAGAAAAGCATGTTGTAGTGACGAACAAGTTACTTACCTTCGGTAACGATGTATCTGTAAGAAACATTAGATTCCTCACCTTAGAATATTCCCAGGCGTCAGGCTGGATCCGGAAAGATTTTTCGTCAGCAATACCCCTTGCGCGTCGCTAGGCGTCGTCTGCAGCTCCGCGTCAGTCGTCGGCGTCGTGCGCCAGAATGACGGAGTACTTAGACGCCGCCCTCGCGCGCTGACGCCAGTTCTTGTACATAGCTTTCCGCGCCAGGAACGCAGAGCCATGCAAGAGACCGACACTGGTGCCAAAAAATCTAGGGCCCTGAAAAGGATAGCCTTAACCCTAGATGTCAGTTCGCAGAACGGGGAGGATGGGTGGGTCGGTGAGGAGTCTAACTAACTAATGTTTCTTACAGCTACATCGTTACCGAAGGTAAGTAACTTGTTCATCTGAAAGAAACACGTTAGTTAGATTCCTCACCTTAGAATAGATACCCCAGAAATACTAACCCCGGTGGTGGGTCTGCGAACCAAGATCACACCAGAAAGTCCTGGAGAACAGAACGGCCAAAGAAGCAGTCTCTCCGGACTTGGCTGTCCAGGCAATAGTGCTTGGCAAACGTGTGCAGTGAAGCCCACGTCGCCGCCTGACAGATGTCCCGCAAGGGAACACCCCGGCCCAGGGCAGTAGTAGCCGCTGTGGCCCGGGTGGAATGGGCCATCAAACCAACAGGAGGGTCCTTTTTTGCCATGGAGTAACAAATTTTAATACACAACACGACCCACCGCGAGATGGTCCATTTGTGTACCGCCTTCCCCTTCTTAGCTCCTACGTATCCAACAAAAAGTTGGTCGTCCACCCGGAACTGTTTGGTGCGGTCCAAATAAAAGGACAGCGCCCGTTGTGGGTCCAGACGGTGGAGCCTCGCTTCCTCTTTTGAAGGATGCGGAGGCGGAAAGAAGGTGGGCAACGTGACAGACTGCCCGAGATGAAATGGAGTCACCACTTTCGGTAGAAAAGAAGGACGAGGCCGGAGGACATCCTTGTCCGGATGAACAGAAATCAAGGGAGGCTTAGATGACAGAGCCTGGAGCTCATTGATTTGATTTGATTTTGGGTTTTATAGAGCGCACAGCTACCCTTGGGCATCCCGGCGCTAGTGATCACAGTCCTGGAGGGTGGGAAGTCATGGGGGGGGGGGGGGGGGTGGGGAGTGCTCAGGGGAAGAGAAGGGTCTTCAGTCTTTTCCTAAATCTGAGGTGGTTTTGTTCTTGCCTCAGGGAGAGTGGGAGGGCATTCCACAGTCTGGGGGCATTGTACGAAAACAGGCGACCGCCTGTTCTGGCCTTATTAATTCTGGGGACTTTTGCAAGGGAGAGGGAGTTAGATCTAAGTTGTCTGATTGATTGATGATGGGACACAAGAGGCCTGAGGATGGGAGGGCCTTCATTGTGCAGTATTCTATGGGCAATGCACAGGGTCTTGAAGTTGACCCGTTCCTTAACTGGCAGCCAGTGCAGACTTCTAAGGGCTGGCTTAGTAGAGTTCCTCGCTGCGGTTCCTGTGAGTATTCTTGCCGCCGCATTTTGTGCACATTGAAGTCTGTGGACTACAGAGACTGGGGCCCCCAGATATAGGACATTCCCATAGTCCAATCTGGAGTTCACCAGTCCCTGCATCAAGAGCTTCCTGGATTGAAGGGGGAGTAGATGGAGGATCTTTCGTGCCATCTTCATAAGGCCGAAGCACATTCCCGCAGTTTTCCTCGCTTGTGTTTTAAAACTGAGATCCTGGTCCAGCCATATCCCTAGGCTTTTTACTTCAGATTTTGGGGATGGTGGAGATCCCATGCAAGGTGGCCAGGGAAGGGGTGTGGGGATTTTATTTGGGTTTCCCAGAAGGAGTATTTCTGATTTTTCCCCATTCAGTTTTAACCGGGACTCGCACATCCATTGGTGCACTTTTTCCAGACAGCTGAATAGATTGGAGAGGGCGTTGTCTGATTGGTTGAGGGAAACAACAAGCTGAGTGTCATCGGCGTACATTATTGATTTAATCCCAAAAGGTTTAACATCCTCGAGGGGTGCCATGTACACGTTAAAAAGTGTGGGGCTCAGGGAGGATCCCTGAGGCACCCCACACTTGAGTGCCTGAGCCTTGGAGATGGAGTGTCCATCTGTCACTCGAAAAGACCTGTCTTCAAGGAAGGATGAGATCCAAGCTAAAGCGGAATCAGCCACTCCTATCAGTCCAAGACGGTGAACAAGGGTTGCGTGGTCCACCGTGTCGAAGGCGGCACTCCGGTCGAGGAGGATCACTGCCACTGATCCTCCTACGTCCAGTATGTCCCTAGCTTCCTCGACCACGGCTAACAGTGCGGTATCCGTCCCTTGTTCTGGTCTGAAACCTGTCTGGGTTTGGCGGAGGAGGTGATTGGTCTCTAGGAACTCAGAAAGGTGTTGATTTGCTACTCTCTCGGCGATTTTGCTAATCGCCGGTAGCAGTGAGATCGGTCTAAAGTTTGATGGGTCGGTGGGGTCAAGATGCGGTTTTTTTATGAGAGCCTTCACAGTGGCTTTTTTCCAATTTGCTGGGACTGTACCATTTTTGAAAGAGGCGTTGATCAAGTTGGTGAGAGGAGGGGCTATAGTAGAAGCAACTTGCTTCAGTTTACTGATCGGGGCTGGATCTGATGGGGCGCCGCTTTTGACTTTGTGCAGGACGTTGAGAAACGTTTCGGTGGTGATTTGGGGGAAGGAGAGCAACTTCGGGGTGTCTTGGGAGGCCGGGTGGTAAGGGCCTCTTAGTGCAATTGGCGCCACCGGGAGGGAGTTCAGGATTTTTTCCGAAAAAAATTCGGCCATCTGGTTGCATTTTGCGCCATCCAGGTCAGGTGGTGGTGGGGATTCCTGAATTTTGGAAAGGAGTTTAACTATCCGATAGGTCTCTTTTGCGGAGTTGGACGCGGCTGCTATTTGATCCTCAAAGTAGGAGGCCTGTGCCGTTTTTAATGCATTTTTGTAGAGCCTAATGTGGGCTTTATATCCACTTCTGTCTTCTGTGTTCCAATGCTTTCTCCATTGGCGTTCGAGCCTTTTGCCTTTCCGTCTTAATTCACGTAGTTCCTCAGTGAACCACGGTAGTTTGGAGGATTTCCTATTGGGAGGGAGGACTTTGAGCGGCAGGACTGTGTCGAGAGAGTCACTAATCCATTTATGTAATTGAATTTCGACTTTGGAGGGGTCGGGGTCGACTGTGGGTAGAGTGGAGGACAGAAGGCGTTCCCATAGGATAGTGTCCAGTTTTTTCCATGGGCGTGACGGGGCCCGGGGGCGAGGAGTATCCGAGATCTTCCCTGGAAGTTGGAATTTGAAAGGAACCAAGAAGTGGTCAGACCAGGGGAGAGGGAGAGGAGTTTGAGCAGAGAGTGGAGAGGTTAGAGAAGATGGGATCTAATAGGTGTCCTTTCATGTGGGTGGGATCATTGCTGAGTAGTTGTAGATTTAGGGAATTTAAATCAGTTTTTAAGTCTGTGGCAAGTTTATTGCCTTGATCATCGAAGTGGAGATTTAAGTCCCCGAGGATTGTGAAGTTTGGCGTCCCGCAAGCCAGTGAGGAGATGGCATCCATGAGTGAGTTTATGAAACACCCTACCTGTCCTGGCGGACGGTAGATTAACACCCCAGTAAGTGTGGTAGAAGATGGAAGGTGTAAGGAAAAAAGGACATTTTCGCTATCGAGAATGGGGCTGTCTTTGAATTGACATGCGAGGTTGTCGCGATAGATAATCGCGATGCCCCCTCCCGTGCCCGTCGGTCTGTTGAAGGTTTTAATGAGGTACCCAGGAGGTAGTGCTTGGATAATGTCCGGGTCGGAGCTCTCGGACAGCCAAGTTTCTGTTAAAAACAGAACGTCCAAGTCCGACTCAGTTAATAGCAGGTTAATTTCAGTGTGGTGTTTAGGTAGTGACCTGCAATTCAGCAGGGCCATCTCCAGGCACGCAGGTTCAGGATGGGGTAAGGGCGAAGCCCTGTAGGCGCAGTTTGGGCATCTAAGAGGCTCCTGTTCCGGGGTAATAGGTCCGTTACATCTAGTGTTTAACGGTTCTCTGAGTTGGTGCAGAGTTTCTTGTGAGTATTTGATTCGAGGCGGTTCGGAACCGGCCAGGGGTGTGGGCTCTAGGCTCGGTCTGGCGCGGACGGGCGCAGACGGGCATGCCTTCGGCGCTCCCGCTGCGCTCGTCCGCTGCGCCTCCGGTGACAGCACATGATGTAGGGGGCAAGGGGGCGTGGCCTTCAGGGGGCGTGGCCTGAGTTCTCGCCGGCTTGGCGTTTTCTGTCAGGGAAATGTTTCAGACAGCGAGTGAGCGCTAGGTCCGCTGCTCGCTGTAGTTCCAAATGAAGGTGAGTGCCCTGGCGCTTGCTGGCGCGTAGTGAGAGTAAAAACACAGAATTCAGTGACACAACAGTGAAGAGAGCAAGTTTTAAAAAACCTCCCGGCTTCCGCCTCAGGAGTGCGCGATCGTTGGGTTAAAGTCGCTTGTGCAGCGCTTTAAGTATCGCGTCAGGGGGGCGTGGCCTTCAGGGGGCGTGGCCTGAGTTCTCGCCGGCTTGGCGTTTTCTGTCAGGGAAATGTTTCAGACAGCGAGTGAGCGCTAGGTCCGCTGCTCGCTGTAGTTCCAAATGAAGGTGAGTGCCCTGGCGCTTGCTGGCGCGTAGTGAGAGTAAAAACACAGAATTCAGTGACACAACAGTGAAGAGAGCAAGTTTTAAAAAACCTCCCGGCTTCCGCCTCAGGAGTGCGCGATCGTTGGGTTAAAGTCGCTTGTGCAGCGCTTTAAGTATCGCGTCAGGGGGGCGTGGCCTTCAGGGGGCGTGGCCTGAGTTCTCGCCGGCTTGGCGTTTTCTGTCAGGGAAATGTTTCAGACAGCGAGTGAGCGCTAGGTCCGCTGCTCGCTGTAGTTCCAAATGAAGGTGAGTGCCCTGGCGCTTGCTGGCGCGTAGTGAGAGTAAAAACACAGAATTCAGTGACACAACAGTGAAAAGAGCAAGTTTTAAAAAACCTCCCGGCCTCCGCCTCAGGAGTGCGCGATCGTTCACCCGTCTAGCCGAGGTGATAGCTAACAGGAAAGCAGTCTTCAGGGTCAGAAGACGAATGGGACAATTGTGAAGAGGCTCAAAAGGAGCGCACATCAGAAAGGTCAGAACAAGATTCAAGTCCCACTGAGGCATTACGAAGGGGACAGGAGGGAACATGTGAGTAATGCCTTTGAGAAAACGTGAAACAGGGGACTTGAAGAGAGAAGGCTGATCAGGAAGCCATAAGAAAGCACAGATTGCAGCAAGATAACCTTTCAAGGTACCCAGAGCAGAGCCCTGCATGGGCCAAAGAAAGAAAGAGTAGGGGGGTGGAGCCAAGATGGCGACCGGAGCAGACGCTTGAGCGCCCGGCTCCGTCGGTCCGTGGCCTCGGACTACTATCCTGATGCCCATCCTCGCCGATTCTCGAGGTGCACCGTGTGCGAAGACGCGCTGACCGCGCTGCTGCTTTCCCGGAGTCTCAACCCGCCCGGATGCCCGAGTTCTGGGTGCTTTTGTCCTCGGCACTGAAACCCTGCGCCCTTACGGCCTTTGCCGGCCTCCTGGAAGCTCCGCAGTTACCGGACCAGCTAGCGCTAACCTGAGCCCTGCGGTCCCGATCTCGCCTCGCACCATGGATCGTTGCCGGATGAGCCCGGGGAGAGACGGCCGGACACCTTCTGCACCCTGTGCCTGACGGGCTGGAGCTGTGGGGTGGGCCCCGGTGCGGTGAGTCTCCTGCCCCGCTCTGAGGACCGAGCTGTGGGGGGCTGCTGCCCCCTTTGCCTATTGCCTAGCCAGCGGCGAGGGGGACCGGCGAGAAGATAAGCGACTGTCGGCCTTTCCTGTTGCGGCGTAGACCTGAGGGGAATTGACCCCTTGCCACGACCCCCCCCCCCCCCTGGCCATTGCACCGTATAGCGGCAAAACATGGCGTTGAGTGCCTGCTCGCGGCTGGGGGGTGATACTCCGGTCTCGCCCGCTGCCCACTTCGCCCTCCCTCTTCCGGACACCAGCTCCACAGTGCCGTCCCGGATTGCTGCCGATGTTGGGGCCCAGCTTCCGCTGACATGCGGCTCCGTTCTGGCTGTCCTGCGGGACTTTCAACTACAGATGTGCGCTGGCCTGCAGGCGCTGAGTGAGAGGTTTGACCCCATACTGTCGGCTGCGGGCCGTGAGCGCACTGTTTGTCATCCACAGGGCGTGGGTCCTCCGGTGCTCTTGTCCTCTTGCGGGGACGCAGCGGCGGTGTATGATTGTGCTACACTGGTGCCTTCATCTAGCGCTCCCGGCGCCCAGGGTCCACCGCTCTCCACCTCAACTGCGGATACTTTGTCCCCCTGGTCATGGCTGCCTGCTTCATTGTTCCCTGCCTCACCGCGTCCGCGAGGCTATCCTGCTGAGCGATACCTAACGGCTTCGAGGGACCGTCCGCGGTGGCCCACTGCTGCCTTTTTGTGGAACTCCTGTACCTTACTTGCCAGGTTTGGATTTTATGTGGTGCAACGAGGGACCTCAATCGATGGTCGGCGGCCATTTCGTGATCCTACTTCACCATCCTCTCACAAGCGGCCATCTTGTCTTTGTCTGCTCGGGACACGGGGCCTTCACGCAGGAGCTGGTTTAATCCCAAGCCCGCGATCGGGCCAGGGCTAGACTGACTTCTATCGCTATGGTTTATGGACGGGCTGGCCTGGGACTGGGACTGTATGTATGTTTTGCGCGCACTCGTCGCGACTTGTATCCCTTGCTTAAACTGTGGTGCCATGGTATCTTTGCATGCCGTTTTTTGGCGTAGAGGGCTCTCAGTGTGTGGGGGCCATAACTGGCTGATGGTTCGGGGCGCTCTGGTGTCCAGTGGGCTCCTCCCCACCTTCTTTTCTGTTTTCTTCCCTTCTTTACTCTGTTCCTACTTTCTCTCTTCTCTATATTTCGGGTTCATTGGGCGACAGGCACTATGCTGGGGGGGGGGTAGGCCGTAGCCTCCGCATTGGTGTAGGGTGGGGGGGTAATACTCTGTTCTCAATTAGTTCTATGGGCCTTTCTTCTTTTATGTCTCTGTGCTCTACTTTCTTCGATTCGGGGTCCGGGTGTGGGGTGGATCGAGTGGGGGCGGCTCTGGAGGGGCGCGTACTTGCTCATGTGACTATCCTGATATATCTCTGCACCGCCTCACTGATTGAGATTTTACTCCCATTGTTGTTCTTACTGATGTTGCTGCTCGCCCGTGTGGTGAAGCTATCTTGCGGACTCGAATCTACTTTGCTCTTATCCTTCATTGACTTTTTTCTCTGATAAAATTATCAAAAAACTTAAAATTAACCTTCACCTCTCCTTCCCCGGGTTTCAAAGATATCTCCAGTATGTGACTCATAACCTGTTGTTAATCCTGACCGTTGATGCACGGGGGCTGTAATGTGGGTATCAGTGCTTTACTGTATCGTGGCCGGCCTGACGGTTGTAGGCCCGTATTTGTTCTTTTAAGATGCACGAATAAAGGTTTTTAAAAAAAAAAAAATAAAAAAAAAAAAGAAAGAAAGAGTAGAACCTCAGAAAGAGGGGCGGAAAGAGGATCCACAGCCTTTGCTGGTCACCATGCCACAAAATTTGTTCCACCGGCAGGCATATACCGTCTTTGTGGAGGGACGCCTGGCTGCCAGAATGACATCACAGACTTCAGGAGGCAAGTCAAATGGCATCAACTGCCGCCGCTCAATCTCCACGCATGGAGGTGGAGGCTGGACAGGTTCGGGTGGAGGACCGTCCCCTGCTGCTGTGACAGAAGGTCCTCCTGAAGAGGCAGTCGTATCGGAGGATCGATTGACATACTGAGTAGCTCGGGATACCAGTACCTTCGTGCCCAATCCGGAGCCACCAAGATGACTTGGGCCCGGTCGCGCCTGATCTTCTTCAGCACTCTGGGCAGAAGTGGTATAGGCGGAAAGGCGTACAACAGACCGCAACTCCACTCGCGACGAAAAGCGTCTCCGAGCGAGTGCTGCCTTGGAAATTCCAACGCGCAGAACTGCTGACATTGCGCGTTCTCTTCGGTGGCGAATAAATCTAACCAAGGCTCTCCCCACTGCAGAAAGAGACCTTGCGCCACGTCCGAGTTCAGACGCCATTCGTGATCCATCATGCACGGGCGGCTGAGTTAGTCTGCTCTGGCGTTCAGAGAGCCCGCCAGATGTTGAACCACCAGGGTGATGCCCTGGTGTTCCAGCCAGGTTCAGAGGCGTAGAGTCTCGACCCCACCCCGCACTGTTTGTTGCAATACCACATGGCGGTGGTGTTGTCCGTGAACACCTGCACGACACTTCCCCGGACAGAGGGAAGGAAGGCTTTCAGTGCAAGCCGGATCGCTCTCAGCTCCAAAAGGTTGATATGGAGGTGAGACTCCGCCGGAGACCAGAGTCCTCTGATCTCTGCCTCTCCCATGTGGCCCCCCCATCTCAGGAGGGACCCGTCCATCACTACTACGTGCTCCGGTTGGGGTAGGGAGAGGCATCTGCCGCTGACCCAATCGCGGTCCGTGAGCCACCACTGCAACTGTTTCGCAGTGCCCTCCGAGATCAAGACATGGTCGGACAGGTTGCCTCGATGCTGGGCCCACTGAAACTTCAGGTCCCACTGCAGAGCCCGCATTCGCCACCTGGTGTAATGCACCAACAGGATGCAGGAGACCCTCAGCCCCAGAAGCCGCAGCACCAACCTGACCGAAACCCAGGATAGAGGCCGAAAGATGGGAATCAGAGCCCGAATATCCCAGACCCGCTGTTCCGGAGGATAAGCCCGGAACTGCGCCGAATCGAGAACCGCTCCGATGAAGAGGAGCTTCTGGGAGGGACTCAGGTGTGACTTCGGCATGTTGATGGAGACCCCCAGCAAATGCAGGAGGTCGGCCGTAGTCTGGAGGTGGGAGATGACTTGCTGGGGCGAGCCCGCCTTCAACAGCCAGTCGTCGAGATAGGAGAAGACTGGAACCCCTGATCTGCGCAGATGAGCTGCGACCACCGCCATCACTTTCGTGAACACCCGAGTGGCACTGGTGAAGCCGAAGGAGACCACGGTGAACTGAAAGTGCTCCTGACCCACTGTGAACCGCAGGTAACGCTGGTGGGCCGGCAGGACGGGCATGTGAAAATAGGCGTCCTGCAAGTCCAACGCTACCATCCAGTCTCCAGGGTCGAGGGCAGCCAGAACCTGAGCTAAAGTTAGCATCTTGAACCGTTCCTTCCGGAGGAAGGTGTTGACGCTCCTGAGGTCCAAGATAGGGCGTAGGCCCCCTTTGCCCTTCTTGGGAACCAGAAAGTAGTGGGAATAGCAACCACGGCCTACTTCTGGACCAGGAACGCGCTCGACGGCCTCTTTGGCCAAGAGGGCCGTAACTTCCTCCCGCAGAAGATTCAAATGATCCTCCGATATACGGTGGCATGGCTGGAGGGGTCGTCTTGAAGGGGAGGGAATAGCCCCTTCGGACGATTTGCAGCACCCACCTGTCCGAAGTGATGGAGCGCCAGTGGAGGAGGTGATGGCGAACTCTGCCGCCCACTGGCGTGGAATGGGCCTGAAAGCTCGGACTAGGAAGGCTTTGAGGCGGATGCTGCCGGGGTGGATGTGGACTGACCGGCGCGTTGTCCTCTAGAACCGCCACGGCGGAACCCACGACCGCGTGCAGGTTGGTTCTGCGGCCGGTGGCTAGGCGGACGCGCCCCTTCCTTGGCCACGAAAGGGGCGAAAGGCGGAAGCGTGCGGCCGAGAGACCCAAGGACGTGGCCGTAGCCCGGGAGTCCTTAAAACGAGCCAGCGCACTATCCGCCTTCTCACCAAAAAGGAGAGTGCCATCAAAGGGCATATCCATGAGGGTACTCTGGTCATCCCCCGAAAAAGACGTGGACCTCAGCCAGGTGTGGCGCCGGAGCGCCACCGTGGTGGAAATCGCCCTACCCAGCGAGTCCGTGGTGTCAAGTCCACACCGTATGGCATGTCGCGCTGCATCTCGCCCGTCAGCAAGTGCCTGGGAGAGACGTGTCCGGGCCTCCACCGGACACAGTGGCAGCACGTCCTCCACCGCATCCCACAGAGTGGGAGAAACGGTCCAAGAGGCAAGCGGTGTCCAAAGACTGCAGGCCCAAACTCAGGGAAGAGAACAGTTTCTTGCCGAACTGTTCCAGCCTCTTGGATTCCCGATCCGGAGGAGCGGACGGGAAGGAGGATTGGTAAGTGGAGGCCTGGATAACCAGGCTCTCGGGGATGGGGTTTTGGACAGGAAATTGGGGTCGCCCGGAGCAGGGTGGTGGCGCCAGGCCACGTTCTGATCCACAGGGGGAACTGTGGAGGGCTTGGACCAAGTGCCCTGCAGAACATCGACGAGGGCCTCATTGAACTGCCGCAGAGGCTCTGTGGAGCTTGCCGACGGTTGAAGCACCTCTGAGGATATTAGTCCTCACGGCCACAGTAGGCAACTCGAGCCCCCGGGCTTCGGCCGGCTTGCGCAGCACCACGGAAAAAGCTGCACCTTCCTCCGAAGCCACAGTCGGAGGAGAGATGAAGCCAGCGTCCGGCGAAGTGTCCAGACCACTGGCATCTCCCAGTTTGTCTGCCCAGTCCTGTGCAAGTTGACCCTGGAGGACCATAGGGTCCTTAGACCCCTCCCAGTCGCCCCCGTCATCAGATTCCTGATTAACAGGAGGAACGATCGGAGCCGGACGGTAAATGAAACCTTCATCCATCGGCGTCGGTTGCGGCCGGCGCCGTGCCGGCGTCGGGTCCAGACAGGGACTAAACCGGGGAACGGCGTCGTCCGGAGACGGCGCCGGAGGTGGAACCGGTGTCGGCGGAGGAGGCGTCGGGAGGTCGACCGGCGCCGACATAAATCCAGGCCTGGATCTCTCGGGGACCTGCAGCGTCTGGACCGAAGTCGTCGACGGCGCCAGGCCGGAGCCGCCGGCACGCGAGGTTGCCCAGTCGAGCCCACGGGGCCCGAAGGCGCACCGGCAGGCGTCGACGGCGGAGCCAGGCCCCTCATGGCCGAGAGGAAGGCACTGACCTCCGCCGGAGTCGCGTCAGTCCCAGGGACCGGTGGGTATGGAGACAGACGTGGCTCTGGCGGAGCCGCGGGGGTGGGACCACCCTGACCCACGGCCAAGCCGCGCGACCGGCGAGGGGAGTCCGAAGAGCGGTGTCGCCTCTTGGACTTCTTGGATCGCTTCGACTTACCCGAAGACTTCGAGCCCGACGAGCGATGATGATGACTGCGGCTCCGCGACCGGTCCTTGGAGCTCCTCCTGGACCGGGACCATGAGCGGCGCAGAGTGCAGAAGCTCGAGAAGCTTACGGGACCGCTCCCGCCTAGCCTTCGAGGTCAAGCCCTGACAGTCGGGGCACGACTCCGCGTCGTGGTCGGCCCCCAGGCAGTAAAGGCACCGGCAATGGTGATCTGTCACCGACATCAGGCGTCACAGGCCTTAAATCCAGGCATCCTACCGGCACCAGAGTCAAGTCGACAAAGACAAAAAAGAGTCAAAAAATTTTTGTCAAAAATTGACTAAGGGGTAAGCTCTTCCCGGATCAGCGCTGTCTGGCGCGGAAAAAAGAAGAACTGACGTCAGCGCGCGAGGGAGGCGTCTAAGTACTCAGACGACGTCATTCCAGCGCACGACGCAGACGGTCGCGGAGCCGCAGACGACGCCTAGCAACGCGCAAGGGGTATTGCGGACGAAAAATCTTTCTGGATCCAGCCTGACGCCTGGGGATATTCTATGGTGAGGAATCTAACTAGCGTGTTTCTTTCAGATACAAAATATTTTGCTGATGGAGAGTTAGAGGAAAGCCATGTTACCTGTCCTGTTTCACAAGGAATGCACATGAGATGTAACACTAAGTCTACATCTGGCTTTAGCATAATCTACTTAGATACACCTGGCAATCCAACTTGCAGTTCCAGCCTTCGAAATAGCACTGCCCCAAGATAAGTGGCTGCATGAAAGCCACAAAATTGTGTTTTTGAAATATGGAGATTTGTCTACATAGTACATGATGGCATCTGTGTGCAGTTTGTTGGGCTAATGGTGGTTGATACAGAAATAATTAAGAAAAATCTGCAGACTGACATACAATGAATACTTCTAGCAAGAGAAACAGATGTGTGCATAATATTACCTTTCCTGTACCTGAATAAAAGGCTCTATAACTGATGAAGAATGAAGTACACCTTCTCTGCTGAAGGAGGCAACAGCTTCTAAAAGACTAGCTTTCATGACAGAAATTGTAGAAGAAAATTACATTGGCTCAAAAGGTAACCAATGAGCTTAGCGAGGACAAAGCTGAGCTGGCATATAGGTATAAGCTAACCCTGCCTTTTGTAGGTGTAAAAGATAGTTCTAATCAGCATTGTACACACAGCCACCAAACTTTCCTTTTAATCTCCTAGCATGCACGAATAGTAGGTTTATTACTAGTAGTCAAATTGTAATATATCAGAAGCCAAACAAACTAAGCGATTTGACATTTGGATGTAGTAGCATCCCTTGAAAGGGTGAAGAGATGAAAAACAACCTGAAGCATCCTCAAAATATTACACTCTCCACAAATCAGGCAGTGAAGAGATCAAAGAAATAAACGCCTTTCTCTTTCCAATAAAAGTTGACTAGATTCACTGCACTTAATTATCCAGCCTAGGGCACAGATCAGTCAATACTCTGACTGTCCGCATTAACTGCAAAAACCCTCATCCATTAACCCAGCCTCTTGCTTCATCATTAGGTTCATTCTCAGTTTGGGCTGGGCTTTTGCACAAAGTGATCATACTATTGAAGCTAATTGAGGTGTTAGTCTAAAAAGGGGTGTTTGAAAAGGCAGTTCTCTCGTATTCTGCTGTTCCAAAAACAGGATGGCGATGTCATTTTTTTCTTTATTGTGACCTTCCTGTTGCAAGAGCAATTAAAAAAAATAATAATAATAAAAAAGGAGTGAGCTAAAAGATAGTCGACAAAATGTTTCTATTCTGTCCACTGTTACGCACACCAGGGCCAATGGCATTTGTCAACACATGGTCCATGCAGTGAAACAAACACTTCCGTCACCCAGCCAGTGAAGTGTTACCACAACACATCGGAAATAATCATCACCCTTTTATTAACTTACTACAGTGAAGGTTCATAGAAGTAAAAACAAGCTTCACAACAGGCCACTTAGAAACGGATTCATGAAGAAGTGACCCAATGTTGTTGTGTAAACACAAACATCTTGTATTCGAAAAATGTTTGCTGCTGCTTTTTGTAATGCACATGCACCATGTGTACACAGCACATCATGCAAACAAAAAAGCTCGTTACACAATGTAAATGTCCACTACTGCAAACCAAATAGTGTACTACTTAAGTGTCCTCAACGCAAGATAAAAAATTACTTTCATTTGGTTGTGTGACACAAATGGACTGCATTCCTTCTAACCACCACTGTCCACAACAGAAGATTCCCTCTTATCAATATGCTTGGTGCACCATTTTGCCCCTGGAACCAGTCAGCTGCTAGGAGACCGGTCACATGGGGAGCAGAGATGGGAATTTGTTTTTGTCACCACACGTCATCGCATGTGGAGTTAGTGGCATGACAAGTGAGGCGGACTGTTGCCAGTGTGATCAGGAACAATACAGTCTCCGAGCAGTGAATGTGCTCAGAAAGAAAGTGAAGGGGGAAAAAGAAGCTATTCCCTGATTATTATTTTTTTTTTTTTTAAACGTAAACAGAAATATCCTGTTTGAGGGAAGCAGGACTAGAAAAAGTCAGTAGTACTAGATGACAGATGTTTTAGATATATTTAATAGTCTCAAAAAAGCATCTATATATGCTAGAGGTGTTCAATACATGTGATGCGTCATCAAGCTGATGTAGACTATTAAAGCAAGAGACTCATTTTCAGATAAGCATAATACAATAGAAAAGGAGCATTTCTCAACCAATCTATTGAGTGGGTGTGCCACTGCAGGAATATACAGATGGTGTTTCTCGATACAGCAAAATCCCTCATAGCCCAGAGGGGCAGTTATAAAAGTCCTATTCAATATAATCATTTGAGCTTTGTACATGGGTGGCTAACATGAACACCCAGCATTGCTCCATGAAGTGCAGTACTCTTGATCTTTGAGCAACTTGGCAAATTCACACACCTTGTACAGAAAGATAGTCCTCAGACTTAAAATGAGTCACCAATTTGGTTGCGTGCTTGCAACGTCTACTGCGGCTATGATAATTCAAAGTTTTAATCTTCCTAGATCCAATATATAGCGCTCAGCTTCATGGGCAAACAATCATGTATATAAGGAAATTACTGTTACAGTTTGTGAAGAATGGTTCCCATGGAGTCTTGTCAGAGGTCAGCCTCCTTAAAGTAGTTAATGTTTCCACAGACCCCAAAGTTCCCACATTGCTAGTGGCCTATTACCGAGGAGTGTGATCACAAGATTTTTCGATGGTGCCGTTTTCTTTTTAGGTCTTGTATCAAAAAGGGGTTGCCTGGATAAGGTATCACACATACTAAGCAGACGTATACTGTTGCTTTTCTTTTCAGTTTATTGGTTATAGTCAAGAACGAGAAGTGATTCTTTCAGTCTACTCTCTTATTGGAAGCTGCAGAAGTGATTCCCTATTATTGTTTCTAACCCTTTTCCTTGCTCTTTTAATATTTCTTTTAAGTTAAATCCTTGCCTCTACTTTTTCACATATATCTTGTGCCTTTGCATGCTGGCTCTCAATGGGCAAAAGGCACTTCATTTATCAGAGCCTCATTATTAGCAAGTCCAGTAACAGTATTCACATGTTACTGCTGTGCAGTGTGAAACGTAGGGGAGGATCTATGTCGACATTTCAAACTGATGTACAGAATTTGCATCTCCATTCCAGGTCAATAGAATATCTTCTATCGAATAGTCTTACCGGAAGGTGTAGTTTTGTAGCTTGAAGTCTTTCAGGATTCACTATGCTGTGCATTATTCCGCGGTCTAGTGGTTGGGTCCGGAATCGTAGAATTTCTCTTTTTTCGTGTCCCAGGAGGGTGTTGACGTCCCACCATTTGGTGTCCTCCCGTGACGTCAGCGTGCTTCCTCCGGAAGCGACCACCTTTGGGCGCCATCTTCAGATTCTTTGTTTTTTTGTGCTATTTTTGTTCATTTTCTATTCAAAGCCTTTTCCCATTTGATCTTTTTTTTTTTATCCCCTTCCTCCGGTTTTATCTTTCTGGCGGAGGTGGGTGGGTTCGCTTGTGAATCCAGAAAGTCTTCAAGCTGCAAAACTACACTGACAGGTAAGAAACTATTCGTTTTGCAGCGTGAATCTTTCTGGATTCAATATGCTGTGCATAGACTTAGTAGCGGCTTGCTAGGTTTGTGGTGGCTGGGTGGAAGATGAGCGTTGGTTGTTGAATATATGTTGAAGCACTTTTTGTCCTACTTGTGCTTCCTTGTTCATCTGTATATCAACGCAGTAGTGCTTAGTGAACGTGTGCACTGAAGTCCATGTTGCCGCCAGGCAAATGTCTTGGATGGGTGTGTTTACCAGAAAAAAGGGAGCAACAATAGCCTTCCTGGCAAAGTGAGCTTGTGCCACTCCTTGTAGTTCTTGGCCTGCCGGCTTGTGGCAGAATTGGATTGTCTGTGCGATCCATCGTGCAATGGTGCATTTTGTTACCGCTCTTCCCAAGAAACTGCTTTCCTACAATCTTTTTCCTCTCAATGTAATGCATCACTGCTCTTCTAGCGTCCAGAGTGTGCAGTGCCCTTTCTGCGCTTGTGGATGGCATTTGGAAGAATCTTGGTATCTGTATTGTCTGGCTTAAGTGGAACCTTGACACCACCTTTGGCATAAAATGTGGGTCTGTTCTCATTACCACCCTGTCATTGAGAATTTGAATGTAGGGTTCTCGTAGTGTTAGCGCTTGCAGTTCGCTTACCCTGCGTAGCGAGGTGATTGCTACCAGAAAGGCTTGTCTTTATGGTGAGCATATGTAGAGAGGCCTTGTGAATGGGTTTGAAGGGCGCCTTCATAAGTTGCGTTAGAACTACACTGAGGTTCCATGCTGGCGGTGGCATCCTTTTTGGGGGTGGGGGGGGCGATTCCTTTGGCCCCTTCCAGGAATCTTTTTACCACCTGGGATGTAAAGAAACTTCCCCGTTTCTCCTCTTGTGTATGCTACTATTGCTGCCAGGTGTACTCTTCGCGAGGTGTAGCTTAGGTTACGCTTTAGCAAGTGTGTTAAATATCTTAGCGCTGTTGATTCCCTGGTGATTCTCTTCTGTAGCTTTTCCTTGAAGCACCACTGGGTGAACCTTTTCCATTTTCCTACATAACACTTGTGTGGTAGGTCTTCTTCCTTCCTGCAGCATCGCCAGCATGCTCTCTGGGAGTTTTAGGTGTGCAAACTAAGTCTTCAGGAGCCAAGCTGCTAGGCTGAGGCTCTCTGGTTCTGGGTGGAGCACCCTTCCATTTTGCATTGAGAGCAGGTCTCTTCTTTTTGGGAACTTGTGTGGTGACCCCTATGCCATTTCCACAATCTGTGAGAAGCAGGACTGCCTGGCCCACTGTGGTGCTATGAGTATCAGCGTCACGTTGCTTGTTCTGCACTTGCTCAGCACTCTGTGCATCAGCGGTATCGGGGAAAAAGCGTAGGCAAATATCCTCGACCAGCTTACCCATAGGGCATTTCCTTGGGATTGCTGACCTGGCTGTCTGGATGCGAAGTATTGGCATCTTGCATTCTGGTGTGTTGCAAACAGGTCTATTTGTGGGGTCCCCCACTTCTTGAATAGCTTTTGCGTTTCCTGTGTATTGAGCTCCCACTCGTGGGATGCCGATTTCTGTCTGCTGAGTGTCTGTTTCCACATTGTCCTTCCCTGGTATATGTATCGCCAGGAGGTCTATTTGTAGTGGGATGGTCCACTTCCATATCTCCTGCGCTAGCCTTGATAGTGCCACAGATTGTGTTCCTCGCTGCTTGTTGATGTAGAACATCGTTGTGGTGTTGTCGGTTTGTATCAACACTCTCTGCCCGTACTGTTTCTGGAAGGCTTTTAGAGCAAGGAACAGTCTTTAGCTCCAGGTAGTTGGTGTGTCTGATCGCATCTGTTTGTGTCCACAAACCACTCACTTTGAGCCGGTTCATGTGCGCTTCCCACCGCATTTGGGATGCGTCTGTTGTGATGGTCACTGTTGGGAGTTGGTGGTGTAAATGGTTTCCCTTTGTTATGTTCTTATTGTTCCACCATGTGATCTCCTCTTGCACTGCGTGCGTTACAACCACTAGATCTTCCCAACTCCCCGTTGCCTGCGACCATTGCTGTTGGAGCCATTCCTGGAATGATCTCATGTGGAGTCGAATATTGGGGACTAGGTGTATACAGGACACCATCATCCCCATGAGCTTGCTCACTGTCAGAGGTTACCCCTTCCGGTATTGACGTGTCTCCTTCAGCAGGGCGAAGGTTCTCTTCTCGTTGGGGAACACCCTGCCCTGAATGGTGTTGATCTGTGCACCCAGGAAGATCTTCACCTGTTCTAGTTCCATCGAGGACCCCCCCCTGTTCCCCCCCCCCCCCGCAGTGTATCGAAAACCCTAGTTCTGTCAGCGTGTGCGTGACCCGCTGAGCATGCAGTTTGCATAGGTTGCAGGAATTCGCCTTTACCAACGAGTCGTCGAGGTAGGGATATACATGTATTCTCTGCCTCCGTACGTGCGCCACTACCGCTTCCGCAGCTAGGCATTTTGTGAAGACCCTTGGTGCGGATTTTAGTCCAAAGGCCAGGGCTGTGAATTGGTAGTGCGCTTTGTTGATGGCAATTCTCAGTAGACGTTTGTGTTTTTGGTTTATGGCAATGTGAAGGTAGGCATCCTTGAGGTCTATAGTGGAAATAAAGCCCTGTCCCTTATTTGTGGTATGAGTTCTTGTAGGGACGTCATTTTGAATTTGAGTTTTTATGTATTTGTTTAGGAACCGAAGGTCCAGGATGGGTCTAAACGTTTCGTCCACCTTTGGTACGAGGAAGTATTTGGAGTACACTCCCTTAGTTTCTTTCCTTGAACGGTACTGTTTCTATTGCCTCCTTGTGCCTCCTGTAAAAGGAGTGCGAGCTCTTGTTGAGCACGTTTTATTGGTTGGCCTCCTGTTTGGTGGCTTTCTTTCCAGTTCCATACAGCAGCCGAACTGTATGATGTTGAGTATCCATTTGTCTGTTATTTTCTTCCACTCCTGGGAGAAGTGTTTCAATCTGCCTCCTACCGGTGTTATATGTTCGCTTAACTCTCCTTAGTGTGTGTCCAATTTTCTCTTGGGTCTTTTGTTGTGCCGCTCCTCTGGAGATGTTGTGGAGGTGGGCACGTTCGATACAATGGAGTTGTGAGAAAGTAGCTCTGTATATACTGTTCCCAAATAGGTACAGTGTGCACAGAGTCCACAGTCCCCAGAAGTTTGGCAGAGGTTAAAGTTAGATACAACCGTACTCTCTAAAGTAGTAGCTTGGTCAGGCAGTATCAGAGGACAGTGTAAAGCATTTGCTGTACACACTCAGTCAGCAAATGGTCTCACACACTCAAGAACTGAACTCTAGGCCAATGGTTTATATAAAAAATATATGGTTGTTTTATTTTAGAACCAACAATAGGTATCAAAATATACTTTCTCAGAATGAGATGCTTTAGTTAAATACTTTTGCAATTGACTTTTGTAGGTAATAGTTACAGGTTGTTGCAATAGACAACACACATTCAACCACAATAATACATTGAGCTCAATGGGAACTTTAAGTTATATGCAATTAATTACTTTCAGGATTACTTTCCTAACTCCAGGACTGGCTCCTAGATTCAGTCCTGGGACAGTTCTTGGAAACGAGTAAGTAAATTTGGTTAAGTTACTGTTGTGATTTAAAAAAAATATTTTGCTATTTTAAAAGCGGATCAAATTACCAATGTTATCCTATGGAAGGAAATTCTTCTAGGTCAGTGTTGGATCCTGGATCCAGTACTAGTGTACCACCTGTAAGCAGTTGAAAAACTGCATTTAAGTTATACAGGCGATTTTTACGGAATATTTATAAGTTTGTAAAATCGACACTTAGAAGAAATGTCATAGAAAAACAGTCAATGATTTCCTATGGAAGAAAATTGGGTTAGTGGTAAATACTGTTGCGAGTACTTTTCAGGGTCAGTGCTAGGCACCAAGATCCAGCACTGGGATCTCTCCTAATAGCAGGTGAGTATTTCCGTTCTCGTTACTCGCTTGATTTTAGGTGAATATTTTAAGTTTTAGAAACTCCACACTTAACACGAATTTCAGAAGAAACCAGTCAATGTTACCCTATGGAAGAAAACGAATAGTTTCTTACCTGTCGGTGTAGTTTTGCAGCTTGAAGATCTTTCTGGATTCACTATGCTGTGCATTATTCCGCGATCTTGTGGTTGGGTCCGGATTCGTAGTCTTTTCTTTGTTTTTTTTTTTTGTAGCCCAGGTGGGCGGCGACGACCCACCATTTGGTGCACCTCCCGTGACGTCGTCGTGCTTCCTGCGGAAGTCCCACCTTTGGGGCGCCATCTTCGGGTTCTTTTTTTTTAAACCCTAGGCGATTGATTAATCCTTCTTGTCCATTTTTCTGTACGTTTTCATTTCTTTCGAACTTTTCCATTTTACCCCCTCTTCCTCCAGCCTCATCTTCCTGGCGGAGGTGGGTGGGTTCGCTAGTGAATCCAGAAAGATCTTCAAGCTGCAAAACTACACCGACAGGTAAGAAACTATTCGTTTTGCAGCGTGAATCTTTCTGGATTCACTATGCTGTGCATAGACTTTGTAGCGGTTTTCCTAATTTTGTGGCGGCTGGGTGGTAGATGAGCGTTGGTCGTTGAAAATGTGTTGAAGCACCTTCTGTCCAACCTGTGCTTCCTTGTTCATCAGAATGTCCATGCAGTAGTGTTTCGTGAACGTGTGCACAGATGCCCAAGTTGCCGCGAGGCATATGTCCTGGATGGGCGTGTTCGCCAGGAAGGCCACGGTGGCCCCTTTCTTCCTTGTGGAGTGAGCCTGAGGCCCCTCCGCTAGCTCCTGTCCAGCCTGTTTGTGGCAGAATTGAATACTGAGGGCAATCCACCTAGCGATGGTGCCCTTACTCACTGGCCTACCCATGAAGCTAGTAGCAAAGGACACAAACAGCTGCTTCGACTTCCGGAGTTCCTTGGTTCTCTCAATGTAGTGCATCACCGCTCTTCTTGCGTCGAGGGTGTGCAGGGCCTTTTCTGCGTTTGAAGTCGGGTTTTGGAAGAAACTTGGTATCTGAATACTCTGATTCATGTGGAACGCCGACACCACCTTGGGCATGAAGTGTGGGTCTGTTCTCAGGACTATTCTGTCCTTGTGAATCTGCATGTAGGGTTCCTGTAGTGTTAGTGCTTGAAGCTCGCTCACCCTGCGTAGTGAGGTTATGGCCACCAGAAAGGCCGTTTTCATAGTCAACATCTGCAGTGTGGCCTTGTGAATGGGTTCAAACGGTGCCTTCATGAGCTCCGTCAGAACCACGTTCAGATTCCATGCCGGCGGCGGCAACCTTTTCGGGGGGGGGCCATCCTTTTGGCTCCTTCCATGAATCTCTTCACCACCTGCGAGGTGAAGAAACTTCCACCCTTTTCACCTCTGGTGTAGGCCACGATTGCCGCTAGGTGTACCCTTAGGGAGCTCGAGCAGAGGTTACTCTTTAGAAGGTGTGTGAGGTACCTCAGTACTGTTGAGTCTCTTGTCATTCTGTTTTGCAGGCCCTTTTTCCTGCACCACACAGTGAATCTCTTCCATTTAGCGCTGTAGCATTTTCGTGTAGTTGGTTTCCTTGCCTCCCGTAGCACTCGCATAGTGCTCGGAGGAAATCTTAGGTGTGCGAACTCTAGGTCTTCAGGAGCCATGCCGCCAGGTTGAGGGTCTCTGGCTCTGGGTGCAGGACCTCTCCGTTTTGCATTGAGAGCAGGTCCTTCCTCCTCTCGAACCTGTATGGATTGCCTTGTGCCATTTCTTGAATTTGTGAGAACCATGTCTGCCTCACCCACTGCGGAGCCACTAGGATCAGAGTCATGTTGCTGGTTCTGCACTTGTCGAGCACTCTGTGCAACAGGGGTATCGGAGGAAAGGCGTAGGCAAATGTCCTCGACCAGCTTATCCATAGGGCATTTTCCTGGGATTGCTGATCTGGTTGCCTGGACGCGAAGCTTTGGCATTTTGCATTGTGGCGTGTTGCAAATAGGTCTATAGTGGGAGTTCCCCATCTCCGGAAGAGTTTCTCCGTTTCCTGGCCATTGAGCTCCCACTCGTGCGATGCCGAGGTCTGCCTGCTTAGCCAGTCTGCCTCCACATTGTCCTTCCCCGGTAGGTGAATTGCCAGTAGATCTATCCTGAGAGGTATGGCCCATCTCCAAATCTCCTGAGCTAGAGAGGAGAGAGGGAACGACTGTGTCCCCCCTTGTTTGTTGATGTAGAACATTGCCGTGGTGTTGTCTGTTTGAACCAACACCCTCTGGTTGTACAGGTGCCTCTGGAATGCCTTCAGGGCTAGCAGGATTGTTTTCAATTCGAGGTAGTTGATATGGCGAACCGCATCTGCTGGAGCCCACAGACCCCTCACTCTGAGGTTGTCCATGTGCACCCCCCATCCCTTTTGCGATGCGTCCGTGGTAATGGCCATTGTTGGGATTGGTGGTGTCAGGCTTCTCCCTGCTGTCATGTCTCTGTTCCACCAAGTTATCTCCTCCTGCACTGCGTGCGTAACAACCACTAGATCCTCCCAACTTCCGTTTGCTTGTGACCATTGCTGTTGTAGCCATTCCTGGAATGGTCTCATGTGCAGGCGTACATTCGGCACCAGCTGGATACACGACGCCATCATCCCCATCATCTTGCTCACTGACCTCACTGTCAGAGCTCGCCCCTTCTGGTAGAGCCGCGTCTCCTTCAGTAGGGCATCTGTCCTCCTGTCGCTGGGCACTACTGTACTGTTGAGGGAGTTGATTTTCGCCCCCAGGAAAATCTTCACCTGTTCCGGTTCCAGCGATGACTTCCCCCAGTGGATCGAGAACCCCAGATTCGTGTGGGTGTCTGTTACGCGTTTTGCGTGCCTCTCGCACTTCTCGCGTGAGTTTGCCTTGACCAGCCAGTCATCTAAGTAGGGGTAGACATGGATTCCCCGTCTTCGTAGGTGGGCCGCGACCGCCAACAGGCATTTTATAAAGACCCTTGGTGCCGATTTTAATCCGAAGGCCAGGGTTGTGAACTGGTAGTGTTCCTGCTCGATGTTGAATCTTAGAAGGCCCTTGTGTCTTGTTTATTGGGATGTGCAGGTAGGCATCCTTGAGGTCCACGGTGACTATGAAGTCCCCGTCTCTTATTTGGGGCAGTACCTCCTGCAGCGAAGTCATTTTGAACTTCTGCGTTCTGATGAACTTGTTTAGGTAACGCAGGTCCAGGATGGGTCTGAGGTTTCCGTCTACTTTCGGGACCACGAAGTAGTTTGAGTAGACTCCTTTGTTGCGTTCTCTGAACGGCACCGCCTCTATGGCGCTCTTTTCTAGAAGTTTCCGTGTTTCTTCTCTGAGTAGTGCCAGTTCTTGGGCCGATCTCGGTCTTCCCTTTGGTTTCCTGTTTGGCGGTCTTTTCTCCAAATCTACGCAGTATCCGTACTGCATGATGTTCCGTATCCACTTGTCTGTGGTTATACGCCGCCACTCCTGAAGGTAGAACCTCAGTCTTCCGCCTACTGGTGTTGTATGCTCGTAGGCTTTTGAATATTCTCTTCCCCCTGATGTTACTTTTTTGCGCCTCACCCTTGGGGGCATGACGAGGGTAGGCGTCCTCTTGCGTGCTGAGTCACTTTGATGAGGGCTGTTCGCCCCCTCTCCTCCTTTGGCCACGTCCGTTCCCTCTCCCGCGAAAGGACTGGCCCCGAGGTTGGTACTGCCAGTTTTGCTTCTGTTGACCTTGTCCATGACTTTCACCCTGCTGACCCTGCTGGAACGTCTGGTGCGACGGCCCCTGCTGGCTTCCTCCCCTACCGTAGGGTCTCCTCGAGGGATTGCCTCGCCTCATTCCCCTCAGCTGTAGTGCCCCCATGGACCTCGCCGTTTCGTTTTCTTTTTTCAGCTGGGTGAGCTTCTCGTCCACTGTTGCTCCGAACAGTGTCTCTCCGTTGAAGGGGGTGCCAAGGATGTTGTTCTGTACCTCCGGTTTGAATCCCGAGATTCTTAGCCATGCATGCCTTCTCTCGGTGACCCCTATGGCCATGAGTCTTGCTGAAGTCTCTGCCCCGTCCAACGCCGTCTTTATACAGGAGTTGGCGATGTTCTTGCCTTCGTCTATCAGGTGTGAGGCTCTCTGGTGGTATTCTTCGGGGAGGTGCTTTACTAGCTCCCCCATCTCGTCCCAGTGCTGGTACTGGTGTCTATTGAGGAGTGCATTGGAATTCGCCATGCGCCAGTGCATTGCGGCGTTCCTCTTGACCTTTCTCCGTGTGAGGTCTATCCTCCTGCTCTCCTTATCAGGTGGTGGGCCCGAAGTTGCTGGTACGTTGGCCCTTCTCCTGGCCGTGGAAGCTATGATGGAGTCGGCAGTCACGCTACCCTTGATGTAAGGGGGGTCCAGGGAAGAGTGCTTATATTTCTTCTCTGTCCTGGGCGTGATCGACCGGCAGGTCGCTGGTTCCTTGAAGGCTTCTCTCCCCTGATTCATCACACTTTCTGGATGGAGAGCAGGGTCTCGAGGAGAAAATCGGCTTTCGGCTTTTCCTCGTCGAGTTTGACGCCGAAGGCTGTCGCTGCGCTCCTGACCACCATATTATACACCCCGATGTCGTCGGGTGGCGAAGGCCTCGAAGGGTACGTGTCCACGGGCTCCTCCGGGTTTTCGGTGTCGAGATCCTGCCATTCGATGTTGTGGCTGGTAGATGGCGCCGAGTCGTAGAACGACTGTTGGTCTTCTTCCTCGGCTTCTCCGTCATAATAGGTCTCGTCTTCCTCTTCGAGATCCCTTGTTAGGCCTTCGGTGTCGAATTCGTCCTCGACCTAGACGACGTCCGCCGATGAAACCGTTGGAATCTTGAATTCCTTCATCTTGGCATCGAACTCCTTCTTCCTTTGAAGGATGTTCTCCATTTCGGCCTCGAGCCGCCTCTTCTTTTTCTCCATCTCGGAGATGCTTTCGGCGTCGACCGCGGGTCTTTTCGATGAAACTTGCGTCGACGTCGACCGTTCTTTCAGCGTCGATCGGCCCGTTTCCTGGGTTGTCTTCGACGACCCTTGCTTTTCAGCGTCTTTCGGCACCAGGGAGTCCTTTTCTAAGGATCAGCTCGGCCTCTTGTCCATGGTTCCCCCTTTGGTCGTCGAAGTTTTCGGCGCCGGGGTTGCCTTCGTGGACTTTGACTCTGATTTTCTCGAGTCACCCTCGTGTTTGAGGTACTTTCTGTTTTGCGCTCGACGATTCTCTTACCTCGTCTTCTTTTTTCTTGTCGGTCTCTACGACCGTGAAGTTTTCGGCTGTCTCGGCGACGTTGTCCTCGTCGTCCGTGGAGAGGCCCAGATCGTAGAGCGACGGGGCCTTACCCTTGCCATCCATGCTGGCGTTGGCTCTTCTCTGCCGATCTCTCACCCTGAGCGTCTTTGGCGCGAAGGCTGAGCAGGCGTTGCAGTCCTTACTCTGGTGTTCGACCGGTAGGCAGAGGTTGCAGACTGGATGCTGGTCCTTCTGCACGAACTTGTGATGGCAGTTTGGGCAGAACTTGAATGGCGTCTTGTCCATTGCGCTCAGGGCCTCTGAGTGCGCATTCTCCAAGGTCGAAGAAAAAGGGCGCTGAACCTCCTTTCTTCGCGCTCCTGATGAAATCTCTTCCTTTCCTGTGAAATCCTCTAGTATTTATCGACGAAACTCGCTTTTCTTTCTTCTTCCTTCAAGTGTAATTCTGGAGCTTCCCGATGACGATCCAGACCCAACGGCGGAAAAAAGAATCTGAAGATGGCGCCCCAAAGGTGGGACTTCCGCAGGAAGCACGACGACGTCACGGGAGGTGCACCAAATGGTGGGTCGTCGCCGCCCACCTGGGCTACAAAAAAAAAAAAAAAAAAACAAAGAAAAGACTACGAATCCGGACCCAACCACAAGATCGCGGAATAATGCACAGCACAGTGAATCCAGAAAGATTCACGCTGCAAAAGGGGTCTCCCAGGGTCAGATTGGTACAGTTGTTACACCCTCAGCTGCACTGGGGCAGCCGGGTGCAGAGTTAGGCCCAATGTTATCCTATGGGAGACAGGGGGGGGCATTGGTTGGTCGCTGCTGACTAGCAGGCCACGCGGCTGTGGGAGCTGGGCTCCTGGTCACTTGCTCAGGGCAAATGGGGGAAGTAGATAGGAGTAGAAGTGCAGTGCTGCCATTAAGAGTATATGGTGCTGGGAGGTCGTCAACACGAACTCCACAGCACCATGATGGCTACACTGAAGACTGAGAAGTTTGGTATCAAACTTCTCAGCACAGTAAATCCACACTGATGCCAGTGTGGGATTTACTGTAAGATGCACGACAGGGCATCTTAGAGTTGCCCCCTGAACCTAACCTACACTCCACATCTTGTCTGAGGGGCTGCATAGGTAGCCACACAGCAGACATGTTGCTGGACCCCTGGGTAGAGAGCCATCTGCTCTCCTGGGCCTGCAACAATGCACATCCTGGGTGAGGTGCGAAGGCTCCTCCCCCAGGATGGGCTGGGGAAGCTTCAAAGGCATGCCGCATTTGTGAGCTTCTCCAGGCCAGTTGCTGTACTCAGCAACTGGCCCCTACCGGTTCTGACCCCCACTCTGGAGGAAAGACTGGCCAGAAACCCCCAAGGAAGGAAAGGGGGTGTGCCAGCCTCTGCCAACCCCACCCCTCAGGTGGGGGAGGCGAGGTGAAGCACATTCCGGGCTATCGCCATTTTGAAGATGGGAAGCCCTGCCCAATCAGGACTAGGCTACTGCCCCCCCCCCCACAGGAGTGTGGCAGGATAGGGGGTGTACCCACCTCAGGGCAGGGACCCTTTGGTCCCTGCCCTTTACCTACCTTTAACGCCCCTAAATCTAGTATTTAGGGGCGCCCTGAACCTTCCTTCCTTAGATTCCAGATTCTGAAACAGCAAAACAGATCAAGAAGAAAGAAGACCAGCCGTGCAGCTGCTAACAAGAGGAAGACACCAACTGCTTTGGCCCCAGCCCTACCGGCATGTCGACCCTCAAACCTGCTCCTGCTAAATCCCGGCATCTCGCGTGGCCAGCAACCTCACAAACCCCGGAGGACCTGGCTAACTTGTGACTCTGACCATCTGGGACTCCCACGAGCAGTGGCACTGCTCAAAGCAAGTAACTGACCCCTGGCACCAGCCAGGAACCGCAAACACTGCACACTCTTCACCCGTCAAGCCGGGCCTGTGCTGGAGTGGACAAAGACCCCGAGGACATCCCCCCACCCCCGCAACTGTGACCCCGAATCCGTCACCCAAGGACCCACCTCGACGCTTCTGACGACGCCTTCAGCCTCAGAACCAGGGACCCCTCCCCAACCGCGATCAACAGAGGGTAAGATTCCCCGACATCAAAAGGCACCCCTGCACCCGGCGCCCTGCGGGCTCCCTGTGCCCAACTCCTGGGTACCTACCTAGCCTCCAACTACCCAACTTACCTCTCGAAGTGGTGGTCGCACCTGAAGAATCCCCGTCCCCGAGCTTGCAGCCTTTGTTCGTCCTTGAGCTTTTCCATTGCAATCCATTGAGCGCCCGAAGGCTCTAAAGCACGCTGCACCCAGCAGCCCGAGCGGCCCTGGCAGTGCAACTTCTACTCCTACCTACTTCCCCATTTGTCCTGAGCAAGTGACCAGGAGCCCAGCTTCCACAGCCGCGTGGCCTGCTAGTCAGCAGCCACCAACCAAGGCCCCCCCTGTCTCCCATAGGATAACATTGGGCCTAACTCTGCACCCGGCTGCCCCTGTGCCGCTGAGGGTGTAACAACTGTACTTACCTGACCCTGGGAGACCCCTGAGTCTATGCCGAGAACGTTAACTCTGCCATTCGAGTACTTATCCAAAAGCCGATAACTCACTTTTCTTCCATAGGGTAACATTGACTAGTTTCACTTGAAATTCTTTTAAAGTGTGGAGTTTCTAAACTTTAAAATATTCACCTAAAATCAACCTAGCAACGAAAACGGAAATACTCACCTGCTATTAGGAGAGATCCCAGTTCTGGATCTTGGTGCCCAGCACTGACCCTGAAAAGTACTTACAACCGTACTTACCACTAACTCAATTTTATTCCCTAGGAAACCATTGACTGTTTTTCTGTGAAATTTCTTCTAAGTGTCGATTTTTGCAAACTACAAATATTCTTTAAAAATCGTACCAACTGTGAAAACTTAATTACTTACCTGTTTAGATAGATGTCCCAGTACTGAGCCTAGGAGCCCAGCACTGGATTACAAAAGTAACAAGAACATACTTTACCTGTAACTTGAATTTTCTTCCATAGGAAAACCATTGACGGTTTTTCTCAGAAATTTCTTGTGTCGATTTTGCAAACTTATAAATATTCGTTAAAAATCGCCTGTATAACTTAAACGCAGTTTCTCAACTGCTTACAGGTGGTACACTAGTGCTGGATCCAGGATCCAACACGGACCTAGAAAAAGTAACCATGACCCCACTTACCAGCTAAGTGAATTTCCTCCCATAGGATAACATTGGTAATTTGATTAGAAATTCCTCCCATAGGATAACATTGGTAATTTGATTAGAAAAAGTTTTTAAGTGTCAACTTTTAAAATAGCAAAATATTTCTTAAAAATCACAACAGTAACTAAAACGTATTTACTCACTTGTTTCCAAGAACTGTCCCAGGACTGAATCTAGGATCCAGTCCTGGAGTTAGAAAGGTAATCCTGAAAGTAATCAATTGCGTATAACTTAAAATTTCCATTGAGCTCAATGTAGTATTGTGTTTGAAATTGTGCTGCCTACTGCAACAAACTAACTATTGCATTCCAAGTCAATTGCCTTGTGCAAAGTATTTATCTAAAGCATCTCATTCGGAGAAAGTATATTTCGAATACCTATTGCTGGTTCTATAATAAAACTATATATTTTTATACAAAACCATTGGCCTAGAGTTCAGTTCTTGAGTGCGTGAGACCATTTGCTGACTGAGTGTACAACAAATGCTTTACACTGTCCTCCGATACTGCCTTACTGCTCGACCAAGCTACCACTAGAGAGTAAGGTTACATCTAACTTTAGCTTCTGCCAAACCTCTGGGGACTGTGGACTCTGCACACTGTACCTATTTGAGAACAGTATATACAGAGCCATTTTCTCACAGTGAGCAATTGTTCAAATAGCATGTGGAGTAATAACCACTCCACAGTATGGGAAGGCGGGGAGATGTTGAGGGATCTACAATGAAATTATCCACCAGAAAAAGCAAATACCAAAGCAGTACCTCCACAGGTGGATGGTTTGTGGAAAGGTCTTAGACTAAAAAGTCAGGACCAAGCAGGCAAAACATTACCAGCCGCAACTAGCAGCTAAGGCAATAATGCTTTATGAACCTACGCAAGGACACAGGTGTCGCAGCTAGCAGATGTAAAGGACAGACACTGCATGCCAATGCAGTGGCAGCAGCTCTGGTGGGATCAGCTCTCAGACCTTCTGAAGGTTGCTTCTTGGCCAGTGTATAGCTCATCTTAATGCAAAGGACTATCTACCTCAACAAGGTCCTCTTCTGCACCACTTTTTCCTTTCTTCAAGGTCAGGAGAGACAGCGAGCCATGCATCAGTTCAATAGTCGCACACATGAGAAACGTTAAGTTACATGGTTAAGGTCCCACTGTGACATTAGGGCTTAGGAGGAAACGTCTACAAACTTACCAAATCCCATCAGAACAGGTGATTTTGCCAAGGGCGGACGGTCTAGCAAATGGGGAAAGGCCAACAACCTTCACTAGTGCCCACTGCAAGGTGTTGCAGGGCAAAAAAATAAAACAAAGGACAGATAGCTTTGGTGGTGAAGGGTCAGGCTTAAGAACACCACACCAGGCCACAGATTTGTCCCAGTGATCAGCCGAAATTGTTTTTATGCAAAGGATCAGATGGCAAGGAGAACATCCACCACTTCTGACGGAAAAACAAATGCAGCCAATTGTCTCCACCCAAGTAGGTGTAAGTTGCATGGATTCAGGTAGAGGATCCTGCCATGTTGCGAAGACGGAAGTTCCTTATGGAGTGCTAGCCTGTTTGGAGGACAGAAGCACATACCCAGAAGGTCAGGATATTACACTCGCCTAGCCCAATCTGGAGCCACCGGGTTGACTTTGACACAGTAATTTGATATATTTTTCATAAAGAAGCCTGGTCTGGTGACTTAGTGGGCTAAAGTATCCACTGTAGGGGCCTGTGCTTGACCTCATGATCACAGGTTCAAATCCCAGGTCGATAAAATGAGTACCATCGAGTTGGGTAACAAACAACTGTTATTCAGCACCAAGATACTCTAGTGGGTGAACATGCACTTTACAAATACACGTTGTTATAATTCATGACAGAAGAGGCAGAGCACAAAAGTGTACACGAGTCCTGTGCTCCATTCCATCTGGAACGCATGTCCTAAGCGGTCTGGCAGAAACTGCAATTCACTAATCTGTCAACACAGCACATCCAACAATAGTGAAAACATAAATCCAGGGTTCTCCCGACTGTTGGATGATGTCTCGCGCCATCTTGGGATGTTGGTGCCACTCATGATCCACCAGATGCCATATGCTCAGTTCACCCTCTCAGATATTCAGGAGCCCTTTATGCTCAATTCACCCCCTATGATATTCAGGGACCCTTCCTGGTGGTTTGGGAGTAGGATAATGGTCCAATGATCCAGACACCTCCATATGCACCGAGCATCCTGAAAAAGTACCCAATTTATCCCTGCTTGATGAAGTATCACATGGCAGTCGTCAGTAGGAAGCTGCACCAGCAACTCCTCTATGGATGGCACGAAGCCCATCAGAGCCAGACGAATGGCTCACAAGGGGGCCTGCTGCTGAACTACATGCGGCGAGCAGCCACAACTGCAAAACGAGCCATGTGCTAGGAGACCTAAATAGAATCAGTACTATTTTCATGAAACAGAGTACACCGAACTTCAAATTCTATTGCAAAGCTGGCAAGTGCTACCTGGCATAGCAGAGGAGAAGGTTACACAAGGCTAAGGGACCAAAGAAACCAATGACTGCTCTTACCAATATCTGGAGCCAAGCCTGAAACATCAGGACCGTACCCCAAATGTCCTAGACTGGTTACTGAGAAGGAAAACCCCCGACCTCTACTCCAGGATTGCCCTTGTGAATGGGAGTCTGTGAGATAGTCAGGAGGGACCTCTGCGCGTTGACAGTGAACCCAAATGACAAGTGGTGCACTGCTATCCAGAGGTGGTCCACAACAGACTGGTGTCTGCTTTCAACAGCCAGTCTTCGAGGTATGGGAATACTGGTATGTCCGACCTTCAAAGATGGGCTGTGACAACCGCCATCTCTTTCGTAAACACCCAAGGGATGCTTTGAGAGTGAATACGGTTTGGAATAGACGCTGCATTTTGACTATTACAGTTTGTGCGTTGCATAAATACTTTACACATCGCCATCGCCCCAAGATAAACCTGTTTGCTAAGTCTCAACCCTACTAGGGGGTTGAGATCATGTTAATTTTGTGACGTTGAGGGTCCACCCCAACATGGCTTGTGATTATTCCTAGGTGGGTAGTTACCCACTGCTAGTGTTCTAATTTCTTACACCTAGCTAATAGGCCCAGAAATGTGCATAGAGCCAGTGAGATGCAACTACTGTTTTCCCCACTGCATCTATATTTTTGTTCTCCTTATTTTGAGGTGATGTATACCTGGTTCTCTGCAAGATTGCACACAAACTTCTATTCCACTTTTGGCATTGCCACTATACGATCTTAAACAAGGCTTTTCTGTTTTTGAGCAAGTTTCATCGAGGAAGTCTCTTTACATACATAGTGACTTTGTAAAGTGCTGCCACCCTCCCAATAACCACAAATATTTTGGTGCCATCTGGTGGGGACGACAGTACTAAATAGGCCATTACCGCTTTGCTATGTGTCTACCAAATCGTGCCATACGTCGTCTTGCTGATCAGTTGGTACCAGCAAAAGGGATTTTGGAGATTGAGGACAGTTAAGTTCCCTCACCAGCATCTCAAGAATACTGACTGTGGCGACACTGGTGGTGATAAAAGTAGCTGCAATGTGTGGCTTCATTTGCTTAGGAATTGGAAAAATCCTAAAAATTCCCTCTTCAAATAGGAGTCTGCGTTTCTTTGGAAGGGCTGGTATACCACAAGGCCTAGCAATAATATACTATGTTGACCTATGCTTATAGTTCTTTGCCCAACATCTGCCATTTCAGAACCTTTTTCTTCAGTTTGTGGGCATGGCACGGACGTCTTGCACGCTGTGAAGTCCAATTCACCTTTAAGGAGCTTTTGACACTTCCTCAGCCTTCAGATTCCTCTCTGCTCTGAGAATCCAGAGGCGCCACCTCCTTCTGCAGCAGACTTAATCTTTCAGCACCAAGAGCTCTCCAGTATGTTGGGCGATGCTGACCGTTATAACTTTTTCAGGGCAATTATTTGGACACGGTAAGACACTTTCAGTGCAGTTACTCTGAGTTGACTTTTTTCAAGTCAGGTTCCCAAAAGGAAGTTCCTCTATATGTAGGTGGGTATCCTCTTGAAGTCTGGGGTGTTGAGGTCAATCCTTAGGAGTCAACCCCAGAGACCTGAAATGTAGTCTTTGTCCCGAACGTGGATTTCAGCAGGAGCCCTGGAGATACAGGTTGCAGGAGTCAGTTTTTGGCAAACATCGAAATAAGACTGCTTCTTTTGTTACTCCAGTGTACAGGATGGTCCTCCCCCTATCGTCAGACTTGTAGGCCTCAGCTACCACTCCACACGGGGACTTTAGAGAGCCTGGCGCTCCATTTCTGACTAGTGCACCAACCACCAGTCTAGTTGTATCAAATTGTATTTTTAGATTTAAAAATGTTACACATGAGCAGGTACACAGGAACATACTTTTGCAGGAGGGGCACATTTTAAATAAAGAATTGCCCATACCTCTCCCAAACCAATCACTCATAAGATCTGCTCTTTCGTCCTCAACTCAATGGATGTCATCACAGTCAGTGTCACCTGTGTGGCTTACGTGGACTTTGAGACCTTAAAGTTCTCTGATAGATTTTCCATGTTCTCGTTTGAATGGTGAACAAGCAGTTTAAGAGTGACCAAGCTCAATGGTGGAAAAAGCAATCTGATGGAGTTTCTCATATTGCATTGTGGGGCTCAGTAAGAGGTACAACGAGTCAACTTGAAAACAAAACTCATTTAAAGAAAGTCTTGTAATCATCAGAACCTAACACTAGAAAACAGGAGTGTGCACAGGGAATGACCTGTAGCTACACATGCAACAAACATTGCCTCCGAAACCGAAAGTACCAAGGTTGAGAAATAACCTTTAGTACTGGCACTTTATTAGGTCTCGCCTGAGCCAGCACATGCGCTGCTCGGCAAGACATTTAGTAAGTGGGCTTTTAAAAGTCCGACCACACGCTTTTGGCTGGCATAGAGTGTGCGGTTACACGCGCAATGACGAGCAGAGGTGCCATCTGGCTTTCCTCTCTCGTCATGGTGCGCGCACATCGCACACCACTCGCCAGCCTGCTTTTGCCGTCGCGCGCACCTCAATTAACTTTCACACATGCCTTGGCCCCCACTCTGCTCCTCACTCCTTGCATGAGTAAGATCTCCGCTTGACGCCAAGTATTTATTGGAACAGGAGGAGATGATACGCCAACAAGCACACAGTGTGTCCACGGAGTCGAGCTCGCTACTCACAACCAGTGCCTTCAAAAACACCCCCTACGCTCCAGCCGCCAACAACGCAGACAGAATGATGGGAGGGATCTGCAGGAAGACCACGTCATTGCCAGCGTAAATAAACCGAACATTACTGGGGCAATCCGCTCTCAGACGAAGCAGCCGGCACCCACTCTGGATATGGGAGGAGTTTCCTTGGCGGAAACTTAAATCCGTCCTTTCTTGCTTTCTCCTCTCTCATAAGCCTAGCGCGAGGCCAGCAGTGCAGCTGGCAGTCCACAGACCCAAGCGGTGGCAGCGAACGCAGTGAGGCGTCAGTGCGTGCTGACATACTAGGACGGTAAGAGATGCTTCAGTGCACACGAACAGGACAGTGGGAGGCAATGCGTGCCTGCGCACCTGCCGGACATCATCCCTTCGTGGCAAAAGGCTGTTCCATCATGAATATAAACTAAACAGCCTTTACAGCTCTCCGATGAGTATTTACAGGTGAAAAAGATTGTCGTGATGGTAAAATGATTTGGGTGATGTGTCTCTTGTACCAACTCACGAAGTAGCGTTGCCTTTAGAGTATACTATAGCGAGGACCTGTGGAATTGTGCAGCAATGAAGCATCATACTGTTTTTCTCTGAGGCATGAGAATACAAATTATGTGTCAAATTGAGATACATTCTGATGCACTATTATTCCATAATGTTGTAATTTTAACACATTACCACAGGGCCCAAATTTAATCTCTTTATAATCGTTTAATACCTGAATACAACAAGGTGGCAACTTAATTTTTCCAACAGGTCCGCTACTGCGCTCTACCACCAGCTGCGTAAAAAAAGTATATTTTCATCCCCTTGAACTGGCAACATTTTTTGTTGTAATTTGCAAAATATGTAGAAGATGGAGGCTTATAGGGCAATTGCGGTAACTCTAATTAGATGGACAATGTCATGGCAATAGAATCGTGTAGTGTAGTTCAAGTGGCCTAGATTACAATGCGGCATAAAACGTTTTCCCTGGAATATACAAACTGGATGTATGTGCTTCCATCTGAAAATGATTATTCTCACTAATTGTACTTGTGCCTGGATTCTGGGCTGATATTCAAGGATAGGAAGCTGTCACCAGGCATACCATGTTCTAATAGTGGACTCATTTTACAACCTGATGCATTCTGGGATTTGTGAGCTTGGTGACATCAAATGAACCAATTAGACTAATATAACAAGCATTGGCATAGCCAATAGGTCTCGCTTTTGGGACCTTATAAGTGTTTACCCATGCAACAGTTGATGTTGCACCAAGGAAATTGTGCTGCATAACTAACTACTTATACGGTCCCAAAAGCGAGACCTATTGGCAATGCCAATGCTTGTTAGAAAGAGTAACTGAAAAACACCAGTGAATGATAGTATTTGGACTTTTCCAATTTGACTTGCTCCCTTGGTCTTCCAGGAAAACTAGAACATTTCGAAAGTGGTTTTGGTACGGACATTGTATAGGTTTAAATAAGGAAGCCTTGCTTGAAAGGTACCTCAAGCAAACGGAGTAGAAATAGGGTGTTTGTGGGTTAACAGTACAGAAAGCATTTTGTACTTAGTTAGGATTCACAAGCCTGATCAAGTAAATAATGCTTCAAGCCTGGTTCTGTAGAATTCTAAGAAAATAGCACCCTCTCCAAACCGAATCTGGCACCACAGAATACTAAGTCTTGGAAATCTGCACTTCCTTGTGAGAGTTATTTGCTAATACCTGCACCTAGAGGTTCCACCTAAGCAACACGGTGGAGGGCCATGGAATGGGAAGACAACCCTTTTATTGGACACAAATGGTTTTAGCCAAGGTCTCTTATCTAGATAAGAGCTTGCATTTCACTATTAAGCTATGGAATCCTTGGATTACATATTCCTTCTTAGTCAGGCCACTTTCTCAGCCACCTTGAATTAATTTCAGATCTGAACATATCACCATAAGATGCTGTCCACCCCAAGAACTTAATACCACCCTCATCTAAGTCAACTGTCAGAAACAGATAGGAGAATTAAGCCAACCACACTACAGACAAGTGAATTTGAGTTCTGAAGACCAATCAAAACAAAACTACAACACACCGCTTCTAAGGAGAGGCACAACAACAAGGAAACCCCACCCAACAAAGGGGGATACAAACAGACTTTTTCCTTGCATCCTGCCTAATAAATTGATTGTGTGATAAATACTGCCTATAACAAAGCAAATCCACAGTCTGGGACAAGTGTGTGGGGGGGGGGGGGGGGGGGGGGGGGGAGTACGGTATAAATTAAGAAAAGGCTACTTTAAACTTGCTTCTTTCTGCAAGCGCCACAGAGGTTCAGGTAAAAGATGGTATTCTGGCGACTAGAGAATGTGTAATTGAGGAGAACTTAAATAGAACAATGAAAGTGTTGTTTACCTATAACATTTTAAGCTTGTAGTTGTAGATTCGCATACTGTGCCCAGAACCAAAATCATGTGTTGTGCTAGAACATTGCAATTTCGTTCTGGAAGAGAGTTGTGATAGCTCCCCTGAAACTCACAATGTTCCAAAATAAACTCAACCTCCTACTGATTTTCCTTTTTAGGTGTTATCATATTTACTACTGCATGTTTCCATCAAGGGAGGCAGGCACAATGCATATGAATCTATAGCACTACATGCTACAAACTAATTATTACACACAAGTAAGATTTTCTATTTCTGGATCACATGGTGTGCACAGGCTACTAAACTGTACTCAATCCCCCCAAATGCAGTGACCTGCAAACAGTAACAACAACGATGGGTGTCTGGAACACTGTTTTGAGCACACTTTGTCAGACTTAGGCTTGTTGTGCATAAGTGCCCAAACCATAGTATTCACTAAATGTGTGGCTAGATGACCAAGTGACTGATTTCCAGGTGCCTGCTAGGAAATGTTAACACAAAGTCAATTCTAGCACCTTTCTAATGAGCCGAATGTGTTCTAATAGGAATGGTTAATGCATTTTTAGCACAACACACTGAATACATCTTACAATCCCCCTTACATGACCACTTTAGAAATTGCCTTTTCCGAGTGTGCTAGGGGAAACTATAAGAAGTAGTGGCTTGTTTACCCGACAAACTGGGTATGAAAAATATGTAACATGGTGGCACTTAACTAAAACAATTTTTTTTAAAAAGGTACAGTCCTTTCCGCAAGCCACTGTGACCAAAAAGGCAATTCAATCCGATTACATAATAAGGATAAACTACAGAAAGTTGTTCGCTAAACATAACCATTTATAGACCTGGATAAAAAGTTCTTCAACTAACAAAGCCTGCAGTGCACTTACTCTGCACAAGAAAGTGACCGCTAGAAGAAAACCTTTCCTGAGAGAAACTGCAGAAGGTAAGAATTAGGGGCTCAAAAGGATGTACCGCAAGTCGAATTAGGATAATGTAGGAAGCATAGTGGGTATTACCTTAAGCCTTCCATAAAGTTTGTGACAACCGAAATCTTAAAGGACTGATGTTGGTTATGCAAGTAAACCGATATAGCCACCATCTGTGCACACACAAGAGTATACAAGCATTATATTCTGCGTAAGTAACAAGTATATAAGTTTGCACTGTGGCCATTAACAGTTGATTAAATTATAGCAATAATGGATCAATCTTTTCAATTTAGTTGCATAACATTCTTGAACGGTAGGTTTGCTAGAGTTAGCTAAGATGCGTATAGTCTGTAGAATGTTCTTAAGAGGCAAACTTGCAATGTCCAAGCACAACTAGAGACGGTGAGGGAGTGTGTGCACATGTTATCTCCAGGAGTGCATATGCTGCACGCGCAATTGCCACATTTGATTTAAGGCAAACAAGTAAAATAGTGTCAGAAGTTTACATTTTACAAGCATTTTACTGATCCCCTAAGCATTTCTAACTGAGATCCAAACTACTCTACTAGGAAATATTTCCTAATTTCTTTCAAAATAGGAGTACAAGCAAAGCACCAATAGTCTAATTAAACATACGACAAAACTAAACTGGTAAAATAATAGCAAAAACAGTGAAGGATAAAATACACCATATACCTCTTTGAATATGGTCCTGCATCACCTGGTCTCCCCTCATCCTTCGGATTACCATATAGTGAACTTATTGTTGGTGAGGTTTTGCTGAGGGGGGCCTTCTTAGGAGGACTCATACCAGATGTATTGTGGTCAAATGGACTCTGTCGAGAAAGTGCCCGGAAAGACGAACCGCTTGGTGGAGGACCTCCCTGTGGTGAAGGGGGGCTTTTTTGCAAGGGATTTGGGCGGGGAGAGCGCCTCACCACCACAGATTGAACTGAGCTCTTCAGGGTGGGTGCTCGTTCGGGACTATGTTGTGCAATTGGACTTGTGTCGTATGAAATATCCTGCCAATCTTTGGAGGTTTCGGCTTTGGAATTTGGTTCACCACCACCAGACAAAGAAGTCTCCTTAGAATCATCTTCTCCTGTAGTTTGAAGAGATGCTCGTTTGTCTTTGGACCTAGTTTTCTTTTCCTTCCTGGACTTGCGTTTGGATGATTCCACTATGCTGGGATTCGAAGAGGAGGATTTGGATGAAGAAGACCGTCGTGATCTTTCAGAGGATGATTTGTCAGAATTTCTTGAATGACTTCTAGACCTTGGAGAAGGAGATCGTCTCTTCGGGGTTCTAGAGCGGGACCTGCCTCGACGAGGGCTGTAGGGCTGGCGGTTGTAGTTTTGCCAATTCGGTCTGTTGTAGTTGACATAGCCCCCACGGTTATATTGACCTCGTGGGTAAAATCCCCTTCCTCCTCTGTTGCGGAAATAGTACGGTCTCCTGTACCCCCGGTTATTTCCTCTAAAGTTATCACGGTTTTGGTACACTCTGGGATAGTTCCGTTCTCGATTGTGGGATGGAGAGTAGGACCTTGAACGGGACCTAGAGCTGCCAAAAAAAAAAAAAGCACCTATTAAAATACAGATCATACAATTTAACACAATTATTATAAAATAAGCTGTCTAAACAACTTAGATTGCAGAGTCTGGGTGCAAACTTGATTGCAGAAACAGTTTAAAAATGATTGCAGAATAAACTTAACAGTGGGAAAAATGGCAGCTTTTAAGACCAGTGTACCTAGAGAACATTTAACTATGGATTTTCAGATAATCTTTCGACCCCTCTAGAGCATCCGAATTTTCATATTCCCTGCGCTATTCATCTAGCTGTTTACATATACTGCACCAATCAATCACCACCATGTGCATAGTACCGGTTCAGGGATCCACTAATCCCTCATTTGCATCCCTGGATCCATCAAATCTCATTTTATCACGGAGTCAGTACACCTTCAACCAACCCAGGATAGCAGGAAATGACAAAATGGTTACTCACCTCTCGGACTAATTTTGAGCTTGAAGAACTTTTGGATTCACATACTGTGCTTTATTCTGCCATCTAGTGGTTGAGTCTGGAATGGATTCTCTTTTTTGTTGTAGAACCATTTACACCCCAGAATATTCCCAACATACTTGTCACGTTGTATTCTTTGCCCCCCTCCCCCTTTCTGCTTACTTCCTTGTACGGTCTCCTACGCTTCCCTCTACTTTGCTTATTTCTTCTGTGCAAATTCACATAATCTGGGGCGGTGGCAGGATTGCCGATTAATCCCAAAAATTATTCTCCTGCAAAACAGATCCTACCATAAAAAATAAAAGAAACATTTCGTTTTGCAGTGTAAATCTTTTCTGGATTTCCATGTTCTGCACGGATGTAGTAGTAGTAATAGTAGTAGTAGTATTCTTTTACCTTGGGAGGCTGGGATTAACACTGTTTTTGCAAACAGCTTTTAGTACACTTAATCCCACCTGAGCCTTTTTACTAGCTTGAATGGCACACTAATGTTTTGTAAAGGTGTACACAAACAACCATGTGGTTGCCATTCAGAAATCATTTAAGGGTACGTTCGTGGTGTTGCTTCCTTCCTCCTTACAGAGTGTTTGCCTTTTCCAACTATGGCATGCCCACAATTTTGTGCCATGTCTAGACTACCGATCTCGCAATGTTTCCTTTAATAACAGGTAAACATTTGCCTGCTTGTGCAAGGAAGGTGAAAAACTGGTCTCCCATTCCAAATAGTTTTGTCTTTTAGAAGTAGTACATAATTGCCCTTCTAACATCCAGCATGTATATGGCTCTTTATGCCAGAGTATTAGGCTACTGAAAAAAATGCAGTTGGGTTTATGGCTTGGTAAACATAAAAATACCCTTTTGGGATAAAATGCAGGTTTGTTCTCGTCACTACTCTGTAATTTGCAACTAGGGATCCTGTGTTGAACGGACCTGGAGTTCACCAAGTCGCCTTAAAAACGAGATGGTGGGCGTTCCTGGAGAACTGGAGGCCCTCGGGTGGAGGGTAAGATCGCAGAAGTGTGAGTGGACATGACGCTCATCCGGCAGGACCTCCGCAGCTCAACTGCCCGGATTAAAGAGACTGAAGCCCGGATCTCCAATGTGGAAGACTATGTCCAACAGCTCAAGGGTCAGCTGGCCCGACTCCAGTCGCACACTCAGGAATTGCATCGTGGGGCAGAGGACACAGAAAATAGGTCCTGCCACAACAACCTCTGCCTGGTGGGATTTCCGGAGGGGGTGGAGCAGGGCCAGGCGGTGGATTCCTGGAAAAGTGGCTGAAGTCATGGGGCTCTCTTTCTCTTTGATTCGCGATTGAGCGGGCCCACCGATCCTTGGCCCCCTGGCCGGAGCCAGGTGCACCTTCTCGCCCTATCATAATGCATGCTCTTAATTTCAAAGATCGCGATGCCATCCTGTCTGAAGCCCGCAAGCAGCAGCGGCTCTATCATGAAACACCCCCCCCCTCGCCCCTCCCCCATCATGATCTTCACACACTACACCCGTGAGGTCTAGGGCCAGCGCCGCTCTTTTGGGGAGGTCAAGCAGAAGTTGCGGGCACTTAACATTCAGTATCGGCTCCTCTTCCCAGGTCGCCTGCGTGTGGTGTTCGCAAACAAGATATTGTTCTTCGACAACCCGACGGAGGCCTGGACCTGGGCAACGGAGGAGCGCCCTCTACGGGGGTCGACAGATGCTTCCGTTCCCAAAGTGTAGGGGGGGGGGGGGGGGGGGGGCAAGTTTGGGAATGTTTTTTTCCCTATATTGTTATTTTTGTTGTTTGTTTTGGTTTCAGCTACCAAGGAATGACAGGCTATTTTGATTAAGACAGGATTTGCTCTTATAGCAAACGAATGCTCATATCGATGCGGACTCCCACGCGCCACTACATACCCCCATCAGACTGCATGTCCTGGACAAGGTAACACCTACCATGATCGCTAATACTACACCTAGGGCATCTCTCCACGTGTTGTTGTGGAACGTCAATGGTCTGCTAGATTGGCACAAGCGCACAGCGGTTCTAAGACATGTGCAGCGTCTACACAGATCTTCTTATGCTTCAGGAACCGCACCTCTTAGCTAACTGCTGCCCCTTCTTGGCTCGCTACGGCAGAGTATGGCACTCCGGCTTCTCCAGGGGCTCACGAGGGATGGCCATCCTCCTGAGGCGCACCCTGCCCTTCGTACTTTCCCCAAGTGATTCATGATCCTCAAGGATAGTCTGTGACAGTTTCTGGCTCACTGGCTGGCTCCCCTCATGTCAGTATATGCTCCCCCTCGATGCTCACGTCCACACTTGCGCACACTGCTGCCCTGCTACATAATACGCCTGTGTGCAACATGGTTGTGGCGGGTGACTTTAATGCGGTTCTGGCCCCGGCCCTTGACACAATGGGTTCTCCCTCTGCTGCTCGCACGGCGCGGGCGCGAAACTTAAGAGTTGGTCCGAATCCCTGGGACTATGCGATGCATGGCGCACATGGCACCCCCGCACCACTCAATTCACACATACCGCCACGGCCCACCACACACATTCGCGTATAGATGCGATCTTAGATGTCCGCATTCTGCCCAGAGGCATTTCCGATCACTCTCCAGTACTCCTAAGCACTGGGGCTCCCCCTCCTTCGGCCCACCGAACATGGAGGATGAACGCCTGGTTCCTCTAAGATAGTTTTTAAAAAAGTGGTGGGGAAGGAGCTTAAACAAAACTTCGCTAATAATGAGGGTTCTGTAGCCTCCCCGGGTACCCTACGGAAGGCAGGGAAGGCGGCCATACGGGGTGTCGCTAAAGGGCAGCTAAGGATCTAGAGACAGGCGCCTTTGCAGGAGATCTCATCCAAGGAGGCGTAGGCACTCCGCCTGGAACAGCTACTATCCACATCAGATGATGTCGCCCAAGCCCGTCAGCTTGCCCATCATCGGGACGAAATTAGACAGTTATCTCTGGATGCAGCTAAGCTCCTGTGGAGGTCTTCGCTGCCAAGAATCGATGGTTGGGGGGACAAAAATGGCACGATCCTGCACAGGCTGGCCACATACCCCAGGGCGAGTCGTATTATCCCAGAGGTGGCTGACTAGGCTGGAGGGGTGCACATGGTTCGATCAAAATTGCAAGACCGCAAAAGGGGCACTCTTGGTCGCTATCAAAACTCTCAATAGATCACTGATTAGGCAAAAGAGACCACTATAAAACAGTGTTAAATGAGGCCAAACAGAACTGGGTCAACAACAAATGGGACGCTATAAAATCAGCACTCGGGAACCGGGATATTAGGGAATTCTGGTCACTAATCAGAAATGGAAGTGGGACTGGCTATAGAGCAGACTACCCTAATATAGCCCCAGAGAAATGGATTGAACACTACCAACTTCTGTATTCTCCTCCATCTGTCTCCCATCCAACCACCAACTCTTCCTCTCAGAGTCCGTCCCAGAATGTGGTGAATATATTAGCATGCTCCCTACCTAGCCCTACTTCCTCACCGACTAAAGCCTCTTACTTTAGAGTCACTCCAGCAGAGGTTGAATCTGCCATAAAGAGGCTTCCTGCCGGTAAGGCCCCCGGGCTCAATAACATCCCCGGTGATCTCTATAAGGATGAAGCCGCGATCTGGGTTCCTTACCTCTGCTATTTATATAATGCTATAATTATGGGTGCCAAACTCCCGGATACCTGGCTAGGAGCTGAGAACATTCCTATTTTTAAAAAGGGTTCGCCCTTACTCCCGGTCAATTACCGCCCGATCAGCCTGATCGATGTTAGCCAGACACTTTTCTCACGTATACTACTCGATCGGCTCCAGGTTTGGATGGCTGACCATTCGATTCTCAGCTGCTACCAGGCAGGTTTCCGGGATAAGATATCTACGGTAGACCAGTTACACAGGCTCTTACTCTTACACTGGAAAACCGTCAAAGTAGAGGGGGGCAGTCTCTACCTAATTTTTGTTGATCTCAAATCTGCCTTTGACCTGGTTCCACGCCACATTCTATGGGCAGTGCTGGAGGATATGGGGGTTCCCGTTAATCCTCTTAACATCATGGACAACTTCGCTCAAGTTAGAAGTGGCAAACAGGGTGCTCTAACACCTAGGTTTCCAGTAGCGAGAGGAGTACGTCAGGGCTGTGTCCTGGCACCCACTCTATTCTGTCTCTTTGTGAACGCACTCATCACCCACCTTAAAAAGGCTAAAGACATCGATGCCCCAAAACTATTTAATGATCAGGTGGTTGCATTAATGTTTGCAGACACCCTCCTGCTTTCTAAACCGCCTATGGGCATTCAGCGTGCCCTGGACAGTTTTGCCAACTTCTGCCACATAAGGGGTTTGGAGATTAATAAGCAAAAACACAAATTTATGGTCTGCAATCCACCAAAGACCAGATATCCCAATCCCTCTCTGAATGGTATGGTACTCGACAGGGTCACCGTGTTTGAATATCTGGGCATCACTCTGACAGACAGAATGGAGTGGGGTCCCCAACTGGCTAAAGCCAAATTAAGACTGGCACAAACCACAGGGGGTATACTAAGGCTCCATAGAGAGTCTTCCATCAAGCCAGTTACTCCGGTCGCGGAAATATATAGAAGTCAAGCACGCGGCGCCATTTTGTATGGCGCTGAACTCTGGGGCCATTCTTCGATTGACATCTCCAGGGCGGAAAACTTACTCCTTAGATCATTGTTGGCTCTACCTTCTAGTACCCCTCTCATTCCCATCAGAATGGACCTGGGCATTAGATCTATTGAAGTAGCTACCTTACGCCCTCTATTATACTGGCGTAGACTCTGGCTTACCCCGGAATTGTTGCACTTCAGACTTGAAACCCAAGAGCTGCTGTCACTAGCGGGAACCCATAAACTGCCCTGGTTTGCGTTCATAAAGAACGCAAGTGTGAAACTGAGCATCCCAGGTTTGTGGTCGAACCCAGCCTCATTTCGTGCTGAGATTTCTCATGCCGACCTGGTCGCTCTACACCGCACTCATCACATCTCGACTATTGTCAGTAATCCTGGGCTGGGTTCACTTACACTAGACTATCTCAATCAAAAAACTGTCTATAGAGCAGAGCCATTTCTCGATGAGGTAGCGCCACTCTCTGCGTGGAAACTGTATCTTCAATTCAGATACGGCACACTCCCACTAAGGGCTTTCTCATGTAAATGGTCGAATGACAAATCTTCGGATTGCCCGGCCTGCCAGCGTAAGGAAGAGTCTGTCGCCCATGTATTTTTTTTCTGTACTGGGTACAAGCTAATGTGATATCGCTGGATTGTCCCCATTTGCAGAAATCTTGGGGTTAGCAACTATCAACAGGCACTTAACACTTTTAAAATCAACACCTCCACGCCCATAGTTCTCGGTTTCACACTTTATTAATGCCATGTGGCGTAGGAGAAAATCCTTCCTATAAATTCATGAGATCCTTCTTTTATTGACAATCTAGGGAAATTTATATTTCTCCTCTTGTTTTAAATTTTTTCTTCTCTGCTTTTTAACTGTAAATAATTTGTTTAACTGAAATTTTTATAATTCTGTTTTTTTATCCTTGTGTATTGGTCATTTATTTGTCTGTAATTTTGTATCTTTGATGGTCCTTGACCGAAATAAAGATTACTTGACTGACTGACCTTTCCTATTACGCCAGTGTATAAATCTGCTCCACTTTTGCAGTATAGCACTTTTTGGGGGTTGGTCATCTTACTTCTTTGAAACTTTACATGGCTCTTGCTGGTAGACCAAGATGACTGAATTCTAGGTTATACTGTGTCAACAGGTGGTGGAGCACAGGCAACCTTATGACATTTTCCATTTGCCCATTTCATTTGGTCTGAAAACCATGATTGCCTGGCCCATGGAGGCATAGTTAGAATTTGTTCCATCTTTACCTGCTTGCATTTGTGTATCACCAGTTAAATCAACAGGGGGAGGAAAGAAACTTTGACTGATCTATCGACAGGGCATTTCCCATCCAACAGTGGTGTGGATATCTGGAAGTGAAGGTTTGCCATTTTATAGTTTCTTCAGTGGGAAAATAGGTCCCACTCCCAAAGATGCCCTGTTCTAACTATTGCTTTAATTACCACTTGTGTGAAGCATTTGCCGTCTGCTTCTGTATTTTGTACCTCTTGGAATACGTATTGTTACTAATGTTATTCTTCTCTGCAGAGCACATTTCCCACTTCCATATGTCCTGAGCTAGTTTGGACAGTATGCGAGATTTAGTCCAGTCACCCCCCTTTTTTTTTTCTTTCTTTAGGTAGAACATGATGTTAGTGTTGCCTATCTTTATCTGACCTACCCTCTTAGCCCCACTTTTCCCACCCCTTTAATGCTTCCTCTAGGGTCCATAGGCCCCTAATGTTTAGCTTTTCCCATGTGAGTTCCCCACCCCTATGGGATGAGTCTGTTGTGATGGTTAGAGTAGGGAGTTTACAGTGGGAAGACCTTTCAAAACAACAATGTTGATATTACCCAACTGTATAGCTTTGTGTGCTCTGGCAACCACTGAACCGTCTACTCCTGACTAGTTGTAACCATTGTCGTCGTAGCCACTCCTGGAGTGGTGCGTTTCTTGCATGGGATTTTAGGGATATGCAAGAAGCCACCATGATCCTTATTCCACCTATTGTTCTCACAGTCGGGTGCTGGCCCTTCTGGAAGAGACAAGCTTGCTCTGTCAACGTCTGGACTCCTTGCTACATTGGAGACTCTTTTTCACCATTTAGTGTTGCTTCCAGGAACGCAGTTTCCCTCTCTGGACATAGGATGATTTTCTCTTTTAAGTGCCGGGAGACGCTCAGTTTGTGAAGTGTCCTTACTACAGTTTGTGCGATGTCCTGGCACAGTATACCAGCCAGTCATCAAAATATGGTAATCGTTGTATTCCCTTTCTTTGCAAGGAGTGCCACTAATGCAAGACACTTTGGGATAAAGCCTGTTCCCTGGGGTTTCACAAAGAATAGCACCCTAAACTGATAATGTATTTTGTCTGCGACAAACCACAGGAACTTCTTGTGCCTCCTGTTCATTAGTATGTGAAGTTGAGAATTTTTGAAGTCTATAGTTTCCAAATAGTCTCACTTTTCCAATAGCAGGAAGACCTTCTGCAGCGTCTTCAACTAGAATTTGTGTCTTTATGAGCCATTAGATCTAATGTTGGCAAGAGCATCTTATCAAATTCTGGAATAAGGAAATAAAACGGAATATACTTTGTGATACCTATTCTACTGTCCTCTTGTGTTTGAGGTCTTTAACTTCCTGCTGTAAACGCAGCTTTTCATGCCTGTGGTCATATAATTAAAGGTCTGTTTACCAGGTCTATGCAGTAACCATGTTGGATTAGGTTTTAATATTCATTTGCTGGAGGTGATTATCTTCAACTCGGAGGTGATGATCTTCAACTCCTGGGTGAAACCACAGAGCCTTCCTCCTACAGGTTGTGTGTAGGCAGGGCCTTGCATCAGAGACATTTAGTCGAGGCTCCATGCCTTCTCAGGGCAGTTCCTTTTCCTCTGGGCCTCCTTCAAAATGCACGACAGGAAGGGGATCCATTCTGACGATGTGCCAGGTGGAACACTTGCTGGAATGAATGAGGAGCAAGATGTTAAAGGCTGTAAATTTCCCTGTCACGGGGACGGCGGGGACAATAACGTCGTAGGGGGTGACTGGTGGAAACCACACGAACTGACAGGCCCTGTGCTTTGTGTCCCTCAGGATGATCCATGGACAGCTTCAGTTACGGGACTCTCAGAAGGTGAAGCATGTCCCTTTAACTGGGAATCCTTTTCCGATAACCCCGCCATCTATACTGACGTTGGCAACAACCCGCCAATAAGACTCACAGAGGCGAGAAGCACCATGTGCGGTGACACCGGAGAGAGGAGAAGAGCGACGGAGAGACGGAGTTTCAGCGGGAAAACGAGCAGAGCGAACAGCGTACGAGCAGCGGGAGCCCCACGGAGGACGGGAAGTCGGAGACAAGAGGACTCCGCAACCACGCTTCGCCGAGCCACGCCCACGGAGGAGCGTGGCTATCCCAGGTACGGGATAGTTTCTCGGGCTGGGTCGGGAAGCGGGAGAAGAGAGGGCGCTACTAGACGCCGACGCTCGCCGCCTTGCCGTGTATATAGCATAAACCCCCCCCCCCCTGCACTACACTCCAGTTCACGAACGGTCGCCTTCCTCACCTATGCACGTGTGTGGTCTCCTCACTCCCATACCCTAAGTAAAGTCAAAAGCGGATGTGAATATTAACACTCGCTTTTCTCCTTGTTTGGTACGGCCCCGGAGAACCCTCGCCGAGCTGCGAACCCGGAGAAGCAAAGGAGAACATCACAACGCGGCGATAAAGAGATCCCGACAGCCGAGGACCAGACAGTGATTGGCTTGTAAAGACTAAACCCGCCTTGGCCCCAAGCTAAAGTGTTGGATTACGAAGTGAACTATTTGGGATATGTCCTAGGACATGGTCTCATCGCCCCACAGAAAGAGAAGGTGAAAGCCATTACGGACACTCCTTTCCCATCCACCAAAAGGGAGATGAGAGCTTTCTTGGGCCTCATCGGCTACTATAGGAGGTTCATACCGAACTTTTCCGAGCTGGCCTCTCCCCTGACAGACACCCTTCTGAAAAACGTAAAACCCCAGATATTCAGGGCTCTCACCTTAGAAATGAGACAGGCCTTTAGCAACTTAAAAGAAATCACTTCCAGCCCCGTTTTATCTTCCCCAGACTTCTCTAAACCATTTATCCTGCATACGGATGCATCCAATCACGGCCTGGGAGCGGTCCTTTCCCAGGTATTAGCTGACGGGATGGAGCATCCAATATTATACATCGGCAGAAAGCTCTTCCCAAGAGAGGTGAGATATCCCACGATTGAACGGGAATGCCTTGCTATCAGGTGGGCCGTTGATAAGTTAAGGTATTATCTAGAGGGTCGCCACTTCACATTATACACCGACCACGCCCCACTCCAGTGGATGAGTCACAACATCTCCAACAATCCAAGGGTCCTCCGTTGGTTCCTCACACTCCAACCCTTTTCCTTTTCCTTTTCCCTTAAACACCGCAAAGGGTCGGAAAACGGCAGTGCAGACTACTTGTCTAGGTCATCCCCTCTCCCCGAGCGGGAGAATCCGGTGGTGGAGGAGTGTCACGGGGACGGCGGGGACAACAACGTCGTAGAGGGTGACTGGTGGAAACCACACAAACTGACGGGCCCTGTGCTTTGTGTCCCTCAGGATGATCCATGGACAGCTTCAGTTACGGGACTCTCAGAAGGTGAAGCATGTCCCTTTAACTGGGAATCCTTTTCCGATAACCCCGCCCTCTATACTGACGTTGGCAACAACCCGCCAATAAGACTCACAGAGGCGAGAAGCACCGTGTGCGGTGACACCGGAGAGAGGAGAAGAGCGACGGAGAGACGGAGTTTCAGCAGGAAAACTAGCAGAGCGAACAGCGTACGAGCAGCGGGAGCCCCACGGAGGACGGGAAGTCGGAGACAAGAGGACTCCGCAACCACGCTTCGCCGAGCCACGCCCATGGAGGAGCTTGGCTTTCCCAGGTACGGGATCGTTTCTCGGGCTGGGTTGGGAAGCAGGAGAAGGGAGGGCGCTACTAGACGACGACGCTCGCCGCCTTGCCGTGTATATAGCATAACCCCCCCCCCCCCCTGCACTACACTCCAGTTCACGAACGGTCGCCTTCCTCACCTATGCACGCGTGTGGTCTCCTCACTCCCATACCCTAAGTAAAGTCAAAAGCGGATGTGAATATTAACACTCACTTTTCTCCTTGTTTGGTACGGCCCCGGAGAACCCTCGCCGAGCTGCGAACCCGGAGAAGCAAAGGAGAACATCGCAACGCGGTGATAAAGAGATCCCGACAGCCGAGGACCAGACAGTGATTAGCTTGTAAAGACTAAACCCGCCTTGGCCCCAAGCTAAAGTGTAGGATTACGAATAAACCCCCTCTTACTCAAGCGCCTTCTGTTGCGTCCTCATTTCAACCCGCTTACATTCCCTTTGTGAAAAACCGTATAGTTTACCTGTCGGTGTAGTTTTGCATCTTGAAGACTTTCTGGATTCACTATGCTGTGCATTATTCCGCCATCTAGTGGTTGGGTCCGGAATCGTATTTCTTTTTTTCCGTGGACCAGGTGGGCATCGACATACCACCATTTGGTGTCCTTCGTGACGTCGACGCGCTTCCTCCGGAAGCTCCCACCTTTGGTCACCATCTTCGGATTCTTTTTTCCTCTTTGTTTTCTTATTTGATCCTTGTACAGTCTTTTCACCTTCTATGCCCCTTTTATCCTCCTGTCTCATCTTTCTGGCGGAGGAGGGTGGGTTCGCTAGTGAATCCAGAAAGTCTTCATGCTGCAAAACTACACCGACAGGTAAGAAACTATACGTTTTGCAGCATGAATCTTTCTGGATTCACTATGCTGTGCATCAACTTTGTAGTGGTTTCTCCTCATAGTGGAGGTTGGGTGGAAGATGAGCACTGGTTAATGAAAATGTGTTGCAAGACCTTCTGTCCCACTTGCGCTTCTTTGTTCATTTGGATATCCACACAGTATTGCTTAGTGAATGTATGCACAGAAGACCACGTTGCCGCTTGGCAAATGTCTTGGATAGGTGTGTTTGCTAGAAACGCAATTGTTGCTCCTTTCTTCCTTGTTCAGTGAACTGCTCCTTGCAATGGCTGAGCTGCCTGCTTGTGGCAGAGCAGAATGGTTTGCGCAATCCATCGTGCAATGGTATGTTTGGTGACCGGTCGTCCCAAAAAAAATGCTCGCGAAGGATAGAAAAAATTGCTTTGTTTTTCTGCCTTCTTTTGTCCTTTCCATATAGTGCATCACTGCCCTCCTGGCGTCCAGTGTGTGTAAGGCTCTTTCTGTGCTCGTGGGTGGTTTTTGGAAAAAACTTGGTATTTGAACTGTCTGGTTGATGTGGAACTTAAACCACCTTTGGCATGAAATGCGGGTCCGTTCTCATGACCATCCTATCACTGTGTATTTGCAGGTAGGGTTCCTGGAGCGTTCTTGCAATTCACTTACTCTTCGTAGTGATGCGATAGCCACTAGGAAGGCTGTCTTTAGGGAGCATATGCTTTGTGAATAGGCTCAAATGGTGCTTTCATTAGCTGTGTGAGCTCTACATTGAGGTTCCATGCAGGTGCTGGCATTCTGCCTGGAGGAGCGATCCTTTTTGCACCCTCTAGGAATCTTTTTACCACCTGCGATGTGAAGAAACTTTACTGTTTCTCCTCTTGTGTAAGCCACAAGTGCCGCTAAGTGGACCCTTAGGGACGTGTAGCCTAGCTTGTTTTGCAGTAGATGCGTTAAGTATCTTAGTACTGTTGATTCCTTAGTAATCTTTGTTTGCAGATTTTCCCTAATGCACCATACGGTGAATCTTTTCCACTTTCCTACGTAGCACTTCCTTGTGGTCGGTCTTCTTGCCTCTGAGTACGGCCATTGTACTTGCCGGTAATTTTAGGTGTGCAAACTCTAGGTCCTCAGGAGCCATGCAGCTAGGCTGAGGTTTTCTGGTTCTGGGTGTAGTACTCTTCCGTTTTGCATTGTTAGCAGGTCCTTCCTGGCGGGGAACCTGTGTGCGTGCGTTTGTGACATCTCCATGATGTTTAAGAACCATGTTTGCCTGGCCCATTGGGGTGCTATCAGGATGAGCGTCATGCTGCGGATCCTGCACTTGTTGAGCACTCAGTGTAGTTGTGGTATCGGTGGAAAAGCGTATGTAAATGTCCCTGACCAGCTTATCCATAGCGCATTCCCCAGGGACTGTTTGGACGGTACTCTGGATGCGAAGTTTTGGCATTTTGCATTTTGGTGTGTTGCAAAGAGGTCTATTTGTGGAGTCCCCCACTTGTGGAATTCCTTCTGGATTTCCTGTTGGTTGATCTCCCATTCGTGGGATGCTGACGTCTGTCTGCTGAGCCAGTCTGCCTCTACATTGTCCTTCCCTGGTAGAAGTATTGCTCATAGGTCTATCTTTCTGGGGATTGCCCATCTCCACATTTCCTGCACTAGCCGTGAGAGTGTCACTGAATGTGTCCCTCCTTGCTTGTTGATGTAGAACATGGTAGTTGTATTGTCTGTTTGTATCAGTACTCCGTTACCGTACAGCAGTTTCTGAAAGGTCTTTAAGGCTAGGAACACTGTCTTGAGTTCTAGGTAGTTGATGTGCTTTATTGCATCCTGATGTCCCCACAACCCCCTTACTTTGAGGTGGTTTGTGTGCGCTCCCCACCCTTTCTGGGAGGAGTGTGTTGTAATGGTTACAGTTGTAGTTGGTTGTGTAAATGATCTCCCCTGTGCTAAGTTCTTCTGGTTCCACCACGCTATTTCTTGCTGTACTGTTTTTGTGACAACCACTAGATCCTCCCAACTCCCCGTCGCTTGTGACCATTGCTGCTGGATCCATTCTTGGAATGGCCTCGTGTAGGCGAATATTTGGTACTAAATGTATGCATGATGCCATCATCCCCATCAGTTAGCTCACAGTCCTCACTGTCAGAGCTTGCCCCTTGCAGTAAAGACGCGTCTCCCTGCATATACCCAGAGTCCTCTTTGCACTTGGAATCACCGTGCATTGTATGGTGTGGATTTTTGCCCCCAAGAACCTCTTCAGTTCTGGTTCTATTGAAGTCTTCTCCCAAAGGATTGAAAACCCCAGTTGTGCCAGTGTCTGTATCACTATCTCTATGTGCTTCCTGCACCTGTGGTATGAGGTTGCTTTTACCAGCCAGTCTTCGAGGTATGGGTATACATGTATCCCTTTCCTCCTTAAGTGTGCTGCTACTGCTGCCAGACATTTTGTGAAGACTCTCGGTGCTGATTTTAGTCCGAAAGCTAGCACTGTGAACTGGTAGTGATTTGTGCCTATTGCAAACCTGAGGAGGCGTTTGTGTTTGCTGCTGATGGGGATGTGCAAGTAGGCGTCCTTTAAGTCTATATTCGCCATGTAGTCCCCTCTTTGTAGTTGAGGTATTACCTCTTGTAGGGAGGTCATCTTGAACATTTGACTTTTTATGAACCTGTTTAGGAATCTGAGGTCTAAAATTGGACGTAATGTTCCGTCTACCTTTGGTATGAGGAAGTAGGTGGAGTATACCCCTTTGTTCCTTTGTTTTTAATGGCACAATTTCTATGGCTCCTTTCTTTAGAAATTCTCTTGCTTCCTCCCTCAAGTGTGTCAGCTCTTTTGTTGTGCGCACTCTGACCTTTGGCCTTCTGTTTTGCGGTGGCCTTTCCAGGTCTATACAGTACCCATATTGTATGAGTTTTAATATCCATTTGTCTGATGTTATTTTCCTCCACTCGTGGAGGAAGTGTCTTAATCTGCCTCCTACCAGTGATGTGTGTTGGAGGAGTCTTTGAATTTTTTGCTGGGTTTTGTCCGGTCTCTTTTTGCACTTCCTGAGGTCTCATCCAGGAGTGCGTTGTTTCTGATGGTGAGTCACTTTCCTGTGGGAGGATGACTTCCCCTCTGGCCGTTACCCCTTCCTCGGCCGCGCCCTCGAAAGGATTGTCCTCGGGGCTGGTACTGCCAGCTTTGCTGCTGCTGTCCCTGGTTACCTCCTTGATAACTTTGCTGGGTGGTTTGGTGTGTTGCCCCAGGCTGATTTCCTCTGCCTGTCAGTCTCCTGGAAGGTGTTCCTCTTCTCATGCCTCGGAACTGCCGCGCCCCCATAGATCTCGCTGTTTCGTTATCTTTCTTCAGCTGGTTCAACTTCATCAACTGGTGCTCCAAACAGTTGTTCCCCGTTGAAGGGTGTGTTGAGGATGTTGTTTTGGACCTCATTCTTGAATCCCGAAATTCTTAAACAGGCATGTCTCCTTTCTGTGATCCCCAGCATCATCTGCTTGCTCGATGTCTCTTCTGCGTCCAGGGCTGACTTTAAACATGTATTAGCCATGTTCTTCCCCTCTTCTACCAGGTGGTTTGCTCTTCTCTGGTATTGTTCTGGTACATGCTTGAGCAGTTCTCCCACTTCTTCCCAGTGCTGGTATGCGTGGATGTTCCGAGCTGTGGATGCAATGATGGAGTCGGCTGGTACTGACCCTCTAATGTACATGAGGTCTTTTGATGAATGTTTATATTTTTCTCTGCTCGTGGAGTCACAGCTCTACACATGGCAGGCTCTTTGAATGCCTCCTTCCCCTGGTCCAGCACACTTGGGAGCATGGGCAGTAACTGGCTTCTAGTTTGTGAAGGCAGCAAGGTCTCCAAGAGGAAGCAAGACTGGGGTTTCTCTTCCTCTAACTGCACCCCATACATCTCAGCCGCCCTTTTGATGACTTGACTGTAGATCCCCATGTCGTCCGGCAGCGAAGGCCTCGACGGATATGAGTCTACGCCCTCTTCCGGTGATTCGGCATCGAGATCTTCCCACGGCAAGTCTTGAGCCTCCGAAGAAGTCGACTCTTGGTAAGTCTCATCTTCTTCCCCTTCGCCTGTTCCGTAGTACAGGTCCTTTTCCTGTTCCTGTTCCTCTCCAGGTTTAGGTGTGTTCGGCGCTTCGAATTCCTCGACGCCCTTTCCTGTTTCGGGTGTAGTCTTAGACGGTATGCTGTAGGATTTTAGCTTTTCGTCGAAGTCTTTCTTGGGTAGCAAGATGTTAGCCATTTTGGCTTCGAGCCTCTTTCTTTTCTTCTCCATCTCTGCTGAGTGATCAGCTCCGAAGGCCTCGACCTTCCTCTTTGCGGTTGTCTTAGTCGAAACCTGTCTCGGGCCTTCGCATTTCGACGTCGAGGCCTCTTTTGTGGCTGCTCTTCGGCGCCTTTCCCTTGTCTTGGGATTTCGCCGTCTGGTGGTCCTTCTCAGAGGATCCGACGGACTGTTTGTCCCTGGATGCAGTAGTCGACAGATTGCTTCGACAGCCCTGCTCCTTTCGAGGACTTTGGCTCGCCTTTGCGAGTATCAGTGGAGGGTTTAGTGTTAGAAAACTTACCTCCTTCGATGTTTTCTTTTCGACCTCGACGTCGTCTGGTCCTTTTCCTACGTGGTCTTCCTCTCCGCTGGAGAGTCCCAAGTCTCGTAGCGATGGGGGCAACCCTGCCCCTGCATGTTGTAGTTTGCTCTTCTCTGTCTCTCCCTTACTCTGAGAGTCTTCGGGGTGAACGCTGCACAGGCACTGCAGTCCTCGCTTCGATGGTCGAGCGGCAGGCAGAGATTGCAAACCGGATGTTGGTCCTTCTGCGCGTACTTGTGGTGGCAGTTTGCGCAGAATTTGAACGGAGTCTTGTCCATCAGCGCAACCAGGGAGCCCCCTGTATGCGCATTCTCCTTCGAAAAACGTTGAATTCTTCGAAGTTCTCTGAACTGTAGTCGAGTGTTTTCTTACTTGGTCTCCGGTGATCTATTCCGATCTTTCGTCGATTCTTCTCTCCAAACTTCTTGGAGCTCCTTCCTGTTGATTCAGACCCAACGGCGGGAAAAAAATCTGAAGATGGCGACCAAAAGGTGGGAGCTTCCGGAGGAAGCGCGTCGACGTCACGAAGGACACCAAATGGTGGTATGTCGACGCCCACCTGGGCCACGGAGAAAGAAAAAAAAAATAAAAGAAATACTACAATTCCGAACCCAACCACTAGATGGCGGAATAATGCACAGCATAGTGAATCCAGAAAGATTCACGCTGCAAAACTTTTCTTCGTACCACCACCCCACCCAAAAGGGCCCTATAACATGAATGCACTACATACATCGCCTTTGTTCTTTTAATGCATTTCATGCATTGCAGTACACATTCCACTGTGTTCCCGAAGAGGTGGTCCTTGTTGAAAGGCAAATTTATTACAGTAGTTTGTACCACCTGCTTAAAGGCGTCTCCTTAGGGTTGTAGCTGCACACAGGTGGTGCTGACAGTGCCTGCCTTATCTAGCAAAGATTTTAGGCAGGTATGGGCAATGTTCTTGCCCTCTTGAATTATAGTCTTCATCCTCTTGAATTTTTCTCCTGCAGATGTTTCACGTCTTTATTGATAATGGGCATATCTATTCAGCAGAGCGTTGAAATTTGCAATGCGCCACTGCGCAGTTGCTGATCTCTATCTTATGTTCAACCATGTCCACTTACTTGCTTTGTCAAGTGGAAGGGGTCAGGTGGCAGTTGGAAGGTTTGCCCTTTCATGTGGTCACAATTAGTCGGAAAACACACTGCCCTCGATGTAAAGGTCTCAGGTAGAGTGTCTGTATTGCTCTAGCAGTGGTTCACAGCAGTCGGTTCTGTGAAGGTCTCATCCCCAAAACAAGACCTTGGGTAGCATGTGTAGAAATGGATTTTTCTTTTAGACTGGTAGAATAGTTTCCAGCAGGAAGCATGACTGAGTGTGCTCCTCCTCAATCTGGTACCTATAAAGGTCTGCTGTCCTCTTCATCAGGGTGATGTAGACTGCAATATGATCCACGGGTGACTGTGTTGATGGGTAGGAAACAATCTCTTCAGGTAAGCTGGTGTAAAGATCCTGCCACTCTTCTGCAGGGTCTCCCTCTTGGACTGATTCTTGGTCAAATTTGTCCCTCTTCTTCATACTCCCCTCCGCCCACGGTTCTGCTTAGGTAAGAGGTTCAAAGTCTGCGAGGGTCTGTTCACTAGCCTTTTCCCTTGTTATTTTTCAAAGGAATTTTGTATATCTTCAAGGAGTCATTCAACTACCTTGGTTATCATAGGCTTCATGCAGCAGTTTTTCCTTTTGATGTAGACAGTCTCGGGCACCTTCTTTGGCATCTAAACCTCCCTTTCACAAGGCTCCTTTCCCATCTTGCGCTTCCCATCGCCTTCTAGGGTCAAGGCCAGATCCCATGGTTTGCTTCCGAGTCTTCAGATTCAACCTGTATAGCTGTCTCGCCTTCTGCCTACCTTCGATCACGGAAGTTTTGACATGCAGGATGGTTTTGTGTGATTAGAGTCCAAAGATTTCAGCTCCGAGGAGAGGTGCCATTTCCACGTTACACCTGGCAATTCTTGCTGTCCGCGTTTCTCCATCTTTTTCGGCGCGTTTTTCCCTCAGCCTCGATATGGTCTTTGAAATTAAGAGCCTTCCCCTAGCGCCACCTCCATTTCCTAATGGGTTTCACCATCTTCACTCAACCCAGATCAGTCAGCAAACTTTGCTTGTGTTGGAACTGCGCAATGGCTTAATGTGCCCAGCCCTGCTTCTCTCTAGGTTTGAAGATTTGGGGTTGAAAAACTCTGCAACCCCGCTCTCTTGTGATCCTTCAGGAGGCGGAGATCACGTGTCATGGCAATCCAGTGCAAATTTGTGGTGGTTGTTGGGGCTAAATCTAAACGGGGCAACCTCAATTCCACTTTCTCATTCTCAGACCCACGTGGCTAATCGTCTCGCCCACACCCTTGAAAAAACATCAGCAATCTTTTGTGTTTCTCAATGCTATCATGCAGGTCCTTTGATGTCCATCAGTAAGTCTGTTACAAAACCCTCTTACCTTTTTGAACTTTCGACTAAGAACCGCCAGATCAACGCAGTATCCTCCTCTTGCTTCCACACACTTTGCCTACTTTGTAAGACATTCAGCTGGATCACCACTGAATCCAGAAAGGCTGTCACCAGTAGCGGACTCTTTTACGGCAAGGGTTTATACGACGGTGTCATCTAGAAACTCCTCAGAAAACTGTTGGAACGTTCAAAATGCTGTAGCCAGACTGGTCCTCAACCTCCCCCGCCGCTGTCACATCTCCAAACACCTTTGAGAACTCAACTGGCACCCAGCCAACAAAAGAATCATTTTCAAGCTCCTCACACACATCTACAAAGCCCTTCAAGATGCAGGCACAGCATATCTGAACCACCACCTCTCATTCAACATATCCACCAGACACCTCCGCTCCGCCTATCTGGACACCGTCCCACAAGATCAGAACCGGAGGAAGATCCTTCTACTATACCAAAAAGACCTGGAACACCCTGCCCCCTCCACCTCAGGCAATCCCCATCACTGACCCAATTCATGAAGGATCTCAAGACCTTGCTCTTCGACTGAACCCCAGCGCCCAGACGGCTCAGCAGCACCCCGCCCCCCCCCCAATAGTCCGCACCTTGAGAACCTCACGGGCGAGTAGCAGCTTTTTATAAACCTCAGATTAATTGAACCTCCCTTCTTTGAATCCAGAGCTCTTGGCTGCACTTCCAGACCAAACGGCAGGAAAAGAAAAAATTCTGAAGATGGTTAATATGTCAAGGGGATTCCACAGCATATGTAAACTTTTTGGCAGTATTTGATATGGGTGATAACTAATATAGTAGGCACCCTCAACTCTAGACAAGGCTGGCACTGGTCATCTGGCCCTCCATCTCTTGGATAGATTCTTCTCTGCGTGTCGGAGAACAATCCTGTCTTTGCCCCCTTCTCTTCCAGTCTGCGCCAATGAACAGTTAATGCTGGATACTCTGCTCGCTATACATACATCATCTTTGGAGAGCAATGTTTCCTCCATTCGATCAATATGCAGAGCTCAATTCATCTCTCCTTCTGTCACTTAAGTCTGACCCTGCAGCAATCAGAAGCCGGCCAAATGTCCCTTAATGTGCAACTTATGCGAGTCAGCAATCCTATATTTTAAGTTCCCAAATCCCACACCTGTCCTAGATCAGTAACCTACCCACCATTCACAGCATCCCTAACTCAGTCAGAGCAGCAAATACCAGCAATACAACTGCAAAAACAATCCGTTCTACTCCAACCCCAGTCCATGTCACCAATTTTAATCATGAAACATACTTCTACAACTGTCAATTCTTATACCAACCCAAACAGACACTCCACTGTGTTGATTAATTTATTAACTCTGCCACTTCGGCGATAATCGCTTTGCCAAAATCCTTCAGCCCCATCCTATTGACACCAGACTGCCTTTTCATCCACAAGCAGAACTCTGGTCATGCTTCTGATGATGTTCAAATCACTTCAAAACAGCGTAGCCTTGTGTCCCTAAAACTGACAATTTTCATATTTAACACTGCGAGCTCAAACCTCACCTACTACTCTGTAGAGCGTCCCCACCCATCTCCAAATCTTATCACCCAATACACTTTATGCTTCAGGAAAACTTTTAGGTTTGCAGGACATTAAAAGTAAGCAAAATCCATGCATGTCACATTACACTGGACTCCACTGGGTTTCTTGTTTACTTACAGTAATAATGGTAGGTTTCCCTGGATGGTAGCCAAGTCCAGGGCCAAATTCAACAGCTACTCACATTGTTAAAAAAATAAAAAGGCTCTTTCACACCAGAGTTCGAGGTCTCAAAGTCGAATTTTGGGGGCTTTCCTGTCACAGGCACTAGGGCCCAGCTACAGAAGTAGGGTACCCTTTCTGTGAGAAGTGTGGAAACAATAGGTTATGGTGTTTTTGTATAGCGCCTATCACCGCCGGTCTCTAAGCGCTCACAGAGAAAAGGAACATAACCTGCTGTCTCCTAGATCACTCCGCCGTCCGCCCCAGTTAGGGCGAAGATGTTGACTTTTTAAACAGATGAGTCTTCTGTCCTTCAGGAAGAACTTGTAGCTGCGAGTCGTCCTTGAGGCTGGCCGGTAGCTCATTCCACAATTGCGGGAGAAGTACAGAAAGAGCCCTGCCCCCTTTAGATTTTAACTTAAATCTGGGCTGGATCAGATGGGAGGCCTTACTCGAACGCAAGGTTCTGCCTGGAATGTACTTCCTCAGGCGCTGTTTAATGTATTCTGGGGCTTTGCCGAAAATTGCCTTGTGAGCTATGCAAAGACACTTAAACTGCACTCTAAACTTAACAGGCAGCCAGTGCAACATCCGGAGAAGTGGGGTTGCATGCGAGTTCCTAGGTAGGGAATAGATCAGCCTGGCCGCATCGTTCTGCACCACCTGCAGTTTCCTCAACAACTTCTGCAGCAGGCCAAGATCTAAAGCATTTCCATAATCCAGCCTCGAGATGACTGTGGCGGACACGATGGACTGCAGAGTGGGGGCTGATAGAATAGGTGCTAACTTTCGCAGTTGTCTCAACACCCCCGTGCAAGACCCCACCACCGCCGAGACTTGAGGGGCCATGGAAAGGTCTACATCAACCTTTAGCCCCAGGCTTTTGACCACCCTACCAGGAATAGGTGTTGTACCTAGTTCTGGGGGCCAGAACAGATCGCACCAGGGATTGACTCGGTTTGTGATGACCAGCACCTCTGTTTTTTCAGCGTTCACTTTCAGAAGGTTATTGGTCATCCAATTTACAGTGAATCGGAGCAAATTCCTTACTGATTCCTGTGCTTCCCTTGTATCTTCCAGCTGGACCAATAGCTGGGTATCGTCAATAGCAGACTTGTTACCAAATGAACCGCTCTCTATTTTCCATACCAAAATGTAAGCCAGTGTGCAAGAAAGAACACATCATAAAAAATGCGCGTGGTGCAACGATAGTAAGGGTAACCCCACACTCCGCGGCATACAAATAACTACTCTTCTCAAACTCAGGATTCTGTACACATTTCAGAAACCAATGTTTACTGGTTATGCATTTCAATCATTACATTTTACTATATAAATTACATCATGGTCAGTACACAATGAAAAATCATTCTAAGCTGCAGCTCAGTAGTTGCCACTGGATGTCGTACGTTTTTGGACAACCAAACTCTAGATATCCCTGCAACTAGAAGGGCTGACTGACGGATGTAACTATGGATTACTTTGGTGAATCTGCCATCAGGGGAAAAATACACACAAATTTAAAAGTTGTCACCAATTGCTATATATTTCTACTTATTTACATTTTTTATTATTTCAACTATTAGTTTCTTTGAGGCAGTCTACACAAATGACACCCTTGCTGAATTCGAAATCGCCTGTTTTTCGGGAATGTATAGCTTTTTAGGTACACCCACAGGTTTTACACCTTTCTCCATCTTAAACTGCAAGTAGATTGAAACCAAAAAAATAGGATCGAGCTCTGGCCAAAACCAACACCTGTCAGCTTAAAATGCAAGTGCAGAGCTTTTGCCTTTGCCAGTGTATGTAACGTATGGTCTTTAAAAGAAATTGGTCAAAAAAATAACCATTTTTAAATACTGGTTGAAAAGCAAACAAATTTTATGAACTTCAACTGTACATTGAATTCAATATTCTCAACGTTTATAAATGGCATAGTTTACTTTTCAAATACACTTCACACAGGATAATCTGAAAATAAATTAAAAAGAAAGGAAATGTCAGAATGGCAGAGAAATGCTTGCCAAGGGTTATTTTACTTTCCATACGATTCAGCCACTTCGTAGCCTTTAGAGCAGACTCATGGGCATCCAAGAGCAAAGCATGTGCTTTCATGTAATATATGGAATGCAGGAGATTAAACAAAAACATCTATTAACGTCTGCTTTTCAATCATATCCCAGAAAAATGACTCTGCTGAGCTTTTACAGACAACTGGGGGTGGGGAGTGACAGGGTCCGGAGGCGACTATTTTCAGGGGGCGCACAGTAAGGAGAGCTCTGAAACAAATGCACGCAAGGAGTGCTGAATGAAAAATCAAAAAAAGTAGTTCTCTCAATGTGAGCAGGGGAAGGATACAAGAAAGCTAAATCATAAGGATTAGACAAAGTATATGATTCAGGAGAGACACAAACAAGAAGATGAAGGCAATTTATTAAAAATGAAGCAAGCAAATGGATGACAATAATGCCAAACAGTAGTAAGCAATGGGAGGGCTGGCTGAAGCCTCCTTTAAGTTCACAATAGGTCTTTTTCGCAACCAGACCACTCGTGTTGTCTGGTAGGGGAGATCTAAAAATGGACTGCCAGTTAGGCAAGCATTGATAATGCCCATCATCTTGCTTAGCTTTCCATACAAGCAAGACCATCTGGTAGTGGCAAAGCCTGTTTAGAGCAGTGTCAAGATCCATGACGTATCATCCACACTTCTGCTGCATGACCACTAAGAGGCACTGAAAGGCAACAAATACGTTTGTGGTTTTTTTAAACGTGCCTTTGTTTGCAATAATAAGTTCTGAACAAAAATCAGAAATGAAACACGTGTATCAAACACAGAAAGGGAGTAAAAAAAAGAAAAGATAAAAGGCAAATGAGATGAACACGAAAGCTATCCAATCTTGATTGAGAAAGGACCGGCTGTGGAATATGGAATACAATGCTGTCTTCTGACAGCTGCAAAATGTAGCGAGAATACAGAAATTAAAAAACTTTTTTTTTTTTTTTACAATTTTGTTTTCTTTTACAACTTTGCTTGATCCTATAAACTGGGAATATGGTGCTCTTAGCATAGCAAACATTTTGAGGATAGCAGTTTTTTGGGGGGGCGGGGGGCACCTTTCTTGCTCAGAATCATCCTCCACCCAACCTTTTTTTTTTTTAACTCACTTAATAGAAAAGTAGCTTTCGTAGTAGAGCACTGTTTGACTAGAAGTAGTAAATGAACAAGTTACCTACAGCCTGAGGTTGCTCGTAAACACTGCTATTGGGAGCTTTTATAACTACAGCAGTACGTTACCTAACCTGCAATCAAAGAGTATAACCATGATTTTCCATCCTCAGGATAAAACAGCACTAGCTCAAAAAAAAGGGGCAGTAACAACGGTACGGTGACTGGCCAGCAAACTAACATTTTACCGACACCGGTCTATTTCCTCGTTTTATATAAAAGCTTCACAGCTAAATTTACGAATGTATGTCCCTTTAAACATTGCAGAGTTCCTGTGAACAAAATTGTGGCTGAATGCCGATATCAGCTAGGTCCTACAGATTCCAGCTAACAACCAAACCATTAAGCTACAAAGTTCGGTGTACTGAACACCCTGGGCATGCGAGCATAAATACTTCATTAGAGGAAAGCCAGCTGGACATTTGACCGATAGCAATAGCTGTTGGTTAGCAATGTAACTAGAAATACAACAAAAACGATAGTATAGTCCAAAAAAACGCACTTAATCACATTGTCACTTAATGGAAAGCCACAACCTTTCTTATAAACTGAAACAAATCCTGATCTCTCACACATGTATACACGAGCGATGCGCCAAACCAATGTAGACTCGAGAGCACACGGCACCAATCAAGTGGACGAACTAGCAACAAACAGCACACTGGATAATGCCTCAAACGGGAGGGTCACACAAAAGAAAAGCAATTAACTAGGAAGGGAGGGAGAATGCAAGTTAGGACGTTTCCCAGATGCAACCCAGGTATACGACTCCTTAAATGTTAACGCTTCAACAAGCATGGGCGAGGTGAAAAAACACTATATTCAATTCGAGATATACCGTGTATGTTTAAATAAAGCTAAAAGCTCTGTAAATACTTAAACGGCGTGGTTAAGCAAAGCACAGAAAACCCACTAGAGGGCAATATTGAACAAGATACAGGAGCACAGATGCTACTCGGAAACGGCAATGCCCACCTTTAACATTCACCAAGCAAAGAATGGGCGTACTAATAACCAATACGTAAATAAAGCCACACTTTAGAATATATGCCAACAACGCCCCAAAAAACATCAGGTCCGCCGATTACCTTAACAAATAAATTGCGCATACATAAATAGGCTGGCGCAGACCAGATTTCTCTTTAGAGCAAAAATAAAACGTTTCTATATATGAAAAGAGCAGAATAATCACCTTTTCCTTGTTTTTTTCGTCCCTCCTTTAGTGGCCTTGGCCCCCTTTTTCTTGATGTCTAATCCCATTCCATTGCTTTCACGGATCGCAACTAGAGATGAAAAGCACAAGGTAGCCGCTCATTACGGTTCTTCTGGAGGCTTATGCGGCGCTTACACTGAAGATGCCATTAAGCTGGTGCAAATCCATCGCTTATGGTTAACAGCGCTGCGACAACGTGTTATCAAGCTTGGTGACGGGGGGAGTGGCTATGGAGGAGGAGCCGTGATCAACTACAACACCAACCTCTGCAATAGTAAAAGCTTGCACGGCTACAAAGGTTCCGGGGATGTTTTCGGATCCGTCCTCGTGCTCAAGTTTACAAAGTAAAAACGAGCGTTTGTTAATTACATTAACTGCAAACGTGTGTTCGGCATACATTAACGCTGTCCAATGCGAACTGTAGGAAGGCTATCTGGAACACGTCCTGAAGTGAATAAAGTTCTCTGTTGAAGTCTTCATTAACCTGGTATTCAATTTCACCAAAAAGTAAACTGTCTCCGAACACCATGACAACCACTACTACTTCGTTACGCTGCGGAACTTATCAGATAAGCGGAACGGGCCCGGCCACGCAATGCATACACAAGAGGGTTCCCATAGGCCATAGGAGCAGGATAAGGATGTCTGCCTTGCCTCCTCAAGAAAATATTCAATTTCTGCTAGTAACCGCGGTGCACAGACCAGTCACTTCGGTCTGTTGCGAGGCGTATAAATAAGTCATGTCGTGCTCACCAGCGTGGGTGGAGTCCATGGCAAACGCTGGGTTGAATTCCCAACAAGTACAGCACATGCGGTTAGTGAAGCAGAGCTCTGGGCTGTCCCTGCCTCAAGACTGCCAGGGACAGCTGGCAAGCATCAGGGAATTGAGACTAGTAAATGCAGCATGTGTAAGACGCAGGAGGCAAAGGCACTTCAGTAATACCTACCAGTCTTGCACACCCAGCTGCCTGAAGTCATCATTTCAGTGCCAACAATTGGAGCGAATACTTTTCTGCCAACAGACTCTGAATGTGAAAGCAGAATGCGTACAGGTAAAACAGTTTAAATGAACTCTTAGGGTGGCTTAACACGGTCGGTATCGGGACAAAATCGGTTATCAAACGGTAACGCGCACACAACCTGTATTTAAAAATTCGTCGAGTCAAATCTTTTAAAAAGATCTATTGGAATGGTCACAGTCTACTACGGGTGGTTTCTAAAGATAGGGCTTGGATACATCTTTCTTTTATGAAGTACTGCATGAGAGACAAAAAGACGGCAAGACAGAAACTATGCACTTCTGAGTTACAAACTGAGGGGCATATTATCAAGCCAGGCGATAAAATTATCGTCGCTTTAGAGGCAGAAAACTGCAGCTAAAACGGCGATAATGGGCTTGATAATATGCTCTATGGAATTCCAATTGAAGCCCATGTTAGATGTCCTTCACATTTAACATGGGCTTCAATTGGAATTCCATAGAGCATATAATCAAGCCCATTATCGCCGCTTTAGCGGCAGTTTTCTGCCGCTAAAGCGGCGATAATTTTATCGCCAGGCTTGATAATATGCCCCTGAATGATTACAAAACCAGTCTCTAATAACAACACTACCACCAATTATAAAGGGGCAATTTTTCACATCCGTCAACACCCAACATTTCGCAACCATTGTTTTTGGTTTCTATTCTCATTTCTTCTCATGCCGCAGTCAGTGCCAACATTTAGCTTCTTTACAAAACAACCAGCTACGGGGTGGCATTTCAGCCCAACGTGCCCGTTGGAATAAGAGTGCACACAACAGTAATCCTGTAAGGGAGAGTTGGGCTTCAATCCTAGGATGAAGCAAAGATGATATTTAGTTTCTATACAGATTCAGAACTCAAACCAATTACCATGAAGACAGTGAGACATTTTGCAACACCTGTACTTGTTATACCAATTACTTCCACTGGAGTACAGGCACACACGTTAATTCGATACTGGGAGTAAGCCCAAAATGATGTGCCCTCACTTTTAGTGTATGTGATGGACAACAAACTTTTAAATTAGTCATTAAATTAACCGCTAAACAAGCCTTTACTTTGAAGTATCCGCCCTGTGCCGCGGAAACCACTGGTATATGAAGTCTGGGTTGTGTAACTTGTCTCACAGGATAGTCTGACGCTACACATTTTGCAGGAACCGTAAATAAAGTGTACAGAATTGATGCCAATGATAATCCATAAATCAACATATGGATCATGGGGGAAGAGTGGCAAAAACGTTTGCCTAGAACAAAAAGAGCCCTCTTCCGTTTCCCATCGAAACTCTCAGACACTGCTAACTGCTACCAACTACAGTAGAGAATGTAGCACACACCCTTCAGCAGCAAAACACTGTGCAAATAGCTCCAGCTTGACTGCAAGAAACAACCGTGCAAAAAGGCCTAAGTTTACATGTAAACCGTAGCAGACTCACCTGGACTTAATACATTAATGACTGACGTTTCATAACTAACACTTTCTCAAATGCAAAGCGACCCAAACAGAAAAGTAGTTCACATTTACCCAGAGAGCTCTGGAGTAAAGTGACTTTTCGGAGTTAATCAAAAACAGACTTGAGTGGCTCTCCAAATCTTCAATTTTTTATCTTGCAACAAAATGCAGCTTAGGTTAGATATTAACAACGAAGAGGGTTCTTCAAATGTTAACTTTTTGAAAGGTAAACTGTGATGGAACCGAAAGCCTAATACAATTTCCCATAAAAAGTCACTCTGTCCGAAAAAAAAGCTTGATCACAAAAAGAAAACTTCTCAGCATAATTAAGCAAACGAACTTTGACACTTGAGGCAGCACAAGGAAAAGTAGCTAAAAAACCTAGCACGTCCTAAAACCAATTTCATCAGCCTCCCTTTACCCTTTAGCCTCCCAACACCCTCACCAAAAGTCCACTTTCTGTAATCCAAGAAAACAAACTAACTTGAAATTGCTATATTTGCAAGTCAAAATACTCTACTTCACCAACCATGTGTACAAGTCTTTCATGCAGCATGTTAAACTTGTTGCAGCAATTACCATGCAAAACTACACGTTGCCAGAAACATTTTAATCCAGTAAGTTTCAAAATGGCAAAAGTTCCGCATTTCAAATGTCTCAAACGAGTACATGAGTTTTAGATGTATGCAAAATGATGGGAATTCTTTTATTAGAGAAAAACCGCAAAAAAAATAGCATTTGTTTTAACCCTCATTCTGTAAGATCCTAATATATAGCTCTCCTTTTTTTATTAAAATGTTGAGCCTAAAACGAACACGGGTGGGAAGGGAGAGGACGAGCACTCCACATTCAGAAATGCAAAATTTTCAGAATGGTTACTTAAAAAAATATTTTACCATTTATAACGGATAGCAAAGTGCTTCACCAACTGAAGCCCTTGCCACACCTCAAAGTAGTGCAATTTGTGCACTAGTGCAGGAGACTACATGGAGACCCTTTCAGAAGCAGGTAGCAATATCAGACATTAACCAACTACATGAACCTCAAACCTAACACAATTACAAGTGTGGGTCTTCGACTAGAAACGTTTACAATCTTAAAAAGAACCCAAGGGAAAACATACTTTTACCAACCTCGGCTCCAGAATAAAAGAGAAAGCCTACTAAAAAGTAGATTAATGAGTACGTTTGAGTGACGCACGCTTCGACATGCTACACAAGTAAAAACATCTTAATACATCACATTAAACATTAAAGCGGGTAAAAAGCAAGTCCACCTTTAATACAGTAGTCCGGCCGCTCATTGATGCTGCAGTGCAATGCCGGAGAGGCTAGTAACTGAATAATTACCTGTGCCTTCGCTTTCTTGGGTGAGACAAGGAACGGGAGCGAGACCGGGACTTGGAGAAGGAACGGGAGCGTGACCGGGAGGGCGTCCTTGAACGTGACGAACGAGAACCAGATTTGGATCGCGCCATCTTTCACAAATGTAGACTAGTCCAGATCCAGCAATCACACCTGTTGCGAGAAAAGAAAACAAACAATCAAGTTTCCTTCGGTATCAGTCTGACAGGCACGAATACGGAGATAAGCGCTATTGCACTTATGAGCAGTGACATACAATATGAAAACAATTCTCGTTCGTTTAAAATCTTCAACAGTACAAACCTATTCGCATACATCGTTTCCTGTAGCACACATTGATAAATTCTACCCGGCCCAGCAGAATTTTACCCAGAACCTCAGTCGATTTGATAAACTAGTTAAGTGAGTGGTGCCTTCAGAATGACTTCACAAAGCTTGTCAAGCAACAGGTGATCCCTGCGCGGTTTATGCGGAAAACTTCCTGTTACCTACTCAGGCACAGGTGGCGGTAGTTTCCGGAGGTGATCCTGCTGCCCCGAAGCACATGCCAAGCGCCGTGGTGTTCTAGGTCTCAAACGGATCGTGTAACAGTACCTCGATAAGGTTCCGCTTTGGAGTCTATGCTATCTCGGCCAGCAGTGCCTCTACGCCTCCCACCCTTCTCTTAAAGGGGAAGTCTGAAACGGAATAGGAAGTGTGCCACGATAGTTGGGGCTCAGGTCGCTCACGGGTGCGTTTTTTAGCCCAGTCTTTCCCATGTCAGTTATTTTTTTCCCCCCAATACCGCTTCATTTAAACAATTAGAAAAACGTTTCGGGAGTGTTGTAGAAGTACAGCCTACGCAACATACGTAGCTTGTTTTTGGTGCAGATACAAACAGGTGCAAATTAGATATTTTTCCCTATATCCCCCCCCCCCCCCCCCCCCACACACAAAAACCCTAACAATCGCGCAGCCTGAAAACAGCAGGACCTGCCCGGAAAATCCGAGAAGCAGGAGTTAGACAATTCTCATCAATAGAGCTGGGCGCACAGATACATCCCCTTTTCGTTAAAATAACGTTAAATCAATAGTCTCCAATCCTATGCCCGTACTGAAGGCACACCTAATCAAGCCACGCCTTTAAATGCTTCGGTCACATGGACACAACCTTCAACATGGTAAAAATCTAGAACTGAATATCCTAATTATGTCCAGGCACCTTTAGGCGGTTCTTGTAAATACCAAGGGACAAACAACATTCTTCCATATCATTCATCAAGTTCCATCCATTTAAAACAAGTACTGGTCTTATCGGTAGAGTTCCGGGAAGTGAACTGCCCGAAATACCAGCAGATACTGCGATTGCTCCCCGAGATGACAATGGGGGTACCTAGATCTTTGCATGAGATGGGGCCCCAAGCCTGACCCTCACAAAGTATATTTCTGCTGGACGTGTGGCGAGCAGTGTAATGGAGCAGAGGAGTTGGGGGGAGGTTACATGTTTTTTTTTATTTTGCTGGACTCTTTTGCTCTCTTTTCCATGACTCTCCTCTTTAAATGTTCACCGAGTCCGTAGAGTGCTAGAGCGGTGTATCATTCTCCACAACTTGCTATCGCTGGTGGCCGCTGCTTGTAGACAGAAAGCTGTGTTATTGACATGTGGGCTTTAAGAAAAAGATTTGTTCCATAAAATAAGTATTGGAAATGTCAATAAGTGACTTATAACTGAAAGTGCATCTTTAGTCACTCAGTAAGTCGCATACATGCGCTACCACTCATCCTTGCACTCATGCACCTATCCGGACGCATTCATGCATTCACCCATGCAACACAAAATATACACAAACTCACTAAATCCATGTAAGAGCAATAAAAACAGAAACAGAGAGGCCTTGAGGTCAATTCCTCAAAAACAAAATTTACGATATGCAACCCGGCCAAAAATAATGGTCCTAACCCTTCTCTCAATGGTGTTACCCTGGATAGGGTTTCAGTCTTTGAATATCTCGGTGTCACACTTTCGGATAGGATGGAATGGGGTCCCCAGCTAGCAAAAGCTAAATTACGACTCACGCAGACTTGCGGTGGGATCCTTAAAATATATAGAGCTTCCATCTCAAAACCGATAGCACCCACCATTGAGATATATAAAGTACAAGCACGGGCTGCATCTCTCTATGGGGTTGAACTATGGGGGCACTGTTTAACCGGAGACATTGGCAGATCGGAGAACTCGTTCCTAAGATCGTTATTGTCCCTACCACCCAGCACTCCCCTTATCCCACTTAGAATGGACCTGGGAGTAAGGTCTATCCAAGACGAAATTGCTTTAAGGCCACTATTGTATTGGCGCTGGCTGTGGGCAACACCAGAGTTAGTGGATTATCAAAACGATTTAAAATAGTTAATGACCCCCCCCCCCCCCCCCCCGTGGTATAGATAATATACCGTGGCTTCTTTATATTAAAAGGGAGCTTATTAGATTAGGGTTTCCTGCTCTATGGCATCATCCTGAAATAAACGCCCCTACACTCTCTAGAGCTGAATTGGCAAATGCATTTTGGTTAAATAACAAAAATATGATGCTAACCAATAATAAATTAGGCTCCCTGACCATGGACTTCTTTAATATCAAAGAAGATTTCAAAATAGAGCCAGTTTTAGACCTGATGGAGCCTAATGCCTCTAGAAAATTATATATGCAATTCAGGTATGGAACATTGCCCTTAAGAGCCTTCACAGGAAAGTGGTCGATAAATAATCTTCCTGACTGCCCAACCTGTGGAGCTTCTAGTGAAACTGATCTACACGTCCTCTTTTTTTGCCCCACATATAAACCTATCAGAAAACGTTGGCTTCTTCAACTCTGTAGGAATTTGGGGACCACACATTGTAAAGTTGCCTACAGAATCCTGAAGACAGACACAGCATTACCTATAGTCTTTTCGTTATCACGTTTCTGGTATGCTGTGTGGCGAAGGAGAAGTTCCCTTTTATTGTCGAATTCCCCGGTATAATGTATTGTTTTTATGATATTTTAATCTTTTATCTACTGTTTTAATGAATTAACTGGCAATTAATCTAATCTTTATTGTACTTTTTATGAACTGTAATATTCCCTTGCTTCTCTTATAATTGTATGTCTTTGTGGATTGCTTATCTTTTATGGTCTATGACCGAAATAAAGATTATTTTGATTGATTGAAAAAAAAACATACCAGCACACCTAAGCATAGTAGCGCATGCCAGCAGCAAGCAATTAAAAAAAATCTTGGAACAGTAAAATAATGGTACGCTATAGATGGGATCAATGATGAAGCATGCCACAAAAACATTATCGGCGAGAATCCCTTATAACTGGTTATTTAAGCAGGGGCATCCAACAGGACTAATCCTCCTGAATTTGTTTCTTTACCCGTTTTGAGTGACAAGTCTAAAAATAGGGAAATGGTAAGGTACCCCTGGTTAGATCTCTTCATTTAATATTACGATTTATAATACACGGAGTACACCATCTGTTCATATATTATGCATTTGTGTGAACTCTAATATGTACTGGTTTTAGTAAGTGTGTATTAAAATTTGTATTCCTAGTCTTGCATTTTAAATCCCAAATCATTGGGTATGAAGTTTTTATAAAAAGAGTACTTGTGAGAAAATGGGGTTCTGCTTCACACACACACACACTTTTTGCTTTGTATCTGGTGCAAGTTCGACTGAAAGTGAGCTGGGTCCCCACCAATCGGGTCCTCAGCACTGGGGTTCTTTCACACAAACTGTTCCACAATTGGCCCTTCAGGCCCCCTGTAAGTCTCTAGTAAATGGTACCTAGGGCACTGGGACTGAAGAGGGTCCCATAGGGACCCCTTACCTAGGCCATGCAGACTGCACCAGAGCATGCATGCATGCTGCAGTGGCGGACAAAACGAGAAAGTCAACATTGCACACTGCCTGTGTGCCATGCCAACTAGCACTGCTTAAGGTATAGGTAAGTAACCCCTCTAGCAGGCCTTACAGCCCTACGGCGAGGTCATATATATATATATATATATATACACACACACACACACACACACACACATACATACATACACGCCATATCTGCAGGAGCAGAAATGTCCATACACTATATGTCTATTCTTAGATATTGTAAGTGCCAGGTATCCATAGAGTACATGGGCTGGAAACTCACAACTAGAGTTCCCCAGCCCCATGATGGCTTCCCTGAACACAGGAGTGTTTGGTACCAAACAACTCTCCTCTTAATAAACACACTGATTCCAGTGTTGGATTTATTAAACCATTTACTCTCAGAGGGCATCTCAGATGTGCCCCCTGAAAACCTATCAGCCTTGGTGTGACCACAGACTGGCTTTAGCCTGCCACCACCAGACATGTTTCTGGATCCCTGGGTCGAGAGCCTCTGCTCTCTGGGACCAGAAACAAAGCACATCCTGGGCGGAGGTGTCCCTCAGGATGGGCACCGTGCTCCAGAGGGAAGCTTCAAAGGCCTGCCGACTTCGTAATGCGATCCCCAGCCTCTGCACCTAGCAGCCTCCAGTTTACACCCCCGCTTTGGGCGGGAAAACCTAGGATGAATAGGGAGGTGTGTCCACCTCAGCCAACTCCACCCCTAAGGTGAAGGAGGCAAGGTGAAATACACCTTTCAGTCGCAATCCTCTTGAAGATGGGGGAAGGTGGGGCAGGACTCCTCCAACTAGGGATAGGACCATGCCCCCTTCCACAGGAGAGCGGCATAATAGTGGGTGTAGTCACCCAAGGTAAGGGACCCATTGCCCCCCCTACCTGCTACTCGTCTGTAACACCCCTAAATCCAGTATTTGGAGGGGGGGCTCCTTTAGACTCTGTCCTTCTTAGGTCGGCAGGAACTAGCTTCAAAGACATCGCCGTGCAGCGAAGCCTTAAGATGCCTACTGACCTGGCCCCAGCCATGCCGGTCTGTCTCCAACTTCAAAGCAGACATGTCCTGCTGCCAACGACCTCCAGAACCAGAGGAAGTCTACCTGACCTTCTGATGAAGACCAGAACTCCTGAAGACAGCAGACCTGTCCAAGAAATCTACACAAAGGACTCTGATGCTCTATGGAACCAGGAGTCCTGTCCAATCTGCACCAGACTGCTCCAGCCCTTGTCCATGTGGCCCACTGATCCAGAACAGGTACCGTAGCGCTCCATAGCTCAAGTCTAGCGTTGGCTGACCCCTCCTGGACGCCAAGAAGACACCTGCAGTCTGAATCCAGAGGCTCACCCCCTACCGTGACCAGCCCTGGTAAGAAAACCCAGACATCAAAGGAATGCCCTGCACCCCACAGCATCTCCACTTACCTCTGCTGTCGCTGGTGACCTCCATGCAGCCTCTGGTTCGACACTTGCAGCCTGTTTGTCCAACCGAGTTCTTCCATTGAAAAGCATTGGGTGCCCGACGCTGTATTTACACCCTGCTGCCCCTCTGCTGCTGGTGTATATTAGGTGCTAGCTTGTGGCCCCTACTACCCATGCTTGCTCTAAGCCCTGAAGCTTCCCCCCTCCAACCGATTTACTTATCTACAAGCAGCGTGGCTTCAAGTGCCCTCAGTCTCCACTATAATACATTAGGCCCATCTCCTAATTTGACCTCTGCACCCGGCCGCCCCTGTGCCGCGGACTTTGTGCTTCCCTGAAGCTTGCCCTCTGCTGACCTTAAACCCCAAAGACTGGAACTGTAATTTGGGTACTTACCAGTGAAACTGCATTGTTATTTTCCTGCATAGGTTAACATTGAACTTTGAAAATTGCAGTGTGTCGACTTTTGAAAGACTTAAGTATTTTTCTTAAAAAACGTTTACACCTTTTTGCGAAGATCTTGGTCTTAATAGAAAAAAACTGGTGCGGATCTCCTTTGAGTCGTGTGTCATTTACTGGTCATTGTGTGCATAACAAATGCCTTACGCTCCTCTGTGTTAGGCCTAAGGCTGCTCGCCCACACAACCACAAATGGAGCACTTTGGGTTTGCCTGGAGTCCTGTACACTTCAGGGGGGAGTCTATGGACTCTGTATATGGCATACCACTAGGTGATTATAAGGTGCAGAGCCAGCTTTCTACAATACTTCAGTCTGATACAAAGGCATTGTCAGAGAGCCAGCTTTTACGGGAGCTTGTGTGAGCTGCATGCTACAAATATCCTAAGGGAAGGCCACAGACTGAAGCAGCTCAGAAAATCCTAACCGTGCTATCCTAAGTGAAGGCCACAGACTGAAGCAGCTCAGAAAATCCTAACCGTGCCAGGCTAAGATCTTTTCAAAGCACAGTAACTGATCGAAAACAACTTTATACACCAATGTATGCATCCCCAGAGGGAACCTGGTATGGACGGTTTGGTGCTGAAGAAAACTTTAGCTAGAAAGGGAGGGATTTTGGTATAGGCTGGTTTTATCACTGAATGCTACGATTTAATGAATACATTGGAAACACCATCTGAGATGATGCAATTTTTTTTAATTAATAGCATTTGTATTCACAACCATTATGTCCATTTTGGTAGTGTCATCTACACTAGATCAGGGCATTCATTATTATTAAAGCAGTTTAAAATATATAATGTGGATTTCTTGCGTGCTCATCCACGGGGGAGGAAAGGGCTCTGGAAGGTACTGCTAAATAATCCTGTTGTCTTCCAAGAGTGATTATCCAATACTCGCAATTCCAAAAGCAGGTCGTGGGAGGCATGTAGGCTACTGTCCACCCAACACCATTGACACATTAGTTAAACTGGCCTAAGCCTGCGATTCATTGAAGGTTTTGGGTGCCTAAAACTGGGCCATATTTCCTGAGGTGCAGGCCAAAACGAATCAGAAGCTGTGGTTGACTAGCATGTGGACACTGCAGGTGAAAGGATTAGCAAGCAAGCATTCCCGTCACATTGTCGGAGGAGCTGAAATATGTTTAAAAAAAAAAAATTGAAGGGGGATGTATAGAAGGAGGTAATGTAAAACTAAAGTACTAGCCCACCAGCCTTTCTAAGGGAGATTTAACACCAGAATGCTTGAGAATAAAAATAACTATGCCACAGTCTCCCACATGGACAAAGAATGACAAGGAGCCAGGTCTACCTGCTCTGTGCCTTCACTTGGCTCTCAACAGAGACCACATTCTCCAGGTGCACTAGAGTCCAGGGCATGGGTCTAAGTCAATCAGAAAATTACATCATAGGGGCATTAAAATGTATTTGATTGCCAGTTTCGAAATTTTTTGGAAGAAGTTCCTTTTATTGGGGAAACAACGTGTTCAGGATCACATACAAGAATTGTGTTTGGGGTAAGAATAATTCCATGACTGAGATTAATACAGCAATGTCGATGTTTTCACTTCCCTGCAAGGTAGTTGGGTCTCCTTTAACTTATTGTGCACTGGAAAGTCAGTTAAATGTTTACTTCAATGATATCCACATTATCCTATGCATACTTTAAGTCATACAGAAGGGTATTTTCACTGTAAAATAGTGAAAGTAAAATAAAACCACCACAAGTTCCTTTGTCTTTCTAATCAAGCAAAATTTGCATTGATTGGAAGTGAGAAGCTAACCACACTACTAAGACAGACTGCGGTATTTGCAGACATTATACAACCTTTTAGGCACCCTGTCCAAAGTATTAAACTAAAGAGAGAGGGGCTCAATATTCACCAAAAGGGAAATAGAGCACCAAAATACTGTGAAGTAAAAAAGTTATTTTCCTTTTTGGAATAAGAACTGTTCTAGAGACGCACTTATTCAGTTCAATCAGAGTTCTCCGAAAGGAGTATAGACCACTCACTCAAATCAATGCAACACTTACATAAAAAACACAAATATCTATCAAAACCAGCTATTTATTAGCTTAAAAAATATTTACATAGCACATATACTCAATAAAACACATTATGCTTAATGTCAAAATCATTTAAAATCATTTGTGCATATAATAATGCAGGAGAAAAACAGGGGGAAAAAGACAAATCGATATGTCATGTAGTAGTTAATTCAGACACCTATGGGTAACAACAACTTGGGGTTAACTTCCCAATATCGAAAGATTTGTTAGCCCCTTCTGAATTTAACACTAGGGTGGAAGTATTGCTCGTTGGATGAAAACCGAGCAATAGGAAAACTCAAGAGCCAGAAACAAATAAACTAAATAAGGAAGAATTTGAATTTTGTCTACACCCATGCGTGACTTACAGCTTGAAAAATCACGAAAGATTGAGATATTCATACTCAAGATTGTAATTCGATAATCAAGCCACCCCAGTGCTATTTGCACCGGTAAAAATGTTATGGAGAATTAAATACATATGGTCCTGAAGAAGGAGGCTACTAACAGCGAATACCTCCGAAACGCGTCGACGCATTTAGTTCATGTTAAATTCTGAAGGGGCTAACAAATCTTTCGATATTGGGAAGTTAACCCCAAGTTGTTGTTACCCATAGGTGTCTGAATTAACTACTACATGACATATCGATTTGTCTTTTTCCCCGTTTTTCTCCCGCATTATTACATGCGCAAATGATTTTAAATGATTTTGACATTAAGCAAAATGTGTTTTATTGAGTATATGTGCTATGTAAATATTTTTTAAACTAATAAATAGCTGGTTTTGATAGATATTTGTGTTTTTTATGTAAGTGTTGCATTGATTTGAGTGAGTGGTCTATACTCCTTTCGGAGAACTCTGATTGAACTGAATAAGTGCGTCTCTAGAACAGTTCTTATTCCAAAAAGGAAAAAAACTTTTTTACTTCACCCTGTCCAAAGCCCAATAATTTAACTGGGTTTTATTACTGTTGGGTGATATTTTTATGGTGCACCATTGGTCAATCTAGCCCCATGTTCCAGTATCAATGTTAAGAATATTCAGCCTCATTAAAGGCCTTAAGTGCTAATAAAGTTACAGGACCTCTTCCATACTGGCAAAGGGGCACATAATACACAATTTAGCAGACTTTCAATGTCATTAAAAATCTCTGGTAGACAATCCTTTTAGAATACTAGAATAGTTAAGGCCAAGCCATTCACAGGTCTGAACCTTCGAGATACAAGCCTTTTGAAAAATAGAACTTGATAGGGTTCAAAAAGGTTGTTCCAAGGGTTTGTATTTAAACTGCAGGTACAAAGTGGTTCCAATCCTGATGCACTAGGAGGCTTAGAGTATCTGTTACAAAAATCTACGTGTAGCTGGCGCATTAGTTGTTTAACCTACAGTTGAGCAAGCTTCACGTCAAACAAAAGGCCTGACTATATTTTCTCTTCAGAGGATTGAAGCACTCTTAATCAACAGGGTTTAACATGTTTTGTTTGGAGGAAGTTTGATGTAATAATCAGTTTTGTAAAATATATTTTAAAGAGTTGAACTTGTAACAGCCTACAGTGAGGGAGAAATGATGGCGTTCCCATAGGCTGCTATATTTAAGTGCAGAGAGCCAAGGAGAGTCAAGTCGGCACAAAAAAAAGTTAGGCTAAAGTGAGCATCTGCTCCAGACAGTATCACTACGCATGAGATGATCCTAGCTAAAGCTCCAGTGCTCTGAACAGCTCCCAAAAGCAGCTGTTGTTGCCACCAAACTCTTGCATGGAAACCTGATCTTCACTTACAACACTCCTGAAGAACGGAGTTTGCTATTGAAGACTGCATTACATTAAATATACATATTATGGAAGCAGTAAGTATCAAGCATGATCAGTGAGCATGAAGACCTTACCACTAGCATGCCAATGTCCGATTAATGGCAGTCAAGCTAATTTTCTCCAATCTAGCGGCGCTTTTCTGGCTGTTGGTTTCGAGTTCCACCTTTAAAACCGGTCTTTTATAGCCTCTGTAAAATCAGCTAGAAAGGCACACTGCTTTTTACGTTGTGAAAAGAAAAAAAGAAACTGCACTTGGATTCAAAAGCCGGGCTGGTCTGGTGGATAGGTTAACGAAATGCCTGTATAATCATTTACTTCCAAAGTCGGTGAAACAGCAGGTTTACAAACAGCTAAGATTAAGGATATATGGACCACTAATGACAAAACCCGGATTTTCTAAAGAAAGCCGTCCAAAGGCTTAAGGACACCTTACTCAAAAGTCCATTCAAATGTCACAATCCACATTTGGGGTAAATGGAAGGGTAAGGTACAGATATGGTGAGTAGGTTGGAAAAGTTGTACGTAAAAAACATGTTCCCAGCAACCTCATAGGTCACTTACAATCCAGGTAGCACAGTACTCACTACTTCTTTTCTTGCACACAGTGCATGTATTGAGAACTCTACAAAGTGGAGGAGAGCAATGCACTTGCCATATGATCAGACTAGGCTGAAAGTGTTCACACTAAACCAGCTACAGTATGAAGTCAAATGAACAAGTTACTTACCTTCGGTAACGCTTTTTCTGGTGGATACAGTATCTGCCTGTGGATTCCTCACCTTGTGAATATCCCCTGCGCCAGCATTCCACGGAACTTTTCTTCCCCAGCATTCCACGTCGACGTGGGCGACGTCACAATACATCGGCTCCGCACGCGACTCCGTGCGACGTCATCGGAGCCATAAGAAGCCCACGTCGGCGTGATGACGTCAGTTCCACCCATTTTTTCCGTGCCTTCGAGGCGAACAGGTGAACCAACGACAATCCCAAGTATACACAGTATATAGAAAAACCAATACATATACATAGCATACAAAACAAAGGAATGCTAATCAAACAAGCATTACCTACAAATGTACAAGAGAAAATATAAGCATTTCAAACAAGACCAATTTCATGGTATACAAAAGGTGAACAACGGGGAGGCGGGTGGGTTGGTGAGGAATCCACAGGCAGATACTGTATCCACCAGAAAAAGCGTTACCGAAGGTAAGTAACTTGTTCTTCTGATGGATACATCTGCCAGTGGATTCCTCACCTTGTGAATAGATTCCCACAGCAGTCCCCACTCCCGGAGGAGGGTGTCCACCTTCCTATACCAGAAAGTCTTGCAAGACAGAGCGCGCGAAGTGGCCCTCCCTCCTCATCTCAGAGTCCAAGCAATAATGCTTTGCGAAAGTATGGAGGGAGGCCCAAGTCGCGGCCTTACAAATATCTGCCACAGGAACACCCCGGGCCAGAGCAGATGTTGAAGACTTAGCTCTAGTAGAGTGAGCACGAATACCCTCAGGAGGAGTCTTACCAGCCAGGGCGTAGCAGATCTTGATGGTCAGTATTATCCATCTTGACAGCGTGCGCTTGTGCACCGCTTTACCTTTAGAACGACCAACGTAGCCAATAAAAAGCTGGTCATCAACACGAAAGTCCTTGGTCCTGTCCAAATAAAAACTCATAGCCCTCTTCGGGTCAAGGCGATGGAGTCTTTCTTCCTCTTTGGAAGGATGAGGGGGTGGATAAAAAACAGGGAGGGTAATAGACTGCCCCAAATGGAAAGGAGTAACAACTTTAGGCAGGAAAGCAGCCCTGGTCCTGAGAACCATCCTTTCAGCATGTAAGGTAAGAAAAGGAGGTTTGGAACTAAGAGCTTGAAGCTCACTTACCCTCCTTGCCGAGGTTATGGCTACAAGAAAAACCACCTTAAAGGACAACAGCCTCAAAGGACAATTATGAAGAGGCTCAAATGGGGACCCCATTAAAAAGGTTAAGACAAGATTAAGGTCCCACTGAGGCATTACAAATGGAGTAGGAGGAAACATGTTTGTAAGGCCCTTGATGAACCTCAGAACAACCGGAGATTTAAATAACGAAGGTTGATCTGGAAGGCACAGAAATGCCGATAAGGCCGAGAGGTAGCCCTTGACCGTGGCCACAGCACAGCCCTGCTGAGCCAAGGAAAGAGCAAACTGAAGCACATCAGAAAGATGAGCCTTTAAAGGGTCAATGGACCTCTCTCCACACCACTTTACAAACTTAGACCACCTGTAGGAGTATATGGACTTGGTGGAGTGTCGCCTGGCCGATAAAATAACGTCCACCACATCAGGTGGGAGAGAGAAGGAACTCAGGTTGCCCCGTTCAATCTCCAGGCATGAAGGTGTAAGCTCTGGAGGTGGGGGTGTAGAACCTGCCCCTCCGACTGCGAGAGGAGGTCTGCCCTCAGAGGGAGACGGAGCGGAGGGCACGAGGAGAGGTGGAGAAGATCTGTGTACCACACCCTTCTTGGCCAGTCCGGGGCGACCAAAATGACTTGGGCCCGGTCTTGGCGAATCTTCCTCAGAACCCGAGGAATCAAGGGTATGGGAGGAAACGCGTAAAGGAGTCGTGAGCTCCAACTCAACTGAAACGCGTCCCCCAACACCCCCTGCATCGGAAACTGGAGACTGCAGAATGACGGGCAGTGCGCGTTCTCTCGGGTGGCAAACAGGTCCACCCAAGGAGTCCCCCACGTCCGAAAGACGTGACGAACCACCTCCGGATGGAGCCTCCACTCGTGGTCGGCGGAGAACTGCCGACTGAGACTGTCCGCACGCACGTTCAGCACCCCGGCCAGATGATTTGCCATCAGACAAATCCGATGGTCCTGAGCCCAGGACCACAGCCGCAGGGCCTCTCTGCAGAGACAAAGAGACCCTACCCCTCCCTGTTTGTTTATATACCACATCGCGGTCGTGTTGTCCGTCAGGACTTGAACTGACTGACCGCGAAGGGAAGGGAGAAAGGCCTTGAGTGCCAAACGAATTGCCCGCAATTCCAGAAGGTTGATATGAAACAACCTCTCCTCTGGAGACCAAAGACCCTTGATCTCCAAATCCCCCAGATGAGCCCCCCACCCTAGGGTGGAGGCATCCGTTATCACTGTGGCCACCGATGGAGGTAGATGGAAAGGCTTTCCTTGGGACAGATTGCCCTCCACGCTCCACCAAGACAGATCCGCCGCAGCTTCTCCGGAGATCTTGATCGACTCCCCGAGATCCCCGTTGTGCTGATACCACTGCTTGCGGAGGCACCACTGGAGCGCCCTCATGTGCCAGCGTGCATGGTTGACCAACAGAATGCAGGAAGCGAATAGACCGAGCAGGCGAAGGACCTTCAGAACTGGAACAACCGCTCCACTGTGGAATAAAGGGACCATCTCCTGAATGTCGAGAATCCTTTGAGGAGGAGGGAATGCTCGACACACAGTAGTGTCCAGTACTGCCCCTATAAACAGGTTGCGTTGAGAGGGCACCAGGTGAGACTTTGGCACATTGATCGAAAAACCCAAGTCGAATAACAGCTGAGTTGTCACCTGCAGATGACGCTGCACCATCTCTGGGGACTCTGCCTTCAGAAGCCAGTCGTCCAGGTAGGGGAAAACCGGAATCCCCGACCTCCTGAGATGAGCAGCCACCACTGCCATCACCTTTGTGAAGACTCGAGGTGCAGTAGTAAGACCAAACGGGAGGACCGCAAACTGATAATGCTGCGACCCAACCGTAAAACGGAGATACTTCCTGTGCGACTTCAGGATTGGGACATGGAAGTACGCGTCCTGCAAGTCGAGCGACACCATCCAGTCTCCTTGCTGCAACGCTTGAAGAACCTGCGCAAGGGTCAGCATCTTGAACTTCTCCTGTTTCAGGTAAAAATTCAAGATTCTGAGGTCCAGAATCGGACGCAATCTGCCGTCCTTCTTGGGGATCAGGAAATACCGGGAGTAGCATCCCTGACCTCTTTCCTGCTCCGGAACCACCTCTATTGCGCCCTTCTGAAACAAAGCTTGAACTTCTTTCTGCAGGAGAAGCAGGTGGTCCTCCGAGCAATAACCTTGGCAAGGAGGGTAAGGGGGAGGAAACTCCCGAAAGGGAAGGGCGTACCCAGTCTCTACGAGGTTCAAAACCCAAAGGTCGGTTGTAACAGATATCCAACCCCGTAGAAAGTAGGACACCCGACCCCCCACAGGTCTTACATGATCCGGGATGGGGGATCTAGGGCTGCTTCCCTGAAGCCTCATTTGGAGTAGAGGAGGAGGAGGAAGAAGAAGAGGGGTTACGACCAGAACCTCTCCGACCCCTTTGCTTCCCTCTATAGGAGCGATAGAGGGGATTTTGCTGCTGTTGTTGCTGCTGTTGTTGAGGCTGTCGGAAGGAGCGAAAGGATGACCTTCCGAATCCCCTAGCCTTACGAAAAGTTGAACCTCTCACAGGAACCTGCAGACCCAAGGACTTCGCCGTTAACCTACTGTCCTTAAAACGTTGAAGAGCAGAATCTGCCTTCTCCCCAAACAACTTTTGTCCATCAAAGGGCAGATCCACCAGCGTGGCCTGGACATCTGCAGAAAACCCTGAGGAACGGAGCCAAGCTTGTCTCCTTGCGGCAATGGACGACCCCATAATCCTCGCCACAGAGTCCGCTGTATCCAGCCCAGACTGGATCACCTGCCTGGCAGCTGCCTGAGTGTCCGCCACAACCTCCATGAAGGACGACTTATCCCCCTCAGGTAACTTAGGGGCCAGAGTTTTTATAGAGTCCATCAGGGCATGAACATAACGCCCCAGCAAGCACGTAGCATTTGATGACTTCAACGCCATACTTCCTGAGGAGAAAGACTTTTTGGCCGCCTGATCAACTTTCTTCGACTCCCTATCAGCAGGAGATTGGGGGAAAGCGCCCGAAGCATGTTTAGAACATGAAGCCTGCACCACTAGGCTCTCCGGAGAAGGATGCGTGGATAAAAAATCCGGGTCTTCTGGCGCAACCCTGTATCTCCTTGCCACCTGCCTGCAAACTGCTGGAGCTGACAGAGGCTTCTTCCACACCTCCAACACTGGTTCCAAGAGAGCCTCATTGAAAGGTAGCAAAGGCTCCGAAGCCGACGTCGGGGAGTGCAACACCTCTGTGAGCAGATTGGACTTGTACTCCACAGAGGGCAGCTGCAGATCCAACAACTCCGCGGCCTTCTTGATCACAACATGGTAGGGCGCCAATTCCTGTGGTGGAGAAGACCTTGAAGAAGCATGCTCCCACTCCGGGGTGGTATCCAAACCACTTGCTACCTCTATACCTCCAAACTCGTCCGAAGAAGAGTCGACCTCACCTTCTTCCACCTCAGCACGAAATCTTTCCTCCTCCAAAACCCTTTGGGCCTCACGCCTCGATCGATTCCGGGGAGCCGGCGTCGTCGACGTCGTACGCGGCGTCGGTGGAGCCAAAGGCGTGGGAGGCGCTACAGGTGGAGTCGACAGCGCCGGATGCGGCGTCGATGGAACCGGCCTCGGCGTCAAAGAAGGCTCCGAAGATTGACCATCCATCCGAGGTCGAGCCGGATTCCCAACCGGCGCCGGAAACTGCCAAGAAGGCGCCATCGGCATAAAAGGCAGAAAAGGAGCCTGAGCGTATTGCTGCGGCACTCCCAGAGAAAACGCCATCGGACCCACGGGACCTGCTGGTGCTCCGGATGGGAAAGATGCTCTCTGAAAAATGCCATACATGGCATTCAGAAATCCCGAAGGATCCGTACCTGGAGCCGGGAATTGGGGATAAGGAACTGCCCCTGTATCCTCCAGTGGAGCCACCGGCGTCGGCTCCCCCGAATCCTCCACCGGAACAGCGGAGTCATCAGGCACCGGGACAGACTCTTCCTGCTCCTGCTCCACATCAGATTCCACCCGACCCGGAGTCGAAGCCTTGGACGGCGCCGGCGTCGGCGAACGAGCCAGAGTCCGCTTCGGAGAGGGAGACTTCGAAGACTTATCCGGAGAAGACGAAGGAGACAAGACCTTGCTCTGATGTCGACGAGGCGAAGCCGACCTCGACCTCTTAGACTACGAGGACCGACGCCGAGAAGAATGCTTCCTCTTCTTATGGTGTTTCTTCGAATTCGACGACCTCGAAGTCGAAGACTCCCGCCTGGACTTCTCCTTTTTCCTCCATCTCTTCTCCTCACCGATCTTCTTCATGAAGAGTTTGGTCTTCCTCTCCTTCAGTGCTTTAGGGTTCATGCTCCTACAGCACCCGCACTCATCCACATCATGATCAGAGGAGAGACACCATAAACAATTCTGATGCGGATCCGTCATGGACATCAGGCCTCCGCACTCCCTACAGGGCTTAAAGCCCGACTTCCTCGTCGAAGACATACCGATTTTAACAAGAATACACCACTAGATTACAAAGTATCTAGAGAGCACTGGGAAAAAACCGTTGCGCGTCGACGGCGCGGAAAAAAGGGAACTGACGTCATCACGCCGACGTGGGCTTCTTATGGCTCCGATGACGTCGCACGGAGTCGCGTGCGGAGCCGATGTATTGTGACGTCGCCCACGTCCACGTGGAATGCTGGGGAAGAAAAGTTCCGTGGAATGCTGGCGCAGGGGATATTCACAAGGTGAGGAATCCACTGGCAGATGTATCCATCAGAAAGTTACCACTGCACAGCAAAATCAGTGACTGAGGTATGTGGAAGTTAAACTGAAGGGGGTAAAATATATTGTAGTACCGTCCCAGAACGAGCGATCGCTATATAAAACTTTCTATCATGCTGTACTTCACATACATTCACCAAAACAGATTGTCTAACATGCAAAATGTTTCGCGTTCTGTCGTGAGGGCAATCAAAAATTGAGAAACTATCAATGTCAAACTGTGCACACTTGTTAAAGCAAATTAAAGGTTTTCGTATTCTTAGTCTTGATTGAGAACCAATGTAAATCTGGAACACGATAGGAATTCTATAGCTATAGACCACTGGATAAATACCTACTTTTATCTGTCTTTGATTTAGAAGATATTATCCATTATCATCATCACAGCAAATCCCAGCTGCTGGACAAAGTAAATAAAACATATGGTGGGACAAAAGGGATGTTAATTTCTTTCTGTGCTTGTTCGAACATGCAGGTCCCATTCCAAATTTATTTTAAAATCAATTTGCAGACTCAACATGCACTTACATGTAGCGAAGTAGAGTGCATACAGGAATTGCAGTGGTCTAGCCTAAAAATACATACATGATTGAAGCAACCTCGAGCGCAAGATTACAAGGACAATGTGGCATGCTAGGGTAGTTGACGATTAAATGAGGATATGAACAGCTGTTACGATTCAATGAACAGAAATCACTAAAATAGCCTAGTGTTTGTCAATTATAGATGCCACAAAAAACCCTTGCTGATATGATCAGTTGGCAGTCCCCGTTGGCTTCCTGACAAGACAGCAGCTGTTCCAAAGGGGGTAAAAGTAAGCTTGAAATGCATCACAAACTGGTTATCAGTTCAGTTAAAAACAGAAACAATAGTAATGAGAACCGCTCGTGTGGCAGAGGAGCACAGAGAAACTAAAGTGTATGGCAGTGTCTTGGTTAACGCAAAATCTTAAGAGGTCTGAGTTTAAACGCTTTATTACGCGAGAGTAACCACGAGTTCAACCAGTCAAAAAACAAGTTGTTAAAGATAGCCTGGCTACAACCATCCACGCTTTTTGTATTCATTATAGAACTACAAAATATGAAACAAATAATCAAACAATCCGACAACGTGCCTACTGTTCGGAGTGCAATATAAAACAAGCATCGGCAAAGCCAATAGGTCTTGTGCCAGACATGGCCGTGTGACAGCTAAAAGCTAAAAGACATTGACAAAGCCAATAGTTCACATAGTCGCAACCTATTGGCTTTGCCAAAGCTTGGTAAACAGGGCTGAAGGGCTGCCAAAGGACTGCTTCCCAAAACTAGGGCGCACACCTTTAAAATGCCAGCTCTAGAATGGGAGTGAGGCCTAAAGCGGTTTTTATCTTGAAACTTCTGCATAGAAGTTGCAGGCCTTAACTCTGTGTGTGTTTGCACAAAATGCATCCTATTTTTCCCTATATCGGGAGTATTCTAAGAGGTAAAAATTGCGGTTGTATCTCAGCAATGCGTACCGGAGAGCAGGACAGAGATTGCTGCCTCAAGTAATCAATGTAAAACAAAGAATAACACCAAGCACGAATAAAAACTAGTTTAAGAATCTTTAAAAATCACTGGAAACCCAGTAGCTGCTCCGCAAGTCACTCCACACTCAGCAAGAATGTGGCAGTGCAAAATGCAGAATAGAAGAAACATTAAACTTACACTCAGGTGCGCATACGCATACCAGCCATTTCTAAATAGGGAGGAGAGTCTTCTAAAGGATGGCTTCCCTTCAACTAGCACACACTTTAAAAATTCCCGCACTTGTGTAGGAGCATCCAAGCAATACATTATGGAATGAAAAATGGAAAAGGCCAATAGATTAGGATATTTTTGTTTGGACGGAGTAGGGCAGGTGGGACGGGCAAGCAATTACAAGTGAAGGGAGTAGGGGTAAGGTTACAAGCAAAGACTACGGGAAGGGGTGGGAGGACAGGGGGAAGCAACACACAGAAGGGGCGAGTGGAAGGGGGGAAAAAGCAACAAGGAGAAGGGGCGGGTGGGCGGCCCTGATGGTTCTTCCGGCAGAGATACAGTGCCATTTAGGCACTTTGTAGTGACGGATGGGGGGCGAGGAGCTATCAAAGCAGCAATAAGCCAAGAGAGGCCCTTCACCCCTGTACGTTCTCAATTGAGCTCGTAGAAATGCTGTAGGGCACAGGGGAGTTGCCAAGTAAGTCATGTGGTGGAGCCACACTCTCCGGGCAGCAGAATGTACGTGAGTAGTGTTGACTGCTGTCCTTAACCTCTGCACCTTAGAAAGCATACCAAGCTCCGTTATTAAACACTACCAGCACTGCTGTTCCAGACTGTCTGCCCAGAGCAGAACGCCATGCCTGGTACAGATTTCTAGAAGCGGTGCAGCACAGTCCTGTCCCTGGCTCTTACTTACAGGACTGCCCGTCACACCTGACCTCGCTTTCATATGGCAGCGTACCAGGTCTCTCTCCTCTGGTTGTGAGCTGCGTGGGAGAGTAGCTGAATTATCCTGGTTTCTTTCTTCAGCAGTGCTGTGGGGGAGGGGAAGAATGAATGGAATGCGGTGCCCTGGCGGGTTCTGGTGCTGCTCACTGCATTCTGTAAAACACACAGACTAACAGCCGAAATGAAGACGGACCGCCACATCAATCCTATAAGAAGAACGCCT